>NW_027423753.1:247500-5047500 GCF_013202065.1 Cotesia typhae
CGTCAAAGTCTACGGCCTGGCAAGTAATCAGTACAAGTTACTAACTATTTTTCCCACCGTAGATCTGGTCCAGGAGCTGGTGCACTCTGACAAAGGCAACTACGTAGCGACTCTTGAATCCAAAAGCTCCAGAGACGGTGCTACTGTCAACAATTTCGTGCGTGTCTACATTAACTGGGAGATGACAGGTAATCAAAACCAAGCTATGCGTGCAAGGATTGCAGGACGAGTTACTCCGAGTCTCAACAGGACGCTGAATAGCCTGGAGATGATCGAGCTGCCGCTGAACGGGCAGCCAACTAAAATAGCCTGCTGTCAGACAACGGGAAATCTCCTGGTGGTGATGGAGGACGAGGCTGTCATTCACGAGCTCAAAGTTGAAACCCAGCAGACTTCAAAGCATAAATTCTTGGATTTTGAAGTAAGACCTTGGTCAATTAGATTCACTTTCAGCCCAACACACGTCGAATTCGCCGAGGAATTTATTTCTGTTATGAATTCCTGGTATTTTATGCTGATACGTCTGACTAACAGATTCCATGACGACAATTTCATTTCCAGCGACCGAATTGACAAAATAAACATAAACAACTCCAAAAAAAAATATTCTTATCCTTTAAAAGAAGCGAGTGTTATTAATAACAATAACAATTGCAGCGAAGAATCAAAATTAACAACTCGAGTTGACTTTAACAAGTCAATTATTAACGAACGCGAGTACATCGACTGGGACCAGCTGGTGCTCAATGAATCTCAGGAAACTCAACGAATAAAAGCCCTGGGAATAGTCAAAGAAGATAACAATTTAAACATCTGCTTTCCTTCGGTCAAGTCTGATCTCTCTCAAAGTCATTATTTTTTAGATCCTCCGGTAATTCAGGCGACGGAGATTACCGCTGTAGTGACAACGAGATCTTACGAAGACAGCTGGTCTGAGAACTACATTATCGAGTATTTGCTGAGGCTGAAGATAACCGAAGTAGCACCAGTTCAAGATGGTAATGAATATTTCACCTGTTCGATACTGAAACCTTCGTACAAACGCCAGAAAACATCGATAAGTAGTTTTAAAAAGTCTTTGTTAAGATCTACCAAGTACAATATCTTTAACGGGGTAACCTGTCTAGTTTGCACGACCCAGGAAGGCTATCTTTACAATTTTCTACCTAATTCTAGTGAAGAAATATTTTTTGACGGTAATTGTCAGATTTATCCTTTTACAGCCCCAGTTATTCACGTAGCACTGGAAAATACTGCGCTACATGCGTTAACTGAAGCCGGGCTTGAGTCTTACACTCTGAGAATCCAATATCTGAAAAGCAAAGAGCCTCCCCTTTACGACACTCCGGTTTCTTTAATAGGACTCAGACCTTTTTTGGGAGTAAAGAAACTTCTTCACGCATCAAGATGCCTCGTTTTATTAGCAAATGACGAGGATACCTGGACATTTTATTCTTTGAATTTACCGACTGCTGAAGATGTCTACCAGGACATCTTAACTGCGGCAAACAATCATAAAACTAGTCCAAGTACTTACAAACATTTATTGGCAGAAGCTAATACTGTATTAAAAATTTCTAAAGAGATGATCTACTATACGTCAGACGCAGCGTTCTTCAGCAGCATCAACGACATGTCAAAGAGCCACTTGGACAATTTATACCGACAGTCTTGCGCGCTGCTGGCTGATTTTTACATGACATCAGAGTCGCCGATGGATTGGGGATTGAGTTCTTGGTACTACGAAGTTGCGGGACTGAAAGCTCACGATGTTATAGCGAGGAAAGACATCCAAAGAGCGCCTGGCATAGTCACCTTTGTTTCAGAGAGCTTGTTGAACCTACAATCGGGTGCTGAAGCTGACACTTTGTTCCAGGAGCACAATATCGTCGAGATTTTGGTAAAAGCTGAGAAAAGTGATCTATTAAAATTGATTTTAGCGAGTCCAGTTTTAAGAGAGTACGCGACAGACAAGCTGATCAATGTGATATCCAACTGGGAAGCAGATGACATGACTTGGTTAGCCCTGGTGCTACTTTACACCCAAGCAGGTCGGATCCATCAGGCAGAGCGTGCTCTCGAACCAATTAGTGATAAATTTATCGCTGAAAAAAGTCTTTCAAACTGGTCCTGGCTGTTTGACGTCGTTAGCGCGAAGAAGAGCAACGCAATGCCGACTTTTTCAGAGTTTGCTGGAACGCTGATGAGATTGAAGCTCAGAGTATTTGCACAAGTGCTGAGTAAAATTATAGAACGTGGAGCTGTCACTCTGGACCAGATGATTCAGATCTTCTTAGGATATTTACCGTCGAGAGTAGGCAGAGACGGAAGAATTGCAGGAAACGCATTGCAACTTTGTCTTGAAACTTATCTCCAAAGTTATTACGAGAATTTTCAATGTGAAAAAATCGACTTGGCGATTGTAGAAGCCTTCAAAATATTGGTGAGATCTTATTTGGCAGAATTAACCCAAAATGGAGCTAAAGTTTGTACCAATGACACCCAGGTGCTATTTGGTAGCTTCAGGCCACGGTTTTTGGACAATCCGTTGATTTATGAAAAGGGAAAGATCAAGAGTAAGGAAAGAACCGCGAGGATCTCGGAGGAATTTAATGAAAGTTTTAAGGAAAGTATTAGACTAGAAGTTGTCAAGCTCCAGGCATTGCTGGCCAGTGGAAGCCTTCCTGAAGAGTGTTATCAAGAGATTCAACATTTTCTAGAGACTCAGAAAATTGAGGGAAGCTTGTCATTTAAAATTCTCTGCGTTAGAGACACTGGACAAGAAATTCAATTACTTGCTGATGAGTGTCCTCAAGTGCTGCTGGATTACGCCAAAGTAGGATTTTTTATTTAGCTATTTATAGTTATTTTTATTTTTATATTTATCGATTTTTTTTTTTTTTTTTTTTTTTCCCTCTTTTAAAGGATAAATATACTCAAGAGTCTGATTGGAAGCACTTTATACAATTTTTATTGAAGAAAATAATGGATAATCAAAATAATAAAAATATTTACTGTATTTATGATGATTTAATAAGAGGTAAGTTTGATATTTTATCAAATAAAGAATTTTTATTCAACTTAACATTTATATTTTAATGAAAAAAATTTTTTTTTACGAGTTTTAATAAATTATTAAAATTTTCAGACACGGCAATTTATATCGCACAAACAATGTCAATGAGTGGATTGAAGCGTATATTACCTAACGATAGTCTACATATATTACAACAGTATATTGATACAAGTAACCAGGTGGTACACGCAGATTATATTAAAACAATGATTATTGGTACTGGACAGCACCTACTATGCAATATTAATTTTTAAATTAATATTTTTTTCTGTGATTAATAAATTTTAAAAAAATTTTATCAAATTATTAAGTAAAAAAAAAAATCTTTAATAGAAATTTATAATATTTATTAATTACTTGTAATTTATCTAAAGTTACTGAGTTTAATAAAGTTTAACGTGAAACATATTTAACCATTAAAAATATTTCATTGTCGCCAGTCAATTACATTATCTATATATATATATATATATATATATATATATATATATATATATATCAATTATAATTTGAATTCAATTCAAACGTACAACTAAATATAATAATAAAAATAAAATATAGTAAAAATACTTAGAAATATCAATAGCAAATTGGACGGATTTTTTTTTTTTTTTTTTTTTTTTAAAACTTGTATACGTAAATTTGTACAAGCGTCATTATTATCTACAATAATTTTAATTTGAATAAAGGCACTCAATAATTTATCAAAATGAACACGTGCTATTATTCTTTTGATCCTTAATAATAATAATAATTATCTACTAATAAAATAGATATTGGACGGCTTCGTGATTGGAGTCACTATTTTGTCGTAGATTTTTAATTTAAAATTTGATGACAGCATTTAATACCGTTTTGTAAAATTAATCATTATTATTACTTTAAAAAGTATTAATTAACGGGCATTGTAGATACAGTACTATGCGGTGTAGTTGGACGCGAACCAGCTATTGAATGTGTTGTTGATGCATTCAATGATTGCATGGTTCCAATCTGTAATAAGTTAATTATTTATTTATTAGCTAAATGATTAAACAAATTAATAATAAATTGATGAATGAAAAAAAAAAAAAAAAAATTACTCGTAAATGCGCTAAATCCTCAAGACGCGTCAAGTCAGACAGCTCGATGTACAGAGTGTAAACAGTTAACCATCCGTAGATCGAGTAGCAGAGGAAGAGTAACCAGAGCAAGCAGATCATGATATTGTAGGCGAATATCATGTCGTTTACGATGCAGAAAAATAAGTAAGCAAACACACGGAATACTGTGAACGCTGCGAAACAATAAAGCCAAGGGACCATTCGCTTTTCATACTCCTTTCTCAGTGCATTGATCAGGATCGCTGATGTTACTAGTAATATTATACTTCCGAGTAGAGAAAACAATGCAGCGACTATCAGGGCGTTTCGTACTGTTGGATTTAATTATTTATTAATTTAATGTTGTAGTTAATTATTAATAGTTATTGTTTTAAATATTTACTGTGTGGATTTCCAACGTAGACGAATTCGTATGAAATAATATAATATCCATAATGTTTTGTTCCTGGAACTGCTTCATGTAGACAGTAAACGTCAAATATCGATGTTGCTATTGTAAAAATAGCTAGTAGCTGTAATTAATAAATTTATTAGTAATATATATATATATATATATATATATATATATATATATATATATATATATATATATTTTTTTTTTTCATAATTATTCAGGTTTTGTTATAAAAATGAAAAACAATTAAAATAATATTTTTAATACTACTCACTAAACTAAAAACAGCAGTTAACATCGCAGTGCGTTGAATATCAAGAATATAAGGTCTAGTTAAAATAGGCCTCTGATACCAAGGAATTTTGACACTTTTAACAGACCGTGATGAACGCAAATTAGCACTGCTGCGTGTTGTTACATGAGAATAAATCGATGGTGTACCCATACTCGGTGATTTTTTTCCGTAATTCATTTTCACCTGAAAAGTACAATCCAAATATCAGTATGAATTAATAATCACTGAACATAAGCTTGTTAATAAATGGCTTAATCATTAGATTAACGCCATGTAAACAATGGCACGCCCTGTCAAATTAATTTATAAAAAATGATAAATAAACTAAGAGTGAAAGTAATTAATTAAAAAAAAAAAAAAAAAAAATTAAAAAACTGACTAATTTTTTATTTTTTTATAATCTAATCAGGTGATAAAGAAATAATTTAACACTTGTTATTTATTATGATGGATTAGTAATGCAGACACACCTAAAGTAACATGCAATCATGTAAATTGAATCATTGAGGCCATTTTAATTGTTTTTTGAATAGCTCGCCAGGTGGCGTTAATTTTTTGACAGCGCCATCATTGTTTTTTTTTTTTTTTTAATTTTTTTTTTTATTCAAATTAGTTACAAAAAGAGTTATTTATTTATTTTTATAATTAACTAATTTTTTATTGTAAATTATTTTCTTAATAAATACAATTATTAATTTTTATAAAATATGGAGGAAGTAATTGTAGCAAAAAGCAGAAATAAAAATTTATCCTCTAGAAAAGAGCTTGAATTGCTGGATAAACAAGTAGGTTATAAATTATTTTACTTTTATAAGAATAATTTTTAATAATTACTAATTATTTATTTCAGGAACTTATAGATAGAATTTTACAACTAGAAGCTCACACAGTGCAATTAAAAAATATAATAAAAAAATCAGATGGAGTTAAATATGACAAAAAACAAGGAAAAGTTTTTGATTTTAATCAGTAGGTTTATTTTTATTGTCAGTTAAGGTAACAATACAATCAACAGTTGTTTTTTTATGATGATATATTTATTTTTAGGTGTCACAAAAGACATATTTTATTAAAATTTTATTATCTCGGTTGGAACTACTCGGGCTTTGTTGAGCAGGAAGACACAGTCAACACTATAGAGCATCAAATATTCAACGCTCTGAAAAGAAGTTGTCTGATTGAGCAACGAGAGACGTGCAATTATCATCGATGTGGTCGAACGGACAAGGGAGTCAGTGCTTACTCCCAAGTTATTTCTTTGGACGTACGTAGCAGGCTGGAGCCCGAAAATCAGGCTAATTTAAAAGAAGAGCTGTCGTACTGCAAAATATTAAATAGGATTCTTTCTAAAGATATCAGATGTACTGCCTGGGCACCAGTTACCGATAATTACTCCGCGAGATTTGACTGTAAAACACGTACTTACAGGTATTATTTTCCGAGAGGTAATTTAGATATTAAAGCGATGAATAAAGCTGCTGGATACCTGGTAGGTCTTCACGATTTTAGAAATGTCTGTAAAATGGATGTTGCCAATGGTGTTGTTACTTTTGATCGTATTATTATTGATGCTAAGATCGTAGAAAATAATGAATATCATAAACAGAGTGGTAAATATTTTTTTTAATTATTAATTAATAATTGGTGAATATTTTTTTTTATAAATTTGTTAATTATTTTAGGGTACGACATGTGTCAATTGATTATAGAAAGCAAGGCTTTTCTTTGGCATCAAATAAGATGTATCATGGGAATTATGTTGCTAGTAGGCCAGAAAAAAGAGGAGCCAGATATTTTTAATTATTTATTTGATATTGAAAAATGTCCGCGTAAACCTCAATATAATTTAGCACATGAATTGCCGCTTAATTTATTTTACTGCCATTACGACGACGTCAAATGGTTTTATGATGAAATTGAAGTCGAATTTGTTATTAAAAATTTACAGGAAGATTGGACGCTCAATACTATAAAGTAAAATTTCAAATGATAGTTTTGATTTTAATTTTTATTCAGTTGAAAATTTAATAAAATATTTTTTCAGAGGAGAGATGATTAAAAGTATAATTGAAGATTTATCTTCTCATGTAGAAAATAAACAAGGATTTAATTATCAAAGTGACTGTCTGATTCAAGGAGTTCAAGCTAAAGTTTATTTGCCGTTGATGAAACGAATTACTTGCGGTAATTATTTATTTTGTATATTAATTCTTAATAATTAACTAATTTTAACAAATCTTTTTATATTTAATTTTAGAGAGTCTTGAAAACAGGATAAAACATTTTAAAAAAAAAAGAAGAATAGAAGTAAAACATTTATTAAAAAATACGTAAAAGTATGCAAATTTAAAATAATTATTTTTATAAAAATGAACTTTTGGATTGATGTAAAAATATTTTATTAAATAAGTAATAATAATAATAATAATAATAATAATAATAATAATAATAATAATAATAATAATAATAATATATAATAATAATTGGAATTTAATTTTAACTTTGTGTACTGTAGTTGGATTAGTGAGTCTTTGCGCTTCAGGTATTTTTGCTTTTTCTCATACATTTTCACACATTATATTCTAAAAAATTCTAAGAATTTTTCGAAAACCGGCAACATTGTATTAATTGCAAACTAATTAGTATACTAATACATCAAGTATTAAATTTGTAAGTGAAGGTTTATTGCTTTTGAGTTAAATATTTTATAAAATAAAATTTTTATTCAAATCAGTCAAAAATGTGGTCGTTACTGTATCAAAATAAAACACAAGAAGATGTCATGTACATACCGGTACACAGACAAAGTATTCAAATTGGGTCTCTTCCATCGTCTGATTTATGCATATCACTGAATTCATCAATAAGTAAACGCCATGCAAAAATAACTGTTAACCGAAACAACAACACCCCCAATAGGAATTCAGTATGTAGAATAACAGACCTCGGGTCGACAAATGGAACGTTTGTTATTCGAAAAAATATTATACAATTGACACCATTAGTTCCTTTTGATTTAAATTCAGGTGATAAAATAAGGTTTGGTCAATCAAATGGTATCTGGACTGCAAAATTTACTGAAATAAATATTTTAACGTGCGATGATCACAATGATAATAAAAAAAAAAAGAAGTTTGTAAGATTTATTGAAAAACTCGGTGGTAGAGTGTTTAGTGAATATAGTAGTGAATGTACACATTACTGTTCCATGTGCAATAGAGTAACACCTAAATTTGTGTTTGCAGTAATTAATAATCTGCCAATAACAGGAACTGACTATTGGGAAAAATTTCAAATTTCTGTTCAACGACATACTCCATTACCAAATATTGATGAATACATCACTGCAAATGATTGTCTTCCCAAAATATTTAAAAATGCTCCGTTGAATGTAATAATTGATAGAAAAAAATTATTCAATAAATTGAATTTTTTGTTTTTCTCTATCAGCCAACTTAATAAATTTGGATTTATAATTCAGGCTGCTGGTGGGCAGTTACAATTGTACCAAAAATTTATGTCTGAGCAAGATATTCTTCAGCCAGACATAATTATTGTAGACTGTTATCCGGATAGAAAAAATTTAAATGTACAATTAATCGAAGTAGAAAAAAAGGAATATAAATCACTAAAAAGAACTCTTCATAAAAAAAATATAAGAATGATTAGTTGTATAGAAATATTAGGTGCTATTTTTTACGGTTCATTAGAACAGTACTGCAATCCAATAGTAGGAGTTGAAAATTCACTACAAATTCCACGAAAAATACCGAAAAAACATGTTCATTTTAGTCAGGTATTATCTCAAGATGAAAATAATAATGTAACACCAGGAAATGTTGAAGACACACAACTAGGTAAGAAACGTAAGTTAAGAGAAAATAAAAGATGTAAACATTTTATTTAATTGAAAATAATCATTGACATTAATCGAAAATTTTTGTATCTTATTTGAATACAGGCGGGTGCAGGCGATTATGCCGGAGATACTGATAATCAAAGTATTTCAGTTAATTTATAATCCAATAAAGGTACGGTGACTTAATAAAATCATTCATTTTCTAAAAGTTAATTGTTTATAATATTTTAATCGATAAATGCTTGGTAGCAATAATTAATTGTAATGATTTTTTATTTTTAGATTCCAATCACATAAAAAAGGGATTAAAAATACCAGCAAGTCGAATTAGCATTTGAAATTATAAAAGAAGTTTGGAGAAATGAAAATCCCTAAAAAAAAAATTTATTAAACGAATCATCGTTTTTTTTTTTCTTTATTTTTTCCCCTATTTAGAAAAAAAAAAAAAAAAATATAAAATTATCCGCATACATACACTTCGAATGTACTGAGGAATCTTAGGAATTCGTGGATATATATATATATATATATAAATTGCATTACCCATGCGCGTTGCGCAGTAAATGAAAATGGCTTCTCAGGGTAAATAAATAATATTTTTAAGGATGTAAATAATGAAACAAAACTATTTATATTTTGTACAGAAATTATGATTTAATTTTTATAAATTACAAGTTGGCACTAATTTAATTATTATCAAATAAAAATTAATTATAAAATAACCATATGTTTTACATAAATCATAGTGTTAATACTAACCTGTAAGTGGTACCAAAATTTTTTATAAACATAAATAAATAAACATTTTTTTAATATTTGTTTTCAGTGTTGTGACAATTTTAAATTGGAATGATCAATTTTTCAATTAGTTGTGATTAATTTAATAATCATTATGTCAAAACGTTTTGGAAGAACCAATAGTTCTGAAAATGCCAAAAGACCAAAGCTGGATATATCAGTTAGCCAGACATCGCGAGAAACAAACCTCAATTACAGGACAAACCTTCCAATCACTAGTACTTCTAGTTCCTCGAGACCGTCGACGGTGGATATAGACTTGGACGAATGGGGCGAAGATCCTGAGGAAGATTTCCTTGAGAATCTTGACATGATAGTGTCTCAGGTGTCTCAAGATGTCAACACGTCAGTGATAAGTATTAATCCTTGTCAATTCAAATTTAACTCGGTTAAAACTAGCCAGCCAGCGTCGCGAATTAACTCGAACCCGCAGCCGTCGACGTCGAAATTAACCCAAGATTTCAGGTCACATCAGCCATCTCAAATTCTAGCCTCGTCGAAGAATTTTCGCGTTCCATTTTCGCAGACCCTCGGATCGTCTAGTAATTTAAAAACAATTGCAGAGACACCAACGTCTGATGAATTTCGGAATAATCTTCTGGTGAACAATCGGTTAAATTCAACCTTCCAAGCTAAAAATGTCATCGCTGATCCTGACGAGGAAAATCGCAAGAAACTTGAGAAGCTGGAGAGTGAAAATAAAAAGCTTCTTGATGATTTGAGGATAAAGGAGGGAGAGTCTATTTACTTGAGGAAGCAGCTGAATACTGCGCTGATCAAAACTAATCATCTGTCAGTGGAAAAAGAGTGTGCTCTTGAGCGACAGGCTAATCAGTACCAATTACAAATTAATGAACTAATTAAAAAAAATTCAGCGCTCACCACACAATTGGAGTTTAATAATCACGATATTATTAAAGTCGCTGACAAGCTAAAAAAAGTTTCTCGCGTTCAATCGCCTCAAAATAATCTTGTTAATATTTCGGCGAGGAAAAAGACAAACCAGGCGTCCCAGGCTTCTTTTTTATCAAAGAAAATTTATAATTTAAAGACTCATGTGGTTTTGTATCCGTTTGAAGAAATTCCTCCGACGATTTTCCAGTCATCGCTGCCAGAAAAGCCTATAGTTAATATTCAGATTGTAAACAGAAGTGGAAAATGCAATTTACCTATTTTAGAAGATGAAAAAACACTGAGGATTTTTGAAAATCCCCAGATTGTTAAGCCTATGGTTACAGTAATTGATAAAAAAAATTTAAATATTGAATTTTTGCATGTGGATGTCGCGAGGATTATTAAAGTTACTAACGAAGAAATAAATTCACAGGATGTTATTTTAATAATTAACAAGGTAATTATTATTATTATTTTCATTATTATTAAGACAATTTATTACAGAAAGAATTAAAAATTTTATTACAGATAGTGGCGACAACAAGAGAATTGTTATTGAATATTTTAATAGTCCTGGAATCAATAAAGTCAGCAATGAATAACGACGACATACGTGACATGAATAATGTGTATTTATCGGATTTTTACGACACCGATGTAGCTAACCACCAGACTTTGTGCGACGCTACTGGATGGCATGAAAAGGAACGCGGTATCGAAGCCCGAAGATGTCTAGGTTTACTCGTAACAATTTCCGAAAAATCAACTTACCTTTCAGGATACATTGCAGGTGCAAGTCAGCTAAATACTCAGAAGCAAGATTTCATCAAGCAGATGACCAGATATATGGATTGGTCACAGCGAAAGCACGAGTACGAAATTTTGGAGCTCTTCAATGAGCTGGCCATAGCGATACACTTTGTCAGACGTTCTCACCAGTTTACCGGTGTAATTTGCGGAATCGCCAAATTAATTTACAATGTACAGTCAACAGTTGGAATTACTCATGAAAGAGCTTTAAATTTAGCTGGAAATATCTTCAAGGAATTGATTTTTAGTCACCCGTTGCTCAAGTCGCTCATCGCAATGACTGAAATGATGAAAAGCTTTAACCAGAGCGAATTTTTTATCAGCCGACTCATCAAGTACAACCAGAGCAATGAGATGCAACTTTTCAACGACATCAATAGCTTTAATGATGATGACTGCGTCTTGGAAATTTATTTGAAACAATTACGCAGTTTCACGCTTACAAACGTCAATAAAGTTAATCTAATGTACGAGCTGGTCGGGTTTGCCGACGTTGCTCTGAAAATTGGACACCTGAAATTGCCCAAGGAAAAAAATTCCAGCAACCGATGCTGCAAAGCGCTTTATGAATTTATTATTCAAAATTTACACCGATGCGCTACTATTGACACAAATGAGTTGAAAGAAGAGTTCATCAGAAATGAAATGAATAATTTTAATAGTTTGAGCTGTTGGAAAGGAAAAATTGAGGATTACTATTGGATGAAATTTAAAAATAAATTTTTTAATCTCCTTAAAATAGGGATCAGGTTCCTGACATTCGTTGCGTACTGGGATATCGAATTTTTTGTAAACTCTCCGGAGGATATCGATATTTCAATTTTTTTATTCATGGAAAATATTGTTAAGGTCAATGGTTTTGTTCTGAGTAAAATTGATAGTAAGTATTTACATGATATTAATCGGTAATTTGTTAATAAATTAATTAAATTGATAATTATTTCAGTTGAAGCATTGGAACTGATGAAATCAAAATTTTCATTCGATAAAGACGAAACGTGTAAACTAGAACCGGAGACGCCAGAGTGCAAGCAATTATTTTCTGTAAAAAATATTTTTATTGATGAGCCAGCTTCTGCTAATGATAATAAAAATATATCATTTGATAAAAAAGATAATTATGAAAGAACGCTGGAAATGTTTAAATCCTCTCTACAATTATAAAACAAAATAGTATTCTAAAGTTATCCCAAGTATTTCAATTTGAACAATTTTTTATTGTTAATGTCTATAAGTAATTAATTTATTTACAGTGATTTATTGAGTATGAAAATTTTCCTAGTGCCTTAATATTTTTTTTTAATTGTAATTCATTATTATTTATTAATTTAAAATTCAGTACAAATGTTTTATACTAAATTTAATATTTACAATCAACAAGCATAAATAATTATTTATTAATAAAAATCCTAATCACTCAATTCCTCCTCTTCATCACTGAAGTAATTATTTTTTTTAATTCTCTTCAACTTTGGCTTAACTTGACTCTCTTTTTCAGGGTCATCATTGTTGTACTCACCTGTTGCTACCTTATACTGATATTTCTCGAGCTCAATTTGCTCTTGCTCATGTCTGATAGCCGCGCTCAAGCTCTCGAGATCCGGCTCTTCTTTGTAATCATTAAAATTATAAATATCTTTAGGAGATCTCGCTGGTCTCGAATGTGACTCATCGTCTTTGTCAGACTCGTAGTATTCCGAACTGTTGGTCAAGGAATCTTTATTTTTTTTGCATTTAATCTTCTTGGGAGGAGGTTCTCTAGCTCCCAAAGTATTTTGCTGACACGAATAAGACAGATGACCGGATTCTCCACACTCCCAACACTTGGATTTGTCTGGGTAATCACGACGTCTGATAAACTCTGTGCTGCGACCATTGTCGACCGCTATGGAGCACTTTATAGTACGTCCTCCGATCTGTAAATAATTTTTTATTAATAAATTAGTTAGAATGTATTTATAAAATAATTACCTGAGTGTTGTTTAAATTTTTAGCGCAATTGGTAGCATTTTCACGGTTGAGAAACAATACAAACGCTACTCCTTTGCTGCGACGCGATATTTTATCTTTGACAACTGTTACTCTAAAGAAAAAATAAATAAATCATTAATAATAATTTTGTGTGAATAATTATTGAGAAATTTGAGTTAAAAAAAAAAAAAAAAAAAAAAAAAAAAACTTCTTTAACAATTTTACCATGGGACTCTAAAAGTTGGTGGATGTCATTGTTGGTCAGTAAAAATGGCAGATTAGATATATAAACTGTTGATTTACTAGGTGCTAATCCGCCACTCATTATTAATTCGAGATCTAAATAATTTTCTTGAATATTTTTTAGTTACACTGATTTATAAAAAACAAATAAATGTAAACAAATGATTCTAACCTCACAGAAGTCATGTCAAACTAAAATATCAAATCGAAGTAAACTATTTTAATTAAATAGCGCTCTCTTTATGTCTACTCCTTAAAACTGTAAAAAATAAAACGCGCTAATTTTTAAACCATAATATTTATTGAAGAAAAATATAAAAATTATTAATTAGAAAATGTTTATTACAAAAATATAAAATATAATAAGTTATATTTATTTTTTGTTTATTTAAATTAATGAAAGAAAAATAATAATTAATGAATCTTTTATAAAGATGTTAGTGGGACAAAATAAATGATGACTAAATATGCACTAACAGTACATTTATCATTCATCAATAAATTTAAGACAAGCTTCAGTCAATTTTTCAAGGACATCAGCACTTAAATTATATTTATTATCAATAATATGAATTAAATCATTAGCAATTTTATTCGCCTGCTGATCAACAGTATCAGGAATTATTTTTGCCATTTTTTTCTCTCTTTCCCGTGTTTCTTCAATGTAACATTTGTGAGCACTCGATAATTTATCCATGTTTTCCGCAAATAATTTTAAAAAATCATTAATATCGGTAAATTCACTAGATAATTTTTTGACACTGCGTTTTTTCAAATAATTCGGAACAATTTCCAGTAAATTGTACTTTTTGGTGATAGTTGAGCCTAATTTCAGAATAAAGTCTTGATCGGCTCCCTTCTCAACGATGTACTCGAAGGTTTCCAGTGCTTCTTGATGAACTATAGCCGAACTGCTGCTCAACAAATAACACATTAAATTAATCATTACAACCCTCGCATCTACTTGCCCCGGAGGTATCTTCAATAACTTTGAATTTTTTTTTATGAAGCGACAGACTTCGACCAAATGGATCTCGGGTAATTTTATCATATGGACTATCTCCTTAGCGAGGACCTTTAAAATTAAATAAAATAATTGATTAATTGGCTTTAAAGAAAAAAAAATTTTATTTTTTTATTTTTTTACCTGCAAAACACTCCAGTTAAAAGCACTCGTGTTGGTCGATCTTTTAAAAATCGTACAATTAAATATAATCATTATTAAATCGTACATAGTACGCGATTGAAAATCATCGTGGATATAATTGAGTGTATCGAAAATTGATTGGAGTATTTTCTGAAGGTCACTCGTGATATCTGGGTTATCGTCTATTTTGTCGATACTTTTTAAAGTTAATACATTCACCTGCGGAAATAAAAAATAAATTATCTGCTAATAAATGAAAGGTAAAATATGTAGGTAGTTAAAAGTTTATCTTACAAAGTTGATCCAATTTTTGACAGAAGGTTGAAATCGTAACTCCTGGTGGAACTGCGATAAATCAAATGAATCGACTGTCATCAATTTTTTATAGGCTGTCAGAAGTTTTTCTCGTGACTCCACTATTTTAGGCGATTTTAAAATTAGTAAAAGAGTAGCTGGGCTTTGACAGATTTCATGGAACTTATTTTGGTTATTACTACCCATACATATGTACTCGTAAATTATTAGCTTGCTAATCAATGTAACTCCGAGGCTAGTCGACTCTCGTAAGTGAACCTTTTCGTAGACTTCCGAGAGAATTTTTATATGAGAAAAAGACAGTTCTCTTTTAGAATGCCTGAAAAATTTTTATTTATTTATTTATAATTATTATTATTATTATTATTATGATTGGAAATCATTAAAAATATGATTTTAATTACCTGTATAAATATTTTAAAATATCAAAGCAAAGCAGCGAAGGCCAAAATTTTTCATTAAGTAAATTCTTAAAAATAATCAATTCTAGATCCTTAAATTTTGCTTCAAAAATACACTCACAAATTTTTCTCAATGTATAATTATAAATACTCATGAATTCTGTTTCTAAACGATTGGGTATTTTTACTTTAGTCGTCATACATTCTTCTTTAACTATTACCAATAAACCATCAATTAATTAACCAATTGATTTAATAATCAAGAATATTAATTCAGATAATTATACTTACAGTAAATTAAATTATTAATGGCTATTTTAATTTTTTCATTGGCATCAAGATTACTACTTAGTAAAGTTACATGATATCCCAATAGGTATTCAAAATTCGCGCTCGCCATTTCTTCTTCTCTACTTTTAAGTTCCTGAATAAAATCAAGTCATTATTAATAATAAATTTATAATAAAAATATTAACGTATTTACCTCATGCAATATTTTACAGTTTTTGTAATAATTATTATACTCATCTATCCAATTGAGAAGAAATATCGATTTGCGCTCGTATTTTCCTGGCAAATGCTTTATAAACATTTTCGTAGAATAAAAACTGAAATAGAAATAATTATTAAGAAATTAATTAAAATAGTTAAGATTAAAAAAAAAACAATTACCTAGATAGTTGAAAAAGAAAAGTTACCATCGCGCGAACCCATTGATGATTTGAGCTTAAATTAACCGAATCATCATCTACGTAGCTATGAAAATGATAAAGTACTCCCAGTAATAAATTAATACATTTTGCTCTTTTAGAATCATCTTCACTTTTTTTCTAAAATAAAAATAACTAGCATTTATATTTTATCATAATAATAATTGCACTGGCCAGAAAATTTTCGTTATTCTTTTAATAATAATATAGTTAATGAGCAGAAATAATTACCGACATATTTTCGTATACCCAAACAATATCACTGGTAATATTTTTAAAATAACTTGTGATCAATTCACGAATCTCTTCATCACCATCGAGAGCCCTGGATACCTCACATTTAAGCTTTTCAAAAGTTTTCCAAGATTGAATCATAGTAGTTACGAAATAAGTAGTAGTTGAAGCGATATCTCCGACATCTTTGATTAAATTTTTAATCATAGGTACATCCTCACTCTGAATGTACAAAGATTTAAAGATAAAACCATAAAAAATTTTAACATTCGAGCAAGTGTCACGATAAATATCCTGCAACAGCAACGGAAGCGAGTGGTTTGGGTAACTCGACCGCTTTTCTTTGCAGTGAAGACAAATTTTTATGACAACCCCAGGAAAGTGTTCTAGAAGACTAGCTATATCAGGAGGGTTTAGTTGTCCCTGCTTTGCCACGTGATTCAAAATATTTTCCCACCGAGTGATAAGATTCTTGCACTGAATCAGCTGAGAGTCGAAAGACGTGGGCATTAAATGTTCAGCAATCTCCGGATCTCCTAAGTTTGCTTCAATCTCGTTGATCAGCTCGTAGATTATTTGCTTCAAGTAAGGACAAGTCTTGGAAAGGATATTCTCTTGGAGTAAATTTAATGGACATGTTGGCAAATATTCTGTTACTATTTTCTTCACTGCTTCTTGTCCTTTTTCTGTAACGCTCAAATTCTCGTGAAAAATTTTTTAATTAAGGAAGAAATACCAAAATTATTATAAAATATTAAATTAAAAAAAAAAAAAAAAAAAAAAAAAAAAAAATATATATATATATATATATATATATATATATATATATATATATATATATATATATATATATATATATATATATATATATATATAATAAAAATAAAAAGGATATTATTAGCTTATTAAGCGAAATATGCCACTGAGGATTGTAAGGAACAGTGATATCGATATCTTCATTGTCATCCATAGTAATTCTTCTTTGAAAAATTATCGAAAGATTGATAATTCTTCTGTGCATTATCTGAACCATAAAAAAAAAAAAAAAAAAAATATAAATAATATAAAAATAAAATTTATTAACTTATATCTGGGTGTTTTATGGTTAAAGTGAAAGAATAATTAATGAAATAAGTTAGGTCGGAGATAATAGATCAGGGTAAGTCTACTACTATAAAGTTTCTAGTGAATTTAAAGTTTACCAGAACACGATCCTAGTAAGCGGAGCGATTCATCGTGAACATATACACATGAAAATTTAAATACATCGACATACATAAGTTGGATCATTAATAAGTTGAATGGATCTGGGAAATGATCGGTAAAGTAACATAAGTTAACATAATAACGTGTAACCAACACCATGGTAACCTTAGGACAACAAGCTGTCAGATGATCAAAGGTAAACTTTTGATCAATAAACGGGTGACTGGAGTTTGGAGAATGTTTGAGGTATATGCCCGCTTAAAACTTTCTTCCTCTTCCTCTTCCTCTTCCTCTTTTTCTTCTTATTTTTCTTGTTCTTCTTGTTCTTCTTGTTCTTCTTGTTCTTCCAGCTGTGTAATAATAGTAGTACTTTAAACACGTACATACTAAAACTCATTTATATTGTATTTGTATTTGTTACTATTTAAGCGGTGTATATAATCCTGTAGTGAGGGTGGTGACGCCAGCACAACGGACTTTATTTCAGAGGGCAATGGATCGCAACTCATGAGTAGTCTAGTCAGTCCGCGTGTACCTCCCGACAACGATTCATTGTTCCTTTTAACATTTCGTTTATTTAGTTAGTTATTACTTCATTAGTTCATTAACCTTTTCAAAGTTATAATTCTAATTAATTAATTAATCTTCATTTCTTCATTTAATTATTTATACTTGAATTTCACAATTATAGTTTTAAAATGTCAAGACCGACTCGACAATTATCGCTTCAGCCACGTCCGACCCAGCGAACGCAAATCCGACGACAGAAATCGGCAGATGGAACCGGTAACAAACCGTGGCCTGTTGAGAGGCCCAAAGTAAAGATCGCGTGGTCATCTTCAGGACTGGAAGAAACCAAAGTCGAGGTAGTCGCGTCACGAATCGGAACATCAGCGAAAACCCGCGGGCTGTCCAGCTCCTCGTTGATTAATTCCGACAAGGCGACTATTTTGTATTCGCGCCAGGAGCTGGCCGAGAGATTGCGTCTTGCGTGGAAACAGAGAGAGGCCAACAAATCGAACATAGACATTTTTCTGGCCCATGAAATTATTGATGAGTCCTCGCGCTGCGACTCGAGATTGTCAACGATAAGCTGCGATATTATGAAAAATAACCAGGAAATTTTCACTCTTGGAATCTCTCCTGATTCCTCGGTCGACTATGAACAGCCAGAAAGTGTTGATGGCAGCAAGGAGAAGCTGTTGGACGCCAGAGCTAAAAGAGCTTCTTTCCAATCGGGGACAAATGTCGCTTTTATGGGACCAATCAATAAACTCATCAAGGAAGGATCATCAGACAGAATTTTGGAGAAAAAGGAACGCGCTGTCACACCAGATTTTAAGGTCAATAAAAGAACAAACTCTGCACCTCCCTCATCTCAAAGACGAGGATCTCCGATAACTTTGGGACACTTGGGTGCAGCTCGTCCAAAAGTTAACATTGTGATAGACACTCCGAAGATTTTACGCCCCAAAGATCCAGTTAGGATTGACAGAAAAGACACTGGACAAAAGGCTTCAAGCCCTTATGAAGAGTCCAAAAGTGTTTCGCCCAATTACAGCTCTGGGGAGAAGATCCAGGGGAAGTTTATGACCAAAAAGAGGACCAGAACTGGAAAACGGAGAGTTGAAGAATCTGGAGCGAAGAAAAGCGAATGCAAGCAAAATCCTGATGTGATTACCATGGTATCGTTGGTCAGTGACGCTGACAGTGATTCTGAGGTTGAGAAAAACTCTCCAAAGGATGATAAATTGGTGAGACAGCTTAGAAGCAATTTACCTACCACGCCGATAATCAAGAGCTGCTCATCTTTGATGATCAACACTGAGAGTCTGAGCGTTTTTTCTGGTGATAATTGTCTGTTGCCTCCCAGAAGACCTCTGAAATCAGGTACAAGTAATTTTAATATATATATATATATATATATATATATATATATATATATATATATATATATATATATATATATATATATATATATATATATATATATATATTATGTAGTTTTATTGATTGATTGATTGAATGATTGAATTAGTTGAAGTTGGTATAGGTTATCAGCTAAGAGTGAGTAGTTTAAAATTTTTTTTAAGTGATAGAGAAGTTTTAAATTAGTTTTTGAAAGTTTCTGTGAAATGGGCGTTTGCAGTTTGTTTTTTGGTATGTTTGCTAGCTGTGGCGCTCAAGAAGAGAGCGGGGATAAGAGAATGAAAAGTGATTGAGAATTTTTGGAATTTGCATGTCTTCCGTCACAGTAACGCCTTCGCGGTATTAGGTGATTGTCGAGAAGTGCACGAAATAATCCTAGAGTGGTGGACTAATTAGACTAGACGATACGACACGCGAGCATTCTTGTTTCTCACAACAGATATTGCATATCTTTACGCTTTAACTTGTGTTAAATTCTCAATCTAAAAACATTATAAAAGAAGCAAAACTTTTTAATAATTCAAGCTTATAAATAAGTACTCGTTGATAATTTAATTGAGTTGCGATAAAATTTTTTAAATTATTCTATTATTCGGTGTCAAAATTTCAATCATCTTCAGTTGATTAAAAAATAATTTAATTATTATTTTTCAGTTTCTTTTCAGCAAGACTCGATCGATGGGGATCTGATTCGCCCGAGAAGTGAAGATAAGAAAATGAATTTTTACACCAAAAGCCTTTCTCGGGTGAGCGTTAATCAGCCAGAGCTAGGTGCTGCAACTCGTACTTCGCCACTCGATGAAATGAAGCGTCCGTGGCTTAAAATAGCTTCTTCTGAGCTGGCGACATCTGTCGCTTTCTGGAAATCCTCTGAAGAGGATTGTCCTCTTACGGACAGAGAGAAGAGGTGTTTAGTGGTCCCCATTGGCGACCCACAGGACAAAAAAAGGAAACTGCTGTTGCAACGTACCAAAAGTGTGCCATGTCGACACATGTAAGGATGCTTTTTTATTTTTTATATAAAATTGATTTGGAGATTCGTGACAAATTTTATAGCGTCCTTGGCCCTAAATTCAAAGTAAATAATTTGCATAATACATTTTTGCATTTTACATTACTGATTACATTTAAATACTGCAAGTAAAATGGGAAAAAAAAAAAAAGAGTAATTCAAGAGAGTTATGAGCTCTCGAAAAAAGATAAATAATAAAAATTTATTATTTTTTTTTTAAGATAAGCCGAGGTACACGAATGAAATTCGATTCACGGATGATTTATTGGCTAGCAAGAGTAAATGTAATGAGTTTAAAAAAAATATTAATATGTATATAGATGATAAAAATGAGAATGAGGTAGGGATAAAGGAGGGCATCCAATACAAATGCGAAGGGCAAATACGTCGTGGTACCATCTAGTATCTAGTTCCTCAGACTTATGTTATATAGACACATTATTATATATACATATATGTCTATATGTATTTTATGGATGCATATACAAGCATATAGGAGCAATCTCTTTCTATTCTCTTGATATGATGCATAACTTTATTTCAATTGCTTGCTATCTGTCTTTTTTATTTTTAAATAGTGTCAGAATCAAAAAGATGATAAGAGAATTATTTTATGACAGAACGACAGTGGCACGCAACCCTTTAAACCTTATAGGGTTTTTATTTCCTGAATTTTATGATGCACTTCAATTTTTTGTTGGCTCTTAAGTTATTATTTTATTTTTCTGTGCTTTTAGGAACGATGAAAACCAATTGGCGATGCAAGTCGAGGCTAAGGAGACCGCAGTTACTACTGATAAACAAACAGAGTTGTCTTCCATTCAGCGAACTGATACCACCGTTTTTCCTCAGACTATTTCCAAAGTAAGTAGTACACTCTGTGGTTATTTATTGTTAAGTTAATATATATATTTTTTTTATTTTTTCAGATTATACAGAGGAGTAGCTTCAACGAGAGAACTATTGATATAAGAATGGAGAATGACAGTCAGGCAGTGCCTGTCTTGGGGACTACCAAAGAAAAAGAATGCTGGCATCTTTATAGAAGGATGTGTGATAAAGGAGTCTGCGTTTCATTTGATACCGTTCTGAGGTAATTATTTTATTTTATTTATTTATTTATTAAGAATTAATTGATTTTTGATTTACTGTTGAATAGGGGAATGCTCACACCTACGGAATACCGATTGAGAAGAAGAGAAATCACCATAGCAAGAGGAGAAGGAAGTTCGATAAACTTCCTCAGAAGATAGTTCTAATAAACGTTTACAAAAATGATATATTTGTAGGAATAAATAAATAAATTTCATTAAAAAAAATTTATAATAGTTAAATTTTTTTAATTTAATTTTAGAGAAAGAAGAAATATAAAATTGATAATTTTTGTAATTGTTTATTAAATTTTTTAGTAAAAATTAGTTTTTCTAATAATTTTATAACTTCGCGCTTTAATTTCTAGAAATCTATTTTATCCACGTAAGATTAATAAAAAGAGGATATTATATATTGTATGATAAGCGAAGATTTAATTTGTTAAAAAATATAGATAGAGCCATGGGACTATTATTGTCAATAGAGTGGAATGATAACAAAGGCCTAAACACGCCATCGTTAATCATAATTTTACTAGTATATAGTAAATATAATGATGTCGAGTAATAGATATAGAATAAAAATTTTTCATCATCTAGGGTAGTAACTACCGTAATCAATAAAGTAAATAAATAATCAGTAATGCTACCAAACAATAATATATCATCGTCCTGACATAAGTACAAAAATGTCGTTTAGGAAGCATAATAATAAATACACTGTCGACTTCAAAGCGCGACTTGAGCATAAATTATACCTGGTAAATAAACTTAATTATTAATTTATTTTTATTTACATGTTGCGTCACATTGCGTTTGACATTGACATTGAAAATTAATATTGAAAATTATTTTTCAGGCCAGAGAAAATCCAGAACCAATTTTTGATATTTCAAATTGTGCGTTAAAAACAATTCCATCGGGTATATTTTCACTTTGCAAAGTATTTAGAAAAAAAGAATTAAAATTAAATGTTAATAAATTAACTTCATTATCCGGGGGCGGGCAATTGGAGGATTTATCGCTGATTAAATTACTTGATATTAGTGACAATGAGTTTGTTAATTTACCTAGTGATATTTATCATCTAGAATTACTTGAAGTAAGTATATTTTTAATATTTAACCAATTTAAATTCAATTAAATAATTTATTTATTTATTTTTTAGGAACTTTATTTGCAGAATAATTATTTTAAAAAATTACCAACAGAAATAACCGAATTATCGAAGCTCAAAATTCTAAATGTATCAAATAATAAATTAAAATTTCTTCCCGATACAATGGGAAGTTTAAAAAATTTAAATATCCTGGATATAAGTGACAATCCGCTGACAAAATTACCAAAGTCACTGGGGGAAGCACAAAAATTGATAGAATTAAAGCTAGACAATGTTGATTTAATTTATCCCCCGCTGTTTGTTGTCCAAGGTGGTGCCATAGCAATTGTCGCGTACTTGGCGCAAGAATTAGGTGTCAATTACGTGGCGCGTGATGCATTTCTGGATGCACAATTAGAAAAATTACATAATAATGACAATGAAAGGCTGGTAGAGATTAAAGATAATTTACAGGTTTTTCTCTAATTTTACTCTATTAAGAAAAAAAAAAAAATTTCTTTTTAATTATTTTATTTATTTACCTGTTTATTTATTTAATGCGTTATTTTATTTTGTTCCTTAGGTAGCATTAATGCAACTAGAAACATCAAAGGCACGTTTAATCATCTATTTTATTTTATCCATCAATCGCGCTTTTTAAAACTCATAATATTTTTTTTTTTTTTTTTTTTTTTTTTTTTTTTTTTTTTTTTTTTTTTTTTTTTTTTTTTTTTAGTAGAGACGTCAGAATGCTCTGCTGGAGGTCGAGAAGAACATCCGAGAGCAACAAGAGTACGAGTTACACCTGCAGTCTATTAATAAAGACATGAAGAAGAAATTGCTGGAGGATTTGGTGGAGCAGCAAACGAGATTGGAGTCGGAGATCGAGCGAGTCCAGCAAGAACGCGAATTAAATCGCAATAAATTGTTGTCTTTTATTTATAACGCTGAGCAAGAAGCTGACAGCGTTATTGAGAAGTTTTTGAGGAGCTCGGAAGCTGAACGGCTTGCACAAGCTCAGCTTTTGGAGATGGAAAATAAAGAGCAGCTGGAATTGCTGTCACAGTCTCATTTAGATCAATCTTCATGCCGAACTCGTGAAACACTTTGTAATTTATTTTATTATTTATTTATTAATGAAGAAATAATTTGATTTATTAATTAAATTAATTATTCAGTGTCGATGGAGGAGCTGCTGAAGGAAGAATTATTGACGGAAAAAAAAATAGAAGAGTATAATAAATTCCGTGACTGTAATGCTCAATCGTTGTTAACATTAGAATTAAGGAGTAATAATCATCTAGCTTCAATAGTTGAAAATCAAAAACAAGACCGCGAAGAAATGATAAACCAGCTGCGCAGGGATGAGAGTCTGCAAAAGGCTGCTCTGACTGCTTTGTTGGAGCGTAGCGACGCCAGATCTTGGAGTATCGTCCAACAAGTGCACTTGATCCAGTCCCAGTTAGTTACTCTGACTAATATTGAGTTGGAGCGGAAGAAATTGGAAATTACTCAACAAATTGTGAGTTTTTAATCAATTTTATTGTATAGATAATTAATTATCAATTTTATTATTTTTAGAATGATATTTCTGACAAGAGAATTATATTGAGTAACATCCTAGTGGGTTTGTTGGAGCAGCAAGATAAAAGACGAGCAGAGCTACTGGAGACGATTAAAAAAATAGAATTAATCCGCGACAACGACACCGAACGTCGCGGAAGTTTGTTCTGGCTGATGCAGTATCAGTCCCTGATGGAAGCGCGGCCTCAAGGGTTGCTCGAAGGATTGGAGCCGATGCTAGTCAGACATGTAGCGATCGCTGGGGCTCTTCACTGCCTGCCTTTCTTGGCTTCTCTGTCGTCACTGTTGCCCAATGTTAATCACGATCAACTTATTTCGGTTTGTATTAATTTATTTTGCATCAATATTATTTATTAATTTGATAAATAATTTTTTTTTTTTTTTTTTTTTTTTTTTAGATTGGAATCAATAATGCAGAGGATAGACAAGCGATTATATTGGCGGTAGAAAATTATAATGTAGAGAAAAAATTAAGCTCAGAAGAAACGCAATTACCAACCGCACCGATTGATGAACCGTGTAGCAGTAATACAAATTCACAAGACAGAGATATTTCATGGGTTGATATGACTGAATGTGTCGTTTGTTTTGATTCACAGGTCAGTATTTTTGTTTGTAATTAATTACAATTACTTGTGGATTTAATTGACTGTATTTTTTTTTTTTTTTTTTTTTCCAGTGTGAAATAATTTTTATACCATGTGGTCATCTTTGTTGTTGCGCGAAATGTTCGAATATGTTAATAAACGAATGCCCAATGTGCCGCGGCTCTATACAGCGCAAAATTCAAGTACACAGGCCTTGAATTTCCATTCCAATATTTTTTTTTTTTTTTTTTTTTTTTTTTTTTTTTTTTTTTTTTTTTTATAGAATATTAAATGAAATTAATTTTTATCAAAATACTCATCACAAAGCTTTCATTAATTAAATAAAATCACTAGAATTCACAAAATTGCTTTTTTAAAACTAATAACAATTTCATATTAATAATATAAATTTTTTAATAATAAAATTAAAGGTTTTTATACCACAATTTGCCTAATTATCAGCAATTAACGACTTAATGAGAGTGAATACATGAAACAAAAAAACAAAATGTAAATTGCATTTTTGTGCCTCGTTAAATCGTTTGTAAACCAAAATTAAGTGAGTACTGAATGAATAGACTTTAATAATTAATAATAATAATAATAATTTAATTGTTAATCTTTATAAATACACCGTGTAAAAAGTTTTTAATGTAATACAATAAGTAAAATAAATTTTAAAAAACCAGTTACTCGTCATCAATCATTTCTACCTCGTTGCTGTCTTTGTCATCAGGTTTCTGGCTCTTTTTCTTACTCGCGTCCTTCTTCTCTTTCTGGGACTTGCGGAAATTGTTGAGCGCGTCCTGGAGCGAGTCCACGAACCTGTCAAACTCAATGTCCTCCATGGCTTGCAAAACATCTGGACCCGTTATCGTTTTCCGGTTAGTTTTCTTGGCGACGGTGTTCGCTGAGGTTGTCAGGTACAAGATAAAAATAGACGCCGCTTTCGCGATAGCTACTTTGGCTTCCTTGCCAATTGTCACTCCTTCTGGAAGTGCTTCTTTTATAATCCGAGTCACTACTGCGTTAGGTAGATTCAGATCTTCTAATTTTTCAGCCATCTAAAATAAAAATACACTTTTTATAAATTTCTTGATAATAAAAATAAATTTTGAGGTTATGTCTCAGTTTTACAATAATTATAGATTAAAAAATTAAGTACTTACATTTTTATATATTTGTATGGATTATTAAACAATTAAAAATATTAATTATCATAAAATATTAATTTAATAATTAATATATTTGTAAAACAATCACACAAACAATTTCCCGCCAACTTTGTTTACACTTTTAAATATACTAACTGAGTTAAAAAAATTACTCACTCATTAATTTTTAAGATAATAAAAATATTACAATTGTTATTTGAATAAATAATTAATTTAATTTATTATTTATTTCTCCAATAAATTAAAAAAAAAAAAAATAATTCTTGTTGTTACAGTTGAAATCAAGAATGTTTTTTGGAGACTTAAATATTACCAACTGTTTCCCCTAGAAAAAAAAAAAAAATTCTAGTGACATTTTATCAATAATTATGGCAATTATCGAGTGTATTATTGACATACAATATATGTATGTTGGTGTTGGAAAAAGATAAGGATTTCAACGTAGTCTAGATTTTTGACAAGTACTAAAAAGAATTAAATTTTCCAATTTGTCATTGACAAATAAATAAAGAATCATAAAAAAGAAAATGTCGAAAATTGAGGAGGGCAATGCTCACATGCGAGCTGCGGAAAAAAGGTAATTTTTTTTTTTCAACATTCTGTCATAATTATTAATATATTTCTGTTAATTGTTTTTAGTTTAAAAACAACCTTACTGAAATGGAGACCCGACTACGAGGTTGCTGCCGATGAGTACAATCAAGCAGGTATTTTTAAAAATCAATAATTTTTATTAATAATATTCTATGTATAATAAAAATCAGTATTGTTAACTGGGTGAGTTCATTTGTTTTTAGCTACTTGCTTCAGGATTGCCAAGTCTTTTAAACAATGCAAGGAAGCTCTAGTAAAAGCTTCTGATTGTTATAAGGAAAATCGATCGTATCCTTTTATTTAGATAAATATTAATCAAAAACTATGTTAATTTTTATCTGTAAAATCCTTAATAATTTATTAGATGGTTCCATGCTGCTAAGTAAGTATTTTTTAATAATTTTTGTGACAAATAATGGATTAATTTGATTTGTTTTGTCCAGGAGTTTAGAACAAGTGTTACTGATATGCAGAGACATGAATGAGATGTCAGAAGTACCGAAATTGGCACATCGATCATGTTCTCTGTATCAACAACACGGATCACAGGAATCTGGTGCGACGGTTCTTGATAAGGCTGGCAAAATGTTGGAATCAAGTGATCCTGAAGCTGCTTTACCATTATTTCAGCGCGCAGCTGAGATTGTTTTGGTTGGTTATTGTTATTATTATTAATTAAATAATTAAACTTGACAGTGTGAATTTTTTACCGAATTATTGATTACAGGGTGAAGATAGTCCCCGACAATCGGCTGAATATTTGAGCCGCGTAGCGAGAATATTTGTTAAATTAAAAAAATACGACGAAGCTGCTAACGCAATTCGCCGAGAAATAGACATGTATCAACGAATTGAGCATCAGCCATCAGTGGGACGGCTGGCTGTCGTGTTAGTGCTGATACAGTTGGCGAGAGGTGACCAGGTGGCTGCTGAAAAAGCCTTTAGAGAATGGGGGAATTATTGTGATGCCCCAGAGGTTATTATTCGCTTATTAAATAAATTATTTATCAATTATTAAAAGGCAAATTTATCAATTGTAAAATTACTTAAAGATCCAAACATTGGAAATGCTTCTGCAAGCTTATGACAATGAAGATGCCAATGCAGCTCGCGCTGCGCTTAATAGTCCGTTTATAAAGCACATGGACATCGAGTATGCTAAGTTGGCCCGAGGATTACCTCTCCCTCAGCAAGAGTACGCAGTGCCACCAGCTGGGGTGAGACCCAATGCCGAAGAACCCTATGTTTCGTCGTCATCAGTGCAGGATAAACAGCGCGAAACTGTTCGCGCAGAAGTTAGCCATGTTAGTAGTTGCTGCTGTTATTATTATTATTTTAAATGATTTTTTTTTTTTCAACGATTTTATGAAATAAAATTATTTATCTTTTTATCCAGGAAACCGAGCCCATTGAAAAAGCTATGGCGGCGACTAACATCACGAAAAAACTAGGCGAAGATGAAGAAGAAGAAGAGGAAAAAGACAAGACTCCTAGTCCAGTTGAAGAAAAAGACAAAAACAAAGATATTGACGAGTATGAGGAGGGCTTATGTTAATTTTATTAATAAATATATAAGAACTCGATTATTGATACTATTATCAATTAAATATAAAATATAAAGATTAATCTAAGATTATTTTTGTTGCTCATAACAGAGGATTATTATTGTAGTGGCTTTAACATAGCAATCAAATGCATTTAAAATATTAACAACTATTATTACTGAATCTAATGCGTAAAATTATGATAAATTATTAAATTTATTATCATTGCTTCTTTAAATAATTTATTCATTGATATTTTATTAAAAATAAATTATTTCTAAGTCAGTAATTTAACTGATGATAATTATTGATAAAGAATTTAAATTAGTTATGAAAAACAAATTGTATTTATGTTGGAGAATAAAAAATAAATAGGTTAGAATACACAGATAAATTTTTCGAAAAAAATTAATTTATTTAAAAAAGCTTACCTTTAATTTGAAGACATCTGAAAGAGTGTGGAGTGTAACTGATGTGATAGCTGTCAAGTTTTCACTAAATTAACTCGTTTTACTGATAATTAAAGTAATTGTAAACACTTTGGACGGTACCACGCACGGATTAGGCGGGAAGACTGTTTTTAAACGGAAAAAAATGCGCCATCTGCTGAGGATGGTAAGAAATACTTTTTCTTCGGAATTAGTCGGGAAGTCGAGTGTGCCCGAATACAGCCGAGGTTTTGTTTTAAAACCAGTCGGTGTTGTGTTCTTGGATCTAGTGTTAGTGTTTGATTCAGGTGTCAGTTTTTTGTGTGATTATTTTTTTTAATAAGTGTAGTTATAATTATAAAATTATACTTTAATTTAATAAAATCGGTACTAAAGTATAGTTTAATTATTATTGACTGAAAGTTTTTATTTTTGAAAAAAAAAAAAATTCCAATATATTTTGCAAATTGAAGAAAAAATAAATTTTTATTTTGTACAAAAAAAAAAAAAAAAAAAAAAAATAAATCATTGTTTTAATTTTAATCAGCTGATTAAATTTAAATTAATTATAGGTAATGTAGTAACTATAAATTAATTAAATATACTTATGCCTCCATTGACGTAAGAACGGCAAAATATGACATTGAAGTTTTCATTACAGAGCTGAAATTCTCCACACTCATGGTATAAATTTTACCGGCAGTTATTCGTGATGTTATTCTTCCTCGCATCAGTATCATAATTATCAAGATTCTTCTTATTTCCTTGGGATAATTATACCACCGAGCTGCGGATCTATAAAAAGATAAATTAAATCCAAGTTCGTAGGTATTTTTATAAAAATAATTACATTGAAGCATTGACACGCTGACTGTTGTCAATGAGCTTTTGTCCGACGTAACTCAAAAAAAATAAGTGAGTGACTTGGCCCATTGCATACCAAAGACACCGGATTCTTTCACCAATTTCACTTAGCAAAACTACAAACTGAATTTATTATTTAAAACTACACTGATAATTTAAAATTAAAAAATACAAACTTGAAAGCCTGTCGCACTCAATCCAATAACAATGACACCGAGTAATACAAAAAAATAATTCGAGTAATATTTTTCCACAAGCTTTACAAATCTAAAATCATAAAAGTATATGTTAAAAAAAAAATTTTAATTCAATCTTAATCATTATTTTACTTACTGCAGAATGTCTCGGTGCATTTTTACGCAAGTTATAACCGAGTTCAAGGAATTGTCTCGATTAATTAAATTTTTTTTCGTATTATTACCTTCTGCTAAATTTTCCAAACGTCGTCTAGCAATATAATATTATTAATTTTATTATCTATTATTATTATTATTATTATTATTATTATTATTATTATTATTATTATTATTATTATTATTATTATTATTTTTGTTTTCAGATTATTGCTAATTACCCAATAATGGTGAACATACTGGATGCGTGTTGAACAAAACCTGCGTAAAGTGAATCAAACCCTACCAGAACAGTCAACGCAATGGGAGTGACTATTGCACCATGAGGATAGAAGAAAAAAAAATGTTTCTGGATATCTACAAAGTATTCAGCTGGATACGGTAGGATTCTTTCCCTCGTTTCATTTAATGGAATAAAAATATCGAGAATGGGCGACATTAATGGCAAAATAATATATACTGTCGCTACACATATCAATCCACCTGTAAAGGTCAAGAAAATTTTTTTAATTTGTTTCACTAAAAATATTTCCATAATTCAAGTTTAATAATTAACTGTAATAGACATTCATTATCATTTGATGAATCCGGGCGTCATTACGCAGAATTTCAAATTCTGAGTCTTCTAAATTAGATTCCCAGTTTTTTTTTACTTGAAGTAATAAATATTTAGCCTGTTATAAAAATAAAATAAATAATTTATTTTAAATTTATATAATAATAGATAAGACACTGACCTTTTTTATATTTAAATGACAGTTTGTTATTTTGACTTGAATCATAGAAAAATATACAAGAATCGGAATACTGTAGAGAGTTTCTGCCAAATTTCCCCACGCAACAGCGACTTTTAAAAACTATAAATCGTTCACAAATGAATTAAACTGTCGTTATTTTAAAAAATTTTAAGTTTTACAAAGTACCACACAAATGAATATACTTTGTATGATCAAGTAAACTAGAGTCCCGATAATTCTTCGCTGACTGACCGGCTGAAAAGGCCATACTCCTATCGCGGACAAAAGATACTTTGTTTTCCTCCAATACAGGGTATCAAAGACGTCCATTGTTGGAAAGGGAATAATATTACATGTCTTTGAAAGTGTTTTGAGGTAACGAAACTTTAAAAAGACTGTAAGATTATAAGATAAGCCCCTGAAAAGACATCAATCACGGATTATTGGAAAATGAATATTTGACGATACACTGAATCGGAAGCCATTTAGTTATTCATTAATATTCTAACGGGGTAATGAAGATCAATATCGGGTTTGTATCACGAAGAAGAAGTTTATTATTCTCATTCTATCTATTTTACAGTAAAGTTGTCGGGCTATTATGAGAGTTAAACTTTTATTTTGATATTTTTTTTTGGTCACATTTAAAATATATAGCAAAAAATTGAAAAATTATTTAAGGTAAGTTTTTTTTTTTTTTTTTTTTTTTTTTTTTTTTTCCTTTATAAAAATTCTAAACTGTAGGATAATTCAATAATGTTGAATTAAAAATAAATAGATCTGAAATTTATATTTATGGTATCCAGAATATATTATTTATTAACTTAATAATATTCAGTGATAATTAAACAATAAACAACTACGAAAAAATAAAATTACTGGGCTGAAGTTAAAACTGTAAAATACGAAAATGATGACTTCATAATCGCGCCAAAGTTTGCTACAGACATAACATAAATTTTCCCCGCAGTTAATGATGAGACCGATTTACTTCTTATCATCATTATCATCAACAATATTTTCATCTTCTGAGGGAAACTATACCATTTGGCAGCACACCTGTTAAATTAATAATATTTAAATTTAAAAACAAAAAAAAAATTGAATGAAAAGAAATTGTAAAAAATTACATTGATTCATTGACAGTCGCACTGTGTTCGATTAATTTTTCTCCAAAATAACTCAAGAAGAATAAATGAGTGACTTGGCCGGTTCCATACCAAACAATTCGTATTTTTTCAAAGGCGTCATTCTCCATAACTACAAACTAAGTGTTTAATTAATTTTCAGTGAAAACAAATTTTTATGACATTAGCAGTAACTTGATAATTTTTTAATTTTATTTAACAAACAAATTTTTTCAGAATATTTTTTTTTTTGCCATAATTTATTTTGTAAAAAAATTATTAAATATCTGCTAAGTTAATTTTCATAAATACAAACTTGAAAACCTGTAGCGCTTAGCATCAACACCATGACACCCAGCATAAAAAAAAAGTAATTGGTGTAATGTTCTTCTAAAAGCGTAGTAAACCTTCGAGAATTAAAATTAATAAATTAAAAAAAAAAAAAAAAAAAAATAATAATAATAATAATAATAATAATAATAATAATTATTATTATTATTATTATTATTATTTTGTTATTAAATGCTCAGGGGGGTTATCCCCGGAGTCCGATTCTCCGAGGGCCCAGCCTGAGCTCCATCCGTTACTGCTGGACCACTCCGCACAACAAGGCGGTTAGTGATCACAGCAGGCCAAAGTCATTTCCCTTAAGAGACGGAGAGAACCAAGTAAAACAGCCTTCTGCATCCTAACTGCCAAGAACTCAGCTTTTGATGAGCAAGCTGGAACTTTGGCAAGTGAGGATACAAAAGACTGTTTCATCCCTCCTAGGACGCCAACAATCAGGACGACAAGCTTGACACGGTAACCTGGGTAAAGTTTGCCAATTTCAAACAGGAGATCCTGATATATTTGTCTTTTGTGCTCTTCTTTGGCTGAGATGTTGTATTCAGCCGGGGCCGAGAACTCAATGACATAAATGTCACGAGTGGCCTTGTCGAAGAGCACAATATCAGGTTTGTTGTGATCTATCCGCCGGGTTGTTGCAAATGGCATGTTCCAATAAATTTTGCAACTGTCATTCTCAACAACCTGGGGAATATCTCCTGGCAAATAAGGCAGCACTGGTGTCACGTCAATACCGTAGCAATGACGAAGATAGTAGTACAGTACTCTCAGGGCAGCATTGTGACGCTGGATATATGCACCTCTCGCCAGCACTGGACATGCCGACAAAAGGTGCATAAGCGTCTCCGGATGTTGTCTACACCTCCTACAGGACGTGTCCGGAAGCTGCACCTGGAGCACCTTGCTACGGTACTCAAGAGTGTTAATGACACCATCTTGGCAGGCAAATATGAACCCTTCAGTCTCGGACATCAGGCCCGCTGACTTTAAGAAGGAAAACGTCAGCTGGATGGACAAGCCATGATCACGCACGTGTTTAAAGAACACGCTGTGCATGGACTTGTCCATCAGTTCGCCAAGGAGTAGTTTTTCCTCGGCGTTCCTGATGACGCTCTTAAATTCCTCCTTTCGGAGTTCCATAAGAGCGTTTATTTCTCCAAGACCAAGGGTTCTTGCCGCATATATTGCTGCCTTATACAAGAATGACCCCTTATGCGCATTTTCATGTTTATGTACAATTTGCATAAGAAAGTCATCCTCGTCTGCAGTGAAATTGACAACTTCGTGAGTTAAACCCAGGACCAAACGGTCGTGAAGCCGCTCCAAACTCTGCAAACCTCTCCCACCGATGGACCGGGAGAGGTATAATCTGGCGACTGATGAATTGGGGTGCATGCTCCGATTCATATTAATGATCTTACGGGTTTTGATGTCGAGATCTCGTAAATCCTTTCGGGTCCATTTCAGGACACCGAAAGAGTATAGTAAGACTGGGACAGCGAGCATGTTAGTAGCTGAGACTTTGTTTTTGCCGGAAAGTTCGGAGGACCAAATTTTCCGGAGTCTCCTAACATACTCGCTCTGGAGAGTTGTTCGGACTTCAGAGACCGCATGCATGCGGTGCTCTTCCATTCCTAGATATCTATACAACTCCCCGGCGTCTATTATTATTATTATTATTATTATTATTATTATTATTATTATTATTATTATTATTATTATTATTATTATTATTAAAACTACTTACTGTAGAAGATCCTTATGCATCTTAATACAAATTACCAGTGAATTGATACCACTTTCGTTTTGATCGTTGTCGGCAGTCAAATTTTTCAAACGATTTCTAACAATTTATTGCTACTGTTATAAATCGAGAGTTTTTATTATTGTTAATGCTGTCAATAAATAAAATTAATTACCCAATTATAGTGAACATTGTACAAGCGTGTTGTACGAAAGCGACATACAGTGCGTCAAATGCAAAAAACGCCGTTATAGCTGTCCAATTAACTAAAAACTGATGAGCGTAGAGTTTATTAAAATGTATTTTAGGATTAATAAAGTATTGAGTGGGAAATGGCAATACTCTTGGTCTTGTTTCATTTAATGGCATAATTACATCAAGTATCATCGGAGCCATTGGCTCACAAATGTAAATTATGGATATTGAAAAGCATCCCACTGTAAATTATTAATCATATATTGCACAAAATCTTTAAATATTCGTTTAATTAATAGATATTTTTAGTGCAATACTCACTAATGTAGATATCCATTATCATTTTGTACAAACGATTCTCACTTTTTAGTAATTCAATCTCTGAATTCTCTAAATTTGATGTCCAATCATTTTTAACTCGCAGAAGTAAATTTTTCACCTAAAAATTTTTATTAAAAAAATTATACTGAAGAGTTAGCTGTCAATTTAAAATTAAAAAATTTATTTTTAATTTTTTGAGGAAGTTAATTAAATATGAAACCAATATTTGTGTTTAATAATCTAATTAAATTTTTATTTAAACTTCTAAAATATAATTAAATGATATTGTAAAAATATAACGAAGAATATAGAGATAATAATTATAATATAATAAGGCACGTGTTAACACGTAAAACCGCCAAGAGTACATAGCACGAGAAAGAATAAAAAAAATGTAGGAGAGAGGAGTCGTATGCGCCGTCAAGCGGCGCGTAGATTGCCGCCAACTCACTAGCGATAATAATAATAAGCTTAAGCTGGCTTGGGTAAATCTCGACTTTTTAACAAATTTTCACATTTTGAATTTTTTTATTAAATTTATTTTATTATTATGGGGTGTACAATATTACCTTGTTTATGTTAACATATGAATTAGTTATTTTAATTTGCACCACCGAGTGATAAATAAATACTGGAAAACAGTCAAGCGTTTCAGCCAACTGCCCGCGGACTTCTATCAATCTAAAAATCTAATAAACAAGTGTAAATCCAGTTTGTAGCCGCTGTTAAAAATCAAAGTAACTGTAAAACAAAAATATTAAATTACCTCTACGATGTATATACTTTGAACAATGGAAAAAACTAAAAATCCACATATTTTTCTTTGATATCCTGGCTGAAAAGGCCATGTGCCTACTATAGAGCACAGTTTCTTTGTTGTCCCCCAGTGGTAGCTATCAAAGAAATCCATTTTTACCGGAAAAAATAAAATTGCGTGCGATAAGTATTATTTTGCGAACCGGAGACTTTCAATAGACAAAAAGAACAAACATCTCCAAAGCTTTTATATCGACATCAATCAGGTTTTAAGGGAAAGGGTTTAATGTATTATTTTTTTTGTTGTAGAAAGTATCTTTAGAAAAAAAGATCAAAGAAGAAATAAATAAACTTTTGTCTCAAGAAAAATTATTCGTGGCTTTATGTACAAAGAAAATCAATTGTAAGACTGTTGTTCCTACCTCAAGACAGGTCATTATTGTTTCAACTTTCTTGGGATAAAGTCGACTTTAAATTATTACTAAGAAATAAATTAATTCATATTGATAATTTTTTTTTTTTTTTTTTTTTTTCTGTCTGTAAATAGAATTATTATTTAACAATAATATATCTTGAAAAATAAATCAGTGAGGTGAGTTTTATAAAAATTAAAATCTTTCATTATTCATTACTATAAAAAATATTGATTGTTTGTAAATAATGTGTATTTATTTTTAGGATCATTAATAAAATAGAGTAATTATTGTGCAGATTGGAAAACCGTGAAGTAAAATGGGGAAGTTTTTATTTATTAACTAACTGACCCGGTGAACTTCGTATCACCTACAACATTTTTTTTTACAACTTTTATTCGTGATTATCAACCTTTAAACTCTAATTTATTTTTGTCAACAATTAACACTGGTGTTATATTGTGTATGGTTAAAATAATGGTTCCATGGTAATAGTGATCCTTGGACAAAATATCCCCCAAAAAAATATCCCCGTGACAAAATGTCCCCGACAATTGATACCAAACAGACAGAATTTATTAATAAAACCATAAATAACAAAGATAAATACACACATAACATTAAAATTACATGAGTAAAATCACATTAATATTTTCAAAATAGGGAGCTAAAATAATAAGTAACAACAAATTACGGCAAAAAATTATAAATTCATTTAATCATTATTATCAATTACTTTATATCTAAAACATTTGACAACAATTGCAATATCGGATAATAACAATAATATTACACTAATGGGCTATTATAATACTTATTACGCAAAATTGTCAAATTTACAACAATATAATAATAATTATTAAATATGAATGTCGAACAAACATGGTTTTTGTGTGTGTTTATTCGATAAAGCGTAACAATAGCGATTCCGATACAAAATTAACAATTTTTTTTTTTTTTTTTTTTTTTAGCTGAACTTTCGGATTTTCCAAAAAATTTTTTTTTTTTCTAAACCATCCCTGAATTATAGCGAACAAAACAAAAAAATTTGTTTAAATCGGTCCAGCCGTTTTTGAATTTTAGCGTGACTAATGCACAGCAATTCATTTTTATTTATATAGAAGATTATTGAGTTTAACATAAATATCTACGTTACAATGTTGGTTTTAAAAAATATAAAATTAATTTAAAAAAATCAATCACTGGACAGATCTTAAGACGGTAAAAAAAGACATTGACGTTTTCATTACGGAAGAACAGTTTTCAATTGACATTATGTAAATTTTTCCAGCCGATAGCGTCGTTGTTGTTTTACCTCTCGTCAGTACCAAAATAATCAACAGTTTCATCTTTCGTGAATAATTGTACCACTTAGACATGCATCTGTTAAAAAATATGTGAGTAATTTAATTGAAACTATTTTTTTTTTTCCCTTTCTTTTCAGAGATAATTAAAAAAAAAAAAAAAAAAAAAAAAAAAAAAAAAAATTACATTGACTCATTGATGTATTCACTGCAATTGATTAATCTTTGGCCAAGATAACTCAGAATAAACAGATGAATCACCTGGCCTGCTCCGGACCAAATGCATTTTATTTTAGCTCCGAAATCCGTCGCCAAAACTGTGAGCTGTTGTAATTAAAAATTTTTTTACAATAACTAGTACCAAAATCTATTAACAAAAAATAAGTATTTAAGTACAAACTTGAAAACCTGTAACTGTGAGCCCGAGCACAATATTACCGAGCAATAGAAAAAAATAATTTGTATAGTTTTCTTCCAAACGTTCTGAAAATCTTTCAGGAAATTTATACACAAGTGTAACATAAATATTTTATATATTTACTCACTTCAAAAGGTCCTGGTGCATTTTAATGCAAACTACCAAAGACTTAAGGGAATTATCTTTTTTGTTTGTTCCAGATTTCAAGTTCTTCAACCGCCCCCTGGAATTTTTTTATCATTGTTCTTCTCTAAGGTTAAGCTAAGTCAAAAATTCAAGCTATATTTACCCAAGAATTGTAAACATGCTGCAGACATGGGAAACTAACCCTGCATAAGTCATATCAAAGGCCAGAAAATAGGATAGTACTAAGGGGGTCACTATGCAGCTGTGGATGTACAGTATGTAAAAATTATTCTGAATATCCACAAAATATTCTACGGGATAAGGTAAAATTCTCTGCCTTGTTTCGTTTAATGGAAGAACTACATCCAGAAATATTGGAACTATTGGTACTACTGCATAAATAATAGCTACTGAAGATAACCCGCCTGAGTAACATTAAATATAATTTATCAAAGTATTAAAAATTTTATTTTTATTTTTATTTTTAAAGGAGGAAGGTAATTTTAGAAAAAATTACTTGAATAATAATTCATTACAACTTTATAAATCCGTGCATCCTCACGCAATATTTTAATTTCATGGTCATATAAATCTGATTCCCAATTTCTCTTAATTTGCAGTAACAAAACTTTGACCTGTAAAAATAATTAAATTATAAAAAATTAAATATAAAATTTTGAAAAAAAAAAAAAAAAAAAAAATCTAAATTTAAATACCTGTTTTATGTTAAAAAGGCAATTTGCCATTTTTACTTGGACCATAGAATGATGCACAATAACCGGCAAACAATCAAGAGTTTCAGTCAAATTTCCCCATACTACAAACAATTTCAAAATCTAAATAAAAAAATTGTTTTAAATTTATTTGTTAAAAAACAGTGGACAAATATTTAATCAAAAAGTACCTCTGCTATGTAAATACTTTGTACGATTAAGTAAAACAAAGCTCCGAGGGTTTTTCGCTCTTTGACCGGTTTAAATGGCCACGCGCCTAACGCAGACAATAGCTTCTTTGTTGTTCCCCAATGCATGCTATCAAAGACGTCCATTGTTTTAAACAAAGTAACCTCTAACATGTTTTTTCATGGAATATTGCTATAGCAAAACTTGAAAGAGATTAAAAAATTCAAAGATCTAAAGATTCTAGCTTTTGAAAGGACATCAATTGAATCTGGTAAGAAAGAGCATACTTTATATAAAGCTTTTATAATAAAAATCAATATCTCGGATATTCTGTATTCTGAGTTTCAGTTTATTCTTACTTTGGCAGTCGGAGCAGTTAGAATTCCCTACAAGACACTTGAATCAATACTAAATATTATGTCTACAATTATATTAATAAATTAATTATTCTTCATAAATTTTATTATTTGTAAGTACAATTTAAACTATTATTATTAATTTATAATAATTTCAGATTATTAAAATGTAAAATTAATAAATTATGAGCAGTAAGTTCTATTTAAATGATTTAATTTGGGCGTGATTACATAAATATATCTATTTTAAATACTAATCAATGAAGAGTAGTGACAATTATTGTTACTATAATTGTCAATTAATTATTGCAGTGATAAAAGGATTGTACAGTATGAAAAGGATGTCTTCATGACCTATTAAATTTTTTATTTTATTAATTTTTCAGTGTAATTTAAAACTAATACTGTGTACTTACATTAGCAAAATTTTCTAGAGTCATAAAAAAAAGTTTTCCAGCTGAGAGTCTGCAAACTATATTACTTCTTACCATCAGTAAAACCACCATCGGTTTCATTTCAGGAGGAAAATTGTACGTTTTAGCGGCACATCTAAATAGATAATTGGTAAAATTATTTTTAAAATAAAAATATTAATTATATTAATTATAATTGATTACATTGACTCAAAAACATATGCGCTGTGGTCCATCAATTTTTGGCCGAATGAACTTAAGTAATAAATATACAATACTTGACCAAACAAAAACGCACAGCACTGTATATTGTCTTCCATGCTAGAAGCCATCGCTACAAACTTAAATAATAATTTTAAAAATATTTTTCGGTTTTTTTAAAACAGAGTTAATTAATACTAACTCGAAAACCTATCGTACTCAAGCCTATAGCATTTACAGTGAGTATTAACAGTAGAAAAAAACTATAATTGTCCTCTAAAAGCGATACAAACCTTAAAAAAAAAAAATTATTAATTAAAACAGTTAATTTGTAAATAAATGTTTACAAAAAAAAAAAAAAAAAAAACTCAACTCAAGCGCATCTTGATGCATTTTCACACAAACAGCGATTGATTTAATTAATTCACTTTTTACTTTATTACTTGCAATAATTTCTAGCCCGTCGCCTAAATTGCGTAAGCGTCGCCTGAAAAATGGAGATTATTATTGATGGAAACTTATTTTTTAAAAGATAAAATTAAGTTTTTTAATGGATATAAATACCCGATAATTGTAAACATACTGCAAGCAGTTTGACACATTGTGAAGTAATTTGTTTTAAACGTTACAAAGGTCCATGCAAGAACAATTATCGCGATATAATTATGGAGTAAAATATACGACGAGTATTTTTGAGAATCCAGACCGTAGCAGTCGTGAAATATGAAAGTCCTTTCTCTTGTTTCATTTATCGGTATAAATATATCGAAAAGTACTGGTGACAATGTCGTTATCCCATAAAAGACTGGTTGTGAGTAGTAAAAAACTGAAAATAAAAATTTAATTGATAAAAAAAATAATTTTAAAATTATAAAAAGTACTCACAGTAATAAGAATGCATCGCAGCTTTGTGAGCGATACCATCATTCTTCAAAATTTTAATTTCTGATTCATCCAACAAATCAGACTCCCAAAAATTTTTTACAAGCACCAATAAATTTTTCACCTAGGCAAAATAATTAAAAATTAATTTATTAAATTAAATATTAATTATTAATTATTAAATTAATTTTATTTGCCTTATTTATGTGAAGATAATTGCACGAAGCGGTGATTTGTGCGGTTGTTGCGAAAATAGCCGTGGGTAAAACGGTGACTGTCTGGGCTAAATCACCCCAAACTAGTGCCAGCTTGATAATCTCGAGGATCATTATACTTTCTATCAAAGATAATACAATGCACCTGACAACGATACCATATACGTGCGGTTGAAAGGGCCAAGAGCCATTTAAAAGCAAATGAATTTTCGTGGAATGCCAGAAGGCTTCGTTGAAAACTTTCATATCTTTTTCTTTGATGTAACTATCTATAACCACTCAGTCCTTTTGTTTCTTCTGTTTTAACTATTATTTGTTTTAATCCCCTTACTCAGGCAATATTTTCTCAAAATAAAGTGAATACAATATTGGAAAGCTTTTAACGACTGCTACTTACTTCAAACGTTTATTCATTTATTCAAGGGCTATTAGTCTTAAAAATATATATATTACTTTGAGACAAACTGAATACTTTATTTAGTTCGTCGAATCCATTAGCGAATTTATTTTACACCAAACCAAAAATAAATGCTCTTTCTTCTTTGTAAATATTGATTTTTGTGTCATTTGTATATCAGCCATTGTCAGTTCAAGTTGGTTCTTTCCAAAGAACTCTGTGTTTACTTTCTGATAATTTTACTAAGTATTTAGAAATAAATCTAACTAAATATTTTTGATCAATCAATTTATTACAATTCAAAAAATAACTTAAGTTTTTTAAATAAATCACAAAATTTTTATGATTTAATATTTACAAAAATTTTGATACAAACTTAATAGATTACTTATGTGTATTGTTAAAGTGATACATTGTTAATAATTGTAAAATTTTTTTCTAAATCAAACCCAAAAAAAATTGCTGATTGATTTAATTGTCAATTATTGGACTGATAACAGAACCGTACAGTAAGACAAACGACGTTTTTATGACCTATAAATTTAATCCACAGTTAATTTTTCAGTGAAATTTAAATTTAGTGTAAACTTACATTAGCGAAATTTTCTAATATGACATAATAAATAGTTTTCCTGCAGTTAGTTTAGTCGGGATCATACTTTTAAGCATTAATATAATAACTATTGGTTTCATTTCTTGCGGAAAATTTTATGACTTATACACGCATCTAAATAAATTAAATAACCACTAATTTTTTTAATTTACATAATATTAAATCCTTTGACTATTTTATAAATTATATTTACATTGATTCAAAAACATATTCGCTGTGATCAATTAATTTTTGTCCAAAGGTACTTAGTAGTAGTATATGTAAAACACTTGACCAGCCAGGTATACGTAAGACATTGTACGTTGTGTTCAAAATCATTCAAGTTAGTAGTTATAAACTGCAAAAAGTTGAATAGTATAAAAATTTTTACTAACTCGAATACCTATTGTTATCATGCCCACAGCATTGACCGCAAGTACTCCCAATAAAAAAGTGCTGTAGTTGTTTTCCAATTGTAAAACAAAGCTTTGAAAAATTTTTAAATTAATTTAACAGGTATTTGATTATTTAAAAAATTTTTTTAACATTAAATAAATTAAAAAAAAAAAAAAAAAATAATAAAACCTACTCGAGAGTGTCTTGATGCATTTTTACGCAATAAATATAAATTGATTTAATGAGCTTTAATTTCAATTCATTGTTAATAGTAATCACATCCAGCCCATCTCCTAAAATTCTTACGCGACGTCTGCAAATATTAATAATAATAATAATAATAATAATAATAATAATAATAATAATAATAATAATAATAATAATAATAATAATAATAATAAAACAATATTAATTTCTTAAATTAAATGTATAAAAAGACTTTAAACAATTATAAATATTATAAATACCCAATAATTGTGAACGAAAACTGAAAAAAAAAAAAAAAAAAAAAAAAAAAAAAATAAGAATTTAATTTAAATAAAAAAATGTAATTTAATGATTATTTATTATTTGCCTTATTTAGATTGACGTGGTTACTCGTAACTGAGACTTGTATTACCGCGACGTAAAGGATAACCGGCAAAACGGTAAGTGTCATCATCATCAAATCCCCGGCGACATAAAACAACCTGATAATTTCAAGGATCATGATACTTTCGATGAAAGAAAAGACCATGCATCTGAGAAGAATTCCATAAACAGGTCGTTGGAAGGGCAATGCTCCGTTTGCTACTAAGTGCATTTTCGTGGAGCGCCAGAAAGCTTTGTCAAATACGTTCATGTCTTTCTTTTCTCTCTATTTAATTTAATACAATGTTCTTCTATTTTCAAACTGTCAGACAGTCTTTGATACAATGTCGTCAAGCTGTTAACAAGACCGTTTAGCTTATCTTAAACGGCTGGTATTTTAAACGAGTTACTTTAAGACAAACGAAATATTTAGTTTATTCAGCGAATCCATTAGAGTATTGCCGGGTGTAAAACTAAAAAATCAATATCCTTTCTTCACAGTATTATGCATTTGTCAGTTGTATACCAGTCCTCGCTAGGATAAGTTGTATTTTGCTACACAAACCCTCAGAAGAAATCAATATTATGCTTATATTATTTGCACACTTAATAAAAATTTTATTGGTATTTTATTATTTAAAAAAAAAAAAAAAATATTTTTTTCATTTGATAAAATGAAAAAAATTTTTTTATCTTGGCAGTAATAATTTTATTTAATTATATAATTCTATCAGTCACCAATTAGGCACATTTGTTAAATTAATATAAATGAGTGTATTTTTTTTAATTATAACTACTCTATTTATTTAATAATTTAGATTTATATTACTGAAGTGACGTAAGAACGGTGAAGTAAGAAAATGAAGTTTTTGCAACGGTTGTGAAATTTTCAAGCGACATTATATACAGCTTGCCGGCTGTTATATTTGATACTAGTTTACTTCTCATCATCAGCAGAATTATCATCGGTTTCATTTCATTGGAAAATTTATACAATTCAGCTTGGCAACTGCAATTAAAAAATTTATAAAAATAAAATTTTTTTATTTTTATATATTATGTAAATACTAGCGCGTAATTACATTGATTCGTAGACATACTCGCTGAAGTTAATCAACCTCTGCCCGAAGTAACTTAAAAAAAATAAATGAGCTACGTGACCAAAAAAGTAGCTGATGCACTGAACTCTTCCTTCGATTCCGTCTATCAAAACTACAAACTAAATAGGCTAATTAATTTTATTATTTAAATAAAGATTATAAAATGCTGGTTTAATAAAAAATGATTTTTAGGTATAATTAATTATAGAATTTTATTCATTTTAATCATACTTTTGTTTTACTCTTAATTTTCAGAATAAATTTTTTACTGCTCACAGAAGATCAAATTTGAAGAGGAAGAATTTATTTTTGTTAAATATTAAAAGGTATAAAATTAATAAAATCAATCAAAGAATAAAAGAAATTATAAATTCATGGATTTTATTTTATAAAAATAAATAATTTTTTTTTTTTTTTTTTTTTTTTTTTTTAGAAATTTTGGACTGTTTTGACACAACAGAAGAAATCAAAAATTGTAAGTAAAATTAATTTAATGAATGATCATTTTTTATTAAAATTTTTATCGGCATTTTATAAAAATACAAACCCGGAAACCGATAGTGCTCAATTCCAGTACAAGAATTCCGAGAATTACTAATAAATAGTTTGTATAATGTTCTTCTAAAAGTCTAACAAATCTAAAACAAATTAGAATAATAATAATAAAACAATAAATAAAAAAATTAAACATAACTTACTCTAGAACGTTTTTATGCATCTTGATGCAAATAATTATATCCTTGACACTGCTGGTAGTTTTAAAAAATTTGTCTTTTTTATTTGTGCCTCCATTCGTCCTCAAATTTTGTAAACGCCGTCTAATATAATTTTATTAAAATTAATTATAATTAAGTTAGTAGGGGAATAAATATAAAACGTAGTTACCCGATGATAGTGAACATACTGCAAGCATGCTGGATGAAAGCCGAATAAAGAGAGTCAGTACCAATGAAAGTAATAGCAATCAGCGGAGAAACTATGTAAGAGTGTATGTAAATAAATGTCAAATTTTTTTCAGGTTCGACAAAGTATTCTGCTTGATACAGGAAAATTCTCGCTCGTGATTCATTCAAAGGTGAAATAATATCAAGAGCGACGGGAATTAATGGCATTAATTCATAAGAAATTGTCGAGCTGTAAAGAATAACTAAAAAATTTTATTAATTTTTTTTTTTTTTTTTAATAATTTAAATGATTAATTTTATTAATAATAATTAATACTCACTAAAATATAAACTCATAAAGTTTTTGTGTCTTTGGCCGTCATTTCTCAAAAATTTAATCTCTGATTCGTTCAATAAACCAGACTCCCAATCATTTTTTATTCTCAGCAATAAATTTTTCATTTTATTGAGATTGATATGAACGTTGAGAATTTTAATTTGGGTTATTGAGTGCAAAACTAAGATAGGAATACACTCCAAGGTAAGCTCCAAGTCACCCCAGACTTCAATCAATTTAATTAGCTGTAAAATAAAAAATTTTTTAAACACCATAAATATTTTTTTTTTTTTTTTTTTTTTTTTAGAAGAAATTTTCACCTCGGAAATGTACAAGCTTTCAAACAAGAAACAAACTACTGTTCTTATTATTATTATTGCGATGTAAGATTGAAAGGGCCAAGCACCGATCACAGAAAGATGGATCCTGGTTGCTCGCCAGTATAAATCATCAAACAAGTTCATTGTGAAATGAAAATGAAAATGAAACACAATGCAACTTTATTTCTGCTTTCATTGTCCGCTAAACTACTGTTTCATACTTTATGTATAGAAGGAATTTTTATGCAATGTCTCTTTGGGGCATAAAGACCTTTATGAAGATGTAAAACCTTTAATTTCAAATGTACATATTTAATATGCTTTTAATGCAGTCACGCAAGTTCGGCTAGACTCTTAATCGATATTATTGCAAACTTACAGTATTTCTTCTTTGTCATTTCTACTCCAACTTTCTTACCGTCAACTTCTATAATTTTGAGTGTTGAGTATTTTTTATTTGCTCCAAAAAATTATTTTTAAAAAATTGCATTCGTAGTTTTTTAAAATTTCTAAATGTCAATTTTTTTTTGCAGTAATTTATTTTTTAAAAAAATTATTAAATATCTGCTACTTTAATTTTCATGTTTTTTTTTTATATAATAAAGATTTTAAATTATTAACATGCAAAAATATTTTGTAAATAAATTGATTCAATTTTTTTAAGTTTTACTTTATAGATAAATAATTTAATAATTTTTTTCCACTTTTTTAAACACTTTTGAAAATTCGTTAAAACTCGTTATTTTCCGGTAATCACCGGTCTACCATCGGTCAAAATCGGCAACCACTGAAAATTCCGGCTGAAATGCAGATAAACATAACGCCAAAACCAACATGCGCTCTAACTCTTAACAATATAACAAAGAAACTAATAAAATAAATAAACAAATACCTCACTACATGTCAATATCAATAATTACTAACTAATTATAACTAAATTATTAATTTATTTAAATTTATTATGAGTGTGAGAATTGGTCCGATTCCGTGCGGGCACGGGAAATGGTCATTTTACCACGCTTTTGCGCATGCGCACGGGTAAATTACCAAATGACCGGATTATGACCGCACCCGTGCTCCCTCGCTAAAAAAGATTACTTACGCATGTGCGCGGTTGATTTTCAACTGAGCGAAATATTTAAACTTTAATATATATTTTTTCCAATTAATTTTATTAATAATTATCAATGAAATAATTTTTTCTTCTTACAGCAACCCATCAAATCTTTATAATCTAATTTTTTTTAATATAATTAAACTTAAAGCTACATTTAATTACACATACAGATATTTGAACTCTGTAAATGATCTAACTATATAATTAAACAATAGAATCTTTAATAAAAACTTTTTTTTTTTATATTGAAATAACTTTAATTAATAAAAGTAAGGTATTGTATATAATGACACTGAAGTTATACATCCGTTACGGTAAAGTTGAGTACTATAATATAAATTAACAACCTTTCGGACAAGACCAATAACTTTCTGGCTCTTGAACTAAGCCAACGCATGAAAAATGGCTCCAAAATAAGCACTTATCGCATTCAACGCTATCACTAGTACTCAATTCCATTTTACAAATTTTGCATGTCCAATAATCACTTCTTTTTTTGCTAATGATTAATTCATCCAAGTAAACAAATGCATCGCGCTCAAAATATTCTTTAATAATTTTAATTTCAATACTGTCGCTAGCCAGAGCATCGGGAATACTTTTCAAGCTTAAATGTTTTAGATTCTCTATACTTATTTTAATTTTATATTTTATAATTCTTAGATCTTTATCTTCATCAGATAAAATCAATTTTAATGTAAATATTTTTTTTTGAGGCTCTGATAAAAGCTCAAAAGAATTAGGATTATCATTCAGTTCATTAGTAGGTTGACCGAGGAAGCGATTTTTTTTACCTTTAGCACGTCCTCGAGCCCTACTTAAGTGGATTGATAATGACCCAATCGTGGATAGTGAAGCAGAAGTGCAGTTATCTTCTGATTGAATTTTTAACTCATCACTATTTGAATCATAAAGTTGCACCAATTTTTTAATGCGAGTTATTTTATTTTCGAGTTCTTCTTTGTTCCGTGAAGAGGAAAAATTAATATCTAATTTTGACAATATATAGTCAAAATCTTCATTGATGACAGTAGGAACGTCGATGATATGTGATTGATCGGAAGACGCTTCACCCTATTTAATTATGATTAGATAAAGTAACATTATTAAATATTTTTATCTAAAACTTTTCTTCAAGAATAATAGTTTTTTTTTAACTATTTATTCATAAATAAACATAGATTCATTATACTTACATTTGATGAATCTTGGTACGTAGATGATTTAACCTGCTCGTTCGATGAATCGGTCACAGAAGAAGTAAATTCAGTTGTAGTAGTAGTAGAAGTAGTACTAGAAGTAGTAGCAGCAGTTGTAGTAATAGTAGGTGATTCAGTGTTCTAAAAAATAATATAAATATTAATATAAATATACTATAGTTCTATATTTATAAGAAGATAGTTGTTTTGCTCGCTCAACTGGCAAGTTATGTTAAATTTGTTATTAAATGGCAGTCTAATAAGTTAACTTGAAAAATATCGTAAAAATAACACAAAAACTAATTTTATTTAAATTTATATTAATATTCCTGATTATACAAAATGATTAATTTTTTAATTATTTTTAAACATACTAAATCATGTAAATCATTTTGAAAATTTCACAAGTAATCATCATTAATCATTTCAAATAGTGAGAAATTAGCAAAATATAGAATGATTAATAATGATTTAAAATTTTAACTATGTCGATTTTAACTATTTTAACTATTAAATTTTAACTATTTTCGGTAGCAGTTCAACAACTCAATAAAAAACAACCTCGATCTGTGAGTGACAAAAGAAGAATAGTACTAGCTAAAGTGTCCAAGTTAGTTAACATTGTCAGTTTATCCTGTGGTCGTGAGTTTGATAGAAAGATTGAAATTATTGACGAGCTAATTGACAAATTTTCTAATAATTCGAAAATTAAAATATTGGAGGTAGATTATTTCAAGGAATTAGAAACAAGTTTGCATAACTTATCGATTAAAAATAATTACAATGAGAGTTTTAATGAATGCTCGGAAAAAGATTTAAGTAAAATTAAAACCCCGACTAAAATTAAATTAATTGGTCGGCCAAGTGGATCTATGAAGACCACAATGAGTTTAAAAAAAAAAAAAAACAAGTAATAATTGAAATTGATTATTTTATATTTTATGTTAATTTATATTATAGTACTCAACTTTACCGTAACGGATGTATAACTTCAGTGTCATTATATACAATACCTTACTTTTATTAATTAAAGTTATTTCAATATAAAAAAAAAAAGTTTTTATTAAAGATTCTATTGTTTAATTATATAGTTAGATCATTTACAGAGTTCAAATATCTGTATGTGTAATTAAATGTAGCTTTAAGTTTAATTATATTAAAAAAAATTAGATTATAAAGATTTGATGGGTTGCTGTAAGAAGAAAAAATTATTTCATTGATAATTATTAATAAAATTAATTGGAAAAAATATATATTAAAGTTTAAATATTTCGCTCAGTTGAAAATCAACCGCGCACATGCGTAAGTAATCTTTTTTAGCGAGGGAGCACGGGTGCGGTCATAATCCGGTCATTTGGTAATTTACCCGTGCGCATGCGCAAAAGCGTGGTAAAATGACCATTTCCCGTGCCCACCCGTGCCCGCACGGAATCTGACCAATTCTCACACTCATTTATTATATTAAAGTAAGGTCTAGTGATGTCAACAATTACCAACAATTACCAAGAATAATAAATTTGAGGTTAAATAGAAATTGCTCATTGTTATTTCCAGTTAAATTAAAAATGTCAGTAACTCGAACAGTCTCATGTGGCCTTAATTTCGCAGCGGCACCAGATTTGCATAGCTGCTTAGAGACTGCTCAACAATCTGGGTAATTTATTATTATTATTATTATTATAATTTATATTTGTTGAAAAAATTTTTTAAGCATTATAATTTATTTATTTTAATTAAACAGGTATGAATATATATGTGTACCCCTGGTGCATCCTCAACTGAAGCGTGAGTTTATCTCAGGACAAGCCAAAGACCATCATGAAGCATTTACTCGGGCTGACATGGTACTCAACTCTTCAGGTAATTCCCCGCGGGTTTAATTCTCATCTTTAATATCTAAAAAATTATTAAAATATTTTTTTAACATCCAGACTGGAACTCGCTGATAGTCGGAAAGTTGTCTCCATACATAAACGTGGACTCCCCGGTGCAACACGTCCGGGAGAACAGCGAGGCGATGCTGGCCCAAGAACTGTCACTGGCCTCCCACCTCAGCATTCCGGCGATAACATTTAAATTGCAGGGCGATATTAACAAGAACATCAACCTGGCGTGCATCATTAACAACAAGGTTGTCACGGTGTCTAACACTCAAATCTGGGTGCAAATCCCCATGGAAAACCCGCTCAAGCAGAAGATGTCTTACCGCACCGATGAGGAAATAGTTTGTGAGAGTCCTTGGGAGTGGTGGAACGAATTTAGGTTCATCTGTGATTTTGATAAGAAAATTGGAGTCGCTCTGATTGTCAGCCATGACTTACCAGAAGAAGATGAGGTAATTTATTTAAAAATTAAATTTATTTAATGAAACAGTAATTTATACTGTTGTTAGATCAACCGATGGCTTGGAGAACCGATAAAATGTTTGATTCTCCCAACAACTCTGTTCATAACCAACAAAAAAGGCTACCCAGTCCTGGGACGTGCTCACCAAGTTCTGATCCAAAGATTCAGTCCTCTGAATGTCCAGTTCTTGCTGACTGGAGCCAACCGATACTCGGACTTGGCGCTGTACTTCAACTACTTGGATCACGTCTGGAAAAAAGGCTCCCAGGTTCACGGGCCACTTCAGTGTTACGGTCGTGGGTACGAGGATTATCTCCAGTTTCCTCTCCAACCGCTGATGGACAACCTCGAGTCGGGAACCTACGAAGTATTTGAAAAGGATCCTGTTAAGTATTCAGAGTACCAACGAGCGATTCATCGCGCTATCACTGCTAAAATTCAAAATCAAAGTCTTGATACTACTCTGTAAGTTATAATTTTTTTTTAATTAATTAAGATTTAAAAAAACGACTTTTTTTTTTTTTTTATTAATTATTTGCAGAGTTATAATGGTTGTTGGAGCTGGACGTGGTCCTTTGGTGCGCGCTGCTCTCCATGCTGCTGACATGGCCAAAGTCAATGTTAGAGTTTATGCAGTGGAAAAAAATCCAAATGCTATTTTGACGTTACACGCTTTGAAAAATGACGTTTTTGGTCCGCGGGTGACCATTGTCTCCTCTGATATGAGACAATGGGAAGCGCCTGAAAAAGCAGATATTCTTGTTTCTGAATTGTTGGGGTCTTTTGGAGACAATGAATTGTCACCAGAGTGTTTGGATGGTGCTCAGAAATTTTTGAAAGGTATTATCTAGTAACAGCAAGGTTGCTAGTTGATAATAATTTAAATTAATTTTTAGATGACGGTGTCAGTATTCCGCAATCTTACACTTCATATATTGGTCCAGTGCAGTCATCAAAAATTTACAATGAGCTAAAACAGTGTCACGATAAGGATAAGCATCCTTTGGCTCATTTTGAGACTCCTTACGTCGTTTACTTGCACAACAAGTATCAGATTGATAAAGAACAACCTTTGTTTACTTTTAATCATCCTAATAAAGGTATTTTTAATTCTTACAATTTTATTTATTATTATTGTTATTTAATTTTATTTTATTTTTAGACGAAGTGATAAATAATTCACGATATGAAAAAAAGACATTTACTGCAGAGCAAAATTCAGTTTTGCACGGCTTCGTTGGATACTTTGACACTGTCTTGTATGAAAGTATTACTCTGAGTATCGTTCCGGATACTCACAGCCCGGGAATGTTGAGCTGGTTCCCCATTTTCTTCCCAATAAGGGTAAGATTTTTTTTTTTTTTTTTTTTTTTTTTTTTTTTTTTTTTTTTCAAATTTTTACAGTCTAGATAATAAAATAAAATTTTATGTTAGGAACCAATCCCAGTAAAAGCTAAAGAAAAATAGAGGTTTGCTTCTGGAGGAAATGCAGCTCAAAGAACGTGTGGTACGAGTGGTGTATCACCAAGCCCAAGTGTTTGGGAATTCACAACCCAAATGGACGTTCTTACACCATCGGACTTTAAATTAATTCTTCATTCCGTTTAAAAGTTATTTTTAATATTTTCTTTTCGTTCAAAAAAAAAAAAAAAAAAAAAAAAAAAAAAAGTGTTTAAGTATTTTCAAGAAATAAATAAAATAACAAAACTATTTTATTAATCCTTATTATTTAAATTCTTTAGGTCAGTTTAAATAAAAATATTTTTATCAATTTGTTGCATAAATATTATTGATTATTTATAATTCATAATTCTTGACCTTACGTGACTGTTAATTCGACCTCAATCTAGTTTTTAGGTTTTTCTGTCATTTAAAAAAAAATTTTTTTTTTTTTTTTTATTTAAATAAATCATTTAAAATTTTCAAAAATAAAATTTATAAAAAAAAAAAAAAAGTTGAAAATTTTTCATAAATTTTTGAACTAAAATTAAAAAGTTTAAATAATAGTTTTAATAAATAAAGTTTAGATAATCTAATTGATAAGAAAGGTCAGTGATTATAAATTAGCAAATGCTGTTTAATAATTTAATCGGTAATTTTGTCAGTCGTTTGAGTCACGCGGTCTCAGCAACGTGAATTAGTCTCACGTCGTGCTCGTGAATGAAAAACATTAAATTCACGTGGTAGTTACACAATAGTTTATTGAATTAATTCGAATTTAATTGCATACAAAGCAATTTAAATAATTAGATAATTAGATAATAATGGCGCAATTAGTCAGCCAATTAACACGACAAACAATTAAAAATTTATCTTGTGTTAACACGATTAAATACTTGAGCTGTCAGAAAAAGCCTACTGCGCATGAGTATGCCAGAACTATCGCAACGACATCTGTCTTAGCCGGTAATTATAATTTTATAGTTATTTATTCTAAAATAAATTATTTTACACTTTATAAAACATTAATAATTAAAAAAAAAAAATTAATTACAATTGTTACAATCAAATAATACGTTATTTGAAATTTATTTCTTCCCAAATTCGCCATTTTGAATTAAAATTTCACATCAAAATGTCGGCGGATATTTATTTCTCAATTATCTCTTGATTACTTTTGATAAAATTAATTGTAAATAATTTTTTAATTACTTTATCACTCACCTTAATTGTAATAAAAGCATTTTTTTTTTTTTTTTTTTTTTTTTTTTTTTTTATTGCAATTGATTTGTTATTAAAATTTAAAAAAATTTTTAAATATTAATAAACAATGCAAATAATTATTTTAGACAGGTGGTACACAGACAAACATGAATGGATTGAGTTGAATGATGACATAGGTACTGTTGGAATATCTAATTACGCTCAAGATGCTCTTGGAGATGTTGTTTACGCGCAATTACCTGACGTGGGGAGTGTTATAAAAAAAGAAGGTAAGATTTGTGATGAAAATTAAGTTAGCAGACAGTCAAAAATTTTTAAAATTTTTTATATTGAAAAAATTGACAGATATAAAAATTTTTTATGACATTTAAGTTAGCTGTCACTTGACAATTTTTTAATTTTTTTAAACAAATAAATTTGCTCGAAAAAATTTATTTGGCTAATTTAATTTCCATTGAAAATTTAATTAAAAATTGTAGAAGAAGTTGGTGCTCTGGAGTCGGTGAAAGCTGCGTCGGAAATAATAAGCCCGATAACAGGAAAAGTTATTGAAAAAAATACATTGGTTGAAAATAAACCCGGTCTGATAAATACCTCGCCTTACAAAGACGGATGGCTGTTTAAAGTAAAAGTTGATGATGTAAATGAAATCAAGACGCTGATGAACGAAGAGTCTTATGAAGAATTTTTAAAGTCAGATCCTCATTAAACAATAAAATAAATTATAGGATTTATCAATGACTTATTAAAATTACTCTAACTAATTTTTTATGTTAATAAAGATATATTTACAATCAATTATTTTGTTTTTGATGGTATTTGTTTCTACATAATTTACAATTTTTCCAGCGCTCCAACGGCAGTGTAAAACGACACACTATCATTTTTAAAATATGTATTTATTATTTTTAAAATATTAAATATAGTATTTATCATTAATTATACTCTTAATGGTAAGCAATTCGTGGATTAATTATATATATTTTTAATCAAATATATATTCATGTATTTATATATTTATATCTCTTATTATGCAACAAATTTATATTTTTATTAAAAAAGCGTGAATTATTAGAATATATTTATTCTCTTGATAATTTTTTTTTTTGATTCTAATTTTAAAATAGTTTTTTTTTTTTTTGTTTTTTTTTTTTTTTTTAATTTTTAATTTTTAATTACAATGAAATATCATTAAAAAATATTTGCAATGGATAGAAATAAAAATTTTTTTTTAGGTCGAACCTGTAAATTTATTTAAAAAATCTGTTAATTGCAAGAGAAAATTTTTTTTTAGTCCACGTTAAAATATATTTATAATACACACTAGTGCAATTGCAATTTAATTAAATTTTATTTTATTTAAATATTAATAAGACTCGATAAATTTATAGTTGATGATTAATTTGTTCAAAACACTTTCAGGTACTTCCCGGTGCACGCTATTTTTTTTTGTCAAACAAAATCGTTGTAATTTGAATTTAATTATCGCACCATATTTAATTTTAATTGGAAAAATTACTTCATATTTATATATTCATGTTAAAATTTATAATGATTTTGTTGGTTTTTTTTTTTTTTTTTTTTTAATATTAACAATAGACTGAATAATTTTTATCAATCGTCAGACAAATTTAAAAAATTTTTTTTCTAATTGACAATTTCACAAAAATTATCAACTCCATTAATTACAATAATTGATTAATATTATTATTATTAAATATTTTTTTATTTTAGGTACCAATGACCGACGGCTTTTCACAGCTCAGATAAATTACTGGCTCAGTAAAATAAACAATTAATTAGTCTGTGAAAAAATGACTCCACTTATATAAACTCGATAAAATTTATTCCTTAAGTATATAAATATATTTATGAATATATTTATATAATTATAAATAAATATTTTTATTTAAACACTTATATTATTTAACAATTATAATATTTAAATATTATAGGACCACATAAACCTTGCTCCAATGATTCCTTAATATTCGATAATAATAACAAAACTCAATCCGCCACCTAAACTAAAAAAAGAAAAAAAAAATGATAATTATAAATAATTAAAATTTAGTTGCTAATTTTCATCTCTCTTTATTTGTAAGCAACAGAAATATATATATATATATATATATATATATATATATATATATATATATATATATATATATATATATATATATTTATATTTATTAAACTATACACAAAATATTATATAATTACATATTTAACATGATCGTAATTATTTATCTGTTTTTTTTTTTTTTTTTTTTTATTTTTAATATTTTTAATAGTTTTCTTTAACACTATCGTATCAAGTAATTAATTAATTAATAATAATTATTATAATTAAACGACAATCTTATAATGTTTTAAATGATTAAATCTATACAACATAACTGGAATGTGTTAACTAAGTATTTACAAAGTAGCCCTGCTTGTGCAAGTGTCCAAAAAAATGCAAATTTCCTATAATTTTATTATTTAAATTGTCATTTTTTTTTTTTTGTTTTGTATTTAAATCATTAATTATAAACTAATAATTTACGTCAATAAATTGTTTAACAAAAAATAATTCATAAATTTACAGATTAAAGCCATTCTTAGACCTCGTCCTGTTAATTTTTTTTTTTTTTTTTTTTTTTCATGCAATAATTTAAGAAGAAAAAATAATAATTAGATTAAAATTTTATCAGACCGAATAATTAATTTCTGTTGTAAACAATATTAATTTTTGAGTACGAATTTGTAAAATTAAAAAAAGCCGAGGACTATGTCTTCGAATGCTTTTAAGCTTGCCCTCATTAAACGGGACTTTTGACACTTAATATTTTTGAATTGAATTTTTTTGTCAACTCTCCTTATGCCCATTGAATCCCGCTAGCACGAAATGGCTTAGATTAAAAATAATAATAATAATAATTAATAATAAAGTAAAGAAAAAATTAAAATAAAAATAAGAAAAACAAAACATCAAGTCCCGGTTGAAAAACTCATTAAATAAACATTGTTATATACATGGTTTTAATATATTTAGTGGATAAAAATAATAATTATAATTTGATTATTTAATTATTCAGTGAGAGCAAGGCTTCAGTGGTAACACTTAATAATTAATCATTCACTAGATTTATTAGAAAAATAGCTTTGTTTGTTTGTTTTTTTTTTTTTTTTTTTTTTTATTTATTTATTTTTTTATTTATAATTAATTACCTATTTAGACAAAAGTTGCCTGCCCTTTGACCAATAGTTTTTATTTATTTATTATTTTAAAATGTTATTTTATTCATTAGATTTTTGTCTGTCTAAATCACCTTTGTACTGTTTTCAAGGCATCTTCTATAAACTCCTGCGCTATAAAAATAAACCAATAGACAAAAAAACAATACCTTTAATTGTTAATCAAACAACTAATTAAATAATAACAATTTATAATATTAAATAGAGCGAAAAATGTTTTTTCTTTTTTTTAAATTTAATCATCATTCCAGTTTCAATAATAAAAATATCACATTTAATTATAAATTATAAAGAAACAAGTTACGTTATTATTCAAATTAGTTTTAAACTTTCAAATTAAAGTATTGCAATAATTTAATAAACAAAATTGAACGTCATCATTAATGATTGATAATCATTTTACCCGTGATACATCTCTAAAACTTCAACATCAAATATAGAAAATATATCGTAGTTTTTTTATTTCTTATATATATATATATATATATATATATATATATATATATATATATATATATATATATATATATATATATATATATATATATATATATTTTTTTTTTTTTTTTTTTTAAATACTCCTTTGTTTATAAATTTACAATTCCTGCGGTGAATTTGGAAAGAAAAAATTTAAAAATGTACAGTAAAAAATTTTTCGTCAATGCGTCAAAAAAAAATTTTTGTGTTAAATATTTAAGACAAAATTTTTTTAAACAATGACGCAAAATTTTTTACTGTGTGAGCCCCGACTCGATAACCTTTAGATTTATAATGGCATAGAGTGTTTTGTCTGTATTACGGTTGCTTTAATTAAACAATTAAAATTTGAATACACACTCTTACTGATGTATGAGGTACGTTATTGTATTATAATTTTAATTTTATATCGATAACTATACCGGGACTTAAGTGACATTTACAATAAACTGCTGTTATAGTTATTATTAATCTTAATTTTAATAATATTGTTATTGTTAATTTTAGTTTTAAATTTAGATTTAGATTTAGTTTTAATATTAATATTAATAGTGGTATTATTAATATTACTGGTGGATTGTTTCATTTTCTCTTGGCGTGTAACATTTCCATAAGTAAGGTTTGCGTTGGGGCACCACCGTTGCAGTGTTTTTGATAGAGGTGATCTTCACCTCGGCTTGCTACTACGTGAATTTCTGGTAATACTGCCAGTAATTTATTAAATTTATCCTGAAAATAAATTTACATATAATTTAAATTAGTATTTTTCTGATAAAAAAAAAAAAAATTCGAACCCAAGTTTGATAAATTATTTAATAATTAATAACTATTCAAGAGATATAATGAGCAATAATTATTTAAATGATAATAAATATTTAACATAGATGTTAATAAGCTTTTTAAAAAGATAAATAAATAATAATTACCGGTAGGGATGGATAACACGTTAATGTATAATCCAAAAGTGCTTGTTGTACTTGCTCGTGACCCTCTTGGACATGTTTTTTGTTCACCAGGCCTCGTACCTCTAAATTTATAATTATATAAATAATAATTAATATAAATACTGTAACAAATTTTTATTTATTAATTGTTTTTGATAATTATCAACAAATCCATGTTAATAATTTTTTTTTAATAATAATAATTATTATTATAAAATTACCGTGATTAAGTAGCATCAAAAATTTGACACAAATGTAATCTGACAAATCGAATTTAAGTTCTTGGAGTTTTTGAGACAAATCATTAAATAAATCGGTGAGTGAGGGAACACCAAGTAGGCCGAGACAGAGGAGATCAAATTTTTGGCCGTTGTGCAGTGTTGTTTCATCAGGTAAATTATTGTGTAACCTCTGGTGAAGATGATCAAGTACTAGCATATCCGACCACGAATGTTGTAGTAATTTCATTTGGTCATCAACCTGAAAAATAATTTTTTATTTATTCAGCTAAATTTTTGTTAGTATCTATTTTTTGGTAACTAAATTTACCCAAACGTTATTATTATTTTTAAATCAATATTCAATTAAATGCTAATAAATATTATTATACATATTGAGAAAAAAAAAAAAATTGATGGTTAAATTTTTAAAAATAAGGCCTGATAGTTACGATTGTAAATATAAATACTGAGACACGATAGCGCAATCGTTGTAAGAATAAAAATCAACAATGATAAGAAAATAATTCCGGTATTAAAATAATATTGTTTATTTTATTTATTTGGAGTTTATTGAGTAGGCTTACTAGTTGCAATAATAACGTGAGCTTGTTAATAATGTGTTAAATAAAAATAAAAAATATGGTTTCGACCGCTACCAATAACCTAGAAACGGCTGTTGCTGTGACCTAGATATGAGGCGATGCTTGAAATCATTCAACGATTGTGCAACGCGACTAGTTACCTCATGTCCAGAGAGTTCTTACGGCTCACTGGCTCTACTCAATGATCAGCTAAATGTTTCAACTCTTATGTATAACAACTAAATTATTTTTATTTTTATCTTTATCTTTATCATTACTTTACTATTACAACTACTACTACTACTACTACTACTACTACTACTACATTTTTTAAACAAAATTAAACTTTTTAAATATATGCACCGACTATACATGCCCCATATCTATTTTATCTAAATCTATACTCTGTTATTTATTCAGAATGTTAAATGTCAAGTTTTAGATATTTGAATAAACTAATTTTTTTTTTTTTTTTACTTCAATAAGCATTTGGTTGGGACAATTCAAGTTCTTTTTTCTCGGATTAATTGTATAATTTATCGATTAGCTTCAATGCTGCTCTAATTTTCTAAATTTATCGATAAATATATTATATAAATATGTGATAGTTGTAATCTAGCAGATATTATCTGAGAATAAAATTAATGAAGTTATTTTATTTGTTTTTAAAAATCATCAAGCTCAATCATTATTTATTTTTAAGTTTTATCATTACTTTGTAGTCATTAATTGTTTTTTTTTTTTTTTTTTTTTTTTTTTTTAGAAATTGTCATTTTTTTTTTTAATATAAAAATATTATTAGCCGACATCTAAAAATTTTAGTATTATTTATTTTTATTAAAAAAAAAAAAATATATATATATATATATATATATATATATATATATATATATATATATATATATATATATATATATATATATATATATATTATTATTATTATTATTATTATTTAAAATTAAAAATCGCCAATTTCAGTGTTGAAATAAAAAAAATAAAATCATACCTTGAGATCTTTGAAGAAGACGGAATTTCTCGCCCAATCGACTTGCGAAAAGAGATTCTGATCGAGCACTTTGCACATGAGTTCAAATAAATCAACTTCACACTGATTATATGTTTGATTTTGCAGAAGCCCGAAGAGGGAGGCCTGCCATTCGCGGTCGTCGACAGATTGTACAAATTCGCGGATCATCGGACTAGTTTTAAGTGTGGTGGCTGTTGATGAGGTAGTCCCGGAGTTAGGACCGTGCCCTTGGCTGGACTGTTCGCCAAAGTTGAAGGCCTTGGGACTGGAGGTAGTGGAGTTTGCGGCCCAGAGCTTCCCGTCGAGGCTCGGGTTCGGGTTGTACAGATGGTTGCCGCCCGACAACGTCGGCTGCGTCGAAGGCGCTATCAACTGATGCTGACCTGCATTACCACCGCCATTGTTGTTATTATTATTATTATTATTATTATTATTATTATTATTGTTGTTGTTGTTGTTGTTGTTGTTGTTGTTGTTGTTGTTGTTGTTGTTGTTGTTGTTGTTGCTATTGGTGGTGTTGCCGCTGCTGGGCTGGGTGGTGACAAGTCCAGCGGCTACTGCAGCTGGGGAAGGACTCGAGTCCGGTGAAGACGTCAAACTCGAGACTTGAGGTATTTGAATTTCTTGCTTTATGTGGAGAAACGGCGTTACCGCCGACGGGTAGCTTGATGGGTCTCCTAGGCTCCCTCTGATTGTCTGGAGTGCGAGCTGACGTTGCCTTAAAAGCTGTAGCTTTCGCGCTCGGTCTCTTTTATACATAGGTCCGAATTTATTCCTACCCCCTCGCATTCGATCCGCTCGTACCGCTGAAAAAATTATTCAAATTCATTAATTAATCTGTTTTAGATTGCTCAGATTTTATTTTATTATATTGTACTTGATATTATTTAGCAGGAGACCTTGTGACAAGTCAGCAAGGACATCGAAAGCGGAAAACTAGTGAATCAATACGGAAGCGTTGAATTTTAAACCTTATTGACTATGACTAACTTTTAGATGTTTTTATTTATTTATTTAACACGAGGCTGAATTGTTTATAGAGTTCCGGATTTTTACAAGTGTTTGGTATTTTTATAAATTATTAATTAATCGCTCCAATAGATTATAAAACTAGTTAATTTTATTTTCAGATTTGAAATTTGGGCTATCGGGTATTTATAATTATGGTTTTATTATTATATTAGCTCTCTATTATTATACTTTTATTATACTATTATTATTAATGAATTAACTCATTAATCTATATTTATATTTTTAATTATATAGTGTAATAACACAAGAAAAATTAGTCCACCATTTTGCTAAATATTTATTTAAATTTGATTTTTTAATTATCACGAAAAAAATAAAGTAAGCATTTAACAGACCGACTGTTAAATAAATAAATTCCTGGTAATATTTTTGAAGCAGTACTGAATCACGATTACTAATAATTTACAGTGGCGGCCCTGTTGGTACCGAAAAACCCGTAATAAACTTTTACAAAACGTGAGTACGGATTAGCTAACACCTAATAATACCAGTTGAAGATTGAATAATTTAATAGTAATTACATCGAATACCAAATGAAGAGAGCAATAGCAAAAAGTGATAATAAAAATTCACAGCGTATCCTTAAGAACCAACCAAAAATCGATCTAAGCTTCTTTTTTTTTTTTTTTTTTTTTTTTTTTTCGTACATACACTGAATATATAATATCTAATGTACATGTTTTATTGTTACAAACGACCTTGTACATTCTAACGCGTCCTATTTAACGTATGATGATGAGTCAGTATCTGTTTATTTCTTTCTCTACAGTAATCTAGATACTTTTTATTTAAGATTTATAAAATAAACTCAGCTGGATTGTAATAGTAATATTAATAAAATTAATGAATGAGCGTAGTTAGTTGTTAATCGAAATTCAGCGTGGCATATTTAATTGCAAAAAAAAAAACAATATATCATGTGATTAGTCAGGGTACAATGAGGATCACCGGACGTGACATTGACAGTAATTTATTTAAAAAATGATTATTTAAATAATTAACGCGGGAATGGTTAATAAAATGGCAACTTCTATTAATAGGGTAGGCACACGCCGCAAAACCTTTACTTTAAAAACAGCGTTGCCTATTTTCGATGCTAAGCTATACATATATCAGCTAAACTAATGTAGTAAGCACATGCTTACAAATAAAAGTCCGTGTGTGATGAATACAGTAGTATTATTTAAATACATATATTACAATAGCATATAGTGTGTGTGTGTGTGTGTGTGTGTGTGTGTGTGTGTGTGTCAATTTTATTGGTGTTGGTGTGTGCTTGTTGAAAGTGAAAGGAGGTTGAATCGTTCGCCGTCCACTTCTCCCTGTTTTCCCCCCTTTGATCTCCCGGCATATTCCTCCCTCTTTACTCTTTAACCCTCTTTATATCCAATTGTCGCACACACTATCCTCCACTCACAACATTCGCTTTGTTCATTTATTATTATTGTTTATACTTATCTTTAATTCTAAATTATTTTTCTTTAATCTTCAAATCCTAAAATCATTCGTCATCTCTGATTTGTCTTCATTTTTTAAATTATATAATAATTATTTTAAACTACAATTAAAGCCTGAATCAAGATTTTTATTTCAATTTGATGCTCCAATTTTTTAACGAGCAAGATTAGAATATATAATAAAAAATTAAATAAAAGATCTAATGCAATTACAAATGTACTTATTATGCAACATTTTAACGAGCACAATCGCCTACCGGATACTCTATTTTCGTAGAATTAATTCATGACTTTTAGTAGTTTATTTTTATTTTTATAAATAAATATTCTAATGATAATAATTATTTTAAAAAATGTCTAAAAAGTAATTATGAAATATTTTTTTCAGACTCGATACTTTTCCCAATGGAATATAAAAATTCGGTGAAATTAATTTATAAAAAAATAAATCTTTTAGCGTGGGTGTTACACAATATCCACAACTTTAACCTAACCTTTCTCCCCCACTTAATATCATCAGGGCGAGCCATGAGGTAGGAGTCAAGCAGTCAAATGCTTACGATTTACTCTGCCTGCCATGCTTGCTTGCTTTTGCCGGCTCACCCATACACACACACACACACACACACACACACAGACACACACACATACACACATATATACACACACATACACACTCAAATATATATATATATATATATATATATATATATATATATATATATATATATATATATATATATATATATATATATATACTTTATATTAAGACCAAGAGAAAGAACCAAGAAAAATATATATAAAATTAATAGAGTGAGCAAGAAAGAACTAAAGACCCCAATAAGATCCATAAGAACCAGGTATGGCTCACCAGGTCTTACGACATTACACGATAATTATGAAATTCGTAAGTTTCTAAAATAGAGAACCGAGCTAATACTATTTTGTCTCACTTGTCTTCTATTCATTTTATAAGACCACCATTTCGGTATTTAAATTTTATTTAGAATTATTATTCTTTGTATATATAATATATGTCTCAACAAATTTTTATTTACATTTTTACAAAATAATTTTAAATAAATTTTATTTTATTCCTCCTTAACTCTCAGAAAAGTTTCTTACCAGGTAATCTAAGTTTACAGCGTAAATATTTTTTTTCATTTATGATCCTAAGCTTTAAGTACTCTCACTTTTATTGCAGGCTTAGTTTAAACTGGTCTTTGCCTTGCCCGTACCCCGGAATATTTATTTCGGGTAGTTTATTTGTCTAAACGCTTAACAAAAGCTTACACGAGCTCAAAGATCCCTAGGTACACAATAAATAATTTTATTAGGGTGCTCCACAGGGTGTGCCGATGTTTCGTTAGCAAACACGTGGCCAAATTAGTGATTGATTTATGCTTCTGTACTTTTGCCATTTTTTAATAATTTAATCGGTTTATGTCTCAATTTTAAAAAAATTGAACCCTGATAATAATATCGGATCTTTGATAAAAAAATTTTTTATTACTATTTTATGATGAAAAAAATTTTATTAAATATACAAACTCTATAACTTTATTGAAATTTTTTTAGAATTTCTTTCATTGTAATTTCAATAAAAATCTCTGAAAAGATTTTATTTGTCAAAAGAATTATATTTGATTTTACGAAGAAATCTCAAATAAAAAGAAAAAAAAAAATTCTTTATACGGTTCATTTATAATTTTTTTTTAATTTCAAATAAATTCTCCGAATAAATAAATTATAAATTCTACAAAGTGTAAAAAAAATCTTGGTATAAAGATAAAATTTTCAAAATAAATACCTGCACATAAATTTTTAATTCCTTATTGATAAAAGTAGCTTAAAAAAAATTTTAGCAACTCTGTTTTATATTTTGTAAATTTGTTAACTTGTAATACCGGTTTAATGGGGAATTACGTTAGTTAATACTTGTCGTAGCTTTCAATTCGACAAGTTCTGATGCAATAATTATTTTATTCCAAGTTGATCAGTGCGCATCGATCCCAACAATTTTATTTTATTTTAGTTTTTTTATCCGGTTTAATTTTTAGCTCTCAACGGTGAAAAACACAATATAAATTAATAAACCTATCCTAAAGTATAATTCAACAATTAATAAAAATATGTCACCGCAAATACCCACGTGCTATAAAAAATTAAATAAAACGAAGCTTGTTGTTATATTGTTAACAATAAATAACACATTTATTTTATATGTATGTGCAAGTGGTATACATAAATGACGGAGGTGTGCCAAACGCGTCATCGTTTCACTTTCGATAATCGTCGGTACTCTCAACACTCAGACCTGCATTATTTTCTCATTACTCTTAACCGTTCATTCGGAGTGTATACCGAGTATACTCTGTAGCAGTTATAATTCTCAGTAAAATAAAAAGCTCCCTTTGGATAAAATAATAAATGGAATAATTTTAATAATAAAAATAATACAATTGTATTTGTATTTGTAATAGTAATTGTTAAATTTGTAAAATAAAACACTTTGGAAAGTTAACTGGTTGGTGTTGGTATTTCATAATAATTCTGATGACGCTGGCAGCGCCACTGGCGTCTGTTTCTTTTCGTCCAGTAATATAATTACGACAGTACATACTTAGTAAGTATGTATATTAGAGTGGGTCAAAAAAATCGAATAATTTATTTTTGACTTTATACTCTGAAAAATAGGTTCGTAGACACCTAAAAAGAATTCTCTCCAAGTATAAGCTCTTAATTATAACGGGAAGGTCCTCCGCTTTGCGGGTTTCTATTTTTTTCGAATAATCAGATAAAAAAATTTATATCTCGCTTCCAACTGCTTGGAAAAATATTCCGTGGCATAGATTTTGTGAGAAATTGAATGCTTTACAAAAAGGTCTCTTATGACTTTTTCAAAAACTCAACCGATTAAAAGATATTCATAGTTGAAGTTTGGCTATTTTAAGGAAAATATTCGTTTTTATTATGAATTTTATAAGTCGATGAAAAAAATTATTTCGGATTGCGGAACTCATGATTTTGTAGGAAATTTACTGCTCTACAAAAATGGTCTCTTATGATTTTTGATTAAGTGAAGCCGTTACGAGATATTCATCGTCAAACATTAACGAATATCAATATTTCCAGTTTTTGATCAATAATTCGATAAATTTTAATTTAAACTATGAGTTTCAGGAAAATTTACATAAATTTGAGTTTCGATCGATAAAGAAATGTTATAATAAGTTAGATAAAGAATTATTGGAATTATCATTGATTTTCCTTGGAGAAATGCCTCAAGAAAAGATTTCTTTCAAACGTCCTGGTGCTGTTCATCATGCTAGATGGATGGCTAAGGCCATTTATAGTTTGAAAATGTATCTATTCAGAGATGAATTCAAACTCTCTCAGAAAGAATTGCATGGTCTTCGTCATTTCTTTATCTAACTTATTATAACATTTCTTTATCGATCGAAACTCAAATTTATGTAAATTTTCCTGAAACTCATAGTTTAAATTAAAATTTATCGAATTATTGATCAAAAACTGGAAATATTGATATTCGTTAATGTTTGACGATGAATATCTCGTAACGGCTTCACTTAATCAAAAATCATAAGAGACCATTTTTGTAGAGCAGTAAATTTCCTACAAAATCATGAGTTCCGCAATCCGAAATAATTTTTTTCATCGACTTATAAAATTCATAATAAAACGAATATTTTCCTTAAAATAGCCAAACTTCAACTATGAATATCTTTTAATCGGTTGAGTTTTTGAAAAGTCATAAGAGACCTTTTTGTAAAGCATTCAATTTCTCACAAAATCTATGCCACGGAATATTTTTCCAAGCAGTTGGAAGCGAGATATAAATTTTTTTATCTGATTATTCGAAAAAAATAGAAACCCGCAAAGCGGAGGACCTTCCCGTTATAATTAAGAGCTTATACTTGGAGAGAATTCTTTTTAGGTGTCTACGAACCTATTTTTCAGAGTATAAAGTCAAAAATAAATTATTCGATTTTTTTGACCCACCCTAATGTATATATCATGATATGTACATGAAATGTTACCTCTTTGTCTTGCTAAGAGTTAGATTATAGTAGACATAATCGGTAGAGCCTTGAGAGGGCCTAGACCCACTTCTCGCAACACGGTTAATTTTTTTAAAAATTCGCATCAACATTGACAATTGGATATTTTTAACAATTATTACAATCCATAAATAATCTTTCGAGTTAAATTATAAAATTATAAAATTATAAAATTATAAAATAAATCCTCGTATTTTTATTATGTAGAGAGCTTACTTTTTAAACCGCCAAAGAGGCTCCGGAAGTTGTCGCAGTGACGTCATTTACTCGGCTCTGTTCACCGGGTTTACTATGAAAAAAACTAAATAAAAAAAAACGTATCGCCGCACGTACACATGTGTCTTCATTTATAAATACACATGTGGGTATAGTAAGTGTGCGTATGTTGAGTGGTGAATAGAGTGTGAATACCGAGAGAAGCGTTGGCGTTTCGACTGCACGTTCCGCGACAATGCAGCTAAAGATTTAATTTACATTGCAATCGACTTTGTCTTTAAATATTAATAGTTCAGGACTTTTTTTATTTAATTAATTCAGATACTAACTCACCTTGTGTTGAATTTTGTTTATATGCTTTTTTTTTTTTTTTTAAAGTTTAAAATTTCCCGCCATTTTTTAAAAAATTCAACCGCGAAATTTAATTTTTATTAAATAAAAAAATAAATGTTTTAATTTTTTTTTAATTGTCAGTATCATCAAAAATATTAAAAAAAGTTAACAGACATTTGACAATAATAAAAAAAAAAAAAAAAAAATATATATATATATATATATATATAAAATTTATAAACTTGTTAAAAATGTCTGCTAACTTGAAAAAAATTTTAAATATTTGTAAAAACTGACCTTCAAGTTTCATGCCGACCTCAAGGCACTTCTGGAACCTGCAGAATGGGCAGCGCTTTCTCTGAGTCTTGTCAATATGACAAGAGCGTTCTGCGACACACGTGTAGACCTTTTTGTTTTGAACAGTACGTTTGAAGAATCCCTTACAGGACTCGCACGTGAGTAATCCATAATGGTACCCAGACACTTTGTCGCCGCACACCGGACACAGTTCCTCGATAACGTCTTTGGTATCCGGATAGTCCGAGGGGCCGGGCACGGATCCGGTGACGATTCCAACTTGCCCTAGCCCAGGATGGCAAACGTTCCCGGGAGGAACTGCCTGGCCCGTGCTGCCGACACTCTGACCAGGATTCCCCGCGGGGTTCGTCGAGGAGTTGGCCGGCAAGGAGTTCCCGTTCCCGGCGTAGCCACCGGTATCCAGTCCGCTGTTGCTCGCCGAGGAATTCCCTCCGCCTGGGGGAGAAAATAAACAGGTGTAGACTTTTTTGTTGCTGCAGGGGGAGTTGTTGCGCTTGAAAAATCCCTTGCAGGACTCGCACGTCAAAAGCCCGTACTGGTACCCGGACATTTTGTCGCCGCACATGGGACACCGTTCCTCGAGCGCGATCGCGTCGAAGAAGGCCGTTTCGAACCCCAGGACATTTCCCGCCTGGTTCTGGTTTTGGTTCGGGTTCTGGCTCTGATTAGGGTTTCCCGGGCCCTGACTCTGGGAATTTTGGGACTGCTGGCACATTGTCGTTGGGGGACTCTGTGCGCAGCTATTGTAAGAGGAGGTGTACGAGGAATTGTGGGACTGTTGCTGCTGAGGTTGCTGTTGCTGCTGTTGCTGCTGCTGCTGCTGGGCCCCAGTCGGCCCGTGCGGACTCCCCTGGGGACTCAAGTGAAACGGGGACATGTTTAGGGACATCAGACCCGAATGGTGTTCCATGTCCAATAACATATCACCTCTCTTACAGGTTAACTAAATCCCTCGGGTACGACACATGCAAAATTTTTTTTAAAAGTTTTATTATTATTATTAATTTCTATTAATAATTCCGTTTTAATTATTTTGTTTGTTTGGTTACTATTTCACCGCGAAAACCATTTCACAATAGGGGTGAATATTATTTCCGTCCAAATCATTATTATCTCACAGTTATTTTATTTTATTTTATTTAATATATAATATATTAATAATAAATAAAGCTACACGTTAGTTAAATTTTCCTCACTGCAATCCGTCACAGCCACTTCACATAAAATATTATTGTAATAATAATAATAATAATAATAATAATAATAACAACATACACGGTTACACTTAAAATTAGTTTTGGTAATAATTATTATTAACTTTAATAATAAATAACAAAAAATAAAACTATCTAAATATTTATAATAATACTTTTAGATTGATAATAAGTATCGAGTAATAATCTAATAAAGTGATAATAATAAAAAGGTAAAATAATAACAACTAGTCTGAGCACGGATACGTCCTGACGGGTCTAAAATCAGCGTGCGACTAGTTGTCTTTTCGCCTCGTTCCTCTCCTGAAGGGCCCGCCCTCACTCCCACCAATTTAGTTCCCCTAAGAGTGAGCCAGTGTGGTGGTACCTTATTACCACCGCCAACACACCACTACCAACCAACAGCGGCTATACTAAAACACGCTGGACACACATTTACATTATATATATAGATATTTTTTATTCTACATTACACACACTCTTGGTATGTTCTGTAGAATAATAATAAAATACATGTTCAGAGCGAGCCAATAAATTGACAGAAATATTTTTTTATTTAAAATTTAAAGTTAATATTTAAAAAATTTTTGATTTTTAGCTTGCCGATGATAATATCAACACCGATAATGTAAGAATTGTATAATCGAGCCTGAGAGAGAGAGAGAGAGAGAGAGAGAGAGAGAGAGAGAGAGAGAGGATAAGTGAAAGTGATCCAGCGGCGCATGCCAGAGTGCGCGGCCAGGTGCCTCTACTGGCATATCGCGGATAGGAGGACAGAGGACAGAGGATAGGAGGCGAGACTGAGGAATAAAGGAGAGGAAAAGTCACTCAAGTATCTACCTATACGTACATTGTTGTTGTTCGACTGATCGCTGTGTTGATATAATGTTATAACAGTGTAAGTCTAACTGTGTGACTGTGTGACTGTGTGATTGTGTGATTGTGTGAGTGGGAGAGACCACCGAGAGGGGGAGGGAATTGCGAGACGCCAAGTGCGGAGGGTGAAGCTGCACGGGATCCCCGAGAGGGGATGACCTACTTACGGAACCAGGTCTATGTCGGCCGGATAAATATTGTCCGTTGTTACACACCACTTGGAGGAATATAAATGTATATATATGTGAATTTCTCAGCCGAGTGTGTGATGGTGCCTTTACGAAAAGGAAAGTCCGAGTGTGTGTATGTTTACACACTCTCAGATTACTTTCCTCCGTCTCCATCCGCCATTTCTACGCGGTCCACGTGCTCTACCCGACTTTTACTTTTATTTGAGGCCCTAATTCCAATATAATTGTTCTTACTTATTACTTAACGCCTTTTTGTCGTTGCTTTTTGTTGTTACAATTATTATTGTTATTACTTGAGTTATTATTGGGCACCTCAAAGTAATAATCAAAGGGTTACACAAGATTACATCACCGGAGAGATTTCGGAGTCGGAATTTTGGAGCTAAGCTTGAGAAATCGATTTACTCAGAGAAATAAATTGTTTTTTTTTTTTTTTTAATTTTTTATTTGAGATTATTATTGTTAGTTTATTTATAATTCAAAGTTTTCTACAATTTAGTCATAATTATTGAAAATATATTTTTTTATAAATAATAAAATATTTGTTAAATGTACTATAAATATCATGTACAAGAGTGGACTAAGTCGTAAAAAAATAAAATAAAAAATAACACGGGAATAAAATAGCCGTAAGTAGGTCGTCCCTTTTTTCGTCAGACCGCTATACGCGGTCGGGCAAATTTCACTTTGGGGTATACGTATTATATTTTATTATTATTATATATAATACACGTTGCAGAATTATTTGGTGATACAAGAGTGCGAAAAAAAGGTTTCGGGATACGGTTATTACAATTAAGAGAATATGAAGGATTAATTGGAGCAGACAAGAAAAAAATATAAAAATAAGATACTAAAGCAAGATTGAGTTTATTTATAGTTGTAGCAGCAAAAAAAAAAAAAAGTAAATAAAAAATATATGAGAGGTGTTTTGGGTGAAGAAAAAGGATTTTGATAATGCAAGAATTAATTTATCTTTTCAGGTATATTGATTGGAATATCAAGATGAATTCCTCTACTCTTGGAGCCGAGCCGAGGGACTTTGTTGAAAAGGTTCGGGTAAAAAGTAAGTTTGATGAAAGACAGAAAGACAGAAAGACATGGAGGTATGAGGCATGAGGCACGTTAACCGACCGGGCTGTGGCTGATGGGTCAACAGCAACGCCGTTGGCACTCCCCGGTCGTCGTGACGCGTTTTCTCTCTCTCTCTCTCTCTCTCTCTCTCTCTCTCTCTCTCTGTTCACGTAACCCCTCCATCCCTCTTTTTATACTTTATATACACATATAATGTTTAATTGGACGTCTCCGCGGTTTCACTCTTCAATATATATATATATATATATATATATATATATATATATATATATATATATATATATATATATATATATATATATATATATATATATATATTGATGGTAATATATGTGTAGTGAGCAGCAGAGAGTAGCTTGTTCTGTGTTCTGTTCGCGTCAGTCGTGTGACTGCGCTACTCCGAGCTCGGAGGAGGTAAGTGGAAGGGACCCACTGACCCAGTTCGATGAGAACATGACGCAGCCCTGCGACTTACTCGCGGTTACTCTCCAAGCTGCCCATCTACATCTATACATATCTACATCATACATTTATCCTATCCCCTGTGCATTCATCGACCATTTAAATTGCCCGCCATTTTTTATTTTTAGCCAACAGTTTCAGCGAATTATTTTCGAGAACTCTTATTTTTTTATCCCCAATTACTTTTTTTTATTATTTTTAAAAAATTTTTGTATACACTGATAAAATTATGTAACTTCTTAGTATTAATTTGAGTTTTTATGGTAATTAAAAAAATATATTTTATTACCTTTAAATAATTTATCAAATGTCAAAATTACAAATTTTAATAAAATTAATAAAAAAAATAATTTATTTAATTGAATAAATAAAAGTAAGCCGATAATACCGATTCAGACACTCGATAATTTTAAGTAGAGTTTAATTAAGTGGATAAATAAATAAAAATGATAAAATATTAAAATAAATTAGAAAGTTTTTAGTGTCAAAGTTTTTTATAATAGAACCTGGTATAGAAGTTTAAAAATAAATAGACGGCTTAGGCTGGGTTTTTAGCAATGAGCACAGTACAGGCTAGGTATCGACTCAATATCGACGATCGACCAAGGAAATCCTGTCTAGTTTATAAGACGACTATAATAATGCCTGCACCTGAATAATATAAATACTCGGTACTTAAAACTCTTCACTTTATTATTTAGCATTCATCAGATTAAATAGACGGCTATGTCTAGTTAAATGTATTAGACTGCTACATAGCAGGTATTGAGTCATTTAAAAGCTTAAATATCTAACCAGAAGAGGGTCCTTTTATTCGTAAATTAAGATTTTGATCGAAATAATAATGACTAGAGATCGAGAATAAAAATCAGGAGAATTAAATAATACATAATATAAGAGTAGAACATGGAACGACCGAGTATAAATTTATTCAGATGAATTTCATTTGTTCTCCGTCGTGTATATATAATATATAATATATATATATATATATATATATATATATATATATATATATATATATATATATATATATATATATATATATATATATATATATATAATGTACTGTACACAGTAGAGTACACCTTTAACTCTCTCTTTTTCATTATTTATTTTTTCTTTGTCGTCTCGTTTATTTTTTCCTTTTTGTTCTTTATTTCATAACTCCCGAAAGGGGTAGTTTCGGCCCAGCAGAATAATGAGACCGGATGCGCTGTAGAAAGTGAAAGCGTGTAATTTTTATTTTTTTATTTTATCATCATTTACTAATTTTTTTAAATCTCGGTTTATTTTTTTTTTTTGTTTTTCCATTTCAAATAATAATTTTTTTTCATTTAAATAAAATTTTAGAAATGTAAAACTATTAATTGATAAGATTAATAAAATAAAATAATTTTTTTTGTTGGACGGAATGAAAGGGAAACTCGCAAAGCCTCGGACGCACGAACCAGAGGATGTAGCACGAACGAGAGTGAAAGCAGTGACCCAGAAATCCGAAACTTCCAAAAAGAATCCAACGTCAAATTTTTAACCGAGGCGATTATCATTGTCTGGGTAATTTAATTAATTTTAAATTGGAGAATAGAAAAGTGACGAAAGATAAAAGATTAAAAAAAAAAAAAAAAAAAGAGCTAAGTAGATCATCGAATAATATATAAATTAAGCAAAGAATGCTCTTTTATACTTGCAAGTATTTAAATGTTTGTTTTTCTTGTGAGCCAGGGTCGCGCTACGATAAAATACCCCTCGATTGACATGATTACCGACGCCTGCAAGCTGGAGCTCCACCAAGTATTAGTCCTTTGCCCGTATTGACGTAAAATTATACCGTCATTATTGTCATTCAGGTTATTTTTGCTCCAAGTACCTACGTTTTATAGTTTTTTTTCTCATCTAGGTCGAATTATATCAGCTTATCATGTCCTTCTGTTATGTCCTTTATCATTATCTAATAATTTACATTTTTATTTTTTCTTTCAATTATGTACTCTTTCTTTGCTGTTGCTGACGCTGATAAGTCCTTAATTAAATATATTCATTAATCATTAGCATAGTTTTTTTCATTTGAATTTTAATGACGAGCCTTGGAAAAGATTAGTTTGCAATTTCACTTTTTTTAAAAATTAATCTTTATAAGTTGACTTTCAATTCAAATTTTTCATTTAATTTTAATTTAAACTCCCAAAAGTAAAAAAAAAATATTTGATTAATAAAATGCTTATCAAATTTTTAATAATAAAAAAAGTGTTTTTTTTTTTTTTTTTTTCTTATTCATGTTTCGAAGTTCTTTTTTACCGGTTATGTGTGAGAAGTGTGCCAAGGCTTACGCGTGCCCCACTCTTGCATTACCCATTTTCGAAACTAAAAGTAAAATCTAACTCATTGTGTCGTTATACAAACGAGCATTACTAAAAAGACCGTACAGATATACATAATATACAACGACTAAGACAAATAATAGTTTTAAAACAATTAAGCTACTAAAAGTACGTAAATACATGAGGATTTATGTAATTGTGAAGGAAAAAAAAAAAAAAAAAAAAAAAAATGAGTAACATTTGTTGTATTAAAGAGTAAAGCTCTCTACTTTAGGAGGTAATCTCCTGGCTCATGTATTATATCCATTTTTTAGTGAATACTAGCTCACAAAGATAAACAAATACTAACACTAATACTTTTGAAATAATTTGGTAGTCAAACGAAACTCATATATATTTGATGAACGTTGAGTAATATTTAACTACCTCGGAATAATCATTAAATCATTTTTTCTATGTCACAACTGTTAAATTATTTCGAAAAATATTTCAACATGCTAAAATTATTTTTTAATCGAGTATACAGACAAAGATTATCATTATTTTTTTTATTATTATTCTATTTATATATCTGGACATTATACATTAGCGATGGCGATGGGTGTTGAATCATTCGTGCATAAATGTATACTCGCGAGAAGCAAGAGGAATGATGCAGAACGCGCGATGCAAGTCTCACGAGTAATCCATCTAGGTAACTGTGTCAAGGACGTGCGAACTAGGTTAAATAATCATTTTAATAAATTTTTTTTAAACAAACATTAACCGAATTTTCAGAGTTGCTTTAATTATTCAAGTGTTTTTTCAGGAATTAGTAAATATTTTTTGTCTACAGGAAAATTATCCTCATAATTGAACAAATTTTATTTATTGTTTTCATTTTTATTTGCACTTATCATTTTTTTAAGCTGTAAATCACTCGATTATTTTTTTTTGCTCCAAAATTATTTGTTTAATTTTTTCATTTAATTATAATTAAAGAAGTAAAAAAATTTTACTTATTTTAACAACCGTAATTCCTTAAAAAAAACTCGGTAGTAAATTTAGAAAATTCTCTAATAAAGAAAAAAAAAACGTTTTCACTCTAACCAGAATTTTTTTAGGAACATCGCCGGCGTTTTATTGCAATTTTCTCGTCCAAAATCTATTGGTCAGTGTGTCAAATTGTCGTATCGTAAATAAAACTCTGTAACTAAAAACTAAAAGGTAAATATTTATTCTGTCTGGTAGGTCTAAGTCCCAAATAAAATAAAAAAGAAAATGTAAATAAAAGCAAGGAAAGAAAAATCGCTGGTAGCGCGCGCCTCGGCTCGAGACCCTTTACACCCCTTATGGGCAACATCCAAGAATCATCCAAAAATGTATACATCTATCGTGCTGTTACATAGATACTATACCTAAAAGTCATAATATAATATAGAAAAAATACGAGCCCAATTGTATGCAATTCGCAACGGAAATAAAACTAAATTGTTGTCCCTAACAAAATTTATTTTCACGTAAATAAGTCAATTGCTGCCATAACAAACACAATTACCATAAATAAATTTTACTGCTCGAGAAAATTACGGGCAAAAATTAACTTGATGCTAAAGAAAAATTATTGAGATGAGATAATCATTTTAAAGAGTTTTTTTTAGCTGAATTAAATAAAATTTTTAGTTTAATAATTTTTCTATAGAATCAAGTGAATTTTTTTTTTTTTTTTTTTTTTTTTCCATTATATATATACGGTTTAAAGAAACTGCTGTAAAAAGTGACAACACTTGAGTCGCTTTTGTATTGATTTAAATTCTACTATGACGGTTTTTTTTTTTTTTTTTGTCCACGTATATAAGTTATAAATATTCGATATTAATATTGTAATGCATTTATAAATATATATTTATATATCTAGAACTAACATCTGACGTCATTGTTACAATAATAATGGCCAGTAGCCATTACTTTAATTGTCTCGCGCTATCAATTTATTTCAGATAAATTAATAAAAAATAAAAAAAAAAAAAAAATTAAATATTTAAAGTCTATTTAGATCAAATTGTTAATTGTCAATAAATTTGTTCGATTGTTTAATTAAATATTTTTTACATTAATTGCATTCAATTGTTATTAATTTAAACAAAATTTATCGATGGTTGGATTAATTTTTTTAAACATCTTTTGTGGCGTCCGACGCTGTTGCTTATGCTCTTTCATTTTCAGTTATACGGTAGAAAATGTACCAAACTGCGGCACTGATAATTAATAGAGTGAACAAGTAACAAACCATTAAAATAAATAAATTTTTAATAGAAAATGAATCTGGAAATATTGGTTTTGGAGGTTTAGATTCTGATGATCTTACGCGTGGAGTTACCGTTGATGGAATGAATAGAATAGAGTCCGACCTTTGCATTTTTAATCCCTTAAAAATTCTTTTTAAAATTTATTATTTTGAAATTAATCTTCTTTCTAATAAATGGCAATAAAATAAAAAAAAAAATTTTTTTCGTTGCAAATTTAAGGTTAAGAATAAGTAAAAAATATAGAATACTTCAATGATAAAAATTTAATTGTATTGTAGACGATAAAAATAAATTTAACATAATTAATGGTTTGGATAAAATATTTTTTTATTTAATTTATTAAATGATTTTTTTTTTCTCCTATTTGATATGTAATCATTTTCCTTTGTCCGACACAGATGCACTACCACTTGAAGTACCCGATGAAGATGGCAAATTTAATTCAGGCTTTAGGTATGTTGGAAACTTAGGAGGAGATTCAGAAGTCATGGGAGTAATTACTATTTCATTTTTATCTTTCTTCAATAGACACACGATAAGAACTCCGATTCCAACAAGCAATATACCAACAACTGTTATAATTATTGCCCACCGAACTAAATTTTTCGCGAAATAATCAGCCTCAGAGTCTGTTATAAGTCCCGTCGTTTCCATTTTTAATTCAATGCTTTGAATTTTCGATTTCGATAGAAAATATTTTTGCTTTCTTTCTAATAAATATAAATAAATTTTCTAAATATTTTTTTTTAGATTTGACAATTATTAACAATCATAATAAAATATAAAATAATAAAATCAATAATCAAAATAATTTAGTTAATAAACAATAATTGTATTACTGTTTACTTCCGGTGGTGATCCGGAATGGAAGGGGAATGCAAGGGGAATGAAGTAAAAAGGGAATAATGGCAATACGAACTAACAAGTAAGAAGTTAAAAGTAAAAAATAACGAGTAGCTATATGTGGTGGAGGGAGTTGAAGGGCTGGTACGTACATATATAGAGTACAAGTATGTAAGAGAATAGGTAGCATAGGAACCTGCTGAAGATTGCTGGGGATCTTAACGATGAGGTGAGACGTGGAGTGCGGTCAAGTGTACCGGGTAACTAGGTCAATGAGAACCGTCTGACGAGTCGGCGCAAGCGTAGGGTCGGCTGAGGCTCGACCCAACACATTTCTATTTATCATCCGGCTATTATTATCAGCGCCGATTCAGCGGTCACCGTCTACACCACATCTATTCCTTCTATTATTTTGCTCTCTTTCGCTATTCTTCGCTATCAACATTTCTTCTTTTATCACTTTTTATTCTCCACTCTTCACCTTTTACATCATCACTTTTACTTAACCCTCATTGCAGATCGTAGCCTTCTGCATTTGCATTTTACATTTTACTGCTTTCTACTTTGGACACGTTACACGTTACTGCTTTAGCTCATCGATTTTTTGTTCATTTTAAAAATAATTAACAATTAAAATTCATTTTTTAGTTACATCAATAAAAGGGTCACACTGTTGCTAATCAATTTACAGGTCAATTAGTCCTAATTATTCTAATTAATATTTATTAATACGTCGATAAATATTGGCTTGATAATTTTTTTTTTATCAGAACTAGATTCTGATACGGGCTGCGATTTAATTGATTTATTGAAAAATAAAGTTCAATATTGTACGTATTAAACAAAAAAAAAAAAAAAAATAGGACTATCGATAAAATAAATCTTAAAAAAAAAAACTAATCCAATTTATTTTCTTAACTTTGCAAAAAAATTAGGTCACTGGTATATCAAATTGACCTACATACTTTATCATCGTTGTTATCACAGCGATAAAATATCTTCTAACAATATATAAATTGTTTATTAATAGAAAACATAAAATAAAATAATGAAGACAATAATTATTGGAATTAATTAATATTAAGAGATTTAATAATAAAAATAAAAATGACAAGGTCTGTCTATTTATACATAATTACACAGCTAAGCGGCAAGATAATAAATAAAAACAAACTTTTTATTTAAATATTCATTTATTACACAAGATAATACCGGTATAACGTAATAGTAAATAGTTAAATAAAAATAACTAATACCATTGCCATCGGGTAAGTGTGTAATGACTTTCTTTCTCGTACAGAATTTACTCTCAATTTCGATCTACACTTTAATGTAATGTACGGTAGAAAGTAAAAGCAGTGACGAGGTGAGACGCGACCTACTCCTCTATTTACTGTAATACTTTTACAATTACTGCATCGATGAGAAAGAGAAAGAGAAAATAACATTAAAGCGTAATCTCGAGAGTGAAATTTAATAACTTTCTCTCTAATGCACTTTTTATTCATCCTACCGCTTTTTTATTATTTAATACCTGTTACCAAATCGTTATTTAATCAAAATAACACTTTTTTTTTTTTTTTTTTTTTTTTTTAAATCATGCTTATGCATTCGTTTTATATTTCGGTACTTATTAGATGATTAATTTGTTAATTGTTCATATCTAGGTTTCTGGTGATTGTCTAGTCAATTTACGATAAATTTAAATAGAAATATCTATTTATTAGAAAGAAAGTATTTTATATTTGTTGAATTAACCACTGAAATTAAAAAGAAAATGGAAACCACGGAACTTGAAACAGAAACTGACTATCGTTACATCGTGAAAATGATTCTTTGGGGGATTCTAATTATGATAATTATAGCAATAATATGTAGAGTAGCTTACTTTATCATGACAATATATCTGTTGAATAAAATTATAGATCAAGAAACAGTTATTTCTACAAATTCCTAATTTTTCATTCATTACCTAAACCAGCTTCTTTAAATAATGCATCTATTTAAAAATCATTCAATTTGAGCGAATAATTACATTCAACTCAATTAAAGAAACATTTAATAAATTAAATTTTTTTTCTATAAAATTTTTAAATTGAATTTATAAATAATCAATAAAAAAAATAAATTATTATTAGCAACAATTAAAAATTGTTTGTTTTTTTAATAGTTAAGGAGCTATTTATATTAGTGACCCAGTTATAGTACCCTTGACCGAAACGGTGGCTCTTTCCCTCTTTCCCTCGTGCACTTTCCTCTAATATAGCTCTACACTAGTCCCTCTAGTCTACATCTATACATATAATATGTACATATTGCAATCGCACATAGGATATATATAACTACCCACCACGTGCTTGTATTATTAACTCACTGCATATTTTTGAATAGTACAACTCTATATAGCATGTAATATATATATCAGCCGGGTGAAGTTGAAGTTGAAACAGTTGGGACAAAATCAGTGGGGACTTAATATTAACTATCTGGGATTTAAAGGTTCAGTAATACAATATGCTGGAGCAAAGGCAATAATTTAAAAAAAGTCGTATTTTTATGGAGAAAATTACAGAGGTACTGCAGGTAATTTGCCGCTTTCGCAAGATCCTTGGTCGGGTGCCTCTATATCTACCTCGGATCCGTGTACTGTACCGATTAAAGAGTAAAGAGTAAAGAGGAAAGAGGAAATGAGACGGGGAGATAAGGAGCCGAGGCAAAGAGACTCCACAAAATGTAATGTAATGAAAATTGTTAGTGAATAAGAGAAAAGAGGTGAAGAAGAGAATAACTTTACTTGAGATTTCTGCGCACTCGACGTACGATTACTAGACTGCAGTTCCGGCCTCTTCTACCGGTACGTACATATATTTATAATATATATTTATACATCCTAATTATTTATTCTGCTTGTACTTTTTTTTTTTTTTCTGGGAAAACTTTAATTGTTAATTTTTTTAAATGAAAAATTTAATTAATTATTTTATTCAAAAGAATTGATCAATTATTTTCTGTTGGATAAAAATTTTTTAATTTAATAATAAAAAGAAATTTAATTAAACTAAAAATAAAATTACTACGAAAAATAATTTATCACAAGTTTTAATTAAACTAGTAAAAAAAAAAAAAAAATCCATGAATTAGTTAATCAATTAATGAATAAAAATAATAGAGCTAAAAGGCTGATAGGTATGATAATAAATAATTTTCTAATTAAAAATCTATCGATTAATAAATTGTCTAGTGATATTATATATATATATATATATATATATATATATATATATATATATATATATATATATATATATATTTTTTTATAGCGACTTGAGAGTAAAATAGTGTTAGTACGGTATGAGTACAAGTATGAGTTATAAATATTATGTACAATAAAGGTAAGTAAGTAAGTAGTAGTGTAACTCGACGAGTGTTACGCCGGCGCGCAGCCTTGAGCCTATTCCACGCACGAAAGCCTCCGCCGCATGGCTGGTTGCACTGCACTTCTGTACCAAGTGTGCTATGTACTGAGCACTGAGTACCCGAGTAACCAGTAGCTGCATCAAGTTCAAAATTTTCACACAACCTGGCCGCTGGTCTGATAAAACTTTTTTCAAATACAAAACTCTACTTGATTAATTTTTTCTACTGGGTTTTGGTCTTATCTTGGCGAGCTTCGAAATAAAAAGGAAAAAGGACCGCTAATAAATTTTCATCTTTATTGATATTTATAGGCATAAATATTGTTAAATATAATAGCGTGAGAATCTTTAACATTTCTTATAAAATGTTTATACCTGAATGCTTGGTTCTTTTACCGCGGCATGCCATACGATGTAAAAGTGGAATCTAGGCCGATATAAATAGGCTGACGGCTGCAGAATAACAGGTAGCCTTTAGCCGTTTCCAACATAAATTCCGATAAATAAATAATTATTATTATCCTTTACTTTTTTTAAGTTTTAATATTTAAATAAATCCCTCACTCGAAACCTTCATTATTTACTTTTTTTCCAATTTTAATATTTTTTTTTTTAAGTCCAAATTTACATCAGAAATTTTTTTTTTTAATATTTGGAGTTTTAAAATATTAAGAATAATTATTTTAAAAAAATTTATTTTTATTATTATGAAAATAAATTTAAATAATTATCAGAGTATCGCAATTGTTATTATTAAACAAAAGTTTTAAGGAAATAGATAAAAATTAATTTAACTAAAGCATTATAAAGCATGAATGTATATAATTATGACACGAGAGTATAACTATATATAACTAGAACTATCCGAAGTAAATAAACATAAATGACACGAATATTATGTGTATGAGAGTACATAGTATGCATAAAGTGGAGTGAAGTGGAGAGCAATTGTCTGTACACAATGTGCTTTATAATGCAGTCAAAGTTGTCGGGGCGTGGTGCGACGAAGCGGAACTCGCGTTGTCCCTCGTAGTATATATATTTATATATTCATATATTTATATATTCATATATTTATATAAAACTATAGTTATATATATTTCTTGTATTAACTCTTGCGATACTATAATGCACCTAAACCAATACTGCCTACAACACGTACTAGTGTTCCGGTTTCGTTATCGTTTTCTTCTTGATTGTATTCGACTAATCTGCTCCATATTGACAAAATATTAATTATTTTATTCTTTGTAAAGCGAAATAAAAATCCTTCTCGGCAACAAAAGGATTCGAGGTTTGGGACTAGTCCTTTGTTTCGACCGTCACTCTAAAGAATAAAAAATAATAAGGGAAAGTTCATAATTATCTTCAATTTTTATTTCAAAAATAATAATAATTATTTTAGAGCTCCAAATGTTAAAAAAAAAAATTTCTAAAGTAAATTTGGACCATAAAAAAAATAATTTTACTTGTAAGGTATATATTAAAATAATGTAGTGTAATTTTATTGTTATCTCATATATATATATATATATATATATATATATATATATATATATATATATATATATATATATATATATATATAAAAAACAGGAGGATAATATAATATATCCCTTAGATCTCCGGCTCAGCTAGGAATGTCAACCGACCCGTGACAAGTATATACTTTTATAATTCGCTTGTAAAAGTCATATCCAGAATATAGAATGCGTAATCGGCATAACTATTGCTTGTAATTACAAAACTATTACTATCTCCAAATCAATGTAAATAAAATACACTGATTACTGGGAGAAGTAAGAATAAGATAAATAAACAAATAAAATAAATGAAACGTATTTATAATTTTGATAGTCCATTAAAATCGTTAAAAAAAAAAAAAAAAAACCAAAGTGTGTGCTAAAGTTTATCTCAGGCGAGGGGCTTGGCTTGTGCGTGAGTTTTAAATTTATATCCTCACTTTTAACCTACACCAACATTTAATTCGTTTATATTTAATACATAAATATATATGTATATTAAATAAAAAGACACGCAGCGGCGTCAGTCCCGGTTTTTCTCATATTCTCACACTGTTACTCGCGGATATTTTGAGTAATGAGATTCAATGTATGAGACTAGGCTTTATTTGCTGTATATGTTGGGAGGATATGTGAATATGTGGAGCCTACAACCCCTTACCCGCGACCTGCACCCGCAACCCGCGACCCAAGCCTGGAATTTGGATCAAGGAGGGCCCTCTGCTTAGCAAGGCGTGACGCCTTTATGGAGTTCACACACGGAATAATTTTTATCTTTCTCTTACACTCTTTGTACGCATATGAATATAAATAAGCAACAGTATAACAATAATCATAAATTGTTTTTTATTTATATTTTATATAAATAATAAAATCTAATAAAATATTGCAAAAGGAGTATTACTGTTAATATTGTTAATATCAATATTATTATTTATTTATATGATGATTCGAGCTTGTAAAATACTACTCGAACAAAGTCGAAAAAAATGGCTGTAGATGGGAACATACACCGTGTATATAATAAAATGAAATAAAATATAAAATTGTTAGCGACTGTACCTTGGTGTACGCAGCCGTAGTGTGTGCCCTTGACACAATTTCTCCCGTCGCGAGAAACCGAAGCTTCCTCTACTCTATACTTTTATATATATATATATATATATATATATATATATATATATATATATATATATATATATATATATATATATATATACTCGTGATGTGATGTAGTCGCTGTGTTTTAAATTCTCACTTTACCTCCCTCACATTTTTTTATTTTTTATCATCCACATTGTAATTATTATTATTATTTTCTTACTCTCTGCTTTATTTTATTTCTACTTCACCTCAATTTATAGGATTAGTACCGTGTTACTCTTTCCCCATGTAAATTGCCTTTAATATCAAACGGTAAATTGAATAAAAATTTTTTTGCCTCTAGAAATTTTGTCTATACAAAGTAACAAACATAATAACTCCAAAATTATTATTAATATTACTCAAGATAATTATTTAAAAAAATATTTTATAATAAGAAATTTTTGCTAATAAAATTTCCATAAAAAAAATTAAATTACCGCACCTGCTCATCGAACTAACAATAAAAGGGGTAATTTGTAAAAATAATTACAGATATCAAACACTTGGATCGTTACATAATTCTCGTAACGAAAAAAAAAAAAAAAAATATGGTTACCCATAGTTTTTATTGACAGAAATTACCACAGATATATGTAAAGATAAAAAAAGAAAGAAGAATACCCGAGCATATATTTAATAAAACCTATAGATAGATAAAAGCATTAATTGTTGTATGTAGTACTTGCGCCGAAAGATAATGCACGTGCCGGGCTTAAATGGAGAATAAATAAATAAATATATATGTATATGTGTGTGTATAGTGAAGTAATTTTGAAACTAGGCCAGGTTTACTCGGTAACTGTGTCAGCGTTATCGATCTAATGCTAGTTTATCTAAAATTCAACTCACACTCAGTCTTTTCTCCCATTCAGAAAATTTTTATCGACTGCTCCAAAATTATTTTTCACTTTCTGGGTATAAATAGTATCAAAATAAAATATTATTACAATCACTAATCTGTTGTTTGTAATTAAAAATTATAATAATTACAATTTCGATGAAATTAGTAATTAAATTTATATAAATATTTTTTTTTTATCTCGGATTCTTTATCTGGCGATTATTCATCGCTTATACTGCTTGTATGTATTTAACCAAACCGCAGCATATTTGAGGCAGGTCGGTTTTAAAAAAAATAAAATTACTCTCAGACTTGTATTACCTTCAATTCAACTCGATGCATATTATTATTATTTAATTATTACTTTAGATGATAAAACTGTCACAACCCGTTATGATAAATGATTATTTATTGACTGTAAATAATAAATAATTGCTGAAAACTACAGAGGTTATGAGATAATTGTTAATAAAATTACGCATCACGCTCATCTGCATTGTCACTCACCCTCGATTTTACATTTATAAATTATTACTAGAGTCGCTTTAAGTTCTCATGTTAATTAAATACGATAATAATTGAGGTGGGTCAAGACATAAATATATTCTTTATAGTAATAATAATCATTATCATTATCATCATCGTCATCATTATGATTATAACAATGTTAAGTAGTGTAGAAAAAATTGAATAGCTCTTATAGTCATACTTATAGTTTAGTAGAATTATTATTATTATAAATTGCAGGTCGTATATATATATATATATATATATATATATATATATATATATATATATATATATATATATATATATATATATATATATTAATGAGAATAATACAGCGACTGTCGTGTCTATTCATCATTGATAAATGATACGTTAAATTATGCTTTGACCTATGAACCAAATACTCCTGTACTGTATATATATATTTTGAGTCTGTCTACCTTATATATACATATATACCGTTCAATAATATATTAGTATTCTATGTTCTATGTCAGTGCAATAATATATATTACATCTTATAAATGACATAACTTGGAAATTATTTATATATTTTTAACCCCGATAGATTTAAAATATTGGAATTTACGGACGGCAAAAGTAAGAGTTGGAGAATTTTTTAATTTCGTGGTTAAAAAAACAAGATGTAAAAAAATAAAAAGTACGTATGAGGAGAAAAGGGTTTTACGATTTTTCAATATAATGATATTTGATTTCAAAAGAGATTTTGTTCACGGATTACGATTATCTTGGTCTCGCGGCCGTGTATCAGCAGCTTTCGTTTTCACTCATAGCACAGCCTACTTACTTGTTAATCCGGTGAGTCAATAGTTGTATAACACTGGAACAGCGTGTGACGTTGCGCAATCCATCGGTTTCCCTCGCGACCTACTTGCCCACTAAACTAGACATACATTCTTATCCACCGTAATCTGTCGTTACCACACGTGCTCTGTTCCTCTTTATGTTGCTCATTATTATCATTATTTAAATTATTATTACATTACATTAGCCCGACTTTTACTTTTATTATCTTTTTTCATTTATATTTTATAACAATAATAATAATAATAATAATAATAATAGTAGTTTCTTTATTCAATTTTTGAATGTAAAACTTTCAATTCAAAATTTTTTATCAATTATTAATAATACAAAAAAAATCATCTCCAATTTTTTTTTTTTTTTTATAGAAAATTTAATTTCCTACAGAAAAAAACCTTCCAAAAAGACAGTTTAAAAAAATTATTTTTTAAATTATCAAAGAGAGTAATTCCAAATTTGGTTGCTATTCGGAATACAAACATATAACATATAACATGGTTTGAATTATAAATTTACGATCAGTTAGCCCGCGCACATGCGCAATATCGACATGGTGGCCGACTTCAAGACTTTATACCTATATAGATATATATCTATATATATGAATATATAAAGCATAGAGAAGGGGCGGGAAGTATCTCTCAACCTTGAGCTCGATACTTCGATCCGTTTCATTTCGGAGACATTAACAACTGGAATCGTGTAACGCTGTTACAATTATATGAATTATCTCTCATACTCTCCTCGCACATAATGTAAAACAATAAAATAAATAATATACCCAATAGGAATTCAAAAATAATAATAACCAATAGCCGGTGTAGATGTAATTGCGAAACAAATGGATCGAAAAAATAAAACAATGAGTTACGTGTTTGTTTATGTAATAGATAAAATAAAAAACAGCGCGAATGTAAAAACCAAGTAAGCTTGTATAGCAAAAAAAAAAAAAATAGTTAGAATATATAGAGGGATTTAAAAGAAACGGTAAATAATTAATGAATCGATTGAAATTAAATTTAGCGATTAAATAATAATAAGAACTATGGATAATAATGATAATGATGATGATGATGATAATAATATATATAATATAAATAACGAAAAGGTCGATGTTATTTTTTATTAATGCAGCATAGTTGCATTCTATATGACAAGTAGTTATTAATGCTGGTATTGAGATTAAATTTATTCAATAGCAAGTACGCCATGACACACTAACCGAATGGTCGAGACCCACTTAACTACTCGCTGACCTCCCCACGAAATGGAATGGATGGGGTGATTGTTGTTATTGTGCAGTGATCATCCCAATGATAGTGATAGTAATTTTAATGGTAACAGTTATCGTGACAGTGATAGTGATAGCGATAGCGATGGTAAATGGTATTTTTAGCAAAGTCCCCTGTAAAGTAATGACTGCCTTCTATGCTGGGATCTCTTTTAACGGAGGGAACATATAACATTTTTAAATTTAATTTTTTAATCAAGAAATTGTCTATTAAAAATAAATTAAATAATTTATTCATGCGTTTTTTTTGGACTTGTAAGAATTTTTTAGAACTTTTACTTTGGATTTTTATTCTAGCTAAAGGATGCGGGATACGATAAAATTTCTTATAATTTTTTCATATTTTTAATATTTAAAATTTTCATTGAAAAAGTGAATTTAATTACTAGAAAAATTTTTATTGTCACTGTAGATAAGTATTTAGTATTGACTAGTGCTGACTTCACTTAGATAACAAATACCATCTTATTAGCAAGGACAATTTTATTGATTTATCGTAAAATATTTTTTTATTTAAAATCTAATTGCTTTTTCTCAGTATTTTATTTATTGATTACCCTGAGCCACACCAAGCAAACACAATTGTACTTGAATAATCATTTTTAACTTTTATTTCTATTGGATTTGCTTCAATAAAGATTTAATCTTTTTAATTTAAAATGTATCGAATTATTCGATCGGATTAATTTAAGATGAGTAGTTAGAAAAACCTGTTTAAGAAATTTTTAGCGCGTGGGCCAAAGTGATGAATAGAGGATTGAAATATGATATTAGAATATTAAAAAAATAAAAATGAGAGAGCAACTACTATAGAAGCGTTTGACAAAGTTAACTTTGTTTCTAAGTGATGGCAATCGCGGGCGTACTTAGTATTTGGGGGCCTGCTTGAGAAAGTTTCGAATCTTTCGTCATCGACGTGGACAGGAAAGAGGAGTGAGGCGGAGGCGGGCTAAAAGTAGAGAGTCGAGGAAGAATAGTAAGCCCAAAGGGGACGAGGGCCACGGGCGAGGAACCATCGCAAGGTGAAGGGGTACGCAGGGTTGGGAAACGAGATTGTGTCACTATAGGTGGTCCAAGCCTTCCAAAAACTTTAATACTGTATTTTATTCAATTATAATTATAATTATTTTTTTTTTTAATCGTTTTGTTCTAATATTTTGTTCAAAATTATTCTGACTGATTTTTAAATTAATGAAGAAAAAAAAATTATTTCTTCGATAGTATAGTGGACTGAACGTCAGGCGCGAACTCACGAACTTTGGTGTACTAGACTTCAACGATCATACTCGGCCGTTCGACGTCAGTATTAAACTAGATAACATAATACTTATTTATGTTTTGTACTGCAATTTATTCTTAAGTTTGAGTTGGAAGAATTTGTTGATTTTTTTAGCAGGAGAAGAGAAATTTGAAGTAATAAACTTTCTTAATCGTTAAAAAATTAATTTTCGGTTGTGTGTTTCTAAAAAAAAAAAATTAACTAATTGACTGTTTGGCCTGAAAACCTTGTAATGATTTTTTCTCACTATTTTACCTCAAGATTAAAAACTTTGCGGAACTATTTAACAGATTGAAAAGATTTCAATGTAGTAAAAAATAGAGAGAGGCTCAGTTCGGCATAATTACCAAAATTAAGTAAAAAAAATTAGAAACGTTAGAATTGTTTTAACATTTTGAGAATAAACCGTGTAGAGATACAAAAAGCGGTAAAATTAGGATAGATAGATATGGAACGAATATGTGAAAAAAATTTCGGAAGATTTAAAGTGTCTATTATAATAAGAAAGTTAAGCTTCAGCAAATGCCCCAGTGGGCATTAGCTAACATAACCGAATACATATATAATCTTACGCAAACTAGCGAAAGTAGGCGGCTCGAACAGAGTGTATATATCTCCTGAACGGTATATATATATATATATATATATAGGATGAAATAATACGTGAGCTCCTTCTACTTCTGGTGGCGAGGATGTGTTGGTGAGCTTGGTGTACTAACACCCATCCAGGTAAATAAATTTATTTATGTGTCTGTGTGTTAGACTTACGGTTGAGAAAACGTTGAGCAACATCTGAGCGTCCGAATCTTTATGCCGAAAGCGAGAGTAAGCCCGTGTAATATATTAAATACGTGTATGTGCATTCGAAAGATATATTTTCAAATAAAATATATTTTATCTCCTTCTCTGTTCTTCTAAAATATCCCGGACGTTTTATCTCATCCATATCTCCTCATACAAATACACAAATATCCATATTACATCTTTTGTACTCTTATTACACACATATATATTTCAATTTCTAATCTTTTATCTACTTGTTAAACACTGGCCTTACTCAATACTAATGTCCCAACAAAAATTATTAAAAAAAAGACTAATATAAATCTAAAATTAATTATTGCGCAAAATTTGTAATTACATCAATATATCTTAATGATTTTGTTGCGCAATCGAGAACTAACTTTTTAATTCTCGTGATTTATTATAAAATGCAAAATTTTATAAAAATCTAGGTTATTTAGATCCATTAAACATTTATTCATATGAGATACGAGTTTATTCAAGCATCGATCTATTCCAGACAATTTCTCTTTGCTTTGGATCTTCCAGCTGATGTCTCGTGTCCTGAATAATAAAACCTATGACTCAAAAAGACAATGCCGTTAGAAATAGCAAAGATTGCTTTTTATATGGGCATACGATTTTAATACATCAACTTTTGGCCCGGCTAGTATTATCAAACTTAGAAAAAAAAATTCTTAAAATTGTCAAGTTTATATAAAATAAATTTTTTTAATAAAAAAATTTCTAAATCATATCCTACATAATTTAAAATTCCCAGCCGTCTTTTTGGGTAATAAAGACACTTATCCGAGTGATGATTGCATATTACAACGTAGGTAGAGTAGATCTGAGCCGCCTACACATCGACCTTACCGAGAATGTCGACTATGTTACATTAGATTATCTTAGGAAAAGATTAAAGGAATTTCTGGGCAGTCTGGTCTATTAAATTCCAGTATGATATTTAAATATTGTACAGTTAATTACGGATTGCCTGACTATTGTCCAAACGCATTGTAATAAATGATGTAGATGGCAAAAAACCTCGACCTACTTAACAAAAAAAATAAATAAATAAATAAATAAATAAATAAATAAATAAATAAATAAAAAAAATAAATAAATAAATAATAAGAATAAAAGTCCCCCGAAAGTGAATAATACATAACCTATCATAACATTTTAATTATTTAAATCAGAGTTAATTATAATTTTAGCAAAAATAAATTAGCATACTGCATTTTGAATAAAACTCAAACCGGTTGGCCTCGTGCTCAAAAAAATGAAATAATGACGATAAATAAATATGTAAGTGATAAAGTAAATAGTAGTTGTGTCGTATCGGAGGCATTATACCGGAAGGAAAAAATGAAACGGAGTTTGAGTTTGTGCGGAGCGGAGCGGAGAGTAAGGAGTAAAGAGCAGCATTAAAGTGGACGGGGATGCAGCGGAGGATGCGTGGAATTTTAAAATAATTTATTTGCAGTCGGTAGATGGTAGTTGGCCCTGTATTGAAGTGCGGAGTGTCCCTGAGGGAGACGCGCGTGTAACCTCGAGGGAGCTTGAACGCGACGAGAAGCGCCGTGGCGGTAACCAAGGATTCATGTCATTGTCAGTGGGTAATCAGGTCAGTGGGCCAGTGGAACAAGCCACTTTCAATTTCAATCCTTCTCCCGGTTGGCTATACCACACCGATTTGTATCGACGCCACTGGCAACTTTTATCTGTGTGCTCGCTCTTTTAGTCTTCAGCCTTTCAGCCTTTGCTGTGTGTAAAATGTAACACAAGCTTTATCTCCCGTTCATACTGTACGCTTACCTCCCCACTACCCATTCGAAAAATTTATTTCCCGCTGCGATAAAAATACAAACACTTATACAAATTCTCCGGGCCGGCTAAGCGCTAGCGTCGCGGCTCGGTCATTTTTTCAATCGCTGTTGCGCATGCCACTTTTTCTGTGCAATAATTATAATAATAATAGTAATAATAAATATAATAATGTGAAATACGAACCACGCACGATTTTTACCGAAGATACCCGATCTTTCTTCCTCGCAAGTGTGGTAGTGTTATTTTATGCCTAATACTATACGTACAAATACTTTGTACTTTATATACTTATTCGCGAGATAGCGGAAAGTAGGACGCGTATTAAAAACCACGGACCGTGTCCCGCGTACACCGAGAGTATTACTTCACGGAGAACCGCTATTACCCAATCGAATTTGTCATAAAACTGGTACGCCGAAATGGCGGCAGCTAATAGACCCTTTTTGTGCCTTAAAATGGACGAATTTACAATGGCGCGGAATTTGAATTTTTTTTTTATTTACATTTTTTTTTTTTTTTTTTTTTTTTTTTTTTTTTTTTTTTTTTTTTTTTTTTTAAAAATTGATTTACGAAAATTCAACTGCGAGACATAAATTCTGCAGTAAATTTACGAGCTGAGATATCTGCTAATAGATAAGTCAGTAACAATAAAAAATATTGATAAGTTTTATATGTATGATGGGAGTTTATGAGCTAGCTACACGTGAGTGTTCGCGCCACCTGTGAGAGCACCAATTGAAACATTTCAAACACTTCTCGATCGAGTAAAATTATTTAGATTTTTTGTTCAATATATTTATAATAATAATAATAATAATTTTAAAATAATTTATTGGTGAATATAATTTTTTATTTCACGCTCGAACAGTCAGCTAATAATGTCTTCGTGGAAAATGTCAATTAATGAGGCCGGAAAATCCAATCAGGTGACTAATTATTAAATAATTACGTAATCGGTAAATATTTATAAAAATAACTATGACGTATATTGACTACTTGAAAAGTATTTGTATCTATGGGTAATTTGTAAATTATTTGTAAATTATTATAGATAGACGATTAGTTAATAAAGTTTAATTAATAATTATTATGAGTCTGCAAAATGTTATTGAGTTCGAATGTGAGTTTTTATCAAACTGGGTCAAACTCAAATGCAATGTTTAAGTTTGCAAGGAAAATCACGTTTACGCACGCGTAGGAGTTTATTATTAAATATTTGTCGAAAAAAAAAAAAATTCTTTTTTAAAGAAAACCCGTTGGATTGTTATTGTTTTTACAAGCGGGCGACTTTTCGCTCGTTAAATATTAGTTCGAGCTTTAATAAAACCGACATTTATATATATTTTGCATAACATATAACTTAACTGGTTTGAATAATGTCGGCTATTATATTGAGCTCCGAAATGTTGAGTAAAAATATATTTTATAAATGTGAGCTTTAAATACTCGGAGGAAGAGAGACCGAAAATAAGAAAATAAAAGAGAGAATTCCTCAGCTCGAATACGAACAACGGCCGTATTATCAAATTTGTGTGTATAATTTTTGTTTTTCTTATTTTTTTTATTTATTTTAGGTACCAACAGAGTGTAGAGGGTCTTGACAATTCGACACCCAACAGAGAGTTGGGTCAACAGTGTCATGAATCACGCAATATTTACAAAGAACTGACTGTACTGTAAAATCGGGCGTTAAATTCTGCACCGGGCAGGTTCCTTGTTGTACTTTACTTGTACTTGCTGTCAATGTACTCTCTATAATATTATTGTAAGCTGGACATTTTAGTTTTAGGGCACACCGCTGAGAATATTATTTAGGAACGGTTTAAGTGGAACGAGAACATGGTGTGAAGCATTATGGCGAATATTGTTCAGCTGAGCCGTGAGAAACGAGCTCCTTGTTTAGTAAATAAAATAAAGAGACCGACAAAAGATAAATGAGACACTACTCAAGACATTAATAAAGAGGAAGAGGAAGACCGAGAAGGGATGACACGCGACGAAACTCTTAAAAAGAAACTAAGGATCCTTTGTTGGAAATAATCCGTTGGAGAATTTTTATTGAGAAAATTTTTTAAAGGATAATTTGTACAGAAATGTTATTTAAAATTTTTAAAGAATGATCGGCAGTATTTAATCAGCTTTATTAACTTTTCATGAATTATTTTTCAATATCAAATGATTTTGTAAATATTTATTAATAATAAATATTTTTTAGGTTGATGTGAAATTTTTTAGAATTATCAATTGAAAAAAATAAAATTAATATCTCTGATAATTTTTTAAAATAATAAAAAACATTATTTTTCTGACTGAATAAAAAATAACATAAATTTAATTATCTCTATTAAATTATGTATAAGCTATTTAATAAAAAAAAAAATATCTTTAGCAATAAAAAAGTAATTAGTGTGACACAAATTTACTAATGCAATCTTAATTGATTTTGGACTAATTTTAATTGATTATTAGATCAAAATATAAGAAACAATGAAAAAAAAATATAACATTAAATTTATAGAGTAATAAAAAAAAAAATGTACTTTTGGTAGTAACGTAAAATTAAGACATAAAATATGTGAGCCACGTGTATAATAAAGATAAATAAAGTAAAACACAATAATAAGTAAGGTAGAAAAGAATAAAAGAATAAATATAATGTATTTGACATTTTCCGTTAGGGCACGCAACATCTCTCATTTTGAGGAGAGAATGCCCCTGCGAGGGTGCCGACAGGCTATAACCGGGATAATGATGATTTACTGTTGCAACTGATGGATTTTTATATTTTTCTGAGAGTAGAACCGTGAAAATGGGAAACACGGGTACGAGATAATGGAAACTCGAGAGAGTATAATAAGACATTGAGATAAATAGACTTGTGAGCTGTTTGGCAGAGGTACAAGATATAATATAATACAAGGGGTAGGCCGAAGCAGACCGAGGGGTGGCACGAGAGCAGGGGCGAATTTGCTTGTTCGAAAGCGCAACAAGTGCAATTGACGCGTGCATTGCAGGTAGATATTGTCTATAGAATTGTCACCGTCCCAGCTGGATACCAACTAGGTAAATATTTTTCGTAACCGTGTAATTTCCCAGCAGGATTTAGACTTGTTTCTTACAAATATTTAGAGAGACCCTCCATAAAGATGTCGCAATTCTGTATTTTACAGCCGAAAATGTAACTCGATTTTTCCATCTGTTGTTACCTAAAATAAATAACGTCTTTCTGTGTATAAATTCTTCAAAGTTTACAGTTTACCCTCATTTATTATATTTATTTTCCTTAACTTCACGCTGGGAACGCCACGCGACAGTACATATTTACGTTAAATAAATTTTTAAAATACTTGCCGTATTTTCCTTTTAATTATTTGTAAAATTAAAATGAATTATGTAACGTATTCAAGTTAAATTTATTTTAAATTATTAAGAAATCCTCGAACAGCGGGAATCAATTATTTGCATCAATGCCTGGATAGAAAAGGGCTTTATCGCTTATCTAATTATAATTTTAATTATAAACAGATCATACTCTATGTACGTACAATAAGCCTAGTTTTATATAACGACACATGTACGTGCTTAGTACGAGTTATCAATAAACAAACCCACCGAAATAACTGGCGCATTTGAAAGCAGTGATTTAAATAGATTTGATAAACGTCACCGATAACTTTATTAAAACTCCAGATTATTATATTTAGTCCCTACTACTTACGTTCTTCTAATAGACAACCCGTATTTCCTCTTTGCTATTAATATTTTAATCAATTACAATAACCTAATTATTTTTATTTAACTAAAAACAATTAATTGTTTTATCCTTTCACTTGAGAAAATTTTATTTAACTGCAGTTTAAATATAAATAAATACCCTCATATTTTTTCTTTTAAATTTTCACCTACATACTATGATATATATATATATATATATATATATATATATATATATATATATATATATATATATGATATAGGGGTATATAAGTTGACAAAATGAAAATAATCATCCTCGATTTCACAGTCAGTCTGACCTAGATTTCGTTGCATTTTTATCCCTTTCAATATCTACACAAATACATAAATATTCAAAATGTATATACATACATATATGATGTGTGATATGTAATGCAGTGTATACATACAATAAACCATTATATAAAATTTAACCAGCGCAAATAAAAAGTCATTCATCAGTTTAAATTCTTGTAATTTTTTTTAATTGAACTCAAGTTTAATCTCTTTGTTACTCCACTCCATCAATAAACTCGAATAAACATAAAAAATAATTACAACTACTTGCATTTATTTCCCCAACAAATAAATGCAAGAGAATTAAGATTGTTAATTAATATAATTTATAAAAATAATTTAAAAAAGTGTCTGGATTTTATTTAGCTGGATGTTAAAAATTTTTAAGAGCAAGAGCAGACCAGGAGCCTCTGCTCTGAGAAGCAGAATGGAGTTTCTTATGGAGGGGAGTCCAGTAGAAGGGGATGGCGAACGACAGACAACAAAGAGCGTGTCCCGAGAGCGACAAAAGGCCTGGTGAATAAAAGTGAGAGTGAGATCCCGCTAGAGCATGCGATGTCGGGCATAAATTCCTCTCACTCTCAGAAAATAATTCAAGTATATATATATATATATATATATATATATATATATATATATATATATATATATATATATATATATATATATAGATTTACATAGAGCAGCAGACTGGATAAAGTGGATATGCTGCTTGGCAATAATATAAATACGGGAAAAAAAAAAGTGTATCGTACCTGAGTCGGTCTGTATATCAAGTGCAAGTCTCTGCTGGTGATTACTGGTGGACGTCAGTACTACGTCACCTTCATTAACTTCATTGCTGTCATTACTATCGTTGCAGGTGATGATATTATTACTAGCACCAGAGTTGCTGATAATAATATTTATCTGGGTCTGAGTAGAAGTTAACTCGGGCGTCGTCGGGGTGGTGCTTGCCATGACGTTGTCACCCGTTGAAGTCTCGGGCACTCGTTCCTGACGCATTCCGGAAAACACCAATCTCCTTTGTCTTCTTTGTTTCCAGACAATCAGACAATATATTTTTATCTTTTATTCTTCTTTATTATTTTTTTTTTTTCAATAGCCTCTTCTTGTCAATGCTGGCTTATCTGCCAGGAGGATAGTCCATACTTAGTACTCTAATTACAATGACAATGACAATACCTTATCAATAAATTACTACTAACACCATTAAATTAATAAGTAGTTAAATAAATAATAATAATTACTTGGAAAAATAATTATAATCCACTTGCCGGCTCCGTGATCCTAGTCCTCAAGAGTGTCCAGCTTTTTTTTTGCAAATAAAAAACAAATATAACCAGCCATTACAACGTAGTCCGCGCCGGTACGTCATTTATTTTTTTATGTTGTTATTATTGTAATTATTCTCCTTTTTTTTTTATTTTTTTTATTTTTCTTCCTTGTTATTATTATTATTATTATTATTATTATTATTATTATTATTATTATTATTATTATTGTATTAGTAAGTTATTGTTATAATAATAATAATAATAATAATAATAATAATAATAATAGTAACCAGTACTATAATAATTTTTGTTGTTCTTATTTTTGTCGTAATAAATCATAATTGTAATAACAAAAAACATCAATGGCACATTTTGTGGAGCAGGATGTGTGTCTGGACACTGAAAAAAAAATATTAAAAAAGTGTTAACCCGGTGGGGCCGCGTCTTGAGGTTCGTAAAAAAAATGGTGCGTTAGACAAATGTAGGTCTGTAGGCCACTTCACTTACACTCTTTAGTATACATTAACAGGAGCAGCACCAGCAGACGATACGAGTAGAGACGGAGCTGGACAGAGAAAACCTCCCGAGTGTGTCGAAAAGAGAGGGAAATTGAAAAAGAGAACGAATCACATAAAACTCAACGGCACTCCTTTAGTCAAGCGAGTGTCTCGTCTCTCCTCGTAACATGTATAACACGTTCGAGACACAACCAATACATTTACATCAACATACACTTACACTTTATTACATATATGTATTTATATATTTATATGTATATGTGTTTATGATTATTTATGTCTCTCCTTGAGGCACACGAGTTACGGGCACTTTATATTAAACTACTTATTAACCAAGTTTATCCGGGTGTTTTTCCCAATTAGTTCCCCTGACGCCGGAACGGGTGGACCCGGCTTCAGGTACTGATAAACCGCGACAGGACTATTATGATCCCTGGGATCTTTTGGGATCTATTGTACTCACTGACAGCACCAAATGGACCCCAGGGATGTGCACAAACGCTGGGTGATACCAACGGACTAATAGTTCAACTCAGGCGCAGACGCGAGTTTCGACTGTGTCATCGTTACGTTTTTTACTTATATTTTTTTTTCCTTTCTTCTTTTTTTTCTCAACTTTTTTTTTTTTTTTTTAAATACTTTTTGCCGCCTTTTTTTGACTCAATAACCAGACGACACGCCACTCGACCGCTCAGCCTCCAATTACACTCCAGACAACCTGTGCAACAATTTATTTTGTTAATTTTTTTTTTTAATCAAACGTTAAATAATATTTTTCGTACTGTTTTAAATTTCAGGCTTCCCGCCAATAGTCGCTGCGACGTCAGAGAGTGAATGAAAGTGAAAATCACAAAAGTATGTCATGTAATATATTGTAGTTATTTATGTAATTTATGTAATAATTTTTAATATCGGTATTGAGCTAATTACCGATTAAATGGAAGCTAAAAATCGAGTTTTGTCATTTTTATTTACAGATTTAATTTAATTTAATTTTTTTAATATTAATATATTTTTTTTTATTTATTTAATGACACTTGTGACTCTAACGGAGGAGTAGTCTGTATTGTAATGTAATTAATAAACGTTACTTTGAGTCGCGGTTTGTAAACGGATCAACAAAATGTAGGTCAGGTGTCACTAAACCACGCTCACAAATTATCCGAGGACTACACTTTTACTCGTTTCACATTGCATAATTTATTTACGCGTGACTTAACCAAATATACCGGTACCTTTATAATATTACACTTTATTGTCGACATAATAATAATAATAATAATAATAATAATAATAATAATAATAATAATAATAATGAATCATTATTAATTAGCTTATGCGCTTGACTTCAGTATTCGTTGGTGTTGATTCGCAAAACTGCGCTCAGCGCCACCTGTCGCGCCATTTTTAAACCACACTAATTTTTAAAATTAATTTACTTGTTATTAAATTATTTTTAATTATTTATTTGTACAGGTGGGTTATTTTAATTTAAATAAACAATAAAAAAAAAGTACAATTGGAATTACATAATAATTGTTTTATCAAACAATCTATCAAATTATATTATTAATAAAAATTACTGAGTAATCATATAATATTTGTTTTCTAAATAATTATTTTTAAATAAAAAACCACTACCAATTAATTTGTAAATTATTTTAAATAAATATTTGCGGCCTCAATTGATTTTTGAAGTTGAGTTACATGACAAGTTAATCAGAAAAAAATTTTTTTAGATAACAATCTGGGTTGCATGTTATTTAATTTAAAATTAAAAAATTTTTTATTTAGATTAAAAATTTGTAATTGTAATTTTTTTTTAATAATTAATTTTTTTCCTTAAAAAATTAAAAAATTAAACTATCAAATTTTTTAACAACGTGTTAATTAAAAATTTCAAATAAAAAATAAATGTTTATGGAATCCTGGACAATTACATTCCCTTAGCCTTAGCTTCCTTGAAGATATGACGTGAAATAATCAACCGCTGGATCTGCGAAGTTCCTTCATAAATCTGGTAAATCTTGGCGTCACGCATTAATTTTTCCACGGGGTAATCGCTGTTGAATCCAGCACCTCCAAAGACCTGGACAGCGTCAGAAGCCACGCGATTCGCAATATCAGCAGCGTAACACTTTGCAATACTGGCAAGTTTCGTAGCAGTGGGAAGTTTCTTGTCGGCAGCCCAAGCAGCTTTCATCCAGGCAAGACGGGCGGTTTCAACCGCTATTTCCATATCCGCGATCAAAAACGCGACTGCCTGGTGTTCAGCAATAGGTTTGCCAAAAGTGTGTCGCTCCAACGAGTACTTTAAAGCTTCGTCGAAAGCCCGCTGGGCTAGACCAACTGCTCCGCAAGCTACCATAGGACGCGTAGCGTCAAAAGTTTCCATTGCAATTTTAAATCCTGCTCCTTCTCCAGTCAACACGTTTTCCTCGGGAATGCGAACGTCCTCGAAGGTTACCATGGTTGTGTTTGACGCTCTCTGTCCCATGTTCCATTCCTGATAAAATTTACATTGATACAGTTGGCAGATAATTAAAAGATTTTGGATTGAGGTATTTTACTTACTTTACGTCCTGGAGACACTCCGGGCCAGTCACGTTCGACTATAAAACCTGTGAATGCTTTACCCGCAGGCGCTTTTGGGTCGGGATTTGTTCTTGCAAGCACAAAGTACCAATTAGCAACGCCGCCATTGGTGATCCACATTTTTGTTCCATTTAATATCCACTCGTTTCCTTTTTTTACGGCTTTTGTTTTAATACCTGCTACGTCTGATCCTGCACCAGGTTCAGTTACACAGTATGCCTGTTAATTAATTTTTTATTTTATTTTTTTTTTTTTAATTTCTAAATATCAATTTTTTTTGCTATAATTTATTTGTTTTCATTAATTTTTTTAATAATTAAATTATAATAAAAAAATATAAATAATAATTAAAATACTTACAGCAACTAAAGGTTCTTCAATCAGTCTTCCAATATACTTTTTCTGTTGAGCTTTTGACCCTCCAAGAATAATCGGCCATTGCTACAATAAATAATCAATTAATAAACTACTTACTCGATAAATTTATAAATTAACTTACTGCGAGACCAGAGCTTTCAACAGCTGTCATCATACCAGAACAGCCATAAGAAAGTGACTCAGCAATCAAGCACCCATCAAATGCACCCAACTCCAGTCCTCCTGTTTATAAAATTTATTTTTAATTAATAGCTCCAAACAATTATTCAATAAACTTACCAATGTCTTTTGGAGCGTGTGTGTTCAACAACCCAGTCTCCCATGCTTTTTTGACAACAGGCCACGGGTATTCTCCGGACTTGTCGTATTGAGCAGCCACTGGAATTATCTCTTCCCTCGCGAACTTGTCAGCAGTATCTTTTATTTCTTGCGAGGTCTCTGACAACTCTGTAATTAAAAAATTGAATTAAAAAAAATTAACACAGTTTTTGGAAATAATTGTACTTACAACTGGGTCCCATAAGTCTGAACAAGTGTTAATTTTATTAATTAGTAAATTTATTGCGCAATGTTGCTTAAATTAATTACTTACCGAAGGAAAAGCCACTGGACAGGCGAGAAGACACTGAAAAATTTCTCGCCAACGCCTGCTTTGTGATTTTACTAAATACCTGTCAATTATTTATGATTATTAATTATTCTAATCACCATATGTAAAAAATTTCTCACCTTTATCAACATTTTGGTAATTTTAAACTGTTGAGTAAATGGAAAGTTCAATTATTCTGATTTATTTTATGTGAAAGTTTGAATCTGGAAAATATTTTATTAAATTAAAAATTAATTAGATTAAATATAAAAAATAATTTTTTGATTTTTCTTGAAAAATATACTAGGCATAGAAAATTAATTATAAAAATCTGATTTATGATTTTTCAAAGCTTCTAAAGTTGAAATTTTTAATAAAAATTTTCTTGTTATAATTTGTTTGTTAAAAAAATTCTTAAAATTATCAGATGTCCCTCAATTTCAGTATCACAAAAAATAAAATTTAAAAGACGACTTACCACAAGTTGAATGTTCTACTAAATAATTAAACTTGATTATTTAAATCCCCAAGAACTTAAATATTTATTTATAAAAGATCAAAGTCCATATAATGATAATAATATCAAAATAATAATAATAAAGATAATTGCATCTGTTGTTTTTTTTTTTCTTTTTATGACGTTTACTGTATTAACATATTATTATTTTCTTTTTTTTTGACAGGTCGACTTTCAAGAGTCGATATATTGATTGTTATAATTGCGCTCGATTGTTAATCACTTTTAAATTTATTGTAAATATACATTTTTTTTTTTTTTTTTTATTAAAAACACAATTATTTTAAGCTATTGTTGTAAAAATTGACAGCTGATTGGAGAAAAATAAAATTATTTTACGGAGTAATAAAAAATGTAAAGAATCGATTGTTGACAATCGAGAGTTGGAGTAAAAATTTATAAACCGGTTTTCATATCATGATTTTGTGCTCAAATATTATTAATTATTTTAACGAAGAATTTGTTTTGCGATAATTTAATTATTTTAGTTAATTATTTAATTTATTTGAGAGAAAAAAAATCAAAATTAAACAGTTTCAGATAAACAGCTGATCGTGAAAGAGATTATATTTTGACAAGCGCTAAAAATAGACTGACAAGAATTAGATCTAAACAATTTTATAAGATTTTTGAGCGCAATTAAAATAAATAGGATTAAAAAATTTAATATTATTAATAATTATGGACATCGATGTACACCCGCTTACGGATAATCCGACAGAAGCTTGGTTAGAATTGTCCCAGCACCAGAAAGTTATTAAAATAAACGCTAAACCACCTGCAGCTGATGCGCCTACGAATAAAGTAATTTTATTTTATATTTACCAAGTAGTTTATTAAATTAATATAATTACTAATTAATTAACTCCTTAAAATTAAATAAAAACATTAATGATTAATTAAATTTCCAAGTAATAGAGTTTCAGTAATGAATTTAATAAACTTTCAGCTGAGAGTTGTCTGCATGAGTGACACGCACTCGTTGACACCTTTCATAAAATTTGACATTCCACCTGGTGACATATTTATCCACGCCGGGGATTTTACTAAATGTGGGAGCTTGCAAGAAGTCATTGAATTTAACAACTGGATTGGTAGGTTTAATTTTTAATTATTAATTAGTTGATATTTAATTTAAAATTAATTTTATTAATAAATTGTAGGGAATTTACCACACAAGCACAAGATAGTAATTGCAGGCAACCATGAGTTGAGTTTCGACTCGACATTTACTCACCCGTTCACTCCAAAAAATGTTGGAGACCGGCACAAACACACCGGAACGAGTATTTTAGATGACATACCCACTCTAGGAATGTCCAAAGACACTCTCGCTGAAGCTATCCAGACGAAAAATGTAAAAGATTATCTGACTAATTGCGTCTATTTAGAGGATTCTGAAATAGTTTTGTACGGCATTAAAATCTACGGAACTCCCTGGTAAAATTTTAATTACCTATCTTAATCTATAATATTAATATATAAAATTAAAATTAAGTCAAATGCTAATTTTACTTGTTCTAGGCAACCAGAATTTTGCAAGTGGGCGTTTAATGTCCCAAGAGGGACTCCGTGTCTATCTAAATGGGATTTGATACCCTCGGATACGGATATTTTAATAACACACACTCCCCCGATAGGTCACGGTGATTTATGTTGCAGCGGAGTCAGGGCTGGATGTGTTGAATTGCTCACCAGCGTCCAAAAGCGGATCCAACCAAAGTATCATGTCTTTGGACACATACACGAAGGTACTTTTTTTTTTTTTTTTTTTTATTTAATTTATTATTAAAATAATAAATTAATAAATTTATTTATTTTATTTTTTTTTTAGGCTACGGTATCTCGTCGGATGGAAAAATAATTTACATAAACGCTTCGACGTGTGATCTAAATTACTTGCCGAGCAATCCACCGATTGTCTTTGACATAACGCTGCCCCCAGGGGTAGAAAAAACGACCGATTAGTTGTTAATTGATTTAACAGGGTACTTATTGATAAATAAAGTAGTCTAGAAGCAAACAATTAATTGAAATGACCAAAGGGAGTGTAAAATATTTTTTAGAGTGCCAAGAACAAAGACTGGGACTCTTGGTGATAATTTAAATATTTTTATTTAATTATTTATATTTATATTTAAGCTTACTGTGATTATTTTAAAAATTGCTTGAACACAAGGATTTTTACTAGGATAGTTATTTATTTATTTATTTTAAAGGAAAAGTAATTAAGCAGGTATTATTTGTAATAAAACAATTGTATTTAATAATGTACAACGGATTTATTGTGTTGTTTTATATTTATTATATCAGTTTAAAAAAGTCGGGTTTAAAGTAAAAAAAAATGAAACGAAATAATGCCACTGGTTAGAATCGTATTGCCTATCTTTGTACTTTATAACTTTTAAGAGTAAAATTATAATAATAAAATTAAAAAAAAAAAAAAAATAATAATAATAATAATAATAATAATAATAATAATAACTCAGTTAATTAAAAATTAATAAAAAATTTTGATCTTTTAGACAACGAATTTATTTTCGAGTAAAATATTATTATGCTGATTTAAGTAAGAAACCGTTTTGGGGATGAGATGAATGATTTTTAATTAATTAAAGTCAGTCAGATCGTTAAACTAAAAAATGAGTAATGGAAAAACAGTAATAATCTTAAACTATATGTTACTCAAATTACTATTAATTTATCATATCACAATGGTTATTATAAGATCTTATTGTTTTACAGTTGATTTGTTTTTAATAATTGAAAAATAAACTATTAATCAAATACGGATTGATTTTTTTAAAGCAAATTTAAATTCGAAATATGAAAAATAATATATATATATATATATATATATATATATATATATATATATATATATATATATATATAAAAGAGTTGTAAAAAAAAATATTTATCATTCCTAGAGTATAGTTTTTTAATAGGGTACGTTTGAGAACAGGTACGACACGGATTCACCATTGTGAGTTCTCCTTACAGCTTCGGCAAACATCATTGATACATCAATACACTGTAATTAATTAATAAAATAAATAAGAGTTATAATTATAATTAATTAATAAATAATTATTATTATTATTGGAAAAAATTAATTACCTGGATTTTAGGGCAATCTTTCATGTGTTCATCTTGTGGAATAGTGTTAGTAACAACCACGGCTTCAAAACAGGCATTATTAATTCTACTGATAGCAGGACCACTGAAAATACCGTGAGTTAAGATAGCGTAGACTTTAGTAGCTCCAGCTTCGAGTAATTTTTCAGCGGCGTGGCAAATAGTTCCACAAGTATCAGCCATATCGTCCACAAGAATAGCAACGCGGTCTTTTACATCTCCAACCAATACCATGCTAGCAACCTCATTTGCTTTTTTACGTTCCTTGTGAATCAGCGCAAACTCGACGTTCAATCGATCAGCAATTGACGTTACTCTGTAAATAAAAATAATCTATATTATTGAGAGAAGAAGAAAACTTTTTCTTTATCTCTAGATACATAATTAAGAAATGACCTTGTATCTTGTCAACTATTGACGTTTTTGATGATATAAGCTTATCCCGATAATTTATAAAAATACAAAAATTACCTTTTAGCTCCACCAGCGTCAGGCGATACGATGATACTGTTTCGCCACTCGTTGATGTTTTCCTTGATCCACTTGAGTACTGCAGGTTCGGCAAATAGATTGTCCACGGGAATATCAAAGAATCCTTGAATCTGACTGGCGTGCAAGTCCATGGTGATGATGTGGTCGGCTCCGGCGACGGAGAGCATGTTGGCGACCAGCTTCGCTGATATCGGAGCCCGACTCTGGAATAATATTTAACGATGACTTTATTTAATCTACTTGGGCTTTAATTTTAAAGCTTCAATTAATAACAAGTCCATTTGCAACTGGTATCCTGTAATTTTAAAAAATATAATCCTTGATTAATTTTATAGAGAAATTTTTTTTTAACAAGACGAAGCCTCGAGGACAAAATATAAATACAATGGCCAAAATAATTTTTTTTTTTTTTTTTTTTTTTTTAAGGCTCGCTTGTGAGATTTTTTGTTTATTTTTTTGAAAGATTTTTTTGCGAAGAAGAGATAGGAGAGAGACGTGTTGCAAATGCACCCCTGTTAGACTCGGTAATGTAACTGTAAGTAAAAGCATTAAAAATTATTCTACGGTTAATAAAAAATTAAAAAAAAATGAACAATAAATTTTTATCAGTTGTAAAAAAATTTAATTGTACATTTTAAAATGTAATAAATACCACAGCAAGCGTAAAATTAATTAATTAATTAATTAATCTGCAAATTAAAAAAAAAAATAGTTAGTAAATAAGGTGGAGTTAATAATAATTAAAAAAAAAATAATAATAATAATAATAAATTAAATGCAATTAGTAGATTTGAAGTGAATTAGTACCCAAGATTTATAGCCCCAGGGTGAGTGATAAAAACAAATCCAATTAAGACAATCAAGTATCAAAAGTTTAAAAAACTTATAAATTGTTGTTATAATTTTTACGCTATCGTATTAATATTTTGCCCTCTTATTTACTTTAACACGGACAGGGAATACCGCTGCAGCCATAAATAATAATTATAAATTAATTAATTGTTAGTCCTACAATACAGATATTATATTATATTTAATTTTAATGGATAGTTAAAAAAAATCCACTCGAAAGCTATAACTCTCGTATTGTTTGTGTTCAAGTCGTAACGCTTTGAATAAATAAATAAATAAATAAATAGAGTTAAGAATGTTTATAATTTACGATCGTTCAGTACTCGGTATACTCACTGTCGTCAGGTCGGGCACAAAATCCTGAAAATTACCCAACTAGTTCAGAATAATGTTTACAGTTGTTTGTTTATTTATTTAACCACTCGATTAAATAATCAAATCATTAAATTAAATTAAATAAATACTGATACTTGATATAGGGCAAGCAATAATAATAATAATAATAATAATAATAATAATAATAATAATAATAATAATACTAATAAATATTTTTGTTATTGCATATAGTTGCAGCCATAATAAATATTAAATATTTAAATAAATTGCTTAATAATTAATAGTGACGCTGCAATGTTGCAATTATAATGATAACCCCCGGGTTATTGATACAGATCATGTAAATCCAGGGGGTCCATGCAGCAATAAAATAATAAAAATATATTTATAACTTGGTTACGCCCGAGCAGATATCAAAGTTTGATTATAAATTTTCCCATATTTGCTCCAAATTAATAAATCCCTTATAATAAGCTGATTAAATAGTATTATAAATTTAATAATTTATGATGATTGAATTTAATAAAATGGATAAAATTTACGGCTCGAATTACCCTGAATTTCCACTCGTTTATCTTCATGACAACGTTCTTGTCAGTACCATCACCTCCCTGCGAATTTAATAAAACAAAAAGGACTATGGACTTTAACATTTAAACAGTAGATTATAAATAATTAATAATAACCTTTACCTATAAAATAATCATTTACAAATTAATTAAATTAATAATAATACTTAATATTTATTATTTATAAAATAAAACAAAAATGAAAATGGATGCACCTTGTGATTTCCTACCTTGTCCTTCTTGTCTTGTCTGGCATAAGGGAAACAAGGAATTACAGCAGTGACACGAGATGCTGATGCTATTTTACAAGCATTTATCATTATAAGTAGCTCCATAAGATTGTCATTAACTTCACCGCTTCCACTTTGGACGATATAAACGTCTTCTCCACGTACTGATTCTCCAATTTCCACACTGTAAATAAAAAAAAAAAAAATTATTATTATTATTATTATTATTTGAGGCTACGAATATTTTAAAAAATCAATCTTCTGAATAAACTAGTTTAGGTATCGAGTTATTTACATTTCAAGGACACCATTTAACAGACACTATAAGTATAATGAGAATTATCAAATATTTTTTCAGCGTCAAGGTCAACTTTCTATTATCAATTAATAATGACGTTAATAAAGTGCTCTTTAATATTTAAAAAATAAATACAATTACAAGTGGTTATAATGATAACAATCATAATAAATATCTATTATACAATAATAAGTTTTTAAAATACGGTGTAATAAATATGACGACAATTGATTAAATTACCATGTTATTTTTTATTATAATTGCTTGGTCAAAAATAATGCTTCGATTTAATTTAATAATTTAAAAAAAAAAAAAAAAAAAAAAAAACTATGACTGCTAACACCGGGAAAAAATAAAAATAGAAAAAAAAGGTCCAGTCTATTAAATGGCTGATCTAAAATAATTAACACGTGGTAAATAAAAATGATAATAATTGTAAATTGGACGCAACGTGGGACGACGTTAAAACATACGCGGCATAACGGACCGCTGAATGTTGGTTAAAAGTCCCGATGGGGTATTTAACGGTTATTATTTTATTATTTAAAGTTTTGAGTGGATAATATAATCACCATGTCTCAAGGTTGCTGAATTTCTTAGTGACAACTTTTCCGATGTCAATGCCGAGCCTGTCGACAATTCGCTGGGCCAGGTCGGGATGGGAAGACCCGCTGAAGACCTTTATGTTCGGCATTCTGCTCTGCAAAACTACTCCACAACGTGATCTCTCCAAGTTTGCGCGTAACAAACTCTTAGCACGCACTGGTTGAGATACAGGCATCACTGCAACCCAACAAAACGACAACGTACAACATTGCCAATATAATTTTTGTTGAAATCAACCAATCAACGGCTGTTTTACCACCTACGGATGTGACGTTTCTTTGTTAAGCCCGCTTATTGGTCTACACAAGTAATTATTCCATGATCACATATATACCAATACCAATATCAATATCTAACCGTGTACTTGTTATCTCTTATATACACTTATTCTACATCGTTTAATTTATTTACTCTATCTTAATTATTTATTTTTATTCAACTTTTATCTTACCTCTTTTTTCTATCTTTTTGTTTATTTTCTGTCGCAATCAACCTTTTTTCTTTCTATTTATTCTATTTATTATTTTGAGGTTAATACTCGGTAATTAGAAGCTCCGAGTCTGGTCTTTTTTGTTTTACTTCTTTTTAGATTTTTTTTTTTTTTTTTTTTACGCTTGGCAAAATTCGAGACACGCGGGAAGAAATTTTTCAAGAGATTTATTTGAAAAGATATTTTTCATTGATTTTTACTAAATTCTTACGCAATAATTTAACATTCAAAAATTATTTTTTTGTACTATTGGTAATATGGCGCCATTTTAAAAAAATTTTTTTATTTTTTTTAACAACACTGAAGTTAGTAGTCAGCTGTTAATTTAAAAAATTTTTTTAATAAATAAATTACAATAAAAAAATGCTTTTAAAAATTCTCACTTGTAATTTTTTTTAATTGTCAAAAATATTTTATATTTTTTATTTAAATAATTATTTAAAAAATAATTGTAATAGATAATTTATTTTTATTAAACAAAAATATAATATAAATAAAAAATTTTAAATTGGCGGGATAACGCCATCTTTAAAATCAAACTTTAACTATTGAAAATTTATTTGTCAAGGATTAATTAAAATACAGCAAATAAATATAAAGAAAAGGTACCTATAAATTTTAATGAAAAAAAATTCTAAAAGTGAAAGTAGGATTATTTGTAAATAAATGAAAATGGCAAAGTGGCGCTGAGTGAAAAGCACGTCTGCTCGGATGGTAAAAATTGTTGTTAAAATTACCAGTGTAACCGAATGAATAGTTTTATTAATATTATTTATACTTTCTCGCCGGGTTTATTTATATATTTTTTTTTATAATTTTATTAGCTTGCCACTTACCCTACCACAAATCAATAAATAAAAAAATACATAAACAAACAAAGAATCCCGAAGATTTAAGTAACTTGGTCCACCCCGTGCTTAGCCTAAAAATTAAACCAGTATCAAAATATACTCTTAGTGAATTGTTTATAATTTATTCGATGTTCACTGTCGAATTTATTTGATTATTTAGTTTATTTAATTTATCTAAATCAATAAAAACAAACAATTGTTATTATGTTTTAGTAATATTTCAAGTAACACATATTTATTTAAATTATATCACGTCTCTTTTTTTATAATTATTTTTTTGTACAAATAAATAATAAAATAATGGCAAATATTGCGGCTCAAAGAATAAAACGCGAATTCAAGGAGGTTATCAAAAGTGAAGAGGTAATTTTTTAATTTATCATACCTTTTAAGTAATTAATTAATCAATAACGGAGTGACAATATTTGTAACATATTTATATTTAATTATAATTATTAACTGTCCTATTTTTTTTTTTTAAGGGAAAAAATTATCTAGATCTTTGACCTCGATCTGACGTAATTGTTTAATTTCATATTTATATAAAAATTAAATTAAATATGGCCCTGGGAAATAAATTAAATAAATAATAATAATTTAATTATATGTAATTTAAAGACAAAAGGTGTTTATTTATAGGCCCGATGATTGATCAATTTCAACAGATCAGATATATTTAGTTATTATTAATGATTTAGATTTACCCTGGCTGTCATCATCCTGCACAGATTTGTCCATGGTTTTGTTGAGACACTGACTGGTTTATTTATATTATTTTAAAATTAGGATATATATTTTGTATATTAACTACCTCGGAATTATTTAAAACGCATTATTTTAATTTGCTGGCGATCTAGCCTCAAAAGTACATGACACACTATGACATATATTTAATATTAAATTGAATTATCTTTTTAAAAACAAATATATAATATTATGTTGGTTTCACCATTTTGTTGTTATCATCAGATGATGTCAAGGGGTTATTTTTGATAATTAACTTAGTTTAATATGTTTATAAACAACATTGTACTCGATAATTTTTTGCTAATTTTTTTAATCACATATTTTACTGATTAATAATTTATATTTTCAGGTGGCTAAATGTGCGATCAGAGTCGAGCTGGTAAATGACAGTTTCACTGAATTAAAAGGAGAAATTGCTGGGCCTCCAGACACGCCGTATGAGGGTGGGAATTTCGTATTAGAGATTAAAGTACCAGAAACTTATCCATTTAATCCACCAAAGGTATAATTTTTTTTTTTTTTTTTTTTTTTTTTTTTTTTTTTTTTTATTAATATCAGGATGAGGTTATATCTTAAAAAATGTCAATACTTCACAAGATCTAAGGTCATTTTTAATTAATAATAATACTTTTTTTTTTTTTTTTTTTTTTTTTTTTATAGGTGAGATTCATCACAAAAATTTGGCATCCTAATATATCATCAGTTACCGGTGCTATATGTCTAGATATTTTAAAAGATCAATGGTATATAAATTATTATAATCACTACGAAAAAAATTTTTTTAATTAATTTTTTTTCAATAAATAGGGCAGCGGCTATGACTCTTAGAACTGTGTTATTAAGTTTGCAAGCATTATTGTCAGCAGCAGAGCCAGATGATCCCCAAGATGCTGTAGTAGCAAAACAATACAAAGAACACCCAGAAATGTTTCGTCAAACTGCAAAACACTGGACATCTGTCTACGCTGGAGGTAAAAATTTAATTAAAAAATTTTAATTGGTGTTTTTAATAATAAAAATTCTAATTATTAGGTCCTGCAAAAATGCCTGAACTTACGGATAAAATAAGACGACTCACAGACATGGGGATTGATGAACACAACGCGCGAGTAGCTCTGTCCTCGTACAACTGGGATTTAGAAAGAGCTACTGAACAATTATTCAGTTAGTGTCTATTACATTTTTCTTTATATTTTTATTTACATCCCGCAAAATTATCAAAAGTAACTTTTTCATCGTGTAACGCCGTTCGGTCAACCATTTAGCAAACAATTACACCGTGTATCATATCTATTAAATACTAATAATAGTTATAATAAATCAACTAATTAATTAATATAAATTAAAAAAAAAAAAAAAAAAAAACATGAAATTTCCCAGTTGAAACAGCAAAAGAATTTTTTGGTGTCGGGCAAACGCTTGAATCAGATTTATAAATTTAAAAAATCTAATTTACATTCCACGATTTAAAAATTATATAAATGTTAAAACATATATTTTTTTCGTTCTGTTAATCCATTATTGCAATCCTTAAATTATAGGTAATTTTTTTCCTTGTAAATTGTCAAATAATAATAATATTAAAATAAAGGATTATTTGTAAAATTAATAAGTATCTTTATCTTTATTTAAATTAAAAAAAAATCATTAATAAAAATAACTGTCTTTTAAAAAAAAAAAAAAAAACGTTTATTCGTCGAGAATTACATTTTAATCAGCTTAAAAATATATTTTTATATTTAGTCTAGTAAAAAAAATTTTGCAACCTATAAAATAAAAACTTACAACTCTAAATTATACTACTCGTAAAAAATATCAATTATTAATTAAAAAATAATGAATAACACAATGAATAAATGAATTTAATAATAGTGTAATGCATTTTGTACAGTTTTTAAATTTAAATGTCTTTGTACAAGTGTATGCCAGGTAAATTTATCATCATTCACACCATCATCATTATTCATATCCAATATCTCATAATAATTATTTAAAAAAAAAAAAAAAAAAAAATCTAGTCATAATTATAAAGCCGAAGCTTCTTTTCCGACAAGGTCGCGAGAAAAATTTTATCATTGGTAGCAAAAGAGACCATATCTAACGCAGGATCATGAGCTTGAATCTGATGAACCTGCTTTCCAGTTCCAATGCTCCAGAGAGGAATGCTCTTGGTGTTTTCCTGGTTGGCGGCAACCAGAGTGTCATCTTGTAAATTAACATGACAAGGCCTGGACATGAGCTTCTGAGAATTTCCCGCGAGGAAAGTGTGAACAATATTACAGACAGCCGAGTTGTCGTTCCCGGCTTCGACGGAGAGGACCAAGTGCCTGGACTGAGGCTGTCTGGAGTTGGGCCTGGAGGAGACCAGAGCGTGGTGATTTTTCTCGTCATACCTAATCGACAGGAAGGGTCCCTCGAGGAAGAGCTGCTTGGGGACGTAAACATTATTCCAGGGCTCGTAGGCGTAGCAGGTGTTGAGCCGAGTCGCGAGGAACCCGCCGCGAATCAGTCCACCGGAGGAGTTGGGCGGAACTGAAGCTAGAGACACCACCGGGGATCTGTCTCCAGGACTCTCAATAGTATCGACAGCTCCGGAAGTCTGTCGGATGTCAAACTGAACGATGGAGCCCTTTTGAGTTCCCGCGTGGAAAATATTGGGGTTGTCTCCAGACCAGCAACAACTCCAGCCTTGCGAGTCGATTGGGTACCCGTGGACGGTGACATTGTTTTGGATGTCCATCAGCTTGGCTGTCCGGTCAAAACTGATGCTCAGGAGCAGCGACTGCTGGACCGGGTGGAAGGCGATGTCGCGGATCTGCTGGGTGTGGAGCATGAATAGCGGCATGGTCTGGAACTTGTCTGTCAGGACTTTCTTGACCCCGTAGCCGGTGAATAAGGCACTGCGCGACTGCTGGGAGACCGCGAGACATCCGTACCAGGGGTTGTACGCGAGTACACGGCAGCCTCCTTCCTTGCAGATGTCTACCGTGTTGTCCAGGTGGAACTTTTTGGCCGCAGAGCTGACCGACTCGTTGATCCGCATCGACATGTCCGACTTCTGGCGCTCGAGCTCGGCGATCCGCTTCTGCAGATTCCCGATCTGGTCTTGGTAGGAGCGAATTCTCAGCTGGCTGTTGGAGAGTTCCAGCTCGACGCGACTCTTCTCGGCATTCACCTCCAGAAGTTGCTTCTTCAGCATGTCTATCTCCACGGTGTCTATCACCGAAACGCTGGTCGCGTAAATCACCCTAATGTCCTTCTGCGTGGCTTTCTTGTTGCACTGGGGACAGCGACGGTTGCCGGAGGTGCAGGCGACCGTCAGCCACCTGTGGACGCAGGAGTACCCGAAGAGATGCCCACAGCGAAGCGAGCACAGCCGATGGTCGCCGCTGTTGCTCCAGAAGTCCATGCAAATTGGACAGAGACGCCCCGCGTCGTTGTCCTCATCTTCCTCCACGGGTTTGTCGACTTTGATGTCCAGTTTGAGCTTCTTTTTGGCCATCTCGATCTCCTCGTCGGGTTCCGGTTCCTGGGTGTCGTCAGAGTCGTCGTCTATTATGACCACTGGCGGCTCCAGAGCCAAGGGTACCGGTTCTGCCTCGACGGGCTCCTGCTGCTGGGCGAAATTGTGGTCCAATTGGTTCGGGTTCCAAGGAACTGGCTCCTCGGGGACGTTCGGAAGCTCGTTGGCAGGCACCGGGTTGTTTGCTGGGATTTCTTGGACTTCTTGGTCATTCTGCTCGGGGAAATTTAAACCTGGATCCGCGAATTGGAAGCCTGGGTCAGCTTCTGCTTGGACTTGCTGCCATTGCTGGTTGTTGTCGATGACAACCTCATTCCCGATGGTCGGGACTCGCTCCACGGCCTCCACCAGCTCGACTTGACCCTCTACTTCGTCTAAAATAAAATTAACAATGGTTAAATCTGTCAGTCGGAGGGAAAATAAGAAATAAAAATAAATTGGCAAATACGTACTGTATTCCATTTTCTTTTATGTAACCATTAAATTTTTTGACAGGTAACCTTGATCAGCAAGGTAAATTTTTCGTTATTAATAGTAACCAAAGTGACGTTTCAGTTAAACGTAATTCTAATTGCAACACTGGTAGGTATTATTTTAACAAAAGGCTCGATTGGTCCTCACAGAAGGTATTTTTGTTAATTTTGTAAATAAATTTAAGTTATACGGAAATTCTGGGATGCAACTAGCCAATAAAAACAAAAAATAAACATACTTATAAATTCTAAATTAATAACTGTAAATATGTATCTATGAAATCTTTTGTTCCACTTTTATGGATCATGTAAACACAAACATATACATATATATATATATATATATATATATATATATATATATATATATATATATATATATATATATATATATATTTATTGTAAAAAGAGAAATTATAAAACCAAACCATCTGTTTTTAGGGATATATTTTTCTAGTTACTTTTTTTTGTTTGACTGGTTGGGATTTTACCACCAGCGCTGGGTGGCAAAAATCCGCATTAGCGACATCTTTTAAAAATAACTGCCACAATATGCAACGGACTTCATTTTGATTACAAGCGTAATATACTAGACTAAAAATTCGCTAATAAATTAAAAAAAATGTCATTATTAATTTTTATGACAATTTAGAATTAAAAAAAAGCAATTAATTCGTTTAATTAATAAATTTTATTCATTTAAAAAAATAATCATTGATAAATAATTTATTTGACAGCTTAAATAATAAATATCAACAGTTCTTTCGTAGTAATTACTTGAAAAAAAAAATTATTATTTTTAAGGGATATTTTAAAAATTATTTTTAAGAGATATTTAATTTGAGGAGCTCCGATTGTAAAAAACGGTAAGTGTCTACTGTGTTTTCGCTATTATTAGATGTCAGCTCCTGCAGCAAAGCTGTTGTTGCATATGGATTACACTTCGGCACCTGAATAATAATAATAATAATAATAATATATATATATATATATATATATATATATATATATATATATATATATAATATTATTTATGTCAATCATTTACGATTAAAAATATTAAAAACAATCACCATATGTCCTGAACGATTTATCCAATACATCAGCAGGTTCTTCTGTTTTTTAACAAACCCTTCAACGATATTGTCAACAATAAATGGCATTCTCCGGGTAATCTTCCAACTGTTAGCTCCGGACCATTTCAAATTTTCGACCCAGATGGCGGTGCCGTAAACGGGCACCATGAAGTCATACTGCCCGTTGTAGACAAAAACTTTGAGGTTTGTTTCATTCAAAAGTCTTTCAACTAAATTTATAATAATAAATAATTAAAAAAAAAAATTAATATATATGAAATATTATAATTATTTACCAATATGAGTAACCGGTTTCATTAAATCAATTTTCAATGCTTCTTTAACTTTGTAAGAGCAAAAAACCCACGAGTTATTAAGATTTAGTGCTTTTTTAACTTCTTCATTCATAATATTGTAAATTTTAGATGCAAAAGTCAGCGGAGATCTCGAGGTTGGTTCACGATTTCCAAAAGAAGTTTTGTAGTGATAAAAGTGACTTTCATCAGTAAGTTGTTTTTCTCTTGTAATATAATATAAATCAATATTGTTATCTATAGCATGCACTAAAAATTTAAATAATTGCGACGCTTTTAACCAATTATTATTTTCGACGGCTTTTTTAATCAAATTGCTGATTATTTTTAAATTATTGTAATCAGAAGTATCTATCAAGCCCTAAAAAAATAACGACATTAATTATAATGATAATATAAATAGAAATATTTAATTATATAATTACTGAGTAAAGTAAATAAGGCGCATAAGACATCACTGAGTCAATAGGAGAAATCCACGCGTTTCCTAGCGCTATTCCTTTCAAATTACTCTGAATTGTTCCACTTTCTTGCGCCTTTTAATTGCAAATAATTATTATTTCATTCAACTCTTGTAAATTTAATTACCAACTTACTTTGTACCACTGGAAGGAAAACTCGACGGCCATTTTTCCACCGTAAGACTGACCGAGGATGTAGGTAGAAACATTTTTGAACTGCGGAATCACTTGAAGAAACTGGCTGATGCACTTGACAAGGTCTTGGGCGATCTGGGTCGTGTTCTGGGCGTAGAGAGTGTCATCCTCGACGTAGCTGAAGCCAACGCCTACTGGGTTGTCGATGAAGAGAATGTTGTAATAGTTAATCCAGGTGTAGTTGCGCTTCATGAGATTTACGTCCAGCGGGCCCAGTTCCTCGAAGGTCCCAAGACCGGTCGACGAGAACCCCGGGCCTCCTTGGAGCCAGATTAGCAGCGGCTTATCGAATACATTGAACTCTGAGTTATTGAGTCGCGGGGGATTAACGTAATAAAGCCACCAGAACATATGAGCACCTGGCCGCACTGTTACGCAGCCCCAATTCTGCTCGCCATCACCGAAACCTTTTTTTCCTTCGATCAAGTTTGTTTTATCTGTCAATTTTTCGATTTTTCATTCATTATGACTTATGAATTATTAAAATTCTTAAGTATCATAAATAAATTATTTATTGGATAACAAAAAAAATATAAATTAAAATTTTTACCTGTTAAAAGAAATATTAAAATCCAAATGAAAATCATTTTGTAGAAATAATTTTATAAATTTTTTGTTCATCTTGTTTTCTACAAAACTGAAACTAAATTTACTCAATTAAGCGTTCATATATAGATTTTTTTTTTTTTTTTTTTTTTTTTTTTTTTTTTTAATCACTTGTGTCATTAAAAAGTTATTACTAAAATTATGATATTTTTTTCTAGCTACGGAAAGTTACCGAATATTTTTAAAAAATAAAATTTATATCAATGAAAAAAGTATTTTTATTTTTAAAACTTGTTCGGAACATTCCATCAAGTAATTTAAAGATAAGAATTTTTGATAACTGCTTATTTCAGCACTAAACTAATGATTATTTTTAGATGGAAATATCCAAACTTCGAACAAGAAAACAAATGTTGCTAATAATAACCCAATGACAACGACTTTAAAAATAAAACCCATGTCCTCCATAGTCAAAGGGCGATATTGAGTAGGATCACGAGACTTAGGTTTAACGATTACTTTTTCAATAAAGTAATTATTGATCCCGCTTTCAAAGAGGGTTAATAACAATCTTTTAACCCTGAGAAAAATTGGCCAATTGCGGCGCGCGTAGTACGAATGAAAGAGCCCTGGAATCAGATTTTTCTTGGGCATATGGCAGTCTCCAGTAGCAAGCGCAATGTAGCCAAGGTTCAACTCTTCCTCGACGTAAGCCTCGTTAGTTCTCAGCGAAGAACAATCCATTGATTTGTTGACAACCTGAACATTAGTAAGTATATTTTTTCTCAGGACTTCCTCGATCCAGATAGTGGTGAACACAGTCATGTTCCATTTCTTTATATCAGCAAGAGTCTCAAGATTGCGAAGGCTTTTTTCAGCGGTAAAGATCTTCGCTAAATTTCCCTGGACCACTGCATTGATTACCATAAAGACTATGAGGATGCTGCCGAAGAAAAGTCTTCCTCGGCCAGTCGTCGGCAAGGTGGGTAGCGGTGAGCTCAAGTACACCCGAAGTATATCGATGGAATTATGCGAGTAAGGGTCTTTTATTATATGTTTCAGAACGGTGAATCCGAAAATGCTGGTCAGCAAAAAGAGGATTGCGATGCTCAGAGGAAGAAATGAGAAGAGTTTCTGGGTGCTGCTGAGGTACCCACGGTGAGGAGTTACCGCTGTGATTCCAGTCTGAAGGAGAAAGTGCCCGAAGTCAACGTCCAGGTCTGGCTCGCGGATGAACAGTGAGTTCATTAGGAAGTCTGTTTTCTTCTCCAGTACTTTGTCGATTAACGATATCTTCTTTGCGGGTTTCTTTGTCGGAAATGGAGATGAAACTTCAGTCTTGTTGTACTTGTCGTAAACTTGGTAAGTAACGTTTAATTTTGTCCATATTATTTCATTTATTGAATAATCATACCCGCTTATGTTAGTGATTGTGTTGTTTACTATCGAGTATGATACGTAAGGCGGAAAATTGTCAGCGGCTAATTTAATCAAGAACCCACCTAGGTTATTTGTTTTCTCGTAGAACAGAGTTCCGCATGATTGATCTGTTGAAGAAATATAAATACATTTTTTAATTGTTTTTTTTTTTTTTTTTTTTTTTTTAATAACAAACTACGTCTAGAAAATTATATTTAAAAAATTGCATTTATAATTCTTTAGAGCTTTTAAAGATGGAATTTTTTTAATAAAATTTTCTTGCTGTAATTTATTTATTAAAAAATAATCAAATGTCTCAATTTTAGTATCATATATATTTTATTAATTATTAATTTGAAGAAGAAATATACTAACTTGTAAATTTTTGATTGAAAAATGTCAAAGATTCAAATTCATCTTTATGATTTATTTGCCATGGTCCTGGAGCATAGGGAATAAATGGGTTCAATGTGTAAATGTATCTCTCACCTTGATGGAAACACAAAAAAATACAATTAAGGATATCATGTTTCCAAGCTTTTATTAGAAAACGTTTTGCGTTCGTACAGCTTTTCTTCCCGTTATCTGTGATGATAAAAAATTGCCTCTGGCTGTGCCATTTTGATTCGGCGATTACTGCTTTTAGAGAATCAGTTGTTGATGATATTACAAGCACTCCTTTTATTGGGGCTTTTTGAAACTTCGGAATTGCTTTGTATGTTGTGTAATTACTTAGGATATTTAGGGTGTTAAATTTTTCAAAGTTGAAAGAGTTGTAGAGGATTAAATTTCCCGACTCAAAGATCATGATAAATGACTCTGCTTTTGGGTAACATTGACCGATTAAGTCAGACTGTAAAATTAATTACAGAAAAATTTTTAAGTATAAAATATAATTTATTTAAAAATAGAAAAATTTTTATGAAAATTAATTTAGCATTTTTTTAATAATTTTATAACAAATAAATTATAGTAAAAAAGAATTAACTGCTAATTTAAATGTCATAAATACTTTACCATATAAATTGCTTGCTTTTCGTTGATTGTTTCTTCTCTAATAATTTTATCACTACAGATAAATTTAATTAAACACAAAAAAGTGATAAAAAGAAAGTTTAGTAACATTTTCGGAGTAAAAATAGAAATAAAAATTCACTTGCTAGTGTCAATTAAATTAGTTCTTCTTTGAACTACTTTGTACAGAGTTTTAAGTAGAAATAAAATTGTAGTAAGAATTTTTTTTTGTAAAAAAAAAAACTGTTTGATTACTTTTTAGTCCAACTGACGTTTACTATCTCTATTTCCATCAATTAACTCGAGTACTCTTGACATTTCGAGGGTTGAAAATATTAAATTCATCTTTTTTAACGATTGCCTGTTAGTTCTTTTAATTGATTTCAAATATAGCGTATTTGTAGACCATTAACTTCTTTATACTTCAATAATTGTTTGCAAATAGAATAAAAAATTAGAGTAATTTAACTAATTATTTACTTAAAAAATGTCAATTTAAAAAAAAATTCTCAGTATAATATCGATATAAATTTTTTTATTCAAAATAATCGATAAGGAAGATACTTTTGGCAGCTCACCCGTTTGCGCCACCTGTCGCTAAGATAGAAAACTTTTGAATAACATTAAATTCCTAACCTAGATTAAGCGTGACGTTTTGTAAATAAAAGTGAAACACGTGTTAACTGTTTATTGTGATTTAAGAGTAATTATAATTAAAAAAATGGTAAGTACATTGTTAATTAATTTATTTAATTCTATTTTTTATTATAAAATATTAATTTGAATTTTTTTTTAAGGTAAAAATAAGAAAACAAGGAAAGTTGTGCTCCAGAGGTTTGCACAAATGAAAAAAATGATAAGTCTAAGTGATTCACGGATGTAAGTAATTAATTTTTACATTTATTTTTTATTTTTTAATTAATGTAGTATTATTTAATAAAAAAAAAAATTATTATGTTTAGAAAAGAAGAAAAGAGAGCTGCTACGAAAAAACAAAAAAAAGAGGATCCAACTGCGCTAAAAATCAAAGAAGTGTAAGTATTTTGTTTTATCACATTGAAATTGACATCTGATAATTTTTTTAATTAAACTCCATAATTAGAGGCTCCAAAAAATTATAAATTAAATTTTTTTTTTTTGATATTTTTCTATATTTAATTTTTTTCTTTTTTAAAAAAATAAAAAAATTGTCAGAATAATCATTTTTTAACAATAATTAATTAAATTACCAAATGACTGAAATTTCAGACCTCAAGTGTCATCAGCGTTGTTCTTCGAGTACAACACACAACTGGGCCCGCCATACAGGATCCTGATAGATACTAACTTTATAAATTTTTCGGTTAAAAACAAACTAGACATAATCGAGAACATGATGGGCTGTCTGTATGCAAAATGCATTCCCTATGTGACAGATTGCATAGTAGCTGAATTGGAGAAGCTCGGCAGGAAGTATAGCATTGCGCTGAAGCTGATAAAGGACCCGCGGTTCGAAAGACTGAGGTGTTCTCACAAAGGTACCTATGCCGACGACTGCCTGGTGCAGAGAGTAAAGGCTCACAAGTGCTTTATCGTCGCCACCAATGATAAAGACCTGAAGCAGAGGATCAGAAAAATTCCCGGTGTTCCGATTATGTACGTCGCTCAGCATCGCTACACCATCGAACGCATGCCAGATGCCTACGGAGCTCCGCGGAAATAATTTAGTTATATATTTTATAGTTATAGTTATGTAATTAAGATACAATAAACTTTTATAAATATTAATTATGTGTTATTTATTGCAGTGATTTTTTTTTATCCCTACCAGTTTATATTTATGTTCAATTATAACACGCGTTTTTACAGTAATTATTATGGAGCAACTTTATCATGCTATATGATATCAATAAGCGTTATATTAATGATATGTTTGAATTTACTCGGTGTAAAGGAAGAAAATTTTTAATTATTTATTTATTGGGTCATTTAATATTTTATGTACTTGTAAGTAATATTTATTTACATAAGATTGATAATCTATATTTTTAAAAGAATAAAAAAAATTTTGTCTTTATTTAATAAAGAAAAATTTTATTTATTTATAATTGACAAGTCACGGGAGTCACATAGTGCTGCTAGTTTATAATAAAAATTTTTCTGAGATTTTAGAAAGATTTATTTTCATATAAACTTTTTTTTTTTTTTTTTTTACAATAAAAATGAAAAAAATGGTCTATTATTTTTTAAATAAAAAAATAAAGCAAGTTTAAAAGTGTGAGAAGAAAGATGGAAGATATGACCCTTGAGACAGGATATTATCTGGTATTCTGACCTGGGGGGACATCGCATTTCCAACAGCAGACGTTGGAGCATGCTCGATGCCTATTACAACTATAATCATTTAGTCTTAGACGAAACTAAACAAAAGGTATAAGATATTTACGTCTTGGATCCATGCACACATCGATGTTGTTTAATAAAAGTCTAACATGTATAAAGATTAAAATAAAAATAGGGGGGAAAAAAAGGAGGCAAATTCCCTACACTTATCGAGAATTACCCGGAGACAACGCGACATACCTCCATTAGAGACGGATACGGACAAGACGGCATAAGACGCATTAAATTAAAAGAAACTAACCAACCTGAGCAGTGCAGAGTGAGAGTCGGGTAATCATATCCCAGGCCTAAACAATAGAAATCTCGGAGCGCTGGCGAACTCTAAATAAAAGTTATATTCATTCTATTCATCCCATCTTACCATTTATAATTATTTACAACTGGGACCTATGTAACATTTAAAAATAAATTTCTACTCGCAATTATCTAAGCGCAAGCCTTGCTATTATTCTAATTGATTTAATCTGTCTATAAAATAATAAAGAAAAAAATATATCAATTTTAAATAAATTTAAAAGACTATTATTGATTTTTTTTTTAGGTGTTTCAAGTCTAAAGAGGTGGAGAAGATCTTTTGCCGAGGAATAGAAAAAAGATTAAGATGATGGAGAGGATTTTGGCTGTCGAACGTCAAAGGATCATCAGATGATCTCCGAGTGTGTGAGTAATTTTGTCTTGTGTGTTTATAGTTATAGTTATAGTACTACACAGGACTGGTTTTATCCATTTAAAAAAAATATATTCATCTCTCTCAGAGGTTTCATATCTCTACGGCATATCCAATCGCAGAGAATAGCCGTGGCGAGAATTGAATGGGAATAGAGCAATGCAAGTAAAAGGGTGATCATGCCTGCATATATATCTATATATTTGTATATGTATGTGTGGAACGAAAAGCACAACACGCACGTTAAAAAAGGACCGTCAACATACTACACACTGTAGTATATACATTTTACCTTTACCTGGTGTAGTCTTCTTGTGTGATTCGTGGAAACACAAAAGCCTGGCTGATTGGATGCACGATTTTACCGATCAGTTCTTTATTCTTTTCTTTAATTTTTTACCTCCCCCCCCTCCCTTTTTTGCTACTCTTATTTTTCTTCGGCGCTTCGTTATTTTAGTATAAATTTCGCACGATTTAAAAGATACCCCCTTTATTATTATTATTATTATTATTATTATTATTTTTTTTTTTTTTTTTTTTTTTTTTTAAATTATTTTTCGTTATCTCTCCACGGCTATTCTTCTTTTTTTATGTATTTTACCGTAAATGCTTACGGAAATATATAATGAGAGAGATATTTTGTGAATGGGCCTTAAATTTTTGGGCTTTTAATTTTTTATAAACTATTTTTTATCTTAATATTTATTCAGTGATAACTGAAAGCTTTTTACAACTTATCTTTTATAAATTTGTATAAGTCTAAATTGCAATTAATCAATTTAGCAAGAAAAAAAATTTTTATTTTTCTAAACTCGAGTTATTTCTTCAGTGTAATAATTAATTACCTGGAAATCGGCAAAAATTTTACCCCTAGTGCAAACTATTATTTTTGTCCGTACAATTAGTCTGGAATCTATTGCTCCAAAATTTACACGCAAACTGTTCGTGGAACCCTTTGAATTTCTCACCTAAATAAATAATTATTATTTATTAACAATAATAACAAGTCAATTAAGCGTTTCCCTGAATAAGCAATTTCTTCCCTGACTAAAATAAACGATTTATTTAATCATTAATTGTTCTATAAGGAGGCGCATGACTAATATATACCGTAAAACAATAGTACAATAATTAATTTCAATATTTCTCATATTTATTTATTGTATATTATTATATTTATTATTGTTATTTTATCTTTTTTCATGATACTCTTTCATTGCTCTCTTACCGCTAAATCTCGGCATTCCGATCTCTGAAGACTCGGCATCTCTCTCGAGTTGAAATATCCTTTAATAAATATATATGAATGTGTATAAAGACGTAAATATATAGAATTGATGGTCATTGATTGCGATTAGAATATAAACATAAAAGATTATTTTCCGATTGACATTCTTGGAAGTTCCGTTCAGTTTTCCCTGACAGGGGCTTTTATTTCTCTTTTTTATTACCGATCAGGTTTTATTTGGTCTATTTGGTTCATTTGTATGAATATACCTCGCTGTAAATATATACAGACATTATATATTACGTAGTGGCAACATTCTAAGATATATCAGGATTGTTGGATTAATCAAAAGTACACAACGCTTGTTGTTACTGTTGTTGGCTGTTGTGGTTGCTGTTTTTGTACTACTACAGCTATTATTATTGTGCTGTTGGTATATTGAGTGGAAACTGCATGCCGTTCACTTTCGATTCTCCCTGGGGCCCCGTTGCTTGCTCGATTGCGCCTTTAATTATTTATCGGTCAGCGGACGATCATTTTTTTATATTTCCTTATAATCTGGGCTCCTATCTCGTAATGGTCACGATGAAATCGCCATCAACATCCACTGATTTTAAATGATATCCCACATTTTTATTTTTTTATAATATTTATCAAGGCAGTCCGGCGCCGGGACATTTTTTTTCCTTTTTTAATTTAACAATTATATCCTATTTATTTATAATAAGTTTATTCATTTCGCTAATTCTATAAATAACTCATTCATTTATTTTTTTTTTTTTTTTTTTTTGCAACAATAAAACTTTCATTAAACCTGCCGACTTTCCAATTAATAGACGTATTCATTGTTTCTTATTGTAATTGAATTATGAATGATAAATTACGTCAAATATTGATATTTATTTATTATTTAAATTTTTCTGAAATCAAATCAGGAAATTTTTTAAGATTTTTAATTAATGCGCTCTCTTGGGTTTTCTTTGAAATATTAATTTTCTTATTCATCAATCTTGTCTAAAATAAGTAAAAGCGAGAATATTAAAAAATTTTTCAACCGAAAAATTACATAACAAAACACTCTAGATTAACTTTTACCTAAACGAACTCAAACCGGGATTCGATTCCCGAACTTTCTGAAGACACTTGACAAGCTACCGTGTAAATGACTTTGTGAAAGCACCGTTATCTTGTGAGTGGTCACAACAACAATAATTTATCTAATTTTGTGATAATAAAGGAAAGCTACTGCCCGAAGAAACTCTTCAATAAATATTTTCATACAGAGAATCAATCACGGATTAGAGTGTACCGGTGCGGGATCAAGTTAAAAGATTTTATTTAATAAAGAATAAGTATAAGTATCTCTTATTCACTTTAATAGAGTGAATTGAATATTTGTGACGAATAGAGGTGGAGTCTGAGAATCTACGAGGGCAAACGGTCAACTCATACTCTACACAGGAGGTAGAATAACTGACATACCGGTACATTCTATCCGTATAATATAAACACACAAATACACAAATAGAAAAAAAAAAAAAAAAGTGGGTAACGTTTGGTTATAAAATAAGAAGATACCTCTGAAGAAATAGAAGCCCATCATCCATCATCCATCATCTGAGGATACCACGAGGATACTAAGAGGAAATATCAGCTCACTGTGTGGTGGCGCTCGCTCCGCCTAATCCCAAATTTCTCTCTTGATTGAAAACCGACTAAAAAGATTACGTAAAGGATTTTTTATCTTTATTTTTAAATCGAGTAATAACAACAATAAATATAACTATAAATACTGTGAGATTTAGAGCCGGATTTATATTTTTATTTTATTTAATTATAAAAATTCGCTTTTAACGTTATTAACTACATAAATAATCCGACGATTATATTCCGCAATAAATAGGATCTTATCTTTAGAACGAATGTTTTTAATTCTTTATCTAAATTAATTAATTGGATTGGACACATAAGATTCCAGGAAGAAGCACGAGCCAACTGGTAGTAATGCGTATGAATAACCATGTGTCAAGTATCTTCATGAGAATGTAAAAAAAAAAAAAATAAACGGAACTAAGAGTAAAGAAGAAAGATAAATTTTAAATAAAAAGCCTTTTTAAACTCTGTACGAAGAGCACAGTAGTGTTTACTCTGCAAGTGTCTGGATTGGGCGAAAATAAAAAAAAAAAAAAAAAAAGGACTACTGAAGTAAGAAGAAATAAAAAGAAGAAATGGTTGTTTACATACATGAGTCTGTAAACGCTGCATGGAGATGTAGTGTGTGAGGAAGAAATCAGAGGATAACTTTCACCAATTTGTAATCATAAATCAGATGTGTTCGATCTATCGTATCGTTCCTCGATCGCGATCTATTTCCTTAAACAGCGGCATTTAGATCTTTTTACGGATTTTCCATCATCTTATGTGCACACGTGCCTTTTTTTTAATGCCGAATGGTGAAATAAATAAATAAATAAATTGTCGAGAAAAAAAAGACAGTGAGGTGAGCAAGAGTAAATAAATTAAGACTCTGAAATAATAAGATTTAATAGCAGGAGGAATGTAAATGAAGATGAATGTGAGAATATGATGGATATGGATATAAATTTATCTTTATTATTAAGGTTTTCAGTCTTAAACGGTCAATGTCCTTTTATTTCGTCAGCAAAACTTGATTCAACGACCTCCGCTTGTATTACTCCTCATCCCGTATACTATCTATATACATTTATATTTTTCATGTATTCATTTGGGCATATCTGAGTGACTCTCCAGTTATGTGTGTTATACTAGCTGGACGTATTTATTTATAGCTAATTAAATTATGCTGGTGATTAAATAATCGCGTGCAATATGTCCGTTTGTTAAGAAAAAATTATGGAATACTTAAAGATTGATCTTTGGTCCAGTTTGAAACCCGTAATTCCAATCGGAATTGAATATAAATTTCAATTTATAATTACTCAATGAAATTTTGTTACACTTAAGATAACTCACTTTTTATTTCATCTTTTTTTATAAAAATAATAATATATTAAAGCAGCTTCTGCTTACGTCCAAAAAAATATTACTCATCCATAAATTTTAGTCTAAACAATATTTTTACTTTTAAACATTATAATACCCTCTGAATCATCTTTGCATTGAGTAAAGAAAGGTGACATAACACTACTTAGCTCAGCTTTCCGTCTAAACTTCTTTCTGCAGGCAATGAATTCCAGAAAATACATTCAATTCATAACTTCAGAATTTTTTTTTTTTTTAAACTACATTTGAAATTTCTCAACTGTCTGTCAAACAGAACTTACAGCCCCGGTATTAAGATATAATGCTCTGATTGGTATCGGACTTATATTTATTATATTATAAAATGAAGAGCATTTGTTTGTTGTAAATAACATTTAAAATTACTGTCGATAATCTTTCCAGGACTTAGCATATTAATCGTGACAGTAATGGAAGTTGATGCTGTCTAATCGACTTAGCAGCTCGCTCGAAGTGCTTTTAAATCTTTGATTCCGAGTCACTGATAATCTCACTTACAGGAAACTAGGTCTTGTTTTCAATATTTATAATATATAAATCAATGAATTTTCAACAAATAAAAAAATTTTTTTAGACTCATATAACACAACGTATCTTGTAGGAAATTTACCGAGGAACAATTTGGAGTCGTTACAATTGCATTTCAAGCCATTATTTTAGGAGTTATGGCCACTTTTATGTTTCGACGTCAAAAATTGAAATTTTCGATTTTTCGAATTTTCTTAAAGTCCCGATATCTCCTAAAAAAAAAAATTATTTTCCTATAAAACACAAACGTTTCTTGTAGGAATTTTCACGAGGAACAATTTAAAATGGTCAAAATCTGTTCTAAACTATAGCTTATTGTAGCAAAAAGTGTCGTGACAACTTTTCCTGAGAATTTTTCCCGTCTAGCCCGTCTAGCCCCTTTTCGCAATGCGCCATAACGAACTTCGTTTCAAAAATTTAAATGGAAGCTAGAGAAATATTGCAAAATAAGAAATATAATAATAAAGAAATGGAAGGAGAGCTCTAAAATAAGAAAGTGGTAACGGATTAGTTAGTCCAAGTGGGCAAGTCTTTTTCTGGCGGATGCTCTGTTCGGGATGTGGCATCGTCCTGATTCCTGATGTAGATCCACGACTTAAATTCACCGGAGACACCTCATCCTCTTGAGTATCTCGTCGGTCACTTTTTCGCTAAAACTCTCTACTTGTTTCTCATCATCTTCATCCGCTGGCTCGGTCTCTCTTCAAAAAGTATCCACCTCAGTCCCCCCTCGTGTCTCACCACCGCGTATTATTCATCTCTCATTGGTGGTGTCTCGCTCTTGCCCAATCCAACTAAAGAGCACCGTCTCTCTCGTACAACCGGTTGCTGGTGGTAAGCCTGCTCTGGTGAGGCCCAACGGCGGCCATCTTGCATACCTGAGCCTCCGCATTGCTCGTTCCTCGAGGGCAAAAGGTAGAATATCTCGGCGAGACTCCGCGGGATAAGACATACCAGGTATAAGAGGGGAATATAAAGCCCCCTTTTTACTTACCCAGTGAGCCCCCTCCACTGCCCGCACCTACCGGCACCATCTCACGGGCCTCTACCTATTCACCCGGCATAGTGTGCCTGGAGAGAGACTGAGAGAGGGAAGACCCATAGGAAAAACAGAGACCGCTCTGCTAGACCTGAAGAATGTCGGGCTTTCTTGCTCCTTCTTATTCTTACTCCCATACACACACACACACACACACACACACACACACACACACACACACACACACACACACACACACACACACACACACACACACACACACACACACACACACACACACACACACACACACACACACACACACACACACACACACACACACACACATTCTGTGTTGGTGTTTGTAATCGCGGCTTAGTTGGGCCTCAGAACGGAGCCAACGCTTCAGTGTTCAGTCGTGCTGGGTCAGTCCGCGCAAATACGTGACTCTGTCGTCGCGATTTAACCAACGGGCATTCACAGAACTTGTGATTAATGGGCCTTTTTTGGTTTTAATCAGACAAACTTGTTCGATATTCATATTTTCATAAATTATTATCTATTCCGCGCGGTTTTAAGTTTCATTTAGAGTTTTAACAGCAGTGATTTGTGATCAGTGAGTGTTGTGAGACAAATATTAAATAATATTGAATGTATATAAAGTGTTTGATAAATATTATTTTGGTTTCGCGTAATGACACACGGAAGTACGGTGAGTTTCCGTTGAAAAGTTGGCTGAGATCACTTTAAGATGTACCGTTTGTTCTGTTGTATAATAGATCTTATGTGACGAGTGTCATCTTGATATTGGGGTCTGTTGCCTTATACAAAACCGCTTAACGAGAAAACGCATCTTCTGATTTATAATATATAATACTTTTGTTTGTTTATAGTACCGACTGGTGTGTTGTTGATCATTGTGATTTCAGTGAAACGTGGCTTGAGATTCGAATCTCAGTCATGATCAGAAGCAGAGTTTATTTCCAATAACAAAGATACACCACCGAGATCGAAGGATGCTCGAAATCGTAAATAAGTAACTATTAAAGTGCTTCAGGATGAAAGTTCGTTTGACGATGACGAAGAAGTGCGATAGGTAGTAAAAAGTGTTTAGGTTAGAGGACGTTGTTAATAAGAGATGTGTAGACTGACAATCGTCGTCCTGATTTTGGGACTAGTTTTTGCGGTCCGTGATAATGAAGTCCAGGGAGCGACGAGCAAGGTGCCGAGATTCGTGCCAAGACGGTCTCCGATGTTGCCCCAGGACACCAACCCTGGATTGGCAATGCAGAGCCGGGCTGTTGACACGAGGGTCCAGCTCAGCATCAACGAAGGGGAACCGGAGGGCACTCTAGTGGGAACGATACCTGTCCAGCAGAACTTCACCTACAGGTTCAACGAACCCCCGCAGGAGTTCACTCTAGATCCAGAATCGGGGCAAATCAGGACCAGCAAAGTGTTAGACCGCGAGTCCTTGCCCACCGACAAATTCGACTTGGTCGTTCTGTCGAGCCAGCCGACTCATCCTATTGAGGTGAGAATTCACGTGCTGGATGTTAATGACAACAATCCGGAGTTTCCAGAGTCGAGTATAGCAGTGTCTTTCTCGGAATCGGCTTCGGCGGGGACCAAATTACTTTTGGACGCAGCTACAGACAAGGACACTGCTGAAAATGGAGTTGCTGATGATTACTTCATCGTTGACGGAAATACTGATGGCAAATTCCGTCTTGATGTAACGGGGAATCCCTCGGGAGAGAGCTCGTATCTTCACTTAGAGACCACGGGGAAACTTGATAGAGAACAGGTGGAATTTTATTCACTTAATGTGTGTGCTCGCGACCGAGGTAAACCACCGCGACTTGGTTATCTTGTTGTCAACGTCACGGTTCTCGATGTCAATGACAACCCACCGATTTTCCAACAGAGTGACTACGTTGTTGCTTTAAATGAGAGTGTACCCGTGGGAACAACAGTGCTTACGGTAAAAGCCACCGACAAGGATACCGATGATAATTCCAAATTGACATACTATCTTCCGGATAGTGAAGGACAATTTACAATTGACCCAGAAACTGGTACTATCAAAACAGCTGAGCCGTTGGAGTGTCCTCATCAGCAGAGCTGTTCAAACTCAAAGCCCGGAGGATCCTGTCCCAAGTCCTGTGTTATTACGGTCTTTGCACGCGATCATGGATCTCCAAGGCAAGATGGTCGTACTTATGTCACGGTTAATTTGCTGGATGCAAATGACCATGACCCGGAAATAAAATTTAGTTACTTCCCAGCCACAGTTGGGTTTGCTACTGTTGACGAAAATGCGGCTAAAGATTCTCTGGTAGCAGCTGTCGGGGTTGTTGATAATGACGAAGGCCTTAATGGTGATACTACCGTAGAAATAAAAGCTGGAAATGAATTGGGACATTTTAGATTGGACAGTAGTCATAGCTTCGACATTGTTCGGGTCAATGGACGACTCGATCGAGAAGAAATTCCTAAATATAATCTAACAATTGTCGCTACAGACAAAGGAACACCACCGAGATCTGCTACTGCGTATTTAGTGATTCATGTAAATGATGTTAATGACCACGATCCTGTTTTCCAGCAAAGTGAATACTCGGCTGTTTTATCGGAGCTTTCGCCGGTGGGAAGTTTTGTTGCTAGTATTTCTGCAACTGATGCTGACTCTGGGCTTAATGCTAGAATTTACTACGACTTTGACTTAGGAAATGAACAATCGTGGTTTGCGATCGACCAAGACACTGGATTAGTTACTACCATTGCAAGATTGGATCGTGAAATCCAAGGCAGTGTTGAATTACGAGTGACTGCACGTGACGGAGGTCCTAATCCGAGATACGCTTCTACCCATTTGCGAGTAACTGTTCTCGATGAGAACGACGAAGCTCCCAGATTCACTCAAACAGTTGTTGATGTTACTCTTTCAGAAAATACTCCTCCTCACAGTCTAGTAGCGACTTTGGCTGCCATTGACAACGACCAGGGAACCAATGGATCGATTGCTTACAGCTTGCACCCAAGTGTCTTGAGGGATTATCCAAAAATATTCGCTCTGGATGCGCTGACGGGTCAGTTGACAACAAAAATTCCTCTTGACAGAGAAACAATTGCCGAGTATCGAGTTTTGGTAGTTGCTAAAGATCAAGGTACACCACCTCAATCATCAACGGCCACAGTTTTATTATCTCTAGATGACGTCAACGATAACGCTCCAGTTTTTTATCCCCAGAGGTACTTGATGCCTATTCCTGAAGACACTTCTCCAGGAACTTCAATTGGAAAAGTAAAAGCCATTGACATAGATGCTCGGGAAAACGCCAGAGTTAAATATTCCCTAGAGTCTGGCGGTGAAGGTCTTTTCAAAGTCGACGAAAGAACCGGAGAAATAATTCTCCAAGGATCGCTTCGTGTTGCTCAAAAGCATTTGTATGAGCTGACCATTTCTGCACGTGACACCGGTGACCGAGAAGCTGCTGAGAATGCAATCGTCGAAGTTTTAAGACAAGAAGATTTGGAGCATCTGGATTTCGATACTTACAATGGGTATGAATTTAAAATCCCTGAAGGTCAAGGTGACTGTGTAGCTGATGCTCCAGGTTCCTTTATCAGAGAGGTAGGTTCTGTTATGGTAACCCAATTCACCAGTTCCAAAGTCACTTATTCAATTGTATTCGGCGATCCAGACAGCAATTTCAAGATAGACCAGCACTCGGGGATAATTACCACCGCGAAATGTCTAGACCGCGAAGAGGAGGCCTACTACAGTCTCAAAATAGCCGCTCGCGCAGGCCGTGCTCGGGGAATAACTTTTGTAAACATAACTGTGCTGGATGTAAATGACAATCCGCCAAAATTTCCCAAAGGTGATAAATCTGACGAAGTTTACCTCAAAGAAAACGCAGCCGTGGGTCAAGAAGTTTACTTGGCTCGGGCTCGAGATCGTGATGTAGGAGCTAATGCCAGGATCACTTACACCCTGACCCACAATCCCGGAGGCCAGTTCCGTGTTGCCGAAAACTCAGGGATAATTTACCTGGACAAGCCAATTAGATCTCCACCGGGAACTGTACTGAACGTGGAAGTAACGGCAGTTGATACTGGGGTCCAACCTCTGGCCGCACATCATCAAATTCGCGTGACAATAGAGGACGTTAATGATCATACCCCGGTATTTAAATTAACGAGTTATGAAACGTCTTTAGCGGAGTCAACGCCCGTTAATGAACGTTTCTTCGCATTAGACGCTTACGATGCAGATCTTGGGATAAACGGTCGTATTTTATACAGCATAACTGACGGTAATGACCAAGATCGATTTGGTATTTTTCCAGATGGGCAATTGTACGTAAAACACGTCCTAGATCGTGAGGAGCAGGATTATTATGCATTAGAAGTAACAGCCTGTGATCAAGGCAAGCCAATCCGGAGCTCTGTTGTGCCAGTTATTGTTCACATTATCGACGAAAACGATAACGCCCCTCAATTCACCAATTCGTCATTCACATTCCACATCCGCGAAAACGAACCACCTGAGACGTTCGTTGGGAAATTATTGGCGACTGATCGTGATGTCGGAAGGAATGCCGACCTAACATTTTCTCTCCCGGTGAGTCAGCAGGATTTTTTTGTCGATCCACGAAACGGATTTATAAAATCGTTACACGTCTATGACCGTGAGGAATTAGTCACTAACACCGGAACCAATTATGTCAGTTTAGAAGCTACTGTTACAGACAATGGTAACAATCGTTTGAAAGACAAGGTTAAGGTTTCTATTTACGTAACAGATGTTAATGATAATAAGCCTGAGTTCCAGCGACTTCCATACAGGGTCCAGGTTAGCGAGGGTGCCGCTGTTGGTACACAATTGCTCCGTGTTTACACCACTGACGCTGATGAAGGGCTCAACGGCGACGTATTCTACTCGTTTGCTGACGGTAATCATCAAGGTAACTTCATGATAGACGAAGCTACTGGCCAAATATCACTGGCCCGCGAATTGGACCGCGAAACACTTGACAATTACGTTTTGACGGTGATTGCCAATGACGCAGGCCTGGAAGTAAGGTTGTCCTCGACCGCGAAAGTGACCATCGAGATTCTGGACGAGAACGACAACTCGCCCAAGTTCATCGACAACGAGTCTCAGATATCAGTGATCGAGACAACACCCATAAACGCTGAGCTCCTCAAGTTCAAAGCCACCGACGATGACCTCGACGCCAACAGCGAGTTGACCTTCGCGATTTCCGCGGGGAATCGCCGAGACACTTTCTACATCGATCCACTGACGGGGACTCTGTATCTGAAGAAGCCATTGGATTACGAAGAACACGAGAGCTACACACTGAACATAACTTGCAGTGATGGCGGTCATCCGCGAATGAGCAGCGTGACAACATTGCGTGTGGATGTTATTGATGCGAACGACAACCCTCCGGCGTTTCCGAACACCGCGATAGTGCGTCAGATACGGGAAGGAATCACCGTAAGGACTCCGGTCCACTCAGTCACCGCAGAAGATCGCGATTCGGGGGACAATGGCGTAGTGACTTACGCAATCTTGAGCCAAGACCCCGAAGACCAGCGACGGCATTTCGGAATAAATCCTCAGACCGGAGTGATATATACATTACTGCCGATCGATCGCGAGGAAGTCGATACTTTCAAGCTTGTCGTGGTTGCGACAGATCAGGCCTACCCTCAATCAGCTCGTTTGTCCGCCGAGAAACTGGTGATTGTAATCGTTGAGGATCTCAACGACAATGCTCCTATCTTCATAAGCATGTCAGCGGTGGTGCTCCCACCCAAGTCAGTTCTGAATACCAATTTGGGCAAAGAGATCCCCGTGGCCCGACTCTTGGCCAGAGATCTCGACTCCAGCACCAATGGACTGGTCACCTATGAGCTGATGCGATCCGGACCGAACTACTCCGACATGTTTCGCCTCCATCGTAGCTCCGGCCTCCTGACAATGCGGCTTCCTGGATCTCTCAAGTCTTTGGAGAGGTCCTACAGGTATCAGATTGGTGTTCGCGCTACTGATGAAGCTGTCCAGGCGGAGAGGAGGTCCTCGGAGACCTACGTGACGCTGATTGTCCCTGGGGAAGACCAGGACCGACCAGTTTGGGAACACAATGGCCTGATTGAAGGCTCTGTTTACGAAAATGAACCCGCGGGTGCCAGTATCGTGAAAGTAAGTGCTCGTGCTCCTCGTACTACCAGATCTGGTGTCGATATAGAGTACTACGTGACAAACGTGACCGCTGGTCGTGGTGGTGCTCAGGTGGACAGATTGTTCGACATTGACATCAAGAGTGGCTTGCTCCAGACTTCTGTCCCGCTTGACAGAGAAACAGGGGTCGATTGGTACGAGGTTGAAATCTACGCGGTTCTTATCGGATCTGAGCATTCCAGTACTTCTTCTATCAAGGTGAGATTTATTATATATTAATTTTAGAAATAATTATTTTTTGCGAAATGGAAATCTTCCGTTGGTGCTATTTATGTTTTATGTAGCAAGGATCGTTGCAAAATATTCATTTAACAAAGAATGTAATTATTAGATCCTGAAGTAAAGAGAGAGGTAGGAATTAACTCTAATTACAATTGCTAATTCTAAAAGTATACACTTAAGTTTGTGTAAAACAATTTTTCTCCAACGTACAATCGTAAAACTAAAAAATTTTACGAGATAAATCAAACATACAAGTCTGAATATAAATTTTACAGCGTTTCCATAAATTTTCTTAGCGATATTTTGTTGGGTTGTTGCTTTGGAGTATGTACAAAAATGATCTACATATTGGTTATGATTGATGGTATTTATATTGCCCGGTAAAAGGTCGGTTGGGCAATAACTAAAACTAAACTCTTGGGTAAAAGTTTGACGAACTCGCGTTGTTCTCGTATACAAACACATTAAACCAGCTCTTAAAGTTACTCTATTACTCAATGTAAATTGTATGCAAATTCAGTGTAATACATCTCGACGTCAATACATCATCTAGATAATGATGATGAGCATGATCTATGAAGATCCCGCGCTGCGATCAAGGTCTCGCTTTTAATTTATTATTATAATTATTTTTTTGAATAATCTCTCGTATTACGTGTTCTTTCCCCTGACACCTGGATCTGGGATTCATTTGTGGGTTTACAAATGTCTCTGACCCCTTTTAAAAATATTGTGGACGGTTCAATTCACAGCATAAACCACACTAAGCAATTATTCCTCGCGGCAATTATCATCCCCACTGGTTTAGCAATTATTATTATTATTATTATTATTATTATTATTATTATTATTATTATTGTTGTTGTTCAAAAGCGACACGAATTCTCGTCATAACCTTAAGAGACGAATTTTTCGCCGACTGGAGCAGTAAAAGTCTAAGAAAATAAAGTAAAAATAAATTTCACCAGGCGAAATCGATTAGACTCATGTGGTTCGCACCTCGAGGCGTGGTCGGCGTGATCATACAACCGACCAAATAAGAAAGTGAGAGCTACAGACTTCTATGAGAAGGAGAAGGAAAACTGGAGAGTGAATTAGTTTTGGCGACAGAGTTTAAGGACTATTATTCCATTTTTTTTTTTTTATCGTGTCTTTGTCATCAGTAACATATGTTCCAACTGTTTCTTGTTCATTATCATCGTCATTGTAGGAATTTTGAAGCAAAAAATGAAAATGATCCACGGGAAATTAAAAATTAGTCGATAGATCTTTAATAAAGTAAAAAGCTCGGTAACTTTTGGCTGATCAGGGTTTTTATTACTATTTAATGGGGAGTTTGTACCGAGATTCAGGAGCCCGAGTAATAACTCTGATCGTTGAAAGAAACAAAAGGTAAATGTCACTTATTTGGTCATTTAGAGGGAGATAACGATGGATAAACGAGCGATGGATCGGCACGCGAGCGAATTTTTCGCGACGTCATTTACAGGATCGGTTATTTAATAAAATTATTACTGTAATGAAAGCTTTTTTGCGGATACCTTGGGTAATTTCTAGTCTGGTAAGGACAAAGAATCAAGGAGACCAAGAGCAAAAGGAAATGCTAAAGAAAGGAAGATTAAAAAAGACAAAGAGGGATAAATGGACAAGAGGAACCCCGTGCCAGTGCCAGGAAGTCAAAGGATAGGACCAGAGCGGCCTCTCTTTCTCCTTTTTATTTTCGAGAGGGCATCTCACCAGGCTCGGGCTCGGGCCACGAGAAAAACTTGATCTCGTAAGTTTATTTGGGCATCTCTCTCTTCATCTCGGCTATAAGTATGAGGGCTTCGTATTTGATTCGATTGCTCAAGGATTTGATTGTGTTGAATTGAGCCCAGCAGTCGAGCAGTCCAGTAAGATGGGTCTTATTGCCTCGTGGGACCTCTGTATGTTTGTATCTGGCGACTGTGAGCTCTCCCTACTCGGTGGACCGCGAATATATCGTAGAATATCCAAAGCAACACAAGCTGAGAGGAGGACAAGTGGAGGAAGAGTTTGGAAGTTTTTGTAGAGCACAAGTTTGCAGGCTCTTTGGATCTTCTCGCCCGCGCATCGACAATTCTAAAGGCTGGTGCTCCTGTTGCTCCTACTTTGCCGTTTATTTCTTGTGACTCTCGTGACTTGGTGTCGTTGACATTCACTTTGCCGTTTTATGCTCCGTTGTGCTCTCGTCCTCAGTTTTATACATTTTTTATTATATTTTATTTTTTATTCTATCTTGTTCTATGATGATGAAAATAATTTGAATTTCGATAGACATTATTATTCACTATTAGTTTCTCTGAATTGAATGATCACATCTCGAGTATACTTATAATGCCTTTGGATAAATATTAAAGAGATGAAAGACCACCGAACAAAAATCCTCACCTAAAATCTCACCTGCAAATCCGCTTATTGATAGTTTCTTCTCTGTATCCTCATCCTCTATCTCGTTAATTCAAACAAATATGATTATTCATCGGATAATATTTATAGTCGAAATTTATTTATAATAATAATAATAATAATAATAATAATAATAATAATAATAATAATAATAATAATAATAATATAATAAGCTTTGATTTAATTGTACGGAACACCGTCGTGGCTGGTCACTTGTAGGTTACGTTATTTTTTATCTTTATCTAATTTTTTTTATCGTAACTAAAATATAAGTTATTTGCATATTAGTAAGCCTCACTCTGTTACTCATCGATCACCCGCCAGAAATGATATTTTGATTATCAATTTGAGGTTTTTTTAACCGTGTGAAACACACTCGATAAATATTCCACAGATCTTTTTACTCAGATTATCTATTTAAAAGCATTAAGAATTATTTCTTAAGGAATTTAAACAGAAAATTATATATTCTTCTGAGATGAGTTATCGGCAATGACAGTCTTGTTTTTGTACTAACGGATCTACATTAACGACAATTTTTTATAATCAAATGTATGTAATCAAAAATTGACAAATATTAATATATCGTTGAATAATACATTTATTTTAGGTGTTTTTTTAAGTGCAGCTATTTTTAATATCCATTTTTTAACCGTCAGATATTTATGAGTATTTTAAGAATACACGAAAAAATATTCAAATTAAAAAATTTTTAATTTTAAAAATATGCAAAAAAAAATTTATTGTAAAAATTAATATTGTTGGGATAAATTTAAAATTGGATTGAATTCTTGATCAAAGCATGTATAATAAATAACAATGATTATAATAATAATAATAATAATAATAATAATAATAATAATAATTATTATTATTATTATTATTATTATTATTATTATTATTATTATTATCATGTGATGTTTTTGTCTGAAACGGGGAATGAGAAAGAATTTACCCCCTCAGCGGGGCTGACGGTGCACCAAGAAATTTCGAGTTGATCAAAAATTTTTCTCCGAGAATAATTTTCTTTGACTGGACAACTCGGAGTCGGTAAGAACAAAAGAATACAGAGAAATGAGAGAAATGAGAGAGAATATAAGTATTTGGTATGGAAGGTGGAATAAGGTGGGCGCTCAAAGTGAGCTAAGAAGACGTTGCTCAAGACTGGACAGCATAACAGGGAGTTTGTGTATTTCTCATCATGGGTCACCGAGATCGCATGACGGATCTGAGCAGAGGGTGACTCGTAGGCAAAAAATATTTTTAGTTAGAGAATAAGAGAGCAAGACCGGACACGACCGAGATAGAGACCACCGAGCATACCGACTGAGACAAACGATTAAATAATAAAAAGACTACCTTAAGACAGAGAAGTTAAATGTATTGCTGTATATATATGGCTGCAATGCCATCGGTGGTTCGGTATGCCCTAACGACGTATGAGCGATGCACCGCGGGATGAGACGGCATTTTTCGAAGGGAGAACACCGAATATCTCCTCCACTTTTCTCTTTTTCTTATTTTTCATTTCTCATCTCTCATCTCTCATCTCTGACAGCCGTTCCATTGCCTCTCTTCCCCTCTCTCGGCCCGCCAATACTTTATTATTTTACTTTACTAATGCAAGTATTGCCAAGAAGTTGACTCGACTTGTCGACTTGCTCAGACTTGGTCACAAGTGTCCTCCAATAAATGACCAAAGATTATATTTTTCATCCGGCTTTTACGCTTTGCTTCTTCTCAATCCCAATTTCTCATTTCTTCTCCCCTTCTTTGGACACGTCAAATATTCACTTTGTTGTTTTATTCCAAAATTATAATTCAAATTATTTTTATGAGTCAATGTCTTAAAAATTTCCTATCTGAAGATTTCCCAAAAAATCAAAAAAGGGACTTGCCTGTCAACTGTCCTGATGAGATAGGACTTTTAAACAAAAAACAGATAAGTTTCTTACGAAAATTAATGACCAAGAATTTCGGGTTGACATGTCTATTTTTTCTGACGGACTTGAGTTAAAAAATTCATTTGGAAAACCCAAAATTTCGTTAATAAAAAATTATTCTTCGCCTAGATCACGAATCTTATAAAAATTCTCCGAATCAACGATTGATTTGAAACGGTCAGTTAAATCCGGCGTAAAAGGGGCCGCTTTAGTCACGAAAGGTCGGCTTATAGTTTGACAATCACCCGCTAGTTCTTACCTCGAACTGAATCATATTTTTGATATGACATCATAATTTTAAAAATTTAATTTTTTATTTTTTATTTTTTGGCGTAGACTGCAGATAGTGCAGCAAAAGAGGCCGAGTCGATAAAACCAGGTCCTTTTTTTGTAGTTTGAGTCAGAGAAAATAGACGAAATAGCCGGGGCCCATTATAGAGGCATGTCCTCTGGGATCCCCGCTGTTTCTGGCTTGGAATGCCTTCGCTATTATAAATATCACGAGTCTCAAGTATCCGAGTGTCTTTCTCTGGCATTCGCCAGCTTTTAAGGCTCATATATATATATATATATATATATATATATATATATATATATATATATATATATATATATATATATATATATATATATATATATATACAGATATAAATATAAATAAATATAATTCCAAGGCGTGGGACTTGGATAAATTCAAAGTTGAGGAACGGAAACGTTAAAAATAACGCGGGAATTGTCTTAGGGGTTTTAAATCCGAGGAACATATGCCGTCTAATTAAATTTTATTTTATTGGAATAATTTATGTGTTGGATCCGTAAACTGAGAGGAGATTATAATAAATGAACCTCCATTATAACAATAATTATGACAATAATAATAATAACGCGTATAAGTATTATACACAATAAATTTTTTAAGAGGATAAACTTGCTTTGTTGCGGAAATAGAAAAGAAGTGCGGTTTGGGGTATAAAATGCCGAGAATTACGGATTACGCCCGTCTAGATCAAAACTATCTCTATCTATATATCTATTATACATATTCAGTTTGAATATATCAAGGGGAATAGAAATGGAAGTGAAAAAGGATCGGTAAGAGAATAATCAGGCATCGGGCATCCAAACGGTACACCAATAGCTACAACAGAAATTCCATTCGTTCTGTGTAAGGCTCTGCTCATTTCAATGGATAGGACGTGCGTATATGTCAAGCCGATCAGCTCCGGAGTACCTGCTTATATTCTATGTCTATCCCTGCTGGGCTTGGTCCTTTCTCTCCTGCCTATCTCCTTTTACCTTCTTCTTTTCTTGGGTTATGTTATTCATTTATATATCCGAGTCCACTCGAGTTGATCGATTCATTCTTCCCCAGTATTTTTCTTCTCTATTATAGTCCTCATCACATAAACACCACTTTTCTGGGTACAGTGATGATTCATTCCGAATCAGTGGTTTATTATTTCAACTTTGATTTTTTTTATCAAATTATTTATCAGCAATTTAACAAACGATTTTTTTCGATAATTTATTCTGGCTAAACCGCAAAAAGTATGACAAAATTTTTTGTAGAAAATTTAATTACCTATCAAATTTTCTTGAACAAATTTACAAATGAACTTTATAAAAAGGAAAATTGTTTGATAATTTGAGGGTCAAGAAAGACTGACAGAAATTTATAGCTCGAAAAAATTAAATAGAGGCTTTTTATTGGCTTCCGATTTCTGGTGACTACTTAACAAGCCATAAATTACAGAATTAGAAAATATTTACGCGACCTTGGCCCTGACAAAGCTCCTCGGAATGGTAAATACCCTTATTACGATGGCTGCAAAAAATTACCTGTTGAAGGTACAGGTAAATAAACGTAGGATCAAAAATTCAAAAGGAATTAGGTGACGAACCTTCGAGAGTTCTTATTCAGTCTCGATGTAGATGGTTACCTGCTCAAATAACTAAACTAAACCTTTGGAACTTTTAAAAGGACCGCTACGCCACAAAACCTTACCGAGACCTCGGAATGCGCTTCTTCATTTCCCCGCTTCACTCACTTTTTACCTTTGATACCAAGACGCAATACATTCCCGTCCAGAGTTTTTCGAAAAAAAAAAAAAAAAAAAAAAAAAAAAAAAAAAAAATATCACAGATAATTTAATTTTTATAATAATAATAATTAAATAAAAAAATTAAGCTGATTACTTTACAGATATTTTTGACTAGATATTTAAGTTAAATTTGTTCGGTTATAAAAATAATTATTTTTATTAATCGGAATGAAGAAGGGGGAAGAATCTTTTGATAGAGAACAATTAGAATGATGGATGGATAGACGAATTGGATGTATTGCGTCGTCGCCTCATTATTTTCGCATTGATCAACTCAACGTTATTAATGACGTTTGCGCACAAAGCTTTATATTATTTATATTTATATTTATGTGGCTGTGGTTGTACACAACTGAAAATAAAATGAAGAAAAAAAATGAGACGAGCTGAGATTGAGTGAATGAAGGAGATAGAGAGATAAATGGAATGAGAGGTGTGTGTACTCTGCGTAGGCTGGTGTTCGCCGAAAAATATAATGTGTATAAAGAGCTGGTTGTATGATACCCAGTGCCCAGGCCAGTGAGCCAGAGGATGGACCAACATTTCAGGGGGACAGGGGCCAGATCAAGAGACCGAGTAAGTGCATTAAATTGGATAATTAAAAAGCACAGACAACCAAGTATAATTAATCGACAGATTTTTAATGAATATTGCATTACCGAGATTCCCTTCCTACACGATTCCCTTCCGAGACACCGATAACTAAATAACCAACAAAAATCTTTAGTATTTTTACTTAGCGAGCAGAGGGCTTCCCCAAAAATTTTTTTGCTATTTTTTTTCTAACTTTGTTTACTGATAGAAGAATTTTTTAACATTTGAATAATTCTAATAAAAATTAATTGAATTAGAGATAAGTACATATTTATTTAACGATTGCAACAGACTATCTAATTTATTATTTTATAAATAGCAATAATAGTTGCTTAGAATCTCGGTCGCGTGGGCTTTTAGACTGATTGCGGTATTTATTGGGCATTATCTTTGTACTAATACTTACATGCATAGATCGATGTCGATGCATGACCGCGTTTACGCTACAAAGAACCTCTCCCACCCTCTCTCTATATTCGTAGCACGCCTACCTTTAGAAACATTGTAGATATACAAATAAATAAAAATAATAATAAATATCTAAATAGTTGGCGATACTTTTAGAATCCCAGCAACCACCAACCGCGTCATCGGAGTATCAACTGGTTTTATTGCCGATCCAGCATGTAAATTCCAGAATCGTGTCCGGATTCCTGGGGTGATGAATTTTAAAACAAAAAAAATATAAATAAATAATAATAATAAATATAAAAGGGGACTTTTAATCGAAAAATTATTGCACGGACATTTTAATATATAAATTCAGTACATAAATATCACCCGTATTTGATAATTAATAAATAATAATAATAATAATAATAATAATAATAATAATAATAATAATAATAATAATAATAATAATAATAATAATAACAAATAATAATAATAATAATAATGGGCATTACCGAGATAGAGACGGAGATATATTTATTTATTTATTTATTAGCATATTATTCGCATGAAAAATTGATAAAGTTAATAAAAATGTCCAACACTCGCCTGGATACTTTTGTTGAAAAAAAAAAAAAAAAAAAAAAAATATATATATATATATATATATATATATATATATATATATATATATATATATATATATATATATATATATATATATATATTTATATAACGAGCAATAAAATAAATATCCGAGTTATTATTATTTTGGTCTTCATCTATAAGTAATCTACTCATAATCGGTTGACCTTCGCATACTGCCCATTCTCGTATCGGTCTTGAAGTTTTTACTCGATCCTCGATCCTGTATTATATATCCACCCATGCATTCATACCTTTATACATTTATACACATGTGAGTACATTTATGTCGTCGGCACTGGATAGAGTGGAAGAAAGTAGAGGGTGGCTGCCCGGTTTTTATCTCACCAGAAGAGCTTAAGCCCAAGCTCGCTAATGACCCTCCGATACGCTCCCACCGTTGGGCCCCAGACCCACTCGTTCCGTATCCAATCCTGTCCAGAAACTCCAGGGCCCCTTTATTTACCATCCCCGCCAGGTTTATCGCGACTGAAATACGACAAAATCTTTTTTTTCAAAGGCTTACATTTCTCGATTTCGCCAACATCCTTTTCCGTGAAATTGCTTCGCTTGTATTGAAGTTATTTCTATTTTAAGTATCACGTAAAATTATATTAAAAACTATAAAATTTTAAACTTATATATCTTTGATAATTAATATATCGGTAATTATTAGAGATAGAAAAAAATTTTTGAAACAAAAATTGTAGAAAAAAATCTTCTCTTTTACAGAAAATTTATCCGGTGCCTTAATTTTAATTAGTTTCCAACTTATGAATTTTAAAAGATAAAAAATTGATAAATTTCTCAAAAGATTTCATCTAATTCAACAAAACAGTTTCTTGTCAAGACAGCGATCTCTCGTTTTAGATTTTCTTTTTATTGATATCCGTACAGATGATGTCTCCGGGGAGCCTTGACATAGCCCGAAATCAAAGTAAAAAAAGGCAAAAGGCAAACCTCCCGGCATTGTCATTGATTTATTTCAAAAATTCACTTTTTCACACGGTATTAAAAAATTCACTCATTTATTATTATCATGATTATTAATCTGTATATGTACCAACATAAAAGTTATTCATTAATTCTGTGAATTGAGTGAGGTCCGATGAATCATGGATGAGGTTTTATTTAATACATCGCTATCGCATAAATAATAATCAATACTTTTGTTAAATTATACAAAACTATTTTGACATTCTGGCGCGACGGGTGGGGAGCAAAAAGCTCTGGAAATAATTAATTTTTAAATTTTAATAACAATAGTTTAAGTTTGAGATAGTGGAGGTAAGGGTAATATGAACTCTCGGTACTTTTTTCAATACTCTCGGTGTTGCTGTTCGGTAGTATAGTAGAGAGCTTATATATTATATTAAGGCTTGGCGTATCCGTATATCTTTATAAGATTATACCAGCCAGCATTATACATAACAATGGAGTACATATGTCCCCTGTAAGAGAAGTTACCAGCATATGTGTACATCTATATATGTAGATATAATAGTATTATATCTGGTTTATTTACTCCACTCGGGCACCTTTTTTAAATGCAATTACCCGTGGTGAAGACTAACAGCGAGGAGTTGTGACGCCAGAGTTTTATTTGCAAAATAAGTCTACACTAGACTTACACAAGTTAACTGGGAACTCACCCACGCGGGTGCAGTAATCCAGTCACACGACTTTCCCGCCCTCTATTCACTCCAAACTCTCCGCATACTCTCTGCACGTACATACTCATACAACATACACCGGTTTTATTGAGTTTATACTCATTCTGCACTTTCTCAAATACCAGCTTTAGTCTTGTTAATAATTTGACTATTTTTTATTCAAAAATATATATGACATCATTTATCTAAAAAAAAAAAAAAAAAAAAAAAAACAACTTAATAAATTTCAATTTTTTTTTTTAATGGAAATTTAACAATGTAAATATTGTCATTCTTGTTTTGTGACATTTAAAATTGAATATAATAGGTGATGCAAATTTTGAAAGGTAGATATTTCAAACATATTGTTGGTTTTTTTTGAATAGATATGCAAATTTGTTTGGTGATACACTTTAGCCGGAAAATTTGAGCTTACAATTGGTTTATTTATCTTTCCATTGAAGTAATTTATGTAAAAAATTTCATTTTTAATAATAACAATTCACTTCCATGAAAGAAAACGTAGTTGACTTACTTTAGCATTAATAATAAATTTTCTCATCACTTTTACAAGTAATTTCATTAAAATAACAATTCATCCTCCATAAATGTTTTTTTTTTTTACACAATAGTCCGTAACGATACAAACAACCGAGCGAGCGGTTTCTTATCACAAAATCAAAAGCAAAAAATTACCAGTTTTAATATAATAAATTCTAACAGTACCCAACTGTAAATAGTTTAGTTATTTCTTCGTAAAAATTAAAAACTTTCGGGAAAAAAAATTGATCGGATCAAAAATATGAATATATCTTACTAAAAAATGTATTTGAAAAAGGTCTTTACTTTAATAACTTTTTTGCACGCGAACACGCGTGTCTAGACGTTAAATAAAATCCTGTCAGCGAATTGACCCTCTTCTTTTGTAATAATGACAGCCTTTCTGGATTATCATTTAGAATCTTAGCGGTCTTTAAAAAGAATAAATAATTTTATTATACCACATTCTTTATGTTATATTATATTAAAAATTATTATACATACCAAAATCAAGGACTTCCTTTCACCGCGACACTCGACTATTTGGCTCCCAAGATATTACTCAGGGCAGATGGACTTATTCTCAAATTATCTTAAAAATTAATAAAAATTATAAAAGACAACACTTGACCAAATCTGGGTGCAATTTAACGAGTCACGTACCACGAGATATCTAAGTGGATGTTGTTTTTAGAGATTCGAGGGCTATCTTCAGGTGAATCGGCATAAATTAAACATTACAAGAGAATTATTGTGCCGGATTAAATTTATTTAGGTCTCTTACATAAACACTTATTTCAAACAAATAAAACATCTAATCCTTTTCCTGCCATTTATATTTATATATTTAATTATTCTGTTAATTTGGTTCACACGCGTCACTTACAGCCGAAGAAATAAAAACATTAGTTTGTGATTGCGCCAACAATGGCGTTACTGGGTCGTTCCATCAGGTTGGAACATAATAGATATAAGAAGAAATGAAATTAACAAAAATTAAGATTTATCATTGAGTGTATTATTATTATTAAACACGAGTGTCACTAAATGCTTGAAAGGGCGCTCTTTTTTATTTATATAGATTTTTATAAGAGTTTTTATGTGTGTGTATATTTATGTAGGGACAAGAATGGGTGTATATAAATAAATGAAAGAGGTTAGGTTCCATAATAAAAGGAGTAGAGTGCAGAGTGCGGACAATGGGCCGAAATTTTCAGAGCTGGTGCTTCTTTCTTATATATATATATATATATATATATATATATATATATATATATATATATATATATATATATATATATATATATATATATATATATATATATTCTTCCTCGTATTTTTTATTCCCGGGATCTTTTTTTCCTGATTGGTTACTTTTTGTGGGTCTGCTCGTTTGGGCCCATACAGCCCACGCGTCTTCTGGTAGTCAGCGATATCATCTCGGCAAACATAACGATCTCGCGGGGATTTCTTCAGCGATAATCGTCGCACTTTACTCTCAAATAAATAAATAAATAAATAAATAAATAAACATATTATTTATTTTATTAGTCCCGCTTTTTACAGCCAGTCTTCAGATCAATCTTACTGACTTAAGATCAATTTTTCTTAATTACCCGGACAAAAATTTTGGAAATTGCAGTCCCGGATACACTTTGGACTTTTTCGGAAGATTTTGGAGCGAATCTGAAGCACACTTGTAAGAGATTGAGGGCGTGGGGCCCCTCGGCTTCACCGGAGTATATGTTGGAAAATATATATATATGTGTATATATATTACCGAGTCTCAACATCGTCGGACTGGAGCTTATCGGACGTACATCCTCAGTTGTAGATTAGCATAATGTCTGGCGCGATGCGTAGGTACTCTTCTTCTCTTCTTTTTCACTCGAGGTATTCTCTTTTCTTAATTCCCTGGTGTAGCCAACGATTCCTCAAGAGTAGAGACGGTTACCATGTTCCTTTTCATCTCGGCACCATCTTATACCCCGAGCGAGCCTTTAAAACACTCCGGCTGTATCTGTGACAATGATATTTTCTGGATTTTAAATATTTCCGACAAATTTACGCTCTTTTTTTTTTTTTTTTTTTTTTTTTCCGAAAACTGATAAAATATCTTTTAAATTATTATCTTAAAGATTACAATCTTTTATTTCAAAATTCTGACTAAAGGCTTACTCCAAAATTTTGAATTATTCAAAACTTGGATAAATAAACTATTGATAATAATTTTTACCGATAATTTATATTTCCTAGTTATTACTCGCGGTAGAGCGTACACATTTATATATTTATAATAATATTCCTCAAGATTGGTGAGGTGGAGTACAAAGTATAAGGGGGGAAGGGGATTAAAGTGAGTACTTAGAGGAGTCGAGAAGGGAAGGAAGTCAGCCAGGAAAGTGCGAATTATCTGTGGGAACATCTTATCGCGAGAAGTAACGGAGGAGGTTATATTATTCAAAGGAGCTGCATACCATCTACCTTGTGCCTTGTACCTTGGGGTAAGCTTAGCAAGGTGAGGCGGATAGCGATGGACGATGGGCTTACTATAGGAGCCGGGTATGCCTCCCACGTCCCGTCCCACCTTCCGGGAAAATTGAATACGGGCACTAAATACAACGAGAATTAAGTACTTCTTAGAATAATCCATAATATTAATCAGGTAACTAATTGATCGGTTCAATTCCGCATTACTCTTTATATATGTATTCTTAGTAGTTTATATATTGACAGATCAAGTCAATTTGCACAATGATCCATCGTAAGATGTATAGTTTCCCGATGGTGAAATGAGGAGCCACGACCGGCCTGGAGTGAGAAAGAGATAAAAATGTAAATGTTACGAGCAGAAACATCTGCGAGTCATTTAACCGTGGACCGCTCTACTCTCTACTCTCTACTCTGCTCATCATCCCCTTAAATTGCTTCTCATTTACAAAGTGCCCGGTCGGTTGTTGGGCCCAATCCTAGCTCACTGACAGGAAAGCTTTGTTAACTTCAATATTTTCATAAATTTTTTGAATAAACAAATTTAATAATTTTTTTAATAATTATTAATTATTAAAAAAAAAAAAAAAAAAAAAAAAAAACAATTTAAAGATTTGATGAAAAACATAAACAAATGGTTGTATCAGCAAAGAAAGTTGAGCGACTCGTAAGAAATCTGGAGGACCCACTGGCATGAAAGTGGAGGGGGGATCAGACGGGCCTGGTCTCAGCCACTGCTATTATGGCCAATAATTCATTGAGTGACTGCCAGGTCTGTTGGCCGCTCTCAGGGCCCTCTCCCCACTGAAAGTCTACTGGGCCTCTTTTCTTGATACCGTAGGTATACATATATGTGTACATATACATCTAAATATGAATCTACATATATATATATATATATATATATATATATATATATATATATATATATATATATATATATATATATATATATATATATGGGAATGTGTCTGAGGAGAGTAACCGCCGCCGCCACTTATGTTACTTTTCTGTCTGAGGATCCACGCAGTGATTCATGTACGTTAGAGTGTCATGAAAAATTCTCGCGTCGCCCCGACGTGCCAAATTCATCATCATACTTTTAATAATTATTTTTTATTCGTTATCTCTATACTATACGAGTTTAATATTTTATTTATATATTTATATATGTAGCTATTATGCATGTATGTATAATGTATAATATAAATACACGAGTGGGTTCGTCGGTCCCGAGCTCAAGAGTGTCTCGTCGCGATGCGAGTTCAGGCAATTACACTCGGGCCTTACAACTCCTCGTTCTCGACGGTCAATTAACCCGAGTTCGCGTTTCGTCCGCAATGTCAAGTCTCGCTCGGTATAATAGACTTTCTTTCTTCTTGCTCCTTTCTTCTTCTTTTATCTGTTTTCTCAAACAAACGGGAGTTTAATGCCGGAATTTCTCTAGGCACAATCTGCAAGAGAAATCACCGGCTAATCGTTGAACCCCGTGACAGTTTTGCCAATAAATAAGTATTTATCTTCCCGGCAATTACCGCCCGACAAATAAGAGTATGAGAGAAGGGAGGAAAGGAGGAAGGGAGGAAGGGGACTAGCATTAAAAATTAAACGATAAGAGGTGAACTGGATTTAAAGCTCAATAATTATTGGCCCTTAGAATTGGGGATCGGGGCCTAAGGGTAGGGCCGTGTTCGGTTAATTCTCCTTGGAAAATCTCTGGCATCGAGATCCGAATCTCCGAGAGAATTTAAACAACCCTCGATGTGCTCCGGCGAGCCTGATATTTTTGTTACTCGTCCAATATTATAATATTATTATAATACAAATAATCATTGGTAAGCTCCAGGCGGTTCTGACGACAGGCTATGATGGGCCGCTTTTTATCCTTATTCTCTGTATTCTTTACGGTCTTTTTTCGTGTTAAAAATACGCCCAGGGGCCAAAACAGCTCTGCTGTGTCTTGAATCTTAAATTTTGAAATTTCCTTTTTTCTCCACTTTACAACTCTGCCCGGATCCATCGGTTAAATTTACGGCGACGCTTACATGCGTGGTCTCAAACTCAAACTCTTTCCTCCTCTTTCCTCCTCTTCCCTCCGCCGCCCTGCTTCCACCTATATGACGGTCCTTTAAATACGCGTGTACCTACATAAAAATGTATTGTACACTGTATTATCCAATATGGAAGCCTTTTTAACGATCTCCGGGGACGGGCAAGAAGAACCAGTACTAGTATCTCCGAACACTTGGTAGGTTGGTAGTTTGCTACGTGTCGAACAGTCTCACGAATAACTTTCGGTATTATAATTCTTTAGCGTGCCCGTTTTATTTTTTAAGAGCCTTCTAAGCACTTCGGGCAATTCTCTGTTTTTCATCTGCACGGTGGTCTGATTGTTCTATAAAAAATTATTTTTTTTTTTCATATTAGTAAACTAAAAAATTTTTATTTCCTTATCAACTTTATTCTATCTCTGTTGCTTTCGTCAAAATATTAATATTTATAAATTAAATTTCCAAAAAATAAGTAGCTCAAAGTTTTTAGTTAGAATTTTGAAAAAAAAAAAAAAAAAAAAAAAAAAAAAAAAATTGTAATTTTTATTTATGTATAAAGTGAAATAATTATTTATTTAGATAAAAAATAACCCCAAAAAAAAGAAGATATAATTGAATTAGCGAAAAAAAATAATGAATAGGCCATTAGCGAATTACGTAAAGTGCATCCTGTAAGCCTGCTGGTGATTTTTAGAGCCCCACTCTCGCCGAAAAATGGGCCCACTTTGTAGTATATCTGTCGGTGGGACTTTTGTTCTCCCTCGATAGAGCACTTGAGCGGTGGTATTAGCAACGTAACAATAATATCGTCGTTATTATAATCCGGTAATCACACGGCGTGGATTTTTATGAGGAGCCTTGGGCGCCATTTCTCAGCTTGCTGGTTTTACTACTGCACTAAACTCGTTCATTGCATTACTGGGCTCGGCAATTACACTTTTATATAATGTCTCTAGATCAAAAATTAAATAAATGAAAGCTCGAGTAAGGAATTTTAAAAATCGGCTCGTAAATTTTGGATATGACGCTCCCGGGCCTGGGAATATATTAAGCGACACATTAAAAAACATCAGACGTATAAAGTTGTAACCGATTAATCGAGACGTCGGAGGACGTTCGAATGTAATGGGCACGCGTCGGAGATTCAATTCAATGGATTTGAGGGAGGCAAAATAAGGCAAAATAAGGCAAAATAAGGCAAAATAAGAAGAAGAGCAACAAAAAATGAATAAAGTTAAATAAAAAAGGACTCGACGGGTTCTGAGGAAGAAGAACAGGAATAAGAAGAGGAGCTGCTGCTATTGGTGCTGATGCAGGTACAGGCGAACCGATGAAAAAAATATTCTCGTGCAGCGTGTACTGTGTCTCCGCCGACTCAAGACCCTTCGAAGATCTCACCAGCCGAAACCCTTTTTAATGTCTCCTGATTAAAAATCCTTTATTCCTCTCTATTATCTCTTTTCTTTTCTCTCTTCTGTCTTCTTCCAGCCATTGAAAGCTCCGTTCTGGGCCTTTATTTTATTTAACTCTCATTCTTGATGCCCCTATTCGATTTATCGCAAACCGAATCCTCCTACCAATTCGTTTTGCGTACGCGCCGGCAATTAATCTTTTCCTCATTACTCAAACCGCGAATTTGTTTATTATATTCTGCCGGGTCTTTATTTCAAGCTTGAAAGATCAATTGTTTCTTCTTTTTCTTCTTCCAGTGGGACTTGGAATTAATCCAATGAATTTACAGTCATCGATCTTGGCTAAATTTATTTTACCAATCACCAATGATCAAAAAATTCGATAGCTCATTAAAAGGCTAGACTTCCACGCGTTATAATCTCCTTTTTGCTCTATAAATACAACTGATACTTGTCCGGTCTCACACTGAACAACTCGCACTGCTAACTTGTTTACTTTATTTATTTTATTGTATTACTTTTTTCCACCCCTCGGGAGATCTCAGACGAGTGCTTTAGTTGGTTGTTGGTCTCTCATACATCCAGTGACCAGTCCATGGATCGCCGGATCTACATTCTCGACTCTGCACTCTACATTCTGTATGTTACTTGTGATTTAGCTCCAGGCTTAGCTCTGTCGCACCATTTACCAACTGGTAAGGCCAAACGGTATTAATATACTTATCCGAGAGCTTTATCGCGAGTGTTTAAAAAATTGTCTTGAATATTCAAATGATTTTTTTTTATTTTTTTATTTTTTTTTTATTTTTATTTTGACTAAAGGATTAGAGATAGGACAAAATTGAATAAATAAACTATTAATAGTACTAATGAATTTATTGTTTAATTTAATTAGATAATAAAACAATTTTGAAAAGTTAAAAATGTAACAATGGAGGATAAATAACATTTACATTTATAAATAGTAAGAGAAAAGGTCTTTTGACATGAATTTTGGGTACTAATTATCATATCATTAAAAATAAATAAAATATTTTCTAAAAAATAAATACTTGCATTTTAAAATATCATCATCGGTTAATTTATTTTAATTAAAATAGAAAAAAAAAAATAAACTTTCCAATTCTTGAGACTCAATTTATCATAAAAAAAATAATTAACATAAACTGATTAGAAAATGGTTAAATTTAATTACTTTGAAAATAAAATCGATAATTATAATTCGGTATGAAATAGGTGTTTAGTATCTCGGACGATGTTCAGTGTGATAAATTCCGGCGTTAAATCCGTGCGTATCAACGAGCACATAAATCACCGATTGCCTGCTCGTCCTGGTTTTATTTTCTCGTGAGCTTCGTGATTCTTCGATTTGGATTTCGCGAATCCACGTATATCCACAGATACAGAATACAAACTTATATAATCGATGTAATGTGGGCTCTGGGTTGTTGGCTCCTTCCCGATTTTTTATTTCTTCAGAAAATTTCAAACCTTTTTTGTTGGTTATAATGCTCGATCCTTGTTCTTGTTCTTGTTACTCAATAGTAACCTCTCCCGAGATGATCGGATCCCCAGATAGATCTTACTGAGAAGCGAATTACGGTACTCGATTCATGTACTCTTTTAACCTGTTGTGCATCTCATCGCGTGAGAAAAATATCTACTTTGTATTGTGATTTTAATTTAACTAGCTTTTTAAATTTAATTCCTCCATTCCGTAGCTTCCAAATAAATTCAACCTTCAATTTAATTCAATAATATAAATAGCCCGCACTAAAAAACCAGAATAAAAAAAAAATAAAAATTTTTTTTTTCTTCATTTTATTGACACTGTAATTCAACAATAAAAATTTTCTCATTCTCATTCTCATTCTCATATCCGTATGAATAAAATGGAATACTTTTGAGCAGTATTTATGAGCAATAATTCCCAAAACTCTCAACTCAAGGTGCACACAATAAAAATTTTCTAAACCCGGCTAATTGTTAACCTTTCCCACAATTTCAAAACCGTTTAAAAATAATATTCTCTCTCTCTTTTTTTTTTTTTTTTTTTTTTTTTTTTCCTCGATTTAAGTACCGGCTGGCTGCAGGTTCGATATATTTTTTCAAGGAACCGTTTACCTCAAACGTCTTCATTATAAATTCCTAGTTAGGTGTCATAAAGTACAACAAAGTTCCCCAAACCGGGTTTGCCACCTGACACCCTCAGTAGAGCTCAAAATAGCGTAGCCAGACCTGTTCATTGATATATCCTGGTCACTTTATCTTCAGTGTTTCACTATTTATCCCCAATAACCCGATTCACGTCCGGTTTTTGGCATAATCGATCACCCAATCTTCCTGTTTATCTAATATCCAGGTATTTTCTTTGTTACGCTTTAAATTTACGGCTTTGTTACTCTCCATCAACCATATAGTATGCAGTTGAGGAGCCTAATGAGGCTAAAAATAGCTCCGTACCAGCTAGGAGGGTTTATCGTGACAAAATGTCGGTCAGTTAGAAGATAAGACACTTTCAAATATTAATGACATATCAAGTAACGTGGATCGATCGAAATCATCCATTACTGTAGATCACGGAAGGCTAAGGTAAACGGTGGCTGAATGTAGAACAGCTTTCAGTGTTTATTTATCTTAAGAAAATAAGGAAAAGGAAAGAATGAGAGGAAGACGGGGTTTAAACTGGTCAGTCAAGCTATCCAATGGAATCAATATCTTTAATGCGGCTCAATACATCCCTCAATGACATTTTTTAGATAAATCCAGGACGGAGCCTGGTACAGAGATACAAAGAGAATGGAGAAAGTATTTACATGCTGACAATACCTCGGCACATAAACGTCTATCTGACAAATTGGAGTCCTTAATTTAGCTCCTCTTTTTGTTTTGTTCCTCTTATTATTGAATATTACGTTGAAACAATGTCATAAATAAATTTTGCGTTGGAGGATAATACGAGAGAGCTCCTCCTAACTATCATCCTTGGATCAGTGGATCCGTTGATCCTTGGAGTGTTCTATTGCTATTGGATTGCACACGAGGCCGAGAAAAGGAAGAATAACTGAGCTTACAAAAGACGGATAAGTTATCGCTCAGGGAGTCTTGCAGCATCTCGACAGATCCTCAAGGACACTCGGTTATAGCTACTAAAGTTCTTTAACTTTCATGTGTGTAATGTGTGTAATGTGAGCGTTGCAGCCAGACAAACCAACACAAGACACATACATACATACGGTTGGTGTCGGCTCGCGTTCGAGAAGTTCAAGAGAGAAGAGAAGAACAAAAAATCTATAAGAAATGTCTTTAGTTTGTTTGAAAAGAAAAGAACCCAAGTAAAAAATAAATAAAATAGCAAGAGAACAAAAGATTTTCATCGGACGATTTAACGTTCTTTTATTTACCGGTTCCAAGGTGTCTTTTTTTGGCTTTAGCCTTTTTTACACCTCCTCTACAGCCTATTAATATTTTTCACTTTAAAGAATCGTTTACCAGAGGAAAGTGGTACACATTATAACAGAATAGAGCTCGCCGAGAGCTGATGGGACCGAGGTGACGAATGAAAGATATACGTTGAAGGAGTGAAGTGGAAGATTATAATAAAATGTTGAGAATAAAAAGGCCAAATAAAATAAGGTATAGGCGTGAGAGAAGAGTACTATGGAGGAGAGTTCTATGGCATGCTATCACATCCTTGCTCATTCCTCGTCATTGTGTCCTCCTCGAGCTCTTTCTTCATTCGGCAACAAGACTTTATATATCCACTCTGTCTTGTAGTAAACCTCCAGAGGCCATCATGTCCAATACAAAACCGTGACCTCTTAGGTGCGGGCAAAACTATTGCGGGATTCAAATTCCTCCGATGAACAAAAACTTTAAACTAAAACCAAAAAATAAATAAAATTAAGAAAAGAAAAGAATATATAATAATAATAATAATAATAATAATAATAGTAATGATAAATAATAAAGTATGTGTTCTATCTTTGGGTAAATGTCCGACATCCGACGTCCGACACGTTCGCGGGATTGTTGTCCTCTTGATAGTTCGCAAACGATTCATTGTCCTGCCCAGGAAACGCAAACGTGAGGCCTTTCTTTGGTTTTTTTTAAATTCTCACCGTATTAACTGCCACCCCAATTACTAATTCGTATGTTAAGTACCCGAAATAACAATGGCGATGATGATAATGCCACCGAAAACAAAGAATTATTTATGGGTCTAACAGTCTTTTTTTTTATAAATAAAAAGGAGATAATTTATGCCAACTGTTGGAGCCTTGAACAGCGAGTGAGGTGTAAGAATAAAACGGACGATGTCTAATTCTAATCCAACAAAAAAAAAAAAAAAAAAAAAAAAATCTTTTTAACAATTGATTCTTGTTATAATTATTATTATTATACTCTGAGTATGGAGAGTTTCATAAACATTTTTGGTTTACTATTAAATTGCTGGTTGTAATTGTAAATTACACAATCGGTTGTTTCCTTATGCAACCGAGCGTAAATGAATTTAAGAATCTAGGTGTGAGGTAAACAGCCGTGGCTAATGTATACCATTTCCTAGATAGAGATGCCGATAGCCAATAGAGATAGAAACTTCAACTTTTAATAATATAATACACTTATCAGGGTTTGACATGGCGGTAATAAAATTATTAAAATTTTTGTTTAAAAAAATTTACAAAAATAGAAAATTTTCGCCTGAGAACAAAGAGACCAAAAGAAAATCTAATTTATGATAAAATTAATCTTGACTGTTACTAATATGATGCATTGATTAAGTTTTCTTTTTACGATAAAGATTCCTACGGTACAAAGACATGGTTAAAAAGCATAGTAATTTAAACGAGTTTTAACAACTTTTTGCTGTTTGCATACTCAACAGAGAAACAGCTGATTCATTAATGAACCTCAAGCTGGAGAACAATCTCGTTAAGAGACCGAACCCCAGGAAAGCAACATTAAAGAGTTAATGTTAAATAAAGACAAATATGTTATACACCTCTATAAATAAATATTATCGCAAAAAAGTTATTTAAGCTGAAAGAACAAGTTAAACAGATATAAAAGTGAAGAACCAGCGATAGAAAAACCTGAGGAAGATGGTTTGGACTCCCAAGTGCCCGGTTAGAGATGAAAAGGGGTTGGGAAATACCTCGTTATTCTCACCGTTCACTTAATTGATTCTCAACTAACGTGTATTTAATTACCGACTTTGAACTTTACGAGGCGCGGCGCTCGTGTCTCGCGGACATATTAGAAAAACTGATTCTCAAGGTACGTTTTACAACTGGTTTATTCTCTATAGCTTACTATACTGTACTATACTGTACTATACTGTACTGTTTGTTGGAGGCTTGAGTCAATCAGCTTTCTGTCCCGGTCGATTAATCCATCTCGGCAGCTATTAATCGATTTATTCAAGACTTTAATTACGCTTGAGAGCCCGTTTACTTATTTTTAATGTATACAATTATTTACCCAATGACAAGGATGCATAGAGACAGTGACTAGTGTCTCTATGCGGTTTGGTGGAACTACAGAACGTTAAATGACGTTGATAATCTCCGGGCGAGGCATTGCCGCTCATAAATAGGCGAATTAATTACATACCGTTGAGTGTTAATCGGTTGTTAATTGGTATATATTTATTTATCGATCTATAGATCCAATAATAACGGTTACTGCAAGCGCCAAATATTGCTTTCAGCAGTGAAATTGACACACCCTCATCTGGGGGCTGACTGGTCTTAATCTTACGGTAACTCTCTCACTCTCACTCTCGGTCTTCTGGGCAGACCAGTTAAAAGTCTTCCTTAGAGGTTGCAACATACGTTCAACACACAAGGAACACGAAAGATCGAAGAAGATGGGAAAGGGACGGAACGGGACATAACCTTCGGGACGTTCGATCAGAAGAACGGACAAGTGACAATTGAGTTTGAATTGGAAAGTTGAATTGTAAATCTCCGGTTCAATATTTCGAGGTGGTGTGCGGTGTCTGGATACCTGACGATTTAATCGGGAAAGGGAACAGAGGAAGAGTAGGAGAGGCGAATTTGGCTGACGCCGAATTTACAGTGACGCCATCCGTTTCATCTGAAATAAGACCAACAGGACAGAAGGAGAAGTAAGAGTAAGAAGATGAGCAAAAAAGAGCTGGCTCTTCAGGTGGCCCTCCGCAAAGGATAACGCTGGAGAGAGAAAAAAAGAGAAAGAAAGAGAGAGTCCGGTGATCAAGAGACGAGAGGCGAGAGGCAAACAGATCCAAGGAATAAGGGAAGATGAATAAGAGGTAGAGACAATATAGGAAGGCTAGAAGGAGGTAGAGAGAGAAGGTAAAGAGGGAGCGAGTCGTTCAGAACCGACCACGTAAGGCCTACGGCTAGCATGCAGGGAACCAGAATGCCTTGGTTGCTTACCGCCATCAACTCGAGATACTCTCTTCAGAGTCTTAAGAATCGAGTCGAAGCAAGTATCTCTTTTTCTTGTTGGCTGGCTCGCAGAGTCAAACCAGCCAGGCACTTGGATCTCAAGCTGAGAAGCTGAATTCCACACTCTATGCCTTTTATATTGCCCTCTAACTATGTGTGCCTCGATTGTGTGATGCTAACCTTCTTGCCTCTGCCTCTGTGTTTGTATCTGTGTCTTCAATACACACGCCTGACGCTGAAGGATATGTGGATAATAAGAATCACCGGTGATGCGACTGACTGGCGAGGGGGGTACATGTCTCTCCGTCAAAAGACACTACCAACATATTCAACGGTATTTCATCACTTTAAATCATTCAAATTATTGTCCTGTCACTCTGTTTATGCGACTCCCTATGCAGTGGAACACTTTTTGTATTTCAAATCAAAGAAAATAAAAAAAAAAAAAAAAAACTTTTTTTTTCGATTCCTCTAATTAGATTAAACAACACTTGGGAAGTTAGTCGTGTGGAAAATATTTCTTGACGAGATAACAGATAGTTACTGTAGCATACGTTCTATGATCTGACGTTCTACCCCGAGGAGGCAGACGCCCAGCTCTCAACTCACCGAGTGTCTTGATGCTCTTGAGTATGTGAAAGAGCCAGCAAAGTATTTGCAAAGTAAAGGCGCAATCGACGAACGCCTCTTCGCGCCCATCCATTCCTCGGAAAAGAATCCTCTTGGGGATTTATTTGCTCTCACCACGTTGGTAACCTTAGGTTGTTATTTCAGCCGTCGAGTTTTCTATCGGGCGTTACGTCCCACGACTCTGCCCTAAGGACATACGTGACAGAGCCTCCAATAAGACATGACTGTTGACGGTTACATTCCGGATCAACGGATCAACCGATCAACGTGTGTCTTTTAGTATGCTCAGGGATATCTTACATCATCAACATCAACTAAGAAATTATATTATCGAATGGTATCTCACTAAAAGGACGTACGACATACGACAGAAGACAGAAGACAGCAGACCACTCGGCATTAAAAGACCCATTTCTTAGATATATGTCCAGGCTCTCGGCAGGCAACCCAGAACTAATGTCACTTTTAGATTTACATATTATGATTTACATCCTTGTCCGTTTCTCCAGCCTCGGGTTTATTTTTTATTCTCACCGTTATTTGTTTTTGCTCGTCCGGGTCTTATTATGATACACTCCGAGGGCCGTCGACGGATAACGAATAGGATTCACTGCTCGTAAATTCCCCAGCGAGCCGTCAGACACATATCCGGAATGTCTTCTCCGAGATAGAAGTGAAGAGAGCAGCACTCCTCCGGAGACAATCGGAAAAATCTTGTTGTTGAAATACACGAGTTCATATCTCCCGCATTTTTATCTCTCACACCTCCATCTCGTATTTTTATTCATCTTTCTTTATTTCTTCTTCTTACCGGTGATTCCGCTGAAAAAACAGGGGACTCCCGATAAGACGTCTGCCCACGTTTCTTCCACTGAGCACCTCAAAATCGGCAAATGTCGCCATTATTATTGCACATCCCACTCTCAGTACACTCTGCAAACATATAATATTCTACTGTTTGGCGTCAGAAAAAAAAAGGATACTTTTTTGGTTGTTGCAACAATACTCAGCACGCAGTCACGAGATCTTTCTCGCCTGGCCGGCTAAATTTTAGACACACAGCATAACCAATTCAACATATAACCCACGTAAGAACATTCTCAAATGTATACTTGGGCATTTATTTGAGCTATTGGTATATTATACATCCACACACGGATCAGAGCATGCGTCTCGGTAATATATCGTGGTCGCCATAAGCCACGTAGAGTATCATGTACGTGTAACTGATGCAACTTTCTCTCGGAAGCCCGGAACACGATTGTTGTATGCCCACGGAGAAGCTCCATTCTAAACTATCTTTTTGTTATTTGCTCCATCTGAAAGATTGTTGCCTACAGCTCGGTCCTCATTCTCTCTCTCTCTCTCTCTCTCTCTCTCTCTCTCTCTCTCTTGGAGTTTTCTTTAGTTAGCTCAGTCAACTTTCCATACGATACCATACTATAGAGTGCACCGCCTCCTCCTCCAGGTTTGGGTAAGCTGTAAGCCATAAACTGTATAAGCCTCTATACATTCTTGAGTGCATGAATCGGTTGTTGTTGCTGACTGACCGGACTACGATTTATTATAAACCGATCCGGACAAGCCCGAGAGCATTGCCGTGACTATCTAAGAACCTTATGGAGATTGTTGCTCGTGGAAATACATCTCATAGAGACATCGGAACGTAGTTTTCATTTTTTCCAACATCTTCAGCTATTTTAGATAAATTTACCATCGGCAACAAATAACTCCTCTCTTCTTCTTCTTCTTTTTCTTCTTCTTCTTCTTTTTATTCCTTTTGAGTTTTCTTCCTCAAGGAATTATCACCCGATAAATAATTTAATACCAACATTAAATACAATGTTCGTTGGACGTAACATTTTATCACCGCATCTCAATCTATCAGGGGCCCTTTTACGGGTTATGTAACTTATCAGCGGCTAACTTTAATATTTAATTATCATTTTTATGGAATGCTCTTAGCTTGGCGGCTGGCTTTAAGCAAAAACAATGTGTCGCCGATTACGTTACACACCCACGCTAGCACCATTCCAGATTGGCGTTGTTAAACAGCTCGCGATCTCTCCAGTGACCGGCCGGGTCCAACAACTGGACTAGTCTGCACAGTCTCGTGGAATTCCGGGTCGGCTTATTTCGACCGCAAAGACCAAAAGCAAAACAACAACAACAACAACAACAACAACAACAACAACAACAACAACAACAACAACAACAACAACAACAACAACAACAACAACAACAACAGCAACAACGCTGTAAAAAAATAAAATACTCGGTGTATATATCGGTAAGACACGTAACAATCTCAGGAAATACCTATCGAACCGAATGTAGACACGTTTCTTGGGTGCCTTTTTTTATCTCCTCGGCATTAATTTATCCTATCTCAATTCAGTTTTACTTTTAAAGTATAAATATGTATTAGTGCTTTTATTATTATTATTATTATTATTATTATTATTATTATTATTATTATCATTATTAGTATGCCGGTTGGATTAAGAAAAACGTGTAAGTAAACTCGGGAATGAAAATTCATCATTTCCAATCGAGCAACATTGCCAGCGGATTGCCTTGGCTAATCGTTATGTCGACACCCTTTCTCTCCATTGGCGCCCAGTTGCTTTTTTTTTTTTTTTTTTTTTTTATTTTTTCATTATGTGTGTTTATATATAAACCGCTAATCCACACGGCGCCTTTTCCTCTTGGAATTGATATTGATTGCCATTATGACGCCTTTACTCCAATATATCATTACCGTTTAGATTATGAGACAGTTATGCATTTTTCACAACAACTATCCGCGGTTATGAAAGCACGATTAGACTTTAACCCGTTTGATATCACAGATCGAATGCCTTTTAGTATATTGCTTGATATACTTTTTGTTTTGGAGTGAAAAGATTCGCGGAATACGGGCACCATCACCAGGCAAAGACTATGTCGGGCGAGTAAAATCCTGGCATAACCGGTAGCATTGGCGCGGCCCTCTTTCAATTAATAACGTGATCATAGGTTGCTGGGCTCCGCAGGCAAACGGTTTTTTTTTTTTTCTTATTTTTCTCTTCTCTCATACACTCATTTATATATTGTGTATATCGCTGGCAATCCTGTCCATCCTATTTTTATATTGTTGTATTATGTGTATATATATACAGACATAAAATCATTGGTTGATACTTTCTCCTCATTTATCCTTATATATACACCATATAACGTTTTGACAATATTATTATAATCGAAAATTAGCAAATAGGTTTGGGCATTAAATAACTTACAGGTCAAAGTTATGGGCATTTAAAGATCCTAATCTTGAGTTCTGACAAGAAAAATTCCATTTATTTCATTAGACTCACGTGAAAACATAACTTGGAAAAGGAATTGCTTATGACGCTTGTCCGTCACATTATACAAGTCCCAGGAATTCTGTAACTTGAAACTCATCTCCCTTATAATATTAAAAGTTAAATTGTCCCGGCTAATTAGTAAAACGCATTGCCAAGATCTTCCCTCGGGTTTAATGTTTAATGTCGACATGTTGTTGAATTCCAACCAGACACTGAATACAAACAAGTCTCTTCTCAAACAGCAAATTATCAGAAAATCTGAGCTGTTGTTTTTGATGATTCTTCGGTTCTGGGCAAGATCATGACACTCGAGATGCTGCGGTCATTTAAACCACGCCTAAGATATAAGATGAATTATAACATAATACCTCAATATTCCTGAAGATAGCTTAAACTTCAGGGGCTTCCTAGTGTCGTGCCCTGGTGGTAGCAAGCCCCTTTTATTTGTAATCGAGAAGAGGATCATTTACTGGTGTGCTGTTACCACTGTCCTCCTCAATTAATCGCCAATGACAATTCAAGTTTATATGACAAAGACAAAAAAAGCTATTTAGTAGCAGCACGGAGTGTTGAATCTGAATAAACAAAAAAGATCCTGCCAATGTAATTCAATCTGGCTTATAATGCACCCGAGATACTCCTCGCGATTATTCATAAGCTCAGTGGTTCTATCAAGGAGCTTCTCTATCTCCTCTTCCGTCTTTGCATAATTCTGAGCCTTGGATAAGGAGCAGAGTCGTGGGCGTGTATCCGATCCCTTGGATCCTGGTATAGAAGTGGTTGTCTTGGATCAAGACTGTGTCAAGTCCAAGAGAGGATAAAGAATAAGGAAGAGTATGGAATCCTCCTCCACCGTCCATAAATTTGAGTATGCTCGCGTTACAGGTCCCTCGATATGCCTGTATCGTCTACACGCAGGTACCTGTCAATTCTCCATATGCCCATCAAAAGAACATTTTTTATTTTGTTCCTCTCCTGTTCGGAGCTCGTACGATCGAGTACATTAAAAATTCATCGTCAGCAATTTGTGTGTCGGCGAAACCAGCCGCTATAATGATAATGATAATGATAATGGCAATAATAATAAGTTAAATAAAGCTTGTTACGAATCACTAATATGTTGCTAAAGAGAGTGTGACATGAGAGGGGATTATTATTCGGTTTGAGTATTTAAAAGGGAAGGAGGAGGAGGAGGAGGTGAATTTCAGCCAAAGTTTATACTCGCCAACTATTAGTCGAGTGGAAGATATATGTTATTGTCCCTAGAGCGTGCGGAATAATCGTAAGGAACGTGGCCTGCTGGGCCCAACGAGATTGCGCAGTAGTATCGGGCATGTCAGTAATTCGACCCCTCAGAGAGCGAACGAGCATGGGAGTACAGGATCCACAGCCATTTGAGATTCTTATAGAGTCTCTCTTATAATATAATATAATATAATATAATATAATATAATAAGGAGAAGCGGGGAGAGAGTAGGATGAGGCCCAAAGACCGAAGACCGAACACCAAAGAATGGGACTCAGTTCGTGCATGACCCAAAGAAACCCCTGCTGAGCCGACTCGATCCGATCCGCTGATCCCCGACCGAGCTGACGCAGATACCATCTCTCCTTGCACCGAATGGTCCCCGATCCTCGTCCTCATCCTCCGATTCTCGACCAATACCTGGCCAACTGAGAACTGCAACAGCTCCAGCAAGTACAAGGATGCACGGGCCCACTTTAAACGCACGGCGTGACCTCTCGTTACCGGATTACCATCATTCTTGTCCAGTTATTGTCCCGTGGCCGGGATTTCAGCCAGTGGCTGGCTCTAAGATCGGCCCCAAACCGGGTGGGCCTGGCTCTATATTCCCGCGGTGATTCTCCACCTCTCTATTTATCTTTTCCTCCTTCTTAATTCTCAATCTCCTCAGTCTCCTCTTCCCCTTATTTTTATCCTTAGATATACGATTAATTGATCCCGTTTCGACTTGTCACGCTCGCTATCTTGTCCCTCATAGTTCCCACGTGGCCAAGGTGAGCTACAGTGGCCAATGAATTCACTCGTTTATTCTCATCTCTTCCCTTCTGGTCCTACTGATAGCATCTCGATCTCTCCATGAGTTGACAAATGTTTTTGGGCAGTCGAAAAAAAAAAAATCTCCGGATGATTATTCCTTCGGATCGCGATCAATTGCCTCAGATCGTATCACGATCGTGATCCTTCGGCATTCCTCATTTTTCACTTCTCATAGCTCATAGCTCATAGCTCATAGCTTATAGCTCATAGCTCATAGCTTATAGCTCATATAGCTCATAGCTGATACTTCATACCTCATAGTAAGAATAATATTTCTCAAAGTCCAAACATTTAACCAAACATCAGAGCAAGCTGATCTGATAAATTTGAATAAATAAATCCCGGATTACCCGTTGGTCCGCTAACCAAACATTAAATTCTTATTCTACCGACTCATCTTTCGTCTGTGGTCTCATTTTGTTGAGGATCAGGCATAATAATTTTCCTCAACTTCCATACTTTATGCCACAATATTCTCAACCGTTTATTCCTATTCCTATTCTTGAGGATTGCCGATAAGAATATTGATGGCTTCTCCAAGTTATGCCTCAATTGTTCCCACGAGGTCAACATACAGAAGACACTAAACACATCACATTTATTTAATATATACTTATATATATATACTTATATATATATATATATATATATATATATATATATATATATATATATATATATATATATATATATATATATATATATATTGATAGTACACACAAGACACAACACACTTGACAATATTAAGACAATTGTCAGGTCGTTATTCCAGGGAGGACGTCTTATGGCCTTCAGCTAACCAGCAGCGACGACAAATGTTAACGTGACCGTGGAGTCAATGATTGTAACGCGAACACTATCGGTTTGCACACCATCAAAATATAAACTTTCTCACGACACCGATCCCACCGCACATGTGTATTGTTTATGGAGGAGGTACAACTCTTGAACCTGTGTACTCTGTACTCTGTACTCTGTACCGTAAACTTATACCTCAATATATATTAGTACCCTTTATTCGATCATAATATAAATATAAATGCCAACAAGTGGATAAGAATATATTTTATCTGTAAGGAGTAAGGAGATTAAAACCATCGAATTTAATATAAGATAGAATATAAGAGCAACCCAAGACCCATATCCATATTGGTAGTTCTAAGCAGGCTGTCGGAAACAATTTACAACATCGATGCACCAGGGTCTTGAGTTACAGTAGCAACACATAAATTCACATGAATCCTGGTAGTGGCTTACGCAAAACATATCCGCCTCTTCTCTTGGTTATTTTCTTAAGTACAAACATCACTCTTTCTTGTTGGTGTATTGTAACTTATAATACATAACACAGAGTGCTCTATAACCTCCTTCTTCTCTTTATCCTTCTCCTTGTTCTATTGGTGGTCGGCCTACACATCAACATCATCAACATCATCACCAGCAAAGGTATCCTCCATCTACCTTTGGGTCTCTCTCACGCATATAACGGGCGTTAATTCACCGAGACAACGTGCAACTGGCGTTGATGTGCCCACCCCGATGAACCGGGCTGCAAATCAAGCGCAATGATGAAACATCTATCGGCCATTTGTTTGACAATATTTATTTTATTTTTATTTTATTGATATAATAACTGACCTACGGTTTCGTAAAATTACAATACGTGTCGAATAATTATTAAATACAACTCATTATTCAAGTATCCTTCCTCATCATTAGATGTATTGTATTTGTAATTTTACTAAGATTTAGTTTTTTAAAAGATTTGTAATTTAACAAAAATTTTGAACAGTGTGTAGTTGGAGCGTATTGGCCCCAACCGGTTTCTGTTTCTCGTACCGGAGTAGCCAGCGATCGAGAGGTCGCTCTCCTACATACCTCTATACCCTCGCCCCTCTCCTCTTCTCGGAGAGTATGTGCGCGTGTTGGTTGTACCGGAGATCGAATCATTAACGAGAATCAAATATCCCCCCTCGTGATGCCTCGAATACGCTCTCGTCCCCGAGACGTTTGGAATATCAGAGATCCCAATCGGTCGTATAAATTATGTTCAATTATAATCCTTTCTACCCCCCCCCACCCCCTGCCCCCTACCCCCTACCCACCCCTCCGCTCCTCTTCCTCTGACCCCTTATGATCGGCCCCTTATTCATGCACTCTCAGCGCTGACGCAGTAGACCCGTAGTTCAGATATATTGTATAAAATATAAATAAAAAATAATACTATTTGAAGAAATAGAAACTAATGATCCGAGGATGATACTTAATAACCAGTAGTCCATAATGAACAATCAAAGCTTTATGCTAAAATCACAGTATGTATATGGGTGATTATTCGCTGGAGATAAAATCTGGTGGATATGTGACTAGTCTTGATGATCGCCGAGATCGTTTAGGCCTTCGTTTTTATTTATATTTTTATTCTTCTTATTTGGTTTCCCTCGCCGCCATTTCTTCTTCTTCTTCTTCTTCTTCTTCTTCTTCTACTTTGTCTTGTTCTTCTTGAGGAATCTCTTTTTTAAAAATATTTTTTAACCTTTTTTTATGAATCGCGTGTTCACGTACACACACCGCACACACACCAGACTTTTATTAAATACTTAAGGCTGTACTAGAGATACTCACACAGTCGGTCGGATGTTTAAATTATTCTCGACGGCAATAACAACAGGTGCCGTGGATTCTCTGGACAGCCGTTAACTTGTTCTAGGAAGAACCGCACAGATGTCTCACTACGTCAATTTTATTATTTCTAATGCTCCCTTTTCTGGGCTTTAGGCTTTAGGCATTGGACTAACCAACCGATTCCCATAACCATTTCTTTTTTTTATTCTTCATCTTCTTCTTGTTCTTGTTTTAGTTCTTCTCTGGATTCTCTGGATTGTGTTATTTGATCTTTATAAACATTCCTCGTTAGTAGTTTTCTGCGATCCTCAGGAATGGTCAACCGCGGTTAGAGGATACAGGATATAGGATATAGGATATAGGAGCTAGTAGCTTAGTAGCCTTTCTTTAGGTGGTCGAAATGTTGAGTATCAAATAAAGAGCGGGAATGATACAAAGTTGCTGGTACTTTGGCACTGTACAATGTTCGATGTAACATATCGTTTCGAGAATCACGAATAAATATTCTCTCAGGTAAACAAGTCCAAGAGTAAGGCTTTAAGATAAAGCGTCGAGATAGGGTGACCGCGGCGTCTCGTTATTTCCTCGAGAAAAGGACTACTCAAGTAATGGAACGAGAAATCATGATCCGTAAGCGAATCGGATTCACGTGTCCACGTAATCGAGGAGGTAATTACCAAACGTTAAACATCTATACCACTAACTCCGATACTCCAGAAGACTATTTCCATCTTCTTCTTATTTAAATTCAATCTGCCTAATTCAGAATTTACAATTTCGACATTAACATTTTTTTTTTTTTTTTTTTTTTTTTTTTTTTTTTTTTTTAACCCAAATTATTAAATTATCCAGGTACATCAATTATAAATAACATTTTACGCTTTATCTTCAATTAAATAAAAAAATTAGCCACAATAAGTATGTTGATGGCTGTCTTTTATCACAATAACAAACCATTCGAAAGTAATCAAATTATTTTACGAGTTCGATCAAATGTAATTGCGAGTAAAGACCCATCAGGAATTATTTTATCACCCGTGGGTATTTTTTTTTTTTTTTTTTTTTCTTTGGTCTTTATTTCGGCAAACATGATTTAAGATAGAAAATAAATAAATAAATAAATATATAATACATAAAACATAATAATAAACAAGGAAGACAAAACGATTTAGCATTGCTACCGGCTCCGATAAATATTTATAGAAATCGCGTGATCGTGGGCCGGTCTTGCGTGACTGTAAAAATATTCCTTAGCAGCGCGTAATTCACTAAAGTAATAAATAAAGTCTCAAGTCTCACAAGAGTCGAACGAACCAACAGCAGTCCTCCGAACATACCCCGGAAAAAAAGAGCTTTTGAGCTAAATAAATTAAGCGTTACTTGCAAAAAGATTACAAAATAAAAAAAAAAAAAAAAAAAAAAATCTAATAATAAATAATCTGAGCAAGATTAATAAAGGACAAAAGATTAAATATATGGTAAATTGATTAATTATTCAATTGATTTTGATTTTTCACCTGGTTGTTAATTGAAATTGAAATCACTGTATGTACAACACCGGATCATTGCTCGCGTGTACACATGTTAAAATATGACGTCATAATACATGACTGGATGTATTACACACAGTAGTAAAGTTGTTTTATGTAATATGTAACTGAGTAAAAAGAGTATATAAATAATAAAATAAAACAAACTAAAACAAGGTTACACTGTTATTGGCTGTCGGGTCTACCTGTAGCGTATCAGGTAAACCCCATACTTAATTAATTTTCGAATTACGACGTTAAATTTATAATACGTTAAATTTGATTACAGGTTCGCGTAACGGTCCTCGATAAAAATGACGTCGCACCTTCATGGGGTCCCGGACCCTGGAGATTTGAGGTGTCCGAGGAAGCGCCACCAAACACCATCGTAACAGTCCTGAAGGCCCAAGATCCAGATACCATCGGGAACCTCCGCTACAGTTTAATAACCTCCCCGAAGATCAGCCCCAACGATTACAATTACGAGGATCCGTATTCGCCGGCGAGCGACCGCGGAATCGAGAGCCAGTTTCGGCTGGACCCGATCAACGGACAGCTCCGGCTTGTGGAGGCCCTCGACAGAGAGACCAGGGAAAAGTATGTCCTCAGAGTGAGAGCTGATGATGGATTACAGCATACGGACATCAATCTCGTCATTCAGGTAAGCATAATTGTCTTATTGTTTTATTCTTATTTGCCGGTACCGGTGCCGGTGCCGGTGCCGGTGCTAGTACTGGTAGTGGTAATAATAAACTAAATGCAGGCGCTGGAAGACTAGAGGATTGAGGAGCACGAGATTATAATGTAATGAGGAAACGTCGAACGGTAAATCTGCTGGTCGCAAATTGCGAGTGCTCGGTCATTCCTGGCAGTGAGTTAGAATAGCTGGATCGGCTGAGAGTTAAAGAGAGAGAGAGAGAGAGAGAGAGAGAGAGAGAGAGAGAGAGAGAGAGAGAGAGAGAGAGAGAGAGAGAGAGAGAGAGAGAGAGAGAGAGAGAGAGAGAGAGAGAGTGCTCCGCGAGGATAGAGCAGGAAGTTTCTTCAGTGTGACCTCCAGAAGCCTCGGGGGACCGCGTGGGTCGGCCGAGGGTCTCTCAATAGCGTACTAACTTTCCGGAACCGGCCCATCCCCTTCGCTCTCGGTATCTCTAACTCTCAAACTCCAATTGCCTCTGCTAAATTAATAATATCCATACAAAGCTCCGAACAAAATGTGTAGAGCAATCCCTCGGGACAAAATACTGTCGATGCTATGCAATTTGTATAAATCCTTCTTAAGACAACTAATAACCTGGATTCTTTATCTTAAACGGACAAACTGCATCAACCAGATCGAGGTGGAAGAGAGCAGCGGGCCCTCCAAAGCCAGCCAGGAATGTCAACTCGATCATAGTTTGCTCTTTCGGTCCAGTAAAAGAGGGACCAACCAATCAGACCATCTTCGTCTTCTGGTTTCTTTAACCGTTCTTCCTCCACAACACCCCCTCTTGCTTCATTCCATGCTTCTGGTTGTTCTCCTTCTCCTCCTCCTTCTTCTTTTTCTTCTTCTTCTTCTTCTTGGATTTTTATAACTCCTACTGCAGCCTCCTCGTTGTCCTGTCGATCGGACCCATGGTGTTAGTTTTTACAGAGCTTCTGTCACGGCTCCCGATCCTCTGGTTCTTTTTCCATTGGTTATTTTTTGCTGATCCACAACAAACTGTACACCGCGGCCAGTAAATAATTACACATTATATATAAAAATCTTCTACTACTTCTTACCAACTTTCTTGTTGACTATAACCTCCCGAAGGTTTTATTTTCTGTTTTGTTCCTGTTCTCGTAGATGGACATCATCGAACCCAAATAGGCCCAATGAAATTATTATTCTATTGCAAGTAAATCGGAATGCAGGTCTCGAGACGAGACGACACCCGATAACCAGATACCAGATCAGTCTTTACGAGCGAGTCTACTCAATAACGGTAATCTCGTGATCCTCGACCTCACTGCTCGATAGTCTTTTAAATCCCGACACGCTACAATGCTTGGATCTAGCTGTAATTCACCTCAAAGCCTGAAACTCCTCCAGTGTTGTTGTTAATAATGATAATTCACCTACAATTTATGATTCCAGGTGACAGACACAAACGACAATGCCCCGGTCTTCCAGTCGATGGCGTACTCGTTCGATGTGGCAGAGAATGTACCTCGGGGGAGCAGAATTGGGCAAGTAATAGCGACAGATGCTGACGCCGATGGGCCCAACAGCCAGCTGAGTTATGCCCTGATATCCGATTGGGCGAACGACGTATTTTCCCTCAATCCAAGCACCGGCGTCTTCACCCTGACGGCGAGTCTCGACTACGAACAGGTAATAAAATAAAATCGAGTGGTGAGTAACGCCCGTAGATTAGATAGTTGCGGATGAATGGAAGAGCCATCATATAAACCGTGTAAGCGGTGCCCTGAGGCCAGCGAAGGAGGTCCTCAGTCCTCGACTTGCTCTTCTTCCCAACCACATAAACTTTAGATGTTTTTTCGACGATTATACCACCTTTTAAGTAGAGCTTAGGGGACTAGAATTCTCAACCCAGACAGCCAGCAACGCAAAGGCTCAAGGGAGAAGTCAAGGGGCCTCTAATGGTAGTCCATCCAAACTGGCGTATAAGATAGCTCCGCGGGAGACGAACAAGATGAATAGCGTCTTTAAATTCGGCAGTAGGTAGGGCCTTATAGTAGGGAGCAGTTTGCCCAAAAAAAACACCAACAGCAGACTGCTGATCAGAGTTTTTGCGTAGAAGGGTGCAACGTTCTCCACCAGGGTGGTAGATTGACCGGTAGAAAAATTCCTCCGTATACTTAACTCGGTCTCTTTCTCGCTCTGGTCCTAAATCTGCTGCTTCGAACGTAAAGGGGGGACCGACTGAAACAAAAATAACAAATATTAAATTCTGAAATCGCTTATAGAACCCTTCATCAAACTAAACGTCCTTCCAGATACAGACCGAGATTATTGGGCATGCAGCCATCAAATAAACGTTATACATATCCGAGGTAAGCAGTGCAAAAATAACACACTCTCGCCTATCTCAAGTAAATCCTTAAGTATAGAGCACAATGGGACTTACTGCTCAACGACCTACCTTATGTAGCATTAAACCTGCACCAGATTAGAAATTCCGTTCTTTTGTTACCAATTAGTTTTTTTTTTTTTTTTTTTTTTTTTTTTTTCTCTTCATCATTGTGAGTTGTGCCCCTTCGGACGCACGAGCCGAGAGTTATATTGCGGGCAAGTTGTAAACACCCAGCGAACGGGTTTTATTGTTACCCGACTAATTTCTACAACTACAGCAGGACCTGAGTCCCGTTTACGATACAGCAACTGGTGTTCCTTCCGAAGGAATTATTTTGGTTACCAATAACTGGGAGCTTTTATTTCAGTGTAACCAAATATGAATGAGAAATTGCCCTCCATTGAATAATAAAACTTTAAAAGGCTGTCAGTGCGTTAAATAATTTATTATTATTATTATTGAGAAAAAAAAAGGTGATTGTATCAACAGATTTCCTTTAGCGACCGCAAAGGAACAGTTTTAATAATGAACGTAAGGCCTTTTTCTTGTAGAGAGTTTCTCCGTGTGAGTCTATATCTGTGAGCGAGAAGATTTGCGTCGTTAGCCAGTCAATTACAAACTGTTGGTGCGATAAACGGTTGAACAATCTTGAAAACCCGTTTTATTTTTTCTATTTATCTGTCTTCTCTTGTTCTATAGGTCCAACACTACATCCTCGTTGTCCAAGCAACAGACGGCGGTTTACCAGCACTATCAACCACTGTCACTGTCTACTGCAATGTCGTTGATCTCAATGACAATGCCCCGATATTTGAGCCGGGACCACACGGGGCAGATGTATTGGAAAATACGACAACCGTTACCGCTGTTTTGTCAGTTGCCGCTCAGGATTTGGACTCTGGTGACAATGGCCGTGTTGTCTATGACATTATCAATGGCGACGACAATGGGGATTTCGGGATCGCGTCAAATGGGACGGTATTTACCCGGAAACTGCTCGACCGTGAGACAAAATCGATCTACAATCTGATTATCAGAGCCCAAGACAGCCCGACACTTGCTGTCAAACCGCTTTCATCGACGGTCCAGGTGACCATTGTCCTCCTAGACGTGAATGACGTTGCGCCGGCATTCATATCCTCCAACCAGACTTCGATAATGGAAAACTCTCCGCCCAATACCGTGGTAATGGCCATCAAAGCCGTGGACAAGGATGAAGGCCGCAACGGCTATGTTGAGTATTCCTTGAAGGAGCCCTCGCTCTCGTTCAATCTCGGAGCCGTCGACGGATTGCTGCGCATCGCAGAGCCTCTAGATCGTGAGCGCAGGCAAAATTATACCCTGAGAATTTCGGCAAAGGACCGCGGAGAGCCCCCAAAGTCCTCGGAGGCGACAATCACAGTGTTGGTGTTGGACGAGAATGACAATGCGCCGATTTTTGACCCCAAACAGTACTCGGCAACAGTCGCTGAGAACGCGAGCATCGGCGCTAGTGTTCTTCAAGTCTCAGCGACAGATCGTGATGAAGGTGCTAATGGTAGAATGCGTTACAGCATCGCTCTGGGCGATGAGAATCGTGATTTTACGATCTCCGAGGACGCCGGACTTGTCCGGGTAGCCAAGAATCTAAACTTTGAGCGTAAATCACGGTACAGATTGACAGTTAAGGCCGAAGATTGCGCGCCGGAAATTGGCGAACCGTCACGTGATGACACTGCTGAAGTAACCATCACTGTTCTTGACATCAATGACAATGCGCCTGTTTTTCTCGACTCTCCTTACCTCGCCTACGTCATGGAGAATATGGTTCCGCCTGGTGGTGGTTTCGTTATCCAGGTATGTACTTATTTTTATTTATTTATTTATTTATTTACACTTTGTTGCTTAATCCAGGGTATTGCAAAATTCCCTGGATCGATAAAAAAAATATAAATATAAGTGTCTATTAATAAATATAAAGCTTCAGTTGTAGTTTCAGACAAGTGATGTCTATTGAAAGCATTGAAATGGATAAATATTATGACTATTGTCATAAATATTTATTGATACAACATTACTGACGTGGTACATGAATATCTGTTAGTTTACGCGGCACTTTTAAACTCAGTACTTTTAATCTCAATACCCGTAACGACATAAAAGACCCCTGACGTACGAGTGGGAGTTCAGAGAAAGTGCTTGACACATCTCGGTGTTAATACTTACAGTTTGTTAAAAGGACTATAATCGGAATTTTGCTCATAAAATATCATACTATTTTTTATTTTTCTCTATTTGTCCAAGAGGTGTAGTATAGTAGGTTGTATAAATATAAAGTATAAAGTATAATACAGTGAATTTATCCATTTAAATGGGATTATATTATTCAGTATCTGGTTTTCATGATATGTTGTTAAAGTAACAAATAGCAACAGTAACTACTGCTGCTTTAGTCTATCTTCAATGGTATTTCCATGGCATTAAACACGGCGTTTCACTTAACAGCTCAATTCAGATCTATATTTATCCATATGTAGAGTTTATTTAAGTGTGTAATGTGAAAGTAAAACTTTCGAGCGATAGCAATTAATAATAAATTTAATAACTACTAATTTAATAGATAAGAATTGGCAATAATAAAAACCAAGGGGAAATTTGTTTTTAAGGTAAAGGCTTACGACGCAGACACGCCGCCGTATAATGATCAAGTACGGTATTTTCTCAAAGAGGGGGACACCGATCTCTTCCGTATAAACGCTAGCACCGGTGATATTTTTCTTCTTAGGCCTTTGGATAGAGAAATGATACCGGATTATACGCTGACACTGGTCGCTATGGATACAGGTAAACCATTATTCCTTTTTATTTAATTGAAAATTTTTAAAAATCGTAATTTTTAAAAGTCATAATTTTAATTAATACCTCGAGCCTTTTTTTAAATCTGGTATTTGTTTAAATTATAATTTTATTTAATCAGGATTAAAGAGGAAACTTTTTCACATGAAGTTAGTTAGTGGTATTTCTCGGTAATTCTTATCTTACTGTCGATGGTTAGAATTGCGCAAAATCTAGCGTTACATTGTAGGTTTTACGTTTAACGTTTAGCAGTGGCTGGATGTAAGGCTCTGTGTATTGAGAAGAGTTCTTAGGATATTGGTTGGTGGTTTTGCTGCTGATCGGCTTTATCCGTGAGTCACATAACTTGGCTTTAGAAATGGTCTGAGCGCGATCGCACGACACTGAATAGCTAGAAGCAAGATACGGAGTCGATTGCATCTTGGTGCTTGGTATCCACCGCGTAAATTCCACGGGCTGTGCTATTCTAGCGTGTGTAAGCTAAGAACCACCAGCCCCTTGAGCTTCGGGCTCAACTACACATGCATATATAACACATAAACGTAAACATGTGTGTATATATATATATATATATATATATATATATATATATATATATATATATATATATATATATATATATACCAGTGAAATCAACAGTAAAAGATAAACGCAAGGTTGAAAGAAGTAGTCGAAGTCTTGTTCGTCGACGAGGACGTACACACTAACCAAACTCTATGTTCTCTATGTTCTACTCATCTCTATGAAAAATATATATACACATATAGTTTAACATTATAAAGTAAGAGACGTTTAATTCTACACTCTTCTTCCCGCGCATTCTTACTTTTTTCTGGTTTATTTTTTTCATCCTTCCTTAAAGCTGTTACACGACATACGTCTCTATCTTACATCTATAACTAAGTAACCGAGCACTCGGTACCTTTTATTCCGTGACAAACCTTGCGCCCGAGTACTTATATCACAGAGCTATCGCAAATAAACCAATAGATGAAAAAACTTAAAAAAAAAAAAAAATTAAAGGTTTAAATAATAAATAAATAAAAATATATATTATACATACAAACACCCGTCTGTAATAAATCTAACTATAAGTATCGAGTATTATGTTGATGCTGATACTAATACCTGAAACCTGGGAAGCTTCTCGTGCTGGATATTATACACCGAGCACTCTTTAAACTTGCTCACTGCACAAAAAATGGGAAAATAATGAAGGGATCCAGCATCATCAGGAGTTTTGCCAGATTTTTATCGTAACGGTACACTCTTGCCGGTCAATAGTCGCTAGCAATGGAAAAATTCCGGAAGATGAGATCGCCAAGTGCAAAGTGCAAGGTACGAGGTGCAAGATGTAAGCTCCAGTAGTTGAGAATTATTCGCTGGGGACTATGATATCATGCTGTAGAAAGGTTACACAGCTATAAAGTTGGTCGGTGGGTAAAGAAAAAGTTCCCCGTCTGAATCTTTAACAAAAAGAGACAACCTCGGGTACAAGGGGATAAGAGACAGTGGTGGTGCTGAGGTATAAACTTTAAAACTCACGGGATATAAGGTAAAGGGCACCTTATACTTGTTCTTATTCTCGATTTTTATTTTTTTTTATTATTTTTATTATTTTGTTCCCTTCTTTAAGATGTGTGTAACGTATAGGTGTCTTGGGTCTCTCGGTCTCTCGGTTGGTTGTAGCGCAAGTCCACCTGGATTATCTGTGCATCAAACCTCGCGGCAACCGATACGAGTTCTCATATTATTCTTGTCTTCTTTTACTTTCTCTGAAATAAGAATAACAGGGAATTAACGTTTAATCTCATACTCTACACTACACTGAGATTCAAAGTCTCTTATAACGCATCGTGTTACCATTTCATGGAGACCCTAGTCTCCAAATATTATCTTTCTGTATATATTAACTAATTTACTTAGCCAATTAAATTTATAAATTTATAAATTTACAAACTCTTCTCTGTAATTATTTATTGGATTTTATTATTTCTTGTTCCGTTATCCAGGACAATTTGAGACACTGTTCTCTTGTTGATGGGTTTCATTATTCCGTCTCGGCACGACTAGTTGAACCGTCATACACCAGGATAAGAGAATAAAAGGGAAGAAGACGGCGAGAAATAAAACACCTTAGTAATAATAACTTTGGCTGGTTCGTTCTCTTCTCGGCGTCTCTAATAGGCCGGTCGTGCGACAAACCCCTGGCATCTTATTATCCGATTCGCTGAGGCATTGTCCTGGCAAATTTCGAGGACAGTCACGTATAAATGAATTTTTTATTTTGAAATACCTTTTATCAATCTCGATGTAACGTCTTATTATTTATTGGATTTTCTCGTCCATCACTCGTCGGCGAGAACAGACCATAATCATAACCATAACCATAACTATAATAATAACGATATCTAAATATAGAATAATAATAATATAAAGATTACGATTTAATAAAAACACACTGTTACTCTACTCGTGGGAGTCTCTCCTTCAAATAAAGACGTTAATAATTACGTTAAATACACATATGCCAATGAGCTGCATCTTTTATAGCACAATGAATCTCTTTTTCTATCTGTGTTTACACTTGTACTAAATAAACACGTGGGACTTGAAAATTGCTGACGAAGAACTCACCAACCTTCGGGAACTCAATAAATAAACAAACCGAATAAAATAAAAATCTAAATGCTCGATTTTAAGATTCAATGAGAAGATAATACTCTTTGCCCTCCTTTTCGATTTTTTTTTTTTTTAATTATTTTTAATTCTCGGGCACACCCCAGTAGTCCGCGTTCACGGTTCCCCGGCATGTTGCCGGTTGCGATCCTCAAGAAGAGCAGAGTTATGACGCGCGATTATGATAATCGGTCCCGAGTACCTCCTCTTTTTATTCCTTTAATCCGCATCTTCTTTTTCTCCTCCATTTCTTCTTGTTCTTCTCTTTAATGTCACTTCTCTTTTCACTTGCCCGGTCCGCTATCCTCGGTGCCTTATCTTCCAAGTAGAGGCATACATCTACTACACTTATATAAGACCATAATAAAAGAAGAAGAAGAAATAAAAAAAAAAAAAAAAAAAAAAAAAAAAAAAAAAAAAAAAAAGGCCGGGAGGGAATGAGGTCCCCAAGCCCCTCGTATATTATATTATACTTTATTCATACTTTGCCGTCACACTCCCTTATATTCTCTTATTAAACCGCTTCACTCCATTGAATTATTGTTATTATGATTACACTAATAATAATTGTAATTGTTATTATTAGTTGGGAAGAAAATAGTATAGGAAAGAAGGTAAAGTGCGGCCGTGAATAAATGTTACTACTCGATGGGGAAAGAAAAGAGATAGTAAGTAATAACAACAACAATAATGTTAAACAGATAGCAATCTGGAATTGGAAGTGAATAAAAATAAATTTTACGAGGATAAATATATTGTCTGGAGGTTGGTCTCGCTTAAAATGGGAATTGTTAACTTTAAATTGAGGTAAAAATAACTTAAATAATGAATTCTAGTGTTAAAGTCTGGTGACTTGAGTGTCAAGTGCATTGAACGGGCTGCACAACCATCTGTGCACTTAATGCCGATGTTGAGGGTTGTAGTTGTGTTAAGGACGTCCTTGTCCAATTGTCACTAGGTGAGTGACACCGTTTATGGAAGAAATCGGAATTTAAATCTAGAGTACACGTAAACTCCCAAGTACCTGAAAATAAATAAATTGTCAAGATTAATAAAAGGAACAATAAGTTCGAGAGAGCTCTAAAATAAGATAAATAAAATAAAAGTGATATCAGTAGCTGGTAAATAAGACAAGTCTTGATTTCTCCAACTCTACTCAAGAATATAATCTATAACGTTGGCAGGATAGAACGTTCTCCGTTCTCCGTTCTCCGTTCTCGGGGTCCTACTCGTTTAGTTAATGCCGTTTGAAATAAGATTGCTCGTTTACTGAAAGAATATCCAGAGCAGCGTGCGAACAACCGGAGTTAAACGACAAGCTTGGGATCGAGATCTCGAGAAGAACAGCCAAGACGGTTACTAACTTTGTTGGTTATACTCTGTACTCGGTGGAGGTTTAGCTGGCTAAAGATCCCGAGGAACACTGCTAGCTAGGACAATGACGAAGAGCTGGAAACTGCAAGGTCGAGCTTCGGATTCCACGCGCTCCTTTGATTCACCGATCCACATTCGATTCGTAGTTGCCGGGTGTTATAATTGGAAGGTCGCGCGCAAATTGTCTTATCCGAGTGTAGAGATCAGCTCCAGGTCTCTTGGGTTGTCACTGGGCTGAAAGCTGAGGCCCTTTGCCCACTCGTTCTTCGTTATGAGAATGGCATTCTTTCTCCTCTTGTACCTGGCTTCACTCTGCGACACTTTTATTGCCTTTCGAATAAGATAATGCCGGTATTAATACCCCAATCGAATCACATATGAGCGCCCTCTCAGATGCGTGCGCATCCAGAGAACAATGGCGACACCAGGACAGCACAAGGTCGCGTCACACCATCACCAGAATAACACCGTGTCCTTGTCTGGTCACCCTTTTCGATTCTGTCCTCAGACACACAAAGATCCTCACTCAGATGGAATTGCATTGTGTCAAGGAACAAGTGCCTGGATATTTTTATTCCTCCGGTTATTTTATCTCGGCGTTCCTTCTTCTCAGGATCTTTAATTCGGTTTGTTCCGTCCTCCGTCCTCGGAGAGTCTGGCCCAAAAATATATTCCGTCTTTATCACGGGCTTTTTCACGTACCCGACACACATCAACAACAACAACAACAACAACCAGGGCATGGACGACGGGCTGAGTCCATTCATACACACTGGAATAAGGGCTTCTATGAAGATGTTCCTCTTGCTGTTACGTAGGCCCTCGTTCCTACAGTTAAACCACCACAAATCGTCGGTCACTTTTCAACCGTGATCCTCCTCAGGGGAGATACTCTGAAATATTTATATTAACCTGAGATATATATATATATATATATATATTTTTTTTTTTTTTTTTCATCCTGACGGTTATTTTTTATTCTTACCCAACACACAACTCAACTGTGTTCTCCTTTACATTCAGTGAATGCATCATCAAGTACACATAACGAACTCTGTAAAAGAAAAAGAAGAAAAAAGAAGAGGAGGAGGAGGAGGAGGAGGAGGAGGAGGAGGACCAGCACCAGAAAAGAAAAAAGTATGCCTGAGGAATATAATAACACGCAGAACAGCTGACAATGTGATGTGGCCTCAGTGCTCGCGCTGAAATTACTGTCGTTAATAACTCGGTCTTGTTTTTAATCGCTCAGAGTCCAGCCCGAGTATGAGAATAAAGTTCACAGCGGCGGTATATTACCGTTCCTCTCACCAGTGTAATATAATAATGCACTCTACTCTCTCAAAAGAAACAAAGAATTAAATAAATAATTTATGTCGACGATAAAAATATACATGAAAAAGATTTTATAATACTTACCCAAAGATTAATAAATTTCACAGCCACTCTTCTTAGCTATTTAAACTCTTGATAACTATTTTTTGTTTTGTTACTCAATTGTGAAACAGATGGAAGACAGTAAAAGGAAAGGAGAATTAAAAATTTTAGATTAACAATGAATTATTGGGTTTTATGTGTAATTACCTTGGTATTTTATTAGCAATTATCAGTCACACGATTCGTTGTCTCTTATTATCCTCGATAGATATGGTAATAAGAAATTTTCGTAAAAAGATATTTATTTAGACATAAAAAATAAAGTCTCAGGTTTTATTGCCGAGAAATATCACTGATGGAAATTTGTATAATATAATACTATAATAAGAGACTAGAAGACAAGTGAACGGATAACCTCCCATAGCGTCGAGGTCATCTCAAATTCAAAACCCACAAGACCATGTCAACTGGAGATTAATAAATTATTATTAATACCTTTCACTATTGAATTGCTTTGATTATACTTACCAAACTATCTCGATTTAAACATCAATCCCCCTTTTATGTTCACAATATTATTATTATTAATACGTGACGTTTTGTAAATAAAAACTGCCAGCTCGTTTGAACTTGCCGCTGAGAATATGACCCGCCATTTCTGACGCTAACCTCCAAACTCTAAATAAAATAAAATCAAATAGAACTTCCGTATTTTATAAAGCTTTTATTTACTAAAAAGCATTGCTGCATAATAAATATCATCTCTTTATTACCAACACTTGCCTGCAAAACGAGCCTTAGCACCTGCGCTTACATGTATATAAATATAAATATACACACCAGAGTAGAAAGAAGAAATAAATGCCGGGCCGATAAATCATAAAGGAGCTAAAAAATTCAGCTTATATTTGAGTTTATTAAAAAAAAATATTAAATAAATAACAATAAATAAAAGCGGATATGCATATATATATATATATATATATATATATATATATATATATATATATATATATATATATATATATATATATTTTTTTTTTTTTTTTTTTTTTATTTCCCATGACAAGTGCCGGGTTTATGTTATAAACTGCAACTTTGCGGTGGAAACTTATGGCGTATTTACAAAACAATTTTATAAATAGCCCGGGGTGTGTGTTTTACAGGTTGTGAAACACACACACACACACCAGAGTTACAAGTGTTTTTTTTTTTTTTTTTGAAGTTTCGAATTTCTTCTCTGTATTCAGTTAATTTAACAACAACATATCTGGTATTCTTCTCTGCTCCCCTTTCCCTCAATCATTAAAATCATAACTTATCAATGTATATTATAAAATAAGTACTCTATAGATTGGTATTCATATGTATATGTAAGTATATAAATATATAATGTTTTTTTATTCATACCATGGGATTTTATTCGACGATTACGGCGACTTTGATGCTTTCGAAATGGCTGGAAGGAGCCACGGGTAATGGCGGTTGGATCTTACATTTGCAAGCGTGGTATCGAGGGCTCGAGGGCACCAAACAAGTCCTCGAATACGAGATCGTATGATGAAGAAAGAGAACTTCCTCCCTTGACTACCACCATCATCAAAAAGCCACCTCTACCTCCACCGCCACCTCCACCTCCACCTTTACATCGTCTTCTTAAAGTTTATTCTCACCGGGCTGCTGAAGAAATAAAACCGAGGGGGAGAAGAAAGTTAATGCAAAAGAGAACAACGCACCACGGTTTTAATTTATTGAACCTTTGTTAATTTGAATATTATGATTTATAGTATTGTTACGACTACGGTCGCCCTCGTTGGTTGCGCTCATGATTGGAGGCTAGGGTATATCCCATACGTCGGCTTTAAAGCTTTCAAAGCTGCTACCAATAAAAATATTATCCGATAAAATACTTATTCCGACTTTAAAAGCAAGTGCAGAAGACATACCAGCGCTTGCCCGACAATATAACGATAATATTTCCACTTGCTTCATTTGCTTCACTTGCTTCATTTGCTTCACTTGCTTGGGTTCTTTAGTTGCTTGACGTATCCAACAAAGAGGTTAAAAATGAAAATTCGCAAGAGCTTCTTCAGAACCTAGAAAGATTTGACCTTCACCGCTATCTCGAGCCTTTCTTAGCAGCTCCCCGTGGAGTTAGAGCCATTGAATCTACCGCGCGTGGCCCTGGTGGTCGTTGAAGATTAATCGCGAATGAATTTGTCATACTCATACATTCATACACAATATACACACCAATAAACACCATTCTTTATAAATAAATATTTATAAAAATCCATTGCACATACATATCCCGCTTATATTTACTCTTGAGATAAATACAAATGTATATTAAGTATAAAGAGTGGTAAGATCTTAACGAATGACCGTACTACCCCGAGGCGCCCAAAGCCTTATTATTTTTTCCCGAGGATCCTTTCCGAGGAGTAGTCAGTTCTCTTGTTCCTTACACATCCTTGCCGAGGTATGACATATGATCACTAGTAAATGCCCACACCCCCGTCTTTATACTCCGAGAATTAGTCTTAAGGCTTATGGTATTTTTTAAACTTAACAACAAAATATTCCGCCTCTTATTCTTACTATTAGCTTCTTTATTTCTTCTTCGAAAGATTATTACAACAAATAATATAAAATAAAATAAAATAATTAATTGTTTCAGGCTCACCGCCATTGACTGGCTCAGGTGTGCTAAAAGTAATAGTCCTTGATGTTAATGATCATAGTCCTGAGTTTTCAAGACCAGATTACAAAGCTACCGTTACGGAAAATAATCCCGGTGGTACTTGGGTCGCTAAGCCCACGGCTACGGATAAAGATGAAGGATTAAATGCCAAGATTAGGTATGTATCTCCTTTAAACATCATTTTAAAGACACATCAATAAATATATCATCATCATTCTATTAAATTACCCATTATAAACATTATCATTATGATTATAACTTATATCCATTATAGGTACAGTCTTCTTGGTGAGAAAACAGAGAGATTCTCCGTAAATCCAGACACCGGTGAAATAGTTACTCTGGTGTCCTTGGACCGCGAGCAGACCTCGGTCTACCACCTGACTCTAATAGCCCAGGACTCAAGTCCAACTGAGCCGAGAGCCGCTGCTGTTAATTTGACCATTTACGTCGCTGATGTCAACGACAACGCGCCTCGCTTTTCCAGTCCAAGGTACACGGCTTACGTTCCGGACTTCACCAAGCCCGGAGACTTTGTCTTTGGCGCTAAAGCCGTCGATGACGACGACGGAGAAAATTCTAGGATCGTTTACCACCTCCAGGGTGACGACGCGCATCGTTTTGTAATCGATAGCTCAAACGGCGTGATTCGCGCGGCTGAGGATCTATCAAACTCCAAGGCAACTTATCAGCTGCAAATCCGCGCTTCGGATTGCGGGCAAGAATCCCAAAGTGACACTGCAGACCTGGTGATCCACCTCTGTGACCGACAGCTCTTTCCCAGCTTCAAATCCTCGATCAACACGAGATTCACTCTGACAGAAGACATACCCGAGGGACGGATTATCACTACACTGAGCGCCACGACGCCGAAAGTTGGAGCTGCGAGTAATCTAGTCTTTGCGATGGCTGGTGGGAATGTCGGCGACGCCTTAAGGATTGACTCCTCTACTGGAGATGTGCTGGTCGCTGCAGGATTTGATTACGAAACAGCGCCAACTTACGAAGCTTGGGTTGAAGTCAGAGATTCAGACAATCCTCCTTTGAGATCAGTCGTCCAACTGCTGATCAATGTTACCGATACTAATGACAATCCTCCGATCATAGAGGCTGTTATTTACAACGCTACTGCTTTAGAAGAAGAATATCCGCCACTGTATGTCACTAAAATCACTGCCAAAGACCTTGATTCTGCTGAAAACGGATTGGTCACCTATTACCTGGTCAATGACTACGACGAGTCCTTTATGATCGACGAAAACACCGGTGAAATTAGCACAAATGCAAAGCTAGATCGGGAAGAAATTAATTGTTACGAGCTGATAATCGAAGCTAGGGACCAAGGTAAACCGAGGTTGTCGGGAACAGCGACTGTTATCGTCAGTGTCTTGGACAAGAATGACAACCCGCCCCGTTTCACCCGTCTGTTCAGTGTAAACGTTACCGAAAACGCAGAAATAGGAGCCTTTGTCATCAAAATAACCAGCAGCGACCAAGATATCGGAAAGAATGCCAACGTTACTTATACCTTCACCGAAAATCCTGGTGGTAAATTTGCTATCGATCCAATCACCGGCATTGTCGATGTTGTAGGGACTCTGGATCGCGAGGAACAGGACGAGTACCTACTAAAGGTCGGCGCTGCAGACGGCGCGTGGGTCGCAGAGACAACTCTGACCATAACGATCCAAGATCAGAATGACAATGCTCCTGAATTTACCAAGGAAAGCTACCACTTTCATTTTCCGGAGCTCCAGAGACGATTAGCGCACGTTGGCCAGGTCGCTGCAGCAGATCGCGACAAACAGGGTCCAAATTCAGTTATTTCTTACAGTTTACTCCACCCCTCAGACCTTTTCAACGTCGACCCGGCCACTGGGGACATATTCAGCAAAAGAACGCTGCGTTACAAGCACACTCACCGTCCGTCTTCTCCAGAAAATTTGTATTCTTTAACAGTGATTGCTACTGACAATGGAAAGCCTCCGCTGTCTTCCAAGACCATTGTCCATGTCAGCGTGGTTGATGCAAACAATAATGCACCCAAGTTCGAGCAGCGCACTTACTTATCGCCAGTCCCAGAAGCTTACGGAGTCGGCAAACGCGTAATCAAGCTAACAGCTCACGATGACGCAGACTTTGGCGTCAATGCTGAGATAGAATACACTGTCGCTGGTGGGAATTCCTCGGACTTGTTCGGAATCGAGGCCAAGACCGGCTGGATCTATATTATCAAGACCATAAAAGACATCCCAGTTGGCACGACCTTCTTGTTAGCTGTAAGAGCCACAGACAAAGGAGTTCCGTCTCAGAAAGATCAAGTTTCATTGATGCTGGTGGTAACAGGTGAGAATCGGCGAGCTCCGACCTTCGCTGCGGTTTCTTATCAAGTCCGGGTGCCAGAAAACGAGCCGGTGAACACGACAATTTTGACAGTGAGTGCGATGGACGGCGATGACGGCCCGAATGGTATGATTCGCTACAAAATATCCGATAGCGAGTGTCGGGTCTTTTCAATTCACCCCACCACTGGGGCAATCACCATCCTGGAGACTCTTGATTACGACACTATCCAGGAGTACAGGCTGAACATCACTGCGACGGACCTGGGCTTTGACCCCAAGCAAGCTGTCGCTACTCTGACGATAAATGTCTCGGATATAAATGACAACCCGCCTACCTTCAATCAGACTGTCTACGAGGCTTTTCTCCCGGAGAACTCTCGGCCCACCAGCTTTGTCTACAAGGTAGTCGCTAGAGACATTGACTCTCCGAAATACGCGGTGATCCAGTACCGAATTATCGGCGGAAGCGGCAAAGAGCACTTCCAGATCCAGCAGGACACCGGCGTAATCACTTCTCGCATTACTTTTGATTACGAAGAGGCGAACAAGTACACGCTTGACATTGTAGCAGCAAATCCTGATTCTAATCCGCAGATGGTTGGGTTCACCACCGTGGTAGTTCACATCACCGGGGTGAATGAATTTTATCCAAAGTTTATTCAACCAGTTTTCTTACTGGACGTATCGGAGAGCGCAGAAGTTGGAACCTCTGTCGGACTAATCCAGGCAACTGACCAGGACGCTGGCGATGATGGACGTGTTTATTATCTGTTCGTCGGATCGTCCAATGACCGCGGATTCTCGATCGGCTCGGAGACGGGTATCATCAGCGTATCGCGTCATTTAGATCGCGAGACGCAGAACCGGGCTGTACTTACGGTGATGGCAAAAAATTCTGGAGGGATACGCGGCAATGACACCGATGAAGCCCAAGTTATAATATCAATTCAGGACGGAAATGACCCGCCTGAGTTCTTGCAAACTACCTACGAGGCGACCGTTTCCGAGGGGGCCATTCAGGGGACCAGGATTCTTACAGTCAGGGCAATTGACAAGGACGTCAGGCCCCAGAACAACCAGTTCTTATATTCGATTATCGGAGGTAATGTTGGACAGGCTTTCAAAGTTGATCCTCAGTCGGGAGATGTTGAGACTGCCAAATTGCTGGACCGCGAGTCTATTGCCAATTATCAGCTGATTATTGGGGCTATTGACGCTGGATCACCGCCTCAGACTGGCACAGCTACGGTGAGAATTGATCTGCTGGATATTAATGACAATGGCCCGGTATTTGATCCTCCGGAAATAGTCGGATATGTTAATGAAAATGAACCTGCCGGAACTAGTATCATGACTTTGACGGCTATGGACCCAGACTTGCCTCCCAATGGTGCTCCATTTACTTATCGGCTCATTGGAGGTAGACAAGCTGATGTTGTTACTTTGGATAAACATTCTGGAGTTTTAACGACCACTAGGAGTCTTGATCGTGAAGTTATGCCTCAGCTTGATTTGTTGGTAAGTTTATATTTAAAATTTTTTTTTTTTCTAATTTAATTATTTAATAATAAAATAAAATTATAAATTATTTCAGATTGACGTAGAAGATTCAGGATTACCAAAAATGAAAAGCGAGCACACAGTGACTGTAATAGTGCTAGACGAAAATGACAGTCCATCAACATCACGATCAGTTCATATAATCGTCCATTCATTCAACGGCAAAACACCGATGGGAAAAATAGCGGATGTCCATCCAAATGATCCTGATACCACCGGCGACTATACATGCAAAATATTTCAGGGCTCGAATCCTGCTGGTGTACTCACCGTCCCGATCGCTTGCGATTTACATACCAGCAAAATTACCCCCGGTACGTGCTCGAAAGTTCATAAATTAGTGCCCGGGTTCCAATTCGCGAGAACCACTCTTTGGGTAAGACGAGGACACGCGATACACTGAATATGGGATAATAAAAAAATAAATATATAAGACGGTGCTCTGGGGAGTCAAGGGGTGGAGGGGCCGAAAGGAGAGAAAGAAAGAAGAATGTCGATGTATGAAAGAATAAAAGAGCAAAAGAGTGAGATGATATTTTTTAAGTGAGATAGATACAGAACACTTGGATGCATCTGAATAATTCATCATGGATGAAAGGGAGGCCAGGAGGTAGAGGGATTTAAAAAATATAAATAACAAAAATAAACAATTTTAAAAAAGGATGCCAAATAAAGTCCAGTGAGAAAAAGAGGAAAGGCTGAAAGAACGTACATATATATATATATATATATATATATATATATATATATATATATATATATATATATATATATATATATATATATATATATACGAACCGGTAACAATATCGTTATACCAAAAGATCATTCTCGTCATCGCGATAACGAGAGTCAAGTAAAAGAACATCAGTATTCATGCTATCGACTTTTTTTTTTCCAGATATTAATCATACTTATCAATGTTTATTTTTTATTATTTATAATGTTCAATACTTAATATTTAGTAGTTTTATTTTCATCGACATTTATTTTATTTTATGTATAATATATAATATATAATATAATCTTTTATAAATGTTAATACCTAAATTATTTAATCATAGGTCTCGGATATTCGCTGAGCATCTCCGGCAGAGACGGACGACATCCAGATGTCATCTCCAAGGTCACTGTGGAATTCCTCGTCTTCTCAAATGCGACCGTTGAAAACAGCGTTACCTTACAAATTAACAGACTCACTGCTGCGGAATTTCTCGCAAAGTTCTACCGGCCGCTATTGGATATGCTCCAGGATGACGTTGATACCGGGGATACCTTTACTATCTTCAGTATTGGCGAGACTGACAGCAATTTGGATATTTATTTGGCTATGGAAACTCCTCAAGGTATTTTTTTTTTTTTTTTTTTTTTTTCCTACTTTTAATAAATAACTAGCAGACGTACCTACAGATTAAATAAATATTATAATATAATTTTTTTTTACAGGATTTAAAGCCAAAGCTGAGGTAATCGACATGCTGGTGCGCAAACGTGAAAAAATCCAAGAAACCCTCGGCGGCAGTGGAGTGACAATAAACTACTCGCCTTGCGAGCACATGGCTTGCGACAACGGCGGTAGCTGTAGCGACCAGCTGGTGGTTTACGAGGACGCGAGAATAACAAACAGCCAAAGTTTAATCTTAACATCTCCCCGAGTGACCCACGAGATGATTTGCCGTTGTCGGGAAGGATTCACCGGAGCTAGATGCGAGCGTCGGCAAGACCCATGTTCTCCAAACCCGTGCCTGGAACGCGGCCAATGCAGACGAGTCGGGTACGACTTTATGTGCTCCTGTCCGGCAAATCGCGAAGGAAAACTCTGCGAACTAGAACGCGGAGACGCTTGCGCCAGCAACCCCTGCAGAAACGGTGGATCTTGCAAAGTCTCTCCCGACGGGTCAAGCTTCTTCTGCCTGTGCCGCGCGGGTTACCGCGGAAATCATTGCGAAGCAGTGACCGATTCCTGCAGACCTAATCCTTGTCTCCACGGAGGTCTCTGCGTAGGCCAGAAGCCGGGCTATCGTTGCAGCTGTCCCGAAGGCCACTACGGGAGACACTGCGAGCAGTCTACCTACGGCTTCGACGAGCTATCCTTCATGAGTTTCCCAGCACTAGACTCTACAATTAACGACATTACGATAGTCTTCGCGACGACAAAACCCGACGCGCTGCTGCTTTACAACTACGGCCCTCAAAGCGGAGGCCGTTCGGACTTTATCGTCCTTGAGCTAATCAACGGCCGCATTGCGTTCTCCTACGGCGGGGCCAGAAGCGCAATCACTCTGGTGAAGGTCGAGGGTGGAAGCCGCTTAGACGACGGACACTGGCGTAAAGTAACTGCTACCAGAAATGGTCGCGTAATTTCTTTGAGTGTGTCAAATTGCCGCGAACACGGCGACGTTTGCGACGAGTGCAAGCCTGGAGACGGTTCCTGCTACGCGGATGACATTGGACCAACTGGAACTTTGAATTTCAACAACAACCCGCTGATGATCGGCGGTATAGCTTCTGCTGATCCAGTCCTAGAAAGACCAGGCCAGGTTCACTCCGACGACCTGGTGGGTTGTGTCCATTCAATTTCAATCAATGGACGTACGCTAAACCTGACCAGTCCTCTGGCGTCTCGAGGGATAAAGAACACCTGTTCCCGTCCTGAAAACGGTGTTTGCGACAACTCGCAGTCAGTTTGCGGATCTGGCAAGTGCTACGACAAGTGGCACCAGGCCTCCTGCCAGTGCGACTCTCTGACCGCCCCCAACTGCCGTGGAGCCCTTGAACCAATAAATCTGAGCGACGGAGGGTATGTAGAGTTTAAAATTTCAGAGAAGCACAAGCGGATGCAATTGCTGGAGTACTTGTACGGCGGAACAACGTCCTGGTCCAGGAATAAGGTGACGCGGCGAGCTGCTAAAGAAGAAACTAATAATTTGATTTCCCTGGGAGTTTCTCCGCCAAAAAAAATGAGTCTGATGTTCCGGACGATAAAGACCGACGGGATTTTAATTTACGCGGCGACTAATAAACATTACACGTCAATAGAGCTGAAGAACGGAGAGTTGTCTTACACCTCTCTGCTGGGATCAGCGGTGAACATGACCGGAGCGGTGGAGGCTGGGCTGGCTGATGGTCGCTGGCACAATTTAACGATATTCGCTCACTCACGAGGCCTGCAAGTGATTATAGACGGGCAGCTGACCGGGGACGAGCTCGATTCAGCCGGAGTTCACGACTTTTTAGATCCGTATCTGACAGTCCTGTTTGTCGGCGGCGTCCGTCGTGATCTTTATTACCACGACAGTTATCCAGTTACATTCGAAGGATGCATCGCTAATTTTAGCATAAACAACGAGTTACAGCCGTTCAATGGCTCCGGTTCAATTTTAAAAGACGTAATGTACCACGGCAAAGTGTCCCGGGGCTGTCGTGGGCCTATTGGAATCAGCGCGGCAGCCACGGCGGATCCTCTCAGCATCGGAATAACTCTGGTAATCGTTTTCTTTGTCACGCTCCTCGTGGCGATCCTCGTGAGCTTCGTGGTCTTCCGTCTGAGGCGTCAGAGCAAAGAAAAAGCGCCCTCGGTGGTTAATAAAAACACAAACGCTATAATCACCGGGAATGGTAATTCTCTTGTAGGATCCGGCAACGACGGGCTCATGTCAAGGCATGAAAACACTTACATATCAGACACCTCCGATCTCAGGGGAGTCGGTCATATAGGCCCGGAGTTGATCTCCAAGAAGTTTAAAGAGCGCGAGCTGAGCACCGAGCATCAGCGGCCCCAGAGGCCAGACATCATCGAGAGGGAAGTCACCAAGAGCCCGATGATTCGCGACGAGCATCCCCCGATGCCTCCGCCGACCCAGAGCTCCTTGCACTCCCACGAGCATAATCCGGAGCCGGACATGCCTGAGCACTACGACCTGGAGAACGCCAGCTCGATCGCTCCCAGTGACATTGACATTGTCTACCATTACAAGGGCTATAGAGACGGAATTCGTAAATATAAAGCGACTCCTCCGCCCATTGGAGGCTACGGGAATCATCACAAGCACAGTGGGACTCCCCATCGACATGCTGGAGCTTTTCCTCCCCGAGCGATGCCTCCTCCGAGTGTCGGCCAGCCGACAACTACCCCGAAGCTCCTCCAGAGCACTCCCTTGGCAAGATTATCACCCAGCAGTGAGCTGTCTGCCCAGCAGCCGAGAATCCTGACTCTCCATGACATCAGCGGGAAGCCTCTCCAGTCAGCGCTGCTAGCCACGACTTCTTCGTCAGGTGGAGTCGGAAAAGACGCGCTAAACTCCAACAGCGAGCGCAGCTTGAACTCCCCGATAATGAGCCAGCTCTCGGGGTCAACAGCCAGCCGGAAAGTCCCCCAGTCTGCCAACGACACCAGTAACAACGTCCCAACTGGCCCGATGGGCCTCACCGCCGAAGAAATCGAAAGGCTCAACTCCAGGCCCAGGACTTCTAGCTTGGTCTCCACTCTGGACGCGGTGAGCTCCTCCAGCGAAGCCCGCGGACCTCCGCCGCCTCATGGACCTATGCATCTCCACCGAAGACACACACCACCCACGGAGAGGCTCGAGAGAAGGAACTCTTCGACTACTGATGAAAGCGGCAACGACAGCTTCACTTGCTCCGAGATCGAATACGACAACAACTCGCTGGTTGGTGATAAACGCTCGGACAATTTGTACAACAAGCCAGAGGACGAGGACCAGCCGACGAGGACTGACGGGTCACCACAATCGACCAAGCCGCCCTTACCCCCCAATGTCAGCTATGACGGGTTTGATACCTCCTTCAGAGGATCCTTGAGCACCTTGGTCGCTTCTGATGATGATCTTTCCACTCACATGGGCAGCTTGTACAGGCCCACGAATAATGGGTCCCCTTCGACCAACACTGCGCTCAGTTGGGACTATCTTCTTAACTGGGGACCCAATTTTGAGAGCCTCGTTGGGGTCTTTATTGACATTGCCGAGTTGCCCGACAGCAACAGGGTTCCCAACACCCTCAGATTGCCTGCTAGTATTCCCAAACCTTCTGAAGAGTATGTTTAATAATGTTTGGTGATGATACCTAGATAATTTATTGATATTTTATCTTCCCATTTTTATTTTTTATCATCAACTGATGGTAGATGATTGATATAGGCGTATTTATTATATAAATTAATTAATTATTGTGGAGTTTTCTTTGTGCTGTAGGTACCTAAGAGTTAGCTTTAAGGTCGACATCTTGTATCAGGGTGTCCTTATTCTGGTTTGTACAGTCCTAACAAACTTATTTTTTTCTTGAAAATTAATTAATTATTAATTATTGTCTCTGTGCCATTAATGCGTGCACGAATTATATTTCTTCTTACTTTTATTTTTTTATTGCGCGTCCAGATAATTAGTAATTGTACATAGGTTTTATTTTTAGCCATTGAAATTTATTATTATTAAATGTGAGACTGATTTCTTAAACTTTACTGGCCATCGAGGATTAAGAGTCACGTTTTTTATAATTTGTACATTCTCTTATTACTAAATATAATATACTATATTATTTTATTACTTTAATTTAAGATGTAAATAGTCAATGATTGTTTATGTAAATGATAGAAAATGTATGAGTGTAAATCATTGAATTTGTAATAAAATTTACAATTTAATTATATTTATTTGTAGTTAGTTTATTTTCCCATAAAATATCCGGTAATCCTATTAGACAATTTACATAACAGTATTTTATTAATATTTATTTGCATTAGAATATTTAAGTTGTTTATAAATAACTAAGGTGTGTAATTTTATATTAAAACTAAATAAAATATTTTTAAGGATATTTTTTATTCAATAGTACAAAAATTATTAATTATTTAAAAATATTAAAGTACCATCGGTTAAATAGATTTAAGCTTAAAAATTTAATAGATAGTTACAAAAAATGGCATTACAATGTCATGGAGATAAAACTCATTGTCAATAAAAAAATGAGTTTTATAGGAATACTTTAATCTTAAAATTTATTTTCAGTCTACAATTATCTTTGGGAGAGTATTCTGAAATAAGTATCGCTTGGTTATAAAAATACAAAATTACAAAATCATTATGAAAATTAAATTAGCAGACATTTGAAAAAAAAAATTTTATAAATTTTAATTGATTCAAAAAATAAAAAATTGTCAAATGTCTGCTAATTTTAATGTCATAAATTATTATAAAAAGTACCTGTTAAATTAATTATTAAAATTCTTCTAACCTTGATTTGATAAAAAAAATATTATAAGTATAAAATTAATAAATTTTATTACCAATTATCTAAAAATTCAAACCCAGTCTTAGGAATCTCCTCCTCGGGATTGCTCTGCAAAAACTGGAAGCTGTTGTACGAACTAGGAGTCTCGAGCAAAGCAGTAGATTCACTAGCATCAGATTTAGCTCTGTGATTTAAATTAATATTCATCTGGTTCTTGGTCCCAGGATTGCCATTACTGTTACCATTCTTGCTCCCAGAAATTTTGCTGATGACAATCTGCTTCTGGGGTACCAGGCTCTCTAGGTCATCATCTGGTTGGTTTATCTTGAGTATAGAAGTTTTGTTCATTAGTTTTGTAAAAATATTACCCGTATTATCAATACTGGCGCAGTTATTGAGTCTAGTGGAGTCGACGTTGCTGTAGACGCTGTCGCTGAAGCTCTCCGACTGGTAAAGACTGATTTGCGTCGAAGTCGGGCTGTAGTCATTTGACGAGCTGTCAAAACTGCTTTCGTTTATTTTTATCGGGCTCAAGAAATGTGGAGATTTATCCGCGTAATCATTCGGGAGCTTGGTTTTGATCTCTGATGGTAGCTCCAGCAGGTGCAAGTTCATCTGAGACTGGGTCATGAACGAAAATGGACCCGAGTGCTCATCTCTCCATTTTAAGGTCTAAAAAAATCACCAAGAATTAATTAATTTTTTAAAAATAATTTTTTATAATTAAAAATTTGCATTAATATTTTTTTTTAATTTCTACACATAGAATTTTTTTTCTAAAATTGTTTGTCATGATTTAAAAAAATTAATTTAGCAAATGTTTAATAATTTTTGTGATAAATAATTGACAAAAAAAAAAAACAATTGAAATTTTTAAAAATAATTTTTTTATTAAATAAGATAAAAAAATTTTAATTGTTACTTACTGATCCAGTCTCATCAATCACATACTTCATCCCAGTCTGAATCTTTAATTTAGGATAACAATTATAACAATTCTCTTTACTTTTATCAGTACCTATTGTCGTGTACTTAAGAGCGATTTCTGGCTGGATGATGGTCTCGTCGATGGCTTGATTTTTTTCCTTCAAGCTCAAAGTGTTCCACAGTCCTTCATAGGCTTCTTTGGTAGCTCTGACATCATCTCCAATCCGCTTTGCCAGAGAATTCAAACTGTAAAAGTAGTCTTCTGCGATGGAACTCAACCCCTTTGTGGACATTGCTCAATTTATTACATTTAATACTTGCTTTGGTATTTAAATTACATTTGTAAACACTAGTTCATGAGAACAATTGTGATAAAAGTTTGACAGGAGCTGTTTATTTTTACCAATTTGTTGTCAATAAAGCAGATTTCAAATTTTTCCTCTTTCATTAGCTTCAGCAAATCCCCGACAGATGGCAGTAGCGATTTAATTCTTGTCCTGACAGGTTGTAAAATTAAAATATTTTCAATTAGTTTATTATTATAAATTTTATAAATAAAAAATTGAATTTAATTAAAAAATGTGAATTATTTTAATTAAAGAAGTAATTAGTAATTTTTTTCCTGACTTTTTGGAATTTATCAGTCATTAATTGTGTTTTGACAGCTCCAAAAATTTTTGATTAAAATTGGTAAATAAATACTTTAATTAATAATTTTTTTGATAAATATAAATTTAGTGATTAATATTTTATTTTTTTTTACAGTTTCTTCAAAATTTTACGACTGCATTTGAGTTCAACGACCAATAAAACTCTTTAACCTCAAAAATTGACAGCTGAGTGTTAGTTTCTTTAAAGTTGATAGAAGGAAAAATCAATCAGGATGTCTAGAAAAAAACACAACATTGCTTACATAAAACCAGAAGAGCCTAAATTTATTCGGGAATTAAAAGCTCAGATGGGATTTAAAGAAAGTCCAGATGTCAACACCAAGGTATATAATTTAATGTCATGGTACATGTTTACTATCTTAAAAAATAACGAGAATATTTAAATGTTGAGCAACAATTACAACATTGATTTAGAAATAACTTTCTAAAAGTGTGTCAAAAAACAATTGACAGTTTTTATCAGACTGTTTTTTAATTTTTTAATTAAAAGTTGTTTACCTATAAAAGAAAAACACTCCTATTGTTAAATGGCTATTTTAAATGTCATAAAATTTTTTACTGCTTATTTTTAATTGTATTTCTTCAATTGATAAAAATTAATTTCTAAAATTTTTAGAGACAAGAATTATCAGAAGGTGAAGAAGAAGATTATTTTGAAGACCGTGGCGAAGAAAAGCCACAAGTTGTTGTTTTGAGTAAAGAACACTTGACTGCTCAAGAAGCTGATGAATTTCAGAAGAAAAAGATCTAGGTACTGTTATATAATTAACTGTATTTTTTTTTTTTTTTTTTTTTTTTTTTTTATTTTATAGTTAATTTAATAAAAAAATTCCACAGAAGAAGCTAGCAAGCCGGCAAATCTCTCCAAGAGGATAATTTTTAATCGAAAAGCCAAACCAGAGGCAGATATACTAGACCAGCCACCTCCCAAGAAAATGAAATCTAAAAAACCTAAGCTCGTATTGTCCTTCGACGACGAAGACGAATCATGAACTTAATTACTAATTATACAAATAATTATAAATAAAATTGTACATAAATTTTTTACTCTAAAATAGATTTTTATCGATTTTTATTTTTATTTCCTTTTAGGAGGGGATAAAATAGAACAAATTTCTATAAACAATTATTAAATATGATTGGTTGATGATAAATAATAATAATAATAATGGTAAAATAAAATTAATCACGTGATTTGTCGGACAATAAAAGTCTAGAATAGAATCCAGTCCCTTACTACTTTTTTTTTTTCTTGTTTTTTTTTTTTTATCAACATATATATGCCGTATAATTTTAATTATTATTATTATTATAAAAGTATAAAATGTCTACGTCATAAAATGAAAGATCACGTGACATGAAAAAATATATATAATATAGAGCCGCCATCTTGGCAGTTTTTTCGACGATGGAGGTAAAGGAGGATGTGTGACGTCGTCGAGTCTCAAATAAACATAAAATATATATGTGATTATATTGTTAATAGTAACAATAATTATTTAAAAAGAGTGTCAAAGTGTACTACTTAATAATATATTAAATTACAAGCTAGGTAATTGGTAATAATTAGTTAAATTTATTTTAAATAAGCGCGGCATGCTGTGTGCTGTATGCAAGCGTGGTGTGTAAATGTGTTGGTGTTCATCACAGTGATATTTTTATTCATACCAGTATATATTAATATATATTTGCTGCTATTTCATATTATTTATTTATTTATTATTATTATTATCTAACCAGTAATTAAATAAACTATTTATTTTTTAGGTTAAATCGGTGGTTAATATTTCTTAAGCGCAGCTGTTTGCCCGAAAAGCTTTTTGAGTCCTTGAACAAGCTTTTTAGGAAATGGCGGGATCTATTTTATTATTATTATTATATTATATATATTAAATATATATATTTTCAAGAGATATACTTATTAAAGCACGAGAGACACGTGCGTTTGATTGATTCATTTAAAAAGCTCTATTTTGTTGTTTATTATCAAGTTCATCCAGGATTTTCGAGTTTTATTAACTTAAAAACTAAACATAATGTCTCTTCTGCAATTGCAGCCTCTAATAACACAATATCAGGAACGTATCTACGACTCTCTAATTACTCAATCAATTAATTAACCATTTGTACTATTAACTTGCTCCAAATTGTCCGTCCTCTGGAGATATTTGTAAATAATCACTGAAAATTATTTTTTTTAGATTAGGGTAATTGAAAAATTCGCCGGAGAAGTTGAATTGACAAAGGGGATAATAGTTATCAAATTATCGGGACGCTGCCGGGTCTCGGGTAGACAATGAAAGCAACCCTTACGAATTATTTAGGGGTTCTAAATTCTCCTTTGTAGAATTTAATCACGGCCCTGATGTAGATGGTTTCATTTTTAACGTTACTAACGTTCTCCCCGCCATCTGGTGTCTGAATTTAACTGATAAATATGGTTTTTTATCTATTAACAATTATTATTATTATTTTAATAATAATAATTATCTCTGTAAAAGTCGAGAAACCTTTAACTTTGATCTCAGGATTTATACTGACTGTTCACTGGGCTCTTGTCGCTTTTTGACTACTTATTTCTTCTAAATTATCAAAACTCAAAATTATCAATTTTTTATTTTATAATTTTATTAATTTTTTTATTTTCCCGCCAAAAGTTATAATATTTATTTAAAAATTAAAATTAGCAGAAATTTGGTAATTTTTTATTTTTTTAATCATTAAAAATTATTTTTTAAAAATTAAACTTGAAATTTTTCAAATTTTATCAAATTTTTTTCAAAAAAAAAAAAAAAAAAAAATTAAATTCCAGACAGCTAATTTAATTTCAAAATATTTTTTTTTGCTATCAAAGCAACCAAGCTGGTTAATTTATATCCTAGCTTCGAAATCCTTAATAAGATTCCCAGCTCTAAGAGAAAGGTACCATTTCTTCTTGGATAGTAGGTCAGTTGGATAAGTTACAAATATCCAAAATAAAAATAATTTTCTTACTTTTTTTTCCTAGAAAAAAAAAAAAAAAAAAAAAAATTAAATCCCAACAAAAAAAAATAATTTCAGAAATTTTAAAGTTAAAGTTGATAAAAATTAGAAAAATTCCGCGCGTTGCAGGTGACTGACTGACTGACTGAGCCACGGCCATGCGACGCTACGTTACCTCGTCCCTGTTAGTCTCTTCCCCTCGACTCGGGCTCTCCGGCTCTCCTGGTCTCTCTCTCCCACTCTCTGAACATCTCGAGCTCAACATCTAACTCGTGTATTAGCACACACGCAGGAGAGTCACCTCTCGGCGTCTCCTGACTGACTATATATATATATATATATATATATATATATATATATATATATATATATATATATATATATATATATATATATAATTTTTATTATTAATTATAGATAATATTTTTTTGGACTTCCTGGATTATTATTATTATTATAAATCCCTCGAGTGAATTTAATAGACGTGTGTCTGTGTTTCCTCTATTTTTTCATCTAAATTATCTTGCCTCCATACCTAACAACAATATCCACAACAATAATAATAATAACAACATTAATAATAATAATAATAATAATAATAATAATAATAATAATAATTAACTATCAATTATTATTATTATTAAAAATTAATAACAATTGTTTTTAAAATTTTTAAGTGTTGATTTTTAATTAGTAATTATATTAAATCTGGAATAACATAAAACCACAACCCCGCCATCGGGGTTACAGTGCCAGTTAATTTTTATTGGTTATGGGACGTTGAGGGAGCTCTACTCCGGAGTGCGGAATTCGTTGTGCGCCATTTTGAAAAATTTCCTTTTACTATTATTTCCGTACGTGATTAAGGTTTTATTATTTTTATTTATTTATTTATTATTGTTGGTGTTGCTCCAATATTTTAAATAAATAAAATCAGTGTCTTGAATAAAAATAAAAACAATCATAGAGGTTTGTGTGTGTGTGTGTGTGTGTGTGTGTGTGTGTGTGTGTGTGTGTGTGTGTGTGTGTGTGTGTGTGTGTGTGTGTGTGTGTGTGTGTGTGTGTGTGTGTGTGTGTGTGTGATTGACAGTGGAGTGACAGTTTTTTAAAAATAATTAATATTGATGATAATTGATTAATAGTACTAAATAAATTTTAGGATAAAACAGAGTGGTTCCATGGAAGGTACGCTGGAAGAACCAGTGGTCAAAGACCCGTCTTGTGACAGCGATGTAGCCAAAGGTACTGTTTAATTTTTTTATTATTTATCTGTCTGTAATTTACCCCATCAGGGTACGTAGCAGATGTTGATAATGGTAAAGGTCATGCTGGATCAATAATTAATGCAATAAAAATATTATTTAGAGTTTTCTTCTCAATATTTGTTTATTTTTATTATTTTAGATCAAGTTATTCCAAACGGTATCAATGGAAATTATGATGACAGTGAGAAGCATGACGACATCGACGACATGACATCAAACAAAATGGATGCTGACGCAGGTAATGACGACGACGCCGGTGGTGGTGGAGGTCAAGTAATAGAAGATGAAGAAGAAGAAGAAGACGATCCGGATAATGATAACTATAATGCCAACAAAGATGAACAACCTGAATCGGGCGAGCATGAGATTGAACATGACGTTGGAGAGGAGAATCTTGAGGAAGAAAACCCTGAAGAAAATCAGGATGAAGAGGAGCAGGAGCAGGAGCAGGAGGAGGAGGAGGAAGAGGAGCTGGAGGATGATGGTGATGAAGCTAAAAAGTGTGATGAGGAAGAGGTGATTGACGGAGAGCTTGAGGAAAACAAAGAGTATGAAACTATGGATGTTGATAATCAGGATAACTCAGATGTCGAGTGTCTTGATGAAGACAACGCTCCAGAAAGTCTTATGGAAATGGATGTTGATCAAGAAATGATTGAGGATGTCGAGGGTGATAAACAGGAAGACGATATCCAGGACGAGCATGTGCAAGACAGCGACGGTATTCAGGAAATTGATAATGTCCAGATTATTGATGACGAACATAACGAGGAAGACGATGACGTGCGAGCTGTTTCTGAGAGCAGCGATGTTCAGCAACTTAATGACAGTATTGTTTCTGTTTCAAGCACTGGATCAGATTTAAAAATTTGCGAGGAGAACGGCAGCATTGGGAGCCCAGATATCGAGGAGATAACAGACCTCAAAAGCAACGGCCCCAATAAAAATAATTTAGAGCGCACGCCGGTAAAAGAGTCGAAGCCGAAAAAGGCGCGCAAACAAATAGACTTGAGCAACATAACTCCTCGGCGCAGTTCTCGCAATATTAAGCGCACGAGTTATATCGAGAAGGAGCCTGAGGAGGAGGTCGAGGTCGACAACTCCTCGGACATCGAAGAAATAAAACCAGAGGATCCTCTCGCGTGTATCGATAGTAGTGTTAGTATTAGTTTGACTAGTAGTAGTAGTAGTAGTAGTAGTAATAATAATAATAATAACCATAATAATAAAGATAAAGAAAATTCAAAATTAAAGTCGCCTATTAAATCAAGCAAGACGACGATCGTTGTCAATGACACTAAGCGTCTTGTTGAAATAGCCGCCAGCAGCAACAAATCTTCTAAAGGAGGCGGCAAAAAAGAGCCGACTTTGGTTATTATTGACACCAACTCTATTCTCTCCGGGCGTGGAGGAGTTCCTATTGGTAGCAGCCACAGTTCCACCAGCTCCAGTAAATCTTCTCACCACCACTCGTTAAACACCTCTGGATTTTCAGTACTGCCGATTAATTTAAGCACCACCCAGACAATGTACCCGAACATGCGGACGACAATAACTCCAGTGCCGATGACCTCCAAAGCAACTGGACACCCGAGAATACCCAGTAGCATAACAGCCGTTCCTACGACGGTGACCTCTGTGTCGAGCTCCGGGTCGACCTCGGCCTCTCAAATCCTCCCGACATTGACCGACGACATGTTTGTCGTGGAAGCGCCGTCCTTCATTGTCCCCTATGTATACGAGAAGCCCCCGATAAAGCCGCTCAAGGAGTTTGTCACCAAGCTGGAGAAGTGCATCGAGGAAGTCGATCGCGAGGAGAAGGCAGCTAAAGCCGCGAAGAAGGAAGCCAAGAAAGCTGAAGGAAAAGGCGACTCTTCTTCAGAGTCCGGCAAGTACGACAGCGATGATGGTGGCAGTGTCAAGAGTGTTTCCAGCAGGAAAGAAGGCGGCAATGCCAATGATTCAATAGAGGTTTTGAGCGAGACTAAACCATTTGAGGACAAAAATAAAATGCTGACTTACTTTGATTTACCTCTGGGTAAATTCTTCATGCAAATTGGGGTCAATCTTGTTCAAGAATTTGTCCAGACGGATTTGCTGCGCTCGCAAAAGCGCAGACAGGGCAAGACCAACCCTTCTGCGGAGACCCAGATGGCAATTAATTCGCTGATTAAGAATCTAGAGTTTAGTAAAGAAAACAATGAACCATTCCACTTAGATATGAAAAAGTGCGAGTTTTGTAATTTTAAAACAGAGTCTGCGTTGGTCATGCAGCACCACTTGGAGACACCCCACATGCGGAACTACGTGTATAAATGTAATTTCTGTCCTCTGGAAGTGCGCAGTCCCCATGATATTCTCTACCACATGGAAGCCGAGCACAACACGCGGGGAAGACTCGAGCGCGGGCCGGCTTTTCATCAGTGCCCCAATTGCCCCTTCGAGGACAACCAGAAGGGCAAACTCACGCGGCATATTCTTGCATGTGCCAAGAAGTTCAGGCCAGAGCGCAACCTAGAGCCCTCTACCGACTGGGAACCCCCGGCGAAGATACCCAGACTGAATCGCCCTAGACAAGTAAATCCTATGAACGCAAACGCCGCTCTGGCGTTGGCTATGAGCGCTAAAGGACAGCAGCCCTTGTTACCCAAGTTGTTACCCGCTCCGGTGTCCGGCCGTGGCCGAGGACGACCACCCATGCAGCCTAGGTATTGTGATATTAAGTCGCTAAGACCCGGCAGCACTCCAGGGCGACAAGGTTTGTTTATTTTTTTTCTTTTTATTATTTTTTTGGAATTAAATAATTCATTTGTTGATTTTTTACAGACAATGTCACTGGAATGATGTACCGGCCGACGTCATCTGGGCTCTTGGTACCCACTTCTTATCAATTCGGTAGCAATCAAGTATTCCAGGTAAATATAAATAAATAAATAAATAAATAAATAAATATATATATATATATATATATATATATATATATATATATATATATATATATATATATATATATTTTTTTTTTTTTTGTTAAATTTTAATATTGCGAAATAAAGTTGAAATTTTTTTTATATAAATATTTCGTAATAGAAATTAAATTTTTAAGGCTGATTAACTTGTTGTGCAATCTGACCCAGTTGTTTAATAAATAAAGAATTAAATAATAGTTAGCAATAAAATTGTATTTTTAATTTCAGAACTCGTCAACGTGTGTTAAAAATCCAGCGGCTAAATTGTTGAGTCAGCCGAGTATATCGATAACACCGTTGCCTCGCACTACACAAGCACCTATTTCAAGCTCTGGATCACCGTCTAAAGCTGGAAAAACTAGTTTTGTCATTTGCGAAATTTGCGACGGTTATATCAAGGTATTTTTTGTTTATTTTAGTTCTATTTAATTTGGGATATAAACGAAACATTGAAAATTATTTTTAAAAAATTGCATTTATTATAAAAAAAAATTTTTTTCAGGATTTAGAACAACTGCGTAATCACATGCAATGGATTCATAAAGTTAAAATACATCCAAAGATGATTTATAATCGGCCACCATTGAACTGCCAAAAATGTCAATTTAGATTCTTTACAGATCAAGTAAGTTCAAAATTTTTTTTACTAAATTTTTTAAAAATTTAATTAATTTTTAAATTTAAACAGGGGTTAGAAAGACATTTACTTGGATCTCACGGACTTGTTACATCAAGTATGCAAGAAGCTGCTAATAAAGGAAAAGACGCCGGACGTTGTCCAGCTTGTGGCAGGGTAAATATATAAAAAATAAACTTAATTAATTTTTTCTTTTGAATTTATTTTAAATAATTATTTTTTATCACAGGTTTATCAGTGGAAATTACTAAACCACGTAGCACGAGATCACGGAATGACATTAAAGCCCGCACACTTATCGTACAAATGTACAGTTTGTACTGCGACATTTGGAATGTACAAGCAATTTGAAAACCACGTTTATTCAGCACACAGTGTTGTTGCGAAGCGGGTAATGGACAAGAAAAACGCCCCGTCAACGCCGTCATCTAGATCCAACGACTCGTTGCTTAAGCCATTGAAAATAAACGACGAAATAACAATAATACCACAGCCAGCAAAGTCCACAAGATCGAGTAGTTCCTCACAGGGACGAAGCAAATAACAATAGTCAACCAAGTGATATGTCTACTTTGATTTTTATCTTTTTTTTTTTCTTTACTTTCGAGATATATTTCGCGTAAGTTTTTAATGATACTCTCATTACTTTATATAAATAAATTTATATATAGAAATAATAATTGAATGCAAATAATAATAATATTAATATTAATACATACAGAGCTGAGGAATGAATAAAGAAACCAAGACCGAACAAGATGTCGATTTATAATTTAATAATGCACTTGCATTGAACAACTTTTTAATTAATTTTACAAGAGAGTTCGACAATTTTCCAAAAAAAAAAAAAAAAAAAAAATTTATTAATTATTAATTTCTTAATTCATCAAACATACATTAAATTAGTTGACTAATTATTCCATCGATTATACCGATCTATTTATTTAAGAATTTTTATTACTGTTATCGGACATGCATAAAATAATATTAGTGATTATGATAATAATATTAATAATATTAAATAAAAATAATAATTCATAAACAATAAATAGTAATAGACTGTAAAAAAAAAAATAAACATTACATGGGTGGCCTTCAGTAATAACTCCTTGGTTAATCCTGAAGACGCGTATTTCCCAAATCGCCTACGAATGTAGTTTAAAATCAGAACAGAATAAAAAAATAACAAAAAAAAAAATAATATACAATAATTATATAATTAAATTATAACGATTAGATTTCGATAACAATCACACACACAGTATATTTGTGTTATATGTCGTGTATATTTACGCTGAAAATTTAATTATAGTATAGTTCTTTATATATATATATATATATATATATATATATATATATATATATATATATATATATATATATATATATATATATATATATATATATTTTATGAGAAAGAGATTGACGTATGCGTTTGTGCTTCTACCCGTGATCTCTTCAAATTATTAACGAAATTATCTTAATCAGTAAAATTGTTAATTTTTTTTTTTTTAAGAAGAGAATTAGGTTTTTTTTTAAATAAAATTATAGTATTTAGTTTTTTTTTTTTTTTTTTTTTTAAATAAATTAAAAGCAAGCTGTTGGAAACGGCAAACAAAAATGAATTATTTTAAGCGTGTGTTAAGTAATTTATACATGGTGTAAACGGTCGTCTTAATAATTATCATTATCATCACCATTTATCATGAATTCATCCTTGTCGTCTTCATTTAAAGGATAATTGGACAAAATAAAAAAAAATTGACAAAATAAAATAAAATAAAAAAAAAAAAAAAAAAACTGTACATTGTATCTATCTATAAGTTGGACGAATATTATTAATTATAAAAATAATAATCGAGTCCACGATGCATTGTAATAAACAATTATTTTAGCTCAGTATATTTTTATTTAAAACAAAGCTAATGTACATTAACATATAGAATTATACTATACGAAATAAATATTATAGGTCGTCGCGTCACCAAATTCACAGTGTATGAAGCACTTAAAATTTATAAAGAAATAAATAAACACTAAAAATTGCTTTAGTTATTCATTTATAATAATTATTAAATTTGGTACTTTATTTTTTTTTGTATAAACTCAATAATAGGTTTACATGTAATCATTATTGTAGATAGTCATTAAAGTGAGTGAGGTTTTAAATGTTAAGTTTAAGAAAAAAAAAAAATAATTTATCACAAAAAAATTAACGATTTAGTTTTTTTTTTTTTTTTTTTTTTTTTTTTTTTTTTTTTTTTTGTTAATAATTTTTGTACATTTAATAGTATAAAAAATGAAAAACAATACAAATAATTTTAGAAAGTTGGATATATATTCGAATGCGGTTATTAATAAATAATTAATAACAGTGCGTTTGTTTTTTAAATGCACTTATTGCTTATTAATTTTAATATTTTATAATTATATTATACAGTAATATTAAATATTAAATACTAAATAAAGGATAAATTTTATTACAGGTTTGAGGCATCAGTTCGTCTGTAATAATTTGTACAATATAATTATTATTAATTAATATAATTATAAATCAAGTGAATTAGTTATTAAACAAATAAATATCTTGTGTAATTAAAAAAAAAATACTTTTCATTATAAATTTTAAATACTAATAATACTTTTTAAAATTTAATTTTTATTTCGAGTACTCAGTATTCGAAATGAAAATCAAAGTACGATTGATCAAAAGTATTTATGCGAACGTAACCATCTTCCCCGCCGCTGGAGAAGCTCCGTCCATTGGGATGAAAAGCCAGAGAATTAATGGGCCCAAAATGTCCTTTGAGACGCGCAAATTCTTCCTCAAAAACGAGGTGGTAAAACCGGGCGTCGAATTTCCCTTGACGGGTTGACGTTGTCGTGACGTCCATGGCGTCTTGGCCACCTCCGAGGACAACGTGGTCGTAAATTGGGGAAATGGTGGCTGAATTAACGAGTCTCTCGGTTTTATAAGTCTTCAGGTGCATTAGAGACTCGCTGTCAAAAAGTTTTGCAGTGTGATCTTTGCTGGCGGTGATAAACATCGTCCCATCTTTATTTACCTGCATGATAAAAATTAATTTATCAGATATCATTAAGAGAATAAATAATAAAAAATTACTGTCATACCTGCATGTCGTTAATTTGGCTTTTGTGTCTCTTTTGGCTGTTTAATTTCTTCCCAGTCTAATCATTTACAGTTATTGATCAATTAATTCAACTTAACTGTTATTTAATTAATAGATTAACTAAGTTAACTAGGTACCCTGACGTCCCAAATATTAATTTCTCCATCTTCATGGCCGGTGATGATTGATTCATCTAATGCACCCTAGACAATAGCTGAAATTCTAGGCCCGTTTATTGGAATACGGATAATAGCGTCGTCTAGAGATAAAGTTGGCTCGACGGTCCGGGTATCAATTATGAACATCTCGCATTGATGACCAAGAGCTTTGTCGGTAGAAAATACAGCCGTGTTTGCTGAGAAACTAAAGGCACATGTTCGGATTGAGCTGTTTGTGTCCAATCGTCCTATTTCTTTGCCTGAAATAATAAAAATTAATTTACCAGATATTTAATAATTTTTGCAACAAAATTAATTACATAATTGTAAATAGTTTACCTGTTTGACAGTCCCAAATTCTCAATGAATTATCTCCGGAACCAGAAATAAAACGCGAAGTGTCCCAATTAACGTCAATACACCAAATAGATCCATTGTGTCCGTTGAAAGTACCAAGTCTCTCTCCATTTAATGAATACCAGACATTCGGTTTTTTATCCTTAGAAGCGCTGAAAATTAAATCACCCACCCGGTTGTACTTGATCATTGTAATTGCACGCTCGTGCCCATACAACATTAATGGTTTCTATAAAATAAAAATTATTGTATTTAAATATTATACTGAAGTCAGCTGACAACTGTCAATTTTTTATTACAAATCAATTTTAATTAAAAAAAAAAAAAAGTTTCTTAAAACTTTTACTAATATTATTTTTTAATTTTTTTGTAATAATTTTTTTAGAAAAAAAAAATTTTAAAAAGTGACAGCTGACAGCTAACTTCAGAATCATAAAAATTAAAAAATTATTAATATTATTTAAACTGTCGTACAATATAAAATAATTACTTGCCATTTTGAATTGTTAATCAATTAACTTTGTTGGTAAATACACTTTAGTTTACAAGCATAGACGCCGGATAAAAAAGGTTAGATAATGTTTTGTCGAAAACTACCCAATTTAGGATACTTCTCGTAATTAATTTTAAATAAATAATTTACTGTAATATATTATTTAAAATAACCCACTGAACTAATGACTCGACTTTAATTGATTTTATTTGTAAATTTATCAATGAAGCTAATTAATTTTCCCACTTATTTAATATTTATAATGCGTTTAAAAAAGATGGAAGATCTGATAGTAATTTTTAGAGAATCTCTGAGAAAGGGTAATCATACTAGTAGAAACGTCCAAGGACAACTGACTATGACCGTGACCGACCATGCTGGCCGGCTTCTCTCCTGCTTACCCGAGGCGCGCTTGCGCAGCAGCCATGAGCAAGCCGATTACTCCCGATCTAGAGCGAAAAATAGACTCGAAATAGAGCGACAAAGCCCGAAGGCACAACTCTTGTATAAATTCGTATATATATATATATATATATATATATATATATATATACATCAGTTTGGCAGCTAAACATTAGATAATATCTTCAGCTCGCTATTAAATAAAATCGATTACAATTTAAAGTAGTCCGCCAAGTGTCGCAATCTAAATGATTTGCAAATTTAATTTTCACTAGCCCAAGAATGTCACTGTTTTTTTCTACTCCAAAATAATTAAATAATAAATAAATAAATAAATAACACAATTCTTTTATTAAATTTATAAATTTATTCAGTACAAATGATTTCACAAGAACATTGTTAATGAGTTATTAAATTTAATGTAATTATTGACATCAATAAATGTAAATGTAAGATAAGGATGATGTTAAAAAATTTCGAGCTTGATCTTTGATCTTAAAAGTTAATTAGAATGGAATGTTGAATGGCCAGTGGGGACTCTTGTCACAGCTGAAACAAACAAATCAATTTATTTATTAATTACTTAATTATTAATTTATTATTTTTATCCCCATTACAGATGTAGAGTCAATAAAAAATAACTTACTCAGACATTGGACAGATTCTTCCATTGCAGTCGAAGGTGTTGATGTAAGCGATGTCTTCGGGGGTTAATTTAAAGTCGAACACTTGAGCGTTCTCCATGATACGTGCTTTAGTAACCGACTTTGGAATCACGACATGTCCTCTATCAAGCTGATAAAAAGTAATGATTATTTATTATCATTGTAAGTCAATTCATGATACTTTAATTTATTAAAACAATACAATTAATTTTTTATTAATTTTTTAATATATAAATTATAGCAAAAAAAAAAAAAAAAAAAAAATGACGTAGAAATTTTAAAAAATTAAAAATGAAATTTTTTAAAAATAATTTTTTGGAAAAAATTTGTTAAAAAAAATTGTAAAGTGACAGCTAACTTTAATGTCATTAAAAGGATTAGATTATAGTGATTATAATTATTAATAGCTTAAACTAGAGCGAGTGGAAAATTACTGACATTGAAATTGTTTTTAAATAACACTCTAGATAAACTATTATAAAATATTACAATTGATAATGAATAATAATTATTTATAAGTCATAATCAAGCATACCTGATAACGAATAACCACTTGAGCGGGTGTCTTGTTGTATTTTTTGCTTATTTCAATTAATTTTTTATCATCAAGTAGAATAGGATCTCCAGGTTTAGCCCAGGGTCTGTCAGGAGAACCCAAAGGACTGTAGGCAGTAATAACGAGGCCTCTGTCTTTGCAGAATTTCGTCAACTGTTGCTGACACAAGTACGGATGGCACTCAATCTGAGTAATAGACCACAAAAAAATTCATTAATAAAGCATTCGAATTTTTTCAAAAGAAAAAAGAAAAAAGGAAAAAGAAAAAATAAAAAATAAAAATACCTGATTGGTGACAGGCTTGATTTTGCAGCTCTTCAAAACGCGTTCGACTTGCTCGGAGTTGAAGTTACTGAGCCCGATGTTCTTGGTCAAACCTTTCTCGCAGACTCCTTCCATGCTCTTCCAGGTGTCCACGTAGTCGGTGTCGGTGAGCTTGGGCTTGCCATCGGGCCCGGTGGGGAACAGAACGTCGCCGTCCTCGTAGGCCATGGGCCAGTGGATCAAGTAGAGGTCCAGGTAGTCCAGCCCTAGGTCCGCGAGGGTTTTTTTAATGGCTTTCTCCACGCTCTCTGGCTTGTGGAAGGAGTTCCAGAGCTTCGAGGTGATGAACAAGTCCTCGCGTTTCACCAGGCCTTCCCCGATCTTGGCTTTCAGAGCTGCTCCGACTTCTTTCTCATTTCCGTAAACATGAGCGCAGTCGATGTGGCGGTACCCTATTTCTATCGCGTACTTTACTGCTTCTGTTACTTCACCAGGTTTTGACTGAAATTTTTATTTTTTATTTAATTATTTATTATTAATTTTTTTTATTAAATTTATAATTTCAAAAGTGAATTTTTTATAAAATTAAAATTTTTAGACATCTTTAAAATTTTTTTATTATTAAAAAAAAAAATAATAAAATAATAAAAAAAAAATACCTTCCATGTTCCTAAACCAAAACTAGGAATCTCATTCCCGTTGTTAAATTTGATTTTAGGGACGCTGAGAGACATTGTGCGTGTCTTACAAAGAACCGAACAAAACTAAATAAAATTCACAAGAGCGTACAGAGTTGGAGTAAGTATTTAGATATAATATACTGATGTATGTATGTATTAATGTATTTAAGTAAGAGTTAGCTGTCGGTAGTTAGAAGCGGCTAGCGATCAGTCTCGTCGACGACTCGTTGACAAATAATGCCGGGAGTTGTCTGCTTGCTTGTATTACCTTCTTCTCTATCTCTTGTTTGTGTTGGTGCATCCGCGTGTACGTCAACTATCAACTACCTCAGTCTCTATACAATCGTTTATTACGCCTGCCTGGGATAATATAATTCTATCTACTGGTATGTATATATAATGGGGGATTTAGACGCGAATGGTGGACCTGATACTTACGATGGATTTTACAAACTGATATTGATTTTTAAAAACAAATTATTTAAAAAAAAAAAAGAGCGTCAAAACAAATGAGTCACATGTTGTTGATTTTTGTGTGTTTTATTATCAATTTATTCCTGAAATAAAATTTTATTTTAAATTCTTTACTATGACATTAAAATTAGCAATCTTGTCAATTTTTTTTTTTTTTTGCCATAATTTATTTGTTAAAAAAATTATTAAATATCTACAGAATTAATTTTTTTTTCTTACTTGGAATAATTATACATAAATAGTCTGATTTTTTAAACTATTGATAATATTTTATTGAAGATAATACGCATGAGAAATTATTTTTAAAAGGGAAGTACATAAGAATATTGACAAATTTAAATTAAAAAAAAAAAAAAAAAAAAAAAAAAGAGCATAAGGGGTTTTTTATTCGAAAGTACTTTGCAGAGAATAATCATAAATCTCAATGTCAATCATGATTAATAATCTCAGAACGGAATATTAAATGGATAATTTGGGCACGCAGCTCGGCTGGAAAACAAAACAAAAATAAAAGCTTAATAAAATATTCCTCGGGGGTTTGTTCTGGAATTTAAGCTAATTAAAATTATTGTTGTACTTACTCTTTTATAGCAACGAATCTTCCTCCTACATCCATCCCGTTTATCAACGCTATATCCTTCTCGGTTAATTTGAAATCAAAGACGCTGAAATTTTCCGTTAGACGGCTTTTTGTTGACGTTTTTGGGATGACGACGTGCCTACGGTCGATCTGGAAATTTATTTTTGATTTTTTTTAAATCAGTTAATTTAATTTTGATATAAATTTTTCCAACTATTCAACCTTCTGCAGAAAAATTCTTTAAATTTTTATCTTACAGTCATAGTTATGACCTCTGTGCAATACTTTGTTATTAATTAAACTGCAGATATTTTTTTTTAAACATTCTTTGTGTTCTAGAATTTCTTCTTTTATTAAATAAAATTTTATTCTTCCTATTTTCTATTTCTTATTTTTTTTTTTTTTTTTAAAGAATTATGGATTAGTTTAGACAAATATTATGTACTGACAGATACATATATGTACATACAAATATAATGAACATAAAGATAAAAGGAACCAAGTGAGGGGCAGACTAAACAGCGGTAGGGATAGCAGAATTGAATGAATGGAAATTTCCATGAGCGTTAGATAGAAAATACTAGAAACTACAAAGAAAGTTTAACTAAAATAATTTTTAAATTTAAATTTATAATTTAAAAATTATTGTAAAATCAAATAAATTTTTTTTATTAAAGAAAAAAAAATTTAGTTTCCAATAATAAACTATTTTTAGAAATAAATAATTATTTTTAACAAAACAAATTTAGAAACAATTATTACATAAACAAATGATAATAAAATAAAAATATACGAAATGGAAAATTGATAAATTCCAGATTTAATTAATGTACTTTGTATCGAATTTAATCGGAAACAATATTAAGAGGGAAGGGAATGACCGCTAAAGGCGTTTCCTATCCTAAATCATCGTTCAAGGGTACTATTGCTGTGAATGAACGTTTAAATTATTGAATGAATAATATCGTTGTTGTCTTTAATTTACTTATCAATAAAAAAATATTATTGTGCCTCCAAATGGAAAATTTTGAAGATTCTAACAGCAATATATTTTTATTAGATAAAAATAAATGATTTTATTACGTGATTGATTATGTAACAAAATGACTAGAATTAATCAATGGCTATAATTATGTAATAGTAACGTAATAATTTATAATTAAAATAAAAATTAATACTTGATAACGGATGACGATTTGCGCAGTTGTTTTGTTGTATTTCTTGGCTATTTCTATCAGCTGAGGGTTATCCAGCAGGATTGGTTCTCCTGGCTTGGCCCAAGGACGGTCTCGAGACCCCAAAGGAGCATAGGCTGTAATGACAATGTCGCGTTCTTTGCAGAATGCTGACAATTTTTGTTGAGTCAAGTACGAATGGCATTCGACCTGAAAATTATTATTATTATTATCATCCAGAAATTTTTTAATAATTAAATTGAGTGAAAATAAACAGACTTGATTGGTGACAGGCTTGATTCTGCAGTTGGCCAACAAACGAGTGATTTGTTCAGAATTAAAATTGCTTATTCCGATATTTTTAGCCAGTCTTTTATCAAAAACGGCTTCCATTCCCTTCCAGGTGTCGAGGTAGTCGGTATCTGTAGCTGCTGGAGTTCCATCAGCATTAACTGGGAACAAATCATCAGTCTCTTGGTAAGCAATGGGCCAGTGGATCAAGTAGAGGTCCAAATAATCTAGCCCAAAATTAATTAAGCTTCTTCTTATTCCTTTTTCCACTGACTCAATCTTATGGTAAGTGTTCCATAGCTTTGATGTTATAAATAAATCCTCGCGTTTGACAGTTCCATCTTCTATCTTAGCTCTAATGGCATCACCGATCTCTTTTTCGTTTCCGTAAACCAGAGCACAGTCAAAGTGTCGGTACCCGACGTTAATCGCTTCTTTTACTATCTCTGTTATTACTCCGGTAGCTGCCTAAAATTTAGTTATTTATTTATGACATTAAAATCAGCTGTCACTTGACTATTAATTCCACTTGTCATTTTTATTAATAAATTCACATGAAAGAAATTTAATTATTACTTACTCTCCAGGTTCCCAAACCGATCATTGGCATTTTATTTCCATTGTTAAAAATAATCATCGGTACACCCGACATCTTGCACGTAAAATGTATTTTTTTAAGACTTGTCACCCTTTTATTTAAAAAATTACCAAATTAATGATTAAATTAATTAAAATAACTGTGTTTATTATTTTTTTTTTAATCAATTTTTATAAATCCAAGGTCAATAAACAAAATATTTCTTTATTTAAACAATTCTAATCTGAATTGCGCGGCCAACCTGCGCTCTGGCGGAGATTTTGAAACTAAATAAAAAAGAATAACCTCAAAAAAAATTTTATAACAATTATTAAAGGAAATAAATTGATAAATAAATAGAAGTAAGTATTAATTAATATTAAAACAATTAATTTTTTACACGTTTAGCTATTTTAATTATTTAAATTAATACCTACTACTTGCAGATGAAATTTTTAAAAATTGATCAGCTGATTGTTTATGAATTTGCGAAATTAATAAAATGTCGATTATAAATAACGGATACAAGTATTACAAGGTGCTTGGATGCAACAAAAATTCCACTTACGACGAATTAAAGCGTGCGTATCATAAACTGGCACTTGTTTATCATCCAGATAAAGCTAAAAGTAAAAAAAATGGCGATACTGATTGCAGAAAATTTTTTGAGATTGAAGAAGCTTGGCGGGTGCTAAGTGACAGTGATTTAAAAATTAAGTACGATGCAGAGTGCCGACAAGCTGAATTGGAGCTAGATAATTTATTAATTTATGATAGGATAAATATTAAAGAAATGCTAAAAAATGCTGAAGATGATATCCTGAGTTATCCTTGTCGGTGTGGGAGCAATTATTTAATAAGTACTGAAGAATTTACGGAAAATAGTATTTACATTCCATGCTCTGAATGCACGTTCTGTATTTTTGTTGAAAAATAATTTTTTTTTACATCACTCAAAATTATTATTATTATTATTTTTAATTTCATTAAAATTTTAACTGAATATAAACAGCTACTTTATGATTACAGCAATTAATTCAGATATGACTTTAAAAATATTTTTTTTTATTTTTTATTATACATTTTGATGAAAAAATTAGGAAAAATAATATTGATTGTAATTCATGTCAAAATGGAATATTGAATGAATAATTCGGACACGATGACCACCTAGAAGATTACAAATTATTATTTAATATATAATAATAGTAAGAAACTTAAAAATTGAAGTAATTACCTTGAAAGAATACCGTATCGTCCATTGCACTCAAAATTATCAATTATTGTCATATCTTCGTTGCTTAATTTAACGTCAAATACATTTAAATTTTCAACAAGACGTGACTTTGATGTTGTTTTAGGAATTACGACATGACCACGGTCAATCTGAAATTTTTTTTGTGTAATTATTTAGTTTTTGTTGAAAATAAATTAAAATTAATTAAAAAAAAAAAAATTACCTGATAGCGAATAACAACTTGCGCAGGTGTTTTGTTATACTTCTCAGCAATACTTTTTATTTTAGGATGATCTAAAAAAAATGGATCACCTGATTTAGCCCACGGACGGATATGAGAGTCGCGAGTTCCCAAAGGGCTATAAGCAATAATTACCATGCCTCTTTCTCTGCAGAATGCTGACAATTTTTTTTGAGTCAAGTACGGCTGACATTCGACCTAAAAATAAATTCTTTAACACCTCAAAACTTTCATAAAAAAAAAAAAAAAAAAAAAAAAAAAAAAGGAACATACTTCATTAACAACAGGTTTGATTCTGCAATTGTCCAACAAACGAGTGATTTGTTCAGAATTAAAATTACTAATTCCGATATTTTTAGCTAGTCCTTTATCAAAAACGGCTTCCATTCCCTTCCAGGTGTCCAGATAGTCAGTTTCTGTGCCGGCTGGCGTCCCGTCAGGATTCAGCGGGAAAAGATCTTCAGTTTCTTCAAAAGCAAAGGGCCAGTGAATTAAAAAGAGGTCCAAATAGTCCAGGCCTAAATTAGTTAAACTTTTTCTGATCCCTTTTTCCACTGACTCAGTCTTGTGGTAAGTGTTCCAAAGCTTTGATGTTATGAATAAATCCTCGCGTTTGACAACTCCTTCTTTTATCTTAGCTCGCAAGGCTTCACCGATCTCTTTTTCATTTCCGTAAACCAGAGCACAGTCAAAGTGACGGTACCCGACGTCTATAGCGTCTTTTACTGCTTGTCCTACCAAGCCAGGAACTGCCTGAAATTTATATTTATAATTAGTACCATTTTTTAATTTTATTTAACAAAAAAATTGCTTTAAAATTTTTTTTTGTCATAATTTAATTATTAAATATTTGTCAAGTTAATTTTAATTAACGAAATTTATTTATGACTTACTCTCCATGTCCCCAAGCCAATTGCTGGGATTTTATTTCCATTATAAAAAGTCACTGTTGGAATACTAGACATAGTGAATAAATTAATCACTCCAGTTCAGCTTTGGTGTGTTTAGAGTTTGAGTCGTTTAAAAACCTGCATTTATACCCAATATCTAGCAAGCTGTCAAAACTTTATGTAGAATAATATATTTGTTCATTGCTTTTGTATTTTTTTCTTCAACAGTTGATTAATTTGAAAGAAAATAATTTTTTAAATAAATAATCCTAAAATTTATGACTTTAACCTTAATCAATAATTAATTTATGCAGACAAATAATATTTACTTTATATAGAAAAGTTTTCTTTCATCAGTAAATATTTTTCTTTGTACATAAAAGAAAGTTTATTTCTTGAATACAAAATTTACGAGAAAAAATATATACTCTTAATCTAAACTAAGCTAAAAAATACTAACTAAATCGGTTAATTAATATTAAAAATACAACATAAATTATTGTAAGTGATTACTTAGCATTATTTTTTTAATATAAAGAAATAATCTGTTAGTGTATTATATTCCATTGCGTCTTATCTACAATTAATGTAAAAATTAATTTACAAATATTTAACAAATATCCATGTTTGATTTACTTTTATTATTAAGGATAAATGTACTGAAGCTTCATATAAAATAAAAAAAAAAAAAAAAAAAAAAAAACTTTATTGTGATGAAATAAAAAAAAACAGTCTTAATTCCAACTAACAAACTCCTGTATAAAATAATAATAATAATTTACTAACACTCATAGAGTGTTTTATAAGAAATAATAACTAGATTGCACGAATGTAAACGCATTAAAATACCGCACGGCAGTCAAACATTTACATTAATATATAAATAATCATTATTCCTGGATTATTTATTATTCATCAGATATCGATGAAATTAACTTGACATTGGGCCTTTGACATTTGAAATTTTCAACTCCTTGTCTCGTTATTGATGTACCAGTCAGATCTACATATTTTAAATTGTGTATGTGCTCTGCAAGGTGTTTCAAACTTGCGTCTGTTACTTTTGGATAGTTTCTGTTAAAAAAAAAAAAAAAAAAAAAAAGTTAATAGTAATCTTGTAAATTAAAAATAATTAAATAATGATAATGATAATAATAATAAAATTACCTGACAACAAGAGTCTGAAGAATAGGATTACTACAGATACGAGGTCGTGGCTCAATAATAACCATGTCCGGCATATCACGTGGAGTATCTTGAGGAGGTTGCGGACTCTGATAAGACCCAATGGAGCATATACAACGATCAGTAATACCACAAGGCGACATATCATCCATATCAAACTGATTGCCGTCGATAACATACTGCGCTACATGATTATCTTCATAAACCGGCGGATTAAGTGCGATAAAGCTGTGAATGTCGCTTTTTGGCTTCAAGTCAATCGGCGAGTAGTCTAGATAAAGTTCAGTCAAGGTCGTGGTGTACTGGAAGAAGCAGCTGACTTCAGAGTCCCCCACGTTCGTGTGACACAGGTCTAATATCTCCAGCGACTTGAACCCAAAGCGTGTCGCGAGGCTCATGTAAGCCACACAATCGCCCACGTACTTACACGAGCTTATCCTCAGCTCTTTCAGTTTGGGTATCTTGCTTATTACCATCAATGAGTGGCTTCTCAACCATTGACAGTCTGTCACTATTAGAGTCTAAAAAAAAATTTTTATTTAAATAGAAACAATAAATATTAATTTAAAAAAATAATTAAAAAAAATAATTACTGTTAAATTGGGTATGTGTTGGTGCAATTTTGAGAAATAAGACTGTTGAGGATTTACATTGCAGACCTTGCATCCTTTTAATGATAATTTCTCGAGTGTCGATGGAAAATCTGTGATTTTTATCTATTAAAAAAATAATAATAATAATAATAATTATATAATTATGTAAAAATATTTATCCAATTGTTGATCAAGTTATGAACAACTTACGTCATTATTAACAATTGTAAATTCTTCAATAACAAGTTCCTTTAAACTTGTACAAATTTCTCCAATTTTAGTCAGGAAATTGTTCTTGAGCTCTTCTAAAATAACTATTCTCTCTCCAATGTTACTACAGGATGCTTGATCTTTCGAGCCACTGGAAGTTCCCACGTCTCTTATGTACCCGTTTGATGTACTCGCCGCCTTACACTCACCATTGAAGGTCCCTTGATGTTTGTCACTCTCGTGGTCGTCTCTGTACTTACCCTTGTTGATCGTAAACTCAACTCGTCCGTTAATAATAATACTCTCGGTATTTGGCTTTAAAAATCCGAGTATTTTGTTTAGCTCATTCTTTTTCAATTGACGCGATTTAAAATTTACAACCTTCCAGAGAGTACGATCCCGGCAAACTTGGTTTAGTCGATGACAGCACCTGATAAATAAAATGAAGATGATAATTGAAATAAATAAATATTGACTAGGTATAATTGATATGTTTACTTACGAGCTCAAAGCAAAAAGATCTTGCGGCGATACATATTTAAATATATTAAGCAATACATCATCAGAAAAATCCAACAGCTTTGTTTTGTAATCACCCTGAAATTCATCAAACGCCGATTCGTTTGACAGCCGAGGAATTTTAGCATCACGACTGCTTGATGGTTCTGGAGATAATGATTTGCTTCTCTTCATTTTCATTTTTTTACGACACCTGAAAATAAATAAAATTTTTTATTTTTAAAATTTATTTCTTTTGTTTTGAGTTTTTAAAAAATACATTGGACAGTTGGAGGACTCGTGAGCAGGAGACGAGGCTAGAATTTTAGCCCAGAAAGTATCGAACTTGGACATTTGTTTTTAATCAACAACAATCACGGAGATAAAATCAAAACTGAGTACAAAATGAAATTTTGAAACTACGTTCTAATTTTGTTTCTTCCTTCGTACAATCTCCGTTGGCTTTTGTCCAATAAAACTAATAAACGTCAACATTTTTCGCTCAATATACACTTTCTTTGTCTTGTGAAAAACAGCACAACTTACCACGTTTAGATTCAAAACAAAAACCAGGTCTTTTAAATAATGAATTCATTCATCAGCCTACTGGTTAATTTAGTAGTAAAATAATCCTGACAAAAGGATTTAAAAAAAAAAAAAAAAAAAAAAACAAATAGGTTAAGATAACCTTGTAAATAAAATTTTAATTATGAAAAAAAATTACTTACTTTTATTAATTACTCCAGAAACTTATTTTTTGCTTACACTTTTAAATATGTCAACTTGACAGTTAACTTTATTATTATTTTTTACAATTGTTTAATAAATAATATTGAGAAAGCAACAGCGTCAGAGCCGTCCTTGTTTTTTTTTTTTTTTTTTTTTTTTTTTCCAGTCGATAAATTGACTTAAATACAGTCAATGGCCAGCGGGATAAGGAACGAAATGCTCCAAAATAAAAAATTCTCTATGTGAACATTTAAATCACTTAAATTTCCACTTTTTTTATTGTTAAATATTTTAGTTGGCAAAAAGTGCAATTAAATCTTTAAAAAATAAATTTTTAATCAGCTGTTAACTTAAAAATTAAAAATTTTAATTGGTTATTATTTTAGGAGTGATCAGGACTTTATCCAAAATTATTTCTTAAATTAACAAAATAAATTTAAGATTTTATTAATTTAGCACAAACAGTAATTATTAATATAATTATTTTTATTTATTTATTTTGCAGCAAATTTTTTTTTTTACTTTTAAATTGAAAGTTGACTTACCGACTGATGGAAATTATTTTTCTTAGCTTTTCTAGATGATCTTTTAATATATTCTTCTCACTTTTTATGAAGCTCCATATTATTATCATTAGTATATTCATCAGCATCACAAATAAATGTATGTAATTTGCTTTTTAAAGTGCATTTAATTAAAAAAAATCCTTTGACAGATTTTGTATTGACATTTTGTCCGGCTTTTTCCGTAAGTATTTAAAATATGTTTCAAATTACCGCCAACAGGCAGCGCTGTCACTTGAAAAAATTTTTTTAATTAAAAAAAAAAAGTATTATCTGTTTTTTTTTTTTTTTTTAATATTTTTAAATTTATCACTAAAAATAAATAAAAAAATATTAAATATATTGATTATATATATCACAAACTTTTTATTATTTATATAAATTGATGAATTAATTATTTTATTTATTTATTTATTTATTTACAGATAGGAAGTAACTTTTGCGGTTTCCATTCTAGAAAACTACTCCGGATTTGATAAAATAATCATTTTTCACTGAGTGTGTCTGTAGTGCAGTGTTAATTAAATTAGTCATTAATAATAAAATTTAAATTAACCATAAATAATGGAGGAAATAACTCTAGAAATAGCCGACAATGAAAGGAAAAAAGACAAAGAAGAAATACAGGTCGCTGGAACAAAAGAAAGCATCGTAACAATAGACACAACTGACAAGAGAACCCGCCGAGCCCAGCGACAAGAGTATACATTCGCAGCTAAAAAAACCGTGGCCCAGGGTATGATGGACGTGGCGTTGATAACTGCGAATGCCAATCAGCTGAGATATCTCATCGAGTACCAGCGCGAAAGCCCGACATTTTTTGTAATAGTCTTCCTGATCGTGTTCAGCCTGGTCCTGCAGATCGCCGTTGGCATCAGCTTGATCTTCAAAGGCCGTTTTGACATTAAGGGAAAGTCAAAATCTCCTGAAGCCCAGATGATAAATAATTACGTAGTTGTCGGTGTTTTTCTCATCACTATTATTAATGTTTTCGTCGCGGCCTTCAGTGTCACTTCTCCGGCTTCAATTCCACTGTCACCTAATGCAACTAATCAATAATAATTTTTTTTGGTTTTTTTAATTTAATCATCTATTTTTTATAATAATGAAGTTAGCGGTCAGCTGTCAATTTAAAAATTTTTTTTTAACAAATTAATTACAATAAAAAAATTTTTATTAATTTTCACATGTGAAACTTTTTAATAAAATTTTTTTTTAAATTATTTAATTGCTATAAAATTCTTAAAAAATTTTATTAATAAAATTAGGTCATTAACATATTTACGGAATATTAAATTTATTTATAAATTTGTGACCTAATTAATGTTGGCAGTAAGATGAGGAACTGTTTTAAATAAATAAAATAATCAAGGTTACAGTAGATATATTGGATATAAAAAATAAATATGTATGTATATGTGTATATAAGTCAACTTGAGGCATCTGCGTCATCGCAAAAAGCTCTATCGTCACAGCTTTTGACAGAGCACAGGTATACTGATCAAAGAAGACTAGAGAAAGAAGAAATATAAATTTATATAGACAATATATAACGAAGACTATGATATTGCGCTGAGCGGGTAGTATGAAACAAAAGGTAAATGCAGTTAGCAATTGCCAAAGTCATACGCACGTTTAGTGGTTATATTTATTATATCACCAGGTTATATAGTTAATAAAATTATCAAGTAAATTGTGTCTTTAATTTTTAAATACTTACTTCTTATCAATATGGGAAAAGGCAAAGGTAAATATTGGATTTATTATTAATTTCTTCTTTTGTTATTAACATTATTTAATTGATTTTTAGGAGGTGGAGGAGGTGGCGGAGCTAAAGGAGGAGATGTAAGATATATTTTTATCAGAGATTATTTATAGGATTATTTATCAATATTTATTTATAGAAAAAAGGCGGAGCAGCAGGAGGAGCCAAAGGATCTGACGCGAAGTCTGACGTGAAAGGAGGAAACAAAGGCGGAAAGAAAGGTATTTATTTTGTTTTTTTCTTTTGGATTTTTAATAAGAAGAAATTTTTTAGTACGCTTTGAAGACGGGTTTAAATTAATAGAAGCTAAAAGAAGATAATTGTGTGTTCTAGGTGGAAAGAAATAACAACGGTGATTTATTTATCTGAATAAAAATGTGGTTGGTCAATAAAAAATATTTATAAACTATCAACAGTTTATTTATTGACAAACATTATTTATTAGTTTAAATAGTATTGCTATTATTATTTTTACAGTGATTCTAAGGAGGTTGCGCAACAGCTAATTACAAATTGTTTTGTTCAGTAAAAGTTAAGTTAAATGTATATATAAAATAAAAAAAAGGCACGCAAGTGTAAAAATAATTCTAGATTTTAGGATTGTCACTCGCGGGGTAGTCGTGCATTTCAAACACTGAAATAATAATATTTACAGTGACTGTTAATAACATCATCGTCAGCACTACGTTGTTCCACAAGTTTGCCTTTTTGTGGTCTTGCTCTTTGTTTATGTTGTATGAAGATCCTAATAGGAGGCATATTAGTCCTTGAGCAATCTTTTTTTTTTTTTTTTTTTTTTATATTCATTTTATTTTTGCCCATTGATTTTTATGGTAGTAAAAAAAAATAAAATTAAATAAAATAAATAATAATAATAATAAAGTTAGTCGACGTTTTTAATTTTTTTTTTTTAATAATTAAATTAAAACAAAAAACTATTTTTAAAAAATTACACTTACAGTTTTTCATGTTTTTTACAAGTGAAATTTTTTTTTATTAATTTTTTTGTAATAATTTTTTCAACAAAAAAAAAATTCTAAAAATTTTTAAATGTCGGCTAATTTAATTTTCATAAATAATTAAGTGATCAGAAGAAAAGAAAAAATAATGAAAATTAAATTAGTCGACGTTTGAAATTTTTTTTTTACTTGTAATTTATTTAAAAAAAAAAATTAAAGTCGGCTAATTTAAATATAATTAAAAATTAAAATGTAAATAATGAAATGAAGGTATTAGCTATTTAGTATCATAATCATCATTGTTATCATTGAGAATACTATGTCGGCGATAAGCGATAAGCTCGGGCAAGGGTTTGTTACTGAACTCCATACCAAAGCCCGAAATGACAACATTAGTTAGACTGATGACAAAGACGGAAATAAGAATGATGTCATTAATAAAATTAGCAGCCCACTGATCTCGCCGTCGATTAATATCCAATCCACCAACCACGATGAAAAGTATACCCACGGCGGCCTGAGTAATTTTTTTAAAGTTTTGTTTTCCGTAAGCAGTATGAATTTTCACGAGCAATTGATCCGATTGCCAGCACGTGCAACAACCAGCAGTCAATTATTATTATTAGTTATTCTATCACTTTGTTTATTTATTTATTTATTTTATTTTTTTTTTTTTTTTAAGGTATATTTAGCAACTAAAGAGTCGGCTGATTAATTAATTTATTAATTCAGTATTGTCGATTGGCGACTCGATCGCTATGAGCGAGGAGAGACCCATTGGATCGAAGGTAGCTATCAGAATGTTATCCAAGAACACTATGAAGCTCAGGGCGACTCTTATTCTTCCAATCCACTCGATGGTGTATCCTTGTCGAGAGTCTTCCATTTTCCGGTCGGTCATTAGGTTCAATGACAGCGATAATAATCCCGACAGGATCTGCGCGGTTAATTTTTTTTTATATACTTATTTATTTATATTAAAGTAACTTTGGTCGTTTTACATTTGCGACAACTGGACCAATTGCTCGTGCTCGTGCTCGTTATTATTATTATTAATATTATTATTATTTTTTTTATTATTATTATGCCAGTAAACGTGCCAAGTGATTGATGAGTGATAGTTAATTAATTTACAAATTTTTATTACCTGGAGCCCTATTGACAAACAGATTAATGTTAACATTAATGTATAAAATTCATGCTGCTTTCCCACCTAAAATAAAAAAATTAAAATAATTTTTTATTAAAAAATTTAAAGTCATAATTATTTATTATTCTTCTCCAAATAAAAAAAAAAAAAAAAAAAAAAAAAAAAAAGAAGATAATTTAATAATAAATACCTGTAAAATATATTTTAATTGAGATGCATTGGCTGTCAGCAAAGCGATATCCAGCATTCCTTGCGCGATGGTTTTTTTCGTCGCATAACGATTCGCATCCAATGACTTTAACTAAAAAAAAAAAAAAATACAACAAAGGTTTATTAACAAAGAAATGATTAATTATAAATAAATAAAAAAAAATTCTAATAGCACTTTTGTCATTCATCACAACTGTTATTCAGTTGACCTTACAATTACCGAACAAAGATAATTCAATGCTAGACTTTTATTCACTTTAATAACTTTTCAACTGAATAAAAACTCACTGGCACTAATATTTCGGTTATTGGATCGGCTACATGTCCATTCATTTCATCATTGGAAGTGTGAGGCAGCTCAATAATGTCAAAGCTCTCACTTGGATTTGGATAATTCCTGTTTCCGTTCCGGTAAACAACATGCTCAACGTTCAGAGTTTCCAAAGTCGGTGTCTCTGGTTTATCCCCGATTGTTTTATCTTCTTCCGGGAGACCCCCGGACTGTTGACGAAAATTAGCCGGCTTTTCAATTTTAGCCATGTCACTTTTTATTTAATTATTAACAACGGATAATTAATAAATCAGTAAGTACACTTGTTAAAAAATGTTATCACGCGATTGCAAGACTATCAATAATATCAAAGCTTATCTTTAAATAAATTGGAGTAAAATAAAGATTGAACCTGTTGAGACAATTGATCAGTACAAACTCATTAGTTGTAGACAGAGTAGAGCAATAAACTCCTTCCACATTCGATCAACAGTGAGTAGAGGTTTTCTTTTAATTTTCTTTGTCTACTGGCACTCGTCATTGAATCATTAAATCAACACTCGATTCAATAACTCCTTTTTCGTTCGATCCGGTAATTATTTAATTTTGCATTGTCCTTTTTAGATCAAGGAACTTTTACAACCAAGTCAATGCTGTAATTATTTATTAATCCCTCGGTATTAATGTAGTATTGACAGTCCATGTGCCAACTTTCTTCAAATAAAATATAATTTGACTCTAGATCTCCTTCGGTAATTGTAACAGGGTCAGAATGCTTCACTAAATTATAAGCTTTCACAAATTGTTATTTACAAGAGGTCATTCACGCATTCATTGATTCACTTTTGACCTTGACATATACTTTTACAGGAAATTAACCAGTTAATTATTTAAATCAATATTATATTAGCTTGTAAAAAAATTAATTTAATTATACAAACATTTATTAAGAAATAATTGAGATTAAATATTTATTTTATATAGTTAATTTAAATATTTTAATTATATAAAATTTAATAAATTAATTTAAATATTTTTTAAAAAAATTATAAAAATAAATATTTGCTAGACAAAATAAAAACGAATAAAATTACCTGATTAATATTACCGTTTTCGGTAATTGTAGGTCCTACGGCCGTAGCCGCAGTTGACATATTTTTAAAGTAGCGAAGAATTTTGACTGCCCGAAACACTTTGAAGCCGTAAAAATATTTTTTCAATTAATAAACCCTCTTGCGGTTTATTAATTTTACATTAATCACTTATCAAACAACAACAATCAATTAAAAAAAGTATTTTTTATCATTTAACTTTATATCAAGACATTTAATATAATATAAATGTAAAATATATGTAAATTGAAAGAAGACTGGGGAGTTACTGTCAACTGTGCAATTGCTTAGCCGTTTATGAGCGGCCCGGTAGTTAAATCGATCAAAACACCCCAGAATGACAATCAGTGATACTTTTTATTGGCTGGTTTAGCCTGGTGGTAGTTAGATAGCTATCAAACAATGTACATACTTTCTTTAAATATACACTTTAAAAATACAATGCAAAGAAATACTTTTCAACCATTTTTCCATTGTTATGATTGTATTATTACCAATTACGATGACAACCACTTTAAACAGTAAAGTATATTTTAATTACTTATAATATTAATTAATATACTTACAGTAAATTACAAATTATTTTTCCTCATTCATTTTTATTTACTCAAATATTTTTTTCTCTTATTGTATTTATAAATTCAATGTGCGTATTTAACGCTAAATATAAAATTAAAAAATTCATTGTACCTAAGGCGTGTCTACGTGATTTAAACCACATCAAATCGGCTTTTAATTTAAATATTTATTAACATTATAAAATAAGCCTGATTATTATTTAATTACAGGTACAATTTTACTTTTATTTTATTTTATTTTATTATTTTTTTTTTCATTGTCATTTTTTTTTATATCTTTTATGTAAAAATTATAATTATAAGCAAGACCAATGATAACAATTTATTTATACTATCTTTTACAATTATTAATTAATGATTTGAAGAAAAATATTATTTTAAAGTAATAATTAGTGTGTTAGCGTGAAAAAAAAATTTTTTTAATTAACGAACGGATAAAAATTAGCTCTTTAAAATATTAAAAATTATTTATTAATAGTAATAATAATTAATATTTAAGAGTGATGAACAAATATAAATAATGTGAGACAAACAAAAGTTGTAAGTCTGAAGGCAAACGATTAAACTGTACATGTCGCCCAGAATTATTAGTATTAATTTTTTTTACAGTTAAAAACTATTTTTAAACCTCTAAATATTTATATTCTGGGCTGTTTAATTAATCTATTAATTATCTTAATCTGACACTTACTGTTTTAAATTATTTAAGTAATAATTACGCGATTTATCGGGAATTTAAAATTTTAACAATTTGTTTTATAAGTCATTAAATTGCATTAAAATTGTAACTATACAGAATTATGATACGTTTTTTTTTTTTTTTTTGTTTTAATTATTAATATTAATTTAATTATCGCGCAAAAAGTCATTAGAATAAAAAAAAAAAAAAAAGAAAACCTCTGAGAAAGTATTAAATAAAATTTAATTGGCTTCCAGTGGACTTTGCCAATAGTGTGCTTGCATAGAGAGCCGTTGATTATTACTCGGCTTTAATGGAATATTACAACGAACTGCACCAGGAAAACGTTCATGATACCGCTCTAGCCGTAAATATTTAACAGTTACGAGATGCCCTGTAAATAAAAAAATTTTAATAAATAATTAATTAAAATTAAAATTAAAATGGTAGACCCCACTTGTAAATAATTACTAAAAAAAAATTCTTACCATCAAACCAACAGCCGTGGAGAGCACGATAAGCTTTACCAGCGTCTTCTTGCGAAAAGCATTTCATATAGACACATCCTTCACGGCTTCCGCGATCGACTCTGATATGAAGAATTTTAACACCTTCTCCGCATTTTTCCAGAATGGCATCCTGCACTTTAATTTCCCAATCTTCTTCAAACTCTCTGTGGGAAAAAAAAAAAAAAAAAAAAAAAAAAAAAAAAAATAATTACTAATACTTGTCGATCGACATAGAAATTAATGAATAATGAGACACATACACATCCGGGTCAAACATATGACGAATTTTCAAGCAAGGAGTAGGCGAACACGTGAGACTATTGACGGAGCCTTCCATGGTCTCAAAGGCCTGTCCTTGCCACACTTTAGTCTTTTTACTGGCAACTGGAGTAGTTGGAGGTGAACTATTGATATTGGGGAGCCAACGCCACACGTGAAACTCTTCTCCTGCAACTTGTTGAACTTCGCGACGGATTCGTGACTCGTTTTCATCCAAAAATTTCACCGCTTTCTCCCACAGTCCAGCCATCTTCTTGCGATCCTTCGGAGGGATCAAATTATCACGGACGTGGTTTATTGCCAGGAAACTCTCTTGGGTCCCTCCGGGATTCGTGATCATCGCGTTCTGGTGGTGAAGCTCCACCATGCTGATTATTTCACTCACAAGCTGGAATACTTCTCTCTCGGTTGATTTTTTGTACTTTAAGTACAACTGGACACACAAGTGACCGCCGAATATCAGCCCTATTCCTGAGAAATTTTTTAAATACAATTAATTTTATTTTTATTTAAATGAATCAAAGACAGGGTAGAGAAAATAATTTTTTTTTTTTTTTTTACTAGGAACAATACAAAGGATTTATAAATTAATTAATTAATTAATTGTCTTCAGGGTTATCATGCAGGATTTCTAGTTAGATAAACGTGCAATAAATCTAATAAATAATCTGACAAAAATTTACCAGCAATCATAAATAATAATGTTGATAATATGCTCATTATTTTTTGTTTTATCATGCACATCATTGGTAACTCTGGGTTTAGCATCACCATTGCTACTTTATCATCCAATCTTGACTGGAATACATTTTCCTGAAAATGATATTAAATAATATTAATTGATTTTTATTATAAATTCAATTATTAATAATAATAATAATAATAATAATGTACCATTGAATCAAAAACAGATTCTCTAGGATTTTTTCCTCCTTCAATTTCAATTAAAGAAATTCCCCACTTAGGATTCTCAAAAACTAAAAGTTGAGCATCGTGCAAGTCACTTGTAATTTCCAGCTCTTTCTGCAAAATAATATTTTAATTAGATAAAGTAATTTTGAATAAATAGTTTACAACCTACCACTTTTTGGCTCTTGTACATATTGATGATATCAAGGTCTGTAAGATAAGCCGATTGTAGAGAATTTTCGCACGCCGCGGCGACAGCTCTTTCCATCAGTTTAGGCCGGAGCGTTTTCAGTAATTGCATCACAGTCTCAACGTTTTCTTCGAGTATACAATTAACACCTGGCTTGTCGTGATCACTTTTACACAGCGGTACTTCATTGTCTATAAAATAATCCACGATATTTATTACTTCACTAATTTATTTATTGATTAATTTTTAACTAATAAAATAACAAAAATTCTATGAATTAAGCTCTTAAGGGAAAAGGAAAGAAAATTACTGAACTAATAATAATAGACAATACAATATTTATTAATCATAAAGAAATTACATAAATTAATCTAGCAATCAATAAAAAGAAATTATTTAAAGAAAAAAAAAAAATTTATATGATTGCGTCGATTTTATTTTTCAATATCAATGCACACGATGTAAAGAATTTAAATTAAATGAAAAAAATTCAAAAAAAGCTAAAATTTACAAAAATATCGGATTAGTGTAATAATAATAGTAATAATAATTACTTGAAGTAATCTATAATGATAAGAACTTGCCAAAACTTCTTATCAGTTGATTAGCAAAATAATTAATAATTATCAATAAGCAAAGTTAATATTTCAATCTGTACCCACACCTTTGTGATATATAATATATATATATATATATATATATATATTGAAGTTTATACTTGTAATTTATTTATGAATTAATCATGATACCTACCCATCGGGAGTGTTGGAATAGTCTCGGATTTACCACCAAGACCCAAGTAAACAACAGCCAGCCCGCTGAAGAAAAGGGCCAAGACTATTACGAGTATCATTGAGACCATGTTTTGGCTGTTCCTACTGTCTTCTTTAGAAATTGGAGCTTTGTAACTTCTGGTTACAACTTCCCGAGGCCTGTCGTTTGACGAAGACACATATCTATTTAAAATTAATCCCTTAATTAAATTAAATACTGAATAAAAAATAATACAATTTGGTATTGAAGCGAACCTGGAGTTATACGAAGACTTTGTCGATAAAAAATGGCCATTGGTGTCGCTGTCCTTGCTATCCGAGCGTGTAGATTTCAAGCCTGTGCCTGAAAGAAAAAAAAAAAAAAAAAAAAAAAAATAATTAAAAAAAATTCTTCTAGGTTTAAAAATAATTTTTTAATTAAACAAAACTTACTTTTAAAGTTAGATCTTGACGGAAGTACGTTGGTTTTAGTTTGAGAGCTGAGCCTACGAGTGAATTCAGACAGGAAAGGACTCTCGTAGTTGGCAAGCAGATCATTAACATTAGTATCATCGCGCTTGTAATTATCCTCCTTAACAGGAGCTATCGGGGAGATATTAGGTTTGAAAAGAGGCACTGAGTATTTTTCTTCCCGAGAAAGTGAAACCTTGGGTACTGACTCGTAAGTCTTTGACTCGTAAGACTTGGAGGGTCTGGCTTCACCGAAGGACTTGGTAGAAGGCTTCTCGACGTCAACCGAGCTGCGGTCTTTCCTAGTAGTAGAGTAGGACTTTTCATTCTGTAACTTGGAGGACTTTTCGGGTTCCTCGGGGATGTCTGAGTCCGAGCCGGTCTCCAAGCCGTCGTTGACTGTCGAGAGCTTGTAAGACTTGGTGATTTTTTTGGTGACACTCTTCATCACCCGTGACGAAGAGTTGCTCGTCGGCTCCTCGTAATCTGGAACAACTATTTCCTTGGTTTCAGATGTCCTGGAGCCAGCACGTCGTTTGGAGGGACTGCGCGAGGGTATGCTCGTCGACACTGGCGGCGCGGGTGCTGGTGGCGGCATCGGGTTCGCCATTGTTTGGCGACGGTTAGTTGCCGGTTTTTTCTTCCTCGTGGTGCTTGACGCGGTGTCTTCGTCGGTATCATCGCTGCTGTATCTATTTTCATTAAATATAATATTTCGTTACTGTATTTGGAAAATATATTAAAACAATAATAATTAAAATTCCATAAAATATAAATAGATTTTGTGGATTATTAGTGTATAAATAGAAGAGAAGAATGGAGCAAAATTAATAATGTCCTATTTATTAGCTGGCATGCCGCGCCAATGTGAGTAATTTTTTTAGCAGACTAGCGGCGATAACGAATTTAAAAAAAAAAAAAAAAAAGGCTAATATTAATGTGCGTGTATGTGTGTGTGTGAATAAATTTTACCTAGCGGCGAGTGAATGACGTGACCCAGAGGCTCCTCGACTTTCAATAAGATTCTTGAGCTTCTTAACGAGGATCTTCCTGGTGGTCTGGGTGACTGGTCCGACAGGATAACCATACTCTGCGAGCTTACTGCGAAGCTCGGAGTCGGTCAGCGATTCCACCGACATTATGGCCCAAGTTAAACGAGCCTAAAAATGTTAAAATGCTTTCTAACCGCTCAATGTGATTTCTCGGCAACGGGCGCACGCGATACTTGGACTTCTCAATAATGGCTGGTTATGATCTAGCTTTAACAATTATCGCACAGACATTAGATATATAAATATATTTTTATTTAATTACACACAACTTGTAGGCACACAACAAAACCACAAGACAACCTAAACCAGTGCGAACTGATGCTTGAACGTTTTTCTCTTTCCTTTCACGCTTTCTCTCCCCTCGCCCAGAGTGTATAAAGTTTATACACCGGTATGACCACGTACGTGAGAGAGTGTACACACGCTTTTATTTTTATATGTGAGAGAGGAAAGCGTGTGTGCTGCTAGTGAGTTGCGGCTTCACATGCAACGAATCATCGGCATGTTGGATGTTGTAGAAAATGCCGAATTACATGAGACGACATCTTTGGTATATTTGACGCGGTATTTACCGTTAATAAGCGCGCGCTCCTCACAGCCAATCAGAGAACTGACTACTGCGCAGGCTTCTGCGCACTACGTCACCGCAAAGTGGAGCGGCAATCTTTTAAATTGTTAATTTTGACAAAAGGAGTAGATGTCGAAATTTTTTAACCTAACAAGTTGTTTAAAAAAATATAAATAAGATTTTTTATAAACATTTTATTAGGGTATTATTTTTTATGGTGTTTTAATTTTTTTTATAATTAAATACGGAAAATGTTAAGTCGGACATTTTCGGTATTGCTTTTAACTAAATACAAAAGTTTTATGTTTAATAATTTGACCTAAAAAAATTTTTTTTAAAGGTATTTTCTTATAAACTAATATTAATAATGTATAAATTTTATTATAGTTAAATATTTAGTGTCTAAAAAATGTAATTGACATAGTAAACCCCTTAAATCTAATTGTAATCAGTTGTAAAAATAAAAAAAAAGTTCAACTACTTTACTAAAATTTAAATTTATGTACAAAATATTTTTTTTAGTATTTATAGTATTTAAAAAATAGTGCTAAAAGTCCAAATTAAGTATATGACAAAAAAACCCATCGCTATCTTAACTGCTTCGTGTATCCAACGCAAGCTAGAAATAAAAAAAAATTTTATTAATAAATTAACAAAAGTTTTAAATATTTAAATAATATTAAAATACCGTTTTAATCTTTTTCTGGCGGATTCTAAGCTATTAGGATCCTCTTTGAATAAAAACAACCTGACTCCCTTCATGTGATTCCTCAAATAATTCCTCCAGTTAAAGCCATCAAAAGTGAACCTCAGGCTCAATTTGTCTTTAGAATCCAGCCTGAACCAAAGACGCTGAACGTTGTCATTCTTGAAGCTCCAGTTCTTCAGCATGAACGGCTGGATGACGTTCAAAAATCTGTTTATTTTAGTGACAGATTTAACGACGTGAGGCTTGTGACCTCTGCAGACCATGAGGATGTCAGCCAGCAGAGCTGGGAAGAGATGCAAGATGATATTTGCCAGAAAGTTAATCACTTTGCTTTGACTCGTCGTCATTGTGAGATACCAGATTGATTGTTTGAGAGGATAGTCCCGGGCAAATGCCAGGCAATTGTCGATATAATATCTCCAGGTGATTGGATTTTCTACGGTGGACGTGTAGTTGTAAATTAGCATATTTTCTCCGCGTCTTTCTGGGTGAGTAGCGACGTCCCAAGCACTTGCTAGAATTGCATTCACTGTGTAATCAACAGGTACCATGTTTGCATAAATATCGCGATTAATGCGGATGCTACGCAAGAATCCAACGGCTGCTGCTGCTATTACGCCTGTCGGGCCGTAGTAATTATCAATCCATCCAGGCAGCGGGTCATCAGCGCAAGATATTACTGAAATTTATTAAAATAATTTATTGAACAAATTATTAAAAAAAAAAAAAAAATTCATTTGTGAAAAACTATAAGTGCGATTTTTTTTTAAATATTTTTTAGCTCTAATTTAATAAATCAGAAAAAAAAATGTCGATTAATTTTAGTATTATAAATAATTACATTAAAATTAAATTAACTATTTTACATAAATTTAATACTTTAATTTATCCTGAAAAATTATCTATCAGCTGTTTCAGGAAAAAGAATGTCTACTGATCTATTGAGCATGTCAAGGGTACCACGTTCTTTTAAAATTTTTTTGACACTTTCTCGCTTAGCTTCTGAAGAATCAGACAGAGAGTTTTTTAAGGTTAGTATTGCTTCGCTCGCGGAGCTGTCATTTGAGGTTAAAGAAACAACACTTATAGCTTCTTCAATCACCAAGTTTTCTTCAATGTCATACTCGGGGTACATAGTCTCCGTGGGGTTAAATATCGAAGACTCGGATCTTATGACGAATCCTATCGGCTGGCAAACTGTGTAAATAATCGCGCAGAAAAAGAGAATAGCTTTCGCGAGGATGTTTAAGGCAAACAGTCCGAATGTTAGTACTATTTGGTAGACTATTGTTATTATTCCGGACACTAAGTACATTGCTATTGCCAAACACATTTTTTTAGTGTTTGAATATTTACTAAAAATTTTGCATCGTAGAGGTTATTTTTATTTATTTTTTTCTTTTAAATAAAATGATACTGAAGTTAGTTGTCAGCTGTCAATTTAAAAATTTTTGTAACAAATTAATTACATTAAAAAAATTATTTTCATTATTAATTTTCAGCTAATTAAATTTAGGTTAGGTTTTAATTGTTTGACACTTACTTATTGACGGGCGAAAAATTCCTACCGGTAAATCTTGTGATCTTTCACGAACAACACTTTCTGCAAGTGCTTTTGTGTATGTGTAAGTATTAGGCCACTTTTCTAAAAGTCTGAAATATAATTTATTTTATTAAGTAATAAAAAACAATTTATTTTTCTTTTTAAACAACAAATTTCATAATAGAGGTTATGAATATTCAATTAGAAGAAAACTTGTATTTAAATAATTTTCATTTGAATTTTCCAAACTTTATAATTTGTTTACCTGGGTAATACTGCGTTAATAGTTTCATCTGGCAAACTATCGACGATTACTCGTAAATCTTCATACTTTAAAGGATGAGGATAGAATTGTTCATCGATAGTATCAAGATGACAATTTGCATAGGCTGTTGACACATGAATCATCGCCTTGAAATAAAAATAAAAACATCTGTAATTTTTTTAATAATCCAATAAACTAAAGTTAGCCAACGTTTTTAATTTTTGGATTTTTTTTTTTTTTCAAAATAATTAAATTACAAAAATTTTCAGATGTCGGCTAATTTAATTTAAAATAATTTTTATTAATAATCTTGTTATTAGAAGATAGGTATTGAATCATCTTTTAAAAGTGTATTGACATCTACGGTAAATATTTAAATTCTAAAAAATTATGAATCCTGTACTCGTAGTTAAATCTACAAATATTCATAAGTAGTTATATGAATTTTGCTTTTCAGGGCCACGGTCCGCGGTGACAACAAACAACTAATTACTATGCTCAACGTACTGAACACGATAATTTATAATTTATATTGTACTTTTACGAAGGGGATGACGCAGGTAAAAAAAAAAAAAAAAAAAAAACCTGGAAATAATTAACACCTTTGATTATTTTTAAGAATTACCATCTTCAAGGTGAAGGCAAACATATCATGTCACGGTTAAAGATTGTGCAAATATTTCATTACACTTATTCACTATTTTGAATAATTATTATTTTCTAGTAATTTGTATTTAAAATTTTTTGTTTTACTTTTTAATTAATTCCACGAATTTACAAATGTTAGAAAAAAACTTTACGTAAGTTTCTTAATTTAATTCTTAAATTCAAACAATTGATAAAATAATTTTTTCATTGTCTTTTTTTTTACCAGCTCTCACTTTTACATTACGTACATATATATATATATATATAAACGTGTATCGTTTTATATTCGTGATGAAATTACGTATGTATTTAGTTGATGCGGTCATCGGTTGTTATAATATGAGAGAAATTTGGGTTCCCGATTAACGGGGGTTGATTATGAAATCCTATTATGTTCAAATATTCTTATAATGCAATCTTTTAATTAAAAAAAAATTATTTAAAGAGAAAATAATTTTTTACCTTTAGATTTTTAATTTCTTTACACAAATTGATAACACTCAGAGTACCTCCGGCATTTATAGTTGTTGCAACTTTAAGTTTTTCTTCAAATTTAACGGTGGCAGCATTATGAAATACAACAGAAACTTCTTCGATTATTTTCTTTCGATCCTCTAATGTCAGTCCTAAATCAGGAAATGAACAATCACCTGGTATAGCAACTATTTTATGACGTAATTTCGGTGAGTTATTTTTCAAATCTTCAAAAATCTATAAATCACATGAATAAATTACAATAAATTATACTAATAAAAATAAAAATTAAAAAAAATATTTATTTGTATATTTACAGGTTCGTTAAAAATATCTTCAATTCTGTCAATTATGTTACTCTTTTTTTTAGGTCGCATCAATATATAAATAGTTGATACTTCCGGACAAATTCTTAGCAATTTCTCAATCATAGTTTTGCCGAGAAAGCCAGAGGCTCCTGAAAAATATATTTTACTTTATTATATATTTTAAAAATTATTGTGTATATTTACGTATGGATATTTAAACCCATAGAGTGAAAGTATTCAATGATTTCTCATCATAATGGCAACAATATCTATTTTATTATCTTCACAGTCATAATAATAATTATTACTATTATCTAACAATAACCTGTTATGAAGATATTTCGACCGGTATAAAAATGTTGAATCGGAGTCCTCGTTATAACTTGCTCCGTATTTATTCTATTTAAAATATTGTTATTATTTTCATTAATGTTTATGTCATTTTCATAAACATTTATCTCCTGGAACATAAAAAAAAAAAATTCCAAAGTAATTTATTATAAATAAATACACATATTACTAAATTTACATAACAAATTACAACAAATTATTAAATATCCAACAGAGGTTTCTCTTTATCAATACGGAAGAAATTTAACTTTTTTATTAATATATATATATATATATATATATATATATATATATATTTTTTTTTTTTTTTTTCTAGACTTTTAATACTCAGTCATACTTTTATTTGTAACACTGGTTTGAGACAAAAAATATATGACCTCAATTGTACTTGGATGCATCGGAATGTGCGACGTGAGTAAATTTATTGTTAGCTATGTCATAATTTATTATTTAAAACAATTATTGATGAATAATTAATTAATTAATATATATTTTGCAATGTAATTTTATTTAAACAGATGAAGAAATAAAAAAATAGGACTGACCTTATTCCCGTAACCGGATACTTGATTTTCCAGGAGCATGGCGCTAAATCACTCGGGCACTGATTCAAGAAGAAATAAAATTACAAGCGCATGAAGTTAAAAATATATTAAAATTGTGAGGCACAAGAGAGAGTTACTCTCCCTTTCAAGTAATTTATTCGACAAAAAGTGAGTTTGAGTAATGAATAATGTTACTAAAAGCACTGTTTGAGGACTATACTGTGAATGAAAGGCCGTGGGCCATGGACGGGAATTAGAAACAGACTGGTACCAGGATAAAGTTTCTTCTACCACTGTGCTCGATTCCCGTGAATCCAAAGACTCCACTCAAAATTCGAACGTAAAGCCGAAGGAGTAGTAGGTGTCCCCCGACAATCACCTCCAATATAACTGGGACTCTCCTTGCACCTGACTCGTCGACTTTGACAGAGTATTGCTACTCTATCAATAACATTTAAATATTGTTACCACCACAATTATATTTTTTATACTACAATATACTGTCGCGTTAATCAAACCTCACCATTACCACGAGATTTATTTTTAAAAGAAGATATGAGGATCTTCAGAACACCCACGACTCCGCTCCCTTGTTTGACCACTCAAAGGAACAAAGTTTTATTTTACTGTATTAATTCTCATGAATACCGACAACTTGTCGTGAGTATTTATTTTATTACAAGTCAATTAGTAACTTTAAATATTTTAATATTATTTTATTTGCTTTTAATCTTACCCACATTTAGTTTAAATATTTATTAATGGCTTACGAAATATTTTAATTAAAAACTATATTAATGTCAGTTTATTTATTTTATTTTAGAACAATTATCAATGAAAAAAACAATTTTCTTGAAGAAAATTAATTTGAGTCGAAAAATGTTTAATAATATTTTATTTATTAATTGCTTAGTAAATAATTTAATTTAATTATTAAAACTTAAATTTTTCAGATAATTTTTTAATTGGAACAAACAGAAACAAAAGTCATGGTCAACATCCTTATCGCTTGGCAAATAGAATAATTCTACTGAAAGTTTGTTTAAAAAAAAAAAAAAAAAATTTAAGAGCTGAAGAAAAGAACCTTGAAAAAAAAAAAAAAAAAAAAAAAGGATATTTTAATCAATGGAATTTCTTAATCCGCCAGTCAGATCTATACATCAGCGGTTTTGTATGAGTGGAGTTTACCCTGAATGACAATAAGAAATCTTACGCCACGTGTTAGATCACGATGACATGGTTCTCCTTATATTATATATCAGCGATATCAAAACCGTGGTTTGCATTATATCTCGCGAGTGTGCAGCAACAGTATTATTTTTTATTACATTTGTTTATACTGATAGTACTCCGTTTGGCGGGCATCAAATATTATTATGGAGTGCTACTCAACAACATAATAACGTACGGCCTAAATTTATAATGATTGCGCAAGAAATACACAAAATAACATAACAGTGAGGCTCTGGTCAGGCCATACTCTGCCCGGTGGTGGTTAATATCTTATGTTATACAATATTATATGAGCTGAGAAGAAAGAAAGAAAGACAAGTAAAGACGAGGCGACATTAACTGATGTAACACGGCATAACCAACAGAGTATGGCCTAGAGAGGCGGATCCATAGATGTTTGGATATTATTTCGCAATGTGAAAGTTTAAAACGATATCTGCAAGAAACGCACCAACTCTCTTCTCACTCTCCTTTATGTATTTTCTTTTAAACCATTACATTATACGGTATATCTTTTACCGATAATAAGTTCCTTATTATACATCATTCGCTTCTTTATTTTTTTTTTTTTATACTTGCTCCTGAAATTATTATTATTAATATTTTTTAATAATTTAATTTTCTTCTTTTTATTTGCTTATTTCTTCTTGAGAATAGTAACATGAATTGGTGATTGATTGAACAAAAATAATTAATATTTAGTTACAATTTAAAATTCTATGACTTTCTCTATTTCAAAACTCGAGGCATAATATTTAGGAAATATATATATATATTAGGGTGTTCCAAAATGTAACTTCCTTGATGGACCTTTTAAAATTGGAATTTTCAGTTCCGCTTTTGAAATCAGCTGTGTTTAGGCTTTTCCTAAGATATTTTGGGGTAAGACGATAGATTTTATTTTCATAGAATTTTTTAGCAGGAGGTTTAATTGAGCACTTTCGGCGAAAATTTGAATTTTCAGCGGAAGTGCCCTAACTAAGCTCCAGTTAAAAAATTTTATATATATATATATATATATATATATAATATTATGATACTCTTTGATAATCTAAGTGATGTTGTACTAAAGAGACTTTTTGTATCTTTGTGAATAAATTTAATAGTTAAGGTTTGATATTTCTGAGAATACGAAAAAACTTTCTCTGTTCTGTAAAAATTTTTTGACCATCAAACTCCTCCGGGAGTTTCCTAATAGTCTTCGCTCGATACAAGTTTATACATTATTTAATTTATTAAAATACCTAGAGATAATTTATATCAGGTTCTGTTAAGTAATCGGGTGATAAATTTAAGGAAGAATTTTTATTGCTCAGGCGTTTGATTTTAAACGAGCTGACGAGTTTTATCGTCTTCAAGGAAAGCCTGATTTGCTTGTAGTGAGTACAGTTGTTATTTTATAACTTCAAATGTGCAATAGTGATTGTTTAAACGGCTGTTGATAAATCGGTATCTTGCTTACTTGGTAACTGGTTCAATTAAAATTTTAATAATATAATTTTTTACCGTTAGAATTTTATTTCTTCTTACAGGGTAGATTTTTAACTCCGATAAAACATCAGGTGATTTCATGACAACTTAAAAATTTAAAACCTTAAAAGAAATCTCTAAAATAGATCTTAGATCTATATTAGATAATATATTTTAAAAAATTACTCAAGTTTTTAAAATAAATACCTTTAAATATTTATAATAAAATTTAACAATAAAAAATTATTTTTTTAATACTATTATTTATTTTTTTTTTTTTTTTTTTTTTATTAAAATAATTATTCAATTGAGACAATTTAATTCTACAGTTAAACTATATTTAATCACGCGATAAGCTCTTGAATCGTAATATCTAATAAATTAAAAGTTACAACTGTTGGAAGCAATTGATAATTTTAAAAAAAATATTTACTACATAAATAAACAAATTTACAAATTTCAGGTATAGTTATACAAAACTTAAAACTATTAGATACAAAAAATAAGCGAGTAATAAAAAAAAATACAATAAAATTTACAGTAAAATAATTACATAGTATTAGAGGTATAAAAAGTATAAGCGTTTAAAATATTTGAAATAATTTTTACTAGGTCATTACTATTTCTAATTTATCTAATTATCGAAGATTTAAATTGTTAAGTGAGCGTTCGGTGCATTAGCCTAGTTTTTTTACAATCATCTTTAATCTTCATTCTACTCATAAGTATATAAACTAATACCTCACCATAAAAGTTACTAAACTCCAGAAGAATTTAATTATCAGGTAAAAAATAACTAATTTAACAAATTGGTGCATCCAGTACAGCCTTTGCCACTTAATTCTCGCTTGTGGTAGCGTGTCAAGTGGGTCTTTAATCAGATAAACTCTAATTCCAACGAGATAAGTTTTGAAATACTCATTCCAGTCGAGCTCTTTGATGTCACAAAAGAACAAGTCCTTGTCCCGAGGATCAAGCCTGTTAACCAAGGAATTTAAGCGCTGGTTAGTGAAACTCCACTGCTGGGTGGAGAAGTAATTAAGCACATTCATGAACCGGTGGATTTTCTTGTAGACCTTCAGGAGTCTCGGACGCTTGCCCATGCAAAGCGTCGCAGCGTCAATCAGCAGCGCCGGAAGTAAATGAAGAAAGTAAATGTAAAACAAGTGGACAATTTTGTATTTGTTGTTCGTGAAGCCGTAATACCAGATAGCTCTCATTGTCGGATAATTGACTCCGTACTTAGCGGACATGTCTTTAAGCTGGTTGTAGGAGATTGTGTTGTCCTGTGAGACATAATTGTAAATAGGGATCGTTTGTTCCGACTTCTGATGGTTATATTCTTCCATTACGTCATATGCTGAAGCTATCAGCGCGTTGACTACCATGTCTCCGGGCACTACGTTTGCATGGACAGATCCGTCGCAGTGAAGAGAACGCAATAGACCTGTTCCAGCGCCAGCTGCAACACCCGTTGGCCCATAAAAGTTGTCGATCCATCCTTTTATGGGCTCCAGATATGTTGAAATTACAATCGCGGGTCTGAATATTCCGATAGGCAAGCCTACAGCTTCTTTTTCCACTACATTCTCGGCAATTGCTTTTGTGTATGCGTATGTATTTGGCCAGCGGCCTAACAAGCTAAAAAAAAAAATAATAATTATATGAGAAATTTTTTAAAATAAATTATAAAAATTTTTATAAGTCGCTTAATTTAATTTTTATTTAAAAAATTAATTACAATTAAATCATGCTTTTAAAAATTTCCGCTAATAAATTTTTTTTTTTTTTTTTTTTTTTTGTTTAAACGTAAACGTGCAGAAATTTTTTATTTAATTTTTTTTACAACTTAATTGCTATAAAATTGTAAAAAATTTCTAATATCTGTCATGAATATTCAAATATGATTACGATAAAAACAAGTGTCAGAAAATAAAAAAAAAAAAAAAAAAAAAAATGACGTTTAGTGATGAAAGAAGAATCCTTTAAATTTTGTTAAAAATTATTCACAAATATTTACTTGAAAGTAAACAAACTGACAAATGTCTTGTACTTTTAGTGTAATAATTAAATTAACACTTACTGTGGAGTCAATTTATCAGCGATATTATCGTCGACACAACTCATCAGATTTACCAGTCTGTCTGCGTCAATGGGAGGTGTGTATAATTTTTCTTCTATTTTTTTCTTAGTACAATAAGCGTACGCAGTGGATACGTGGACAAAGGACTAAAATTACATCAAATTAGTTATTTATAAATTGTTTATGCTAATGAGTGAGTTTACGAGCGAGGATTAATTATTATTAATTATAAAGTTACCTTGAGCTTAGACATCTTTTTACTGAGACTAATCATGTCCCGCAGGCTCTGAATATTAATTGATACGGCAAGTTTTATTTTTTCATCAAAGCTTAGTGTTGCTGCGACATGAAAAACTATTGATACGTGATTTATCAGAGTCATGCGATCTGTCTCTGATATTCCGAGATTTGGAACACTGCAGTCGCCTTCTATTGCGACTATTTTGTGGCGAAATTTTGGTTGTTCTTCTTTTAATCTTTCGAACAACTGAAATAAATAGTAAGTAATAAAATTAATAGTAATAATTAATATATTTTTTAATTTTTATTTTTAAATAAATTTTTTTATAAAAAATTGGATTTTTAATTTTTTTTATAATTTATTGATTAAAAAAATTGATTAATAAATATTTACTAAATTAATTTTAATATTTTTTACAATTACCGGATCATCAAAGAGTTCTTCAGCGCGTTCATAAGTACTCTTCCCTTTTTTAGGACGAACCAGCAAATAAATGACCGAGAGATTGGAGCAGCTTCTTAATAATTTTTCAATGATCAATTTTCCCAAAAATCCGGTGCCGCCAGTAATAAAAATACTCTGTCCAGCATAAAACTCCTGAATCGGAGTCAAATTGATGTTCAACTGTGATATTTGTGGCGAGCATTCCGTAGGCGTACCAGCGTGTGATCCATTATCAGCCACCGCAACTTCTTGGCCTCCTGATTCCAGGAGTGCTTCGACCATTTCTGAATAATCTGTAAGCAAACAACAGAAGAAGTGATTAATGTCTAATTATTTGTACAAAGATTCTATTTTATTCGTGGTTCGTATAAGGAAAAGTTCTTTAGTCTCCGTAGCACGTAGCCATCGCGAATATTTCTATATCCTGATCATGAAATTGTGGGCGTGACAGCTTAAATATCAATGACTAAATTTTAATATTCTCTCAAATTCGAAAAATAAAATCAATTTAGCGACTAAAGATCAAACTTTATCTGCGCAATAAATTTCTTCTTTTTATTTTTTATATTTTCTTTTTTACGTATAATTTTTATTTTAAAAGGACTGGTCAATAAACATTTGTGGCTGGTAAAAACTATAATCACAAAAAATAACTTTGTTTAAATGTTAACGGATCTATAAACCGTTAAATCTAAACGCTGGCTTTTAAATCTAGTGAAAGTTGATAATGAACTTGATTTTATTTTATTCATTGTCTTCAATATTATTATTTTAAATATTTGTTACAGATAAAATTGAGAGATCAAGACAAGTACGTTGAATAAAATTTTATTAATAAATAAATAAATAAAAAAAATCAGTACAGTGGAATTTAAATAATTTGTACGGCTTTCTCTATTTACCATCGATGCGGTAACACCTGTACTCGTGTATCAACACATATAATTATCATTATATACTATCAATCTTTCTTCAATTATTATTTACAAAAAAAAAAAAAAAAAAAAAAAAAAAAAAAAGATATTACTCGCATATGATTTAAGTTAAAAAATAAACAAATTGGCTAAAGACTTTCTCTTTCTCGAGTGTGTGAATGAAAGTATGTGCATACATATTTGCCTTAAAAAAAGTAAGAATGATCTTTAATACTTTAATTATTTATATTTTTTTATTCCAGAATCTATGACAAGGGCCTGGAATGAATTTTATTAAATTAGGATAATAATAATATGTGATGCAAGAAATAATAATGTATTTACATTCTCTGATTACCGAGTGTCACACGGTAAAAGGTTCCCTCTTTTGATTCATTACGACTACAACACGGAAGAAACTAACGAGTTACGCAAACGAGCAAGTATTATAAGTAAAATTGCTTTAAAAAGGGGCCAAGAAAGGACACCCAACTGGACAATTTACTGGTTGGTCATTAGATTACTTCTTAATCACAGTTATTTTATTTCTTTCTGCTAAATATCATCCTCAGCTTTAGACTAATCATTTCCTATTTTAAAAAAAAAAAAAAAAAAAAAAAAAAAAAAATCCTTAAGGTATTTATTAAATATGTGTCTATTTAAGTGTCAATGACTCTTTGACGTAATGGAAAAATTAGTTCACTGTAATTATTTTATTTTTTTTATAAGTTATTTTAATAAGCCGGATTTTACGGGATTTACGCAACCCAGGAAGCTTGTTTTAATTACAGTCTCAGTTTCAATCAATCACTTTCAATAAAATATATTTATTACTCTCTGAAAAAATATACCGAAAGTTGCAAAATTATTTTTTATCACCGGCAATAATAAAATATAAATAAAAGGTGTTACAAAATAATCACTAAAACAAATGGTATAAATTATTCAATTATGCGTTTATTTATACTGATCATCTTCACCTTTATCTTCGCTACCTTCACTTAGATTGTTTGCTATTGTTAATCATCCATTAATTTCATAGAAAAAAATTACAAGATAAATAAAAAAAATTATAATATTATTTCTAACAAATAGTTTTTGCCTTTACTGATTTAAAAATGACTTTATTAATCAACATTATTTTTATTATTACTTACTATTAATATTTATGGATCATAAATAATATAAATGATTGATTGATTACAGAATTATCCTTCGGTGTCATTTTAAAAAATGATTTTGCTAAATGATGTTGTAAGAATTACTATTTACTGAGCACTGCAGTCAAAAAACAAATACTTATCTTACTAACGCATTAAATATATATTGAGTATATATACTCAGGTGTTTGTCAGTTAATTAAACAATGGCCGCGTTCAGGTTTAGTAAGTCCTGAGCAGGTCTTAGCAGATCTTGTATTAAAAATTTGAAGCAACTATACTATTTCTTAAAAAAATTTTAAAAAATCTATAATAAAACAATGAAACTTTGTGTCAGATAAAATCAGACCTGTTCAGTACTTAGTAAACCTGAACGCAGCCAATATCACTGCCATCAGCTTCTTAAAATAATTAAACGAGTTGAAGAAATCATAAATTAATCTTCTTGGTAAAGATATATATGGCTAAAATTAAAGTAATTGTTTTTTATAGACAATTTATAATTTATAATTTAAAATAATAGTAAATAGTTGGTAACTTGATAAATAATGCAGTCGGTGTAACCACACAAATATGTAAGAAGTTAAGCAACGGACATTAGATATCACTAGATTGTACACTAAGAAATTTAAACGAGTTACCAAATAAATGCAATTCATTCAAGGTTCTCTATTGAATACTATTGCTATTGAATAAATTTTAGCTTGCAATAACAAAGGGTATGTTTTGTTAATTTATCTTCATTAATTTATATTTCTTCCAACAGAATGACATTAAAGGAAGCTGTCACTTGACAATTTTTTAATTTTCTTTAACAAAAAAATTTATTCTAAAAAATTACATTTTTAATTTATTAAAATTTCGACACGTTCATTTTTTTAATAATTTTTTTTTTGCTGTAATTTATTTGTTAAAAAAAATTTAAATAATTGTGAAGTGACAGATAAATTTAATGTCATGCCAACAGACAATAGACCTGTCAAATTATTTCGAACTTTAGTCTTGTTTTTGTAATATTTTGTTATTTTAAACTTTAAATTACTGGAAAAAAAGTAATTGAAGATTTTGAGGTGACTCTGCGATGAAGGCTAAGTATATGTTATTTCACTTGTATATTTATATCTCTTAAATTATCCAGTTAGTAAACTGAATGAAAGAGAAAATGAAACTTTGATAAACTTTAACAAAATAATTATTTAAATATCTGGGGAAAAAAAAAAAAAAACAGATGTTTATAATAATTAATTAAGAAAGTGGAGACTGTTGAAATATTTTTTAAGAAAAAACTAGTAATAAATAAAAATAGTAACAAATAGAATAATTACTTTTAAATGATTAGGTTTCACTCACCTTATTTATATACTCGTGCCAAAAAAAACGCTGAAACCTGAATACACTTTTATTTTTTTACTTTCTCCAAGGTTCTTGTCACTCACGTTTTAAATAAATATATCAAAATTATTTAAAATGTTTAGAATAATATATTAAAAAAAAAAAAAAAAAGTTTGTAAATATAACTGACGGGTTTACAAACAAAAGTTTCACTTTTATTGGGTCCCGTGGGCCGACAGTCAAGCCCAAGATGAATAAATAGAAAAAAAGAAATACAAAAATTGGCAAAATTAATAACTTTCTCAAAGAAGTATATGCCGTGACTCGAGATACGAACAACGGAGAGGTCAATCACGTTGTGTTTTAAAATTTCACTTCTTGTCTTTTATGTGGCTGCCAAAGCCCCTCTAGCTGCAGCTGCAGCTTCAAGTCTGATTGGTCTTTTTAAATCACCGCGAGAAAGTTTTTGAATTCGCGCCCTCTGCAAACAAGCCTTAAGTTTTGATCCGGCAGCTGGTTAGGAAGAATTAAATTTTCTAGCTTAGTCACGGGCGATAAAATTGTGGAGGGGAGGGATACAAAATAAAATAGTGGAAAAAAAAAATGGGAGTGCTGAATTGATTTTTAAAATCCATGCAAATAGTACAGTTGTTTAATAAACAAAAAGTTTTGTTTAGAAGAAACAAATAAAGAATGGATATTGATACGGCGAGTGACAATACGTCTATTGATGACAAAACCGAAGATTTTTGTGATAACCCGACAAGAGATGCCTTGACAGAAGGGCTCATGAGTTTACTGAAGCCTACTGTTGATCAGCTGGATGAACGAATCCGTGCGACGAGGTAACCAAACATTTTTTATTACTCCTAATTTTATTTTATTATTTTATGAACATTAATTTAATGATACTGAAGTTTTATTAACAAATAAATTATGACAAAAAAAAAAAAAAAAAAAAAAAAATTGACATGTAGAAATTAAAAAAAATTAAAAATCCAATTTTTTTAAAATAATTTTTTTGCGTGTCAATTTAAAAAAAAATTTTTTTTGTCATAATTTATTTGTTTGATAATTTTTTTAAATAATCAAATATCTGCTAAATTAATTTTCATTTTATTTTTTAGAATTAGTCAGATAGAATTGAAGCAGCAGATCGAGTCATTGACTGAAGAGCTGGTGAAAATCTCCGAGTACTTGCAGTGTCCCTTCGAACTGGACAGTTATGTCAAAAAGTTGGTGAACGCCAAGCAACGTGTGACTGTCGTGAGTAATATTTTGCAAACAACTCAGGAAAGGCTAAACAAAGTCCACGACGCCGTGGAAAAAGACACTGCTAAGAGAAAAGCTCTGCTAGATCACAGCCCTATTTATTCAATAGAGGTTAAAACCGAGCAGAAGGATGCTGATACTTCTGCAGTAGATCAAGAAGCTCATCAGAAAAATCAGGATCCAGATTCTAAGGATTCTCCAGGTGAAACGTCAGAGCAGTAAGAGTTAACCTCAAAACTTTCAACTCGGAACAAGTAAGATGGAAACTGCTATTACAGATTTAAATAATTTTGAGGACGTTTACGAGCCCTCTGAAGATTCATTCCTCCTGATAGATAGCTTAGAGTCCGATTTACCCGAATTAAATAAGCTAAAACCATCAATTTGTTTGGAAATTGGCAGTGGATCTGGCGTTGTGATAAATTCGTTAGCGTTAGCATGTAAAAATAAATGGCCCGGATTTTTTATAGCTGTTGATATTAACCCATCAGCTTGTAAAGCTACCAAAAATACTAGTTTTATCAATAATAATAATATTAATTATCTAGATGTAATTCAGATGGATTTAGTAACAGCCTTGAGAATGCTGGGTCAATTTGATGTTGTAATATTCAATCCTCCTTACGTACCAACGGAAACCAGTGAAATTGGTAATTCTAATTTAATAACACGCGCTTGGGCTGGTGGTAATAACGGAAGGGAAGTTATGGATCAATTATTTCCGTCTATTCCCAAGTTACTGGCACCCGGAGGATTATTTTACTGCGTCACCGTAAAAGAAAACGACATTTCTGATATTATAGAATTATTCCGAGGAATGAAAATGCAGGGTCAAGTTATTTTTGATAGGAAAATCCGAGGAGAGCATCTTCATATTTTACGATTTGTTAAATCAGCTGTTTAATTAATTAATTAATTAATTGAATTAATTAAATTAATTGTTGAGTATCTTACACATTTTATTGTACATAAAAAATAATTGTAATTTAAAACAATAGAAATTTAAATTGCTAGACTAAAATATCTATCGTGATGAGCATGAATGATTATGATAACTTTTATTTTTAAAAAATCATTTTTGTTTGATTTTTTAAAAAATGCCTTCAGGTTGATTTTATGTTCAATAAATTTTTCATTATATGTATAATGATAATTGATAATAATACAATTAATAATAATGTAATAATATTAATTAATAATAATAATAATAATAATAATAATAATAATAATAATAATGATAATGATAAAACATGTACATGTGATTATTTTGTACATCACTAGAATAAAATACCAAGTAATTAATAATAAAATAATAACTCTAGTACATCATAAAAAAATCAGGCACAATAAAAAAAGAATAAACATCTTGTAATTTTTAAAAGATGTTCAATGATGATTAAGACCTTGGGGAAGATCATAAGATTTTTCTCTGGCAATTCTTTGGGTTTTAGTGTAAAGAATTATGGTGCTCATCGTCGAGGCGACGAGTATTCCAACCATCACAGAAAAAGAACCGTAGAACCCGCTGTAGCTCATGCAAATATTTCTTGTCAAGCTAATTTCATTAATTGCCGTATTTTCCAAGTTCTCTAGAGACTGACTGGAGGCAAGACTCAAGTCATCTGGCATTATTACTCTGAAGCCTCGGCCCATACGAATTGGGTCCGACAGAGCGCCAGATGAGTTGGTTGGAGCGTATGATACATCTCTTCTTCGTCTGCCCGGTTCAATTTGCTGCAATAATTATTTATGTTTAGTTTAGTAAAAAATTAATGAAATTTATTATCATTAAAAAAAATTATTTAGAAAAGATTTTAACCTGGTTTTCATCTGGACACGCTTCGCAATTAGTCTTGCAGAGTTCAACGTTGCATTCAATGAAAAGGTCCATAACATCTGGGAATTTAAATGCTTGGAAGAAGGCATAAGCTATTATTGATGCGCCAGTATTGCCTGTTTCGCGAGTCTTTTGGAATGCGCCGAAGAGTTTTGGCTTGAGAATACAGCCACGTTCGTCGGTGAGCTGCACGATATTCAATGATGGCTCATCGCGTGCAATGCAGTCACGAACCTGAAATAAGAGCCATTATTCCAATTATACAATTACATGCTTGTGCTTATAAATACGAATATGATGGGCTTAAACTTTAACTTGATCTCAATATTTGCTATCTAGTTCTATAATTTATTCTTATGATTAATGTAGCGTAGCTTGATGATAATAATAATGATGGTGATGGATGTGGTGATTGATGTACCTGAAGATCAAAGCCTGGATCCCCTTCAACGGATACCACCAGAGTCATGGGTTCACCGATTTTAACTAAACCAGTAGCAGCCGGAGCGAAAGGCCCCTTTCCAACTTGTATATCCAGCTTCGCGGTAGCAGTATCTCCGCTGAAGGTCACGATTTCTTGATTTAACATGTCGACAGACAAGCTAACTGTTAGCGCTTTGTTGATGTTTCCTTCCCAGAGACAACGTACTCGTCGGACCGTGTCCCACACTTCTTGGATTCCTGGTTCATTTTGGAGAACCAGGACATTTTCCAGGTAAGCTTGACCTGCTTCACCCTCAAAGTCGTTTATGAATTCTGTTCCACAAGAGTCTAGGTTCACAGTGAACGAGTACTTGGTCTGTCCTGAGTTTTCCGCAACGTAGCGGCACTCTGGCATCATGTAAAATCCCTAAAAATAATTTTTAATTAAAATTTTACATATTAATAAAAAATATTAATTATTTTAAATTTACCTTTGAGTAAATTACTCCGTCGAATTGTCGGTTGAATTCAATGTCGATGGTCATCATAGTCTTGCTGCACTGAACTTGGAGCTCGTGAATGTGAGGAGGATGTTTAAGGTCATCGTCATCGCCGGGTGGAGACACATTGTTGTCGCCTGGTGAACCACCTGCAGTGTCTTTATCACCTCCACTGGGTGTAGGTGATGGTGAACCGGGAGTTGGTGAAGGTCCGGGTAAAGGACGGCCTGGAGTAGGTGAAGGGCGACCTGGGGTAGGTGAAGGACGACCTGGTGTGGGTGAAGGACGACCTGGTGTACTTCCTGGACCAGTTGGTGAGCCTCCAGGTCCAGTTGGACCTGTTGGGTATCCTGGACCTGTAGGACCAGTTCCGGGTGTTGGAAAACTAGGATAAGGTGAAGGACTTGGCGAAGGATATCCATAAGAATCTGTTGGTGTTCCAGGACTTGGTGATGGATACCCTGGGCTTGGTGATGGGTATCCTGGAGAAGGTGATGGGTAGCTTGGAGAAGGTGTAGGGAAGCCTGGCGTAGGAGACGGTGAAGACGGATATCCTGAACTAGGGTACCCACCATTGGATGAGGGATATCCGTATGTCGGGGACGGAGGCTGAAAAGTTGTAGAACTTCCTGAAAATCCAGAACTTCCAGTGAAAGGTCTTGCCGGGCTAGTTGGGAACGACGAAGGACTGTAACCCGGTGAAGAAGGCTGTCTTGTAGAAGTAGGTATGTATGTTGGTCTCGGAGTCGAGCCGTAGCTCAGTGGCGGTGGATTTGAGAACCCGCTTCCCAAACCTGGAGACGGCTGCAGTCCTGGATAACTAGTCACCTCGTTCAAGCTTGGAGATTGTGAGGGAAAAGTTGGTGACGGAGATGGAGCAGGCTGGAACGGTCTTGGTCTCTCCAGCGGGCGTTGATCATTGTACGGTGGTAAATATCCATTACCGTCTTGTCTTGCTGTTAAATTAAATATATGTTGAAATTATTACATATTAAAAAAAAAAAATTTGATAATTGTTGAAAGCTACAACAATAAAAAGTAATTATTTCTATTATGTTAATAAATTAATATGATATTACTTTCGCTTAACTGACAACGTGTTACTAATAACTTATTAAATAAATGCACTTTCAGCTGTCATGTTTAATAAGTTTATAATTATCAATTATCAATAGTCCATAAATAAAATCTTACAACTCATTACACGTTACCTATTATAACTATTATTAAAATTTATTATTCATCAGTTGCTCTTCATCAATCATACTTATTTTTTTCATAGATAAATATTCAACCTACTTTTGCGAATCCCCTGTCGATAAATTCCTTGGATCCATTCAAGAAGATTCCTCGCCATTATGTCGGTCGATGAAGAGTCCACGTCACGTGTGACTCTTATATGCTCTAAATAAAAGTAAATAATAATTATTCATAGAAGACAACTCTACTATACTATACAATACATCATAATTATTTAGTGTTGAAAGATAAAATATTATTAGCATAATAATAATTATAATAAATTTATGGTTAAACTTACTCGGTGAGAATTCTTCATTGTCGGTAGCAGCCACTAGAACGACCAGTGCAGCAGGCAAGTAGCAAAGCGCTGCCAGACACCTCATGTTCTTAGTTTCCTGAGAGAATAACTGAAGATAAATAAAATTTCAAATACAATAACAAACGAGTAAGTAAATGACACTGAAGTTTACAGACATTAGAAATTTTTTTATAACTTAATAAAAATAAAATTATTATGAAAAATATTTAATAAAAAAATTCTACTTATAAAAATTAATTTATTAAAATAATTTGACAGTTGTCAGCTGACTTTAGTATCATGTAAACAAAGGGACAGAAGAGATGAGACATTATAATCGTGGTGCGTTGTCACGAATATTACACAATATCTCTAGCTCTAAGGCAACTATCGATCATCGCGCGGATCATCTGTGAGAAAGTAGAAAGCGAACATAAACTATTATGAAATAATAATAAAAGGAGTCAAGGAGCCTTGGACGTCGAAAATTTTTCGTGGTATCACCAGTTACATACCCGAGTAAAGAGCCAAAGGTAAAATATAAATAATAAAGTAACATATCTTTTGATGCAGCTATTAAATTACACCATTAGTTTAAGTTTGCAGGTTAAATGTCACGTGTCTAAAATAATTTCTTCCATCCGACAATGGGACACTGTCAACAGTAGATGTAAATGATACTGAATCTCAGATAGATTAAGGGGAAAATAAAACAACAACCTCCATGTTGATAACTTTCACTGTCAAAGGGTATAGCTTTCGTTGCATGACCTTGATGTACTACTGACTTTATCTGGGTAAGTCAAAAAAAAAAAAAAAAATGTCTACTTAGTTTCCCTTTGCTATTATATATTATTCAATAGTTTTATTCTGAAGCTAAAGATATCTACCGAGTACGAGTTGTGTGTGGATTTACGAGAGTAAGACTCCCATGATTCGTGCGCACATGTCCTCGGTTCCCGAAGAAGCAAAGTGCCTCGGTGGCTGGTTACCGCTAGCGAAGCAATCCATATTCTAAGCACACTAAGTAGGAAGAATACGAAGAAAAAGGAAGAAGAAATGGTATGGGTTTGCGAATAAGTTAAGCTGAAGAATCGTGCGAGCTATTGCCGAGGTGAAAGGTGAAAGTCGCATCAGTTAGACTCATCTGCTCGGCACGATCTGAGGAGATGTCTGTGGTCGTGAAAATTCTACTACATTTGTGTGGAGTACACTAGAGATAAAAGTGTTGCATGATGCATATCCAACACTGGGTACATCTTCTCTGGTTACCAGGCTATCGTGGACGACATCCGAGAGAAAATAATAAAATTAGCGCAAAAACCTGACTCGAGATTTGTATTTATATTTATTTTATTTTATTTTATTTTACTTTTTTTTTTTTTTTTTATATAAATAATAAATAATGACAATAACGATAAAAATTAATTATTCATTATTTTCAGCATTGTGGATTATGGTGTTAATTATTCGCCAATTAACACGCGGAGCCTGATGAAGCAAGCTTACGTAATCTGCGAAAAAACCAGGGTATATCATCTGAGATTTAATAATCGTATCATTGTACACCGTGGGCGTAATACTAAGCAATATAATTATCGTGCGAATTCGTGATATTTTTTTTTAGTTTGTAGCCACGGGAACGCTCAACTACATCTACCTTGCTTTGTCTTGAGCGCTACTGTTTGTGGCTATTCAAGCTTGGTTAACATTATCTCCAGTGTGGTAAGCTAAACTCAAGACTTTTATTTGTTTGAATGTTTTAAACTCGCCTCTAATCTAGGGGAGTGTGTTTACCGCAAGAGTATGCTTACAATTATGTATTATGTACACATCATAACCGAGAAAAAGAAGAAGAAGAAGAAGAAGAAGAAGAAGAAGAAGAAGATGATGATGATGATGATGATGATAGAATAGACAAAGAAAAAAAAAAACCAGAGGAGTCAAACTTTAGCTTAAACGTGTAATCATTTTCACGTCTCAGTACTTTGGTTAATAAACGCTTTCATAATGTCACCGCGGTCAGGATGAAACGACCTGGGTTACTTTTTTACGACTCATTTACTTTATTATAATTATTTAATTAAATTTTTATTATTTTTAAATTTGTTTATTTATATTTTTTTTAAGATTATGAAACACTTCCTGTGTGTTATGAATAATTAGTGTCATTAGACCGGAAGCGTGTTAATTGTTTGAGCAAGGTGTTTAAACAGCGAAGAGGAGCAAAGAAAAAAAAATGAGTTAAGACTAAGACGGATGATGTTAAAATAAAATAGGAGATTAATGACTGACCTCGACGGTTATTTCTATTTCAACAAGTGAAAACAAAAAACACCATCGTTTACTCTAGACAGAATGACTGCGGTTTCATCGGCGTGACGGCGTTATCACTAAATCGTTTTGTCATATACTTTAAAACTCTTTTCTTCATCTACAATGCCAATCTCAATCTCAGTTGGCTGGGTACCCTGGCATTAAAGCTGCGGTGTACAAGTATTTAACAACCCTCGTGGATTATATTTTATTTGCTAAAATATAATAAATTTATAAATTTATGCCACGGCCATAACTCTGGCGTCTAAATAGCATAAAGACAGTATTAAATTTCTTATGATTTTAGTTTTAGTTAAACTCGTCTAAAGTTTATCACCGTTATTATAATATTACGTAGTCATATGAATTATCTTGCAACCGAGTTTGCTAAATTATTACTTATAATATTAACGCAACTTGTTGCTTTTTGTTTGGCTAATCATACGAGAAATTGAGTCGTTGAGTTATGGTTTATGGTGATGAAAAGTACGTCATTAACTGAAAGTGACTGAGCTCAGGATACGGTCAGACATACGTCCAAAGAAATTATTAAATAAAATTTTATATCTTCACCATATATATGCTGATAATTTATGCTAATATATTATAATAATTTATAATAAATAGTAACATTGTATTTTCTTTTTCAGGAAAAACTTTCAGATGAGCGTCCTATTGACCGTTGAGATAAAATCGATACATTGTATATTTATATATAAGTATATTGTATATTCAATCGGTGTATACGGGTGAGATTTGTGAGATGCGACAAGTAATGAGAATCGGCGAAAGTCTCGTACATTACATGCGATTATAGATATCTTACAAGTTACAAGTTTAAATGTATATTTAAAATGATTGAACATCATCATCTTATTGAATGGCCTCCTCTTAGCTGTCATTATCATTGTTGGCCTTTCGATCTTTTAAAATTTGTCAATCGGATTAGCAAACACAACTAATTACTCTTTAATTCACTATTACAAATACGGTTTTGTTAAATTTTATTCAATTATTACTTAAGATTAACCTTTTACTGAAGATAAATTCACAATCACAACAATAAAAATAAAGAAAAAGAAAATCAAGAAGAAATTATTTTTTATTTAAAGACAATTCGAACAACATGTCAAAAGTTATTTTCGTTACTCTCACAACAAGAACGATTTAATCGTGAGAATAACACGGTTATATTCTTCTTCTTCTTCTTTTTTGTTAATATTGTTGTTGTTGTTGTTGTTGTTGACTATGTTACTGCGGTAATTGTTACGACATTAGTTAGTTGTTTGTTAAATAAAAAATTGATTTTTCATGAGAATCACTTGGTTTATGTTACATGTTAATATTTTTTATCTGTTACAGAACTATCTTCTTTAATTTTAATTACCAAAATAATGAATGTAATTTGTTTTATAACAAGTTATTGAAGCTTATAGTATTAAAATATTGAGAAATATAACTTACGTTGCGATGAATAACGATCCAATAATGATCCAAGTATTTGATCCAGGGTAATGATGCACGAGTTAAGTATTTAGATTGTGGTAATTATAATTAATAACAATAATAGTGGTAATAAAATATTAAAAATATTAAAAATAATAAAATAATAAATTAAGAGTGGCGTTATTGCGAGAAAGGTGAGAGTGAATAGCTGAGAGCATCTTCATCGGAGCTTTATATAGGAATTCTATCCCCTTACTTCTAGGCTGGTAGAAAGAGGAGGCCCACCTCCTCCACCGACACCATCACCAGCTCCGGGGTACCGTCCAGATCCTCCGAGACCGTACCGCAGGATCATGAAGATTTAATAACACACCTGGACCCATTACTCCGGCATGTGTTATCTATTATCTATCAACCGTCGACGTGTATGACACTGTTTCGCAATTTACATCCAGCCTGCCAATAAACCGGCTGACTGTCAATTAGACTCGGAATCAGGTACTTATTTGGAAGATTAAGGCACGAGTGCCGTTAAATTAAACAAAGATTTCAATGTTATTTATTTTTTTCCAGAATTTACAATTCCAGAATGTCCTTCAATTAAAGTTAAACCTCAGAGAGCAGCAAAAAAATTAAATTAACTTGAAACAAGATTGAGATTTTGATGGTATTATTTTTTATTAAAATTCAACTATTTAATTCGCGTTATTCAAAGTCTTTTGTGTAAGTTTATTGTACGTCAAGTAAAGCCAGAGGTTGAGAGAAATTTATATATATATATATATATATATATATATATATATATATATATATATATATATATATATATATATTTATTTATTATTCTTAAGTAGCCTTGCATTTAAATCTACATTATTTTGTAATATATTTCTTCTGAGATTTTATTTAAAATAACTTATCGGTTCAACCGTATCTTGGTAAGTGTAATTTTAATTGTAATTGTAATTTTTATTTAAATTTAAAATAACCTTATTAATTCCAAGCGATTGTGATACTATATACTTGAATGATCCTAGCTAGGATTTTAAATATTACTAAGGCACTTGTGTGACTCATCGCGTAAGAGCAGTTGAGCTGAAAAATGTTTTAATTAAAATTTTTAAAAAAGTGTTGGGCTGTGCAATAATTATTTAAGCCGATCAGCAAGCCTTGAGCAATATTGCTCTCTTATTCAAAATACTACTCATCTTATTTCTTCTTTCTTTTGTCATTACTTATTTTCACTGGTGCCCTGCTTTCTAAAAATTGTTTTTGTTAGGCCAAAAATATTATATATGGACGTGTATAAATTTTTAAACGCCCAGCTAATTCAATTTTTATTTTTTTATTATTTTTTTTAGTAATTATTGTATTTAAAGTAATGGCTCGATTTTTTTTTACTTAATATTGCTGTGAGTTTTATTGTTTTTTAGACTTTATTGGCGTATTAAATCACCGATAGCTCGCAGATGGCACGTACCGTTTGAAAGCCTGGTTAAATTACGTCATATTATATTTAAGAGTATTAAAAATGAATGTTTGAAACCCCCTCCGGCTTAATGAGAATCTTTATAAATTTATTGCATGTAGAGAAAGGTAAAATAATTTAATTATTTTTTTCTTGTTATATTTTTTAGATTTGATTTTAAAATTTAATATTTATTTATTTTTTAATTAACTATAAAATTAAAATTTTATCAAAAAATTTTTTTTTAAGTTTCAAAAATAAAATTACATTTTTTTTTTTTTTTTTTTTTTTTTTTTTTTTTTTTTCAAGTGATTAATTAATAATTAAATAAAAATCAACAGTAAAGTGACACAAAATAAATTTATCTAGCTTTAACGATTGAGTTGATTTATGTACATTTATTTGTCAGGTAAAAAAGAAGTTACTTTCACTGTATTTATGGCAGATGATCAAGATAGATCTAATTAACACACCAATTCAAATATAGTGTGTCTTTTAACATGGATCTTCAAAGGTGATATATAAATCTCTTTACTATACTTCTCTGGGGAAGTGGAGAAACGATTCACCACGCATAATACCACATGTGTACATAATATATTATAATGATGAGGATAATAATAATAGTAGTAGCAGTACAAGTAATAAAAGTTAGACTACAGAACAGTAGTCTTTAAGGTATTGCGCAATCATCTATGAGTGTAAACATGTTGTAAGTACAGTATAAAAAATAAAAAAATAAATAACAATAGTTAGTTAAGTATATATAATTCTTAAACGTTCTAACGCTATAATGTTTATACTCTCATTAAGAAGCGATAAATAAATAAATGAATAAATTAATCCAAAAATTAATATCATTTGATAGATGATGAATTTGATAGATATTTGTTTTGCAATTGCTACTTAACATTTAAAAATAATTTAAGATTTAAAAGTGTCAAGTCAAGAAGAAATAATAAAGAAAGTGGTGATCTGAGGATAAGTCAAAGTCAATACAATTTCCAGAAGACTACTCTCGATTATTTTTATGCAGATCGCTTGTTAGAACGAGTCTCTCTTGTTTAAATAAAACAACAAATCTCCGAACAGTCTTGTAATGTCATGTATTCATTCTAAATGAATAAAATCAATTCATGTTTGCATCTGCTACTTCTATATCAATTATTTGCTTAAAGATTCGCCGGTGTATGTTAAATTGCATATAGAAATCTTAAGATTATTATTATCATCATCTAAATATACTCAATATTTACTATTAAATATATACAAATGTTAGTTATAACACTAAAGTCACTTGATAATTTTTTTAATTTAATTAAAAATCAAATTTTTATCCAAAAAATTATTTTAAAAAAATTTCATTTTTAATTTTTTTAAATTTCTGCATCTCAATTCTTTAAAAACATTTTTTTTTACCATAATTTATTTGTTACAAAAATTATTTAATTTATCAAATATTAATTTTCATGTGTTAGTTTAGTAACAAATGTTTATACTGAGAAATGAAGAAGTAAAAAAAATTTATTCACATTGAATTGCACTTCTGAAAAGTATGATGACATTTATGTAATATTAATTTATTTTTAATCGATGATTCAATATTTATTTACATATTTATTGTGGTTATGAAATATTTTTTTAATATTATAAAAATTACGTTTTTTTTTAATCACTTTTTATTATTGAGAAAATTATTTAAATACCAGTTTACAATGAGCGTTTAAAATTTAATAGTCAAATTTTAAGTAATTACCATAATTAAATACTTTATTAAAAAAAAAAAACCTCTTTTCACTGGTTCTGAAATATTTAATTATTTTACGAATAATCACGATAATTAATATAATAAATTTTATTTATTAATATTATTACCGAAGTTATTTTTGTTAATAAATTTTATTGTAAGATAAAATAAAATAATTTGCTGAACAATCTGTCAGCTATCATTCAAGTTTGTTCGAAAAGTATTACAACAATAAAAATTTTTTACTAATATTAATCATAAAATAAAACTTAAATTAAATTTTTTCTCAGAATATAGCATAAAAAAAAAAAAAAAAATCCCTTTGAATTTTCAACAAAAAAAAAAAAAAAAAAAAAAAAAAAAAAAAGATAAATTTCACCCTCTTGTTATAAAAAAAAATTCCTTTAAATTTAGAATTAAATTAATCCGTAAAAAATCATCAAGAATACCTTGATAATCCAGCATGAAATCTTACAAAAAAAACTTGTCACTGAAACTAATGACAGCTATTGAAACCTTTGAACCTAAAATCTTCTTTATCACAATCCTCTGCTCGGCAGCTCTTCAATCACCAGCATTAACAGGTAGCCTTTTGTACCTGTAGATGATACCAGCAGCAAAGAGATGGCGTCAGGTACCTGAACATCAAAGTCACCTTTCAGTTTTCTGTTGCATTGTAAATTTTTTTTAATAATTTTTATCAAAAAATTAATTTATAAAAAAAAAGTCAGCTGATAATTTTTAAATTTTATTTAATAAACAAATTTTTTCTAATAATTTATTTTTAAAAAATTGCTTCTGTAATTTTTTAAAATTTCCAGCTGTTAAAATTTTGTCAGCTGTTTATTTTAAAAATTTTTTTAACATATTAATTACAATAAAAAAATGCTTCTAAAAATTTTCACTTGTAATTTTTCTTAATTTTTACATGTCAAACTTTTTTTAATTAAATTGCTAACCTCATTGTTATAAAATTCTAAAATAATTTTTAACGTCTGCCAACTTCAGTTTCATAAATATTCTTCTAAATTAATTTTCATGTCATTCATCATCTTCATGATCACAGATACTTACAATCCTAGACAATCCTAGACTCAAACGACTGTACAAAAATGTCAGAAATGTACAGTACTGAGGAATGCATTGCCGACAGAATGGGAACCAGCACTCACACAAAATAACACGACTCAACTGGTGTGCAGGTTAGATCCAGCAACAGGTACATACTTACACACAACACAAAATATAAACACAGAACAAATACACTTGTATAGTATGATATCAGTGCTGGTGCGTATCACATTGTACTAGCTGAATCGTGGATGTTATGGTCAGTCCCCCCTCCGTGTGACTGAGATCCAGCCCGATAGAAGTACGAGCGGTGCCGATGAGCGAGGCCGAGCAGCCGAGCGGAGCGGTGGAAGGAATCAGCCTTCGAGTGCCTTCGAATCACCCAGACCGAGTCCACGCTCTCAGGTGTACGTACTAAATAATTAAATAACGCAGTTTATCAAGTATTTATCTACTTGTCGTGTTTTATTTTTGAAGATTTTGATTTTTATTAACGATAAAAATTAATTACAGACTCACGTCGTTAATTTATTTGCAATTAACTCCTGGAATTAGTGTGTGAAATCGGTAGATTGTCATCATGATAACGAATGACGGAAATGTGACGTGATCATCAAAGAAATTTTTTACTGTTCCGACGAATCGTTTGTATTTGATAATACTCATCTGTAAACGCTTTTTAGTAGTTTAGTTTTGTTGTAAAAGTGTTATTGTACTTATTTAGACGTATTAATTTGACAGCTGATGAAAAAAATAAATATGAGCAAGTATTTGTATAAAGCAACTGGATTAACCATGTGGTTCTTCGTGTTAGTCATTGCAGCTTTTTACCAGGTAACGTAAATATTTTAATAGAATAATTTTTTAAAAATAGAAATAATAATAATCATGAAGATTATTCATAGTTTGATGTCATGTATTCCTTAATTTATTATATATATATATATATATATAAAAAAACCAGTTTGCTAAGTCTGTTTTTTATTCGTTTTCGTTCGCTGAAAGTAAGACTGTATTTAGTATTGAAATAAAAAGTTTTATGGAAATTTATTTAAATATTTTTTTAACCAACAAATTTGCTCTAAAAAATTATAAATGTAATTTTTTGGTTTAAAAAAAAAAAAAAATTAAATGGTGTAACTGCTAACTTTAATGTCATAAAAGTTTTTTATTGTAGATTTTGTTTTTTTTTGAAGAAGAAAAAATTAGTGGGAATATTTAAATATTTAAAAAAGATTATGAAGAAGAAGAAGAAGAAGAAGAAGAAGAAGAAGAAATGGTAGATGGAGTATGAAGAATAAGGCTTAAATACGATGAAATCGATAACAATTGGATGCAAGGTCTACTCGTGCACGTGGTGCACCGACACAAATCATCGTCTTCGTGATCTAGAAGTGAGCAACCAACACTCACGATTCAAGGAAATGAATTCGCGTTTGTTATTCTTAAATAAGGTGGTGTTAGCCTTGGAAAAAACGGCATTGGATTATTCACCTACGTCTGGAGCCCACGATTTAACATGATTCTAATTTTTATTACCATAATAATTCTAACGAACGTCTGCATACAGATTTTTATTTTTGAGCGTTAAATATTCACTGTAATATATATGACTTGATGAGATGATATTTGTATCGTGTGGGCATATCTGAAGGTATCGCGATGCAGTTTGCCTTGAAACCATGGGTGTAATCTCTTTGCTGGTAAGAAGTTAAGAAAAGTTGCTGGGAATAATGGTAACCACCTGCATGTGTGTAGAAGAACAACAAAAAAATAAGTAGAAGTGGAAATTTATTCAAAGAAATATTTGGAACGCGGGAGATTCGTGACATGGGTACGCCTTTTAACGGCCTTTATAATAACTCTGTCATCAACTCTATTATCATTATTATTTTAAACATATTATTTAATAACTGTCTAAAATATATAATTATTGACATCAATTCATCATCAAGCTAATTTAGATTTTTTTTTTTTTATAGGATGATTTAACATTTATTGAATTGACAAAATTAAGTTGACAATAATTAAAAATTATAAAAATAATTTTTTAACGTTATGAAAGACTCGTTAAAATTAAATATATAATTAAAGCTAACAACAAAATTGTATAGAAAATAACCATAATAAAAATGTTGGTAAGTATTATTATTTATGAATAGGACAATTATAAAATAATTACACAAGAACTGTAATGAACTAATAGAATAATGACAAAAGTAACAGGATAAAAAGGTTGATGACCATAAAATAGTAAAAATTCGTGATAATTTATCTATTATTTGTCTTTTTATTAAATATATAAAATAGAAAATGAGAATAAAGGATGTAGGAGCAGAGAGGTATCCATTGCAGTCGACAAATCGGACGTTGGATAGGCTAGATTTACGATCAAAGGAGGAGAGAAAAGGGAGGAATGCAATATTGCACGAGGCAGTGCTTGAGAATGGAGACTGGAGACCCTGGAGAATACGTATGGAAGTCGTAAATGTCTTGGTACCAGTACCCTCTGGACAGAGCCCAACGTTTAATATCCTGTACCCAGTATTCAGTACCCAGTACTTGGTACCAGGTCTGTTCAAGACCTCTGGGCTTTGGTCTCTGGTCTCTGGTCTCTCTAGATAGAAGAAACTAAACTCTGGTGTGTTGAAAGTCTTTTACGAGGGCTTAAATCAAACAAATAGTCTGCGCCGACAGATAATGCCAGAATTCGACCGGCGAAGGATTTAAAGACATTTGGTGCGGCCTTTTATGGTCAGAAGCCCAATAGTCTTTGGTTTCTCGTCTGCTGGGATGCCCAAAACCAGTTTTGCTCTCTCAATAATTTTACCAAAGATACTTTCGCTGTTTTGCATCCCGCTCGACATCTCTTGGACAAAGTGCAATGACTCTCGAATTTTTTACTACTTTGCTAAAAATTAATCATCAAGGGTAAAGCTCCGAGTAAATAAAAGAACAACACCCGAGTCTCAATGCTGATGATAAATAAATAAATAAATAAATAAATAAAAAAATCCAGTAAGTTATCTAAAGCTAAAAATATCCTCAAGTTATTTATTGTTTATAGACACTGGTATTCAAGGCAAACCTGTAGTTATGGCACATTTAAATATTTTTAATTCTTTATAATTCTCAGCTTTACAAACATCTCCCCAGGTGTGCTGTGTGCTTAAATTATCAAGACCCGTCGAGCAGAGAACAGACTGGCTCTTTAACGCTACAAGAGTATCAATATCGCTCTGAGACAACAATCTTTAATCTTCTTCCATATCTTCAAGAGCATCCAGCGGAGTATTATCCTCGAAAACTTTTAACTTCAAGAGATGGAAGATGTTCATCTGGAAGATCCCGTCGGGCATTAGTTATTCAATGTAATTCACTTTCACCTGATAACGTGCACGCGCGATCAGTGTCAACTGGAAAAAAAAAAAAAAAAAAAAAAATAATGTTTTATATTTATAAAAAAAAAACCATGGAGATATTAATCAAACAGAGAAAATATCCATGTCGAGATCGAGAGGGAACTGCGTTCTACTTTCTGATACTCTCACCTTTTTTTTTGCGCACACCAGAAAATCATTACCGTATCAGCGTGCTTGTAACAATGTCTATTATTTTTATTTGTTTAGATTTAATAGACCAATAGAAAAATTCAGCCTACGCGCTGGTATCATTGCTCATGCAATCAAAATATCTGGGACTTGCGTAATTTATTTTGCCGAGAGAAAGTTAAACATTTGTCGCTTTGTATTTAAATACCTACCTCTGTTTTTAAAAAAATAATAATCAATGTCTTTAAATACAATTAAAATTAAATTAATAAGAGGAGAAAGTTTGAGACTATTGACAATTGCATAAACTTTTTCATCATCAGTAGCAGCAGTAGCAACAATAACAGCAGTTTTCCTTGGAAGAATCTAATGTAGGGCATCAATTAGCTGGAATTTATGTATCCAAAGTTGCAAGATAAAAATAAAAGTTGATGACACGCCCAGAGAATTAATATATTATCAGAAGTGGGCTGTTTGGAGCGACTAGATTGTTGGTTGTTATTAATCCTGAAGTGTGGTATCGGCGAAACTGAAAGTTTGCGTGGGTTGACAGACGTAGGATTGGATTGTCGGGTCTAGAACGAACGAGAATGACTAAGGACTACTATACGGGAATAATGTATAATGTAATGTTAATGTGTAAGAACCCGTGAACCGGTCTAGGTCCGTGCCCACAGTCCAGTTGGCATGAAAAGAAGGTAACGGTCAGCAGCCGAGTTGGCAAACCAGTCTAGACGATTAGCGAATCTATTACATGACATGCCCAATCAGCTATAATCCAACTATAAAGTTTTGCTGAAACAATGACTCAGACTCTTGCTGGAGAAACGATAACCGGATTAATAAAATTAATAAAATTAATAAAATTAATAAAATTTATTTAAACGTCACGGGCCAAGAATTCTATTATCACTCTTCTATTATTCCTTTTGATTTTATTATCCAGCTAGGCTGGATGATGGAAATTTACAAATAATCCGGAAGCTAGGCCACTGAATTAATATCATGCTTCTATAGTTTGTACCTTGTTTGTATTTAACATTAAAAACATTGTTTTATTAATTTTCGTATGTTACAGGTCACCGGTCAGTTACTCGATACTGAGTTCCAGCCAACAGTCACTGCGACCTGCAAAGATGGATACATGACAATAAGATTAAATCTTAATGACAGTTTCGTTGGAGCTCTTCATGCGCGTGACTACAGGACTTCTCAGTGCATGGTCGCTGGTAATGGCACTAAACAAGCGACTCTTGGAATTAATCTTCTTGCTGTTCATGGAGCACCTGACTATTGTGGTGTTATTATCAATAATGTATGTATATATTTATTATTATTATTATTATTATTATTATTATTATTATTATTAAAATTATGATAATTATTGGATTAAAATTTTATCTAAGAATTTTATCAATAATATTGATTAAAAATGCAAATTAATAAAAAATTGATGTACATCTCAAGCGCAAAGCAATAAAAATGCATATTATAATTTTTATAAATTAATCTACTATAGAGTACCGAAGAAAGATCATTACCAATAGCCGTGAGAATTCACAAGACACTGGAATTAGCGGATGACAAATTTTATGTGATAACTTGCGGTAAAGCCGGATTTAAAAACGCCAAGTAAATATAAAAGCGCATTTAAATTTAAATCCTCAGATAAATAGATATAATATTTATATTTATGTATTATATAATAACAGAAATGAAACATCTTTGGTGTCACTGCGTCTTCTGGATTCCGGTCGTCGCGTGCAAGAGGCAATCTACGGTCACAACTACACGCTGCGTGCAGAAATATCGCGACCTGATGGTTCGTAGTGTACCATGTCTAGATATATATATATATATATATATATATATATATATATATATATATATAGTTTTTATTATTATTATTATTATTATTATTATTATTATTATTATTATTATTATGGTCCGAGCGGGTGATCGTTCCACAGGAGCGAGCCCAGAGCATCCGGATATTATATGGTTAGATTGTGTGTATCAAGGCTCTCTCACGAGCGTGAACGCTATGAAAGATTGGATAGACTGAACTCGCCTGGAAATAAATTAGAGTTATACCCGGCGATGAATAATCAATTGCTTTTGAATTATTTCAGGAATGTACGGAATCAGAGTAAAGTCTTGCTTCGCATTCAACAAGCGAAACAGCAGCGTTCAGCTGATAGACGAATCCGGCTGTCCGGTCAAGAACCATATCATCACTAAATTTATCTACGACACAAACACGGGAATCGCTGACGCAACTCTCTACTCGATGTTTAGATTCCCTGAGAGTCCTCAGGTTAATTTTCAGTGTGACATTGCTGTCTGTCGGGGTAAATATATTTATATTAGTTAAATTAAATTCAATTAAAAGTATTTTTAAGGTAGATAATAAAATTAATAATTGTTTATATTTAAAAAAAACAGGAAGCTGTGGAATTTCAGTGTGTGAAGGTGAAGATGACTTGGGATTGAAAGGTCCACCTGGTAATCGTCAAAGTGTATTAGGAGAAGAGGGAATTTTATTGGCTGGCACAAGTGTATTTGTCCTTAACCCCGGAGAGACACCTGGTAAATTTAAAAAATAAATTGTCATTGGTTTTAAATTATATGATACGCATTAAATAAAATAAAATTAACAATTCACTAAAATCGTTATCGAGGAACAATAGATTTATGTCAGAAGAATACATATATATTGTAATAAGTAACACGCAAAACGGATCGGCGTGTTGCTTGAATAATAAGACACGTTCCTCTTTGACCTCGGCTCTTGCTGGCGTTGAGTACAAGAAAAGAGAAGAATAATAAAATTAAAAAGACGAAAAAGAAGAAATAATAATAAGAAAGGAAAAAAGAAAGGAAAAAAAAAAAAAAATGTAAATAAATAATGATGAGCCAACAATCGCGTTTATTATTCCATTTAAAGTGTTGGATGATCCTTTCGCTAACCGGTCAGGGCGTGGTCTCACCAGTTCTTTGAGGACTTCTTCTCAAGCTCCTTTCTCTCTTTCTTCCTTATTTTTATTTATTTATTTTTTTTTTTTTTTTTCCAACATTTATATTTTATATTTATATATTTATAAGGCTTAGAGTCTCACGCAATCAAGAAACCACGAGGCTTAAGCCGCACGACAATTTCGAGTCATATAAATATTTTATAAAAATAATAAAATCTAAATAATGTAATTGTTTTTAGTGGTACAGACGCTGTACGATGACGGAGCGGTGCATCCACAATGGCTGCTGTGGTTAGCCGTCGCATTTGGTATTCTCTTCCTCATAATGCTTATCATCAACATACTCCTGTGCTCGGCTATGACATGCAGCTGCGCGAGAACGGAAATAATTGAAAAGGAGCCGTCGATTATCGAGGATTACGATCCCTATCGCAGTTGGCCGGGGTCTCAATATGGCTCCAGGTTGGAAATTTTACAACACTACACTAGATATATCTAAACAAATACTGTCAATAGTTTTTATATTTATAATTATTGTCATGCAACCGGGCTTTTGCTATTCCCAGTTGAATAACTAATAATAACACAAAGTAGCTGGCTGGCTGGCTGGCTAGCTAACAAGGAAATAGTTAGTACAATGTTGCTACTATCCAACAAGGTGGGTTAATTAATTGTTACTGATCGTAAGATCAAGTTTAAAGCACCCATTGGCAGGGATAACGACCACTTGTACAAGATTCTGAATTAAAACCAATGCCGATGTAGATGTATAATTCATAGCTGGACACACGAGGAAACTTTATCCTGCTCCATCAGTTATTTTGTGGTGGTATCAAGGGCACTTGCTATGCTCAATGCTGCTAAGTAAAGAGTTAAGAGTTTAGTTTAGAGAAAAACGCCAAGAGTTAAGAAAAGTAGATACATACCATAACGGTTCAGTGGTCTTGCTGAATTATACCAGTCACGTGGCGCAATGCCAATGCACTAAACAACTTTTATTTATTGTAGGATAATAGTTTTGCACTAGTTTTATTGGAAATTCAAATATTTTCTCTTAAATTTTAAATATATTAATTTTTATTGTGTTATATATTTATTTTAATTTCTGGAAGGGAAATTTTTTTTTAATTTTTATTAAAATTTTATAAAATTTATTTGTTGATATAAAGTGTGAGAGCAATGACTAACCAGGAGATCTGATAGTTAATCCTTGTTGCAGATACTCGCTGAACGGTAAACCGGGCGGTTATCCATCCGGAGGATCAACTATGAACTCAACAAGATCGATATCAACAAACAGTGATCACTATGCGATCGTCCAGTCCCGCCCTGGCAGCAGGTACTCGGGCCCTGGACACAAGCACCACCATCATCATCATCATCACAGAGGACCGCCGTCTAATATTGGATCCCACTATTCAGCCAAGTGATTTATATCGAGAGACTACACTCTATATATATATATTATTATAAATTATAATTTATATCAAACTCGCTCCATTGAGATCAGACGATCCCCAGCAAATCCGAGATCTGATGACTATGATCGTCAAGATGATAAATCTCTAACTGTTATTACATTGATAACGATAACAATTAACGCGTGACTATAATAATAACGATAGTGCATGTATTACCTTTTTATTTTTAATTTTTAATTTTTATTTAAGGACACTATTAATTGTAAGTTGTTTAATAGAATATTGTACATAAAACTTTTTAATCAGTAAATTAGTTTTTTTTTTTTTTTTTTTTTTTTTTTTTTTTTTTTTTTTTTTTAATATCCTACTACTTTATTTTTAAGAAGTGTGACCGCTACGTCTTAATTATTTTTTAATAAATTTATACAATAGATAATTGCAATTAGTTTTTATTAGTTTACGTAAATTCATTTGGAGATGATACAAACATTTAATTTGTCGTAATTTTTTTTGTTACATCGTGACTAGTTACGTATTACCTATTGAGCATAAATTGTTAAATAAAATTTATAAATTTTTAACTAAAATATCAATTACATTTTTTTTTTTTTTATAATAAAATAATTTTACAATTTTTCAATAATACGATTTATAATAAATTTAATTGCACGTGGCAATAATTTAAGTCTTTTTTTTTTTTTTTTAAATATACTTACAAAAAAAAAAAAAAATTTTTTTTTCCAGAAGAAATAATAAATGTGTAACTAAACTATTGACTCTACGAAGAAAACCCCCCCAGGAGTTTTTAGCAGGAAATTTTCTCTAAAGTCTTTAACAAAATTATGGCATTAGTGCCACTTAGATAAATCTTAAAACATCCATAACAAATATAATACTTTAACTACCAGCTATTTCTTCCAGAAAATTTCCTAAAAAAAAATCTTCCTGGGTTGAAATATCTTCAGTCAATATAAAAATATTTTATCTATGAGATTTAAAAAAAAATTGAAAATTTAATTAAATAAGATAATAATTACGATTTTTGACAATAATAATAATATGTGCGTTTTAGTCTCCTTTTAAAATCACGGAAGAAATGTTTTACAAGAAATCTATCTAAAATTTAATTATTTCTCAGTCATAAAAGTGAAAGACAATCATTAATAATTATTAATTAATTAATTAATTAATTATCATCTACCATATATATTTATTTATAATATAATAAATTATTTAAATTAATTAAATCAAAGAAGTTTGAAAAAAAAAATTAGTAATGTTATTGGATTAATAAAAACAATAAACCTCCTTAAAATAATTAGTTAGAGTAATTAGTAAGTTTAAAATAGTAACAAATGTTCTACCTATCCATGAGATTCTTAACGGCGTTCTGTATGGCCCTAGGAACGCATCGAGGACACATGATTTCCATTTTACAAACTCGGCTGAACATATTGCCCAACGTTTGAGCAGTACAAGGTAAAGAGAGCGGCTGACTCATCAGCAGCTCGGCTTCCATACTGGGAATAACTTCTGACTGGTAAATGGACATGGGAAAATGGTGACCGCAGGTGAAGACAATGGTCTCCTCTTCAGCCTCCAGAAACCTGGAGACCTTTTCTGGATCTTTAATATGAATAAAAGGCCTGGGGTCGCTGGATTTAGTGGAGATTGCGCTGATGATCCCCTCCATCATCTGCTCGGGAGTCTTACCCTCCTTGGCGTACCCGACAGGCCCGTAATTTTTTGCAGTCAGCAGCGAGAGCAATTGAATGTACTCCAGCGCGGGCTTGCCAGTGTCTATGTGATGCAGCAGCATCTGACAAACTTGAAGACAAAAATTTGTAGACACATAATTTATTATCATGAACTCATTTTTGTTGGTGTCCTCTTCATTCAGCTGACTCTGACAAAAAACCAAAAGCCCCAGCGAGTAGTACAGCTTGTTGATGTGCTCCAGCAGGATCTTCTCCAGAAACTCCACCGGTAGGTGGTTTTTTATCCAGAAATCAAAGACAGTCATTAAAATTTGCCGCATTATTTTTTGAGCGCCTTCGTCTATTTCATTTATGTAAAATTTAATTACATTTAAAGCGTCATTAATTAAATTATCCAATTTAAAATTTTTTTCCTGGCTCTCGTTTAAATTTTCTTGATTATTATTATTATTAATATTTATATTTTTATCCCTTAAAGTTTCATTGTCATCCAGCGCATCTTCAGTGAGGTCCAGAGAGATATCTTCGCTCTTGGTGTCTTCACACAAGTCCTCAGAGCCGCCCTGACAGTCAAAAGTATGAAGTTCTTCAACAACACTGATGCTATCCAGCGACCTACTAATAGACATCTTCATTTTTTTCTTCTCCTCGCACTCTTCAATAGTTTCAACCAAATTTTTCTCGACCTGCTTATCAAACAATTCAATATTATCCCTGAATTTTTTATTAACCTCCCTAGAACTAATTTTACTCTGATAAATTTCATTTCCCTGAAAGTTACGCATGTAGTACTCAGGATTGATAGTTTTGAGCTGATACGCCAGAGCAATAGAGTAATTTTGTTCTAGCAATGCAAGCTTAGACCTAGCTTGATAATTCCCGAGCTCGTCGCACTTGTCCATGATTTTAGCAGCGTCGTAGAGTCCATTAAATTGTTCAAGGACATAATGAAGAGTTACTTCCCCGTAGGTTTTTTCTATAAGACTCAAAGCGCGAACTCTGCCCGTTAGAGGAGTGACGTCGTAGCTCTGGTAAGTGATAATCGGCGTAGGAATATTTGGCACTTGACTAGGAGTATCCTGGACGACGTGAGCCCCATGAGGAAGCCTCACGACTCTTTTAGAAGACTTTATCAGCACAAGTTTCTCCGCGTTGTCGCTGTTAGCTTCTTTGCTGGGAGCTCTTCCAAGTTGGGCAGAGCTGTAGGATCCCCAGGCTAGAACAGTTCCTCCTGGTTGGATCGCGACGGTAAATTCACACCCGCAGCACACGCGAACCGCTTTAATGACCCGTTTACTACTCTCTTCATAATTCTCTTGAGAGTTCCTCGGGGGAGGAGCGAGGACTGAGACCGGACTGTAGAGCAGCGCCGTGGGGATAGCAACGTCTTTGCGAGTCCCGTTGCCAATCTGCCCATCGAAATTCCTCCCCCAGGTGTAGACAGTCCCGTCTTTAGTCAGCAAAGACGAGTGATGACACCCGGTAGAAATCTGAACAATCCTCCCATTAACCAAGTTAGTGTCAACGACAACCGGCTTCAAGTGGGTCTGTGCTTCCTCCAGAAGTCCTAAATTAATATCCCGAAGGCTGATTGTCTTGGGGACGTTCGGACAGAGTAACTTTCTCTCATTGATAGTCTTGATAGCCAGCTTCTCAATAGAAGACAATTTATCACTAGCTAGATCATCAATAGCCGCAAAATCTTCGAGGCTCTCCGCGTATTTTTCAGCAGCTGCTTGGAACTCCATCATCTTGATCTTCTTCTGGGCCTGAGTTTGCAACCTCAGAACCTGGGGGCTGGATCCCCAGGTGTAGAGTTTATTCGTCGCGCTGACAGCGAGGTTGTGAAAGTACCCGGAGGCAATATCAACCATCGGCTCGGGCAGGAGATTGATTACAGCAGGGACTGAGAACTTTACATTGTTCCCAGTGCCGAGTTGGCCGAAAATATTGCACCCGAAAGCGTAGACCTGGCCCTCGGCAGACAGCGCTAGAGTGTGCGCGTGTCCAGCAGCGACTCCGCGGATAATAGTCCCAAGGAGAGAAGAAACAACTGTCGGGGTGTTTTTCTGGAGAGTATCTCCGTGGCCGAGCTGTCCGTGGACTCCCCAGCCCCAGGTGAAGACCCGGCCGTCCATCGAGAGAGCTACCGAGTGATACTGCCCCGCCACTGCGTCGACAATTACTTCCTGGGCCAAGGAGACAATCATCTCCGGGCTGGGAGTCTGGAGCAAATGTCCAAGACCTAGCTGCCCGAACTGGCTTCCTCCCCAGGTGTAGACGCCGTTGTTGGTTACTGCTAGAGTGTGGCAACGTCCGCAAGACACGCTCAAGACCTCCATCTCTAAATTCTTGAAGACGGTGATCGGTTGGGGAAGCCCGTAGCGAGACACTGTCGGCCCGGTGCCTAGGCAGCCTTGGGCAGAACTTCCCCAGGTGTAAACACACCCGTTTCTTATCAGAGCCACGTGGCCGTACCCGGCTGTTAGTAGTCTTCTTTTAAAGTCGATGTGAGGCGTAGGGTCTGTGAAACGCTTCTCTATTCCTGGAAGAGTCGCTCGAGCGACTAATCCCGGGTGGTGCTTTAAAACTGAAGAGCGCTTGCTGATTAACGTCAGAAGGATCAAAATAAATGTTTCTAAAATTTCGTCTACAAGAGACCCGGATTCTTCCAGCATATCCGAAGAATCCAAAGAGTCGCACTGGCTGGATTGCGACCCGTGGGAGGTAGTGCGACGCCTCGCGCGGTAACGGACCAGCAGAGGACGAAAGACCGGGTTCGTTGGGTCGTAGAGAGTCACTAAACGCTGGAGAACAAACGCCGGGAACTCAGAAAGATTTGATAGCACGAATGAGGCGTGACTTTTGGCCAGTGTTGGAGCAGTTAGCATCGCTTGGAGCAAGCTGGGCTCGCTTATGCAGATTAAGAGTCCGTATTTAGTGCTCAAAGTGTTGGATATGCCCACGGAGTTGTAAGGCTGGACTGTTTTTATTAAAACCTCACAGACTTGGGTGTACAGACCTCTCTGGGTCGCCAGGTGATGCAGGACTTTCCAAAGACAGGTCTGTCCCACAACATCAACCACCCATCGCTCATCATACAAGGTATTTTTCAATAAAAAAGCAAGGAATTTTTTGTACAGCGACTTTGACTCCTGGTGCGAGGCTCTGAGGATCAGCTCGCTGAATGCAAAGACTGTGAGGTTGGATAAGTGAATCCTGATAGTCGTGGTTAATTCAGAGACCGCTGGAGGGGTCAAGCAGTGGGTTAAACACCCTAATAGTTTAGCAGTGTGTCCTATGGCCGCTGTTTTCAAGACTCCTTTCAGCAAGCGGCAGCGGGAGAGTTTGTAGAGTGCCGCGGCTTCGGTGAAACGGTTGTTAGTCAGGTGAATGTCGCCAGCGGCTTCGAAGAGCTGGGGAACGTCCAGTCCGAAAACTACGCCGAGACGCGCGGCTTTTTCTATGTCAGCTTTGCGCTTTTTTAATGCTAGTTCAATGAACACGTTCAGCAGCGGCTTTTTTAAAACAACTTTATATACACCGTAATTAGTTACTATCATACAAGTATCTATTATTGGTAATTTTATATTGAGATCATCTATTTTACTGGGCAGACCGGATTTATCTTCTTTGGAGTCGCTGCTGCTTCCTCTGGTGAGACTGTCAGTGTCCTCGGATTCAGTGGACCGGTAAACGGACATTATTAATTCTTTGGTGTCTTCAAATTTGAATTTAGAAACTGTTGCTTCTTGGTTGTAGTCAGTTTCATCGCCGATTTTGGTTTTTGAGAGTTTGGAGGAGACAATCCAGAGGGATTTGCGCAGTGGCTCGATCACGAAAAACAGCTGGAGGGTCAGCAGAATATCCGGACAGACATTCGGCATTTTGTACATAAAATTCGGCACCACTGAAATATCCGGACCGTGGATGGTAATGTGATTGGAGCTCGCGCAGTAAGCCGTGTAGAGGTGCTGGCCCTGTCTGGTGTACTGCGGGGACAAATAAATGTCCTCCAGCAGCGGCTCCAAGATCAAGGTGTCCCGGTTTCGGGGCTGGAGCTTTGGAGAAGCTTCTAACTCGTCAGTGCCGCTGCTGCTGCCGCTGTCGCGGCGATTTGCGGTGTTTTTGTTCCGAGACTCTGCTAGCTTCTGTCTGATGATTGCCAGCTTTTCGACGGACAGCTGCTTCAGACCCTGGAGCCGCGACCTGGGAGGTGTTTTGGCTTCTTCGTCGTACCTGCTGTGGAATGAAGAGCTCGTACGAGGGTTAGAGGGAAACACGCAGCTCGCACGCTGCTCCAAAATCATTCGCCACTGCTGGTGAGTCTTTGAGGTCACTAAGAGGGATACAATCTCCAGGTGGTTGTCCTTGCAGATGCACAGGCTTGAAATACTCCCGTTGACTCGGGTTGAGTCGATCCACTGCCCGGTTTCGAGGTTCACGAATATTATCTCCCCTTCTTCGGTGCCTATGATACCGATGTGGCTGCATTGTGCCACTCCTTGCCACCAGGTTAAGGCGCTGGGTCTAAAAAAGAGTTTAGAAAATTATTTAGGAGATTTTTTTTAACGAATTTTTAATACAAATTTATTAAAAAAAATTAATAATTGATATAAAAAATATTTACTTGGAATAAGATTGATGATCAGCAATTGGCAATTGAGTTGCATCCTCAATAGACCACTTGTGGTCTATCGTATGTTCGTCGTCCAGCAAAGCCAACGCTGGAATAATATACAAAGAGCCATCGACAGACGCGGTGAGTAGCCAGGAGCCTGTTGGGTCGAAGCAAAGTGCCGCTATCGCGCGGTTTGGAGCTCGGTACCATGGTATCCTTTTAATCACCGACTGCTTATTACCCTCCGGCTGATAGTAGAGTCCAATGTCTGTGTAGAGAGTGGTGAAGGCTAGGAGCTGCTTCCGGCCTATCTGACAGTGCGCGCTTTGGGTGATTCCGGATGCTTTAATCAGGAATTTTAGCTCAAACAAGTCATCGTTGATTAAATTTATCGGAGGTTTTGGGTGATTGTCATTTTCTTCAGCCATTACGACTCTGTTACTTTTTTAATGTTTATCAGTGCTGGAAATTTCCAAGAGTTTTTATTAATAATAATAATAATAATAATAATAATAATAATAATAATAATAATAATAAATAAATAAATTTGGCAAATTAAATAAATAAATAAATAATTTTACTTTTTGTGATGGATAATTTTTTTTGTTGATGATTAATACCCATATTTGATCATATAATTTTTTAACTGCTGAATAAACAAAGGTTGCTTGTCACTGTAAAGTTTTGCGATTAATTGATTTTGCTAGTTGTGATTATTAAAATATTAATATTCAACTAAAGATTTGTTTTATTATTTTTTTACTTACAGCAAATGTTTTTTGGATGTTTCTTTTTAGCACTGGCAGAAAAAAAAAATATCAGAAGAAATATAAAAAGACGTTTTGGCTTGAAGAATTGGAAAAATTTTACGAATTACTAAATAAATGTCATCTGAACCTCTAATGTCAAAATTTTGAGGTTAGAAATTTTTATGTCTTTTAAAACTTACTTTTCACATGATGGTAAGTTAGAAAATTTAATTAAACTCTTTTAAAAAAATAAAAAAATAATAATTATTATAATTAAGGGATTATTTTGTTTTTTTTATTTTATTTTTGCAAAAAATATCAAATTAAAGTTACCAATAGAAATTTTTTCTAACCTTAAATTTATCTGTCACAATTTTTTTATTGGCGATTTAGTAATTTATCTGTGCGCATGCGGGAAAATGACATTAAATTTAGCTGTCACTTCACAATCGTTTTAATTTTCTTTAATAAATAAATTATAGCAAAAAAAAATTATTACAAAAATAGACTTGTAGAAATTTTAATAAATTAAAAATGCAATTTTATAAAAATAATTTTTTAAAACAAATTTTTTTGTTAAAGAAAAATTTTTTTTATAAAAACAAAACCAAAAAATATTTGATTGGTTTTTAAAGTTTATTTATCTTTGTTAATACAGTCGAAGTTTTTTACAATATTTAAATTAATAAATAAAGTGTAAAACTGAGCAATTTTAATCAAAAAAATTTTAATTGGCACAAATTGGTTCCAATTTAATAAATATTAAAATTGTTTGATTAAATGGCAGTCAATTGGTCCAGAATTTTTTTTTTTTAATAATCCAAAAAGCTTAGTTATAAAAATAAAAACCAACGCCTCTATTACAATACAATTAAAAAAAAAAAAAAAAAAAAAAATAAATAAATAAAAATAATCGTATTGTAGCGTAAAATATTTATTTTATTTGTACGAAAAATATAATCTCGTTTGTTTAAACTTATTTATTAAGTAATAATTTACTTAATCTTATTCACTCGAGAGGGCATTTAAAAAATTATTACTTATATTTGTTTGACATACATAAATGCATTATCACTATCATAAAATAATTATCATTTTAATTATTGTAACTAATAATATTAATTAAATTTAATTATACGTATCGCTAAAATGCAATATGTACACTGTGATTATAAATTTATAAAATTCACAAGATATAAAATTTTAATTTGTCATTAATTATTTTTAAATATTAATTTACGTAAATTTCTGAAGTTTTAAAAAAATTTTGTGCGTTTAAATAAAACTTAACACAAACATAGAAATTAAAAGTAAATCTAACGTATAAAAATAATAACAATTTACAGTATCTTAGTGTCAATGTACACAATGAATATAAAACATTAGATGATTTATCGGCCGTCACATAATGTACAAAATATCGCGGGCCATTTTTCTTCTTACAGTCAAAAGAAGTAACTCGATTGTTCTTAATATTATTTAACAAATAGCATTAAATAAAACATAATGCTAGTAATTATTTTTTGTTTAAAATTAATAAACAATTAATTACCATCGTCCAAATTAATAATCCTCTTCATAATAATTATTATTACATCACAGTTTTGTTTTATTTAATATGATCTGGTTTCTTGCTACGCTGAGCTCAATAATTCTCTGTAAAAAATTTAAGTATAAATATTTATCCTCTAATTTAATAACAAAGTCTTAAAATTTTGCTTTATCATAAAAAAGTGTTTTAAATTTAAATAAATAAATATTTACGTTGATAATTCTCGGCCAATCAGTCCAGTACCAATGAGTCCTGTTCTCGAACGGCTTCTATTCAATTGCGCTCGTCTCTCTGCTGTAATTTTAAATTAATTATTATTTATAAATTAATCCTCCACAATTAAATTTATTGTCATAAATAATTATAGGTATTTAGTTATGAAAAAAGAAGAATTAGCGAAAAAGAAATGTTCTATTAAAGATAAAAGTACAGTTTTAAAATACAGTAAGCGTTTGAAAAAATACAAAATTGTTACAGAAAAGTGCAAGCATTTATAAATTAGCAAAAAAAAAAAAAGAAAAGAAGCTTTTATTAATAATTTACATTAAAAGCAGTAAATTATATACAATTAAAAAAAGTAAAAAATTATACAATTAAATAAAATAAGGTCAATTATTTGGATTTCGAATAACTATTAATTTGCTTCACGATATCTTTGACCGAGACAATAACATCAGAGTCACTCATTCTCGATTTATTGTACTTGGTAAGTGAAACATTGGAATTATTCGGCCTCTAGAATTTCTTCCGCCTTTTGCCGCCTTTTGCCGTCTGAACGATCCACCGAAGACACAAATTTATCAGACCCAATAGTATCCTCAGCGCTCAAAAAAACATCATCATCAATTTCCAAGTTGTCCTCAGACCCTCCAGATAAATTTAAAAAACTTTTAGATCTGACGCTAGAATTTACACTCAGCCTTCTTGGACTTACACAAGATTTAGTGACTTTGGGAGTTAAATAATTATCAACATCCGATATTGATAAATTTAAACCAAGAGGATTGGCGAGAGTCAAGTAACTGTTCAAATGCCTGGGTTTGTCTTTGAACTTGTAATTTTTTTTACTGTACCTTCCGACACTAGAGCGTGATCTAACGCGGTTAAATTTGGTCGTTGGTGTTACTCTACGAGCCTCACTCATCAGAGTCTCTTTGTACAATGAAAAGTATTTACTTCTCGTCGCGGCATTTATCGGTGAGTACTTACTCTGATGAATTTCTTCGCTTTTCTTCAACTCATTACGCATTTTCAGTTCATTAATCACCAAGTCATACGGAGTGTGAGTGGCTTGTTCTTTTGCACCAATAACTTGATCATTGATTAAAATCTTGGGAATATGTCTCTTGACATTTGACAAACCTTTACCAACTGGTTCAATTTCTGCTGATACATTAATATTATTTTTATTATTTTTATTGCTATCTCTCATTGTTTTTCTGGTCTTAAAATGCTTTCGAATATTATTATACCCGAAGTTTGATCTCTGAGGCGTAATTCCAAAAATAGGACTTAATAAATCTGATCTCACACTCGGAGATTTAGCGGACTTAATTTTTTTCCGTAATTTTTTGAATTTACTGATCCGCTGGAACAGCTTGTCGGGTTTAGGAGTCCGCATAGCCTCTAAAAGTAAACTACTTCTCTTCTCCTCGTTATCACTTGGCGTCGTGAAGCAATCAGTTAGTACCGGAGCCTCCGGAGTATTAATTGGCGATAAATTAATGTTAATATTTATGTTATGATTATAATTATTGATAAAAGTGCTGGGATTAGTGACAGAAGGAGGAAAAGTATTATTTATCAACTCAGAGGGAGAATCTATAGAATTGCTACGACTCCACCATAAAATTTTTTTCCCGAGAAACTTAAACTTACCACCAGCGACCCGTGTTTGTCGTTTGCGTCGCTGATCGGGTCGGCTGAACGCCGATCCAGTTTGCAGGGCCTCCATCAAACTATCCATTACTCCCTCCTGGGTTTCGTGGGCGTTCATATCAACTAGAGCACGTTTTCGAGCTGCACGAGCTGCCCGTTCGACCTCGGCTTTCTCTCGGGCCTCACGAGCGCGCCTCTGCTTCTCCTCACCCTCGCGCATCTTCACGATTTCCTTTTGCGCTTGCTAAAATTAATTAATTGATAAATTAATTAAAAAACACTTTAGCGAATTTATTTTAATTAAAATTAAATAAACAATAAATACCCCAAAGTCGTCCTTGAATTTTTTTATATCTCCGAAAAACTCCTCGATGGTGTACTTCTGCTTGTCGAATGCGAAAAATTCGGAGATGTCCGTGTAAAGAGTGTCCATATTTTTGAACATATTCTGCATTACTTCGTAAGATTCACGGGCTTTTTTCGCAAACGGCGACATTATTTCCGCGAATCTGTCGATGTCGCTCTGAGGAATCTTTGAGTTGGTGAGATCTTGCTCCAAGTTTCTGATATTCGCGTCCATTTGTCTCAACGTACGCTGTATATTTTCCAAAGACACACGACTGGCTCTATCGACGTGGGGCAATTCTTCAGCGAAGCTTAAACACTCCGGGAACTTTCTCTCAATTGTGTCTACCAGATAATGCATCAGTGTTTCTTTGTTTTCGATGTCTTTCGTGCTGGTTAACTAAAAAAATTACCATACATTTAAAATATCTAATTGGTTAGTAGTAAAATTTTTATTTCAAGAGAAAGGAAATATTTATTTCATTAAATATTATTAAATTATATTTACCTTGGTAAGAAAACTAATTTCAAATCCAAATGCACCACCATTTTTAGACCCAGAGTTCATGTAATTACCTAATAAAAGAATAAGCTCAAGAATTCTCGCAAATTTTTTACTATTTTTAACTTCCTCGCAAGCGGCAGTACCAGCAACAACGTCAGGCTTGACATCAGCGACTAGCTCTTCGTACCGCAACATAAAACTCAAAGATCTCAATCTTGGAAGCAATCTCTTTATCGTAGAAATAGTAACGCAAAATTGTTCAGCTTCCGTCAGGTCGTCGTACTGGTCTTTGTACTGTTGGAGCTTTGTCAGCTGATCCGGCGGTGGCAGGTACTGAATCAGTCCCTGAAGAACATTGTCATTGATAACCGGACCTTCGCATTTAAGCAAGCAGCTCTTAACTTCTTCATAAGACATGTGTTTGAGCGTCCCACTGAGTAAAATACAAATATTTTGAGCAGACTTTCCATCCAGTACCTTAAAGTCTTTAATTTTCTTAGCTGGAGCGGATTTATCAACCACATCGTCAATCTTCTTGCTCGCCGGCTTGGAGGAGAATTTTTGCGCCAACCCATTCAAGATTTCCGGACTGGCGAGTTTGTCTTCCTGAACTTTGATCCAGAAGGATTTTTCGGTCATTTTTTGAGGCAAAATGGCCTTCCAGTTGGCTCGCTTCAAAGGACCATCGACTTCCCACTTCTTCTTGGGCTTGAGACCGTGCGGAAGAACTTCAACGGCGTTCATCATCGGCGGACGAGGGCCTCCCATCATCGGAGGAGGTGGAGGGCCGATTCCCGGCATTGGAGGAGGTGGTGGACCTCCCATTCCTGGCATAGGCGGTGGAGGAGGACCTCTCATTCCAGGCATAGGAGGCGGAGGCGGGCCTCCCATTCCAGGCATAGGCGGAGGAGGTGGACCTCCCATTCCTGGCATCGGTGGCGGAGGTGGTCCTCCCATTCCAGGAATAGGCGGTGGAGGAGGTATTGCCAATTTAATGGGCTTAGCTCCTCCAGCTTCCAGCTCTTTGATTTTATTCTCCGCGTGAGCAAGCTTCGCTTCGGCTTCTTGTTTACTAGAAATCGCTTCTTCGAGTTTCTGCGACATCTCCACTAATTTTCGCTCCTCTTCCGCTCGGGATTTCTCCACCAGAGTGTCGATAAGCGGCTGGACGTCTATCTGAAACCGCTTGGTCGCGCTGAAGTCAGGATCACACCCCGATCGATGCAAGACAATCTGAGACACGCACTCTTCTATAAGCTTGTAATAAGCTGGCCTGACTTGGACGTCGTCACGGATGAACAGCAGGTGCTGGAGAATTGAAAGGAAGTACGGCTCCGCGACTGTCTCCATCACCATGTTTTTAATAACTTCAAAACAATCATTAACATCATCCATTTCCAGCCTTACATTATCAAACCTTTGAACAAACTCTTCGTAGTCTTCCTCTTTGTAGTCATTAAAAATCTTTAAATGTCTTGACAAGTCTTCTGAGTCATCCCGCTCCAAAGATTCCAAAATATCTGCGAATCCTACGCGCATTATTTCGTTCCTTAAGTGTAATCGGAAATCGAGCTCTTCGGCAGAAGAAATAATCGAGTTTATAAGCTGAAGACATACGACTCTTAAATTTTCATTTTGCTTGTTCATTAGTCCTTGGACTATTGGTAAAAATCTATCACGACCTTTGAACTCGCCGTTCATTGTTATCGCATCTAAAACCTTTTTATGGCTGTCACTGGAAATCAAACAGACAGCTCCCAATAATTTTACTGCCTCGTACATCACCGAGGGCTTGCTGGGCTCCAATGAACGCGCTACTATTGTTAGGGCTTCCTGGTGGGCAAGCATCTCTTTTATTCCTACTGTGTTGTTCATTATTGCTTTGAGACATCTTATACACTCGTACTGGATTCTTTCGTACCGATTATCACTGTGGGAAAATAAAAATTAATTAGTAATTTATTTAAAAAAATTTTTTTTTATTAACGTGCAAGGCGGAGGCTAAAATAAAAATTTTTTAATTCTAAAGCAATGCTAAAAAAAAAAAATTTGCTATCTTATTTAATAGTCTTTTATTTACCTATCAAAATGTATAGAGGCACTGCATATAGAGTGAATAAAAAATATTATTAGATTGACTATTGATACGATCTTTTGTATAATATATTGTAACTATAGTACGGTATTGAATTGCTGAACTTTAATTATAAATAATGTACGTACTTCCGATAACACTCATTAAGTGTTGCGAGAACTTGTTTAAGTCCCTTGGTGCCAAATTCCTGGACCCAGCTCAGCGGATTGTTTGTCAACGCTATTCTCAGTGACTCGATGCAGCTGTAAATTTTATTTACGCTGAGATCTGGTTGCGCGAGGTATTGAATGTAATCAGCTGGTTTGTCAAATTTTGATCTGTTTTCCTGGATGCTGCCTTTCATGTGCAGCACCAGCATTTCTTTCTTCTTCGCCTCTGGTTGCTGTCTAAGGGGTTCCTTTTTTTCTTCTGTCAGGTTCATGTTCGCCTGCAAGGTTTAATTTTTTTTTTTTTTTTTTTTTTTTTTTTTATTAAAAATTAATTAATAAATTTATTTATTATTTTTTTATTACTCACCAACATCTTCTCAAAACGATCATTAACAGTTTCTTCATCCATCTTCTCAATAATTGATCTCTGCTGTTCAATTTCATCAAAGTCATCTCCAGAATGTGGACGGGGCATTGTATTAAATCCTGTACCGCTTCTTACGCCTCCCCCGCGGCCAGATTTTTTTGGTCTTCCGAACCATGTGTCCAGCTTTAAAATTAAATAAAATAATTTTATTAATTATAATTTTTTTTTGTAAAAAAAAATGTCAATAAAATATTTTAATAAATAAAATTATTTATTACTTTAAACTTCACCAAGATTTTCTAAAATTCCAATTTATAAATTAAAAAAAAAAAAATTACTCCATAAAAATCATTTTTTTTTTTTTTTTTTTTTAAATAAAAAAATTACAGCTATAAAATAAATTTAACGCTATAATTTTTTATTAAAACTTCTTTGATTGCTTTTTAAATAAAAATAATAACGAAAGTTAAAAGTAACAAAAAATTAACATTAAAATAAAAACAAAGTGAATTTTCTATTCAACTTTTACCAGGTGATTGATTACTAGAAGTAGAACATAAAAAAATATCTTAAAACAACTCTCAGACCTTATTAATAATAAAAGAAAAAAATAAAAGTCTTTGACAATTGATTGTGTAATCGCAAAAATTTTTCTACCGACTAAAGATCATCCAAAGACCTCTATACATTGAGCAACATAAATTCTCTGAATACTTTGAATACAATATTCACCACTTTCACACTTTATTATTTAATTACTTATAAAAAAAAAAAAAAAAAAAAAAAATATAAAAAAAGAAAACAATGTTTATTATATAAAATAAAAATCATCGAAGGCTGAAACAATTCACAACTCACCGAAAAAATATTACAAATATTAAAGCGCATTGTAAATAAAAATAATAAAATAAACTGTGGAATTTATTTAAATTATAACGATGTTATCACGGTAAGTGACATTGGTACTTATAAAAAAAGAAATAAATACTGATAAATTCCTTTCTAGAGTAAGTTAATTGATTTAATAATAATTAATAAATAAATAAATAATTCAGATGGCATTTTGAAAGCGACACTTTGCTTATTCGGTAGACAATACGACAAGGCGTGATGTGTGACATTAAATAGTCTTTAGTCTATTATCTTTACTGTCGGAATGTTCGTGTAATACTCTGATTAAATAACTGGCGACTAAAAGTTCCATAAAAAAGTACAAGAAATATTTTAGCGATAACTGGCGCCGTTAAAAGTAAATTGATTAGTTTTTCTTATCTAATTTCTCTGTAGCTTCTATTTAATATTAAAAAAATTACACATTGTTATTTTTAAAAAAAAATGACATTGAGAAAAATTCCAACTGATTCACACGACCTTGTGCCACAACTCCTCACGGTTTTAAAAATATAAATATTTAAATAAATAAAAATGAGCTGTGACGTTATTAAAAAATAATTATCATTATTTAATTTAACGAATCGACAGATGTATCATGTTATTTTAACATTCAAATTCAAATAAAATGTGTTTATAGTAGCTCACCCATTCAGTAATCATGTTGGACAAATGCACACACTTAAAAAATTAAAAGCATTTTTTTAAAACAATTTTCTAAATTTTCGTCACTATTATTATTAGGCTGGAATATTTTCATAAGACAACTGGAACTGTAATTATAATTAATATCCATCATTATAATAATAATAATAATTATTATTAATAATACGCCTGGTTATTTTTAACAGTGACACTCGCACTCATGATACATTTCCATATTAAAATAAAAACAATAAATAAAAAATTAATTCACTCTAATTATTAAAAAAAAAAAAAAAAAAAAAAAAACCCACACACTAAAAAAAAAATAAATAGCGTACTGCGTAAATGCTCTTCATGTAGATAAAATTACCATATAATTTAATTGATTGGTAATTAAGTAAAAAAAAACGAGAACGTTTTAGTTGTGAATCTGAGGTCAGTTCCGCATAGAAGTGAAATTTAAGAAAGACTGGTTCATGCTCTCGGCTGAGAAAACTTGTTGGTAAGAGTTTAATTCTCTTTCACTCCCTCCCTCTCTCATATCTTCTTTCTTTTTTTAATATACAGCGAGGTAGAGAGACGTAGGAGTTTCGGTCATCGGCAACAAGTCGCTGTCAAGACGGTATTTAATTTAATAAATGGCTGTCATGTCTGTGGTCTTGGTGAAAATCGTGTAAGAGATACTCCGACAGTCAACGGCCACCAATCCACTGTTTCTGTTAATAATCCGGTAATCAGCGGCTAAAAAGATATTAAATTATAATATAACATATCTTTATGCTCAAACAACTCAGATTTAATAATATCGATGACGTTTAGTCATCAGACATGACGATTAACGGTTCATTTTTTTTAAAACAATTTTTTTTCTTGTAAATTTATCTCTCAGAAAATTTATTTTTCATTGAATCGTTCTCTTCTTTCAGTGTAAGTTCAAAGAGAGTGAGATAAAAAGGAAGAACGGCAGTAAGCAAGACACCGTTTTACTCGGCACGCTGCTGCTTATCAGGAACGAGTTCAGCCGGCCTTAAAACTCTTCTGAATACCTTTTGAATACCTGATGCCGTGGAATTTATGCCTGATAGCCTTATTACGGGGTTACTTTTCCAGCAACGCTAATAAATCTCCAGTTTTTGGTAAAAATAAGAGCTAGACAGCCGAGGCTTGCGTTCTTGGCTGAATTTTAGTTACGTGTGGCGAAAGTTTGTATTTCACAGCCAGTTCATGACCCACCAGCACCTGAGAAATGAAAAATAAATTAAACATTAATAATTACCGCTTGAAGCAAATACTTACCGCTTGTACTGGTGTTCATGTTCAGGCTGGTGCTAATGGTCCAGACACCTTGCAATGAAGACCCGAGATAAAGGTCGATGAGGTAATCATGAGACGTGTAGACTGGCGTCATCGTACTACACAAGAGGCACGCCTCTGTTGCAATTTTATTTTTTGCTGGCTCAAGATAATCGAGAGTACTTTTCACACCACACCCTTCACATCCACTCTTCTAGTGATATTACTTTTAATATTAACTTACTTATGTTTTTTTTTTTTTTTTTAATTATCTGCTTTCTTAATTCTTAGTGAAGTAATATTGCCAATAATAGTAATAATACGGGAGGTTTTATATAAATTACAAGTCACACTTGCCTCCCGGTATCAATTTACACTGATCACTAAAACTGAAACTTATATTATATATTTATTACTCTAGGTAATGATACTTTAGAATTGTCAACCAATTAGATAATATCGAGCATCAATAAAATATAATATAATTTAATTTAATAATAATTTTATCAAATTTTTATCAATATTAATTTATAAATTAGTCCAAAAAATTTTTAAGATAATTTTTAAATAAATTATTGCTACATTTAAAATTATAAACTATTAAAAAAATAATAGTTGCAAAAATTAGCAAGTAAAATAATTTGTTTATCTTGTAAGTATTTAATTTAGTTAATTAAATCATTAAATTAGCGTAATATTTTTTATTATCAACTGCAGATGTCATGTCCAGATAAGATTAATAAAGCTTGACAATATTAAAAGCCCGCTAAAATAATTAGACAAATGGATTATTAATTATAATTGAAATAATGGTCAACGTCAGTGACCTTGAGTAATATATATATATATATATATATATATATATATATATATATATATATATATATATATATATATATATATATATATATATAAAAGTACAAAATGTAGTACGACCGGTTTTGGAAGCTCTGATATGTGACAAACATGGACTTGGATGAACATGACGTCAATTCTATAGTAAGAATCACTGAAATCACCTCTTTTTGTAGAATCCAGACAATCAAGACCTTGTTTCGCATCAACTTGATAAATAGCTAAATAAGTAAACTGAATTAATAAAATAAATAATAACAAAACTTACTTTTTCTGCTGTCCTGTACCAGCTCTTGCGTCTCTGGATGGACATATCCGATCACTTAATAAAAATTAAGCTATTTTTGCCAAAATTAAATCGGCCACTCTCACGAATGACTATCAAGTTACTGCGATACGTACACTATAAACGTCATTAATAATAAACAAATGTTGACTGTAAAAATTGTGAAGCTCAATATGCACACACGCTTTACACTAGTTACATACATAACAATATGTCGCATTGTATACATTTATCCGTACAAATATATATATATATATATATATATATATATATATATATATATATGAGTGATTATACGTGTAACGACGAGTGTAGCATGACGAAATGCCTGTAGTTATCAAACAGGTGGTGCTGGTCACCTGTGGTTTATACTTATTTCCTATCAACAATTGTACTTCCTAATAACATCACTCTTGTCATTATTTATCACAAATTATAATTATTTGATAACAATATCGTTAAAAAAAAATTTTTATCTTTTTAATCTGGTCTAATGTTATGACATTCAAGTTTAGCTGTCACTTGACAATTTTTTTATTTTATCTAACAAAAAGATTTGTTTCAAAAAATTATTTTTTGCCATAATTTATTTGTTATAAAACTTTTAAAATGATTAAATATGTGCCACATTAATTTTCATCTAATTTTTTTTAACTAAAATTAAATTGGAATTTTCTAGATAATTCGAAGCTGTATTAGTTAAAAAAAAAAAAATTATACCACAAGCGATAAGAAAATGTCTCATTGGAATTTCCAACTTAGACCTTGATTTGTGATAGTATTTATTTTAAAATCCGATTTTGGTTAATAATTTAGTAAATTGGGACGGATTAAAGAAGGAAAAGGAAAATAAAAAGCAAGCTGATGTTGAGGAAGAAGGTCACGGATACTTGGAGAAGGTAAAGACCGGAGTTCCATGCTTAAAGTATTCCAGTGTATCAAGAAATTGCGTAAAGCGTTAAGCTATTACCGTTACATCTATCTCGGCTATTGGTATCCTTTAAAACAATACTATTATCAAATTAATTACATTATTATTGTTGATAATGTTATTAATATTATTTATTACATTACTCTGTTTATACTCTCGAGGCGTATCTCGTGGCTTATCTGATAAGATAGGTAGGAATAATTAATTCAATTTTAGGAGGACAGAGGTCTGAGAGTTGGATAATTAATTTTTTTTTTTTAATTATAAACTTACAAAACCAGAAGCAGCTTTGTCTCTTCTGTTTGCCATCTCCGGATACAGTTATGTTATCATTTAGTAATCATTGCTTTTCCTGTAAATAAATATAATTTTAATAATAATCAGCTGATTTAATAATTTTATTAAATTTTAAACCAATTAAAATTTTTTATCACAAAAATAAAAATTATTAAATGAAATTATAAATCATAAAACTATTTATTAATTATTGTGACGCTATAATTAAACTATCTTAATAACTTACCAATAAATTAACAATTTCCGTAGCGCTGTCATTAAAATTTTACGACTGCATTTTAAATCACCAACTTAATTACTTTATTAATAAATAATTACGCACAAATAATAATCCTCAACACAACAAGAAATAAATAAAATATGTAGTAGTAAACTGATTTTTAAGAATTAGTATTTCGATGCTAAAATTTTCACTAATTACTCTGAGGACTTAATTTGTCCGGATGATTTTTTTTTCAAGCACTGATTCTACAAATTTATGATTTAGTACACTGACTAGTTTTTGTGAAAATAGTTTTAAATAAATGCATTAATAAAAACCAACACTTGATTGATTAACGCTAACGATCGTTTAGAAAATTACTTTCAAAAGAATGCTGTACATTTTCTAGATGACTAATAATTTTTAGGTTAAGTTTCGCGCCATCTATTTGTTTATATTTATTTAAATATTATTATCGACTATCGATAGTTGCTCTCGTAAGTCCCGTTATGGCTTCAAGATGGCGCTTGAACCGGTCTGGAGCGCTGTCACTCGAGCAACAGGTAAATTAATTTATTTTTTAAATATTATTATTATTAATTATTATTATTAATTATTAATTATTAATTATTATTATTATTATTATTATTATTATTATTATTATTATTATTATTATTATTATTGAGCTATGACAATCAAAATATTAAATAAAAATACATCAGTGTTAAATGACATTAGAAATATTTTTATAATTTTATACCAATTAAATTATTAACTTCCATTTTATAATTAAATTAAATTTATTTATTTCATACAAAAAGAGTATTGATTAATTCAACTAACACTTATTAATTACTAAAGCCTCATCATTCAATTAATAAATAAACAGCATTGGCTTAACCTTATTATCAACAAGTAAAAAAAATACATTCAAGTGAAAAAGATTCTAAGCTTACAAAGAAAACTCATAAGGTTTTTTCGAAGTACCGGGGAAGTTACTCGCGGGAGCCTGGCGTTTTTTAGTCTGCACAGAAGTCTTCTTCTTAGCAGTTTTCTTCTGCTCATCATCGCTTTGGCCATCGTCAGGCGCAGCCTCTTGCTCAGCAGCCTCTTCCTTATCAAAAACCAAATACTGAATCTGCGTTAAGCCCTTGTCATTTCTATACAGGTGATAGAACCCAGAGGAAGTATTAAGCTGGCTCAATTTTTTAATGAAATGTTCATCGTGAGTGATGATGATCAGCTGGAAGGACTTCTGGTACTTGGACCGGAGCATTACGTAGTTGAACAGAGTTTCAGCAAGACTCGCTGAATTACTTTCATCCAAATTAGTTGTCGGTTCGTCCAGAGCTAGCATGCTGCACTGGTCACAGAAGGTCTCCGCCAAAGCCAGACGGATGACAATGGAAGCTAAAACTCTTTGACCAGCGCTGCAACGGCCCCGCATTTCAATCTCTTCTCCGTGTTTTATCTGCACCAGCCTGTAATTAAAGCTGCGCCTACCCGAGGCTCCAGCGGTGTTCGCCGCTTCAGTCCTAATTTGAATAGATGAAGTGTCCGAGCCGTTGTAAATGTGGTTCCACAAATTTCTCATTGACTTGTTGACACTGGTCATTCTATCCTCGTGGTACTTGGACATCGCGGCGTCCAAAACAGTGCAGTAAACACCCATGTCCTTCAGCGCGTCCTCAGTGATGGACTTTTCCAGCCACTTGCGCTTGTAATTCATCTTAGCAGTGTAGTACTCTTCCTTCTGGAGCTCACGGTTCAGATGTTCAATATTTAGATTCAATTCTTGCTGATTTCCTCTTATAATATTGATCTCTTTTTCCAAATCAACAACTTTCTGCTGAAGCGACTGAAGATTCTGGCGAACCTTTTCAATATTTATCCCTTGGATTTCGCTCTTCAAATTGTCCTTTTGTTCCGACAACATTCTAATAGACTTCTCGCAGTTTCTCAACTCTCTATTATCCTGCAAATTCCGTCTCTTCATTTCATGGCAAGAAATATCCTCCTTCAGCCCAACTAATTTTTCCTCTAACCCCGTAACTTCCTCTTTAATATCCGCGAGCAGCTTCTCATTATCCCTCATCTCGTCTTCTAAATTCTTTAACTTGGCACCTATTTTTTTAGCCAGCAAGTTACTGACATCCGTCTGCAAATTCATCAACTTATCTACCTGCTTCATGAATTCCTGAAGCCTCTTACGAGCTCTGTCTTGCTGCTCTCGATTTTGTACCTTAACTTCCTCCGCCAGGCGCACTATCTCGTCCAACTTGCCATCAGCCTCTACAAGTTGCTTGCCAAGCTTCTGAAGATTTTCCCTCAAGCAATTCTCTCGGTCCACCCACTTGTTCAAGTTCTCCTGGAGCTGCTTGACCTCCTGGACCTCATTGAGAACCTGGAGCTGCTTTTCTAAGCAAGAAGACCTCGCATTGGTAGCCTCACGTAGCTTATTATTCATTTTATCTGATTGCTCTCTCAGAAGACTTATTTCATCCCTCAACTTTTTGATCTTCTGCTTGCAAGCCTCATTTTCACTTCTTACTTCTTCTATCGTCTTATCCGGAAGCCCTAATTCAATAACTTGAACCTGTACTTCTTCATGAGTATCCTGGAGCTTCTCTACTTCAACCAGACACTTGTCCCAAAGCGCCAGGTCCCCGGACAAATTATTACACATCAATATTTTCTTCTCCGGCTCCTCTGTCAGCAACTGCAGCTCGGTTATCCTGCTATTTTTAGCCTCCAATTGTTTATGAATCGCCGCGAAATTGGAACTCATCTTCTCTTTTTCTTCTTTATCAAACTTGATGACTTTTTCAACTGTAGTCTTCAGAGACAGCAAAGTATCATGCTTTGTTCGCAAAGAGTTGAGCTCATCCTCGCAAGACTTCAGACGCTTTGGGTGGTTCTTCAAATCCTGGTTAAGATTTTCGATAACTTTCAGTGCTCCTTCCCGTTGTTCGAACCCGCGATCACACAAAGGACAGCAAGGATCCTCACTCGAAAGTTTTTCTACATAAGTCGCGTAAGCAACTCCCTGGTACGCGTACATCCCGCGCTTATTCTGTAATTTTTTAACTTCGTTACTAACAAGCAGCAAATGCTCTTGAAAATTATTATAATCAGGACAGTGTGTCATAATTCTTTCTTTGTCTCTTTGATTTTCTCCAATTTTAGCATTGAATTCTTTCTTCGCATGGTTGATTGTCGTTTCAAGGGTTGTTGCTTTGCTTTGCTCGCTCGCTATTTCTTGTTTCAATTTAGCAAGTCGCTCATTTAACGTCTGATGAACTCTGTTCACCCGATCTTTCAATTGCGAAGAAGGAACTTCATTGACTCCCAGTAATTTTTTAATACTATCTACGTGTTTCTTCTTCAGCTCATCAATTTCTTTCCACTTGACATTTATTTCTGTTGTCAAATTCTCGAATTTTACCTTCAGATAACTGGCATCCTGCATCTTGGACAGCAAAATATCTATTTTAGCCGACTCTTGCTCTTGTTTCTCTAGCTCTCTTTCTTTAGCTACAATTTTCTCTGAAAAATTTCCTTGTTTGACAGCCAAGGAAATTTCGTCCACCTGCTTATTGACTTTCTCCAACTTAGCATTAACAGCTTCTAGCTTTTGTAAGTCATCTTCACCCTTGGCAATCCTTGCTCTTGCGACTTTAATTTGCTCCCGCAGCTCAGTTATCTCTTTTTGACTCTGTTTGAGCTCAAAATCAATTTTTGCTCGTTCATTCCGCGAAAGATTAACTGACTTATCTAATTCAGCTTCTTTTTGATCGTGTTTTTGACGTATTTCGTTAACATCTTCCTCTAATTGATGTAACTTTGAAATAACTTCTTCTACAGAATTTTGAATGATCTCTTCAGAAGTTTTATCATCAATTTTCTCCAAATTCTGAGAGCCAAGAATTTCATTCAGTATCAAATTACGGTCTTGGATTTTCCGAGCTTGATCCTGCAACTGTTGGCGTAAAATTCCAACATTAACATTTTGTTCTGCACAAGAATTATAAATTTTCGACTCATTTTGCGTCAAGTCTTGAATTGTAGATTCTATTTTAATGATTTTACAATTTTTTTCTTCAAAACCTTCATCGTAGGACTGAAGAGTAGCCTCTAGCTTTTCATCGGACCCAGAGAACAATTCTTTAATAGATTTTTTCAAAGATGCGTACTTCTCTTTGGCTAAATTTAACTCAACATCTTTTTTTTCTCTATCATTCATCAGAGCAGCGTACCGTTGCTCATCACTTTTTTTCTTAGAAATTTCCTGTCTCAGTGGTTCAAGACGACAAATCAGCTTTTCAATATTTTCCGTTGCTTGTGACCTACGATCTGTGTATTCTTGAAGTTTAGTTTCCTTGATAGTAACCTCTGAGACCAGGATCGACAAAGCGTTCAGCTCCAATTGAAACTCTTTCACCTCAGCTGTCTTGAGCTTGATAGTCTTACGCAGCAGCTCAATGGCTTTGTTGTACTGAGTAGTATCAAAAATCTCATCAAACCGGTCTTTAAGTTTCTTGCAGTCATCCATAGGCCAGTTTGAGTCATCTTGGTGGCAAAAAATCACGTTGTTTAATATTGCAGGGGTTAAACCCAAAGAAGAAGTTATTTCTTTGTCGATATCTGCACACCGTTGATTTATCTGAAACTCTTCATTAGTCAGCTTGTCTATTTTTGAAATAGTATTTTCGACTGTTTTAAAAGTTAGAGTGTTGCCTTTTTTTGATGACTCTATTGTTCGACGGACTGTTACTATCTCATTATTTTTGTCAACAAACTCTGCTTTGACAACTCCTCGGACTTGAGCCTTAAATAAATTAATATTATTTAATTTAAAAAAAATAGTATTTAATTAAAAAAAAAAAATTAACTTACGACAGATTTCTTTAGACGAGGATCATGAATGAATCCTTTTCCACGTTCTGATCCTGGAGGAAATTCACCAGTAGTAGCGTAACGTAAAGCTTCAATAACTGTCGTTTTCCCGACACCATTTTGCCCGATAATCAACGTCAGCGGGCGAGTAAACCTGATAACTTGTTCAGTTTCATCACCGAAGTTTCTTACTCCACGAATAGATAATCTTCTGGCTCTGGACATCTTTATTCTAAATCAAATTAATATCCCTTTATAAATAAATTAAATTAAATTAAAAAATTATTATAAAAAAAAATCATTAGTTAAAATTTTTTAAAGGATATTTTTAGTTAAGATTGATTTTTTATAAAAATTAAAAAATTAACAGCTGTCAGCTAATTTCAATATAATTAATTATTAATAAAAATATAGTAATTTCTTTTTTTTATATACAATAATAAATGTCAAACAATTAATTTACCTTTTATTCTATCTCAAAAATGAATTTTTCAGTTGACAGAAAACATAACCTGAAAGTAAAAATTTTAAAATCAATAAAATATTTTATAAATACTAAAAAGATTTTGATAATTAATTATTTATTATTATTATTAATTCCTTGCGTAAATTTAATTTTTTATAATAATAATAATTATATTTTTATAATTTTTGTAAAAAAAAAAAAAAAAAAAGACCGGCAGCCGTCAACGTACTTCCGCGATTAAATACAATCGAAACTTCAAACTCGATAGTTAAATTTAAAAAAACAAATATTTTGAATTAATATATCTTGAGTAATTTACTTTTTAAACTCATGTAATATTAAAATACTATTTTAATTAAACTCATAATTTACAAATAAAAATAAAAAAACGACTACTGATAAAATTTAGTATCTCATTCGTAATCAGAGTAGCGCGACAACGACAATGCAATATATAAATAAATATGTCATGCTTGTGTTAGTGCAAGAAAAAAAATATGTAAACATTTATACAAAAACACAAAGAATAAAGAAGAGGAGGCAGCACAATACACTTAACTAGTGTCCAGCGATTAGCCATTGCAATATTTAAAATACACTTAATCCTTTTATTAATTTAAAATACAATTGTTTTTTATTTCAGCACAATAATGGAATAATTAGACATGTAAGTACACTTGTGGATTAAATAAATTGTTATTGATAGTGTTATCAATTATTAGGCTATATGTCCGTCGTATTTAATTGTAGAGAATAAAAAAATGATAGTGCGCTCTGAGGAAAAATAATTCATACGTCATCAAATGCTTCAAGTCATAAGATTTATTCATTTTTTATAATGATATTGAAGTTAATAGTCATTAAAACATTTTTAAAAACTTTTTAGTAGTAAAATAATTATGAAAAAAATTCTATTTGTAAAAATTAAAAATAATTAGTGGTAAAAATTTTTACATTTTTTTTTTTTTTAATTGTAAAATAAAAAAATTGACAGTTATTACAATTAGCTGACTTCAGTATCATATTTAATAGCAATAAGTGTTTAATCCCATGATTATAATTATATTAATTGTTTTCAACAGTGATAGATAATAAAACCATTGATGGATTACTTGGACGTATTTTTAAAGATCAATAAAAAAAATTATGAACGTATGTGATGGTAACACGACAGTCAGAAGAGTTTAGAAGGAATAACGATCAACGGATCGGATGGATTGATAATCAGAATAACAACAATGTGAAGGAAAACGAGCGGCGTTGTGGGAATAATGACAAATTTAACACCAGGAGTGAGAGCGTTGTTGTTATTGAAGACAATGACCTTGAAATTGATGCCAGGAGTCGTGATGATTTAAATATAAATTTAAATATTGAAACTACACGGCCATCTTATCGCTGTTCTAGCACAGGCGAGTCTTCCAATGAGTCTAGTTTAAATAGCAATTACAGTGATTCCAATGATAATGACAATGACAATGACAAATCTTCAAATCAGTCTAGTTTTAATAACGATCATGTGATTAATATCGACAAGTATGACGACCGGATTTTTTATGATGATGATGATGATGATGATGATGATGAAGACTATGAAGAGCCTGGAGATCAGGAGAAGGAAGAAGACGATGTTGAAGAAGCCGAGAAAGTTATCGGCGAAATGGGAGGCTGGACGGACCTCAACGGAGTCCAGATGCAAAAAATCCAGCATGAAACGATAACCGGTCAGGTGTTACCCACTTTGGACACTACGGCTTTTGGTGATATTTGTATCAAAGGCTCCACTAATGTGCGAGTGGGTAACACTACGCTTTATAAAGGTCCTGTAACTATCAAACAATTTTTATACACTAATTCTGGTGACGGTAATGGTCAGCCGAAAGATTTTATTAATAATCAAATTCCGGAAGCTAATATTTTGACTACAGATGGAGGTATACTTCCGATAATTCCTGTACAGCAAGAAAATTTGAGAGGTATATACCTAAAAATATTTTTTAAAATTAAATTACTTACTAATTGTTTTATATTTCTTCAAAATAGTGAAAAAATTATTGTGGACTTGGAGATGTACTGCTCTAATTAGTTTTATAACATTAATTGCCGTCTCGACAATAGTTGTTGTATCATTGAAGCTCAATGAAAAACTGGACGGCTATCCTTCTTATAAACCAGCCATTGATCCTGATGGTAAATAAAATAAAAATTAGAAATTGTCTTAGTAATTTAAATTTAATTGCTATAAAATTATTTAAAAAATTCTAATGTCAGTAAACTTCAGTGTCTTTAATTTAGCAATCATTAAATAAAATTTTTTTTTAGACATACTGACAGATGGAATAAGATTCATCCAGCGAGTCGAGTGGGGAGCGCAACCTCCCGAAAAGAAACCTAATAGATTAGAAATAATCCCTGCCCCGTATGTGATTATCAGTCACACAGCATCAGAATCTTGCAACAATCAAGCGGAATGCATCCAGCGCGTTCGATTAGCTCAGACGATGCATATAGAAGGCAACAAATGGAACGATATCGGCTATAACTTCCTAATTGGAGGCGACGGGCTCGTCTATGTTGGCCGCGGGTGGGATACTGAAGGTGCTCACGCATTTGAATTTAATCGCAAGAGCATTGGGATCAGTTTTATTGGTACCTTCAACAAAGAAATTCCACCGAGAAGACAAGTTCACGCGCTGGAGAAATTGATCGAGCTTGGTGTTAAGAATGAAAAAATTAGTCGGAATTACAAACTCCTCGGGCATCGTCAGGTCTCGGAAACTTTGAGTCCTGGGGATGTTTTATTTGGAATTATCAAAGCAATGGATCATTGGTCTGAGAAACCTTAATTTTTTTTTTTTTTTTTTTTTTTTTTTTTTTTTTTTCCCATTTTTATCTAGTCTATTATTTGAAAATATTATACTCAAAAAATTTTTTACTTATTATTATTATTATTGTTAATTGATATATTTTAGTTGAATAGAGACTATCAAAATAGATCTTTTTATTTTTATATTTTTTTAAACAGAAATGGTTTGTTAATTACTTCCAGGCTGTTGGCTTTTAATCTATGTTGATCACATTCGGTTTGTCATTTTAATTTAAAAGAAAATTCCAAGACGTTCTCATTATAAAAAAATGTCTCTGAGGAAGAAAGAGATATTAATGTTCCTCGTTGTTTATCATTTTTTACAATTCGTCTTATGTTTTGCCATTCGTCCACCCTTCATATATTTTCAAACTTTAAACAATTCTTCTCAAAATTCAAGGTAATAAAATCTATTTAATTTCATAATTTACAATCAAAATATTTTAGTCCCAATTTTTTTTTTTTTTTTTTAAGTTTTCTAATTCAAAAATAATATTTTTATTCTTGTATAATTAGATTGGAACCCACGTTTGTGAGTTCTCAAGACTGGGGTGTTGTCTTAGCATTGAATAACACACCTAAGTTAAAAAATCCTGTTCCGTATGTTATTTTTTATCAAACTAACACTGAAGAGTGTAGAAACAGAACCCAATTTTCTGAAATAGTATTAAGAATTCAGAAAATGAGACTGATGCTGATGAATGATGATATCCAATACAATTTTCTTGTCGGTGGAGGTATCGGTGGACTTGTATACGTGGCCCGCGACTGGGATACCACCAGTGGAGTTAATAATGGGTATAACCGTAGAAGTATTGGAATAGGCTTAATCGGGACTTTTTTTTTCAAAGCTAATACCTGATACTCTAATTCGCACTGCGATTAATTTAATTGAGTTTGGTACTAAAAATGGTAAAATAAACGAATGTGCTCATTATATTAGCATACCTCCAATGGCTTTTATTGTCCAACATGTTGATGAAGTAATGAAGAAATTTATGGAAAAATTCGATTATTCACATTCATAAATAATTGTATTTTGATTCTATTTTAAATAAAATATTATTTTTATTTACTAGTTTATATATTTTTAATCCGTAAAAAATTTAGTAAGCCAAAAATTTTATTTATTATTTTGGATTTAATAAAAAAACTTTAATGAAGTCATCAGTACTTCTATTAAAAAATAGATAATTTGATAAACGTCTCATTATATAACTTTATTGCTCAACAAACTATACGACCGCACAAGTAATTAAAGTTTAATTTTACAGATTTTTTATAACACTTTTATAAAAGTTTTCGATCACCGAAAAAATATAATTATTTTTTTAATTAATTTTATTTTTTTATCAGTACTAAAGCTCAAAGATTATTTTTAATGACAATAAAAAGTTAATTACGCTTAAATTGTCAAGCATATATAAAAAAAAAATTCAAAAAAACAAAACTTGATCAGTCAATAAATTATTCTTCAACTGAACAATCAAGATGCGTCAACAACTTTCATTATCATTGCTGATGACTTTAATCGTGTTTATCACGGTAACTATCAAAGTTAATGGATACATATTTATTTCCGAAGAAGATGCAAGGATGTTCGACACTCAATTGCGTAAGTCAACCTAATAAAAATCTCATTTTATTTTCTAAGTCCAAAAAAAATTTTTAGTTTGGAGAAAATTTTTTTTTGCATTTCTGCACATTTCGGACAAAAATATAAAATTTGTTTCTAAATTTTTTCAGAGAATCGGGATGTTATACAGTTTATCAATCGTAACGAATGGAACGCATTACCAACGACGGAGCCAGTCGAGAGATTGGTTACTCCAGTTCCCTATGTTTTTATCTATCACACAGGAACTGAATCGTGTTATTATCGGCAGTCTTGCGGCCAAATTGTCCGAAATCTTCAGGCGAAATATATCTCCACGTATCCATGGAATCGAGATATTGGGTACAATTTTCTAGTCAGCGGTGATGGAAAGATTTACGTTGGACGCGGATGGAGAACTGTCGGTGCTCACACCATTAATGTCAATGAGAAGAGCATTGGGATTGCCGTGATTGGGACGTTTTATGATAAGTCACCAAGTATAGCTCAATTTCATTCAATGAAAAATTTAATTAATTATGGAGTTGCTCTTAACTTTATTGATCTAGACTATAATTATTATTCTGAGATCAATGGCGTGCGTCTTTATATTGATGATCATCATAATACTTCTAGTTTTTCTGAAATGATTCGTCATGCATAATAAATAAAATTATTATTTTATTTATTTAATAGTCTTTTGTTGATGATGAACTGACAAATAGCAGGAATATTTTTCATTGTCAACTTTTAAAGTCGTACTGAAAATTGTTATCATTTTTATTATATTGTTGTTGTTATTGTTGTTGTCATTAATAAATAGATTGAATAAAATAATATTGAAGTACTTACAATAAATAAACAAAAAAAAAAAAAAAACATGACATTAAATTTAGCTGTCATTTAACAATTGTTTTAATTTTCATTAAAAAATAAATTATAGCAAAAAAAATTATTAAAATAATGGACTGGTAGAAATTTTAATAAATTAAAAATGCAATTTTTTAGAACAAATTTTTTGGTTAAAGAAAATTCAAAAATTGTCAAGTGATAGCTGACTTTAATGTCATCTAATTTGGAGCATTAATATTGTCAAAAATTATAAAAAAACTCACTTAAATAATTTATTTGGTAATTAATCACGTCATATTCTTTCTAATTTTAATTTTATTCTTCACTGAGCTTTTTAAAATGAACAAAAACAGTTTCAATAATTTAAAACATCTAACTATACTAAGCGCCATATTTGATTGTGGATAAATAACTCACTTTCTTACCACTAGATGTCTCCTAAGTTCAACTTTAAGAATTTAAATTTATTTGAGCGAGAGCAAGATGGCGAAACGTGAGTTTTCATTAGAAGAAAACTGACAGACGACACACACATGTGAATAAATTAAATAAAAGTAAACAAGCATGTGATTAGATCATTAACCTCCAAACAATAATATACAACTAAAATTAAATTTATCATTCGTTGAAATTTCAAGTTAAAAAATGTTGACAGTGCAGTTTGGACAGTGCGGTAATCAAATTGGGAGTAAATTATATTCTAAAATAACAGAAGACATAAAATCAACGCGTGGTAATGAATCATCAAACCATGAGTACGCTGAGAATTCGACAGCCAAGTGGCTCCAAGGAGCATCAAAGTCGGGGAGCATGTATGCACGAGCTGTGTTAGTTGACACTGAAAAAAAAGTGATAAACAAAATATTGAAGCAAAGAGAAGAAAAATGGTGCTACCGAGCCAGTAATATTGTAAGTACCGATTATTCTTCAGGTTCTGCTAATAACTGGGCTTACGGGTTCGTGAAAAAGGGCCCTGAGTTCGAAGAGTCTGTTCACGATGCCGTGAGGTACGAGTTGGAGCTCTCGGATGCGGTTGACAGTTTTCTGTGTCTGTTTGGCTGCGCTGGAGGCACTGGATCCGGGCTGGGGAGTTACATCATCCAGTCGTTGAAAGACGAGTACCCCAAGAAGAGCATCCTGTCGACTTTGTTGCTGCCGTTTGGGTCTGGTGAGATTGCTACGCAGAATTACAACATTCTGTTGAGCCTGGCTAAAATAATTGACAGCGCTGACATGCTGGTTGTCATGGAAAATGACAAGCTGCATGATGAAGCTATCAAGTTTGGTAATTTAAAGTCGCATGTTAGCTTTCCAAATGACGTCAATGAGGTTGCGTGTCAAAAACTCCTGTCAGTATTGCAGGCAGCCAACGACGTCGACAACAACTCGCTGAATGATCTGGACCACGTGGTGTCTAAGCTCGTACCGCATCCAGCTTACAAGTTCACCAGCATTGAAACGGTTCCGTTGGTCTTGCCGAGCAACACCAGTTTGTTGGAAAAATCTTGGAATGTCCAGAAGGATTCTATTAATTCTATTAATTGGCAGGCGCAGTTTAAATATTTAAGGCGCAATTTATTGTCTGGGAATTTAAAACAAGGACGTTCTTTGGCGAATATTTTGATTACCAGAGGAGTTAATAGCGACAAGGTAAAGAAGAATAATAAATTGGTGTGTCATCAGCTTGATGATCCGTATAACTGCGACGAGCTGATTAAAAATGACATTTATGCTCAGCTACACTGGCTGACAGATTATGACAAGTTCAGACATTTTCATCAGAATCGGCGATTGCTTAATTACGATAAATTTTCTTCTTTGATTACTAATAACTCGGCGGTTAATAAAACTCTGGATGTTATTGTCAGCAAGGCCTGGAATTCTTATACTTATGGAGCGTTTTTGCATCAGTATAAAAAATTTGAGATGGAAGATGATGATTTTTTGAGCGCTTTTTCCAAAATTGAAGGTGTTATTTCTTCATACAAGGAATTGGAAAGATAGATAAAAAATTCTTATTTGAATTAATTTTTTTATTTTACAACTAAAAATTTATTAAATTAAAATACTTGAGATTTATTATTAAAAAAAAAAAAAAAAAAAAAAAAACAGAGTGAAATTATAAATTATAGGCATAGTTAACAACAGTATTATCGTCGCCACCCTGGGACTTACACTCTATCGACCGCAACTTTTAATTCTATTTGCAATCTACTTATAATATCCATCATACATATGATATACTTGAATCCGTAAATTCTTGCACACCGCGCATTTATTCTTAGCGAGACACTGCGGAGTCAGGAAGTTTCTCCGTGACGTCACAGCAGAATCGACCCTCTGCTCCACACCCCAAAAACTCAATCACCGATTTATACATAATACTAAATATATATACCAAAAGCCATTGAGTGACGCAAGGAGTAACGACTTCTTAGAACTTGGGTCAGACTTCTTGGCGCTGGATCCTGTGGATCCTGACCTTGAAGCTGATCCTTTTTAAAACTCCAAAAATCTGGTAAAAAATTTTTTTAATTATTAATTTATAAAAAATCAGACTTGTAATTAAATAAAATTTTTTTTTTTTATTTTTTTTTGCAGGTAAATATTTTGAGCAGAAGAAAAATATAAACAAAATAATATTATATACGTTCCTGGATTTTTTGTCTTCGTCTAGCGGTATTTGCTCCCACCTTAATACGATTTATCCACCCCCACGCCTGGTCGATACCACCACCAGCTCGACGATCGTTCAGGCCACCCTTACCCTTATGTTGTATTATGCTGGAAAACGTTTGGCTGAGGTTGAGAATAGGATACGTAGACAGTGACCCCACTGTCCAGACAAGGGTGGGAACACAGTCGCTCTCACTGACACTGACAGTCAGTGATACAGGATACACACACACACACAAGCACCCAAGTAACTATTCATACAAGTATTATGTGTACAGTATTGTAGTATAGTGCTCCGCTCGTACTCCACCGTCTTCATATTTATAATACAATATAATAACAAAGCTCTGCTATTATATTGTTCAATTATTTTAAAATATTTTTAATCCTAGAATTAAAGCTCCGAGAATTAAAGTGTTTGAATGATCCATTGAGTGATTTAAATGCAAAACTGCAAGGAGTAAAAGGATCAATTATTTACCTAGACGCGGCGGAGTTCCTGATCGAGCTCTCTACTCTGATGCCTGGGAATTTTACTCGACACGCCATGTTGTAGCAACCACGGACGCGCACTCGCGATTTAATATGTTTTTTAATTGTTATTATCAATGTTACTGTGAAAAAAATTTTTATTATCCGAAAGTGATCAGCTAATTAAGCTTCAAACGTCGGGTCAAACTTTTTTTTTTATTTTACAGATGGCTTTTGGATTTTAATACTCGACTTTGTTATTGATAATTGCCAGTGGGATCTATAATACTCAGAATTAAGAGTTTTTTATTTGTGTGCCGGATGATGCATAAAAAGGTGTCGACTTTTTTATGTTATCAATTTTTAAACTGTCAATATTGTTTTTTTTAGTCAAGTACTTTTTTTTTGTCTGACTTGCAAGTGATTGCAATGGTTTGTTTTCTTCGAGATTTAGTTTGGAGACGATTTAATTAAAGTAAGATTTTTTTCAATTATTATATTAATTATTAATGTAAAAATTACAAAAATAAGTAAATTGAAATTTTTAATAATTTTATTAGTCAAAAATTATTATAAAAAATTTTTAATTTTTTTTTTTTTTTTATGATAATATTTTTCGGATATAATTATGATGATATAATAAAAATTAAAAATGCAATTGTTATAAAAATGGGTTCATTGAAATATTGCTACGAGCCTGATGGTTTCTGAATTTTATAATCATCACTTGTCTCTCTTGTCCCTACACCTTACTGCTTTCTCTTTTTTTATCTTTTTTTCTCGCATCCAATGTCCCTTTCTCTGAGAAAAAAAAAAAAATTACCAAGGGCATGTTAAATAAATTTATAAATTTTTTAAGTGATTATTTTTGTAATTAATATCTATAAAATATCTATAAAAAAATATTTTTGTAATTATAAAAAAAAAAACTTTGTAGAAAAATGCAATGAACAAAGTTGTAAAAAGAATATAAAAGAAATAGTATGAATTTATTATGATTATTGAGATGATTGAGTGACTTCAATGCCTGAATCTGTACTCCCATGAGCACACGTGTTAGAATTTAAAAATGACATTTCAACTTCAGAATCTTGAATTGTTTAAATAGGTAAACTATTAATAGTTTATCAGTTAAAATGAAATAACAGATAAGATAGTTGATGTTTATAATTTTAAAGGCATATCTAATTATCAAGTTATGGTCTTGTATTGTGTACTTATGTATACAATATATACATATTGAACTTAATAATAAAATATAATAGTGAGGAGTGAGAGGATGACTCACTGCCCTAAGGCGCAGGTTTTTAATTCTTCCTTTCTTAGTTACTCTTCTACTTTTTTTATCTTTGTGCTTGCATTCTTTTTCAGGCTTGAGACCCTCAGCTCTTTATACCTGTCCCAAATATTTTCTAGATCCAGTCAAAACCTGTTTTAAGATTAAAAATATTTAAGGTCTAATGTCGATATAAGAATTGCATAATTATTTTTATAATTTATGATTTAGAAAAAAAAAATATTTTAAATGTTTAAATATTTATTTTCAAAATTCAGATTAAAGGATTAGAGCTGAGATAAAATTGATAAGAATTTTTTTTTAAAGAATAATCAATATTAATGATAATTGATGTTTCTAGGCACCAAAAATTAGTAAAACCTAAAAAATGAGGACTCCAGGGTCAGAAACGGAGCTGAACCGTACACATGACAATTATGGCTTTGAATTTCACTTAAAACGTAAATCAAGATCTTCTTCATCGTCACCTATACCATCGTCATCGGGGATTATTGTCAATCCTTTGGCGTTATCAACTCCCCACAGTGGAAGTCATATATTTACTAATGGGTATTGATTTTATGTTTAGTTATTATTTGTCAAGACAAATCTTTTTAGTGTTGACTTAATAATCGAATCTTTGTTCCATTTTTATGACTCTCACAAACTTTAAGCACTTAAAAAAAATTTTATTTTTATATCCAGAGTATTTTTATGGCCAAAGCGGGACTAAAATCATTTAGAATTTCACTCATACTAAAAACACTGCCATTAAAATGTTAAAAATTTTATTTATGTTTCTAAATTTTTTTTTTTTGTCCAATAAGAAATATTTTAATTTTATGAAGATATAATTTTGTAAAATTTTAATATTTTAAATTAAAAAAAAAAAATGTTTTATTTTTTAGACAACATAAACATAAAATTTAAATTAGCAGTCACTTTTTTCTTTTTTTCAGTTTATACCGATTTACTTTTTCAGTTACCGAAAATTCCTACTGAGTAAAGGTTCCCCCCCCCTTCCCCCTTCCCCCTTATCCTTTATTTTCCCTAATTCCCAAATTTGTCTTTAATGACAAATTTAGCTATTACATATGGCTATGTAATTTTTACTTTTTTTCTGTTACTTTAGTATATTAAGTATATTTAGTATATAAAAAGACACAGTTACAGTAAATCTACAATTACATGCTAAGTAAAAAAAATAAAATAAAACAGAAAAACGTTATATATAAAGTTACTTATATATAACTGAAAAAAAAAAAAAAAAAAAACTTGACCATTTCTTAATTTTTTTTTAACAAATAAATTTGCTCCAAAAAATTATTTATAAAAAATTGCATTTTTAATTTTTTTTTTTACTAATTATTTTTTACCATAATTTACTTGTTAAAATTAAATGAGCCGACATCTGTAAAATTAAGATACTGAAGTCAGCTGACAGCTGTCAATTTTTTCAACTTAAATAATTTTTTTTATTAAAAAAATAATTGAAAAAAAAAAATTCACAGTAAAAAATAAAAAAATCTACACGTGCAATTTTTTAAAATATTAAAAAAATTTTAATTTAATTAATTACAAAAGATATAAAAAATTATTCAATGTCTACTAGTTTCACTATTAAAAAAAACAACAACAGCTGTCGTGCTACCTACAGCCAAAAACTAGAATTAAAACTATTCAAACAATTTCCGTCCGAGATCCAACTCACAAATTTTTTATTCTCAGCTTCGAAGTGAATTATATTATTTTATTTGTATTTGCATTCCTCGAAGGCTTCCATATCAATCGGCACTCGAATCGTTTTATTAATTAATATATATATACAAATACAGTATACAGATATGGACATACCTTTACATGTATATTTATAATCAACATCACACCACAATATACAAGTGTGTGGTTAGGCGCGCACACACTGACGTTTGTGTAAATAGTGGACGTATACATACATGAGTATATTATCGACACATACGTGGTTACTATGTGATCTCTTGAAAGTACAATTAAAAAGACTGATACGTAACGATAATAGCTCAAAAACAATTTTAATATACGTCGTAAAGAGGAAAAAACATGATCTGATGAAATTAAAAAAAGAGGATCATCATTATTCGTTAATTAATATGGTTTAATTTAATTTAATAACAAATGTGTGACAAATAGAGTAATAAAAACTAAACTGTGATAAAGTGCTTTGCTAAAACATTTTTGTATTAAATATTTATCATATATTTTCAATCAAGTTGATGATAAGAAAAAAAAAAAAAAAAAAAAAAACGTGGTGTGTTTCTCGAGTTTGATTTTGATTTGTTGCACTTAATATGTCATTATTTATGCTTAACAATCACAATCACTTAATAAATTTTTTGTTAAATAAAAACAAACAATATTAACAATAATTGATAATAATCAGTGTATGTTCGTTAAATTAAGATGGTATTTACAAGATTTTTTATAAAAAAAGATGATTTATCTAGTCCAGCTTCAGTAAGCAAAGTAACACCTGGGTAAATTTTTTTTTGCATAAATATTATATATATAAATTTATTAGTATGTATGAAATATATGGGATAAATATGTGAAAAAGAAAGAGTGATTATTTTTGCTAATTAGATTTACATTTCAGCATGCTATGTATCGAAGAAGGGCTCGGAAAGTTGCACAGGATACCTGTAAACGCGAGTCTGGCGTCCGGAGTGCTAAAGGACGGGCAGTTGACTAAGCCAGAAACAGTACTTCAAACTCAGTCTGATGAAAAGTTGGACAATACCGGTGAAAATGAAACCAAACCGGAACTAGATGACAGTCTGGAGACACCTAGGGCTAGTTTTTTGGAAGGTATCTTCGGGTGCATGCGGCCGTTCTGGACTTTTTTGTCCAAAGCTACTGTGGCTGAAAAAATAAAAGGTTCTTCGGGTATGTATTATTTTTAATAAATTGTAAGATAGATAATAATTAAGTTACAATTTATTTCAACAGATGACTGGGAAATCCCATTTGAAAACATCAGCGATCTCCAATGGCTGGGATCAGGCGCTCAAGGTGCAGTATTCAGTGGAATCCTGAATAAGCAAATAGTAGCAGTAAAAAAAGTCCGTGAGCCCCGAGAGACTGACATAAAGCACCTGCGGAAGCTGCACCACCCAAACATAGTTAAATTCCGAGGAGTATGTACGCAGGCGCCTTGCTACTGCATCATCATGGAGTACTGTCCATACGGCCCACTGTACGACTTGCTGCGAGTCGGAGAATTCATTCCTCCTCACCGTTTGGTAGCTTGGTCGAAGCAAATTGCCGCTGGAATGGCGTACCTGCACGGGCACAACATCATCCACCGGGACCTGAAGAGTCCGAACGTGCTGATAGGCCCGGACGAGTCGGTGAAAATCAGCGACTTCGGAACGAGTCGACAGTGGAACAACCGCAGCACCAAGATGACCTTCGCCGGGACGGTTGCGTGGATGGCGCCCGAGATAATCCGCAACGAGCCCTGCTCCGAGAAAGTCGACATCTGGTCTTACGGCGTTGTTGTCTGGGAGCTGCTCAGTGGCGAGATTCCGTACAAGGATGTTGATTCTTCAGCAATAATTTGGGGCGTTGGAAATAATTCTCTGCACTTGCCCATTCCCAAAAGCTGGCCTGAAGGGTACCAACTGCTGGTGAAGCTCTGCTGGTCTGAGAAGCCCAAAAATCGACCTTCTTTCAAGCACATTGAAGCGCATCTGGCTATCGCTGCTATAGATGTCCTTGGCACCGAGCCTGACGAGTATTTCAAGGCCCAACAGACCTGGAAGAGCGAAATTAGATCTCACTTGGAAGAAATGCAGCGGAATAGCTCCACCGGGTCAAGATTCGAGACCGAGTTGTCTGATTTATTGGAGAAACGCAACAACGAGTTGAAGCACGCTCAAGAAATCCGGGAGTTGTATGAGAAAAAATTGGAAAAAACCAACAATCTTTATTTACAAATCAGTACTGCTTGGTCCCAGCTGCAGCAGCGCGAGCAGATTATTTCCAAAAAAGAGAAGGAGCATAAAAAGTCAAAGAATCCGCTGATGAAAGCCAGGGACCAGTTGAGAAGAAAACGGAAAAGTCCGCACCAGAAATCAAGCTCGACAACACCTACGACTCCGTCTTCCCCGATAGAGTCTCAGCTGCAATCTCCTGTCAAAGCGATGCTTTGCACTCAGATAAATATCGCAACCAATCAGCCGGAAACTGTCATCGTACCGCCTGTCAGCAATAACAGTAGTTTTAAGCAGAAGAAATACAGGCACCGACGGGTCGGCTCTGGAGGAGTCTCTACGGTCAGTTTGAGATCTTCGCCGCATCGGGAGAGAAAGAGCGGTGATATGTCGATTAAGTATGTCAATCATCAAACGCAAACTGACATTACGAGTATTTCAATTAGCAACTCGATAGACTCCGTGGCTTGCTTCTCCCGCACTCCTAGCTCGAGACATTCTAAAACGACGCTCAGCTCTCCGTGTGATAAATTTTTGGACCTCCCGGATGGGAGAACCTCCTTTGATAGTGGGATTATTGGAGAGTGCAGCAATGGCAATGTCGGAGAGCCTGAGTGCATTTTTCAAGACTCGATCAGAAGAATTTCTAGTTCGGAAATTTGTAATGGTAACGAGAGGCTGAGGGAGTACAGTGAAGATCATCTTGAAACGCTGGGAAGAAAACTGTCGGAGATTATGAAAGATAATCGGATGATTGACAATGGCAATTGTGATGACGCTATTATGCATAGGTAATTTTTTTTTTTTTTTTTTTTTTTTGTAAGAATTTACTAGCAACCTTGCAGCCTAAATATTTATTATAAATTTTTTTTTAGTTATAGCCAAATACAAGAAGACTTGACAAACTTACCTCACGACTTTGGAAGAATAACGATGAATGGATCAGCAAATAATGATTATTTAGAAATACCTGTTTCAATAAATCGAGAGACTGCGTCAGTAGCTGAGGATGAGAATGATAATAATAAATTAATGAAATTAAGCAATGAAGATGATGATTACGACGATGTGGACGATGAAGATGAAGCTTGTGAAGAAGAATGGTCCGATGAAGAAGGCGAAGCTTCTGGAAGCTATGGCTTCGATTTTTCTCTGCGAAGTCGAAGGTAATTTTTTTTTTATCACTTAAATATATTTTCTAATTAATTAATAAATTTAATTAAATTAATTTTTTTTTGTAGTTTTGTAAGAAAACCAATTAGGCCAGGATCCCGTAAAAGAAGACCGAAGCACCCACTAGTAGACCGGTGCCTGGCGTCGGACGAAGAAAATACCTCCGAGTATTCTCACCCACCCTCGAGTCACACGTCGACTCTCGAGAGTAATCCAGATGCTCAACGTGCTTACAAGAAGGCTACTAATCGCATTTAAAAGCTAAATATTTTTTGCTTTTAATTATTAAGCGCTCTGAGTTTAAATTAAGAGCTCGTAGATTCAATCAGTCGCCAAACATTTTTCTAAAAATGTATCATAATTATTTTTGTTTAATTGCAGTTATGAGTAGACGCTTAATATTATTCACAGTTAACGTGTTCACGCATACCATGCCGATGAAGACAAGTTTATTGAGATTAAGTCATTTGATACTGTCTATCAATAACTATTAATTATTAATTAGCGAACTTGGGATAAATTTATATGTACTTGCTAATGATAAGTATTATTTAATTAATTGTACATATAAAGTACTCAAACTAATATTATTTAATTGTAAATTTATAATTAACGTAATTAATTAACTATTATGTTACTAATTAGTAATAATGTATAGTTGTAATTAATAGAAAAAGAAAAAAAAAAAAAAAAAAATGTACTTTGTCTTTACGTAAAATCAAATTGTGAAAGTATATATTTAAATTAGAATTTATAATTGACATCAAAATAATTTAATATTATTATTAATTAATTTTTGTTTATTGTCCAGTAATGAAATTAATTGTGACTGAAAGATTTAATGAGAGAAAAATGTGCGTAAAAAAAAATTGTGACGACATTGTCTCTTTGTATCGCTCATATATTTGTACAAATATTTTTTTTGTCTGCATGACTGTGTATATAATTGTTTTGAGATCTCAATCTATGCTCGCAAAAAATTTAATTTAATTTAAGCATGTATGATACTATTAAATTAAATTAAAATTATATTATTAGAAAATAGAAGTATGAATTTTGATTGAATGAAAATTTAGTGAATTTTGTGATTGTGCAATTTATGTTTACTCATTTTAAAGGATATATAATAATTATATTACACTTGTGCCGCCCAAAATTATGTAGAATTATATGAAGAAAAAAAAAAAAAAACATTTATTTAGTGTAGTCAATAAAAGTTATTAAATGACTTAAATTAAATATGAAAATAAAACAATATTTGATTCCGATGAATCAGTATCTCGCAATATTAATAAGCTAGAATTAATACGGAGCTGTATTTAAATTAATCAATGACAAATTTTTAATGATAAATAATTGTTTTTAATTACAGATAGAGTGGATTGGAGTGCCTTTTAAATTTTGGATTTGTACTAGACTTGGAAAAAATTTTTTATTAATATACTGCTGAAGTTTCTTCAGTAAAAATTTTTTTTGGTAATTATTTACAAGTTGGGTCAAACGTTTTTTAATTTTAATTTTTTTTTATTCTGAAATTAAAAAAAAAAATCCCAGAATATAATGAGTATAATCCAGATATCACTGAGTATAATCTGGGATGATATCCAGTGTCATCCTTTTTTTTTTTTTTTTTTTTTTTCCCGTAAAAATAATTATCTTTTTTGGAGTCAAATAATTAAAAAAAAAATTTTTTTTATTGAAGAAATTTTTTTGCGGTAAAAAAATTTTTTTACGGTCTAATTTATATGCAATTGTAATAAAATGTTGGTAAAAACAAAATTAAAACACCAAATAGTACTAAAATTTTTTAATAAAAAAAATAGACGGGGTACCTGGTTCAGAAAAATAAAATGCCTTAAAATAAAAAATGTTATATCTTTGATAGGCACTTGTACAAGTTTGACAATATTTAAAATTATTTAAAATTTCTCAATTTTAAATAATAAATAAATAAAATTAGGCAGCTCCATACTTGTAGTGGTATTAATGAGTAAAAAAAAAAAAACTTGTATTACTTCAAGTTGATTTTTTATTTCTTCCTTGTCCTTTTTTTAAAATTTTTACAATTTATTTATTTTATTTATAAATTTACTACTGTAAATTTTAAATTAAAAAATTAAAATGGGATAAAAATTATTAGGAAGTAAAATTTATTTAACATTTAAAAAATTTTTAACTTTTACTTCTCAGTCCCTGAGTTTATTAAAAGTAAAATTATAATTTATTAAACTGTTTGATTTTTTTTTTTTTTAACATACATTAAATACATTTTTCGCTAGTTTTTTTTTTTTAAATAGAGTTAATAAAATGCATTCTTGTTAATTTACACAGCCTTGAAATTAAATGACAGATCTATTGGATAAATATTTATATGAATTTTTAATAAGTTTTATGGCGAGGAGTCAAGAAAATTTGAAAATTTAGATTTTAGCGAAAAATAATTTATTTTAAAAATAGCGAATTGATAAATTTAGGCCGTTCAAACACGAATGGCTCCAAATAACTGGTAAATTAATAAAAAAAAAAAAGCAAATATAAACAGTGAGATTACAACAATTACAAATACAACAATTATTAATACTGTTAAAAATATTTTTTTAGTAACATGAGACTAAAATGTTATTCTCGAGGGACGAGAAAAAATATTTTAACCCAATAATTAAAGAATTGAGTATTAATATCATAAAATTCAAGAGTTTTAATTAATTATAATTAATAGAGGTAAATTTAGTATTTTTGTTTTTAAATTTGGAAAGAATAGAGGCTTTATTAATATATACATGAAATGTGAATGAAAATGAGCTTGAGGAAAAATGGTCCTATTGCAATGAACTAATTAATAAATAAATAAAAATTATTTACTTATTAATTAATTATTAACGATCCTAAGAGTAATTAATCTAACTTTTGAGACAAAGAGAGATTCACCAGTAAAAAGAACTGTGCAAAAATTGAGTTGTTGATTTGTATATCGTAGAAGCGCTTTGTTTCAATCCAGAAAACAGCGAAACAATTCCGTCTTTTTGGTTTTCTTCTTCTTCTTCTTCCTCAGGTAAGTATTCCGGTAAGTCTTCGCAGTCGCCATTATCAACAGATAACTATTTAAAATAAATAAAATTAATTAAATTAATTTTTCTTTTTCTAATTTAATTATTTAAAAATAATTAAATAAATAAATTACCAATTTAACGAGAAATTCTTGATTAAATTTATTCCTGGTAATTAATCTAGCCTCCATATTTTTTGTATTATCTCTAATAGCTTCAGCAATACACTTTGCTGAGACATTGGCTAGAGTTCTCATAGTAACACGTTGATGTTCAACATCAACAACTAACGATATGAGACCTTCAACCCTAACTAGGGTTGCTTCTAGGTCTGTTCTAGTTTCCTGAAAAAGAAGCAGACCATAATTAAAATAAAATCAATAAATAAAAAAATAAATTGACAACTTACTGGCAAAAGTCCACTGACATGCAGGACAATAACATGTGTCTTTAATTTCTTTGGTTCAATAACACGCCTGCAACGGCTTCTTAAATTATAAATCGGTGGCTTCATCCGCTCAATGTCATCTTTTACTTTTTGCCCGTACTTGGCTATATGTGGGTCATCAATGCAATATTTATTTATTACAGACTCGAGGGCTTCGCGGATTCCAAATGTCGACGTCAAGTGAACGTAGTTTTCAACGTTTTTGGTAAATACTTCCAAGATATCCAGAGCTGTTTCCACTATTTCTACGTCTGGAGATTCTAGGACATAAGCCAGATACGAGAGCACTGTTTTGTCCTGTCAATAAATAAATTTAAATTATTAAAATAAATAGATTAATAAAATTTATCAATAACTGACCTTTAAAATAGTATCATGATTTGAAAAATCATTGGCCAGTTTTTTGTAAGTTTCCAGTGTAGCTCTAACTTGCTCCGAATCTGTCAGATCTTCGCCTTCCATTTCACTGATCATTCTAACACTAATTTTTCCGAACTGACAATTTAACTAAACCATTAAATTATTTTATTAAACAACCTACGTTTGTTATTTTTATTGGAGTTATTTATTATTATATATATCTATATGTCACTGAGAGAACAGCTGGGGACTATTTGTTTTTTTTTCATCATCGATTTCGTAGATTTCTACTCAAGATGGCGGCAAATGTCACTTCTTTAGTTTAGGTTATGTTTGGTATGACTTACAAATTTTTTTCAGCTGTTAATTTTTATAAAAAATCAATTCCAATAAAATTATAAATGCTTATGAAAATTTTTAATATTAATTTTTACTAAAATAATTAAATCAATTATTAATTACAAATAAAAAAAAATTAATAATGATTTTAAAAAACGTATATTATTCCAAAGTTATCATTTATTTTATCAAATATCAATTACATTATGAAAATTTTAAAAACAGGTAAAACATTGAAAGTTACATTTTCATAAATTAAATATTAAATACAAAGGTATTAAAGTTAAAAATAAACTTAGTTAAGGGCATAGAAATAATAATAATAGTTAATGAGATTAAAGATTAACAAACAAAACAATGGGACAGTGATCACTGCCGAATACTTTGTCCCGAATAACAGTATCACACATTTTGTCCTTAATCCTATCAGAAACTAAATAATAATCTAATCTCCAGCCGACGTTCTTCTCTCGAGCCTTGCCCAAGTTGGACCAGAAGGTATAGGCGTCAATTTTGTCAGGATAAAAGTGCCTGAAGACATCGACGAACCCAGCTTCAAGAAGACTAGTCATCCCCTGGCGCTCCTCGGGCGTGAACCCAGCGTGTTTGGTGTTTGTTTTGGGATTTTTAAGATCTATCTCTTGATGCGCGACGTTGAGATCCCCACAGATGATCACCGGCTTCTTGGAGTCGAGTTCCTTGACGCGTTCCTGGAACAGAGTGTTCCACTTCATCCTCTTGTCCATGGTCTTCAATTTGTCTCCAGCATTGGGAACGTAAACGTTGACGAAGTAGAAGTCCGGGTACTCGATGGTCAGCATGCGTCCTTCCTTGTCCAGATCCGGGTCGTTGATCCCTTCAGTGACGCTGACGAATTCTTCCTTGGAGTACACCGCGATCCCAGAGTACCCAGACTGACCCGTACTCTCTAGGAACTTGTGCTTGTACCCAGGAATGTTGATGTCGTCCGGGAGTTTCGCCAAGTCGCACTTGGTCTCCTGGAGGGCAATTATGTCCGCGTTCTCCTTGATGATGTACTCAAACCCGTTCTTCTTCAGCAAGGCCCTGATTCCAGCGATATTCCACGAGCAGATTTTAAGATTAGACTTCTTGCCTTCGGCATTTTCTTTCTCACAATCAAAATTTATTTCATCCAAATTCGTCTCAGTTTTATTCGCTGGAGTCTTGGATTTTTTAACAGCAGGTTCTTCTTCATCAGCAGTCTCATTCTTCTTTTTATTGGTCCTGGTGCTTCTGCCCTTAGGTGCTTCTGCACTGTCTTCATCTCCAGCTTTTTTAGGTTCATCTTCATTTTTTTTCTGAGGTTTAGCTTTGGATTTCTTCTTGTCATCACCATTGACCGCTTTTACCTCTGTATCCTCCTCTGCAGCCTTCATCTCTACATCCTCATCTTCCTTGGCTTCATCAACCACCTCGGCTGCTTTTTCTTCAACCTTCTTTTTGCCTCGCTTTAATGGCGGCTTTTTCTTGTCATCTTCTTTAGGCTTCTCATCTTTCTTTCCTTTCTTAGATTTCACCTCTTTTACTTCTTTTTCATCAACTTCCTCCTTCTTTTTCCTTCCCTTAGTCTTGCTCTGTTTTTCTTCGACCTCTTCAGCAGGTTCGACCTTGGCTTCCTGGTCAAGGTTTTCATTGTCAGCTGATGAGTCCTCGTCATTTTTCTTCTTTCCTTTTTTGGATTTTTTCTCTACCTTGCCGCCATTTTCTTCCTCTTTCTTCGCGTCTTTTTTAGCTGCTCTCTTTTTGGGCTGAATCTCTAATTTTTCTTCAGCTGGGTCTTCGTCTTTGGTTTTTTCAGCACGGGTACGTCCTCTGCGAGGCTCAACTTCGGTTTGACCATTTGATTCTTCGACGTCCTAAAAATTATTTAATTAATTAATAATAGTCAGATTTTAATTGCTAAATAATTAATAAATTATTTAGTAAAGAAAAAATAATAAATATAACAATTTTATTAATTTTTATGAAAAAAAAAATTATTTATAATTTTTGTAAAAGATAATAATTTATAATTTTTATAAAAAAAAAAATTACTTAAAATTTTTGCAAATAAAAAAAATTAAATTGTTATAAAAATCCATAAAATTGTAAGATGTCCGCTGACATGAATTTCATAAATAAAAAATTAACTAACCTTAACAGCAGTGCGTCCACGTTTTGGTGGCATCTTAAATAACTCAAAATAAATATTATTTATACGATTACTTTTCAATGAGTTTGGATTTTGATAAATTTTAATAACTTTATTATTTAATTTAAACAAAAACGTGGTCCGTAAATTTTTAACGCTAGAAACTACTTGACTTCGTATAAGCGTGTTTCCCATCGATGAGCTAACATGCCGAATAAAAATGCCGGTAAGCCGAAAAAAACGCGGGAAACTTTGTTACTAAAATAATACTTTAGACATTTACGCAATTATTAATCAAAATTTTACTTTTTTTTATAAGAAAATAAATTATTAATAGAACTGACAATTTTATTTTTATAATTATAATTATTTTCAGAATAAAAAGTGACTGTAAAGGAAAAAAATACCTTGGAGAGAAGTCAGCTGAGTTTACGCGCACGCGAATTAACTTTCTTAAAGGGGTTGTGACACTGTTTCCGGTTTGAAAATCCCCGCGGAATGCTTAAAATATTATCATTTTACCAGTGCGGTGTGAAGATACTGTAGAAATTAGTTTTTTCAACAGTTTGTGTTCTTTCACGTGCTGTCACCTGTAAACATTTTCAAATTATCGCTTTGTTTACAATTGTCATTCAAAGAACAATAAAAAAAAAAAAAAAAAAAAAAAAACAACATTATTAAAAAAAAAAATATAAATAATCAAAAAATATACAATAAATTAAAATGTCTTCAAAAAGTGCAGAATTACCAATTACAATTGAATTCGGGTAAAGTTAAAACTAACCTATTTTTATTTTTGCAATTATTTATAATTTTGTGCTCTATTTTTATAAAAAAAAAAAAAAATATTTTTGCAGGGGTGGAGCCGAACTTTTATTTGGAAATAAAAAAAAGCATCAAATAAATTTGCCTGGTGACAAAAATTGTAATTTTTTTTTTTTTTAATTACTAATCCATTAAATTTATAATTCAATAAAAATAATAATAATAATAATAATAATTTATTATCTACCAGGGACATTAAAAGATTTAATATTTTGGATCCGTGACAACTTATTAAAGGAAAGAGAAGAATTATTTCTGCAAAACGACACAGTGTAAGAATTTTAAAATTATTATTAATCATATAAAAATTTTATGACAAGTTTTAATCACGTCATAATTATTTAACCATCTGGTGATAATTTATCAATAAAAAAGTGATAAATTATTTCTAAATTTCTCGTAAATTGTCATAAAATTATTCCATAAATCATCTGCAGTGACTTATCTAAAAATAAATGACATCTAAAAATTTTTAGAATTTTTTTTTATTGATGAATTGTTTAAAAAAAAATTTTACATGTAGAAAATTAAAAAAATTACACGTACCATTATATAATAAGATACTTTGAATTTATTTTTTAGCCGACCGGGAATCCTGGTGCTAGTAAACGATTCAGATTGGGAACTGCTGGTAAGCAAACGCTGAAAATCAGCCAATTATTATTAATAAATGATTATTACCCTTGATGAATAAAAAAATAATCCTAAGAGCAGACGTAGGAATAAATATAAACGTATAAGACTGTGAGTTTTTACCTCAGGAAGGCGATACAGCTGGTGGTGACATTTGACAAATGCCCTTGCTGTCCAAACACCTTTTTTACAGTCGTCAGTGGATTCCTCGAGAATCTCTATAAGAAGTCCTGGGGATAAATAAAGGAATCTTTTTGTTCTGGAAACAATTTTCTTGATTCTTCTCTCAGCTCGGGCGATACCTCGGTCTGCGAAGAGAGAAGTCCTGAGAAGAGAAGCCAGAGCGTTTGATAGACGAGGGCGACAAGTGAAAGAGCACAAATGACTTCCGTTAGCCACTCCCACAAGAGTTAAATTATCATTTTAAATTTGTAAATGTAGCTTCCCAAGGCCGACGCGTTGGCTATTAAGATACGAAAGGTATACGAGAAGTACGCGAGAGCAGTCTCCAGGGAGAGGACGGAATGAAAGAGCAAGAATCGAGGGACAAGAGATGTGTTAGCTCTAAGTGCGATAGAGAATATTATGAAGGAGAAATGAGAATAGGGAATAAGAGAGAAACCAGACGGTAGAAAGATGATGGGTTTGCCCATTATTATGATAATACCCACGTTTCACGAAAGCTTTCTGCTGTGCTGTTATATTTTTTCGTGTTGCTGCTTTACTTTTTTATTATCATTATTATTCTATATATCTATTCGTTTCTTTCACTTGTTTCTTCTCTTGCTCTAAACTTTTTTATTTTATTGTTTTTATAGTCTTCGCGCCCACACGAGACACCCCTTTATTTATTATTTTTTCACACTATTATACCTCGTAAATTATTAAGTCACAACGTTCTAAATTTTCTTACTGAAACAGCTTCCTCAAAGCGTTAAGTAGTTTTACGATACTGCCTTCTGTAGCACCAAATGATAAACTCTACCACATAATTGAGGCTCTTCTTTAATTTATCAAAAATAATTTATTTTAAAAAAATTCCAATTTTTTTTTAATATTATTAATTTTTTATATAATTTGTACCTAATAATTTTTTTTTTTATTTTTTTTTTTTTTTTTTTTTAGGGTCAAGGAGATTACAATTTGTCGCCTAATGATACCATACTTTTTATATCAACGCTCCACGGAGGTTAATTTACCCGCAGATATATCATGACAATAAAAAAAGTTGAAATAAATAAATAAATAAAAGGAATCGAATAACGATGTGGTAATTTATCTAAATGAAAGAAAATAGCCGAGGCGCCCGACCTTGGTGAGAATAATTGGCGTTAATTAATAACATTTACGGTATTGGGTGAAGAAAAATCGATGTAAGAGCCTCTAACGAGGTGTCCCTGGTGTGAGTGTGTGAATATGTGTGCAGTAAGCCCATAGAGTTCCATAGAGCGCCCAGAGATCATTCTGGATTCTATATCCCGGATGATGATAGCGGCGAGGGCGGACCCAGGACCCAATCGTTAATGGTCTGGCAGGTTATGATGGTCCAGTGATTAATTGTGTCACCTATGATTACATCAATGTGTGCATCCACTATATTATATATGGTTGCGCTCATGGAGACGACACAGGAGCGAGAAGAGAACCGCGCTGCGCTGGACTGTCCGTGAGCTCCCGGATTACGGGATACGCGATACTAACGCGGTCATGTGTATTTACGCACGCTCGAGGTACTCGGGTTTGCGTTACGTGCTCGAGCGACCAACTTTGCAATTCGGTTGAGGCCGTTACCTCGCTAGATTTATGCAGCTAGTCAGTAGAACCTCGTTTCACATTCATCTGCACCATCCGACACATTCAGTTACGAGCTTTAATCGTAAATATTTTTTTCAATTTATTTTAAGTATTGCGCATACTTGTTTCAGATAAATTTCACCGAGTATAATTACAATCACTCCAAAATATATCAAACTTCCGAATTTTTCAGGTTTTATTTATCTCCAGGTCAAAGGTCTCGACTTTGACCCAAGAATTTTTATTTTGGGAATTTTTTTATTGAAAAAATTTTTTTAACAATGAATTATTTCAGATTGCCAGACGTTTTTTCAATTTTGATTGTTTTTAATCACAATACTTCATGCGTGGAAGAGCATCAATTTTTGGATTGCGTATGAATTATTGTTATGTGATTGATAATAAGATTTTATGACCTATTGAGAACGTTAACCCCTTTTTAAATCATGCTGCGTTGATAATTGGTCATAAAAGTAAAGTTTAGTGTGATGGAACGAAAAGTTAATTTTTTTTTTTATCGGAAAAAAAAACAATAAAAAAAATTGGAAAAAAAGAAATTTGAATTTTTTTTAATATTTTTAATACGTTTGAATTTTTTCTTTTGTAAAAGAAGTTCTTAATTTTAATCAATTAGAAATTTGAATAACGCGCTGCGCGCGCGCTTTAATTTTAACCAATTAGAAATTTGAATAACGCGCTACGCGCGCGCCTTAATTTTAACCAACTAGAAATTTGAATAGTCCGCTGCGCGCGCACCTTACTTTTAACCAATAAGGAATCAGGCCCCATTTTTTTCGAGTTTTGACGGTTGACTAACTTCAAACTGTCATGGATTTCTATTGTATAGATCAAGACCTTTCATTTGAGCGCCCACATCAATTTTTCATACATTATTTGTATATGTAAATATAAAAAATATATAAAAATGCATCTGGGTACTCAAATGAAAGGTCTTGACGAGTTTATTATCGGGATGAGTTTATATTTTTAAAAACGTAAACGATTAAGAAAGTACAGTATAATTTAATTATTTAATAAAGCAAAATTTTATTTATTTATATTTTATAAGTTGCAGTAGTTACATAGTACTAGTTTTAATAAAAAAAAAAATTTTGTAAAATTAAATAATTTTATTCGTAAGTATTTTTAAAAAATTTTAATATTCAAAAAATGTTTCAGGCCTATAAATATGTATTTAAAAATTCAGGGCTTGAATTGAATAATTTAAGATTTTTATTTTTTAACAGGTGTGATAATGTGGTGGGGAAAAAAAAAAAAAAAAAAAAAAAAAAAAAAAAAAAAAAGATTGTGGGGCTTATTACATTAAAGCTGATCGAAATGGCTTATAAAAATATTCTTGTTTTAAAGTTGAGACAAGTTTTGCAAGCCAAGTAGAAAGGATCGACATTTAGTTGTTGGAGTTTGGTAAGCTCGGGCCAACTCTCTCGGTTAACTCCTGGCCGACAGTTTGACATTCGGAGAATCGAAGCGACTGCCAAAATAGGGATATTGAATCCGGGTGTCGAGAGGAGTCACTTATCAACTGGATGCCGGCCATCGGAGGGTCAGTGGCGGCAGTCAGAGTCCAGTCCAGCTCGGCAATCGCAAAAATGATAAAATAAGGTAAGAGAGAACAAAAGTTAAACAAAGATCGAGAAAAGATCCTCGAGCTGGAGGGAAATGAAAGGCAAAGTTGGCAGTTAGTGGTCGTTTTACTTTCCAAGTACATCTTGGATTTCAGTTATCTGCACACCTTACTACCAAAATGACCCCGGGCATAAAACGAAATATACATATATTTAATAATAAGTACTTGTTATTTTCATCTCCACCTTGAGCGGTCTTTTCAACTTAACTTTGCGCTATTAGACCGGAAACTGCTTCACGCTAATGCGTCCCCAACTTTTAACAGCTCGACTTGGTTCTTACATTTCTGGTTCAGACTCGGTCCAATCTTAACCGTCCGTTTCTTCCAACCAATTTTAACAAACGATTAAGCTCAGCTATCCTCCTCTCCTTGGCTCGCCTAAATTGCTTGTATATTTTCAATAGAGCGCCGTGCAGTTGAAAGCTTCATTCAATTATGCCGGTAGATTATCGCCGACAAAAGAACCAAGACGAGACAGAATGAATTTTATTAAATCGGGGGAGATTTTAAGTTTTGCTGTTTCGCCGATTTACTACTGATAGCTCTTTAGTTATTACTGAGCTGAAAATTTTTTCAGGAAAAATTAGTCTTGTAAAAAAAAAATTAGACAGCAATAATTATTAATTATTTTTATAAAAAATTTAAGAATCTACAAAAGTGGAATTTTATGGAATAATTTTTTTCTGATGGGAAGAAATGAAATTCTAACAAGTTATTTCTTAATATTTATCTTAAAAAATCTTTCAAAGGAAACTAAATTCAGGTAAAGATTTGTCTCAGTAATCTTTTTCTATTACTGAAGTATTTTTTTCCTTTTTCTCGCTATCTCAAGTTTTGTCCGCTGGATAGGAGGAAAAATAAGAAAAAATAACTCAGAAACAGAAGCAGGTCTTATATAATTCGTCAAAACAAAGAGTAATGGAAAAGATATCCCTCGTGAGTATCCTTTGTCTCGGACAGAGTTGAAAAAATATCTCCGGTGAAGTAAAGGCCGTGGTTCGCAACAAATTTCTTCGTTTATGTCGCGGCGTTTTATATTATATTTAATTGATCACTCAGCTCTCCAAGTTATTTTAATTCACAAATTTGTGCCAACATTAAAAGTTTGTTTTCGCAAACATCCACTTTGTTATCATCGATAAATTAGTTTCATCTGGGGATATATATATATATATATATATATATATATATATATATATATATATATTGTTTAATAATTTAAATTAGTTTTGTGAATTAAGCTCCGACAATCTTAAGTTTATCCCAAGTTTTAAAAGTTTCTTTACTTTTTTTTTTTTTTTGGTTTTACTTTCTTAATCTTTTATCATATTGACCTCAACGATTATCGAATTCTTTGGCTTAATTATTGGATTTTCGTAGTACACCGCAGTCTTGTTTGAGAGCACATAAAGTATCTGATATTACGGGATATCTTTTTTAAATTAAAACTTTGTTTTTTATTTTAATAAATTCTTTTTAAAAATATTTTATAATTTATAATATTAATTAAAAATTAAAATTTTCTCGTTAGTAAAAAATTGGCATTAGTAAATAAATAAATTTCTTGGATGAAAAAAAACAGTAAGATTTAATTTGAAAGATAAAACTGTCACCGTTTAAATATGTCAAAAAATATCACCGACAAGCGAATAAGTAATATAAGCAATAAAAATAAGTGTAAACTCCCGAATGAATTTGGTTGAAAGCAGAACAAAAAATAAGATAGAAATGAATAGAATAGAGTTTCTCCCGAAAGTGTCGAGGATAGTGCCAGAGGAAGTAAACACAATGTCCAGGTATTTGAAGAAGATGTTACACGAAACTATCTCCACTCGCTACGGCTCATAAACCCGTGCGTTTTATGCTGATGGGTTACGTCTTCAAGACATTGTGACGAACCTAGGGGAAGCTGGAAAAGGACACCAGGGAGTTGAGAGACAACTCTAAAAAGATGTAGGACGTAAAAAAAAAAATAAAATAAAATGGAAAAATGAATAGCGAAAAAGGAAAAACAAATACGTTTATCACCCAAACCAGACGTTATTTCAAATGAGATATGTATATCAAGTGATTCCGCTTTCGCTCTTTCTCACAAATCCCGACCCTCGTCTTTATGCCAAATTCCAATCAAATTGGAAACGTTAATTATCATTCATCATTCATTGTTATTATTATTACGGAACAAGTAGACTAATTTATGGTAAAATTATACGAAAAGTTCTATTGTAATATTACACTTTGTTTTATTGACAGTTTTAATTGCACAAACTATTTTTTTTTTTTTTTTTTAACTAGTTTGCTGTTTGTTAAAAGAAAACAACAGGTGTGATTGATATACATGTTTCATTTTAAATTTAATCAATATTTTTGTTTACAAAATTTTTTTTTTATTTAAATAGAAAAATTTAAATATAAATAGGGATAAAAATATCTTGAAAACAATATAAATACCTAAAAGGGAGTAAAGTCCAGCAAGTACAGCAAGTAATACACAGCAACTGGTAATTAATAATTAAATAAGTGGCGTGTGCGGTTTGTGGTTTATTATAATGAGGCCATACAAAAGTAAAGGGGACAATTTAACATGGGAGTTTGGCATCGCGCCTGACGATACACCAACTTATTCCCTTAAACTGAACCTCAGCTTGTCCCCTGCACCCTTCTTTGGGTTTATTTAATGTTTAAACTACTCAATTACTCCTAGTGCTGCCCGGAAGAAATAAAGATTGCCAATCACGCTTGTACGTCTTCCCAATTTAAGGAGATTCAGTGAAGTTGTTAATTTAATAACTAAATTTAAAAAAATTTTTCAGTTTAAAAATTTTTTTAACTTCAATGAAGTCGTAATTAAATAATGAAATTAATTTAATTGAAGAAAAAATTTTTTTTAAAGAGTTTTACAAATTTGGTTGAAATTAAGAAAAAAATCTTTAATTAAAACTAGAAATATCAAATTCAAAATACCAAATGAAATGAAATTTGTCTAGAGAGCTTGGAGCTCTCAGAGCCTTGATAGAGAAAACTGCTCTATCCTATCCAGTATGGTCTACTGCAGCGAAATGAAGGCATTAAGGGACGTGGGGAATAGTCGTTGAAAAGCATGCGGGTTAGACGCCGTCGCGATAACGCTCCGACATTGCCGTCCAGGTACACGTACTAGATACTGTAGCTATAATACGAACATCTATTCGACCATAACTGCACGTAATATCTATATCTGGAGCAAGATCGTTGCCAATCGGGAGCAAGAATAGAAATAGGGGTGATAGGATTCTTGATACAGGTTAAATAAAAACAAAAAGAACTGACTAGGATGTGCTTGAGGGAAAATCAATCATCCTTCACCAAAATTAATCCTGAAAAAAGATTTTATATTTTAAATACTTGCGAATTAATCCAAGAAATTTATTATATTTTTTTTTTTTGCTGTGTAAAAAATTCCTCTGATAAAAAATCGCAATTTTTTTCAACGATAAATAAGGGAAAAACCAGAAATAGAAACGGTAAATCGCGTAAAGATTGATCGATCCGTTGCAATTGGGTTGTAATGACATAAACCATCAGCGTGATGTATCGAAATTAATAAATCGATCTTCCAGTGCAGGAACTTAAACAAATAAATCACTGTTTTGCTAAAAATTCATTAAACATTCAAATCGAAAGATTTATTTATCGAACTGTGTCTTAACCATTACACGATTTGTTTACGATAGAAATTCTTTCTTTATTAAAAAGGACTTAGTAAGGAACTCAGATTTCAGATATTGAATATCTTGGACCATCAATCACCAGGCGCACCAATATCCGAAAGTATTGCCGTATACTTTCTTGAGTGTATGCCGATTTATAGAAGCCGCCCACTCTCTCGATCATCGGTTTTTCTCCCAACAATAACCTTTTTGTTATTTTTCCGCTGTTTATTTTCAACCTTCTATTTTGTGATTATTTTTTTATCTATCAGCCAACCAACAGTTCTTCCATCCTCACGCTACATCGCGATATATTCATTGAGAGATCTGTTAATGTATCAAATACACTTTATTGAAGATAATATTTAAAAAATGATTTTATCTGCGGGCTTATTTTTTCTTAAATACATTTTTATATTATAAAAAAATCCTCGAGATTTAATAATAATAATAATCTATCGTAGGAATTTTTTTTACATTACTTTGGACTTTCTTCCTCCTTTTTAATGCAATAAAAGTTGACGTGAGCGACGAACAATGTGTTACATTACGTCCTATTCATTAAACCAGAATAAAAAGTGAAAGAGAACAAAGACTAGTCTGCTCGCATGCCAAGAGTTGAATTTAGGTCCAATTGTTTCTTTTGCTCTGCTCATATAAGGTTTTTAATCGCCGCTTTGTAATTCAGTTCGATATTTTCATTTAATTATAATGAAAAATTTTAACGAAGTATTATAAATATTATTAAAGATGCGTTAGCGAATAATCGGACAAGTAGATAATTATTAACAAGGGACAGCTATCAAAATGTACCTGGAAAAGTTAGTTGTCAAAGTTGCGGAATTTTTGTCGGTATATGTCTGGCAAATACAGATAGAAGATAGAAAATAGAACCAGTCGGATGTCTGGATAATATAACGTCGTCTGAATTGAGGTACACGAGTCATGCAGTACTCCGGGGGAGTAAATGGCACCAGTAAAGAGGGCCAAGCAATTTGTATCAAACGTAAGCCTCTGTAATTGCCGGAGCTTCTTACTCCTATCCAGTACTTCTGGACCGAAATGTTCTCCCGGACACTTTACTTAATTTGCATATTGTAATTTATTGTGCGGGGGATCTCAATGGTAAAAATTCGTGTACATTTATTATTCCTTCATTATATTTTAAACTTTAATAATAACAAATAATTTTATTACTTTTTTGATAAAAAATTTTTCTTTTAAATTAATAAATATATTTTTTATTAAAAAATTAATTTTATGTTATTAAAAAATATTTTTGGTAATTTTACAAATTTTTTATCAAAATTCTAATAAATAAATCCTCTAATTGTTTTTAAAAAAAAAATTAAGGAGTAAAAATGATAATTATTAAAAAAAAATATTTTTTTCCAACTGTAAATTTATACATTTTGGCCTGATCTGTAAATTCCAGGCATGAATTTAACATTGAATATGCATTAGCGTAACTGCCTCGAAGGATGTAGCTTACTAGGGAGCGAATAGGTGTGTGGCTGTAAGTACCAAGATGAAGATAAAGAGCTGGATCAAATAAAAAAGACTTTTGCATTGTGATAGGAATAATATAACCAAAAGTGTCGCAGCTACTTTATAATCATCATTCAATTAAATTTATTATTGGGACAATAATATTTTTCCGAATCAAGCTGCAGAATTATTTTCAAAGTTTCTCGTGCCAAAAAATGAAAAACCCTCGGAGCGAAGCGTTGAACCATCGAATGTGTTCCTCTGAATGAAACGAACGGAAAAAATAAGGAATGAAATAGAATTGTCTGGCATCAACAGAAATCGATATTTCCCGCGGATAAATGACGAAAATTTATTGGTAAACAGCTCGTGGCCTGTCAGCTGATTGAGACACACACAGCGCAACAAAGAAATACGTCAAAGATCACAGTGTCGTCCCACACTGCACCTTCATCTCTTTGCTCGGTGTTTTTGTATTATCTTCAAACATTGGATCGTAAATGAATGAAAAATAAATAAGCGTTAAGTTTTAGAGGGATATTAAAATTAAAATTAATATTTCCTGGGCTTACAGCTGAATTAATCCTTTGTTCTTGGTTGCGCTACGCCGTCAATATTAGTTTTTTAAATTAGACTGCGATTAATCTCGGGCAAGGATAAAATAGTTTTATTCACGATGTAAAATGCTAATTTTTACTACTAGTTTAATATTTATTAATCTATATCTTTAAATTAAAAAAAAAAAAAAAAATAAAGGATCAATAAATGAATATTTAACGAAAAAAAGTTTTACCAAATAATCAAAGTGAATATTTAAAAAAAGTATTTATTTATGGTTTTAAACTCTGACCGTGTAATAGGTATAAACTAGTACCGAATAAATACGATGTGGCACATTAATTAAACTTAAAGTTACTTCTTGTTCGATCACAGTTGCCTTCATTTCCATCCTCAGAGTGAGAGACCCATCTCCAAAGCCCGAGCACCAAGCAGAGGCATGACTACTGCAGTAGTCACCTTTTCATCCTCGCAGACAACCAGCCCACAAATAAAACCCCCGATACCCACCAACATCCACCGCTCAGATGTATTACTATGTATCTCCTCGTTTGGCTGCAGAGCCACGTTCCGACTAGAATACTGTACGAATAGAGGAGTCGAGGAGTGTAGGAGTGTAGGAGCTCGGTAGGAGGAGCAGCTGCCAAAACTATTACGAAAATTTCGTGTTCTAAATACACACGCGGCAAGCCCGGAAACTTCTCTCTGCATTCCCTTTTCTCACCCTTTTCCCATTACCTCTTTATTCTCCATACACATACACATGCATAGATCCATGGAAACTCATACTCACACTCCGCTAACTAACTTGTAATTTTTTTACATTTTTTACTTCAATACTCTATACTGCGCTATTATGTAACCTTAATGAATATCCGGTCTGACTATACGCTAAATTTTTCCACTTAAACAAGACATTTTCCCGTAATTGAAGATCTTGTCTAATAATTAAATTTTTAGTGCTCAAATTACAGGATTGTAATTTACAATAAGATATATATCATTTATTTTATCTCGGTCGTTAATTTTTGAATAGTTGACAAAGTTTTTTAAATTATTCTTACCTAGCAACCTTATTAAATAATGATTTTTGTTAAATTGCAAGTTTAATTTTTAAAAAATGTAAAAAAGTAAACTTAGAGACTTTTATATAAGATGATAAATTCTAAAACTATAACAAAAGAGAAATTGTAAAAAGCGAATTCTAAAAAGGTTTTGTAAGAATACAAAGTAAAGTAAAGGTATATTGTATATTGTATAAAGTTGTAAGGACAGCAAAAGTTTAAGTAGCATTGACAGAAGTACACTAGAAGCCCAAAGTTTTATTACCATAAGCTAAATTTACCCGGTAGGAATTTTCCGGGTTGCATAAATATACTTTGAGTTTGCTTCTCAAACTCCAAAAATAATACGATCAGTGCATTAAAAAACAAAAGTTTGTTAAAAATGCAGCCCGATGTGAATATTTAAAGAGAAAAAATAAATCCCGGAGATATTGAGGGTGAAAATGTAAACGAGAAACCCAAGTCAGCTCTTGGTCTATATATTTTAGTGGTATCTCGTATATTTGTCAGAAATGATAGGGCTCAGCAATAAAACAAAATGATGCGCCGGGATAGAAGATACGACGCTTGTGGTTGGTTTGTTGAGCTGTGAATGTGATACGCGCTTACACAATAACAAGCTCAAGTGTAAGCAACAGTCACTAGTCACTGGCCATATATTTATATTCACACCTATTTACTTTGTTTTTACATGTTTCTGTGAATTTATGCACGGAAAGTAACTGAGGAAGAGATTTACCCGGGAATGAAGAAAAATGCGCGTGACGTGCTATGTACTCGTGTGGATTGAGTTAATATTACTTTTATAGGGAGCAAAAAGGCTCCGCTAGTCACCGTGTTTTGTTACATGTTACACATAACATAACACATCAACGTTGCATCTAATAATGGAAATTCCGGGGCTCTTTATATACTTGTTAGGGTATCAAACTTAGTCTCGGAAATTTCCGCTAGGTGGCGCATGATTGCTCATTTCTCTCGAATTTAATTAAATAGAATAATAATTTTTTTTCAAGTATTTATTAGATAATTTTACAAAAAAATGGCTTTAAATCGAAACGCTAATAAAAGTTTGGTAAATTTCCTCAGTTATTTCATCTACTACTCACTTGAGTTTGACAAGGGGTCGTTGGGGTAGCGGAGGGTGCGAAAGTACCTTTCCAGTGGCTCGAATGAGCCTCCAATTTTCGTTCGCAAACTTACATCAAGTGGGTACATACTCGAGTTAACGACTTGATTCACTCTGAATTTCGGGCTTGGGTTCGAGCTGCCTAAAATCTTCTCCGAACGGAACGGTCAAAAAGACGCCAAGTAAATTAAGTTCATTAATAAGAACTACTAAAAATAATGACAATTATAATGGCGAAATAAACTTAATAAGCTTATTTAATATCGAATCAATGTGGTGTCAGTAGTTGCGGGATATTTTTCCGAGTTTAAAGATCTTGAGGGCACAGCGTGAAGGTAACACACATCCTCGAAAGGGTGATTGTATCCCAGGGGTTTATCCACCTGTCTTCTTATCTTGGCGTACTTCAGTAGTTAATATCTCGGTGGTATCAAACGAAACGCCGGAAGGTAATCCCTAAGGCCGTTTCGTTACTCTCACACTCCCACTCACACGAGTTTTCCTACGCTTTACACTCTACATTCTCTTTGTTCGCGAGTTTGAAGACACGCGAATAGAGTTCTGTCGAGTAACACTATCGCGTTGCCTTTATAGTTGCGATTAAACAAATAAATTATTTTTTAGTGTTACAGTTAAGCTAGTACTTGATTACTTTTTTGTAAAAGTGCAAGAATATTTTTATTTATTAATTTAATACAAAAAAAAAAAAAAAATTTTTCTCTGCAAAATAATTTTTTTTTTGGTTTAAGAATTTTATTTTTTTGAATTAAATTCATTTTTTTCAAGTTACAACAGATTATGGACAATAGTTTATTATATCGGAAAAATGATTGGAAAATCGTGAACTCTTTAAGCTTTTTAATAAAAGTTATCCTGGAAAAGATCTCACAGTTTTAGTTAAAAAACAAAAAGAAAAAACAAGTTTGATCGTCGCCGTTTCTTTTATTGCCGGAAAATGGTCTCGGAAACGAAACTAAAGAAGAAATTAGATGTTAACATTGGTGATCGTGATTTGGCTTATAAAAAATTTATCCAAAGAATAAAAATATCGTTGGAGAACAAATTGTTATTAGCCGTAAAAAAATTTGAAGAGGACATAAATATGTAAGATATGAGAAATATTTGCACGTTTCTGTTCTATTCATCTTGAGAATATTACAAATCCTCGCTCGCGAATAGTCGGTGGAAACTAAAATATATAAATACACTCATACATATTCCTTGCACATCTCACTGTAGTCAATAAAATAGTAATGGTGTATGGTGTATAGCGCATAGAGAAGTACACAGAATGTAAGCAAAAGCATCTCGACGGTAAGCTGCTTACTGGACGTGAATCTAGCACCGTTTTATGGCAACTTTTATCGTTTTGTAAACTATATATCACTGACACTAACTGTTTCACAGAATCGCTCATATTTTATATTGTATTTTTCCTCCCTCTTTTTATTTTCATCATCCGTGACCTCGAATCCTCACCCAGATTCGCCGAAAGGGGAAAAATTTTCGGGAATTAAATTATGGCTTAATTTTTTACCATTGTTGACTGTTACATCGAGATTCGGAGTTGAAAGATGAGGGTGAACCTCCAGGAAGTTATCTTCATTTTGTGTTATAGAGAGTAACTAACTCTGACGAAGCTTTCTCGAGGAGCTTCTGCGGCCAACAGTTTCTCCAAACTTTGACAATCTATATCGCTAGTAGTACGTGTCTCAACACCTGGCGAAACTGCTAAACTAAAACAGAAATCACCACCCTATAAATCCTTCCCGATAATAAATTATTGATGAAATTTACAGTTCATTCCAATGAGTCATCTTATAAAAGGGAATTTACATATTTTTTTATAATTTTTTTATTTATTTATACTTTATACACTAATTTATCAAAAGTATATGTGCTGGGCAAAGATATTAAATCAGAAAAAAATTTTTTAAAAAGTTACTAGACAAATACTATTTTTCCATTTTCTTCAAATACGTTTACACAGTATTCATAGATTATTCCGCACGCAATCCAGTCTCCAGAAATAGTATCACTGTCAAACAATGGTCGTGCGTTATCGATATAACATATACTGGAATCGTATTTCCTCTGAAAATCTTGTCCCTGGTCATACCTCCGCAATTGAGTATTCATCGAATGCACGCAACGTTACCTATTAACCCCCTTCGACCTCGGCGCAGAGTCAGCCATTAAATATTCAAAGGCCATCTCGGTGAAAAAAAAATCAAGTGGATATAGAACGAAGTTAAATAGAGGGTAAAAATCTCAATAAAAATATAACATTGATAATTAACTCAGCGCAGAAGCGATGGGTTGAAAAATAGATAAATAAAATAATATTTTTATTTATCATATTGAGGAGGTTGGAAAATGCGGGCATGTATGGAGATTGCAGATAATATATAGGTTTTAGTGGATGCTGGGATGTATTTATATTTGTTCCGTTTGAATGCAGCAGAACGTCGCTCGAGCATATCTATAGGATTATCCTTATTTTGTATCCGATCCACGTAACTGCTCGACCCATTCTCAACATGTGCGTTCCTACTTTTTTTTATTCTTTTTATTCTTCATCTTATTTTTTTACTTCTTAGATTTTATTTTTACTTTAGAGCCCTGAAAAATAGCCTCCGGCTCTTTCAGTCTACTCGTCGCACTTCTGCAATCGTACAATCGTGGAAAAGAGCTTTGATTTTTAACCGTTTTATCTCTATCACTTTGATATATATATATATATATATATATATATATATATATATATATATATATATATATATATATATATATTTATCCTGATTTTATTGTTGGTATTTGTATAATATTTTTATATAATGTCATTACGTCTGAGTGTTAAATTTAAAAAGGACTAAATAAAATTTTTCTTTTTTTTAATAATATAAATTATTTAATAAAAATTAAAACATTTATCTTATTAAAAAAATTAAAAATAATAATTTTTTAAAAAATTTTCTTGATGATAAAAAAAAAAAATAAAATAAAACACTTTCTTTTTAATGAAATCTAAAAGAAAAAAAATATTAGACATTAAATATCGTAGAAGGATAAACCTCGACCTTAAGGTAGCTTCCGTCTCTCAGAAATATCGCTTCAGATGACTTGAATAATTCCTTTATCTTGTGCTTGCGCTGTAGGATTTTCTTCACAGTGGTAGTTTTCTGGTCGTCTCGTTTCGTCTGTTATACTCTCGAGGGCGATCGGTCGGTGGTGATTTAGCGAGGTTCTTACCTCCGGGCCATATCCTCGGGACACAGTATAGTGCGGGTGTGCAACGTCAAGGATCACCGAGAAATGAGACGGGTGAGTTGGAAAAAGGGGATTGAGTGAACAAATGCAACGAGGTAAAACGCTTTTCTCAAGCTCAAGAGGATACCCCCTAATATATAGCATATTACCCTATATAATAATAAGAATAATAATAAATATATATCTCTATGGATCTCATATGTAGTTAGATACACCTTTTCCATTCCCCACGCTCATCTTTTTTCTCGTTTCTTTTTTTCGCGATTCTAAAATATCGTGCTGAATTATTTTATTTATCTCTTTTTCGATCCGGATAAAATTATTTTGCACGCCTCAGAGTGCTGTAGTTGAGTAAAACTGCAATATAAACAATATTTAAATAACAAATAAATTTTATTATTATTATATAAAAAGTAATAATCCGTGTATTTTTTCTCGGTCATAAACTAGAGTTTGATGAAAAAAATTAACGTCAAATATATAATAACAAAGAGGTGTGATAAATATGAAGAACAGTAAATAAATGTTACTCAAAGGTGGTTTAGTGAAAGAAAAGTGCTTTACCCAGCGGACCTAAAGTACACCTTATATTTTTTTTAAACGTCTACTGTACTTTCTTCTTACATCAGCGAAAAATGACTTTTTCCACTTTATCAAAAAGAGCTACCTGGTAGAAAAATATGGATTATATTTTATAAAAATACTCCTTTAAAAAAATATTACTCGAAAGTTTAATAATGATGCACAATCACTCCCTTAAATGTTAACGTAAATATTTTTCTGTTGATTTAAGCAAACTTCGGTCTTTTTATCTGCGAGAGCTTTTAAAATCTTTCCATTGATTTTTTTTTTTTAAGTTTAGAAAATTAGAGTTTTTTTTACTAGTGGAAATTTTATCAGAGCTTGCTGATGTTTTGCTCGATTTTTAGTAAAAAAGTTGATGGGAAATCTTTAATTTGAGAGAATGCAGAGGGAAGGTTATTTTTATTCATGATCACTTTTTCCGAGAGAGTTCGTTAATAGAGATCCGGTAATTTTTAATTATTTCACTCAATTGAATTGTGATTCCAAGTCGTTATAGAGCGATAAATAACTAATACCGTCTTTTAAATACTTTTACGCTATTAAGTGAGAAAAAATAAAACAATTTAGTTTTTTGACAGCAATAAAATTAAACTTATTTGTGCTATTACAAATATTTGGTTAAATTTTACTTTATATAGTTATGAATATACATTAAATCTAAAATAACAGTTCTTACAGAAATTGATGTTAATATGAGTCTAATGCTTCTCAGCAATGTCGTTTTAACATAACATTATTATTCTAAACTAAGTACAAAAATAAAAATCCTACTTTTTAACAATAAATTCAATTTTCTTTAGTAAAAAATTTGTTTTTTTTTACATATAAATTAAATTAAAAATTATGTTTGGAGCTTAACAAATTTTCATTTAAATAAAAAAATTATCAAAATTAATTTATAAAATACATCTAGAGCAACGAACCGTTGACATGACGTGTATTAACTTCCACAACAATTTCCTCCAATTAAACAATTCATGTTCGAGCATGTAGCCAATTACCGCGTCGGAATCTTGAGAATTGGTAATCAATTCTAATTTCACTGAGTATAAATTATTTGATAACACACATGAAGAATTTAAATATAAAATAACTTGTGAAAATTTGTCCTTACCGATGTTCAACAAAGGTTAAACCGCGCGACATATTTTTATTAACATATATGGTTATTTCATATTTATATTTCGCGTTGTCATCTCTTTTGCATTAAACCAGACACTAGAGACGATACATTCAGCATTACTTAGGATCCCGGTGACATTTCATAAGGGGCAATTTTTCTCTTTGGTGTTCTTTGTGTGGGAAAAGAATGTGGGTAAGGCATGTACATGTGTGGGGGTGATATGAGTTATACCGCTATACCCTCGTGTATTGCACGCTCGCCGCGTCGATATCTGCATAAGTAACAAGTGCATTATACGGGATAAAATCCGGGATGCATAATGTATCCAGCGTAACCATGTATGCGCATCTTTCCACGTAATATATTATATATCATTTATAATATATATAATGTATGTTAAATATACGAGCTTTTTTAATATTGTACAGTGTTCTTCTGTATGCTTAGAAACTTTCGGAATTCTGCAAGTACCCGAGGACTAGGTACGCATAAAAAATGCTCATTATATTATTGCTAGGAATTTAATTATTATTCATTATTCATAGGGAAAATTTTACTTTTTATTAAAAAAAAAATTAATAATTTTTTTAATCATGAAAAATAATTAATTTAATAAAGTCAATTAAATTTAAATTAATGTTTTTTTTTTTACAATTAAAAATTTAGAAAATATTTAAATTATAAATAATATTTCTAATAAATTTAAAAGAAAGAAAGAAAAATAAGGAGAATAATTCTCGGATCCTAAAGTCTATACTGCAGTAGGCGGTTTATGTTTGCCTATAAATATATATGATAATATCGATTGACTCATCGGAGGTGAAATAGTATATAATATATAGATATATAGGATAAAAGATGACACAGGAGTAATATAAAAGAGGCTAGTAAACAGAAGAATAGACTCTAATTCCATTTGTGAGCGAAAATGGAGCTGCTGACGTTGTCTCTCTATCATCGCCATCATCAGGTTTACTATACTCATCTCATATATGTCTTCGCATCCCGATTTTCTTGCATCGTCTGGTTTTTTATCTCCTGTCTTTGTCCCCTCTTAAACTTTTCTCACCCCCGCGGGCATTTTCTCTCTCTCTTTCTCCGCAAGCACTTTCCCATCCTATCAACTTTCCAGTTCGTCATATTCCGTTCACGAACTTTGCTTTAAGACGAATAGAATTCATTTTGATTCATGGTACACTGCGAGACGGAAAAGAAAAATTCTAAAAGATCTAAGAGTCCGATAAACTTTTCATTTTCCCTCGTCAATAAATCCACCAAGACATCTTTGGTCAACTTAGTTTTATCTAATTTTTTTACATATACTTTTCCGTGCAACCGTTTGATAAATATATAGATATGAATGTTGCTCTTTATTTTATTTATTTATTTTTTTTTTTTATGATATAAACATCTATAAACATAAATTTGTCGATAAAAAAATATAAAATATCGTAGAAAAGAATATAACAAGAGTTTGCGATATATAAACATATAAATTATAGCATTCTAACTTTTGCCATTTATAATGTTTCTTTTTTCGATAAATTTTTATACGAATTCAAATGCAACAATGCCACTTTTATTTTATTTCATTTTTTTAAATTTTTTTATTTTATTTTTTTTTTTTTTTTTTTTTTTTTTTTATTAAATATAAATATATAAATTCATAACTGTTAAATAATGCAGACTAGTTTTTTTTAATTTATTTATTTCATACATATAAAAGTACAATACATTTGTTTATTTCCACATATGACCATTTATGTTTATTATACGAAACTATTTTATCATGTTTAATAATTTTTTATTTATTTTTGTGATTATACAAATTTATATGTAAATATTGATAAAGATACATTTTTATTTGATAGGTTTATTTCTACAAAAATTAGGAAATTTATAAATTAACATATTACACATGATAAATAATTAAAAAAACAAAATTAATTTCAGAAATTTTAGATAAATCTTTTTGCATACATAATACAATAAAATACGATAAATAAAATAACTATAGTCGATTTGGTTGACTTGCGCCCCAAGCGCTGATGTCCCCACACAATTCTTGATTTAAAAACGGACAAGAATTGCGTTTGGACAATCATAGCCTGACACAACACTTATTTTTATACTTCTACTTCATAAAATACTTCTGCAACTGCGGTTGTTCCAGAAAAATAACACCAGACACATTTTTGACCTGCGAACAAAAAACAAAGTATTAAACTTTTAAAACGGGTACATACATATATTGTTGACAAATCCTTTTTATCAAATCATGTAATAAAATAAATAGTACAAAGTCTATCTTACATTTTATTACTGAGAGATATTTCATTTTTAAATCTCGCGTCTGTTTTAACGATATTACGTGACATCATCGGTTGTTATTTTATCACAAAACGTGCTTGAAAAAAGGTTGGTAAGTCGTTACGTGAAGATTCGCTCGAGAAGTTTTACCGTAAAAAAGAAAAGCGGAAAAAAATAGAGCCAAAGAAAAGAATCGAGTAATTTTTTTTTAAATTAGAAAAAAAAAAAAAAAAAATAAAACCGAGAAATATTTTAGCGTCAACTAAAACCGATTGCGGTTTCTCGGTCTATGTCTGTGTCTATCCCTGCTGAATTTCGATTGAATTGGTCGCTTTCGATATCTGTAGATAGAAGATGCTATTAAAGGAGCAGAGGGACAAAAAAAGTGTTGGATCAATTCAGAACTACTGGATTTTCCGGTAAATCGAGGATACAAGATCTATTGAAGCCACAATCGAATAGATGGGTTCTGCGCTCGCTCACTGACCGGTGAATGTCCGATCTCGGAATATATTCGACCAGACCACCCAGATATTTAACATTTCGAGTCACATAAAATTTATAATAACGCGATAAATATTTCAAACAAATATATTACCGATAAAAGTCCCTCTTGGTTTATTAATCTATTGTTTAGTCGTTAGCCGGAGGGAGACAAAAATTAACGACGCGCGGGACCTCAATTAGAAGTGAAAAAATATGTAGTATTTTTTTTTTTAATGAGTCATTGCTAAAATTAAATAGAATTGATCAAATTATAATTATTTTTAAAAATTTATTGAAAATGTATAGGAATATTTTTTGATATGCATATATGTTAAATATATTTGTTCATATGTGGAAAAAATTTGGAAAATTTCCAAAAATTCTAAAGATGTAAACATCTGTGACTTTGCCAACACTTTCAACATCAATAATTTAATTTTTTTTTTATACAAACAAATTTATATGAAAATTAATATGATTTTAAAAAATTGTTTTTATGATTTAAGCGAATAAAAATGTGTTATAAATTTTGCAATAAAAAATCAGGTCAATTAGCCGAAAAATTTGTTGACAAATATAAATGTGATCATTACCGCTAATTAATAAGCCCGAAAAGGGTTAAATAGTAATAATGAAAATAATAACAAAAATAATACAAATGACTGGTAATTGAACGAAAATGAAAATGAAAATGAAAATGAAATGATTAACGATATTATACTATTAACGCGATAATTAAAAGCTTACGGGCCAATCGGTACATGTATGCGCGGCATAACGTATTATATATTATATATTAAGGATGGGAAATAGCGGAGGCGAATCCAACTGGAAGTTACACGAGAGAGGTCGGCGATGGTGTTCACGGCAGCCTGGCACAGCGGTGATTTGTGCGACAGATCGGGGCCACCGAGAGTGCCTGGGTGGAAGGTGGGGGTGGGGGTGGGGATAGCTCCCGGTTTAGGTCTACTTGCTCCCATACACTCAATGGGAATAGCATCGGTCGTTCCCTGGGTTCTGCCCTTCATCCCTTCAGCCCTTCGCCCTCTGCCAATATATTTCGGTGTCCTGTCTCGCCTAATTCTCTCTCTTTATCCCTCTCTGTCCTTGCTTCTTCCTCTTCCTCGACCGACTGGACGCCAACTGTTTCCCAATAATGGGTTGTCCTCCATCTATATGTATATCACATATATGCATCGATTCTTGTCCATTGCTCTTTACTTTGTTTGAAGTTTAAATAAATACCAGGTCCTTCACCTCAAGACTTTTTCATTATTATTATTATTATTATTATTATTATTATTATTATTATTATTATTATTATTATCATCATTCTTTATTTTTAATAAATTATTTATGTTATATATTATAACATAAGCCCAAAAATAATTTTTAAAAATTAGTTTTAAAAATTTCCGACAGGTGGCGCATGCTCGCTAAATTTTCTCATAACAAGAGAGTTCCTTAAAAAAATATAAATAAATTTTTTTTAATAATAAATTTAATTATAATTATCCAGAAAAAAACTTTTACAAAGTAAATAAATTTCTATTTATAAACAATAAGACAGAATTGTGGTTGGTTAGTCACAAGAACAGTCACGGAGTCCGTGAATGTCTAGACATTCTAAACAAAGTAAAGTTCATTTGTCTCGGGCGTAAAATATCACCTGAGCAGTGTAACTGTACTGTCAGAGATAAGAAATACACCAGCAACATGTCTTGCGTTAAGATCTCACGCGTTTAATATTTTAAATAACAGAGATTACCATCTTGCACATAACAGAATAGAATCTTGACTTAATTTACGTACGAGTGATTTAAAATTTAATAAAAAAGGAGAATATTTAGCTGAAGAATTTTTAATAACATTTATAGGGAGCTTATTGTCGGCGTTACGATCTCATATTGCCTTTTCTGTCATCTCAGTGTGCATATTTCCATGAGGTACATTGTCAACGAGACAATGAAATGGTTACGAGACGCGTTAACGGTGTCCATTGTTTTTGACGCATCGTTATACGTATGTTATTGTATCACTATGCATTTACTCTATCTTTGTCTTTATCTCTGTGATGGGGTGAAATTTTAGAACAATAGCAGCTGACGTATACTTTTTTCTTCAATGCAAATTTTTTTTCTTCGCTCGGATTTTCGATTGATCGGCGTGGCAAGCCGCCAGAAAAATTCATCACAATTGAAAACAATTTTTTTTTTTAATTTCAATTAATTTTCTAAAATTTTAAAAATTTTCCAACCAAATCCTTCGAGCAAAATTCTAATAATTTAATATTAAAATGCTTGGTTGCCCTGGCTCTTAAGGGATTACATTTTATTTTCCACCCGCTCTTTCATTTACAATAATTATGAACTTGTATTAAAAATAATCGAGCTCTAAAATTTTTAATTATTTTTTAATTTTTTCCAAAAAAATTAAATTGATTATAATTTTTCTCTTGAAAAATAAAATATTAATTGTTTAAAAAATATAACTAAACTCGGACTGAAAAAACGTAAAGAATAATTTAGTTATTGTTAAAATAAGTTATTGTAATTTACGGGTATTATTATTCTTGCACTTGACACCAAATAGATTTAAGACTTGTATAGTATTTAAATTCAAAAGTATTTGCAGAGTCTCTTTGTCGACTGAAATACCAATGTCTGAGTGTCTGACACAGCTAGGAGGTGGGTGGCGGGGGTTCCAGGATCTTGGATCAGAGGGTTGAGGTGTAGCAGGAATGAATTTACGTTGTTCGGCTATCAGTAGTGCCATCGCGTATCTCTAATCCACCCTGTATACTCTTTGCCTTGTTGAATTCTCCGTCGACTCAATGCAAACCTGCAAGCCCCACTGCCAGGTAAACTGAAGGTATTAGTGAAGAAACTGTTGGACATATACCCTTAGATTTAATGGAATAAGGGAATAAATTCATGACACGAACCTCTATAGCTTACAAAGATACCTTCTTATTTATTGCTCTTATGTATTTTTACCTTTTTGTTTTATTTACAGTCGCTTGTCTCTCTTAAATTAATTAATTATATTTTTTTTTTTTTTTTTAATTTAAAAATATTGGAAATAAAAAAAAAATTTAAAAAATTTAATTTTCTACAAAAAAGTATTTAAAAATTTTTAATAATATTAATTAAAATATTTAAAAAATGAATTATTATCCTTAGAGGCTTTTTAAATAAAAATGAATTAAAACCGGAGTAAAGTAATTAATCACTTTGTCGACAATGCAAGCCCGAGTTTTCGTTGTCAATAATTAATAATTAATATTTAATTAAATTTGCAAAATAATAAATACCAGAATCGCGAATATAATATGATATATAATACCGCGCTATTGTTCCAATTAAATTAATTAAATCTATCGATTTAGCGAAGCTCAAAACGTCCAATCCAATAAATGATAATTAGCCATAAATATGAAATTTAAAAATAAATAATTTTGACGGTACAACAGCTAGCTAGTAAAAGTTTAAGCTCGAGGTCGATAATCTTAGGAATTTTACGATGGTGCAAGTTGTAAGCTGAGTTTAAAATTTAAATTTAACCCTCAGAGTTTTATCATCCCTCGGTGGGGAAGAAATTTATATAAATTTATATTTATATAAATTTGGGTGTATATTGCTAGACAGTGCATCGAGAGTTGAAATATTATACAGAGTCTAGGGAAGCTCACCCTCTGAACGGCTCGTTGCACCGTTTTCTCAGGCTCGCGATAGTTGATAGCTAAACCAGGAGCAGAAGCTGTAGAGCTGCACCCACGGTATTCGACTACTTCCGTAACGCGCACGTAAACGTATTTAATTCAACGAGCTGATATCATCTCATGAATTTAATACATATATCTCCAAGTAATCCAACGTTATTACGTTATAACTAATGGAATGTTATCTCCTGAATAATATCTCATATTTTCATTAATAATATTTTTATTTTCCTTTCATCTCTTTCATTATTTTCGACTTACAGCTCGATGATACTACTCGGAATTATTTAATAAATTGTAAGAGCAATATTTTACAGGTATCTTGTAGGAAATTCACCGAGGAACACTTTAGACTGGTTAAAAATGCATTTAAAGCCATTATTTTAAGAGTTATGGCCACTTGAAGATCCGGAAATACAAATTTAAATTTTCGGTTTTTGGAATTTTTTTTAAGTCTAAATATCTCCTAAAAAAATTTTTTTTAGACTTATAAAACACAAAGATTTTTGTAGGAAATTTCCCGAGGAACAATTTAGAGTGGTAAGAATTGCGATTAATGCTATTATTTTTGGAGTTATGACCACTGAAAGATCCGGAAATACAAATTTTAATTTTTGACGATCAAAAATGGCCTATTTTGCCCTTAAAGTCATTATTTTAGGAGTTATAGCCACTTTTATGTTTCGGAGTTAAAAATTCGAATTTTCTTCAAGTCTCAATATCTTCTAAAAAAAAATTTTTTTAAGCTTATAAAACACAATGTATCTTGTAGGAAATTTACCGAGGAACAATTTGAAGTGGTCAGAATTGCATTTAGAGCAATTATTTTAGGAGTTATGACCACTTTTATGGTCCGAAGTCGCAATTGTGATCAATCAAAATTTATCCGTGGATTTAAAAATTTTTAAATATAATTATTTTGGCTAAAATAATGAAAATATAAAAAAATTATAAGAGACTTTTTACTTAAAAAAATAAATTTCGTAAGGTATAGAATAGTCTAAAATGAAAATGAAGGTCTAGTCCAGTCCCTTGAATATGTACCCTAGATGGAATAGAATGTCTGAACTTATTCCCAGAATTTGGATTATTCTAAGCATAAATCTCTCCCTGGTGAATTGAGGGGTTGATTTTATCAAACTGCAGCTACACTGATTTACACTTTTCGCTCGTCAAACTAATCCGTGTACCAACACCGGTGATTATTACCATTATTGCTATTTCAACAGTAAAAACAATTGGGCAATATATGTACAACATTCCAGTGCTATCTCCATGTCTAAATAAATTCCATTTTCCATCGTCTCTCTTTTCCCTTATTTTTATCGAATAGATATTGCACTCACACGTACTCGTCATAGGTACGCCGACGTGTATACCTGAAAACCTGAGGGAAATCTCGCCCGTCGTAAGGACACAAGAGTGCTATTTATCGTGAAACCCTCAGAGCTCAGAGCTTGCACTCACTGTACATTGTACAGTCTACAGTATAATACTGTGTATGTACTCTCTGCTGAACTCTATTCGCGATTCCGGCCGGCCAATCGTCTTTCCGCCCTTCTATTTTCTCAGCGTACTTTCTATTATGTGCTCTATATACACATATGTGGAGATATATAAATAAAAAAAGTCTCTTTGTGGTTTAGAAAAATCGTAGTTGCTGTCACCCTTCATTCCGAACCCACTCACGGACCGGAAAAAAAAACATCCTGAAAAATTGCACCAACCACACACCAATTTATTTCATCTACTACATGATCTTTCACCTGCTCCATTGAATCTCCATTTATTTCACTCATTTTTGTTATAAATTAGGCTCGCTGCTAATGGAGACTTTGAGAATATTAAAAAAAATTATTATTAATTTTTTTGATGGTAAATTTTTTTTTTATTTAAAAATTTAGAGAGAGAATGTCAAATTTTTTTAAATAAAATATCTTTTTTAATTATTATCTTATAAAAGAAAAAAGATAGAGCAAAATTGACAAGAGATTGTTTTGTAGGAAATTTAATTGTCTAAAAAAAAAAGTCTAATATAATTTTTTTGTATCGTAAATATTTCACTCAAAATTAAAAAATTCTTAAATTGAATTGTTAAGATACAAAATAAGTTATTAAATTTAAATGAATTTTTTTTTTTAAGTGTTCGTTTATATAAAGCGGTTAATAAATAAATACCTTGGGAAGACCAGAAATAAAAATAAAAAAAAAGTAGGGCTTAGTCTGATATAATACCACCAAGAAAGATAAAAAATAAAAAAAAATTTATATATAAAAAAAAACGATATTGAGTATTAGTACAGTGCATTTAGTATTTTATAGTATGACCTTTCTAAATCCTTTTGAATACACGCGGATATTAACGATAAAGTGATATAGTTTTTAATGAATGTTCTTATATTTAATATTATGGTAAAAATCGTAAACATTATTATCTGTTATATTTTTATCATTTTCCTTGTATTATACATAAAAAGGAGGTTTATTATCGATAAATATGAGACGGCGAAAATTGAATTATTTGGGTTTTATTGCCTCAGTGGGTCATCGAGAATTAAGTGGTGATTAAATTCCATGACTCATCGGTTATTATTACAGTATAGTTTTAATTTAATTAGAACATAAAAGTGGTGGCTTTATATTTTTTTTTTCGAAATAAATCAGACTGAAATTTGCTTAAATTCCAGGGATTTCTGTTTAATGCCACGGGCGGTGGAAGTATACAAATAATCTCATTAAAACTTGCGCTTGAGTTGAGGAGAAAAATTTGACGGGGACTGAAATTTTAAAGAGTTAAATCTTCAAGATTCTTCAGTGAGTTATTATTAAATTTTTCAGTCTAGAATAAGATTGATGTTAAACATACAAATGATCCCATTTGTTTAAGATAATAATTACTCAATTCAAATTTTGAATGTTTAACTTTCAATTCAAATTCTGGGTTAAATATTAACGATAAAAAAAAATTATAAGAGACATTTTTTATAGAAAATTTAATTTCCTCAAAAAGGTCTTTGTCAATTTTACCGTAGCTCTAATCCTTGAGTCATTATTTGGGGGGGGGGGGATTAAATTAGTAGTACAAATTTATTTTAGTCCGACTTTTCAATTTTTTATAAAAAAAAAAATTAAACAAGCCTTTAAAGTGGAGCGCTAATTAAAATAACGAATAAAATCCCTCACAAATAAACGCTAATTAAGTGGCTCAGGAATGTCGGCCCAAAATTCCTTCTTAATTCAGACGCATTAATCATTTAATTGAATCTAACAAAAGTAGATGCTGCTTATAATTGTAATTATAAATTACAATTTATTAAAATATATTAGATAGAGGTGCGGATAAAATTCGCAAGCTCAGCACCACTCGGATGGTTGATGTCTTCTGAAGATATTCGAGCTGAGTCTCTGATCGCTGGAGAGCGCAACTGCGGTCCTCGAAAGCTGGATATCTCTCTCGCTCTCATTATCTGGCGGCTCACCTCGAGACGACGTCATGTGAAGAAGTAACTTAAGTGGGTGTAATTAAATATGGCCGCCGCGACCCGGAGATATTGTCACGCCGGAAAAATAGCGGCCGCATAATCACAATAACTCATTACTTATTACTTAACATACACAAAGTTTATTTTTACTCGAAACAAAAACGGAAAATCTTTAAAAGAATTTTTCTTGTAAAGTTTTTTTTTGTTATAAATTATAAATTATAATGTAAATTACGAGCGGGAGGACTCTTACTCCCAACAGACGAGAAAAGATACCGACTTATATCTATGAAAACGCGTGCGTGATTCATCCCCAGAGATGAGAGCGCGAAACTACGTGACACAGGGGACGAATAAAAATTTTTCTCTCTCAGTTATTCTATTTTTATTTTATCGTTTGATTTTTTTTGCTGTTTTTCCGAAGCCGCGGATCGCAAATGGAGAAGATTGTGTGTTTAGTCCAGAACCAGAAAGTTGAATTATTTTTCTTTTGTTCTGCTTTTATCCACAGAATCGTTTTTATGGAATTTTTTTTTCTGGCTCGTATTTATATAAATTTTACCTCAATATCTTTGGACGATAGTTTTATTACAGAGGAATTTTTTTGCAGTCATGCATGAGATAAATTCATTTTTTTTTAAACTTTGAAAGTACAATTTTGTATAACTTTGTTTTTTATCTTATTAATTCAGAAAATATTGAATTTAGAAGAATTTTACAAGATACAAAATTTTTAGGAAATTTAATTTCCTATCAAATAAAGCCTTCATAAAATTTTTAATTTGATAATTACCCCCGTAATAGCAAAAATCAAAAGTATGATCATTAAAATTCTAGACTAGTCCTTAAATTATCACTTTCTGATGTTTAAATAGCGATAACTCTTGAATTATTGAGATTTTTGGAATTTTCAAAGAGACCAAAATTGTAGGAAATTAAATTTTGCACTGACTCAAGCTCAAATTTTTCAATTCAACCCAACATTCTCCATATTTATCTCGATCTACGCAGCATGGCTCTTACTGTCCAAAAAAGAGTTTTCCTCGGATCGTTTATTTTTTTATCCAGATCTTTATTCTTTTGCTTAGCTACCAGCGCTGAGGGGTTGACTATCGATCGTCGTTTGAAGGGTGTGGTGCCTTCTCCTTGGTGTTGAACTCCTCTACGGCAACGAGCAGCGCTCAGCACGTGGCGGTACTCGTGCGAGAGAGCAACCCGCCCGTCACGAGTTACCAAGTTACGGCTACTTGCGTTCCTACCCTTGTTTCATCCCCCCTCAACTCTCCGGCTGCTCTCTTTCTCTACGGATACATGTTGCCAGTTGTCTCGACTTTCCACCCTCTTATCAGAAAGAATAAGAAATGTATTTTCTTTTTGTTGGCTCTTTGCACACGATTCTCTCCGCTGATGCTGTTTTCAACGCGCTGCTCTTTTGTATTAACTCATTTAAATAAATATTATAAATTTGTACTTATATTTACACTGTTATTGCCATCTTTTTCCCCTTAATTGCCAAAAAAAAAAAAATTTTAACTCTATTTTTTATACCGATATTTTGTCATTTGTGCTAATCAGCGTGGAAATTTTACCGAGATATTAACAATAATGGCCATTATCAGTATTTTGTTACACAACACCCCCTTTTATCTTTTATCCGAGTCGGGAAATTTTTTTATGACCAGAATACTTCGCGGGGTGATTGATTGCCATTCAGAAGAAATTTCATCGATAAAAAAAATTTTCTTTTTTTTATTATTAATCACTTTGTGGAGAGAAAATTTAAACAGATAAATTTTTTAAATTAAACTAATAACCCTACAAAATTTTTCTTATTCTCTTAATAATCGAGATTAATTTAAAAAATAAATTTAAAAAAATTCGCCAGGTTTTTGTTGCTGTATAATTATAAATATTATTACTACAGCAGTCTGAACTAAATTTTTTGTACACTTCGGACGTGGAGTGTTCTATTATCACAGATGAAAAACGTGAGCAGATCTTAAATCATCCTCATAATTTTATATGCCGTATGGAAAAAAAATATATGGAAAAAAAAAAAAAAAAAAAAAAACAAGGTTCTATAATTGAACTGAGTTTTAATAAAATTCGATAAGAATTTTATTTTACTTCTAATTAACACAATAAATTTTTTTTTTTATTATCGGAAGATAAGAGCGAACGGCCCACTCGAATACACTGAGCACGAAAAAGCATTCCGTCTTAATTTAAACAACTCGTTGTAAATCTAATCCAGCGAACAATTAATCTTGTATCTGGAAAGTTTATTAATCCAACCCTTTGTCGATTCTGCTGTGAGCTATGTATAACCAAGATGTTATATTAATCGTTGTAGCCATGGTTGTCGGTGTATACTTGACTAGGAATGCATGTGCGAGCACGTGAATTACTAGTCACATTTTATTGACATGTGTCATGCCTCGTGACATCTATTCATCCTTATTAATGCAATATAATAATATCGATACACATATGTATATAAACTGGTGAATAACTTTGAAAATATTCCATTTAGAAAAATTTTTTGATACTAAATTTGTAGAGAATTTAATTTTCTATCAGATAAAATTTACATATAATTTTTAATCTCAATATTTATCCCCATAATTTTAAAAATAAAAATTTTTTGACTATTTCTTACAATTTTACCTTAAATTTAAAATTTTTTAAAATATCCTGGAAAATTTTTTGGATAACTACAGGTATATTGAACGAAAGGGTAGAGATACTTTTTATATTAGAGATCCGATGAAACCTTGGAGAACTGAATATATTGGATGCTGAGATTGAATTTTTTATGGGAATTTATGCACTCAGCGAAAGAAGAAATATATATGTGAAGTGATAGAGGAGGAAAACGTGAAAAGAGGGGAGAATAAGGATAAAAGTAAAGAAAAAATACAATAAAATATAAAGAAGCAGAGGACAAGAATGTAAAAGGGTGGTCTAACTCTGGTGTGTCAAATGCAGGCTTACAAACTCGTACTAAACTCTGCTCTCTCTTTCTCTCTCTCTCTCTTTCTCTCGGTTTCCCAAAACTCTCTTCTCATCGTACTCTTTATCGACCTCTACCACCGACAGTTCCACCGGCGGCAGTACAGGGGCACTCTTTACCACACAAGCATACCTCCATTTCACGCATCGTGAATATCGTAATTGCAAAGTGATATGACTTTCACGTGTGTTATATTACTGCTCATTAAGCTTGATGTGTTAAGCAATCATACTCACGCTCATGAGAAATTATTTAAACTGAGTTATTATTTCTCGGGAATTTTAATTTTTCTCCTTGTCAGTTTTGAGTAATTTATTTTTAAAATCAAAAAAGTAAATTTTTTTAACGACAGTAAAAATAGAATTGACATTTCTTCTCACAAAAAAAAAAAAAAAAAAAAAAAAACTCGCGTTCAATCTCCAAGGACCTGTAACAACCAAAAGGACATAACTTAAAAAGGAATTACCGTCTTGGTGTAACAGAAGATAAAAGTAAAAAGTGGTAACTGCGACAGTTAAAGATTAATAGGGAAGCTCGCCCGTATCCGCTTGGTTCGTTTCATCCGATTTAATTCAAATAGTCAGCGGTTATATCCGGGAGCCTGAGTTAGTGGTGGGTTATCTACGTGTTATAGTTATATAACCTCGTTATTTGCATAGGTTTATTATCTCTTTATGCGAAATTACCTATATGGAGATTCCGGAGTGTATGTTACGCCGTTACACGTTACTTACTCCTCCTGTTCTTTAATAATTACCGTCACCGGCAATGGAAGAGGATAATGGCATCTGCTAGACGACTGAATTGGCTTAAGAGATTTACCTCATATCTCATACCATATACCTTATATATGACATACCTTTCCTAAGGATGTGAATCGAGATGGAAAGAACCAGTTGGTTTAATGGATGCGGTATCAATCTGATGATAGTTTTTACTAATTAAAATTTGTAAAAAAAAATTCTTATAAGAATTTTTTGCCTTGATTCAAGCATTATTTTTGGTTAAAAAATTCTTTTGATGAAAAAAAATGACAATTCTGATAATTGAAAGCTTGAGGGTGACAAAAATATACTTTTTGAAATATCGGGATGAAGAAGACCGAATAGAAGGAGTATATTAATTAAAGGAGTATGGGTAAGTAATACCCAGAATGACAAATAACGAGTTCACTGGAGAAATGAGAGCGAATTTTGTTGGTGGAGAAACATGATAGGGTGCTGGTGTATAGTGCGGTGGCTGGAACATGCGCCAGCAATCAGAGTTTATCTCAAGTTACAACAACGGGTCTGTTTCTGTGTCGTTCCTTCTGTTCTTGGTATTGTCTGTCATTGGTATCCTGTTTCGTCGTTCTGTGTCGCTTACTTCAACTTCCACCCGGCATAAATTCAATCCCCGGACGAGGTAAGACTGCAACAGATAATCTCCCAATCTCTGTATTCAGTTCTGCAATTTCTAACTTAACACAATTCCGTACGTCGAGAAGTGGTCGATCGAAGCTGAGCAATTGCTCGAGAGAAATTAGAAACTGGATGACATCTACCAACACTGATACTCTGGCCCCACAACTATAACTATAGCCATAACCATAACTATAACCATAATTATGACTATGACTATGACTATGACTAACTGAAACTGTATCTGCATACTGTTGTGTATTATATCATATTATATTTGATAGAAGACTCAAGATTGGAACTGTTGAGACGACAGTCAATATGACTATAAATTATCCGGTATCCTTCGGAATAAAACTTTTCAAATTAATAACAATAACTTAATCAAACTTTGACTCTGTTGTTCGATCAACTGTTTCTGGATTTGAGATTTGTTCTACAATAAAAAAAGAAATTCTTCAAAATTATCTATAATAACAAAAGTCATTTATTTATTTTTTTAATAAAAAATTAACAATTAATTATTACCGTAAAAATAATTTCTTTTTAAAGAAAAAAGATTTTTCTTTAATTAATAATTAATTTTTAATTAATAAAAAAATCTGTGATAAATATTAATTAAAAAAATTTTTTAAACATTGAAAAAATCCTATCAGAGTGCATAGCTTGTTTTACTACTCAATCATAATCCGCGGCTTTTATTACCCAAAACGGCGCGTATAGATATATATCCGGGATGAAGTGATGTCACTGTTGTGATAAAAGTCTTAACCGAATTGGCAAATCGGTCTATAGATCTCTATACCGCATTGCGACAATTCGATGGCTCTGTCGGGTCAACATATTTCGGGTTAAGTATCCGAGAGGAATTAAATTATTCCCTTTTCATTTTATCATCTCATAATATATGTCATTACCTTAAATTATATAAAAGCATTAATATTTATCGATCTGGAGTCTCTTTTACAGTAAATTACTCAGCCAGCTCCATTATCGCAGGTTAAATTTCTGGAGTTGTAAAGGCAATTATCTAATTAGAGAATTTATTATTTTATACAGGTGTTGCAGTACCCAATTACTGATTAACTTTCTGCTAAGTACTAGGGTCAATTAAACAGTACCTGAAATGTTTTAATAGTTATACCAGCAGGTTTTATATTTGCATTACAAATTAATTAAATAAGTGGAAAAATAACGGTATCACACTTCAATTACAGGTGTAATTAAAAAATAAATTAACAATAAAAATAAAAAGGTAAAGTTACTTTAAAAACATGTTAGACTTCTATTTCTATATTTTTCGGTCGCCTTTGCCTTTTAATTTATATGAATTATTTATGTTTACTTACGTGATGCTCCCGATGTAGCGACAAAATAATTCTAATTCCCTTTTCCGAGAGCCAGGACATGCATTTATGTATGAAACTTTTTCAAGGGTAGTCGAGGGTAGTTTTCCAATGTTATATATCTTTTGAATTATAGTCCGTCTTTAAACAACTCCAGTATTTTATTTTTCAGCTTCTGATACTTTATACTTATTTTTAATTTAAAAAAATATTTTTCGGGCTTAAAAAAATTTTTTTTGACTTTTTTAAAGGACTTAAAAATTAGCATTTTTTTTTTTTTTTTTTAATATTACTAGACTCATCCCGATTTTACACTCAATTTTTTCCCATTGCAAATTAATAAACTTCTTTTAGAAAAAAAAAAAAAAAAAAATTTTAATTCTCAGAGAAACAATGTAGTCGACGTCAAGAGCATGGAATAATTATTATGCAGCAAAGTGAGCAGCCAAGCGCGTCTTTGACTCCAGGAGGCGCGACGAGTATAATCTAGTTTCTCGGCTTTGCGTCCTCTATGATGCTATTACATCTCCAGCTGCTCACTCTTAATCTTAACTCACCCTTTGTAGCTGTCCCCCACTACAAAATATTTGTAACTCTGAAAAGTTATACCCCCTCCACTTCATTAATATGCGCCAAGACATCGTAATTACACATAACATCAAGCTTTAAATATAACTGAGCGATTTATAGTTTTTGCAATTATTTATTCTCTTGCAAGTAAATTATTGTTAGAGTCAGTGGCTTACATTGCGCGTTTGTGAAGTAGCGCTGACGTATATTGAGGACGATGAAAAAAATGGTAAAACAAGTGGGACCGCAGCCCCCACACTCTTTGAAGGGATTTTCGAGTGAATCGAGAGTGACATTTATTTGCCCTAGCTGCCAACGGTCGCACTTTATTGGCCGAACGTGACAAACGTGACTAAAGGATCATTTTGGGGATCATGCGTGTAACTCCAACGAGAATGTACATGTGTGTGCCCTACCCATCTCCATGATTGCCTTCTACTCAATTCACTATTTTTCACGGACATTTTATGTCCAGACGCAAGCTCGTCATTAGAGAATATTTTTTTTTTTTTTTGGGGCTATTTTTAAATTTATTTGCCAAAATTTCTTCCTACGCGAGTTATTTGAGGAAAAGACTTTAATTTTATTAGAATTTCAATTTAGAAATTGTTTGTGAGACTCGCCTTTGTGTCTTTTGACTCGGAAGACTTTGAAGAGTCATCAGGAATTATATTGCTGTTAAGGGAGTAATTTTATTAATTGTAAAAATTAAATTACTGGTGGAAAAATTTTATAAAAATAATAATTGATTAATTTTTATTTAAAAATATTTTTTATTAAATATTTTAATTAAAAAAAATATATAATTGATCAATAATTAATTAAAAAGAAATCTTGTAGATTGAATAGAATATTTTTTATTCCAAGCTAAGTCTTTTATCGAACGTATCTTGGAGATTTATCCCCATATAGACATGAGTTTTTTACTTCCCCCAGCTCCCGAAATTTTGCGTAAGGCAAAAAGTTTTATTCAAGTATCAACGCGAAGTAGAATGAAGACACCAAGAAACAAAACTGTCAAAGCCGAGGAGATAAAACTACCCGTTTGAATTTCCAAAGCAATATAAAACTAGTATGCTCTTATTCACTTTTTTAGCTTTTACTCTAAACTTAAACCTCTTTAAACTCAATACCATCTTTCTCGGGCTTACGTACTCTATATCTTCTGATCAATAAGGATTATATGACCCAATAACTCACGGAAAATTACTAAAATTTATTTCTATAGATACACAATATCAATAGCCGATTCTAGCGAGGGTAAAATCTACCGAGATATGAGCTGCAAAAAAGTAACTGAATTACGAACGCGCCCATTACTGGTTACCGGTTACGGATCATCCTGATAGATTGAAACTTTGCACTTTGTAACTTTTAATGTTCCTGGAAAATCCTCATCTGTTTTAACTTTTGTTTTCCATTAACTATTTTTATTTATTTTATTTATTTACTTCTGCTGCATCGATTATTTTTCTTATTTTATTGTGGCTCGGATACTCTGAGGGGGGCTGTTACGTTTTAAAGATTAATTATTCCCATATTGCCGATTGATTTTATTTATTTATTTTTTTTTTTTTTTTAATTACTGCAATGTTTATAGAACTGAAAAAAAAATTTATTGTCATTCGACTAAAATATTAAATTGTCTTCAGCAATTAATTAAAAAAAATGAAGCTCTTAAAGTAATTCTAGGTCCTTATAAAGCCGATTGTCACGTCCCGGCGACAATTGCCAAAGAAGAAATAAAAATGTCGATTCCAGTGACTCGGAACAAAGTAGTCGAGACTCAAAGAATTTAAACTACACTTTAGTTTAAATTACCAGCAGTTAATTACTCGTAAGTGAAGATAAAACTGCCAAGTGGAAAACAATAAATTAAAGTGGGTTATTGATCAGAATATGGGAGCTAAGTTCCAGCGATTATTCCTGCAAAAATTAACGGAAGAATGAATTAATTACCAGAGCCGGTATTGTCTACAGCCGAGCAAGGAGCTGGGTAATGGCGTCAACTTTTGATCCCCCGGATAAACCCATCGGAGTTTAAATACAAAGAGGTATCTTTATAAATCTGTATAAAAATGTCCGCTAACCGCTCAAAGAACGACACTCGGCTGGAAGAGAAATGTCCTTTTGAAAAACAATAGACTCTGTACAGCTGAAAGCAGAAACCAGAAAAAAGTATAAACCGAGGATTTAAGAGAGTATTTGTGCTAATAGAACGAGGTTGGAGGTTGTAAGAGCTCCAAGAATAAAGGGAATAAAAATAAACAAAATAAAAACTACGGTAAGCAAGTGCTTGTCTTTTTGAGGCTGTTCCCCTCAAAAGCTTCTAGGAGTAGGAAACACCCGTCGGATATATAAATATACATTCGCATGGAGCAGAGCCTCCAAGATACTCCCTCTAGTGGTAGAGGGAAATTAAGCAATTAGTAACTTTGCACCACAGGCGCTCTCAGCAAGATTTGATTATGTTTTCGGTTTAAGCTCCTTTTCTTTCAAACACTCGGCTATTCAACTTTCAACTATTTTTTTTTTTATCCTGCCTGTTTTTTTATTTTTTTGAGTTTAAATCTGGGACTAAAGAATTATTTTTAAAATAAAAAAACTCGACGGTAGAAATTAAAATTTAGCCAAAAATAAATAATTTTATCGTTAAATTATAATTAAAAAATTCTTAAAATAAACAAAAATTACTTATATTTAAAAAATTAACTCTCTACTAATGAGAAAATTTAACGGCTATGCGCCACCTAGCGGAAATTTCCAAAACTAATTTTTATAAAAAAAAAAAAAAAATGATAAATAGACATATCAAGTCAGAAATGTCCATATCAGAGACCTGCACTTTTCTCAAACATCTCTAGCCCTGTAACTTGTAAAATTCCCTCCGACTTTTCTTCTCTTGTCACGTACCAAGTTGTTTATTTTTCGTCCTCTAAATTCTCTTCTGCACCTAACTACCCTTAAAACTCTCCAGCAGCTCATGGAGAGTCGAGGTATTTTATATAGTATTTTATATAGTACTCTACTGTACTATACTACACTATATAGAAAAAAAAGAGAAGCTCTTTTGTCGCCGCCATTACTCGTCTCGAGACTCCACTTACTTTATTCCCAAGTGTTTATTTATATCTTTTCACTCGATTTTTACCGTCGGCAATTTACCTACACGAGATTTACCATTATCTATGATTTATATTTTAAATACTTGTACTTTTTCATTATCTGCGGGCATTACATCCACACAAAAGCTCGAATATCTGGCTATATACAGTGGATGGAAAAGATAAGGAAGAATTTAACGTAAGAAGACAGACGGGAAAGCGAGCTTGAAGGGTCGGGTTGCTGAAAAAAGCGAAGCACGTAAAGAGGATAAGGGGATAAGCGGTCCTTTTTTCGGGCAGGAGTTCCAGTGCTGCTTTATTTCTGGACTAGGGCATACTTTTTTCTTATTTATATTGCCTCTCAACTTATAAATCCAAAATCCTTATCTTTGTATCGCTTTTTATGTTGTCTATCAATTTTTTTTGGCAATTATTAAAAAAACATTTATATTAAAAAATTTATAAACTTTGGATTTAAAAAAAAATGTTAATTTAATTCATACAAAAGATTATAAATTATTAATTTAGCATTAAAACAATAAATTAATCTGTAACTTATTCATCAACCCTTGTAAACCATAACCAGGATCATTTGATTAGTAATTAAAGCGTAAGATATTTGATGTACATAACTGGAGGTAAGTAAGCAGAGGAACTAGTACGTCTGAGGCGGTGTTTGCTTATTTGAGTTACGAGTAGGAATTTACAGTGCGAATACATTGGAAGATGGAGTAAAAAGATGTCTGACAGAATTCACACAGGCTTGTCAGTGTAGCGCTCTAGTTGCCAAAGAGACTTACGGGTTTACAGACTAAGTCATCATATGTTTGCTCTAAATAATTCACCGGTAATAGTAAATTAAATGTCAGCCCGCGACTACCTTCTAGGTAACAAGCTTTTCGTGAAATTGATTATAAACTTTAACAAGAATTTAAATTTTATAGTTTTAAGCCCGTATTTATGGGACAAGCAATAAATACGCGGCGTTAGGCTGATGAAAAATTACTCTTACTACTTACCGTTATTTACCTTTTTTTCTCCGAGAAAAGCTCCGCTGCTTTTGCTTTATATCAAGGAAACTTACAACTCGAGTTATAATTGTTAGCATTTCCGCCGAGTTTCGTAATTATTAATTTATTTTTTCTCGGGTGATTTAATGTTGTTTTTTTTTTTTCTTCATTATTTATCGCAGGGACTATTTTTTGTAGTAATTAAAAATTGTTATTACTGCAAATGTTGGGTTTTTTTTTTTTTGTTGAGAATTAATTATTTTAATTAGTTCGCGCGTTGCAATCAAAATTTTATTGAAAAAAGAATTGAAGATTTTTTTATTGAAATGTTATTTTCTTGACAATTTAATAAATAATTTTTCTTTTAAAACTGAATTTGTTTAATTACTTGTCTTGTTTTTAATTGAATTTTTTTTTTTTTATTAATTTAAAAAATATTTATTTATTAAATAAATTAAAAAAAAAAAAAAAAAAAAAAAAAAAAAAAAACAAAAATAGTTTATTAGGTAATAAAATTCATTGTGGTGGAAAGGTCTAAAATTCTTTAGCATGCTCGAAATGTTTTTTTCACCCTTGACTGCTTCATCCCCTGTGAGCACAACAACTTGCTCATATTTCATTCGTGTCCATTCACGTTGTGGAATATTTTTTTACTTTTATTATTATTGTACATCTTTCCGCCATTTTCTCATTTATTCTTCCCTGGCACCCTGCTGACATGGAATAATTTGTCTCGAAAAATTTACATATGCATAATATTTTATTTCGAACTCCCACGTATTGTATTTAAATATCACTGAAATTACTCGAGCTACTGAAATAAAACAATAAATGCCAAATATTTATTTCTTACGGCTTTTTAAACATTTTTTTTTGTTTCGATATCACCAACTGATGAATACTGCCGTTGTCAATTAGCGATGATGAAATATTATTTAGGTGAATTTATTCATAAATTTAATGCACTTTTGTATTCATTTATTCGTGTTTACGTGAGTTATATTCAAATAAGAGACTAATGAATAGAAAGATAAAAAAACAACAAATCTAAATTTCTGCTAACGAACCTCATTCGAATCAGTGATAATGTTTATCCTACATTTTTTTAAAGATTGTAATTGATACTTTGATTATTTATTTATATTAACGATTTTTTGACAATTAAAAAGAATTATTTAGGTATTTTAACATTTTTTGTCTTGAATTTTTTACTCAAAAAATTTTTTTTCTTCAAAAATTTGCATAAAATTACGTCTACAATTTTTTTTTCAACCTTAAAAAAATTCTACAATTTTTTTTCGGTCTTTTCGGCAAATTAAAATTAAATACAGATGTGAATTTTAAAAAAATCAATTTTTTAAATAAAAATCTGGATTTTTAATCATTAAAAAATTTGTTTATAAAAATTAGCAATATTTAGTTCCAACAATGTTAAAAAAAAAAAAAAAAAAAAAAACAACAATTGTTTGAAAACAGCAAAGTACTTTATTTAAGAGTCCAACTCTTCAATGACAAACTTTCTGCTCTTCATTCAAGAGTTGTGATTTATTGATCCTCAAGTACCTTCTATACATTCCAAAAAAACCAAAACTTACTTAATAAAATTCAGCTAATTTTATATTAACAAAATTTTAATTAAAAAATAATAAAAATGTTCGAAACTAAACTCCAAATACGAAAATAGATAATCTCAATAAATTCCAGAGACCCGACAGTGCATTAATCCCACGCGAGTAATGCACGCCTCAGTAATTTTTAAAAGCAAAGTTGCGAACAAGTGTTTCCGCTTTAGAATAGTTTAAACAGTAATGAGAACTAAATAACTACAACGGATTTACCGAGCGCTTTAATTTAATGTCTATGGAAAATAGTTTTGAGTGTACGCGAACACGAAATAAAACTTTGCGATGGTATATATTACATATACTAGCTCCCGGTTGCTTCCCGGCGGCTTAAATTCAATAAAATCCGGGTTACTTTAAATATAAGCTCTGAAATAAATAAATATATCGGGAAATAATGTAAGAAAGCTCCATTTGGGCGTATGACAGATCGAGTGGTTCTGACATGAAAGATTCGGTAGACGATCGATAGATGGAATTTTCATAAGTACAAGGTAATGACAGTTGATTGATGAAAGCGTAGTTTATATTGCCCGCGGATATATTTTACATCTAACGTATAATATTCAAATCATGACGTTCATCAGTCTATTTCTAATCATCCGCTATTGACCCGATTTTTCACGCCAGAGTTTATTCCCCCATTTATTATCTCTGATAAAGATAAATTTTGATATTTATGGAGGTGGAAAAGCGATTGCTAAATAAGCTGCTTGGAATAGAAATTTTAGTAGAAAAAGTGGTGTCTGTCTTTGCTTCTCGCATAAATCTAAGAAAGATGAAAATATAAAGAGCTTTTATCTCGAGCTTTGAGATTATGACTGAGTGATACTTGACAACCCATTTGTCGCGTAAATGCCTACATAGATGATTGGTTATTGGTTATAACCTTGTTTTATAGTCTCAAAGACTTTCTTATGAACCCTGCTGCGTGATAGGTTTTATTTATTATTGGATCAATACGCTTTGTTATTAAAGTATTTATTTATTTATTTATTTTTTTTTTTTTTTTTTTAATAATATAAAGTAGTAAAAATTAAAAATTTTTTTTTATTAAAAAAAAATTATAAATTCAATTGATCCTGTCAAAATTGTATCACCATTTTTCGATAGCTTAGAGCTAATCAGCACACGTGTTGCTACACGTAGTTAAAAGGCCATATACATATGTAGATATATGCACCTGAAAATAGCAAAGAAGAGTTGGATTACTAATGACGGCTTGCATTCGGGCGTCGAACCGTGAAATTGCTATTACTATTACTATTACTATTACTATTACTATTACTATCACTATTATCATCGAATTTACTCATAGTCCGTTTTATCCGAGTATCCGCCGCTGATTACACCGAACACTGATATGAAGACTGTCTTCCGAGTCTGGAGTGAGCGGGAATAAAATTTAAAATTTAATCTCGAGAGCGAAATTTCCAGGAGTAATTACCCGACCGCAATTATTTTTTATCGTTCTACAATTACCTGCAATCAAAAGCTTGTCTGGATAAATAAATTACTGTTTTAAAATTACAATTATAATTATAATTTAGATTTTTTATTCTAAAGGATATTTTTATATTTTTAAAATAATTATTTTATTCAATCTTCTCGAGATTTAGATCTTTTTCGAAGAGTTTTAGAGCCTTTTCTCCTGAATAAGATATCCAGGATTTTATTACGCTTCAGTTTACGAGCTAGAGTATTTCACGATAAATTGTCGATTCCTCTTGCCTATGATCCGACGGTAAATCACTGCACACAAGGTTGACCATTTTACTTTCTATTCTCAACTTTTCTTCTTTTCTGCCCTCGACTGCTCGTAAATTTTAAAATAAAAGTTAAAGGCCTCGGATCTATGTCGTGGAAACATGACGGGCGTGAGATAACGTTTAGAAAAATTCTTACGCTTTAATAAATTCCGGAATTTTTTTTTTAGATGTGTCTGAGTGATGAAGAAATAAAACCTGATGTTTTTTTTTTTTTTTTATTTTTTTAATCCAAACTCTAAAAATATTTTTTTTTATAAAATAAATTTTTAAACTAAAAAACAAAATTTTGAAATTTAATTAAATTTTTAATTATTTTTTACACAAAATTTTGACAAATAAAACCAATAATAAATAGCGTGAAATCAAACTAACCGTAATAAACTGAAGCGGAAATTAGCAACCCTTGAAATGATAAATCATTGGAAAGAATTAATGATCGGGTGAATAAAAAATAATAGTAAAAAGCGCTCTGGATTCGTTAATTTTCATCATTTATTGACGGAGAAGCGATCCCAAGTGATAGATATACGAGCTCTCTCTCTCTTTTCTGCAGAAGAGGATGGGATCACATACCTAACTCAAGCGTTGCGGTCGGATGCTGGCGCATAGATAAGCAGCCAGGACCACTGGGAGCGATACAGCCAATTGGATCTGAATCGAGTAATGGCCAATTGGGGAAGCAACATCACTGCTGTGCTCTCAGCCAGCTACGCTTCACACTGTAGATCTATCTATAGGGCACTATAGATCCGCCACACTATACTTCTCGGCTTGACCAGGCTCAACAGTCCCCTCCCTCGCCCTTTCCGTCCAATGGGAGCCTGGTTTGGTGGCATTGCGAGCTTGAATGATGTACGTCGCGGCCACGGCTTTCCAAACGTGATTATAAAGCCCGATCGGCGCGTCCATCCGTACATCCATCATCGGTCAAACTGAACAGAGGTGTACTACTCGTTACCGATAACCTACACCACATCATTCCTACTCTGATGCCATTTCGCTTTTATTCTTCCCATCTCTCCCAATCCACGTTATGGATGTCCATAACAAATTCAGTGGCCATATTTTATCGATGTCAGTGCTGTTGCTGATCATTACGATGATCGAGATTAAATTTACTCCACGGATCTGTTGTAAGGGAACTTTAGGTGGATCAGAAGCGTGTCAAATACAGATTGATGTTTTGTCAGAGCTACTGATCATGTTTAGAGGATTACAAAGTCATCAGACTTTAGAATACACCACTTGATTTGTCATTATTTAAACAATAAAAATTATTTGTCAATTTTTTTTGTATTTTAAAAAAATAGAAATCTTGATAAATATTTTAACCAAAAAAAAAATAAACTTAATTATTAAATTGTTGATAATTTTTTAAAAATTGTTAAAATTAAAATATTTAAATTCACACTATTATCTTGAAACAATAAAAAAAATCAGTCCCTTATCTGCCAATTATTTTAAATCCTCCTACTAAATATTATCCTTCAATTAGTAAATTTTTGGAGGGGTATTTGTTTTAATTTTATTAATAACTCCGTTAAAATCGCGAGCTTAGGGGTGAGGTGGCATCAGGGGACATGTATGATGTATGACGAAAAAAGTTGACTTGCATTATTCGTGATAACGAGCTGCGAAACGAAATGACAAACAAGAGCGACACATCCCGGTAAACGAGATAGAGAGGGTGGGTGTTGTGGGGAAATGGGAGAGCGTTTCACGAGCCGAGAGAAATTTATGCGCCTATACGATGAATCGCGGCGTCGCGTGTATCGAGCCGTAACAGTGCGTTATTACACAATAGCGACGAGATATCGCCCGTAGTGTAGATATATGCATCAATGTATGTATGTATGCAATTGAGCACCCTATATCCTCAATCTCCATCCTCCCGGGCCCCTGTCCTCCATTGCCCCGCTCATGACTCAACGCCGGCCACTCGTCCCTCCGTGTGTTTGGTGGTTACCTATAATTAGCTTAATTAACCGGACCAACGGTGTCCGCTTCTATTTGGCGAGTCTGCTCCAACGTTTTAATGACACCAGCTAAACATCGTTTATATTTTTTGCCCCCCGGGGAAAAGATTGTAAAAACCTACACATATATATCTATACAAGAGAAACGAACTGCAAAAACGCTTTTATTGCTTTTCACCAAGCTTTCAAAGTTTATAAGTTTTTCCGTCCGGTTTGATAAAGTTTTTTTTTTTTTTTTTTTTTTCATGTGTGGTCAGAAAACTTGGAAGTTATTTTTGACAACTATCTAATTTTTTTGTAATTCAGCTTGTGAGAATTTGAAGGTTTTTTTTTTTTTTTTTTTTTTTTTCATTTTTGGTTTCAAAAAACTTATTTTTTTTATATTACTAAAGTCAGCCGATTTTTTAATTTTTTTTAATTATTAAATTACAACTAAAAAATATTTTAAGAAAATTTTAAACTATTTTAAAAATATAATATCGAAGAGACAAAAAAATAAACAGGTTAATTGGGTCTTATTGATAAGAGTCTCCGAAAGTTTTAATTGATCTTGATCCTCAATGGATCCAAAGGAAGATACTCTGCATATAATGTATAATATATTCGGAGGGCTGGGAAACGAGGCCTCGGGGTTGGTTAATCGTCCTCGATTTCTCGTTTAGGAGGACCGTGTGGAACCTTTAATAGACGGTATCTCAAGTAATTCATGCTCACGCTTACTCCGTCATCACATTCACCCTCGAGTGAACCACAGGCAGATACATACATACACATCCATTACAGTACATACTGGAATGCATCTGACTCGCACTCGGTCTATATTCTCCAGGCCTGTACACCCCGTCTACGTTAACTGGATCCTTTGGTGTCGCCCCTCCTCCCTCAGCCCTCGGTCCTTGGAACTCCTGGTGCTGGTTCTATATCACCAGCATCCAACATGGTTAGCTGGACCGACGATCAAGCGAGTACATGCAAATCCCCGGACTGTGGGCGGTTAAGCATTGTTCTGAAACTACTAGATATGACTTCTCCAGACATTATTAATCTCTGTTCCTATATTTCACCTTTTTTATGCCCCTTTTAATCCACAGGGATTCAGGTCTAGGCTTTTAGATTAACATTTTCGGCTTTTATTATTTTTTACGCTTATTTATTCGAGCAAAATAACAATTAGTTATTCATTTTTTATCTTGTTTATCACACTAGAAGAAAAGAACTAATTATTTTTATTAAAAATCTTTAATTTTATTTTTTAATAAATCTTGCAAGACTTTTAGATAATTTTTAATACTCAATTTTTTTATTTTTAAATTGTCAGCACTAAAAAACGATGAAGTTTTTGTTAAAAAAATTTTTTTTATATGAGAATTATATATTTAAAAATTAAACTCTCATATATTGAGAAGATTTATTGGCCACGCGCCACCTGTCGGAATTTTTTAAAACTAACTTTACCAAAAAATTATTTTTAAACATTTATAACCATATTATTAAATCTTTTATCGTAAGAATTCAAATGTTAAGTGATGATAAACTGCAAGATAGTAATTCTAAAAAAAAAAAAAAAAAAAAAAAAAAAAAAAAAAAAAAAAAAACCAGTTGTTATTTAAAAATAAAAAAGAAAGAATATTTATCTCAATTTTTATTCAGCAACATGTCTCTAACTGTAGGCAACTTGTATCTTGAATTCTAGATACCTTTAACGAGTTGCTGTAAAGTTCGGTGAAGCTGTAGCTGGACCTAGAACGGTGAGAGAGGAAGCTAGTGCTCGGAAAGCCACTCACATATAAAGTCAGCAGAAAAAGTAGGATATAGATGGACCTTACCGAGGGTGGATGAGCTGAAAACAGTGGGGCTTAGGTTCGGAGTTTGCGAGCCGGTGAGATGTCTGCTGGATAAAGGTGTACACAGTACACTCGGCTCCGTGCTGCGAATATAAACAATGCGTTTTAATTAGAACCCCGTTGGCCCGATGAATGCGCAATTGTGATCCCGCGGGTTTTGTCTCCAGCCCCCTGCTCGCCTTCCGCCCTTGCCCTCGGCACCTTTCTGCTTTTAGTTGCTCACCCGCCTCACTTAATAAACCGACCGCGACCAAAAGCCTTAACACACTCGCTCTATCTGCGAGTACAATTGTGTTTTTACTAGTTTTACTTTTTTCTGCTTCTGGTTTACTTTTCCTTTTGGTTTATCATCACTTTTAGTTAAGTTCCTGTTACTGTAAATACACGGGCTCTTGTTTTTGGATAAATAGCGCTTCAAATCCTTTTTGACCTTAAGGAGATTATTTTTATTTCAATTTTTCTTTGCTGGAGGGCAAAACTGGATTTTATTGATATGATTGTCTCAATATTCTTACAAAAAAATATTTATATTGAAATATTTAAAAATATATTGATGCTAAAAAAATTTTTTTTATGACTTGCAGTCTTCTAAAAATTTTCTTAAAGATAAAAAAATTTTTATTTCAATTTTTTGCTTAAAAAATTAAATTTCTAACCAGAAATTTTTTTTAATTTTAACTTTTATTAATAATTTTCGGATAAAATAAAATTGAATAATTTTCTAGCTTATCTAAAAATGAAATTAAACATTTCTGGCAATTTAAAACTCCGGAGTTTAAAATAAAAAAATTATTACTACCGAATAAACTCCCATATCTAAAGAAAAAATAATAAAATTAAATGAAACGACTTGTAGCTGCATTCAAATGTACTCTTTATACTACAAACGATTATTTCCTTGTCTACAATATAAAAAATTCATATTATAAATTTTTCATCGCCGGATTATCTCAATTTTTTTGACGATAAAATTAAATTAACCAGCTTGTCTTCAAATTTATCCTTGCAGAGTTATAGTTTTTTTTTTTTTTTTACTACACAAAAAAAAAATTAAACTTCTTGAATATAATTTTTTTAAACTTTATTGTCGATTTAAAAAAATGAATATTTCGTATAAAAAATTTTTGTTAATAAAAAATTTAGATAGTATCTTTAAATAAAGTGGTAATAATATAAAATATAAAATTACTTGGTTCATTTTTCGGTCGTTATCGGGGACCGGGCTCCGAATAAAGGTGGAGGTGTAACGTTGCAAACAAAACGTGATAATAGACCTCGATAGCGGCGTACTCTCATGAGAATACCGCGGAGAGGAAAAACAGTAAAGTAACCTGCACCATGGGACAGTTATTCTCACACTATTCATATATATATATATATATATATATATATATATATATATATATATATATATATATATATATATATATATACGTACATATATATACCTATACATGTACAGAAACGCATGAAGCGGGTAGGAGCGAGCCCATTTTCGCTTAAAAATATCCCGCCGGTAACTATCTCATGCTCGATTTTTATAACAGTGATAATAGCGTAGGTATTGCGTTAAGTGGCGCAATGAAATGTAAAATATGCTTGTTAACGTACTTGACATTAAATACCGAGCATTGAGTACGGTTAAACCTCGAAAAATTACACTGCTTTATTACTAATAAGTGCGACGATAAATTTAAATAAACAAAGCTCAGGGGATTAGATAAAATTGTAATTAAAATAAATAAAAAAATACTATTTAAATTTGGCGCTTATAGTTAAAGAGCTATACAAGCGCCATTTCACGCGCCCGACATCTTGTCGTTCCTCCGAGGCCCGAAAAACTCGCTATTTATATGAGATTAAGAGCACAAATGTGAGTTTAAAAAAGGCAATAAAGTAAAGTCTTGAATTTACTGTACTCTTCACTTAATATTTTATATTTTTCCCCATTCGGTTTCTCGTGCGTCTTGAAGCGTATTCAACCAGATAAAGAAAAAGCGTTTCAATTTGCCTAATGCTGCCATCGCTTCACTTTTACATTACTGAAGTCGCCCGTCAGACAAAGCTTTATTTGTCTCTCTTTCTTGCTTTTTCCCTTCCGTCGTTCCTTCCACTCTTTATTTTCCGTCTTCTTCGATCCCCGAGCTCTATCGTAGCCTCTGCTATCACTATTCCTGTTATAGCTACTGTTACTATTGCTTATACAATTCCCGGAGCGTTTCTACTTTGCCATCGCTTCCTTCAAGTTGTTGCTGGCTTTTCAATGTAGGGATCAACCTGACAGATTTATTATTCTCCAGCTCCGGTTCGTTATTTATACATTTATATTTATATTTATATCCAGAATTCAATACACGTGTGTTATGAATTTTTTTTTTTTTTTCATTTCATTTCATTAACATTTATAATATAAAAATCAATTCAGTAATTAATTATACAACAAATTAATGTCAAATAACCTCCTTGACAATTTTTTTTAATTAAGTATTAAATACATAAAAATTAACTCTCCTCTAGTGAGAAGATTTATTGACCATGCGCCACCTGTCGGAATTTTTTCGAACTAACTTTGACAAAAAATTGTTCGTGGACGTTTATGGCCATATTATTTACTTTTCTGGAGAATAATTAATTTCTTTATAATAATTGTTATTATTATTCTCGATTGAGATCCAATTGAGGTTAAACAAACTGTTTGATATGCATACACATGTATTTAAATGTAGACTCTGTTAACAGCTTCGGTAAATTTATATACAAGTGTATTGTGCCATTAATGCTGTTGAGAGCAAGAGCTAGAGCAGTAACTTTCTATCCTCCGACTAAACTCTATAAATATATCTACTGAATCTGGGATCAAGTTTAACTTATTGTTCTCTAAGTATATAATCTTTTATGACCTTTATTTACCGGCGAATGCACCGAGTGTGTGTGTGTGTGTGTGGGGGGGGTTTACTCTAAATGTTACTTCTATTTGTAAACTATCTAAGTACCTTCTTCTGTCTATTCATATTTATACGAAGTTTGAATTTAATAAAGATGATTGTTTAATTTATGGTTAATATTATCATTCAATTGTTAAATAGAACAAAGCACGCGTCGCTAATGCTCTGGTATTGTAAGGTGTTTCTCTAGTATGGATTTAACGTTTAACTTGACAATGCCAAGATTCATAGCTCTTTAAGACCGGCTCCAAATCTCTGGAATTTAAATCTTATGAAAGGGTTTTACTAAAAATTACTTTACATCTATGTTATTTTCAATATTTTTATGAAAAATTCTATATTTTTTTATTTTAAAAAATGGTGATTTAAAAATTGTTTTTTAAATAAATAAAATACAATTAAAAGATTTTTTTTTTTTTTTGCTATGACCTAGTTCTTTAAAATATTATTTTAAATACGCCCAAATAAATTTATGGTTGAATAAATTATTTTTTTATCAAAAATAAATCTTTTGATTAAAAAAAAATTTATAATAAAATTCTCATAAAAATTTTTTATTAATAAAAAATTAAAGATTCTTCTTGTGACATTTTTAGTAAAAAAAAAAATTGTACCCACAATTTTTTTAAAAAAAAAAAAAAAAAAAAAAAAAAAAAAAAAAAAAACATCTATTGTCTCTAATAAGTTTCATACATTAAAAAAAAAAAGTCAGAAAAACGAATAAAACAAAAATACCGGTGATAAAAATTGACAGAGCGTGAATTTCATACAACATTTATTTCCCTATAAGAATTGTTCAAAAGGCTACAAATAAAACCCCGGTAAAAAGTAAATAAAAAAAATTCCGCGATACACATAACATATATGTGTAGAGCACGTCCATATATATTGCGTCTGGTGTTCACTGAAGCAAAACAAATGATTTAATGAGTGGAGCCACCAGTAGAAGCACACCCAGGGAGCTTTTGCGGGCAAACATAAAAGGTTTTATTTCGCGAAAATTAAAAACATTTAAAAGCCATAGCTCGCTGGTATATGGTATATGGTATATGGTATATGGTGGTATATATGCCGACTGCCCGAACAGAATGGAATAGGAGCATAAATCTCGAATCAGGGCCTGACAAGATGAAGAGTGACCATCATGGTCACGTGTCACAAACGGAACTCGAGGATTATTTCCCTAAATTATGTGCCCGCCAGCACTTTCCCGGTCCAGTCACCCCGAATGATATACGCCAGCAATTAATGTGATCCCACTTCCCTGACCCGCGCCTTTCGCCACCCTATTTTCATAATAAAGCCTTCTGCTCTCCTCAAACTCGTAACTTATTGCAAAAATTAAATATTATTAATTTTTCCACCCCCTCCCTCTCGCTACCGCGGCTGAACCAACTAGATCGATATTTTAGAAACTTTAATTTTTATTGCTCTCAAACTGCAGTTATTTACTCGTTACGCTTTAAAGTGTCGGTGAAATATTTAAATGCAGGTAAATTTGTTTTTGTTTATTTTATTATCATTGAGGAAATTTATTTTTGTTTTTAATTTATTGGGGTGGACAAAAATTTTAACAATAAAAAAATTAATCTTTAATTAAAGGTAATAAAAGCATGTATCAAATAATTAGCTTGATTGTTTTAATTTAATAAAAATACAACAGAAGAATAAAAATTACTATTGTAATATTTGAAATAAATTCAATTTTTTTTTTATTAAATTAACTACACAAAAAAATTAATTAAGTATTTATTTGTCAAGCTAGATATAAAAAGACATCGGAATTCGAGGGGTTGAAATTTCTTATATTAATAATACAATATAAATTGATATTGATTCTCTGTTCGGACTTATTAAATTTATATCAAATTTTTCTAAGAAAAAATATTAATAAATAAAAATGAAAGCTTAATTTTTAAAAAATGTCTTCTTAAATGAAAAAAAAAAAAAAAAAAAAAAATATATATATATATATATATATATATATATATATATATATATATATATATATATATAATATATTATATATTACCATATATCTGTTAAGATGAGCTATGCACAAGCTCCCAGGATCTAATTCTCGTAGCATTTGCCGACGTAGGGATTCACAGTCGCCCCAAAATGGAATTTAAACTGTGATCGCTTTGCTTGGCAACATATACGTCCCCATCCATACATTGAAATCCATACATACATATACAAGCCGTCTCTTATTGACCTGTTTAGCCCTTAAACAACCTAGAGTCTAACGTCGACATCCTTGTTAAATTAACTCGGCACAAATGTCGAGATAACAACATTATGTCATCGCAATAATTATCCACATAAATGTAATGAGTGCAGAGTGCAGAGCCGATGTTTATCGTGTTGTAAGGCATGACAATCGTAATTACAGCTCTAATCAAAGCGTATCTTTGCGTGCAAGGTTATATTAATAAAATATCTTTAAAAAGCTTTGTACCTCCGGAGAAATAAAAATTAAGCTTACCTGAGGCTTCTTGCGGTCGGAAGACGAGCACAAAAGTGTCTAAGATTCTAAACAATTTTTTTAGAGATTAATTTATTCGCAAGGAAAGACGGATTCAGTGGTAAGAGTTGGTTTTGGTCAGCCGATAAAGCACAACACTGAAAATAAATTCGGGCACTGGCGCACAGCACTGCACAGCTTTTAATTCCGGACTTTGAATTTATTTAAAATCAAGGAAAAATTTAAGGGATAGTTTTTTCTGTTGGAAAAGCGCGAGACAAGCAAGACAAGCAAGACAAGCGAGACAAGCAAGACAAGCGAGACAAGCGAGATTCAAATCCCGTATCAGACTGCAGGGTGTCACCCTTGGTCGTATCCTCGAAGCTATTTTCATCCCCCACTTTGTTCAGCGCATGCGCGGTAGTTTCGCCCTCTGATCCTTCATCATCATCCCCTCTTGGAGCAGTTTACTCATTTTACTCTACTCTCTACTCTTTACTACTCTCCCTAACTATAACTGTCTATATAATATATCTTTGTGCTTAATACATAGATGGTAATTTACAGAATAACTTTCATAGTTTTTGCAACGATTAAATTATCGATTCGATAATTACCACTGATTTTTACAAGGGTAATTATCTCGAGGATAAATTGCTAAAATTAATGAGAATTTTGATGTGACAAAATATTTATTCACCGTTCAAATACTCACGATGATAATATGCTCGCTGGGGTCGCTTGTTATTTATTAGTTATTACTTTCATATTTACGGGATTTTTGTTCGAAATTTGTGAGTGTTTACCGGGAGAATTATTTCGCTGAAATTAGTTAGATTCAAGGGGATGAGTTTATTAGCTATTACCTGCCGCGGTTGCACTTCGATTTTCCTTTCTTGATTAATATTTCTGGACAATAGCTTGTTTTTCTCATTTTATTTTTTTAATTATTGATTAAATTTATCAGGATAGTTAGGGTTATGATTATGTACTATCGAGATTATACTATTTATATTGATTGAAATTTTTTGTATTAAAAAAAATTTTTTCAGAAAGTTTTTTGATAAAATTTATATTTTTTAATTATTTTACAAATTTTCTTCACAAAAATTACTCCAAAAAAAAATGTCAGATATTTATTAATGTCAATATAATTAATTTTTGTAATCTACGATATTAATAACATTTAAAATTCTCTTTACAATAATTTATTTATTAAAAAAACATTAATTTTTTCATATTTGTAGCCATTAATATAATTAAATATTCGTGCAATTTAATATTTGTCAATTTTGTAATAATTAATAAAAAATCATTTTTAAATAATTATATTTTTCCAATTACAGCACATTTACTTTAAAAAATTATCAAAATAAATTTACTGTCAAATATAACTTTTAAATAAATTGAAGAAAAAAAAAAAATATAATTCTCTCTCAAAATATTAAAAAAAAAAAAATTTGCAATAATTTGCAATTTCTTAAAAAAATTCGATCTAATTTTTTTTAACCCCGCGATCGTATAAACCAAATGATCCTCGACAGGGTGTCACCATAAAAAAATGAAGCTTAGGGAAAATTCGGTAAATTAGACGGCGTCGGGCTTGACTATAATCCAAACTCGATTATCATCACGCGGGTGCATTATAACAACAAATAACAAAAACTCTGGCAGGGGTCCAACTGACAGCAATAAAATAAAATCCTGGTGGATAATTTCCTCAGTGTATTTTTATCTCGAGCACATATTACATGTACAATGTGGATGGAGAACATACGATAATCTAGATAATAATAATAAAGGTCCCCATTTAGAGCCTTACTCGCAAGCTCATTAAAAGCAAACTAAAGGCCTGGAAGCCTAACCTGCCTCATATTAAGTTAACTTGACAAAAGTTTTCTTGTTTGTCGAATTGCCGCGTTTATCGCGCTGGCAGCTCACCTCAGCCGGGACATGAGCCAACAGTTATCATTTGGCAGGGACCACCTCGGGACTTTGATACCTTACCGCAAACTCCGGCTCATTTAACCCACAGTCCGTTGTAGAGGATAATGCTTGTACTTATACATCAGTGTAAACTCGTTCTGCTCAACGTGGAACGTGACGCGAACCCGCGACACCTTGCGACACTTATTTTCCTCATCACTGTTTATTAATGTCTACTATTTTGCAGTTTATTTTTTGTTATTTGCTTTTGCCGCTCCTTCTAAAGGTCAGGGACAAAATTCATCCCTTTTTTTTAGTCAATTATTCTTCGTTTGAGGTTTTTGATTAAATTGTAATAAAAAAATTATAAATTATCGATCAAGACTATTTTATCGTCTTAAAATTCAGTAATTTTTTATTAAACTACATATTAATAATTCCTGATAAAATAAAACAAGGCATTTATTTTATTTTATGGTTATTCCTTTAATTTATTACTTGAAATAACAATAAACTGAAAAAATTCCACAAAGTTAATTATCTGAGTCTTTTTCCGTCACTAATCCCATTGAAGGTGGATCCATGATCTTATTTAGAGGGTTGATTTGTCTTGGAAAGTTTACGTTTCTACAATCCGAGTGGCTTTTAGGTCAAAGATTAAGATATTTAAACAAGATAACACGACCACTTTATCCTCAATGCTTAACTCAATCTTCCCTGGTGTACATAGGGTACCTACCTTCTTGCTTCAATAACTGTATATGTCTGGTGTTTTTGTCTGAGTTCGCCAGCGCGAATGCAAATAACACGCTGGCCTGAGGATTAATTTTTATCATCGTAAGCTATCATTTCTTTATCTGAGCTAGGAGTTTCTTAAATCTTCCAGTCTTTCAAAAAATTTTAACTGCCGCCGATTTTAAACTTTTTTTGGTATTTTTAATAAATAACATTTTATTAAATTTTTTATTAAATAAAATAAAATAATTTAAATACTTTTAGAGTAAATAAAATTTTTTCTCAACTCGTAAAATCTCCAGCAATTGCCTAAAAAAAATTCCCAAAAAAAATATTTACAAGTCACTTGTGAATAAAATAAAATGTGTTTTTGCAGGGAGTATTAGTATCAGCTATTTAGAGAATCGAGGAAGAGAACAGAGAGACAAAAAGGCGAAATCACCTTAATGTGAATCGAGTCTATCCTACAGCCTATCTAAATAGTTGGTAGACTATATAAATTCCTTTGGCGAATGCGTGAGCTTTAGTTATCTCTTTACCCTTTAAATGCCTCACATCGATGTACTTGTAACCCATCCGAGCCCCTACATTTTACTCCACTATCATTCTATCCTTCTCTGCAGTATACTATGTACAATTTTATTTACTCTGCTCAATACGGCAAAACCTGGCAATTTGTCGTGACGCCTCGTTGAATTACAAAATTACACGAATTTTGTTAAAAATTTCTAATAATTTATTTATTAATATTTTCGCCGTAATATTAAATATTTATGCCATTAATTTTAAAATTAAGAAAAAAATCTTGATCAGATTTTTACAAATTTATTCTAGATTTAATAATTTTTTTTTTTTTTTTTATTTACATAAAATATTTCATAATATTATTTTTAACAATTAATATTTTTTGTTTAATAATAATAATGTCATTTATTATTTATATGTAATTAATATATTACTCTTATTACAAAGGCACCTCTAGAATTTTCGTAGAAAAAATTTTAATTAATTATTAAAAAATTTAAATAAGTCTATCGACATAAAATTCAGGTCCCGAGTCATCCCGAGTCATCAGAATTAGATTTAAGGGTTTTCCTCCTCTTCCTCCTCGGCGGAGCTGGAATATTTATCAAACTAACATTCTGACTTTTACTCTTAAAATTACTTCGATTCAGCTCGGAGTCGAAGCTAGAATCGCCGAGATTTTTGCCATCAACACCTTCTCGGGAATTGCCCTCCAGAAGCTCCGAGAGTGTCGCCTCAAACTCGCTCAAACTAGGAGTCATCGAATTAATATTTTCTTTGTCTTTGTAAACTTCTGAAAGCCTGAGCTTGGTGGAATTTTTTGCGAGCTGAGGGCTCCGCGGCGGGGTTTTTATTTCATTAGTCACTGCCTCGAGCTCCTCGCGAATTTTAGTGATCTCATTTTTGACCGGGTCCTTGGTATTGTCCTCGAATAAGTTGAGGTCATCGTCTTCCATCAGCGCGCTGGGAAGCGATTCTTCGGATATCGATTTAGTGACAAAGTCTTCTGATCTTGACATTATGTCTAATGATCCGTTGTCGTTCGAGTGGACTCGCCTTAGGATTAACTTCGGCCGGAATTCACTGTTGTAATCTGAAGCAATAATTACACATTATTTATAGGAAGCTTGCTGACAATTTTTATAATAAATAAATTACAATAAAAAATTTCTTACATGCAAAATTTAAATTTAAAATAAATAAATAAAATTTTGCTTTATTAAATAATTACTTGGGTTAAATTGCATTGTACTTTCTTAAATATTGACGTTTTTAAAGATATAAGCTCATCCCGATGTTACACTCATCGAGAGCTTTCATTTGAGTACCCACATCAATTTTTCATATATATATATATATATATATATATGAAAAATATATCAAAAATGCATGTGGGTACTCAAATGAAAGCTCTCGATGAGTGTAACATCGGGATGAGCTTATATCTTCAAAAATGTCAATAGTTTACAAGATAATGTATGTTGAATTTACATTTTTTCCATTGATAATTCTAAACATTACATTTTTTCCTCGTAAATTAAACAGATTTTTTTGTTACTTAGACAAGATTTTTTTCCCAGGTATTTTTATTACTTTATTACACCCAACTTAAACACTTACAAAAAAAAAAAAAAAAGAAAAAAAAACTTACCAGTTTTAGTACTTTCGTTATTTAAAAACGGATGAGAACGTGACGTTGTAATTTCGTTCGGTGAAAATAAATAATTTACGTCTCGTTGTTTGAATTTATCAAAGTCTCCAGTAAGAGAATAATAATTTCGTTCGTTTTCTTTATTTCTTCTTTCTGGCCTCGATTCTTGATATTTATTAGAATTCCTAAAATATTTATTTGAAAAAAATAATTAAAATAATATTTTATATATTTAATAAATAAAAAAAAAAAAAAATAAATAAATAAACCTATTGGGATACGACGAAGTTCCTTTGACCAAAAATTTTTCATTGTTCTGCATAACCGGAATCTTGCTAGACGTTTTCTCTGTGAACTTTCGTCCTGAAGGAGTTTTTGAATAAACAAATAATTAACAATAAAGAATTAACAAACAAGAAACTCGGAAAGTGACTTTATGAAATGACTCACCAGAGGAGTTTTGATGTTTACAATACTTGAGACTCTCAAGGGATTTATTTCCACTCAGTTTTAGTTGATCTTTACAACTCTCAGCATTTGAAAGTTGAGATAATTTAAATTGATCGTAATTAGGCAAACTACTAGTACTTATATTATTAACTTTAAAAGTATTATTAATTTCGGGTAACTTTTGATTATGATTAGATAGTCCTTCTGCAGATTTCCAGCCTGAGACAACTTTGCTGGGAATTATTACTCCTGTCCCGTTAACCTACAATATTTTATTTCCATAAATAATATATAACTTAAAAATATAAATAATTTTTTTATTTAATAAATAATTATTTAATAGATCGCTTACTTTGTGTTCGTAAAATTCCCTGCGCTTTTCTTTTCCTTCAACATCTTTCTTACTTTTAACAATGTTATTACGACTTGCACGTTCATTAATCTTCAACGCGGGTAATGATCGTATTTTTTTACGTCTTTTCTTCCTGGGCGGAGGCACCGGCGGAGTTTTACAATTCTTATAAACCGGGACCGGGGTTTTTACTTGGTACAGTGACAAGTCTAATGAACGGTTCGTGCTCGTCAAGTTATTATTGTTTTTATTTTTATTTCCTGTTTTTGGGGTTGTTACTTCCAGGTTAACGTCTACCCAGTCACTCTGCTGGAATGGACGGTCCACGGAACTGATACTGCGAGTTCGCAGTAATTCCTTCGCTGAAGGTGATCCTGCATATCCGATTTCCGAACTATAAAAATTTCATTTATCATGAATTATGATAGTAATTATATTCTTCATTTAATTTACTTGTAGGAAGACTTGGACAGATGATTTTTTAATACTGGGGAAGACATTTTTTTTTTTTTTTTTTTTTTTTTTTTTTTTTTTTTTTTTATTGGAGATTTAGGGAAGAAAAGTCTTGGATTCTTTTATTTTATATTAGATTGCGCAGGCGCGCTTTTTATAAAGTGTATTAATACTATACTGAACGCGTACTTGATACAAAACACTACCGTGTCTCTGAAATAATTTTAATGCTTAGATTTTTTATTTTTAAATAATGATAATTTTTATTTGAGAAGAAATAAAATTTAGAATAAATTTTAAATAAATTCATAAAAAAGAAGAAATAGAGATTTCTGAATAAAAAGAAATAAAAAAATTTTTTAGTTAAAAGAAATGAAAAATAATTAAAAAAAAAAGAAGAAATAGAAAAATTTCTGAATAAGAAGAAATAAAAAATATATTAAATAAGAAGAAATAAAAAATTTTACAAAGATAAATATTTTGGATAATATACCTTGAAACTCTTTGAGTAGCTCCATTAAGACCATCCTCTTTAAATCTCGGATAAATCTAAAAATAAAAATTCATAAAAATCAGATTTAAATTTTTTCTAAAAAAAAAAAAAAAAAGTTGAAATAATAACACAACAATGAATTGGGAATGACAATATCTTATTCAAGTTCGGAAAATAATACACGTAGGTATTTAGTAAATATTCTATGAATAAACAGCGTGTAGCATTCAATTAATTTCAAGAGCTCTAGATATTGCGCAGAATGACGTTACGCTAGATAAATTCACATGCACTAGTGAAGCATATGCATATGCTCTCAAACCTGCATATGGCATCGTGTTTCGTTGCATAACATGTTACATTTTGTGTAATGTGCAATTCAGAGACGAAAAACGTACAATCATATGCACACATGTCATTTCATATTAATCTTCCTTTTTAATATTTTCAATTATCGCCGGCTCTCTAACTCCCAGTTAATTAACGTTAATCATAATTGTCATTTGTTAAGCTCGAGCTATCAACAAATTAATATCTTCATGAAAAATATTTTTTTTTTTTTTTTTTTTTTTTATAGTTTTAATTTACCGAAGAATATTCTTCTGTACCGGACACAAATCACTGGAACTGACAATTTTTATGCAACTCGAATATTTGTAATAAAAATTGCGCAACTTCCCGATTAAATGCTGAAAATCAAAAGTTTGCTTTGTTTTTATTGTTTTACAAGCAAATTATTTTAGCTAACGGAACTCGTTATCCCCGCTCATGAAAAAATTTATTTGTGTTTTTTTATTCATTTTATTAATCATGCGATCTTTTAATTACTAACTATTAAAATATCAAATATACTTTGTGGTAATAACAATTATCATTATTTTTATTATTGTTGATGTTATGATGATGATAACAATTGTAATTAGTGTAATTAATACTTACTCGCTGCGCACAACGCAAAAAAACTCTGTCTAATGGAGATTTATTAGTATCCTGTTCCTTCCAATTTTTATTTTTACACCACACTTGGCCCATTTTCTTTTTTTATTATTTTAATTAATTAATTATTAAACTTAGTTTAATTTATAACTGGAATAAAAAATTTTTATTTTATTATTATTAAATAAATTAATAATTATTTTAGAAAAAAAATTTTTTATTAAAAAAAATAATTTTAAAATTAAAATAAAGTCACTAAAAAAAAAATTAAAAAGGGGCTAAAAAAAAATTGATAAATTTTTAATAAAAAAAGCAAAATATTAAAAAGTAAATTTGAAAGTTCAACAGATAAAATTTTTCAATAAATAGGTTACATGTCAGCGCTGTTGGATTGGTATACAAAACGTATACAAAAATATCAAACAGTTATTACACAAAAATAGGGCACCATTCTGAGGAGAGTTTAAATGGCATCAACTGTTGCCGTAACTGCGGAACAAGTGGAACCGATTACAAAAGCTTGACAATAGTTTCTCTATATAATAAAAAGCACAAACAGATAAATAAAAAAATAAATAAATAATAATTAAGCGGACTATTTAATGCAGACCGTCGATGGTACGAGGTATGAAAGATACTGGTATTGTAAAGAAGGGCTTTCTATATCTGCTAAACCAGTCTCTCCGCCCCACCTTTGCATGCCAGTTTCTGCTGTCTCACTCTAACGATCATTATTTAATAAAAAATTACCGGCAAATAATTTAATAATGCCCGTGATTTGTCGAATTTTTCGAAAAAAAAAAATAATTTTTTTTACATTTACTCAAAGATTCTTTAAAAATAAATCGTAAATTAACCGTAAAATTGAGCGATTAGGACTTAACGATCTTCGGAATAAATGTTTATACGGGGCCTCCTGATGTCATCTCTGTTGACCGAGTGCTCAAAATAATAAATTACGGGTTTTAAATTTGTGAATATAAATGTTGTTGTTGTCCGAGGAAAATAATTTAATCCCACTCGGCGACTTACCTCGAACCTACGTCCTAGATTTGTCTAGTGTCTTACTTTCGCAACATACTTAAGACAACTTCCAAATATGTTCAGATTGCCGGCCGAGATGATAGACTGGATTTTTCAATTCCAATCTCAATATGGGTGATATAACTTTTAGATATTTTAATTAGAAAATTTGTTGCGTCTTTTGGAATTTTATGAAGAATTTTGACAGTAAAGATAATCATTTTTATTTATGCAGCGCTGAGAAAATTTTGGACTGAGGTACTTTTAATTTTTTTTCGATTTTGTTCAAATTTTTTTTATTTTAAAAAATTTTGACAAATATCTAAGTTAAAATTTTTTAAATTAATAAAATTGAATTTTTGTAAATTTAAATTAATTAATTTTCATTAAAAATTAAAATAAAATGATTTTTTTTAATTAAATTTATTATAAACATTTTTTAAATATTTATTTTAAAACTAATTAATTTTTTTTTTTTTTTTTAATTAAAAACAATTTTTTAGCTAAATTTAATTAAATAAATAAATTTCCCAATTTTAAAACTAAATTCCTCAAAAAAAATTTTAATTTCCCAAAAATAAATAATTTAAAGCCTAAAAAATTTTTTTTCACTTCAAAATTACAAAAAAACTAAATCTTCTTCCACTTAAAACTTCTCTAGACAAGCAAACATTCATAAAAAAAAATCAAGAAAAGTCATCAAGGTTATCAGTCATTACAGATACATTTCATCCACAACAAAAATATTTGTTTTCATACTCATGCCCCATATATAGAAAAACGAGCTCTGAGACATAGTACTATACCATACCATAAAAACGCCCACGCGCTCAGTATTAAAATTTAAACTTTCGTCATATAAAGCCTGACTTTATTATAAATTATTCATTATATTATAATTGCTCAACAGTTCCTCTGTAAATTTATGATAAAAAAAAAAAACAAAACAAAAAAATTAAATAAATTTATCAGTTTCTGTGAAAGCTTTTGCAAAGAAAAAGAGCAAAGAAGAAACAAAGATCGGTCGTTTATTAATAATACTAGATGACAAATAAGAGTGTATTTTTAAGAAGAGCAGAAGCTAAAGAAACAAATGCCAAGTATAAAAATCTCATTACACATGTGTAGTCATATCACATATAAGATTTACACATCCTCAGCACATGTTTCAATGTTACTTAAGTGTAAGTATGTGTAGGATGGTTACTCACTATCTCAATTACTCATACGTAGATCACGCGCATCAGTTCTGAATATATATATATGATAGCAGAGTTTATCGCACATAGCTCACATATCATTACATTTAACGTTCTAAATAAAATCAGCGTTTATATAAATAATATATCGAGAAGAAAAGTAAGGTGAAAAATCTCACTATCGCTTCCTTCTTGCGAACGAGCGCGGTCAATCGCCGGACAGTTCAATCTATTCATCTTTACTTTCATATAAACGAGATATAGATATACGGATATTATATTTATTTTGTTATTATTTATGATAATAAACTTTCACGCCTACATTGTATTGTCGGGTTAGTTTAAACGAGAGTGCTTGCTCAAGAAGTCGCTTTGTTTTTTTGGTTTATTAATTGAAATGAAAGACATACAATTGCAGGTGAGTTCAGTTATTTTAAAAATTTTTTTATTAATTACTTTATTAAGTGGAAATTTTTTTTTACCGGGTTTTGTAAAAATTTAAAACATGAACTTACACTTTAAAGGTCAGATTAAATAACACGATTTTTTTATTTTTGATAAAAAAAATCTGCAAACATTTTATTAATTTAAAAATACATATTAATTATTTATTAAAATTTAATTTTTATTATTTTTTTTAATTATTTTATTAATCTTTAAATTTATAAATAAAATTTAATTCAATATTAAAATAATTATTTAAAAAATAATTTTACTATTTAAATTTATTAAAAAAATTATAAATCAATTTAATTTAATTTTTAACAATTGAAAATTCAATAAAAAATATACAGCTTGGCTAAATAAAATAAAAATAGACAACGAGTAAATGTTAATAGCGAGAATGAGGAAATCCTATTTTATTCTGCTCATTCATCGTGAGTTTATTTTGATCTTTATGATTCTCACCTGCTATTTTATTTTATCCCACGCTATTGACCAATTTTAAACGCAATTATTCAGCGACCTTTAAAATTTTACATTGCTTGTTCATGAAATCTCCTTGGTATCAATGTCACTTTTATTCCTAAAAAAAAAAATTATTAATTATTAATATTAATTTCAAGATCACTAACAGATGATTTCATATTTATAAAATTAGCTTGAAAAAGATGGATACGTTGTTCTTGAAGATTTCTTCTCTCCGGAAGAAGTTGAAGAAATGAAGGCTTGTGGAGAAAATTTTACAAATAATTTACCCCCAGAAAATCAAAGAAAAGTTTTCAATACTATTGAACTTCAACAGGTACGGAAACTTATTTTTTTTTTTATGAATTGTCATTATGTAATTATTTTTTAATTTATTTATTTATCTAGAATAAGGATGAATATTTTATGGACAGCGCTCATAAAATAAGTTATTTTTTTGAGTCAGAGTCATTAGAAGATAATGGAAAGTTAAAAGTTCATCCAAGAGTATCATTAAACAAGGTAAAAATATTTTTTATCACATTGATTTTTTCTTAATTAAAACTAATTAGAGATTTTATAATGTAAGCAACTTACTCTAGTGCTAATCAATACTTAACATTAATTAGATACAATGTTACAATTATTTTTGATAATTAATAGTGAAGAAATATAAAATTTTTAATTTTATCAGGTAGGCCACGCACTTCACTGGCTTCATCCAATATTTAAAAAAATAACATTTGATGAAAGAATAAAAGAAACAGCATTTCAATTAAACTTCCAAGAGCCAGCAGTCTGTCAGTCGATGTACATCTACAAAAATTCAGGACTAGGTTCAGAAGGTACACCTTAAAAAAAAAAAAAATTTCTATATCACAAAATAATAAATCATCATAAAATTTAATTGACAATAAAAGTGATAGCTCACCAAGACGCATCGTACCTGCACGTAGAGCCAATGAAGCTGGTTGGATTCTGGATAGCACTGGACGATGCGACCCTAGAGAACGGGTGCTTGTGGATTGCCCCGGGTTCCCACAAGAGCGGAGTTCATCGGCGATACATCAGGAATAAAGATTACCCCGAGTCGTCGAAAGATATCTTGATATACGACCGAGGAACCCCTTGTTATCCGGCCAGCAACTTCCGCGCAGTCCCAGTACGCAGAGGCTCCTGTGTTCTTATCCACGGGCTGGTTGTCCACTTCTCCAAAGCCAACAAGAGCGATAAATCAAGGCACGCATACACTTTTCATGTTATTGAAACTAAACTGACCACCTACGCTAAAGACAACTGGCTCCAACCCCCGGAGGGTGGCTTTCCGCTTCTTTACAAAAATTAAATTTTTTTACCTGCTGCATTTATTACTATAATTGTTATTATTGTTGAAAATAAATAACATTACGTATATTCACCTGGATTTATTTCACGTACAAAAAATATTCTTTGCTTTACAAAATAATTATTTTATTTGTAAAAAGTTTATCTTTAAAGTCAAAATTTTTGCCGCAATTTAAAAAAAAAAATTTTTTTTTATTTTTTATTTAGTTGCCGCAAAAATTTCACATTTTTCAATGGTCAATATAAAAATTAACTTATATATTAAATATAATTTGCATTTTAATAATATACGATGATTAGTCAATAATTTTTTTAGGCTTAAATTAAATAATTGATGAAAAATTTATTTTTTTTTTTTTTTTAATAACTATTTCTTAAATGAAAAAATTTTTTTAATCAAAAATAAAAGCTTCACTAATTCAGATTTATCAAAAATTTTTTTCTAAATATAATTAACACTCCTAAAATTATAAATAATTTTTTTAATACTTAAATTTTTCAATACTAAAATTAGCAAGCGTCTGAATAAATTTTTTATTGAAAAAAAATTATTTTTAAATAGCAAAAAAAAAATATCCAAAAATTTTCTTAAGTAGTTTTTAAATTAAAATTTTTTTAAATAAAAAAAAAAAAAAAAAAAAAAAAAAATCAAACCTAGTATTAAAAATTTCCAACAAACTTGAAAGAAAAAAAAAAAATTATCAACTAATTTTTTCATCAATTATAAAAAAATTTACCGCCCAAAAATGATATAATAATTACAAACACTTAAAAGTAGCCATCCTGCAAAAATATTCGCTCAACTCCTGCAACTGTCCAAGGCCATTCCTAAGAACCTCTTGTTTATACTTTAAGCACAAAAAGACATCCTGCGGCATCAGCTGATGATCACTCTTCAGAAACTCCGGCAAAAATCCAGTGAGTACCTGGTGCAAAGCCAGAACCGATGGATGATCAACATGCAGGTGATCAATGTCATCCAGCGCGGTGCTGAGAATCTGCATGAGCCTGTTTAAATTCCCCGCGACTTCAGGCCTGAGTTGCTTAATATTATCTTCAATAGAAAGAGATTCGAGCTTCTTAAAAGCAAGACCAAAAGGCATGCCCATTAAACTTGCGGAGGTCCCACAAACATCCCTAGCGAATAAATAGACAGTTTCAAAGTACCCGAAGGCCAGCAGCGCGGCTTTGGACTCTTCTTCTTGCTTGTTATCTTTTTTATTGCGGTAAATTAATTTGAGGCTGTCCCGAAATTTCTGCTTCACGGCCTCGATTGCCTCCGTGACGTTCTCGAGGATGTTCGGGTACTTTACTGACTTCAAGCAGCCCACTAGATCGTGGAACTGGTGGATCAGTGTCTCGATGTCTTTCAGCTGACAACTGTACTGTAGACCTGTCACTATCTGCGTCAAGTCTTTTAAAATACTCTCCGCTCGCCGCTCAAATGAATCACTCACTGCTGCTATCCAGTGCTTGCTCGCGCACTTCAGGACTGTCTGGACCGTCCAAGGCGGTTGGATTATCGTGTGGCGCTCCCAGGTTTCGCCGTACAAATTTTTCATCTCTTTGGCGACTACCACTGACATAAACGATGTTAAAGTTGTCTTCAGGTCCTCGAATAATTCTTCTGCCAGTAAAAGCTCGGCTTTCTTCTAAAAACAAATAATATATGTTAATTTTTAAATTATTAATTAAATAATTGATAGAAAAATCAAATTATATTATTTCAAAATTTTTTAAATTAAAATTAAAAAATTCTAAAAAAATTTTGAATTAAAAAAAAAAAAAAAAAAATCCCATCAATTTTCAAATAAAAAAATACTTACTTCTTCTTGCTCAACATCTTTCAGACTGTCAGCAAGACTGAATTGCTTTTTGATCTCGCTCTCTTTCAAATAATCGACTTTCTCTAGCGGGTCATTTTTCCCCAGAGAAATAACATCATGAATCATAGCTTTATTGCAAAGATTTTTATCATAAGACAGCAAAACAACATGGTGTCCAGCTGACTGGATCTGCAAGCAAGTCTGGAGAATTTCATCATCCGGACACTCTGTCTCAAATTTCTGCCGGTTGCTGAAGACATCAGCGAAGGTTTGTCCAAGAATTCGCGGGTGCTTGGCCGCGAAGTGCTTGTTTATAAACTGGATCGCGTGTCTTGCTCTGAATTTGAGGCTCTGAGGGCGCGAGTGTGACTTATCGTCCTTTATAAAGTCCAACTCACGGATCACTGTCCAAGGAATTACGATGATTGGACGATTATAGAACTTGAAGATTGCGTCCCGCGCTTCTTCTATCGCTATCATGTTGGATAAGAAGACATTTGTGTCAACTACTATGTAAAGCTTACGCAGACTTCCATTTGATTCGCTTCCGCTGTCTGTTAAGTCTAAGCCGGTGTTATTTAATTCTAGCATATGAACGTCATCTTCTATTACTAATTGCGCTCTTACATTTTGGATCTAAAAAAAAAATAAAATTAAAATTTTTAATTTTAAATTAAATTTAATTAAAATTAAAAATAAAATTAATAAAAAAAAAAAAAAAAAAAATTATTTTTACCTCAGAGACAATCTTTTCTTCTTTACTAGGCTCCCAATCCATCTCTTCACAAAATACCTCCCCAGAATCTTTAGCCGTTGAAGACCCACTATCATTAAATGAGCTAGATAAACTCCTCTGACTCTCAAGATTACTACAAAAAGCTTTCATTCTATCCTCAGCATTTTTAAAAACCACCGGCGGGTCCTTAGCGTCCTCTTCCGGACTCTCTTTAGCTTTCAATTTCCCAATCCTCGGAATTTTCGCATTACTCACAGGACTAGTCCATGAATCATCATCCTTAACCAGCTCGGCACTGTCATCAGAAACCAAAACTCTTTTCGCAGAGACTCCAGGAGGAGCTTCCAGAGTCTTCATCTGCTTGAGCTTGCTCTCGATAGCAACCTTGCCGGACTTTCTCCTTGGAGTCGTAGAACAGGAGAGACTCCTGCTGACCCTGGTCCTGGGACTGTCGAGTCCCTGAACTTTAGCTTCAGACTGAGCTGCGGCCGTGGACGTTGAGGCCGTGGAGGAGCTAACCGTGTCTTCACTCGCAGATTTGCTGGTACTCGCTAAAGACAGGTGCCCTGACTGGAATTTAGGACTAGATTTGCCTTTCTTTCTATCAGCTATCGCAGATAAAGATTTCCTTGCTAGCATTTTTGACTTCAGCTGTTTCATCGCCGGGGTCATTGTTTTTTCTTCTTCAAGATCATCGAATTTAAAATTCTTTCTCAGTTTTTCAGGAGTTTTTTCAACTTTAGCTTTATCAACTCCATCAACTTTGTCAACATCGTTGCTTGAAGAAGCTTTGACCGTTGAACTCTTCAAAGGACGGGGTTTTTTTATCGCACTAGTCTTGGCTTGTCTCTGCAGCATTTTCTCTCTCAGCGCTTTCATCTGCGGAGTATCGGCTGGCTTCTTCTTCCCAGAATCTTCGGAAGTTGACAACTGTCTCTTGGCTTTCAGCTTGGGACGCCGGTTTACTTCTGGGTCGCCTTCTGGCGTGTGCGGTCTGTAGTCATGCTCTTCGTTTTTTTTACGTTTTCTTGTTGAATTTTTTCTGGTGTTCTAAATAACAAATAATTAATTATTAATGACATTTTTTAATAATAACAGTTAATTTTTTTTTCGATGATTTAATTAAAAAATATTTAAAGAATTTTAATTTATAAATTCACATTTTAATAAACAAAAATACAATCTATTCAAATTATTATTTTGATCATCAAAATTGAGGTTAATTTTTTCGTTTTTGTTCGGAAATTTTTGTACTGACTTTTAGAAATTTTATATATAGTTTGTGTTAATTAAATATTTTGAATATAATTTTTTTTTTTTTTTTTTAAATTATTTGAGATGATTTTAAAATTATAATTAATAAAAATATTTTTTTTGTGATTTAATTTTTTGAAAAATGACTTTTAATAATTATTCTAGTTAATTCTAGACAATTCTATTTTTTTTTTTTTTTTATTGAAATAAAATTTTTTACAATTTATATCAGTACCAAGAAATAAAATTTTAATTGTACTTTTTTAATTATGACACAATGAATAATTTCCTGTGATAAAAATTTATTATAAAAAATATTTGATAAAAATAAAAATTAATTTAGCAGATATTTGATAATTTTAAGAATTTTTTTAACAAATAAATTATGACAAAAAAAATTGACATGTAAAAAAATAAAAAAATACAATTTTTTAAAAATATTTTATTTGTTAAAAAAAATTAATAATTATATAAAATATCATGAAATTAATTAAATTACCTGAGTTGGTTGACTGTCAGAATTATCATTAGGAAAAATCCATGTAGATTTATTAGTAGCAGTGTTGAAATAATAATTGCGCCCTGGATCTGTTGTTGACGTAACAAGGATCCAGTCTTTCGGAAGATTAATCTTGGCCATGATTTGATGCAAACTAAACTGAAATTAAATATTGTCAGCAACGGAAGTAACATGAGCTGGAGTTATCATATATACTTACGTTGTGAACAAATCGCTGATAAATTCTATGAGTCATACATTATTTTTATAAATAAAAAAAAAAAATTTAGTGTGAAATTATTTATTACATATTGCAGGTTAGTTTATTGATAAGTATGCAAATCTAAATGAAACTTGTTAATTTATCGTTAATGACACTATTTTATTTTTATTTTAAACGTAGAAATTTCGTTTTAATTGTCAGTGTTATTTCTAGGTTAAATAATATTTGCCAACATCAACGCAACATGGTGAACTAATTTAATAATGGTTTAGTCTGAAGTTAACTCTTTTATATAACGATGTGAAGGTGTCATCGTTGTGAAGTTAGCTAACAGCTGTCAATTTTTTTAATTTTTATAACAAGTCAGAAGAATGAAAAATGCTTTAAAAAATTTTCACTAATAATTTTTTAATTAATAATTAAATAAAATATTAAAATTTATAATTTAGGAAATTTAAGAGATTTATTAAGAATGTCATTTTATACAAAGAACAGAGATCATTGATATAATTATTATGAATATTTATTAATACAAATTGTCATCCGTACTTTTCGCATCCATACACATACATAGTCAGATAATTAATTAAAAATTTATTTTCTCTTGCACTAATTATACTTAAACTTCAAAATTCAAATTATTTTTATTTAATTGTACGTCGGAATTTTACGAGGCTCACATGTAGATGAAATTAAATCTGAAAGAAGAAATTTTCAAATAAATCAACGCTGATTAATTACAATGGAGGTAAAAAATTATTTAACTAATTAATTACCTGCACAGTGACTGAGGTAGAGAAGAAATAATTGGTCCATATCCTTGAGAGTTATCATAAAGTTCAAACAATGGCGCAGCCACAAGTTTGTAATTTTTAGGAACGGCAAAAAGTGCTAAAAAAATAATTTATTAGTCAATTAATTAATATTAATAAATTATTTTAAATTACAATACCTTTTTCTTGAAGCTGAACTAAAAACAATTTCTTGTGTTCTTTAGGTTTAGTAATATGTGGTGGAACATACGGATACTGAGGTGGTTCAAAATTGGGTCTCCACCAATTTCCAATAGTGTCTTCAATCACCCATTCCTGTTTGACACCATCCTGACGCCCCAGTGTCTGAAAAACGTACGTAAGTTTCAAAAATTGTCTACTAAAATTAAAAACATTTATTCAACAATTTAAAACTTCAAAGCTTACACTAAATTTTACAATCTTTTTTTTCAAAAGCTTAGAACATAGTTCTAACACAGAATGATTCTTAAAATTTCATAAAAAATTTTGAATTAAAATTTTTCTAAACTATGTTCTTAGCTGATTAAATTACAAATTTTACTACTGTAAAAATATAATAATAAAGAAATCGCCGGACATGCAGCATGTAGTGAAAAAATCAATCAATTTTTTTTTTTTTTTTGACTGATATTTTATCAATGATTTTAACAAGAGTAGAGAAAAATGTGAGAGCTACATGCCCAGTTACATTGATCGTACAAAATATAAAATATATTTTAATTATCACAGATCATGGTGTATCTATAAATAAATTACAAAACTTAGAGCTAAATCTTAACCACCCTTGATACAGGGTAGCAAAGGGAGCCACGATGTTAGCCGTTACCTCTGTCAAGAGCCGTTTTAGGCCCTCTACCTCATCTTCTCCAGCGTTTAATTCTCCTCCAGGCCTGAAATTATAAAAAAAAATAATTCATTAATATTTATAATAATAATTAAAATATAAAAAATTAAATTAGCCGACATTTAAAGATTTTTATGACTTTTTTTTTTATTAAAAAAATTTTTTATAAATTTTTTTATTAAAAAAATAAAGAAACTTACAATTTAAAAAAGGTTGTACCAAGCTGGAGCAAAAGTACATGAGGCAGCCCATGCTCATGTACCAAAAGAACTCCTTCGACACTCCTACGCATCCCAATCTTGTCAAATTCATCTCGCATACGCTGAAATCTTGCCGGAACAGACGGGTCTTTTTCAAACAGCGGCTCTTTCGTTCCAAAAGTATAGTTTGTCAAAGGATATCTATGATAAACGAGTTTTATACACATTGTTAACAATCTTCTTTCCTTTACAATTTAAAACAACAAATTTATCTAAAATATATAATAAATCTTCAGTGGTAACTCTTCTTGCTTTTAAAAAATAAACATACCAATTTATAAAACAATCTTCAAGCTTTTACAAACAATTACAATTGTTAAAAATTATACATTCTTCTTTTTTTACCGAACAAATTTTTAATTATACATTCAAGTAATAATTAACCTTGTTTTTATAAATTTACTCGATCAATTATCGAGTAATTATCTTAACAATAGTATTTATTAATAATAATAATAATAATAATAATTTAACAAAATTACCAGACAAAAAAAAATACATTTTTTTTACAATTTTAAACAAATTTTTTTTTTTTTTGACATGCGCTCATGAATAAAATTGTTTACAATAACAGTAAATATGTTCATTTTTTTTTTTTTTTTTTAACAATTGCGGTAACAAAATAATTACCGAAAATCAATAAATAATTAAATAACAATTGTTCAGAAAAATATTAAAAATTAAATATGAATTTACTTTAAAATAATTATTTAGTACATAGTACAGTTTAAATATACATTAAATATTTTATATTTATTAATTGTAAGTGATAATTTGCACAGACAGACATTGTCTAGTTAGAGCGTCACATTGTGTATGTAAATTTATCATGGGCGCGTTACAAGTGTCCAGGTTATGAAAGTATAGCAATAATAAATTTACACTCTGTTTTTTTTACTTACAAATTAACAGTCCTAAGAATAGTTACAGATTGATTTTGCACAGGCTTGCCCTCAAAGGAGCTGTTGCTGGACCGGCGTGGCCATCCGCTTCCTTTAACCTGAGTAGTCGCCATTGCCATATTTGATATTTGCTCTTCTGACCAGAGTTTTCAGAGAATTGTTTGAATTTAACTTGCAATATATGTATACACTGTACTGAATTTACGGCACATCGCACATCTGCTTTTGTAACAATAATAACAATAACAACAATAATAATAATGCTTTGAAACAAGCATCGACTTTTTTCTGATTCGGCGCAGCGTCATCTAGATTGTGCGACACCTGGTGGCGGGAAATACAAACACAAGGCGGGAAATTTTTTAATTTATTTTAAATCAGCGAGCAGCTGATCATTTTTATTTTATTGATAAAAAAAATAATTAAAAATAAAAGTATAAAAATCTAAAAAAAAAAAAAATTATTTACAATTAATTAAAATCTAAATTTTTAAATTTTATTAATAATATTTATTAGTAATAATTACATATTTGATATATATTAAACAACACTGCGGAACACTGGATTGTAGCGGCAAATTCCTGGTCCATATTCTTGGTAATCTTTTTTCGTATGACAAACCTGGTAGAATTCAGGCCCACTTGCTAATAAAGCTCCGCCAAACCAAACTGCACAACGTTGTTTATGATGCGTAATAACGCGAACGTCAATTGCCGTAGGCTGTAAAAAAAATTATAAAGATTAAATAATTATATTAAATTATGAAATCGATTTTTTTTTTTTTTTTTGTGAAATTTAGTCATTATTTAATAAATCAAAATTTTATTTATTAAAAAAAAAAAAAAACAACTTACCGTAATATGACCACCGCTCAATTTTTCACTGAGCTTCAACCGAGCGTCAACCATTTTTTTGACGTCTCTCTGTAACCTTCTTCCAAAATCTTTGAACATCGTAGATCCACCAGAAAGCACAATATTTTTGTACAACGGTCTGCGGACATCAATTGGACAATTCTGGATGACATCATCGACAATCTCTCCTAGCGGCGTGGTAAAATCAGGATTAGCGAATTCTGGATGAAAGAATATCTCTGGGCCCAAGAATCTTTCATACCCAACATCAACATTGAAGGACTGTTGCGTGATACTATTGACTCCAGTGTGCTGCTTGAATTTAGTCGGATCGCTGTCATACTTGGCAAACTCCTTGGCGATGTCTGGACATATATAGCAGTACTTCTCCTTGATAGCCTTGGCAGTCTCCAGAGATTGTTCTGGCGGAATACCAACTTCGCGCTCTCTCAGCAGACTCTGGATGAAGTACGTGATGTCACGTCCGGCGATCGGAATGTGTTTGATACAGCTCCCGATTACGAACCCAGAGGCCACGGGAATCACGTGGGTCACTCCGTCTCCGCTGTCGACTACTATTCCCGTCAGCGAGCGGTCTTCCACGGATTTCGCTGTCCAAGAAGCTGCTAATGCCAGCACTGCTTGCACCGCGATGTACAGACCAGGAACGTTGAAAGACTCGAACATTATTTCCGCCATGTACTCACGGTTCTCCGGAGTATTTAATGGAGGCTCTGTTAGGAGGAAATAATGGTCCTCTGGCTCTGCTCGGAGGTATTTGAAGATACATTGCTGGAGGAAACGCTCCATTAGGTCCCAGTCTTCAACTAATCCATGTCTTACTGGATACTGAAAATAAAATTTTGTATTTAATTATTGTTTTATAATTTTATTAATTATATAAATATAAATTATTAAGAGAATAAAAATAATTTTGTATCTTGTAAATTATTGACATTTTTAATTATATAAGCTCATCCCGATGTTACACTCATCAGAAGCTTTCATTTGAGTACCCACATCAATTTTTCATATATTTTATATATTTTATATATTTATATATATTCTATATATATATATATATATATATATATATATATATATATATATATATATATATATATATATATATATAAAATATATCAAAAATGCATGTGGGTACTCAAATGAAAGCTCTTGATGAATATAATATCAGGATGAGCTTATATTTTAAAAAATGTCAATATTTAATAAAATACAGTGAAATGTAAAAAAAAAAATGACAACTGTCTTCTGATTTAATTTTAATAAAAATTTTTACTAACTATAAATAAATAACTCTAAAATTTTTAAAACACTAAAAATACCTTAATTGAATAACCAGGGGAATTAAAAGCTTCATATCCAATATAAAAATCTAAATCTTCAACACCCTTGGTCACTCTTCTGGCCGAGTTATCTCCAACTTTGGCAGTTTCTTTAATTGAAATGGCTGAAGGGATTGTCAGCTGGGGATCCCTGTTACCAGCAAAGCCCAATTTTGTGTACCTACAATAATTAACCAATAATTAAAAAAAAAAAAAAAAAACAAAATACACACACTTGGTATACAATAGCAACACTTATTAATAACAATGAGTAATAGAAACAAGTGAGCAGTAAATAACCAGCAACTCACCCGGTCCCAACATCAATTACACACGCTGGTGGGTGACCCAGCATCTTAAACTTAGTATTTTATTGAGCACTTGCACTAACTAAATAGCTAATAAATTATCCTCAGGATTTTCAGCAGCAGGTTTTTATTTTTACAAATGTTTATTTATTGTTTAACTGTAATCAGCTTTCAGAGAAAAATTATTGTACTGCCGCGCCTTCGAAAAAAATCTCGGTGACAAGGCGAGAGAGAGTGCAATTACCGGCTATACTTTAGTACTTTAGTCATACTTACACTTACATTTAATATACATGTGAACAACTTACATATACTATATGTGTATATTTATCATTTTTTGTTATCATTAAGCACGTTTTTTACTGATAAATAAAAAAAAACTCCATTTGTCAAGTAATTTTTTAAAATGTAATTACAGATATAGTTTCATTAATTTTTTATATTATTTTAAATACAAAAAATATATAGTGTGATTCTTTAGTTAAAAATAAAAATGGCGCGCTTACCGACCGGGAAAAAAAGTAAAAAAAAAAATGACAGTCTGTCTTTGTCACACTTGTGTATTTACTCAGTGGAAAATACATGTAAATAAATGTACAGCTTAGGTATTTATAATATGTATTTTAATGTCAAGTTTTAAATTAGTATTACAATGGATACGTGAAGAGAAATCAAAACGTCAGCAGATTTTTATGCTTTCGTTGTCACACTTTCAGTCCAAGTTTCAAGTTTGACGGTTCTGAATTTTATTATAAATATGAATAACAATAATATTGTTACTTGTATAGCTCCTGTTAATATTGCAGTTATTAAATACTGTAAGTATATTTATTTAACTATTTTTTTTTTATTTTTGATAATTTTGATTTTTTTATTTTTAGGGGGAAAAAGAGATGATGATCTGATTTTACCTGTCAATGATTCTATTAGCTTGTCTTTGGACACTAAACAGGTAAATTGTCATTTTATTTATTGTTTTTTTTTTTTTTTTTTTTTATTTTATTTTAACGGCTGATTATTTCTTCAGTTATGCACGAAGACTACTGTGATGGCTAGTCCTAATTTTAAGGAGGATAAAATTTGGCTGAATGGCAGGTAAGTTTTAATATTTTAATTTAAATCCTTAAAAAAAATTAAGATGAAGATTATCAGATGTTTGATAATTTTTGTAAATTTTATTAAGAATTAATTATTATTATTTTTTTTTTTTTTTTTTTTTTTTTTTTAGAGAAGAATTAATGAATAATAAAAGACTCCAAAATTGTTTACAAAGGAGTAAGTAACTTAAATAAATTAAATTACTAATTTAAAAAATTACTCCAATTAAAATTTATTAAAAAATTTCTAATTTGTCAATTTTTTTTTTTTATTAAATTAGTAAAAAGTAAAGTGACTTTGACAAACGAGATGGAATTATGGAAAATTCACATTTGTTCAAACAACAATTTTCCAACTGCGGCCGGTCTCGCGTCTAGCGCAGCTGGATATGCTTGTCTGACAGCAGCACTAGCCAAATTATACAATTACACCGAAAATATCAGCGAGATCGCTAGAACTGGGTCAGGATCAGCGTGTAGAAGCGTCTTTGGCGGCTTCGTCAGATGGTACATGGGCTCCGAGCCAACTGGAGTCGACAGTATCTCCAAGCAAATAGCTCCAGCTTCTCATTGGCCTGAGATGAGAGTTATCATTTTAGTTGTAATTAATATTTTTAATTCCTGAGCACAAAACTTATGATAGAAGTAATTAAAAAATTTTTTTATTATATTTGCAGGTAAATGATTCGAGTAAAAAAATTTCTAGCGCAGTAGGAATGAAGCGATGTGTCCAAACATCAGAGCTTCTAAAATACCGCGCTGAAGTTTGTGTTCCTAAGAGAGTCGAGTTGATGCAAAAAGCTATTATTAATAAAAATTATCAGCAATTTGCAGAGTTGACTATGAAAGATTCAAATCAAATGCACGCAGTGTGTCTTGACGCGTATCCGTCTTTTAATTACCTCACTGATGTTTCTCACGCAATTATTGATTTAATTAATTCTTATAATGAAGCTAGCAACACTATTAAAGTAAGTAATTAAAAATTTTTTAATTATTATTTAAAAGGATAATTAATCTAGACATTTTATAATTTTTTTACAAATAAATTATTGCAAAAAAAAATTAATTTTAAAAAATTATAAATAAAATGTTTTTTTTTTTTTTTGATAGGTTGCGTACACAAATGACGCAGGTCCAAATACTGTTTTATACCTCTTAGAAGAGAACGTTCCTCAAGTTCTTGGCCTTATAGATCATTTCTTCCCTTCTACTGGGAAAGATGATTACAAAAGAGGGGATTTCCCTATTAGTATTCCTCCATTAAAGGTACTAAGTTTTTTATTTATTTTTCTTGGAAAAATTCATTCATTTTTAAAATGTAAATCTTTTTTTTTTTTTTTTTTTTTTTTTTTTTTTTTTTTTTTTTTTTAACAGGATTTAGTAGAAAAATTGAATTGTAAAAAGCACCAAGGTTCTATAAAAAGTATTATTTACACCCGAGTCGGAGAAAGTCCCACGTATCTTGATGATCCCAGCGAGCATCTGTTGAATAATTCCGGACTTCCGAAAGGCCTTTAAAAATAGGACCACATTGTTACGTTTTTTATAATAAATGTATACTAATTTTTTTACTGTGGATTTTATACGGGTTTTATAAAAATATATAATAAATTGTTTTCATTATTTGGAAAATTTATGTTCTATTACCTGACAGCTTTTAAAAAGAGCCTTTTATTGTAATTTTATTTATCTGACTTAAAAAAAAGAAAAAATTAATGTCAGTATTTTAAAATAAATTATTTATTTTATTAATGATAAAAAAAATCTGGCTTATCTAAAAAAAAAAAAAAATTATACTTACATTATTATAATTATAAATTTATTTATGGGCTAAGAAAATTAAGATTGTAAATTTTGACATCAGCTGAGATAAATAGTAAGTAAATAATAATAATTTAATAATTTTTATTGAATAAATTCACGAAAAATTATTTTTTAATAATTTAATTGTTATAAAATTATAAAAAAAAATTTTATCTGTCAATTTCAGTGTTATAAAAATTAATGTATTAATTTTTAGGTTATAAAAATTTGTTAAATAATTAAAATGGCATCCCGCGGATTGGAGTTAATAAAAGCCGCAATTGAGAACACTTTAAAAACAAAAACATGGGGTTCATTTTTAAAAAATGTAAATTTCAATTTTTAATTATTTATAACAAATGATCAGCTGTGATTATTAATTTTTATATGAATTGTAGCTTGAAGTCCTGTCAGCTGATAAAGGTAATTGCACTGCGGAATTTACTGTTCAAGAAGAGCAACTAAACCACGGAGGCACTCTTCACGGTGGTTGTACGTGCAGCCTCATTGACAATGTATCAACCTACGCGTTGGTGACACACGCCAAGAATCCTCATCCTGGTGTCTCTGTTGACTTGCACGTCTCGTAAGTACTAAATCAATATATATTTTGTTTTGTTAGGTGTAATTACACACTCCAAGTCATAAATTAAATTTTAAAAATTCTTCTGAAGAATATTTTGCTCTGGTAAATTGCGAGCAATTTAGTTTTACATGTATTTATAAATAATAACTGTAATTTACTGAAACAAAATTTTTTTCATTAACAAGCCTCAATTTTTCCATCAGATTTATAAAATCAGCACTGCCGGGTGAAGTAATAACAATAGAAGCTAAAACTAAAAAACTCGGGCGCACTTTAGCTTTCCTGGATGTTGAAATGTTCAAGAAGAAGGATGGCTCGCTGATTGCTCGAGGATCTCACACTAAATTCGTGGGATTTGATCAAAAATAAAAAATTATTAAACTAGTAGTGATTTTTAAGTAAGCAAGTTGACTATTTATAAATTTATTATATACAATGCGGTACAATTGCAAGCATAGCTGCCGGGTTGAACATTTATTTACAAAAAATAAAAAAAAAAAAAAAACTCTAAAGTTACTGAATTAATAATTTATATAAAAACATATTTTAATAATTATTTAAATCAGTGACCAAAAAATAATTCTTAATCAATTTTAATTTTTTAAAAACAATTTAAATTAAATTAGCAGACATGTAAAAATTTTTAGATTTTTTTTTTACTAAAAAAATAATTAAAAAATTAAAAAAGCTAACTATAGTATTAATTTAAAAAAAAAAAATTGTCTATTGGTATCACTGTTAAAAAAAATCGCTAATTATTTAATTGCATCAGTTAAGCGTAACTATCAACAGTAATTAAAAAACTCTAAATAATTAAATTAAATCTCCAGCCATCCAGCTGTCAATAGTATTATTAGTACTCTTAATAAACTCCTTGAGTTCATCGACCCTCTTAGAAATTTTATTAACCAGCTTGTTAAGTATCCTGGCCTCTTCCTTGACATGTTCGACCATCATGACAACCTTGTCTTTGCTGTTATCATAATAATTTCCATCAACGAGCTGCTGGTGAGTATTAAAGACCTCCAGATATTTTTCCGCAGTCGGCGACCTGGGCAGCCTGACCCTGGGCAAGTTTCCATTGACACTCGTGCAAGTGGAGTCCAGGTCTCCGCAGCACTGAGACCAGAATCTCAAATCAACCGCCGGGATGTCCTGACAAGAAACCATTTTCTCTCCATCTGTTTCAGGAAGCACGAAGACATTCTTCTGAATCCTGGTGATGTTGTCTCCATTGTCGCATAAAATTCTTGCGAGGCTAGTCTGCTTGATCTGCTGGAGCTGCTCGGGCTTGAAGGTCGAGGGGTTTTCGTACCAGAGCCGGTCAGCGTCTCTGGTCCGCTTGAATTGCTCGAGAAGAAGACACTTGAAGAGCGGACCGACCTTTGCTCCAGGCAATTGGTCCTCCAGAATTCCTCCGACCCAGACGTCGATGTTCCCCGGGTGTCCGTAGAGCTCCTGGAGCTTCCTCCGGACCTTCGCGTTGGATATTTCATTAGCAAGCTCGTCAAAGCTGTCAAATTCGTGGGAAAAATTGCAGAACTTTCTCCACTCTAGGTACCCTGGAATTCCATGCTCGCGCGCTCGCTGGATGTTCATCGCCGCCAGGTCCAGCGCGACAGCGTGAGCAGTTCTGAACAGCTGCTCCGTCAGCTCAGTGTTGAGATTTTCTTCGGGCATTTTGAGCTTCGCTGCAGTCGCGAACATTCCCCGGAGAAGAGGATCTACTCCGCCTTCGTCGACCAGCCGCCAGGGAGAGAAGAAAGCATCTCGCAAATTCAAAGGACCCTGAGGAATGCTAGACAAGTCTTCGTTCAGACGCTCCAATCTCGGCTGGATTATCGAGTGTCCGAATCTTAAAGCTGCTGTCGCGAAGACGTTGGAGATACTCGCGTCTAGCTCGGGATTGTAACCCGTCCAGGTACCTATTAGTTCTTCAGTAGTTTGTCCGAATATTATTGGTAGCCAGTGCTGGTAAGTTATGTGCTGCATCTCCGCGCCTACTATTTTTCGGGATTCTTGGTAAAGTCTCTCCCCGCTCCAGTGGGGGTTCAGTTCCCCGAGAATTTGCGCTATTCGGTTGTGCTCTCGCAGCCAGAGTGTATGCATCGCTAGTAATCCTACCTGCTCGTTTGCTCGGATGTCTCCAGCGACGAAGCAGTTTATTGTGGATTCTATGGGGTTTCTTCGGCAGTCGACGAATTGGCCAGGTGTTGAGTAAGGTAGCAATGGTTTTTTACCTGAAAAATATTTTTAATTAATTATAATAATAAAAATTTTGAACACGTCAGTATTATTATTATTTTTTTAACAAGCTTAAAATTAATAGAAATAATAAAAATTTTTTTTTTTTTTTTTTTTTTTTTTTTTTTTTTTTTTCTTTTTTTTTTTTACCAGGTAAAGTAACTCCTTCTCTCAGTAATCCTCTATTGTCATTACGGTCAGCATCATTATTAAGCGACCTTGATGGAGTCATATCTCTGAGATCCAAAGCCAGATCATCGTTGTATCCATAAACCTGAGAGGCGTCTAAATAACTAGTCAACTGATTCATCTGCTCCCGAAGCATAATTCCTTGACCCCAGAGAATACTAGTCATTCCGGAACCGCAGACCGCGCTCGTCCGTATGAAATCGATGCACCGTCTATTAGAGATTCTTGGATCCCCCGGCGGCACTTGCATGGGAAAGCACGGCGCTGCGTTCTCACAGGACTTTTTACAATCTATTCCGTCCCAGGACTCGGAAGAAACAGCTGGCAAAGCGTGGTCCAAATCGTGGTCTAGAAACTGGCCCCACTGCATCACCATGTGCGTGATCCTCGAGTCTGACGATATCTTTGTTGTAGAAATAAGCTTGGTGGACACCAACCTCGCGGGAGGTTTCTTGAATCCGTAGTAAAGCCTCGAGGGGTCCCAGCCGATGGGTTGCGAGAACCCGTTCTCGTAAATCGGCTGGAGTATGCGGCGGAACCCGGTGTAAGACGATCCCCAGGTGGGATGCTTCAAATTGTTGCAGCTACCGTCTATGCTTCTGTACTTGGTGTGGAAGCATAAATTATTGCAAGTGTGTTTTTTTCTGTGCCCGGTGCAGCCTGAAAGTCTTTCTATTTCTGCTATCTGCTCGGAGGTCAGTATGTCCTCGTATTTGAAGGGTGTTGATGAATTTACTGACATTCCTTTGTCCATGAAACGCCGGATGTTTAGTAGAGTCCTTTCGAAAATTTCTGCTGGTCTTGCTGCTGCTCTGGCGACTGCGTTTGGGAACCTGGTGATTTTTATTTTGATTATTTTAATTTTTGATTGGAAAAAAATTTATATTAAAATTTTTTTGGTTGAAAAAATTGGTTTAAAAATGATTTATAAAATTTATTATTAAAAATTTTAATTAATGCATTGAAAATTAATTTTTTTATTTATATTAAGGACTAAAGAATTAAATAAATTATAAATTATTAATTTCCAAAATTTTTAATAAAAATCAATTATAAATTTTTAATTTAATTCCAAAAATTAAATAATTAATCTTTAATTAAAAATAAATTAAAAAAAATAAAATTGAAACTCTGACCTAGTGACGCGGAATGGATCAAAATGCCTTGGCTCTTTGGCATCATTCTTAACTCCAAAGAGCGACTCAAGCGTCTGATTAATAGCTCGGTCAATTGTCTCAGTTGCGTCATTAAACGCACGCCTTATCAGCGTGTCAGAGGTGGACCCAATGCTGTTGCTGATGGTGTTGCTGCTGCCCAGGACTGGGTGTACTTGCAGCAGACATTGCGCGGTGACGCGTCCATTATTATTGACAGCAGTGCACTCGTACCGTCCGGAATCCGCCAGCGAGATGTTCTGGATGTACAGCGAGCCTCCCCGGGAGATTTTTATCGAAGAAACTCTCGGCTCCAGCGCACTGCCGTCCTTTTTCCACTGAATTACAGGCTTAGGTTCGCCCGCGGCGCGGCAAGGGATCTCCACGGTGGCTCCCACTTCGCTGTCCAGGTTCTTTGGGGGCTCGTAGATCAATTTCGGGGGGCTGGAATTTTTTTCCAGCACCCGCAAGTCCGCGCTGACCTCCGCGAAGCCGTTGGCATTGCGAGCCTGGCAGACGTATCTCGCTGAGTCCCGAGGTGTTGCGGAGAGGATTCTTAAAATTGAGGACTGGTCTTGGAGATATATTCGCTGGTTGTCGGAGTAAATTCGCTGCCCGTCTTTCCACCATTCTAGTGTTACTGGCATCTGGCTGTCTGCTTTGCAAGTGAAGCTTATGTCTTCTCCGGCTGTTACCGTTTGGGAAGATGGTAACTGGAAATTTTTTAATTGTTGATTTTATTATTACAATTATTTTAAAATTTAATCTTGAAATTTTTATAATAAACTAATTATTATAAAAAAAAATTTTTTTTTTTTATAAATATATTAAAAAATTATCAAATGTTTCAATTAAAAAATAATTATTTTAAATTGTATCTTTCAAAACAATTGAGTAATTATTTTAAACAATGAATTAAACATAATTAAGATCAAAGATACAAACTCTAAAATAGATTTCTAAAATCAATTGAATCAATTATATGAATTGAATAAGTATATTTATTAAGCATTATCTAAAATTAATATCTTTAATCAGTGAATCACATTATTATCGAGTTCCGACAATCTTATATCCCATAAGACACTTGCAGTTGAGTATTACTCATACATTAATTAATTAATTAATTGCTTAATTTGTGACATATTTTTTTTTTTTTTTTTTATTTAATAATAAATAATTAATTTAAAAATTACCTGAGTAAAACGAATCGCCGGGCTGACAGTAATAACAGCGCGAGCTTTCCGAGAAACTTCAGCGCCCATTTTACTCTCAGCAATACACTCATACTCTCCAATATCATCGACAGTCACTCGAGGAATAACAAGAGTCCCGTCTTGTTTCAAAATGTACTTTTTGCCGTCGACATTAACTTGGTCGGAGTTTCTCATCCATTTAACAGCCGGCTTTGGATCCCCATCAACGCGACAAGTGAAGTATGCAGTCTCGCCTTCTTGCACTTCAACATCTCCGGGACCTTGGAGTATTTTTGGAGTCTCTGAAAGTTTTTATTCGTAAATTAGTATCAATTATTTAAGAATAATTATTTTTATTAAAATTAAAATTTTTAATTATAATTAAAAAGACTTACTGCAGTGAAAATCGTGTATCGTCATAGTTGTCAGTGACTTGCCCTGCATTTCTTCAGGCGACTGACAAATAGCAGCCATCTCAGTCGGCTTATCTCTCAATCTCTCTACCAGCCACAACAAATCACAATCACAGACCAGATCATTGGAATCGAGCCGCAATCTGGTCATCGAGCCGATATTCTCGAAAGCAGCGGCGGGTATTTTCTTCAGCTGATTGTTATGCAGAAATAGCCGCTCAAGACGAGGTAAGTTGCTGAATGTGTTGGGCAATATCTCCATAAGTTTGTTGTTTTGCAGATAAAGCTGTCTCAGATTCGGCAAGTGTGAGAACGCCCCGGGCGTTATTGATGTTATGTAATTTTTATACAAATAAAGAATCCTCAGCCTCGGCAGCCCGATGAAAGTATTTGCGCTTAGGTGCTTTACTTTGTTGTCATTCAGGAGGATTGTGTCCATGTGCTTGAGACCGTGGAATGTCCCCGGTTGTAAGTCCACTATGTCGTTGAATCGTAAATCTCTGGAGAATTATTTTATATGGAAGATTTAATTTTGTCAAGGTCATTTTTTTTTTTTTTTTTTAATCATTGATATTTTTAATTAAAGATGTAAGCTCATTGAATGAAAATATTTATTTATTTATTTATTTTTTTTTTTCACAGGAAACATTATTGGGAACTGGATGTTTAAGCTATCTCTGTGTATTTTTATCTCTGATTCAAATAGTGGCGTTTATTTTAACAGTCTAAAATTATGATTTATTATGACTTATTTTTTGATAAATCTTTCTGGGTATCTAAATTTAAATTTAATAAATATTTTCATTTTTATATTGTGACTAAAATATTTATCGTGTTCTCATTAAAAAAATTTTAAGTTGAGACAATGCTGGTATTTATTCCTGACAATTATTAATGAACGGCTGATAACTTTTGATGACGAATATCTATTTGGGTCGTTATTCTTGATTTTTTTTTTCAAAAAGTTGAGTGTATTTTGCTAATTTTATGATAATTAAATCAACAGGCACCAGATTTTTTTTTCTTTTTAACTAATATTAAATAAAATTACATCAATAATTTTTTTTAATACAAATTGAATTTTATAAAAAATTTTGGAGTAAAAATCTTTAAAATCGTCAAAAGCTGTTATTTAAAGTCTTTAAGGATTTTTATGTTCCATAAAATAATTATAGTATTTATTCGCAAAATAATAATCACTGTAATTATTTGCAGCGCCAGCATAAAAAACTTAAATTATGCATATTAAACGCCACATAATCAATCTTTATTAAATTAAAGTAAAAAGATTATTCATGTTTTTTTTTTTTTTTTTTTTTTTTTTTTTTGTAAAAAATTGTTAATGGATTTTATTATAAGAATGAATAATGTTTGTTGATTTATAAATTTAATAATTACTACAATAATTTTAAATACACTCTTTTTATAGCAAAGTTAAATAATTTTATAAAATAAAATTTATTTAATAATTTAATAAAAAAAAATAAAATGACTTACAAAATAGTAGTATTCGTCGGAACTCTTGGCACAAAAGTAATCCCTTGATACATACATCTGACACTGGAGTGATAGCACCAACATTTATCAGGACAATTAATAAAAAAACTATTTTTTTCCAGCGTATGGACCTCTAATCCCAGAATGAGCACCAGAAGCACCAAACTGCAGCACAACTCATTGAAAAGTTTCATTTTGCCGTGGAGGAATCCGTCAATCAGCACCAAGTAAGAGTAAATCCATTAAAAAAAAACCCAATTAAAAATACTTTATCCGGTAGACTTTGAAGATCACATTGCCTGTTTTATTTCTTCTTCACAAAACTGATATATTTAATTAAATTCAATGCAAGCAGCATGTAGACTTAATAGTACGTGGGCAAGAATAAGCTGCCGAGCAACCAGCAACCAGTAATATGTTGAATATACACATTAAAACTCACGAATCCACGAGGCAATAAAAAGACTAAGAGCAAGAATAAGAAGAAAAGAAAGAGAAGGAGAGTGAGTTATTGGTTGGAAGATGGAGTAAGAAAATAGAAGAAAAGGTAGAGGCCAACCGAGAAGGTACAAAAATTAATACTTAACTATAAGTATAAGTTCAAGACACAACAGTAGGAGTGATCAACTAAGACTGAAGACAAGCTAAGACTCTAGAATTATTCAGGCAAGACTGGGAATATCTCCATGTATGTGTAAGTACATATCATATGTGTATGTATAGTTTAATACAATAATATTTAATTTTATTATTATTATTATTATTTTTTAAAATATAAGCTCATCCCGAAGTTACACTCATCAAGAGCTTTCATTTGAGTACCCACATGTATTTTTGATATATAATATATATATATATATATATATATATATATATAAAATATATGAAAAAATGATGTGGGTACTCAAATGAAAGCTCTTGATGAGTATAACTTCGGGATGAGCTTATATCTTTGAAAAACACAGCATTTGACCAGATACAAGATCATTTCTTCATTTCTAAAAGTATAAAAATTTTTAATTAATAATTAATAAATAATAATATTAATAATGATAATTTTTAAAATCTTGATATTAATATTATCTAAGACTCTAGAGTTATTCAGGCAAGACTGAGAATATAAGTATGTATAAGTAATCACACGTGTATGTATAATATAATATAATATAATATTAAATATAACAAGATAACCGATGTATATACTTGATATTATATTGTAATTTATAATAATAGCAATAAGTAATGTTATACTAATGCTTGAGTGCAGTAAGATATATGAACAAAAGGTTTCCGCTGGAACCAGAGACGAACTTTTTTAACACATTCAGCCGGACAGCGGCTCTATGAGTGACACTAGCTTGACTGAAACTTTTACCAACGCGGTACCATGCCACACATGAATCACACTTGAATGCGGAGATGGAGAACACTGTGGTAGATGGAGATTGTAAAATCAACCAAGAATCAACTGGATGTATGGTATATATATATAAGTATAATGCTATGCTGGCGATACCAGACTTCTCAGCCTACTCTTATACTCAAGTAGTTTTATATTTTAAGTATCTGCTGCTACTTGGAGAAAGGGAGACTTTACTCCATGGTAATATTCTGTTGAATGTATTTATGTCACTGCGTTTCTGATCCGATAATTTTTTGGAAAAATTTTTAGTTTATAGTTTTTATATTTATTTGATAGATACTATTGAAAGTTATGAATAAGAATTATTGATATTTATACAATAGTCATTTTTGTTGGGTTTATCTATATTTATTTGTAGTTTATGATATCAATTTTATTTGGAATGATAAAAATATGTAAATATTGAAGATAAATATTTTGTTGCAATCTAGAAATTTTTTTCTTCTTCTTTGTTATGTAATTTATTGGTCAGGGTTCTTTATTATTATTATTATTTTTATTTCTTCATTGCTAAAAATTTTCCATTCATAATAATAATAATTAAAAAAATATTGATTTTATGATTATTATTGGATTAAAAAAAATAGATGAAGAAATTAAAATTAACAATAAAATTATTACATAAAAATAAAATAATAAAATATATTTAATATGAATTTATCTTACTTAAATTTAGTCTCTATAAAAACTATAAAAGTGATAAATTAATACCTTAAAAAAAAAAAAAATTGAATGGATACTTAATATTTTCACTCAATAAATAAAATAAATAAAAAAAAAAAAAAAAAAAAAAAAAAAAATCAAAAGCGATAAATTATAATTATGTGTCTACAACTACTTAAAAATGGATTTAACACAAAAATGATGACTTAAAAATAATAAAAGAAGAAATTAACATATGAATAACACCCAACAAAAATTCCTAAATTTATTTTTTATAGTCAATAGCCTATTTTTAAAATTAAAAAAAATTACAAGCTAGTTAAAATAATCACATCATTAATTATTATTTTAGGATTCTTTATTCGGATTCCTAATATATACACTGCCTTATTCTAAACTTACATAACAAATGTTAATAGTTATCTTGAGTCCGTACGAAATAAATTTACATCGCCTTCAATAGTAGTAATTATTTATACAGATCAGTATAATAATAATAATAATAATAATAATAATAATAATAATAATAATAATAATTATTATTATTATTATTATTATTATTATTGCTATTAAATATGTTTATCCAAAAATAGCAGCTGACTCAATTATATACAATACAATACTTGACCCTCATACTTGTTTGTTACGCTAAATAATTGCGATGATTTATTTCATATTATAACATATAACATATATAATTTATCTTAATTGATATATAAGTAATAGAGTAAGACTAAAATATAATAATAATTATTCCGATACACATTTCGCATTTTATCGCTAAAAAAATATAATTAAACCAAAAAATACCTCTAAGTATTTTTATTTTTTCTATAAATCACAAGTCAATAGTGAGTACGCCAAGTATGTAATAAGTAATTAGTGTGTACACAAAATTTAATTTTTTATTTTTTAATTAAAATGAAGCTTAAATATTTACACATTAATCAATGTATAAAACAATCTTAAAAATAATATTAATCAATATAATAAAAAATAAATTAATAATTTTACGCGAGCTTCATGTAGATAGTCCTATCACGAACTTTGCAATTTCTGAGCTCCCTAAGAGCGCGTTGAGCTTCACTTGGTGAAGAAAAAGCGACCCGGGCGTCTCCAGTGGGCATTCCGCGTTCGTTGTACCGCCGAATGACATGCTCGCGTTTGATATCAAAGTCCCCGAAGAATTCGATGATTTCATTGATGTCCGCTTTGAAAGGAACATTCTCCAGGCTGAGAACACATCCAGGTTTTCCAAAGCCTTCAACGTAGTCCATGGCGGGCGGCCTGTTCCCGGAACCGTTCCCAGAATTAGATCCGGAGCTGGTGAGCCCAGGAACAAGAGGTCTGAGGGGCATGTTGATGATTCCGGGCGGAGGAGGTGGAGGAGGAGGAAGTCCACGCATACCGAAGCCATTATTAAATCTGGGTGAGTGGTAGTTCATCATCTGGGGCCCCCTGGGCCTGGACTCATGCATGCTGAACGGAAAATTCTGCTGGGGGTCCATCCATTGGCCCGAGGCGCCAGAAGACTCGGGGTTTCCCAAGGTGTCCAGCATCTTGTGTCTCGAAACCAACTCGACAGTCGGGAAGCTCTTCCCCATTGGAAGACCATTCTTGGCCAGAGCTCTGATCGCTTCTTCGGGAGCGTCAAACTCGCAGAAGCACTCGCCCATTGGCGTCCCGTGCTTGTTGACCATCATGTGGATCCTTCGGGGAACAATTCCAATGTCCGAGAAGAAGTCCAAGATATCCCGGTCTCCGGTCTGGAACGGAAGCCCTCGAATGATAATACAATCCGGAGTGTTGCCGCTGTCTGCATTAGAGCTGTTATTGCTCAGCGTTTCTTGCTCGTGGATCCTCTTCGCCTTGACAAACTTGTCCTCCGGAATACTAACCGCAGTAATGGGAATCGGCCCAATTTTAAGCGAGGAACTCAGCGCGGCTTTTGCGTCCTCGACTCTGGAGAACTGTACAAAAGCTCCAACCTGGACAGAGTCGTCCTTCGACGACGGGGACAGCAACGCCGTGGAAGAAGTTATAAACAGGTCGTTTATCTTCCAGTCTTGGAACATTTTAGCGATATCCATTTCTTTGGCGAAGCTCGGCAGCTCGTTTATAAAAATACACGAGGAGTTTTGAGGATCTGACGGCAAATCTTCAACACTGCTGTTGCTGTTATTGTTAATATTAATATTACTACTACTACTACTACTACTATTAATCAAATTATTATTAATGTTATTATTACTAGGCCCCTCGCGATCGGGGTTGTAAGAATCCACGGCCTTGTCGAAAATACTCTCATCAAGCGAGCAGATCTCCACTTCAGAGCCTCTTACGAACCTCGGAGTGTTCATCGCGAGCTCTTTGCCCTCCGGCTTGCTGAACTTTATATAAGCAATGCCGACTCTGTTTCCATGAGTGTCGTTTATCAGCTTGAGCCCGTCTTTTCGGATAAAAATACCCTGGAACGCGTGACGGATGTCACTGTAAGACGCGTTTAACGGCATATTTCTTACTTCAATGCAGTTTCCCCCTTTGCCTTCAAATCTTCCATTGTTCCCAGAATTGGAACCACGTTCCGAGGTGTAGAGGTCGCTGTAGTTCGAGGACTGGAACGCGTATGGGTTACGTCGCCCGTCTAGTTCCTGCATTTTTGTCATTAAGGAATGGTTGTTGCTGTTATTTCTAAGGGTATTTCTATAATTGCTGTTATTATAGTCTCTATTAATATTATTAGCGCTAGAATTAGCATTAGGATTATTATTATTATTATTATTATTATTATTGCTATTATTAGCATTATTAGGATTATTAGCATTATTATTACTGTTGTTACTGAAATTTTCAGAGCCAAAATTACCCGGCGGACGTGACGGGAATCTCAAGTCATTAAGACGAGGCAATTCGTTGCCTCCAGGCGAAGGATTTCCTGGCCAAGAGTGTCTCTCGCGATTAATCGCGGCAATATTAGAATTATTAATACCAGGCATGCTCAAATTGAGACCGTTGTTAAGAGGGAACTGTGCGGGCATGAGCGGAGGCGGACAAACTCCGGGAACAGCGCCGGGGAATCCCAGAGCCCGAGGCTCGGGATCTTGATGAGGAATAGCGGCAATTCCAGCGCCTAGAATTCCAGGTGCGATCATCATTTGCATCTGGGTCTGGGGAGGAACCTCCCAAATGCCGTTCTCGATGGTCGGGTGTCTCTTGGAGTTTTTCCCGAGCATGGGCTTGTCTTTGGAAAACTGACCCACGCAGACGACGTCGCTGGTGTCGTCGTTGTCCTGCTGGGAGTCCTTGTTTCTGCGGTCGCTGTAGCGCTTGCTGTCGCGGTCGCGATCGCGGGACCTGGTGCGGTCTCGCGACCGTGAGTTGTCTCTGCGACGCCTTCCGCGGTCTCGCCGGTCGCGATCGCGGTCTCTGGACCGGGAACGATCGCGGCGGCGGCGATCCCGGTTGCGGTCCCTTCCGCGGTCTCTGTCGCGGGAGCGAGACCGGTCGCGAGACCTGGAACGCTCGCGGCGCTCTTTTCTGTCTTTGGAGTCTTCCTCCTTTTTGACTTCCTGCGGCGGCTTGATCTGGAGCTGGTGCTGCGGCTGCAGGTGCTGGTTCATTACTGGGACTCCTGGGACGGGGACTGGGTTCTGCATGAACGACTGCAGGGACAGAGTTTGCTGGCGAGCTGTCTCGATCACCTTTTGCATCTCTGTTCGCGAGCTCAGGAGTAATTTTATCTTCATCTCCTTTATTTTGCCCCCGTCGTGCATCATCGCTTGACGCGCATCTTCGTCGGTGCTAAATTTTAGAGAAAAATAAAATATACCACGATGCAGTAAAATTTTTTTTTTTTTTTTAACATTGATCATGGTGACCACAGATTTTTTTTTTTTTTTTTGGGGGGATTTAGATAGTGATAATTGGGAAAATATTAATTAAACTTGATATATTTTGCTTTAATCATCATCAGCTGGCTCTCTTGCTTCTTTACTCTTATTTCTGGATAGTGATAATTTTATATAATTTTTTATAATGATCCTAATAATATGTATAACTTAAATTTAATTTATTATTAATTAAATTGATTAAAAATTACTTGAGTTATTTAATTTTTGTTTATATACACAGAAAAAAAAAATTAGAATCAAGCAAATAATTTTTCTCTTAATTTAATTTTTTTTTTTCAAAGTAGAGTAGAATTAATAAAAAAAATTTTTATAGCTCTGCCAATATTATTAATTAATTATAAATAATTTTATTGAGTAACCCTGCCATTAACTTATGCCTTTTAGGACTTAATAAAGGAAAAATAAAATTAAAAAAAAAAATTTTCCTTGATGATAATTTTCCCAACGGCGATTACGACCAAGATTTGTGATTATAACGTGGCCACCATGGTGCTACTATGATTATTATTATTATTATTATTATTATAAGAGAGGAAACAATAGAAAAGTACAACTTAATTTATAAAAAAAATAGAAGCAGCTTTTTCTAAAAATAATTGTGTGGATTGTTGAGAGACAAAACAACTTTACCTGAACGCAATAAAAGCATCGCCCAATTCGCCGCCGACAATGTGAACGCCGCCTTCGGGAATGCTGAGCCCGCGGAAGAATTGACGAATGTCCAGTGCATTCGCAGACCACGCCAGATTTTGCAGCCTGATAATAACGCTCATTTTTCAGCTTATGTGTGACTAATTACAAATACGCACACATAAACACGATTATTTGATATCTGGAACCGAAGGGAAGTCAAGAACGAGTTAATTAATTGTCAGGGTTTTTACCAAAACTTTTAATATTTTAGATTTATTGTTAATAACTATTGCTATTTCTCTGATATACTGTTGAAATGCTTCTAAGATAAAAATTTAACGGCTCAAGACGGTCATAGTAAATAATAGTAATAAATTCGATCTTAAACTAACAAAGCTTATTTTAATTAAAGATTCCTCTGTTTGCAGACGAACCAAGTGTCAATTGAAGTAATTGCAACTAGCGTCGAGATTTTTTCAGCAGCAATAAATAATTATCCAGCAGCAAGATCACCAGCAATCGAGAAATCATAAAAAGATTTCAGAGTCAACAAGTATTCTGTGCTTCAGACATAAGAAATTTTTAAATAATAAAATCTAGCAACCTTGCAGTCACTATGTGATATAAATAAATAAAATTTTGATTTATTAAATAATGACTTTTGTTAAATTGGGCTGTACTTTTTTAACTATTGACATTTTTTAAAATATAAGCTCATCCCGATGTTACACTCATCGAGACCTTTCATTTGAGTACCCACATGCATTTTTCATATATTTTTCATATATACATATATATAATATATATAAATATATGAAAAATTAATGTGGGTACTCAAATGAAAGGTCTCGATGAGTATAATGTCGTGGTGAGCTTAAATATTTAAAAATGTCAATCGTTCTCAAGATACAAAGTCATTTATTAATTATGTATCTAGAGATAGAGCATTTTCAAATGCAGCATAAATACTTATCATAATAAATTAATTATCGGTGAAAATGATATGAAAGACCTTTGCAATGACACTAAATTTCACTAAAAAAAAGCCGATTTTATAATACGACTATCCTAGATACAAAATTTTTCTTATTTTCTTAATAATCTTAATAATATAGATTATTTAAATAGAATATTGTCAAGCATAGATAAGAATATATTTGTGTGAAAGATTATTGTTTCCGTCCTCAGGCACGCTGAATCTCCTTCGATGAGTTACTGCTCCATAAAATACCGCCGCTATTTTATTAGACAATCACAAGTATTAATAACGATCGTGTCAGAACGATTAGATGGATATTCAAGTGCTGATTAGATAAGAGCTTCAATGCTGGTACACATTGATACTTAGTTTATGATTAATAGCCAACCCATCTCACACTCCACTCGCATTCAATTTGTATCACAATAGAATTTTTTTTTTTTTTTTTTTGAGTAAATAAAGGTGCCAAGTTTTATTTATATTTTAATAAAAAATTTTTTTCATCCTGCAAATTTAAATTGTTAATTTTTAAATAATTAAATTAAAAAAATTTGTGTTTAAAAATCACACTGTGCTTAATTTGTATAATTTCAAGAAGAATAGACTGAATAATTTTAAGTACTGTTATCAGGTAATTTTTTAATTAAATCATTTAATTGATTAATTAAAAAAAAATTGATAACTGTCTGAATAAAAAAATAAGAGCTGGTTCCAATTATTTAAAATAAAATTATATTAGCAGAGTTTTTAACTCTGCTATTTGATTTTAAAATCACCGGATACTTATCCGTAAAATGTTTTCTTATCAAATAGTCTTTAGTGATATTTATTAAACGGAATATAAATTTATAAATCAATAGACCGAATCCAAATACTGTTATCAAGTTAATTTTTTCGGTGTAAATTGTAGTATGTAATTTAAAATCAGCTTGGTAACAGTATTAAATATTTGATAATAGCTAAAAAGTCAGAGCTTACAATTCACAGTTGATTAATCTTTTGAATAAAAAAGTAAGCTGATCAATAAATAAATAAACCTCTGAAATCTTATTAGATACAGAGAAATTAACAGTAATTTTATCCGGCCAGATTATTTATTCAAATCTCCGGGAATGTATTCAAGTGTAAGAAGTTGATAAAAAAGTTTATTCTGATATTTATTACACCTCTAGGAGATAATTAAAATCCTCGATTCTCGGCTCGGTAACTTATTACTTACCTCAGGATATATAAATAAAATAAAAACTTTAAAATATATAATAAATGTTATTTAAAAAAAAAAAAAAAAAAAAAAAAAAAAAAACAGCTTAGTATTGTAATAAAAATAAAAAATAAAATAAGTGAATAAAATATTGTCAATGATGAGAAATTATTTTAAATAAATACTTATTTGTTTTATTACATTTGAATTACTTTGAATCGAATTACCTTAGCAGGAACTTGAGAGACAAATATCTGGACTCTGGATACCGGTGCAGTAAAACAACGTCGCTTATAATTATTTCGCAGGGTTTGTTTCAATTAAAATTTTATTTTCAATTGCGGCAACGAAAAAATACGTAATCGATTTGCAGTAAATTCATTAAATTCGATCTTCGTAAGTGCACTCCAAAATTATTGTGGTCATGTTGTGTAAATCAGCTTAAATATCAGAAAAACACATCCACTGCTGCCTAATTATCCTGCAACACAATCATTTTTGTTTTTGTTTCCGACGTTGATTCTTTCAGATGAACTTTTTTCTCGTTCAATTAATGCAAATTAAATTTAAATAGAATTTTTTTTTATTTTTTATTACTGATCATTTTTTTTTTTAACACTCATTTTTAAAAATAATTACATCCCTCCCTTTTTGCACACACACATACACACATTTTATTTATTTAATTAATACTCAAAATTTTATTTTTTTTTATTGAATATATATATTATTTTATATTATATAAAATAAAATATAGGGCGATAAAAATATAAAAAGAAATTTACTGTAAATAATCGTCGCAAGGTTCAAAATGTAATAATGCTGAAGTTAACCGTCAGCTTTCAATTTTAAAAATTTTAATAACAATTTAAAATCAATTACAATAAAAAAATGCTTCTAAAAATTTTCACTTGTAATTTTTATTAATTTAATTTTTTTTATAATAATTGCATTATTATAAAATTTTAAAATAATTTTTAATGTCTGCCAACTTCAGTGTCATAAAATGTAATAATTAATTATTTAATTAAAAAAAAAAAAAAAAATTCATGCGAGACGATTTTATTGAAATAATTGTGTATGGAAACAATTATTTATTGAAGACTGTGTAAATATCATAAATGGTCGCCATTACCAGAAAGTATTTCCATGTTTTATATCTATTAGTATATATAGATATATTGACGTGTTATATCGAATAAAAGAGACGTAGATATATGTATGTATAGTAATGATTAATTACTATAATAATTTTGTTCCTTAGAAAATAGCAAACTCACCAAACTAACTCTAAAAATGATGATGTTTAATATATTTATATAGATATATATTTTAATTTATTCACACGTGCATACTGTAAATTAAATAGCTGTCCTTTAAATGTAAAAACGACGCTGTGTATATTATTTTATTATAGAATGTGATTACAAAATGCTTGTCGCCTGAACACACGAACGATAATGTTGATGGTACAAAATGGCGGTCATTTAGTTTAGCTGCGCGTCAATTATTTACGCAGATATCGATGTGCGCTTATCGATTTTTATTTCGCGCCATCTGGTGGGTTTTAAATTTGCGGGAAAATATAAATATGTTGACAGTCAAAGTGTCAGTTTAATTGTTTTAATTAAATTAAAAAATTAATTAAATATTAATAATAATAATAATTGACAACTTCAAATTTTTAAATAAAAAAAAATGTAATTTCACTTTTTTAAAAAATAAAAAATCGATCAGCTGTTTTTAAAAAAATAACAATATTTATTTTGATTTTTTTTTTTAACTAAGCTTAAAAAGTGTCCACAAAAAACGACAGTAGAGAAAAGTGGTCAGCTGTGATTGGTCGACTCTCAATTAAACATCCAATCAACGGAGATATTTATTCGATATATATTTTTATCCGTGCAATGATAAATAATCCTGAGAACCCGGTGTTAATATTCGTAATTCGCGATTCGCGATTGAAGATTGAATTTAGTGGGCTTTAAGTGAGTACCAGAGATCTAGATCTAACTAATAATTTAACATTCGAGACTCGAGCAAGTATTTGAATAAATAAATGTACTTATTGCTGTAATTAGTGAGTGTATTTGTCAAGTATTTATTTAGTCCGAGTCTAGGCAAGCGGTAAGTGTGAGTTTGATGTGTGGATACGATCAAGGTTTGAAGCATCTTGCAATATCTTTTCAGAGCTGAGAAAGACAAGGAGGGAGAAGAAAACGGAGACGAGGAAAGAAGGGAGAGGGAAGAAAAGTGAAGTAGTATCTTTGTCTCGTTCTTGCACACGTTCCACCCAGGGAGCAGTGTGATGGTGTTTGTTGGTGTCGTGTGTTAGTGAGGGTAAAAAGGCACAGTTGCTGTAATGGCCGCCGTGTCATGAAATGAAGGTGCCCAGCCAGTGTTGCGGTCCCATAATGGAGGATAACTCCAGTTCAACTTCACAAAATCACAATGGACCATTGTCGTCAGCTGGTGTTAATGTGTCACCTTCAAATGACAAACATCAAAACAGTGATAATGCTAGTGGTAATGGTAATAATAAAGATCAACGACCACAGTACTCGATGCCTGGAATTCTACACTTCATACAGCACGAGTGGGCTCGTTTTGAGCTTGACAGATCCCAATGGGAATTAGACAGAGCTGAATTTCAGGTATTTATTATTTTATTTTACATTTTATTTTATTTATTATTTTTTTTATTTTTAAATTCAATATTTTATTTTATCCAATTTGCTGGTTTATTATTTATATAGTTAGCTTTTGACTTTGTTTTAATTGTCATCTGACATTTTAACGGCTGATATCATTTTTATTTCCTTTTTTTAGATTCGGTCATCAAATAATCATTAATGCGCTGTTTTATTTATTTTTATCAAATTATTCGATTGATTTTTTGAGGAATTAAAGTTTACTTTGATGCTGAAAATAGCCGATCAGCTTTTAGTTTTCATAAACATTATTGAGGGGAAATAGAAAATTTTTTTAAGAGAATTATTTATGACACTGAAGTATAATAGTAAAGTTAGCCAACATTTTTAATTTTTTTTTTAATAATCAAATTAGAACAAAAAAATATTTTTAAAAAATTGCATGAGTAATTTTTTAAATTTTCTACATGTGAAATTTTTTTTTTAAATAATTTTTCAATAAAAAGAACTTCTAAAAAATTTTTTTAAATTGACCGTTGACGGTTAACTTCAGTATCATAATTTTTTACTATTTTTATTGACGCGTTAAATTTTATTTTATTTTACCATCAAAATGTGTGTCAATTAATAAATAAATTAATTAATTTTCATAAAAAATTTTGATAAAATTTAATAAAAAAAAAAAAAAAAAAAAAAAAATGTAATTTGAGACAATAAAAGTTTCATTTAATTTAAAATTTAAATTTGAAAATTTCTAGCCATTGTTAAAATGGAGTAAAAGTATTTAATTGCCGATTTAATTTATGTTAACAAGTATATAAATAGTATTTTTATTTTTATCTTAATGATAATAAATAGAAATTTTATTACATTGCAATGAAATGCTATGTACTAGAGCAATTACACGTTGTCAGCGTAAATAATAAAATGTATTGATAAGATCAGAATGTAAGAGTTTGATTTATAATGATTGCAATTGATTTTTAATTTATTAAGCTAAAAATAGTAAGCGCTAAATTAATTAATCTTTACTGTCAAATTAAAAAATAATTTTTTTTTATATAAAATATTTTTATAATAAAATTTTTTTTTTGTAGGCTAGAATAGCTTTTTTACAAGGAGAAAGAAAAGCTCAAGAAAATTTGAAAAATGATTTAGTAAGAAGGATAAAAATGCTTGAGTATGCTCTCAAACAAGAAAGGTAATATTTTTATTTTATTAATTATTTACTCCAAAAATTCAAAGCCAATTTTTACCGAATTGAAAATTGGAAAAATAAATCGATAAAATAAGTTTAATTTTTTTTTTATTATTTTTATGAAGGGCAAAATACCATGTATTGAAATATGGAACGGATATTGGAATCGAGGGGGATGGAAAGCCGCCTCTATACGAGGAGAGCACCACAGGTGATGGATCTGAAGGTGGTGGTGCTGATGACGAGGCATTCTTTTCATCCGTCAGTAATATATCATGGCGACAAGGACGTCAGTTATTACGAGAGTAAGATAATAATTAATATCTACTTAGAGTTTATATTGCGCTAAACAATTGATCATTAACTATGTTAAGAGCTTATCATCGGAACGGACGCTTTATTTATTTATTTACTATCTTGAAAGGAAGCCTCAAAAGTTCTCTATCTAATACTTTTATATATGATTTCAAATGTTTTTTTAAATAAGTATTAAACTCTTTACTTTATTAAATTAGTTACAAAACTATTTGTTAAATAATAATGTCATTAAAGATAGCAGTCTTGAAGATTTTTTAATTTTTTTTTTTAACAAAAAAATTTATTTAAAAAAAAATTGCATTTATTATTTTTAAAAATGATTAAAAAATTATAGAATAAATTTACAAGCAATAATTTAAGATTAATATTAAAAAATAATAAAATTAAAAAAAATTTAGATATTTACAAGAAATCGGATACACTGACACAATTATTGATGTAAGATCAAATCGAGTACGTTCATTACTCGGTTTAAATAATAATGCTGATACCGAAGAGATTCATACACCGGCTATAAATGGTAACGAAACGGCAACAAAACGTGTGCGGTATAATACTAACTACAAACGAAGTGTAGCAGCAAAAAAGGTAGAGGTAAATAACAAAACTAGTCAATTTTTTTATTTATTTATTTATTTATTAATTTAATTTAATTATTTTTATTTTATAAACTTAATACACAACAATATTACATTTTAATGAATTTTTTCTACACCTTACATAGTTACACATTTGTGAGGAAGTAGGTATAGTATGACGAAAGCGGGAAAAAAATGTCAGTAGTTATTATAAAATTTAATTACCCAGTTAAAATAAATTAAAATATCTCCTATATTTATTTTAAATATTAGTATAGTTTAAAATAAATAATTAGCATTATTTGTAGACACACGTACACTTAAACAGTCATGCACATGCGATTATTTTTACGTAGCCCGTATTGTGCTCTCTCTCTCTCTCTCTCTTTTTTTTTTTTTTTTTTTTTTTAATTGCCCTTATCGATTAATTGATAAAGAAAATCATTATAGCAGCAGCCATCATCACTCACGGAAGCAATAATATTCGACACAGAGGCATCTGTGATGGCTAACTTTGAATTTCTCGCTCACACTGACATTGACGTGGAGGAAGAGGACGTCGAGAATGAAGATGAGTTGTACGATCAAGACGTAAAGAAGCAGAAGCAAAATAAGGAATCGATAATGTTGGTTGAAGATGTCGATGTCGAGGCTGAAGAAGTATTCAATGAATTGAATCTTCTTACAGAAACAGAAGATCAATTGCAACCCAAACCGGCCATGACATTTCACTCTAATTATATCGGTTTGTTAATTAATTAATTTATTTATACGAGCAATAAATAAATAGGATTTTGATTTATTAAATAATAAATAGATTTACTTAATTAATTAAATTTATTTTAGCTCCAACAAAATCAGAAGAGCGTCTTGCAGCAATGGAGAGGCTCGGCGATTTAGCCCAATTGACTGTCAATAATGATGCGGAAGTAACCTACGACGTAAGTTTTTTTATTTAATAAATAAATTTATTTACACTTAGAAAAAAGATAAAAAAATAAAATAGAATGACAAAATAAATTTGCAGATGTCAGCTGCGCCAAGAGAAATATTTAGAAAAACATGGAACGCGAAGAACATCTTACGTTCTCACTTTGATTGCGTAAGATCCCTCGTCTTCCACCCAACAGATCCAGTACTGATAACAGCGAGCGATGATCACACTCTGAAATTGTGGAATCTGCAAAAAACAGTCCCGGCTAAAAAATCCGCGTCTCTTGACGTCGAGCCGCTCTACACATTCAGATCGCACACAGGACCGGTGTTGTGCTTGGCAATGTGTAACTCCGGGAATCGCTGCTACAGCGGCGGACTTGACAGTATGATACACTGTTGGTCAGTACCTTCAGGTAATATTGATCCCTACGACTCATATGAGCCCGGAGTACTCAGTCAGACGTTGACTGGACACACTGACGCTGTTTGGGGACTGAGTATGTTCCATCCACGGTCACAGTTGCTGTCTGTGAGTGCTGATGGTACAGTTAAGCTGTGGAATCCACAGAGCAAAGTACCATTGCTTAATACGTATACTTCTGAACAAGGTATTTGTTTTTTTTTTTTATTATTATTAATTATTCAATTTATTTATAAATTATTATTATTAATTTTTAAATTTAATAAAAATAATCCTAATTTTCAGATGGCATTCCAACTTCTGTAGATTTTGTAAGAGATGAACCACACAAAATAGTAGTAGCTTACGAAGCTGCTTGTCTAATATTCGACGCCGAAACAGGAGCCGTTGTATCGCGACTCGAGGGCAATGGTACTAAAGGCATTAATCGCGTAGTAGCCCACCCACTACAATCGTTAATTGTTGCGGCTCATGAAGACAGACACATTAGATTTTATGATCATCGCAGTGCCAGTCTTGCACACGCTATGGTCGCGCATTTGGACGCCGTCACTAGTCTCGCTGTGGATCCCCACGGGCTCTATTTACTATCAGGCAGTACGTATTATTATTATTTTTTATTTTTATATCACCACTATTATAGACTATGAATTTTATTTTTACTCTCATAGCAACCGTGATAGATTTAATTAATTAAACCTCGACCCAATCAACTGATTGATGTATCGAGATTAATATTTAATCAAACTCGACTGCTTCAGCTAGCTTTAGTCTAAATAAAAATTATTTATTAAAATAGAAATAAAATTATTTATTTATTTATTTTTTTTTTTTCTAGGTCATGATTGCAGTATAAGATTATGGAATATTGATAACAAGACTTGCGTACAAGAAATAACAGCACATCGTAAGAAATTCGATGAAAGTATTTTAGACGTTGCGTTTCATCCATCGTTACCGTTTATCGCGAGCGCCGGAGCTGATGCACTTGCTAAGGTATTCGCGTAAGTGATATTTTAAAAGTAAATAACAGAAAACTAAACAAACAGGAAAAAAATCACAATAATTAAAAAAAAAAAAAAAAAAAAAATCACAAAATACGTTTTCAACTACGAGTCTTTGTTAAAATTAGCGGATAAATCATGTGAAGCGGTTTTTGTACTCATGTTCTACGTTATTTTTTTTTTTAGATAGGTTTTTTTGTATGTACTCCACTTCCAAACTTGTTTTGAATGTTTTAAGGATCTATTACCATTGATAATTAGTTGTGAGCCGTAGTTAAGTATGTCAAACAAAAAAAAATATTAAAAAATTAAAAAAAAAATTTCAACATATTAAAAAATACTCATATTATATAAATATATAAATAAATATACATTGATAGAGATGAAAAGCAAATAAATAATAATTATTATTAAAAGTAAAGTTATTATTAATTAAAAATAAAATATAAACGTTAATGGCAAATCTAATAGATAAAAAAAATAAACAAACTTTGTAATAATATACTGTTTGAATAATGTTTTAATTTTTATTTTATGTGCAAATGCTATTTGTTATAAACTGTCACTAATTAGACGTGTAATCCTGTCGGCAGCGTGACAAAAATCCTTAATGTAATTCACCCAGACATTAAATGCGTATAATTAAATTATAGAAAGTAAAAAAAATTTTTTTTGAGGAGGTTCGTTAGTTTTTTTTTTTTTTTTTTGATCAATTATTTTTGTCAATAAATTTTTTTACTCGTTTTATTTTTGAGATTATTTAGTAATTTAGTTAAATAAAAATTTTTAATAAAATATCAACAAAAAATAATTAAAAAATATTAAAGGTTTAACAATAATAAAATTAAGTAATTTAAATGAATAAAATTAATTTATAATTTTTTTACCGATTTAATAATTTGTATAATTCATAAATAATACAATTAACTGATTAATGATAATTATTATTATAAAAACTAATAAATATTTCAATAATAATAATAATAATAATATACCAAAATCCGTAAAATTAAACTTGAAACTTTTGTAACTAACGATTCTCCTTGAGTTAAAAAAAGGATGATTGGAAAAAATGGAGGTAAGACTTTAATGAGAAGGTAAAAAAATAATTAAAAATTAAACAATTTTATTAAAATTGTTTTTTTAAAAAAAAAAAAGTCCGAAATGCACACTGCCGCAGTAACATAATATTTATCTTTATGTTAATTATTTATTACAATTATAGTTACTGTTGCACAGCCACTGAAGTTTAGTATCATTAAAAAAAATAATAAATAAAAAGAAGGATGAAAAAAGTAAAAGTTGGTCCAGTGAAAAAGGAAGTTTTAAAATAATAAATTAAATGTTATAATTAGTCTCCCATTACACGACTTTGCTGACTCTAATACTTGAGTTCCAGCATAATAGAAATTATAATTATAATTACAATAATTGATAATAATAATAATATTAATACTAAAGTAATAATGCGTAAGATTATGAAAAATACTAGACATAATAATTAATAACAATAAATTATAATTGTGTGTTTCACTGTAATATATTGTATTTAAAAATAGACAAAAAGACGTGTAACTTATAATGCATACTTTTTGTTTTAACGAGCTCTCTCTTGTTTTTTTATTTTATTATTTGTAGCAGTAGTTTTAAGATTTTTTTTTTATTTTAATCATTATTTTCTAACGTACTCGTTTTTTACAAGTATAAATAATTGATTAAATAATAATAATAATAATAAATGAATAAAAGCAATTCCAATGCATGGGCTTTATCTTAGACTATAAATTGCGTTATTAAATTATATAATAATAATTATTAATTAATTAGTGGAATTTAATGATTTTTTGACTGTATACGTTTACTATAAAATACACTTAGAAACTTTTTTATATAACTTTAACCTTTAAACTTACCGAAATTTATTATTTACTTGTCATTTTTTTTTCACTTTAATTATAATTATTCATTTTTTTTTCTCAGCTGTTATAAAATAAGTTATTTTAATTCTTTAAAAGTTATTCAAGTTTTTTTTTTTTAAGTTATTCAATTTTTTTAATGAAGTGTGACTGCAACTATATTTACAGCTTTCAAAATTGGCGCGCTTAAGTAGCGCGCCCCCTACAGGCGAAATAAAGAACTAGTTTTTCCGAAAATGGCGCGGCGGTGACTTGTTCTTTTTTCTTCTTCAAGAAAATTCATGAAAAATGGACAATTATTAATTTATTTATTACAAATAATGATTTTTTATTGTTCGTATTTATGAAAATTAATTTTAGACGATATTTTACAATGATTTGATGATAATTTAGTCAGAGTAGACTAATAATTCCAAAATTCAATCTCAAACTTCTCACCGGTAAGTCCAAAAATTTCAAAATATGAATGAAGCCGAAAAAAATAAAAAAAAAAAAAATTTGGCATGTAGAAAATTAAAAAAATTCCAAGTGTAATTTTTATTGATCAAAAAAATAAAAAATTATCAAATGTCTGCTAATTTAGTATCACAAATAATGACCAAAGGTAAGAAAAAAATAAGACATTAAATATAACATCAACATAAATATATTACAGATACATTCCATTGACTAGATAATCAGCGTCATGGGCAAAAGGTCCATGTCGCTTGCCCCTTTTCCTCAGCCCCCTCAATCTACAGGTAAACAAAGCGACCATCATTGCAGTGACGGTCAGCCCAAGCACCAGAGATATCACAGCTCCTCTGGGCTTCAATATTTCATTATTAACATCTTTGTTATGACTCTGCAAGTGCTCAGCATAGTGATGAACCCTCACCTCATGTTTCTCCGCTTTCTCACTCACTTTCTCAACATGTCCATTTTTATTGTCCACCAGGTCTTTATTTTTACCACTCAAATGCTCAGTTTTATCCCCAGAAATTTTAGCCTCCTTATTGACAATTTTCTGAGTCTCCAACTCTTTTTTTATGCTGACAGTCTCCTTGGTTGATATTCCATCAGCTGATTCCTAAAAAAAATCAATAAAAAATTTACACTAATAATTTTTTTTTAATTTTTACGTGGAATTTTTTAATTAAATTTTTTTCAATAAAAAAAAAATTTTTAAATGTCAGCTAAGTTAATTTTAGAAAAAATAAATTAATCACCTTATCATTTTTAGCGTCAGGATGACTACCATCAAGCCGAGACTCTTTTCTCGCTAAACTAACGGGAGGAATGGTGACAACTAACTTGGGAGCATCTGGAAGAGGACCTGGTTGCTGCCAGGATTCGTGGAGCTGCCTGGGGTAGTAAGGATCGTAGCGTTCGGGGTCAAGGTAAGGAGTTTCTTCAGGATTATTATCACCCCCAGGTCTTTTATGATTAAAAATATGCTGCCTTTCCACGTAGTGCGGTATGAGCCCGTTGTCTTTCGGATTTACAGGAAAAGCGTCTTTGTTAAAAGCCGTCTGCTGGTCGTACATCTGCCGATAGTCCCAGGCGTTGACATAGCCGAGTCCGTAGTTAGGTACTTGAGGTAGAGAATACTGGACAGTCTGCTGGGGGTAGACCTGGTGCCAGGTTTTGGCAAGCTCGGGATTCCCGAACCTTTGTACGGGTGGGTATTTATAATGGAGAGGATACTTGAGCTCGAGGGCCGGAGGCTCATGAACCGGAGGCTCTGGAGGCGGGGGAGGTGGTCTGGGCGGTCCGGCGACCGGGGGAGACGTGGGTTTTTCCGTTGGACACCCCAGGTCGCTGGCCTCGTCGGAGGCGTCCGAACACTGGGGAATCCCGTCGCAGACGTTGTAAATTGCTATGCAATCGTGGGAGCTGCGACACTCGTACTGGTTTCGGCTGCATCCAGGCTTGATTGGTCGAGAGGTAGTCGGGATCGGCTTTATCACCTCTGGAATTTCCGTCGCTGGCTGGATTACTATTGACGCTGGCGTGTACGAGTATTCCAGTGGTCTCTCCACCATTTTTCTCAGCGATTTCAGCTCGTGTTCCTGCTGACTATGACGCATTTGCTCCTCCGAGTGCGTGTGAGATCTGATGTTCAGATTCGTCAGCACTGCGCTGCTGTAATTTACGTGGCTGGTAAATTTACATTTGAAGTCGTGAGGCGGCCCGCAGTGGAATAAATAACAGCTTCCTTGTTTCTGGGAAATGTTTATAGGATTAGTTTTTTTTTAGATAAAAAATTGTTTTGGTACAATAAAAAAATTGGGTCTTGGTTGTTGGAGATTTTTTTTTTTTAATTTATTACTCTAGTGAGATTTTTATAAAATTTTATTATTAAATTTTTTTAATAGTAATAAAATTTATATTAAACTATTAAAAAAACTTTTTCTATAATTAGAATTTAAAGAAATACAGTATTAATTGTTTAATAAAATTTTTTGTTTATTTTATTCTTGTAAATTAAAAAATTTACAACAACCATGTTCTAATTTTTTTACAACAAGAATTTAAAAAAATATTTTACGATAAATAATAACCCATGAATTTTTAATTTTATCATTAAATTTAAAGTTGACAATTCAGTAAATTAATTACATAATTTTTTTGGATAAAAAATTTAATTGTGATAAATATTATGAATCTATACAACTCCAATAATAAGATTATATTTAATCGAATATTAGATTAAAAAATAATTCTGAATAAAATGAAGAAATAAAATAAAACCTTTTCTTCAAAGACAAAAACATCGCACTCATTGGTTTTGCAACAAAGTTTCAAACAATCTTGTCGATTGTCCACCTCGGTCTCCATCAGATACTTGGCCCCGAGAGTTAGTGAGTCTTGGGTCCGTATTATTTTGTCCGTGTGGACTGCAAAACTGTCCAGGCAAATTTGCACATCGTCTTCCGAGAATTTCCCGGTCTGGACCAATAAATTTTCACTGTTTGCAAAATTTAATATCACTACTAATTTGATAAAAATACAAAAGTCTAAATAAAACATGACGTTTGTGTTGTCGACGCCAAAATACTGAAGCGCGCAAGTCCCCGAGCATTAGAAGCGATCAATAATCGCTTCCATAATCACCTGCTCCTCGAGCATAATTATATTTATATTATACATTTTAAATTTAACCAACAATTTTTTTAAATCCATGCTGGCAATTTTTTTTTTAACTTGAAGTTGTCTTTTTAATAATAAAGAAGAAATACATCATATTTTATTTATGAATAATTAAAAACGAGGTTCATTAATTGAGCATTTATTTAGTTATTTTTTATTAGATTGTTTAACAATATTTATAATTAATCAGATTTTTATAAATAAATTAAATTTTAATATTCTTCACACTCAATAATGTCAATTAAAAAAATTTTATCTGTATGAATAAATATTTAGCTCTTAGATGAGTCACTGAGAAATTAAATATTAAATAAATTATCCTCGCCGTAATTTAAAATAATTAATCAGTAATAATTAATAAATTGATTTGTAAAAAACTCAGTAGTAAAAGTCATTGTGTCAGCGACATAATGACAATCCCCGTATAGTACTTTCAATTATCATGATTGCACATGCCCTTGAAGTAATTATGGGTCTAAAAATACAAACTGAATATTTAAAAAAAAATCTAATTAATTTTTTCAGCTGTTTGGCATTGACTCTTCATTATTTTATTGTCTATTAAATTTTAATCGCTTTTTCTTTAATTTATTTATAAAAATTTACCTATTTTTTACAATTTTATAATTAAGTAATTTTTATTTTCAGTTAAATAAATAAATTAATAGTTTATTAATTTATTTTTTTTTAATTTTTAGCTTTTATTTCGACGCAATGTCATTTTATTCTTAACTTATTTTTTTTTTTTTTTTTTTTTTCAGTTTTCAGTTGATGAATTTTATTTAAAAAAATATTTTTTTGTTTTTTCCTTTTAATTATAAAAGTAAACAATTATTTTTTTTATTTTCAGATAAATATTCCTCTAAAGTCAACAATGAGCACCACTTTTCAATAATGAAAAAATTCTAAATGATTCATCTGAGGTAAGTTAAATGCTAGCACACCTGAGTTGTGCAATTTTCAGTATAAATATAAAAAATTTTAAGAATAAATGACATAAATTTAAAACCATCAATTATCTGATTAAAAAAAGCTGAAAGTTTTAACTGAAGAATTTTTAGAAATATTTTTAATAAAAAAAATAATATTTATTCTTTCCTCCTAAAAATTTTTCAGCTTTTTTTATACGAATAATTCTTGATATTAATCAAAATGAATTACAAATATAAAACCTCTTATTTTTAAAAATTTTTTCTGCACACTTAAAACGCTCAAACATTGGTGGTTTATTTTTTAACGCTATTTCAACATTTATCAATTTAAATATTCTCACGAACAAATAAAGTGTTCGTAGAATGCAGAGGTAGAAATAAAAAAAATCCGACAAGAAAGCTTTTGTCAAAACTTATTTAAATTCAACTAATTAATTAGTCGTATTAATATTAATCGTAATATTATTATTAATAATAATAATAATAATAATAATAATAATAATAATAATAATAATAATAATAATAATAATAATAATAATAATAATAATAATAATAATAAAAAATAAAATAAATTGTTTTTATAAAAACTCACTCGAAAGTCTTAAATTAAATCTCAAAATGAGAAGTTTGTAAAAATATAAAAGTTATTGAGCACAATGAGCATTTAGTTCACTTAAAATACACTTTTATAAAATAAAAATTAATAATAATAATGAACGGAAGTTAAAATATGTATTAAATAAAAAATTACACTTCGACGATAGGCCTAGCATCCTCTGAATTATGATTCAATAAAATGTAGGAATCCTTGACGACGAGAGTGCGATGCTGCCCATTTACGATAAACGAGGAGCCTCTTCTTATTGTCTTCTTGCCAAGTTCGATGGCTTCTTGCGTTGTCAGGACGTTGGTGTACGCTTTTATCGTTATCGTACTGAGAACAACCATACCGACTAGAATAAGTCCGTATGTTATACACGGCACCGCGATGTCCGCGAAGGTAGTCGCCAGGTAGATCCACCTTCTTATTGCGGGAGTCAGCTCATCGATTCCCTCCTCGATCCACATTATCGGGAATACTATGTCCGGAAAATCTTTAACTGCTGTTATGTCCGGCTGTCTTTCTACTTTTAGGTTCAATTGCACTCGCACTTTTCCTTCGACAGGTACTCCTAGTTTCTGTTAAAAAAATTTTTTTATTAGTTTATTTTTAAAATAATTTTAAAATTTTTTTTTGCGAAAAAAAAAATATGATAATTTATTTAAAATAAAATAAATAATAATAATAATTAAAAAGAAATACTTACAGGTTGAATTTTAAAATAAGTTTCATGTAACTCTGGCACTGGTTTCAAGCCTACAACAGCATCAGTAAGCTTTTGATCAGCTTTATAAAAGTGAGGAAATGATAAATAAACTGGTGCGCCTAAAAAATAACAACAATATTAATAAAATAAATATTTATACTTATATTATTTTTTGGGATAAAAATTCAACTTAAGTACTGGATTTGGATTTTATTAATGAATAAATTTACCAGTAATGATTCTTACCAGTGAATTTATTAACAAAAACAACATCTTAAAATTTTTTCATCGTTTCGTTTATAAATAAAACTGATTGGACAAACCCGCAAGAAGAAAAATAAAAAGAAATGAATTTGGTCAATGAACCTAAACTGGTCAAGATTTAAATAGAAGAAGGCAAAACAGAACTGGAGAAAATAAACAAAGGATTGAATGACTCACTGTATTGACAAGGACTAATGTTCTGGAGACCCTTGGGCGGACAACTGGTTGGATCGTCTGGACAGAAGCACTCATTGTCGGGCTTTTTAACACTCGGCGGGTCAAAAACGTCGTCTGTGGGTGTGTAAAGATCTGCGTTTATGCCCGCCTTCTCGACAGGTCCTCGGTACTGAAGTGGTAGCACTCGACAGAGGTCCTTATCCCAAACGTGGACTACGTCTGCACCTGTGCTGTCTCGAGGAGGGAAAAATGACCCTGCAGATAAACAAACAAACTTGATAATTAAAAAACTTATCTAAATTTTTAATATTTAAATTAGAATTTTAAATTTTGGGTCAAATATTGAAAATTTAAAAAATTTGCTTTATCAATTTTTAATTACCTTCTGAAGCGGTTATAGAATTACAAGGCTCGTCTTCCCAATACGGAAGCCGATCTAGGCCGTTCAATTTATTAATAAGCCCGAACTGTTTCATATCAGTATGCCCGGTATAAATTGTCGACACCTCATCCAGCGTTCCATTTCTCTGCAAAAAAAAAAAAAAAAAAAATTCAATAATTTACTGAAGAGTAATAAATATTAATCAAAGATTTTTATGTTCTACTTGGCAAGGCGATTAATTGCTCAGTGATTAATTAATTAATAAATTCATCTGTTCGCACCTAATAAATTACAAACTTTGTTAGTCGCTGAGAAGTTAACGGTGAATTTAATCAGTCGCAAGAAGAAACAAGTTTGATTTTAAAGATAATCACAATAATTATTTTATTTTCAATGGAGACTTACGGCAAGAAGAAGCCCCATCTGATGCATCGGACGCCGCGCTTTTGGAAAAAATCGGTGCGCTATGCTCACCAGGGGATCATCATATCCGAAGACCAATTGCTGGGCTGTGACAGGAACAAAAGGCTTTTGATTCAGCCCGCTTATGAACATTGATAGTCCGAAGTTTAAGAATCTTGGCAAACTCTTACTTTGCGTCGTCAATGTCTGTTTATAAAATTAAGGTATTGTTTAAAAATTTTTTATTACAATTTTTGAAATTTTTAATTTTTACATGTAATTTTTTTTTCAATAATAATTTATTTATAATTAATACGGGAAGTTTTTATATTTATATATATCTTTGGTACTTACGAGAAGCGGAATATTTGGTACTAAAACTCGCAAGTCCTTGTCTTTAGACAATTCCGGTACGAAGTTTAAGATCTTTTTGTGCTGATATGATACTGTGTCGTTGTTGTGGAATACTATGTTTACTTTTTCCATGTCTTCTCTGTAATTAAAAAAAAAATTATTTAAAAATTTCAAATTTTTAATTCTAAAATTGAATTATTTTATTGAATAAAAATTAATTTAATTAAAATTTTTATTAGCATAAAAAATTAATTTTAAATAATTAATAATTAAATTTATGATTTTTAATGGAAAAAAAATTACTATAATATCTACGGTGGAAATGTTATATACTCATAAATAATAAATGAGAAATTAATTGTATCACTGACCTTAAACTCAACCAAGAACAATTAAAGTTACATTAATAATTGCAGAAAAAAAAAAAATCGCGTGTAGCCTTTTAATTGTTGAGTGAATAATTTATTCATTATGTTAAATGTTAATGAATTATAGTCAGCTAAAAATTGATAATTAGGTCACTAAAATATTAAATAACTTATATAAATTATTTTCTTTTTTATGTAATTTTATTTTATTGTATAAATGCTTGTTTATAAGCTGAATAATTAGCGACCTAGAGAAGGTCGTATATTTTCTCGAGAAAGTACCGCAGATTCAACACGGCAGATGAACGACAAGTTACTGGCTGCAAACTCCGTAATATAATTGTCGGCTTATGATTAAGCGTTAAGCTATTTTTATATAATATTACTTAGCTAAATTGCTTGGAGCGTATGAGCTACTGCCGTGATATTTGATCATTATATTGTTGAGAAAGCATCAATTTAGCCAACTGATTTTTCATTATTGTATTATTTATTTATAGTCGAGAAACTAGGTGAATATCATTAACATTGACGTTTATAGAATCTCATTTATTATTTTTAATGTGACTTTTTAATTTTGAAATTTATTTATTAAGAGGTTGTGATAAGCTCATCTGCAAGGTTGTTAGTTTGTTATTATTTGATTAAAAATTTTTTTTTTAATTTAATTTATAATAATTAAGCCTTAAAAAATTATTTTAGTTAAAAAAAAAATTTTTTTTCACTTAAAATAATTTTTTTTAAACCAACTAGATTTTTTTTCTAGTAATTTAAAAATTTTAAACTACCAACTGACGATAAAATATTAATGTCCAAAGATTACGAAACTTAAGAGATTAATTATAGCAAAATTAATTAAATAAGTATTAATTAAAATTTTCTAAAGATTGTTTAATCATCCATATTATAAAAATGATAATCACTCTCATGCATCTTAACCGTTAAATTAATAAATAGGAGAACGAATGTTTATCTAATATCTGTTTCTCCAATTAGCCAATAACAGAGGTACTTATAAGTATATATAGTTGTAAATAATAGGCTTATATGTGTATAATAATATAATCTTTCGTGTGATTTGATCGGTTCGATACACAAGATTGAATCATAGGCCATTATTACATGAGACTATTACACAGTGTTGCATACTTTTGAAGATGTAATAGCTCTCGTAACACATAGCACAAGTACGCGTTTAACTTATTCGCATCGACCTGTACCACCAACTTCCGTATTAAATGCTAGAAAGTAAAGTATTTGCATACCCACCGCAACCACAATAGGAGTTAATATTTTATTTAATAGTCTATTTAAATAAGTCATTCTTATTTCATTTGATTGCGCCTGTAATTATCCTAAATCACCGCAATTGTCTCACCCATTTTTCCGGCTAAGCAATCAAGAACAATGACCGAGCTTTGAAAGGATTTAGTGAAGCAATCAACTAGATTTAAGATAATTAAAAAGATTCTTTTTAATAATTAATATAACTTATATTATATAAAATTGTGCAATGGAAACAGTAAACAGTGCAATAAATTTGTCAGAGGGCAACTTTTACTTTTTTATCTTGAATTGTCTTCTTATAATATAAGAACAATGTGAAAGTAATATATGAGCGCTATTTTTTTCCCCTAATCGCGGTATCAAAAAACGGCCACGTACTCGCTGAAAATTTTATCTCAAAATTTCATCGTTTTTTTTTTTTTTTTTCGGAGTAAAGAAATAAAACGCGGACTCATACTTTCGGATTGTGCAATGTAATAATTTATTTATTTATTTATTTTTTTTTTCGGAGGATAGTTGCGGTTAATGTCACGCATGGAAGCTCGATATTGCTATTTTGACATGTGGATTATTTTTATAAAACAATGAGTTGTGACGGCGAAATTTGAAAGCTATTTTATTTAAATAACATACTGCTCGTTGAATTGTAATGCAATTATTTAAACGTAAATTGTTTAAATAGAAAGTATAGGAACACCCAATACCGAGTGAGTATACATGCACTTAACCCTGTGTTATTTATTGTTAGATAATCAACTTATTGGGTCACCGTGCTACTATTAAAGTAAATATTTAATTATTTGTATTTATTTACTGACTTATCAAAATTATATTTAAATTAAGAGACATTTCTTTTTTTAAACAAATCAATTTAGAACATTTTTTAATGCCGCATAAATATTTAAAAAAAAATAAATATAAAATTTAATAAACAAATTTAAAACGCGGAAGAGAAAAGCCGACACGCGAACATCATCGACAAGTGGTCTTAGAAATTCACGTCAATTTTTTTTTATACCGGAAAAGTAGAGTTGTACGTACATATATACATTAATATATCAATTTATATAACTTTTTGTTTGATTTCAGCTCAATCGTCGTTTTGTAAATAAACCACCTTGTCCAGGATAATGTTGACGTAAACCTTACATACGGGAAGTCGACAGCTCCATTTATAAGAGGCCTAACCGCATTACATGGGCTACATGATACATAATTTAACGATATCAAGGTGGGATAATAAATATAATTCCTAGTGCTGGTGCTAGGGATGATTGCCCAGGCGTTGAACGTAAGTACATGCCACATATCACAGTAAAAATATAATGTAATATAAGTAGAAGAGTACTCTCACTTTGAAACTCAGACCCAACTTCTGGACTTTACTCTTGTACAAATAAGATTATAACTTTCATTTACAATTAGATATTATTATTATTACTTTTCATTATTTTTACGACTTAGCTAATTGCGTTATGTCATTCTTAAATTTATTTTCTCAATTAATTAGCCGATTTTTCCGCGATTCATTAAAGCCAAGGCTTTTTATTGAATTTTTTATCTATGGTAGCGAGTTTAGATGATCGATAAAAATTTTATTGTGAAGAAAATAAAATATAAAGTAAATAAGAAGAGGAACAAGCGATACGTTAGATACAAACAGAGTTGACGTATTAAATAACCCTGGAAATGCCCCGAGCCGTAGCTCAGTCTATTACAATAATTTTAATATTGTGGACATTATGAAGAGGTAATTTGAATAGTCGGATTCAATTACACTAGCTTTCAATTATTCTTATTATTTATGTTATTGTTATATTTAAATTGCGCGACCTTATTTACGGATTCATATTTTTATATTATAGCACGGAAATTTTTGTTGTTTTTATTTTACATTTTTACGCGAGGCTATTTAACAAGTTAACATATATAATAGGTTTGTGCGGATTGAAAATATAAATTTAAGAGAGTCGGGTGATAAATTTAATGTAAAGCGAGAAATATCTTCACGTACTTGAGATACTTGTAGTCTTTCATCGTTGATTTATTTATATGAAATTTTTTTATTTAATTTATTTTTTTTTTTCCCTATTTATTTTTCAAATGTCGCCTAAATCCTGAAGACAAAATTTATCTTGTCCTTTTAATAATATAGATTAATCAAAAAAAAAAAAAAAAATAACTTACCTATAAACAAATGGTCCAACTTCTTGAAGTTTTGGTTTTTCATTTAAACTTAAAAAATTATCAGCATTCGTAACATTGAATATATAAACTTTGGTAAGTCTAACAACTCCGGGTTTCTGCCAATATTGAAACGAAAGTGAGCCATTCCATAGCCTTAATTGCTGCAACAAATTGAAATTACCTCGTTAAATTATTAACTCTTAATTAAATAAATTACCGACATTAGCGTCATCCCGCTACCGATTTCGCGGTATTAAAAAATTGAAATCCTATCGAAACAATAATGATTAATTTCATAAGAGATAAAATGTATTTTTTTATCATATGCAATGTGAAAGTTCCGGTGAACAAATGTTATAGGAATATTATTAAATATCGTAATAAATCTAAACTATAAACCATAGTCTAAATATCCTTTCACTGATTTATTTATCAGTGTTTGTTGATTGATAATTATCTTACGGTTGATTATAGTTTATTTATTGACTATTGTAATTGTAAATTATACGTTGCTTGTTTCAATTGATTCACATTTTTTATGAAATATTTACACAATTAATAACAATTGATTTTATTTTTTTTTTTTTTTTTATTGAAAATAAAAATTTTTACGATGAATTTTAACACTTTAAGGATTATTAAATTAAACGGAGGATTTTTAATTATTAGCTAAAATTATGAGGGAAAAAATTTTATCAGTTAATAATATATACTTACTCTTAAAATAACGTAATCAACCCAAGGTATACTACTGAGAATAATACCGATTGCCAACGCCAGGAGCCCGAATAGAATAGCGGCTATTCTACCTGTAAGCAAAAAATTAAAATTAAGTTTATGTTTTATGTACTAAATAACGTTTAATGTTTCTTTATGGCACACATTCATACAATTAATGGTCGTTGCAAAATACTAACATACTCTCGAATGAAAAATGATACTTATTATCAAAGATAATTGTTATTATTTATATATTAATATCATATAAATTTTTTTTCTTTCAAAATTTATATTAAAAAATTTTTTTGGAATTTAAATAATTATTTAAATAATATTAAAAGAGAAAGGTAATAGTAATCGTCCTCTACATATTAAATAGCTTTATTTGTAGAATGTTAGAAGACTTTAGCAATAGAAGCCAGCCATTCATGAGTTATTGAGATTCGACACTCGTTTATTATCTATAATTTCAATGTAATAACAACGACAAAAGAAAAAGAGATGTCACTTAGCTTCTTATTTATTTTTTTCATTACGAAATCGTTTGAACTTTCAACTATTACTACATTATTCCTACGATTCTATAATTTATTTGCATAAAAAGTTATATTTATTTATCTTTAACAATTTAAATCCCACGTTTTTTAAATAAATTTCAATTTTATGATTTTTTTTCTCAAAAAAAAAAAAAATTCTCCCGACAATTAAAAAAATTTTTTATCAGAAAATAAATATATAATTTGTTTTAGTAAATAAAAAAATTTATTATGATTTTTTTTTTTTTTTTTTTATTGAGATACACCGGAAACTTACGGAGAAATGTTGAGGAAATAACTCTGAGAAATCAAAGGTATAATTTTCTCAACTTAAACTCCGTACGTGCACGATAAAGGAACATAAGTAATTTTGATCAAACGTATACTTGCTTCTATATATATATATATATTTTTTTTTTTTCTTGATAATTTAGCGTCCAGCATTTAATTATTAAACTCAAATCGTTGATGCTTACGTCTAATTTATAATTTAAATTTGTAATATTAGAAGCAGTGAAGATAATTAGGGACCTTGAAGTTTGTTCCGGGAAATTTGGATGTCAACGACTCAAAAAAAAAATAATTAATAATGATAATAAAGTGACTAACGCGCTAATATTCTGGGTAGTGACATTGAAGATGAAAGCAAAAATATACGTAATATATAATAATTTATGACGTAATTTAAGAACCAAGTAAAACAAGTTACAGCAGTTCTTTATAATTTAGAGGAATGAGGATTTTTATTTCATTTATTTTAAAGTTGAAGAATTTTATTTATTTATTTTTTTTTTCGTGCAAACTATAAAGGTAAATTGCATCGATTTGCCGGAGTGATTAGGAAGAAAGTTAGATTAGAAAACGTAATAGTTACAAGAAAGCGTGTGTTAATTATTTTAAGAAAATTACACATTTTTTAAGGACGAACGGTAACAAGTTATCCGTATAGAAAATTATAATTATTTATATTTTTTTGGAGTGATCTTGAAGCTTCAAACTTTTTATAAAAATTACAATAATTATTTTTCTTGTTTTTAAAAAACTTTAAAATTCTGGCTTAAATTTTGGAGATACAGAAAAATCATAAGAAACCTTTTTTGTAGGAAATTTAATTTCCTATCGATGTTTTAATTAATTTTTCGATATCTCGCATCCTTTAGAGGAAATAATAATTTAAACTCCAAAAAAATTTAAACGTCCCATTTCTCTTGTATTTTAAATTCTTCTCCTAGAACTTTTTTACCAAAGTAATTAATAAAAACCCACGAAGTAATAATAAAAAATTTCGGGCCGCAAAAACCCGTTACTTGGTTATTTTTGCACTGGATATCAATAAGCCTACGGTTATTTAAGAGTCAAAAGCAGACATATCAGATAATAGTTGCTGTTATACCGCGATGACCTACTAGCGCACTTGATTCCCATTCTCACATCCTACATCGGTCCATTACACGTCAATTAACAATTTTATTAAATAAATAATAAAAATATTCACAGACTTATAATATCAGCTATCAATTACGTTAAGTACTTTTCATTCATGAATAAATTGAGTAATAATTTGTCGTAAAATAAAATTATTGAATACAAAAAACAATTAAAGTCCTCCGAGATCTTGACCCAAATATTTTATCGCTCAGGATAATGTCCTGGAGAAAATAAAACAAAAATTGGGTCAGTCGTTGCATAAGATGTCGCTCTACTCGTTATACGTAGTTCACTCACTGCTCGTGGCCATAATCATAATCAAAATAGAATTTATCCAGTTAAATCTGGGCTTGTAAAATAAAATTCCCTGCAGTTGAGATTAAAGATGTAATTTTAATGTTACTGCAACTTAAACTTACTATTTAATATATATTATATATATATATATATATATATATATATATATATATATATATATATATATGAATATATATATATATATATATATATATATATATATATATATATATATATATATATATACTGACTACACACAAGTGGAGTCATTACACGACAGGAAAATTGCGCAATCGTACACTGATCTCTCCTTTTGCGTTCTGTCCCATTGGCAAATCGCAGCATTTATTTCTTAATCTAGTTGCGGGATTGAATTAACATCTTCAAATAAAGATTCTGGTTTAATATGAGCCGAATTTTATAAATAAATTCATCGGGTAATTACGATGGACTGTCAATCAAAAGCGGAAAAATTTTTGTTTTTATTATTGTTATAATTATAATAACGGGCGCGTTTTTTTTCGGCAACGGGAATTCAAGATGAATGCCATTTTAAGTTAAACTTTGTCCGGTAAATTTGACCGTGAATTATAAATTGTAACAATGGAGAGAAAAGAATGATTGATGGTTTCACGGGTGAAAAAATCAATTGTTGCGCCTAGCTTCGAGATTAAATTATAGCTGTAATACTTTTATTGCGATCTTCTGACATTTCTTGGCTGTGCCATTGACCCTTTCACCTGACTCGCGTTGTAGATTTTTGGTGATTGGAATATCGAGTCGTTTATGAATATTTTTTTTTTTTAATTGGTAAAAATTATTTTTTTATCAAGTTATTAATTATTTTATAAATGTCAAAATTAATTTAAATAATTTTACATTTAAAAATTTTTAAATACCGTCACAACAAAATTAGTTTAATTTTTCACTCATAATTTTTTTAATAAATTTCTTATTTATTTTCTAAAATTAAAATAAAATATTCATTATTTCCCCGAATGATTATCAATTCATAACTTTCATAATTAATTATATAAAAATTCAATAAACTGCCCACCTATTCTCAGGATTTTCTCCTTATGCAAAAAACCGAAAATTTACCAATACAAAGTACAAAATTATATTGATCCTCAATAATTCATAACCCCGTAGAGTTAAAGAGGTAAATTGGGTAGCATACTTCCCAGGGAAACCGTAAAAAACCGAAATAATAATACAAATTAGATAGAATATTAAAAAAAAATTTCCTAGCACGAAATGAATGCGGAAATAAGAGGACATTTAACTGAGAATGATTCTAGGGAGACGTACGAGGATAAACCGCGAAAGACGAAGGTGAATATGCCGCAAATAATAGCTTTAATCCTGTCTCTTGAGCTATAGAGATGTAAAACAAAGTGAGAGATGAGAGATGGGACAAGGGAAGAAGTAAATAACCGCCAGCAGATAGTTAATGATCTCCGTGTCCCGTTACGATTTATGAGTTTTAGAAAATGCATCTGACTGCTCACATGAGTTAATATCAGCTCACTAAATATTTTCACAAATTATTAATGTAATATAATACTTTCTTTAGCGGCTCTCTGCTCATCCGAGCAATTATTAATTTTTTGATCTCAATAACTCCGCAATTCACCTCAGCAACTTTAGCAAACGATGTGGTAGACCTTGGTGCTGAGAAAAATTTTAAAAAGGCTTTAACCCTAGTACTAGACCTTGATGCAGTGGAAAGTTTTCAGAGTTAAGGCTACGCACTTTATCAAGGGCACGAAAATTTTTTAATTTTATACTTATTGTAAAAGAAATTGAACCTTCGGAGATACCTGAGCTTTTTACTTTCAATTGTAATTTACTGAACGCTTCGGGGAGTACACACGGTTAATGTTAAATACAGCCGACTTATTTAGCGTGATTTAACATTCCCGGGAGATAAAATAATCGTTTAAAGTCTATTAATAATATAGCAGTTGTTTAACCTTGTTCTTTTGTTAGTATTTTAGTGGTTAAAGTTGTAGTACATGCATAGTTAATTTTTTTTATTTAATTGCAGGTCATTTAAGTCGGCTGGAAATTGTATTAATGTATTTTTTATTTTTTTTTTTACGGGTTAAAATAATTGTTTTTAATATTGTAGAGTTAAATTAAAAGGAATTTTTTTAATTTTTTAAGTTTCTTTGGACTTTATAAATTTTTTTAAAAGTTATTTGATGTAAAAATTAATTATTTGGTTAATTAAGCTGCAGTTTTTCTCTTTAGTTTGCTAAAAGAATTAAAAAAAAATTTTAATTCAGTAATTTTTTTAATTCTTAAAAAAGAAATTAAGAATAAAATAAAATTTGATAAATTTTGAGCCTTTTATTGAATATTTAACACTTTTTTGTGTTGATTTAACATAATAAATCTTTATATTTAATAAAAAAAAATTTTTAACACTAATTTTTTTGACGCAAAATTTTTTACTGTGCAGAAAAAAAAAAAGAAAAATCGTAATTTAATAAAATAAAAACGAAATTCTTTAGAAGTAAAGATCTCAAATGTCAGTCAGTAGGTAACTGAGACACATTATATTATACAATTACTCGCAAGTGTTTATTCTATTACTCCGACTTCTGAATGACATCTTCAAACTCTAATAGCATTAAGAACATGTTCTGCAGATCTAAACTCTGTAGATAGAAGCTAAAGTAGTATTGGTGCTTATATTAACAGGCAAGAGCAAAAGCATTCTTAGTAGCAACAGCTGCAGCTGAAGATGCTTCAATAGGTCGACGGGTATCCTGTTCTATAAAAGCCTCGAGACTGGTTTCCACTCATGATACGCTCAAATATTCAATAATATTCCGAGTTTTTAATTTTGCATTAATAAATAAATAATAAATGCAAATATTTAATCTCTGATTGTCTTCACACTAACCGTCTAATTAAATAAAATATTAAATGCTTTAAAATTTTCTAAACCGAGTGTTGGTAATTGGCAATTATAATTAAGACGCGCAATAATCCTGGTAATTAAAATAGTTAAAAATTAAATGCCGGCTCTAATTTAAAGGCTTGATAAAAATTATTATAATCGCCTTACGGTTTATCTGCCTTATTAATGATAAAATAATTAGGAACAAAGTTGCAATTGTACATTATCCTATCAAGAGTTACAACCGGTTTCAATGTCCATCTGTTTTAGCTTTTTACTCGAGTTCTTTATTCTATTCACCTGAGATCTCAGATATTTGCTAAATCATCTCCAGCTTTTTATCACGAGAGTTGTGAATTTACGCCGAGATCATACCCATTTATCATGCTATCATGTCGGGATGAACAGGTGCTCTCAATAGCCAAAGGATTGTCTGGCTTCAGAGTCTTGAGAAAACCTTTCTAATTGATACATGTCGGTAAAATGATCTGAATTAAGTTCACCGACTGTCATTTTTTATTTTTATTGATAAATAAAATAATAACTTACTTATCCAAGTTTAATTCAAAATTCTGGGTCAAATATTGAAATTATGAAAAAATCATATCAGACTTTTTTTATAGAAAATTTAATTATCTACAAAAAAGGTTTCTGTCAATTTTGCTCTATCTCCTTTTTTTTCTCCATAATTTAAATTTAAAGATCCAAACTAAAATTTAAGGACTTTTCTTAATTTTCAAAGTTAAAAAAATTTTTTTTGGCTAAAATATTAAAGATACAAAAAAATAATAAGATACCTTTTTTGTAAAGAATTCAATCTTCTATCAATAAGGTCCTTATCAATTTTGCTCTATCTCTGATCCTTGAGCCAGAATTAAAAATTAAAATCTAAAATTTCTAATCTTGCATAACTATAGACTTTTTAATTTATTTTGCGCAAACTAATTAAGATTATTATTTATAGAATTGATAAGACAATTGAAGATATACCGGAAATCCTGGTTAAGATTTTATCCTGTCACACGTTTGATAGGTGATATAATTAGTAATAATAATCACTAGTTACGCTTCATTTGATGAATGATCTAGGTCAGGCATACATTAACTTAAATAAAAAATTTTCGTAGTAATTTTTTAAAAACTACCAGAGTGCAGAGGATAAAACCGCATGATTGCTAATTAATCTCAGTACATTGAACTAGTTAGTAACTTGATTACAGTTTACATTTGAGTGCGCAAGGTAAGCGAAGGCCAAAACTGTTAAAAAAGTTTAGCATACTTGCTGAAATTGCAACACTTACTAATCAAACCGCATATAAAGTGAATGTCAAAAACGATATTAGTATGTTGTAAACCTATCTCAAATAATTACCAACGATTTAGATTTCGCCATTAAACCTATTGACAAATATCTGGTAAATAGACACGTGTGACATTCGGTTTTGCCAAAGCTTTTTTATTTTTTTAGTTGATAAACAAGAAATATTTTTTAATAGATACTTTTATTCGTATCAAAACAAAGTTGCTATTTTACAAGATTTATTTTTTTATTTCATTTCAAAAAATTTAAATAATTTTTAATTATTTTAATAACTAAATTAAAAAAATTTTATTTAAACAGAAAAAATGTTAATAAAAATTATTTTTTTTTATTAAAATATCAAAAAAAAGTCTGAAATTTTTTTAAACTTAAAATTTAAATAAAAAAATTTTTAAAACTTTAAATAATAACAAAAAAAAAAAAAAAAAAAAAAAAAAATTATTATTAACATTAATCAAATTCTCTTAAAAAAAAAAACAAACAGATCTATTAAAAACCTGACAAATGATTGAATAATCCTCAATGAAAAACAAATTAGCTTACTCAGCCAAAAAACCGGGCAAAAACAGAGATTTAGGTAAACGCAGAGTATCAAAATAAAAAAATAAGAAGCTAAGTGGAGAGACCGGTTCGCGTTTACGCACGAAAAGATCATTGCGTCTAGTCATTGGTCTTCCAGTATTATGAGGAATGTTGAGGAGTGAAAGTGATCTCAAAAATGTCTTAGTAGCTTCGATTGCATGTACGTGCACGCAGGCACAGTACACACGTGTAATTGCATGTATATAACATCACAATTTTCTCAGCCATACAACTTTACACCCTCAATATTGCTTCAAGTTAAATATCTGTCTATGTACGCTTAGCATTAGTGCTACATACGGCTCAGCATCAACACACAGCACATAATATTATATATATATAAATATATAGTAAAGCACTAATGTGCATTTAATGCCGCGATGTAAGATGTGAACAGGACCGATAGCGTACACAGCCTAACCCGACTCATTGAATAATAGACGTTTTGCAACTCCGAGTAAAAATGTTTGGACAGGTGGATTTTGTAATGCAGCCTCTACTTGGGTCACAAGGACGAATACATTCCTCCACCATTCTAGATATTTTTATTATCTATTTTATACTCCTATTTTTATTGAATCCTTTGATTTTTTATTCATTTATTTACTTATTTATTTATTTATTTTTTTATTATATTATTTGAGCGATTATTTCCCTGCGACTCGGCAGTTTTGAAATCAATGTAACATTCTCGAAGCTTTATTACTCATTAGCTCGTTTAAGCTATCTCGCTTTGCTATTTATAGGCGTTTAGATAATACTACAGACACTACTTGTCTTTTGTTTATTGCAATTGCTAGCAAAGTCTTTTTTTTTTTTCCTCCAATCGGGGATAATATTGTTTTGTTTGTTTTTTTTAATGATTCTTGGGAAAGGTCGGGTGTCATATCAGTAATTCATTATTACCGTGATTAGTTTTTTTTAAACGTTAGCTTTTAAGTAATTTCTAAATTTGTTATTAATTGAAAAATTAAAATTTTAAAACACTTTTTCTTTTTCAAATTATTTTATTTTATTGTTGAAGCTTTTAATGTTAATAAAATGATAAATCTTCATAAGTTTATCAATTAAATTAAAAAAAATTTCAAAAGTCAATTTTTTTAAATTATCACATGATTTTTGACAAAAAAAAAATTTTTTTAATATTATTCCTGGAGGTAAAAATAGAATTTATTTCTATAAATTGACCTTCCATTACCCCCCTAAGGCTTATAAATAGTCAATAAACTATTTTTACATCACATTACTTATTAAACTCATTATAAATTTACATGTAAGCCTCTCAAAAATAATTCGAGTACCGACAGACGATCAATAACACTAAAATAAAGTGACATTATAAAAAATTGATTAATTTCGCATCAACTATATAATTAAATAAAAACACTCGAGAGAATTAATCCAACCAATTGATAAATAATTCATGACCGATTCTTAAAAGCTACGCTCAATAATTTCAAATAATTTTATTTTTTGAATTTTACTACAAGGCAAAAAAATTAAAAATTTTTCTTCAATAAATTAATTAAAAATTCTTTGCAATGTCTAACGAGAATTGATTTGTAAAGAAAATTAACATTATGGTTAACCACAAGCATGACTCCTGACCATTAAATTAACTTAACGATTCTCAAGACCATTACTATCAGCCCGATAATTTTCTAATACTGAATAAAACCAGCAATTCAATAAAATCGCGACAGAAAGTAGCCTTTAGCCAAAAAAATGACAATACTAAAACCTAAATAGCAGCAGCAAAGCTCTTATTAATTTATATTTCAATATTAAATGATAAATGAGTAGCTTATCCAAACAAAGTGAGCAAGTCATCGGGCAAGAACTGTGACGGCTTAGAACCAAACCGGAATTCCTCTTAACTTATCCATCTGGTTTTTTTGTTTGTTTATTATAACTACTCAATTTCCAGTCCGTCATTGTGCAAATCAATTGAGATTCCGATACTTTATTTAATAGTGAGTTATTAAAAGTATCATTCCACTTATTATTATTAAAAATCATCATTATAATCATCAATTTCCGCTTGATTTTTTTTTTTTTTTAATGAACCTCTTAAATTATCTTCAAGTTTAATTTTAAATAAATTATTGCACCCGTGATTAAAAATATTAAATTTTAAAAATAATTATACATAAAATTATTAAAATTTGACTTATTTAATAATAATAAAATTTTATCAATTAATAATTTTTTTTTTCAAAAATTTCTCAGTAAATTTATTAAAAAAATATAAATACTTTGTTTTACGATTATTCTGGTTTTCTCGGACGATTTATTACCTTAATTACGTCATATATATATATATATATATATATATATATATATATATATAACTAACCGGCATTCAAAAAGTTGATCAGTACATTATTACGACATACACTTGTGTCTCACTGCTTTCCCTCAGTCTTGTCTCTTGATCATCAGCTCTTTAACTTAACTTATATATGTATATACTTCTTTAAGGCCCGAGGATCTGTATTTCTCAAAGAATAGGTCAAGGCTGCAATCCTTCGTAAGGAAATTGCATTTTTTTCTGGCAATTTAATGAATTTTTGCGGTCTAAATTTTGAAATTAATCTGAACACAATTTGGATCTTTAAAAAAATTTATTGTTAATTTAAAAGAAGTAATAGATTAAAAAGAACAAAATGTGCAACTATTTGAAAGAGGATAATGCATTAGTCCAACGTTATCTGTCTATTAATCAACATGTGCGTAAAACTAAGCTTGGTACTCTGAACACGTGTCACGGTTTATGAGCACAGTATAAAAAGATGCTACCGAGAGGTGTGTGTGCGATATATTCACATTCACCGTAAGGAATAACTTTAATGGCCCGTCATTAGAAGATTTACTGAGTTAATTCATCTTGCTTAATTGTATTAACTATCATATATATCTTGTAATTGTAGTAATTCTTATATATTTCTATTATTTATTGTTTTATACTGATCGCTCTTTTAGAATGTTTAGTTTTTTATTAATTTGTAATGATTTTTAGAGTTACAGAAAATTTATTATAAATAATTTAAATGTAATAATTAATTTTGTATTGTAAAATTTTTTGCCGACAAAATGGCAGTGGATAAAAAGGGGTAATATAAATTTAATTCATATGGCGCCGCTAGGTGGCGCATGAAATTAAAATCTTCTCACTTGAAGAAATTTCGCCTAGAGCTAATAATAATTAAAATCGACTTTGACATTGATTTTAATTTTTTTAAAAGAACTTTTTCTAAAAAAATTAGTAATTATGTTTTATAAAAAGTTTTTAGAATGATTTTTAATTAATAATAATAATAATAATAATAATAATAATAATAATATAATTTTTTTGTAAGAAAAATAAGACTTACCGTGTCTAAGTTTTCCTTTTTTCGAAATGAAGACATTCATAGGTCGAGGAACTCGTTCTGCGCACATCGGCTCGCCTTCTCTATTGGGCCTGATACCAAAGAGCGCATTTCTTCCTACTTTCATGTACTGTCTGCCCATTTTTTGGGGGGATCCAACCCCGAACAAGGACGTGATGAATTTCATTTTGAATCCTCAACAAATTCGATAAAAATACACAATAATTGAAAAATTATCTCTTTCATCCGCGAAATCACTTGGAAACTTTTACGTCCGCTTTATTGGGCGACTAAAATATTTATGTTAATTGAATTTTTGTGTTTGTTGTAAAAATTACGAGTAACACTGGTAGATTGCATCTTTTACGTCACCTCACCCAACATTGTTTTCGGCAACTGGTATTCCACATTTAAATTTTTTATTCAAAAAATTAAATCGATAATTCCTCAGTGCGAAAATTCATGTGTAAGTTAAATTATTTTTCACTTTACGTATCACAGATGCATTTATTTACTTTTTTTTTTTTTTTAATCTGCTTCAATTTAATTCGCTTCAAATCTGTAAAAAAAATTTTTTTATTAATTTCTATGAAAGAAAAATAGTAAAATAATAATTAAAAAATTTTTATTACAGCGCTTTCTGTCACAGAGACAAAAAGAAAAATGTTGATATAAAATAATATGTGTTAGTTGATTAGCAAGAAAATTTATAACTGAGAGAAACACTTCTCAGTAGTTACTTTTTATACAGTCAGACATGAGAGACCAAGTAATTAAACGTTTAAGAAAATATTATACTCAGGATATTGAATAATGAAAATTTTCAATTAAAAAAATTTTAATTTCAAATTATTCCTTTGCATTAATTATTTTTTTACAATGAATTTTTCAATCAGAAAATTAAAAAAAAAATTTTTTTCTAGTCAAAAATTTATTAAAGTCAATGAAAATGAATTTTTCTGCTTTAATACCCGGAAAAGTAGAGCGTAAAAATAAGCAATTAATAAAAATATCGCAAAAACTAGCTAGAATTTTTATATCATTTATAAATAAATAAGAAATTGAAGAACTGAGGCGGTATAATTATAAAATTGTGGGAAGAAATGGATGAGCGACTTTTTCCAGAAGCTAACCATTTCGTCCTGCTTATCAACGGGCAAATGGCAAACGGCGAATTTCACCGTACTGGTCAATGCCTGATTATTCTGTTGCATGTCATCAATTGACAAGCTACAAGGAACCTTGACGTCTACATTCTTCATGGTGCATAGTTTTTTCACCGTTATTGTTTACCGGTTTCACTATACATGCCTTTTATTCGTTTATTCGCCCATTCACTTAATAGATTCGAATATTTCTTCTATCAACCTGTCGTCTTTCTTCTTTTTATTTTTTTTCTTTTTTTATTTTGATACTTCCTTCCATTTGTTATGGGACTTTATTCTAATCCTTATTTATTTTTACCAGCCATTTAAAAGGGATTCTAATATTGATAGCAATCATTATTAAGTTGTTTTTTATGCAAATTTTTGTTGGAATTTTTTGGGTTATTGTTTGAATATAATTAGTCGAAAAATATTTATTGATTCAGTTTTTTTAATTCTCATCAAGATTATGTTGAGAAGAATATTTGTATTTTAATTATGATTTAAATATATTTTATATAAAATCGTCATTTTTTTTCAATATTTAAAAAAAAATTTATTAAGTATTATTATAAAAATTTTTTATTCTATCAAAATAATTTTTAAATTAAAATTTTAATAAATTAAATTTTTTTTACAAACTTAAAATATGATTTTAATTTTTTAAAATAATGTTTTTACAAATTTAAATTAAAATTTTCAATAATTTTAACTTTTAAAATAAATTTTTGCCTCCAAACTAAAAAAAAAAAAGCTTCAAAATTCCAAATAAAAAATTTCTTCTCTCTAAATCATAAAAATCGCTTCCAACATTTTTTTAATCCAACAAACAGACATTAAAACTGACTCACACTTCCGTCACAAACAATAATCTTCCTATTCGGTAACAAAACAAACCCCGCAGCCACCAATGATCCTCCTAAACCTAAAACCAATAAACCCGCGATATCAGCAGCTTGGCTCAATAAATATTGAGCGAGATGAGAAAGGCGGTCTCCTGAATCGCGGCATGTAGACTTACATAAGTTATCCAAACGCTTCTCTGCGAGTTACAGCGTTCCGCACCAGCACCAGGTTCGTTATATTAGCAGACAAGATTCAATCCGTCTTTATGTAACCCAACCAGCAACGGTCGCTCTCCTATACACATACTCACATACTCACATACGCACGTAGTACTTATACATAATATTAAATTTCTCTATCTCTAACGGAAAAGCATGCACTGTTTTGCAAATATAAATAAAATATAGATCACCAGTGAGTTGATCGACGCTCTTTACATGCCTAGCGGTCTCATCATCTTGCTTAAATCTCTTCGGACAATTTGTTCTTCTCAATTTTTTTTTAATTTTACTACATCATTTTTTTTCCCACTTTTATCTTCACGGCAATTTATTTTTTATTTTTATTATTTATTATTTACTTGAGAAATCCTTTTAAAAATGCAACATGGCTGACATTTTTTTATTTATTTAAATAAATAAACAAATAATTTTAAATTTAAATATTTTTTTCACTTAAAAATTACGTAAAAATCTTGTCAATAAATTTTAATAAAAATTGCTGAAATAAATTAAAGAAAAAAAATTTTTTTTCACTATTTTTTTGTTGCACTTTCAAAAAAAAACACTCACTATTTTTTTTTTTTTTTTTTAAGGAAAAAAAAATATTGAGAAAAGCAAGCGGAAATTTTGTATTAAAAACTACATGGAGGATTTAAAGACGTCCTGGCACAAAACCGCGGCACCGGGTGGCCAACGTCGAGGAACTCACCGAGTGCAGAGCCAAGCCGCAACTACACGAGCTGGGAATCGTAATCGGTAGTAGGGAACTGAACGGCATTGCACTGCAGCACCGCGAATTAATGAAACTAAAGATTGTAAGCCGAGTTGAGCTGATTGTAAGAGCACGAGTCCCCGGATCGCGGCTTCGATAGTCCTATCGGACTCCAGCAGTGTTAATTCCAGGATAAACACAAATACGCGTAAGTAAATAAAAATTGCTGAACACCTTATGAGTTGGTCGGCGGGTCAGGTGGATTCGGGGTTTCGCAAATCCATTCAGAAAAAAATAAACGAGAAATGAAACTACTTTTTAAGTTGGCATAAATTAAACTGACCTTCGAGTCAATCTTTCTCTCCGGCCAGAATCAGGTAATTTAAGAAAGATCATTATGGGAGGTAAAAAGTATCCGAACTTTTGAAATGCACGAGCCGATTTATTATGCCGAGTTCGCTCCAGCTTAGACTCCAGGCTTGAACTCCAGAGTTCATTGTCACCAGACGAAGTCTTAGCCTTTTTTTTCTTTTTTTTTTAGTTAATGGGAGTCAAAGGCCTAACATTTTTTCCGGTATTATAATTCAAATTCTAATTATTGAGCCGATAGCAAGCTTTGAAGAATCCTCATGAATTATTTAATAATTGCTTGGGTTTTTTATTTTATTATGGACCAAATAAATCGATTCTTGTTAGACATTGCAAAGAATTTTTAATTAATTTATTGAAGAAAAATTTTTAATTTTTTTGCCTTGAAGGGAAAAATAATTTTTTCAAGTAAAATTAGTGAATTTTATAAAAAACGAAATTATTTGAAATTATTGAGCGTAACTTTTAAGAATCGGTCATGAATTATTTATCAATTGGTTGGATTAATTCTCTCGAGTGTTTTTATTTAATTATATAGTTGGTGCGAAATTAATCAATTTTTTATAATGTCACTTTATTTTAGTGTTATTGATCGTCTGTCGGTACTCGAATTATTTTTGAGAGGCTTACATGTAAATTTATAATGAGTTTAATAAGTAATGTGATGTAAAAATAGTTTATTGACTACTTATATGCCTTAGGGGCGTAATGGAATGTCAATTTATAAAAATAAATTCTATTTTTATCTCCAGGAATTATATTTAAAATTAAAAAAAAAAAAATCATCCAATAATTTTTAAAAATTGACTTTTGGGATTTTTTTTAATTTAATTGATAAATTTATGAAGATATATTATTTTATTAATAATTTTCGGTGGAAATAAAATTTTTATTAGCATTTAAAGCTTCAACACTTAAATAGAATGATTTGAAAAGGAAGAAGTGTTTTAACATGTTAATTTTTTAATTTTTTATTTAAAAAAAAAAAAACCAGGTGACCGTGAAACTAAAAAATTATCATTTTAGCTGATGAAATCTCAGTAGAATTCATAAAAAAATTTTTTTTATCGCAATTACTTTAAAAAGTCTCGGAATAAGTTTTATCAAAATTCATAAGCCACCCTAAAAATTTTTTATTGAATTTAAAAAAAAAATTAAATTTTTTTTATCCTCAATATTTTGTTCCAAAACTAAAAACTTAAAATTAACACAAATTTTCATTAGAATCCAATTGATTGATGAACTAACAAAAAATTATTTTCAAACATGTTATTGATGAAAAATTCCAAAGGTTATTTATGTCCAAACAAATATCAGATGATTTCGGTAATCAAAATGAAGGTCTCGTCTAACAATTAATCAAATCAATCGAAAGAAAAAAAAATAAGAAGTGGCCATTAAAGCAGAGGTTATCACAAGCAATAATAAGCAATAAAAAATTTATTTAATGAAATAAAGAATTATCAATTGCCAATAAAATTTTGTATGAGTAATTATTGAACTGTTGAATGAAGCGAAATGCTAATAAAGTAATAAATAATAAACAGTCCGAATAGTAAGCGTAATACTAAACCGATATTTAATTAAATCTATCCGAGTACAAGTAGTAGGAGCGCAATTATCAGTTATGAGTACAGTACTTATGACTATGCGTAGTTACTTTCTGGTTCGCATTCGACACGGTTGTATTATGCAATGGAGACCGTTGAAACATTACAGGGAGCGAGCTAGCATGAAAATTTAATAATTTTAACGCACTAGTATTTTACGCCAGGAATAAATAAAATATAAATATACTTAGTACAGAGATATGTTGCTCGGTAAATTAAAAGTAACTTTTCACCCCCCCCCCCCGCCGATACTTACAAGCAAGGTCTTGTAAACATCCGCTTGCTAAATTCGTAGGTTCGATAATTCCAAGGCTGGCTAAAATCATTGCATACCCTCGTTAATATCTAGTTTTAAATTACTCCACATTTAATGTCATTTTTAATGTGGGGATTACTTTCATTATCATAATTATTATTTTTATTTCAATATTTTGTATGGAGAGTGTAATATGCAAGTGCGTAATGATGGCCGTGATCTTTTTGACAAGTTATTATTCTTTTTTAATTTTTGGACCATTATTATACCATTAATCTGTTTTATTACTCTGGAAAGGATGAAAAAGAAAGCCACGACCTTCGTCTCTGTCTCAAGAAATTTATTTTAGTGCAATTGTTGGTTTTTTTTTATTTTTAATTGACTAAAGGGTTGACATTCAAAGAGGGCAAATAAATTTTTACAAAAAAAATTTTTTTTCAACATTTTTAGAAAAAAAAAAAAAAAAATTAATAATTGCTTTTAATTTTTTGATAAAAAAATTTTAATTAAATTCTAAATAATTACGAAATAAATTAGCCCTCAGGCTATTCGCTAGACCATTATGCTAAATCACAATTTAAAAACTCGTACTTCTTGTCTAAGCGATTACTATAAACTCCCAAAGCAAAATTTTATCTAAAGCTAACATAAATAATTAGTAAAAAAAAAAAAAAAAAAAAAAAAAAAAGGAAGTGGTTCAGTATTAGCATAACCAATGGGTCAGCCAGTTTTCAATCAGACTTAAATAATATTTTTTGGAGTTCCTTCACCTCTAGACAAATAGAACAATAATTGGCCCGTAATAAAAATTAAAACCCGCTATTTAAACGAAGAAAGTACATATAAATTTATTTACTTACTCTCGAAAAAAATATTTAGGATCTACGCACTAATTCACTCACAAAGTTGCTCACTTTAGAAAAAAAATCTGCGAATTATCCATTCGATACAGAAATTTTTGACAATATTGTAATCGATACTATTAATCACTTGATCACAATTATCGACAATAGTCCAAAAAACTGCAACAAATGTCTATGTGAAGCAGCTAGATGGTGGCTTGTTAAAAGGGTGCGTGGAAATGAGCGATCTACGGAAAGATCCGCGGATATATGTGCGCCGGTTGTGGATCTTTAAACAACAGAGCAACAACTACGTGTAAAGTACGTCATCGGAGCTCGAAAAGAAAGAAAGAAGACGAAAAGGACACAACATCTTCCATAGAAGCATTCGGATGAATAAAAACAGGAGAAGGTGTATGTCCGAGTGTGTATAATATCAGATACGCATGAAGATGATGGGGAAGATTTAAATGAACCAGCTTCTCTAGAAGGTGGAAAGGGAAGATTCTCGCGCATGTTGTAAAGAGAGACGGTAATTGTAATAGCTATCCGGTAAAAATTTACACAGGAGATAAAACGTGTAGCACATATCTGACAATGCTGATAAAATTACTCGTCCTCGATCTTTGTACTTAGTATTACCGATTTTATTTATTTCTTTCTTTTGTTAAGTATAAGTGTTGTACTTTCCATCGGACAAACCGATCGAAGACTCGTTTCAAGGTGACGGTTCTTCTGGTTTGTTAATTAAATTTTTTTTTTTAAGGTTTATATTACAATAATTCGTTTTGTTGTTAATAATTTTTTTTGTAAAGTAATTTTTATTCGTGGTTGAATTTCCCATGAATTCTGACAAAGAGGAAGACACTTCAGGGGCAAAGTGTAAAAATATTTTTTTTTAACGCCTTAATCAGTGTCGGATAATTATTATTTATTCTCTTAATAATATACATTATTATTAGTTATTTAGCAAACTTAAAGATTAATAATACTAAAATCAAAATTTTTTTAAATTATTATTATTAATTTTTTTTAAGGGTTTTGACACTACAAGAAAATAAAAAAAAAATGGTAATGAATAAGGAAAAATATAAATTTTTGTCTGATATGATAATTAATAGCCAGAAATAAAAGCAAGGTGATGATAAAAAATTTACATCACTCAATTTTTTAACATTTTCATGTGAAAAACGTGTTTTGTAATATAACAATTTAAAATTTGTCATTTCGGAAATTCCAAAGGAATTATATTAATATATATATATATATATATATAATGAATTTTTATGAATTTGCAGAAGCCGCAGAGTGAAAAGCTTGGCCTTGATCTGAAGGTTCAAGTTGCAAATCGATCTCGCCTGTGCAGCTCGGAACTATTGAACTCTAGCTTATTATTTCACCGTTAGAGTTCACGCTGGAAATTGCGCGTCCAGGTATGCATATTCTATTGTTTTATCCAGTTATTAATTTTTTTAATCAAAATTAAAAAAAAAATTAGACTATTACCCAGAAAAAGTAAATTTTTTTCTACTTCCTGGTACAGAATAAATAAATCTTACTTTTTTTAAACTATTACATAATCCAAAATTAATGCAGTATAAAATTTTTTCTTGATCAATCTGACATTTAAAAGGCACATCAAGTTTTTGATTGTTTATATTTTTTGTGGTGCCGAAAATTCTTCTACAAAATGAGAAATTAATTGAAACATTAAAAAATTGTTGTTGGGATTCTATTTTTCGTCCAATTACGTCGAATGATTTGTTTTCTGGTCGATAAATAATCGGAGTTTTTTAAACTTAAGAAGAGTTTTATTTTATCCTCATAGCAGGCGAGAAAGATAACCAGCCGACATGCAAATTTCAGGCTATTTATTTTATAAATCATCCATTCAAGAATTTTAAAAATCACCTTGCGTCAAAGGGGATTACTCATCATTGCACTGTTTTTTGGTCAATAAATCAGACTATTTATATATTTTTCATTATAATTATAATCAACAATAAAATTTACTTTTTTTACGATTCTACTTTTTACAATATTCGAATTTAAATAAATTATATTCTTACGTCACTGATAAAAATTTTATTAAAAAAAAAAAAAAAAAAATACAATTTTTCCTGTATTTATATTTTAATTGACAAAAAAATTATTTAATTATTATAAAAAAAAAATCTTACTTAAAAAAATATTTTCTTATAAATTTTTAGACATTAATAATAAAACCAAAAATCCGACATTTAATTTACGGCTCTAAAATAAATAAACGCCCCCTACGTTATAAAAATTCCGGGGTGATAAAAAAACAGGTTGACCATCTTCATTTCTCACTCACTTGATTTTATTTTTATTTGTAATAAAACTTTTAAATTCTAACATTATACTCCCACGCGTTTGTCCGGTGAATCCCAAAAGCGTATTTAACGCTTGACTCTCCGCTCCATCGAAGATATTTTACAATAAATATGAGTATATGGTATTAATTTTTTTGTTTTACAATTAATGAGATTTTTTATTAATAATAATAATAAATTATCAATGAATATCTCTCAGAAGTTGACATGCTACTTGCCTCATTCCTCCCTCTTGCATTTCTCTCGACTAGTTTTGCTTGAATCTTCTACGATTAGCGTTTTCCGATCGAGAGTGGAAATTAAAAAAAAAAAAAAAAAATTCATAAAATAATAATAATAATAAAAATTTCCATCAATGTGTTGATACAATTTTTTTACCAACGCGTAATCGATTTTTCCGTTAATGAGATGTTCAATAAAAAATTAATAGAGATAAAAATAAATTATGATAATTTAAATTGTATTTTCATTGCAATTCTAGAACCCGAAGGTGTAAACATATGGATAGTGCCTGGCTGATCGAACATGACAAGGAACATGAGGATAAATATATGCGCATACAGTATATAATAAACAGATAGACGTTTGAATAAATAAGAAGATTTACTCTCACTAACGCGGTAAGTAAAGGAGTGTCTTTATATACTTTACCAGGTTTAGTTACGATTCTTGATAACAGTAACTCGACCTCATTACATTTACCATTTCCCGATACCTATTATTAGAGGATAAATAATCATTGAATTACTTGTCAGAATCGGGAAAAGATAGCTTTTTGATCTAAGTTATTTGTTTTGCTGAAATTTAATAAGAGAAAAATTTTTCACGCGCTTTGGGGCTAAAAAATAATTTTTAGACAGCGAATTTTAATAAAAAAAATTTATTTCTATAAAAAAAAAATATTTTAAATAATTAAAAAATATTTTCTTATAAATTGTGTAATTAGTTTTACACCCGATAAATATATCCAGGTATCGTCATAAATAGTTATCCCCTTGTGTATATTTTTACACCAATTCAGTGTTAAAAGCTTCTCGGAATCGGAAATAAGGAAATTTACCTCAAAAGAATAAAAAAAAAAAAAATAAATAACCAAACAAAATAAAAAACAAACCTTTAAATAATCAAAATAATATTTGAGACGCGGAAAAATAATTTTGAAGTATATAATTTTTTTTCCACTGCCGATTAATTGTCTTCCATTGTGTATTTTTGGGGATTAACTAAACCATGACAGTGAACTTCGACATGAACTGGGCATAAAAAAATATTAAAACCGGCTGTTTGTTTATGAATCATCCATAAATAGTTAACTATTTTTTTTTATTAATAAAACTATAATAATCTTGTACAAAAAATTCGCCGTATAATCATAATATTAATGAATAATGTCCTGTCATTTTTGGACAATCGTCGGAGAGATGAATACAAAACAGCGTATAAAATAACAAGAAAATTAATGAAGAAAAAATTATTTACATTATTTGGAGTTATCTACGTCAATAGCCTCTTCATTAAAATGATACTAGTTTCTTCGAATGCTTAGTCATATTGTTTTTGGACCCAAAAATGATTAATAAGAAGTAGCGACTTGCTTTAATGTGTGACTGCACAAAATTAGGATTAAAAAAATTTTTTTATTGATTTTTACATATTTTTTATTTATATATACATATATTATTTATACGGCTGTCCATTTTAACACACAATTGGCATTTCTTCTTCTTTTTTTTTTTTTTTTTTTTTTTTAATTTATTTTACAGGAAAAAATTTTGCATATTATTTATATAAATTTTGATTAAAAATTAGAAGTTAAATATTAATAAAAAAATATTTTTTTGAGTTACTTTGTTTTGAAATTAACCGAAAAACATGCTAATAATGGAAAGGTACTTCCGGTCAAGACCTTTCTTATTTAACTTAATAAAATTTCCTTATTCTCTAAATAAAATAAAATTCTATTTATATAAAGTTGTGCTGCTACTATTTTAAAATTAAAAAAAAAAAAAAAAAAAATAAAACTTTCCATTGTTTGAATTTTAATACAAATTTTTATATAAACAATATTCTGTAAACAAGATACATTTTTTTATAAATGAATAATTTCTTCAATCAATTACGAAAATTACGAAAAAAAGTGTATCGCCGTTTGAACATTTAAATTTATTCTAATGACATCTTGAGATGTAAATAGTTCATAGAAAATTTTTTTTCGTTTAAATGATACAAAAAACTGCGGAATAAAACTTTAAAAAATTCTTTATAGTCTTCTGGAATTCCCAGATTATAAATAGGAATTATACTGAATTTTTTTGAATGACTGCTTAGTTGTTAAGTAGTGAGAGCTGCCACCTTTTAGCGAAAGGCGGACTTATTGGTACCGCAGCTTGTTGGTACCGCAGAGTACCTTAAATACAAAGTTTAAAAAAAATTGATATTTATTTTACAAATAATAATCAAGTATCACAATTTTTTTTAATTAACTAATTAATAAAATAAATTGATAAATAATTAGATTATAAATAGATCAAGATTTGTTGAAGAAAAATTATTGATCCTTGAAATTTTACAATTATTAATTTCAAGTGACCTAAGGATTGTTTAATTTAAAATAATCATATTAATGTAATATAATATTATATAAATTGAGTATTTAAAGGTTGAAAGTTGAAAATATAATTGTTAAAATAAATAAAAAATTAATCAATGCCATTGGAAAATTATGTGAGCTACGAGAAGATATACAGTTGCTGTTAGAAGACTACCAATCGTTATTGGAAATCCCACTCTGCAAAATAAAATTAAATTGTTAATATTTTGAATTGAAAATATAAAGAAGAAATAAAATAAAATATTTATAATATAAAAATAGAAAGAAGAAATAATTACTTAAAAAATTGCATGAATGTAAACGGATATCCATGTTGTTCAGCGACTCCAGCGCATACAACATTTGCCGTAGCTCCAATGAGAGTCGCATTACCTGCAAAATAACACGCATCCATTCAACAAAAAAATAAAATCACTGATAACACTACAAAATACGCTGATGATAATGTAAATGATAACAAGTATCAATTGAAATCGATGATCAGCATATAATCTGATAAAATAAGTGTATATAATTAAAAAGCATCTAGAAAATTCTTTTTTTTTTTTTTTTTTTTTTTTTTTTCATCTTATTGATTAGCAATTAAAAAACAAGATTAAACTTACCTCCCATGCAGGCTCCGTAGGCCAAGGCCCAAACCAACGGCTGGAGAGGCAGCCCGAGCTCATTATTTTGCGATAAGTTCGTTATGATTCTGATCATCATAGTCGTCAAAGAAACGTTATCTACAAAGGCGCTGGCGATTCCTGATATCCATAAAATCAGAATAATGGCTATGGCTAATCTGAACTCTTCGCTTACTGACAGGATTATCATCTCGGTTTGCTTGCCGATCCAGACGATTAAGCCCAAGCAAGAAAGTGCCTTAAAAAATGATAAAATTAACAGTCAAATTGATTTTTTTGACAAATAAAATTTTTTATTTCTTCTTTTTTTGCCATAATTTATTTGTTAAAAAAATCATTTAATTAATTTAAAAAAAAAAGAAGAAGAAAAATATTATTTAGCATCAAGACATTGAATTGCATGAAGAAGATATATAAACATAAACATCTTTGAAGATAATACTTAAATTAATACCTCCATAAGAATAAACAAGGCCGCAAAAAATATTAAGGTGCTCCACTCGACCCGGGCGAGAATTCCATCCAAATCCTTGTTGTCCGCCAGGATGAGGATGAGGAAAACTCCCAGCAAGGTCGTCCACCCGAGTGATAAATTTACGTTGGGCAAGTTATGCAGAAAAAAAAGTACTATCACGAAGATTAAGGTGATAGTTGTTTTTAGCAGCATCCATTTGTCGCGTATTTGGAACTAAAATCAAGACAAATATTATTAACATTTAATTATAATTATCTTTTCTTAAAAATTATTAATTACTTTGTCTTGAAGTTCCTCGAGCGTCAACCTGTACTTCAACGAGCTTATTCTTCCCGTAGTTAATTTGTTATCTAAAGCAGCGCTGAGTGTTTTAACTTTCTGCAGCAAAATGTCGCGCACCAGCTTTTCTTCTCGACAGTAACTCGATAAGCTGGCTGCAGCGCGCTGCCAAATCGCGATTTCGTGCCGCATTTCTTGGATTTCTAGAGGCTCGTTAAATTTTAGCAGCTTCGTGTCGTGGAAAATATGTTTTAATTGGAAACTTGCGACTATTACCGCCATTACTACGCCGATGCTCATGTGTAACACGAAGTTATTGAAATCTACGCCCTGTTGCAATGATTAATTTTTGTTTTTAATTAATTATATTATTATTATTCATTGAAAATTTATATTTTATTACCGCTTTGATGACTTTTTGATTGGTAGTGATTATAACATTCGGTGGATCACCAACAGGAGTCAAGGTTCCACCGATATTTGAGTAAATTACCATTGCTGTCAATATTGGAACGGGATTTAGTTCCATTACTTCACAAAGTCGGATTGTGACGGGTGTCATTAGTAAGACCATTGTTGTGTTGTCAAGAAAAGATGATAAAATTGCGGTGAAGATACAGAGAGTGTAAATTAATGGCCAAACTTTACCATTTGTTATCTAGAATCAATTTATTATTATTATTATTATTATAAAAATATGTAAAAATACATGTGGGTACTCAAATGAAAGCTCTTGATAAAAACTTAAAAAATTTCTAATAATAATAATAATAAATTAATAATGAATTTAATTAATATTTTTCAACCTTATAAGCAAATACAGCTAAATAATCAAAAAGTCCAGTGTCTCCAAGTATCGCAACAAGAATCATCATTGAAAAAAGCAACAACAACGTATCAATATCAATCCATGAAATTATTTCTGAAGTTGTTGGCCGCTAAAAAATTTTTTTATTAAACTTATAAAATAAAAACCTTAAATTTGAAGTATAATCTACGGAAGAAATCACGCTACCTGATTCAAAAACGCCAAAACAGCCAAAGACATGGTCGAAGCAAGCATCGCAGCAAGAGCCCGATTGATGATATCAAAAATGATGAAAAAATAAAGTCCAAACAAAATAATCGTTCCATAAAGCAGGCCTTCATCAGCGTTTGCCGGAGACAGATCAAGAGTATACAAAATTTTTAATTTCTTCGGCGAGTTTGTTTCAAATCTCAATCTCAATCTTCCCGCTAACTTTCTATCGTATTTCAAGACTTCCAGTATTTTTTGCGCTTCTTGTTTCGAGAAAACTTGGAGCAAATTTAAGGGCAGAATTGGAACCACCCACTTTTCAGTTAGTGCCTATAAATTATTTTTATAAATGATTTTTGGATAATTTATAATTTTTTCTGTTGAAAAAATAAATACTTGGTAATAATTATCAGTGTTATTATAATCAGAAATTAACTCCAGCCAGACGACGAGATGATACGGAGAGTTAACGTCATCCGTCTGTAGTACGGGGACTAGTGGCCCCTGGAGATTCAACTTAACTTTGTCACTGATTGGCTTGCTTGCTATCTCAATGTCTACATGTGCTAAGGATGTATGTACACATATTTTAATGAAGTGTATGTGTGTAAATATATAATATCCGAGGAAAGTAAATATTTGATTTTTTTAAAAAAGGATACTGGTTACTCCGTCGCTTTGTATTGATAAGTGATTCATCAGTCCCGGTTTTTCGCTTTTAGTCATCAATAATAACTAAAATAGATTTTTTTTTCAAGAAAAAAATTTTTAAAAATATATTTTTTTTTATTTTTACTTACAGTAAATATTGACCAGTATGTCACCAAAAAACCCAATTTTATGTACCGATAAATAGGTTTTACTTTTAAAGAAAATGGATCCTCAATATCGTTGTATTTTTCTTTAGATCTGTAGTAGCGGCCACTGCAATTAATTTTTTAGGTTTAATATTTCTTAAAAAAATATTATTTCTTCTGAGAAAAAAATTAATTCACTTGTAAAAATTTTTATCACCACTATAAACTTATTTAGTACAAAAATAAATGACAAATATTTACCTCAAAGGTAAAATTTGGTTGTTCCAAGACATAACGCAACACTTAAAGACTATTTTAATGAGACCTAAGCGGATCTAAAGAATTACATTTTAAGGAAGGCAATTTAAAATTACATGTCTCAAGTACCTCTTTAAAATATTATCCAAAACAACTGCCGATTTCTCGCTTCGATTATCCGATGACAAAGATGTCCCCGTTATATCACATTACAGCAGATTGAATCAGATATTTTTTAATTTTTTTCATTATAATATTCATGAACTTTGGAGTTCATCCATGACAAGATACCTCGCTTGTTAAATTAATTTTTATTTTATTTATTTCTTCAGAAAAAATTACCAAATTATAATTAATTTAAAATAATTGTCAATTTTTTTAATAATTATTGATAAATTGATAATTATATAAATAAAACAATGTTAAAATAATTTTTTCAAGAACCTTGCCATATTTTTTATTATTTAAATAATCATATCTTTTAATTTGAAGTTAATCCGCGATACAGTGGGCTTGAGATTTATAAAAAAAAGTCACGTAAATATTTTTTTTTATCTTAATATTGCAATTATCTATTTAATTATTGACAATTAAAATTTTATGGATAGTTTTTATCAAAATTAATGTCGTAATAATAAAAAAAAAAAAAAAAAAAATAAATAAATAAATAATTACACTTTGCTAAATGAAAAACAAATATTTAATAACTAATTATCATCTTATTTTTGTCCTTCGGCATAAAAAAATTCTCTTCAAAGAACAAAATGCTTAATAATTAAAATAAAACATATTATTATTCTCTAAATAAATACAACTGATTAAATATTAATAGTATTTATCAAAAAAGAGGAAATAATTAATATCGCGCAAGTGTTGAAATATTTTAGGAATTAAAACCTGAACCGTTAACCCTAAAAAATATATGATTGTATATTTCTTAAAATAATAAATTAGATAAAATAAAGGGGACTGATAAATTCGATCGAAAATTTGAGAAAATATTTTTGTTTTTTTCTTAAAATATATACATTATTGTTTATCGATAAATGATAAACAAAATTTATCTTCAGTAATTTTGTTGAAGATAATTTTAAGTCTGGAATAATTAAATTATCTTTCTGATTCACGGAGCGATAAATAGCCAAGAGATCATCAAATCTTATCGAAATTAATTAATCGTAATTAGATTGTGTAATTTATTCAAAACTCAGGCAACTATTTACTTGTGAAATTATATTTGTTAGTCATTAATTAGTATCTTCTAATGCGCGATAATAAATTGCTAAAATTATTCACAAATAATTGTAATTCAATGAAAAAACGCTCGTTTACGAGCTTAGTTATATTGTCGAACATAAAAGTCTTTCTTATCTTTCTGTAAATAATGATTAATAAGTAATACACTTTTACTCTACTATTATTTTATTTATAATCTTTATATTGTGCAATTTAATATTTTTTTTAAATTTTATTATTATTATTATTATTATTATTAATAATGATTTTTTAATAAAAAAAAAAATCTTTACAATTTTATTTAATGTGAAGAAAAAAAAAAAAAACAATTGTAAAATTACAATTTTTTTTTTTTAAAGGAAATATATATATATATATATATAAGACATAAAAAATTATAATTTCAAAATACATTTAATAATTATAATTATAATAGTTTTTTAATTTTCTTCTTTTAAAATTAAATTGTTAAATTTATTTTTATAAATTTTATTTCTTCCTTAAAATTAAAGCAATTATTTATTTTACCATTAATATGTTTAAATTAACCTCAGACTCAATTGAAATCGCCTTGAGAAGAAATACGTAAAGAAACCAATTTTAATTAAAGTCATATTTCTCAATTAAAAGTGTATAAATATTAGCGAACTCTTTAATAAATCTTTAAAAAATTCCCCTGAAAGATATACAACGATAAATAATGAATTAACATATGATGTTATGTTGACTATTTAACGGTAAATGTTTGCTCTTGTAAATACGACGTTGTTATTTCTGATTGGAGGTTCACTTCCCCAATCTAGCGGCAATATTGCGGGAGTATTTAACTACGCGCTTTGCCATCGGGAAGTATCAGTCGAACCGTGTTGACAGTAATAACAAGTTCACAATTTTAAAGAAAAAAAATAATAGTGTAATTACAATTAACTGCAAAATGAAGAAGATGATGATTTCTTTCGCCTTGATGGCTTTTGTTGGGATTGGTAAGTATTAACTAATTATTACAATTTTTTTTTTTTAATTATTAATTATTTTCTTGTAGTAGCTGCAGCAGAAACTCAATACATGATGGATGGTGATGGCGTAGAATATATTGTAGTTGACAAAGCACCGGAGCATTGCGAACCTGGGAAGAAATACAAAGTAGACTGTAATTTGTGCTCGTGTTTATCTGAAAAAGATTTAGCTTGTACAAGAAGGAAGTGCGTTCCTCATCCAGTAAAGCAAGACATTGCGTGGGGGCGTAAGAAATTTTTTATTATAATTTATTTAATAAAAAAATTTCTTCAAAAAAATTATTTTTACAAAATTGCATTTTTATTTTTTTAAATTTAATTCTGATTATTTTTTGCAGCTTTCTGGAAACATGGCGACCCTTGTCCAGCCAACAAAGAATTCTACAGTGAATGTAACAAATGTCAGTGTGGTCCCGATGGAAAAACTGCAGTTTGTACACTGAAAGCTTGCGTCCGTCCAGCTGTATAAATAATTCAAAAAAATTGGACTTGAGCATTGAAGAATCAAAATAATTCCTATAATTAATAAATAAATAAATTAAATAGATAGTTCTTATTACTGGTATTTTATCATCAATATAAAATCAAAAGAAGATATTTTTATATCGTAGATTGCTATTTATTTTTATTGTACTGAGTAATATTCAAAGACGAGCCTCCACTTTTAAAATTAAGATTCATGAAGAAATATTTTTTGAATAAATAATGCTTTAATAATTAATTATTCTTTGTATTGATTTATTTGTTTGTATTTGATATAACTTTTCGCAATCACTAGGTGATTATTTGATTACAAAGGTATGAACATTGAGCAAGCACACCGATTTATTGAATTATTGATAACAATTGCAAATAATGATTACATTTTTACTTCATTATTGATTTTAATATCTGTTCATTTCAATCAAATTACAATGGTTGAAAAAATAAAATAATATTAATTTTATTGAAAAGAAGAAATCTTTAATTAAGCAAAAAAAATTTTTTTTTTTAAGAAGAAATCATTGTAGATAGAAAAATAAATTTTATTGAAAAGAAGAAATTAAAAAATTCTTTTCAAAATGATTTTATTAATAAAAAATTTTCTTTAATAATTTCTTCTTTAAAAAAAATTCTCTCATCTATGCCAATTGATCGAATGATCCCGTGTATTATAAAATAGATCGAAGATTACAAAATAGAGTTGTCTTTGAAAATGAAAGTATACTCCCATCGGCTTGCTGACTCCTCACTCCTCACGTGATGATCCTTGCTTGTTCTCCCATGGGTTATTATTATTATTATTATATATTATAATTACGTGGATATCTTGTGACCCAGGTAGAGGTGGAATATGAGAGTGTATCCTAGAAGGTATATTTACAAGCAAACCATAAGTTAGCATTCTCTAGTGCATCTAAACTGGATCAGTAGCCAGCGCTTAGTCAGTCTTTTGCATTAGTCCCTTAAACTTAATTTTTTTCGGAAAAAAATAATAATTTTTATTATCGCCATGCTGATGGTAAGTTCACTAAAATTTTCCACAATTTAATATTGTAAATTTATTATTTCTAATCAAGGAATAAAAGAAGACCAGTGCTAACTCAATTGTTCTCGTTAGAATAATTTAATTAAGTGTTCTATTTCATAAGCGAGAGTTGAGATGATTGACAAGTTTCAAAATGTTTTATGTCTCTCCCACGGTGAAATTAGTCACGTGAGTGTTCCGGGTCGTGTTCTTCGGGTTGTCGGTGAATGTATACAGATAAATAATAGTTATATTAGAAAGGGCGGCCTGTGCTCATCATATCTTAATATCTTCATGCAGTAATTGACGAGCCAATCTTGGGTTTTATTTTTTATTGCTGTTACGTTTTTAATGAAACATGTTTACAGACCTAGTTCATTTTTATAAACGGCAGATAAAAAAATTATTTTAATAATTTTAAGATCAAGTTTTAAATCAAATAAATTTTATTATGAATTTTTGTAGATAAAATTTCGTTAAGTTGTCTAATTTAATTTCTTCTTTTATAAAAAATAAACTCTGTTAAGCTTTTTCTAAAAGAAGAAATAAAACATTATTTAAAATATTAAGAATTCAAATTTTGTTATTTTATATTTTTTAAATATAATTTTGAACTAAAAAATAATTTTTAAAAAATAATCTAAAAGTCTGAGATTTATTTTAAGCAATAATTGATAGCATTGTTCGGTTTAAAAACCATTAAAAGAGATTAAACAGTACTTGAGTGCTGAGGCTGGTTGAGATCTAAGTCATCGATTCCCTAAATGGAGGCTCCAGATACACTCACATTTGTCCTCAGATCTTTGAGAGATACTTTTGTTGTTTACTTATAGCGTCTTGTTTCAATGGATTGCAGAGTTTAGTATTAAGGAGAGGCCTTAAATTTACTTAGCAGAAATAAAGTTGAGTAACTCTGCGATTTATTGTACTAAATTTATTATTATATAAATATATAATATATCCAAGCGACAATATTTATTTTTTATAAAAGAAGAAATAAAATTTTTTATTATTTCAAGCACTTTCTTTCTCCTCTGATGAATAATAGATTTTTATCAAATCAAATTACTAAACTAGATCAAGGATTTAACCCAATTTTAAGTTTGAATTAAATTTTTTAATTTATAACCAACAATAAACTTTTTTACAAGTAATTTTAATTGTAAATTCAATTTTTGGACACGTCAATTCAATTTTATCAGTTATATGAATTATGACGCACTTAAAAATCGATTGTGTTGTAATTATTATTAATTTAGCCGCCGGATATTTCGATTGTAAAAGAAGTTTCGAGAAATCAATTTTTAATTTGAATTTAATAAATAAATTAATTCGAGTTGGAAGGAATAAAATTGTCGGACATGTATTTTGTGTGTATGATGATTTTGAAATTTCTTAGATAATTACTAACGTCACCTTCTTGGACTTGTTAATGACTCGTGATAAGAGCAAGTTTTTCTCTATATATAATCAGGGTTTTTTTTTTTTTTATTTTTCATTGTTATTTTAAAGTGAGATTGTGAAAGAAACTCTTGCTTTTATTAATAAAAAATCCTTCGTAAAATGAAGTCTTTTTTGTTGTGTTTAATTGCCATCGCAAGTTTCACTTTGCAAGTAAGTTTATTTTTTTATTATTTTCTCAGTTCAATTTTATAATTTAGAATTTTATTTTACAAAAAATAAACCAAAAAAAATTTATTTTTAAGGCTTAAATTATTTTTTAAAAATGAAGAAATATTTTTTAGTCAAAAAATATTAATTTTTAAAATTCATTATTTTTTTTAAATTAATTTTGAAGTTTAAATAAAATTTTTAAGTTGTAAAAATTTATTGAACTTGAAAAAAAATTTTTTTTTTTAATTTTGAGTCTTAAAAAATTTTTTTAGATTATTTTATAAAGAATTCCAGTTAAATTAAATAAAAATTAAAATTTAAAACATATGTTAAGATTAATTATTAAAAAATTATTTTATGAAGAAATAAAAAAATTTTTCAATAATAATTTTGAAATTTCTTCAATTTTTTAAGAAGAAAAAAAAAATTGATTTAAATTTGTCAAATAAAAAATTTGATAAAAAAAATAAACAATAAAATGTTTCTAATAAAATGTATTGAGATAAATAAAGAAATTTATCAAGCATTACAAAATTCTTTTGATAAAAATAAAAAAAAAAGTTTTTATGATAAGAAAAATTAGAAATAATTTTATAAAATAGATAAGGATAATAATAATAATAATAATAATACTAATTATATGTTTAAACTGTAATAGGGTTCCGCTGTGCCGCTGCCAGATGGAGAAGTAATGGTCGGAGTTTATTACAACTCGAGCTCGTCGCCTTCGGTTGAGAATAAAACGGAAGAAATTTTTGAAAATGATCCTGTTGACGCAATTTATTTGGCAATAAACGGAGAAAACTCCCGTGAAGTCACACCCTTGGACCCAATAGAAGCCACTGAACCTGAAATTGAAGCTTTAACGTTTTATAAAAGAGTACTCTATCTTTTTAAATTCTCGGGATCTGTCGGAATTTTGAATGCCACCGACTTGAAGAGCAACCAAACTGAGTCCAAAGATTCAGAATTTGTCGACTACCTGAACGTTTTTGGTAATAACACAATCTTGCTGATACCCTTTGGTAATTTGACCGTCGATGGATCAGACAGCAATGAAACTGAGTTTAACAGCTCAGAAATTGATAATTTGACCAACAATGTAATAAATTCTCTGAACATGACGGTATTACTAGCTAATTTCACAGAAGATGCGTTAAAAGTCAATGAGACTAGTTTTTAATTTTAATTATTTTAAATCTTAATAAAAATTGTATCAAAAATTTAGTATTTAAAATTTTTTAGATAATTTTTGAAACAATAAAATATTATGCTTTAATTTAATTAAAGATTAATTTTACCATTAAAATTTTAAGATCTAATTGTAATTAAATTTTTACCGCTTTGAGCGGAATAAAATTAAATTTTTACAAAAAAAAAAATTTTTGTTAATATTTTTTCTTTAATTAAAAAAATTTATAAAATAAATTTTATTACTTTAATAATTATAATAATATTATAAAAAAAAAAAATCATTAAATATTTTTTTTACACTTGTGATTGAATTTAACTGTTAAAATAGTTAAATTCTAAATCCAAGTAATAAAAAAAAATTTTTTTTCAGTAAAATCCTAAAGAATCCTTAATGATTATCCAATCCTTGAATTTATATAATAAAGAGAAGTATATCTAAAACAGATTAATAGATTTAAGATAATTACATAGTTAAAAGCCGACGGGATAGTGAGCAATATACAACGCAAGCGTGATTAAGATAAAGTTGTTGAGCATGAGAATGCTTTCTATTGCTTTGATGGAACAGTAGAATCTACTATAGAGTTTCTTCAAGAATCATCTCAATTCTCTAGGCTAATCTAATAAAGCATAATAAATAACTATTAATTATTAACAGTTTATGTAACAAGAAGTAATTTATCGTTTTTCAGTTGAAAATTCTCGGACTACTGACGCTCATCACAGGCTCTTCAGCAGCACCTTTGGCAAGCGTTCACGTTAAATTTATTTCGCCTCCCCATATTTACGAGCACCAACTAACTACTGACGGTAATAAATCAATTATTATTACTAAGTACTTTTCATTATTTCTTCATTCATTCCGCCATTATATTTTATTTAATTAAATTAAATTATGATACTCCGTAAATAACATGGTCAATCATTCATTTTTTTCAACGCTCGCTAGTATAATAATAAGGATAATTATTTTTAGGTCACAATACTATTGCACAGAAATCATTTTTGTCAATAGGCCGACGGTCCGCTGATTTTGCCAATAAATTATCATCAAGCTTCTTCAAGTCACCTGTTTCTTCTTTTGCCGGAAGAAATCCTGAAGCTTTGTGGCCGAATGGAGTTTTTATTAAGCCTGTTGATGTCAATGATTTAGGAATTAGTTCTCAGGATTCATCTCAATTTCATTCAACGCCTGATTTTTCAAATGGTCTAGGTATTATAATTTTTTTAATATTTCTTCTCTTGATTATTGAGAGAAGAAATGTTTATTTTAAGGTAAAAAATTTTTTTTAATTATTTTAATTTTATTTTTGTAATGAGTATTATTAATTTAAGTACATTTAAAAAAAAAAATTCATGTCAATCCGAAAATTATTTTAAAAGTTATACTGATTTTTGTAAAGCTGTCCCGGAGCGGCCATTTTTTTTAAACTGTCTTTTAAAAGTTTTTAACAGATATTTTTGAAAATATAAGCTCATTTCGATGTTACACTCATCAAGAGCTTTCATTTGAATACCCACATCAATTTTTCATATATTTTATATATTTATATATATATATATATATATGTATATATGAAAAATATATAAAAAATGCATGTGGGTACTCAAATGAAAGCTCTTGATGAGTGTAACATCGGGATTAGCTTAGATCTTTAAAAACTCCAATATTTACAATTAAGATACCATGTAATCATTCCAGCGTATCCAGATCCACTGCTTTTGACAGATGAATCAGCAGCGTCAGTAATAAGCCATCTTTATGACCGTACGGGGTTATTTTTCCATGAAATCCCGCATCTGAGATCATTACTGAGACTGCAGCATGAAAGACGATCAAATGGCCTTCAGGATAACGTACTGAGTAGCATCAGGCCTCAATCACCTTTCTACAATCCTAGCCTTTGATATAAGATTTAAGAACGTACTGATGAATCTAGACTCTGCTAGATTAATTGGATTCCATTATTCATACACATTATATCCAACATTACTTACATTTAGTCTACATACTCTACAATTACATCTTTTAATTTTCAGAGGTTGGTTAAAAATTCAAAATTTATTTGTACTTATATTTCTTCGATATTTACACAATACAGCTTTCATAATAGTCTTTTTAGGTGTTATTTACTTGATATGAAGCATTTCTTCTTCATACCGATCGCCGCGACACTTGCAATAGAAGAAGACCAACAATGAAAACAAATTTGGGGGTTGTCGACGTGCTGCTATTGCACAAATCCCCGCGACAAAAGCACATGAATACTTTTTTGTAATTTTTTAAAGTGTACGCACATCTTTCTTCATTGTCGTCAGGTCCTCTTTGTAAGCACATTCTTTCTGTTGCTGTGCCGTACTCTGGAAGAAATATAATTTTATTATTAATTTTTAAATAAAATTATTCACTATTATATCTATGATAAATAGTCAATTTTTTTAATAATTAAATTTCGACTTTCGACCTTCTACATTCCTGAGCATTGAAATTTTTAATTCAAAATTCAAGGCTATGGTTCTTGAATGAAAATTTAAATTTTTACTTACAAATTTTATAGTTTTATATATCAAAACAAAAAAAAAAAAAAAAAAAAAAAAAAAAAAAAAATTTTGAGTTATTATAAATTAATTATAATTAAAAAAATAATAATGAGTGTTTTATTATTGGATAAAGCAAAATTTTATTTATTTATAGTTCATAAATTACGGTAGTCACGATTTCATATTTATTAAAATATTTATATAAAATTTTTAATTTCCTCCGCCCCGAAGTCTCAGTAGCGCAGATGGCAGCGTGTAAGCTTAAGGTCGTGAGTTTGATCCCCACCTGAGGCATTATTTTTTTTTTTTTTTTTCCCACAAAAATAGTTTAATTATTTTTTTTTTTGTACCCAAATAAATAATATTTAAATTGTAATTAAAAAAATTTTTTTTTTTTTAATTATTAGATTAAAATTTTTATCAAGTTTGTTTGATAAATAATTCTAAAAGCGTACCATTATTCAAATTAGGAGACTCAATAATTTTTCCGCACCAGCCAGAAGCGCAAGGAATAGTTTTAACTCCATGTTCCTTTTCAATAAGTGTGATGTTTGACGTGAAAGGATCCTTACACGAGCCGAGGTCTCCTCTCGACCTGCATTTGACACATCTTTTCAGCTTTCCTGAAAGGTCATTCGAATAACAAAAAATTTCTGCATAAATAAAATAAAATAAAAATTTTACAAACTTATTTTTACTTAATAAATTAAATAATAAATAAAATTTTCCAAAAAATAATCTTATTTTAATTAACTTAAAATTAGAACGAGTTGTCATTGAACTCATCGGATGAGTGAAAGTAAATATCCGAACTCCAAGCTCAACTCACCGTCGACAGTTTTAAATCCTAGGATAGTAATCGCTAGAAAACAGACGATCCACTTGTTCATCATAACTTTTAAAAAATAAATTTTACCAGAAATTAAAACTGTACAAAATTATTTTATTAAATAATTTAATCGATAAATTAATCGATAGCTCAAAGAATAATAAAAAAATAAGATAAGCTGTCTTATTTAGCAAACAGCCATGTTGGAAGACCGACTGAATATCTTCAGAACCAGAAACGGCCAATGTTTGAGGCCTTTCACTTTGTGTAATTCGTGTAACATGTGTGCATGCGCACAGATACCTTCAAACAATGAGCTAACTGTTGAATCAAACTGGTTAAATTAATATAAATATAAATATAACTATATCTCCTTTTAGTTAAAAGCCCACTAACATTTAAATTAAAATCTAATCATTAACTTTGTGCTGATATGATTAGAAAAATTAATCGCCAACCGCTTGCTCCATCCACAAAAATTCCCGCTCTTCGTGGTCTTTTTTTTTACCACGCTCTTCCATAAATTTTTCGAAGGTATATTTCGGGTACTTGTTCCGGTTTCTCCAGAGTATAAAGACTCCCGCGCAATAGCCGAAGAATGCAATTAGTAGCACGTATCCTAAGTACTTCATGTGTCGGAGCAAAGCTGAAAAAAATTACATTGAAGTTAGCAATCACTTTATTTTTTTTTTGCCAAATAAATTCATAAAAAAAAAAAATTATTTTTAAAAAATTGCATTTTTAATTTTATAAAATTTCTGCGTGTCAATTTTTTTAATAATTTTTTTGTTAAAAAAAATTATTAAACATCTGCTAAATTAATTTTCACGCAAAAAAATTATTGATTTATTTTTTTAATTTAATTTAATTTGTATTTTTTTTTTAATTTATACCAATAAATTACCTGGTGTAAAAAAGGCTTCATTGGACCTAATATAAATCCTAAGCTGCAAAATTTTCTGACCGTCGATGTAACAAGTGTAATTGCCCTTCTCATTTTGAGTAACTTGGACGAGATAGAGCGTCAAAAAAGGATCAACATGAGCGTGATGTTCATTTTCATTCTCAAATAAATTGTACACTGTTTTGATCCCGGGTTTCATAAGGAGCCCGTCTTTTCTCCAAACGACAACCGAGTCGACATCTGCGTCAGGACACGTTATCGAAAAGTGCTGGCCCTCCATCAAAGTCAACGTCTTCTTGTACTTAAATTTGTCTTTTCTAGCTTTTTTCTTCTTGCAATTCTCGCACGGTTGCTCTAGTAAAAATTCTGGCAAATTTCTTACCGCTGCGCTTACTGCTGGAAACAGGAAATTTAACAAGACCGACCGGCAAGGCAGCAGCGGAGATCTTGAGAAGAAAAATTCAAAGTCTCCGTTTTTTGATATTGGCTCCTGGAAATTGAAGTACCGTAGTTTAAATTATAATTAATATAATTTTATATTTCTTACGGCAGTTGAGATGCGACTTTTTAAACGACATTGAGCAAGGCTGGTCTTTATGCCTCTATTTTCTGCGCATCTTGCGCAAGGAGTCCATGGTGACCATTCTGTTATTACTTCTAGAATTATTCCAGCTTCGCGTATCTTTGCCAGAGGCCTCATTAACGATACCTATTTATTTTAAAATAAAAATTATAAAAAATTTTTTTAATTCAATATTATTAATTATACGTACAGCAAATCTATGAGCTACAGGAACTAAATTTATTTGTCTATATTCTTCATAATTTGTCAAATTTCCGTAATGAATTTTATCACTTTGATTTCTTTCAAAAATAGCTAAAAAATTAAAATAAATAAATAAATTTAGTAAAATTTAATAAATCAATATTTACGTTCTAGGCGATAATTAAATTTATTTTCAACATCTTCTCCCAATTGTCCATGGCACCTATAAATTCCAGCATCTTCCTTTTCAAAGCTCACAAAAACCAAATCAAAATCCGGAGTTAAGTGAACACGATCGTAGGACACGTTGTTGTTCATATCGAACTGGACTTCAATTTCAGAAAAATCTTTGAACCTGTCTTGCATGTACCACAGTCTTGCTTCTTTGTTACTCGACTCTTTACTGTCAACAATTTTTATTATTATTATTATTATTATTATTATTATTATTATTACTATAAATATCATAGTATTATTATGACATTTGTAAATACCAAAAATGACACTGAAGTTTTATAGTTGAGCCAAGCACAGCCTCAACTAGCAGATACTCATCCAAGGTATCCGAAACAATCAGCCGGTCTTTGTCTCTGCAATAAATTTCTAACGATTCTGTGTAAATAGTATTGGTAATTATTATGTAAATATTCATCGTAGTGAAGATTTTAAATATAACCATAATCTGTCGTGAGGCGTCATTTTAAACGTGTATATAATTGACAATTTAAATCAAAACAAAACACCCATCAAATGTATTCAGTTTTTTTATTTAAAACTTAATTGATATTTTTTTATATATAACAGACATTAAAAATTATTTTATAAATTTATAGCAGTGTAATAAATATAAAAAAAAATTATTAGTGTAAATTTTTAGAAGTTTTTTTATTATTGTAATTAATTTTTTATAAAAATTCAAAAAATTGACAGCAGTCGGCTGATTTTTCACTGTCATGTTTTTAATTTAATTTTTTTTTTTTATAATTTCATTGCTATAAATAACTAAAAAAATATATTATAATATTATTGTTACTCAATTTTTTTAAAAATGTCAAGTTTAAAATTTTAAAACATGAGTATCGATATTTTGTGTAACAAATAAAATAAATAAACTTATAGATTTAAAAAAAAACACCTTCACTGCCATCTAGTTGCCACTTTCGTAACTAATTTTCAAAACTTTGAATTTTATTTATCACAATAATAATAATAACAAATATTAATAATAATTTTTTCTAAGCACCAAACAAATTCACTTGTATAAATAAATAAACTAAAATTAATTTCTACACCATTAACTTAATCACTCACTTGTTTTTTGACAGTCACTTTTTTTAATTAAACAATGTACTCTTTCAATTTATAAAAACTCATTTAAATTAATAAGAATTAATAAATGAATTAAAATTTTCGTAAGTAAAAAATAATTCACGTAAAATAAACGAAGTAATAAATTTTATTTCAACAAAACTTTGAACGACAATTAATTAATAAATAAATAATATAAATAAATGACATAAAACCGGAAGTGGACTTCAACATCCACCGCGCAGACATTGCGCACGCGCAAGAAGTGACGCGCAGACGCCAAAGTGGGGGCGCGGGGTAATGAACATGCTTTGGCGGAAACACGTACCCATAATGCCTCAGTTATTATAATAGAAATGGCCGACACGATTGAAAGTAAGTTTATTTTTATCATATTTACCTTTTGATAATTATTTATTTATCAGTATTTGCAGCACTAAAAATTACGCGTACTTGGTTGTCGAAAATCAGTGTTTAAGTGGAGCAATAATTTTATTAAATACACGCTGGTATTTTTCGGTAGTTGTAATTTAACAAAATCAACATCGTATGTGTTCAAAATTTCAAAAATGACCAATGCAGAATTCAAGCGGGACCGTCGTATGCTCCGTACCATCAGTTAGTCGATTTATCGAACAATCGTTTTGTATAAATACTTATTAGTAATATTTTTTTTTATAAATGTTAAATATCATAATTGTTGATGTTATTTTATTCAATTATTTGTTTTTTATGTTAAATCAAATCCGCTTTTTTTTTTTTTTCTAGATATGTTTTTAAAAACCTAACCGTCAATAAAGTTTATTTTGTTTTTACAACTCGGGTTTAGTACAGCGAGCCCGTTGGTTATGTTAGAGATAATAATTGTGCAGAATATTATATTGTCACTTGGTTTTTAAATTTAGATTTAAAACGTCAATCTCATTTTTTTTTTTTTTTTTTTTTTTTTTTAGATTTGTAATTATTTTATTTAATTTTTATTCTATTCGCTTCAGTGAAAATTATTTTTACCGGAGAATATTTTAAAGATATAAAGTACGAAAAAATAATTTTGAATATTTATATAAAAATTTTTTATTAAATTTTAATAATTTTTTTTATTAATATTGCAAAAATTAAATAATTTAACATTTTGTCAATAATTATTTCAATATTGTCAATAATTAAAAATGTTTAATTTTTAAAAATTAATATTAATTTAAAAAATTTTTAAACGTACATTTTTTATTTAAAATATTTTAAAATTGTGTACAAAAAAAAAAAAAAAAAAAAACAATAATTATTATTAAATACAAATTGATATTTTAATTTATTTTGCAGACGAGTCAGCAGAGACTTTGCTGTCAATGAAGAATGGTGGTTACCCGAAGGTGGATGAGATAAAGCAGGAGAAGCGGGACGAGGATGACGAGGAGGATATGGACATAGACGAGCACTCTTACGGCAACAATTCAATGGAGATGGACGAAGAGGACTCTGAGCCAATGCCAGAGCTGGGACCAGCTGCACTGGGGCTTCAGAGAGTTGGAACTAAGCCTCCTCCAAAAAAGGCTAACCCACCACAGCCGGTTCAGGTTTTAAACAGACGAGGGATGCCTGCAAGAATTAGAAAGAAGAATAAATTATTTTATGATGATATTCTTGTCAATCATCCTCATCACAGGTATTTATTTAAAATAAATTATTATTAATTTTTTTTTTTTTTAATAAATTTTATGATTTAATTTAATTTTTTATGACATTAAAAATTTTTTTAAAATATATATTTCAATTTAAAAAATAAAAATAATAAATTTCCAGAATAAAAAAAGAGCCAGGAACTCCAGAAGTAAAACAATCACCCCGAAGAATGTTAAAGCCATCTTCAGCGAAGAAACTCCCCAAAAGTCCAGCAGTTGAGGAGAAAAAGAAGCCAGAGCGTGAAAAGCCAGTGGCTCCTCCACCAACACCTCCTCCAGTACCGACACCAACCCCATCCAAAGTGTCCTCTATAAAAAAAGAAAAGGACAAGGATAAAGATAAAGATAAGGAAAAAGACAAGGAAAAAGAAAAAGACAAGGATAAAATCAAAGAAAAGACCCGGGAGAAGGAAAAAGCAAAGGAACAACCCTTAAAGGCGGTCAGACCGAGCTCTCCCGACCGCAGAATCGGGCAGAAGATTGGAATGAGACTCCGAAATTTGCTGAAGCTGCCGAAAGCCCACAAGTGGGTCTGCTACGAGTGGTTCTACAGCAACATCGACAAGACACTGTTCGAGGGCGACAACGACTTCATGATCTGCTTGAAGGAGTCTTTCCCTCAGTTGAAGTCACGTAAGCTGACCCGAGTCGAGTGGTGCAAGATCAGGAGAATGATGGGGAAGCCCCGTCGCTGCTCTCAGTCGTTCTTCGAGGAGGAGCGGAAGGAGCTGGAGCGCAAGAGGCAGAAGATCCGGATGCTCCAGCAGAGGAAGACCGGAGACGTGAACAGCTTCAAGGATTTACCGCCGGAGATCCCGCTCCAGCTGGTGATTGGCCAGAAGGTCACCGCGAGGCTCAGGAAGCCTCAGGACGGTTTGTTCACCGGAAGCATCGACGCTGTGGACACCAGCAACAATACCTACAGAATAACCTTCGAGCGAGGCGGCCTGGGCACTCACAGCGTTCCCGATTACGAAGTTCTCTCCAATGATCCTCCGGAGACCATCAGTGTCTCGTCATTCTCCCAGAAATTCCGACCTAGGCACATTAGCTACGTCCCCTCGCCTCCCTACGCGCTCAAGCTGCGCTCTCCGAGGGTTAACAATGATCCGCTGATCTCCAATGCTGCCATTCCCTCCGCCAAAAAGTCCCTGGGCGGCGTGATCAATGGCTACCCGATGAGACTGCTGGATAATATTGTCAAAGTCACCAAGATCCTCAACGTCAAGAAATTGAGGATCCAGAAGATCAAGGAGATGAACACCGTCGCGGAGAAAAGCAAGTCCTTTGGGGATGAACTCCCTCAGGACTTTGAACGCAAGTACGCGGCTATTGTTGTAGAGCTTGAGAAAATGAACGCTAGCTTGCAGGATTACTTGAATGATGTTCAGGAACTTTGTCAGGAAATTGCGCCTGAGCCGAGTATTGCTGCGATGCTTGCTCCAAGTCATTTGAGGGAACGATGCAGGCAAGAAGCTGCTGATATGGTGTCCAGACATAATATTATGACTGATAAAGGACCTTCTAAGATGGACCAGTTGGTTACTGATTTGACTGCTTTGATGCTTCAAGTCAAGGTATTTTTTTTTTAATTTTTTATTTTATTAATTAATTAAAACTGAAAAATATTTTTTTAAAAGAGAATTTTTTTTTTACACTAATTTAAAAAAAAATTTTTTTTTTTAAGTGTCTTCTAAATTAACACGTGGATAAATGAAATTAAAAATAGCTATAAATGTTAATGTAAATTTAAAAAACATTGTACAATTTTATAAATGTGAAAACAAAAATTTTTTTTTAATAATATGTTGAAAATATTTTAGTTTCATATTTATTATTAGATTGTTGGAATTAATAATTTATAAATAATTTATTTTTTCAGTCACTATCAGACTCTGACCGTAACGCCTATGAGTTGAAAGTCCTGCAAGGTACAATGGAGCAAATAAGATCAAAATTGAACCCCAAGAACCAGCAAGTATTTCAAAATTGCATTGAAATTCACATGAAACACATTCAACTTGGCCTTGGACAAATGGGAGGATTGACGCCGTTCATGGCTCCCAAAGCTTAGATAAGCCAATTAATTTTTTTTGCTTAAAATTTTATTTTATTTTATTTAAACAACGCTGTTAATAATTGCCGGTGGAATTTTTACGGCTGTTAAAGAATTATGTAAAAAGTTTATCGATATTAATTAATGATACTTTCTTTTTTAAATTAATCGAGTAATTAATTTTAATGATCGAGCAAAGGTTTAAATTTTCTTGTGGATGATCAAGTTGACGATTCAATTATTTACATAGTGTTAACATCTAGGATTATTGTACACTTTTATTGTCAAATAAATGTTATAAATAAAACGCACTGTATATTTATAACAGTATATATTAATACCAATAATTATTGTAATGGTTAGTGATATTGTAAAAATTAATAATTAAATTTGATAAAAAAATTTTTCAAATTATTTTTTATCGTGTTTTATTATTACTAGCAACCTTGCAGTCATTACGTGATTTGTAAACTATAAAATAAACTAATTTCCCAGCTAAATATTAAGAGAAAAAAAAAAAATTTAATTTTATTTATTGTTTTTATTATAATTATTTACATAATCTTAATGTGAGTTACAAATTTTTTAATAAAAAATTAAATTACCTAAATTTATTCCAGCGCGCTCTTTAATTCATCATAATTAATAATAATAACAATGACAACTACTGAAAAAAACATTTAAAGTATTTTTACGTATTAAAAAAAAATCATTATTATTGTTTAATAAAAATAAATTTTCAGTGTAATATTTAATTAATCAATTAAGAATAATATTTTATAATAATTCTTATATTTTCATAATTTAAATACAATTACAGTATGAATTAAGAATTACAGACAATTAAACAATAATAATGAGTTTAATTGAAATTAAATCAATTGCATGAATAAATTTACTTTTTTTGTAAATCTACCGACCCTTTACAACTCGATACTCCCCTAAAAAAAAAAAATGTAATTAATCACTTACATAATACAAACCTATTTTTTATTACTCTCTAAAGCCTCCAGAAGAGCAACAGCGTCCTCGGAAGTCTTGACCCTAAGGTAAACCGGAACTGGAGGAGGTTTGGAGTCAGCAAGAGGCAAGCACATCAGCATCACGGAATTCTTATTAATTTTCTTGGTGGGAACAGCCGGGGTCAGCAAGGTGTTGAGCAACAAGTTCCCCAGAGATGTTTCAGCGCGTACAATCAGCTGTGTTTTATCATTGGGCGTGGGCTTGAGGAACAGCACGCCGATTCCGCGATCACTGAGGACGCCAGTTTCTTTATTTTTGAAGTAAACTTTACACCTTTTTTCATAAATGGCTCCTTCTTCGGTAATAGGCTTGATCTCAACCTTCGGCGGCTCATCTTCATCGTCTTTATTTTCCTCCTTGGTCTCTTCTGGAACTGACTTGCCGATATTGAAGCTATTAGGCTTCGCGGACCCGAAAGTGAAGCTTGCTGTTGTTCCTGAATTGGAACCTCCGAAGCTGAACAGCGAAGTTGTCTGTGGGAATGTCAGATATTTTTTTTCAATTGAACTAGAATTTTTATTTTTATTTATATCAGAGTCTGCTTCTTGACTCTCCGCCGGCTTTTTAACCGAAGAAGTCGCGCTGGAAATACCGCTGAAGATACTTTTGGACTGCGTTGATCCGAAGATAGAAGTGGTAGCTGGAGGCTTGTCACTGGCTTCTGTTGATGCTGATGAAGATACCGCGGCCGAGGTTGACGCTGTGGATTGTCCAGATGTGAACACACCACTCGTGGGACTCTTCTTCTTTTCTTCCTCTTGGCCCTTTTCAGGGCAAGACTTGCCGTACTGGGTCTGGATAATCTTCAAATGATTTTCATAGTCGCGGAAAATTGGAGACAGGATGCAGAACGCGTTGGAGTCCACGTGGGTCTTTATCCACTGACTCACGCTTTGGTTCAGGTCCTTCAGCTTCGCGTAGTACTCGGAGGACATCGCGAATATCTCCTTGTTTTTATTAGCAGCTTCGTCGACCTTGTTGGTAGACTTGGTGTTGATGATGCTGCTGTTGGTGATGCTGCTGGTGGTCGTAGTGGTGGCTGGCTTTGAAGAATCGTTGAGTTTAGTGCTGGATGATGAAGAGAGGCCGTTGTCAGTGGCTTTCATACCGTTGGTGGTTGGGGTTATTTTTGAGAAGATGCTGGTAGTTTTTGTCGCTGTGGAAGTTGATAAGCTCGCGGTCGTCGTGCTTGATTTGCTCAGGAAACTGAACGCTGAAGTCGGCGCTGCTGAGGATACTTTGAAACCGGAGAAACTACCAAATACGTTCTTTGTTGGAGGAGCCTGGAAGAAGTTTTTTTTTTTTTTTTTTATTAGAATTTTTAGTAAAATAAAATTTTTTTTATAAAAAAAAATTTTTTTAATTTTTTAATATTTAATATTAATTATTCATCTCACGAGGTTAAATAAAAATAAAAATAATTATTGATATTAATATTATTATTATTGATATAATAAATAAAAAAAAAATTACTTCTGATCCAGGAGTTATTCTCCGTTTAGCAGTTTTAACAACTCTCTTTTGTAACTCCTCCGGTGATGCGGTAGTGAATGTTCCCGCATCTTCTGGTTCTTCCTCATTATTCCAATTGTCGTGGTTCAATTCACTAGTTGCGTTTCTCTTACCAGCCATTACTATAATTTATAAATAAAAAAAATTAAATTTTTTTAAATAAATAGTACTAACAAAGTGAATAAAATATTTTGTAACACTAAAGTTGTTGATACACGTTAAACCTAACCTAAAAGCTAAAAAATATTAATACGCATTTTAAAAACAATAAATAATACAAATTATTAATGCAAATAATTTACCTGTACATACGTCGTACTATTACCTAAAAAAAACTAATTAATAATAAATAATATTCGTATTAAATATCAAAACTAGATACAGGCTCTCCAACGCTGTTTTTTACACGATGCGCGTGAGTCAAGTTTACATTTGTAAACTTTACAAATGTCACTTAACCTCAACTAAAACTATTTCAATTCTCCCCAGTTGCTCATCAATACCGTAAAATTTTAACCAACAATAATAATCTCTAATTACCTTCAATTATTCGCTTGACTATAATTATTTCTGTAAATAATTACGAAATAAAAAAAGAAATAAATTAAAAATACAAATTCCGTAAATTTGCCCGCGAAAATTAATCAGTGCAGTTATTTCCAAAATGGCGATTAATTTTCCGGCAATTATTTTTCTTAAGCGCTAAAATAGCTAATTAAAATGACACTGAAGTTGACAGGTATAAAAATTTTTTTACATATTATTTATAGCAATTAAATCATTATAAAAAAAAATTAAATTAAAAAGTCTCACATGTAAAAATTAATAAAAATTAATTGACAATTGAAAATTTTTAGAAGTATTTTTTTATTGTAATTGATTTATTAAAAAAATTTTTTTAAATTAACAGCTGACTGCTAACTTCAGAATTATTAATTAAACCTAATTACACTTAAATAATTACTTTTAAAAATTATTAAATAGAAATTTAAAAAGTTTACAAATGGTGGGAAATTTAAACCGCGAAAAACAGCTGATGATTATTATTTAAAATAAAAAATTAAAAAACAAGGATAAGCGGTGACAAAAAGTAAGGGGGGATGATGAATAATGAGTAATTGAAAATATTTAAAACTTTTGCATCCATTATTATTATATTTTGAGTAGTGGTGTCGCTAGTTATGTGCGAAAGTAAATTCTGCGCACGCGCGTGCAAAAACAATGTGAAAAAGTATATTATGTATTATAAATTTACTATATACAATATATATATATATATTGCAAGGCATAGAAGTATGAGTAATGTAATTTAGTGTGTTACCGTATTGTTCGGTAATTCTTGTCTGTGTAAAGTAACAGCAGTCAGTTGACTACAGCGAGAGCGCGAGCAGCCAGGAGTCGACGTTGCGCTGTTAGTGTGTATGCCGCGTAACAGTAAGTACAAGTAAAAGTAATACACAGAATTATATATATGTAGAGTTTGATAGTCATATATATATATATATATACACATATATTTACTCATAATTATACATACACGTGCGCATTGGTATTGGTGAGGTTTAGTTCGGGAGAAGATCAGAACGGACAAGTGCCCGTGGGCCTCCGTCGTGGTGGGTTGTTCGTGGTGCGCGCTCTTCGCCGTCACTTATCCGGCGGAGGATTTTTCTCATCTAATTGACATTTAATATATTCAATTAATTACTCACAATAATCATAATAATACTCACATTAAAATAAATAAATAAATTAGTGTTTTTTTATAGAAAAAAATAAACAATTGATAATAATTCAAAAAAAAAAAAAAAATTGGCAAGTGATGAAAATTGGTGATTGCAGCCAGAAATAATCAGAAGATAAATAAAATAAAAAAAAAGTGTTTAGTTATAACTCCGGGGTTTTGTCCACCGGTTTTACGAGTGTGCCGTGTGATAGTGTACGTGTACTCTCCATTCTTACATTACAGTATTTTACACGAATACGGGCACGATTCATCTACCCTCTTGCTTCCACTTAGTCCTCGTATCTCTCTCTCTTGGATCCTAGTATTTAAGTTATAGTTATTGTTTAGTCTTACTCGCTTGCACTCGCGCTACCAACACACAAGTACGTGTACTCACTTGGTATAACTATACTAAACTTATACTAATTCATGCCAATACACCAATACTCACTTTAATGTATGTATATATTAATACTTGTACCAATACTAATACTTGTACTTTTACTACTATTACAGGCAGGCTTTTTGTACGCGAGAGGGACACGTTTTCCAATAAACACCAAAAATTAACAAACTTATTTAAAAAAAAAAATAAGTTTACTACTATTTTATTTCAAATAATATTTTGAACTGGAATTATAATTATAATTATAATTATAATTATAATTATAATGGAGATATCAAAGGGCCTGCAGAAGGAAATTGTTTTGGTACAAAATAAATTGAAGAACGCCATTTGTGATCATCAGGTAATTTTAAACAAATTATAAGTACCTAATTTTTTTTATTTAAATGTTTGTTTTACTTTAAGTATGTCATTAAGCATCGGCTTATTTATATATTTACTTTTATTTAAGATTTTAAAGTTACATCAGTTTTTATTTTATTAAAGAGATTTTTTTCAAGGCTATCTCATCGATATCTCAAGGCTGTTTTTTTTTTGGTTGTTATGATTCTTCATTGTTTTTTTTTTTTTTTTTCTCTAACTTTTAGTTGCAATAATAATTATAACAACTGCTGTTATTATTATTGTTATTAATATTATTATTTTTATGGAGTAACGGGGAGGGTAATTGCCGTACAGATGTCGATAAGCCGCAACGCGCGTTAGATTGTCCCAGGACGTCTTGCTGGCGCGAAAACAACTAAGCTTCTTCATCATCGTCAAGTAGCTCTATTTATGTTAAGTATGTATTTATAAATTAATAGGTGTGTGGTGGAAAGACAAAACTCCCATGGTATTTGTTACCAAATAAAAATTACCAAGTAATTACAATTAAAGTTATTTGACGGTTTTTTATTTAACAAATAAATTTATTCCAAAAAATTGCATTTTTAATTTTAAAAAATTTTTAATTGTTAATTTTTTTGGAGTAATTTATTTGTTAAAAAAATTAATAAATTATCAATTATCTGCTAAATTAAATTTCATTACCATTTTTTGGACTTAAAAAAATAAAAATAAATTTATTTGTGAATTAAATACAAGGATGTATGTAATGTACAGCTGCTTTTAGGTAATAACGTCAAAGATGATAAAGTTACGAAATTATCCACGTGTTTAATGCAACGAATTCGATACAAAGTTTCTAGAATTGCGATTGCGACCGATGGAATCATGATCATTATTATGAATCGTTATCACGATTCAATTTAAAATAAAAAAAATTGAATATTTAAAAAGTTTTTCAAAGTCTTTAAACTTTTTGTAATACCAAAATAGGCGATTATTTTTTTTTATTTTACTATTACACAATTTATATAAATCGAAGTTTATTTATTATATTTTACAAAGTGATACGACTGACGAGCGGTTCTACTGCGCATCTGTATGAATAATGATAATGCTTATCAATTAGTGTTATTTAACGGATTGTATAAGATAATTAGACCGAATTGTCAGACCTACCCTATATATGTCAGTTATTTAACTCGAGAATTTAATAATTAAATTTTTAAAGCTAATTTTTATTTTTTTGTAAAAAAAAGTAATGCAATTTTGTGTAAATTGTTTTCAGTAGTTGTTTGTCAAATAATGTCTAATAAGAAAAGTTTGCAAGTTTTTTTTTTTTTTTTTTTAGGATTGAAAAGTTTTATTTTTTTTAATTGAGTTCAAAAGAGGTTTTTTTTTTATTTTTTCTAAAAAAATAATTAAGAAAATTTTAATTTAAAATTAAAATTTTCGGATTTTAAATATAAAAAGCTGGACAAAAACTCATTATTGATTTATCTTGAGAGTAATTACATAAAATAGTCACTTTTAAACTCATTACACTTATCAGCGGATTCTATTTAACAATGAATGAGATATCTACGACGCTAATATTCTTTCATTACGTTTTAATGACTATTTTTATTGATTTATTTATTTATTATGATTAGTTAAATATTTATCATGTTTCATTAATTGAAAATAAATATAAACTCCAATAAATAAAAATTATCTTAAAAAAAAAAAAAAAAACAATTGTTATTTATATTTATTGTATTAAATTTTTATGCTAAAGTTTGTCGAGCCAAGTATTGATTTAAATAATAATGAGGAAGTTGTTATGAATTTTAGTCATGAATTTCATTCACTACTCTGTTAATACCGCTATTTATTGGATATAAATTATTTTTATTTAATTGTTTATAATTTATAATTACTGTCAAGTTTTTTTACATTGAAAAATTTATTTTCAATGTTAAATACTTGTAAAAAAATTTTTTCTATTAACCTGTAGCAGATTTAAATGCATAAAAGAAATAACTTGGATATAAAAATGATGATTGTGAAAAGACGAAAACACTTTAGTGTAAAAGAAAAGCGGGGATTCCCGTAGAAGCGCAAAACATTCTCAAAGTTTTAAAAACTCAACTTTTGAAAAGTTCTTGGATGAGAATAATGACAGAGTTAGTTTCTCTTTCTAGTTAGTTCTCGGCTTTTACTTTGTTTTATTATTTTATACTTCAGTTTTAAATAATATATATCACTCTTCGTATTAACTGGAGGTTTTATAAATATTTCATTTACTATTTACTGGGGAAAAAAAAAAAAAAAAAAAAAAAAAAAAATTATCAGACTTTCTCAAATTAATTCAATAATTTTTTTAACACTTTGTTATTTTGACAATAATTTTAAATTTATTTTCTTTACAAAATTATAAAAATTAATTATTTAAAAATTTTTTTATCAAAAAATTTTTAAGAAAATTCAGAAAAAAAAAAAAACATTAAAAATTTTTAAATAATAGACTGAGATAGAATTAGTTACAAAACTCAATTATTTAAAACATAAACTGGAATAAAATAAATAAAATACTTAAACTCAAGTTATTAAAACTTTTTGTGGGGAAAAAAAAACCATTTAATAAAGTCCGGCTTTTTTAGCGATTCCATTGGAGATATTAAAAATTTTTTTTTTTAAATTAAATCATCTATTAATTAATTAAATTAAAGTGCGCTATTTGTACGCATATATAACGCTCATTACCCTAAGTTTTGGTCTTTTAAAATGAACTTATTCATTCGAGAGTATTCGTGTATACAAGTTAATCATTTCTACTCGAGTATTTTCTATGCAACTTTGAAATTACGTGGCCTTCTCAATGCCGATGTAGATGATAATAGCTGTAGATTAGTTTTGGCCCGTCTGTCTCATAATTTGTCTTCGCTATACTTCTCTTTACTTGTTTAAAATTACATTTGCTATTTTACATAACTCATCAATTCGGCTTTGCACCATTATCCAAACATTAATTACTGTTACATCAATTATAAACTTTTTAATAATAATAATAATGTATCATTTAATTTTATCAATTTAATCTTAATTAAAAAATTTTTTATTACATTCTAGATTTGCATGGGGAAGCTCAAGGATGACCCAAATGTAAGTTTCTAAACAAAGCTAATTATACATAATTATCTAAAGTATATAGTATTAAAAACTAGTAACTCTAGTGTTTAATATATATTTTTACGATAATAATAATATTAATTAATTAAAGAGTAATTGTATAATAATAATTTATCTATTAAATGTTTCAGAATGCAGATATACGTGGACAAATACAGCAGATTCAGCTCAACATCGTTTCCCTCGGGCGATGCCAGGTGATTGTCACTATAGATTCAACATTATATTACTCCACACTATACTTTTCCCTTACCATTTTACTTCTACCTCAAATACCTTCCTTTGTGACAGATGCTTGATTTTAGTGAGTGCAAGGTCATACATTGAAAGTTTCTTTTATGAAAAATAGTTTTCCATTCATTTATTACTTACTAAATAAATACAAGACACCGCCTTTGAATCATCAAAAATGAAACTTTAAAAATTTTTCAACAAAAAAATTTTAAATAATTTTTTTTTTTCTAAAATTACTATAAAATTAATCCCTTAATTTTTTTTTTCTCTTAAAAAATGAAAATTTCTCTTGCAAACTTTCCAGATTAATTAATAATTCCATAAAAATTAAATTAGTTAGTCCTAAATGTAAAACTAATTAATTCTCATCAATTGTCACGTCACAGTTTAACATTTAATGAATTTTCCGCGTGCAAATAATGAATGTTAATATTTCCCCGGACTTTTATCATGTTAAAATTAATTAATCGTTAATAAAAACGATAAATCATGGACTTAATTCCCGAAAATGAAGATTAAAGATTCTTGTCGAGGATTAAGCGTGAAAAATAATTAAACTATTTTTATCACCAGTTGCGCATCGCCGTGATTCGTCGCATCTTCTATTCTCAAATTGCTGCAGTACTGACGCGGACTAGTAACATCGATCGTTAATACACAATGTATATTGTGAATTACATTAAATAGTCAGCTAAAATTAATAACTTGTTTATCGGTTGAATTGTAAATTCATCTATCTATCTATTTCATGCTATCATCACCAATAATCTACTAGTTACATCGATTATTAATAACCTTCGAGCCGTCTATCGCTTTACTGTGGAATTATTAATATCTTCTAAAACTTTTCAAGAAGAAAACTAAAATCAAATTTTATTTTAATATAAAATTAAAGATAATTATTTTTAATTTTTAATTAAAATTATTGATCTATAAAAAAATCTCGTAGAAATTTATAAGAAGCTTTAAATAATTTGTAAAATTAAATTTTTTAAAGATTTCTAGAAAAAACTTAGATTTTATTGTTACAAAAAAAAATTAAAGCTTATTTAAAATAATTCTCAATAAGTAATTCTCAATAAATAAGTGATGCGGCAAATTTAAAATCAAACAAAAAGCCCCTCACAAATTGATAAAAAGCTTTAAACAAATGACATAATTAAACTTTAGAAAAAGTTCCGGAAAAACAAACATAAAAAGCGCTCTATAGCATTGTTGTCGGTTTGTTGGGAAAAGTTTCCCAAAGTTTCGAACGGAACCAACCAACACCTCCGCAAGGTCGTCACCTCGATAGAATTTTAGTTAGGGACGTTAAAATCATTCAAGACTATTCCAAAAGTTGACTTTCTATTTCAAACTTTTCCTAAATCTTAATTTTTGATTCCTTAAAAAAAAAAAACAATCAAAAGCTCCGAAATAAGCAAGCTCACGGATGATGATAAACGATAAATGCCTGTTGTTTTATTAATCACAACAAATTTTTGAGTAAATTGTTATCTATAGCTCGCCAATAAAGCGTAAGATTCAACTCTGCCGTCCAATCGGCGTTGGCACGCGAACGGCAACCTGGTTCTTATTGATCTTCCCTCTAGCTTTCCAATTGAAACCGCAGAGGAGCAGCAGCAGCAGCTCGACTACGACCTTCCCATCTTTCCATCTTTCCATCTTTTCCCGTATATACATTTAATATATACATATATACTACATTTATCTCGTTCTCTATTCTTCTCCTCTCTTTGCTTCCATCCTTTCGTACATATATTGTATAAATATATAAGCGCGCTAATATTACTGACTCTATGCACTGTACATACAGATATAAAATTATATATTACACGCAATAAAAAAACCCGAGATTCACCAGCGTGATATCCAATTTGAATCTGCCGCGTATCTCCGCGCGAGCGCGCAACTTTCTGAATACTACTTCTGGATATTAAAGCTATTTATAGAAGTAAATATGTAATATAACAATGCAACTTTAATTGTTTTAATAAGCACACTGATAGCGGTTACATAATTCACGCACTTTTTGTTAATTTTTTATTTTTTATATCCCAATATGATGCATTGTTTCACGCTAACCTAACTTTTCTTCCCAATCGCCATTTTGTCGGCCGCTATTAGTTTGTTCTAATATTTCAATTATAAAAATTGATACTTTTTCGCAGTTTTTATTGAAACTTTATTATAATATTGAATTTCTGAGCATTAATTTTAACTATCCATAAACTTTAGTCACAATTATAAATAATATTTAATTACTAATTAAATTTCCGCGCGGATAATATTTAAAAAAAACTTGTTATTTAATTTTAGAAAAGTTGAATAATTTTTTTTGCAGCTATAAAAAATACTATCAACATATTTTAATTTTTATTAATTAATAATATTAATATTAAAGATTTTATCTGAAGAAAACAAAAAATTTTTCTTGTCACGGCGCAGCTAGCTTAAAAACCGTTATACAGCCACTTTGGCACAACGCATTGAGCTTTACTTTAAGCGTCTTTTCTTCTTCAGCTTCTTTGCGTGTTAATGATGGGAGTAGAAAGAAAATTATCTTTATTTCTTCTTAATTATTTATTGAAACTAAAGTAAGACTCAAAGCTGAAGAAGATATTTTTAAATAATTAGAAATAATATTAATAATAATTATTATGAGAAGAATAGTATTTTTATTAATGAAAAAATTATTTATAGACAAATAGTTTATATTTGTGATTACTTATATGATAAATTATTCAACTTGACATGCTAGTTTTTGAAAAGTAATTCTTGAATCTTGTTTTAAATTTTTTAAGAGTTTTTTCTAGCGTACTAATATTATTGAAGAGCCGATCGATCACAGAAATACCTACTGGGTGTTTACTCTTCGGGATGTTTAATATATATATATATATATATATATATATATATATATATATATATATATATATATATATATATATATATATATATATATTCTTTTGGATATTCAGGGTGTGTCATTTGTATTTTTTATCATCCCAAACTAACCCTTAGGGGCTGGAGTTTAATTCAAGCGGAAATCTTATCTCAAGTCAATTAATTTTCTTTTTATTAATGTTTTTCCTCGGTTGATTTTTTTTTATTATTAAAACAGAAGTTACACGTGCTTTTAACTTTGTAACATTAATTATTATTAATTTATTTGAAATTTAATTTTATTGTTTGTGCGAAATTGAAGTAGGTCAAAAATTGAAAAGTTTTGGTGATTGAATTACGGGAGAGTTATTTTTAAAATTAAAAAAGATTTTTTGTAATAAAATTGATTTTTTAATCGAAAAAAAAAAATTTATTTCATTTAAAAATTTTATTAAAATTTATCAATAATTTTTTTTTTTTTTTAGTTAAAGCTTAAAATATGTTTAAAAAATTAAATTTTAATAAAATTGTGCTTCAAATTTTAATTAAAAAAAATAATTAAAGCTAATATTAATAAAAAAAATTTTTTCTTCTTTGGCAGTAAAATTAATTTTTGAAGAATGAAAAAAAATAAAAATTAATGTTTAAATAGCAAAAAAAATTTTTTTAAGTCTAAAAAAAAAAAAATAAATTACTAATTGAAAGTACATATTAGTCTAACTGAGAGTAAGTGAACGAGAGACCTGTAGATTCCCAGGGGATGATTATCGACGTTGTTATAAACCCGTAAAATCGATTCTAAATAGACTCTCCATTTGCTGAGAAGTTTTTCATTCAAGTCACCGGTCTAACTCACATAGGAAGTAATAAAAATAGAATTTTATTTTATTCATTCCCCGGCTACTACCTATTTATTTCCACGTACCCTCGGAAAAAGCAAATTCACCAAAAGTAAGCGCTATAAAGTGTCCCGAAAGGAATAAGGAAGAAAATTAGACTTTATGAAATAAAGCAAAACTATACCAAGACGGATGTTATTTATATATGTATGTAACATGTACTTTTGCCTAAAGCTGCGGTATAAAGTTATATCTACAACATACAATATCCATTATGAGCAATGAGTAAAGTTTGTTGTTGGTTTTTGTCTGTACGCAGAAGCAAGTTGTCGAGCGATTGCGCAAAGAAGTCGAGGGATACCAGGCGCAGAATGATAAAGGCGTTAAACTTTCAGTAGCTTCGCTTTTGGGTTTAACTAATAATAACAATAACATAAACAATAACAACCATGCCAGCAGCAATAATAACAATCACTTCACGCCAAATAATGATCAGGATAAGGATGATGTTCTCCAGGTCAAGGTTCAAGCTAATGGATTAGCCAAACGTCGACGATTAAATAAGGATAATTTTAGGAATGGAGTTAATAAAAAAATACGTGCCAAGTAAGTATTTTTTTTTATATTTAAAAATAATAATAATAATAATAATGGTAGAAAAAATTTATTATTATTATTATAAATATTTTTAAAATTTTTACAGAGAAACTCCAGTAGAAACTTTATCGATAGATGACGATGTGATAGAATTATCAAATGAAGAAAATGATAGTAATGAAAAAGAAGAAAATACAATAAACGAAAATGATCTAAAGACGCCTGTTGATAAATCAGAGTTACAGCAGACTGAATTTCTCGATAAACTTGGTCTCATAACAATATCTAACTTTGATAAGTTACAAAGTAAAAAAGCCGAAAGAAAACGCAGAAGTCGCGCAAATCCTCAGTTTGTTTGTTCTACTTGGGAATTACCGACAGTAATATTTATTTATCAAGTTTTTTTTTTTTTTTTTTTTTTTTTTTTTTTTATTATATATATATATATATATATATATATATATATATATATATATATATATATATATATATATATATATATATATATATATATATAAATTATTTGTATCAACTTCGTTAATTTATTTTATATAGAAAAAAAAGAGACACTCGTACTTACAATCAGGGAACGCGCCTCAGACGAGGCAAACGACGGCGCGACTCAATGGACCCTCACCGCCTCCACCGCCAACGGCGACCTCATCTGGTCACAAAATTCAAAAATCTCAGCCAGTAACTAAGAGCGTAGCTGGTTCCCCGCCACCCTCGCCATCATCGTCTTCCTCATCGCAGTCGTCAAGCTCAAAGTCTCTTCTACCTGCTCAAAAGCCCTCAGGAAAGCCAAATATCCTTCCGAATTTGAATGAAACACTTGCTCATGGTAGCTGCAACAAAACAGTAGAAAATTGTAGCAAAAGCCAAACAATCACTTCTAATTCAAACTCGGTTAAGACTTCGCCGTCAAAAGTTATAAATATACCCGGGTTGCCGTCGAGTCTCACTATTGAGAAAATAGAAAATGATGTTGTATGCATACATTGCAGGAGTCCAGGTAATTTAAATTATTTAAAACAATTTTTTAATTAATTAAATAATGAATTTTGTGAAATTGCACTGTGATTTATAAAATATATAATAATATAGATTATTTAAACATAAAAAAATTAATTTGCAGGAATGTTATCAACTTGTGAAAATTGTTCAGCAAATTATCACCAAGCATGTCATGTAATTTTACCTCCCCCACAAGGACAGTGCCCGAAATGTTATGAAATGAATCAAAATAACGAAGTGGCGAGTCCAGTTATTAAAAAATCCGATGAAATAGGTAATTAATAGTTGTAAAATATTTTTATTTATTAAAAAAAAAAATTAATTTGTAAAATACTTGAAAAAAAAAAAATCAAAAATGTCGGCTAACTTTAGAATTATAATTAATAGATGATAAGACATACACGCGTGTGTTTCAAATTCGTCAAAATGAATTAATAATCTGAAAGAAGATTTATTTTTGAGTTTATTAAAATAAATGCACATTGTTATCTATTGTACGCGAAATATGTACTCGTTGCAGAGGAAAAAGAGCGAGAAAGATACGAGCAGCGAGAACGAAACGCGGATCTGAGATTGCAGGTTTATGAGATGGAAAAACGATCCCAGCTGCTCGGCCAGTCACTTCAGGTTCGTCCTGTGGCCTGTGTAGACAAAAAATAATTATAAAGTTAAGATATTTGTTTTGTTGGAATGCTCAAATTTTTATTTATTTCAGTTATATTTTTAGTTTTTTTTCCATATCAATTCAAAATACGATTAATTCCTCTTTATGTATTTTATTTTAAAACCTGCAAGCTCTTGGATTTATTTTTATAATTTACGCCATTGTGTCACATACGCTTATTACGAATAGATTTCCCCAAGGTTTTTTCTTCTTCTTTTTTTTTTTTTTTTTATTGAAGAATCGTTCAGTCGTTTTTTTGTCAAAGAATTCATTAAAAACTTTTCTTGTTCTGTGGTTAAATTTAGTGGTGGCAAGAGATTTTTTAAAATTATTTTTATTTTTAGAAAAATTTTATTTCATGAATTTTAATTATTTCACGAATGAATAAAATTATAATACAAAAGACTGAATGATTTATTTGATCTGCACAAATGGAATGAAAATTTAATTATTATTTTTATAAATGATTTATTTAACTACATTTAAAAGTATTAATTAAAAAAAAATTTTTAATTAAATTTTTTTTTTGAAAAATTAATGACTTATTGCAAAAAAAAAAAAAATCAATAAATGCATTTTTTATAAAATGAATAAAATGTCTAAAAAAATTTTTTTTTAAGTATTCAAATGAAAAAATATATTTTTTGCAATCCTGCTAAAAATTCATCAGCAATAATTATTGAACTCCGATCATCATCTAGCATAATTACAAAAATCATGACTCAAAAATAATAACAATAATATTAAAAAAAAAAATTAGGTCCAGCACCGATTGAAGCAAGAGCTGCTGAGCAAACAGGAGAAAACACAGAAGTCAATAAAGAGACTGGTGGATTTCATAAAATTGATGCGACAACCCCCAGCTTCAACTCAAACTTCGGAGTCCAGCAGCTGCCTCCATCAATCCAGCTCATCCCCATCGGCTCGGGGCCGCTCTCCAGCACCAACATCACCCAATCCAACCACTCGCTATTCGCGGGTCCGCTCAACATCTCCAACAACTTCATCGGCGGGCCGTCAAACGAAAACGCCGTCACCTATTCGCCCGTCATCATCAACCAGTTCCCCTCGCAGCAGCCCTGCATCGGGCCCTACATGCAGCCGGATCCGCGACTCACTTACAACTACGGCGTCCCCATCGTCAGTCCCTCAGACCACCACCATCACCACCACCACCACCACCACCACCACCACCAACAACAACAACAACAACAACAACAACACCATCACCATCAACAACATCACCAGCACCAGCATCACCAACACCAGCAGCAGCAGCATCAGCAACAGCAGCCACATTCGTTTCTTATCATCAAAAAGCTATCCGATCCTTGTGTCGGTGGACTCGTCACCCGCTATCCAACCCAGTCTTCGTGCCCGTCAACCATCGGCTACAGTCTGCCAATCTCCTCGGGACCAGCTATCGTCAGTTACGCAAGCCAACAGCCAGGCCAGCCTATTATCAACTACAGTATCGGTACAATTGATCCAGGGACATCCGCATCTCAACAACTTCTCACAAGTTCTGCCTCAGGAATCCCCATTGCATCACCCCAGGCCGGTGTTGTGAGTAATTTATCTTTTTTTTAAATATTAATTTTATTCAATAAATAAAAACAAAATAAAAAAATTTGGCTTTGGTCTATTTTTGTAATAAAATTAATTTTTATTGTTGAATTTAGTATTATCAGAAAGATTTTGATTTTAATTTATAATTTTTTAGTATTTTAAAAAATAAAACTCCAAAACCAAAATATTCCAAACAGGCCATCTACGACCAACGACTCGCCGAGGGCCACCCAGGGATATTCTACGAGCAGTTCTCCGCGAGTCGGCTCATCACCGAGTCCCAGCGACCCAACCGGCAGCCCACTAGCCGCGCAGTGCCCAGACTCAATCGCATCGCAGTGTTTGAGTCGCAAAATACCAGCACTAAGAATCCAGGTGCACCAGCTGGACCAGCTAACCGAAAACGACGTAAGCATTACGTACGTAAAAACCGGAACAAGAAGCAAAGGGGAGCAGTGGAGGGTGCCAATGACGACAAGTGTGACAAGTCCAGGTCCACCAGTAGTGTCCAGCCAGGGACCGAGCCTGCCGATAACGCGAGTCCTGCCGATAACCTCCCCGAAGATTGTCAGCCCCGAGATCTCGACATCCAGCCCGGGTCAATTGTCGAGCGACTGTACCGCAGACTCGCTGAAGGCCAAGAGCCAGCCGAGCCTCACTCTCCGGCAAAGGGACTCTCCTCCGAGCGAGCTGACAGAGACGAGCACTTGAAATTGGAAGAAGCGCATTTATCAGCGCCACTTGCAGCAAACTTAGTCTCGTCTTTGTCCAGCGACCGCCCGCACTCCTGCCCGACTGTCAAGGGGGAAAAAAGTCTCTACGTCGGAAAAATCGACCCGAATAATAAAGAGAATGACAATAAGAACGAGAATGATCAAGGGTGCAAGGTTGTCCAAGTCTCCAGACTCGGTCGCAGGAGTCTCGACTCCTTGCAAGCTGATCTCACGAACACCTGTCGGCTCTGGACTCCCGTTCGTAACCAGGACAATTTTACCCAAGAGACTGACAAGGACTTTGAGCCGCCTTCTGCTGAAGACACTCTCACCGGGGATGAAAACGACGATCCAGAGTCCGGCAGGCTCGAGATCGAGTTAGCTGACGAAGAGGAGGAAGATGAAGCCTCAGACTCCCCGGATAATATTGACGAAGAAGCTATTGTCTCTTCTATCGACATGACTGTGCTTGAAGACTTTGAATCTGCCATGCGCGCTGAAGAATGCGGCGCTGCTGGCAGTTTATTAGAATCTTAATATAAGGCACTAAATTATTTTTTAAGACTCGTGCCTCAGAAAAAATTTAATATTATTTAATATTGGAGCTACTATTTTATTTAGTAGCGATTTCGCTCATTTTTTGTAATTTTAGTTTTATTAATTAATAATTGTTGATATTTTTTTTTTTTTTTTTTTTTCAACATCTCATTTCTTCACTATACATATTGATGTTTTTGTTAGTTTGTATATATCGACCAAAGTTAATTAAAGTAACTTAATACCTAATTATCAGCGACAGCTCGCCAAAGATACTCTGATAATTATAATTTAATAGTTTTAAATTGATGAATTAGGTGAGAGCTGATTTTAAATACGTAAAAGAAATTATTAATGAAACACGCACATATCTTGTTGTGTAATATATGACTATTGAATTTATTTATTAAATTTTGTGAAATTAATAAAATAAGAAATGAGAAGTATGGATCAAATTACGCTGTAAATTATACAGCGGAACCATATATTACCAATATTGCCTTAATAATAATTGAATTTCACTATTCTGATGATTTTATTAAATTAGTGATAATAAAATATTTTTTAATAAATAGTTCGATACTTTGTAATTACCTTTAACAATAATGGTCATGTTTATTGTTTAATAGCGAGGGAGCTTTTAAGTGATAATCAAACTCTATAGATAATTTACTCAATATTTTATGTTATGCCGTTGTTTAGTTTAATTTAATAACTTATATGTTATTTTAAGATTATTATAATTGGTAGTTGTTTATCAATTTAAATTAAGGCGTTTTGTATTTTTATGGATTGATTTTTTTGGTAATAAATCCATTTATTATTGATTAATTAATTTTTTAACTCATTCTATTTTTTAATCCCATCGTCAATTTATTTTATTGATAAATATATTTAATTTTAATTTTCACACTTACTTTTTTGATGAATTAATTCCCTGACAGTCAGTGTCACCTTCTGGATGCAGCTGAAGAGATCACAACAAAATAATTAACGTTGACACACTCATGTAGCGCTGCGGCACGGTCAAATTTGGAAACATTTTTAAATTTCCCGCGCGCATGCGCTCAAACCCGGGAAAAATAAATGACAGTTTTTAAATAATAAAATGGCGGTGATAAAAAAAATTTTTTTTGAAAATGACACTTGACATTTCTTCTTAATTTCTCCAAGTTGAATTTATTTTTTTATAACAATTTAAATATTGTTAAAAAAAAAAAAGTTTATCAGTGTCAAAATAAAAGACTGTATCGACAGTGTGTAAAATCATTTTGATACAACTTACACATTGCGCCATCAAGATGTCAGTGACGTAGATGAAAAAAAGCCGATCTATAATCCAGAAACTTATCAAGTATGTGTTGTGTGGAGGAATGTAATGTACACCTTTCTCCAGTTTAGTACCAATCCAGCATTGAAAGGCAAATATCTTGATATTTAATTTATCATTTTAAGTGTAACTCAGTACAGTGTCTATAATTGGTGGTTAATTAAAATTCATCAAAGATATTAAAAGTAAATAAAAGTTTATCATGTCACTTTAAAAATCGTGGACTTCAAGAGAGGTGTAATAACAAATATAAACATAATTGATCGCGACCAGGTAGTGTGAATAAATAATTTTATTTTTATTATTATTATTATTATTATTATTATTATTTATTGTCAAATGACGATATGGCTTCTGGGTACTATTCATACCTCGGAAAATAATTAGTATTATTAAATACGAGTAATTGTTCCTAGATTAAGAATAGTATTATTATTATTTGACACTCTGCTTGTGCTGGCCAAGTTGATGTTTTATGGTCCTAATCGTTAAGGATACTCTAACATCCGTTTGGACAACCGCGAAAACCGCGATCAAGTATTTACAAGCATAGTTGTCAAGTTGTCAAGTGGTCTGTCAAGTAATATCTTTTATTTATTTATTTTTTTTTTTAATATTTTTAAATTGTATTTTTATTTATAATAATAATTAATTAAATTAAAGTCAGCTGTCACTTGAGTATTTTTTAATTTTTTTTTTTAAGAAATCATTTTTAAAAAATTAAATTTCTTATTTTTTATCATTTTTACATAAAAAATTTTTTTTTTAATTTTTGTAATAATTCTTTTAATAAAAAAAAAATTCTTAAAATTTTTAGATGTCAGCTAACATGATTTTCATAAATTTTTTTAGCCATAATTATTGTCATTAAAATAATTAAATTTTCATAAATTTTGTTTGTAATTAAAAGCAAAAAAATTAATGTTAATAATATTTAACTTTTAGATATGAATTTATCTATACAACATCAGAATATTATCGTATTATCTTCAGCCAACGATTAAACAAATAATTTCATTTAAAATTAAATTAAGCGATAAATTTAATGAATACCTAGAAAAAAAAAATAAAATAAAATAAAAAAAACACAATGTAATGACTAGATAAAAACACAATCAAAGTCGAAAATTTTGTAATTTTTTTTATTAATTATAGATGCAAGTTTTAGTTATAAAATTAAGTGTTAATTATTTCACACTTCAGTAATTTTATAAATGAAATAAAATGTTTCGTTAAAGAATAAATATTTGAGTTAATAAATTATGTAAAGAGATTTAAAAATTACTTAAGTGTTTTTTTCGGTCATTAAACATTTTTTTTTTTTAATTCAGTGATTCATTTAAAAGCTTTTTTATCAAACTATTTAATTAAGCTGTTAAAGAATTTATTTTTAATTATTAGATAAAAATTTTTAAATTGAGTATGAACAATTTTATTTATGATTGCAGAGAGGAGTTTGAAAAATGAAAGCACTTGAAGCCAACTGATCAAATATGTAAAGGAACTCACGTGCTCGACTTACCAAAAGTTCGGGCTAAAAGGAATTATATGGTATAGTTTCTGGAGTAATAAAGTCAGTCACGCAATCGGTAGTAAAAAATAAAAAAAATGAAGCTAGTACCGGCAATTTATCTAGGATCCACGGCGATAGATCGCCGATTTAGCAGCCCCATGTTGCCATGGATCACGAAGGAAATTAAGCGCAGAAGTAATCATGAGAGGGTATGACGCTTTCTTATTTACTTTTTACTTTTAATTAATTAAATAATTAGTTAAAAATTAGTTAAAAGATAAAAAAATTATAAATTACACATCAAGCATGTCTTTTAAATGCATAAAATACTTGCTTTTTCAATTAAGTCTTGAGCGAGACCATGAAAATTGCCGGACAATAAAATTCATTATCTCCAAACGTCCTTTACTTCTTTACATACATAAATATTTTATTATTATTGCTATCTTTAGCTTATTATTATGCTTGAAAGTTTTGCGTTTAGTAAATTGCGTAACAGCTCATTAAATAATCTGAATTTTAAATTTATTTTTGATTTATGGGTTACCCAAATTTATATAAAAGTCTCTTAAATAGTCCACGTTAAGTTTTAATCGGCCCAATTAATTTTTTAACTTTGTTAACTTAATAATACCCGCACGTTTTTTTTTTTTTTTTTGCATAAAGAACTTTCACTCAGACTAAATAATTTATAAATAAAATAATTATATGAGTCAGTTGATTTTATTTATAAATTTATTTTTAAGAGGGTTAGTCAGAAGTTTTAAGAATTTGTTTGTGACAAAGAAAAATATTTTAAAAAGCTTTTTAATTAAAATTAATAAATAAATAAAATTTTTTTTTAATTAAAAAAATTTAATTCCCAGGTAAATCTCCACGTGGCATCAGGATACATATCCGCGTACACAAATGATAAGGAGCAGCCTTTGTTTCGGCACTCATTAACAGGTACTTCAAAGCCGCAACCGCTTTCAGCGAATTCCCAAGACTCCAAGGGTGGAAATTTTCTCTACCTTATTAAAGGAGATGACGGACTCTACTATTATCATCTGTTCAAGGTTGAGAATGCGGAGACGGTAAGTAATATATTTAACACCACAAATTTATATTCATCTATATAAATACATATTCATCCGTATACTTATTAAATAATTTAATAATTAAATATTTTAAAAACCCAAGCAATTCAATGTTAAATTAAATAGCTTCCTGCTATATTTATCCTTAGCTTATTTATTTATTTATTTATTTATAAAATTTGTCCTTCGATTTATCATTAATGTTACTCTCGTTGTTGACGTTTTTCATTCCAATATAAACAACATTGTTCTCATTGATTGTGTTTATATCTGCCACGCGTTTATATAATCTTTCAGTTTCAAAAAGACAACATCATTATATTCAGAATTAAATGTGAATGAGATTCATGTTTGGTGGATGATGGGGGGATGTCCGCTGTTCCTGAAAATATAAATAGAATAAAATCACTAGACAGTTTGGCAACTTGTTAATTTAAATATTTACTTTGCCAACGACAATCTCTCTTGTCATATCAAATTATTATCATTATTATTATTATTAAATATAATATCTTCCGTAATTTTATTTAAATTATTTTATCTAATTATTAAAAACAAATTCATTAAAAAAAAAAAAAAAAAAAAAAAAAAAAAAAATGCTTATATAATTAAAGCCTTTAACATTCATTAAATTACGTCACATTTTTTATTACAAAGAAGAGTTTGAAGTAACATTAATTCAAAATCAATTGCGACAGTTTATAAATGAACAACGTGTCATAATCCGTACTATTTTATTTATATAATTATTTCATAAAATAATTGTTGTCAAGTTTTAAAATTAAAGATGAATTTTTAATCTAATATAAATAGATTATTGAAGGGAATGCCAATGCCGTGTTCGATATAAATGAATGCCTAGATATTGTTCCAGATATCCGTTTAGTGAATTGAATAGCGTGTAGAATGTTATCTGCAATGATATCTATCACCATTAAATTGATGATACAATTTTCTTGGCTTAGCTCTTTGACCTATCTTCATCTACTTATAGTCTGTGCCGATTCGTTGCAGCTCAAAATAGAAACACGTGTTGAGCACACACTTCACACGTGAACTGATGACCAACTTGAAAAGTCCCCGCCACGCAGACTAGTTCCTTTTTATTTAGATCATTAAATAGAACACATTCTGCTTCATTTACTGGTGAATCTTCCCTGGTACATTGTAGCTGCAATTTTATTTATTTCATTGTTTATTTTTCAAAGAAGCTATTAATTATTCACGGCATTGCATCAAAAATTTTACTATTTATATTAAATTTTTCAATTAAAAAAATTTTTATTGTTTTTATAATTTTTTTAATTAAAAAATTCATTTTTTTAATTTTTCATCTTGAAACGCAAAAATAAAATTGAAAAGATATGTGTTGAAAATTTTCCGAACTGTTTACTCTTCTAACTAGCAAACATTTAAAATTACAACAACCGGAAATAGTAAAAGTAATATTCCAAGCGATTAATGTCAGTCTTTTGAAATTTATTATTATTATATTTACAATAACTTTCTAAGATATAAAGTTAGCAAGTTAATACTCAAACGCCGATAAACATTTTACGTATCAACCAAAATATCACCAATAAATTAGATCAGTAATTTCTTTTCTTTGTTTTGTTATTTTTTTTTTATTAATCGGTCAATTTTATTTATTAATTAAATACCACGGGGTGTTTATTCGAAGTAATTGTTTATCTCATTAATAATTACTTATCGATAAATTACTAAAATACTTAACAGAGGATAAATAAATTTTATTGACATTCTTTAAGTATTTATTTATTTTTTATAAATAAAAAGTAAAAATTACATTAATTTAATAAGCATTAAATGTTTCACATGATAGAAGAGTAAAAAAACTGAGCAGCAGGATGAAGCCGGATTACGAAATCGCAAAATAGTTATTGAGTTAACGTTGAATAAAATTCTAGATTATTTTGACTGGATTGTCGGGTATTATCAATGTGTAATTAACAATGCGCATGTTATAAATTACCTGTTATAGTACAGTAGCCAGTTGTCATTTTTAAATTATCACGTTTCAAGCGGAAGAATTGCAAAATTGTACAAAGATAAATTAAGTAAATAATTTATCTAATGATTTATTGATCAATTTAATTCGCTATTTTTTATTTAATTATTTAAATTCATTCACTATCCTTTTACGACCATTAATAATAATTAAAAATCTTTCAATCAAAATAACTTTTCAATATTTTAATTTTTTTTTTTGCAAAAAAATTTTGTGATTTAAAATTTCCAAATTGATTTTTTTTTTTTCCATGAAACCAATAAGCGTCGATAAAACTTACCATATCACGCACGCATTAAATTCTGAAACTCTACGGGCAGCATGTTTTATAAATCGGACTCTTACATGTATAATGTATAGCATACAACATACATTTATGTGTTTTTCTCGACAAGTAAACAAAAAAAAAAAAAAAAAAAAAACATAAGAGGTGAATTTATTTTCCTCTTGTTTGTTGGCTCTTTAAGCTTACAATATTCTCAAGTGTCACTTATTACACATCGTACATACAGTTGATGCATTATAATACAACATATATCATATATCATATATATTTTTTAAGCGCACGCAAACAGCAAACCAATGAAATAAATAGATAGAATAAAATGACCAATCATTAGACTAGTTTGCAGATGCACTCAGCTTAAACTTGATGGATTTAAGTAGTATTGATGTGTGTACAAATAAATGCTGATGCTCTGTGTCTACTAAATAGATTTAATGTTAGTAACTATTATTAAATTTGTCCTCAACGTCTTGGTCGTGCCACTGCAAAACGACATTGCCACCAAAATCAGTTTGCTTACAGCCGTACAAATGGACACTGCTGATAGCTTTACTGTTAACAATCACTATAGTTAACAAATTAATTATTAATATTAAATATAAATGATTCCAAAATTAAGTGATAATTTTTTTACATTTAAATTGTGAGTGCAGTATTATTTAAAATATATATATATATATATATATATATATATATATATATATATATATATATATATATATATATATTTTTTTTTTTTTTTTTTTTTTTTGTTATATAATTTTGAGGAAATTAATGTGGAATTTTTTTCTCGATCCTGGGAATTAAATGTCTAAGTTGAACGGACTTAGTAATTAAATATAATAGCTGAAATAAAATATTCCCATAAAAGTGAGTATTTTTTAACAAATGTGTGTGATATCATTTGTATTGTATGTTTGTATTTTGCATAAGTTTTTATCATGTTACGAGTTTAAAGTCAGTTTATAATCGAGGATAAGATCTTAAGAGATGCCGGGGGAAAAAAGGCCATCCGGTTTGCTATGAGAACTCTATTCCACCGAGGAATTTTTAGTTTGTGTTAACTTTTATTATTCATTTCTTCCCGACCTTGAGTGCCATTTAAAACCAGAATCTTTTTTGCGAGATTGTAAGGTGGCGGAATAGCTCGTTAATTACCGGTTAATTTTAATGTATTGGTGTCATTTGAATAGTAATATCGATTATTTATCGCTGCTTATTGCTATTATTGTTGATTTTTTTCTTTTGTAATTGTTGTTATTATTTATAAATGTGAGTCATGGCTAAAAATATTTTTTTTTTTTTAATTATTGAGTCATAAATTTTCCATTTTTAAAAAAAAGAAAATTATTAATAATTTTTTTAAGCATTAAAAATTTTGAAAATAATTTTTTTTTTTTTAACTAGACACAATTTTACATTAAATTTGATCTACAATTATCTCATTAAAGCAAATCAAATCCCTAGTCTATTAAAAAAATTTTAATTAACCTCCACAATAAATAACTAAACAAACAATTAAAAAATTCTTCCATGCAAGCATAAAGAGCATGTAAAATAATTAAAGAACGCAGTGTGTGTTCTACATCGACATTTCCACCTATTTCCCTTTTTTTAATTTTATTTTAACGCTCCCCATTAACAACGGTCTCTCGTAAATGACCTGCGTTAACAAATAAAGCGTCTTTATGCCGCAAAAACGATAAGTCAGTAATGGCCGATACAACAAAACTTGAATAAAAAAAAAAATTATGCAATCTACAATCTATAGTCTACAATGTAATACGCAAAGAGCTAAAGTCGAGTGTTAAGTAAAGTGGGTTGATGAATAGAAGAGAGATTTTCTTAAACTCTTTCATATCACGCCTGCAAAACCGTTCTAATTTCACCTTGATTTGCATCCAATTTAATTTTTTTATTTCTTTTTAATAAATTAATTTTTTGCTCAATTATTATTAAATAAAATTAATAAATTAATTTTTCATTTAATAAAAACAAAAATCAGATCGTCAATTTTGAATTTTATAAAAAATTTTTCTCTTTACAGCAAAAAGATGATTATATTCCAACTTTTCTTACATAAGCTCGCTAGTTTTTAAATATGCAGGTACTTATTCTTCTTATATGTGAAATTGTACTCGCTGTACAGCATACAACATAATATATTATATAGTAGTTGTTTCATTCTTACGTAAATTCACTGCTCGCGTTAGCGTTCATTTTAGCGTACTTGTGCACGCACGCGTTCCTGGTTTATTTTGGATCTACATCATTACGATGACGACAACAATATTATAATAATAATTATTAATATATTTAAGACCAACAATGACGTTTGACAGCTATTTATATTATTTTTTTCGTTAATTAATTTCCAGAACTTGTTTTAACATTATGTAAGTTTTCTTTCATTAATCAGTTATGTAAATCATTTTAAATTTTTAATTAATTTTATTTTTTATTTTTATTGCTGGGATATTGATAGTTGTAGACAATCTCGACTGACCAACAAAGTCTCATCCATTATTCTACGAGTATAATCACCATAATTATTCATCACGCCTTGCCGATCATTCTGTGGAGGCGGTCATTTAACTTGTCTGTTTTATTTTGTATCAATAGACGTGCTGATCGATAGACATTAACTTGATTTATTTTTTATACATGGTTTATACATATATTATTATATATAAACTATTTATTTCATTATTATTATCATTAATAAATGAAAAATTAGTTTATTTATTCAAATTTTGAATTTTTAAATTTCAATTAAAAATTCTGGGGCAAATATTAAAAATATGAAAAAATTATTTCAGACCTTTTTTGTAGAGAATTTTATTTCCTTCAATAATATTTCTTATCATCAATTTTATCCTATCTCTCTTCCTTTTCTCCAAAATTTGAATTTAAAGTTCAAAAATCATATTATAAAATTTATTAATAATTTTCAAAAGTTTAAAATATTAATTTTAACTAAAATATGAAAGATAAAAAAATTTTTTTTAATTTATTTTTATTAAAATAATAAATATTTGAAAATTTAAAATCTAGTCAAGAAGTTCGAGTACTTGGAAGACTACAAATGACAAAAATTACGAACAATAAAATCTTAAGAATGTAATAAAATTTTTTTTATAAATTTATTATAAAATATGACATGATTCTATCTCAAATACAGCAAAATGAAGACAATTATTGATGTACGTGGGATGTCAGGCCATGAACTTGATTTTCCTACAACCCGACAATCTATCATTTGTTGTGTTTATTCAAGAGAATAAAAAAGATAAGAATATGTAATGATCCAATCGGACTTTTACATGCGGTGACGTTATATTTTTTGCAGAATACAATTTTTTAGACCTACATAAATTATACTACTGACTATTAAATGTTTTTACTTGAATTTCTTGTACCCAGTTTGTTTTTTTTCGACTTAATTAAATAGTTGATCGATTTTTATGGATAAAAAAAATTAATCCAAAGGTCTGATATGCTTTTTTCATATTTTTAACATAAAAATTTGGATAAATAGTCAGATTAAATTAAAAAAAAAAAATTAATAATCACTCAAAGCTTTTTATTTATAAAACATAAACTTATAAATAGATAAAGGGGAGCCGGAGTTATTAAAAGTACTTTGAAGCTATCAATAATCTCGTTAAAATGATTAAAAAATAATAATGATAAGGTAAAAGTTTTATCGAATTAATATTACTTTTGGAAAGTTATTTTAGCTAGCCATAAAAATAGGTCAGTACTTTTTAAAAATAGTAAAAAAAAAAAAAAAAAACTAAAGGACCGAGTCTCAATCTCAGTCCGGAAAACCAAAAAAAGAAACTTTTTCTTTCACCAAGTATTTTAAATTTAAACTTTGAGTGAAGATTCTTAGCTCAACTTACCCCTTTCTCTTTTCAAGCTTCAGATTTAAATTCTTCCCCTAGTATTTTATTTTTGTATAAACAAAAATTTTTATAGATTTATGGCGCCCTACAGGTTAATCGTAAAAGAAGATAACAGTAAAAGTACGAAATAAATTTTTTAGTAAATTACTGTTAAAGTAAATTACGTCGTTAAAGTTATTATTATCAATATATAGTTTTGTAAGAGGCCAGTGACCATAGTAATATACAAGGGAGCGGTTAGTATTCGATAACGTGTTCAACTACGGTCTGTTAATTTTGTCAAAGCCCCCAAGGGCTTATTCAAACATTTTTTTTCTAGGCACGAGTACGTCACGTCTGTAATCTTACTAAGTGTCACGCGACATATTTAAATATATATATATATATATATATATATATATATATATATATATATATATATATATATATATATATATATATATATATTTTTTTTTTCTATTCTCTTATAGCAATTGGTTTATTATTGATACGTACGCGTGGATCTGTTTTTTGCCTATCACTGTCTGTTTATAATTAATATTTAACTCAATATTTTACTGTTCTTAAATAAATTTTATTTCTCTTCAATAATTTAAATAAAATCACTGGCAATTTATAAAAATTAATTATTTTAAAATTAAAGCTTAAAAAAAAAAAATTATTTTGAAGCTTTCCAAAAGTTCCGCTAGGTGGCGCATAGTCGAAAAATTTTCTCACTATTGGAAATTTAAACCTAGCAAATAATGCTTAATTTTAATTAAACTTTTTTAATTTACGCATTATTATTTGTTAACAATAATTATTTTATATTTTTTTTTCTATCAAAATTTCAATTTTTCCTAAAAAAAAAAATTTCTAATGATTAAAAAAAAATAATTTTTCTAGCTTTTTAAAAAAATCCGCTACGTGTCGCATTTTAGCTTAATTTTCTCGTTATAAGAAAGTTAGAACGAGCAAAATATAACGGATTTTAATAAAAACTGATAAATATTTATGATAAGTGTTTTATTATTAAAAAAAAAAAAAATAATTGAATTTTTTTTTTTTTTTAATTTATAAATTTCTTAATTTTTCTTTCTCAAACTTAAAAATTTTCTACTCGTCAATAAAAATTATGATTACAGCCTAGAACTCGCGAATTTCTAAAAAAGCAATTAGAATAAACAGCTAATTTAAAAACCGGATAATTCCAGTGTCTTGACCTTGAGTTAATTTAAAAAATTCCCTGTTTTTACAAAGCGTAGATCCTCATACACATTAAATTTTTTATTAATATTTTTTGCTCACGTATAAACTCTTCTCTTCAGTCCTCTTTTCTTCTCCACGAGTTGCTCGCTAAAACAGACTAAGATGAGTTAATATTAATGCATAATATACACGTACACGCAAGAGGTACATATTCTTCTCCTCTCTTTCTTCCTCTTGTCCAATCGGTACGCTCAAAAGTTTGTACAGTACTTACACTCAGTTACAACTCGGGACTGGGAACGTCGACATCCCAGTCCGCTAGCTCGGCTTTTTTTATTTATTTCATGCCTTTGTTTAAGTAAAGACAATTATTATTGACAAATTATCGGTAATTGGAGTTCAAAAAATGTGAATTAATTTTTGTGATAAATTTAAGTGAACAATTTTTTCTTAATTCTTCTTGTGAGTGATTGAAATTTTTACCGGCATGGATTAAGTAGTTAGAAAAAAAAAATAAATTTTTAAAATGATATCAGTACCAGCTAAATCTTCTAGCCCTCATGTCACTACTCGAGGATCATTAAGCGATGCAAGTACACTTGCAATTAGCAAAAGAAGATCGGTAAGTCTCTTGTTGAGTCTGCAATAAACGATCTTGAACTTGCTGACCCGCTCAGATATTATTCTTCCGGCAGTATTGTTATTAATGCTAATTACTATCAATTTTGCAGTGATCTCTCGGGTCAATCTGTTCATTTATTTAATAATCAATTAAGTAAATTAATTTTTATTATCAGTTACAAATAACAGAAAAATATAATGTTGTTGATATTGATATTTTAATTATTCAGGATAAATTGATCAATTAAATAATTATAAGCATTTAAAACCGCGAGTAAGACTGTTTGCGGTTGCCGGATAATTTTAATGTTATTTACGCTGTACTTTGTATACGTAGATATTGCTGATTCTAAAATTGTACGAGGTTTTAACGACACTGGAATTTATCATTTTTTGTTTTTATGTTTACATTTTTATTTTAGTAGTTATTTTTGTAGAGAAATTAAAGTACTTTGGATTGTAAAGAATTTATTTTGTAGTTAATATTTTTTTAAAAACAAGATCAGATACGCAAGTGATTAAATTCTTTGGAAAAAATACGGTTTTTATTTTTATTTAACAATCAATAATAAAATTGATTTTATTAAATATCAATTATGTTATTAAAATAGGATTATTATATGTATTGAATACTTCTTAATATCAAATAACAATTGATATCAAATTACTTAGAAAATATTAGTTTTATATGTTGTGATAAATTTTTATTAGTGTCTTTGAATTTTTTTTTTCTATTATAGTTTGAATGAACATTTAATTTAATATATTACAATTTGCTAACAAATCAATTATATGTAATTATTATCAATAACTTCCGTAACTAATATTACTCAATCAAAATTAAATAACAAGTTGAAATACACACTGGGATATTTAATATGATGTACAATATATTTTTTTTTTATTTTATCTCTTAAAAACAGGACACGTTGAATTTAACAGATAAATTTAATAACTTTTAACTGATTATTATTTTTAAAAAATAAATTTATTATTATTAAATTTTTTAATAAAAAAAAAAAAATTATTATTAATTTTTTTAATTTTTAATAACATGTAAAAAAATTTTTTAAGTATTAATAAATCATAAAATAAAAATAATTTATCAATAATTAAAAAATCCAAATAAATTAATTTGACGTAATATTAATAAATTGATCGGTGGAGTATACTTGAGCTCATAAATCAAATTTTAGCGTTCTATCAAATGAATTATATTTGAACCGCAGTTAATGAGCTAGTAAATTTTCTTTTCAATCCATCATCTATCATCCACACCCATTATATACATGTTTGTATTCCCAACAGCAATTCAATTAATGGCTAGATAAAAGTACTATCTACTGTATATCTAAATTTTCTTCGGCTGAAGAAAGAATCCCATTAATTATTAATTACGTACAAACAACCGTTGATAAATTACTTAGTAATTGACAGTAAAAACATATTTTCGTTTTCATACTAAATAATATAAATTATTTAATAACAATAATAATAATAATAATAAAAATATGAGTAAATTTATTAACTATCACCGAATAAATTTCCGAGCAACTTCTGATGATAAAAGAAATGATTAACTGATATAATTATTATGTACAGCAATAATAATAATAATAATAATAATAATAATAATAATAATAATAATAATAATAATAATAATAATAAATTAAAAAAAAAATTAATAATAAAATCAGGAGATGGAAGTTTCAGTCTTTATTTTTAAAATTCTTGCTCAAGGATTAAAGATAGGACAAAATTGATGGACTTTTTTTGTAGGTAATTAAATTCTCTACAAAAAAAGTCTGATATGGTTTTTTTATATTTTTGATATTTAACCCAGAATTTTGAATCTAAAGTTAAAAATTCAAAATTTTAGTTTTTTATATATTAAAGATAATTTTCTAAAAAAAAAAAAAAAATGACAATAATAATAATGATAATAATAATAAAAAGAGTAATAAAGAGCCCAGTTAATAATTGGATGAGAAGCCTGTAGGAGTTGATGATATTTTTTCCGTGTCAGCAATTGTCGCGAAATTGTCTTAGCTTTCTATTCGATTCTCCTTCAGATGCTATAAATATGGAGATATATCACATAAATTTAATATTGATCACTTGACCAATTTGACAACTACGTACTCGTGTTTAATTAAAGGTCTAGTGCCACTTGATTAATAGGACATCCAATGAAAACCAAATACTCGTTTTATTTGACTCGATGATGCTTCGATAAATTCCTCCACCCTTTTTTCACTTTATTTTATTTTCTCTGGTCAATTTTTTCAGTTAATTATTTATAACACCAGAGATTTTTTTTTTTTTTTTTTCAAAATAAAATACTTGCTACTTGTATTTATTTTAAATCCATTTGAGCAATTTATTTTAGTCACTTGCAGCCTTGAATCTGTTTGATGGACTATTTTATTGCGAAATCATTTTGTTTATCATCAAACAGAACTGCTAGCTTTAAATTAAATTCAATTTAAAATCAATGATATTACTTATTCATTTATTAGTGAGTTTATTTTTTATTTTGCTGAAAAAAAATTATGATTAATTTATAAAATTGATTTTAAAATAAAAAATATGTATTATTATTATTATTATTATTATTATTATTATTATTATTGGACATCAAAAATTGGAATATTTTTTTAACAATGTGACATTGAAAGTAAAAAAACAAAATGATTGTTTTTATTGAATTTATTTATAAACTTTAACAAACAAATTGAGAAAAAAAAAAAAGTAATTTTTAATAGTTTTTAAAATACAAAGGTGTGAATTTTATTTATTTATTTTTTTAATAAAAATTATCTAAAATTCCAGGTACAAGAATTATTCACCGCGATGAAAGAACAGTCGTCATTAGCACGGCCCGACAGAGATCGTGATCTCCAAAGATCTAACAGCAGCGCAGCGGCACTTAGCATCGGAGCAGACATATCACCGAGTTCCTCGCACTTCTTCGAAGTACTTTACGTCGGTAAAATTAAATTATCACATCAGAAAGTACCGGAGTCATTTATCGACGATGCTATGGTCAAGTTCAGGGCTTACGGCCTTGACAAATCAAAGGCTACTGTCAGTAATTTGCTAGCCGAGTGTCAACAGCTTAAAAATCAAGCTGCTGATAATTCTGAGGCTAATAGTGATAATCGCCGCAATAGTGGTGTAAGTAATTTAAAAATTATCATATATTATTTTTTATGTTATCAATTTTTTTTAAATTAATTAAAAATTTCAGGACTCGGTAACAAGCGATCTGGGAAGCACAGACAATGTATCAGCATCAGGAAGCATAATCTCACCATCAACACCAATAGGAATGTCAGCACCTCTGGGTGGCTCGGTGGAATCTCTCCCGGTGCCGAGCGACACCCAGGAGAGCCAGAGCCCAAAAAAAGGCAGAAGCTCAACAATGCCTGTCCCAGAAATGATGAGAAGTAGAGCAGCCTCTACTGGAAGCGTGCTAGGCCCGAGGAGAGAGTCCTCGGTCAAAGGAAATGAGGACCACAATCGCACCATGCTATTCCAGGTATCCCATCTATTTCATTTTTTTTTTTTTTATCCAGTTAATTATTTTTATGGTAATATAACTTTAAGTGAAATGAAAGTATTTTATTGAGTTTTTGTAATGTGGCTAAACGTGAATGCGGTTTTCAGGTGGGTCGCTATGATTTAAGACTTATTAGTCCAGATAGAAAGCAAGTGTTGTTTCACAAACAGCTGAAAGACATCGCGAGCTGCGTTCAAGGTCTTAAGAATCCAGAGCACTTTGGTTTTATTTGCCGTGAAGTCAATACTGATGGTTTTGTTGGGTATATTTTCAAATGTCAGTCTGCTTCTGTTGCTGATGATTTGGTTGGTGGTAAGTTTAATAATAATAATAAATTTAATTAATTAAGAGAAAATAAATATAACTACAAAATTATATATTAAATATATTATTTCAGCAATAACACAGGCGTTTATAGCAACATGTCACGGCAATAGCACAAAAAAAGAGCGCCACCAAGTATTCTCTTGCGAGCACTGTCCAATGGTCTGGTACAATAAACTCTGCCAGGAGATAGAAGGACAAAATGACCGACGTGTCCAGTCAATAATATTCTCACGTTTGGAGATGTTACCCGAAGACGAGCAAGAAATCGTGGTGACCAAGTACAAGGGCGCGGAGGCAGCGGGAGGCTCTGGCCGTGAGTTCAGTTTACGTGAGCAAAATCAATTTCTGATGCTGCTGTTACGCGCCCACTGCGAGTCCAAGCAGACTCGCCACGTCCATGACACCGCCGAAAATCGCAGCGAGTTTTTAAATCAGTACTTGAGTGTCGGCGTCGGCAGCACGATCTTCATGAAGGCCAAGCGCTCGCTCACCAACAGCTTCGACCACCTGATGAAGCGCAAAGGCTCGCGTGATGATTTCAACCTCGCTGCTCACCACATACGTGAGACGACTTCGATGTCCAAAAGCGACCGCCAGAGTCCTGTTGGGATGAGTAATTCCTCGATTCCTGACTCCAGTTCTGAGTCCAGTAGGCCAAGATCGCTCAGGGTTTCACCAGAGCAACAGTTGGTTGTTAATACTGGACCCAAAAGCCCGATGATGGACATGTAAGGTTTCTTTTTTTAATTTTTTATTAATTAATTATTATAAATTTTTATATTTATTAAATTATAATAAAAAAATAATCAAGTTAATAAAAAATGAAATTTTTTTCAGCTTCCTAAAAGTAGGAAACTCCCCCAAGATGTCTCCGATAGAATCCGAAGAGAACAGCGGACGTCTCCAATCAAATAGTTCTTGGCGTCAAGCGATTCTAAACCGCGTAGTGACTCCCGGAAAGGACCAAGACGCCCGAGACGGCGACAGCGCCTCCGGAAAATCTGCGTCTCTCCCCGTGGTGAAGCGTACCGGCTCGGAGCTCCGCGAGTTGTGGAAAAAAGCGATAAACCAGCAAGTGATCCTGATTCGAATGGAGAAAGAAAACACTCGCCTCCGAGTCCGGCAAGAAGAAGCGACAATGAAGCGCGTGAAACTCGAGTACGACGAGCTGAGCAGCTGCGCTCGTGAATTAATTGACGTGTGGGACCTGCTGGTGAGCAAGCAATCGCGAATCTCCACAAAGTGCGACTCGAAGATGCTTCTACAAGCCATAAAACAAGGAGTTCCCCGCGGAAAGCGCGGAGAGGTCTGGCAGTTCCTCGCGGAGCAGTTCTGTTTGAATCAGCCTCCGATAGACACCCAGGAGTTCCCGAACTACAACACACCATACGAGCTGCTGCTAAAGCAACTGACCTCGCAGCAGCACGCAATCCTGATCGACCTCGGGCGAACCTTCCCGAACCACCCGTTCTTCAGCTCCGCACTGGGTCCAGGACAACTGGCGCTCTTCAACCTTTTAAAAGCCTACTCCCTGCTGGACCACGAGGTCGGCTACTGCCAGGGGCTGAGCTTCGTCGCGGGAGTCTTGCTGCTGCACATGTCCGAGGATCAAGCGTTCTTTCTCCTGCGGCACCTGATGTTCCGCCGCGGGCTCAGGAAGCTCTACCTCCCGGACATGGCTGCGCTCCAGCTGCGGCTCTACCAACTCTCCCGACTCCTGCACGACCGTCTTCCCCTGGTCTACAGCCATTTCGACAAACACGAGGTCTCTCCGACGCTCTACGCAGCTCCCTGGCTGCTCACTCTCTTCGCGAGCCAGTTCCCGCTGGGCTTTGTCACCCGGGTTTTCGACCTCCTGTTCCTGGAGAGTTCTGAGGTTATTTTCCGCGTGGCCTTGGCTCTGCTGGAGGAGCACCAGGAACAGCTGCTGCTCTGCGACAGCTTTGAGGAAATCATGGAGTACTTGAAGGTCAAGGTTCCAGCTGTGGACAAGGTCATGCTGGACAAAGTCATGAAGCATGTCTTTTTACCCGACACAGAGATCTCCAGGCAGTTAAACGAGTACAGAGTCGAGTACCAAGTTCTCCAGGAAGAAATGCTGTCGGTAAAGCCGCAAATTGAGAACATAGAAAAATTGGAGCTGATGAACAAACAGCTGACTCAGCAGAACAGCCGCTTGACCTCCCAGCTGGAGGCTGCGGTGGCTAGCATCCAGCGGTTGGACAACCGCGGCTCCAGCAACTCTGTTCATAAATTAGAAACTCAGAACCGCAGCTTGGAGGTCACTGTGATCACCTTGGGCTCATTTATTCAGCAGCTGATTGAAACTCAGGACTTGGAGGTTCCTGGAGATGTCCGGAGGATTCTAGGCCAGCTCAGTGTGGCTCAACGGAGGAACAATTCAAGCTCGGGTTCCAATTCTAGGTCATTTCCGCTGAAAGTCATTGAGGATAATAATAATAGGTACGAACCTATGAAGAGCAATTCGACTGGAGGCGGGAGAGGTGGTGAATTGTTGGCTAAAAATTTATTAAAGAACTCCATGGAACCTCCTTACCCCCTCAAGTCCGCGCTGAGTCAACCTAACCTAGGAACAAAGTTAGAAAAAATGTCGTCTTTCTTCGCGACTTCGCACAACCATATTCGCCAGCAGAGGGCGCAGATAGCCGCTTTCAGGAACAATGACGGCTTGACTTCTATCAATAATAGTATTAATAATAATAATAATAATAATAATAATAATAATAATAATAATAATAATAATAATAATAATAATAATAATAATAATAATTTGAGTAATAATAATGATGAGAACGACCCCAAGACGGTTAATATTGACATTCAGGTGACGGATACAGTTGGGATTACTAATGAAGGCTCAGTACAGAATTACGCTAACTTGAAAATTGAAGTTGGAGGCCTGGAGAAGTCCACTTCGTTGCCGCTCAATGCTAAGATGAAACTCAAGCCTACCAAGTCGGCGTACGAGCTGGGCTCCGTCAGGAAAATACCGACTACTAAGCTGGAGGATACTGAGGGTGTCGGGATGATCACTGGGACTGTTCATCCTCTGGATACGTGCAGTGATGTTAATTTTAAGTATGGAGGCACGACCAAACTTAAGTCGATTAAACCGGTTAGGATGAATCCTGTGACTCTGGCGACTATGGCTGAGGTTCAAGTTCAGAAACAGGAAAATAATAATGAGTTAAATACGACGGAAATTCTCACGAGATAACAACGTATGATTACTATTTTTCAGGAGTAATTTATTATTAATTAGTGGTAATAATAATAATTATTTATTAATAATAATTTTCAATAATTTTGATTAATTAATATTTAATAAAATTTTTTTTAATAATTTTAATTTACAAATATTTTTAATAATTATATTAAAAAATTATTATTGATAGTTATTAATTAAAAATAATTATTATTATTGATCAATAATTAGTAATAAGATTTTTTTTTATTTAGAATTAAGATTTATATAAAAAAAAAAAAAAACTAGTGTAGTAATTATTAATTGTTAATTGTATGATATATTTTGATTAATAATTTCAAAAGAATTTATTTCAGGATTAAATTAATAATTCAGTGTTTTTTTTTTTTTTTTAAACTAAAATTAAATATGTTTAAAAAAATCTTATCTTCATACCAAAAGAAAAAAAAATGTCTTCTGTACATGGAAAAAACAAGATGATACTGGGTATCATCCCAGATTATACTGCGCGGTATCTGGATTATACTCAGTATAATCTAGGATGATATACAGTGTAATCTTATTTTTACCGTGTATGCAATAGATTTTTTAAAAATTAAAAAAAAAAATAAATAAATAAATAAATAAAAAATATATCTTCTAGAAGTAATGAAATATTTTAAAATTAAATTGGCTAGTGGCCTAGATATTATCTAACAGTAAAAATAAGTATTTTTAAGACAAGTCATTATTTATGTTCGTAATAAATTTACACGTCCAATAAATTTATTTTTTATGGTATGAAACAAAATTATAAGAAATAAACAAAGTTTTTTGGATCAGTATTCTTCGTTGAATTATCCGGCCTTTAGCGAATGTTTGCAGTCAATTTTAATAATTTTTAAAGAATAAATCGCACAAAGTGTAGAAATATATTTGAAAAAGAAAAAATGTCAATAGATGAAAGTCTTGCCGTAATCAGTAGATTGTTTTTAGTTTTTAATTGAAGAAAAAAAAAAAAACTCCTACAGCAGTGTGCCAATGACAAAATAAACAAAAGAAGATTATATTAATATTTTCACAAATATAAAATATTTAATATTTACAACATATATAAATATAAATATAAATATAAATATATATATATATATATATATATATATATATATATATATATATATATATATATATATATATATATTTACATAAAATAAATAAAATAGTTTATTGTTAACCGGGGACAATAGTCGAGAAAAAATGTAAATGTAGTTACCATTTAAAGAGGCGAAATACTGCCAAATTTAATCATTATTATTCGAAATTAAATACACTATAATTATATACTTATTACATTTAATATATTAATTATTTACCGGTAAAAAAAATTTATTTTATTTTTTTCTTCACGTAATTTTAATGTAAAGACTGGTGAGAAGAATATAAAAAATTTCGGCTTGTCTATTAATTATTAATTATTAATTATTGTATCTAGTACTAACACTAGGTATAAAAAATATATACACTGAAATTTAAAACAGTATTTATATGAAAAATATCTGATTGGTAATTATTATAATTATTAATATTTAAATGTTTATTATTTATTTTGAAAATTATAAAAAAAAAAAAAAATTTAGTGAGAGGTTAGAGCAAATTGCCAAAACTTTGCTTGAAGAAATATATATGTGAAGTTATATTAGACAGATTTAAAAATTTTGTTTTTATATTTTTAAATTAAGTGTGAAGAAATCTGGATGTTTTATATAATATATATTTTTTTTTAATTAAATTTATTTTTATTTAATTATTTTTTGAAATGTAATCGTATATTTGTGACGTAAAATTACGTAGATTTTAGTTGATTTTTTGCCGGCTGTGGTAGAAATGGCTGGCGTTTATTATTAGGCCAGTGTACTATGTAGTTTTAAATTTTATTATTATTATTTTTATCATTATTAATAATTATAGTTGTAAATGTATGATATGTAAATAAGTTGATATCCTTGTATGGTTGATAATGTGAATCTGAATGTCTTCAATAAAGTAATTATACCAAATAAATATGTTTAATATTTTCTATCTCTAGATATATAATTAAGAAATGACCTCGTATCTCGTGAACTATTGACATTTTTTGAGATCCAAGCTCACCCCAAGATTACACTCATCGAGACCTTTCATTTGAATACCCACATCAATTTTTCATATATTTTATATATTAATATATATTACATATATGTATATATGAAAAATATATCAAAAATACATGTGGGTACTCAAATGAAAGCTCTTGACGAGTGTAACATCGGAATGAGCTTATATTTTTAAAAAAATTAATACTTAAAAAAATAATTTCATTAATTAATAATTGACTAAATTTTTTAAAAATATTTATATTAAAAAAAAATTTTTTTCTTACCTTTTATTTATTTCTTCTCAGTCTCAAAATAAAATTGTAATAATAAATTTATTTTTAAACATACAACTAATTAAAAAAATAAAATACTCAACAAAATAATTTTCAATATATATATTTCGTATTCAAAATATAATAATGAACATTACACATGATGCTAGATCATATTGTGACAATCAGCGCAGATTGACACGTTTGACAGTGGTACCGTGGTTTGTTAATAATAATAATAATCATCATATAATCTAGTCGAACGGCTAGCGTCTGCAGTAAAGGCAGATATGAGATCGGAAAAATACCAAAAGCTACCGAACAATTGGCCTTTTTTTTTATTCAGTTGTCATTTCTTCTTTCAATAATAAAAAAATAAACAAATAATTATCATTAAATATTTATCAAAAAACTGTCCAACTTAGGCGACTTTAAAAAAGGGTCGTTGTTTTATCATCCATATATTTATTAAACATCAATATCATTCATTTCTTCTCTATAATCCAAGACGTATCCGCTCGTCAAGTCAGCATTAATTTTTTATTTATTTTTTCATTTCTTCCTTTCGTATGTAGAAAATAATGATAGTATTTATTATTTTTTATTTAAATTTATAACGTCATATATATTTAAATTACGATGACAGATAAAATATTTTATTTCATCGTAAATTATATTTTTTTATTTTTTTTTTCTTCATTTTATTTATAAATAATATAAAAAACAAGAGTTAGATTAAAATGATAGTTTTACATACATACAGACGGTTGTTTAATTTTTTTTTTATTTATTGTAAAATTGTTATTTTTTTTTTTTTTTTTTTTTTTATTTTTGTAGTGCATCTGCGTATTACAAGACGTTAGCTTCACATCAACTGCATCCTCCACTTCTTACGCATACAATTTATTAATTATCATTATAATTATTATTAATATTAATATTAATATTCATTTATATTTAATATAATACATATCATTTAGTTACATAATAATTAATCAATTATAATTAATAATAATTATTATTGTAATAATAAAATCCAAATGTAGGCAAGCGACAAGCCCACTTTACAATTTAATTTATTTAATAAGCCCCAAAACCCTTAAGATTTATTTATAATTATAATTATTAATATTTCGTTATTTTTTAATTGTTTTTTTTTGTTTTTTTTATATATATATATATATATATATATATATATATATATATATATATATATATATATATATATATATATATATATATATATATATATATATATATATAATTACTATACAGGTGGCAAGAAAAAACAACACTCAAACTGCCTTATCTATTAGTTATTTATAATAGTTATAATCATCACAGTGATAAACGAAAAAAAAAAAAATATATATATATATATATATATATATATATGGATGTATATATAAATGATTTTAATATATATGTATTTTATTTCCTTCAAAATCTCCTTGTACGATTGATCTTTTAATAATTGATCATTTCTTCTCTCCATTTTTAGGTTAATTAATAAATATTCGTTCAAAAATTTTTCTTGTGGCACCCACACACCTACAGTACTGATTAATTAATTTTAAACAAAAAAAATTTCATTAAAAACTCCTTTGTTTCTGGTTAAAAGCTTCGGATACAAACGAAAGTTTGTTACAAATGAGGTTATGTTCCCAAGTTTTTAATCAGAGGGAAAAATCAATACTGTAACTTTTTAAAATTTCTTACAGGTTATTTTATACAAGTACAATCAAAACCCATCTCCCATTTTAATATATTTATTAATTAATTATTATTAATAAAATTTTTTAATTAATCTTATGCCTCCACTATTTACCTAAAAAAATTGTTCTTTGTGTTAGCCGTTTAAAATTACATCAGGTAAAGCTAACTTGTCCTCCGGTACTCGGTTAAATATTTACACTGGTTTTTTTTTTTTTTTTTTTTTTTTTTTTTTAATTTAATATATTTAATTACTCCTAGACCTTTTACTCTTATAGTTATAATTATTCTCTTTTTAATCCGTGGCGTTAATGATATGATAAAAAGTGTAACAAATTACATTAGCTAATACTCGCATTTAATACTTTGTTTAATGGATTTCTTCCATTGTTTAACCTCTAAAATTGTTTCACAACTTTAAACAAACAATATTAAATTGATTAATTATTTTTGTATACTTTAGGTTGAGTACACTGTACATTGTACAGTATAATCTTCAAAAAAAATTTACAGGTTATGTTTGCTTGGAACAAAGTGTCAGTATTCTTCTTTCCCATCAAAATTTTCCGTAAAAAAACAAACAATTAATATTATTTAGATACAATAATTAAATTTTACTGAAGAAATAAATTTTTTTCGATTAATGCGAGTAATTATTTAGTATTTATACTTTATTTTAAAATATATAAAATTACTTCTAAAACAAGTACCGGATAACAAGTTATTTTGATAAAAAATACTTAGAATATGTACAACAGTTATTAAAAAAAATTCAAATAACGGTTTGTTCATTTCTTCTTTATTAATTATTATTATTATTATTATTATTATTATTATTATTATTTGGCTCTTAATTTGTGCCTGCACGTGTCGGATACCACAGAGTTTCTACATATAATTGGATATATGTAAAAAATACTCTTTTCTTCTCTTACTTTTTATTTTATTTTGTATTTTTTGTTCTATCTATTACCAGTACCGATAGGCCAAGATAATTGCCGGTGGTTGAAAATTAACTTTGTTTAAAATGGTCAATTCAAATACCTTTTAAAATAAATCCGATTTAATTGAGGCAGTAACGAGCTTTTAATTACAATAATATAAAAAGGTAATTAGTAACAAAATAAAAAAAAATTATTATTTCTTCTTTAAAAAAATTCATAAAAATAATTATTAATTATTATTATTTGTGTAAAAAATTGATCGATATTTTTTTTAAAAAATAAATTTAAATAATAATAATAATTAATAAATACATTGTAAGACTCTGTGATGAGACAATTCTGATAAGTACATTTTTTTTTTTTTTTTTTTTTTTTTTAGTATTAAATATATAATTATTGTTACAATTATATAATTGAATATTTAATTTATAATATAATAATAATAATATAATTTCTTCATCATTGGCCTGCCCTTATAAATGAAGAAATAAATGCATTAAAACAATATTCATTTCTCGATAGTTCAAAACTTCTCTTTTCTTATTAACTTATAATTATAAATGAATAATTATAATTAATTTGAATTATTACTAGTTACAATTATAAATTATCTTCTTTAATTATATTTAATATGTCAATATATAGCAGCCAAACTTTTTAATTGTTCGGGCAAGTAAACCTCTGAATAATTCCCTTAAAAACAGTCTTTATACATTTATAATTATCAATTATTATAATTCTTATCAATCCTGTAATTATAATTATTATTTTAATAAATCAGTATATACAGATGTGTGCAACTAGCTAGTGAATAAAAATTTTCTTATGCTATTTTTTAACCTAAAATATTCAATATATATTTATCTTATTATTTTTCGTCGTATATTTCGATCGGTAATGACGTTCTCAGATAAGCTTCAGGTAAAATCATGAGTTTAACTCTTGATATTACTCATCATTAACTTTTTTAATCGCTAATTTCGAACGTCGATCACTTATACCCTGATCGTATTTACACTTTTAATTAGCTGCACCGAATTTTCATTTCTTCATACAATCTACCACATCTGAGTCATTTATAGACAATTAAATGTATAATATTTATTATCAAGAGACTAAAAAAAATTTTTGTCTCCAGGACTATTGACATTTTTAAAAATATAAGCTCATCCCGACGTTTTACTCATCAAGAGCTTTCATTTGAGTACCCACATCAATTTTTCATATATTTTATATATTTATATGTATATGTATATATGAAAAATATATCAAAAATACATGTGGGTACTTAAAAAATAAATATTGATTCTTTCTTTTGAAGAAATAAATAATTAACAATTTTTTTCAGTGTAAGAAATAAAAATCAAATGTCTCTCTTCACTTGTGTGAATTTTCCTAATTAACGTTAACAATGTTAGAATTAGCAATCAATATCTTAAATGGCAATAGATTGAAAGTACACGATAGCTAACAAATTACTCAAACAGAACAATGTCGTAGGTGTTAGCTGGGTATCACTAATAGACTCAGATGTGATGGGATGTATATGTCTTCTACAATGACATTAATAATTGTGGCTGGATCGACGTCGTATCCTCCAGAACAGTACAACTGTTAGCATACATACATCCTATATATATATATATATATGCATATGTATAAATATATACACACATACATCAATATGTACTGGTTAGTTAAATGTCCGGGTAGGCAGCAATTGAGACGTCGGTCTCGATTATCCTCGGGAACAGAGCTTTGACAGTTCAAGCACCAGTATGTGAGACAGTTGTTCTTGTTATTGTTTCCGTATTAGCAGGAATATTCGAGCGGTCCTCTCAACTCAGTTGTCGCAGTCATTTAGCTCACATGGTCACACACTCTGCTCCTCAGTTTCTCAGTTATTCACCAAGAGAAATAAATAGCAAGATTTAATTTAATTAGTCTGAAAATCAGCTGCGGTACCCGTTGAATTATTCTATTGATTGATGATTGATAATTACTGATACATTTAGGTTAATATGTATATATATATATATATATATATATATATATATATATATATATATATATATATATATATATATATATATGTTTGGATGTTTGTTTGCTATCTAGGCCTCGAGTATTAGCTTCTTGTCGAGGGTGACACATCATCTTGATAACAATTCGCAGATTATTGCTGCGCCCGCTGATAGGACTAAAGACACGCGCGAGAATGATGACGCTGAGGTCGCGCTGGCCCGGGTTATATCTTCGCATACACCTGGAATTTATTATGGAATTATTAATTGGAGATATTTATTTTGAAATAATTTTATTTCAGTAAAATTTTGTTTATTTCATTAGAATTTTTTGGACAAAATTTTATTTTTGCCAAAATTTGATTTATTTTAGAAAAATTTTATTGTATAAAAATTTTTTTAAGGAAAAAAAATTTTGTTAAAGAAAAAAAAAGGTTTTTAAAGGAAAAAAAATTTTTTTTAAGGAAAAAAAAATTATTTAAAGCAAAAAAAAAATTTTTTTGGACAAAATTAGATTTATTTATTTAATTAAAATAATACCTTGATTAGAAAGCTTGTAAGTCCATTGATTAGGATCGTCCCTCTGAAACTCGCGCACCGGCCAAGTCAGCCTCAACTCTTGTTCTTGTTCGACTCTTGAGCCTCTACCAGACAATTTAGGCGTGGGATCAACCCAGCGCATCGAGAAGCAGAAGCTCGCATTTGTCACCGCGGATTCACTCCCGATGCTGCTCCCGCTGTTTACGTTTATGCTGATACCGCTCAGGCTCTTTTGTTTTTGCGAGACTATTGTGTACCAGACTCCTTTTTCTTCCCAGCTGTCATGACATGTGTACGCTGCAAAAAGGTTCTTTCTGTTATTCAAGAACTTTGGATTTATTCTGATAATTCAACTAAGTCCTGCTTTTTTCACAAGTTATTTATAATACTGACGTTGCCAGACGGTTTACGAGAAAATTTTAAATTGCACGGAAATTTATAGACATTTTGCTATTTTTCTTCCGGTACAATTTTTTTGCAATAATTTTTTTTAATAAAATTAATTAAAAAAAATTCACAAAATTTCTAATTTAATCTTTTATAAATTTTTTAAAGATTAAAAAAAAATTTTTTTTTAAGTAATATTAATGTTTAATAATAATTATAATATTTTATTTTGTTTTTATAATTTAATTATTAAAAAAACTAATTTAATAATCAACTTCAACAAAGATTAAGAAAAAATTTTTTTTTAGATTTTATAATAATAAATTGACTAAAAAAAAAAAAAAAATGTGATTATAAATTTTTTAGATCATAAACTCTAAATCCAGGATTTGGTACAATACAAGCATAAATTTTTGAAGCTATAAGTCAATATAAAATAATCTCTGAAGATAAATCTTTTGATAGAATCTGGATTAATATATTTATAGATTTATTTATCTAGATTTATGGATTTAATTCATTAGTTTATTAAATAAATAAATAAGCACCTTCGTGTTTATCTTCACAGGTGTTGATGATGATCATTTCGCTTTGATCAGAAGTGGTGCATCCGATTTGTATGTCAGAAACGCTGCACTGCTCGTCGTCGTTCTTTTCCTCCCAGGTCCGTTTCTCAGCAGCGCGTTGCGAAATTGACGAGGACACTGAAGATGATAATGAAGAAGAAGAAGACGACGGGGTGTCGTGGATCTGGATGTTTGTGTCCTTGCGTTGGCGGCGCGAAGGTGCGGACAGCGCGTGAGAGGACCCGTAATTTACAACGTGGTAACGTCCAGGCTGCGGACATCTCTTCTTCTCTAATGTCGATGCTGTAAATCAAAATTAATTATTGTTTGTAAATTTTTTTATTGTTTAATTTTTTAAATTTAAATTAAATTTTTCAAAAAAAAAAAAAAAAATCTCTCATCACTTTTTTTTTATTTTCAATATTTTAGCCAAAATTAATTTTCTATAAACTTTTAAAAATTACTGATAAGTTCTATAATTTGATTTTTGGACTTTAAATTTAAATTTTGAGAAAAGGAAGAGAGATAGGGCAAAATTGATAGACACCTTTATTTTAGGAAATTTAATTTCCTATAAATAAGGTCTCTTATCATTTTTTTTTATTTTCAATATTTGACCCATTATTTTGAATTGAACATTCAAAACTTGAAAAAACTAAATTTTAATTTTTTAATATTAATTTTTAAAGTGTAAAAATAATAATAATGAAAATTATATATAATTTGAAGAAATAGGAATAAAAACAAAGCTATATATCTTGTAGGTCATAGCTCGCGTTTTTCTTCAACACAATAATTCAAAACTCACTTATTAAAGTTATATACGGCATCACTGATAGATCTTCCTGCTGCTTGCATGCTTCTTCAGGTAAAATTGTTTTGACATCTGCAAACGATGAATAATTGAATTTCATTAGCATCCTCATTAATCACCCTCATGAACGCATATATTTTATTTCATCGCATCAAAAAACGTTAAAACAATTATTTATTGAGATTAAAATTAAATTGCTTGTTGATTTTTTAATTTTATTACAATTTTCCAACAAAGGAAAAATTCAAAATTTTTTCTATAAAATAATGGAAAGCCATTATATTTCAATTTATAATGATTGAAGCGATATCATGTAACAATTAGCCATTTTATAGAAATGTCACTCAATCTAATTTAAAATATTTTAACAATAGTTTTTTTTTTTTTTTTTTTTTGTTACAAATATGTGCAATTAATTTTTTTTTTTTAATTTATAAAATAAAATAACCGCGAAAATTATTTAAATAATATTTATCGAACGTTTAATTTAAATACTATTTGATGGCTAGTAATAATAGTTTAATTAATTGATAAAAAGTGAAAAAATTTCACTTTTTAATTTGTCAAAAATTTGTTGTTGTAATTTTTTTAGTAATAATTTATTTACTATAGAAATATTAGAGATAGACCTATAGTATAAAAATATTTTTGATAGGAAATTTCCTAAGCTACAATTTTGATCTCTTACAATTTTCTCCTAAACTCATTATTTTAGGAGTTATCGTCTTTATAATAAATATTTATAGAAATCACAGCTGGCTGGTAATTTAATTTTTTTTCTCACAATAAAATTTCAACAATAAATTTTGATTTGAGTAATAAAATGACAAAGTGAATAGAAATGAGTGAAGATTAAAAAACTCACTTGATTGCTGAAGCTCGATCACGCCAGCACTTCTTCTGTGGAAGATCATGCAGACGTAGCCAATATCGCTGTTGAAATAAATAAAAGAAGAAATATATAAAAATATGAGCAAGCGAGTTCTATTATAAAGAAGGAGTATTTCCTTGTCAAAGGAGCATTTTTAAAAAAGTCACATGGATGATTCGTCAGACGAGTTCATTCTGCTTGATCACAACAATAGTGTCTACTTGGTGCAGGATCTTGAAAAAGAATGAAGTATGAGGATGAGGATGGAAAGGGAGAGGAAGAAAAGTACCGGTGCAATGAAAAATTTCCTCCTCACTCACCAACCACTCGTTATGTGAGCAACGAGCTTCACTTTCTTGTCCGGACTATCAATACTCTCGAGATTATGACAGACGATTCTCTCCTCGTACTTGTGCCCCTTGTTCTGCTGGTCCTTGCTCTGCTCAACCTTAAGCGTCGCATTCCCGGTGGTGAAGTGGTAAACTCTGGTTCCGTCCAAAGAGTGCCAGGCGTGGTGCTTAGTCACCCATTGCGGGTACTTACATTTATTGTGCTCTCTATCAACTGTAATTTCAGATAATAATCACTCATTTTAGATTAAGTTAACAATTTGCTTCAAATGATACTCATTTTTGTTCGGCTTTTACATTTTTTTATTTTTAACCTCGATTAAAAAATTATAAATAAATAAAATTTTGTTTTATTAACTAATTACTTTTGTTGAATTGCACTGTACTTTTTTAACTATTGATATTTTTAAAGATGTAAGCTCATCTTGATGTTACACTCATCAAGAGCTTTCATTTGAGTACCCACATGCATTTTTCATATATTTTTCATATATACATATATATAAAATATATAAATATATGAAAAATTGATGTGGGTATTCAAATGAAAGCTCTCGATGAGTGTAACACCGGGATAAGCTTATATCTTTAAAAATGTTAATGGTTGACAAGATACAATGTCATTTTTCAATTATAAACATTTTCAAGTTTTTTTTTTTTTTTTTTTTCTTTTGATAAATTTTTATTAAAAAATCACTTGGAATTTTTTTATTTAAAAAAATTGAAAAATGACAATAACATACCTTTAGTTAATTTAATAGTTCTCGATCCTTGGGACACGTCGTTCAATGCCGAGCACGTTGAATCACCGGATTGGGCAATGTCATAAGTAACTTTTTCGCCATGATGATTCCTCTCATACAGGAAACATCTGTATAAAATAATTAGATTAATAACAACAAGAGACTAATTAATGTAAACGAGTAAGTACACTACCATACAAATAGAAATACAGTAAATGATTATTTAGAAAGAGAAATATTGAGAAATATTAATTAGATGATAACATTAATAATTTTCATAGACCACTTGTATTATCAAGTGTCTCCGGGGATGCCAGAGAGAATCATTAATTGATTTATTTATCAATTCAGTACTGTTATTCCGTCGGCAATTTTACTAATTGAATGTTCCCCTTCCAATTAGAATCATTGTGGATAATTTGTTAAAAGGTTGTTGTACTCGTATGTTCCCAGTTTTACTTTTTATTTATTTATTGTTATACGAGTGGAAATTAATTGTACGCCTGCAATTATTTTATTTATTTGATATTTTTCAATTCATTTATTTATTATTATTATTATTATTTTTTTTTTTTAAGTTATTCAATTAACACTTATTTTTATTTAATTTAATAAAATTCTCTACTTTTATTTAATTTAATTTAAAAAGTCATTCACAAAAAAAAATTAATTTATTTTTTTAATAAAATAAAAAATAACTTAAAATTTATAACGGAATTAAAAAACTATTTAGCAAAAAATTGAAGCTATAAAAAGTTATAAAATTACCTGAATGTTTCCTCATTAGTTGCGGCGCTCCTTCCAAACAGCTTGAGAGTGCCGACCAAATATTTGTTCCTTCCATCCTTCCAGAGAGCAAGACACTGCAGTTCCTCGGCTGTACCAGAATAAATTTACTTTTAAAAGCACTCCAGGTAAAAAGGTCAAGCTATCTTTATCGTTACTTTCGGAGAGTTAAAATATCATCCGGTTTAGCGCCGGGAAAATAAAAGGACCAATAAGAATAACTAAAACCGAAGGGAATCAAACTAAAACAAATAACAAGTAATGTGAGGCTAATCTTTGCAATTAACCCATTCCTATTTATTGTAACTATTTTCAGGTCTCTCCCTTGTTTGGAGCCGAGAAGAGAAGAACGAGAAACGATTCAAATATATTTTCCGAGTGATGGGTCATCGGGGATGCGACAACAGCTAAATTGAGATAGTGTGCGCGCGCGCGCGCGTGTGTGTGTGTGTGTGTGTGTGTGAGTGTCGTGGGTATATATAAAGAAAGAAGACATTTGAAAGGGTGAAAAATCCCGTCGGGACTCGACGGCGCATGAAAGAATGATAATCAAATTAGTCTATAATCCATTTAGTGGGTTCGATCCAAGTCCTGCCAGGTTCTTCTGCTACACTGCCAATGTTTTATTAAGCTACAATCGTAGGCAGCCCCTGTTTGTTATACCAGGGGACACTTTTTGCCCCCCAGATCATCGTCTTGATTTCACCGCCACGGAGACGCTCCTAATTTAATTTAATTAAATATTCTATTAAGGAAAATTTATAAGCTATTCAATTTTATTGTCATTAATTATTCTTATTGTAGTTTATGACTTTTTACAGGGTAATTTAATATTAAAATTACACTTTGAAAAAATTTTTATTTTTTAATTTTAATTATTAATTAAATTTATTTACAATTAAAAAAAAATAAATAAAATACTTGTTTCAATAAAATTCTAATTAATATAACTTCTGAATATAAAAATTAAATAAATAATAAATTTGCGAAAAATCCCTTCGAAAGAAAAAAAAAATATTTTTCTAACAAAATTGAAGTACCAAAAAAAGGTTGATTAAAGAAGTAAAATATTAATAATATCAGCAGGTACTATAAATTCCCTCAGTAAAGCATCTAAGAAAAATGAAGCTGTTCTTTGATAATTTAAAAACTAAAAAATGTGAATAAATATAAATGAGAATAAGTAAAAAAAAAGAAGATAAAATATTTTTCATTTATTTCTCAATAAATCTTTCCTTTTTCCGGTGTTGCTAATTCAATTGCGGAATTTAAAATGCGTTAAGTGCATTAACGTCGAGCTGGAGCTTTGAAAGGGAGCTTTAGTAGTATACAGTGTAGTAGAGAAGACTAGAGGCCAGAGGAAAAATATTTATAATGAGGAATGAGGAATGCGAAATCTTTCTCTCTTATATACGCTTTAATTTTCTCCCGGCCGTCCACCTATCCAACACAATGTTAAACAGACGATGCTAAAATATAAGTAAATAATCTTGCCCGGCGTTCCTATGTGTATAAATTTACCGGTTAATTCACAGCAGTAAGGAGCAAGGTTAACTTCTCTCTGCTGGTATTTTTTTTAATTATTACATTACAAGAGGGAAAAAAAAAAAAAAAAAAAAAAAAAACGGGGGAGAAATATTTTCACCCCGAATATTTCTCGTCTTTAATTCTCTTGTCTACTTGCTGCGAGTGTATGCTCACATGTATAACTCGCTTCGCGTAAATATGAGTGCTGGTACGTAAATTAGTACACGAGCTTACGCAATGATTTAACATCATAAATTTCAATAAATATCAGCGCTACGGGTGGAACCGGTGGCCGCAATTCAATTTTAGGTAATTCAATTAACATTTATAAATCAATTTTTCGGTTACATGTTTTACTCACTTCCGTAATTGATACTTTTGTTTTTGAAATGTTTCTTTTTATGATTATTGTGTTAATAATATGATCTTTTAATTTTTATTTTATCGGTTAAGTATCAAAGATACGAAAAAATTTTTTAAGTAAATTTTATTCTGAATAAAAAAAGGTAAGAGTGATTTAATTTTTGTATAAACATGATACTCGAGTAAAAAAAATCGTCTTAAAAAAATCTTAAAATAGTCTTAAAAAATTTTTAGATGAGCAATTTATAGATTTGCATTTTTAAATCTATACTTTAAATTTAATTGGCTCTTGCATTTGCATATTTTCGTGGTTTTAAATAATTATTTAAGAGACCTTAAGTTTTAAAGCTCATTGAAAAGTTTGTTTTTTAATTAGTAGGTTTACTGTCGCCTGGACGATAAACTATTTTATTTGTCATTAATATTTAAGTTTGGAAAAACAATTTTATCGTAAGATTAAGAAGATCCTTAATAAATTTTATTATTTTAAAGTTATGGTATATTAAATCTCAACTTATGCATTGAATAAAAAAGAAATTAATTCATTCGATAATGATAATTACAAACAATCCGGTAGACAATCAGATAAATAAATAATTAAATAAATAGAGAGGTTGATATATGTCGAATTTAAAAATATAAATTTCAGTAGCCAATGTCTAGCCGATTAAATTTTAAAAAGAACCAAAGCAATTTCCATTTTTGCGAATCTATATTATTTAAATTAAAACGTCGAGACTCAATTTAATATTTACCGACACTTTTAATCATTCAGAAATTAAACGGCTCCGTTTATTTTTCATTAAATCGTCACTAAAGTTCAGACACCTCTCACTGTTTACCGAAAGGCAAATATCCAAACGTCAAATCGCTCCAATTAAAAATTAACCAAAAACTATCAAAAATTCATCAGAGTATGTGACCAACTTTGAATAAAATTAAACATTAAATTACCAATAAACTCACTTAATTATTCACTGTCTCGGCTACTCTCAGTTTATATTTCTTAATAAATTATTCAATCAATATTCCGTCACTCTAGACGCTTTATTATTAAAAGTTATTTAATTAATACTTTTGTAATTATTCACTGGTAATATTCGAAAAACTTTGTTTTATTAAACGCAAAGTTGTGACATGTTTAAGTGGTTAATTAATTCCGCATATTTTCATTTATTCTACCGATACTTTCTGACTGATTTCAGTTAACTCAATATACATTGTTTATTTCTATTTTTTTTTACTAATTATTTAATAAATTAATTCATTTAAAAACTTTTTTTCACAATTAAACTCAAATTTTCTACAAGACTATAATATTTACACAATAAAATATAAAAATAGAATTTATTCCAAAAATTTCAAAAAAAGTCAAAATTTGAAAATTTGAAAAATTTTTATCAAAACAATATTTTTTAACATAAAAAAATTTTTGAATAAAAATTTACTTAATTAAAATAAATTTTTTTTGTGTAAAAAAAAAAAAATAAATAAATGTAAAACTTACTTATACTTTCAGAGTCTTCAATATCTGGACAAGCTTGATACTTAAGGAGCAATTTACTGGGATCAGTGCAGCTTTCAGCGACACTAACTGGAGAATTGCATTCCTTATCACCGCGGTTGTAGGTGAATGTGTAAGGCGCCCCATTAAAAGGACACGTTATCGGTTCTGGGTTCAAACGAAACATCGTAAACAGACTGTCGTCCGTCCTAATTGATTCGCATATCTCTTGCAGGCTTTTTCTCTCCGAGGAGCATATTCCCACTGCAACAAAAAGCAAAGCCCGTATTAATATTCAGGAATACTAACGAAAGGCAGAAGCTGTCTTTCAAATGTATAAATATATAATATATAATATATATAAAACATATTAAAGTATAAGTATAAGAGAATAAAATATTGTTATTATTATTAAAGTGAAAAAGCTAAAAATTGAGTGTGTTGACGGGAATTAAAAATAAGGCGTCTTTGTGAATAATCAATAAGCATTCAAAGAAGGATTTGCTTGTCAAGTTTACTAAGAAGCTTAACTCCCGGAGTCCTTGAACGCCGTTTGATAATTTATTCACTTAAAATAATCCCCTCGATCCATATAGATACATATATATATCTAACATATAACAGGTATATATTTATTTATAAATACATTATGTATAATTAAATATGAATATTTAATAGCTCAAGTTAAATGACGAAAAATTTATTACAATATTTTTAATTTAATTTTTTTTAAGGAATAAATATTTTTGCTATAATTTATAAATTAGAAAATTGCATTGTACATTCTTAAATATTTTTCCACATGTATTTTTGATATATTTTTCATATATATATATATATATATGAAAAATCGATGTGGGTACTCAAATGAAAGGTCTTGATGAGTGTAACATCAGGATGAGCTTATATCTTTAAAAATGTCAATAGTTTACGAGATAATAAGCCATTTTTTAATAATATAGATTTTAATAATTAAAAAAAAAAAATGTTTAAAAAAAATTAATTTTATCAATTATCAACTCCATAAAAACAACAATTAAACCCAATTAAAAATAAATCTGATTTAACAGCATTAAAAAATAATATTTCTGATGTGCTTTAAACATGAATCTAATCCCAGGGCGTCGACGAACGTCAAGTAAAGATAAAGTCGGCGGTAGGATTGAATTAAACGTAAAAGGTAAATTTTCTAGAGGCGAGATTTGTACGCAAGCAGTTGCATTTTGCGTGGATACCGAGTACGAGGGTGAGAGGGCTCCGAGAAGAAAGATCCGGGCAAGGGACGCGGGACCGGAGGAGGATCTCTGAGTTAGTATACGGAAGAGGATATAGTTCTCTATTTGCTTTGATAATTTATGCATTTCCCAGGATAATCCTTGTGTATGAAAGATGGTAGCCAGCGGCTTTCCGCCTGCGAAGCTTCCTCTGCCCCTCTAGTCTCTTGCCCACGGGGCAACAGTGCCCAAGTCCGGGAGCAAACTCCGAAGACTGGAGGGAAGCCGGAGGATTAGAAGAGAACCTGACGAAATCCGCGAACATGCGGGCTTTATATTTAGGACAGACCTTTTCTTCCCTGGCCATTTAACCCGTTACTGCAGTGGAAAACTTTCCCTTACCGAGACATTAGCCGAACAAAGCTAAAGTTTTGTTCCCCCTCCACAAACATTCTCTTTACGGTGTCGTTTTTCCGCTCATTCATTGGCTAAGCTCATTTACCGGCTCGCTCGCTCCCTCCCTCTGTCCTCGGTTCAGTCATTTTACGGCTACTCTTTTTTAAGTCTATCTCTAGACAACTTTTTTCACCTTTAAGGGTTAAAACTGCCCTTAAACTCGCCTTGTATCTCTTCTTTTTTATTATCTTTTTATTCGTTTGCTGTCTTCTCATCCATTGCGCTTTAATAACAAGTCAATGGAAAATAAATATTATCTTTACTCGGTAATTAACTTCAGGCAAAATTACCTTATTTTTAAATAACCTTCCTTGGAAATTAATTAACCAGCATTGCCTTTATTAACACACTCAAAGTTAATTATTAATTACAACTAAAGAGATTTTAAGTATTATCTCTGAAAGGCTCGGTAATTATATGACTTTGTCTGAAACTCGCCTTGAGGAGTCCTTTGCGCGCGCATTACGTCACAGAGTATAGAATTATACAGAGTATATAGTATATAGTATATAGTATATAGGAGGCGGATGAAAGAGCCCAATCGAAAATAACCTAAGGTGCCTTGTTTATTTGGATCAATCGAGAAATTTAAAGGCTCTAAGATAATCACATCACTTTATATCACAACAATTTTACCGGCTCGTAAAAGACAGCTTGATGGCTCGGTTCATACACTGACGCTTTATTCAGGTCTAAGTCTGTGGGTATTTATTTATTGGTTACGCTAAACACTAAAAAACTACCGTTAAAATTTCACCTTGTATAAAACTATTTAATAATCATTTTATTACATAAAAGTAATAAATATACGGCAACTTTTAATGCCGATATATTTTAATTATTACGTTCTTTCATCATCTTTTTATGGGGAGGTTTATTGTTGGACGGTTGAGGTTAATTGATTTTTTTTTTTAAGCTTTATAAAAATTATAAATTGTTTTGAAGTTATTGAATATTTAATTTGTTATTTGAAATTATAAAAATTGGAAATAATTATTAATTTAATAAGCTAACTCGATATAAAATTATTTTACCAAGCCAGGAATCGAACCCGGATCTGTCCGATTATATTTAAGGCGCCTCTATAAAATTAAAGTTATAATATTATTGATGTAAATATGCAGTTTAAATTATTGCATAAAAAAGTAGTATTAAACTTTTTAATTAATTAAGATAATCTTGAAAATTACGCTAGTCATAAAAAATAATTTTAAATAAAAGGAATTAAATTATTAGAAATATTATTTATTTGTTTCTGTGAATTTTCCACCGTATTAAAGCACAAATTTACACATTTAAAAGTTGAAATAAAATAGAGTTTATTTTTAAAGCTGATTATATTGATAAAAAATGCAAAAGTTAATAAAAATTTAATTAATTTATTGTGACTAAAATTTGATAATAAATGTCTGAAGATCTTGAGATTAAAAAAATAAAGCGAGTATTATAAATAAAATTAATTAAACACCTGGAAATTAGTGAAAATTTGCTCCCAGGATTAATTATCTGATCTCCGAGCATTTGAATACTGAATGGATCTTACTAGTTAAGCAAAAGTGAAATTAGTTTAAATGAAAATTAATTTTCATTTAAATGATTTACATTACTTAATACAAGTTGGGGGAAAAAATTCGACAACATAATCTAGAGACATTAAGGTTAGTTCTAACAAAGAACCGGGTCCCCTCCCTAATCAGGATTAACCTATCAGAGATGACAGAATCAACCAATAAAGGAGAATAAGCGTCTTAAAGGATTCTAACCTGGAAAGTTTTAGAATAGGATGAAGGGAGCCATTACCATTACACGAAAACTATTAACCACCGGGAAGATATTGAAATATGGATAATGTGAAGTACACCTGATGTTAATTAAAAATAAATATTATCGGTAAACTTTTTCCGATGCGCTAAGAGGATTACACGAGAGTGTAATTCCAGGAATCTATATCTATCTATTCACTGATAGAGTAAATAATAAATAACAATATTATAAATAAGTTTGTTATCGGTTTTAATGAATTCATAAGTCGAGAAAGTTTTCGAGACAAAGCTTTGGGATTATAAATAATAATAAACGATATTATAAATTGTAAATTGTGATTTTATGTAAACGAGGAGACGAATGGTGTAATAATATAAATATAGTGAAGATATATTGGTCCTTGAGAGACGGGGAAGAAAGATATGACGAGCATTGTTCTTGCTAGAACCTGGATCCAGAGACTATGATTACCTCTGACGGGGTTCACGTCAACGACCACGCTGGTGGCTCTATTTGCAGCCCTTTGAAATGCAAATGCTAATTGAAATGTAAAAGTTCGCGACCTATATCGAACTCGAGGACTGAGGAAGCGACAACTTCCAGCCCTAACCCTTCTTTCAGCGACGAATGGCTTTTTTTTTTTTTTTTTTTTTTTTTTTTAATTTCTTCACTTTTCCTCGCTCCTCCCCCACCAGATCCTTGAGAATTCTTGGTGCTTCCCTCCGCTGACCCTCTTTTAGGGGGTGGTGCTTTTAAATCTACGGAATTGACTTTTTTCAGGTGGAGTCCAGGCGATTAGAGAACTCGGAAAAAAGTTTATTAAGAATAAAAAGTGAAAGAGAATCAAGACTCCGGATTGAAAAATAAAGGACCCGGTTTAAGTGAAAGAGAGAAAGAGTTTCAGTTGAAAGACTAATCACAGTCTATTTGCGATTAATTTAAACTCCTTTACTTCAAATGAATTTACATTTTATCGGGGCTTAAATTACGCTGACCTTTTAACGTCTCGTTAATAAAACATTGATTTTATTGTGTCAATTATTGTTTTAATTTTTTAACAGTGATTATTGTGAAATATTTTATAAGATAAATAGAAAGAAAAAAATTAGTTTGAAAAAATATGGAGCTTTAAAACCAAGCCGGGAATCGAACCCAGGTCGCTTTAGTCAAGCGTCAGGAGCTCTAACACTTTCGCCACCTTGTATATCTTGATCCTCAAGCCAGAAATTTTTGGATTAAATATATTTAAATAGTTTATTGAATTAATTAATTTTTTCAGTGTATAAAGTAAAAATTATTATTTAAAATGAAAAATTAAACGAAATTAGTGTATCGTAACTGTCTATATTTGTTGATTGATATTAAATTGGAATGAAATGGACAGAAAAGGGCTAGTTTATCCTGGAGTAAATATATTCAAATGAAAACAAACGGATGAGTAGCGATGACAAACGTTAATGAATTTTCGTAAACATGTATCTGTTGTATATATAAACAGTAATTTCGGAGCTGAAGCCCATAACGATTTATGTAATTCAGTAAGCGTGTAAATACATATTCGAGGGATGAAAATGTAGCGTATGCATTGATTCATGAATGCGAAGTAAACAAAATTGTAATCTAGTAATTCATATGCAGTGCCCCAAGCGAATTGGTTGCGTGTGTGCCCGAGGACTAGAATATGATGTGCAATTGATTTGTATGTGAAATAAGAGAGCACCGGGGAAAATAAACAGCATGATGCCGAGATTGGCTGGCCCGAGGAAAAAACAGAGCAAGATTCGATTACCGCCCGGGAAATAGCCATTCAAATATTTTTTTAGGACGCTTTGACCAATTTTCGTAGATGACAAGATGGCCAGTGGATCCATCGGGCTCGGGTGGTTAACCCACATATTGCCCGAATATTCAGCTCCCGGTCCATCGGCGGTTCCGTCCCGGAAAACACGGAATTGGACCGATCTATACGGATGTATGTGATGATGAAGAGAACGGCAGGGAGGACGCTAACGTGTCACCAAGGAAAACCACCGGCACGATGATGGTAATCTACATGGTGAATTGACTCGATCGCGCTCGCGATAGTCCCTACTATCTACGTCATGTAGGATTACGTCGCGTCCAATTAGTCTGGAGTTGATCCGAAAACAGTGTGAGATGTCCTCATCCCTCTCTGCGGTATTAGAATCATCTGGATAAATGTTGTACTGATAGACATATACGTCCCGGAGCTTGTACTGTTACTAATTGCTATGTTTTATCAATTAAAATATCAATTTCGAATTCCGTTTTTTTGCTTACATCGATTATTTTATTTTTAACTCAAGTCTAATTTTATAAATTCTGTTTTCTATTTCATTTATCAAGGATTTTTTTTTTTTTTTAAGAGAGTTTTATTTTTTAAATCAGAATATTAAAATATTATTTTTTCTTAAAATTCTAAATGGGATTTTCTCAATAAAAAATTGAAATTTTGATCATTTTTAAATATTAAATTAGCAATTTATTTATTTTAAAAAATGAAAAATAAAAACAAATTGATGAATTAAAATATTGAAATAAAGTAATAAAGCATAGTATATTTATGAAGATGATATTTTTAGGGGACAATAAATTATCATTGTGTCGCAATGTATACCCTTTGCAATAAAACTTTGGCATGGTTGACGCGTATATAAATTTTTTTCAGCAACCCCCTGGCTCGACGACTACACCGGTGGGAATTTACTGGTCATTTGGGAGAACGTGTATGTTATATCGGGAGGCCAAAAAGCACTTACGAAAATGCGACATCGCACCAAGTATTAGCCAACGTAAAAAAAAAAAAAAAAAAAAATTTAAATAATAAAAACAACTTTGGCGTGAGTGTAACTTTATGAATTATTTGTTTTTTTTTTTTTTAATATGTTAAACAGTTTAAAGTGCCGGCTTTTGACGTGTATATGATATGTATAATGAAGAAGATGATTATGCTCATTACTGAAGTTCCGCGATGCGGCTCTCACAAGTATTTCCGCAGCTCGTTGATACGTTATCACGAGGCGGGTTAAAACCGTTTAGTGACTTTCGTGACTCGATCCACTTTAACGAAGCGTCAAGTAAAAGCAATGGGAGTACACCGACGGCAGTTTCTGCTGGTTTAGCTCCAGTATAACTACCTGAATTTGTTATTTTATGGTTTCTATCGTACCGAGCGACATCCGGCTCTGTCCTAAGGGAATTGCCGCCTTAACCCTTTATCATTGTCTGCATAACCGCTCGGTGAAAAATTCCCCAAAGAGGTCATTTCAACAAGTATTCACTTCTGCAAATGACACTTCGACCCTATCAAATTTTCCTATCAACTATTATGCGCCTATTAATATAAAAACACATCGCCTGTTCACTCAATGTGTCCGTCAATAAACTGAATTACTTTAGTCTAATACCTTCAGGCTTAGCCGAGCACTTTGTTCGAGCAGAGGCTCCGTTTTCTCCAAGATAAAACTACAGTTTTAATTAAATTCACTATTTTTTACAATATTTTAAATATCATTTGCATATTTTCCCGATTTTAAATAATTATTTAAGAGACCTTTAATTTTAGAAGCTCATTGAAAAGTTTGTTTTTTAATTAGTGGGTTTACTGTCGCCCAGACGATAAAATATTTTATTTGTCATTAATATTTAAGTTTGGAAAAACAATTTTATCGTAAGATTAAAAAGACCCTTAATAAATTATATTATTTTAAAGTTATGGATAATTTAAAATATTATTTATTTGCTGAGAAATTTTATGACAAATTTAATTCATTCAAAAGAAATAATATTTTTTAAATAATAATTTTTTAAAACTCTTATCCTTCAAAGAAGCCTCATTAAGCCTCCATAGAACGATCAATCATTAATTAAAACAAATTCCCGTGATAATTAAACCTTTTTACTCAAAAGAGAATAATTAGTTAAAAAATCCAGGCTTCGGTTATTATATTAAATAAATACCTTTAAATTCCTTAAACTCTTAAAACTTGATTGATTTTTTGCAGAGCCTGGTATTATTATTATTATTATTATTATTATTATTATTATTATTATTATTATTATTATTATTATTATTATTATTATTATTATTATTATTATTATTATTTCATCGCTCTGATGTAATTACGGTGGACAAATTGAATTTGCAAGTTACCCAAGGGAGATTATAACCTCGTGGCATGTATACGTATCCTTTATTGCCTTAGGCGAGGCACCTCCCTTGCTTTGCTTTCTCTGGTCCTTAAACTCCACCCGCCGATGGACGTCTATAACGGAAACTTACCCCTTCTCGATCCTTACTACCTAACGTCCCCAATACGTTATCGAACCGACTGTGTACCCTCTCTATCGGCAAACATAAACAATTTTGGGCTTGGACACGTTCGGTTCAATAGAATATAACACGAAGCTCCTTTATTTTTTTTTTTTTTTCTCTTCGTCAATCCAAATCCCGTCCAGCTGATGGCCACACGCATGTGTTTTCACCACATAAGTCTCTTGATTTGATCCCTCTTGCTTCTCCAAATGCTTTTGTTATTATTATCACCATTCTTTTTCTTTCCGAAGCTTTCTTCCCGCCTTATGTGGGTTAAGGATACCGAGAGGACTGACCAGAAAATTCAGAGCAGAAAATCCTCGAAATTGGCTGGTGTAGACAGTAAAAGTGAGGCGAATCCGCTGACCAAGATATCGGATTCCCATGCCATCCACAATCTATCCTATTTTATTTTTTTTTTTTTTTCCAAAAGAGCCAAGAGTTAAACTAAAAGTAAAACCAACTTTACTTTCTTCCTTCCGACTCCTTTATTCTGAGTCTCTTTTCTTTCCACCACTCAAGGATGTTCTTGATACTTCCCGGTTCTTGGTGGCGTACTCAGTCCAACTGATGGACCCATTGTGTGTGTGCTCCCACAGACAACCCACTGCATATATACACCATCTAGGGTTTCTTCGGCTTCAGCCTTAGCCTCACTTCGGATGATTTATAACGACGACAAACAAGTGACAAACAAGTTTGTTGCTTTTTTATTGAATTCATTCCCCGATATTTTATTTACGTCATTAAATTAATGTCACCCGTCAGTGGTCCGTTCGCGGTTCACCTCTTGATGTTGCTTTCGTTATTAATTATGATTTATTTTTCCGTCCGGAATCTATGCAATTTTTTGGTTCTTTCTATCAATGTGCTTTGTAAATTGCTGTCTTTCCAAAAGGCCTTTTGGAATTGGAAATTGTTGGGATTGTGGAAATAATTTTACGGCTCATGAATCATTTTTAGAACTCTTTATTGCGCAATAATGTGTGTTACATTAATAAGAACATTGAAATAAGATTCCCTAAAACCCGAACTATAAATGTTGCGATTAAAATATGCTTAATATATAGAATCCTTCTTTGCGATATGAATATGGTTGGATTCTCCATTTTATTGGGCTCAACAAAGGTAACTGTAGAGACCGAGCATGCAGAAAGGATCCCACCAGGGACATTGACATTTTTTAAGTCCTAAAAAAGAATAATTATTCATCATATTCATTACTGTTTGGTTGCTAAAACATAAATAAAGAGTTTTCACTAACCAGTCAGATAAGTAGCAGCAGTAGTAGCAGTAACAGCGCTAGGAGTATCAGCAGCTTTAATCGGTGAGCAAGAAGCTTTATGATCAGTAGCAACGCATTTTTGACCAGTGGAACATTTGTGATCCGTACAGGGACTTACACACGTGCTTTTTGAACACATCAAGCAATCAGCACAGTCGTTGTCGTCAAAACAGAAAGAAGAGACCAATTTACATGTTGGTTTATGGTTTATAACGAAGCATTTTTCGCCAGTACCTGTACATCGGCTCACACATGGGTTTTTGCACTTTTTAGTTGCCGTGTCACAAAATAAATTATCGGGACAGTCCTTGTCTATATCACAATCTTCACCTCTTCTAAAAGTCCTTACAGAATCACATGTGGAAGAGTGATCACCGATAATGCAAAATTTTCCAGAGCAGTTGTATAGCTCAGGGCCACATAAGTATTTACACGTGCCCCCTGAGCATATTGAACTTTTATCGCAATCGGTATTAACTGTACAGGACTCTCCGTCCGCCTTTGCGGCAACTGTCGAAAATGATAGCAGAAAAGACATTGCGACTGCAAAAGTCAAGATGATGAATTTCAGCTCCATGATGATGATCGAACTTGGAATTACTGTCTTGAAAGAAGTTGAAGGAATACTTGCTCTCATTAGCCGCTGGGCCTACTTTTTATACCACGAATCGAATAAAGAAACATTCCAAACTAAAATAACAAACATTTGTGAGCCAAAAGTGTCACGTTCGGCACTTGATAATCGCAGTTGTTTCTTTTTCCGCAACAATAAGTCTTATCGGAGCCTGGCTAATCTCTCGCGCGAGGTCGAGGAATTCGTGATTAAGCAGTTATTTTGTGTAAAGATAATTCGTTAAAATTTTTGCATTGTTTGATACTTTTGGGACAGCAAATATGTCGAAATTATTATCAGTGGACTTTGAAACTGGATTTTAATTTTTGACTTGATTTTTAAAGGAGTATTAAGAGTTATTTTAGTTTTGTTAGAAATTCAAACTGTCAGTTGCTTTTTTTCAATCAAAATTAAATCATCAAATTGACTGTAAGTTTCTTCTGACTTATAAGTTCTTCTGAAAATTCTTCAACGGATTAAAATTGTCTCTTTAAACCTTTTAATTTGATTTTTTTTGATTCAATTAATGAATTTTTCGAATCAATATCTAAAAATGGGATTGAAATTTTTAACAAAAGATTTCTTTTGAACCAAGTACTTTTTGTAAGTGTTATAAGTCTTTAAAATTCCATGATAAGATTTTACAAAGTAATATAATCTCAAGTTCAAAGTGAATGGCTTAAAAAAAAAAACGAGAAGAAAACCAAGGAAGATTAAAATGAGTTAATAACGTGAGTTAATTAAATGAAATGATTTATTTATTAGTAAATGCTATATTGTAGCTGGGAAAAAGAGAGAGTTTTATTTTTTTAACGTCATGAGAGCTCTTTATGTGACCTAAAGACCTTGTACTAATAGTCGTGAAAATGTTTTTTGCTGTACTTAGGGAGCACGCTAAAGCATTTTCCAACTCGCTCTCATTAAGAGTATATAACATTCCTCGAAGCCATTATATTAATGGAGTGCGGATCTCGTTGATTAAAAGGGCTCTAGTGCTCTCTCCCTTTCACCAACACACACACACACACACACACACACACACACACACACACACACACACACACACACACACACACACACACACACACACACACACACACACACACACACACACACACACACACACACACACACTAAAAATATACATCTACATGACAGTTTTTTCTCTGCTTGTTCTCTTTCTCTTCCGCGGTTTTTCCTATCCCGCTCTCATTTCCTCTCAATATACTCCTCGGTGACACTCGTCGGTGGAAGAATCAACTCCTCGATGAATCAACACTCCGAGATTCGCTTACGTCATCCAGTGCTTCAATATAGCTGCCAAATAGTCTACTCGTGCAATTATTAACATCTTTTAATTTAATATGCATACATACAGTGATGATAGTTTTTATATTTTATTCATGACAGCTCTCTTTAATTATTCTAGTTTTGTTTGATGCTTCACGTCCGTCGGTATCAATTAAGCATATAACAATAAATATTTATTTGTTCGCACTAATTATTTACGAAAAAAATTATTCTTTTATTTTATGCTAATTAATATTGATAATTATATAAACTCTAATTAAATTATGTAATCAATTATTAGAGCGAAATCATTGATATTGTTATACAATATATTTTAATTAGTAAATTAATATATTTATTGATCACTTCGGGTTGTTGAGAATCTTTAAATTTGAATCGGCGCTAATTAGTTTTGTTAATTATTGTGATTAATTGCCAATTTTTTAATTTGGATCAGAAATTATATATTAATTATATTGTCATTAAAATTTCACGTTTGGTTCGAGATATTAAGTTAAAATTAATTGCAAAAATTTACGAACAAAATCAAGAAAATAAAACAAAGTGGCGAAAGCGTTAGAGCTCCTGACGCGTGACCAGTGAGTCCTGAGTTCGATTCTCGGCTCGGTTTTGAATCCTTAAATTTTTTCAAAGTCATTTTTTTTTTTTCAATGAATTAATTTTTTAATTAATTTTCTGTAACAAATAATTTTACAACTTGAAATATTAACCTCCAACTAGTCTCGGGATTATAATGAAATAGTTACTAATTAAACTATCGTATGCCAGTACACAAGGTAATAATTATACTGGCATAATCCGTCGTACAAATCGTGAATATTTTCATATCCTCCCTCTCTCCCCCGTTGGCTTCTCTCATTATTCCTACCACGGTTACGACTGGCAATTATAACTCATCCCGTAACTATCTTCTCTAACCGCCATGCTATATCCAGCCGTCATTTTACACCCGCACCTATACCTATATATTCACCTACAAACTCAATAATATATATTTATTTATACAGATATATATTCTTGAATATAGAGTACAGAGGTAACGAGTAATTGTTATCGCTATCCAGATCTATTCGGTAACCAGAGCACCTGGATTAGCATTGATAATTAGGAGGTTAATCATTTATGAATCGTCATGAAAAGACTGACGTTATCCGGCTGTGAACCATCAGCCAGGCTCTAAGAACTGGGTTAAGTCTTCATTATTAATTAAATTAAATTAATTACTTAATTTAAATCTATTTTTTCCTTCCAGAAAAAAAAAACTTTTTTTTTTACCCCGCCGGGAATCGAACCCGAGTCCTTTAGGGGGAAAGTTCCGAAAAATTTATCTTCCTCAATTTGAATTGCGATAATTAAACAAACGGTTGATTGAAGAGCAAATGAGAATTATCTAAATGAAATTCAAAACCTCGAGGATATAATGAGTGACAGGTTGTGGACGTTAAAGCAAGACAAAGTGATAAAAGTGAGCCGGGCATTATTTGGAGCGAGACTTGTTATGGGTAGAAGAGAGATAGGGGCTGTTGATTAGGCTCACAAAGAGAGTGGGAAATCGTTCGCGTGGGTGGTGAGAACCCTCGTCGGTCTTTCAGATTTGACGGGGAGATAAACGCAGGACACAGCCGGAGAAAAAGGAAACGTGCTGTGGCATTAGGGAGATAAGTGCCCGGCAAGCTCGGGGGGAGAGACCCCACAATCTACGGGGGCGGAATTTCGAATAAGGAAAAAATGACAAGGGCCGAAAGACGCGGTGCGCTACCATCAAAAGGGTGCCTACCGGTAATCCACTTTTTTCTTCCGTGATGCTGAAGATTCTCGGCTCTTTGTTCGGATCCGGCTCCTTTATCTCGAGATGAATTCCTCGGAACTGTTGACCCACGAAATCCCTACTTTCAACCACGGAATTGATTGGTCTCATCATCCGGGAAAACACCACGTTTTTTAGATATTTTTCAGGAGTGTTCTGTTATTTTGGAAGGAAATTTTGTTCGAGTTGGGTTAGATGGAAAATTATGTCCAGATTATTTTTTTTCTCCGAGTAATGGATGTTGTTGGAAACAATTAAACATAAAAACTCGATCATTTTTCAAGGGAATTGCTTCGTTAATATATTTGTCAAGTGACTTGCAGAATTTTTTATCGTAAATATGACGGGTTATTTTTGCCTTAATTTTGTTACAGCTTCTCGGAGCACTGTTAAAAAAATTGATAGCTAAAAATCATTATCAAAAATATAACCCAGATAAAAATTCCAACTTGTAATCCTTTGCAATAAAAATTCATAGATCCAATCTCTCCATAAGATAGAATGAAAAAGACTGAAAGCTCGAGAGATTGTATCATCCTATTCAGTGCACCAAATTCTTTTTTATTTTTCTGAAAGAAATGTGCATTCTGATTTTTCTTGTCGGAAAATAAAACCCGGGTATTTCCCTAAGACGTCCCGCATAATAATAAACCATATCTCCTATCCGTATCCATCCAATCCTGCTTTAATTTTCCATATCGTTTTTTCTAACGTTTTATACCGGCACTTATACTGTTTCCGTTTTCAACAGTGTCGCCATCAGTGAATCCGATTATAAAATCATACTGATATTATCATATATACCACTCAACATCAAAAATTTATTATTATCATCACCAGAACGTTGATATTAAATGCTCTAATAGATCAAATTAAATTCAACCATTAGTCAACGAGATATTAATTAGTGACATTAAATAATGACGAATAGCTTTTTATTTTAAAAATTACCGTTTGGAAAGCTCTCTCGGATTTATTTATAGATAATAACTCAGCTGATATAATTATTGCCATCGTTATCATTTATTTGATTTTGAGCGTACCCTTACTGGATTATATTATCATTTTGACTAGTCATCACGGGATATATATTAATCTATTGGTATGACATCTGTCTGTTATTATTTACCACTTAAGCTATTAAATATGCGTTAAATGACTTTCAGATTTATTATTTATTTATAATAGATAGATAAATCTATATACGCCATCTATTACACGCTTTGAATCAGGTTTATCGCTAATATCACTGAAGGGGGCTTTACGTTTGCGTTGCGTTGCGCAACACTAAACACTAAATACTGAACACCCAGAGACAGTGATGGTGATGACTTTGACTATTTTTAACGGCAAAGTGCTTTGTCACATTCATTGTAGTTAGAACATAATATAAACGGTTAGGAGCTTTTTAACTCGTTCGCCCTTGCACTGCTGAAGCAATGTACGATACCGTAAATAAATTTGTGTAATTAAAGCTAACATCACTTTTACACATTCATTTTTGTTTATTTTCTTCAGGATAATTTTTATTTAGAGGCCACACTGCATCGTAAGCATTTCTTTGGGTGACTTTTGATTACGGTTACGATAATTTTATTATCTGGGTCAGGTAAATTATTTGTAATGACTGAAAAAAATTTTCTCACGCTTGGAAATTAACTTGACATTTTTTTTTTTTTTCCTTAATCTACTTTTTAATAGTGAAGATTTTATCAAAGTAGGGCGTGAAATATTCCCAAAAGCACTTAAAAAGACAATAATTTAATTGAATTGACAAATGAACTCCCTAAAAAATTTCTGCGGTCCATATCAAATTCATAGATGTTAAAAATGACTGTCAAATCGTAACACCCCCCGTTGTGAGCCGTCGGGTGATCATCAGGGTGTGATTCTGGAGCGAATGGAGCCTTATGTACTAAAAAGCACAAAGCATAACAAAAAATCAATTTCCCTTGTATCCTCTAGGAAAAAAGCACCAACCCGTAAAAGAGTCGATCTCTGCTTTCTGCACATGTGTCCATATTATATTCTCTGTTTATATTCGAGTGTAGCACGATACGCTAGTACGACAATAGGGTGATCTCTGGTCGAGCGATGCATATACAGCCATTCCACACATCCCATGGAAATGGGACACGGAAATGCATAATCATGTTTATTCGCAAAGCACTCGCGTTTGAGATTGCTCTTGTAATACTCGAGTTTGGTTGAAAGTTTGTCTCTGTTCATCGCTTTCTGTTCTGCATTACACAAAATTACACTGGATACAAGTTGGCTCCGGTTATATCCATCCCTTTTTGATCCTCCGGCACTCCGCAGACTAGCCCTCCAGCTGCTATATTATATTCAGGTTCATTTCAGTCAGTATTTCCATGTTGCCCGTCCTTTTACCTCTTCTCTACTTCAGTAATTTCTCTTCATCGCATTAATTTAATCAAACGACGCATTTCTGCGCTGATGTGATGGGATGTCATGTCATGACAATTACACGCTGCAATAGTATGTAGAAAGTTACAATTGTCATGTGGTTATTTTCATTTTGTGTTCTGTCTACATTTGTGAAATGCGTTGCGTTCATTTCCGTCTGTGGAATAGAAGAGCATTAAATAAATTTGTTTTAAGGCGATTAAGCGGGAAAATAAACTGGCAAATCAGTTTGATGTTGATAATCCTTATGTTGAATGTTCGTGAACTTTTAATGGATGCATCATGCAATCTTTAGAAGGATTTTGCTGCAGCTCCTTCAATAATATTGAAGATTTTTTCCATGGAAAATTCTTCTAAGAATGATGCATGATTTGCACCAAAAATGCAACTTTTGGTTCAAGTAATTTCTTTCTTCTAATATTGATAGCAGATAGAAGATAGAAGACGGGGACGGAAGATTGCAGATAGAAGCTACTATAAAGCTCAGAAGAAAGGGAGGGAATAAACTTGGAAGAAGAGTGTGATGCCTGAAACTGAAGAAAGGATCGGTGCACCGTGTCGAGCCCTTAATCGCGAGAATTCACTCGACTGGAAAATTACATCCACCCGCAGTTACCTACGACTGCTAGAAGGAACGGAGCTGGAGGAGAATTAGAATGGGAAGTTGGAACTGAGAATTAGGAAGGAGAAGGAGAAGGAGAACTAGAACTAGAACTAGAACTGGTAGTCTCTTACACGTCACTATCACAGTTGTGCGAATCTTGATTCTTGAGTCTGGTAAGGTTCTATTCGTTTTGGTTTTACGGGGACGAGGGTGGCTTGAAACTTGACTGGTGGATGCAGGCTCCAGTTGTGTGTGTGTGTGTGTGTGTGTGTGTGTGTGTGTGTGTGTGTGTGTGTGTGTGTGTGTGTGTGTGTGTGTGTGTGTGTGAACACGAGTCGGAAAATCAGAGGGATTCATCTGGAAGATAAGACACGCCGAAAAGTTTAAGCCAGCGGATCCTCCAAGTGCGCCGTTATATGTTCTCTGCTCTATGGGCTAGTAATATAATCGTTTTATTTTCAGTCAGTAAATTATGTTAATTAAAAATAGTTTAATTACTGAAAATTTATAAAGATTTATCTGCAGTCGGTGAAATATAAATGGGAGCCAATATTAACTTTCTCCTTAAGTTAAAAAACTTTATAACTTTTTTTTTAAAGTTCGTCAAGCTAATATTAATCTTCTCAAAGTGCATATGTATCTTTCTTAACATTTTTAATGAGTCAAATATTCAAATTTAATATCTGTTAATTAAAAAATTCTGATAAGCTAAGCCGGAATTATTTATTTTGTTTTTGAGGCTGTTTATTTAAATTGTAAATTAAACATCAGATTGTTCACTTAAGGTATTAATATTAGAAAGAAAAAAAAAAAATTAAATATATTTTAAAATCGTATTAAACGTTTTTGATCCAAAAAACAGTGACTATTGAAAATAAAATTTAAATTATACCAAGCGTCAAACTGGATAACAACAATCGTTTGCAATAATTGTTTAAATAATCTATTGGTTAATACCAGGAACAATGTTATCGTTATTGGTGCATCGAAAATCCCCCACATAGACTCACAGTTGGATTCTATTTAATAAATAAAATTGGCAAATGAAAATGAAACTGAAACTGAATATTATATCAAATTGAAAAGATTATCAGCGATAAATAGAACAAACTGAAACTGAAATACGTGAATATAAACACATGGTACCTCGCGCCGGTTAAATAATACAACATAATGCCGATCTGTTAATGCGAGCGTGACTATTTCGAGTGTTTAAATATTCCGTTTGTAAAGTTGACTATGAATTAAATTTATAACTGAAATGATGGATTTTGTGCTCTCGCACGATGGATTTATCATTTTCAGCGAGTGCTAAATCGCCAATAGATTTATTATTTATTGTACTGATGATCGATATTGTGTTTTATGTCTATTAATGTATAATCCCTGCGATATATCGTACGGTAAAAAATGGATCGGCGAGCGTGTGTGTAAACTGATGTTCTGTTGTTTACGCTGACTAGCGTTCGCAGAGGCATTCATAACCACCAGTTTCAGGATATCAATTTTTTCGTTCAATAATCCACTAAAACGTCGAGTTCTCTGCTTGCAATCCGCCATATGGCGAGACTAGTTCAGCCAGATACAGACAACGGAGCAACAGAGAAGAAGGGTGCGCGCTCCATGTTTTGTGTTGTGTTATGTATCTCTATATCTGTGTGATAGATAAATATATGTATAAAGACAGAAAGGGAAAGAGAAATAAAGGCCCTCGCGGCTAGGCGGTGAATTGTAGAATACCCAGGATGTGCCTCGATACAATGGACGTCAGTTTTAGTTATGGCACGCCCGTCAACCTCGGAATCATCGAACGACGGGCCAATGTTCCGTTTAGCTAACCTAGCTTGGCTTATTTCGTGTTCATGTACCACACGCACACAGACACATAATTATATCTAGTGGGTGGAGGTTATTATATGTGTGTATAATATCAACAGAATGGAGTCGAGGAGAGACTACTCATCTCCATCGAGTGTGGAGTCTACAGCACTTTAATTCACCGCTTTGACGTACATATGTTTCTGTGTGTGTGTGTGTGTGTGTGTGTGTGTGTGTGTGTGTGTGTGTGTGTGAGACCCCGCGAAAAGCATATCCACCCCTCGTGCTCAAAATCAGCTTTCCATTGTCCGCGATCGCATGCCCGTGTCAAGACCGGAAAATCCAGATACTGCTCGCACTCAAAACGTATGATCCAATATACGCACAATTATATTTCAAAGATTGTGTTTTACATTATTCTTTTCGGGGTATAATCATTTTGACAGCTGCTTACGAGGTGGTAATCGAATATTGCCAGTGAGGCGGTGCTATAGTTTTTTTTTTTTTTATGATAGATTTAAGATGATTTGAAATTACTTTTTTTTTTTTAGGAAAAAAAAAGAAAAAATAAAAAATTGTTTAAATAATTTTCTGCTGGTGTAAAAATTATAAAAATGGCTTCATATACTTAAATTTGACTTCATATACCTTAAAAAGTCTACATATAATTTTTTTATAGAATTTAGTTTCGAAAAATTCCAACAGGCGGCGTATTGTCGCTAAATTTTCTCGCTATAAGAAAGTTCATTTTAAAATATATATATATATATAATTTTTTTTTTTTTTTTCAATGGATAAAATCAGATTTTTTTTTTTTTAATTTAATAAATTATTGTCTTATATTATCCACAAAATAAATAAAAACTTTAATAATTTCATGTTAGGCCACTTAGAAAATTCTTTTCACGACTGAGTAATTAAAAAAGAAATTAATTGAATAAAAAAAAATAAAAAGAAAGTAAATGAACTTTACCAAGTAATGAAAGATAATATTTTTCGATTAACGTTGTTGTCGAGTTGATAAACCAATTGAAAAGAAATTTAAGCCGGCGATGAAATGTCACTGAGACAACAAGTTGATCTCATAAAATCTATCAGCTATCAGCTATCAGCAATAAGACGCGCCTTTGTTGATAAGGTACTAAGATACGTCCATCCAGTGGATGAAAAGTACACATGTGTACATTTGAGAAAAAACACCAATATATATATAAGTGTAAGTGGTTGTATTCCAGCGACGGGATATTCCATTATATCTTGAATACACCGACGGGAGAAATAATAAACAAAATCAACAATAAAAACAAGGAGCTTGGAAAATAAACGAATAAATAAAAATATCGGGGAAAAAGGTCATGCTTCCTTCTAGTTAAACATAGTTATAAGTTATACCTTCACTCGGTGATAAAAACCACTCATGTTTTCTTTCGATATTGCATTTTAAATTGACGACGCCATATAATGAGAGAATAAAATTACTTACGTTCGCGGAATTGAATGACGTTCTTATGACGGTCGTTTATTATCAGACATTTGTAGCAGTTTTCGTTCTGGAAACTGTGGACAATAAAAAAAAAATTTATTTATTTATTTATTGTTAACATTATATTGTTTTTAATAGGATGAAAATTAATATTAAAGAATTTATGTCTCTGTAACTTGAGAGCGTAATTTTTTTTAATGGCGATAAAATTCAAGTTATTACATCGGATAAAGTCGATCGATAAATTGTTTTAAAGCTTCGTAAAAGATATTGCCAATTTTTGCTTTGTAGTTTTTAATTTAAAATTAACAAATATTTTAGTAATTTATAGGGAAAATTATTTTTAAATCAAAATGACTAATTGTTAGTTTAATTTAAGCGTATTATATTTCATTCCAAGTATTTATTTTATCGCTTTAATGTTTAGTCTTTAAAAAATACAGATCATATTTATTTCCTTTGTTTATAATATCAAATTTAATTTCTATGAAACAATACAATAATTATTAATCTCAAAATTGATTAATTAAATTTTTTATTTTATCTAAAATTTTTCTTTTTTTTTTAAATTAAAAATAAAGTTAAATAAAGACTTATGAATAGTTGATAATTTTCTTTAATAAATAATTAATGCTATTTCGAATTCTAAAGAGAGGATGCGATTAAACTTAACTGAAAATTGCGGTGCAATTAAAAATTAAACGAGCGTAAAATTATAATTCTAAAAAATTACCAAGTTAAGCATTCAGGAAATTGAATTTATAATGCAACAATAATAAATTGGAGAGAAAATAAAATTGACAAATTGGTAGGAAATCAATAAATGAATATTGGAGTAATGAATTAATTAAGTAAAATGATAACTTACAAATCATAAACAGAATACATGTCTCCGTTGTTCTCAATGCAAGTCTTCTCGCCAAAGGTAGTAGCGTTTATCGTGACAGACGTCGGTTTTCCTGACTGGAACCATTGTCCTCTCCATGATTCCGGAAATTGGCAAGACCCTGAAACACGAACAAGTTTCCTCGTAAATACCGACGTCCGATTTGTAACATAACTTGTGCTTTCCTTCTCCGTAGATGTATATATATATATATATCAAAAGCAGAGAGCCGAGTTTGTCGTATCAGGGTTGTTTAATTCTCTTTCTCGTGAACTCTCACCGTCTGAATGCATGGTTGATGCGATACATTGTTGTTGTTTTGCACCACCAATGTACACACAAGCACACAAAGACGGTGAAAGCGAGTTACACCGTGACAAACTCCCTAACAAGCTCGCCTAGTCTACCGAAGATATCTTTCCCAAAAGCGAGAAAACATTTTCTCACTTCCTTCCTTATTCAACTTCGCCTTGTAAATCGGCCAAGATCCGGGTCATCGCAACAATAGATTTATGTATTTTTATCTTCAGCTAAACTTTCAACCCGCTCTAATGTTTTTTTTTTTTTTTTTTTTTTTTTTTTTTTTTTTTTTTTTTTTAAATGGATTTTCTTCTTTTAAAGTCAAAAGTCGTTTCATTTTTTCACTAAAATTAGTCTTATTATTTAATTCTTTTTATACCTGATTAAAAAAAATTTTTTTAATCAAATTAAATATTAATTAATTTTTCCTTGATCAATTTTTATCAATACTGCAAATTTTATGTTTGTAAAAAAATATTTGAATTTATAGAGTTTAAAAAAAATTATTTTTATCTTGGATGGATTGAAATGATTATTTTGGAAACACTGATGATAAACAGATGATATTTATTATCAAATAAGTGCTTTTAGTATCCGGATTTCCATTTTGGAAATCTGATATATTCGAATACTAAACTCGACAATCAGGGACCTTTTGTTGGGTATCGGATTCTAAACTGTAAGATCGTTGATACAATAGCACAATCTGAAAGTGAGAATCAAGGTGAGGGTAAGTGATACTTGGAAATTTTAACGAGATCCATTGAACAAAATAATAATTTTTTAGATTCTAAAATAGTTTCTCCGGGGTCGATTGAAGTTTATCTAAAAAAATATAAATGTCTCGATTTCTGGACCTGAATAGCAGACCGAAATTAAGCAATTGACGTTTTATAAATGGAAGACGTGACTGCGTTCATTAAACAATCATGAAACAGACGATTTGGTGGAGAGACAAGCTATTTTCCGTTTTGTATTGAGGTTACAATTTATACATCGAACGCTCGGATGAAGAATTTGAAATGAAAAAGTTTGTCTATTTATTGTTACGATTTATTAAAAATAAACTTTTTAAATATGGAAATAAGAGAGATTAAATTCTTATAAGTTTAACGAAATTAGTAGGTCGGAAACAGGAACAATACAGTTTTATATAAAGAGGATTAAATTCTTGGGGCAATAAATCCCTGGGAGAAAAAAATTTTAATAGTTACTCAATAGTTTCTCTCTTTAGTCCAACTTTTTTAAAGTTTTGTGTTGTAATAAAAATCTTGATTAAATATTTAAGCTAAAATCCGATAAAAAACACGAATTACTCGGAAAAAAATTTTTAAATATTTAAATTAGAAAGAAAAAAATTTTTTTACAATAAAAATTAACTCATAAATTTTTTTAATTATTAAATTAATGATAATTGAAAAAAAATATTTTTTTTTATGCTAAAAATCAACCCAAAAATTTTTTAACTGGCGAATTGGAAGTCTGGACCCCCCTCGACGGTTATCATCCTTCGGAGGTTGCCAAGAGTTATCAATTTAATTAATATTCTTACCCACTTGGGCCTTCTACTTGATTAACTTGCGGCTGATTAATTGCCCGTTGTCGATCATCACGAGTGCACGTTTCTATAAATGAAGCCAAGTCTCTCGAGGATCATTGACACGCGTCGCTCTCAGTTCTCCAGACCAGAATTTAGTTGATGTTGATACCGCCAGTGCCAAGGGGAGAGCAAGAGCGGTTACTGTTGCCCTTCCCGATCTCGCTAGTCTACTGTCTACAGGCACCGCCATAACGATCCAAGGAACCCACCACCGCACGAATACCCCGTCTTACCCACGCATCTCGCATTCCCCAAATTTCTAGCATACTCCATATTCTACACCCCGACCAATACATACACGCATTACACACATCCAAATGCGGGCTGAGACGGATTTGGTCACCAAAAATTAATAATTTTCAAAATTTGTTTAATTTAAAAAAAAAATATTTAAGTCCAAAAAATTTTTTGGAAAATTAAAAATTTTATTTTTGTATACTTCAAATAATTCATCATCAATATCTGAAAAATTTTAATTAATAAATTATCAAAAAAAGACAAATTACAAAATTTTTCCAAAACAGTGCATTACCCAAAATCTTTAAACTTGTCATATCTTTTGGACGCCTGGTTCGATTTTAATTTTTTTGACGGCATTCGACGCAATTTTTCATGCTAAAAAAGTGTATATATGGTTTTAAGTCGATCGGTTCAATAGATCAAAAGTTATCTCAAGAAAACTTCCAACTTTTGAAATATAGAAGAAAATTTTGTAAATTGTCAAAATAATTTTTTTAAGGTAAAAAATATCAAAATTTGATAAAAAAAAATCAATACTGTAAATTTGTACGGATCAAAGCTGATTAAATTTAAAAAAAAATGGATGAAAGGAATTATAACTAATTTGATATCTTTGATCTAAAAAATTGAAGACTTCCAGTGAGCTCAGAGGGTTGAAATAAAATTAAAATAATGAATGACTTGATGAGGATTACCATTATACACCATAAATTATTAATAGAACTTCCATCAGGAATATCCTGTTGAAAGTTGGTAAATTTCTTAAATAATTAACACGAGAATCGAAAATTTGTAACTAATGGAAATATAATTGAATAGTTACTTCGACATGTTTAAGGCGGATTTTAACTTCTAGCAGCTACACCAGAAGTCTGATCTACAATCTCAAGGAAAATCCACAAAGTTAGCTAATATAATTATCAATAAATCAAGAAAGTCTTGAGAAATGTGGCTAGGAGTGATAGTCTATAAGACGCTAGATGAAAGCTTCATCAACATTATTCACGTGATCCCCTTCAATTGGCTGTCGCCAGTTCATTCAGATTGTTAGCTTTTATCTATTATATTTGTGCAATAATAATAATAATAATAATAATAATAATAATAATAATAATAATAATAATAATAATAATAATAATAATAATAATAATAACAAATAATAATAATAACAACAGTAATATATAATACCACATATTATGTCATGTTGTACGTCACGATTATTATATTTGCTGAACCCGAAGATAGAATTATCTGGGTTATCTATTGTAATTTATTGTTTGAATGCTCTTTTTGTCATTCAATCTTTCACCAGTGGCTATTCATCTTCCGAGCAAAGCCTGTTCTTCTGTCCTCTATACCTCCACTCATACTTTGAGCGTGAGGAAGTAAGTAAAGAGGTGAACACTGGCTAGGTGAAAAAAAGATTTAAACCCTTTGAAACGTCTTCAAACGAGGGTCAAAGATGTCAAGAGTCGGCTTGATAAGATCCACTTTGGTTAGAAAAATTGATTTTGCCTTCTCCTACTTTGTCTACTACTACTACTACGGCTTTTTAGCCTTTTTTGTTTGATACCCTTTCTGAAATAAAGGACTTGAGTGGTAGTTCCAGTAAACGGATATTGTCTGAGACTGGCTTTGATTCAATAAATTTTAGGGTGGTTTCAGTTTTTCGGGGTTTACCCCTACCAAGTGATTAGTTTAAATCTGGAATTGTTCAAATTGGAGTTATTTTTTTATTAAAAATTTTTATAATAGAAAATTAAATTTCTAAAGCTGTAAATTATAGAATTTTGTGATAAATATAATTTTTATTTAATTATTTGATGAAAATAATTTATATTTAAGAATTCAACTCTCTGGCATTGAAAAGATTTAGCGACAATGCGCCACCTGTCGGAATTTTTTCAAACTAAATTTCCCCAAAAAAAAAATAATAAACAGGCATATATATCATGACATAATACATGAACCTATTACTATTTTCGCGAGCGTGTCTGAAAGAATCGAAAGTATCAAAAATGACTCGACTGAAGGAAAAGCTAACCAGATAAGAAATATTTTATGGAGCGTAAAATTTCCATCGACTTGACGGAGCAAAATTCCCGGGGACATAAATTTTAGGCTAATCTGTGATTGTTATTTTACGTGACTATTTTATTATAAATATATAAATATATATATATTTTGGTTGGCATCAAAGAGCGAGTAAACGAGGTTTCAAATTTTATTTTAGTTCTTCAGGTTGCCGGGACGTGCGGTGCCAATGGGAATCACATCAAAGGTGGAGTTACGAGTGATCTGAAAAGGAAAAGACCTAGTCGAGGTAATATTGAGGTACGACGTCTGGCTGTCGTAACTCCGTCAGTCAAAGACCGAGGAAGATACGTCCTGTCTTGGGACCCTGTCTCGTCGTTTATATCCTCTATTTTCTATACTCTTCTTTTGTCAAGCAACAACCCGCTATTTATAAAAATAAAACGAAACCCAGAAAAAAAAAGGTCTGAGTGAAAAACTGTAAAAAATAACTATTTTACCACAACTAAGTACTCACTCCGGGTAATAACAACGAAAATAGCTAAATATAGTTTTATTCGTAATATAAAGGAAAATCGATGGTTCGTATAAACACGCTTACGCTGTCTCTTCATTCTTTATCTCTCCGTCTCTCTCCCTCGCTCTTTATGTTATGGGCAAGCTTGACTTCATTATATTTTGAGCAGCTTCGCGGTTGACGAGTTGGCTTGCTTTTCTTTTGAACTTTGACGGCCTGACGGTTACCATTTGCTCCGGACATGCCTTTGAATTTGGTTTTGCAATCTAAGAGCGTCGTTATGGTTTTAACAACCAAAGAATTCATACAATATACATCATTCGACAGTCGACGTACGAGCTTGCGCTAAATTTTCCCTCTTTATCATTTTAAATCCTCGTCAAAATAGATTTTCAGGATTGTTTTTTGTCAACACGTCTTCTACGTCATTATCTTCTTTTTTGGGCCGCATAAACGAGCTGTTTCTCTAATTTATGCAACGATTTTAGTGTTTTAATTGACAATTATTCTGTTTTTTTTTTTTTTTCTTTCAAAATTAACAGCAAAAAAGTTAATTTTAAACAAAATGCTTTTTGAGTGTCTTCTCAACTTTGAATTGATATTCTGGAAAAAGGGTAAGAACTACACTAAAATAAAATTTTTTTTTGTAGAAAATTTAATTCCCTTCAAAAAAGGATTCTCGAGATTTTTTCTTAGCTCCAAAATTTTAGCCAAGATTTAAATTTTAAACTTTTGAAAAAATTTTAAAATTTCTACGCATCATTTTTGAACTTTAATTAAAAATTCTAGGGAAAGGAAGAGAGATAGGACAAAATTGACAGAGACATTTTTTTTTAATTCCAATATTTAAGCCATAATAATAATTTTTAATTTTCAGGAACTATGGAGTCAATTTCGGAGCTTCAAATTAAAAATTTTAATTAATTTTTATCAAAAATTGATAAAATTCTGGTGGAATAAAATACTAGATAAATTATTATTGAAACCCCGAGTAATTCAAAGGCTAAGTGAGTGATAAGTGCCGTATTATTCGCAGACAAAAACATATTTCAAAATAACAATGTAATGCCAGAAGAGAAAAATAAAAAAAGTGATTAAATATCAGCAGATGGAATTTTTTAATATTCGCACGTCCGAATATCTCGAGAAGGGTGTTCTCTCGTGCATGAGCCATGAGCCACTAAAACAAGCACGGCCAGAGTAAGGGCAAGGGTAAGGGTACACTACACGGGCGTACTCAATAGCGTTAATTGGTAGACAACGCGATACAGAAGATCATACATACCGATGTGCTGGGGTGCAGGGTGTAGAGAGATGGAATTAGAGCGAGATCGAGAGTATACATGTGTTGATTTGTGTGTGTGTGTGTGTGTGCGAGGGTACACAGTCCTCTACACTCCATACCTAGACGATGCCGGTATAACAGCCTCAGGATGGCTCGTCTTCCGTGGGAAACAACAGTACTGTTCCCTACTGCCTTCGGGCCCCGTATCCTGCACCCTCGTTTTCATGATGGCCAACCCCAATTGGTACGATCGCCTCTAAACTCTCTACCACCCCCGCCTTAATGCTCTTCGATAACCGAAACCTAAAGGGGTTGCTACGCGATACGCCTGAGACAACGATCATACCTGGACTCGGTAAATATTCTACGATACTTGGAAAAATATTGTGTTATAAATTAATTCATTTTTGTCGAGATAAAAATTAATTAAAAAATTCTGAAATTCATTTCGGAGCAATAAAAAAATTTTATTTTCTTGAATATTCAAAATTCTTACTCGAGGATTAAAAATACAGTAAAATTGATGGACTTTTTTTGTAGAAAATTGAACCCTCTACAATAAAGGTATCTTATAATTTTTTTGTATCTACAATATTTTAGCCAAAAAAAAAAAAAAATACTTTAAACTTTTGAAAATTACTGATAGATAATTTTGAATTAAAAGTTAAAAATAAAAAATACATTTAATTAGACGTCATCAAAATTTATCACATAAATAACTTGCTGTGGCAGTTATTTATAATTTAAAATAAAATAAAAAAAAAAAAAAAAAAACGAAAGCCTGTAATGTCAGATTGGAAATTGTGGTGAAAATTAAATTATTAGAAGGTAATACACCCCAAGGGTGAAAATAAATAAAGCGAAGAGAAATATGTGTTTTAAATGCCTTGAACAAGATATAACACATCTATATTTGTATTTAAAAATTTAATAATAATAATAATTATCATTTGATATTGTTTTTAATATAACTCAGCAGGATTCTATTGAGCTTTGTGTTATTAAATAATATAATATTTATAAAAATATTAATATTTATATTTTTTCTTGTCGAAACACCAGAGGGTGATACAAAAACGGAAAACGAGATCGAAAAATATGTTACCGTGCGATACATTAGCGATAGCGATACATAAATGAAAATTGAAAATATATATACATATATACGTTCTATATTGTTTGTTTATAAATGAAATTGTGTACAATCCGGGGCGTTGTGATGTTGCAACTCCCAAATGGATGGACGTTCACATTTTTCCCACGTTTTGTATTTAGTTTTATATATATATATATATTTTTTTTTTCATATTTTTTTATTATTCATACACACGTATTATATTTATATTTTTCATATTGTTATGGTTATAATTTTTCGTAGCGTTTTTTTATCAACATTTCGTTTTTATCAGGGATGAATTTTAGCCGGAATAAACAAGCGCAAAATTGATGACACTCGTGTTGACAATTTTGACAATGCAAAAAAAATAAATAAAATAAATTCATCTAGTATAATAATAAAAGTAATAAAAATAAAAGGTACGAATTTGGAAATGAGAAGGATAAATATTGTCATGTTTTACAGGGTATTAAGACAGATTTGGTAAATAAAAGGTTTGAGCAAAAGTATAAATCTTTGGACGCGAAATTGAGAGGAATGAGGGATGATGCGAATAAGGGAAGAATTTGGACCCTCGAATTTCCCTGGGAAGTCATTCTTCATTAAAAAGGCAGCTTGAACTTGTCACAGTACGCCCAGTCTTGGCGCACTTTGAATATTAAATTCGAGAAAGAAAGAACCGCTGAAAGGGAAGACATCGGAGTACAGGAAAATTAAATAGAATCATTCGATTTAAATTGAAATCTAAAAGACGAGGCTTTTAAATCTCGGCTATCTCTATCTGCTGCAGAGTAATTGATGTCATTGGTGATTATGCTGTTAATTTAGGGCGGGCTTTAATGCGCTGGTTAATTTATTTATTTTTTTTTTTGTTTACATTTTTGACTTTTTTTTTTGTGAAAAAACTGTGAATAATATCTTTAAATAATTTAAGAGCAGAAGTAAATTTTTAATGTGAAAAATGTGGACTTGTTTGCGTCTATTTTTAAATATTTAAATTAATCAAAAAGTGACTTGAAAATTAAGAAAAAAATTTAAGTATTAAAATTTTTGAGAATAAAAATTATTTTAAATTTTTTTAAGTGAGAAAAAAAATTTTTAGATAAGAATAAATGAACTTTTAAAGTGTTGTATCAGCAAGAGATTAAGTATAATCACTTTAATTCAGAGAGACCTCTCAATGTCATCATTTACAACAAAAATTCATTTTTCTTTTTTCTAAAAATAATTATAAAAAGTTAATTAATAAAATTAGCAAAAAAAAATTGAAAATTAAGGATGCAGGATCGGGAATTTTCTTAGCTTAGAAATAAAAAACGCACATTTTTTCTTTAAATTAAAATTCAATAATTTATTCAAAAAATGTACACTAATTTTAGTTAAAATGAATCAATAGTTTTATCAGCAAACTTAGATTTTAAAAATTTAATTACACGTGGTATGCAAACGCGGCAATTTATATTCTACCACGCGGTTTTCCGATAAAATAATTTCAAGTTAAATTTAGACGATTTACGAGAAAATAAATAGTTAATTAATTCAATAAAATACCGAGAACTGAATATTTAATAGTACGAATTTAATTTTACAGAGGATTGATGGTGCAAAATGCGGATTAAATTTGATAAATGAAAAATACGCGCAACTATGGAGAAGATACAACTTACTACGACAAAATACGAGGGAATAATAGACAGTATGGACGTTAACGCTGTGGGATCTGAATTTGCTAGTCTGGAGGGGATGGAGCTTCTTCATTACCCCCACTCCTGGGCCCAGGTTTGGGTTCAAGACACCAGCGAAGTCTGAGAGGGGCAAAATACCGACGGTGGATAGGTTTGACTGGTGTTGTGAAAAAAAGCGGGAAATTTTTAAAGTCAAATGATTTTTTTATTAAAAAAATATCAAATTAAGCTGACTTAATAAAATTATAAATATTTGTAAAAATAAAATTAAAAAAAAATATCTAGCGCTTAAAAAAAAAAAAAAAAAAAAAAAAAAAAAAAAGACTGGTTTGCTATTAAAAATATTTTTACTTTTTTATGCTTTAATTTATTAAAAAAAATTTTTTTTTAATAAAAATTTGAAAGAGTAAAATTATAATATTTTACGTAATAAAATAAAATAAAATAAAAAATAAATCTTCAATGATTTAAAATTGAGTTAATATTTAAAAAAAAAAAAAAAAAAAAATCCTTGGTTGTAATGAAATGATAGTACGAGTTTAGCCGTCTCGTATAGGTCTAATTAACCGCACAGTCGGACCATTAACAACCGAATTTACCAAACAATCGAATTACAGGGTGCGAGGGCGTGCAAGTTTACTGCTACGTAGAGAGTAATACCCGCAGCATTCCCGTGTGTATATACAAGTAAACGCGTGCGCCTTCAATTTCGCAGGGTGTGTTATATTATGTGTACTGTGCTCCATACAGTGTGCAGTGTGCAGTGTGTGCTGGCACACGCCGGGTACGCAACCTATCGTTAGTAAACACGTACCGACTTAATGCTTCCACACATACATAATATATCATCCATTTATACATTAAACCCGTAGATGCTCCGCAGACATGCACTGCATACGTATATATCCAATCAAGTCTTTATTCATCCGCGAATTATTAAAATCAAAGTCACGTGTTTCCTTACATACACACATTTCAGTATGTGTGTTCATAAATTTGATCTACGCACTCTCTGTTGTATCACATCATACTATATCCAGTGCGACACTGTTATGTACCCTTTGCTTGGTCTGGTGTGACCGCAAGGTTCTTATTTATGCATCAATACGCCCCTTCGCATACGTGTCACATGTGTTTCTTCCTATTCATTTTTTAGATCTGCTAAATTAATAATGTTAATCTAATGTCAGGTCATACATTTCAGTTAGGAAGTTAAATACAGAGGGAGTTTTGATCTTTAAAAATTTTTTATTAATTTAAAAAAAAATTTTTTTTTAAATCAATAAAATTGAATTAAGAAAATAAATTTGTTGATTGAAAAATAATTTATTTTTAAATTAAGCCAAAAGATATTTTTATTGAAAGGTACAGAACATGGAAATTTAATAAATTATTCTTTAAGCTCGAGAAATATTTAATATCAAGAGAATAATTTTCTTTGATCAAGATATTTTTCATTTTTTTAAAAATTTTTTTATGTGTAGGTTAATATAATTTTTATTATTTATTTTTAATGAGACCCTTCGGAAACAAAGTTATTTTTTAATGCAGAAAAAAAAAAAAAAAAAAAAAATACTATACTTCTCCATTAATTTAATACGGATAAATACCATGAATTTTTCCACCGAACGGAAGCTCGAAAATTTATCCTTAAAAGTTTTATTATTCTGTGAAAAAATGCAGGTTTTTCCCGGGGATAATTACCCTAAACAATGCATCAGGCATCGATTAAGCTTCTCCGAAAAAAAAGTCAATAGTCATAAAGCATTTAAAAGTGTTTATTAAAATTGACGGTGAGTCACGAACGAGAAGTATAGAGATAAAATCACTCTCTGGTGATCAGTGAGAAGAAGTATTAAAAATAAAACAAACAATTTTTGTCCTCAGTCCTGAGTTATCGTAATCACAATCCTTGCATTACCCTCAAGCTTGTAGATAAAATAGACACATACACATGCATAAAAAATATATAAATCGCAGTCTGTTCGGTGAATTGTCGTCATCAGGTCGCGACGTAGTCACGTGATCGTCGCCCATGTGAATTCGTAACGTCCTCTCGTGTATAATTAAATGTAATAACTGCCGCAGTTGGTCTCTATACACTCAACTCCATCTACATACTACATACTATGTATTACGTATTACATAATACATAGTACATTAGCAAATGCGAGCTAAAGTCACACACAAACTCCACAGCTCCCTTGGTTTCATTCTATCTTTATAAACATAATACACACTTTGACTATTTTATTTTTTCGCCTGTGTCTCTTGTGAGTTAACAACAGAAAGACCCGATTTATGAGCATGAATGTTCTTAATCATCGGTACACAGAGAACCGATCTTCATAATTCATCACTTTAATCGCAGAAAAAAAATATTATAAAACTACCTTTAATAATTTTCAATTTAAAATTAAAAAAAAAAAATTATTAGTACAAATTATTTTTAATTATGTGATCATATATGATCATATATATTAGTCAAATATTCATATATTTTCATGAAAAAATTTGTATGGTATAATTCTATTATTTTACATGAAAAAATTCCGATAATCTGGGAGTTTCAAGAATTACAAAATAATAAATTCAACAAATTAGCTGACAAGTAATAAATAAAAGAAAAATATATAAATTTATTGTTTATACAAACAATAAATATTAATATTTTTTTTTCCATAAAAGTAATTACACTAGCCGGTTATACAGAATAACTATATGGAAAAATTCATATATTTTCCACCCTCGAGAGCCGTATGATAAAAACAAAAAAAGAGTACTTTCTTCATAATTAAAATAAACGAGGATGAATATTTATAACGGTATGACATTTGATGGAGTGCATCATATATTCGCGGTCCAGTTGCTTTCAAGAGGAATAGAAGCCGAGCAGACTGAGTCCAGAGCTAGGAAGACCGTACAGGGGGGTTGAAGAGGAGAAGGAAAGTAAAAGGGAGAGGGACAATCTGATGGCAACGTAATATATTCACCCTTTGAACCCTTTTCAAGGCCGTATGCCTACGGTTGAATGACCATTTGTAGGACACACGCGTCACTACTTGCCTGTGTCTCATCAGCTAAAGAAGACAACGCCCGATACCGATACCGATCTGCGTATTATTCCGTTCAAACTGCTTCATGTTATGTGTAGAAAGTATAAATATATCGATAAATCCACACTCGAGTGAATCTCTGTATATGTGGATGTGTGGATGTGGATTGGAACAGTCCGTTCGACTGTGTGTGTCCTCTGTGACTGTCTGTCTGTCTGATCACCGGGCAAGCCAAGGGCGTTAAACATGAGTCGCGTTACAGACGAGTGATTCGGATCCATTTGTACACCGGATTACACGATTGGATATGGATTCGTCAGGACGATCACAAATGTCGGATTAATCTTCTCTCAATAAGCTAATTGAGAGCTCTTATTATTATTTATACGTTTTGTTATTAATCCTATTACGCTCGATCTAATTGTATTACATTTATCGGCTATTCGCTTGGCTACTAACTAAATACATTGTTATAAAATTGATACGAATTTTTTTTTTGTTTTAAATGCTATTAGATTTATTCCATTTCAGTAATTTCCATACAGAATTTCATATATAGAACCATATGATGTCACATATGGTTACATATGTGATCATATAAATATGTACACATATATGATCAGAAATGTTTCACTGAGCAGAAATTATAAAAAAAAAATTGATAGAAATATAAAAATATATTTATAAATACAATAAAAGTATAAGAATCAAAGTCCTTAACTAATACAATCGCCTTAATAGTAACAAAAGGTCGTATCTAATAAATACAATGATTATAGTACCTCTTAAAATAAAAGTTCGAAGGATAATAAATGAAATAACCGTTATTAATACTAAAAGTACTAAAATCTGAGTGTCCTTGGTCACTTAGCTGGGTCACTAAGACCGAGAATTATTCGATAATAATCAGAAGCAGAAACCCTATAATTTTCAAAAGACAAAATTATGTCTCCTAACTAACAATCGTAGACCAGAGATCGGAAATCAGATGGGGTCGGATAATCCTGTGGCCTAGAAACGAGACAATCTGAGTGGAGAAATGAAGGAAGCTTGCAAGCGAGATCAAAATACTTAGCTCCATCCACTCTTCTGATTCACGGTTCTTCTTCACTCGAAGCTACATCCTCCCGTAAAGCAGAGAAAGAGAGATAAAGTTTGTCTTACCCCCACAAACGTAGACGTAGACAACTCAGTCCACCCCTTTCCTTTCAGTGCTCGTTTTACCCGACGCAATTAAGGGGACTGGATCATCCAATTTGTTCATGAGACCGCAACAATGTTTCTTGATTGAAAAAAGAGTCAAATCCGTCGTCATCTCATCTCATTCTAATACTACAAACCTGCTTTTTCTTTTTTTTTTTTTTTTTTTTTTTTTTTTATACAAAAAGTTTCAAGCTTTTATTACTTCATTTTTCATTTCACGATTTCATTTAATGACAATGTTTATGATTATGATCACTGTCCGGAAGCGAACAAAACTATTCACTTAAACATAAACCAAAACTTCTGGCTAAAAGCGTCCATAAATTAATTTGAGAATTGCACATAGAGGGCGTTTAATCGTGGATGAATGCCGAATCAAGTTAGTTTTTCACGGTCTTCACTCACCTCCGCAATTGATTCACCAACACTTCCTTTCTCTATTCCACTCTTCAATTGAATCAAGTCAACTTAATGCGCGACACGCGTAAGCAAGTAAGCAAGACTTACACCCTTTTGTCTTTGTCTAAAGCTCCCTCGGCCTAATGTTTTCAAAAGAGAAAAACAGACCTGAACCGGGAAAGAGTCTTCTGTTGAATGGTTCAACCCCTAACTCAGATCCCCATTTGAACTTAAAGTCCGTTGCGAATTTTTGAGTACTTTTTTTCTACTCTGGTCACTCAATGCATTTTTGTCCCGCACGTGCGGTGGTTTGTTAGCGGCATTTTTTGCATTAGCCCTTCTATGCTTGTCATCAATGTTTCAAATCAGTGGTGCTTTTTTATGTCGGACTGGAAATGGTAGGTGAAGAAATTTTTTTTATAAAATATTTTCATACAGCCAATTTTTATATTATGGCAATAAAAGCCTTGTTATTTTTAATAATAACAAAAAAATATGTCTATACACATATTTAAAAAGAAAAATTAAAATAATAACTAGTATTTTAGAAATTAACTCTCTAATAGCGAGAAAATTCAGCGACTATGCGCCGCCTATCGGAAAAATTGGGAACTAATTTTGGTCAAAAATTATATTTGGTAATTTATGAACATTTTAGGCCTTATAAGGAAATATTAAGCTATAAATTGACTGATAGAATTTTTTATCGGGTTGTGAACCATATAAGGTTGAATTTTTATTTTGGCGACTAAGGTAGAGAATGACAAATCGTAAAAGTTTACTCGGGCTCTTTTGTCCCCTAATATGGGAGTCTCTAGGAGGAAGTTAGTGTTAGTATTGGTAATATTGGTGACAGAGAAAGTAGCTAGAGCTGAACAGCAATTCACCATGGAAATCAATAGATACGGACTTGATATTACACATATTGTGAATAAGAAACTATTGGCTCTATTGCGTGCACAGACGCATCAAAAGCAATTCACGGGTTCTTTCTACAATCAAAATCATTTCCATCTAATGGGAAAACTTACTCTGTTATTTTGTCCGGTTGTATGTATTGTATAAGTTATATTGCTCGATTGTGTGTCTGTGTGTAGAGTAAGAAAGCAATTGTTTGATCAAGAAAAAGTTTATTTTAAATTACTTTAAGTGGACGATTGGAGAAATTTAAATATGATGATTTTATTATTTCTATTTTTAATTTTTTTCTAATAGAAAATTTTATGTTTAAGGTTTTAATTAATTTTTTCATTTGGAGAAAATTATATAAATTCAATGAGAATTAAAAATAAATGACGGGGAAATAAAAATGAAAATTAAAAATTATGAATAGTAAAATGAAGCAAGTTGAAAATTTAATTAAAATTAAATTATGTTAATTATGATTGAAATAAAAATTAATAAAAGAAAAATTTTTTTAAAGATATTAAAAATGAATTATTATAATTAAAATTAATAATAAAATTTTATAATGAAAAATTAAAATGATTTAGTAATTGAGATTTAAAATTCAAATTAATTAAAGTTGATGAAAATTTAAATTATTGCTCACATAGAAAATTAAAAATAAATTATTTAAACAAAAAAATTAATTAAAATTGTTTAAAATTTAAGCATTAAAATTAAAATGACTATGGAATAAATTTAAAAAACCATAAATAAATAAATAAATAAAAACTAGAGAAAGTTAATTAAAACGCGAGACTATCAGATATTATTACCGAAAAATAATAATAATGATAAACGAATAATAAGATAATTTAGTTATAAGAGTGTTTTGAAAGTACGTCAAGTTCAATGTAGAATTTCCTGGCAAGAGTATCACGTACATTATTCCTATTCACTCCACGTAATTCCGTGTATTCCTGATTATTAAGCTCATCGAGTACATTACGGGTCGAGCCACGTTTCGACGCCGCAAACGCAACCTGTAATGCAGCATTCTACTCAGTATCTTTCTCCCTTCCTTCCTTTCCTCAATATTATATTTACCGTCTCTCACCCTCGCTCTCGCCCTCGCATCAAACCTTCATATATATACACGAACACGTTCATTCGTTCATTCGAAATATCGTGAGAGCGCTCATACTAAAGGGTGGCTGGAGCGCGATTATAGCGTGCCACAATTAGAACGCGATATAGTTACCAAATCCTCGACTTCTCTTCGTCCCACTGTCTCACCCTCTCGCTCTTTCTTATTCAGTTATATAAACCTTCACGCCTCCTATTCTTATACAGCGATATAACCTAAACTCACTTGATGGAAGATACTCTCGTCGAGAAATTCTCATCATTTGTCCCAAGATGTCTATTCAACAATTCAACATCCACTTTACCGTAGTGACAAGTTCCAGTCAAAATACACTTGCTCGCTCTATTATTACCTTAATTTATGAATATTACGTTGTTTCGCACACAACAATTCATATTGTCGAAAAATTACAACCCGAGGAAAATTATATCTTAATTTTATTTTAAGATAATACATTGTGAATTATTTAATTGTTTCGATAATCAATGCCGAGTCTTTCAAGAGAAAGTCGGGTCTTTTTGTTGAGATTATTCATTCAAACCTTCCATTTAAGTATTTTAAAATTAACTTCATTTCATCTGAATAATCAATGGTGTCGAAGTGCTGAACTTGTATTTTTGAAGTTTGAATTAAAATTCTGTGAGAAAGAAGGAAAAGACAGAGCAAAAATTAAAAAGGATCTTTTTAATTTCCTACAAAAAAAAGTTCCTTATTATACTTTGTATTTTCAAAATTTTGAGCCAAAATTTGAACTTTAAACTTTTAGAAAAATAAAAGTAACAGAAATAGAACAAAATTAAAAATGATTTTTTTTTTGTCAAGAAATTTTTTCGATTTCTAATTTTTAAAGTAAAAAAATTTTTTTAATTAAAAAAAAATTTGAACAAATTAATTTAAAACTTTTTTAGTCAATAATCGTGCCTCGAGATAATTATTTATACAAAAACTAGTGTAATTGTAATCGACAGTGTAATTTAACTAAAAAAGAGTAATAATACTACAACAGTAAAAATATAAATGAAAAAAAAAAAAAAAAATTCAATTAAAAGAGTTGTCGAGCAGAAATCGTTAAAATGAAATCGAAAGAAAAAAAATAATTGAAAATTGTAACATGTTACTTTTTAGTTGTATTGCATTGTATCGTTAAAAAACATAAAAAATAAAACGAGTATAATAATTCTCTTGCAAATGATTTAAAAGATATAGAGATAAATCTGGTGATGACGGTGAGAGCGATCGAGTATTTATTTTGAGCCGCTGTCGAACGCAAAGGGACACACGCTTGCATATGAGTATCAGTTGAAGATTGAAGAGATGAATAAATTCTCTCTCCATATACAGATATACAGTTATCATATCATACACATATGAATATAGATAGATGTATATACATATATATCATAAATAAAACGAAACTCCCAATCGACCGCAACGACTGGTCCAGACATTTTCTCTTGACATTTTTTTTACAGAATAACCGAGATTAATCTGCTGCCGATATTCCAATAGTTGTCACGTCTATAATTAATCCATTTCCATACCCGCTGGTAATTCAAAAATACATTTCAGAACTCCGAGATATTCGATATTTAACTAAATTACTTTTTTCGATTTTATTAATTAAACGTTTACTTTTTTATTTACAATTATTATTATTGCCTAAAACCGATTCATATCATTCATCCAATAATTTATTGTTTACTGTTTTTAAATTAATACTTTAAGACTGAATTTATTTTGGGAAAAGAATAAAATATTAAATTAAATATCCAAGACAAAATATCTGCCCCGTCATAATACCCATGATAGATATATTTTACGAGTATAATCTCTTTAAATATTAAAAGTCTTCGTAAATATGCCAAAAATTGCTATTTTTAACTATTATTTCACAAACATTGAATTCTTACAAAATATTAATATTTTTATTATTATTCTGAATTTCTTTTTTATTTATTAATTAAAAAAAAATTTAATTAAGACATTTTTAAATTTTTTAATAGAAATTCTAAAAGTTTTAAAATTCATTAAATTGTAGAAAAATTAAAAATTTCATTAAATAGCTGATTTTTAATTTAAAAATAAATTTAAACGGGGAATATTAGAATTAAATTAAATATATAGAATTAAAAATTAAAAAATACTGAATACTAAGCAGCTATTTTGATCACATACAATTGAATATTACGAAAGGTACTTAGCGTGGATCCGCGCTAAAGGCTAAGGGATGCAGAATTTTTTCTTCTTATTGTTGAATCCAGCTCAGTAGTTTAATTCAAGTGTTGAAACATTTAAAAGCCCAGTATTGATAGTGAAATCACTTTAATTAAACCTTTTGTATTCGGACATTGAAAAAGTACTTTGAGTAAAACGGTCGATACTATTTTCTCATTTTATTTAAATTTTTTCAGTAGCTTCCGCTATTTTTATTTTTATTTTTGTTTTCCTGTTCTGTTCTCTTCCTTTTAGTATATTTTATTTAACTCCGAAGACAACTCTTCAAAGAGCCTTAGGGCTGACATTTAAATTCATTTAAAATCCGTGCTCTCGAGGTATGCAAACAGTAAAAGAGAGTACGCAGATTTAGATTGTGCACTCCAAATCAGTGTATACTGTGCTACAAATGTACATACTATAAGGGTAACATGGTATCTTTCTTCCGCGCGTTCGCCCTCTCTTTTCGCTGAACACAAACAGACACACATACAGTCTCTCCTCTCCACTAGGTGTGTGCGTGTGCATCTGTGTGTGTGTGTGTGTGTGTATTATAGCAGTTGGATATCCGTGCTATGCGTAACTCGCCCGTTTGTGTGTTTGTAAATGCAATTACGGTGAATGTCCAAAGCAGATGCCTGGCGGTCACTACGATGCCTTCCACCCCTTGACCGCCCTTTGTTCTGGGAGCCAATAAATGCGCACTAAATCTACTAATGCCTGACCCTCTGCCCTGGCTGCCTATAGTCTTGCGGATTCCGTTTATCGTTCTTCCACCCCGTAAATACCGAGATTACTAACGCTAAAAAACCGCCAGTGTTAATCAATCTTATCTTTTATTTGTTACAGCCTTTATTTTACTTTTCATTTTCATTTGTTCAGCTTTTGATGTCCGGGCTTCAATGTTATTTCATCAATTTAACGTAAAAAAAATTATTAATTAATAAATTATAATTAATTTGACTTTCAAAAATAATCCTCTGGATAATTAGCTCCTTTTTCCGTAAAAAACTTAAAATTATTTTACTTTTATTTGCAATGAAAAAATTTACGTTTTTTGAATTATGAAAATTTAGAGGTGTTTGGTACATACCTGCAACAAAAAAAAATTTTATTATTAATTTACTGTCAAAATAATTATAAAAAAATTTTTAATTCTGGCTTGAAGCCTTTTGAATTAAAAAAAAATAACTATGAAACAAAAACGTATGGAGCAATAACTAGCTTAATTGATTTTTCAAACAACCTATCATTGAATCCAACATTTGGTAATTTATTTGTTTTTTTTTTTTTTTTTTTTTTTTTTTGTTCGACAAAATAAAGAGGAAAGTTTTTGGTACTGACGGAGATAAACTTGTCGATTTGTTTTCCTACGGCGTGGGGTTTGACTCAGTTTTGTAACACGTGTTCCGGAGACTTTTTGCGGAAACTTTATCGTTTCGGGACGAACAGTCGATATTTTATAAATAGATTTTATAAATATGGAGAAAAGTAATACTCGAGGAAATACAATTTTACTGAAAATTTTTAATTAAATTAAATAAAATAGAGAGTACGTTTTGTCTGATGGTTGATTTTACTGAAGGAAACTTTTGACGGCGGTAGTTTCAATTGAAAAAATTTGCGATGCTCAGTAACTGTTTTTGACGTACAATTTAAACTGTTACAAGTTAACTGTTACTCGGTGGTGTACTGAGGATATGGAGAAATTTAAATCAGACATATTTCGCAGAGGGATGCGAATAAATATATATTAAATATATAAAAGCTCTATTCTCGAGATTAAACAAAATGGTAAGGCTGAATATTTTTTATAAAGTTTTTTACTTACTCGCAATTCACGATTGAGTAAATTATTACCGTGATATTAAATATTTAAATCTCTTATACTTTATTACAACTAAGTATTTTCATTAAAATATGAGGTTACTTGAGTTGAGTTGAGGAAAAGCTGCACCTTTGTACTTTTATTCTGCAGCAGTTTATTGTATGAATTATTAGTTAAGGAAGTTTTTAATCGTTACTCTAAAATTATCTAAGTATTTTTTTATAATTATTTAATAATTAATATAAAATATTTTACTTCTTGAAAAATTATAAAGATTTAAAAAATTAACTCTCTTATAATGAGAAAATTTAGCGACCATGCGCCATCTGTTGGAATTTTTAAAAACTAAGTGTGATAAAAAAATATTATTATAAAATTTTTTTATGAAATTAAATGAAAATAAATTTCAGACTGTATAATATTTTATTTTTAAATAAAAAAAATTTTTTTAATACACACACGTGAGAATATTACCGCGAGATTGCTAAAAAGCAAACAAAAAATGGAACTAAATACAAACGACAACAAAATAAGAGGAGAAGAAAGGATAAGGAAAAGGGAAATACAAATCTTAGAGTTTGCATAGCGCTGAGCACAAGAGAGAATTAAGTAGAATATATCGTGGGACGTATGACTGCTGTTACCATTGAATATCCGTATAAAGTTTACCCATCCTCTTGGCATTGCCAATCCTCATGGATCCGGTATTTGCCGAGACACATCAAAGTATCAATATCTCTCCCTCTACACCCTTGATTCTGCTTTTTCTATTTCTATATTCCTATTCCTATTCCTATTGCTATTGCTATCACTCTGCTCGGTATATCTTCATATAAATATATACAAACATATAATATAAGGTAAGACGAGATATTGGTTCGCCACCCTCACCAATCAATTCGCAAGACCACAAATCTCGAAATCGTGCGAACATTCAATATCTCAGTACTAAGGAATATATTTTAAATTAATTTATAACAAATATTTTAAATAAACACGACAAAGTCGGTAATACCGCGAGTCAACAAAAATTCAATTTTCAATTTTTTTTTTTCTCCAATACAAGTAAGACAAATTACCATTGAGATCAAATACAATATTAAAACTTAAGATTGTTTTTAATTGGGTAATAATTTTTTTTTTTTAACAGGTTATGGGCCCATAACCTGCTAAAACAATAAAAAAATCATCAATACAACATTAGAAGTTAACATTTAGAAAAAGAGCACTAGACAGAGTGTAGATTGTTGGTTTCTACTTAAATTTATATTTATCGGTTTTATTTTCTGGCAGTGGTACCCGTTTGGAATACAAGAAAAGCGGATGGAAGAGAAGTGGAGTACGAAGGAGTTGTGCCAGGGAAATGTAGTGGAACGCCCGGAGCTTACAGTGAGTACCGAGTAGCAAGTACCGGTTCTCTTTAGAATGAAAAGCGAACAGATAAGAGCATAAAGAAAGAGAAATCTGGAAGAGGAGGATCTGCATTGGTGGAAGTATATAAAAACGTAAAAAGTGAAAATAAGAAAAATCTCTTTCTGGTATTACCTACCAATACCACCGGATTTATCCCTAAGTACTGAGAAAATCGAAAACTCTGACTCCGAGGCAGGCACTGTATTTTTATTCCGGCTCGATATGTCATAAAGGGGGATCCTGTGGAAGCTTCACTAGAATATAATAATAATAATAATAATAATAATAATAATAATAATAATAATAATAATAATAATAATAATAATAATGATAATAATAAGAAATGGATCGTAAAAAGTCGAAAGAGAGAAGAGCGCACAATGCCAGATAATGTAACCGAAAGGGAAATGTATAAATACATAAGTTTTAAAAAAAGGGAAACCAGAGTAAAAACACCCAGAGCCAGTTGGCATTGAAAGAGATGAAATTGACGGTGCAGACCTCTTCTTCCTTCTATCCTGTATCGCCAAAAGTTTAAAAGTGAGAGTTGAGAGTACTCTCTGTTATTATTTTCCCCTTTTTTAATTTTTTTGTTCGAATTGAATGTGTGGGATGCAAACAGCGTTGCGCTGTACAGGAATGGAGAACCAGGAGATTTTTTTATCTGGAGCCAAAGAGCAAACAATGCGACAAATAATCCAATGGAGTGGAGATGAAAACAACAAAAGTGGAGCCAGTATGCAGAAAGGGTTGAAGAGAATCAAGAGTGGCTCTATCGTCACACTAACTCGAGCTAGCTGGGAACACTCGAGTGGCTGGTGTATTTTCTGCTACCGTTTTCTGTTATCATCAGACTGTCAAGAGATTCCGCCAAGCTATGCAGAATGTAGAATGTGATATGCAACACAAGCTCGGCTAGACATTTTGTTTCTTTTATTCCTACTTGCCTTATTTAATCCCCCTCAGCTTACGGTGGACGCAGCTAAAGACTACTGTGTGTGGGAATGTCACGACGACTACCTGTCGCACTTACTTTTGTTTCCCGGCTGTACTAGTAGTCATAAAGCAGTATTAAGTATTAGGCTCACAAAAAGCACTTTCGTTTAAGTGTAATGTCTCTGTTCCATTCTGTTCCGTTCTGCCGCATTTGGTCCCTCTAGGTTTCTTCCGAGGGGTAGCCGACATTTTTCAGGACTTTTGGCAATTACAATGCTGGTTTGTATTCTGGTTAAGAACTTTCTTTTTTTTTTTTTTTCTTGTTGATAAATATAAATGTATAGAAAAAATAATATAATATTGAATTAAATTAAAAAATTAATTTGTTTGAAGAAAAAAAATTTTGTCCTTAATAAAAAACCTTAAAAAAATAAAAAAACATTTCTCTATGTATATTTTAAAATTTAACTCTCTACAAGTGAGAAAATCTAGCGCCAATTCGCCACCTATCGGAATTTTTGGAACTAATTTGAACTAATAAATGATATATACAAGAATTTCACATCAGGATTTAAAAAAAGGTATATATGGACACATTAAAAATTATTTTCACGGGTTGAGTAAAGCAGTGAAGGAACTTTTGTTTGTACAAAAGAAAAAAAGAGTTACACAGAGCCCGAAAAAGGGTAATAAACCGAAAATGAGTGTACTAGGAGGAAAACTCGGTAGAGCTCGCGATTCTTTCACTAAAATAACTCGCTCATGAAACAGGATTCCTTATTGAAGACAAAGGAACAGAACCGGGGTACTCAATGCTGGGAAACGGGCTTACAAGGGCGTCACATAAAAATACAACAATTCATAATCCAATTTATGACAAGCTACCAACGTACCACTTCCGGCATTAAATCCAAAGGATTAATTCTCCCGTTGCCACCCTGGTCACCCACAACCCACCGCCTTTCTCTCTTTATCCTCTTCCGTCCTCCTCTCAATCGACAACAAGAGGATTGTGTTAGTAAGCCGAGAAAACCGGCATACTCCATTTATATTTCCACAATGTCCTGAATCAGCTCCAGAGAATCATCTGTACCCTTCCCAACTTTTTATTTTTCCAACTAAACTATTTATCTTCGGTGAGTATTTTTCATCCTCCGAAAAAGTCCCAACAATTTGTCGAAGACATTTTTATTTTTTTTTTTCCACTTTTATTATTTTTTTTATTTTTAAATTCTCTAAAAATGATTTTAATTTTTTGTTTTTTGTTTTTTGTTGTTATAAATCAGGGTATCGTGTGTTAAAGTTAACGGCGGGAGTAACCAGTACCCTGTGAAACAATTGTGAAAGAGAATATGCGTCGCGAGGATCTAGTGGGGCCACGGGGCAGCGGCGGGTGTTTTCGAGCAACGAAACCCGTTAGTAAGCGGCATTGTTAACGGAAACGTGTCGCCACCCTCGCTGGGCTTCCGTTTTGTATGTAAGGGTTGGTCGGGTTTAGGCGAACAGAGGACAGAGGAAAGAGAATGGAAAGAGAAGGAGAGTTTGAGGTGAGGAAAGGGGTTGTATAACGCTTTTAGCAGTGAACATTGAGAGCGTATGGGCCACGGTAGGTTGCACCCGGGGCCGATTTCGACCACCGTTCTCACCCACCCTCACACTCAGGATCCTCGTCAGAGTGGGCGTACTGCATCTATATGTATATAGATATGGATATGGATATATGTATGAATTTATGTCGGTGTGTATGTCCTTGGAACAGGGTGTAATCGAGCATGCGCATTCAACTCATGATATCCCTATGTACGCTTCAAATATCACTGACCAGAGATATCAAATGTTTGTCTAGGGATACGCGATCCCGCTGGGAAATTCATTTGTTGTTAAATTTATACTCTTATGTTTTAAATAGTTCTTTTTCGGGTTAAATTTTCGTCTCGGCAGTCATTGTTTTTTTTTTTTTTTTTTTGCTTGGAAAAATTCTTTGTTGAGATAAAATTACAAAAAATCCATAAAAAAAAAAAAAATTTTATAAACTTTAAAGCAAATTATTATGACAGAAAATTTTTTTAACTGGCCATATATATGGCAATAATGCCATATTGTGCTATATATATGGCAAACTTTTTATATCAAACCGAATATGGGAAAATCAAGATATCAAATTTTATAATATGGCAATAAAAAGCCATATTATGGTCTAAAATGGCCATATATATGGACATTTGTAAAATTATGCTATATATGAGCTTATAAAATTTTCTAATATAGTCATAAAAATTTTTATTTTTGGTAAATTTTGTTGAAATTAAAAATGAAAAATTTATCTATTTATGAAAAAAAATTCTTCATTAAAAATAATATTCTAAAAGCTGTCAACAAAGAAAAATGATTCCCTAATGGATTCATTTATATATTCTCAACTACAAAAATAAAAATAATAAAATTTATTTCAACTCTCTCTTTCCTCGGACGAAAATAGAATTTTCATCTGGTTTTAATTAAAAAACAATGTAATGTAAAATGTATAAATACATCAAAGCCTAACTAACGGAGTTAGTAGATAATTTACCAGTAAAAATTGTGTATAAGAAATATGAGAAATGTTAAAAGTAAAAAAAAAATGTCTGACGACAGTGAGTGAGTTTCTGGTGTCAGCCGGCGTTGTAGCGGCAATAAAAATCTGTCATCAGTGGTTGGTAATCATTTAAATTTTAGTTCATTCATTCCATTCATTTTACACACAACTAAACTCCTACACAGAAATTCTCGTAATAAGTTACTGTATACAACAGGTCCAACCAGACATTTAACACAATAAAACACTTTAAAGACTTTAAACTCGGCATTTATAATCTACACAGTACATCTATACAAATATATACTTATATATGTTTATAAATGAATGTATAATCCTCTTTCAACACTAATAATAAGCCGTTAAATTCCCTCTTATTTAATGTCCACTGAGTAGTACTAGGGTATCTTAATCTTCAAAATACACCAGACACACTAAATAACATCATCATGAAAATATAATAAATATCATACAATATAATATAACCTTTTTATTTTATTTTATTTTATTTTATAATCCCGGTGATTAATAGTCTTTATTTTGACAGAATATAACTGACATACCAGCTGTTTTTCATTAATTTTTTTTTTTTATATCAAATTTAATTGAAATTTTAGTAAATATTTTTTATTTTTTTCCATCAAGTTTTTTTTTAACAAATGTATTTTTATTTACAAAATAAATGAATCATTTTTTATTAAAAAAAAATAAAAATTTATTTTTTTATACATAAAAAAAAAAAAAAAAAAATTTTTTTTCACTTCGCAAAAAAAGTCTACGACTCAATAATCAATAACGAAGTAAAATAAAAAGATAAAAAGCAGCATGTTCTCTTAATATTTTCCTAGTAACTGTCAAAGGTAATTGAATGATATTGATAGATGAATTTTCATTTTATGATATTAATAATAAATTAAATTAGCCCTCCAACGGGAGACTGGAGACTGCAGACATTGCGCTGAGGAACGGGTAATATAATGCAATGCAGCGTAATGTTAAATTTTATTTGATGTGACGAAGAGTGATTAAACAATTTTGAAAATGGATTTTAAAACTTGTGAATAAGTGCATAGCTCCTTCCTCTACCAACAATATTACCGAGGATTAATGCGAAGCCAGGACATGTATATGATGAGCGAAAGAGCTACACATTGGTCGTCACACCTCCCCAGCCCGATGGATCACTGCCAGGAACATAGTCAAAGATAATCTCTCACATTACCAGCAGCTTCCTCTTCCTCTTTCTCTTAGCGCCTCTGTTTCTTAAAAATCCGCATTCGATGTTTGGTTTTTTTATTTATTTTATTTTATCTACATTTTTTACCCCAGACCTGTCTTTATATAAATTTTCATCCTCCTTCAGCTATTTTATATTTTATTTATCTCCGTACTATCTGTTATTTTTATTTTTTGTTCTACAAATTCCTCGGTTGGCAAATGCTGACTTTCATCCGTCAGGCTTTCTCTCTACGTCAGAGTTAAGGAAAAACGTCTGTTAAAAACGAATGCAAATTTTCACGTGCTTGAATTATTTTCGTACTGGATTATACTTATGTTCATTTTGATTCTAATGGACCTTTAATATTTATCCGTCAGATATTTCTTGGGTCAGAAAGTTAAAAATTTACTCTACTGGTGGAAAATAATTGAATAAATGTATTAAACAAGGGAATAAGTATTCCCCGAGTTATTACAGGAGTATGTTCTCTCTATTAGACGGGTAATTAAATAGATAAATGCTGAATTTAATAATTAGGGTAATGGAGAAATAATTAGAGGAAAAAATTTATCGGGAGTGCTTTGAAGGTAGGATTAATTAATGGTAGTTTAGTGACATGTTTAAGGGTTAATTAGTTTGTTAATTATATAGTGAGGAGAGAAGATAATTATTAGGTAAATTAGAAACATTTATTTATAATATAAAGGTAGCAAAAAAATTTTTTTCAATTTGAAATTAAAAAAAAAAAAATTTTTTTGGACAGAACAACAAAACCATATGTTAGATAATCCAAAGAAAGTTATATTACTTGTAAGAAAACTATCGATAGAAAAAGACAGTGGAGCATAACATAAGCAACTATAAATAACTAAAAAGCTCTTAGGATACCGTCAGAATCTCCGAGCAGGAGAAGTTCATTTGACATTAGCATATAAATACAATTCTAACAGCAACACCCCAGAAAAAGTTTCTCAGAGACCGAAGTAAAGGCACTTACCTACAACTTAAATTTGGATAGTTAAAATGTGTCGCTGACTCTTATAGTCGTATACTAACCACCCGGCGCTGAACTACCAGGTAAGATCCGACCCGCGAACTAAAACTCCTCCACCTTTCTGTGGATTGTATAGATGTATATGCACGAAATATACAAAGCTTTATTCGGTTGATGTGCTCGCAAGCACAGTTTCTCATTCTATTTCTTATAAACGATAAAGTTCCGCGGATTTTCTTCTTTATGCTGCACGTCGAGTGTTACGTCGTGCGTCAAGCTCCGCACAGAGAATCCCTTGGGCACTCCGTGCAACGTGTTCCTAAATATCTCGAGCTTTGCTGACTGTATATAGGATATATTATATATATATATTAAACGTCAGCTATACACCACTCACGGAATCCATGAGTTATTACGGACCCCTTGACCCTAGTGATTTCTCAAATGGTGACGATTTTTTTTTTATACTCTTTCCTCTCAAGTGCTTTCCCTACTTTTCTTTCTTTTTTCTTCAACTATTTTTACGGTGCTTTTAACAGCTAATGGACCTGTTATTTTCATTTTAAATTACTGTTTGGACTATCTTTGACAACTGAATTGATGTTTTACCAATTTACAGGACAAAAATACAATAATTATTATCTTTATTCATTTTTAGAGTTCAAATTTCGCGCTTTAGCTGCGCCATCTATGTATGTCATATCCCGTATGGTTTTTAGGCGCGAGATTTAAAATAAAAATATTTTTTTCATCATCAAAAATAATTATAATAAAGAAAATAATTGATTCGTGAATAAATTTAATTTTAAAAGCTTTGTAACAAAAAAATTAAATTATAATTTTACAAGAAGAAATAAAAAATCTATAACAAATAAATATTAATATCTCGGAAATAGAGTGTTTCCTCGACAGACGGAATAAAATTCAAATGAAGAGGAACAGTATATATATATATATATATTTAAACTGTTAGAGCCAAGAGGAATCGAGACTAGAAAGGAATAAATAAAGTTTCGTTAAAATCGGTAAGAAATACCGTGAAGAAAGTAGACTGCTACCAGTTACAGAAATAACTGGGGGTAGTTAGGGGGACGGGGGTGGGATTTGTAAGGAAAATGAAACGTCCATTAGGTGAAATAATTGAAGAAATTTAACAAGCCTTGCATGAAGGAAAAGACGTCTTTGGCGCAATAATTCACGAGAAAAAGTTTCTTTTGGCTGTCTCGGGAATTGCCGGGAACATTCTTGCGCTCACTGCTCCTTACTTCAGTCACTCACTACTCACTCTGCTCATTTTATAAATTTTCTCGATGTATACAGAAGCTTTTCCAGGAGCAGCAGCAGCAGTGTCCTTTTCACGGATCGTCTTTCTATTAAAAATATTAAATATTTCAATATGGGGAAGAAAGTACAGCCAAAGTTCAGTGACAAGAGAAAAGTAAAGAGTGCAGGGTAGAAAAATTTATAAAAATAAGAAGAGGGAAAAGAAAAATGTAAGACTTTGTTGTCTGGGGGAGTGTGAGCGAGAAAATTGCTAGTGAGACGGAGAAAGGAATGAAAGGATTGCGAGTTGAGTAGAGAGTAGAGAGTGGAAAAGGTAGACACAGACTCTGCCAGCAGGAGGAGCAGGAGGTGGGAAGATGAAGGGAGGGCTGTAAAAGCAAAGGAGAGCTTACGACGTTAAGCCCGTCGTGATTGAACTATTTATGTTGCGGACGCGTACACCTACCACGTACCAGGAGGTGCTGCGGAGAAGCTGGAAGATAGCATGCCGGGTTCCTACGGCAATTCTTGAAGCCGGAGCATTCGCCGAGTCTACTCTTTTTACGTCGTCTCCCAGCTCCGCAAGGTCCCGTCTGGGGTTGGGATACCCGTACACCTGACTCGCATTATTCCCGACATACCATCCGTTAAGATACTCAAAGGCCACATTTTTCAATAGGCCTCGATCTTATTTTATTTTGTTTCATTTTATACCTATTTTAACGTTAACGGAAATCTTTTTATTTCCTTCGTTTCACTTTCCTGGAGAATTTTTTTTTCTCCAGGAATTTGATGGATATTTTTTATTACTGCTGGATTTATAAGAAAATAATGCAGGCTTTTTTGTGATTTTTTTTTAGTTTTTGGAAAAATGATTTTTATTAAGTTTTTTGAATGAAGAATTTTTGAACCAATATCAACCATCCACACAAAAAATAAGACCAATTAACCCTAAAAACAAAAAAAAAAAAATCCAACCTTGTTCTTGAAAAATGATTTCAAGCTCGATTTGACAGTAATGTAAAAAGCACATTTATGAATGTATGTAATATGCAAAGTAAAAGAGAAGGAAATTGATTTAGGACGAGATGTATTTGCATAGTCTATAATTCGTCGGCTGGATAAAACTACAATAAGAGAGTACAGACTGTGGGATAAAATAAGGGCGAATAAGAAGAAGCACCAGAATCAGAGGAGTAGGTTGTAAATCGTCTGTATTCTGGTTGAGGGTTTCTTACTGGGAATCTGGACCTGTCAGGGGTGCATTACCATTTGAGGTAAGAGCACTGCTGGGATGGGAGTAAAAACATTGAGAAGACGTATACAGAAATTTTGTACCTAGACATGTACACAGAAAGATGAGGAGCGAGGCCTCGAATGCCAGAATAGCAGACAGTTACTCTCCCCGTGTAATCTGAAAAGCGCCTAGAGAATACTCGGATCCTTTTCTGTGCGAAACGTAATTTATAAGTTCAACTCTCTTGCTCAGTTACACTCCCGGTTGTTCTGGGAGTCTCGTCCCGCTTGAATCTTCCTCACTTAGCCGAGCTCAAACACAAACTCCTGATGCGTCTCTTCCTCGCCATTACACAACATAACACAATCCTGCCAATCCTGCCGACTACGAGCAGGCTCATTTTCAGAAATAAGATTTAATTTTACTTTTTTCCCTTGGAGCTTTTTTGTGACGTTTACCGACGTCAATGTCAACTGTAACTGTCGCTTTCTTTTTCCGACTAATGCAATACCTTTTACCTTTTACCTGTTATTTTATATTTTTATTGTTACGGTGATCGAGGATTCAAGATTGGTGATTGCTCCGGAATCGAATATTATTTTTAGTAACTGGACGTTAATGTTTAATATTTTAGATTGGCATATTGACAGATTTTTTGGTTTGTTTTCTCCAAACCGCGGTTACTCACTGATATGCACACAAAGCTTCAGTTGAAACATTTTTGTTGAAATAACAGCGATCCATTTTCGATTGAAAATGTTTCAAATATTTTTTCGTTTGTCAGTAAAACTTAGAACTTTTTTGACTGTTTTAATAGAAATATTCTGTTTTTATGTTGAAAACTGTATGTCAGTTATCAGCCAAAAAAATTGAATTGATTCAAAAAGAAAAAATTCTAGAAGCAAAAAAATTATTTTTCTGGTTCAACAATTATTCTCTTAACTTAAAGTAATTTTTATTTTTATAAATTGATTGATTTTGTAAGAATTTAATAGAAAATTTGCTTGTTGGTCGGGATCGAGATAATAGGTTGCAAATTCTAGGATAGAGCGTAATAGGAGAATCGCGAGAAAGAAGAGAGATGATCCGGAATTTACATTCGGTTGAATCGACGGGGGTAGATATCCGGGAAAACTGACTAATTAACCATGTTTACATCACAATACCAACGGTTATTGATTAAAAACGATTGCCAATCGAGCTGCTATCAAGATCAAATACACATTTTAACAATGCTATCTGTGGATGTGTGCCAATGCCGACGGATTATGACCAGGAGGAGTGAGTGTGAGTATAAACCCCACAGAGAACTATTTGTCATATCTGTTACAAATCCATTCTCATAAACATATTTCATTTGATTTACAAATAATCTCGTTGAATTATAACTACTTGCCTGATATCGGTAATTATTTATTATTACGGTTCATACGATGCTCAAATTTACTGTTCTACTAATTACCCATTTCAATTTCGATTTTTGGGTCAAGTTTATTTTTTATTTTGATAATTGCTTCAATTGAAGATTTTTAATTATTTAATTATTGGACCAATCTACTAAAAACTTTATATCAAACGATTCAATCAAAAGATTTCGTCATTTAATTATTTTTTAAATTGAATGTAAAAAAAAAAAATTGAAAAATTTTTAAGCTTATTTTATTTTTTATTGAAAAAAAAATTTTTTTTATTGATCAGGCTCAAAAATTTCGCCAGATGGTTTTGATATTAATCCATATTTATGGAAAAAATAAATATTTGGAGATAAATGTCTGGAAAAATTAAGCAGTCTATCGAGAGATAGGAAAATGTTTCCCTTGTTTACAAATATTTGTGGACTAATACGTACTTATAACATAAATTCAGCGTGTGTTGGGTTGAAATAAGAGAAAAACCTCGATGGAGATGGAGATAAAAAATATTTTTAGGGAAAGGGTGAATGAAAAGGGGATCGGAAGTGTAACTTGCCATATGTTGGATCGGTTCGATCCCATCCGGGGTTGGAATTGCTGCAAGTTCGCGGTTGTAAGGAAAATATTGTATGTAATACCACTGGTGCACGCGGGCTGCATTTATTCAAACCTTCACCCTCAATCCTATAAAGTCTCCCGCGATAGCTATTATTATTGCCACTTTTTTAACCCTCCGATAAAAAATTTTCCTCCGGTTTGAGAAAATATTTTTCCCTCCTTTTTAATTTGTCGATGCTAACCCTTTGGCATTCGAAGGAAAATTATTGAAAATCAAGTTTTATTTTTCGAGCCCTTTTTTTAACGGGTACAATATTTTCCATCAATATCCGCTTTGAGAGAGTTAATAATTTTTAATAATTTAATTTAAAGAAAAAAAAAATCAATCGTAGAATTTTAAAAATCACATTATATATCTTAATAATTTTTTTGACCCAATAGGCGCTTTAAAAATGGATTATAAAAATAAATCACATGACTACATACGGTACCTAATAATTGTCATAATTATAATTAATTTCCACTAAAATATGCGCATATTCAATTAAAATACGATAATATTCAATTGAATCAAAATTCAATCGAATGATAAAAAAATCACAAAATTAAATCACGCGTATTAAAGTCAATAAAATATTTATTAGAAAAAAAAAAATTCCATATAATTGGAGTGATAATAAAAAATGAAAGAGTGCCGGTTGTCAATAAAATCGGTTGGACATAAATTAAAACACAATTAAGTAGAAACGTCGGACAATAGTCAGACTTAGAGATAAAAACAAAGCGTAAAATAAAATAGTTTGAGATCTGGGCGTGAAATCGATACGCGGCACTCATCTCTCTGTACTCGTTGATTTAAAATGATTGACGGTGTATACCGCACAGTGTGATATGAATAGTTGGGCTGTGTTTAAAAGCAGAACAATGGGACGTGAACGCGCAAGTGGCTTTTATTTAAAACGGAGGGTTATCTGGGTGATTATGAAAGCCCTTCTGTGTCCCTCAATTTGACGTTTCTTTGCTCCAGACCAAGTTCCTTTTTATTTTTACTTTTGGCAACTGGCGTCGCCAGTGGATCGGAAGTGGATTTCAGAGAGCGAGAGGAGAAAAGAGACTACTCAATTTAGCTCCTTGTTGTTATGGGTTGGGACAGTCTTTGTTCCCTTGTGGCCAATTTATTATTTACTTATTTTTCCGACAGATCCCAGGTGCTATACGGCTTTAATAGTGACACCGATGGAGCCCACGTACTGCGAAATTGCCGTTTTATTGGACGAATTAAGAGGCCTACCGGTACTCCCACTATTTTCAGCTGCCGGTTGCGACCCTCGGTACGGCTCTGAGCGGGATTCCGACAGACGAGATAACGCTGTTTTTACATTTTTTCTTTCCCGTTTGTTATTAAGTGATTTAACTTGTCGCTGAATGTTTTTAATAATTTAAGTGATAAGATCATTAAGGGGATATTTCGAGGATTTTTTTTCAATTAAATAACTAATTGATAAATGGACATTTTTTTTTTTTTATTACTTTACTTTAAAAGTTTACGAAGAGATAGAATTAATTTTTTTTTTTTTTTTTTTTATTTTTTTCTGGAATGAAAAAAAGAGATAGAGCAAAAATGATAAGGACCTTTTTTAAAAAATTTAATTTCCATTCAAAAAGGTCTTTTGTAATTTTTTTGTCGCCTATATTTAAGCCAAAATTTGAATTTAAAATTTTTAAAAATTTTTATGATTTTGTTTTTGAATTTTAAATCCTTCAAAAATAATTTTATGGATTTAAATATTGCAAGTCCCTCATAAAATAAAGAGCTAAATTTTAAAATGAGTTGAACTTTCTAATTTGTTGTCTTATCTAATAATAATTGTTAATAAACTTACGGATTAATGAAGTAACTCGTAAAAGAAACGTACCTGTAACAGAAAAATGAAAATAATTAAATTAGGAAAGTCGAGATTTTAATTATAATTTGTTTAATGATAAGAAACGGCCGGGGGCTGGGGGATAAAAATATTTAAAAAAAAAAAAAAAATAAAAGGAAGCTATCGGATTAGCCAGCGTAAATAGTGAAAAATAATAAAAGTGAGGTGGAGAGGAACAAAAGAAGGTAAGACTCTTAAGTTAAACAAACGTTCTTAAATTTCTAGCCAGGACGGAGGCAGGCAGTTAATTATTTTCCCTTGTGGAAAGGCGATATCCGGGTTCGCTCAGATTTCTTAAAGCGAATGGAGAAAAAGCGACTCGCTGACGGTGTAACGAATAAAAATTCACGTCGGAATAAAGACTGAGAGAGATTGAGAAGGAGATTTTCTCGCCGATAAAAGAGGAGGAGGAAGAATAAGGAAATCTTATCCGATAAAACGTGCCTTCCGATGTCAAGCAGATTTATATTGAACGCCGGTAATGTGTATTATATATATTTATATAAATATATTTATATACGACGTACTTGCTTCGTCAAATGCATGCGAGACTCGGTTTTGTTAAATAATCACTTTATTCAATACGTTGTTAAAGTAATTGAGGCTTTTTTGCTCCCTTTTTTTTTTTATTCTCTTTTCAAGTGTTGATACTTGTGTTTTTATTTACATTCTCAATAAGAGAAAAATCCACTTGAATTTTATTTCATTTATCGGTATGTGTACTTTTCTATGGAATTTTTATTTTTGTTAATTAGTTATTGAGTATAATTTTTTCTTTTTATCTTTTAAGTGCGAAATAGTGCGTTGTAATTTTTGTTAGAGTTTCAAGTTTGATTAAAAAAATAAATTATTGACGAAAAAAATGTATTAAAAAATTTTTTTTCATTATTTTTAGATTCAATATTTTTTTTCTTGAACCAAAATAAAATTTTTTCAATTTATTTTATTAAATAAAAATATTATTGCGCGATAACAAAGTATTTTAATAAAAATTTTTTTAATCAAAAAAATTAAATCACTGTCTAAAAATTTAAGTTTATAAATTTTTCAACAAAAAAAAATTTTAATTCAATAAAAAAATGATTAAATTTTGAAAAATTTTGCATCAAAATTACAGCAATAAATTTTTGCAAGCTAATCTAAGTTTTTATTTAGAAATAAACAATTTTTTCATCAGACAGATCTAGCGCATGCACGTTGATAAGTTAGCCATCCAGTAACAGGGAATGGATCCATTTTTTATTCCGTGACCCCGCGGCATCCGCAATCTCCCTGTCCTTTGCTTCTTGCAGTAACAGTTGGCAAAGTAAAGTGCAGAAAACTCATGTCCCGGTTCATAGTATAGAGTACTTTACTCTACGGTATTGCACTCCACACATGAGCGAGGGTGTCGCAATTCGACTAGCCCCAAAACTGCATGGGTACTGCAAACTACCTGTATACTTATACTTATACTTATACTTATAGAGAGGGCGGTAAAAAAAAAAAAAATAAAAATAAAAATAAGAAATCCGACAAACGAGATTGACCGGATTGGAGAATTGTATTCTATTTCCTCGGCCGGAACGAAACTGACGCCAACGGTAATGAAACTTTTTAATCGCCGGCGGCCACTTTTCCAGATAAAAGTACACAGTCTCTACTCCTATCCCGACAACCGTCTTTCGGATGGAATAAAAAATAAATAAAATAAAAAACAAAGGACGGAAAAAGAATAGAAACAGAATGGGGGAGTGGATTTTTTTTTCACTCACACTTACTCGGGACTTTTTTTTTTTTTTTTTTTTTTTTTTTTCCATTTATTTGTCTCACATCTGCGACCTGCATCCAAACATCCGCGGTTTTTCACTCCGTGAAGCATATTATACGATGGGAAATAAACTAAAAAAATTATAAACCCGGTGGAAAATTATGAGAAATTGTTGAGGTTTTATTATTGTTTAAGTGTTAACAGTTTTTTACGTTTTTTCTTTAATTTTTTATGCTGTTAGTTTAAAAGCCCTTTAGTCACTTTATACGGAAAGGAATTTTTTTTTATTGGTACTTGCTTTATTAATTTTTTATTTAATTATTAAATTGTTATTTTTAGAATGAAAGAAAACTGTTGATTGAAGAAAAACATTTTTTCACGATTAATAAATTTTTTTTTTATTCAAGAATTCGCAAGTAAATTTTTTGAATTAAAAACATGGTAAAAAAATTTTTAATTTATTTAATGCCAGTGAATTTTATTTTGGCTGAATGGTATCACTTATTTTGAACTGTTTGGTCCGTTCAGGGTTCGATTCCAAGCTTGGGTAATTTTTTTTTTTTTAATTTAAAAATCATTAAACACATTAATATTTTTAAAAATAAAATTTGATTTTTTTCTTTGATTAAAAATTTGTTTAATTAAATTATTGCATAATTTAATCTTCTAATTTTTATAAAAAAATTTTTCACTAAATATAATAATAAAAAACTGTCTTTTGTATTATAAACAACGACAAAATGAGAAGCAATAAATCTTTAAAAAAAAAATTAAATTCTAAATTTGTAGTTTCCAGTTAACAAATTACACAAAATCCACAATATAATAAAGCCATAAAACCTGAAGCATAACAGTATACCAGTGACCCATTTGATACATATATTCAGAGCGGTAAGTAAGTGTAAGTGTCGCTCGGACAATTGCACAAAAGATAAAAAAAATAAAATCCGTACAACAATGCTAGGAGCCCAGGTGCAGAACAATGCACCAAGTAGTTTAAAATAGGTTCCTGCAAAGTGCTGTTGGGAAAAAGACTCGCAGTTGGTATTATATGCCATGGTGTAAGAAACGATTAGTCTCCCATTCACACTCATCTTTCTGTTCTCTATAATACACCGCACAATGCCCCACAGCTCCACACTACACTACTTAGTCACCTTACTGGCAAGTAACCACTGTTGTACATTATTGTGAGCTTATCACCGAGATCTTTCTTACAGCACACGGTCTACAATGTACGGTGAGCTCTTCATCACCAAGCCTTTTAAATTATTTCATTCTACCTCCAATTTACAACCTGAACGCGAATCCAATGCTATAAAGCAAAAATGTGACATATCTTTAATCTTTACAACTTTATAAGTGTCTTCAATTTTACGCTTGATTTTTTAACTTAAACATTTGAGCCAAAATTTGAACTCTAAATTTTTGGGAACTATGAATAATTTTTACGACTTTGTTTTTATCTTACGATTCAATCATTAATTAAAAATCAGGACTTGAAACTCTCAATTAAAATTGTAAAAAAAAAAAAACGAAACCAAAGGATATGTAGAGATTTATCCGGAGTTTTATATCCTTAAACTGCTCAATATTGTATCGTATAGGACAATGTAATGTAACGAAGAAAAATATTTAACTAACAGTCGTAAAAGTAGTAATAAAAAATTTACAAAGGAACGTGATCGAAGAGACGAAGAAGTAAAGGTAGACACGATTTTATGGGATTCAATGATTCGACCACCTGGGCGCATTCAACAGACAAGACTAACTCTTATTCTTATTCTTCTATTGACTCTTTTTGCTTTTTACAGTACACCGTAGACTTACACAAGTACGTGAACGTGTGTGTACCGAGGGATAAGTGAGTATGTGGATCGGTTGGTCACGAATAAAGGAGATACGTCGGGGATAAACCAAAAGCAAAACCAAAAGCTAAAGCAAAGGGAAAAAGGAGCAAAGGACTATAGTAGTCTCTGAGACCAGCTTAATCTCTCCGGCTCCTACCAATCTTATTTCTTCATTGGAAGTACACAAAATCCTTGGGCGGTTTACCGAGCTTGTTTGTTACAACCACTCGACCTCAAGTGCTATTTTTTATTTCTTTTTTTCCCCCTTTTTTTATTTATCAATATCTAAATAAGGCCTTAGATAGTAGCACATTTTTTATCCGAGTTTACGGTCAATTAGTTCCTATTTTTTCTATCAAACCGATTGATCTGAGTGTCGGAGTTAATGGGGTAACTCTTTAAGGTTCAGAAAAATGTTGCAATGTAGCAGATGTTGCAAAAAATTGATTCAAAAGTGAAAAAAAAATTTTAATTGCCAAGGGGAGGATTTAAAGATGCGTCTCTAAGGCGGTTGCTAGGCAACGGAGTAGGAGAAGGGGTAAAAGAGGCGGAGCAAAGGCCTGTCGCTAGGATACGGTTGCTATGGAACGCCCAAAAGAAGCGGAGCGACGCCTGGTTGGTCAGAAATGAACGAGTTCCATTGTTTTCTGATAAATAATGAATAAAATATGAGCTAAATAGCTTTTGATTGAATTTTTAATGCTTGAATTAAATATTCTATTAAATTTCGATGAAATATTAAAAGCTTCTAGAATTTCTTTTGACTAAACCAAATTTTAATCCGGTATTAATAATCAGCCGTTAACAATAAAACTAGTTGAGGGTCAGAGTTCTATTATATATTGTATTGTATAGCGTACAGTGATAAACAATATATAGAATAATAATAATAATATGATAATAGCTGTTAACGGTGAGTCAAAGAGAGATGATAAAAGCAATATGAAGTGAAGTAGAGCACCCCATCAAGCGCAGGAGAGCGAAGAGTGCAGAATAAAAATGACTCGCTCTCCATTTGTAATGCAATCACACAGCGCCCCCCAATATGGCGCTGTATGGTATTATTAACCCTCTTGTTATGTTCGTTGTTTCATATATATTTTTTATTGTTATTATTTGCTTTTACTTTTATTTAAAATATTAATTTTAATTTTAATTTAGATTTTTCATCAACACCCCTCGCGGTTTACCTCGAAAAAATCTAGACCTGATATTGATCGGAAAATACACCGGAATAATATTAATATTGAACAAAGTAAATAAAAGAAAAACATTGGGAAAAAAATAAGAGCTGTAGACGGTGGAAAAATAATATAAAAATAAAAATAAAGGTAAATAATTGAAAATGCCGATTTATGCTCCAGGCGATTTGTGATTTGCAATGAATGGTCCCTTAATTTATAGTCCATCCCATTCCGTTTTAGTTTATAAGAGGGGTGTTTAGCCCCCAGGCGTTATGCGTCGAGTGCCCGTCCGGTCTCTCTTGTTCTCTCTCTCTCTCTCTCTCTCTCTCTCTCTCTCTCTCTCTCTCTCTCTCTCTCTCTCTCTCTCTCTCTCTCTCTCTGGCTTACAAGTGCCCACTTCTAAATATGAAACACCGGAGATATAGACAGATATATAGATATTTTATCTACTAAAAGGTAAAATATCATTCGGTCCATCAAATCCAGACTGTTATACATTATATAATCGTTCACTTTATTTTAGTTTCCGGTAAAAAATTGGATTATTGTTTTTATAAAATTTTTTCTGTTTCTTTTCATTAATTAATTTGTTTTATTAAAAAAAAAAAATTTATTTAGCAGTTGATTAATCAAAAAATGAGCTTCTTAAAAATAAAAATAAAATTATATATATATATATATATATATATATATATATATATATATATATATTAGAAATTAACTCTCTAGTAGTGAAAGAATTTAGCGAGCATGTGCCACCTATCGAAATTTTTAAATACTAAATTTAGTCAAAAATTTATAAATGGCTAATTTTTCATGATTTAAGCGAGAATATAATTTTAAAGAGTTTCTTTACTGCAAATTTAGATGTTAAATTTTTTTTTATCTTTATGATCGAAATAACTCTTAAATAAATAGATTTAACAACTTGTCAGTACTTTTATAATAAATTTCAGGATTTAGATACTTTTATTTAATCCGTAAAAAAAAACTATAACTAAAACAGTGATAATTGACGAAGACTAGGAATGCGTAATCACTTAAACAGAATTCAAAGTAACAGTTCGGATTAATTACCCGTAGAAAGTTCCAATTAATCAAGCTGTCAGATCTCAGTGGACAAAAACAAGTGGCTATAATTCAGGCGTTTAATTTCCGAGCAGTGTGTGAGTATTTTCTAGCAAAGAAGAAAGAGTAAGGGTTGGCAGAGTTGATGTGTACGTATCCGGATTTGTATGTAGAGAGTATCAGCAGATAGCACGGAGATCCAGAGAGTGCCGAGCGGAGGACAGAAGGCTGTATTAGTCTCTGGATAAAAGAGAGAACCAGCTGAATGGGTCTTGTATTAAAGTCGATCGATGCAATGTAAGAGCTTGCGGGCACGTGTATGGATATAATATACTATCTGGATTCTGTATTACAGCTATTGTATGTGTGTATGAAATGTATGAATGCGTCGTTGCGCGATGCAACATGCGAAGTGCATTGCTAATGGGCCCGTGGCCACCTGTTTAATGTCTCTCCATTGTAACGTTATACGACACGCCGTTTTACGTTCCTCGTCTTCCTATCACCCTTTTTTCCTCCCCACTGTTCTGTCAACCCTTTGCGCTTTGCCTAAGCCCGATGTCTTCAGTTTTAAAAGAGAAATCCGAGCACCTTGACTCTCTAATTATATTATATATTGTGTATTATATATTTACCGCACCTGCGAAATATTTTCGTCTACATTTACGATTTACATTGTAATTATATAATCGCCGGAGCTTGTTTCTTTGTTCATATAATTTTAATGTCTTCATTCGTTATTTTTAATAAGAAATTACCGTTTCATTTTAATTAACCCTCATTTTCTTTTGATAAGTATTATTATAAAAAAAAGTTAGAAACTAAAAAAATTATTTTCTCTTAAATTAAACAAAAATTTCTTGAAAAAAAATTTTTTTTTGTCTACTGAGAGATAAAATACCATTCAGTCCATCAAATCCCGACAGTTATACATTATATAATCCATCACTTTATTTTAGTTTTCGGTAAAAAAATTTATTTTATTGTTAATTTAATTTTTTTTTTCAGAAATTTGTACATTAATTATCATGTATTATTAATCAAAAATTAATTTATTAATTAATTCATCAGGAAATCGATGAAAAATAAGCTCTTTACAAGAATAAAAATATAATATATGTATTTAAAAAATTAACTCTCCTGTAGTGAGAAAATTTAGCGGCCATGCGCCACCTATCGGAAGTTTTCAAAACTAAATTCAGTCAAAAATTAAAATACGGTAAATTTTAGCAAGAATATTATTCTAAAAAGTTTCTTTATTATAAACTAAGCATAAAAATTTTGAAATTAATAAAAAAAAAAAAAAAAGAAAAAAAGAATCTTGAGTAACGAGTAGCGGTTGATTGAACAAAGCAAACAAGCTGAAACTACCCCCGCAAACATGGTTAATAATGAACTAGCGGAAAAAAACTAAAAAAAGTGGTAGCATGGTTATCGATCGACTAGTAATGATGATGTTTACGAGTGAACCTCAGCACAGTAGTAATATTTATTATTAAAGAGCTTGCTGTAGTATGTAGGACACACTAATACGTGAGTCCTACGGTTGAACCTTGTATTTGTACAGGGCGGGCGGTGGGTGGCTAATAGCTAATCTGCTTTGAAAATTCAAGAGGCTCAGGATCCTCGGAACAGTCTCAGTGTGAGGCTAACCTTGCCCATAAGATCAGTAGAACCGATTTACCTAAAGCTGGAGCGAGTGAGGTATCCTAGCAACCGCCGCACCGTCTCCCTACCTCCCGCTCGAGCTCCTTTAGATTTTGTTGGTTCCTTCCTTCCTTTCGGTTTTCCCTCCAGCAACTCTCGCTCTCCGTGACTTTTCTCGATATTTTAACGCGGGGTTATTAAAAAAATCCCAACACAAACTTTGTTCTAACGGTCTCTTTCAACTCATTAAAACTCGGGAAATATTGCACGTCTCATAATGCCAAGTGTTTAGGGATGTGCTTTATTCACGATTAATTATTCTCTGGATGGAATTTTTTTTTTTTTTTTTTTTTCAATTATTTTTTAATTACTTCAAGACATGAATATTTTAATTTTTTAATTATTTTATTGATTGTAAGAATTTATTTTTTATTTTTATTAAAAATTCAATCTTTAATATTATTAATAAATTAAAAGCTTGTTTACTTATTAAAGTTTTGAATTTTGAAATTTTAATTCAAAATTTTGAGTCAAATATTAAAAATAAAAAAAAATTGTGAGACCTCGCTTTATTTCTCCAAATTTTCCAAAAGTTAAAAATTCAAATTTTGGCATAAAAATTATAAAAAATATTTTTGTAGAAAAAAAAAAAAATTCTCTTTAATTTTATCCTATCTCCAATTCTTGAGCAAAAATTTAAAAAATAAATTCAACCCCCCACGTATTGTATAACTATCAACTTAAAAATGTATTATTATAATTAAAATAATAATAATAATTATAAATTTAGTATAAAATAACAGTGACAAGTTTGGTGAAGGTCTCTCAACTCGATACACAAAAGAAATAAGAGCCGAAAGGCTTGTCACCCCTTTTTGGCATTAAAGTACGCCCTCAATCTCACAACACGGAGCTCTGCTCCAGGGAGCAGAGAATAACCCAAGTAGTTTCAGTACACGGTTGGACAGACGTGAAGACGCTAACCAACAACTTTTGACGGGCTCTACATAATACAATGCTATATATACCCTAGCAAACCATACCAGAGAGTAGTCTTCTTATTGAAGCTCGTGGAAATTTACGGACAAGATATCTTCTCCTCGCCCTCCGAAGGGTCATACAATATTCACTCTCCCGTTTCCCGTCCGGGCTACGTCAAAAATAAGAACCGTTTCGCGGATATATTTCGTGCCAAGGGCTAATATTTTTCACTTTCTTCTACACAACTTTCGTCTCTTGTTGATGAGAAACTCACGAATGAAAGTTACTTTTTATTTTAAGCTTTCTGACGTCCTCCAGACAATTAAGATTTCTAAAACTTTCAATCGAGGTTTATTTATTATTTAGCCCTAAACTTCTTCACTTTTTTCCGTCCAAGATTTTTTTTTTTTTTAATTATTCAACTCAATAATTTATCAAAAAAATTTTTTTTAAGCAATTTTCTTTTTAATTTTAAATTATCAAAAATAAATAATAAAAATAATGTTAAAAATGACAGATTCATATTTCATTTATTAGCTCTTAATTTATTTTCTTGCTCCGTAAAATAAACTGGCACAGTATAAATATTTAAAAAACGTCTAGACAGAAAATAGAATTGAGAATCACAAAAAAAAAAAAAAATCGGAGCAATATTTTTCATTATGCAAAGCAGTTATTAATTACACAGTAGCAGTTTTTTCTATAAAAAAATAACAAGATATTAGTATTGTAAAATTCCAAGCTTTAATTCTTAATTAATTTGGCAAATGATAAAAGATAGACAAAAAAATAAAAAAAGTATAAATACAAATAAAGAGTTTTGCTATAACTGCACTTGTGCAGTGTTTTACCCAGGGAGTTTCGAGAGGGTATTTTTGTTACCCGATGGAGCATCCACGTCAACGCCTTTTTATTATCTCATCTCCACCGCGGGCTCTCTCTGGTGAACTCGCGGATCATCTTTACGCTCGGATAGTTATTGATAAACTTCACAATAAAAACTTATAAAATGAAAGTAAATAGAGGAAAGTTGAGTTAAATAAATAGAATATCAGTGGGTAAATATAAAAAATAAATATAAATACATAAATAAAAAAAGAACGGGTGAATACAAATAGATATTAAAACAATATCTTTGGTTTTAGTTAAAAAATACTGAGTTTAATTAACTGGTGTTTGTTTTCTTTTAAAATATTGCGAATAAATGGAAATTCTAATTAATACCAATTTATTTTTACTGTTGTGAAATATTCTGTAGAGAGATTTTATAATTGATGGAAAATCACTAATTTAGTATTGAAAAATAAATTTTTTTTTCCTAATTTAATTATTTAAAAAAAATTTTTTAGATTTAAAATAATTAATTTTGTTGGATTAAAAAATGACTGAATCTTGTGAACTATTGACATTTTTAAAAATATAATCTCATTTTGATATTACACTCATTAAGAGCTTTCATTTAAGTACCCACATCAATTTTTCATATATTTTATATATTTATATATATTATATATATGTATATATGAAAAATATATGAAAAATACATGTGGGTACTCAAATGAAAGCTCTTGATGAGTGTAATATCAAGATGAGCTTATATCTTTAGAAAGATCAATATTTAAAAAAATACAGTGCAATTTAACAAAGGTAAAAATGTAAAAAATAAATTTTTAAAATAGAATTTAAATATAAATAAAAGTATCGAGTGTAGCAATAAAATCTAAGATTCAAGAAATCGTATAAATATAAAAAATATGAAGAACTAAAGTACAAGTTTAGTTTATCCATAGAAATGCAAATCTACATATAACGTAAAATATATACAATATATAGTATAAGTAGGTACATCCCTCGGAATGGGGAATCTCAGTCTCAGTCTCAGTCTCAGTTATTGGTAACTCGCGGCGAGTCGCTCGGCTTGCATTCATTTTATTTTTCATTTTTCCCTGTGCGCAGCCTTTTTTCATATAATATGGGAGCGAGAAAAAAAAATGACATGACGAAATGGGATATTGAAAAAAGACAAGAGCCGTGTCGGCGCTGGGACGGGAGCAAAAAGGAAGAGAAAAAAAAAAGGACATTTCCACGGGTAACATACACGCGGTCGTAACATAACCCGTCCTTTGTCGCGAAAACGCAGCCAGTAAAACGACGATGGAGCCGACCGACTACGTTCTCGACTCGGGTCTTATCGGAATGGGTGTACATTACGATACGCTTTTACGCACACACCTACACTCAATTTTTCCACGTACAAAGATTTTACACACGTATGTGCTGTATTTACTGCGATATGTGTTATATGGATGGTGGTCGCTCGCTTGCTCGCTCGCTCGGCCACCCGTATACGCTCCAGACTCTGGACGATATAATATTATATATTTGCCCACATAAGTAATGAAACTCTGACAAAGAACCCGAGGAAATATATCGAGACTAATGTCTGACAAATAACTTTTATCTTTAACCAATACCGACACACTAATTATGTCTCTCTGGTGTAACATTTTATTCTGTCTTTTCGTTTGTTCGTTCATGAAAATCGGGGAAATTAATTACTCTAATTTTCGAAAGAGAGGAAATTAAAGTTTTTAAATTGTCAAAGAAAATTTTAGAAAAATAAATTTAAATTTAATATATCGAAGATTTTTTTATAAAATAAAACTAAAAATTGATAAATTAAATAGGGAAAAATTAAAAAAAAAAAAAAAAACTCGTAAAATTTATTTAAAAAAATAGAACGGAAAAATTGAAGAAAATTATTTAAAATAAAGGTTGAAAAAATTTTTAAATTGACCGAAATTAGAAAAAACAAAGCTGGAAAATTAAAAAAAAAAAAAAAAAACAACTAAATAACGGTCACGTATACAATTAGACTTATTTAGTTGCTATCTCAAGACTCTTAAAAACTCACTCTTGTGTAGGGCCACTTGGAGCTTTTCACCTTCCACTAGGTAAAAGGTTCCTTGTCGAGGAAACCTCTTTGAGAATTTCTGAGCTGTACTTGTCGTGGAAGTTTTTCATAAGAAGTTGGGTCAGCTTAGGCGGTGTTGTGTTGGAAAAGCCGAAGAGGCCTTTGAGTTTATATTTTTAGCATTTCCCGTGTGAGCACAACTTTAAGTATAAGTTTTAAAAGCAGAGACCGCGAGCTTTGCTTTTCGTCCTTGCATTGTTGGAAAAAAAAAAAAAAACCCCAACCATTGAATTGAAGAGTGAATGCCAGAAAGATCGTGGATGAGCCCGATTAATGATTCCAAGGTTCATTCTTTGTGTCAAAACTTTCAATTTTTCATCTCCCCAAGAGCAAGGACGAGGGTACTTAACACAATACGGATGTTTTTTTCATTACTCAACTTCTTAATTGTCCTTTCAATTGACTGGAGCTGTGTTTTTTTCTAAATGAAAATACCCTATGAATTTTCGTATGTGGTCTTATGAGGCTATTTGTCAATATAAAAAAAATAAGTCAGTAAGTAGTTTAATAATAAGCTTCTTAAGAGAGTCAAAACAGTAATTTTTATTTTAATACTTAATTTCTTAAATTAAATTCTCTAATAGTGAGAAAAATAAGCGATCATGCGCCACCTGTTGGAAATTCCCAAAACTAAATTTAAAAAAAAATTTTTTTATGGACATTTATAGATTTGTTAAATTATTTCAGGATATATTGAGCCAGATATGGCCTTTTTTTTTAATTTTACATTTAAATTAAATTTTCTCAAGTAAAATATATTAAATGAAGTATTAAAATATATTTAAAGTGTAAGTTTGAGTCCGTAAAGAAATAAATGAAAACAATAGACTATAAAAGAGGAGAATAACTATAAAATAAGAAAAAGATGAAGTGGGTAGCCGAGAGGACGTCAAGTATGGGAAAACTTGGAGGCCACAATATACGTATAAATATATATAAGTATAGCATATAGTATATAAGGAAGTATGTATACATAAATAGCGAAGGTAAGAGGTAGGAAGGTGGAATTTCTCGGCTGTGGAATTTCAAACCGTGATATTACTTGAAGCCAAGCAAGTTCTGGTACGTTGTCTACCGCTCGACGGCGTTCCTCGTGCGGCTTTGTCAACTGACGAACCTTTACTTTGCAGCCGGGTAGGGATCGGGACAAGGAAACCAACACCGAGCAAAGCATAGACAACTACAGGGACACTAAAAAAAAAATATTAATTATTATCATAATAACAATGATAATGGTAATGGTAATGATGATAAAAAACAATGACAAGTAAGCTTCCGGTGGTTGAATCTCCGCGAAACGTCTTTCATTTAGATTTTTAAATGTCAATGTTAAAGAACTTGCTTTCTTAACTTTTAACTTAACAAAGACAGCAGCTCACCCACTGACAATAATAATTCTCTATTTTATTTACTTCTCTGTGAATTTTTTCCCGGTGTTATTAACAGAAACAGAAACTATGCTCTATTATCTCTTTCTTACTCTTAAATACTGCCTTCTGTCCTTTCTCAGTAATTTATGATCGGGAACAACCGACATTTTAATTAATTAATTACCTTGGAGACCGGGTATTTTAATGAGAAGGTCAGCGTTAAATATTTTTTAACTTATGTCATGTGTGGAATTTAGAAAAAAAATTTTTTTACATGGCCTAATATAATAATTGGCCATATTATTTTTTAAAGCTTCTAAAATTTATCAAAAAATTATCAGACGTCTTTATTATAAAAAAAATCTATTTAAATAAAGATAAATCGAATTTATTTTAAAAAATTCCCCTCAGGCACCTTATTAATTAATAAAATCCCCAATAAACCGACAAAAGGACGCATGATATTAATTAAAAGTGTCTTTATTAATAATTATACTTAATGACAAAAAAGTATATAATTAAAGTTGTCTGATAGTAGTGCACCAGGAATACCGTAATTATTCTTTAGAAAAGTTAATCTCAAAAGAAATGGAGAACAAAATAAAAAGCGAGCAAAGAAAAGTTTTAAAATAAAACTAAGACTAAAAATATTAACCAGCTTGGTGATGGCAAAGAGGAAATAGAAAGAGGGGCAGAGGAAAAGGGATGAGTGTAAAATATTCAGGACAAAGACATGTGTCTATAAATCCAAAATAATGGATCGTCAGTTAATTGCAGTACAACGTTAATCCCGTGAGTAATCCCACTTGGACAATAATTCTCAGCGATTTCTGAACGAGAAACGTGTGTGCTATGTACTAAGACTCTCAGTCGTGGTTTCCTCCCTCTCTGCTGAGAGGGGTTTGTGTATAGACGACAAGTGAGTGGAGAGCGAGAGGATTGAGAGCTGAGTGGATGCGAGCACAGTACCTGCACGCCACTAGTGCCAAGTACGGTTGTAGCACTACAGTTCTACAGTAATAAAGCCTACACGCAGACAATAGCGAGCTGGAGTTACCGTAACTAACGAAGTTGCTGTTCCGCGGAATAGAAAGGTGGGCGCGAATTCATCGGCTGTTGAGCTGTCTGCACCATTTAGTCGCCTCAAAGTTCATTTATATATTTATTGTTTATTTCATTGTTCCCAAAAGTGTGAATACACTCGCTGCTACTCTCCTGGTTCAATACTTTGTTCCTAAGCACTCCAAACTCTCACTTCAGTTTCAATACAGCTCCACCTAGCTTATATTTGTTGTTGTTGCTGTTATTGTTGTTGTTACTACCTTTTTAATTGAATTAAGGCACAGTTTTTCCGCCACCAAAGTAATCTCTGTGATAAAAGTCGATTGTCGTTAAGAGTGCATTAGTTTGATTTGTCTGGCACCGGGTTCGATTCTCGGTCTTGCTATTTTTTATTTTAATCTATATTATTAAATTAAAAAAAATTTTTTTTTAAGTAACTATTAAAGGATTCAATTTATCAAAAAATCGAAAGAGACTTTTTTTGTAGAACGGTAAATTTTCTTTTTAAATTTCTCCCAGGCGTCGCTGTTAGATAAGCCATTAAAGAGCTATAAGATTTAAAAGTTTGAAAATTTGGATAAAATTTTCGACTGATAAATTAAAGGAATTTTGAGAATAATTGTCGGCAGCGGGGGTATTGATAAATAAATATATGTAGAATGACAATGTAAAAAGGTCTGGTCCCGAGGGAACAATTGATTGATTTCACTTTGTATTTCTTGGAAAGAGAAAAGATAAAATGAAATAAAATAAACATCGAGGTGAGTTGGTGATAATTTTTCCTGGGACAGGTTTTCCCCTTTCGTTTCGTTTCTCCCTCACTATTTTATTTTATTTCATTTTATTCGATTATTTTTCTAGTTATTTGGTCCTTTTGGCTCTCACTCACTATCGTGTTCACCTCTAGTACTCATCGATTTTATCGGCGGGCCCTCAGCGAAGACAAATGCTTCGTTTTATCATTGATATCGGTGGAAATGCTTTTATCGGTGATAGCTCTCCGAGATGTGAGATGCGAGATGTGATGAAGAGACGGAGAACTACGAGCTAGACAAGAGGACCGACCAGGGCAAAAAATAATAGAATTGAAAGGATAGGAAAAAATAAAATTAAAAATAAAAAACAATCGGAGGTATAGAACAGCCGAGGATGCGAAGGAGAACAAGAACAAGACCGAGCAAGAGTCGACGAAATAAAACACCCAGAAGTTGTTGAGCGAGGAAACTGCTCCGTCAGAGATCCAGAATTACGATAGGCTTCTTCAAATTATGAAACAGAGAAATGATGACCAAGTATTATAACGCCAAAGAAACTTGTTCAGTCGTCACTAATATCTTGAGTCTTTATCAACAATTCTGCCTCTATTTTTCATTTTCATCTTGTTGTTGTCTGTCCAAATTATTTGTTGGCTTTTTTTTTTTTATTTTTTATTTTATCCCAATGATGGATGTATTTGAGAGAAATTAAACATAAAAACCCGATCATTTTTCAAGAGAATTACTTGGTTAATAAATTTGTCAGGTGACTTGCAGATTTTTTTACCGTGAAATATGACGGGTTATTTTTGTCTTAACTTTGTTCCGGGTTTCAAGGACCACTGTCAGAAAAATTGATATTTCTTTTAAGAACCCGAGGGAATTTTTTGTCTAAAAAAAGATCAATTTTAATAATTAACGTTTATTTTTTTAAAACTATCGATAACTTTATTTTAGAACTTTGGGTTTAAATTTTGGAAACTATGAATAATTTCTGTGACATGATTTTTGAACTTTAAATTAAAATTTTCCTTTAAAAAAATGATCTTCAATATTTTCACCCCTGATGATATTAAAAAAATGAAAACTCAGCCAGCAAATAATTACCCTGGGTAAAAACAAATAAATCCTTATGAATTATTAGGATGAATAAATCATTTTTTTCATCACTAAAGTAAAAATAATAAAGCGTATTGTTAATTTCATGGGCGATCCGCGAACGGAACGTGAATCGTATCACATTATTTTCCGCCCTCAACTCATTTAATTCATTACCCATGAACCCGGTACTCGGGATTCCAGATACAGATGAGAGCAGAGGCACTTAACGAGAAACAACATCATCATTTTAAGCTAACAAATTTTCATTACCAAGTACCGATAATTATTTTATTTCCCGAAACATTAAACATTCCATAGCAGCTTCACATTTCATTTTTAATTTCGGTAAAAACTCTAATAACGGCTCTGTCTTTTTACTCGCGTTTTGTCTACATTCACTCTACCGTTTATTTCATCTTGAACAAAATATCCACACATTTATATCTATCCATCTATATATATACAGATATATAGAGATATACATTTGAATGGAATCGCAATTTCCCGGGAACGTCCGGTCGTTAAGAGCTCTGGAAACTCAGGCGTGTCTAGATGAAAATATACTACATTGTATCTTTACTTTTTCCCTATTTTTAAAAAAAACCTTTTTTATTTTTAACAATTTCCCTTTGCCCTTTCCCTCTTCCTCAGAAGGATCCAGTTCCAGTACCAGTTCCAGTTTCAGTTCCAGCTTCAGCTCCAGTGAGGAGCAGTAAAAAAGTCACAGAGCAAACGAGATGAACAAATTTAACCTCTTTGATATCGAGAGTAGCATTCGGAGCAGCTCCTGCCCTGCCCTGCCTGGCATTTCTCATTTTCTCATTCACTTCCTATCTATCTCTGCTCCACTCCGGTCTAACAATTCGCAAAATGCACTCAGGCGATCTCGAGATCCCATACCATCTCCACGCCGGGAAAATCTCGATGGAAATGTATTTCAATTTTAACTTAACCTTTTTGGATTTACTTTGATTTCACTATTTTACATTTAAGCTTCAGATTTAATTTTTACATTCTGTCTGCTCTCTACCAAATAAAAAACTTTACGATGTTACGGATCATTTTATTACTCAAACATTGCTTCTCTTATAACATACTTTTCAATTAAAAATCTCTAAATTCTTCTTTACAGTTTCATTTTGATATCACTTCTTGTGTCCAAAAGTTTAAAATTGTAATTATGGGTTAAATATTGAAAATACAAAAAAATCATAAGATACCTTTTTTGTAGGGAATTAATGTTTCTATCAAAAAAGTCCTTATTAATTTATCTATTTCGCTTTTTTTCTCCAAAATTTTAATTTAAAGTTCAAAAATAAAGTCGTAAAAATTATCCATAGTTTCCAAAAGTTTAGAGTTCGAATTTTTGCTCAAATATTGGAGATAAAAAAAAATCATTAAGGACTTTTTGGTAGAAAATTGAATTTTCTTTAAAAAAGGTCCCTACCCATTTTATCCTATCTCGCAGTGTTTAAATGGAAATTGGGGTTAAAGCAAGATTCTACGTAAATTTGGACAAAGTATTGAAAAAAAAAAAAAAATTAATGAAGATATTTAAACCCGTGGATCATTAATAAAGTACTTTGAGGAGAAAAATAAAGTGTTTTTCGTAATTACAAGTTGTAATACTGGTGAGAATATCAAAGAAGGTGGAATATTGGTATAAAAATGTTTTCTCGGTTGATAAAAAAATATTTATATCAGTATAACTTTGAATATAATATTTAATATAATATATATATATATATATATATATATATATATATATATATATATATATATATATATATATATATATATATATATATATAATGTATAGCTAGCAGAAGTAAACTGAAGAGTTATTTCATCAAAGTATTTCAATTATAACGAAACAAAATTAATATCTCAAGTTATTATAAGTTGAAATAGCCGGTGAATGTACACACAAAAGAGAAAACATCGAGAAGAAATGAGAGAAAGAGAATGGCGTGGAGGGGCTGTTGGCTCCCTGATAGTGTATATAGCTATATTACCTATGTATGTTCAGGTAGAGGGATGCTGATGGTGGATGGTTCAGCAGAGGGTGTACAATACAGAGTACAGAGCACAGAGCATGCCGAGTGTGGAGAAGTCCAATGCCAATGAGTATAAGAACCCACAGCGTGGGATACGGTGACACACAGAATCGTTGACACGGTGCGGTTTTGAAATGCGATCGTTCGGTGTCACGCGATCCCGTACAACAATATATACTGTCAAATAAAACTGAGAGCAAAAAGAGTAAAATACAAGGGGGACTGAATAACCGTGTAAGCGAATGGAAATCGGTGTATATACTCGCTCGAATTGAATTAGTTCAGTCAAAAAGTAAAAAAGTTAAAAGCTACTTTAGTTGCTGAAGTACAAAAATTTTTATCCCGTTTTTTCTTTTTTATTTTTTGATTAAAAAAAAAATTATGATTTAAATATTAAACATTTTGATTTAAAATTTTCAAATAATTGAATAAAGTTTAAATATTCTTGTAGTTAAATAATTATTGAGGGGGGGGGTCGTATTAATGAGGTAAAAAATGAAGAAATGTCAGATGCTGATGGATAATAAAAGTAAAGAGCGGTTAATGATTAAATTGAGATATATCTGGTGCGTGGCGAAAAAAATGAAAAAAGAAGTAGAGAGAAGCAAAAAGGTGCTCCGGTATAATAAGTATGGAGGCAGATGTTTATCACCTGGTCGGAAGATGTAAAACCAGCGATGATTCCCTCGTTAGCGGTTCTTTTGAATCCCCGAGTTAAGATCTGCCTCCTCGTTTTTCCCGATACGCTTCTTTTATTTACTATTTTTATTTTGCGATCCTATCGGGGAGCTTGTATTGAGGATCAAGGCCTGACCCAACTTTACCTACCCATCATACTTTTATTTATTGCCTCTGTAGTCAATATTCCAAACGATTCTTATTCAAAAATAGAAATAACGATTTTTCAGACGATTAATTATACAAAAAAAAAAAAAAAAATATCCGTTTAAATTATTATTGAATCATTTTTTCAAAATTGTATTTTATAAATCTAGTCCTTAATTTCCAAAAATTTGTCGCTAAAATATTGAAGATAAAAAAAAATGATTTACCAAAAATAAAGTTAAAATAATTCCAACATTAAAATTGTCGCTTGATCAAAGGATTTTCACAAACCGCGAAAGACACAAAAGCGTAATTTGTCTTTCCACAAAATTCTGGTGTCTCTTATCCATGTAATACTGGAGCCTCCCTAGCTTAAATCCCACCCCCACTCTTTCAAGTGAGTCTCAAGGGTCTTTACGCGTTTCTAAGCGAATTATCTCCGCTATCCTCACTCACTCACTCACTCACCCGTTCATTCATTCGTAACATAACAACATATTGCGACAAAGCCTACCAGAATTAGTGCCCAACACATCCATACACTAAATTCACCACGTAATAATAGTTTTGTCATACAATACATTTATTTTCATCATAACACAAAACAAATGTGTGTTTTCACGATATATGACACGTGAGCTTAGATGTAATTTGTGCAGATGAAAAATTGCTGAACAGTGACCTAGCCAGTCTTGCAATACACTTGTACGTGTGTGTGTGTGTGTTGTGTGTGTTGTGTGCTGTGTGCTGTGTAGGGGGCATGTTATCCCTCGGAGAATTCAAACGGAAGCACCAGAGTCGAACGTTTTCCCCTCAGCTGCTAAAGGAGCAGGAGCTGCTTCTCTCCTCGTTATTGCGTTAGAGTTTAGACAACGCGATTAGGGTGTTCGTGGCGCCCATTGAGTACTGAACAAGGAGCAGGATGTAGCTCTGCAGAATGGAACTAAGAAGCTTCCAGTGCTTGGAGAATAAGAAGCAGAGTTGTGTTTTCGACGTCGGAAAGTTTGACTTATGCCGGCGCGAATCGACCGGAAATCCTCCAGCGTTAAAATAATAAGCTTTTTTTCCTAACTGTTCTCTCCCTTCCCGCTTGTATTGATCGTTAAACTATAACTGGCTTATTAAATTAGTTTTCCTTTTTGTTCGATATAAACTGCATTTTGATTTCTGTCGGAAAATTAGAAATCTAGTCAGTTTTTTTTTTTTTTTTTTTTAAATAAATAATGATCAAGCAAGTTGGTTTTTATTATTAGTATTTATCGTATGGGTCGACACGAATTTGGGTAACTTTTTAAAAGATCTAAAAGAACAGGTTTGAAAGAAAATAAAGGACCCACATGGATGCCCTAGACCGCTAGAGGAAACAATGCATTCCTTTGGAAAATATATTTTCGAGATTATAAATAGAATCTTTTTTTTTTTTTTTTTTTTAAGGATTTGGTAATTTATTAGATGTGAAAATATGGAGATTTTAAGTTCAATGAACGTTAAATTTTATTATTATACTTTAAATAATAATTAATAAATTAAAAACTAATTTATTTATTAAAGTTTTAAATTTTTAAGTTTCAATTTAAAATTTTGAGCCAAATTTCAAAAATATAAAAAAATCATACCAGACTTTTTTTTATAAAAAATTCAATTTCCTACAAATAAAATTATTGTCAATTTTTCTCTCGTTCTTCCTTTTTCCAAAATTTGAATTTAAAGATCAAAAATAATGTTATTGGACTTATAAATAAATTTTGAAAGGTTCAAGTAATAATTGTGGATAAAATTTAAAGATACAAAAAATTTTTAATCTTTAAGGCATGTCAATAAAAGAAATAAGAAATGTTTGAAGCTGGATTATTACTCATTAACTGTTTGATTTTTTATAAGCTGTAAACATAAAATGAAGATGATACTGGAGAAAAAGAAAAAGAAAGAGAGACACAATAAGGTGAATAGTAAAAAATATGTGCAGGATGAGTGCACAATATACAAAGAATCTGATGATTCTAATTGGAGCGGCGCTGCGGGAAGTCAGAACATAGAGACATCGAGTCCTGCGGGGGTCCTCGGATTCCGCGTCAAAGCCATTGTGCCCGTCACAGCTGGATACTTGATGCAAAACGTAGAGATGCAACACCTGAGATACACTTTTACGTTTATAAAAACGTTTACATCTCTGTCGTTATTTTTATTTATGTGTTTATTCGTCTTTATTTTAATCTTCGTCTTTATATCTTTGTCTCGCTGGAGAAATCCTCAGACGAGATAAATTTTTTGTTCGACAGACGGCTAATTTCGTCCTCTTTTTTGTAAATTTGTCACGTCTTCACTATTTGAGTAAAGCTTTTAGAATTTTTAAGCTTTTTTTTATTTTATTCGATCAATAAATATCAAATCAACTGATGAATATTTTTCCTTTTTTTCAGTCTACGCCTTATTATTCTATTCAATCATTTTTTTTTTTTTGACAAAAAAAATTTTTATATTTTTAAATAATAAATAAAATTTTTTTTTTAGATTTACGTCACATAAAAAATCATATATGAAAAAAGTCTCAAATAAATGAATAATTTAAAAAATTCATACTAAATTATCAATTTTGGATAATCAAAATTTGAAATGGAGCTTATATAAATTTTATTTTTATAAATGCACATCATATATGATCATATATGAAGAAATATGAATTATAAGCCACCAAAATTAGACACAAACATTAATAATAGAGACTGTAACTTGTATTAAATGAATTAAAGTATTAAAATAATTATATGAATCCATTTCTGATCATATATGAGATCACACATGTATAACTAATTTTCTTTTGACGGAGAAATGTTCTCTAAACTCCTTAACCGTGTATGAATGTTGTATAGCAGTGGAACAATTATATATTATCCACCCTAGCAGGGCAAACCGTCCATACATATACGTGGGCAATATATATATTTTAGTGAGAGTTGAGCTTGATTATGGATACCGGTCTCTGCATCAATTATTCGAGAACGCTCCTGACTCGCGTACGAAACTCGAATCTGTATATTGTATATTGTGTAGGTGTATATGTATATGTATACCTTGTTTCTCTCGTCTACGGGTTCAGCTGAACTGTTGTTACAGCTCTGGTCCTCTGTCCTGCACCCTCTGCTACCCTCAGCCCTTGATGTTAACAAAAGAGGGGCAAGGAGGTGAATGAACAAGTACACCCTCCTGCCCACTCTGTGCTGGTGTTACACCAGTTGTAGCTGTAACAGTGAGACGGAAAAGCGGAAAACCCAGGCATCGATCACTGCTTTATGTCGCCATTCGCATGCTCAATGCTTTTACCTTCCGTTTCACATTTCCGCAAATGCGCGTTAAATTTTTTTCCCGATCCATCCAGTTTTATGCGTCCTCAGACGCTATCAAGTCCACCGAAAAATAAACACCTGGTAAATAAATTTTGTTTATTTAATTAATTAGAGGCCGTTTATTACTCAGACTAAAAAATTTACTGCTGTTTTTTTTTTATTTTTTTAGTAGAAAATAATTTTTCTTCTAAGCGGAAAATTTCTAACATTAAACCAATTGACTATAAAAATAATAATTTCCTTTTGCATAATAAAGTTAATAGTCCGAAATGTGAGTTTAAATTTTATTAGCCAAATATTTTTTATCTAAAAGCCAGAGCCAGTATATTGCTTCGATAGCAAAATACAAATTTTATTATTTTTATATCCATACAATGTATACGTAAGTATGGTATATTTTAAAAAGCCTACATAGAGTGTCCACGAATCCTCTTTATAGGATATGTATGCTCTTAGAACGTGACTTTGGACGGTGCACGGTATATTCTTTCGACGTTGCACAGTAAGCAAAATCTCCAGACGTGTATAAAGACCAAAAAATACATCGACATCTGCAGCCACATGGACATATTGTATACTCTCATACAGATATATAAAATAATAATAATAATAATAATAATACATTTTAAAGTTGATGGTTATCTGAGGGAGTGAAATTTTTGTCTTTATTTTTAAAATTCGTAAGAATTCAAGATAGGGTAAAATTGATGTGCTCTCTTTGTAGAGAATTTTATTTTCTATGGAAAAATTCTCTTATCATTTTTTTGGAGTTTTAATATTTTAGCCAAAATAAATATTTTGAACTTTAAATCCAAATTTTGGAGAAAAAAATTAAAATTTAATACTTAAATAAAAATAATTTATTAATTATTATATCAAAATCTTACATTGAAGATCTAAGAAAATGTCTAAGTAAATAATTAGTCATGTCGGCTGTGAATTAGCAATGGTACTGTCTATGCAATTATCCTAGACACCTACACCTGGTAAGGAAGTAATAATAAAACAACAAGAGCTAAATCCAGAGCTAGAGCTAGAGCACCGACAACAAATAGTGTTAATAATACAAACGAGTATGTTTCGTGACGATTGGGTGTTGTCCTTTGAAATATTACGGTCTAACGAGCTGCGAGGTGGTACAAGAGTGCGTCACCACCTTAAATAATGTCTTGTCCAATTTAATCCCGATCCACTTCACTTCTACTGTCCTTATTCTCTCTCTCTCTCTCTCTCTCTCTCTCTCTCTCTCTCTCTCTCTCGGTTGATCCCGATCTACCCGACTTATTTCTACTCGTGTAGTCGAGCAGTGTTATGCAATCTAATGGAATCGATTCGCGTGTGGCCATACAATCTACCGAACCCGAATCCATACATTCCCTCGAGTGTGCGTTACCTTTTAATTGAGGAATTTACAGTCGAATTTTCATGTGTTCCTTTATTACAATCAATTCCAATTATTTTACTTGAATTTTTTATTTTTCAATCAGGAAATTAATTCAAAAAAATTTTTTTTAGTTTTATTATTTAGTCTGACGTCTAAAAAAATTTTAATTCATAAAAATGATATGGAAAATTTTTTTTTTGGAGCATTTATAAATTTTTCCTTCTCAAAGTTTTAAAAATAATTTTTTGATAAAAATTTTTTCTTGAAAAAATTAAAAAAAAATTTAAATAATTTTTTTTAATTAAATGTCTTGACTTTGATAATAAAGTTTTGCCTTTAAAAAAAAATTAAATACCTGAATTAATGAAAATTTAAAAATTTGTAGCAACTTTGTGATTTAATTCCAGAAAAAAAAATTAATTGAAATAAAAAAGGCAAGACAATTCACGCCGCTGTAATATTAATAATCGCTTCTTGTTAAAAAATGAACATCATAAATAATACTGGTACCTCTATATATTAAATATATAATATATGTAATTTAATAGTGTTAATCTATTAACCCTACGCCATGCCATCTCTGTTATAAATTCAGTTGTACCCACTTAACAAGTAATTAATCAAAGTGTCCGCCTTTAGTTGACTCCTTAAAATATTAAATATTTTTATTGACTGAATTATACCGGTGTGTGTTCTCGTGTTTGTGTTTTATCAGATTTCCTATAAAAAATATCGATGATTTACAGTGTATATATAATATATGTTTGTGCATACTGTAGTATATATACAGTATGGTAGTAGATCAAATATAAATAGACTTTTTAATATTAAATATACGGTATAGATATATGTGTGTTGAAAAACCGGGCCTATGTAATAATTTAAAATGAGAATCCACATCTGCACAGCGGGTGAACACACACGCTACGTCTTGGATATCTCATGTTCTTCTTAACTTTTTTATTTTTCTTGTTCAAGCTTTTTTTCCTTCACATTATTTTTTTATTTTACTATTATTATTATTATTATATTTTTTAAAATTATTAATAAATAAAAAACTAGCTTAATTATCCAAGTTTTTGAGTTTTGATTAAAAATATCTCCAAAATTTTAATTCAAAATTCAAAAATCAAATTATAAAACTTATCAGTAATTTTCAAAAGTTTAAAGAATTCATTTTGGCTAAAATAAGCTTATTTTTAATTTTTAAGCCAGAATTTTAGAAATAAATTCAAATTTCTAGATCTTAAAAAAATTATTAAAGTACTAAATTCAATAATAAAAAATACAGATTAAAAAATTTTAAAATTAATTGTTATTATTAATAATAATTAGTAATACTCCTGCAATTTTCTCAAAATAAATTTTCCTATTTTGATCATAATATAATTTATTAATACCAATCAAACTTAGTTCGCTGAATTTAACTTTAAACGCCTTTAAAATGTATCTCAAATTTATAAATAATAAATTAAAAAATTTGGACTATTTTTACAGGAAAAAAAAAAAAAAAAAAAAAAAAAAAAAAAAATTGGGGAAGGAAAAATGTAAAATAAGTCGATGAAAAATAAATAAAATAATTAAATAGCGGAATACGATAAGCGGCACGTGGCAGTTTAAACGTGACAAGGCACGCGCACTCTTTGTCCTGAACGCGAACAGAATAGAGGCTCGGCGATAGGATATAGGATACAGAAAATATGATACAGGATGCGTACACGCGAGTGCATTATACCGGTACAGTATAGTATGTGTGTACTGTATAAAATGGATATAGTGTAGTACAGGGAGCGTGAAAGAGCGAGAGAGAAAATCTGTATGGAGGCAGAGTGCGTTTGAAACGACGGTGAGCAAGAATGGAATAAAAATATCATATGTATACCATATATGTATAATAGTTTCTGCAGAATACGTGATACCAGGAGGGGCGACGGGGGTGGATAGAGAAATTCGATAGCTTTGAAGAGCGATACTTGTTCGATCGACGGGAATGAAAAATAAAAATTTTGCTATTCACAAAGGGAATTTTGTTTTGGCAATCCGCTCTGGCGACGCTCGACGTTAAAAACTCACCGGAATAAAAGATGAAGGATATATCTCCCGGTTTATAGTTTTAAAAAAATTTTTGAATAAAACGAAAGCGCCAAAGGAATCGTATTGAATTCAAAATAACCCGGACTAACTTTTTTCATTTATATACTCATCGGGAAAAAAGACAGTTTAGTTATTTCAATTATTCATCAGGGAAAATTACTTTTTTTTTTTAGTTGAATTTGTTAATCGCTAAAGTTTACTAACGGTATTGTTTATCAATAGAAAGAATCAATTAATTGTTCGCTTTTGGTACATACCTGCAACAGAAAATTCAAAATTTTTATTTAAATTTTATTAATTTTATTAATTTTTATTTAAAAATAAAATTATTTTGTAGGAAATTTAATTTTCTATAAAAAGGTTTTTTCAACAGATAATAATTATTTAAAATATCATAATAATAATAATAATTAAAATTTCAATAATTCATAATCGGCAAAATATACGCAAACATTAATGCACATAAATTTAAATATTGATCAAAAAGAATTAATAATGATTTTCAATTCATACTCCTACTTTTCGTCAATCATTGAATATGAAAAAAAAAATTCAAAAAAGTGGAGCTTTATTACGAATTAATCGGTCCAGAAGTTTCATTTTATCAGAAATAAACTCATCGATGAATATTCAAAAAATAACATCATAATAAATAATAATTTTAAACTTTTCATCACGGCCAAGCGATTTATAAAACCTAAACTTTAATCGGGAATTAATTAACAATGTGTGCTAAAAAAAAAAAAAAACACCAGCAAATAATTTTTTTTCTAATCTCAAAGTGAAGAGAAGAATTAAAAAAATAAATTAATCAGTAATTTCCACGAAAAAAAGTAATTTAAATATTTAAACACCCACATATCGGCTATATTTGCTTCCAACTTTCCACTTAAGTTCCCCTATGGCAAAAATGAATTTTTTTTTTCTCTCCAAAAAATCTATTTCGTCTATCAGCATTTATAAATCGTCTGGCCGTGATCAAATTTTTTTTCCAGACAGCAAACAAAAGATCCCCGATCCTGGCAATTAAAAAATAATAAATTATATTTTTTTATACTTAAAAAAAAAAAAAAGTTCGGGACGGTTCTAATGGACGCGGGTGTCGCTGAAGAGTTTGCGGGTGCAGCAAAGTTCAAGCAAAGACACCAAAGGGACAGGAGAGACCAACAGAAAGCGTAATTTAAATAACAGTCGAACACAACTCGAACCAGCGGAGTAAGAGGAAGATTCTCTCCAGACAGAGAAGAGAAAACAGAATGTGATTTGCTCGCGCCCAATGACGCGGATCCACTAGTTAGAGCACCTTTACCTACACCTCAGCGCCACCTCTGTTCGAGTTTCAATCTACGGTTGAATCTACATTACTGGGAGCAACTCGTTAATATTTATCAGGGAACATCCTTCTAGGATCATTCCGCCCCCATTTGTGGTCCCTTTACCCATAGTGATTGGCTTCGTTAATTGTTTGCTCGACAGTTCTGTCCCATCCGTTTAAAGTACTTTACTTAACTCTTCTTATCGCAAAGACAAATCGTGACTTAAATTTAAGTTTACTCTTTTCATTTATGTTTCAACTTTTGTTCTTACTGTCGTCCGGGGACACTATTCACTGTTTTTAACGATTTTATGAAAGCAGCATTAGAATTAGTATTAGCATTAGTGAGTTATTCATTTAATTCTAGAAGAAATAAGAAAAAAAAATTTTTTTTTATTTGTTTTCAGGGAAATTATCTTTCATTGCACGATAATCGGCTTAGTTATTGATCAAAATGAAAAATATGATCAAAGTGAGAAAATTTAGCGAGCATGCGCCACCTATCGGAAATTTTAAAAAACTAAGTTTTTTTAAAATTAATTTACAAAGATTTTAGACTATATTGAGCTTGATATGATTATTTTTTACGTCGGGATGATATAAATATAAAAAATATTTTAGAATTATAAATCAGATTAAGATCTCAATGTCACATAATAACTAAATCCAAAAGCTTTTCATAAAACAGCAGGTCAAAAGTTCGATTGACTCCAAACACTGATGAATATTTCCATACTCTGAAATTAAACACTGTCACCGGACAAAAACTTTCAATACTCTGCAATTCGATACGAATATATATCACCAAATTGAACTGAAACATTTCATGTGTTCCCTTTGATCAGATATTAAATGCAAAATTATTTGATCAACTGGTCGAGTATTATTGAGTACTATAATTAGGTGATGCGGAGTTATTATTCGTATGAACAAATTTTGTATCGAGATATTAATAACAGATGAAATAAAACTTCCCGTCAGTCGAAAATGGTTATTGCTTTTTGATTCAATAACTAAGCGCTTTTGTCCTAGTGAATCACCACTGTAAAAATTTTTATTAGTTTCCATTGAGATAGATCATCTGCCCTTTTCTATTTTTTTTTTTTATATTAAAATAGTCAACTATTAAAATTAGAATAATTTTCAAAAAAGCTCCAAAATGATTGATTAAAAAAAAAATAGTTTAAAAGTAAGCATGCACTTGGCGCTAGCTCGGAAATCTAAACTCATGATGGTATTTGCGAGAGTGGAGCGGACGGTTCTTTAACCCCCCGGTAGTTCACCCCCAAACTCTGAACTCCTTTAACCCCCTCTCAACCCCGGGTTTTCTCTCGGGAGTAGTCACGAAGCTCTTCTTCTTGTTCTTCTTGTAGTTCCTCTACAAGACTGGCGGTGGTACATATATCTGTATGTATGTATGTGTACATTACGGGTAGCTTCTATCTTTCGACCCGATTTTGTCCTGGTACCACCTACTCCTCAGCGATAATACTTTAGGAGTCTTGTCGCTATTCCTCCTGCATTTACGACGTCCTAAGAGAAGAACGACCGAGATAGAGATAGACAAAGAGGGATAAGGATACCAGGAATAAGGAACAAGCTCACTAAAAAATAACAAAATAACAATAAAAAATGTAAGATAAAGATAAAAATAAAAAATAAAATAATAAGAAAGAGAAATAATAAAGTTTAGGAGAAGCTCGGTAAAATATCTTGTACTTGTTATTTCTTCTTGGGGGTACGTTAGTCGGTGATTCAAAACTTTTTCCTTCTTAAAAAAGGCTTGTACATACATTTGTATGTATAAGCCATGTATATGGGCTCATGGATAGGGAAATAAAACGATCGAGTGGGTTGTAGAGACGCCGGTACCTCCCGCGAGATTCTAGTCGAGTAGTTTCATAAAATAAGAATAAGACGGATATATATATATATATATATATATATATATATATATATATATATATATATATATATATATATATATATATATATATATATATATATATCAAGACTAGTTTTAGAAGAGACATCAATTGTTTAAATTGTTTACATTGATATATATACGAGACTATTTCTTGAATATCGATTCACCTATTTTTTAAATTTATTCCAGGTCATGTTGCGATTTTATTTATCATCATAAATATACATTTCAAGTATTTATTCAACTTTTAAATAAACCAAACGTTATCGTCTTTCGGGGTTTTATTTTTAGAAGGAATTTTGTCGAGATCCTATTATTGCATTCATTTTTGCAAGAATTTTTATGATTTTAACAGTTTTCGTTAATACTATGGCCATAATGCCCCTTAATTTTGAAGGAAGCTTAATGAAACTGAAGGAGCTTTTTCTTAGAGGTATTTTTGAGGTTCAGTTTGAATTTGAAACAAATCGATCGATTAGTTTCAAAATGGCGGCTATTAGCCGCCATTTTAAAAAATTTCAAATAATTTTATTAAAAATTGATTCGTTTGAAATAAAAGAATTTCTTTCCGTGACTCATCGAGCTCCAAGACGTATTATCTACAGATGAGACGAATAGATTTGAATAAATTCCCAAAAAAGATATATTTAAAGTAAAAAATCTTGTTAAATTAATGCAAATAGAGATTAAATAGAATAATTATAAAATTACAGTATGTGATATGATAAGGAAGCTATTCATTAGATCCGATCGTTATTTATCTCGAATAAGGTCATCGCGTTGACACGGAGATTTTTTTTACTCTCAGTTTTTTAATACTCTCTCACATTTATCTTTCCAAGCAACACTTGTTTTTACGGGACTAAAATGTGTGTCTATTTTATTTATTAAGATAAAGTAAGTGTCCCACGTGAAATATATCCATGTCTTGCGATTGACGGAATTTCATTTTAATTTTTAACTCTATAAAAAATAAATAAAGATTCTTCTATTTATAAATTTTTGCTCTTTTCAAGATCGGAATTTTTAAAAAAAATCGGCTCGTTTAAATCTATTTTTATCGTATAAAGTCTATTGAAGAAAACAGTTCAAGATAACTGATTTTCAGCGTATAATTGAGCAACGGATGAAAATTTACAGATATTTATAGAAATATGTAACCTACATTATTATTAAATTATCGAGTTCTTGTGAGTTTAATCTTATATATCTTGATAAATAAAATTTTCTAGCATCTAGAGACAATTGTTTACGACAATAAAAAATAGAACCGGTCTCTTGATTTTGACTTTAATTGTTAATTACAATTCGTCTGCCTTTAATTATTTTTACCGTGTCAATATTTAACAGAGAAAGAATGAGCTCGGAAATAAGCTACTGTTTTATTCACGCCCGGAATCGAACCAGGTACTTAAAAATTTATAGCTAGTCCAGGAGCTAGTCCAGAAGTCAACTGACCAATAATAGACTCTTGGTCATTAATTATTTAGCCAAATAAAGTACAACCGGGAATTGCTTAGCTTATTTAAGGGGAAATGTTTAATATTTTTATTTTAAACTTTAATAATATGCTGAAAAATTTGAAGTAATTTTTCGTACTTATTCCTCGCGATAAATGAAGTTTTAAATAAATTTATACTGCCAATTAAAATTCTCGGGACTTTTAACGAGTCAATTTATAAAAATAAACTTTTTTACCGTATTTTATAAATAAATACATCAAAAAATAGAGTAAGAAGGCTCGGGGTGAAAATTATAATAACAAAATATAAATAATATGGATTTAGTGTTTTAATTAATAACGTAGTTGCGTTAATTAGACGACATTTATCTGCATGCCTTGTGTCAGCTGAGAAATCTCAAAGCCCGCAAGAATTCGTTCCGAGCGAAATGGATGAGACCCAGACGATCGAATAAGTTTCGGTGTCCCTTATATTACTTATATTTTTATTTATGTTTGCGTTTGTATATGTGGTTGATAAAGAAGACGACTGAGAATAAGAAGAAGAAATGGGCGGGTAACTGGGAGTGCCATGATACGACAACAAGTACCGTGTACATCGTGAAAAAATGTTGAGTGACTTTTATTTGGTATAAAGAAGTTAGGCTGCCTAGGTAATAAAAATATAAATAAATATTGTAAGTTTATACGAAACACGAATGGATGTGTTCTGGATAAAATGTATGCTGAAAAATTGATTTAATGACAAAAAAAGAGGATAGAAGATTGTTGGTTTTTATTTTTGGAGACGGAATATTTTAATTTTTAAATTCACTGGGTAGAATCGGCTCGGAAAAAATTATGTGAATAATTATCTACGAACTTTTGATCTTTTGGGGAATAGCGACGAAGATCAGTGTATTTATCGCGAATGTGAGTGTGTTAGGACACGGGTTTGGGTGACAATTGATAAAAATCGAGTCGGAAATCGAAATTGGATATTTTTTTTAGAGGTGCCAAAATTTTTAAAATTAAATATAATGGTAAAATTTTGAATTATTTGACCGATCTGGATTATTTTTAAATTTGGACTTAAGAATTGGCTTTAAATTAAGTATGTTGGGTTTTATTGAGAATTTTGGACGGTATTGTCGTGATAAATGGAAATAAAAAAAATTATTTTGATTCAAAAAACAAAATTTGAACCAAAAAATTTCTAAATACTGGCTAAAAATATTTAAATAAATTTTTTTCTTCTATAAAAAATGAAAAAAATGAATCTAAATTGGTAAAAACTAAAAGAGATTTTTTTGTGTAATAAATTGTGGGTAGAATAATTGGTCATAAAAGTCTGAAAAGAAAAAAAAGTTGTCAAATTTCAAAAAAGATAAATCCTAGATAAAATTGTCACTCCACTGAAGTAAGCCCCAGCAGAGAGACTTAAAATTGAATTAAGAATTTCCCTTAATAAACGATGTAAGAAAAAAATAGTTTGACGTCCTGTGACACTAGGAAAGTGATAAAAAGGCAAATAGAGAGGATTAACCGGGGAATCGAGGGGAGGTGGGAGGAGTTTATTCATCTTATTCAGCGGAGAAGTCTATTAGCGATCGTGGGGATTTTTCATTGTGGCTAATACCCTTTTGTCTACTCGAAAACAGTTTGCCTGTAGGACAGCACTCGGTTCCCTGGTTCCGGGATAGGATATAGGAACAGAGATTGGCAAACGGGCGTTCTCTATAAATAAAGTCGTAAAACGTTCTCGGTGAACGAGAAAGGGATGAATACGAGCCATTGCTCTCAGAAAGTTGGACGTGGATATTGTTGGAAAGTAGGTAGACCGTCTGGCTTCGATTCTCTTCTTACTCTTTAGTCTTCTTATTAATGGAACATCATTTTACTCCCCCGACACTTTACCCTCCATAATCATCCAATAAAACGGATTATTCCTCCTTTAACCTCCAAAAATTTACACCTCTGCCTACTGGGTCATTATTATTCCTATTTATTTTTTATATATTTATATTTATTCCTTTCGAATTCAATCTTCCCACGCGAATTTTACTTCGTGATCGGAAATAATGATACTTGAAAAAATTTAAGCGTTAAATCAATATTTATTCAAATTTATATCATGACAAGTCGAAAAGATTGGACATTTATTCTTGTTGGAAAAAATTTATGTTAAAAATATGAAAAATACGTTTTTAGAAGTTAATTTTTGAACGGATTTTAATTGTAATAAAAAATTGATTGTGAGCTTTAAAAATTTTATTTTTTTTTTATTTTTTTTTTTTTTTTTTTTTTTCATTTAGAACAACAGAAAAAAAATTATTAAAAAATTAAATTTTCAAAATTTTTAGAAAACTTCAAATTAGCAGCTCAATTTTTTTCCTGCAATTTCTTTAGATTTAAAATTATTATAAATGTTTATTTTTTTCGATTAAAATTTAATTTGCTTAAAAAATTTTTAGAAATTTTTTTTTCCATTTAATTTTTTTCAATTTCTGAATAAAAATCCATTTGAAAAATAATTTATCACAAATATTTAAAATTTTTCCATTATCCATTGGCAGACAAAGCAAAAACAAAAGCGAGTGGTATATTGACGGATATTAAGTCAAAATTAAATGATAGATGAGTACAAAATATATGAAATATCCATATATGAATACCGGCGGATCCAGAAGTGAGGAGGAGGTCGGCGACAGGGTGGATAGAATTTAAACTGCATCAGACAGCAACTGGCATGGTTATATTTTATGTACCAAAGTGCCAAGTAAAGGGGAAAGGGTGGGGGTGAAAGTGGGAGGTAATGGATAACAGGGAAAGAGCCAGCCGGGGTGGTGCAGAGACATATCCGGTGTATATAGAGTATTAGTGTTGCTACTCACTCTCTGCACCTCCATCTCCATCTAAACCATTCACTCTCTGCATTATTATTATCCTCCTCCTCCTCTGTATAGATCTATAGATATATAGATATATAGATATATTTATGTGTAGTGGGTACACAAGAGTGCTGGGACACGTTGTTCATGGGCATGTCTCCACCAGTTACTTGGTGGTATAAACTAACGCCCTTGAAAACCGCGTAGGATGTTAACGCGCGTTTGCTCATACTCGGTTCAGTTCAGAGTTGTTGTTGCTGCTGCTCGACTATTACTCTGTATATCTCTGTATATCTATACAACATCTAAAAACAGACAAAATGTATAGATATAGAGGTGGTTGGGCATGACCGATAAACTTTTTCAACGTCGCGACAACAATCAAGCCACTTTGTCGCGAAATACATCACCGTTATTTTGATTCTTTAACAACGAGGCTCCTGTCAACGTCTGCCCGCTCGGTGAAGTTCAATTTGAATCCACTAACTTAATTGTTTAAATTTACTTTTAACCGACATTTTATTTATTTACGACTTTTAATAAAACTGTCATTGATTTCCCCTTTTTTTAGCTTTTAACTTTTTGTTTTCATTGCGGCGAAACTTTAAATTGCTTTTATTTCCTAGTGGGAATTTTATACTTTATTGATTTTTCAATATTAAATTTGTTAACTTTGTTTTTCGAGGTTTCAGATTTTGCAACTATTATTGTGTCATTTTTTTAGGTCTTATTTTTTTAGGTATTACAAAAAAAAAAAAATAGGATTAATAAATTTAAAATAGCTCCATTTATTATTTTGAAGGAACTTTTTGTTTTGTATTTCCGTGTAATATTTCATAACACAAAATCCATAACTTAATTCCATCTGATTAGAGTTTCTGTAATTTCACGTGAGTGTTTTGAATGCGATAATTTGAGAATATAAGTGAGAAACAAGCTCTGGAGAGAAGCTAGAGAAGCTTTCTCCATCCACCTGACACCTCATAACAGGAAATTTTCCTTTTCTCTCAGTGAAAGCTCCTCAAGTTTCAACTCCTCAGTTCTTCAGTTAGTACCTGTGCTGAGTACGAACATACCTATAGTGTAAGAGCAAAGAGGAGGCTGGGGTGGTTATTCTCAGCTACAACATTACCTGCTCTTACTTTTCTCCTTTCTGTTGGTCCTAAAGAGTGACTCTTGAATCTTCTTGTCTTGTGTATTTTGTTTCGCCGGTACGGAGAAGACGGAAAAACAACCAAAGTAAGGAAAGAAGACGCCGCTGACATCATTGCCGAAGATATCTGACATTTTCCCATTAAAGTATGCCATTTAATGCCCCGGAGCTTCCTCAAGGAATGAGAATAATTTCGCGTGTAGTCTCGCCCTGTCTGTCCAGCTGACAACTAAATTAACTTTAGTCTTTACTTGTGTCTTCTGTATTCTGTCTTTTCGCTCCTCTCTTCTGTCTCTTGTACTTTTACTTGGATTCATACAAGCACAATTACAATTACCCCTAATAAACACACACACATACAGGGACATTCCATGGTTATAATTTATTCGAGTTTTGTTTTATCTTTCTCTTTTATACTCTATATAGTTCCTCTCCTAAATATTCCCCCCTATTAATTTTCATACTTTAACGTGTGTTTGTCGTATTTATACTTTATTAACTATTCTCGGAAAATGTTTAATTAATTTTGCCTATCACTTTGTTTACTCAGTCTCGTGTATGAAAATTAAATATATATATATATATATATATATATATATATATATATATATATATATATATATATATATATATATATATATATATATATATATATATACCGACTAGAGGGTAATATCGTTTTTAATTATAGCATATCATATTATATCGCATATATACTTAAGGTTAAAACACATGTATTTTTTTAAAGTTTTATCATTTACTTTTGAAAATAGATTCATTTAATTAAAAGTTTTGTCATCACTCGGGTCAACTTTTTAAGATGAATTCGTGATATTACTATATTATTATTATTAAATATAACAATAGATTTCTGTTAAAATTAATAGTGTCAGCTGCTAAAGTATAAATGTACTTTTGTTAATTAATTTTTAAATTTGAGTGACATTTTAATTCTATTTTAGTTAAGTTTCTTTCGTAAATGTCATGTTATTTATTTGCGGATTTTAACTTTTCAGTTTTTTGATTGGACAAAGTCTTAAGACAGTTTTAATTTTAAGTTAATTAAAAAATTTAAATGTCAATTTTATTAATTATGCCTAGAAAAAAAATTTTTCTGTGGCTATATATGATTCAATATAATCATAAATATCCACACAGAATTTTTTTAATAAAATTAGTTTTATAAATTTCCAACAGGTGGCGCATGATCGCTAATTTTTATCACTACAAGAGAGTTAACTTTCAAAATCTAAATAATTTCTTATTAAAATTTTTTAACCAGTTTTTAATCAATTTAATAGATTAATTGATCTCCAGATTTATAGAAAAAATAAAAATTTATTACAAATTGATCAGATTAAATTGCATTAACCTAAATAAAAATTTTTTCAATCAAACATTTACAGATGTATACCCTTGGGTTAAAATTTACCCAGAAAAAAAAAAACTAGATTAGTTTAATTAACCAACTGAAAAGACATCCCCGAAATAATAAATTCAGTTTACCACTGAAAGCAGCCGAGTATCGTCAACGAAAAACGTCACCGTAAAAAATAAATAGTCGTGTATCGGCAGGAAGAGTAAAAGAAAAAAACGAACCAAGGGAGTAAAAAAAAAAAAAAAAAAAAAAAAAAGCGCAAGGACAAGAAAATAAAATGGATAACGTAAGAAAGGAGGACTAGACTGAAAATGAGGACAGAGAAAAGATACGTAGTAGTCTATATGTATAGCAACACACGTAGGAGGAAACGACCCGTGACTATTCGGGACTTTCCACTCGAGCCCATCTCCATCTCCATCCCCTAGCCTCTCTTTCCCGTCTTACATTCGGTAGATGCCCCGAGGACACGAGGATGCTTCGATACCCAGGAGATTTCACGCAATACACTTTGCTGGATACGGAAAAACAAAACAAGAGCTCGGGCTGAACGAAAACGAAACGATAGACCGAAATAAGGCGAGCAAACAGGAATCGAAAACAAAAAAACGGCATAACAGAAGAAGGCAAATAAATAAATAAAATAAAAGGAGCTGGGAGCTGATGCTGATGCTCAAACTGGAACTGGAGCTGGAGAAAAGACCAAAACCAAATAAACCGCGAGTGGAGGGTGATATAGCAAGTTCCTCTATCAATATCTAGCTTGGACTGTGCTCTGCCAGGGTTCCACCGAGATCCCTGGTATTGGTTAAGGTTAAGACGTATATCGAAGACGTTAAGACTGAATTTCTGTATGTCTGTATGTCTGCACGGTGTTTAGTTTGGTATAGATGGAAAAGGCGGCAAACAACCTACCAATTGGAGGGTCCGGAAGCCTCAGGCGAGGGATAATGTGCGGCAATGTACCAGCTGCACGGTACGATGAGCAATATCTCTCAATTACTATCCTCGAATTACTGTTGCTGTTTCTGCACTTGTACTTATACTTAAACTAGTACTAGTATTGATACTACTGGTAATGGTGATGGTGGTGCTTTTGCCAGTTAACTGGCTCTTCCTCTTTCTCTTCCTTCAACCCTATATGATGAACATGGAGACCGGGAGAAGCATGTCCAAAATAATGAGCCTCAAAAGTTGTTTTGTTGTGGAAACCTCGAGATCAAAACTCTCCTTTAACTAAACTTCTGGCTTCTGAAAGGAACAACAGCCGCAGAACTTCGGCTCCATCTTTGAAACGTCTATTGAAAGGTTCAATGCAGTCATGTTGGTTAGCAACATTAACCTGTTAGCTAGGTTCCTGTTATTAAGCTCAAATCGAAGACTCCTTTCGATTAATACGTCTTGAAGGCTACTTCTATTGTTTTCCAAAGTCAGCCGGTTGTTTTGAAGTTGATTGATCATTATCATTATCTTTACTGTTGGTGAGGGATCAATCAAAGTTAAAAATTCGTCATGTAGTTATTATTCTATTGTCATGAGATTTATTGGAAATTTTATGGTGTTATTTTTGGACCGATGATAGCGAATTGATTTATTAGGTGACTTATTAGATGGAGGGACTAATTTTGGTGATAATTTAGCTTTTGCTACGGTCAGCTGGACTGTAATCTATCTATTTTGTTGAAGAAATTTTGAAAAAAATTAATGAGCATCAAATATGTAATAGCACAAAAAAATAATTTTTATTGAAAAAGAGCCGGCGTGAAGCAGCGGAGCATAATGGAGCCAATATAAATATTTAAAAAAGAAAGCTCTGGGCAATAAGTCGGAAGAAAAGTGACGGGTGAGGAGGAAGCTTAAAACAAATACCAAAAATGCGATATAACTCGAGTAGGACAAGCACCAAGTACAGAGTACGTAGGAGGCAGAAAGGTGTAATATATAGTCCTAGATATAAACTTGATATTGTAAAACACAGGATAGCTCTGGGTCACGTAGGCACCATGATCTTTCCTCTTGTCCCGGTTGTCTAACATGAACCGAGGAATGCGTAAATGGTCTTCTGTCTGCTCGCGAACGTTTCATGACTCCGCAAACATTTTTTACGAGTTATAAAGTATCCGGATTGAGGCGCCGTGGAAGCAAAAATTTTGAAAAAATTTATTTTGGTCAATAGTTAAAATGATAGTATGGAAAAAATAATTTTCCTTATTCGATGTAAATATTATTCTCAATTAACGAAAATCTCTTTCGAAAAAAAAATTCAGAGACGAATTTAAATATTGAATTTTCTGTGATGCAAAAAAGGCGCAATGTTTTCTAATAAACTTTTCTAATTAAATGAAATTTCTTTGTTTCCTGATTGACGACGTCATTAATCCGCAAGATCTAAATTGAGATTAAGCTAATTTTGTAGGATCGAGATATACGGCGCCGGTGTTCTTCCATCGTCCTCAGTTCTCTATCCTCGACTCTGTTGGATTATTCGGGGGCATCCTACGGGACTTTTTCATCATTAGAAGAGGCGCTTGCGGAAACGACCAGCCGGTAGTTAAATAAAGACACTCACTGAATTAAGAGGGATGGTGAATAAAAAGGGCGAAAAAACCGACCGGCGAAGGAGATAACGACGTGTGGGAATTTATTAATCTCTGATTGAATTCTTTATTTATTTTATCAACAAATCGCATTATCATCATTCCTCTTTTTATTTTTATTGTATTATGATCATCATCGAAAAAATAGAAGACAAATGTATTAGACAGCGACACCCCGATTGCTGGATAATTGACGGAAAATTACGAAGAGAGATGAAGAAGACACAGAAGAAGAAGAAGAAGTAAGAGGTCACCGAGCCTGGACTCCGGAGCTGAGGAAGGAGAAAGAGCCAAGTTATTTTACCCTTGGGACGGATGGTGGATAGTATGTAAGGGAATGGAGGACCTTCCGCTGTATATGTGCTCTTCCGGAACGAGAGCCTCGGGGGTCAGCTCGCCAATAGCGGTCAGCGGGATAGTTGAGAATCTGCTCTGATTTTTCGATTTTTCCTCCTCGTCCTCGTCCTTGTCCCCAAGTTGTTCTTTTAACTTGTTTTCCAGGGTGTAGAGACCGACCGGACCCGAGCTTGCGATAATGGTGGTCGGGTTGTGTACAAGCTCAAGAAACCAAACTCAAAACTTTTACGGTGATAGAAAAGAAACCAGTCGCCGGGGATGAAAAGGCTAATGTTGTTCGGGGATGACCTACATAACCTACTAATTTTACGGGTTTATTGCGTGAAATTCAATTTTTGTGAGGCAAGAATTTTAGTGGAAGTTTTTTTTTTTTTTTTTTTTTTGAAATTTTTATATTTTATAGTGGAAAAAATTGAATATTGGTGATGAAATTTTATAGTTTTTATTTTTGAACTTTTTTTTTTTTTTTTAGAGGGAAATTAAAAAATTTTAGGATCAATAAAGAGTTTGTCAGTGATGTCATAATTGATGGAAATGATGTAAAATTTCTTGAATAAATTTTAACTGAATCTGTGCAAAGTAAAAAAAAAATCTAAAATAAGAACTCTAATCAGGAATAGAAAAAATGAGCTATAAAAGTCAGAGGACGGAAACATTTACAAGATTACTAAATCTTAAATTAAAAAGTTAGTTTGCGCTATTAATCAGGAGCGCGTAAACTTTTAAAAATATAAAGTTAAGCCCCATTATCAGTTTTTAGTTAAAGTACATTACAATATAGCAAATACAAGTTATTTGCCGTGATATTTTTAGACAGGTACTTTGTCTTGGATAGTTCCATCACCGTCTCGAGCCAACAGAACTAAAAGACTCGAGACAGCTACTTATTTTTATTTATATTTTTACTCTAGCTCTCCTCTGAAACAACATTTTTTCTCCTTTCATTTTTATCTTTTTCATTTTTAAAAAGTTTTGTTCTATTCATCTTGTTCTTCCGAAGCAGAACTTCTGCTATACCTATAACCTTCCACCTTCTTTAAAATGATCCTTTTATTTCCTGTCTATATAACTTCAGTCTCCTTTAGAGTTTTCTTGCCCAGTTTATTTTACACTCCAGCACATGGTTCACTCTACTGTACTCTGCTCTTCCTCTTCCTCACTACTCTTTTATACGACGTCATATCAATGATGGGACAGTATTGCTACTGATGGAGATAGAGACACCAGAGATCGAAAACCAACCACCGACTGAGAGAAGAGATAAGATGTATCTAGTTGCCGAAAGGAAAGACCGGTAATAAAGTCTGATAAAATCGAAGAAATAAAAAATTGAGGCTCTTTCTGGTTTGTAGGTACCGACATCTAAGCAAAAGAATGACCAACTTCGGTATTTAGAACCAATATTTTACCAAAAGTGCAAAAATAACAACGAAATTATCAACTTTTAGCTTTTTGAGATTTTTATAACAGCCGCCATTTTGAATTTAATCGACCGATTTTGTTTATTTTGAAAGACAACCTCAAGAACATCTCAAAGAAGAAGGCTCTTCAGTTTTGTAGACTTCTCTTCAATATTGTGGGTAATATGGCCATTAGATCTATTTTTGAAAATGAGAGATGATCAATTTTCAAACTATTGAGAGCTGTATCATTTTTTTAATGGTCCAGGTTGCTCCAGAGCTTATACCTGTGGATATTAATGAATAAAGAAGATGTTGTACGTCTATTGAATCACTGCGGAACTATTAATGACACAAGTGTGCATGCTTATAGCGAAACTTGAGTACAGATAGAAAGCCATTAGCGCCTTTGCAATTAAGTGAACACTTTGAGCGTGCACGATACCTTTTCGATATCCGCATAAACTTGATGAGGGTGCTGTAAATTAATTAACTGTAATGGTACATGGTACATTCACCAGTTTCATTACAAGCGCTCAAGCAAAAGGGAATATTATTGGAATTATTTATTAGTTACTTTGTGTACTAATACTGCGCTTTGTTTCGTTGAAGTGTAATAGTCTCTCGACGGGAAAAATATTAAAACAAGAGATACTTTTTATTTTAAATATTAAATGTCTGCTTCTTCATCAATGCTAACGATACTATTTTTATTATCGTACTCTCATTTTACTTTACAATCAATTTTTTTATCAATTTAAAAAACGTAGTTATAAATTTTTCCTCTTTAAACATTTTAATAATACCCGCCATTTTGAAACTAATCGACCGATTTTGATCAAACTTAAACTGAAGCTTAAAGACATCTCAAAAAAGATCGCCCTTCAGTTTAATTAAGATTCCTTCAAAATTGTGGGCAATACGGTCATGGACAGTTGGAATAAACAACAAAACAGACGAATTTTAGTTGTCGTAAAAGTATTAACAGTTTAATTCAATAAAACAGATGGAGATAAAGCGATTAGGATGAAATAGAAGCGCAAAAGCAAACAGTTTAATGAATTTGATTTAAATGATGATCTATTAATAGTATTTGCAGATGAATTAAACGGTAAATGTTGTAAATGAAATAAATGGTTGGCAAACAACAACAACAGGAGATAGAAGATGAAGCTAGATCTACAACAGCAGCAGCAGCAGCAGCAGCAGCAGCAGCAGAAGGAGCAGAAGGAGCCAGTTAGTTGATACGAGACGATAGTGTTACGGAGGATATATACTGGTGTATATTATATACCTTTCGGGTTTGGGGTGGTGGTGTACTGTTATAGTTTGGTACTCGAGCAGTGACAGTAGGAATGTGGAAGCGTAAGTGGGTGGAGGATCTATTGGTAGACCGGGTGTTTGAGTATGTGAGCTCTGGGAGTAAGAGCCGCCAGGGTGAGGGAATACAACTAATTAGTAAATAAACAATCAGGCTAACTAACGTCGCCTCGACTAACGGGAACAGGCCGCAAACTGGCGGGCTGTACATTCAAACCACAAATGCTATGTAAAGCCACCGGTGAAACAGACACTGCGAATTCACGGGGCACTAATCGACTCGTTGATACTCAGCTCTTGTATATCTATGGAATCTCGGTGTGTGGATGTGTGAATCTGGGGATGTGTGTGCACACAGATCGGTGATGTTGGTACGGACGCTACAGCCAATTTTCTGTAATCATACTCGCTCTACTTATTCGAGTATCAACAGCAGCAACAACATCCAAACCGGGAACTGGCAACCGGGAACCGGCTACATCCGAGTCCTCATCATCATCTGCTATCCTCCACTCTGTGTGCCCTTGAATTACTCTTGTGGTATCCTTAAATAATGTTTGCTCTACTGATGGATTATTTATTTAGCTATCCAATTAATTAGAGAACTCCCGGTTATTTAATTGTTAATTTAACTGCAAATATGCTGAGATTCCACGTGTTCAGAGTCATTTGGGTGGATGAAGTTTACATAGTTGCAAATTTTTGTCATCAAATTTTGAAGATAAAATTACTTGATCTAAAAAGAAAAAAAAAAAAAAAATTAAAACCCAATAAAAAAAAATGTCACGCGCAATTAACCAATTTCTAACCTCAAGCATCACAAAATGATAAACTCAGCATAACGAAATCTAAACATGAGAGTGACAACATAAAGATAGCGACAAGTTAAAAGGCATCTGTCTCTCACGTCTGGTTGTCAGTAAATTTGAAAATTCGAGGAAGCTTATAATTTCCGGCCGGGTGTGAATATTTCCAAGTCATTTGGGCGTAGATTGGCTTGTTAACAACTTTTTCAGTGCACCGTCTCCGTCTCAGAGTCCCGCAGGACCTTGACGACTTTACGTCGCCAACTTCTCGACAGAGCGACTATAGATATAGATCGAGAGTCACAGCATGCGTCGGCGCGTCTTTTCGTCTCATCTTATTCTTTCTTTTGGTTGAGTTTGTTGTAGGCCTGGTGTCTGACTCTTCTATCCTACGGAATAAGAACCTGGAACGGAGAATCCAGAATACGGGGTCTGTACTCTTAACCGCGTACACGTGACGGCTGTCAGACGTCGGGCGGCGGTTCGCGGGGAGGTAAAAACTACGTGATAAACGACGTCGCCGGTTTCGTTCGTTCTCTTATTTTTTTCAGGGTTTCTGCGTTTCTTATTTCTACCCTCCATGATCTCCTCTTGAAGCCTCTCGTTTCGTCTCACCAGAAAATACCTTCTTCTATCTTCTATCTTTGCTGGTACAACTTATGAAATTACCACCCGGCACCTTATAAACCTTCAATGTTATTCTATTCGATTCGCGTTAATCCCAGTTCACTGGGTTCCAATTCTCCTACCGGAAAAACCCCCGCCGTCTAAATACTCTCGAGCATACGGTGTAATATCAATGCAAATTAAAAAAGTTTCCCGCAAATTACTAAATAAATATTAATTATTATTTATACTTATTTAATTGAACTTTTTAATTCTAACCGCGGGTCCGTTTGAGCTTAACCGTGTTTTATTGGTTTTATTTGTTGAGCCATCGATGTGCATTAATATTATCGACAATCTACAATATACAACAGTAATTATTATTTAGATTTAATTAGTATATTATACTTGATAATTATATTGCGCTTTATTTAATGTCTGTGCATGCTCCATGCATTCCATTTAATAAATTTGTTTACTTTGAATTTCATGTAATTGAACAGTTATATTGTAATTGCCAGTTATATTTTTGATGCTTTATTCATAATTAATAATTGTTAATTAAATTAGTGGTGATTTTTTTAATCCTTCATAAACATTTTTTACCCCAAAGATTCTATTAAAATTTTTTTTTGCTAGACTTGGGCAATTATTTTGCATGATTTTGTAATGTAACGATGAATTTTCATTCTACCAACTCTCTCATAATCAAAAGTCTTATTTATTCAAAGTAAAAATTTTTAGAATATTTTTATTTAAAAAAAATTATTAATAAATTTAATTGTTGATAATTAAACATTTAAAGTGTAGTAAAGATTTAATTACAATATACTAAAGCCATTTAATTATAATTAATTATCTGACTGTACTGAAATAAGTCCTAACTGTAATTAAATTTTCATTAATTGCAAAAGTTGTTATCTTGTCGTTAAAAAATATGAAATTTTTTTCATTTTCTATTTTATCGTAAAATATTTTTAACTTTTTATTTGACTTGTTGAATTACCGAAAAAAGGCATAATTCACCTGAAGCAAGACGCAAAGCACTCGAGAGTTGTGAAAAATAAATAAGCGCAATAACAATTATTTGGCGTGCAATATTTCAGAGAATTCGGAGTAAAATATATAAATGTATAAAATGTATAAAAAATAGTAAAATAAGTAAAGGCGAGTGTCAGGTTCCGGGTGTTCAATAGTTTAGGCAGTGCAAACATTTAAAATACAATGTTCAGTAAAAACACGCGATGGAAATATCTTAGAGGTCGGAGGAGGAAAAGAACATAGAAATAATAGAGAAAATGCAAGAGGTTTTCTGGTAGCTCGATTAAGGTAACTACGTCTCGAAGGGAAAAAAAGACACTGACTGCGGAAGTATTTTTCCCTTGAGAGCCAAGACGATAAGCAGAGTTGTTCGAGATAAGAAGCTATCTCTCTTTCTCGCTTTCTTTCTTTCTTCTTCCACGGCTCGTCTTCCTTTTATTTCCAACTAAACCGCAGGAGCATCTATTGCGCTCTTTCTTATTTCATGATCGCTATACACTGGCGGGTACTCCCCGTTCGGTGTTCCTCACTCGAGCTCTAACTTAATATATATATGTATATATAAAGTTTATACTGTGAAAGTCAGCTAAGCCGAGGAAGACGAAGACGCCCTCTCGAGAAATGCCAGCAAGTCGTTTCTTTAACCTCGTTATGACTCTGAAAATGTTGAGGGTAAAGAATAGAACCTGAAATAAGGAACATCACAGTCGATCCAGACGCTAATTCAAAATGAGCATGCTATTCCAACGAATAACGTACTTTAATTATTTTACGACGTGACAGGGATAAGAGATGGTGGATTTATCCGCTCAACTTTTAGAGATAAATTTATACTAAATTATCATTTATAATTCATAATATTATACAATACTACGGATTTTTTTATTTTTTTAATTTAACCTTCTTTTGCTATTTTACTCACAGTAAAGCTATTTGTTAGGCCAATTAGTATTGTCTGCTTGTACGTACCTGAAACATAAAAAAATTTTATTTTATTCATTAAAATGTCATTAGTTTTGTTTTTAATTATTTAAAGAATTTTTTTGTTTCAAAAAATTTTAGCAGTGCGAAACTTTCACGCAGAAGAATTGGGTTCGATTCCCAGAGATGGTCAAATAATTTTATTTATAAATTTATTTTTGACTTTTTGGTCTAAAAATAAACTAAAATTCAAAAGTTTAAATTTATCAAGCTAAAAACCGCAAAATAATTATTTCCACACATGTAAATGATGGATCATTTCTCGAGAAGGTTTCTCCAACGTGTTGTATCTGGTATTCGTGTTTTGAAAACATTAATTAAGTGAGGATGCCCCCGTTTTCCAACGCCCTAGCAAAGAACATCCTCCTTTCGTTCTGTTACTTAAGTTGGTGCTTCTCGACGGCACGTAGAGGTTATCTTGGGTGGATCCTTAACTACCACCAACTTACTGAGCTAGGTTATGGCTTGGGCACATATATATATATATATATATATATATATATATATATTTGTTTATACATCACACCAACAGAAGTAACTAAGAGGGAGATGAAGAGAAGAAGGAGCACTTCTTCCACAGACGTTGAGTTGGTCTTATTACTTTGTGGTTTATAAAGAAGAGGCGTCTCCAGGAAATCGGTTGGGCAACACATACGGGAGCTCCACGAATTAACGCAGCCTCGACACGTCTTAATTTAGATGCAGCCGTGCAAGATTGTCGAAACAACTTGACGTTCAAAGGCTAAATCTACTTCCCTCTTCTTGTTTATCGCGTGCGTGGGTATGAGAATGAGAAATATCAAGGAGCACCTCATCTCATCTCATCTCATCTTCTCCAGAGCGAGGGATCAGGGTTCAGTTCATGAGACTGGGTTTTTAAATTTTAAAAATGCCTGATGGAAATAAAAAACATCGTGGTGTTAATCATGTTTTATGGATCGTAAAATCCAGATATATATAATATATAACATATAATATTGAATTTAAAGAGTTGCTTTTAATGTATGGAATTTCATTGGAATATTTTTGACGTTAAGGCTCAAGTGGAGCAAAGGGGACCTTTGCCCGCGATATTACACCTGTGACTCGGCTCCACTGCCTTATTTTAATGCTCCTATGGTTTATACGAATAATAAAAAAAAAAAAAAAAAAAAAAAAAAACGGTTTATCGCTGATGCTGAATTATGTTATTGAATTCCGGAGTTATGGCCTATCATATTTGGTTATTTTATTTTATGGTTTATGGGTTAGATTGTGGTAGTTGGGTTGAGTATTAATTTTGGCTGTTTTTATTAATATTTATTTAAAAGGGATTGAATTTTGAGTGAAAAATAAATTAATTTTGGATTTTTTACAGACATAAAAGTCAAATTAAATAAAAATTAATTATTTTTGGTTTATATTTTTTAAATCAACTCTCTAGTAAGGAGAAAATTTAACGACCATGAGCCACCTGCTGGAATTTTTTGAAACTAACTTTTAAAAAAATTGTATTAAGAGTGATATAAAAATTTGGACATACAAAAAACAGAAAAAATATTTCTCTTGACTTTTTGGCAATAAAAATCACTACATTGGTTTTATTTAAAAAAAAAAAACACCCTCATAAAAATAAAAATTTGCCAGTAAACTTAAGGTGTGCTTATAAATACAAACATAAATCCATAAAATAAATAGCAGTGGCAGAAATAGTATTGCGTCGGTGAATAAAAAGGGATATCAGCTGGGGTAACGTCATTTCGTATGTAATTCACAAGATTAAACGACAAGAACAAGCCATTGGCGGAGTACGGCAGAGGAAGAACAACCGAGTTATAAAGCGGGCTTATATAGCACTACATACATTCTATACGTATAGTAAGTAGTATAATATGCACTGATGGTCACACATGCCGAGAATAAGAGAAAGAGAGAGTGAGCAGGTCGAGATTTGAAAGCGTGATATTTCATGGATGTTGGTGTATTTCGTCGCCTCTATATCCACTCGGTCTTCCTTCACGACGACAGCATCGTTATTTACGAGCCGAGGTATTAACGTTAACGCGTACATGTCCTGTTTTGCTGCGCCTATTCTTGTACTGCATATCTCTGTGTCTGTGTTTATAGTGGCTGTTCTACTCCTTTCTCTCTTGCAGTTATATTTGTCCTTTCCCTTTCTATTTCTCGGCACAACACTTAACACAGCACGTTCATGCACTCAGCAAACGAAGTTGTTTTATTTCTCTTTAAACTTCAGTTGACGACATTCTCGCACTCGGTCCGCAATAGACATGCTGCTGCTGCTGCTGCTGCTGCTGCTGCTGCTGCTGCTACTGCTGGTTGGAGATGCTGGTATTGTGCTGCTCTGGTGCAGGCAATGCCAGTCTTTGAATGCCATGTCCCGACACCATGCATGCCAGTTTCATACCGACACTCCTCAGATCGTGAATCACTCGGCAAACATTATCGTATCACTATCAATATCTTGTACAAGACCAATCATTAATTTCCAGCTTTTATCATGCAAATTTTCATTTAAATAATTATTATGGCTAAGATATTGGAGATACGAAAAAATCATAAGACCTTTTTTGTAGGAAATTTAATTATCTCGTGCCCCTTTGAATAAGAAATGACCTTGCATCTTGTGAACTATTGACATTTTTAAAGATATAAGCTCCTCCCGATGTTATACTCATCAAGACCTTTCATTTAAGTACCCACATCATTTTTTCATAAATTTATATAAATTACATATATGTATATATGAAAAATATATCAAAAATGCATGTGGGTACTCAAATAAGAGCTCTTGAAGAGTGTAACATCAGGATGAACTTATATTTTTAAAAAGGTCAATAGTTAAAAAATTACAGTGCAATTTAACAAAAGTAATTATTTAATAAAGCAAAATTTTATTTATTTATAGTTAAAAGTTAAAAGTGTGAAAATAAATAAACAGCATTGAAAATAATTAATAAATTAAATTCCCCGAGACTTTTAGTATTGAAAAAACTATTAAAAATTTGATTAACCAAATAACTGGGGAAAAAAATGAGACTAGAAACCTGTAGGAATTCGAAGCGTAATTAACGTGAAAGGTAATTTAATTGAAACTTTTCATGCGATACAAATTAGAGTTACACCGAGCAGTATCGCGTACAAGTGATAGGACAGAGAAAAGAGATCATGTAGACAGGACAAGCAACTTCAGTTCGGTATTCACTGCTCGGAAATATCTCTGTCAAGGCATATCGGTCACGGTTGCCGCGTGGTCATGCTATTGCATTTTTGTTTTAATTTTATTTAAACTTGAACCATTCCCGTATCCATTTCCTCATTTTATTTTTGTTTTCTTTTAGCCGGGGGTTCGGTGCGTTCGAGGCTTGCATCTGTAATGAGGCTCGAGCTCGCCTCGGAAAAAATAAATAGAGAGAGTATTGTTATGTCGCCTCCATTTTATTTCTATTCTCTCACTATTTCCTCCCTCCTTGTCCTCTACTTCTCTACTTCTCTACTCCGGGTGCGGACTGTGGAGGAATATAACGCAATATATATCTGTTACTGTCAAATGTTTAGGGGTTCTCTTACACTATTTCTACCGTCTCTTCACTTTGCACTCTGCCGTCGACGGTATGTCCGTTTTGGAGGCTCGAGCCCTTCTCTCTTATTTGTTGTTAAAAACCAGTCTTCGTCCTCCCGACCGACACGAGAAAAATAAAATAAAATTAAATAAATAAATAAATAAGACGAAAGAGGAAAAAGGAAAAACGCAAGTGAGAACAAAATGTTAGTTCAAGTCTCTTGCAACCCTAATCCGGTTTCGCCGTGACACTGGTAAGCGTAACACGTTTTCTACATTCGTACGTGTTTCGCCATTTTTACTTTTTTTATTCTTTTTCGACTTATTTTTACTCTCGTGTCTATTCTTTTCGATTTTCTATCGATATATTACACACTCAACGTGTCACTTTTAAATATTTATGATCCAAGTCCAATTATATTACTATTCATTTTATTTTTCGTCAAGTTATCTATTGTTTTTTCTTTCTTTAGTATTTTTATTATTATTTTCTTTTAATATTTATTTAAAGAATATTTTTTTGGTAAAATAAAAAATATTTAATTTTATTGATAAGTTTTGGAGTTTATTATTGTTGAAATAATTTTTTTTTTTAATATTAAAAAATTATTTCTAGCAATTAAAGTCAAATTTAAATTATTATAAAATATTAATTTAAATTTAAATTATTACAATAAAATTTAAGATAGACTTATAAAAAAATAAATTTTAACCCTAAATAAAAATTTCTCTAGCTCCTAATCTCATTCCAGATTTTATCAATCCAAAATCAAAAATCACCCCGAGAGCGTAAAATATATAACATACATAAAACAGCCCGGAGTGAAGATTAGTTGGTTAAAAAATAGGCATCTCTCGGCGGTGTTTAAAAAAATAAGATGAAAAATCAAGTCACCGATACTCTAAAATGTCCCTGAGCCTTCGCCTTTCCCGGTTAGCTTGTACAGTGAAGGCAAGAGGAAAGAAAGACAGGAGGGTAGCTCCCTGGGGTCCTCGGAAAGTGTAAAGAAAAAGTAGTCGAGATCATAAGCGTCAGCCGTATAAGCACGAGCTGAGTGGTGTGAGCGCAATATCGCCAGACAAAGAGGGAGCTTAATACACATAATATATACCATACATGTAGCAGTCCTGGAAGAACTGGAGGAACTATAAGGGACGAAGAAGAAGTAGAAGGGACCGGGTGCGTATAACGCACGTATAAACGACGTAGCCGAAGGACAAGATCGGAATCGAATCGAGTTTGTTTATGCAAATTGATCTCGCACGCGAGTCTACGCAAGGACTTGACAATATCCCTCTGTTTTATACATATATGTGTCTCCCGGCGATGGTGGCGACGACTCTAGACTCTAGTGTGCCACCGGTTCCACGGAACGTCACGGGGTGGAGGGAGAGGAAGAGCCACTCACTCTTGTCTTCTCTTAACGTTGGAGTCGTGTCGCATGGGGTTGATTCTCTCTCTTTCTCTTTTAGTCTGTAGTCTGTGTCGGGTGCCGGCACTCCTGTGATATCGATTGTGTCCTCGCGGCCCTGAAGGATGTGGCTAAAAGCGAGCTAGCGGGCGCCGCCACCGAACCAAGGACAGAGAGAAAGAGAGGGAGGAAAAAGCTCCTGCAGCGCAGAATCCAAGAGTTGAAGGAAAGTTCTCGCCCACGTTCGCGTTCCACGTTTCTGTCCAGAAGTTGAAATAGTACCGAGTATGGAGTATGCTGCTGTATGCTGTAAGTATAGTCACTCTGTTTTCCATTTCAGACGCAGGCATGCCGGTTGGAAATTTTATTTTTTTTATAGTTTAGTTTTGTTATTGTTGTTATACCGAGGCGAATTTAAAAAAGTATTTTGGCGCCTATATTTTAAAAAGTTCTATGCATTTTATAGCAGGAAATAATTCAATTTATGGGTTCTTATCTACCTTCTCAATATTTCAACTTTTTAATCGAATTTGAAGTTATTATGGCTGCCTGTAGATAGATGCTGCCACAGAAAACTTATTTATCATATTCCAGTTATTTAGTTTTACTTTTTTCCTGTTTTCGTTACATTTAAATTTTATTCCGTGGAAAATTGATTGTTTTTTTTTTTTTTTTTTTTTTTTTTTTTTTTTTTGGGAGGTTATTATTTGCTCGAGACGGCTTGACAAAATGGAAAAGAGATTGTTTATGGGTTTTGGGGGGAGAGGAATTATTGTTTTTACAGAATTGGTGGACGGTTTTTTTTTTTAAGTGTTTGATGAAAAAATGATGGATTGAATTTTAAAGAGGAGAATTTTGGGGGGAAAAAAAATATTTTGAGGTTGATGATAAATTTTTTGAATAAAAAAAAAAAATAAATTTTTATTAAAAATATTAAAATAAAAACTAAAAAAAAATCTTCAATAAAATAATTATTATTATTTAAGCTTATTATTCGCAAGCTTGCCAACAGTCTGCATTAAAAAAAAAATTATAATGCTACACTTAAAATATTAAGCCATATATCCAACTTTATAAAATAAAATTGACTTGCATCATTTCTCAACGGGTCATAATTTATAAACGCATATACATATACATATCAGTATAAATATATAAATATATAAGTATATAATATATAGAAGGTAGTCGGGGCGTACATGGGATCTACCTGGAGGGAAGACATAAATTCTCCTATAGAAAAATTTATACCTCCCTTCAGGAGAAAAAAAAAAAAAAAATGTGAAAATAAATAACAATAAAACTAGCAAATAGGGAAATAATAAAACCCAATAAAACAAAGCACAAAAAATACTAAAATTCACGCATAACTTTTATAATTAAAATTTGTGTATGAAATGTCTGGATAAACAAATAAAAAATGATCCAAGTTGGGGAGTTTTGAATTAAGCAAAAAATACAATTAACAAAACTTTAGTCGCGAGCAAAGTCAGATCCGAATGGAGACAACAGAGCCGCACTGGTTCTCGCACTTGCACACTTAACTGGCGAAACTCTGGCTGGTGGCATCAGTTTAATCCATCGGCGGCATTGCGAGCTCGCCACCCGGGGACCGGAATTTTATCCGACAGTTTGAGATCGTAGTGTCATTCTACGTTTAAAGCCTTCTTTCACTGTTAACTTTAATTCTACCCCTCAAAACTCACCCAGCCACAGCCCCTTCTTACGCCAGCCATCAACCTCTCGTCCACCCCCTGACGACTGGCCCCCGACACTAACTGACAGTCCAGTTAACTAAAATAAATGAAAGTATAAAGTTTTCAGCACGGTTTGACCGCACACCCGTTAAACCCAACAACCTACGACCCAGCTCATGCGAGATAGATCGTTTTCTCAGGCGACTCACCAACAACCTCTTTAACTATTTAAATTCCTTAAAAGATAACTTAAAGATGTATAACCTCATATGTATTAACATTCTACGTGATTATTTATGGATGAACTGGGGCGAGAATTATTGCCTAATAAGGTCTGGCTATTTTTTTTTTTTTTTTTTTTTTTTTAAGTATGGGAGAAAAAAAAAAAATTTTTTTTTTTGGGGTTAAAAATTAAAAATTTTTTTAGTCCAGAAATATTTTTAATCTAATTTCTTTAAAAAAAAAATAATTTTATAATAAATTTTAAATATAAGAAAATAAAAAAAAAAAAAAAAAAAAAAAATCGTCAATAACTGGGTCGTAAAAAACGAAAGATCAAGCTGCTAGAATGCAAATGTATATATACATTATCAAAAGTTTTATTATATAAAAAAAAAAAAAAAAAAAAGAAATATTACGAGAGTTGGGAGCATAAAAAATAGTGGTGAATATTTTTAACGAGGTCGAAAGGTGTGTAAGTATATTTCATAAATGAAATTCAGTGAAGAAATGTAAAACAAGTATGAAATGAAATAAAAGTACTTAAAAGTTTGTAAAAAATAAAAAAAAATAAAAAAAGTAAATAAAATAAGAGCATTTACGATGTTAAAATGTTAAAAAATCTCATTTCCGTCGATTTAAAATAAATGACACTTGTTTTTTCCGGGCGAGCTTTCATTTGTTGTATATATCTGTAAAATAAACGTCACCGGTGAAAAATGTTGACCGGGATGTTGAAGGGCAGGAGGGACAGGGAGAATTAGCATATTCGTTGGTCGACGAGCGAAATTTCTTATTCCGTGACGTTTGAAAGTTCGGTCCTCGTTTTCGTCTGTCATCAAATATATATTCTATATATATTTTAGTGAGCATCTTGAGTCACCACAGCAGCAGGAGCAGCCTCTTCTCGTCTCTTCAGTCTTGTGTTCTTCTCTTCTTCTCTTTTCCTCTTTTCGCCCCTCGAGCTCGGAGACAAGAATACCATCGGGAGTTACTTCTGGTTCTGGTAAGGGTGTTGGTGGATCCCTTCCCGAGGCCGCCTCGAATAAGGGGTTGTCTTCTGGGGTGTCTTCGCCAACACAGCCACCCATCAGATTTATACACACAAGTAGTCTAGGATAAGTAGTGGTGGAACTTGGAGAGCTGAAACTTGAGGAACGGAGAGAGCTTCGTAAGGGGTCTTTTAGCGGGTGAAGCAGACAGATGTCTCCTCATCGTCGATTGCAAAGGCGTAATATATACCATCAGAAGTATAACTCCCGTCCCCCGAGGAACTCGCTAGGCACCAAAGAGACCTTTTCTCTCTTTTTAGACTTCTTAACTTCTGCTTTTTTCTCACTCCCCTTCCCCTTCCCCCTTTTATAGACCAACTATCAACACCCTCGATACTTACTGACTCTAAGGCTTCTATGTCTACATTTCGTCTGATCTAAACTGGGGCTGCTTTTTATACAACTTCGGACAAAAAGTTTGTTGCTTAATAACTTTAAATTACTGATAAAAATTTTTAAACTTTCGAACTTTTATTTTGGGCTAAATATTAGAGATACGGAAAAATGATAAGATACCTTTTTTGTAGAAAATTTAATTCTTTTTTAAAAAAAGTCCTTATCAATTTTGCTCTATCTAGCTTCCTTTTTTCAAATTTGAATTTAAAGTTCAAAAGTACAATGGTAGAAATTATTAGATTTTTCCAAAAGTTTAAATTTTGAATTCTGAGTTAAATATATTATAATTCCGCTTCAAGATCCTAAAAACTCTCATTGTCTCATCACAGCCCCCCTTAAATCTCAGTATCAATTATCAATCCATAAAAAAAAAAAAAGGAAAAAAGGCTTGAAGGAGGCTCAAAGAGGTTCCTGAAAAGACTCTAAAGACTGGAATCAACAGCCGGGGAGTAATGGTGGTGAATTTTTTCGTTTCCGGCCTTTTGATGACGTAATGATGCATACCATCCGCGTAAGAGGTATTTTTTTGGTCTCGCCCCTAGTCACTCGGATCGTCTATCCTCGACTCTATGACATCTGGCGCGACTATCAGGAACAAGGAACAGAAAAAGTTCCACACCTTTGATTTAAATCCCTCGTGAAATTTTATGCTCTCATTACCTCGCAATACCTCGGAAAAATTCGCCCCCTCCCCCGTTTTGTTTGTTTGTACACTCATGCATACTTTCCACCCTTATAACACTTCTGAGCCCTCTTTGTTCTTGTTACAACATTCTTTCTCGTTAAAAGGAATGAAAGTCTCGAGGTTCGTACTTGTAGCTGCGTTTCGCACGACGCTGCACTCTGATCCTCATTCTCGGTCTCCCTTTTGCCCCCCGGTTAACTACAAGAGTGACGATACCTTGCGAGATTTCAGAAACTGTAGCAGGAGTTTTACTCCTTTTGAGGGAGGGAACAAAATGGAGGCAGACCGAGTTAGAAATGGGGGAAGCCAAGGGATCTGGAGAGCATAAGGGCAACTTGGTACTCTTGCTCTTGGTGCTATTACTTACACAACAACTACTACCACCACCACTAGGAGACTGAACTGCTGGTAAATAGTCCAAGTAGTGTACTACCAGACTTAAACTTCCAGCACTAGTACTAGTAGTGCGGTCGATAACTAAGTAAGAGAGAGAGAGAGAGAGAGAGAGAGAGAGAGAGAGAGAGAGAGAGAGAGAGAGAGAGAGAGAGAGATCTGGGTTGCGGCTCAGGGTAAGGGCTGAGGAATCCTGGATAATAGCGGGGATAAAGGGAGACAGGAATATTCCGGTGGAATTGTAGAATAGACTTTACTCCGACGTGGTAGCTACTCTGCTTTCGCTAGACGCGATTTCCTAACCGCTGTTATTACATTCTGACATTTTCATCTCGTAAACTTCATTTTAGTTAGTATTTATTATTTACGACGGGATTAATATTTATATTTAAAGCTATGATTTCAAAGTTTTGGCTTTTTTCGAGGTTTAAATTCGAAAGGATTGATGGTTAGGCTTGAGAGGTTATTAAGTTGAAATTAAGTGACAAATTTATTCATTAGGATACGGGGTACGACGACCCTCGAGGATAATTATTCTGGGGATTAATACAAGGACCCAGGCGACAGTCACATGAGTGAGCACTGCGGACTGGATGGATGGGGTTCGAAACTCGGTGACGGTAAAAATTGTGCATACATTAGTGCAAAATAATTTTGGGGATGATTTAAAAAAATTTTTTTTTTATTTTTTATAGAAAAATTTGACTAAATAATTTTTAAATAAAATTTTGTAATCAATAAAAATTTAATTAAATAAAAAAAGTTACGTAAACGTTGCCTTTAATCACAGACTCTTAAAAAATGACAGCTAATAAAAGCTTGAAAGGTAAAAAAGCATGAAATAAATCAAAAATAAAAAGAAAGAATACAAAAGATTTAAAAAAGAAATGTTTAAAAGAAATAACATAATGAAGGTAAATTCGGTAAAGTAACCCTCGTTTTTCTCACGCGAAAGGCTTCACTTTGTTCTTTACATTTGCGAATTGGTCCACTGGGAAAATAGCGAGTTGAGTATTAAAAAAGAAAATAATAATAATAATAATAATAATAATAATAATAATTGAAATGATAATGATAATAATAGAGGAGCACTGGCTGGTATAAAGGGTAGCGGAGGAATATTCAGGAATAAAGGGGCAAAGAGGATAAAAGAAAGGGTGGTAGGTACACGGAGAAATGCACACGACTTGCGAGTGTGTCCCCAACGGCGTATTGCTCTCACAGGGCGGCATTTATGCTCTATCTACAGTCATGTACTGTTAAAATATCTGTGTATGTATATTTTTTATTTGCAATAGATGTGTGGGGCTCTGCAAAGCCAAAAGGGCAGTTTTGCTTGCCCCCCCCCCGTATGTATATTCACGTGTGGTAAGGTTCTTTCTTTAAAAGCACCAGGACATAAAAAGGAGAATGCGGTTGATGGGTGCCACGGTGGTATGCTTTTTAAAAGTCCTCCACGGGATTCAACTTCTGAGAGTATGCTTGAGATTGTTAAATATAAATAAGACGTTTTTATTTTTATTATTGCCAACTTTTTTCAGCTAAATGCCCACTTTTAGCGCTACCCTTTAAAATGTAGGTTGAGTGGATCTATAAGAGTGGACAACTTTTGGAAAATTATGTAAGGATTATCAAGAAAATTTTTTTAAATTGCATAAGTTTATAAAAATATTGGCGTTTTTAAAAATATAAGCTCATCCTGATGTTACACTCATCAAGAGCTTTCATTTGAGTACCCACATTAATTTTTCATATATTTATATATATTATATATATGTATATATGAAAAATATATCAAAAATACATGTGGGTACTCAAATGAAAGGTTTTGATGAGTGTAACATCGGAATGAGCTTATATCTTTAAAAATGTCAATAGTTCACAAGATACAGGGTCATTTTTTAATTATGGAGCATTTTTTATCAAACAAAATTTTTATTTTTACTTTGTTGAATTTATTTTCTTATTTTTTTATAAAGAAAAAAAAAAAAAAATGAAAAATGAAAAATCAGTATGATATTATTTATTAATCCAGGATAACATAAAAATAAAATCCCAAGAACTTATCCAAGCCGGGTGGGTTTAGTAGGTGGTTAAGAGGAAGAAAAGTCAAATAAAAGAGTATTAGAAAAAGAAAAAAAAAAAAACAAGTGATCATAAAAGACAAACGAGGGTTGCTCAATGACCCGCAATGGAGATGTATCTATTTCCTACAACCTCCCCAATATTATCGTTGTCTTCTGGCATGGTCGTAGCCGTCGTTTCCCATCCGTCTCTTTCCCACCAGACTATCACTGGCACAATACCGCTATAATAACAGAAAATAACCGAGAAGGGTGAGGGTCAAGGATTCGACTGCTTCTTCATCCCAGACACAGATATAGAGAAACCCGAGAAGAGGGTTAAACCAGACAGTAATTTTGGGATCAAAAAATCGTTTCGCCGGGCACTTCCGGTGTTTACATGCTACGGACCCAAGAAGGCGTAAGTAACCAGACAGAGTGGCACCCCTGTACTTCGGGACAACTGGGACAACCACTGGCGGATTAACGGAGCTCATGCTCGCCCAAGCATTTTGACGCGCGAGTGAGCTTTCGCGACGAGACTCGTGCATCAAATGGAAAAGATCATAAAGAAAGGCGAACTAAACCGTTTAAAAGAAAAAATGGCTTTCCCTAAACAGGGGAAGAAATATTGCGCTTAATAAATAACGGGATAAATATTTAAAATTTAAAAATAAAAGTCGAGGAGACATGAAAAATTACAAAATAAAATAAAAAATAAGTAGCGTCGGATAACAACGCACGGAAATCACCGGATAAACCAAAGGTTGTGATTTACGGAAGCCATTTATATTCTGGACACGAGGCAGTATCGAGTAAGGGATGAAAGAAAGAGTGAAAGAGTAAAGAGTGAAGAGTGGAGAGTGAAGAGTGAAGAGTGAAGAGGAAGGAGGGATCCACCGATAGATTCCCGGTAGAAAATACACCAGAGCCGAAGGGGTGAGTTCAGTTCAGTTCCTTCGCTTCTATATGATTTAACGAAATATTTTTTACGCTCGTTTGAACTCGATAGCAGACATTAAATGAAGATAAGGATGTATGTGGGGAGGGTGCTTTTTTTCACGAGCTTCTTTAAATTCTTAAGAGCTGATAAAGTGCGCTCTGATTTTATATTTAATATCGCTTTTATCCGAGATGTTTTTACCTGATTTTTATCTAAGATTTTTGTTTGTGTTGAGCTCATTAATTCGACGCGACCTGGAACGACTGGGAAAAATAGAATAATGTGTATTCACCCTGATGAAATTACTTAGCTCGATTCCCATTCGGGCTCGAGACCCATATCTTTCGAACGGAACAATTCAATCACTTGAAGTTTCCCGTGATTGTAATTTAGTCATCGCAATTGAATAAGTCTTGAAGAGATATCGCAAAGTCAATATATTTATGGTAAATACATGGACTTTTGGGGTTTTCAGCTGGAAATTTTCTCGAGGGTGATTGACTAAGGTCGATGACTAATTTTATGCTTTCTTTTTGTCAAAGTTCATCTTGAAGCATGATTATTTATTTTATTTTACAAAATTATTATCGATATATAGAAATTTAATTTTTTTTAAGATTCAATTCAAAATTCTAGGTCAGATATTAAAAATATGAAAAAATCACAAAAGACCTTTTTTATAGAGGATTTAATTTTCTACAAAAAAGTCTTTGCCAATTTTATTCTATCTTTAATCCTTGAGCAAGAATTTTAAAAATAAATTTAAATTTCTATCTCGCAAAATTATTTATTACCTTAAAATATTTTTAAAAGCCAAAAAAAAATTTTTAAATGTGAGTCATACTCACGAAACATATCACACATAAGTCTGGTACATACCTGGAACAAAAATAAAAATTCATCATAAATAAATTTAATTTAATGAGTTAAAGACTTAAGGATTAATTAAAAAATAAAACAAAGAAAATTAATTATCCGAAAAAAAGATAAATTATAGTTTGCATAGCCCCCGTTCAACAAACTAGTTGTCTTAAAGGGTTAAGAGCATTTGGCGTGTCGGAACGATTTGTCTTTCAAGATCCTAATACAACTACTACCACGCGAACAACTATCACACAAGTACGGTGTGTCCCAGGAGCTATTAATTACATCCCGCGGGGAGAATTCGGGGAGTAGAACCAGCCACCACCGCCACGTACTTCGGACAATCTTTACCGAGATGTTTCCGTACAAAACTAGATGAACAAGATATGGAAGAAGACTCTTATCTGGAGACCAGCCACACCTGCTTCAATATATATATATATATATATATATATATATATATATATATATATATATATATATATATATATATATATATATATATATATATATATATATATATATATATTTGCCAGTAGATGTTTTACTCCCGGGACTCGTTCACTTGCTTGTAAATACTTAGCTTTTGCAAAGCTAAAACTATTAATCCCACACTCGAGGGAACATTAGTGGTTCTTAAGTGACTTGACGAAATTAACTCCGAACACGAGTTGAGCAGAAAAAATTTCATTTTATTTTACAAATTTTATAAAAACTTTCCCAATCAAACCGCTGATTCATGGATTTTTTTAAAAATCTTTTAGTTTTTATTTTTTAAAAGCCAGGTAATTTTAATTGGTAGTTAATTTTACATGGAATTCATGTCAGCGATGAATATTTTCGTAATTTAATAAATTATTTGATGTTTTCAAAAAGGGTTTAATTGAAATTATAACTGAAAATATTTTATTTTTAATTATTTAAATATTTATATGAATGTTAAATGCAAATTTAATTAGTCGAGCTCTGCGAATATTTCACAAAATATAATAATTAAATAATAAATGATAATGTTGTAATTAAAAATAATATTTTTATTTTTTTTTATCAAAATATTATAAATTAATTAGCTATAATAATCTAAATATAAAGACTTTCTGCGCTCGTGTTTCAACATACACTCTTTGCTCGTTGCACCAACATTCTCAGAGCCTAATTTTTCTGCTCACAAAAAAAAAATAATTGAATATATTATTAATATATTAACAAATTGTGTTTAATTTTTTATCAGTAAAAAAAATAAATATAAATAATGATTTATCTAATAACATATGGAAGAATATATTCAAAAATACATAATAGCTTAAATTCAATAAAAAATTGATAACTCTAGTTTGCAGTATAAAAAGCAATTTCCTTAAAAAACTTCTTATTCGGAGGCTGCGAAAAATGCAAATCTATTTGTTGTCAGTATCCCATTTTGTTTTACCAAGTGCCGTACCATTTATTTTATATTTCTCTCTAAAAAAAAAAAAAAAAAAAAGCACCAGAAGCGTATTTGGTTCGTTTCAGCGCACTCGGCATCGTTTCCTGCCATATACGGAAACGCGATTGGACTCTTCGGCCCTCGTGTTAAACTAATGGGCCTCATAAATATCGGAACAAGGCCCTATATCTAAACAGAAACTGTGCCTGGTACTCGATTACTCCTCGCTTCTATTATTTATTTTTTCTCCTCTGCTTTTTTTTTTTCTCCCGACAAACGTCAATCGATTTCTCACGGACGAAACACCGCCAAAAACTAACCCTAGACATGATAAATACCCGTCGATTATTTTTTAACTCTACAATAATGATAATTTTATAAAGTTTTTTCTTCTCCGTCATTTAAAATTCAAAGATGGCGAAAACAAAGCCACGCATTCACATTCTTTTCTCATGACCGTCAAGAATTGTTTCAAAATTACCGATTTGAGTCCCCGAGGAGGTAAAAAGCGACTCGAGATCCCTCCGTCAGTAAAATTCTCCTGCATCACAAAGATGATCGGCAAAAAATCGGACATCAGGGACTCAAAGTGACTCACAAGAACGAAAATAAAAATAGAAGAATGCTTAATGTTGAATTTAATGCGGCGGAATTTGAGATGAAAAAATAAGGATCATTTTATTGGGAGTTCATTTGGCTGTTCATCTAGTTCTGTGCTTCAAAGTCGAGAGGAAGCGCCTCGGAATAGAACTAAACAGACTCGAGTTATTTCTCGAGAACTTTTCTAGTGGACGGCTAGTCTATCTATCGAATCTCAAACGTTGGGAATGTCTGTGTGGCCAGGGGTCTTCATATACATACTAAACGTTGTTTTAAATTTTTCGTCTTTTATCTTCTCAACAACTTTACGTACCTACTCGGACTCGGACTCTCGGACTCTTATCCTTCGCCAACTTGGACGTTAATTTCCGCTTTTCAACCGCAACTTCCGCGAGAATCCACTCACCCGAGTCGAGTGCCATCTTTTTAAGGATAATTTTGTTTTATGGAGGGTAATTTTCGGACTGGAATTTGCTTTTTTTGTCGGTGGATTATTTTGATTAAAGTTAGAGGTGTTTTTTTTTTTTTTTTTTTTTTTGGAGGTGCTGGTAAAAATATTCTGGCAAATTTTTACAGTTAAAAAAATTTTTTTAATTAATTTATAGTCATAAAAAAATTAATTATTTGAATTTTGACAGACTTTAAAATTTTTTTTATACAAATTCTAGATTAATAATCATTTAAATAAATTTTTATTGGTTCATTTTTAGCTCACCATTTTTTTCAGCCTTTAAAAATTTGAAATCGCAATTATTTCTTATACCAAAAAAATTTTAATCACAAGAACTTAAAAAAAAACAAAAACATAATAGCCAAAAAAAAGATCAAGTGATTTATTGAATCTAATAACTTTCTTATAGTTTTAGAAGGAAACATTTTAAGATTTATCCGGTACTTAAGAGAAGTATATACCATGAAATTCCCGAAGAACTTAGAGTCCCAAAAGTGTTTGTCATAGCCAATAAATAACATTCTTTTGTTTTTTATTACATTGAAAAATGAGGTGACAAGAGGTGGGTTAACCGTGGCGAGGACAGTATCATGGGAATAATCGATGAAAAGGATTTCGGAGTTCTACCTCTTTTTCTTCCCTATACTTTTTCTATTTTTGCTGTCGGTATTAGCTGCTATATCGGTTCCTCTTCTTTTATTTATTTCAACTCTAGCTTTCGGAGGTGATGTGCTGGACACAAATAAGTTTGTACACACTGTTCACCACAACCCCTCTGCTGGTTTTATCTCCAGTAACTTGCTACACCCCTGGAATAAAACCCAACGGAAGATAAAGACAGTCGAAAACGGCTGGATGTTAACTTGCGAAAAAAACACTAAATATTTCCGGATTACAATGAATTCCCGCATTAATCAGCTTGTGTACGTGTATTTGAACTTTCCCATGAAAAATAATAATAAAAACCGATCGAAACTTTTTATACTTTTTTAGCGCTAAGCGGAAACTTTTTTTTTTTTTTTTTCGTCCATGTACAAAAATTTCGATACATGATCCATTGTTGAGAAGCATGGAAACAAAACCTGACTATTTACATGCGGATAAAAAAATTATATCTGTAATAAAAAGGCTTCAACAGTTAAAGTTTTACTACGAAACTTTTGTACGCATAAATTTTTAGAGCGTGAAAAAAATTTTTATTTTTATGTGTAATTATTATTATTATTATTATAATTATGAGAAAATAATAAATATTTTTATCGAAAATAAATTTTAACGTAGTAAATAATTTTTTTTTCTAAAGTATTCGCGTAATCCTAAGGTACGGGGTTCAAATCCCGGCGCCGAAACTATTGTATTTTTTTCAAGCGAATTTTTTTATTATAAATTGATGAAAAATTTTATTAAACTAAAATATTTGTTTTTTTTTTTTTTTTTTTTTTTGTAATAAATAAATAGTAAAATACTTTTAATAACAAAAACAGTGTAAATATTTAATCCAACGCGATTTTAAAAATAAAACCCCGCGAGTCTTGTAATCCGTAGGGACTGGGATCGAATCCTGCTGACACAATTTTTTTTTTTTTGTCAACAAGCTTTTGTAGATTTGTATAAAAATTTATAGATTTAATATTTGTCAAAAAAAGTGTGTATTTATTTGTCTTTTAATTAAAAAAAAATATTCTACTGTTTAAATTCTCTACGGATATGTTTTTAATATTAATATTTGTAAGAAATATAAGAAAAATTGTAAGAAAAAATAAGAAATTCCAGTGAAAAAAAAAATGCTGAATTTTTTTTCCGATAAAAAAAAGAGTACCCAAGGGCTGAAGAAAAAAAATCTTCCCTATTGTTGATTTTCCCTGTTTTCCCGACAACATGTCAGCCGAAATTTGAAGCCTGTGACGGTGTAACTTGAGTAAAAAATAAAAATCGATGATTCGTTATTAAAAAAAGCTCGTGGTAAACATAAGTTAGCATGACGATAAAGTTTATTGAAAAGCTGACAGTTACGTTTGTTGATGCGATCAGTTAGAGTTGACTACTGTGGAACGACGAAGGAACGAACGATCGAGGTAGTTTATAAACGATAAAAGCACCTACACATTATACGTGAGCTTGTGAAGGTAAGGGTTGGTGACGCAGCCAACAGAGAAGCAACAACATTTTCCGTACAGGGGCGATAGAGCGAACCTAAATTCTCCTCACCTACACTAAGGGCAAGGGAAGAGCCGGGTCTTACCCAGAAAACGTGCTGAAGAAAAATGGACAAAGAAAGTAGAGAAGAGGAGTTTAAGTAAAACGAATACAAGTATCGCACCTGGATACTTTTACTACCTAATCGATAAGCCAGCTACCAAGTAATTGAATCGCTTCTTGGAACCCAGACGTAAATGATAAGCCTCGTAAAAATCTTTAGCTTATGTTGTTAACTCCAAATAAAAATAAAAAATAAAAAATAAAAAATAAAAAGAAATTGTTAACCTCTTACTCTATTTCACAGTCAGTTACTTTCTTGTTGATAAATAATTTTGCGGTGTCGTGGAAAGATAAAGAAGAGATTTGTTTTAACGAGCAGGGTTGATGGAAAATTTGAAAATTTAATTTATTAAGCGGCGAGACAGAAAATTAAAAAATTAAGTTGTTTTATTTTATTAAAGAAAATTTTTTAAGAAAATTATTGATTGATTTGTTGAAGAAGATGGACGAGTCATGAGATAAGATGGCGGATCGAGAAAATGGCGACGATGTAATTCGATTATTACTTTAAACTTTTGAAAACTAGGGATAAGTTTTTTAGCTTGATTTTTGGACTTAAAATTCAAATTTTGGAAAGGAAATAAATTACCAAAAATGAAAATTTAAGGTAGTAAGTCAAAAAAGTTAAAAAAAAATTTTCTCCCTTTGAAAGTATAAACTATAAGAATTAAAATAAATAACTAAAGAGCGGCCCAAGACTTGAGACAAAAGCATAAAAGCATAAAAAGTAAAAAGTAAAAACAGTCGTTCAGAAGCGATCGACAGTTTCGACGTTCCATTATTTAGCCCCGAAGTAACCCGACGAAATGGTTATATCCGGGGGGGGGGGATAGACAGGGGGAATATCCACTTAGCGGTGAATTGACTACTTCCCCTCACTTTTTTCACAGCAAAAAATAGTATAAAAGAAATTACCATTTTGTTGAATGGCCCGTTAGATAAATTACTGATTTCTATTTCTTCTACTCTCGGTAAGTATAACATACACTCGCCGATTATTATCATGCTCCTTATTTACTTAACTTTATTTATTATCTTTTTTCCTATTAATTTACCGTATTTATAAACTTTTTTCCAGCAGCCCGCCCGGGAACAATCAATTCCGTAGCAACGATGCCAACTACTAGCCGAGGGAAGGTCTACTAATACTACTAATAGGGATGAAATGGACACCCTGTAATTAATCAATTCGATGAATGACAGTGTCCATACCCGCATTGTCGCCTCTGTTAGTGTGTTCGTATTACATGTAGACAACTACACATCCACATATGCTTTCCACACGGACGTAGTTTGTATTTAAATAGGACCTGGAGGGCGACAAGAAAGAAATGAAATGAAATGAAATGAAATGAAATGAAATACAAGAAAGAAACCCACCAAGTTTTTGTCCTCAAGTCTTTTCTACGGTTGATATTACATTAGCCTTAACTCAACTTGGATTTATATATAACATATAATATATAATATGTTATGTAAGTGTACGAGCACACATTTTAAATTTCATATGTGAGTGTGAGAAAAAAGAGTCTCTATCCACAATTGTCTCGGCGCAAATGGCGCATCTGTGTACAAAGACTTTAGTGACACTTCGTAGCATGACACACGATCAGACAAATTGTTTTTTATTTTATTTCATTTTTTTTTTTTTTTTTCAAGGCCGTAAGTTCAATAGCAAGTTATCGTTTGAACTTTTGACATATTTGTCAGGTTTAAAAAATACCTTTCAAAAGGAACTTTTATTTTATTTTATTTTATTATATTTGTTCTCTCGCTTTTACTTTGCACTTTTTTACTCCACGATGAATAGTCTTTTTATTAACAAACATTTTTTATTGGTTTATTTGATTTGAAGGGAGAGAAGTAAAGACTGACGATTGCGAAAAGGATTTTTTTTTTTTAATTATTATTGAGAAATAAACTAGAGGATTTAATTTTCTATAAAAAAAAGCCTTAGTCAATTTTATTCTATCTTTAATCCTTAAGGAGAAATTTTGAAAATAAAACCTCCAGTTTTAAATAACTATTTATTAATTTATTTTATTTTATTTTATTATGATAAAAATAAATATTAAAATTACAAGATAGATATTCTCACGAATCTGTCAAACACACACGACATAAAAATAAATCATCTGTAGTACAGTATGTTTGCAGTTGAGTGAATATATATGACAATAGATAGCATAGAGAAGATTTCAATGGTGTACTATTATTGCAGATATATCTTTGTAGTCACTGAGTCAATCTAGGCAGCCATAAATCTCTTATCCGTGTTGATATTTCGTAGAGTTTAATTTGCGCATTGACTCTAACTCTAAACCACGAGGAAGAGAAAATAAAAACTAAACAAGGCTGATTAGCCTGATAGGCGTGTAACCGAGTTAGCTGTTGGTTCTCTCGATTGAGCCCAAGACAAAAGACAAAAGACAAACTTAAACTAAACGATAAAGGAATTAAATAAGACGATGACGATAAACTCATCTCTGTTTAACTAAAACCCTTACGAATACCGAGTAAACCTTTTAAAAAATAAATTAAACCGGGAACAAAAGAGCAACTAAACCAACTAAGGAGTTGTTAAGATCATCTGTGAAGAACCGCTTGCACGCAGAGGGTGGTCTTTGTCTTTTTGAATTGCGAGTAATTATCTCATTAGTTGTGGGCATGTTCGGAGAAGATGTAAAATGATAAATACCCGCGATTATTTAATGCCGAGTCGTCATTTATTTTTTTTTTTTAACTTTTGAATTAAATAAATCAAATAAAATATATTTTAAAAAATTAATAGAAATTTTTTTCTTAGTCCGAAATATTTAATGTTTATGGAAAAATATAAAACATTAATTTTTTATCAAAATGTCTAGTATGAAAAAAAAAAAAAAAAAAAAAAAAATCGATTATACAAATTTGATAAGACATATGAGACAGAGGAAATTCCATTTCCAAATTAATATCCAAATAGAGGCATACAATAATATATGTATATATGGAGATAATTAATTGTCATTGAGGTAAAGGACGATAATTCATTTGGCAGACAAGTGAATACAATCTCAGGAAATCCTGTGTAGTTCTAATGACATTCCCTGACAATGAGAAGACTAAGTGCAGATTTTAATAGGGTGTCTCGGGTATGTATATACAGTTGACCTTTCATCCCCCTATCATCCGCATCATAGGACACTGTACATTCATTTATAACCCAACACAATATATAACCTTTATATCTCCGGCGCATATATTTGACATAACCGAGGAGACACGTGTCTTAGTAGTCCTCGATCGACATTATGCATTCTCCGTTCCACATCCAGACAATCGGATCAGAAGAGTTCTTTCTCGGTCCATTACCCCGATAAAATTAACCCCCCACCGGAAATATAATAATTTCCCCTCGGCCATTACAATATTTTAAAAATATTTCACCTAAAAAATAAATCCTGGTGTGTTGGCGTACTTTCACTCGGTTTACCCGGGCTTGGTCGGAATTTAAACTAGGATATATGAGTCATCTGACTCATTTTTCCGGCACTCACTACGTATGCACTTTTTTGAGTTCATGTGATATGTAAGGTGTCGAAAAAAAGGCGGGGTAAAAAATGAGGCAAAGAATAAAAAAGTACCCGGTGGAGAGCGGAGCCGTGAGATGCCTCTGGGATAGCATGCTGGAAGAAGGAATGGACGTGGATGTGGGGATGTGGGGATGCTAGCTAGGACGAACACAAGGGCCGCTGGGACGTCGACAGAATCGCTAATATCATCCCATACCCGCCATCTTCCACTATTCCACTATTCTCTGTGCCGTGCTCAAACTACATACAGGTAGAGAGGTAGAAAGGTATATGTGGATGTGGATGTTGAAGTCGCTGGTGAGAACACTGTACACGTAACGGAAAAGCAACCGATCCATGTGGAAATGAGAGACGACTTGGGAATGATGGACAAGACAACGAAAATGCTAATTCAAACAGAATTTACACTGAAATTGATTTCTCGATGTATTATTATCACTAAATTTATATGTGTGTTGGCATCGAGACTGCTTAGATAAGTCAATTGCTTTGTTCTTAATCAACCTACGGAACAATCAACGCTCTGTCCTGTTATATTTGCTGGGAAAATAATTTATTTTTCTAAAAAAATTATTTTTATGGTTTTTTTGCCATAAATTAACATCAAAAATATTTTATATTAAATAATCAATATTAAAAATATTTCTTAAACTTTAAAATAAAATCCCACCGAGTATAAGGGATAAATTATAAATCAAAACGAAACTTTATAAAAGCAATATTAAGGCGGAAAAGTATTAAATATAAATTTATATAAAAGCTTTTTTATCAATATAAACTTCGATATTCACAGAGAGAATAAAAAAATCAAAAAGAAGCGAAATGTTAGATTAAAAGTCCGGACTGATGCATTTAATTATTCTGACGTGCGTATATTTAATAATAAAACATTCTTATTCATCTTTGTCATTGTATATTATTCATGCCGCGGATAAGCAGACAGGTGTGGGTGTAGGTGAACAACAACAACAACAACAACAACAACAACAACAACAAATTGATGCTGGAAGCCCAGAATCGTCTGCTGCAATATCTAGTTTATTCAACAAACTAATTAACTATTTAGAGCATTACTCATGTTTGCAGTAAAGAGAACCAGCCGGAGAACTCCAATATTCAGTATTTAAAATTAATGGAACGAAGACTTGGAAAAATAATAAAAGAAAAATGCGAGACGCGGCGGCAACAATCTGTTATTTATAATTATTTTTAGTTTGTTTTCAAAACAAAAATGTTTTTTTTACTCTGTAAAGAATAATCACAATTTCCATGGCAATTCTCTAGTTTCCGGCGGAAGCATAGGATCCAAATTTCCCGAGAGGCTTTCCCGCTCCCTCTTGCATCCTCATTCATTTCCGGGAAACTCTGAGGTAGCTGGGAAAAATCACGGGATAAAGCAATCAACCGGCAATTTTTAACGAGTTGTCTATGAGAGTATGCACGAAAAGGCAAATAAAAAAATCAACCTTTACTTTTTTTTGTCATTAAAAATAATTAATTGAAATCTATACAAAAGCAGCGCGCTAGATTTTTATTTTTTAATTTGTTTTATTTTTTAGTTTGACGATTTAAATATTTAATAAAATTTCGGAATTTTTTTTTTTTACGGTAGAAAAATTTTAAAGAATTTAATTTTGATTTTTTCGATCAAAAATTTTATTGTCAAAAAAAAAAAAATCATTAACCTCAACGGGATTTGAACTTATGACCTTTGGTTACAATAAGTTACAACTTTGTTGTAAAACTAATTTAATCGGCAAAGTTTAATGAAGTACGAATGAATAAAATTATTTATCCATTTAAAATTTTATTGTATAAAATAATTAGATTAGTTTTATTTATTAAAAATAAAAAAAAAAAAAACGACCAGGATTCGAACTCGGGACCTCCAATTGCAAAATTGCACACCTCAAATGGCCAGAAAAAATTTTTAATAGAATTTCCAAGTAGACCGGGTATTTTTAGTGGAAATTAGAGCGCAAACTCGTAAATAATGAAGCAATCTAACGAGCAATAAATAAGGGAGTTAATAATAGCATGAATAAAATAGTAATTAAGTTTGCAGCATTCGGACGCGTGTGGAATAAAAATAAAAGAAAAAGTGAGTTATGTGAAAGAGTAATTTATATTTAATCGGTTGAGTTGTTATGCAGTTCAAAGGCATTGTCCATCTAACAGGAGCACAAAGAAGCCGCTGTGCAGAACCCACTATAACCATATGCCCCTCGGCCTTCTATTCGTTCATTCTGCGCTGCAACTTATTATCCATACAAGCACACAGTGTACACATATGAGCACATGAACACAACATAATGTAATATAATGTAATATGTAACTACTGTGGCACTACTACTGGTGAACTTTGTGTGTTCCTCGTGTTTAATTCAATCCTACGTTGTATTATGTGCTACAGAGATGTAGATATCTCTGTAGATGTGCAATATTATACAGAGAGGAAATACGATTGCAATAAACGATTCATTGAAATATAGTACCGGTTGCTCTGCTAATACTTTCATAGCTACTGGCGCTACTGCATCCAACAAAGTATTACCTATTATTAATTTGCCTCAGTAAATACACTCACGGTTATTGTTATCATTATCTTCACTGTTAACGCGACGAACCGATTTTGTGCTCTTCTCTTCTCTTCTCTTCTCTTCTCTTCTCTTCTCTTCTCTCTATACTCTGATTATTATTATTATTATTTTTTTTTTTTTGACTAGCGATATTGTTCTCTTTCGACTTTTTAAATTCTTAAGTACTCATCCAATTAATTTTAATAAATTCGTTTCAATTATCGGTGTTTAATTAATAACTCAAAATTATTGGCCTTTTATGCTTTGATGGTGAAAGTTAACTGTTATTTTTTTTTTTTACGCACTTGATTTTGAGAGTTTTTCAAGAGATAAATATTTAACTGACTAAAAACAATTTTTTTTTTTTTTGGACTGCTCAAATTAAATTCTTAATAATTATTTAAAAAAAATATATTTTTAATCGTAAACTTTTGGCCAATTTTTATATTTAATTAAAATATATTTTTTTCTCACTAAAAATAACTAAAAAAAAATCTTTCTTAATAAAAAATAATTCAAACTAAAAAAAAAAAAAAAAGATACAGGAGGGAATATCCGTTTTATTTAGTGTTTTGTCCCTTAAATAAAAGTTAAGATCCTGTAAATAAAAATAACAATATATATTTATGAATACGATGAAATATTGAATATGATTGGGCAACAAAGACCAAATCGATGTGAATAGAGTAGAACTATTGAGTATTTTATTATTATACAGCATTGAGCATTGAGTAGTACAACTATTACCTCTGGAAACATTTTCATGTCGACTAAGAATCTTGGTATATATATATATATATATATATCTAATAGTAGGTCACCCCCGTAACCGTAACTACAAGCTATTGGCCTCAAGATTTACGTTATTGGTTTCCGGTTTTTGTTCTCGTTTAAAGTTATCGGTGCTCTCCTTTCACGGAGATAAGTAGATAGTGCTAGACAGCGGTATCGTGCCCCACAAGGGATGGGGATGAGAGAGCAAAGAATATAAAAAATAAATAAAACGACCGGCGAACAAAAAGAAGAGCCAGAAGAAAAGAAAGGGTCGCGTTTGGTTGAGTATAAAAGTGCACGAGGGTTAAGGGATGAGAAATGATAAGTGAGAAGAGAGACGATGCTCATGAAGAAGGAACGGGGGGCTCTGCTGATACATTAGATACATTTCGGGGATAACAGAAAATAGAGATCGAATAACTGCACACCGATTATTCTGGGTTATTTTGTGACCCGTCGGGGCTGATAGCGAGCTGGTGATGGCTCTGACACTAGGATTTTCGTGCTGGAGAACCGCTCCCTCAGCCTTGCGTCACTTTTATGCCCTTATTTGCCTGAAAGCCTCCGAGGGCGACCCCACGACAGGGAATAAAAATAAAAAACACTGAGTGTACAATGGAGATAGCCCATAATCTCCTCCCACCATTTCAGCCCCAAGAACTAAACCGCCCGATTTGTGTATTTGTGTCTATGTCTAGTCTGCAATGTCAACCATAAACACCCGCGATTTGTTCTCTGTCAAACAAATTTTATATAAAGATAACAACAATGTTGGTTAAAAACGTTTTATCTCCTTTTTAGTCATATTTTTTTGTGAAAAATGGGGCAGCTACGTGGGCTTGCATTTTATTTTTTGGAAATCTTGATCCAAGGAAATTATTTTTGGTTTAAAAAATTATTAAGAGAATCAGAAAAATTTTTTTTTCCGGTGTATTATGCGGAAATAATTTTTTTTTTTTTTAGGAGAAATTAAATTTTTTTGTCCCGAAACATAAAAGTGGCCATAACTCCAAAAATAATGGCTCAAAATGCAATTATAGCCACTCTAAAATGTTCCTCGGGAAATTTCCTACAAGATACGTTTGTGTTTTATAAAGAAAAAAAATTTTTTTTTTGAAGATATTTGGACTTAAAAAAAATTTTAAAAATCGAAAATTTAAATTTGTTTTTCCGGATCTTTAAGTGACCGTAACTATTAAAATAATAGCTTTAAATGCAATTTTAACCACTCTAAAATGTTTCTCGGAGGATTTTTTTTTTTTTTTTTTTTTTTTTTTATGTCTTTGAAACGACTCGACTGATTGACTCCGAAGTCTAATCAGATCTAAGTCTCAATAGATCTTTTTGAACAATGTGTCGAGGCAGGTCTTGATAGGTTGATTCGGTCTTAAGATATCGTACGACAAAAAAAGCTACATACTGAGAGAAAGAAAAAATATATTCTTGATAGTTGTAAAAAATATATGTGTCAAGAAAATTTCATTAAAAGTAGCACTTTTGCTCTCAATGCAGGATTAAATCAAATTTAATTTTCCCAAAGTGAAATTTAAAAAATTGAACTGAACATATTAAAAATTAATCCTGAATCACGGGAAGTAAAAAAAGCAACCGGGTATAAAGTAAAGTAAAGATAGCACTCGACAGTGAATTTAATAAAACCTCTGAGACAGGTAAGTGCACAGCCGAAATGAATGGACGTGTGAATGGAGGAGCGAAATGAATGAAATCTTGGGCTAAGCGGGCGGAGTGCTGCGGTCTGAAAGAAAGCGGATGAGATAAGAGGTTCTGTTCGGATGAGGATGAGGGCTGCACGTGTCTCTTGTGGTTGCAGGACCGACAACACCCACCAAACAGCCGCACACTCCCTCCCTCACTCTTCAAACAACCGCCCGGTGTAAATAAAAAAGGTTAAATAAATACCATTCAACCAAATTCTGTCTCTCCTATCTATGCTGCTAGAGAAATAAATCCTCAGATTCTCTGTTTAATCCTCTCTTTTTTTTTTTTTTTTTTTTAAGTAAATTAGGCAAATTTTGGCTTTTTGAAACAGTGAATATTAAAATTCAATAAAAATTAGTTTTTTAATAACTAAAAATTAACCATTTAAAAAATAAATTAATAATTTTTTTAAAGTCCTGAATTTTAGTCCCAAAGTTCACGAAATGGCGAAATGAATAAACCATTTGCGAAAACTAAAGAATTTAATAACCGAAAAACAAAGCTCTAATTTCCCCGGAATGTTTGGAAGCGACCACGTGACTCGCATAAACGGGCGATGACAGCCCTCCTCTATACATCTATATATCCTGGCAACATATCCGTCATAGTCGAGAAACTGCCTCGCTAAAACCAGATAGCAATACCCTCGGTTAGCTCGTCTATGTCTAGTTGTAGCCCGCAACCCCCCCAAAATTTGGCCCCCGTGGCGGTGTTGTGTGTTTGCGAGGCAACGCGACCACGGTCGGTCCTTGACAACCCCCATGCTACATGCTTCCACACTGGTATTAGTATCGCCGAGGGGCCGCGACCTCCCCGACTCCTTCCTCTCATCTGCTATCTCATATGTGTTAGGTGGAGTTAGTTTGACTATTCTCCTTCCTCTTCCCCTCCCCGCTCGTTCTCTTCCCCTATTATGTATCTAGAATCCAGTATATGTACACAGCAAAAAATGACTCACCGTTAGCTGAGGGTAAAATGGGCAATAGCAGCAAAAGCAGCAGGGTCTTCCCTACTACCCAATACACTCGTTCCTGCATCCTGAAAAAAAATATACACACTACAGTCAGTATATCTATTTATTATTTATAGAGGGATATATAATATTCTTCTTTATGGTGTTCATATATATAAACATACAGAATACAGAAGCATATGCAGAGATGATGGAAGGATGGAGCACTGCCTTACAGCATACGAGTACCAATAGGGAGAAAAGCACTTATATAATATGTTATATGTTATATGTTATATGTTATACAGTATTTTGACATTCGCCTGTCTCGTATTGTTACGAATCGCGATATAAATTCTTGAAGCTCACGCTGCGAAGCTCACTCCGGGACGGAGAAGCGGTCTTTGAGGGAAAGGACCGAATAAAAGGAAAGCATTGCGTGATACATGACGAATTTCTCCAGAATGAATGCTTCAAGGCTGGCCCTAAAATACTGTCAGGTGAAAGAAAAGGATCCGGCAGTTGGGATAAGTAATAATAATTATCCCGGGGGGATGATTAGAGACAGTTTTATGGTTTTGTTCTGCCAAGGGATTAAATTATTTTTCGGCAATTATAATTGGGTAATTGGTGCGTGCTCGGGAAATATCAATTATCAAGGGTCGAGGATACTTATTTTTGGGAGTTATTATTTTTAGAACAAGGGGTTGTAATTTAACGAGTAAAAAAATTTTTACTACTGACGACACGGTTTTTTGTCATTAAAGTGTTATTGATTTTTTTCAGACTTCTAATAGCCGTATGAAAATTTTATTTACTTGGTAAAAAATAAAAAATGAAATTGAGAGAAAAATAATTAAGAATAATGTGTGGCTTTTTTTGTCTTTTACTAGATGGTATGTTTGAGAAGTTCTCATAGAGATTTATGTGCGATACTGAATTAATTAAATGCTCTTATCACTAATTGCAATTTTTCATCTTGAGATTAAAAAGAAAGCTTTTATTTTTTAATTAAGAAAATAATAAAAGTTCGGGTAAGAATTAACAAGATTTTTTTCTTTGGGTGATAATTATAATTATACGCTTTTTTTATTATCATTTTGTCGATAAATTTTTTAATTCCTAATTTCACAATTGTAAATAAAAGAGAATCCTTAATGTTAGTAGAACCCATAAAAAAATCCAATTCTGTGGGCTTTACATCAAATCTCAGATCAAATTAAAAAAATGGTATCTCGGATGTATCTGATAGACAATCGTGTCGTGTCTATCGAACACGTAATAAAAGTGCAAAGGGGATGAAAGTATTCAGAAAGTGATCCCAGAAAGTGGGATAGAACTCATCGTAGATATGAGACTCGATGGAATTTTAACTTGTTTCGCCATGACGCCCTCCTCCGTGTAGTTGTATAAAGAGGCTGCTCTAATGCTCCCCGAAGCAAATAGGGGCAAAGCAGAACTAGAAGCAGAAGCAATCCTGGTAGCATCACATCTCAACTCCTCGATATTGCGTCCACGTGCTTTGATGATCGATCGACCACTCTCAAGAGAATCCCGGCAATCTTCACGCCGCCCGAGTTTCACAATTTCAATGAAAAATCAAAAAGCTTGACACTACCGACGCTCACCGACACTACCGAGGACAGCATTGTGTGTGTTGTATGCTAAAAAAAAAAAGCCGGCTCGCCAAAAAATGACCGAGGAAGGGCTGCGGTGATAAGAGATAAAAAAAAAAAAAAAAGGCCCCTGAAAGGGAAAAGGGAAAAGGATACGTGAGGAAAAACCGGAGATTCCTGGTCGTACTTTGAGATCCGAGTCTCGGAGATAGATATGCATCGAGCACACGCTGGTGGACATCCTCCGGGGGAAATATCTGTCTCTTCTGTCCGCTGAGAATGGAAGACTGATGGCTCGGGACGTTGTCGTTGAAAGGAACTATTCCAGTAGCTAGTAGCTGCCAGCTAGGGGACACGAATATTTTTACTACTATACTTTTTTTATTTATTCTGTCTTTGTTCTTCCTCTCAGTCCCACCTCCCATCTACGTCCCTGCTGGTGCCGATGTAGATGCTCGAGAAATGATAAAAAAATATTTAAAATTTCAAAGAAAAATACTATGATGAATGGAAAGAGTTAGAATAAAAGTTGTTGCCGCAGCTACTAGTTTAAGGCTGCGATTATGTCGAGGGTGCTTTTTATGTTTATATATGATGGTAATAGTAGTGGTGGTTGTACTTATGCAGCTGGCGAAGGTGCTGGTGGATGATGATGAGTATTTTTCAAGCTCAAATAGAGAGCAGACCATTACCCCTCGAGGAAAACGAATTCAAGTCTGCCACTGCACTGGAATATTAAATTGCATAAACTCCTTTTTTTATAATAAAACCCGCCTTTTATTATTTTTCACAGAGATTTAGAGATTTGGATTTTTCATTAAGCTCCATTCAATTGATTTTTGGTGTTGCGTTATTTGAAACCGAGAATTATCATAATCCTGAGTCACCGCGCGGTGTCTTTAGCCAAGTGCTGGCAAAGCAAGGCCATCTTCTATACACGAATAATGATATGAATAAGAGGGTCATTTGAATAATGAATTGCGGAGTTTAACGCCAGATTTAGGGGTTAATTCTTTTCAACCTAGTTGTCATTGTCAGAATTTTTACCGGAAAATCCTAGAGGTTTTTGTTGCAAATTTTACGGTAGTGATTGAAAAGCCACTGTAAAATCTTCGAGTGTAAATACCTTGTTTGGCCTTTGTTCGCTCGCTGCGCCATTTCGTGTTGAACGCGTAATGGCCGATAACTGATAGTACCGCTAATACAAATACGGGTGGAAAATCGAAATAAACGAGACTGCGACAATGAAAAGACCGAAAGCTAGTGTCGTTTCATAAATACTCACTCAATTTACCCATTCGAATGGGTGTTTGTGTGGTATAGAATTTGGAAACTGGTTAGTGTTGTATGACACGAACATTCTACTGATAGTGGGTGATTGATCAGTCGTAATTAAACTTCTTTTATCTGCAAAAATTCTGTCAAAAGTCATTGCAATTTACGTGGTGACACAATTTTGAGTTTTGGTATCTTGTTTTATTTAGTTCACTGGGTAAAATATTTTTTAATGGTTATACTGAGGTACAAATCATACCTTTTACTAACTTGTAATTATTTTTGTCAATAAAAAATTTTTTTCTTGACATTCTTAAAGATATAAACTATCATTCAAGTACCCACATCAATTTTTCATATATTTATATATATTAAATATATATCAAAAATTCATGTGGGTATAAATATTAATTAATAAAAAAAAAAAAATGATTCTATTGGTTCGGAATTGATGGATATCGTTATTGTTCATTGAAGTGATAAATTAACTTTATAAATAAATAAATAAATAAATAAATAAATAAATGAATAAACAAGGTGTTATTTTATTTAACTGTACGTTTACAATCGACAAATAAAAGTGATCTTGCGATAGTGGTGTTTAAATGAAAACTAAATGAGAAAGAGAGAGATAAGAGGGGTGTAAAAAAGGATGAGCTGGTAAAAGTAAAAAGAATAGAATAAAATAGAAGAGAAGGAAAGCACACAGAATGAGAATGGATAAAAAATAATAAAAAGTAGTAATGGATTGACTTTGCACGCAGACACGAAATGTTTGAGGATGGATAAACAAACACACACGCCTACGTTCGGTATTATCGCTCGAAAACGGTTTATACAGATACAGATATACACCCGACACTATCTGAAGACTATATAGATCTACAATGTATGTATAGTCACACGGTCTGTTGCCGCGGCAACTCCTCCCACTATCGTTTAATTAGTCACCTTCTGCTAATTACTCTAGGTCTGTCTATTCCGCGGGTTATAACTCCCTAATCGATTTTATTCTAATTATATTTATACATTTATTTCCACTTTCATTATTTATTTTGACTATTTACAGACAGACTAACATTCCCAGCTGAAATTTTAGTGACTAAAGTCAAATATTATTTTTGCTCGATCACCCTCCCGGCTATTCGCTGTAACTAAAATCATTTAGTTGTTCAACAAAGGAAACTTTTTAAAAACTAATTGGTTTTAAGTTTTTTTTTTTTTTTTTTTTTTTTTAAGCAAAGGGCGGATGTAACTTTTTTGTTTAATTTTTTTTTACTAAATTAATCTATCAAAAATTACAATTAACAGCTGATTTATTTATTCAAGTTACAATTTTAAATTCTAGGTCAAAAATTCTCTATAAAAAATCAACTTTATCAACTCTTCGATTTTTATTTCTATTATTTTTTTAATAAGGTCATGCATAATTTTTCAATTAAAAAGTTTATCCGTCCTTGGTTTTGAAATAAATAAATTTTCTATACAATCATGATTCACTCTCTTTGACAGATTCCATATCGAAGAAATGATTGAATAGCCGTGCAAACAATAACAAACGTCCGCATTGATTGTTAAAAATATTTGCATCTAAATAATTAGTCGACACCCAATAGCGTTAGTAATGAAGCTTTGAATAGCAGTTACAACTCGGAGAGAATGAAAACGCACGTTTGGAATCCGATACACGAGTTTCAAAGTCATCAAGGTGCCCATTGTTTTTCTTACTGAGGATCTTGATATCCGCGTTGCTGCGTACAATGCACACATACCTCCCTGCCATACATAACAACAAAAACAACAGCATCAACAACAACAATAATGATAATAACCAGTAACAAAACACTCGTCTGAGCTTTATTGCATTCGGAATTGTAATGCTTGTCTCGAGGTGGCCTCTAAACTCATCTTCTCATTTCTCATTCTGCATAATGTGTTCTTTATACATTTGTATTTATATATATATATATATATATATATATATATATATATATATATATATATATATTGTGTGTATCTTACTCTCCTTACATTGCTTCTTATAATACTGATGCTGAAGCTAAAATAATTCCATTTCGCTCGACTCTTATCCTTGTATTATGTATTACTGTACCGTCAGTCCCTTCCATTACAGGCTGATTTATTTTAGAAACTAATAAGAATAAGAAATTTATTTAAAAACGTGATGATACGTCATTGAAAATAATATTAGTCATTTTTTTATTATTTTTAAATTAAAATTTTTTAGTAATAAAATTTTTTTTTTAATAATTTATTGTAAAAAAATTTTTTTAAGTGTTGCTAGTATTTATTAAAGAAAAAAATTAGTCAGGTGTCTAATAATTGACATTTAATTTTGTACCAATGTCAAAAAAGTATTAAAAATTTTTTTCAATAATTTATCATTTCGTATAAAAATTTAAGGAGCAATAAATCATTTTTTTTTTAACTAAACAATTTAAAAGCAATAAATTGGGTTCGCTCAAAAAAGGACTCGAGCTCGAAATTTCACGAGCAAAATAATTGACGGTAATTACAGGACATATATGTTATTAAAAGGCCCTCTTTGAGTTTGGAGCAGACATGAGACTAACAACAATAATAATAATATACATTTTTAATATAAAAATAAGTTTTATTCGAGGTAAGTTTGACCGGTATTTGTTGTTTAATATTTAGTAAGCCCGGTAAATTCCGGAGTAGCAGCTGCATACTGATAACCAGTAATTATGGAGAATTTTGTCGGAGCACCGACCCAAACGCTAAATTAATGTTTCTTTATTCCAACAAAAATGTAATCTCCGTAGCGATAAAGAAAAAGAAAGACAGCGTAACTAAAAAAACCCGTTCTCTTTAAGCCCGAGTTTAAACAGAAACTCAAACAACAAAATATACAAAACAAAGAACATTAAACATTATAATATGGTTTTTTCGGTTCCTTATCCTTTTTCCTTTTCCTTTTCCCTCCCAGCAATGTAACTAAGGTAACATGGAAGCTCATTGTTAGCCTCCCGGATCCTCCCGGATCTTCGAGCGGTGAGTCACGAGCTCACCAGGAGATTGCCGACTCCCGTGTTCACTAGCATACTCTCATGCATGCACACGTCCGTGGAAAAAATTATCCTTGGCAGATAAATTCTTTATACAAATCTCGGGTCTGTGCTCTCTGCGCGGAAAAATCAATGAATCTCTTGTAAAGTTTATAAATTATTTCCGACAATAATCTCAATGGTTAACCTGTACAGCTCCAGGTTTTTAGTTTCTGGAGTTTATTTTTTCACTCTCGGTTCGTGAATTGAATTTAAACACCGATCGAGATTTTTCGTGGATTAAATAAATAAAAACCGCTCACGGGAGGTTGTCATTTTATTTTTATTTTTAAATCCTGACACTTTTTTTTTTTTTATCATTGGGGAAAAATTTAAAAAAATTTATTTTTTTCTGCACCTTGATAGAACTTAAAAAAAATTACAGCTCCGCATTATGAGGCGTACAAAAAAAAAACCTTTAAGAATTTTCATTAAAAATAATTACCGAGTATATAATTAACGAATAGTTTAAATTAACCGATATTTCTAAGCTATTAACAGATCTAATTTGCACATCCCGAGTGTGTGCAGTATTACCAGAAATCGATTGGGAACTCGCCCGAAGGAATGAGTAAACACTCTATATATATATATATATATATATATATATATATATATATATATATATATATATATATATATATATATATATATATATATATATATATATATATATATATAGTAAGTGAGTGAGTAGCAGAGGAAAACCCGATAAAGGGAAATATATCAAAGTTGGTGGTCTTGTGTACACCCGATCTACGTGCTCGGACATTTATATATTACATACTGATACTATATATGTGGGGAGCTTTCCTATTCCTTCCTTTTCCTTTCAGCACTTGAATAGAGCAAGAACCAGATCAGCGGAACCGAAAATCCGTAGAACCTACCGGAGCATAGACCCAAAGCATGACTCTACTTGCACTTACGACACCGAACATCCAGTGGTTACCCAGCATCCTATCCACTGAGTTTATATTTTGGCAACGGACATTTCCCAGGACCCAGAACTTTGCTAAAGGACCAAAAGTACACATTGCACACATATATATATATATATATATATATATATATATATATATATATATATATATATATATATATATATATATATATATATATATTCACCGTGTCTGTATATTATGTATGTGTGCTTTCGATTGGTAGTTCTGGTTTAGCCGCGTCGATAAAAACCAAGAAATAGTGGATAGTGGGACAGCAGTTGAGTATATCAACCCGCGATCAACGAATTGCAATAAAGTTCGCCACGGTTCGTTTACTTAGGACGTAAATAGGAAGCTTAATATCTGTCATTGTGACTGCAGAATAGCTAACAGCTTCGGGCGACCTTTTATCAATCTATGGATTCTATATATTGTTTATTTTAGTTTCTGGTGTGGTAGATTTTATATTTCTATCATTGCTCTGGGCTCAATGCAAGAAACATTTTATTTCGATAAATTTATTCTACTCTCATACTTTGTATTGTCTGCAATAAAAATAAATTTCACGTAATAGTTTTTTTGACAATTATTTATGGGCGACATTCTAGGGTTGTACGAGCCAACTTTTAATCGGTTTCGGATTATTTTTCTTTGTATTACAGGATACTTTGTCGAATATTGTACAACTTGTAATTTTAAATTTATTTTGTGATTAATTTGAATTAAAAAAAATTTTTTTTTTCTTTTAATTTTACAAAACATTATTAATGATAAAAAAATAAATACGATTCAACATTTGAAAAGAACTTGTGAGGACGACAAAATATAAAAAAAAAAAAAAAAAAAATATTAATATTAATATTAATAAATCGAATTTAAAAAAAAAGTAAGCTTGTTGAATAAAAGCAAAAGTTCAAAGCAAACTGCAAAATAAAGTTACCTTTGATTGGATGAGGGCTTTAATGTCGAAGATTATTGCTAATCCGGCAATAAATATTATATTAGATTTATAAATATATATGTGTGTGGAGATCGAAATTTTTCGATGATAGCTGCACTCTTAATAACCGGATAGAATGAAAAAGGTAAGGATATTGGCAATTCTAAGTCGGAAGGGGAAACGAATCGTCTGGTGTGGGCTCTGGTCGAATCATCAGTTGAATTTAAAGATAAGTTGTCGAAAGGTTAAAGGAGAGTACTTCTGCCTCGATCTAATAATCTATATCTCGAAAGAGTTTGAGAAAGACAGAAAGTGGATGAAGAGGAGAACAGATAAGGAAGAGACAGCTCGAGCTACTAGAGATCTTTACGGGATATTTCACATTGAAAATCCTCTCGACGAAAGGAGAAGCGAGAATTAAGCGCTCATTAAATTAACCTAACGAACCTAATGCCATAATTAATTCGAGAAGAACGTCTCGAAACTTCTTGCGATCGTATAATTCTCTTTCAAACGTCAGGTGAAACTATGTTAAATGCACTTTGAGGGTTACAAGAACTTTCAGCACAGTTTTATTTATTTTTATTTACCCTTTAGCTTTCTGCTTTTTGTTTTGTACTAACCACCGACTGGGCGTTTTGTTCAAAACTTTTCCAGTTTATTTTTTTTAATAAATTTTTTCTAAAGAAAACTATTTTTTTCTTTTAAGAATTTTTACTTTAATCTTTTAATTTATTTATTCAATTTTTTTTTAGTTAAAAATTTAAATTTAAGACAAGAATTAGAAAATCTTTATTATATTTTGCTTTCAAAATTTCTGTTAATTTTTTACAGCTCACAAGTCACGGCAGTCACACAGTGACTGCAAGGTTTCTAGTTATTTTTAAAACATTACTAAGTCAGCCAAAAAAAAATTTTAGAATTAAAAAATGTAATCTTAAAGAACTACTTCTAGTTTCACCTTCTATATTTTTTTTTTTTTTTTTTTTTTTAACCCAGTGAAGCAGCGAATTTCCAATACTTATCTCAGAGCAAAAAATCTCTTATTATCACATTATACTTTTTGCGGTAAGAGTACAAAAATATGACACACGAGGCAGCGTGAATTGTGATGTGTACCCAACGTATTATTGGCCGGATAATATGATACTGATATCAAGATTGGTTATCTTGGCGAGTCTCCAAAGGCGAACATCGGGTCGCGGACCTCTTCTTCTGATCGTTATCCTTCTCCAGCCCATAAGTTTTTTCAAAGCTCCTTCTCTAGTCTCTGGTCTCTGATAGCTGCCAGTGTGGTCCTCCGTCCGTAGTAACCTCAGCTTTATCCTCTCATACATATAGATATAGATATAAATACATATCTATGTATATATAGAGTGTGTGTGGAGTAGTATAACCCATTATCTCTTTCATCGTGATCTTTCGTGGCGGGTGATAACGTGGAATCAAAAACCAGCAACCAGCATCCACATGATGATCTCCTTAGACCCTGGAGATTATGATGCACTCAGCCGCTCAAAATAAATATCATCACCCGAAAATAAAAAAAAAAAAAAAATCCGTAATAATGCTCTCAAACCAGTTGATCCGGTTTTCATAAGTCACTGGCACATCCAACCAGCCTAACGTAACGTTATAAAAGCTTCTGCCGAGATATCTTTGCTGTTGTGAGTACAGTACCGGTGGCTGGATCGGTAATTGCTGCCCCGGAGAGGAATCTTGTTTTTGTATTTAGGTAAAACAAACAAAAGCTTGCTTCAATGAAAATTCAATGATTTACGAGCTCATCCTACAAGTTATGGGCTCGATCAAGCGTTGCAAGAATTATTTGATTGTATATCATTTGAAAGGTGATTAAATTTAAGAATTGCAGAAAAATATTGTCCATATTTTTTACTCGGAATAAATCATAGATTGATAAAATAAAAAAAAAAAATTATTTAATATTAAACTAGATTTTTTTTTTTGGCCACAATGATTATCAAAAATAAATTATTGTAGCGAAAAAAAAATTTTATTCGAAGTGACATGAAGATTATAATTTTAAACTCATAAAATATTAAATTTACAGTGAATTATAAATGAAAATTGTCATTAATATTGGAGGATTAATTAAAGGTTGAGTTTAAAGTTAAAAAACAGGATTTGCGTAATAAGATAATTAGATAGAGATAAAAATATGATTCTGATTGGACTGTAGTAATCTAAAGTTCAATTTCCTGTTATAAATGTAAATACATAATTAATTTTATAAATCAGTACTGGTTGTTGCTTGAGAGCATTTGGATTATAAAAGCCTGTTAATAATTAATAGCTGATTAAAAACTTATCTCTGTTTAAATTCAATATAAATACTGATTTGCCTTCGCTCTATAAACGCGACTCTTTTAGATGGAATTTAAATAGATATTTATATGAAATCCAATTGCAATTAAGGTCAGATGACAATTACGATCAATAAAATTTTTTTTTTTATTTTAATTTAAAATTATTTTTCAATCTAATAAAATGTTTATTTAGAGTATGTAAAATATGGCTTGTTTTTTTATCATTACTATAAGTTAACTGTTATTATATTGTTATATTATTATATTAGTAATTTGTACCGCGATAATACAGGGTTTCATGTAACAGTGTAGCGAAGTTGTTGTTATTATTATTTAAATGAAATAGAGTTTGTTTAGTAGAGCTCTTTTTTATTTGTTATCTCGTGTGAGTTTAAATCGCGACATTCAACATCAACGTTCCTGTACTCGCTAATAACCGGAGTTAAGTCTTGCGTGGCACGACACCAGTTAGTAGACATACGATACCTTGTAAAATATATACCTAAGTGTATAATATATTTATTCTGCATATAATACAACACATGAAGACGTATATAGATGTATAAATGTGTAAATGGTGTCTATAACCTCCTATCCCGCGAATAGAGGCTTACTTTTGTTGTTTTAGCCCCTGCCTTGTCTCTTCGCGGCTCTTTCTTACACGAGGCTATTTTACATGATAGACAGTGGTATATAGTATATACCAGTGTTACTACTTACGTGGCTCGACCCACTTGCCCGACCCGGGTGACTCTAACTTAACTTTTACCCTTCTTTCTCCCTTCTACCCTCCGCGCTTTGTCTCTTTGGGCTCTCTGGTTATTTACCTTTTTTCGTTTCGTTCCTTACTTTTACTCTGTCTTAACACAGGGATTATATTTGTACTGTAAGCGAATTTCGGCTCACTCTCAAGTTTATTGATAGTTTTAGCGCGTCATCTTTTAGTGTAAATTTTTTTTTTAATTTTTAAAATTAATAATAATAAATTAAAAAATTTATAGTTGTAGAAATTTGAGTATTTTTTTCATTTTTGCTCAAGGATTAAAAATAGGGTAAAATTGATAAGGACATTTTTGTACAGGATTTAATTTTCTATAAAAAAGGTCTGATATAATTTTTTTGTATTTTGAATATTTGAGCCAAAATTTAAAATTGAAACTTGAATAAATAATCATTTATTAATAATTATTTTGTAAAATAAATAACAGTAACTTTACTAATCTTACCTAGTTACTAAACATGTGATTATTATAATTAAAATTCACGATACCGATAATTTTTTTCAATTAAAACCTAACTTTATTAAAGCACTACACAAGACTGATAAAAACTCCTTAACTCAAGATAAATGAACGATGTAATATAATAATTTGTCGAGAAAATGTTATCGTATCTCGTCTGACGAATGATAACGGATATCGCGGTTAAGGCGGTTATGATTCAGCGGGTGTGCCGGATATTAATTAACAGTACAAGTAGAGTACTCGTCAGTAGAGTATAGTGGAGGAATGACGAACGATGAAGGATGAATTTAGCTGTGAAAAATAAAATAATGAAATTTCTGGATGAGTAATTTTTTCAGTGGAATTTCGATAACGGAGTGGAGTGGAGTGGAGTTGAGTTTAAAACCCTCACTCGCGATGTGCGAAACTCTCATTCGCAGGCTGCTAGTCGGGGAGAATGTAAAGAACGCCGTCAGCAAAAGAGACCCGATTGAACAAGAAGAAGAAGAAGAAGAAAGGTTGCGAAAGAAAAGGAACCCCGTGGCCGTACTCCTACTCGTAGTTCGTAGTCGTAGTCATAGTCATGCATGCTATACTACCGAGTTGAGTAGAGTAGAATACAAGTGCTAAGACCACATCCACGTAAGCGTAACTATACTTGTAATATATATGCATTTATATATATATATATATATATATATATATATATATATATATATATATATATATATATATATATATATATATATATATATATATCTAAGGGAGGAAACCCCTCGAAGTAGGTGGTTGCATTATTTATCACGGTACACGTGTCTCGCCGGGAGTCGACGACTCGACCAAGTGCGCAACGTGGCCACGTTTCACCAATGCCGCATTTTCTTACCGCTTCTGCTTCTTTTTTTAGATTTTTTATTGTTATTGTTATTATTATTATTATTATTATTATTTTTATTATTGTTAGTGGAGGTTTTATTCTTTATTTCTTTATTAATTCACATCCTCGTTATTTTTAACACCTAGTCATTTTAAAGGATAAACTTTTTTTTATTTTAAAGAAAAATCCAATTAAATTGGAATTTTTTGAGGGTGAAATAAAAATTGTTAATTAAAAAAAAAATTAAACCTGAATAAAAAAAATTTTAGGAATTTTTAGACTTAATTACATTTTTTAATTCTGTAATTAATTTTTTAAAAAAATAAATTATAAGATTTTTTTAATGAAATTTATCTTTAAAAAAAAAAATTACTATTATTACTCATGAAATAATTTTTTGATGTGGCCATAAATAGTTTTTTAACGAAATATAATATTCAAAATTTCCGCTAGATGCCGTATGATCGCTAAATCGTCTCGCATGTACTTAACAAAACACAATTTTTTATTACCTAACATAAATGGAATAAAAAAAAAAACTTTGGTACTATTTAAAAAATAAAAATCCTGTTCCCTCTAAAAAATCAATACCCGATTAAAAAAAGCCATCAGACATCCATATAAATACACCGACGGATAATTATCCTCTTAGTGAAGGTTAATAATTGGCGTAGCCCACTCTGTTTCAATCGACTGGTCTAGCAGTACCTACACAGGCGATGGCGATCTCGTGCTAATGCAGCGCGTTGCGGTAATATTCGATTATGTTTCCAGGGAATTACGGAAATTCCTATCAACGGTTTCATAACCTCTCGCTCAGCCGGGCTTTGCCATTCGTATGAGCGCATATGGACACACACACAAGAGCCCTCGACAAGCCCCAGAGATCCACAGATACAAACTAGTTCTACTTGTATTAGCGGAGATCAGATATGAGGGGAAGTTAAACTCACCCCCGGGGGTTTACAGGTGTAGCTGATGTTTCAAGAGAGAAGGAGCCGAAAGCGCCCCAGGTTGTTTCTCGAATGCTACCCGCGAATTCTGCCTCGCGGTGTGCTAGACTTAAATATCTAGCAGACTAGAGCAGGCTGGATCGGAATTTTCTGATCTGCTTATATCAGTTGAGATTCCTCGGACTAGACCAGACTAGACTAGACCAAACTAGGTTTGTGTATATATGTATAGAGGCTGCAGGTGTATGTATAACTAGTGCTCGGCTGTAAGGTTAAATTAGAGTATTTAAACCGTGAGTTTAGTTGACTAGACTAGAGTAAACGATCGAGAGTCAGAGTAATGGATAGATAGATAGCGACAGATGAAGATAGAGAATCTGACTGGGTATACCAAAGGTTTCCACCACTTGCTACCCTTTACCCACTAATACTCCCGCTATTGCATAACTATTGCGATTACTACACACTAGATGGTAGATACTAGTGCTGGTACCACTACCAGCACTACAGATAGGAGTTTGACTAACTAAATCGACTTTGCGCACCCTAAGCCCGTGATACTGCCGCACATATGTGAGTACTCGCTCTAATGTGTTGTTGCTGACAAATGTGTGCGGATATAACCCAGTCTGTGTGGATCTATGTCGATGTAATGTATGTAGATGTGCGAAGCGTCCCGTCGGCTTTCGAGAGTGTCTCTCTACGCCCTTGATCTATCGAATGCCGTTTAATTCAACTGACAACGTCAATTTCTACTCGCGTCAATGCCGAGTGCCCGTCGAACCGCGGGATATGAACTGGAATATCATGAGAGCAATTGCTTTGCTTCGACAAGAGTCAAAGGGCTTTAAAGTGATTTAACATTTATACTCTTTTTATTTTATTTTTTTTAATTTCATCGAGAAAAAAGTATTTAAAGTCTTTTATTTACTGATCGGGGTTGATTTTTGCACTTAATTGCGACCTTTTTTTTTTTTTTTTTTTTTTTTGTTTGGGTTTGATAGTTTTGTAATGAAATTTTAATTGATTTTTTTATTGGAGTATGGAAATTTTTGTAGAAAAAAAAAATTACCATGAAAAATTTGATCTTTCTCAGAAGTAAATTTAAATTTAATCTTTAAATAAAATTAACTAATCTTTAATTCGTAACTGGAAAATATTTAAACAGTGTTTTTTAATTCAAATATTTGTACAGTGATAAAAAAAATAATTTCCTAATGTATAAAAATTTTTCATCAATTTAAAATATTTTTTTAAAAGTCTGGAGTTTATTTCCAAAAATTAACCGTGAAGTAGAAAAATCCGACAACAAAAAATCAATTTATCGGGCAAGTATTATTAAATAATTATTTCCCTCTGGACATAAACACAGTATTATCCCAAAGCAAGCATAACTGAATACAATTTGGTATCCACAAAAGCGTTGAAGTATTTGAGAGATCCGAAAACGTGTTAATTCCATCAAAATATCTTGAAGTTCCTCTGAATATGGAGACCAGATGGTCCGAGTAAAAAAAGAAAATAAAAACCCATGCATCCTCTTATGTTACACGTACATCTCGGCAATAATTCAATGACCTGGACCCTTAATTCTCCTACTATGTACACTCTATGTATAGATACGACGTTTATACCTAGCTCTGCAAATGCAGACATGAACCCAGAGTAACCTACACACTAACACGGGACTAAACTAGCCTGCCCCGAGGTATGCCGGATTGTTATATAGACTGGACCTGAAATTCAAACTTAAACTCGAGACCGTACGGTTTGGATTTGGGTCGAGAAATTTCGGAGCGTGTAATGTCGAGTGTAAGTATAAGTCTTAACTAGTGAAGTGTAGTCTGCCTGTAGGAGGCCACTATTATAGTCATTATACGTATTTCTATTTCAGAGGATAGAAGAACTTTAAAAAGGGCAAATAATGATGATAATAATAACATCCGTACTTAAAAACCTCAGGTTAAAACCCGGCTAGGCTATTCTTCGGAACCAATTACTTCGAAATGAAATTTCGACGGGTCTTTTCAGCGGGATGTCTCTGCTTGACAAGGCCTCGAATAAAAATTTACGCTAAATAAAATAAATTTATATTATTTAATATTTATTCTATAATAAACGGTAAACAATTTAAGGAAGTATAATTTTCATCTCCGATTGCAAATAATATATTATATTTTATACATCCCACTTAATACTTAAAATATTTATCTCGACAGTCTGTGTTTACAAGATAAGCCGTTGATATACCTACAGATTATTATGCACGTTACATACAGATGTATATGTGTATGTTATGTACGCGGGGAAGTGTGTGGATATGTATAAACCCGGGATCCTACGACCTACAACCTACAATAGGCAATGATATTTATTCAAGTACTGTACTCTTCTCGTTAGATTTAACTATAAGTAATCGTATTAAATTTATACCGAATGAATATTCGATTTAATATAAATATACACTGGTGATTTAAATCTTTGCGTTTCCCATACCCGAATGTTATAAATGTTATAAATGGATTGTGTAATCTAATCAACTAATACGATGTTTATTTTTAATTTTTTTAATGGGATTGATTTAAAAAAATTTTTTAATTTTTTTTCAAGATTTTCTCATTAAAAAAATTTATTTTAAAAAATAATTTGTAACATAAAATAATCATAAACTGCAAAAAAAAAGTTTAAAATAGAATAATTGAAATGAAAATTAAAAGTGGCCCGATAGCTGCGGGCATCAAAAAATTTCTTACCGGATACATTAGCCCTCCCTTTTCTGCGTACAATAAAGTACCGTGTAATTAGATGTAAATTTATTTAAATAATTAGTTTAGGACAATAAAAAATCGAGTATGGATATGCGATAGATAATAAATAATAACTAATTATTATATACAACAGCGTGTTGTATATATTAGATATCAATAAAAATGAAATGATGATGATGATCACAACAAAAATAATAATAATGATATGTAATATATTATACTGACATAGCCAGACACAAATTAACGAGATAATCTAGAACAAGACATTGACCTTTTTGTAGATACTTATCTTATATGCGTCTCCTCAGTCCTCAGCCGTACCGGGCCGATCGCATCAGAGAACAAAGCAAGTCACGCTTATACAAACTCGATCCAAACTCGTACTTTGTACATTTAACATACAACATACACGGTAGGCCATTTTACTTTTTAGATTGTGTTCTATACCAGCATTAACAGCAATAATGATAATGGCGATAGCAATAGCAATAGCAATAATGGTAATGCCAGAAGTGATAAAATAAAGATTGCCGTTGAGAGAATAGGAGAGAAATTTTTCACACTGATGTGCAAATTTTGATCTTTTTTTGTTGATATATATATATATATTTTTTTTTTTTTTTTTTCAAATTTCTAAATATAAAAAATTTTTAAATGTAAAATTTTTTTATATCAATTTAATTGTTAAAAAAATTGATAAAAGTTTATTAATTTGGCTATCAGATAAAATATAATTTCTTTCTGCAGTTTCTAAAAGCCGTTTTGTCTTTCGGCGAGTGCATGAAATAAAAATAACGACATAAGTGAATAAAAACGGAGGTAAGTAAATGAAAGGAGTCGAGAAATAGGTAAAAAGATGAGAGACACGAATTGCTTAGCACCCGCACATTTTAAGCTGATAAGAAACTGCACCGAGGACACGAACGTGCCATTCTCGCAGTGCATACCTATTCCTTGTTAGCTCGCATTAATATTACCGCGGTGATGATAAAATTCACTATTTTATGTTTAAACTTTTTGATTGTGACGTTTTTATATACTTGCCATTCGGTGCATTATTTAAATTAACTTGTTTTATCAACGAATGTTTGCTTTTTATATTATTTCAAATATTATACACGCGAAATTATAGTTTTTCGACCTCCTGGAATATTTTCACCGGTTTTTATGCTTCGGAGCAATTACTGAAGTTTGTCACACTCTGTTAGGCGGAAGCAAAAAAATTCGCAAATATTAGGTTTCTTTTTTTTATTTTAGCCTAGAAAATTGCTTCTAATATTTGACTCGAATTAGATAACTTTAGAGTTTGTGGAACGAATTTGAGTGTGAATAAAAATTTTCATACTCTAATTTTTCTAAAAGCTTCGCAAGCATTTTTATAATTGTTCTGTTTTTGGATTTTTAAATTTATTTCACAGATTTTTTTTGTGTAATTTTTAAAAATAAAATAAAATTATTATTTATTTTTTGAGTAAATATTTTTTATATTAAAATACGTTTGATAATTTTTTATTTTAAGGCAATTTTTTAAATAAATTTATTTTTTAAATAAATCCAAAAAAAATTGTCTGATTATTTTTTTTAATAGAAATTTTTAAACGTAAAATTTTGTTAAATTAATTTAATGACAAAAAATATAAAATTCTACTCCAAAAAATTAATGACAGTAAAACAAACAATTTTTCGTCTTACTTATCACCAATAAGCGCCTGTAAAAATTTTCCAACAGCTGAGAACTTTTACCCGAAAGACCATACCAAATACCAGTCGCGATAGCAATCAGCTCGACTAAGCCCCGCTTACATCCCGTGAGATCATTAACCCGACAAGAGATTCTAATCACGCAACATTGCACATCGTTTTAGCATAAACCCGAATCCCTGGCGCGCAACAACGCCCCCGTCAACATTTCCCTCTCATTTCCTACTTCCACTGGCCACCAATTCGCCCGAAACTTCAGTCCTGTCCACCGCATTTTTAAAAACCATTTTCCCGACATAATATCCTCCTGCACAATTAAACATCACATGACATCCTACTAAATATAATGCAATATAAAATAATATCAATCCTTCTCAATCCTTCTAATATCAAACCACCCTCATCGGAATTCTACTCAATTCTACCTACAGAAGTAAAAATAATAAAAAACAATTCACGATCGATCAAACCTCCCCTTCGCTCGCCGAAAAACCTCTGCCCGAAGCAAGAAAAATAAAATGGTATAAAAAAACAGCACATATAATTCTCACATTAATTTAAAAAAAAAAAAAAAATAGCTATTAAAATTATCATAATGAAATCAACAGACATTTGACAGCTTTAGAATTTTTTTTTTTTAATTATTATAAAAATAATTCCAGAAATTTTAATTAAATTAAATTTTTAATAAAAAAATAAGACACTGACATTTTAGAAATTTTTTTATAATTTATAACAATAAAATTATTAAAGAAATTTTTGTCAACAAAAGTTCTAAAAATTATTAGATATCTGCTAAATTGATTTTTTATAATAATAAAAAAATTGACAGCTGTCAGCTGACTTCAATATCATTAAAAAAAAAAAAAAAAAAAAAAAAAAAAAAAAACTATCAGCTTTCTGTTTATATTTCAGTACAATGATTAATTTACCTTCAAGTAGTATCCAAAGGTTCGCGTCAAACCAATAAAATTCTTCAGATTGTTGTCACGAATCACATAATGCACATTATAACACTTCACTGATAATCACTTCGTTCACGTAATAATAATAATATTTATAAAAATTAAATAATAATAATAATAATAAGCTGTCAATCTCACCCGCTTTTAAAAAAACCAACTTTTTGAAATTCCCGCCAAATTAAAAAATTTGAATTGTTTAGTTTTCAAAACTTCCACCAGGTCACTGTTGGCAAATAATTTTTTATGAGTCAGCAAATTTTTACGAGGCAATAAAGGGTAAAAATTGCGGCGAGCGAAAAGTAAATAAATAAGCTAAGCTCGCCGGGTGTTTTCGTGAAAGTATATATATATTTAAGTGGGAGAAATACGTACAGTTAGATATATTTAAAATTGTTTGGTAAGTATGAAGGCATCAAGTACTACATACTACTTTACGTAGAGTGTAAAAAAAATTCTAGTGAGTTTAATATTATAAACAGTGTTGGTTGTTTTAACTTGAGGTCCTGAGACAGCTCCTGGATGCGGCTGGCTGTCGTCGATAACAATGGCGGCGGCAGGATATACGGGAAAACGTTAAGTGTTGCACCGGTACGAGGACTGAGACTGATAATAATAAAACGCGATGAAACCTGCGAAAACGAGGACACATTCGATTCTGAGGCAGTGTTTGATACTCAACTGGCACTGGCTGCTAACCAGAACGACCGACTACCGAAGAGCGAAACTAACAGGGCGAGGGGTGCCGGTACTGTGCTCTGACCACCGCTATGCTGCCTGCTGCCTACCGTTATGGCGGGAGTGGGAGAAGGAGTGGGGCGGAGCATGCGCGGGAAGGTTTGAATTTTTTAATTTTAATATATATTTTTTTTTAATATATTTTTTTTTTTGTCAATTTTTGGTATGATTAAATTTTATTTTTTTTTTCAGCAGATATTTTTTTGGAAATTTGTAAGGGCGAGGGAAAATTTTTTTGGCAAGCGGAAAAACGCCAGGAGAAGGGCGTCGCTCGATGCCGGTGACTCTGGTGATATGACTGAGGAAACTCGGGCGTTTTCGGCGCACCTCGCCGCCGGTGTACATGTACATATGTGAAAGAGGATGTTGGTGACTACCACGACGAAGCCGTGTCTGGAGGATCACTGGAGTGGGAACCAGGTACACATTATATTATGAATGGAGAGGGAACGACAAGCGACACGTGTGTTGAGAGTGTGTGAACAAGTTCAACTGCTGCCCTCTAGCGGGGGATTGGAGAACTAAAGTGATTTATTTTTTTTTAAGCGGAGATGGTACGTTCTTTTTTTTTTTTTTTTTTTTTTTTGAAAAATTTGTTTTGTGAAAAATTTTAATTTAGGAAATTTTGTAGTATTTGTTTTTAAAAGAATTTGAATGCAAGTTTAAAAATTTTTTTTTGTTCATTTATTAAAAAAATTTCAAAAAAAAAATTTTTTTTAAATATCAAATTTTTAGGAGCAAAAATTAAGAAATTGACATTTAAAATAATTAACAAATGTTTAGAAATATTTTGCAAAACACATTTTTTTTTTAAATTGACCTACAATATTAAAAATTTCTAACAAAAAGAAAAAATTTGCAGAATCGAGGTTTGAAAATGAAATTGAGAAGATCTCCAGGTCACCCTACAAGCTATAAGACCCGTTAATTTTTTATCCTGGTGAGAGTTGAACCCTGTCATATCTTGAGGTGCCGCCTCGACGGAAGAATCCAAGGGAGGTAAGAGGGTGTAAAATGGTTGAGTGTCACGCCCGACGGAGACGCATCGGGCGAGACGTCGTCGCCTTTAATGAGGCGCAGCCCGACTACTCGTTGCTTCTATTTACACTGCGAGTGTTCAGTGCCCCTTCGCCCTTCACTCTTTTTCCTCCCCGCCATTTCTTGCTTTATTTTCATTTTTATTATTATTATCATTATTATTAAGCTGACGTCGATTATCGTGATGGATTTAAGATTCAACATGATTGTGCGACCATTCGTACAGACCGCGGCTTAATGACCGTCCGCATGCTCCTGGTCTCTACTCCTTTACTCTTCTTTTCTCTCCCCACGTCAAGGGTTAATCCCCATATTTTCTCTCGCTCTCTCTCTCTCTGCCAGAATATATAAGTATAAGCTCGAAATATTTTTTATTTTTTCATTCATTTTTTCGCTTGGCCAAGCATTTCTTGGTGGTTTCGCTCGATCGGTTTTTTCCACTCGTTGCACCTTTGCAAATCACCTTCATTCGGATCACACGTGAGAAACCGTTTTTACAACCTCTACTCTGCTTTATCCTTTTATTATTTTTGACTCATTAACATATTATACACACAATAAAACTATCCTAGTTCCGAAACTAACAATACTCTTTAATAAAATTATTCTATTTACACAATAAAAAAATTTTGCGTCAATGCATCAAAAAATTTTGGGTTAAAAATTTTTATGTTAAACATTTAACACTTTTTTTGTGTTAATTTATGATCAATATAAATTTTTTATCAGTGCAAAAATATTACATGGTAATAAAATATTTTAACTTTATTCTTAATAATTAAAAAATTTTTAATTTTAAATAAAAAATTACTCAGAGAAAATTTGAGGTATTGGAACATAAAAAATGCAATTTTTATTATTATTATAAACGTATCAAATATTTATAAATGCCAGAAAAATTAATGATTATTAATAATAATGTTTAAATCTATTTAAATTTACATCTGCTAAAGTTATTGTACTGAATCGGGATAATTTAAAATTGATGAGTCTTTGATAAAATAAAAGTAGATCATTCTATATCCAAAAAATTACTAAATTGAGACAGTCTGACACACTGGTAATGAGAAACGATTTTTAATTTCAGGAGATGAATTTTTGATAAGTAAAAAGTCATCTCCAGACTTTAAAGAGTGTAAATTGGGTCATATTACCGACTTGAAGTAAATATTGGCTTTTTTTTTTTTTTTTTTTTTTTTTTTTTTTTAAATAATTAAGTGCTTTTGTTATTTTAAAATCAGCGTACCTCATGTTGATAAATAATTCACGGATCAGTTTTCTTGACGAATGTATCTGGAAATAGAATGAAATTATGAGTTTTATTTAAGTTAATTGAAAGTAAGAATAAGACTATTGTGTTAAAATAAATAAGATTTAAATTTAAAAAAGTAATTTTTAAGTACACAATAAAATTATATTGACATTAACGGGTTAAATTTTCAATTTCTTTAAAAATTCAAGAGTAATTGAGTTTTTATAATTAAATGGATTTGAAATTTAAATTAGAGAAGGTTAATAAGTAAGCAGTGATGTCAATTGAATAAATTTTAAAAGTTACCAGACAAACTTTAAAATAAAAGCAAGAAATTTAGTGTAAAAATAAAATGAAATTTTTTTTTAACTTACAAAAATAATATGTATACTTTTTGTGGTCCAACTAACCCCAAAAAGTATAAAAATTTTTAATTTTAACAATTAATTTAATTTAATAAAAATATTAATATTTGAAATTCTCCCGCAGGTGCGCGCGCAGCTTTTCAACTTCTGCGCATTCTAATTTTGGCGGTCTGCGCATTTTCATAATGGCGCAGGTGTTTCACGGTGTTGTGTGTTGTGTTTTGACAAGTAAACAATAAAAATTCGCGTTTAACTTCAAAAAGTATATAAAAAAATGTTTTATTACTCCAATTATTTAATTAAAGCGCTTTTTAGTCCGAAAAAATATAAATTCGAGCATGATAAGCTGCCGTGTAGTAAAAATCGATTTATTAATTCCCAGAGGAGACGGATGCAACGGAACGCATGTAAAAAAAAACAAAAGTAAGTATTATTAAACAAATTTATAAAAAGAAAATGTTGAGTTACCTCTCAAGTTCTTTGTTTGAGCGTAAAAAAAAAAAAAAAAAAAAAAAAAAGTAAAATGACCGAGTGTTTTGTTAGCTGATGTGATGAGTGCAAACAATGAGAGCCAATTTGAGTGCAATGTACATCCAGTGAGTAGTTTGTTTTTTTAATCAACCTCTACACTCTTTCTATTTCTCTTTCTCTTTACACTTTTCACCATTCTTCATTCCTTCTCTTTGTCAAATATTTTTTATTATTAATAACAAATTGCCGCTCGTAAAAAGGCACCTCAGTGCAGGCTCTCAGTAGTGTCGATGTAGAGCTAGTTAACCGTAGTGTGCTATCCAACATTCAGGGTTCCATAGTGCTAGGAATGTGTCCAAAGTTGAGCTGGCTGGAAGAACCAGAGAAGAAAAAGGGCCATAAAATACATACCAGGATTTGCTTTTTTTCTATAAGATTTTTAAAATGGAATTGCTGGCGTTCCACGTCCGACCGATGTTCGCTGATTCCTCTGCTGGTCTATTCTATTTTCCTGTTTTAGGTTTCTGTACATATATATGTATGTATGTATAATGTGCATCCACGCATACATTTAAACTAAGTATCCATATGATGGTTGTAATATTGCGAAATATTTCGCTTAACAACCAGAAATTGAACATGTACTGGAATGGGGATTTTGGATAGGATATGAGAGGACAACCAGATCTTTTTATACACACTAGCAAATATATATACAGTGAAAGATAAATATACACTTAAAAAAAACTAGAGAAAAATTTTTGAACCAAGGAATGATTCTTAAATGAACAAAAATTTTTTTTGGAAAATTTTGGAATTGGTTTTTTTAGGTCACAAATTTTTCTCCTGAATTAAATTTGTTAATGGATTTTCCATTGCTATATCAGGTAATTGGACTAACAAATATTACATAATATGTATGAACGATTCGGAAGCTTAGTATTCTATTTGGCATTTAGATATAAACCATGTAAACCGTTAAATTGATGATACACTTGTTTGCATTCAAACATTAGCTATTTAATGATTTCAACAAATAGAGATAAACCGTTAACGAACCGCGCAATTCAATTAATTACAAGTCTTTGTCTGGCGTTTCATTTCGCTGGCATTTATAATTGTAATTATAATTACAATTAAAATGAAAATATAAATTAAACACATGATAGACAAACATGAAAAGCAAATACACCAGAAATAGATTGTGCTTGTCTTGACAATATTTTTGTTTTCCACAAAAGTGGATGCAACAGTTGACAAATATTTAAATTAATCTAAACTCAGTTGGCGGTTCTTGTGTTCCACTTGCTTTTTCGTTCTACATTTTCGGGTGAATCCGTAATAAGTTTACATCTCGTTGTATGGAAACTACCAGAGAAACGGTAGAGTAAGGGGACGTATAGCTGTGATTACCGAGTCACTTATCATAATTTTGCTGTTCGTCTTCCATTCGGTTTTCGGTCCTCGCAACTCGGTTTTTTAAAGTTTAGCTTCATTCAGCATATACTTAAGATTTTCCGAGGGTGGCCGAGGGTGTGTTGCTGCTGCTGCTTTTTATTCAGTTAGAAGATAAGAGCGCACTGTCGTAGTAGTCGTGCTTTACCGATTCACTCTACAATTTTATCTGTCTCGCGGGTTTTTGTCGAACAAGTCTACGTGTTCGTCCATACACGTGTATTTATACGGATGTGGGGGTGTGTGCCGATGTCGATGTCGAGGAGCGAGTAGTCACTTACTTTATCATACTTAAACTACTACAACTTGTTCATATTCTCGAGTACCAGCGGAATTCGTTCAATTTTTTAAAAAATAGAATTTAAATATTTAAACCCCGTGACTTATAAAATACCGCGGGGGATGTCAGCGTCGCGCAAACAAGGGAAGCGCAAATATTACCAGCGCGGCTACCTAGATTGCTCTCGGGTACAGTTATTCATATATATATATATATATATATAGATATAGATATATAGATATATATGTGCTTCTGTTAAATTCTAGGATATTTGAGTTGTGAAAAATAAAAAAAAAAAGTTAAATAAAAAATTAGGTAAAAAATATAATAAAAATAATAAAAAGGAGATAAAGTTTAAGTAAAGAAAAAGTAAAGCTTGACGAAGAGTTACTCATTACCGCCTGAGTCATTCATTGGATTTAACTGGCTAAAATAAAGAAGAAGAATAAAAAGTTTTTGGAATAGAAACTGGAGGTTGGGAGGAAAATTTATTACAAGAAATTGCTCGTTTGAATTCTGTTGGAAAAATTATTTTCGGGGGTTGAATATAAATTTTATAGATTTACTGTAACTGTTTAAACTATCACTGTAGATAATTAAATTTATGTGGATGCAAAAAAATTAATTGATTCATTATTAATTTATTTCAGTTGAAAAATTCTTAAATCAAGTTTATTTTTTTTTTTTATCCGTGTACCAATATATATCTACTAGATTTTCGAGATGACTTTGAAAACGGTCGCCCCGTAAAAAATATTTTATTAAGTGTACATACGTTGTGCACATATGTGCAGGTATATGTTGAGAGGATGTGATATGGTATATTATAGAGCCAAAGCACTTTGAGAGAGTAGCGCGTTTAATGCGCGTAATAACTGCGGTACCGCCGTAATAACCCGCGCTAAGTGCCGATTTTTGTCCGTGTAGGCATATGTGTCACATACGAGATAATTAAGTCGTCAGCCATATAATGTATTTCTTTTTTAGAAAAATTTTAAAGCTACTCTTTTACTGTCACTTTAAATCTATTAATTAACAAGCTCTTATTTTTTTTATTTAACAGACGATATTTATTTTTGACTGCTAATTTATTCATTAATGTGTTCCAGTTTTGATATTTAGATGGACATTTTTTTTCTTTAAAATTTTATAGAGAGTTCTTTTATTGGAAAAAATTAGCAAGCTTTAGTTTATATTTTTAACCAGTTAGAATTTCTTTTTCTAGAATTTGTTGAGATAATAATTAATAAGATTATTTTTGAGGTCTTAAATTTCTTTTTTATCCAGTAATTTTTTACACTTAATAAATATTCAAAGGAGCGATGATTAATTTGCTCCGAAAAATATGTTAAAATTTTTTCTCGTAACTCAAACCAACAAAAACAAAATGAAGGAAAGATAAGTGACCTCTGAATTATTGGATAGTTTAAAATTAGTGTAAGACGGGTAAGTTAGCAATGAGGTCTTCGGGTTCAATTTACTGTTCTCAATAGCGTAGCATCGTAAATAGAGATTCCACCAAATGGCTAATGGATCCGAATGACATGGATTATTCGGATTTTCTCGAGCATCTCTTCTCGCTTGAAAGCACCTATCTCAGTAATATAACGGTCTTTCTCGTCCTACCCCGTCCCTGCAGAATTATATAATCTAGATCTACTTAATAATATATATCTGCATATACAACATACATACCTAGACCCACATCTAACTACGTACAAGTATCCGTTCGCTTAATCCAATTTTATCTAACAAAAATAACAATAATGGTGATCGATGACTCTACGATAATTATCCAGATTAATTTGAGGAATTTTTAAATATTTCAAATATCGAGTTTTTCTGCTTCGTAAACCCGCTTTACGATCAATATATTTTATATACGTATATATCTATGAAAAATATGCCGATCCGGTGGAAAAGGTTTTTTTCAAAACTCATGTGTGTCGATGGATATTACGATTATCCGGCTTTATGCTTCTCCCACATTTTTATTTTACCTTTTTATTCGTTTTATTATAATTATCTGGGATAAAAACGGGGAAATTGAACTAGGTTAGGTTGAAAGTTTACATTTTTCGTTATAAATTCATTTATAGACATATTTTAGAGCGAATTTAAACGTAATCGCGCTGTAATTATTCTTAGTATTTCAAATATTTTAATAGATTATTTTTATTCAAGTAAATCATTAATTTTTAATTTAAAATCTGAAAATTGTTTGATTTTTTTGACTATTTTTAAACCTTATAATTTTTTTACAAAGTAAAAGTACTCAAAAATTTACCAATAAAATTTGAAAATTGTTTTCTCAAAATTAGCATTGATAAAAATTAATTTTGTATTTAAAAAAAAATTGTCGAAGCGAAAAATTAAAAAATGACCTTATGAGTTGTAAAATAATAAAAGTAACATTGATATAAATTTTGTTTCGCGATGAGTAAAATGAAAAATGAATAACCTGTCAATTAAAAAAAAAAAAAAAAAAAAAAAAAAAAAATCAGAATTGGGAGTAAAAAAGTGGAAACTGCGAAACCTTTTATGAATATAAAAAGAATAAAGAGGGAAAGTTATTGAGCTGTTATTATTAATATTAATACAGATAATAATTAATCAACTGTGATGAGTGATGAGTGAAAATTTATTCACCGGTCAATCTATATAATATATTATATGTATTTATAAATGGAAGTAAAGGATGAGTGCATAATTTAAATCCCGAGTACGTGGACCGTTAAATATCATTTAAACATTGTGATCGACGATTTTACATCAGTATAAACCGATTATATTTGTCTATATTTTTTTTTATATTTCAAATATTTTTCCCTGCTGAAAAATTAACATTCAAATAAAACATTAATGAAAAATTCATTTTTGGTCGGGTGTATTATTCCGTAAGCTGAAATTATTCCGTCAGGAATTACGAATTTTTTTTAACGAAAAATATCTCGCCGGAAAAAAAAATCATAAGATGAGGAAAAATATTAACCACTTAAATATTAATTTTAATTAACCGCTTCTCGGAAAGAAATAGGGAGTGAGAAAAGAGAATCAAAAATGGCGGTGTATTATAAAAATGTAATAATAACATTCTATTTGGAAGTCGGAGTCAGGATAGGAGTAAATTAAGAGTTTGCGAGGAAAGATTAGAGGAGAGAAGAGAGAACAAAATATGCTGCTGAGAGTTGTAGAGATGAGCTAGGAAAATGGCCTGTGGCATAGCTTTGTGCTACCGACGGGTTTCGAACCCTCATCCTCGAGCAGAGGTACCATTATGTACTAACCCATCTTCCATCTACCATATACTTTATGTTATATATACCTTCTATGCCATAACTACACGTGTCTGTGGATTTTTTACGGTGTATTTAATATGATTTACTCGCTCACAGTTTGAGGATTCATCTCAAACTAACCGTGTTTCCGGTCCTTGTCTGCAATTAGCCAATTATTGTATCAATAGACTCTGTAACTCTCGCTGGCAATCCCCAGTTCTATTTCAGGCCGTCGAGGGAAGAAACATTCGAGGTAGAAAATCGAACTAAAAAATAAACAAAATTTATTGAAGTTGCATCCACACTTCAATTAAAGGATATCGCAGTTTAATACTTTATATTTTGCTTAATATAATTATATGGTTTTAAAAATTTTTATTTTAGTTTTGAAAATTTCCAACAGATGGCGTATAATCGAAAAATTTTCTCGTTGCAAGAGAATTAAGTTTTAAAATATTAATTATTTTCTAATTTTCTGAGATTTGTTGTTAGATTAATTAATTACATGGTAAAAAAAATTAATTTTTGTCTAATTCGACATCATAATTTATTTTCATATTTTTTGGAAAGATAAAAATAGAAAAATTATAATGAATCATAGCCTAATATGGTCACATATGAAACTTTTCACTTTAAAATACAAAATAAACTTCCAGTAGACCAAAACTCTGTTTTACTTTAGTATATAACTGAAAAGAAGTTCATCCACGTCCATTTGGCGGTTTCTCCTCCTTCTAAAAAAATAACATCAGTATTTTTTTGTATTTTATATTTTAAAGGTGAGATATGTGGCATGTCTCACCTTAAAAATATAACCATTTAGGATGATAATATCTACAATCATTTAGATATTATTCACTACGATCAGGATGATGGTAAAATTTTTTACCATATCTAGATAGTAACTGCTATTATTTAATTTTCTCCGTGAAGGTTGAAGCTCGAAGCTTGAGGAGGGTAAAAGAATAGAAGAAAATAAATATAATAGAGGTTCGTTAGCTCGTTGGTTGAAATAACTCGACACTTTTAATTCTTTCCTCGCGTGTAATTTTTATTGTTTCTGTTCCGCGGTTGTATGAATTGTTTCCGCGGTTGATGTGGGTGTAGTCTATAGTTTGTCGGATCAAGGTGTGAGTGCGGGTAGTTTTATTCTATTTGTAACTAGAGTAACAGAGACACGTAGACAGAGTGAGCTTGAGATAGAGTGGCTCATGGACCTTTAGATCTTTCCTCTTAACATTTCAGGGATGGTATTTTTCAGTCGGGATTACGTATTCAAACGGCCTCTGCTTCGTCACATAAACATTTTACCTGTGCTGGTGTGTGGGCGTCGCGCTCTGCAGATCCTCACGCAAAAAGATACCAAATGATAATAACAATAATAATAATAATAATAATAATAATAATAATAATAATAATTGAATACACAAAGAAAAATTTCAGGCAATATAAATAAAGGAATTAAGCTCAAACAAAATAAAACAAAATAAAGACGGAGGTGGTTAAATAAAATATAAACAACATATATGTTTTTTAAATGGATTATAATAAAAGAATCTCTTGCAATTACATGCAGATGTTGCCACTTTCGAGCGTGACGTGTAAGACAATTTTTAAAATGCAATTTTTTCAGATTTTTTCCGTGTCCTGGCTTTGATGGTTTGCTAACGTTTGTTTTTCGGTTAATTTTACTAATTTATTTATGGGGAAATTTTATTTAAATTCAACATTTTTTGTCTAGATTTGAGACAATAAAAGTCTTAAAAATTATTTTTTTCGTTCAAGAATTTTTTTAAAACATCAAATAAATTTTTTTTAGTAAAAGTAAAAAGTTTAAATATTTTTTAAATTATTTAGGTCGGCAGTTGAATTATTGAAATAATAAATTTTTTAGAGGTAAATATTTCAATAATAAATTTCTTGAGTATATGAAGATAGTCGTAGAAAATTATGAAGATAAAAAATTGTTTTATTATTGATTGATTATCCTATTATGTATGCAATAATTATCCATCGATTTTTCAAGGAAAGTATTGAGTCTTTATGACAATTTTTTTTTCTAAGGATTTATTTTTTGTATCGCGAATAAAATCTAGAAAAGTTATCGAGTTTTCTGGTGTATGCTCCGCACTAATGATGCTTTAAAACACGTAGACGTGCGTTTAATACCGCGTGAATAATTTCGTGATAAATGGAAGAGAAATTGAAATATTGCATGTAAATATATATATATATATATATATATATATATATATAAGTTAAATAAAAACAGTATATTAAATTCGAATTATAATGCCGCGGATTAGTGATTTTAAATATGATAATACTCGCTGGTAGTCTTTGGCTGATTATTTCATGTATTTTCGGGGATTATGTGATTTTAATTATTTCGTCTGTCTATTTTCAATTTAATAAATTAGTATTAATAATTCACGTGATAATTATTATTAATAAAAATTTAATGGAATTTATTAATCATCAATATTAATTTTATTTGGTGTAGCTCTTTTATTTTTATATATTTAATTAATTAAATAAAATCCAAATTTTATCATTAAATAGATTTTTTTACACATTTTTATCATTAATAAAAATTTGTACCGACATGTTTGAGTCTTAAATGTTTTTTTTTTTTTTTTTTTTTTTTTTTTTTTTTTTTATTTCTTGATAGTGCTCCACAATAATTACTAAAAGTGACAAAAATAAACCCTTGCAGAGTAACTACTACCCGTAAAAAAAAAAAAAGTATAATCCCGGAGGCAATAATAATTATATAGGATGAACTTTAAGACAGGTAGAGAAGATGAATTGGTACACTTGTCATTCGTCGATACGAAAACTGTCAAAGCTTTGCGAGGATAGGGCAGAAGGGGGTGTAATACACTGTATCTATCAAGAGGCTTCTCGTTGGCTATGTAGCAGATGGTTTCCAAGTTACACTTACTTCTATACATATGTATTATATTCTATACATAAAGATAAAGTTATAGATAGTAACTAAATAGCGAGAAGCTTGTCCCCATGTAATACCAGCGCCAGTAAGTATTATGGTAGGTATCTCCATCTCTGCCTACTAGTAGTTGGTTAGCAGATCCGAGGCTACATATAACGTTAACGCTACATACTGCTCACTACAGACTACATAAGCTCTCATATATATAATGTATATAATATGACAGACTAACGTTGATGGATGGATGAACCGGCTAAGCGAGCTGGATTCAATCTTTCCGATGGACATTTTGTAATTGCTTCTATATATCCCGCTCGAATTTAACAACCGACATTTAACTGCCAAATTTAATGACACTATTTTTTTTTTAATATCCTCCTTAAATAAATGCATTAGAGAATTTTTTTTAGATTTTTATTTATATGATGGCTATAATTGAATACTAAAATTTTTTACCGTCCTAGAAAGTATCGTATGCATTTATGAATTTTTTTTATAGAGTCGGGTCCGTTAATTTTATCGCTAAATAAGAACCATTGGTATTGATTCCAATAACCGCGAATTTTTTTTTCTGTTCGATGTTTTCATTTTTAACGATCGACCGATAGGCTAATTATTTATTGTGGTTCGTAAATATTTTGGTATTAATTGCAATTATTAAATTATTTCTTTATGATGAGATAATTCATTATTATAACTCGTAAAAAAATTTTATATTTTCATATCCAGCCTAATATATAGTCGAGAATGTCTATCTCTAGATTGATAATTAAGAAATTATCTTGTATCTATTTGAACTATTGACATTTTTAAAGATATAAGCTCATCCCGATGTTACACTCATCGAGACCTTTCATTTGAGTACCCACATCGATTTTTCATATATTTAATATATTTATATATATGTATATATTAAAAATATTTCAAAAATGCATGTGGGTACTCAAATGAAAGCTCTTAAGTCACATAGTGTATTTTTTAACAAACTATTTTTTTAAATGCAGACTGACAAAAAAAAACAGCCTTATCAAAAAATATTTTCCCAAGAAACAACAAAATAAATTTAAAAAACTCTCCAAGAACCCATTTCTCAAAATTAAAATTTTATCAGCGCAAAGTAAACAAATTCATCCTTACTCTCCATAGAAAAAAAAAAAAAAAAAAGAAATTGAAAATTGATCTCATTAAAATAACGAAAAACAATTTAGTGTGTGTGTTTTGACGATAAAATATCCATAAATAAAAGGTTGGTACGGGATAGGGCGGCTTTGATTCCGAACTCATATGAGTGTACGCAGCAGAGGAACGAAAGTGTTTCCTATATACTTTTTATGCACCCACGCACCTCGCACAATCGTTAAATAATTTATGTGTGCTCGTCCCCAGCCCCATCATTCTCATCCTCATCCCCGTATCGGATAGGATATTCCCGTCTCTATCATTATCTCTCTTTATCTCACTCGTTTTCGGCTCCATGCGCCGGTTGATATAGTCACGGAAAATATTCTTCCATTAAAAGGTTGGAATATTCATAATCCATGCTTTATCTTTTTTTTTTTATTTTTTTACTCATCTCCATCTCCCTCTGTTCGTTTTTCTTTTACTTTGACTGTTGTATGTATAAATATATGTATATATATAATATTCCATACTTTAGATTCGCTTCGCTTATCCCGATTACACGGCCGACCGAACCTTGGAGGCTTTATATTCAGATTTTGAATGCAGCTTGCGAGCACTCGCGCGTATCTTTAACAGTCTACATACTACCTACTACCTAGATACGTAATAGTTAGGAATAGGAAAATACTATATACTGTATACGGATAAGACTTTAAAACTACCGTCCAGTGATGATGAGAGATGAGCTGTGAAAAATTTTAATCTTTCATTATTAAATCTTTTATATTATGTCTTTTGTGTCGTTAAATCATACTTACACGGTGATAAACAAATTAACTTGATTTCCAAAAAATTATTTTCTATTTAAAAGCTCAAAATTTCTTTCTAAAAATTTTTTCTTCACATAATTAATTGTCAAAATAATTTACGGTTTATATTTTTCTGAAAAAAAAAAAAAAATATATAAATTCTATTTTATTGCTCTAATTTAGTGCATTACGCCGTCTTACTGGGCAGCCCCACTCCTCAGCCCGTCGAGCGGCGGAGCAGAGTAGGGGAATCCGTTCCTTCACTCCGTTTTGGAACTCCGTAGAAATACCTTCTACTTTTTAATCCATTAAACACAAAATTATCAATTCTTTGCCCTTAAAAAAAAAAATTCTTCAATTATTCCACAACTTGGAAATTTTTTTAAACATCTCGATCAATAATCCAACTCCTGAAATGATTAATCATTAGACATTCTCGAGTAAATAGCCGTAAAAACAAATATTTTATTCTCCTTTCATCCATCCTTATTGTCAAGTAGTTTTGTCAAGTAAAGAGACCCATTTCCTCGGGTATTCGGGTAGTCGGGTCGTCGAATGACGTCACACTATTTGATATATTACGTCAGCGTAACTACAAGCAGAATACGAAGAGTATAAAGCTTCGTTGGGTAACGGGGGAGAATGTTCAGTTCCAGAGTGCCGATAGATGGAGGGTGTTATTCACTCGCGCTTGTCTGTATACATATGTACATATATTTATAGATTTATACACATACATTGATGATGATACTATTTGAAGACTTTTTTCTTCTCATTCGAGGAAAAAAAGGTTAAGGAATAAAAAATAAACTAATGTTGGGAGTAAGGAGGGCAATAGTCACTCTCCTTGCTTTTCTGACTCCTTACTCCCTTGCTCACGGTCGGATCTGAACTCTCTGGCAGTCTGCAGCTGGTTGCCGGCATAATGGAAAATCGATACGTCAATTTCAGCTAATTTTAAGTCGCTAAACTTTTCATATTCCTCAGACTCAATCTGGATATCATTATTTTCGACTCGGTATTATTTTAGACAGTGAGTACTTTTATCCGCATTTACATCTTGCACTTACTTTCCCATCAATTAGCCCACTAACCCGTCACTTATACTTATAATTTATATTAATAATAGTAGAATTTACTGTTACTATTACTATTAACATTAATAATGATGATGACGGGGCTTTTTGCTAGATCAAAATAATTAATCGCAATGAAACAATATCAAACAATAAAATTTAATTTCTCGGTAGATATTTAGATATACAAATATACACGGGGGCATAAAAGATACAATAACTACTTCCATATAACTCGGGCATAATTTTTCATACATTTGAGAATTGGAAATAACAGTCACGCGATCTGTAGATTAACGAGGTCACTGAAATAAAATGGAGAAAAAATATAAAATAACCCACTGGTTATATAATCAAATTTTTTTTTTTATTTTAACAACTTGTTTAATTTATTGCCGTTAAATGTACGACGGCGCTTTATGTTTGTTGTTTGAATAAGAGGTGATTGAGAGCTTAGTCATTTTAGTTTTGAAACAAAATTATTTTTTATTTTAAAATATACCCATGAAAGTTTATAATGACCATACGGAAAATAATTAGATTATAAAAAAATATTATTTATCCAAAATCAAAATTATTTTGTTTTTCTTGGTTCAAAAATGTATTTTTTTTTTTTTTTTTATTTTTAATAAAGTCATCATTATTTTCTATTTTTTTCCATATTTATTTACAATCTAACAATTTCACAAATATTTTCTTGGATTCAATTTTTTTTATAATAATTTTATTTTCTATTTAAAAAAATAAAAATATCGAAAAGCGAAGCATATTTAGCACAGGCGACAAAAACCGTCAAAAAGACAGTCCCAGTAAAAAAGTTTATAACGCACTGGATAGAAGTACCATTCTCAAAATTCTCAAAATACGTGAAAGGTAATCGTCACTTTAGCCAGGGGCGTAACTTTCATTAAAGCGGTTGCTTTTATTTGACTTACCGGTAAAAAGGCTTAGGGGGCGAAGGGGCGAGATGAAAGCAATCTTTGCTGGGAAAGGACATGCATCCATATCTATAGCTCGACAAAAGGAAAGGATGGAGGGAGATAAAAAGAGGAGTGTACTTAATAAAAAAAGGGGGTTGAAGCTTGTATCAGGATGATACTGTACGTGGTGAATTTTCGTACGCAGTGCCCCGGGGATCTTCCGACAAAAAGGATAACCAAAAAGAAGAGCCAGAGAGATAGTCCAGCCAAACAATCAGCAATATTTGCACTCGCTCGTTCCTTTGTCACCTTATTCGCTTGCACATCCCCCGTCCTCGTTCTCCATTCCTCCTCCCTTTTCTCTCCTCTGTTTTCTCTTCTCCGGTGCAGATAACCTCTCACACCATCTGCCAAACGAGTCAAAGACGCGAGAGATATTAATGCTGAAATATCGCCGGCTATATTGTCAGTACTCGAAATTAATTTTCCACTTTTATTTATTTTTATATCTGTACTCCTTTCCTGTCATTCCTGTCCGAAGAGCCAACAGGAGAGGAGTTTAGCTATTTATTTAGTTTTCGAGCTCTAAATTTGTTTCCACTCCCGGATTTATTTACTGCTCTATAACTTATAGTTGTAAGTTGTAAGTTCACTTACTCCGTAATTAAGGGTTTCATTTTTAACTAAGGTCAAGAGTTGTCTACAGTCTAGACTTTACACCGTTAATGTTGATTATATGCAAGTATATACACTATTTTTATCCATATTAATCTATTGATATTAATAATTAATATATTTAACCGATCATCACTTAAAAATTATTCAATAACAATTATTGATTTAGTTTTATTTTTATTCTATGTTCAATGACTAATTTTATTATTAGATTTAAAATCAATTTGTTTAATTTAATTTTCTGATAGTAAATAAAATTATTTTAATTATCCTTGAGATACTTATCAACCCGTGTAAATTCGCCACAGGGTTAAGAAACAATTACCGTAAAAATAGCCGTCTATTAATAAACAAGTTAACGCCCGAAATAATTCTCCCTTAAAGTAGGTCGCGCTAAATACATGAGATCTACAGATGAGAAGGGGTCGGGGAATAAATGAAAGGATCATATAATTTAAATATTCATCAGTTTCATCTGGAACTGTCATAGCAAAGTCGTCGTCATTAACTTGCCTTCGGGTGAATCCTAATTCGTACTCTCAGTATCCACCCACCCTAATTCTACTCTTCACCCTTACTCTCCCACACCAGTTAAATGACCCAAACGTTCGTATAATTCATCTATTTGCCGTTTAAAATCTATAATCCGACTTTAAACATCTTCAATTATAGTCTCCGTAATCTAGAGTTGATAATATACTGATAAATTTATACTCTATTTAATAATAGTTATATTCATATTTAAAAAAAATTTTAATAAATTTATCTATATAACTATTCAGAAATTTTTCAACTTTTTTACTGTTTTTTTCTATTTTTTTTTTTTTTTCTATTTTTAATCCTTAAAAATTTTTTTTTTCAATCACAAAGTGAATTACATAAATAAATATTGGATAACAAATATGAAACTATAAAAAAATAAAAACCATAATCCACCCCAATGAAAGTCAAATCTCTATCAACGAAAAACAATACCAGCAATATTTAACAAAATGGAATGAATTGAATACATTTTACCTGAGGTAGGTCTGAACTATGTTGAATACTAGGTATGTATTTACAGGTAGGTGTATCGAGGTCACGCGAGCTGGCTGGGCGCAGGTCTGCCGGTGGCGTACAAACCCCTGAAACCTTCGGTAACCCCTTCACCCGCGAATAGTTTTCTCCGTCTATCTCGGATATGCCTTCTACTCGCTCTGTCTGCTCCTTGCCCTTAGTGCTGTTGATACTGCCTTAGAATTATAGTTATAGTTATAGATAGTTCTTCTTTCCCCATTTCCACCCCTGGCTGATGATGACTGTTCTCCAAGCGGTAAACGCTAGAGCCTGAACTGGGTAACGTTATCGTAAGAGAGCACCCGCCTAGAAGTAGCCTACAGACTTGTCAGGTTCCACCTGCCTGGTATTAGTATACTCTGCTGCTGAAGAGTCGCGTTCGCGCCCTCAAGCTACTCTCTATTTCATCTACCATTGCAATTTCTCTTTACTGGTTGTTATTATTACTATTAGTATTAGTATTATTGTTATTGTTGTTGTTGTTGTTGTTGTTTTTACGGTAAACATTGAGGTGATTGTTGTTTACACGTTGGTGGGTTTATGTTTTAATAAACAAGTGTATTGTGCTTTATTAAGGATGTAAGGTAATTTTTAATTGATAATTATTATTTTTATTTATTTAATGTTGATAAAGTCTTTAATTAAATTAGTAAATATTTTTATTATTTTACAGTTTAATTCAAACTACTGTAAGTTCGTAAATATTCACTCAATATTGATTAATTTAGTGAAAAAAAAAAAAATAATCAATAATTTATGAGTGAAAATACGATTTATTATTTTTTTATTTATATAAAATTTAAATCAGAAGAATAAAATAATTTTTAGCGGTAATAATAATAATATCATGATTTAAAAATTTATTATTATTATCTATATTATTAAGAGAATAAAAAAAAAATTTAATGTCCAGGATAGATAATTAAGAAATGACCTTGTATCTTGTGAAATATTGACATTTTTAAAAAAATCAGCTCATCCCAATGTTACATTCATCAAGACCTTTCATTTAAGTACCCACATCAATTTTTAATATATTTCATATATATATATATATATATATATATATATATATATATATATATATATATAATAAATATATCAAAAATGCATGTGGGTACTCAAATGAAAGCTCTTGATGAGTGTAACATCGGTATGAACTTCTTATATTTTTAAAAACATAAATATTCAAGAAAATACAGTGCAATTTAACAAAAGTCATTATTTAATAAAGCAAAATTTTATTTATTCATAGTTCACAAGTCACAGCAATCACATAGTGACAGCAAGGTCGCTAGTTATTATTATAATTATTAAAGAAAAAAATTTATATTAATAAAATAAAAAACGTAAATTTTAATATAAAAAAACACTGAATATATGTGACGTAAATTTAGGTCCATCATATATTAAAATAATCATAGTTTTTAATAAATCAAATTATGTTTACATTCACGCTCGAGCCGTACAAAGATTGTATATTAAGATAATCATAAATTTACTAAAACTAAAATGACTCGAGGATTAAAATTAAACATCAAAAAACGTTTTTAATATTTTATAAATTTAAAAAAAAAAAAAATAGATATCCATCAAAAAGTAATTAATCGGATGAAACGTATGATAAACCGTAGTACCAACAAGACAAATTTGTTTATAAAATAAATTAGAAATTGATTAGTTTACTATTAAATTTGTTTATTCATGAGTAATGCATATTTTGCAAGTTTCGAGAATCATTAGTAAAACAACAAATGTGCTCGTGGCGGTCGTTTATTGTAGAATTCGACAGCGTAAACATTGAAACAATTACTGTGAAAGTGGGTAAAAGGGATAAATGTATACAGCACACCCGCTCACAGACTATCAACCACCCTAACATGCGAAAGACCAGCTACACTACCATACACTAGTCTATAGTATTAGTTTACCAGGTCGCAACAATGAGCAATAACCGTCTCGTAACGTCCTGTCACAATTAGTTGCTCGACTATCGAAACTTTTGAGTCTGCATACAAATATATAAGTACAATGTAGTTAGTTTATATAATATATACATCCAACATCTCTTAAATCGTATTAGGGTGGCTGAAAAAATGTCAATTTTTTTTTTTAAACTTTATTTAAAAAAAAATTTTTTCGAACTAAAAAAAACAAGAATTTTTGGCATTTTGAAGCACATATGCACTTTTTATTTCTATTTCATCATAATCGACAAAGTTATGCCAGAAACTTAATAACGTAGATAGTCAATCAATTTTAAATGCACATGCCTTTTGAATACCACTCTACCTCGATATTATAACGCAACACCGCAACATACTTTTAATTTAAGGAACTCTGAAGAAATCTAGTTGCCCTACTCTGAGTTATTAAAATTTAAAATGAAAATATCGACGAGTCAACAAATCATAGAATCGATAAATAACTTTTTTGTCTAGACATCTTCACCCTCCGAATTAATAATGCTTGGTAATATTTTTAATCAAACTAATTGCAATAATAATTTAATTGGATGCGGTAAATCATTGGAAATTTATTTATTGCTTTTTTTTTTGTTTTTTTTTTTTTTTTTCCGTATATTGAGAAGTACAAGAATTTTAATTATTACACGCAAAAACAGTCCGGTTAAAATGATATAAATTTGTGAAATTTACAGTTTTATTACTGTAATTTTTATTATTTAGAAAATGTAAAATTTACAGTGGAAAAAAATTTTTATTTTATATTGCAAAAAATGGAATTTTAAAATGTAGAAAAAAGACTCTCAAATTTTCATGGACAAATTGTAAATTTAGCCCGTGAAAATTGTAAAAATCTACATGGAAAAAATGTAAATTGACATGGAAAATGTAAATTTAGTATGAGCAAAAAGATTTAAATTTTTATATGAAAAAAATATCGAATTTACCTGAAAAAAATGTAAATTTAACATAAGGAAAAAAATATAAATTTTTTTGTATGGAAAAAATGTAAATTTTTTCCGTATATGTTATTTTTACAAATCTTTTCCTGTAAATTTAACACTTTTCTATTGTAAACATGCCATAAAACATCCGTATAATTTTTCCATACCCATTATTCCGTAATTTCCAGCTAAAATTTTTCCCCTGCAGTAGCTGCACTTTGTTTTCCCTGACAATTACACTAAAACAGCAGCAGAAAATGATTACCGGGTAGAAGGTATCTACAAAAAGTCGTAATTTAATAAAATATTAACCGAAATCGATGAAATCGGAGTGAGGATCTGGCGAAATAAAAAAGCAGCCTCAAATGCGTGATGTCAATATTTAATTACTTTAGTCGAGTCGAGCAAAAGTCGGATAAAAATAAACTGGTGTTTATCTGTCGTTGGTATTAATGCCTGTGTGTCGCGTAAAATAATAAAATACGGCAATCACGCATATGTGGACTAGAGCGACATCATATGATATATGTAATGTATAATATATAATGTAGAGAGGGATGAAAATGAGATTCAATATTAGCGGGCGTTTGAAAAATTCATGAGCTAAAACTACTGTTAGGTTTGTCGATAGATAAGCTATCCTTATCCAGTCTGCCTTCACACATACACAGTTTGAATAAGTGCGTGTCTCATGGCCATCAACATTTACGATGATAAATACACAAATATGTGTACGGTTAACACAACGAGCCAGTACTCGAGCTTTTATATTGTTTTCAATACATTCTAAGAATATTATTAATACTAATACAACAACAAATGTTAAAGTATATAATCATTTTAACTCACCTCCCCTTTATCATTATAATGCCCTAACAATACTTTGACCAAATTACTACTTGGGATATTAACTTATCATCCTAAAATTGTGTATTACATTAGGGGAAGATATTCTGATATGATAAATTTAATATTCTATAATTTTTATTCCTATTCAATATTTTATTTATTTATTTCATAATCTTCCAACTCAATAAATGGGAATTTTAATTCAAAATATTTTACATTTACTTAATTCAATATTTTAAATATTTATTAAATAAGACTTTAACATTTCACTTAAAACATTAATAAGAGAGTGTCTGTTCGCTTCTCATTTAAATAAAAGCTCTCAAAATTTCAATTAATTTAATGAACTTCTGTTAATAGTTCATTTTTAACAACGTTTTAATTCAATTGTCGTTAAAAATTTACTTTATAAAATTATTTTTAAATTGTTTAAATTGTTAAGCAAACACCAGCAGCGCCAAACGGCTGCTTGAATAATTAAAATTTTTTAGTCGCAGTTCAAGCCGATAAAATTATATTAAATGCTTTCAATTAATTTATTTAAAAAATTAAAAAAAAAAAAATCAAATAAGCTTTTTAAGAGAGTAAAAGATGATGATTTATATATAATATTAGAATTTAAGTCTCTATAAGTGAGAAGATTTGGCGACCATGCGCCACCTGTTGGAAATTTCCAAAACTAATTTTAATAAAAAATTATTTATAGGCTTTTACAACTACATTGGCATATCAGAACAAATAAATTGACTTAAAAAAATTTTTTATTAGTAATTAAATAAATACTAAATTTATTTTAAAAAAATTCATGTTTTAGAGAAAAATGGAGCAGCAATTAATCACTAAAAAAATGATAACTAAAGAGCAAGTGAGATTAAAAAAATGACAGTGAAAAAAAAATGTAAACAATCGGTATTTTTGCTAAAAAAGCCCGGGAATAAAAATAATAAAAGCTCGTATTAAATAACGAAAGTAAAGACGAATATAAAGTATTTCACGGAACCGGTCCATAATGTCTTTCTTCAGTTGGGCTAAGAGCGGACGAGAAAACGCAGAGCACTCGGGACACAATTTACAAGATGGCCTCTTCCAAATAGCCTCTCAAGCTTGTCACATACTTGTGCAGGTACCAACAATGCCAACTCTCGACTCTAGTTTAATTAAAGTAAAAGCTTCCAACACTTGAGATTAGCCGATTTGTAACCAAACGAATCTGCTTTTATCAAATTAAACTCCTCAACATTTACATCTACATCTACATACACTTTTAAGCTCTGGGATTTATACAATACACCTGAAATAAAATAACAATAATAATAACAAAATAAAAGAACAATGACACTAACGAGTTATGGCTCCTTAATAGGTTAACAATACTCACAACGTCAGCTACGGAGGCAGTAACACCGTAACCAATGTGGCTTACTCAAAGTACCCATCAAGCTCACGCGGTCCATCAACCGGGAGTTCGCCAATGGGTGCATCGGGCTCCGGTAAATCGTATCCATCAACCAACAGTAATTCGCACCAGCACTTGGAAACTCCCAGACGAGCCAAGGATCAAGATGTCGTTGTTCTATTGCCCAGTCGTAAAAGCCGGACTCCCAGGGTGAAGCACAAGCTCTCGGTAAGTAACTTCTCTGCCATACCTGTTAGCACGTAAAAACTAATATGTAACGTGTAATGCGTGATAACAAAGTGTGTTAAATGTTTCCCAAGAGAAAGTAATTCTCAAACTACCGTGTATGCTCCATTTCTAGATACTGCCGAGGTATAAGTGTTATACATTGTCATTTATGTCACTTAACATTGTCATCAGAGTTAGCTAACGGAGATCGGAAATAACAAAAATTTTTAACATTTATTATTCGGTCAATTAAATTCTTATTGTGACATTTTTTTATATTTTCAAGGAATTTTTACTTTAATTAGCGTCGAATTAATTTGATAGTTTTTTAAAATTAAATGTGATCAGATAAACTTCTTAAAAGTATTAAAAAAAAAAAAAATTTTTTATTTACGAACTTATATAATTTGAAAATTAAATCTCCTATAGTGAGAAGATTTATTAACTATGCGCCGCCTGTCGGAAATTTTTAAAACTAATTTTTTCCATGAATTCAATGATCATAGACTTTTCTCTAAATATTTCCCCCTCTCAAGATTTATTTATGATCGTTTCCGTCGCGTTATAAGTACAGTATTTATATTCATCTATATATTAAGAATTTTATAAATAACAGACGCTGAAGTAGACAAATTATTTGCTGGTACTGCAGAATTTGGGTCACAATTTGAATAGTCTGAAGGTGTAGTAAGTGGCAATTTAAACGGTACCTAACTGAAACTCTGGCTAAGGTCAGGGTTGAAAGCTCCCATTAAATCACGTGCTATTGGAATCGACTTTGCCGTAGTTCCTCTACCTACGAAACAGACTATAATCTTATTCCTGGTCCTATTCTCATTCTCCAAGTAGTAGGTAGTTGATAGTCTCTCGTTGTCGTATAAGTGAGAATTTTATCGCGACAAAACACGAGATGCGCTGGTGTAGGTTAGGCCACTAAGAAAGTTACTGCCAATAAAATAACCTTCCAACACGGAAAATTCTGTCTGCTTAGATAGAAAAAACACAAATTTACAGCGTGTACCTATATAGAAAAAAGGAAAAAAAAATAACGTCGGAAAAAAGAGACAAAGAAGAGCAACTACTCAATCTTGTTCTTGCTTGAGTATTTTAAGACGTTAAAGATGAAACTCTGTACGTGTATGGCCAGGCGGTGGGTGGTTACAGTTGAAGAAAAAAAATTATTATATGTAAGATTTTTTTATTTTTACCAAAGTAAAGTAAAGTAAAACCAGAATTAGATCGTGTGGCTTTTGCTGGGACCATTACCGAGCGCCATTGCACTACTGTCCGGAATTACTTAACATTTCATGGATGTAATGGAGACAACAGTGACCATTCAAAGAAACCTTTTGCCATTTCTAAAAGACAGTTTGTACTTTCTTGAGTTATCACTACGTCTTTATGTTTGGATTTTTTACCAGCTTACTCTGAATGACAATTCAGTCCCTGAAAGAGGGAACTCTTGATGATGATGATGATGATAAATGGCGACTGACGAATCGATTGAACCGTGAAAAATTTATATTAAAGTTACTGAGTAAATAATAAAATAAAATTGCCTAGAGGAGTATCTCGTCTCCTCGAGTTGTCGCGTGCTGAGCGGGTATGAAGTGTTGGATCGAATTCACGCGAAAATATATCTCCTGAAGGATATAAGAGCTGGGTGATAGATCTGAATGATGCTATCAGTTAATTTCGAAATTTCCTCGCCACGCGATTTCCCCGAATGAAATACAATAAATATATCGCTAAAATATATTAAATTTTTTTCCTTAAATTGTAGGAGATATTTAATATCTTATATTGAAATCCTGGGAATCCAACAATGCTGTACGCCTTTCACAATCATGCTTGAATTTAAATTTCATTTATTTTTAATGCTAATTTTTTTGAGAAATTAAAATTTACTTTTGTAAAATTATTTTTTAAACTTTAAACTAAAAATTACATTTATAAAATTGTAATATTAATATTCACAAAATGTCGGCATATAATCACGTGACTTAGCTCTGAGGGAACCAAAGTTATAGAGGTTACATTAACTTAACTTTGGAGTTTCCAGCTTAAAGCACAGGTTTTCTCTTACCAGCGATTGTAATTTGTGTATTTTACTGTCGCATGTTTACACGTGAAATGACGCGATAGGCACATCAGAGTAGTGGAACAATGGAATTTTCCTTTGTCCGCGTCTGTTAATGGAGGATCAACACGCCCGATTAATTTCTCATTCAGTGTATATTACGCGAAAACAGGTCTTTGCTGGTGGCGTACTCTGTGCCGGTTCTCCGACAGTAATAGTATGTCCTGTGTACTGTCCTGTGTCTACTACCACACTATAGATATAGACCCAAACTGTATAAAATATGTAGTGGATAGTGGATGTATGTCTATGGCGGTGGGTGTTGATACACGCTCGGACGCCATTTGCTCGATGCGTTTAAACGTACAGACAATAATAACATTCAGTCGAATGGGCAAGAACTGACAGTACGAGTGATGGAATATATACATATAGACGGAGATAATTAAAGGAAGGGTCATCGGAAGTGAAGTGACAACATTTGAAAGTGGAGGCTTTTGTTTTACCAATGACTCAATGTAATGGTAATAATTACTGGTATACGTAACAATCATTAAATATTCTGTTTATCTAACCCGATGGGCTTACGGCGATATTCCGATTTCAAGTCTACATATAGTAGACATTTATACCTATGCATAACATAACCAATAAATGATTATCCGAGCGTAAAATTATCTCCCGCTGATGAATACCCGACAAATAACCACTCACTCTCATCTCTCACCAGAGAACACCGGCACAGACTATTAATTTTAAACAGTTTTCAATATTCACCCGGCTGATAGTTACTTTTTACTAGATTTCATTAAAATCTAACTATTCTATCTTTTTATTTTTTATTAATCCCCTTAAATTAATATTTAAAGATAGATAATTAATTATCCATTCCGATTTAAAGACTAACTATTTACAACTCTGCTCGGTGAACCAGAGTTATAGCTGGCTAATGCTATCAAATCGAGGATACTAACAATACTAAGGAACGAGAGTGTTTTCTCAATCCGGGATCATTCTGCTCTAGACTAGTCGGAAGTTATAGAATTCGCGGTTATATTGGCTGTGTAAGTCCTCGAGTTATAAACTTTGGATTACAATACATTAATCCTGGTTTATCTGCACGGACTATTGATACTTAAATTTTGATTGTAGTATTTGATATTGGGCTTTTAATTCCGATGTTTTGGCTTTAATTGTAGAACAGTTTATAATTTTTAAAACTAATTAATTCTATAAAAATTAAAAATATTAATTTTTCCGATAAAACTAAAATCGCTTGAAATCAATTTAGCTAAACTAAGAAAAAAAATGTTAAAGTGATAAGCAGGACTGAAAGAAACAACTCTAATCTCATCCCTCGCGTGCCAAAAAAGCATAACCAAAAAAAAGAATAAAATACTGAGGGATGTTATTCACACGCCAGGAGATTACAAGTAAGAAGGATCTATAGTCATAGTTATAACTATTATATATACCCGAGATGTATTTTTTCGTCGAGGGAGTTTCAGATTAAATTTCGGAAATTACACAACTTCTTCTTCTTCTTCTTCTACTTCTTCTGGTTCCCCCCTTTGGACCCCTGGTGTCGCGAATCTCCATCCCCAGTAGATAAGTACATGCATAGATTCGAGCGGAATATTATAAGAAGGCATGAACTTGTTCTTATTATTTTGCTCCAGTGTTAGCAGAAATGAAACGGCAAAGTGCCCCAAAAATAGTTAACTGTGCCACGACACGATACGAATTAAAGCTCCGAAAGAGGGCTGTCCAAGAGTACTTATTACAAGTGATTATTTTTACGTTCCTTCCCTAGCTTCTACCACTTTCCGTGGAATATGTAATCATTATATTTTCGAGGTTGTGCCACAGACTCACCCCATTTTTAAGTATCACCTTCGCCGCTTAATGCTGGCTGGTGGTGATTTCCACCAAGAATATAAAGAAGAAATAACAAGACCGTGAAACAGAGGAGAAGGCGACAAGACAAGGAAGAAAGAATAAAGAAGAAAAGGAGAATGACTAAGTAGAGGACAGCCCTCAAGTTTTACATGCTGGGCTTCGGCTTTCAATTTAGCAAAGTCGTTCTCGTGTTACCGCCCACGTCTAGGCCCCATCTAGCAGCATTACTATACTATAGTTACACCCGCAAAGTCCTGGACGATTTTTATGAAGACTATCTGACACAAAAATAAGGGTAACAAATGACCGAGGCTAGAACAAACTCTAAATGGAAACTTTAAAACTTTATTTTCTTCTCTTTGGATTTTCACCCTCCCAGTTTGTCTCTTCTTCTTGTCAAGAAGAGCAAGAGAATTTTCCTGATTTCTCTATCCCCTCGAAAGAGCAAACCACGGAGTTTACCAGCAGTCCCAGTGGCTCATCAACTTTCGACCTCGATGGCATATTGATCGTTAGATTAATATATTCTCCAGGAAACATTAACGTACACGAACTTCTGGGACGAATATCGCCCTCGATGTTGCCTCACAACCTTTGACAGTGTGCACCGAGATCAATAAATATAATAAGTCTTTTATCAATATTGTTATTTAACGTTTTTCACATGCGATCGAACAATTATCTACACGGGGGACATTAACAAGCGCCATCTTTCTTTACGTTATTACTTTAATTACTAAATTGATTTGACCGTGAAATTAATTAAGGTTGTAATTGTAAGCAAGCTACGTACTAAGCGCCAACTGGCTTGGGATATATCTAGTAGAGGTTATGCTTTTTTTATCTTTCTTCAAGGGGGTAATTGTCAATTAATTACCTCATTTTTATTCCTCAAGAACGGCTGGATGCGTAATAGAATTTTTTTTTATTCGAAATTTATCCGTAAAAAATTTATTAATTTTTTTTTTTTTTTTTTTTTTTTTTTGACTTATTAAAAATGTCATATATTTTTTTGTTTTGAAATTCTCCAACAGGTGGCGTATTGTCGCTTTATCGTCTCCTTCGAGGAGAGTTAAATTTTTTTATTGTTAAGTTTGAAGAAAAATCTTTTGTTCGCTCTTTTAAGGAGCTTTTAGGCGAAACCTAACGGCTTTTTGTCTAACTAAATTTATAGTTAAATATATTATAATTAATTTTTTGGAGAAAAAAAATCAGAGGTGGAAATTTTGAAGAATCTTAACGTCAAATTAGGGAGATTAAATAATTATGTAATTTTATTAGTAAGTTGACAGGCTTCAGCATTGCATGATAATGAAAATAAAATCGAATTTGGTGTGACGTAATGAGACCTCAGAGCCCAATTGCTCACAGATTCCTCGGTTAATGAGAAACGAGAAGCGGGAAGCTGGCTGAGTAAACACGTGTAAACAATTAATTTAACAACTCCCGTGGGTATTTGGTGGTTTTCTATTGGTTGAAGCCAGCGACCGTGATTTTCCTACTCATTGCTTTTCGTAGCCACTGCTGCTGTACTGTATGTATATGTGTGTGTGCTCTTGTGTGCATGCCGTAAGTGATTGTAACAGTGATTGCGATAGTGAGTGTGGTGGTAATCTCCAGCAGAGCAGCTCTGCTCGACTGTTAGTGTAACATTCGTCGCGAAAACACGCTCGATAAAAGGGAAACGAGATGGTTTACAGTTAAAAGGGTCGTATGTTCAAGGATATAGGTTTTATTTTGGCGAACGGTTCAACGCCTCAACGCCTCAACACCTCAACGCCTCAATGACTCGCCGGCTGTTTCTCGGCTACACACTTGTATTAATTATACTTTCCACTCTGTATAATATGAAGGGGGTTGAAAGCTAAGAATGGCGAGTAAGCCCGAGCCGAAAGGACCAAAGGTATTTCTGAAAAGTAATTTTCTCTGCTCCTGGTCCAGTCACTCCGTCTAGGTTTAAAAAGTTACTGTCACTTCCATTAGGACAAACTCACAACTGGCTTAGCCGTGGTTTTCGTTCGAGGCTTTAAGACAAACTTTTTATTTTCCGACAAAACATCCAACCGTTCGAGACTTTTGTACTTTGTTATTAGTCGACCCTCAAAGTTTATTGTTTGAGAGGGAAATCCCGATGGGAATTTCCAAAAATTCTGTTTTTTTTTTTTTTTTTCAATTTCAATAATAGATCATTTTTATGAGCTTTTCCGGTGATTTTTTTTTTTTTTTTTTTATAAACTGCTCGGACTATAATTCAAGATAAAAAACTCAATTATTAATTTTATACTTAAATGAAAAGAAATTTTTTTTTCTCCAAATCAAGATAAAATTTTTTTTTGGTCTGAAAAAAAATTCACTGCACTGCCATATTGATTAAAAAAACAAATCAAACTTTCTAAAATTCAAATTTAAAAATAATTTTTACATAGATGATCTTGACGTCTAATCGTATTGAAACAAACTTATAATCAAAATCTATTCAAAGATAACAGCAATTTTTGTTATTCCAAAAAAGCAGCAGCTGATGGCTCCTGAATTGCACCCGGTGCAGAGACTTTTAGCCCGAAACCCAGCATTGACCATTCCAAGATAATAGCTTTTGTGGAACATAAGTGTTTAGAAAATGATAGGCAATAGAACTCGAATGTCCATTGAAAGACTACTTTGTTCTTAGCTTAATATTGCATCTTGTCACGAAACACACTACAACTACCTTTTTCATTGTTATATTAGTTTTTTTCTTATTTTCTTTGTTTACTCTGGTGTTTTTCATAGCACACGAGTGATTGCCCTGGGAATTCGAAATCGAGAATCGTGTGTACATCTATGGTGATATACATCTTATATACTATAGACGCGACACGAAGACACCGCTTTTACATTTACATTAGCTTTAATGAAACCGATAACGATCTGGGCAAACAATTGTGTACACACATTATCGAGGGACTTTATTTCAGTTATTCCCTCGGCGATAAATTAACGAGTAGGTGTGAAGAGTCATTATTTATTTTTTTTTTTTTTCGATATACGTTAGTATTGTTGCTATTACGAGGGATTATTGTTTATTGTCATGTTCAGATAATTAACACGAGTTATTGAACCCGAGACATTGATATGATAAGGAATAAAGAAGAGCCGTTGCTTTGTGGTCAATAGAAAAGAAATTATCTATTTTTTACTTGGTAAAAAATTCAACAGATGGCGACAGTAGCTAAAAAACTATAACTGTACATAAAAATGACGTACATCGCGTTAAAAGCGCGGGTTTTTTTGAAAAAATAATTAATTTAAACCTTGGAGTCATTAAATTTATTATTTTAATTACATAAGTGGTTAAAATATTTATTTTTTTCTCTTTTACATCAATAACTACATAAATTATCACATGCTTAAGTAATAAGCTATTATTATTATCATTATTTATATTTAAAAAAATGATATAAATTAATTATTCGACTTAAAATATTAATAAAATATGGAATAATAACGGATTGTTATTTTTAGATCGATAAAGCAGTAATTATTTTCTTTTTAGTTATGAAAAGCCCAAACAGATGGCGATAGTAGTACAATTACCATCATTATACATAAAAATGACGTTTTTTATGTTAAAAGCGCGGGATTTTTAAAAAACAAACTTAAAATTTATAAAATTCAGTATTTTAATTGAAATAGTGGTCAAGATATGAATTTTTTCCATCTACATCGTTAACTACGTGATTTATCAGTGTATTATTATATTTACCCGCATCCATAAATAATAAGCTATTATTTTTATTTATATATTTGTAAAAGTGATATTAATTCGCGGAAGATTGTAATGGTGGATAATTTACCGGCTTACACATAGACGATATACGACGTACGTGAGCCTGGTGCCAGGTAATACGCTAAGTAATACAAGGGAGAATTGCAGTAATATAAAGTAAAGTTGAGAACGAACGACATGCGAAGAGTAAAGATATATCGCGCGTGTTGGTTATTATCGCGATTCATATGCACGCCTTTACTCGACAGTCCTCAATCCTCAGGATACGACTCTGAAAGGTTCAGTATGCGCTGGCTGTTTGGCTGTTACGGTTTGTTGCTACTATCTACGTCTTAGTCTAATATTTAATTTATCGCAATTCATTACAGCGGAGTAATATGAAGGGTGATTGCACCTAAAAAGTGGGGTTAGTAATTATTTATCTTCATTATCGACTGGTGCTGCCAAAGGTATCCTTATTATTGATTTTTTTGATTTTATTATTGAAAAGTAATTTATTGTCATAAAATTAGTTCGTTATATTTTTTTGGAGGTGTTAGTGCTTTCAAGGTTAATTTCGACTGCTATTTTATTGATTATTTCAGTGTAAACAACTCAATGAAGCTCATAAATAGACAAACGCTGCGAATCGTAAAAGTTGATTACTTTTTTATGTTTATCTTGTAAACAATTTTATTTAATATTGATAAAATTTTTTTTTTTATATTTTTTCTATTAAAAAAAAATTTTTTAATTACAGAAAAATAGAAAAATTAATTAATAGAAACAATTAAAATGCACATATCTCTTATCGGTAATAATTTGGCTGTAAAAAATTCAATTATTGTCTTTTTAACTTCCAATTTGCAATTTTAAGCGAAAATAAAAAATAAAAAAAAAACTTGCGAGAATTTAAAGGCTAAAAACCCGAAAAAGTGGAATTTCGATCTGGGGGCGCTGAAAATTTTGTCAAAAAAATTAAAAATCAAAAAAATTAATATTGTATCTTAAAACTGAGACCTTGAGGATTCTAAAAATACCAGCAAAGACATAAAAATGAATTAATAACAATTTATAAAACCTATAATTGTCCCAATTTTTCTCTAAATTCTTCTTTTTCCTTAAAAACTTATAAAAATTAATTTAATAATTTTTATTATTTTATAAAATTAAAAAATTGTCATTTATGTCATCAAAAACTTTAATTAATTCCTTCAATATTAAACTAACTTAATTAATTCAAATGAAATTTATTAGCAGCAATTAATTTCCAAGTCTAAAGCGTATTTCAGCACCCAAAAAAATCACTATTAATTGAAGAGGGATTTGTAAGTCAAGGTCGTGCTCTGTCCACCGAAAAAGCGTATCGATTCCCAAAAATGCGTGACTAAAAGCACCCCTTGGGTCGATGGAGCATAACAACAACAATAACAATAACAATAACAATAACAATAACAATTAAAGCATAGAAGCAGAAGTTAATAAGGTTGATCACGCGGGTTAGGTCGAAAGCAGTGCGACCCAGTTTAAAAGTATGCAATGTAGTCTAGAGGAGTTTGTAGTTGAATATTAGCTCTCGTGTAGCCTTATTTGAAGCATGCAGCATAGAAACGATTAATCAGGCTGCTCCCACCCTCTACATTATCCCTCAACACACTCACTGATCCACGGAGTATATTTACACGGCAACACTCATATCAAAGCACCCTTTGCACAGAAGCACTATCATCGTTGCAATGAAGCATCGTGTAAATGCTCACCTGTATGTTCACCTACTAGTGAAAAAAGGTTTTTTCATAACCGCTGCGGCAGCCGCTGCGGAGTTTCGCGTACTCACGGAACAACTCCGCAACTACTACATCTCCGTCTACTTATACTCTTACTATACCTCTGAGCAATAACTTCGAGCCCAATACACAACATTGCTCAGGTTCCTCTCTGCTCGGCTCGCTGGTGTGAGTATGAGTACCGAGTACAGAGTACTGGCCCTCCCACTCCCACCTTATACTTTCTACCTTATACCTTATACCTTATACCTTCTACCTCAATTCACTGGTACTGCTCGCCCATTCAAACAGGAGGGTCAAGTATTTTCAGTTTCTGTTCTGTTGTTCACCAACTATCTAGTTCAGAGTCTGATACTCCGTTGTTATCAACTACAGTTATCCCCTACCGACTGCTCCAAAAAATTACAAACGGTTAATTGTTACTCCGAATTTTTACACCTCAAATATTTACCTTATTTTAATTAAAAGTTTCTCATGTATCTAAACCAATTGTCTCTTCAGTTACTTATTTTATCTAATTGGATTGTTTTGGTCAATGATAATTAAACTTACGGTAAGAGTTTTTTTTTTTTTTTTTTTTATATTATGAATTTTCATTCATAAAACTTCAAAATTAATTTTTTTTCTCACAAAAAAAAATTTATTTTAATCAAGTTAATAATTTTAAAGAATTCCTTCTTTTTAATTTGGGTAAAAAAAGCTTAATTAAAGTAAATTTTACTTAATTTAAGAATTTTTTTTCTTCATTCAAGACACATGTATTCTTTAAAATTTTTTAGAAAATAGTTTTGTCTCAGAAAATAATTAACAATATTTTTCAATATAATTAACGCGTTCATATTAAATCAAAATAATTAAGTGACTAATTTTTGGGGTGTTAAAAAATAAATAGGAAGTTTCTGAATCAATTTTGAGAAATTAAATGATTTAAAAAGTCTTCTTTAAACATGTGTGGCAATCGAAGCTTTTTAACAATGTAAAACTCTTTCGTAATGATACCTTTATATTGCTTGTTTTATTAGATTGCTATAGTACCTAGAAAGAGTCACAATTATTATGAAAATTAATTGATTAGAATGAAATTTTTTTTTATTAAAGATTAAAATTATTTTTAAATTGATTTTAAATTAATTTGTTTCAAAAAAGAATATTTTGAACAAAAACTATTAAAAAGAAATAAATAAAAAATTATTGAAATAAAATAAAATAAATTTCAATCGAAAAAAAATTTTTTATTCAATAATTTTCTTGAAATTTATTTTTAAACCAGAAAAAAAACTTAACCTGTAAAATTTTCCAGTACTTCTCAAAAAGTTGGTGTTATAACTACATCGACACTCCATATATCTATATATCTATATATATATATATATATATATATATATATATATATATATATATATATATATATATATATATATATATATAATAAGATATTCTCTCGGGAGATCCTCGAGTCAGTAGTAAACGCTACGGCAACTCTAATAAACCGCTCGTCATCGTCTTGACGGGACGGAAACGTCATCTAGACACTTCCGTCTTGCTTTCTGCGACATCAAGACAAACTTTTAGCCATTTCTAACTATACTTAGCAAATATATATAACCTAGACATTCATAACATCTAACCGAGACTGGGAAGAGGGAGGAGAGAGTTTTATCCTTCCCTTTGGTGAAAGAGTGTTTCGCGTGGAGACTGTCGCATCAAGACGAACCGGCGTACGTGTGTCATCCAGGATCCCGGGGATCAACGCCACTGATAGGCGACAGACACACACTAGAGCCAGAGATAGCTCGTAGTGTATGAGTGCCAAGTTGATGCTCTCACGCGTAGCTTGATTCCCATTATTATCATCATTATTATCACGCAGTAAGAGGCATCATCGATAAGCGGCGTCTGCCGAACGACATTTCTGAGGCAAGCTTGCCCACGGTCAATATTTACTCAACCGATGGCTATGGATCCAAGTTGATCGTGATGATCACTGCAAGCTCCTGCTATCGGAATCCGATCAATGCCAAACCGACCAAATGGCCAGTGTGTACCAACGGATTCGCCGTCCCTTTTCCTTCTTCACGGATTTTCTTCGGCTCTCATTGAACCTCCCTCCCCGCTCGTCCTCTGGGAGAGAACCAGTCGAGAAAAGGGAATAAAAAATCAACCCGGGAAGTAATTTTGCCGGACGGCGCTTTGATCGATGGAACGTTAATCATCAATTTCACTTCCCAGATTGGGAGATTGAGTGTTGCTGTTATTATAGATAGAACAGCTAGGCGACACTTAGATCTTTACTTTACTTTACGAGTCTGCGGCGAGAGTATCTGCCTGGACTCTGGCCTCCAAAGGCTCGCTGAAAGCCTTTATCACTCGTTTATAATGTTATTATTGATAATTTAATTTCATTATTGTGTTATGGTTCAAGATAAGAGGTGTGCATTCCTCGAGAGATGCAAGATAGCAAGGTGATTACGGCTTTTTACAGTGGCTATTAGTCACCGCTTTTTTAAGCCCTTAAGGAGATAAGAGTAGGCAAATTTTTATTGGATTTTTTTACAAAAATTAATATTAAATTTTTTTTTTTTTTTTTTTTTTTTTATTTATTAATTTTTGTGAGAATAAATCAATTATTTTCGGTAAAAAAATATTTTTTTTTTTTTTTCAATTTCTGACAAATTTATTTATTGTTACAAAAATATCTATTAAAAATAAATTTTTTTGTGCAATATTGGAAATTATTATTGTTAAATAGAAAAATTTATTTTTAAAAAACAATTTTTATATATAGGAATGCATTTCATTTAAATTACAATTCTGTTACGGGCTGGATGTTACAGAAGGATTCAATTAAATAGGAAAATTTATTGAAAGTCCTTTGACACAAGCTCTCGATATTGAAGAATATATTTTTTACTTGCAATAAAATTATTCGTACTTTTATCGGCGATAAACTGATACATGGAAAAAATACTGCCTGTTAGTTTTTTATATATTTTTTATTTTATAAGGATGTTATTTATATTACCTTCAAGGGAATAGAGAATATTTTAAACAATTTATTGTTTGTGAAGTGTAAAATTTAGTTTAATAGCAAAATACATTGAAATAAAAATTTTTAATTAATTGTTATCATTATAAAAAAAAATTTGAGAAATTTAGCAACAAAAAATATTTAAAAAATTTTTAAATCTCAGTAAAATTAAAAAAAAAAAAAAAAATTGAAGAAGATTTTCAGACCAAAGTAGACATCTGTTGACTACCATGAGAAATTCTTCTCCGAAATATCGGTACTCGATGCTGCAGTTCTCTTTTCTGCACCATAAACTTATATATATATATATATATATATATATATATATATATATATATATATATATATATATATATATATATATATATATATATATATATATATCATCCTAATTTTTTGCTGCAGTTTGAACTACGGTATATATATTTAAACATTACACATCTATAGTCGAACTCAATATAGTAAAATTACAATGCTCAACACATATGTTATCTGCAGTACGCGTTGCTATAAACACTTGGTAGAATATTGAGTCACAAAAGTGCATTATCGAATTATTATAAACAAATGTTATGAATTCTATTTATCTGCATTATTAAATGCTACTTGAAACCGGGTAATATAATAATTGGGCGATATAATACAATATAGAACAATGCAATCTGAATTCTATATATAATACAATATAATTTAATGTAATACAATGTAGAATATAATCGAAGTTTAAGTGTAACTCGAACTGTTAATTCATTATTAACAACATCGACGCTATGAATTATTGAGAATGTTTCGATTTAATGATTACATGTAATGTATTGGTATTGATAAACCGAATATACTTCGATTTTAACACCTGTAGCATTGTGTCGTTGAACTATAATAGTACACTCAATAATGTGCTAGATAAAGTCATTTCATTTATTATTTACTGCCTTTAAATATTTTAGATTTTTTATTGGTATTTATATTTTAAGACATTAGAGGTAGAAATGGTTGCTACTAAATTATATGACAAATCTGGTAAAAAGGTGAAGATTTATATATTTATTTAAAATTTTTTTGGAGTTTTTAATTATTATTTTTAATTTTTAATTAATTTATTTGTTAAAAATATTATTAAATTATTTATTTTGCAGACCGTAGCAGAAAATGCAAAGCTTGAAACAGTATCAGTTGACGATGACTACGATACTTGGGATCAAACTGGTTTCATGCTGAGAAGTGATATTGGTGACCACCTTACGCATTCAAAGTAAGTCATAATGACTCATTATTCTCATAACTAATAAATCACAATAGTTGGAGAATTTTTTATAAAATCATAGTCTGAAACTATAATTACTCCAGTTTTTTTTCCGACACGTTTCATTACAGTACAGAATGTAATTTTTTTTTCTTAATATTGTTTTGATAAATTTAATAAATAAAATTTTGCTTTATTAAATATTGACATTTTTAAAAATATAAGCTCATCCCGATGTTATACTCATCGAGAGCTTTCATTTGAGTACCCACATGCATTTTTTATATATTTTTCATATATACATATATATATATATATATATCAAATATATCAAATATATGAAAAATTGATGTGGGTACTCAAACGAAAGGTCTTGATGAATGTAACATTTTTCTTAATAATATAGATAAATAAATTTGATTTTTCAGGTGGGGAGCGCAAGGCTGGTGCCGCCCGAGCTGTATCCCCATCAGCATAATCCTGATCCTGATAGTCCTGGTAGTTTTACTGCCTTTACTAGACCACGCGGAGCACAAACACTTGAGCAATTCGAGTATTTACGGAAATGAATCTGAGTACATCTGCAAGGACAGCTGCCGTATTTCGCTGGTCGAATCAATACCCATCGGGGTGATTTACGATAATAATTCAGTGGTCCACCGGAGCACTTATTCCACTTGGATTGAGCTCATTCAGTCCGCTCAATATACTATTGAAATTGCGTCATTATACTGGACTATGACCAGACAAGATGTTTATCCCGACGATAGCGCCCGAGAGGTAAATTACTTAGTAATTCTCTCTGGGCCCAAACAAATCATCAAAATTACCTGCTACATTATATTCTACTTCACTATTTATTTTGATTTTTTTTTTCTTTTCTCAATTTTATATATCAATAAACGATTACTGAAATCCCAGACGGCAAACCGGTGGCCTAATTGACCCGGTAACTTCTCAAAAACTCAATTTAGATACTTTTCTTTTAAATATTCCCAATAATTAATAAAGTTTTCGGGTCAACTTTTTTCTTTATATATTAAACGAAAACGTCTCGGCAACTGGTTCATATTAGAAACTTTTAATGTAAATTTATTAAATATTTAATATAACAGTTTATTTCATCCAACTTTTCACCAGAATTTTTTATAATTTTAATGCATATATACTGAAATTAAAATCCATTATTGAAACCCAGACGACGGTATATTTATTAACATTCAATTTAACATAATTGTAGATAATTTAAGTATTAATTTTTTTTTTTTTTTTTTTTTTTAATTAATTTTATTTTAATAATTAATTTACTTTTATTATTTTTTAAAAAATATTTTATGAAAAAAAAAATTAATAATTGATTTTAATTTACAGGGCGAAGACGTCTTCGAAGCGTTAGTTTCCGCCGGAAGAGACAGAAATATTATGATAAAAGTCGCCCAGAACGCGCCCTCCCAACTGAGCCCCAACTTTGACACCGAGTACTTGTCAAAAAAAGCCAACGCCGAAGTAAGAAGTCTAAATTTTGCGGCTTTTTTCGGCGGCGGAGTATTACACACCAAATTATGGCTGATAGATCGCACGCATGTCTACGTCGGATCAGCGAATATGGACTGGAGATCCTTGACCCAAGTCAAAGAACTGGGCGTTCTTATCCAAAATTGCACGTGCTTGGCGAATGATTTCGCCAAAATATTTGAGGTAATTTTATTTTTATATTTTAAAATTACTCTAAAATCTCTGGGGAAAAAAATTTTCTAATAATGTAATGTATATATCGCTTTTCCAGAGAAAAGCGATATGTACATTATAAATTATCTGAAAATAACGATTTTGCAGAGGAAAACAAAGATTTCCTGTGCATAATAATGATCTATAAATAATTTATCAATTTTTTTATTTCCTCCCAGTTTTTGCTTTAAAATTTTACGACCTCTTTCTATCTTAATATCTTACTTGATTAATTTTTATTGTGGCGCAAAATTATTTTTTATTATAAAAAAAAAAATAAATAAAAAATAAAAAAAATTTTAGACGTCGGTTAATTTAATTTTTAAAAAGAATATTTGCCACTAAAATTAGTAAAGAATTTTTTTTATTTATTTAACAAATAAATTAGTCTTAATTAATTTAATTTTAATAATTATTTAACAGGTTTACTGGCAGCTGGGTAAAGATGGAAGAGTTCCAGCGTCCTGGCCTGATTCTGTCAGTACAAAAATAAATATCAACAACCCAGTGAACTTAACTACAGAGGGTAATAATTACAGAGGATTTATCACGAGTTCTCCAGCGTCCCTGTCTCCCAAGGGTAGATCCAACGATATCGACGGGATTCTGGACTGCATAGAGAAAGCTGAAAAATTTATTTATATATCTGTGATGGATTACGCTCCTCTGACTGTCTACTCGCCGAAAGTAAAGTACTGGCCGGTAATAGACAACGCATTGAGATCGACGGCCATCGACAGACGGATCAGAATAAGATTATTGATCTCCTGGTGGAAACATTCCCGTAAATCCGAGGATAATTTCCTGGCTTCCTTGATGGATCTTACCAATAGTTACAAGAATGTCAGGATTGAAATCAGGCGCTTTGTTGTACCGACTAATGAAGAGTTTGATAAAATTCCCTTTGGAAGGGTTAATCATAATAAATATATGGTTACTGACTCGGCGGCTTATATTGGGACCAGTAATTGGTACGGGGATTATTTTATCGATACTGCTGGTAAATATTTTAATTTTTAATTATTCTTTTTTTTTTTTTTTTTTTTTTTTTCAATTAAAAAATTTTTTAATACTTTTAAAAATTATTTATTTTTTTATAAAATTAATTAATTATAAATTTTATTTATTGTCAGGTATCGGATTAATATTAGAAGACGCCGATCACAAAAACAACGAAAGCATCCGCCAACAACTAGAAGACGTATTTCTCCGCGACTGGAACTCTCCTTACTCATACCCACTGAATACGACTCCAGCAGCCAATCGAATTCGTTCAGCGGTTAAAAACAAAATGAATTACTTCCTACCGTACTATCACCACCACATACACGCGTAACTTGATCTAAGTTAAGAAAGTGTGTAAATATTATTGAATTAAAAATGACACTGAAGTTAGCTGATAGCTGTCAATTTTTTTTATTTTTATAAAAAATCAATTACAATGAAAAAAAAAATTTTTTTAATGAAATTTTTTTTTTTTTTCGATTAATAATTTTTTAAAGAAGAAGAAAAAAAATTCTAATAATTTTTAAACTTCAGTGTCATAATTAAAATTAACTTAATCGGGGTAAGTTAAACTGTAAATATTTAGAAAACGAGCGTTAATTAATTACGTACTTAATTAAAGTACGTAAGTAATAAAACAACGAAATGAAATATTTTATAATTGCACGCGTTGCTTACCAACGAAATTATTTTTTTACAGCGTTTATTTTCTTTTTACTGGTTTTTTTTTTTTTTGCCAGTAGTAAAATAAAAGTCCGCCGGTAATTGTACCTTATATTAATAATTAAATAAATGCATAATGTAAATTTAATATAAAAAATAAATAAGAATAATATTTTGAATTTATTTTTAACATTTAGAAAATCTGATCAAGTTTTTAGATGTCGTCAAAGTTAATTTTCATTAATTTATCTTGACAGTTCTCTCTTACCGGCTGCTAAAATAACTCTTCAGATGGCGCAACAGTTCCAATTATTATTATTATTATTATTATCATTATTGTAATAATAACAATGATTAAAAAGATCCATAGTTCAGTAGTTGAAGAATTCGCCTGGAGTCACCGGTGTATCTACAAAGATATTCTAAAACTCTAAACTTGTAAAAAAAAATCAAAACAAGATGATGAAGGTAACTTATTATTTATTTATTCGATAATTATTCAAAATTTATATTTTCATGGATTAATATAGTAATTTTTTATAATTATTCAATTATTGGTTAATCCTGCAAAAATTCTGACGTCCAAAGGTCGTTTTGCAAATGAACATAATAGATAAGGTTAAAAATAAAAACTTATCACTGAATCTAGATCTTTGAATAATAATTAATTTTTATTACAAAAAAAAAAAAAAAAATTAGTTAAAAAATTTTATTTAATTTTTACACGTGGAATTTTTTTATTTAATAATTTTAATTGTTAAAAAATTCACAATGTGTTTTAAAATTCCAAAAAATTTTTTTAATTATAATATAATTAATTTTATAAATTTTTTAGGGATTAGTAACTTTGGTGACAGGCGGTGCGTCAGGATTAGGACGTGCGACTGTTGAGAGATTTGTCCAGCAAGGTGGTAAGGTAATCGCCGCGGATTTACCGACTTCTAAGGGCCAGGAAATGGCCAAGGAGTTGGGTCCCAATGTAATATTTGCGCCTATGGATGTAAGTAATTATTATTAAATTAATGAATTAATTCCGAGACTTGTAAACTTAATTTTATAAACAATTTTAAATATTTTTTTTTTTACACCTCAAAAATAATTATTCCAGGTGACATCAACAGAGGACATAGAAAAAGCGCTTGACTTAACAAAAAGTGAGTTCGGAAAGCTGGACGTTTTAGTAAACTGCGCTGGGATAGCAGCAGCGTTCAAAGTCTACAACTTCAACAAGAAGCTTCCACACAGCTTGGACACTTTTTCCCGAGTGGTGACCGTCAACACAATCGGGACTTTCAACGTGATCCGACTTTCCGTGGGACTGATGGGCGACAACACGCCAAACGCCGACGGGCAGCGCGGAGTGATCATCAACACCGCCAGTGTAGCCGCTTTCGAGGGACAGACAGGTCAGTCCGCGTACTCAGCCAGCAAAGGCGCCATCGTCGGAATGACTCTTCCACTTGCTCGCGACCTTTCTTCTCAAGGCATCCGCGTTTGCACGATAGCTCCGGGACTGTTTGACACTCCGCTGTTGTCTTCTCTGCCTGAGAAGGTCAGGATCTTCTTGGCAAAGACAGTCCCCTTCCCGCAGCGTCTGGGAAAGACCGAGGAGTTCGCTCAGCTGGCCCAGGCTATCGTCGAGAACCCGCTCTTGAATGGCGAGACTATTCGTCTGGATGGTGCTCTTCGCATGCAGCCTTAAAATATTTTTATTAAGTGTCAATTTTAATTATTTACTTTGTAAATTAATTTTAAAATTGACTCTAATAAATTTTTTAAGTGGATCAGGAATTTTTTATAACTTTTATATGAATTTTATTAGATCTTTATAAATGTTGGTATATTTTAAATAATAAAATTAGAAATTTATGCATTTAAAAAAATCTAAAAATTCATTTTTAATAAAAATAATAAATAAATTTTTTTTTTTTTTTTCCCCAATATTTTAAGAGTGTAAAATTGAACAATTTTAGTAATTTAAAAAAATTTTTTTTTTTTTGAAAAAAAAAATTTCAAAATTTGCCAGATGTAAAAAAAAGAAACTCCAATATCGACAATATTTTTAATTTCTTTATTTACGACTGTACAATTAATCTCATTTATTATTTAATATTTTCACATTATTGTTCTTTATTTCATTATAGTTTATAATATTTATTTATTTATTTTTTTTTTATTTATTTATATATATAGCGATAACGTTGCAAAAATCACAACGCGTTACAATAGTTACCTAGAGTATTGCCTAGAAAAAATTTGTGTACATAATATCAACATAAAAATATTTAATAATTAATAATAAATAATGAACATTTCTTGGGGATTTATCTCGCGAAACACACACGGGGAATAGCATTTATTAGTTTCCTTAGTAGTCTTCTTTAAATATCATCCTCATTATTATTATTATTATTATTATTATTATTATTATTATTATTATTAATATTGGTATTATCATTATTGAAATAAACTTTATTAGAGTCTTTATTCCCGAAAACCACCGGAGAATTACTCCAAAACTTCATCAAGGAATGAAATTTATTTTGATGATTATTAGGAAGAGCCAGTTTTTCTGTTAAGGCATTGTAACCCTCATCTCCGAGGTAGAGTCAATCCTAGGCATTGGATTCCTTGAGGTTCTGAAGTTTCTCCAGCTGGTCGGGCTGCAGCTCATCAGGTATGCTGGCGCGTCCGCCGATCAACATCTTCTCGGGGATAATGTCAGGCTGCTCGTCGCTGGTCTCGTTGTTCTCGACCTGCATTTCAATAACCGTACCTCGGGAAGGCAATGACGCTGAATTGTCAGCAGTGCTAGGCCCGGATGTCGAGTCAGCTTCACTTCCGGAGCTGCTGCTTATAGGAAATGGCGCCGAGTCAGCTGGCAAGTCGTCGACAGTTGACTTTTCTTCGACTTCTTCATTAGGCGGAGTTTCTTGGTGTTCTTGTTCTTTTATTTCTTCTTTAATTGTTATTTCTTCTTCGGCTTTTTTTTCTTCTTCCTCACCTTCATCTTGTTTCTGGTCTTCTTCCCCGGGAAAAGGTCGCTCGATTTCTTCCATAGGCGTCGCTGCGGTAATCACGATCTGCGCGACACCTAGGCCTCCGTCATCTTCAACTTTTTCTAGCTTTATTTTAGGCCGGTCTCCATCTTTTATTACCTTGTCATCCTGCGGCTCCTGTCAAATAATTTTTAGGTTAGTTTTTTTTTTTTTATTTATTATTATTTTAATTTGTTTTTTCTTCTTCTCAAGCTTTTTTTTTCTCACTTGACTAAGTGCACTACGAAAAGTTAAAAAATAAATAAAAATACTAAAGTCAGCTGACATTTTTAATTTATTAAATTAAATAATTAAAAAAAAATGTTTTGTCATTTTTATATTACACTCAAATTAAGAAGAAACAGCTGATAATTTTAAGAATTAAAAAAATAATAAATTATAACAAGAAACATTTAATTTTTTTTATCAAGAAATTAACAGCTGTCAGCTGATTTTGGTATTTAAAAAAAAAAAAAAAAATATAAAATAAGCCAAGGCAATTTACCTTGTCACCTTCATCCGACACTTGAACGACTGCACATTGATACAAAGCCAATTCAATAATTTAGATCATTTTTAATTACTAATTTTTAGCTTATTACTTACCGACTATTCCTGGCGCAGCGCCGGTCTCGTCGAATTGACTTCCGTAGTGACTTTTCTGGTCTCTGGACATTGTCATGGAAAAGTTTTCTACTTCACCGTTTATTATTGGCGGCTTTCCTTCTTCTGCTGCTGCTGAAAGTAATAATAAAATATTAATTTCAGTTTTCAGTTTGAGTATCCTGCCAGCTGACTGTGAAACTAGGAGGGCAGTATTGTAAATCAATTAAGCGGCCATTGTGGAAAAATTTTTTACTGCTCAATATTCATTAATAAGGTAAGTTAAAAATTAATTTTTATTTTTTTTATCAACTCTAATAAAAATATCAATATATAAAATTTTTTTTTCATAATTAATTTAATTAAAAAAATTTTTAAATGTTTCTTAAATTAATTATTCAAAAAATTATTTTATTAGAAATTTAAAAATAAAAATTTTGACAAAAAAATAATATAAATTTTGACTTTCAAATTAATTAAAAAAATTATATTAATAAATCCGCCGTACAAAAGACTAAAAAGAAACTTAATTAAATTAATTAAAATAAAAAAATTACCAAAAGCTAAAGCAAGTTCTTCAGTAAGCGCGTATTCAGGAACTTCTGGAGGCGTAAAAACAGGCGGAGCAGAACTAGGGGGTGTTTTGCTTTCTTCAGGAGTCAGCGGAGCGCCATCAGGAGCACAGGGTTCAACAACCAGCGAAGGAAATAATCCCCTGCGTCCATGAAGCTCTCCTTCCCACCAGCCGTCGTCCATATCATGGGGCTCTGTCTTAATTATCTTAAGCACGTCTCCTTCCATGAAAGTCAGCTCTTCATCGCAAGTCGCGTCGTAGTCATAAAGAGCGATGCAGTACGAAGCTCCGGGATCTTCAGGGACATATTGCTGTTGTAATTGTGGTTCTGGTTCCGGTTCCTGCGGAGCAGGTTCCTGCTGCGCGTGAAGATGAGCATCAGGATCAACCGCGTCGTGATCGTCGATAGTGTAGTCCACCGAGGAGAAAGAGATCTGTGTGACCAGCCCCGGCTGGGATATCAGCCCCGTTGTGGCCACAGCTTCTCGCTCTACGTCCAAGTAATTCTGCGGAACGAAGCCTTCTTCTCCGCGGTAATTCCTGGCTCGCAGCCAGCCGTCTCCGTCGCCCTCGCCTACTACTTCTAGTTGCTCGCTTTCGACTATTGATAACTCGTCCGGATTTTGTGCCTGGTAATTAAAAATTTTTTAAATTAAATTTATATTTAATTAATTATTATTAATTAATTAACTAAATAATTCATTTACAGTGTAAGAATACAGAGCAGTGCATTTGAATAATTGTAGACTGGCGTTTGGATCAGATACTTCAGCTGCTGTGTCGGTGACTACTTCTCCTTTTTCGTCAGTAGTTCCCCAATCTATCTGGGTTGGATCGTCCCAACCTGCTACTGTTTGCTCCATTCGTTGCTTTTCTTCTTCTAGTAGAGCTAAAATAATTTAATACAGTTAGAATTTTTTTTTTTTTTTTTTTTTTTTTAATTAATTTTTTTCAAAGTTATACAAAATTATTTTTTTTTTTTAGTTCTAAATTTTTTTAATTATATTATTTAGTCATTAATTATATTAGATTTTTCAGCAATAAATTTTTGATATTTTTTTAAAGAATTTAAAGCAAAAATTTTCTAAAAAAAATTCAAAAATTTTATTGCAAAATTGATATTTTTTTTTTATAAGCTAAAAATTAAACTTTTAATTTTAAAATGAACAAAAATTAAGTAAAGATAATTATCTAATAATTAACGTAAATAAATTAAATATTAAAATCACAAATATCGATGAAAATTGCCCCAACATTATCGATAATTACTGATGATAATAATAAAACAATAATTTACCATCAACTTCAGCGCTATCATGCCTCTCGCGTTCATTATAAGTCTCATCCTCGTGCTGGCTGGAATGACGAGCACTGCCGGGCCTCTCGACGGTCGTTAAATCGCTACCGGCGTCATTGTCGCTGTCGTAGAACGAATCCGAGGACGGGTGTTCCTATAAATAAGTAAAGTTAGTTAATCAATCGATTGATTGATCGAGTAATTAAATCCAACAAGCTTCAAGCTTCAACATCAATTACAGTAATTATAATTAATATTTAAAGTTATTAATTAATTACCGCAGCTCCCGATGCGTCAGTACGTACTGACAAAGAGCTCGCCGAACGAGGCATGTCCTGGACGCTTAGAGTCTCGGCCTCTTGCAGGAACTCGTCGACGTTAACTGAAATAAAATATAATTAATTTTTTTTTTTTTTTTTTTTAATTGAAAAATTAAAAATTAAAATTGAAATAAATAAAATTTACCTCCGCCAGCACGCAGGCATTCGATCCGAGCTTCAGCTTTCATTTTGGCCGTCTAAATTTAATTATTTAATCAACAAATGATGATAATAATAATAATTGAATTTTATAGTTTATTATCAGTACCTCAGCGCGTCGAATATTGTGCTTCAATTCGTCTATTTTGGTGTCTAAATCTGGACCATTTGGATCATTCGGGTCACTCTGTAATTTTAAAATTATTTTTTATTTTTTATTTTTTAATTTTTATTTTTTATTTTATTTACTCACTTTCTGTCCTGACTCCTTAAGCTGGAGCATTGCGTGTAATTTTCTAGTATTCTCGCGGATATTGCTTACTTCTCGGGCTATTTTTGATGACCATCGTCGGGCTTCTTTGCCCAGCGATGTTGCAGCTGAATGATCTGCAGTTACCCTTAAATTAAAAAAAAAAAAAAATAAATAAATAAATTGATATAAATATCCATAATTAAAACAAAAAAAAATTATTTATGGTAATTAATTTATTTAAATTAATTTTCTTCTTTATAAAATTTTTTTTATAAATTTATTACCAGAATTAATATTAAAAAAATTATTGTTTAATTTTTGGACACAAAAATTAATAAAAAAATTAAAAATTATAGATAAGAATGATGATTTATAATTTTAATAAATATTAAAATATACTTTTTCAATATAAAGGTCAAAGAAGAAAACTTTTAACTTACCTATCAATTGGATCACTGTCACAAGGCTCGAAATCATACTGTATATGTTGTTTTAATACCGGGTAATATAAATTGCAGCATTGAATGTTGTATTCTCTTGTGAGCTGTTAAAAAATTTTTTTATTAATTTATTTATTAACTATATTAAAAAAAAAAAAAAAAAAAAAAAAAAAATACAATAGTTAGATTTTTAATAAATTTAAAATTAACTTTATTAAAAAAAAATCAAGATAAATTTTAATTTAAAAAAATAATATAATAATTAGATTTTTATAAAATCTACTAAAAAATTTTTAATTAATTTTATTAAAAAAAAAAAAAAAAAAAATTACCTGTTGTGCTTGATCACGAATTTTACCAAAACTATTTTGCGTAGCCATGCAAGTAAGCAATTCAGTGCGACCCATAAGTGTCAAATACTCTTGAACTTTGTCATAGACATTCTGCTCAAGATACTGCATCGTGGTTTGCAGATCGACCGCGAAATAGCGATTCTGATGGGCGTTGGCGGCTGCTAGACTCAACAAGTAATCGTTACGCGCTCCCGTTGATTTTTCTTCCAGAGCATCGCGTTTTGATGTTACCTGTAATTTGTGTAATCCAGATTGATCAATACAAAAAAATAAATAAATTTATGTACAGAGATAATAACGTGATGCCTGACATAACAGCGTCGGAAATACGCGACCGGGTCACTGACGTGCGATTTAATTTAAAACTATTACTCGCAATAGTTTAAACTTTTATACTCTGAAATCACCCAAGCTCAATTCTTTACAGAGAATCTTTTTTTTTTTATTTATTTATAAGAGATATTTTTATAATATACCTTGGCGCTATTTTTCTGCAAAGAAGTTATTGACTGGAAAAACGATCCTTTTTTCTTCTTTAGCTTTTCTTCGATATCTTTGGCTTTGTCGCGGACGTCATGAGCGCTGTGCTCTTCGTCGTGGTATAATTTCTTTGTTTTATCGACATCCTGTACACATGTCTGTAGTTCTTTTTGTACTATCAGTAGTTGGTCTATTGCCTGAAGAAAAAAAAAATTATTAATCAATTTTATCGATTACTTTATTATTATATTTTATATTTTATAAAATTATTGATTGATAAATTAAAAACAACTTTATTTATTCAAATTTTTTTATAGTAATTATTGTGACTAAAATATTGAAGATAAAAAAATGGGCAAGAGTTTTGAAAGTAGACTCAAATAAAATTTTAATTTAAGAAGAAATATTAACAAAAATTTATATATACCTTTTTTGATATTTGCATTTTATGCATACGTAAAATTTTTGCATCATCTGCTATTTGCTGTTGAAATACTTCAACAGCAGCCAAACGCGCTCGCGCTAATTTTTCATTTTCTTCTAATACAGTCCGCCAAACATTCCACATGTTCCTTAAAAATTTTTATTATTATTATTATTATTATTATTATTTTAAAAGCTTAAAAATTGATAATAATAACAAAAATTAAATAAAAAATAAACTTTACCATTTTTCATCAGCATTATCTATTTTTAAATCTGGAATATTTGGAATCTTCTTATTCAAATACGCTGATGATATTTTAAGTAATGCCTAGAATAAAAAATAACATCAATAACTTTTTAAAACAAAATTTTTTAATATGAACTTACTTCAGAATATGATTTTTCAATAGCCGATTTTTTCAATGTGAAGTTCCTGAAAAAAAAAAAAAAAAAAAAAAAAAAATAAATAAATAAATAAATAAATAAATAAAAAATATTTAAAGAAGAAAATAAAAATATATATACCTTATATCTTCAAGAAGATCACACTCATGTTGATTTTTAGCCGCTAGTTTAGCAGCTTGTTCACTGTGTACATTTTTCAAAAACTTCGCATAATTGCCCTAGAAAAATATGAAACAGAGGGTGAATAAAAAAATTGATAGACTAGGGTACTAAATAGAATAAAATAGACGTAGTACGGACGTAACAGGGTATAAATAGCCTAAAATTAAGTGGTAAGGTAGTAATAAATAAAACGGGGGTGAAAATTTAATGACATAGATTCGATCCTTAAGAACGGGCGGTGAATGTGAATCGATTTTCCCAGGAGCGTTCCGCGGGTATGAGTAGCTGAGTGGTCACACCGCGATTGCGGAATCGCCAAATCTTCCGGTCTGTTCTGCTCTGGTTATTTTTATTAATAAAATTTAAATGAAATAAAATTTTACAATCGATAAAAAAAAAAAAAAAAAAAAGAAAAGAAGACAATGTCCGCGATTGCTTCCTGGTTCGATTAGCAACGATAGCTTCTCAGCTTTTAAATTCTCCAAGTAGAAAAATAAAATGAAAAATTGAAAAATAAAATTTACCTTCCTCGGTGGCGGTTGCATGATCGACCAGCCGCCTGAGCCTCACCACTCAAAACTGTACAATACTTGAAAAGAAAAAAAAGAAATGATTTTATAAAAATGCAATTCAACACTCTGACAGGCAGACACTCACCACTTGAATTCGGATGATGATGTTATCCCACTGCAAATCCGTATGCTACTGGCCTCTTGCCCTCAACTTTTACTGTTTATTGATCGTCCTGGCGCCTGCGTTTTCGGACCCACACTGACATATATTGTTCTAAATTGTTCAGGAGATAGGTGGAAATCGAGTAGAGGCTTAGGTGGTGGGTACGCATGTGCTACCTAAATGCAAGAAGGTGATCCGCGAAATACCCTAACACCCTCTTCTTATTTTACACACCGAAAGCTACTCTTCAACACCCACGTCTTCATTATTTTGTCTTTTTACAATTTAGTAATAATTCAATTATTCTTAACAATTATTTTTTACATTTTCCTTTTATAAAATTAACATTTTTAATTATTTATGAATTTGGAAAAAATATTTATAATTAATTATTTTACTGTGATTTTTTTTAAGATTTCTTCTTTAAAAATTAAAAAAAAAATATTTTTATCTTTTAAATTTAATTATTAATTTTTAAGCTTTTGAAATAATAATAATAATAATAATAATAATAAATAAATTAATTAATACGAACTTTTACAATATAAAATACTTATTAAATATTAATTACTCCAAACTACTACAATAAAAAATCTTTTAATTAAATTTATATCCAACATTTATTTAAATAACTGTATAAAATAAAAAAAGCTTAATATTATTATAATTATTATTTTATATATATATATATATATATATATATATATATATATATATATATATATATATATATATATTTATATTTATATATGTAATATAGAAATCACAATTACGTAAACTCTAATATTTAAACCTGGATATGTAATGTGAAAGCTAATATTACAATTATAAGTAATGTAATACAGTAAAATATGATACGACTGAATAGAAAAGTTATTTACAGTAATTTAAAATATAAACATGTGTTAGTGTCTATCTATTGATAGTACAGTATTGAAGTCTAATGTAAAATCTTCAATATTTAATAATTAATAATTTAACGCAGTGCGGAGTGGTCTTTGTAGTAGTAGTTGTGCTGACACGGATGGCATCGCGCGGAGAGGCCGAGTCACATGAGATCCTCGGAAAGAAGACGGCGAGGATCGATGTCGGGCATCAAAGCCATGGCTCCTTCGGCGTCGGGATCCGACCCGACAGCGATAACTTCAGGCTGAGGAAGGTCCTCGACGGCTTGTGTGTTGCCGGCGGCGTCGAGCAGCGCTGGGTCGGCGGTCGCCTCGGCCAGGTTGGTCACCGATTTGGACTTAACACACTGGAAGTCGACGTGACGACTCTTGGCCTCCTCTTTTTCCCAAGACATGTGGATAAAAGGTCGCTGGACGTAATTATAAATGACCTCGGCACGTCCACCCGCTCGCTTTTTTATTTTTTCTTTGTAAGTCGGGTAGCCCTCGATACCAAGACGGATCTTTTTTAATCCACGCTCTTTCATTACTTGCTTCGCTACGTCACGGTTTTCTATATACTTGAAGAATCGGTACATCGCTGTGCTATTTACAGCTGAAAAAAAAAAAAATTAATAATACTTAGCAATAATTTTATTTATTTATACTTGCTAGTTAATTATTAAATATACAGACGGACCATTATAAAAATTTTTTTATCTGTTATTTTTAGTATATTTATTTCTTAAAAATTATTTTTTATAGTTTATAATAATATTGATAAAAAAAATTTTTTTAAATAACCAATAATATTATTTTTTTATTTCTTCATTAGAGAAGAAATAAAAAAGTATTAAAATTTATTTATTTTCAATACTTTTTAATTAAAATTATAACAATAAAAAACATACTTTGCGAATATTCTTCACCCATTTGTGGAGGATATTCTTCATCCCAATCAACCAAATCATCTTCAAGCAAAACCACAATATGACATTCTCGATCTCCCCGTCTAGCACTGTTGACCATGAGCGGTAAAATTAAATCCTCTAGAAAAACTTCAAATTGACAGCGAGCTCCTTCATTAGACAGTTCGTGTAATAATCCTCCTTTTAAAAAATCAAATTACTTAATTAAAAAAAAAATTAGTTCAATAAAAAAAAAAAATAAACAATAGTTTTAAATCCTTACTCAAATTCTGACACTTGACAGTATTGGCATCAAAAGGTACCAGCAGATAATCACAAGCCTCTCTCAGCTCTTGGACCGTGACCGTCGGTGGACAGCGAATAATTCCTCCCTTGTAGTACTCGAGGATCGCGCGGAAAACCATCGCGGAAATTCCCTCCGCGACTTCATACTCCCCTCGCTCGTTCGGCTGAGCGAAATCTATCCCCGAGCTGAACATCCGACCCAACATCGTGTTTGGGTGAGCGGTAAACAGCGAGGGGTCCAAGATGAATCTCGTGTTGTCGACAATCAGAGTTATGCGATCATCGCTTTGCTGGTTCCCCGACAAACCTCCCACACTTGTCTGGTTCCCGTGATTCTGAGGTTGACTCTTTCCTATTCCTAATGTCGGGCGCATTCTAAACAAATTTATTTTACAACAAAATTAATAATTTATAATTTATAATTAATAATAATAAATTAAAATTATAAAGACCAATTTTTTAGCTGCAAAGAGCGAAGAGTTAAGTTTTGATTTATTTTCTTAGGAAAAAAATTTTTTTTTTTTTTTTAAATAGTTCTCCTGTTTATGATACTGAAGTTGACAGACATTAGAAATTTTTTTATAATTGCACAGCAATTAAATTATTATGAAAAAAAAATTTTTTTTAATTTCCACTTGTGAAAATTAAAAAAAATTAAAAATGCAATTTTTTGGAACAAATCTTTTTGTTAAATAAAATTAAAAAATTGTCAACTGACAGCTAACTTGAATGTCATAATTAATGAATTATGCTAACTTCAATATCATCCTCGTATTTTGTTTTACCTTAGACTCTGATAATAATTTTTATCTCCTTCACCAAAATCATATGACCGACATCTACGAATAACATTACTTCCAGATTTATTGTTAATCTCCATCTTCTGTTGCTTGTGAGTTACCAAACAAGACTTGGGTATCGGAGAAGTTAAACTACGTGCAAGCATTATGTTTTACCTTACACTTTAATTATACGACTGCTTCTAACAATCCGCTATTAACTATTATTAATAAATTAATTCATCACCAACCTATATAAATAATTTTAATTGCGTCATTAATTGTAATATTTTTAATTATAATACCCAGAGTTTTTGCTCAATAAATTCTGACAGTTGTCAAAGAATTAATACTGAAGTTTTAATTTTTTTTCATTTAATTAATTTTTTTTTTAATTTATTAAAAACAAGTTTTAAAAAATTTCTTCAGTATTAATAATTAATAATTATTTAATTTTTATAATTAAAAATAATAAATAAAAAATTACCTCAAATTATTTTTACAAACACGTAATCGTCCACGTCCATCAGTTTCCTTGCAATCAGTCTCAGTATCACTACTGCTGTCTTGAAGATAATTTGAACGGTCAGCAGGATTTGACATATCAGACCAGCTGGAAAAAAAAAAAAAAAAAAAAAAATAAGTTATGTAAATAAATAATAACATTAGAGATAATTAAATTATTATTATTATTGAAATAAATATATTAATATTTAGATATTAAACATCTAAATTTTTTATAATCTATAATTTAATTTATAACCTATTGCTATTGATATCACCTAGTTGACAAATGACAGCAGAGGATACTTGAGCAATAAAATAAATAAAATGACTAACAATAAAAGTAACGAGCTGAATTGTCAACAATGAGTCTATTAGAAGGAGTAATTAAATTGTCGTTGTACTTACATACTAGACACTGGAAAGTAACACTGTAGTTTGTTACGAAGCCAACGCGAGGATGAGCAAATTTCGAACCCGCAAATTTCGTTGTTTGAGTCGTTAACTGATGACTGAACGATAGAGAGTTTACAGTTCTCCATATAATAAAAGTTATTTTCAATACATACACACATCTGCTATCTTTTTCTTTGTCAAGCGCCAGAGTAGTTTGAAAATTATCCGCCAGGGTGCGCGGTAGTGCAAATTTCAAATTTCAGCTGATTTTGATGGACATTTTTTTTTTTTTTTTTTTTATTAAAAAAAAATTATAAAGAAAATTAATTAAGTTTAATTAATTAAATTAAAAAATAGTCAAGTGCTTACTAGTTTAATAGTTATTAATTAAATTATTTTTTTAAATAATTTAAAAAATAATTTTTTTTAATTATTTTTGTATTAATTAAATTACAACAAAAAAGATATTTCTAAAAATTACACTTATAGTTATTCAAGTTTTTTACAGGTAATTTTTTTTTTTTTTTTTTTTCATTTATCAACAATTAAATAACTATAAAAAATTTTTACTAAAGAAAAATGTCTAGAGATTAAAAAAAATCACAAGATTAAATATTTTTTTCATCAAAAAATTGTTAGAAGTCAGCTGATTTTAATTTAATACAAAATTAAGGTTCATGGGATCCAAGACGTGCATTACAGCAAGGACAGTAATGGTTAACTGCTGCGAAGCAGTCCCCACAGTACGCGCATGGAACACAGAGGCATAATCTAGAAGAAAAGTAATTATAGTAAGTACCAAAATTATTTATTTTACACTATTAAACAAATTGAATTATTAATATAAATTAAATACCCTAGAAGACAAAGTATCATGGCAAAAATATGAGTCTTGGTGCTTGCTTCAATTTCAACTCTTGTTGAAATGTCGGCGCTGCAGTGAGGGCAGATTAGTCGCACTGAATCGGGACCAAAAGTCACAGGTCTTATTTGAGTAACAACTAAAAAAAGGAAAATAAATTAATTTAATTATTAAATCGCAATTTTTTACAGTTAAAAATTGAATGAAGAAATATTTTTTATACCTGGACCCGGTGCATGTGTAACTGGTGGATAGTCGGGGTTATAAGCAGGAGGAGGATTAAATTCTGGTGCTGGTGGTGCTTGTCCAGGATAAGGATACATTGGCTGTGGTTGCGGTTGGTAATTTGGATAAATCGGCTGATTATTGAACCCCGGTGGTGGAGGATAATAACCAGGTTGAGGCATTCCTTGATTATTCATTTTTGGAAGTCACTGGTGAGTTTTTTTTTTTTTTTTTTTTTTTTTTTTTTTTTGTGGTAAAATAAATTTATTGTTAAATTTACAGGTAAAGACACTTAAATACGTTTATGCTCAATCAAAACCAGATGTACTGATAATTGTGAGTAATGTACGTCATCATCAGCCTATTTTTATTTAATTACACTTCTGGATAAGCTTTTAATTATCATTACTACTTATCACTTCGAGGTAACGATTGAGCGATAAAAAATAATTCTTGAGACGTTTATAAAAATATTTTATAGATTAGTAGAACATATTTTTCTTAAATTAAAAATTTATTTTTCTGTAAGTAAATTAATGCTTTTAAAAATGATTTAAAAGTATTTAAATAATTTTACTGTCATATTTATTTAGATTTTTAAATTATACGAATTAAAAAATAATATTAATTAATAATTGTATGTACATCAGCATAAAAATTGATTAAATTCTTGTAGGATTATTGATTGGATAGTAGTAGAAAATAAATATAAATTATCAATTTTCACAGGATCCAAGATATTGCTCGCATGAAGGGCAGTAATGTTTCTTCACTAAGCAGCCGTCTATACAATAAACACAAGGAGCGCAGAACCAGCATCTGAGAAGAAAAAAATTGTGATAAATCAGAGCTTTAACAAAGAAGACTACTCTCTTTAAAAAAAAAGTATTGACAATCTCATGATAATATTTCTTAAAAAAAAAAAATAGAGAAATTTTTTTATACTTATGATTTTAGGAATTTTTAATTTAGTAGAAAAATATTAAGTATAATCTTACTGGAAGAGACAGAGTAGCAATGCAATCATGTGAGTTTTCAAGTTTGGTTCAGTTTCAACTCTCGTTGAAATTTCAGCACGACAATGAGGACAAGTGACATGCATTGATTCAGGGCCATAGTTTACGGCTGGCTGAACTAGAGTGACAACTGTAAAAAACTTCCGGTTGTAAGTATTTTATTTATTATTTATTATTGTTATATAAAATTGACAAGTAGATGATAAATTAATTTTTTAAATTAAAAAAAATTTTTTTTAGATGTTTTAATAAATTTGTTTGTTTAAAATAAAATAATGGAATTTAAAATAAATTTACCAGGTTCAGCAGTGGTCTGAAGTGGCTCCGAAGTATATGGAGGCGGTGGAGGAACTTCTGGAGCCGTGGGATGCGGATAAGATGGTTGCGAAAAATCTGGCTGAAGATTCGGATAAATTAGCTTTGTAAATCCCGGCTGTGGTGGATAAGGCGACACTTCTGGGTTCATTTTTACAAAAGATTAATTTTTTAAAAATAAATATTCATAAAAGAAGAAATTAACCATGAACGTTTAAAAATAAACTATTTAATTCAACGGACGCAGATACTCGAACGTCTGCGTTCAATCGCAATTAGAAGCCAACTGATGTTCGCGGTATGAATATTATGTCATCGGACTATTTTTACACATCATTGCAATTGCACTTATCACTTAATATCAGCAATATTAAATTGATGCTGAAAATATTCTGTGGTAAAAAATAAGACGTCATTTTTTCAACCATATAAATTATAAAATTACTTTATTCGCATATTTGGCATAACGGTATTTTTTTTTTTTTTTTTTTTTTTTTTTTTTTTTTTATTACATAATCTAGTGCGTGTTTTGGTTATTACAGAGACACTAATTAAGGTGAAGCATAAAGCTAAATAATAAATATATTTTTTTTTTAATTTTCACAGGCTCCAAGGTACTGATTGCAAGAAGGGCAGGTGTGTTTTTTAACCAGACAACTGTCATTGCAATAAACACATGGTAAGCAAATCCAACATCTAGAAAAAAATTTTTTTTATTGATAATATAATTATTATTATTTAATTTAATTTAATTAACTTACTGGAAAATACATAACAATAGAGCAATTAGATGAGTTTTAGTGTTTGCTTCAGTTTCAACTTTTGTTGAAATATCTGCGTGACAATGTGGACAATTTAATCGCATTGATTCCGAGCCATAATTAATATTTTGCTGGATTACAGTAACACCTAAAAAAATTTTTTTTTAATTTTTAATTATTATTATTAATTTTTAAGCTCGCCAAAAAATATAATAATCATAAATAAATAAATAGATAATAATAATAATAATAAATTATATTTTAAATTTTTAAGAAATTATAATTTATTTTTTTTTGTAATATTTAAAATATTTAATATCTATCCTTGTCTCTAAAATTAACCAGCTTTATATTGTTTAATAAGTGCAAGGTAAAATGTGTTTATAATAATAGTAACAATAATAACATATGTTGCTGCTAGAAAATATATTTAGTCGTAAATAAATTTTTCACGTACACTAACCAGTCATTAATTCAATTTCTAGTTATAAAAGAACTATTTCCAAGAAAATAAAGCTTGATTCTTGGTAATTACTGCAGTAATATAAACTGAGTTTGTTAAGAATTATTATTATTATTATTATTCGTTTGTTTATTTATTGTGTCAGAGATTACGTGTCTAAATTTAAAGCAAATAAGAGTAAGAAGAAAATAAAAAAATTTATTGTACCTGGTGGTTGATTGTTCATGTTTTCTAAATATTTTTTTGAATTTAAAATATTTTTTATTTGTAAACGGAGACCGAAGTGCTCGATATCAGTATCAGCTATACAGACTGACTGATGGGAATGGTGTAGATAAATTCCTTGGGCTATTTATACTCTTTTTATTTATTACTATTATTATTATTGTTTGCACTAATCTTGATGGTAAATATTTTATTTCTTTTATATTTTTTCTAGATTAAAATTTTTTTTTTTAAAAAAAATTTATTAAATAATTTTTTATTAATGAAAATTTAATATTCTTCTTATTAAAAATTAAACTAAAAATAAAGAAATATAAAAAAAGGTTTTTAATTAAAAAAAAAAATAATTAAATACACGCATTACAATATTTAATAATTCAGTATATTTGTTCATAAAAATTTTAACAGCAAGGTGAATATTATTTTTTCAACGTGTAGTCATAAAAAATTTTTTTTTTATTTAGACAATAAATATTTATTGAAATATTATTTTTTTTTTCCCCAGTGTAATATTTATATTTATATAATATAGAAAGTGTTTGAATATTTAATAAAATCAATAAAGTTACTAGGACATTGAAGGCAATTAACTCAAATAATTGAGTAAATGCCTAGTAATCTTTACAAAGCCGTATTGGAAAAATATCTTTAGCGAAGATAAAAAACGGACAGAAAGCTTTTAGCTTGTAAAAAAAATATTCAAAACTTTTAAATTAATAATCTTAACTCTAGGCACTTATAAGTAGAAAAATTAATGTAGTTTCTGGTATTTAAAAATTAAAAAATATAATCTAATTATTTATCATTTCAGGAAAATGAATTTATCATTTAATGGCGCAAATGCATAAGCATTTCTTAAGGAATTAAATAAATTCGACGAACGGAATATTAAAATGTGAAATATTAATTTTCGTAATTTCCGAGGTATTGGTTGCATGATGGACAGTAATGTTTCTTCACCAAGCAGCTGTCTATGCAGTAAGGACTCGGAGCGCAGCACCAACATCTGAAAATTTAATAGATTATTTATTGACAGAAAAAAAATTTTTTTATTTATTTATTTATTTATTTATTTATTTATTTATTTATTTATTTTTTTTTTTTTTTTTTTTTTTTCCAGAGTAAGGAAATCAATAAAGTGAACAAAGAGAAGTATAATAATTGACGGTAGTAATTAAGAATTCACCGGATATTGAGAGATGATCATAACAAGTGACATTCCTGTACGTATTTTAAAATAATAATAATTAGTGATACAAAGTTATGTAAGATTATTTTCTAACAGCTGTTTAATTTTTTTCAGAAGCTATTTTTAAAAATTTTTTGTTAGTATAATGATGTCAGAGACGCGACATTTGACGCTTGACCTTTTGAGGAAATTTATGGAGCGAAATAAAAAGGTCAGTTGTTAGCTTCCATAAGATGAGTTTTATTGTTATGGATATTTTCTTACCCGACAAGACAAAGCAGCAGAGCAAAGAGATGAGTTTTGGTACTCGGTTCTGTTTCTACTCTTGTGGAAATATCTACGTGACAATGAGGACAGCTCAATCTCATTGTATCTGGTCCAAAGGTTGTTTGCTGGATAAAAATTACTCCTGAAAAATGAGTAAGCATTAATTATTATTTTTATTATTAAAAAAATTAATTTTACGACTTTATAATTATTAATTAATATTTAATTTTTGGAAGTTATTATCATTATTAAAAATATAAATAAAAATGACAATTTTTAATGAAATAAATAATAATAAAATAAAAATAATTACCAGGTCCTGGAGGAGGTGGTGGAGCTCCAGCACTGTAAGGTGGTGGTGGAGCGAATCCAGGTGGAGGTAATTGAACACCCGGTCCAAGAGGTACTCCATGTTTATCCATATTTCTTCTTCAAAATCTAAAACTGATCAGACCAAAAATTTACTTCTGAGCAAAAAAGAAATAACAAATTTAAATAGAGTACGAATGGACTTGATAAGACTAAATAGCAGGCACCTGATAAAAACAGGTACGCGCAATGATATCACCAGTACATTTAGCCGGCATTATATCAGCGCCTTATCATTATCGTGCTCAAGTACTGATAATACGATTAAAGATTGTGTTTATAAAAATATTTTTTGTTCTACGTCTTCCGTATCATTGGCCTTGGGCCAGACTGTTACTTTCAGGTTTATTTAATAGACCCACTAATCTACATAGATAGACTTAATTACGGCATTTAAAATTTTTAATTTGCTGATGAGTATAAGTGTATTACATGTTTTGAGTGAATATTGAATGACTAAGTATTGATTCGGTGTAATGAAATATTATCTTTCTTTTCGAAAGCATTCGTATTATTGTACAGACGTCATATGAGTCATTATTTTATTTACTTTATAAATATGTCGTGTTTTCGTATATGTTCATGGTATTACACATTATGACGTATGTTTAGAGAAATTGAGACTTTTTACAAAACTTAATAATTATTTAATCGACTCTTTTTTTTTTATTCTAGTAATTTTTATACAAAAATATTTTAAAAATCATTTAAAAAAAAATTTTCAGTGATTAAAGTTTTATAAATTATTTAAATAATTTATAATGATTATAAAAAAATATTATTAATAATTATTTCTTCTTTAATTTAATTAATTTATTAAGAAAAAAATTTATTTTAATTAAATTATTTAATCTAAAAATTTTTTAAATAAAATTTTTATTTCTTCTAATTTAAAGAAATTAAAACTTCTTTTATAAAAAAAAAAAAAAAAAAAAAAGTCTGTTTGTAAACCTTGTTTTTCCTCGTGTAAAAAACTAATCAATAAGCAAGATCTGTTGATAATTTTTTTTCCTTTAATTTAAAAAATCCGCATTTTAAATTCAAAGTAAAAATTAGGACCGGGTAATAAATTTCTTCACAAAATAAAATAATTGAGTTTTGTAAAAATAAATAAATAGAAAGCAGTTGACAAAGATTGGGCGTTAGCATTAAAAAAGACTGTCCTTATACACGCATGTGCTCATATATATAAAAATATATATAACTAAGGATCAATGAAATTCTGTTTGAAAAACCAACAAAGAAACAGGCCGGTTTTGCCGAGTTAACACTCCAAGATTCACCGTATCCACCTGTTAATCACCTAATATGTGTAATAAAACAAATAACTATCAAAAATCCCAATAATTATTATAGTAAAATTAATTCCAGGCTCCCAAGGTCTTCTTCAAAGCAGTGGCTCTCAACCGGAATTTGATGTTTTGTCGGAAAATAATTAGAAATGTAAAAAAAAATTAAACACAATAATTAATAAATACTGAAGTGAGCTGAACTGTCAATTTTTTTATTTTTTAACAAATATATTACAAGAAAAAAAAATTATTTATTTAATTTTCACACGTGGAAATTTTTTTTTAATAATTTAATAGCCAAAAATTTTCAGTCCAGTTGGCTTCAGTGTTTTAAATAATTAAAAATAATTTAATTTAAAAAATATTCCAGATCTCTAGCAAGATTTTGTCTAAATTTAAAATTGAAGAGTGGCAAAAGATCTCATTTATTTATCACTTCAATAGTTGGATTCTTGTGGACAATAATAAACTAATGTACTTGCTAGTGCGCAATTGTGTTACGTAAAAAAGCGATAAGCTAAAACAAAAATTGGTAAGCAAACATCATTTTATTTTTAATATTATAATTTTATAAAATTTATTACCGCGAGTCAATTAGTAGTTTAGTCACCGTCTCACTGTCTAGACATTTATAGTCTTCTTACTTTCTCTTGCAATTTATTAAATTAAATTAAATTAAATTATCTTGTCTTTCTGATGCAATTTAAATGTATTTTATTTGTTTTGTTGCAGGTCATGTATTACTGGGTAACTCAAGCCGCAGATATGGTAAGTAACTTTTATAACTCGGATTTTAATTTTTAAAAAATTAATACTCCAATAAAATACTTACGTGGCTCTGTTTGAGGTTCTAAGTAAGCTTCCTGGACGGAAATGTCTAAATATATGAATGAAAGTATATTACAGAGCAATTTTTATGATATTATAAATTATATTACAAGGATTGACGAAACGCGGAGAGATGCGTGTCTATACTGAAACTGTTCCTGCAAGTTTCTATATATTCATTATATAGCTATACTGGTGAGTCTTTTGTATGTTACATATATTTTGTACTGCCTGTGCCATGACTCACTGTACTTAACTATACATTCTATACGTTATAATATTCTTTCTACCTACTTTTTATTTTCTCTTTTCCGTTGGGGTCTTTATTCAATGTGAATGCAAGCATTCTTGCTGGCAATAAAAATTTAACTGGGTTTTATCGAAATTTACCTTTTAATTTTTTTTGGTCTTAATCTAAAATTTTAATTTTTTTTTTTATCAAACTTGAGATTTTTCAAATTTTTCAAATTTTTTAAATGTTAAATTTAATTATTTAATTTTTTAAAATGATTATTTTATTTTTTGCCTTTTGCTTCAATTATTGATTTTTAAAACTGAAAAATAATCTTATTAATTATAATTATTGATAATTTCAATGAAAATATTTTTAAATTAACAAATTTGCATCACATTAAAATTAATAGTCACTAAATAATTTTTTTATTTTATTTTAACAAACAAATTAGTTAAAAAAAAAAATTATTTAAAAAAAATTTCAATTTTTAAAAATTTATTTCTTATAAAAATGATCAAAAATCAATTAAATTAATTTTTCATCAACTTTTTTAAAAGACATAATAATTATTAATTTATTGATAAATAATTTTCAATTAAAAAAAATTTTATAATTACATAAATGACTGTTGTAGTAAAAAAAAAAAAAAAAAAAAAACCAAGTAAATTTTTTTACAGTCAATCTCTCAGTCAATTAAACGAGAGATTTATTTTTTTTTTATTTTTTTTAATTTTTTATACAAATTGAGGCACAATTTGTGCTAGAGTTATTCAATTATTGAATTAATATTTCACAATAGTAAATATTTAATTTGTTTAATTATTATTTTTATCATTAAAAGTTTCAAAAAATAACGTTATATATATATAAATATATAACATTGTCATGTTAATGATATTATTAGCAGGTAACGAGATACTTTGTCGTTGAGCTCACCTATACATATGTATAATAATTAAAATAATAATAATTGTTAAAAATACAAAGATTCGAATAAAGTCGTCAGTATGTAAAAACAGGTAAATAGGCACGATGATTTAACGATGTAAATACAATACAATAAATAACAAAGATCGTAGCAAAAAAATGATCGGAATATTAATTATAAGGCAACTCGGCTAACTATCTAATATTTACACGAATTATTCGTCCACGTTTTTATCATTTCTTCAATTACTTTTAAACTTTTACTTCATTAAATATAATACGATCTTATTTCGTTATTTGTCATTAACATTTTACTCTTCAATTAATTAATTAATTAATTAATTAATTATCATTATTATTATTCAGTTAAGTTAAAAGAACCACTGTTCGCTATGAAACATATTTCTTTCTCGTCAATATTTTTTTTTTTTTTTAAGTTTTTCCAGTAAATTTTTATAAAAAATATTCCTCATGTGATCATACTTCGTCGGAAGCTAAAAATTCTTTCTCTGCTGGAGACGATGATGTTTTATTGTCGTTTCTTTCTCTTTCGTCTTCTTTCATTTGCAATGCAACTGCAGACTCGAGTACGCGAATTCTTCCTTCGTGCTTCACGATAACTGCTTTAAGTTTTCTTATCTCTTCGGAGAATTCTTTTATTATATCCTCCTGTTTAAAAAAAAAAAAATTTTATTAAAATTAAATAATAAAGTCATAATTTATATTATTAACAAAAGAAGAAAAAATTTGTGTGATATTTAATTTAAAAAAAAAAAAAAAAAAAATACATACAAAGTTAGCATTATTCTGCGATGAATTTTGTGCATTAGCTCCAACTTTAGTACTTTTACCAAGTACATTAGCTTTTTTAGTACATTTCAATTCGCTTTTAGACGCTGTAGGTTGATAACCATCTCTTAAAGAAATTAAAATAGGTTCTGCGTCGGTACCAGCAGCCCATTCTTCAGCAGAAATTGCTGCAGTATCACCAGGTGTGTCAGGATATAAATCTTCTTGAAATAATTCAGACTGTAAAAAAAAACAAAATTTTTAATTTAACAATTTAGTAAAAAAATTTAATCAATTGCAGTAAAAATAAAAATATGAAATCACCTTTCTTGGTACGGTCATTGAAATAACTTGGCAGAATCCCGAATTGTTTAAACGATAAAATCGACTAATTTCACAACTATTAACGTCACAGCCGCGTTTTGGCATCATTCCGATACCACGTTGTGGATCGGGTGTTTGGAAGGTATTGATATAATGAACGAATGGCGGTTCTGGAGTGATTTCAAAGTACCGGATAACAGAGTCGCCCTTGCCGCATAAGTAGACAAGACTGGTGTCTGGGTCGTACAGAGGGAACATTACTCCGTTGCTGGTGTCCAGTTCAACCATAACTATTGGTTCTCCTAGCATATCTGGTGCCCGCAACGAATACTGACGCTCAGACATTTTGCTGAATCCTGTCGTGAATATTAAACCGCCTCTGTAATTTAATATTTATTTTTTTGTTTTAGTTTTAACTACCATAATTGCTGTAAAACAGATGCGTAATTAAAAAATGACCTTGTATCTTGTGAATTACTGACATTTTTGAAGATATAAGTTCACTCCGAGATTACACTCACTGAGACCTTTCATTTGAATACCCACATCAATTTTTCATATATATATATATATATATATATATATATATATATATATATATATATATATATATATATATATATATATATATTATATATATGTATATATTAAAAATATATAAAAAATGCATGTGGGTACTCAAATGAAAGCTCTTGATGAGTGTAACATCAGGATGAGCTTAAATCTTTAAAAATGTCAATATTTAAAAAATTACAGAGCAATTTAACAAAAGTCATTATTTAATTAAGCAAAATTAAATTTTTTTATATTTTTAAAATTACCTCAAAAATATCGCTCTAGTAGCTTTACTTCCTTCATGAGCAATAGCTTCCTCCAGGACTTCACCCGATCTGGGATCGACAATCCGTATTTTTTTGTCTTTACAGGTAGTGACGAGCCTCGAGCCGTCCCAATTCCAGCAGGCCGAGTAGACGACATCAGGATGGCAGTTTATTTTGACAACAGCTTCTCCGGTGCCGACGTTCCAAATTATCACGAGATTGTCGGAGCCCGCGGTCAGCAGGACGTTGAGCGCGGTCGGGTGCCATAACACCAGGCCAACTCGTCGCTGATGGAGCTGCAAGTCGACGACCGGCTCCGTGAGCGTACGCGAGATCCCACTGTCTGGAATCTGCCAAACTTTCACCACGCAGTCCTCTGAGCCAGAGGCGATGACGTTGTCATTGTGTGGGCACCAGGCAATATCTAAAACAGGACCTTTGTGGCCGCCGACCAGTGGATGATCTGCGGATATCCTGCCCACCTGATAAGGACATCAATTAGTAATTCTTATCATGAATGAACCAGGAAAGTGAATAAAATTATCTTTATTTTATTGTTATTGTTATTTTTGAGTAAATAAATAACAGAAGTTTAAATCAACAAGTCTTTCAGCGATTTTTAAAATTTAAATGCTTGTTTTAAATTTAAATAAAATTCAAGGTCTGTTGATTTTAAATTAAATATTTAATATTTTTAATTTTATTAAAAAATAAATTAACAATTTATTTTTAAAAAATAAAATTTCTTTATAAATTTCTGGAGGTAAAATTTTATTAAGAAAAATAAAAAAAAAATGACAGATGTTTATTAATTTTAGTAAAATAATTTTTTTAACAATTAAATTATAATAAAAAAAAATTCCATATGTAAAAATTAAAAAGAATTAAAGTGCGAATTTTCTTATACTAGCTTAGCTGTCATAAAAATTCCCAGAATTTTCAGATGTCTACTAATTTAATTATCATAAAATGAAAATTAATGTAGCACATATTTAATTTAATAATTTTATAAAAAATAAATTAGAAAAAAAAAAAATGGAATTTTTTTATTAAATAAAATAAAAAAATTGTCAAGTCTGTTAACTTAAATGTGACATCATAAAATAAATATAAAAAAAAAAAAAAAAGAAAAACGTCGGCAAAGTAAAGTATTATTAATATAAAACAGGTGAACAAAATAAAATAAATAAAATACCTTATTGTGTGGCAAAACAATAAAAGCACCACCTCCAGCAGATTCAACAATGATAGCCAAAAATTTGGGGTTAACAGCACAAAAGGTAGAGTCCCAGGAGGATTTAGACACTCTGATATTGTCGTAACATTGCTCCCTTTTCAAAGATGTTCCGTAAACGTGGCGGAATTTGCTGCTACGTACCACGCGAAACGACATGTCTATTATTTACCTGAATAAAAAAAACCCATGGATATATTAATACAAACTTCAAACAATAATATATATATCAACACACACATACATACATAGATGTACCTATTTCTCTAAAAGCGGTGTTTCAATAAAAGTCACAAGCATAGAACTGACATAGAATATTATCGTCAGTGATCACAGTCGTTACTCACAATCACAATCGTCGGAATTCTAACCTACAACCGCTCGAATTCGCTGGCAATAAATAAATAATAATATCTCCAGAGAGGATTCCTCGGCCGGCTTATTTTTAAATATCTAGATACATCATTTATTAACAAATAAATGTTACGTAGCCACTTGGGGCGTGGGCGTCGCGTAGATCATCCCCTGAGACTTTTTTTTATAAATAGACACTCCAAGTTCCCCACTGCCCCGCACGCACCGCCAAATGTATCATGTATGTGAGTATTAACTATATATAAATATAAATATATTTATGTGCGTTCAAATTTTTTTTTTTTTTTTTTTTTATTTCACTTTAATTTAATTTTTTTTTTTTTTTTACTTTTTAGTTTGATTGCGGAAAAATATGTGAGATATTAAATTGATGGGTATTATGAGGAAAGTTAACTGGAGTTAACAACTGTACACTCTGATGTACAATTTAGATTTATTTATATGTAGTGTATCAGTGAGACTACATGCACTTATGGATTTTATGTGTTGCTAATTGCCTAACGCGGTCTTGAATTTTTTTTATAAAGAGTTTTTACATTTTTTTAGAAGAAAAAAAATTTTAATGTGAGTATTAAACAGCTGGTAATATTTTTTATTTTTTTTAATAGTAAAAAATTACAATTTTTATCTATTTTTTTTTTTTTTTTTAATTAAAATTTTATATAAAAAAAAATTTTACATTTCTTCTTTAAATAATTATTTTAATTTAAAATTAATATAATTATTTATAAAATTATTATTATTTTTAAATTAATTTTTGACATTTATTAATTTAAAATTAAAATAATTATTTAAAGAAGAAATGTAAAATTTTTTTTTAAATATTTAATTAAAAAAAAAAAATCTTTAAAGTAAAAACTAAAAATAAATATTAAATAAAAATATTTTTATAAATTCTGAGAATTACAGGCTAGTAAATAAATAAATAAATTAAATAAATTAAATTAATAAATTATTAATGAATAAAAAAAAAAAGTGTAAATATTAATGAGTTTATTCTGAAGTTTGATTTGGTTATAAAGTAGGCCATTGTTTTTGGCGGCTCATTTTAACAGGGTCAAATGGGCATTTATTCTTCTCACGTGAAATTGGACACCGAAACTTTTAAACTAACAAATTTAAAAAGACCTAGATAATAAATATACATTTTATCGGAATTAATATAAATTCTATTGAAAAAGATAATTTCTATCTATACTACTAACACTCCGTCGGTTTCAACGCACACAGAAATTTTTTTCTATAAATTATTAATAAACATTTCCTCGTCTTCATGGTCATTAGTTTTATTTTTAATCGTTTAAATATTACGTGCAAGCATAATTTCTTCTATAAAATTTCCAGTCACTAAATTAATTTAAATTTAAAGAAGAAAATTAAATTATAAAAAGTATGGAAATTTTTTAGAATTTTTTTTTTAATAAAATAAAATTTCACTTTTTAAAAAATATTTCTTCTTTAATAAATATCGGCTCTAACTAGTATTAAAAAAAAAAAATTACTTACTTTAAAAATATACTGAAGTAAAAATCCAGAAAATTTCTTCACAAAAATTCACTTAAAAAAATCCCATTACATTGAAAATAAATCTAAGTACACAAAAAAATTTTTAAAAACTAAAATTTAACGTGTTCCACGCATCTCGTATTTTTGGCAACTATAAGTTCGCAACCCACGGGCGATTTATAATTTTAAACGTACTACGTACACATATGTAAATATATGTATATATAGAGATATAGATGTATATAATAATACATATGTAAACGTATTTGCCGACTTACAAATAAAAGCTCATTCGTTCCCTCATCCTCTTAACTTAAAACTGCTCTTTACACACTCGTGGTGAATAATTTAAACAGACACCGAGTGGTGGCGCAAATGCTAACGAAAAACCGGAAACCCTCATCAAACACCTTATTTGGCAATGTTCACCCCTACTTAAAAGCTCATCCCTAAACAATTACTTATTTTATTTTAATCTTATAATTATCATCTTCGCTTATTGGATCGAATGAGACAAACTTACTCCACTAGACAATTTTATAATTAATCTATGACTCAAGTGTACAATCATCGAATATAATTATATGTCGCATTAATTAAATGTCTGGTTTAAATTTATTAAAAAATTATCTATATTAAGAGAATAAAAATTTTTTATCCAGGATATTTATATGACAAAAATCGGTTTTTTTAAGTAATATTTAGTGTCGTTGCAATTTGTGTCTTATGAAGAAATTATCTTGTATCTTGTCTCAACTGCTGGCATTAAATTTCAATTAAAAATTCGTTGATTAATATATTTTGTATTTTTAATAATAATAATCAGTATAATTATTGAAAAAAAAAAAAAAAAATTAATTATTCTAATACATTTAAATTTAATGTAAAAATAAATTACGTTAATTAAAACGTACCAAGAAGAATAATAAAAATAATAAAATAAATTTTTATCTTCTGTCAGTTTTTCCAACACCTCGTTTGCCTGAAAACAAATGCTTAGGCATTTTTGTACCGATGAAGCGATCAGCTTCACCCTTAAGACCTTTCTTCGCGACCTTCTTTCTGATAGCTTTGTGAGCGATATTCTTCAGCTTAGATTTCATCTAGAAAAAAAAAAAAAAAAAAAAAAAAAAAGATTAAAAACCAAACACAGTTGGAAAATTTGAAAAAAATAGTGGGAAAAAAAAATTACCACAACATCCTTGACACCCATCTCATCTCTGGCAGGTCTTGAGCTGCTGCGGGCGCGAGAAGTCGAGACCACGGACTCGACGCGTTGCTTCTTACGAGCTGGACCAGATAACGAGCGAGATCTTCCTCGAGTCTTGGTGAAGTGGGCATCTCCGGTGTCTTCCATATCAACGCCGAGACCTTCCATCTGGTCTCGCAATTTACGAACACTTCTGTCGCGACCGCGAGCTACTGAGGTTCGTGGCATTACTGGTTTTGTAGATTGTTTGTTGACAAGCGATTCTTGCTTGTCTATTGCTATCTTTTCACGGATCTGTTGGGCCATCGCACGGATATCTTTCATTGTTTCTGTTAATTCTGGTACCTTGTAGTCGTAAATTCCTGAAGCGATTCTTAATTCTTCAGCTCTTTCTAATTCATTTAGTTTCTAGAAAAAATATAAAACAAAATTATTAATAATTATTAATAATAACAATAATTCCAAAATTTATTATTATTATTAAATAAGTTTTTTTTTTAATCTAATTTTTAATAATAATAATAACAACAATAAAAATGTATTTGTTTATTATTATTATTATTATCATCATTAATAAATAAAAATTTATAAATTAATAAATCATAAAAAAAAATATTTACATCAAATATTTCAGGATCAATATAATCAGCAATATTGTGTCCTTCCCAAATTTCAGGAATAATATCATACTTCTGATCGCCTTCAATATCATAATTCTTCTTCAAATCAAGAATATAATCATCTCCCATTTCTTCTTCAATATCGCGCTCCAACTTGCGTTTACGTTCGGCTTTTTCAGCAGCAACTGCTTTTTTCTGCAAAACACTAGCAGGAATGCAAGGCGGACGTACTTTGCTGTCTCTAGGAGCAGGAATTGCGACATGGAGACGGTTCAGCAGACCTTCCACTTTCTTGGTCTTGACCTTCTGGTCGACCCGGAAGGACAACAGTCGTTCGCAAGCCTCATGTTTAACCTCCATCACTCCTTCCTCGGTGAATGTACTCATCGCCAAGACGGGAATATCGTATTCCTCGAATTTCTTTACGACTTCACGCTTGTCAGCGGACAGCTCGTCCAGGCCCACCACGTCGATTTTGTTCGCGACGATTATCAGGGGCTTGTTGGCGAAGAGCGGCTTGATCGACTCGAAAAGCTTCAGTTGCTCTTCTAGAGTATGACCGCATTGCTCAGATAAATCGCAGACGTAAAGAACTGCAGCTCGCAAGTGTGCCAAAGCTGTTACTGCTTGCATTTCAATCACGTTACGGTCTTCCAATGCGTGATCTAGGATTCCAGGGGTGTCAATTACTTGCCAGCGTAAGTATTTGTAGTCTGTGTGACCTACGTACAGTGATTTTGTTGTAAAAGCGTACGGTTGGACTTCTACTTCTGCGCGAGTTATCTGAAATTGATAAAAAAAATTTTTTTTTCTATAATTCATTTGTTAAAAAAATTCTAAAATTTTGTACTGTAATAATTATATATATAAAAAAAAAAAAAAAAAAAAAAAAAATACCTTGTTAATAAAACTACTTTTTCCGACATTAGGAAACCCACAGATAATAATAGTCCTTGTATAAGGATCAATGCTAGGTAAACGAGCTAAATGCTGACGAACTTGCTCCAAATAAGTCAAATTAGCAGCTTGTCGCTTCATAATGGTGGCCATACGACCCAAGGCCGCTTTTTTGAGCTGTTTACATCTGTAGAGAGAGTCTCCGTACTTGAGAAGACGAACGTAATCCTTGGCAACACTGAAAATGGCCGATAAAAAAATAAATTGAGTGAATTATGAATAAAAAATAATTAAATCAGAACTTTTTTAATAAAAGAAAATTCTAAAAATTTTTAAACGTTGGCTAATTTAATTTTCATATATTAAATTTAAAGATCAAACTTACTTATCAATTAAATGTCTTGCAGTATTTGTTTGTCCCAGAGCTATTTTGTAATGATCCTTGTCGTACAAGACGTTCATCAAGTCCGCGTAGAAAGGGTGGACATCATCGAGCTTCGGGAACTCCTGGATAATCTTAGACAGACGGTCGTGGAAACTCTGCTGGGAGAATTTAACCTTGCGGGTGTAAAATGCCCGGATTCGGGATATTTTGTAATTTTTGTGAATTACTGTCGGGGTTTTTCTTTGAGTTCGAGATAAAATTATATCGATGAAATCCTGAAAAATAAAATATTTTAATAACCTCCTGCTTAACCAACATTATGGAAAAACAATTAATGCTAATTGTATTTTTATTTATTTAACAAAATTATATTTACCTTTGCCGTAGGGACTACAGTGATTTTTTTAAAGTTGTACATCGACATCTTGGCTTGTTTTATTTAATTATTTAAATGATTAAACACTACTCACAAGAAACTCACGTGGTGATGTGAATTTCATTTGATGCCTAACCTATAAATTATAAATTGCCAGCCGATGTATTTTTCATAGTTCACAAAGAGTAAAAAATGCGCACGCTCAATCAGGTGGAATGAAAATACTCTGTTGATAATTTGTAAAATTACTATAACGCCATCTGCAAGTAACTTGTGTCACTATATTTTGAATTTTTGGTAATTATGCTTTGCGCGCCCTCATTTTGAAAAAAATTTCACTACTATCAGCTGACCAAATCATAAACTGAATAAAAATGGTAAGTAAAAAAGGTTTTTTTAAAAAATTAAACTTAGAATTTTTCAAATTATCCACATGACAAATTTTTTTTTAATGAAAAAAAAAAAAATTCTAAACATTTTGAATTGTTTTAATTGTTTTAAAAATTTTGGTGACAAATTAAAAAAAAAAATTGACGTAGAAATCTAAAATTTGTTCCATTATTAAGCTTCAGTCAAGAGATATTAATAAATATTGAAGTCGGTAGACCGAAAACTAATATATTAGTACCAATTCATTATTTCAAAGTGTTTTGCTGATAAAATCATCATCAAAATAGGAAGTACAATTTAATTCCATTGTTGACTGAATGGTAATTAGATTAATTTTTTACGGAAGCAATGAGTCAGTGGTTTTATCGGTTATAAAAGGGAAATAAAATTTGAAGTTAAAATTCAGTTGATATAAAAACACTATTTTACAAATATATATATATATTTTTAAAAAGCAATTTTCGAAAATGGCGGATAAAAAATTATTTTTTATTATATCTTTGTTCCTTCGTCTGGTCAGCGCCCAAGCTCTTGTTAAAAATGTAAGTTTTTAATTTTATAAATTAAAAATTTTCTATTAATATTTTTTTTTTAGAAAACATACTTATCTTTTTTTAATTACAGCTTACTTACAGTGGATTTTCCTACAAGTGCGCAAATGAATCAGTCGATGTTTTCCTCGACCAGAAAAGAAATACCGAGGTTAATATTTACACTTCTGTTGCGGAAAATGAGCGGTATGAAAATAAAAATACAGAGTGCTCTAAATATTTTCCAATGCGAATTCCACCCGAAAAAATGAGAGCACAATTTAAATTTGACACGTGCTCAAAAGGAAATCACAACTTTGCGGTGTTTGTTAATGAAATTAGTACTGGATTTATTTTACATCGATTTAATATCAGCTGTTAAAAAAATTAATTGCACTATTGTCAATTTTTTTATTTACTCACTTAATTATTCAGTTTTATAAATTTTTTATTTCTTCATTGCTGTAATTTTTAATTATTTAAAACAAATTTATTTATTTAAATTAAATAAAAAAATTGTAAAACAATTTAAAAGTGTTATTAATAAAAATAATAATAAAGATAGCCGATGTTTTTATTTTTTTTGATTATTTATAACTTATTATTTTTTTAATACAATTTAAATCTCCCAAAGAACTTCCCAGTGTCTCCGCCAAGCGGCAAAAACAAAAACTACAAGTCAAGTGACTTTTAATAAACATACTATTAATGTCATGAGTTAAAAATTGATAATACAATAGATAACAGCTGATAAAATGAGTAACAGCAATATAATGCTCAAACAAAGGTCTTATAGAGGCTAAATAAATTGCATTAGCAAAGAAAATTAACTTTAAACAATTAAATGTCTGGGTAACAGTACTTACTCTCATTGTCGAGCAGTGTTTTATTTCAACAATTGCATTGCACCGGAGTCTTTGTTTATTTTAAGATTATAAATATTTATTTTGTCAACTTAATAATATAATCTCGCTTTACTGCTAATAAACACCAGAGATTATAAATATAAATTGTTTTGATCTCTTTTAATCTCTTGATGGTGAGTAGCATGTTTGGATAGTTTTTTAACCTCAGTGTTTTTTAATTAATTAATTAATAATTAATTTATTTTTTAGGTGACTGAAAATTATAAAAATAAAAAATGAAGTTTGCGGAGCATCTATCAGCTCATATTACTCCGGAATGGAGAAAACAATACATCAGTTATGAGGTAAAATTATTTTATTTATTCTTTTTTCAAGACTTGATTTTTTTTTTTAATTTTTGCAATAATTTATTTGTTAAAAAAATTTTTAAAATTGTCAAATATCTGCTGAATTAATTTTTATTTATTTATTTAATAGGAAATGAAAGCTATGCTCTATGCAGCCGTCGAAGAAGCGCCGTCTGCAGAGAGTGTGGAACCAGAGGTTATTTCACGACACTTTGCTTCCTTTGATGAAGTTTTTTTTACGTTTTGTGATCGTGAATTAAAAAAAATTAACACATTTTATTCAGGTATCACTTTATTAAAAAATTATTTAAAAAAAAATTGTATTTATAATTTTTTGGAGTTTCTTAAGATAGAATTTTTAAAATAAATTTTTCTTGCTACAATTAATAAAAAATAAATTAAAATTTATTACAGAAAAGTTAGCAGAAGCAACAAGAAAATATGCCTCCTTACAAAACGAATTAAAAACTGCCCTAGATTTGCAGCATGGCAGCCATAAAAATAAAGGAAAGCTAGCAAGCGCTAAATTACCAGCACGAAAAATTCGTGAATTGAAATTAGGATTTTCAGAGTATTATTTATCATTGATATTACTGCAGAATTATCAAAATTTAAATTACACTGGGTTCAGGAAAATTCTCAAAAAACATGACAAGGTACTTAAATTTAAATTCCATGTACATTTTTTTTACTATTAAATTAATTATCGCTATTTAAAAAAAAAAAAAAAAATGTCTTTATAGCTTTTATCAGTAGATACTGGATGCAAGTGGCGAGTAGAATGCGTGGAGACGAGTCATTTCTACACGTCGAAAGACATAGACAAATTAATCCACGATACCGAGGCCAATGTCACTAATGAACTGGAAGGTGGTGATCGTCAACGGGCTATGAAACGCCTGAGAGTTCCTCCACTGGGCGAACATCAGAGTCCATGGACGACTTTTAAAGTTGGATTATTTTCAGGAAGCTTTATTATATTATTCGTCGCTGTTGTACTTTCCGGTAATTTAATTTTTCGATTTAAAATATTTGATTGATATTTTTTTTTTTTTTTTTTTTTTTTCAATTTTACATTAATAAATATTTTCAGCAATTTTTCACGAAGGACAAGAGAATTTAAAAATAGCATTTCGCTTGTACAGAGGACCACTGCTAATAATTCAATTTTTATTTCTAATGGGAGTAAACGTCTACGGCTGGAGATCATCTGGAGTGAATCATGTGTTAATATTCGAGCTCGATCCACGTAATCACTTATCCGAGCAGCATTTAATGGAATTATCAGCGGTTTTAGGAGTCATATGGACTCTCAGTCTTCTAAGTTTTTTATTCAGCGCTAGCTTGAGTATTCCACCGTTCGTAAATCCTCTGGTGCTTGTTTGTATTATGATAGCATTCATTTTGAATCCTCTAAAAATATTTCGCCACGAAGCGCGGTTCTGGTTACTGAGAATAACAGTAAGTTTACAATAATTACATAATTATATCCAATAATAAATATTTATTAATAAAATTTGTTTCAGTGGAGAATGATAATAGCACCATTTGCGTTTGTAAATTTCGCGGATTTCTGGCTGGCTGATCAATTAAACAGTCTTGTAACTCCGTTGCTGGATTTTCATTTTCTAGTGTGTTTTTATTTAACCAACGGCGATTGGCTGCAAGCTAACGACACTACGCAATGTATGTCCGGGTCGCTTATCGTCAGGCCTATTGTAAATTGTCTACCTGCGTGGTTTAGATTCGCCCAGTGTCTCAGGCGTTATAAAGATTCTAAAGAAGCTTTTCCGCATTTGGCTAATGCTGGAAAATATTCGACAACTTTTTTAGTTGTTATTTCAAATACTTTGAGGTCTTATTACGCAGGTATATTTCTTATTTATTTATTAATTAATCAATTGAGTAATTATTTAATTTAATATAAGAATATTTTTTTAAATTTAATTTTTATTTCAGATCAATATAAAAGCAACTGGGAAAATCCATTTCTATGGTTTTGGTTAGCAAGCTGTATTATCAATTCTATTTACTCTTACACTTGGGATATAAAAATGGATTGGGGGTTGTTAGATAGTAATGCTGGAGAAAATAAATTTTTACGTGAAGAAGTTGTGTATTCTTCAGCTGTAAGTATTTTTTTTTTAATAATAATAATAATAAATTATTTAAAAAAATTTTATTACAGAGCTTTTATTACTTTGCCATCATTGAAGACTTTGTTTTGAGATTTATATGGATAGCAAGTTTTATTTTAGTTGATTTTAAATATGTTTCAAGTGATTTGATGACTTCTATTGTTGCTCCTCTAGAAGTTTTTAGGTAATTATTACTTAAAAAAAAAAATAATTATCAATATTACATATTTTTTTTTTTTATAGGAGATTCGTTTGGAATTTTTTCCGTTTAGAAAACGAGCACCTGAATAATTGCGGTAAATTCAGAGCCGTAAGAGATATTTCGATCGCACCGATAGAAAGCTCAGATCAGATTCAAATACTCAGAATGATGGACGACGAAAACGGAGTAGTAAACAGAGGTAAACGCAAAGCCGGTGGTAAAAAACCTGGCAAAGAAGACAAGCGAGCGTTACTTAAAGAAGAGACTATTGACATTGACGTCTCGAATGCCAGCTGAGACACGTGCTATATTAAATTATTGGAAATGTAAATCTGTAAATTATCTAGGTGAATTTAAAAACAAATTAATTAGTTTTTAGTTAGTAGACTTTTATGCTATTTGTTGAGTAGTGTAATTGTAATTATGATTAATACTTTGCCATCGGGTGCCTTTGTTTTTCTAAATTTATTATATATTTTGAAGTTGATGGTTTTATACGATGACAAGTGCTTCCATTGAGCGTTGTTTTGAATTTTGATTTTTTTTTTTTTTTTTAAGTTTTATTTGTTGAAAAAAAATTATTGAGGATTTGAGAAAATTTTTGTTTTTTAGTTCGAGCTATTTTTTATCAGTATAATTAGAGTATCAGGCGTTTTGATCCTTCGATAAAATATCTTCGACAAAATATCCCCGAAAAAATATCCTAAAAAAAAATATCTCCGAGAAAATATCCTCGAGACTAAATGTAACAGAAAATTCATGATAAAAGGGCACAATATGGTAACAAGCTCATGTATTGGTAATTTAATTATTTAACATATTTTTTCCGGGGATATTTTGTCGGGATAATAAGTGGCTAATATTAAGTTGTATAAATAACTTGCTTTAGCGATTATTAGCCATTTTAATTTGATTATTAATTTAAAAAAAAAAAAAAAATAAGGAACGTTTAGAAAATTAAATTATTGACTGCTCAGTATTTTATAATTACATAAAAAAAAATGACCTTTAAAAATAATTTTAACGCTACTGATTTACTTAACACAATAGCAATTAAAGAAAAAAACTTAATTATTTTTTATTAGTTATTGTTAATAGTAATTAATTGGTTTCATACTCAATTTTTAAGCTCAACAGTAAAGTACTTTAACAATATAATATTTTTTTATAGAACAATTTACCGATAAATAAAACATTAAGTAATTAAATGTGATATTTTAAATGAATAATTTAGTTAAACGTTCCAAATAAAAATGGCATTATTATTATTATTATTAATAGTTAATATTTGTAATTACGTATTTTATAATTTATTTGCTCGTTGAATTTAAAAATAGATTTTTTTGAAATATTAAATATATATATATATTGTAAATCTTATAAATATATAAATAAATAATTAATGTAAGGCTAATTATTATGAATAAAGCTATTGATCAAAGTAGTATAAAAATTTTTAATTTTCGAGGATTTAGAATGGCCTAATTTGCCCCTAGTCATTATTTTAGGAGTTATGGCTACTTTTATAGTTTTGAAACATAAATTTTAATTTTCGTATAAATATTAAATAAATATTAATTAAAAAAAATTAAATAAAAATCTAAAATTGTTAAGGAAAAAATAAATAAATAAATTTATATTATAAAGACATGTTTAATAGTAAAATAATACAAACTACACTGTACAAATATTCGCCTAAAGCATCGTGCCGGCAATAATTTTTAATTAATTATAATAATAATAATATGGATAAATAAAAAAAAAAAAAAAAAAAAATGAAATAATAAAACCTTTAAAGACAAGAAGAAAAAAAATAATAATTTTTTTTTATCGAAAATCCGCTCTAAGTAGAGTAATTTCCTGTTATAATTTTTCAAAGATAATTACTGCCATGAAGAAATGCATGACAATTATGCTTAATACTAATAACTGATTACTCAATTAAATTTTCTTGATCGGGTAAATTGGTCCCATTGCTTTGTTCTTATTCTAACTTACTGTTACCATTAATAGATTAATTAATATAATTAAAGTAATTAAAATATGTATATAACAGTAATACATACGACTATTACTTATGAGATATTTTTTTGTTCTTTTTATTATATAAAATAATATAATAACTTGTTATTAAGTGCTAGTGCTCTTTATAAAATTACTCGTTACTCAACTTGCTAACAATTTATTTTATACACTTTGTTTAATTATCGTAAAGCACACTGAGCTTTTATTTTTCATACTGTCAATTATATTCTTCTTTCGAAAATATTTATCATTGCGTAAAAATTCCTCGTTATAATTATTATTATAATTGAAAGCAAAACAAGGTCGTAGATTTTTTTATAAAAATCTAAGAGTAAGATACATACCGCATTACTTCAACAATTTATGTTATATGTACAATATTTATGTGTAAATTGTATTGAAATATTGCAGATTGATCTAATGCATGATAGTGAATGGTGCATTACGCAAATAAAAAAGTAGTTTTGTTATATCTTGTTGAGCATATGCCTGAATAAGAAATTATCTACACGACATGTTTCATTATTTTATCACTTCACTTTATTTATTTATTTATTTATTTATGGATATCTTTTTATCCATTATTCATTTATTTATAATTTATCTATTGTTCATTTTTTTTATTTATTCTGAAGAAATGTTTTTTTTTTTTTAAATATTAATACAAAATTTTTAATTTATATATTTCTTCTTTGATTTTTTATTTTTTATTTCTTCTCAAATATTCAAAAAAAAAATTTTTTTTTTTAATTACAATTTATTAATTAAAAAAACATTCTTTGAAAATTTTAGAAGAAAATTTTTATATAAAAAAAAATTATTTTTAATTTTTTTTTTAATTATTCAGAAAATTTATTAAATTTCTTCTTTAATTTTTTACAAATTATTTCTTCTTTCTTATTCATTATTCAAAAAATAAATATTCCAATAATTTCTCTTTTATTTTTTTAATTTATAAATTTCTTCTTTGATTTTTTAAAAACAATTTCTTCTTTCTTCTTAAATATCCAAAAATCATATTTTATAACCAAAAACAATTTATTAACTGAAAAAAAAAAATTATTTAAATATCAAGAAGAAATTTTTTATTAAATATTTACAAAACAAAATTTTTTTTAATAATTTTCTTCATTTAAATAATCCAACAATTTCTCTTTTAATTTTTTTCTATAAATAAAAACAATTTACCATAATTACAAAAAAAAAATCAATCATAACACGCACATAGAATATATAAATAGCGACGGATACAAAAGGCGTGTTACAAGTTTCCGTCTGAATTTTTATTTTCCATAATTCTCTATAATATAAAATCTAAGAAAGAAGAAAAACACCGAAGATGATAATCAAACAAACCTGAAGCTCTCCAAAAAATCTCCAACCAGACATTATCTCAAAGTAATGCAGTGTACTCTTATCTCTGCTCGTAAAATATAATACACATTAATTAGATTTTTAAAAAATTTAAATGAAATATGATTGAAGTTTTATACTCGTCCACTGATTACAATATAATAGTACCTACTTAATACTCATTTCATTCTCGTGTATCGCACGAAGGTCGAATAAGTAATTATCGATGGAAAAAAGATCAGATTTCTTGTACATGATAATTCATCATTGTTACCACCGTTTATTTTCTTTTTAATATAAAAATATCAATAAATATACTTGTCTGGTATGCAAGCAAGGCCGTCGGTTGGAAAATAATCCAGAAAATTTTAATTTTCCAATTTAGAATAATTATTTTATTCCACTTAAATATTTATTGATAATTTCTATCTCAAAAAAAAATTTTTTTTTCAACGATAACAATTTTGCTGAATATTAAGCAACCAATTGTAAAAAAAATAACTATACAACAAAAAAAAAAATCTGATTGAATTTTGATCAATAAATTGCCTTAAAAAAAAAAAAAAAAAAAAAAAAAAAAAAAAAAATTGAAAATGAATAATTTAAAAACTGACATGTCCTTCATAACGTTTTAAATAAACGTGTAAAAAATACTGTTTCGCAAGTGTCGTACGGTGAATTTTAAAATTTAAAACGTGTTATTGCACGCTTGACGCGGCCTATATGACATACAACAACTATTACAAATACAATTAGAATTACACATAATATAATATTTAATATATAACATATAACAAATTAATAATCCTTAATAATCTCCGGGTGCTCGTGTGTCCCTTGATATTAAATCAAAACATTACATACAATAAATCCGATATCAATACACAAAGCCGATTACTAAAAAAACAAACCAGCTATTTTTTTTTTTTTTTTTTTTTTAAATTTTTTTCATTTCTTCATTCATCATCATCCTTACCATTACATATGAATAATCACACTTTCTAATCCATTATTCGTAAACATACTGTACAATTAAACGGACGCTTCATGGTTACACCGCTAGATGGCTACGAGCGATATCTATTATTTTATTTTATCATTTATATAATTACTAATCATTTGATATAAATATTTTCGATTAAATATATCTCCAATTATCATCAATTAATTGTTCTCAATTTTTTTTTTTTCATTTATAATGAAAAATAATTTTTTATCTTCTCGCATGTGGTTTGTGTAAATTTTAAATATATATACAAGTCGGGAAATAACCACGTTGATACCCCAGCGCCTTCTTACGGGAAGAAAGCGAGTTAGCTTTAAATAAATCAAGCTAATTTTTTGCTAATTAAATAAATTAGCAATCAAACGTGTCCGGAAATGGCTTCCAAGCATTTTCCTTCGATCGTCGCCCCGGCAAACTATAAATAAACTTGCGATAATTTTTTTAAAATAATAAATAATATTTAATATTTTTAATTATTATTATTTATAAATTAAAGCTTTTAGTTTATTTATATTTATGTGAATATTAAATATTTATAATCTATATTAGGACATTTGATTAATTTGATTGCGCGGGTCGACGAGCGATCTTGCAGTAACGAGGTAAGAGAGGCTAAACCTGTGCGTCAGACCGTCAGGCTTACTTGCTATCGATTTTGGATCCTCAACTCCTACAAGTGGGTGATAATGATATCGTCATCGATATCGTCCTTCTCGTCGTCGGTCTCCTCGGGGAGGTTTGCCTCCGCCGCCGCCTGAGCGGCTTTCGGGTCCTCTGCCAGGGCTTTTAGCCTTCTTTGCTTGCGTCGGTGCAGGATTTCTACCACTATGTAACCCATGAAGCCGATCACCAGGACTGATAACATCACGTAGAGCTTCATTCTTGCGCACAGGTGGGTGCTGTATGCGTATGCTACTACGAAACCCACGCTCTCCCATAGTCGGTAGTTTGAAAATGCTGCTTCTTTATTTCTTCTGAAGAGTGTACCGTACAGACCTGTTGGATTTTATTTTATTAGTTTAGTGTTTTTTTTTTTTTTTAATTTTGAAATATTTAATAAAAAAATTATTGTAATGGTAATTTATATTTTCTCTCTAGTATCTTGTAAAATATTGACATTTTTAAAGATATAAGTTCATCCCGATGTTACACTCATCGAGATCTTTCATTTGAGTACCCACATCAATTTTTCATATATTTTATATATTTATATATATGTATATATATAAAATATATCAAAAATGCATGTGGGTACTCAAATGAAAGCTCTTGATGAATTTAACATCGGGATGAGCTTAGATGATGATAATAATATAATAATAATATAATAATAATAATAAATATATTTCTTCCGCAAAATGAGTTAGTGTGACTTTTTCTTCCCAGTTAAAAAAACTTGAATTTAGTCAGGTTATTTAAACACGGAAGTAAACAAACTAATAAAATTTTTAAACAAACTAAAAAGATTTCGCATAAAAGCAAATTTAAAAAAAAAAAAAAACAATAATTCGTTTATTTTTTTTGACACTTAAGTATGTAAATTGTAAAATAATTTCATAACAACCGTTAGACAATTATCATCATTACTTCTCCGCGTTAGTCACTACCATCATTATCATTTTTATTGCTTTTTTTTTATTATCTCCAGATTATAATTCTTTATCAGCACGTAGACTTAAAAATAAATCACTTAAATTTATAACAAAGCCGAAGATGATTAATAACTGAAGATGATTAATTCTTTCTAAAAAATTCATTCAATTGCGCAGCAAATATTAAAATATTAAAAAAAATAAGAAATAAGAGTGATAAATGGTAAATAAAATAAATCTAGACATTTACCGTTAACCTGGGTTTGCCAAACAGCATCTCCGACGCCCCAGAGTCCTGAGACGGTGAAGAAAACGTAGGCATTTTCTGGGTGCGGCCTCCAGACTAGAAGGACACCTACTAGCGCCGCGTGAACTATGGCGCCCAAAGCCATTAGTGGTTGTCTTCCGACAAATTTCATTACCGAGCCAAATAGTAATGAACAGATTGCGTTTACTACGCCAAAACAAATCATGACGTAGCCGACTTTCTGGACTCCCAATGCGCATGAAATGTAAGCCTGAGAACAATATTAAAATTAATTTAGCAGATATTTATTTATTTTAAAAATTTTATAACAAATAAAATTACAAAAAAAAAAAAAAAAAAAACAATCAAATTAGCCGACTTTAAAAAAATTTTTTTTATCCAAAAAAATTATAAAAAAAAAAAAGTAAATAAATTTTACTTGTCAAAAACTTCAAAAACTGTCAGTACAATTTTTAAAAAATATTTTTTTGTTATTAAAATTTTGACAAGCATTAGAAATTTTTTTAGAATTTTATAACAATAAAAATAAATTTAATTAAAATATTCCACATGTAAAAATAAAAAAAAATTTTTATGCTGAAGTCATGCGCACAATAAATCAGTGTGTTAATAATAAAAATAATAAGCAATAAATAAATAAGACAATAAATATAATAAATAATTATTAAAAAAATTAAAGTAAGTATTTTTAATGATCAATAAATAATATATAAGAGCATATTTATTTATACTTGGGTTTTTATTCCAAAGAAATCCCTGACCAGTGGACGATCACCTCAAACCCGATTATGTTAATTTATTTATTGCATTAACTTTCGCTATTAATCAATTTATTAGAAAAATAATTCTTTCTTTATTAATAAATTTATTTGACGTAATAATTAATTGAAATTAATGACAAGTAATCGTCAGCGTAAATTATAAACTATAATTTTATTATTTAAATTTGCATAGTAATTAGTGGCTCAATTAGCAATTACTGATGATAAGACATAAATTGTAATAGTAATAAATTTTTTAAATACATAAAATTTCGAAATTTCAGTCTTTGGACTTTTCCGGAGCGGCATGACGTCAGAAGAAATATTGAGGAATTATTTTTGTCACGACTGGTTACTTAATTTAAATTTGTGTTATGTATTTAACACATATGTTAATTAAGTATTTTTTTTTTTATTTTAGTTTTTAGTGTAGTCTAGATTTTTAAAGAAGTTTGTTTATTGTAATGAGGTGATTATAATAGATTACGAGTGTGAAAAAATTTTAAGTATGGGCTGAGAAGCATACTCATGCAGAAGAACGGTAATTTTTTTACCTGAGTAAAATCGGCGCCGATAAATGCTTGCTCCATACCAATCCATACTGTTATTGGTATCAGTAATTGCTGGTATGGCTTTTTTAATTGATAGGCTGTCGCTGATAACAGCTGGATACCGCTCAGCTCTGTGCTATCATTTCTACGCTGTTTTTCTCCGTACCTGTAACATAAAAAATTATAATTTTAAATATTTACAAGCCGTTTTCTCATCATTAAATATATTTTAAAAAATATATATCTCACGAATAACGAGCTAAAAAATTTATTTTTTATGCCAATAAAGTGAAATAAATTTTTTATCACATGTTTGAATTGTCAATTGTCTACTGTAAAATATCTATTTTAGAAAATTAATAACTCAGACATAAAGTATTAAAATGACCAGAACAAATCGGTCCGCTTGTACAGCTCGATAATTCACAGCCAAAAAACGAGCCTCAAGACCCGTAACATAAAAAATGATATTACGTGACATGTCTAATCGGATTGAGCATAAAAACGAGTTCCATGACCTCTCGATATTTTTTTTCTATAACAATAAAATTTTGCATTTATTCAAGAGCTGTTATTAATGGGCCGCAGATTTGCAAGCAAACCACCGAAAGGTAAGTCAAAAAAAATAAAAAGTAGCTCGAAAAGAAATTAATCATCCTTAGCTGGCTCTTCTTCTTCTTCTTCTTCTTCTTTTTCTGGTATTTTATTTTTTTTACAGATCACGGGATATCCTGAGATATCAGCAGACTCGTTAGCTGTCTAGAGAGAATAATCGGAAGGTCATGGGCCTCGTAGTTTTCAGACTCAGGCTTTTTAATCATCGCATTTTGGATTTAAATCGATTTTTTGACGGTTCTTAATTTTAAAATAGTTTATTTTTTTTTAATTTTGAATTTTTTTATTCCAATTCAAAATTCTGGGTTTAAATATTGAAAATATGGAAAAATTATTTCAGACGTTTTTTTATAGAAAATTTAATTTTCTTGTCTCTAAAATTTGAATTTAAACTCCAAAAATCAAGCTAAAAAATTTATCCATAATTTAAAAAAATTTTAAGTATTTATTGTGGCTAAAATATTGAAGATAAAAAATTATGGAGACCTTTTTTTACCCCATTTTTATTCCCAGAGCGAAAATTTAAAGTAGACTAAAATGTTTTAAACTTAAAAATTTATTATTAATTTTTTTTTTTTTTTTTTAAGTTACTTGTGTTTCTTATTCTTGTTACTCGTTAAATTCGTAGAAGACTAAGAATAAGTTAGCGTATCTCTTCCACAGCCCTCGAGCATTACCGATGGGCAAGCAACTCTGCGGACAGAGCGTAGCAAGGACTGCATTCCAGAGAACACGTTTACCAGTTATAAGTTTCTGTTTCTCAACTCGACATGCAAAATAATCAAACACTAGTTTTATTGGTCCCTTTCTTCGGGTTGAGCTAAGCGTGGGTGTACTATTATATTCACTCTATTCCCTCTTGAGGAAGGTTTGAGGTTTAGATAGCGATCACAGGCACCACCAATGTGTTATAATCTTTCAAAACTCGCCGAACAGCGAGATTATGTATAGAGGACACTAACCCACTAGTTTATCGCTCGATTTTATTTACCGTACCACTGGATTACATTTTATTGTTATTTAATATGTAACCGAACTTTTTTTCTCGGATTTTATCATAGAACATGTTACTTTAAATTTCTTTTTCATTTTTTTTTTTTTTTTTTTTTTTTTTTTTTTTTGATAAAATGTTTTAGAGGATACTTAATTTAATTTATTCAAGAACTAATTTCGAGGAAATATTTCTCAATACAGTTTTACATTTTTTTTGGAGCTATAAAATTTTTAAAAGATAAAATTATTTTTTGTTTTATTTTATAATATTTAAAATTACAAACTAAAAATATTTTTTTTTAATTAAAAAAATTAAAAAAGAATGCTATTAAATAAAAAGTCAAACAAAAAATCTTTCAAATAAAAAATCAATCTGCGCATGTCTTAAAAAACTTTTAACTACTTGGCGCACGCACTCCCGTATCTTTGTATTTAAAAAAAAAAAAAAAAAACCCAAAAATCTTGAAAGTCCTAATTAAAATTCTAAAAAAAAATTTTTAAATAAAAATAAAATCAATCCTTGATAAGTATTTAAAGTTTCAATTTAATCCGACCTTTTTAAGTGCCCGAAAATCTAGTTCAAAGAATCTTACTCACACAGATGAAGACACACCGATACTCCAGCGGAGCGTAAATAAAAAAAGATACACAGTATCTTCTCTATGAATCACTGGCAATTTTCATAAGAAGGAGAGACGGATAATCTCAAGAGAAAAACTCGGAGTAACCAATAGTTAGTATAACAGCTTCTGTATTTAGTACCCCAGGCTAAGAATACATTACAGGTGTGTGTGTGTGCAAGAAGAAACAGCCTTGCAAGGTAAGCTAGTCAATTTATATATAAATATATATACCTGCACACATATTTATAGCCATAACTTTTTTTTAGGTCTCAGATCTTGGTACAAAACTCGTCTTCATATAAAACATCAATTAATTACCTCGGAATAATATGTACATATAATTATCGTATGAATATTTAATTCGTAAAGGTTTTTCCGAGAATTTTAAATTCATTACTCTTTATGTATATATATATATATATATATATATGGATTTGAATGGAACCGTTACGCAGTCGGGCTATTTATGACCTTGTACTTCCAACTTTATACGTGAAGATATATATATATATATATATATATATATATATATTTGAGAACTTAAGTATCACATGTATAAGGTAGACGGAAAGTTATGTAATTACCGTCATATTGAGATATCACGTATGATAAAGTCATTAAAATCATCCGCGATGCAGGACGATGCGATAGCCTTCAAGTTTCTTCCAATAATTTATTTAATACTGACTAGCGTAAACGTCTGTTGGTAATCAATCGTAATCTTCAATTCAATTATGGTATGCTGTATAGATTGTCGTCAGTATATATATAAGTATGCTCTACGATTTTCCTTTCCCACGGATTCTTTATTATTTATTTTATTTTAGATACGAGAATGTATGCAAGTTTATTTCTGGACGGCCAGCGAGCAAAAAGGTGTTTTCCAATTTGTATGAGTGTTATATGGTCAATTCCAATGCAATGATCGGGACCTTGTTTCTTCGGCTGATTTAATTATTTATTTATTTATTTATAGAATAAAGGCGATATTCGTGTAGAGGTGAAAAGATTTTTTAAATTATGTGATGTGACGCTACTTTCACATACTTTCCGATCATTTTTTTTTAATAATTAGACCGGAAAGACTTTATTATTGTGGTTAGATAATTTATTTATGTTGAATAATTGTTATTAATTTTTTTTTCTTTTTCAGAGATTATTTATATTTTTTTAGAGACCTTGAAATTATTTTATTTAGTAAAATTGATTAATTTAATTTTGATAATAAAATTTTTATTGTCCTACTGACAATAAAATTTTTATTTACATTTTAAATTATTTAATTTAAAGCTTTTAGATTTTTTGGAAAAAAAATTGATTGTTTTAATTTTAACTAGCAACCTTGTCATGGCTTGTACACTATAAATAAATAAAATTTTTATTTAAATTCTTAATTCAAAAAATTTAATTATTTTAATTTTAATAATAAAATAGTCAAATTATAAAATTAGACTAAAATTTTAATTATCCCCCTGACAATAATATAAATTTTAATTTAAAAAAATTTCTAGAACAAACGATGACCTAATTAAAAAAAGAAATCGCGTGACAAACATAAAAATTCCCTGGAATAAACGAAATAATCAAAAAGATAATCTCCAGCTACTGTTTTATCAATTAAATTTTTTAGCGTCATTCCTACTTCACCGTACCCAGTTAAAATATAATAAAAAAAATAGATGGATGTGTATTGTAAGTATTATAATCCGTAATTACTCGTCACCACGTACCACCAGGAAGAGAAGCCTGATATTACAACACAATAGGATATATAAATTTTAATTATTTCTTCTTATTCTAGTGTCTTCTCTCCCGCTATCAGCGCCAGCGATTTGAAAAGAATAGAACAGAATTGAAGATAATAGCAAGATAATAAAGCGGTTGAAGAAAAACAACGCGCAATAGCATGAGAAGTAGAAGAAGAGACTGTGGTCAGACAATTCAATTGTCAATAATAGATCAAATTAGGAGGTAATTGCTGTTTTTTTCCGCAACACAAGGAAATCTCTGTTTAATAAATTAAAATTAATCAATTACCGATCATTAAATTGAATTATTTGATAATAATTATTATTAAAATATTTTTGTGAGTAGTTGATTAATTTTTTAGGAAGAATATGCTATATTACTCGGGAAACTAACAGCTCAAAGAGGAAAATAATAACTGGAATATCCGTTCGCGCTCCGGAAGTACGTCAACAGCTAAAATTTAAAATAAAATGAAATTATAAATCTTGAAATTACATAAGCGAGCGCTATGCATCGGTGAATCCTAACTTAAAAGTCGGATGTATGTCATTTTGCAATCATTAACCGAGCAATGTTTATGGCGATACAATGCCAGCGATTCGTCGATCCCGTGATACCTTATTATTAGCCACTTGTTTCATAATATGACGACAAAACAAAATGATACATGATCATTTTTACCCCCGCTTTGGATTTAAGTGAGTATTCTGGAAAAATTAACTTGATTTTATTTATCTTGATTTGAGTGGAAAAATTTTTGATTTAAAAATTTTTAATTTAAAAAATTGGGAAGAAATTATAAAAATTAATTTGATAAAAAAATGTTGAATCAAATGATTTTGTTTTAAATTCTTCCATAATTTTTTATAACTTGAGCCAATGAATTAAAATGATTTAAAAAATGCATTAAACATTTGTTATTGTTATTATAATATAATTATTATAAGTGAATAAATTTTTTGCAAATCAAGATGAAGATAACACATCTGAATGAATTTAAAAGTATGGATTGAAATAAGAAATACAAACATGAGTCACAAGTAATAAAAAATGATAATGCAATGGCGAAATTCAACAATCAGATAATTAGTTCCTTGATTTATTCAAATTTATTAATTTATTTATTAATTTAGTACCCGGTGACTGTGATTAAACAGTCTATTCAGCGGTGTTGACTGTAGTTGACTAGAAGGGGACGATGAAGATATTTGTTATCGACTTTTTACTGGCTGTATAAACAAACAGTTTTTTCGGACTCACCTTGAAAGAGGATCCACAAAAAGTGCGACTATAATAACAGCGACGATGACGCAAGTTAAGTAGATCGCGGATATCTCGTAGATCTCGGAATCTGGTGGACGCTTCAAGGATTCATCCGCGCCGTTTCCGATCACACAGAAATTAGCGCCGCAACTTTTTAGTTTTTTGTAGCGCGTTGAATTTATGTCACCTTCGCCACCAAATTCTCCTTCGCTTAACACTGAAAAATAAAGTTTTTTTTTAATGTTATTAATTTTTTACTACTTTTAGTTAAAAAAAAAAAAAAAAAAAAAATTATTCATAAAATCATCAAATTATTATTCATAAATTTGGGCGTCGCCGGTTTTTAAATATAAACAATCAATAAATTAACTTTTTTATTAAACTATATTGCGTTGCAATGGATTTATATAATTTTAAAATTTAATTTTGAATTTTGTAATTTTTAAGTCAAAAAACTGCAATTTTTTTTCTTTTTAAAAATTTTTCATGAATTTTTAGAATGAAAATTTTTTAATTTTAGATCAATATATTTTAAAAAATTAGTCATTTTTTTTAATTTTCAATTTTTTCCAAAAAAATTCAAACATAAATTTATTTTTTAATTTTTTTTTTTATTAAAAATATAAAATTATATTTTTTCACTTTAAAATCATTGAAATTTATAAAAAATTATTAAATAATATCATAAATTAAAAAAAAAAAAAAAAAAACAAGCCAGCTATTTAAAAAATTTTAAAACTAAAACTAAAATAAAAATAAATTTTTTAAGCTCATACTAAATAAAAAAATAGAAAAAAAAATTTTTTTAGTTAAAAAAAAAAAAAAACTGTAAACTTAAAATCTTAATATCAATAATAATTCTCACCAAATTTTGACAACTTTGAAAAGTATATAAAATTGTTAAAAAAATAAACATTAAAAACTCCCGTGGGTCAAAACACTGGCAATAATAATAAGCGTAGCAACAAAGTGGAATAAGATATTAAAGAATTGACACAAGTGCGACGGGATGTGCACGTATACTGTCTAAATATTATTTAAAATTATCGGTACATATATTAACATTTTTTATAGATAAAGAGTTGTTCACACAAGAGCGTTAATGCTCGGGTGATCTTATCGATTAATGAAATTAATAAATAAATAAATCAATTAGTTAAATCACCGCTCAGTCTACAGTTTACAATTAATGTTATTACTTTTAATAATTTAATATTTATAAATGTACAAAATAAAATTAAGCGACTTTCACCACACGACAGCGCCAATAATAACAATAAATAATATAATAATAATAATAATAATAATAATAATAATAATAATAATAATAATAATAATAATAATAATAATAATAATAATAATAATTAATAATAATAGAAATCTGTTATTGATTGTGGAGAATTTACTTTCAAATTTACGCAGATTCAGATCGAAACTTTTATCAATAAAATTATAATTAATAATTAAAAGTATTAATTAATAATTAATTTGAAAATTTTTCGATTGATTGAACAGCTAATTGTTCGGCAAACATCATTATTTAACTCCTTAACCTCGAGATTTTGAATTAAAAACATTGACCTTGATTAAATTTATCGCCGAGTATTGAATAATGATAATCCAACACGGGATTTCATTGTTTAATTTACAATTGGTAAAGGTCAGATGCTTAACACTTAATATTTTTAATTTTACAGTGTGAGTGAGAAAAATTAACATATTTAATTAACTAATTTATTATTACAGTTTTATTTTTATTGTTGCGTGTGTAATTTTTTATCTAATACTAGATCTAATATTTTTTTTTAATTAAAAGTCTCAGCATTTGTTTATTTATTTTTTTTTTTTTTTTTAATTACACGGATGGTTACTGATACTTTAATCGCAAAAATTTATAAAATTTATTTTATTTATTAAGAAAATTTAACAAAAAAAAAAAAAAAAAAAAAAATTTTTTTTTTTTAAATTCCAAAAATTATGTTTTTATTTCAAGACCTCTAAAAAAATGCAATTTTTTTTTTTTTTTAATTTTAAAAATTATATACAAGGCTTAAATATTTAAAAAAAAATTCAATTGAAAGAAAAAATAAAATTAATTTAAAATAATTAAAATAAATTTTTTTTAAAGAAATAAGATGAAATAAATAACTGAAGAAATCATTACAGGTTCGTACTAGTTAAGTCTTGTTTGACTAATTGCCTTGAGTGTCTTTCACTGATACATAATACAGTCCATATAGCATAAATATATTAATATATAATATATGTATGGACATAAAAGATATCAGAAACTTGTAATAGGACTTTAAACATAGTAAATAAAATAAACTTGGCAGTTTCCGTGTGACATTTAATATTACGTTTCTTACACGTGTTGAATGTTGAAATACTAATAAACTAATAATAATAATAATGATAATAAATATCGAATACGATGAACCGAGGCTGTTGACTATGGGCAAGTTAGTCTGTGAAAGATATGTATAAATAAATTTATTTGTTGTTTTTTATATTCTTGACAGATATTTTGCTGAAGATGTTTGCAGAGTTTAATAACGCGCCTGACTATCCATTGACCCTCACTACTATTTAAGATCATATTTAGTACGTTCCGCTGATACACTCACTAATTGTTTTATTCCGCTTTCAGTCAATAATCATTCTCAGAATAACTACGCGTTAGTTTATTCAATATTTTATTATTGTTAATTAATTATTAAATTATATTCCTGCTGTTTTAAATAGTGGAACCTAAAACTAGTCATTTTACTTTTTTTATCTACTTTGTTTTTGTTTTATTAATTTATTCTAATTTTTTATTAAATTCTCGTAATAAAAATATAATAAAATTATGTTAATAATTTTATGGGTTTAAAAAAAAATCTAATTTCATTTCTTGGTTAATGAAAAAAATTTTTTTTTATAAAATAACAGTAAACAAAAATTCTTAATGACTTTAATAGCTTCTAGATAGCTTGAATTTTAGAAAAAAAAAAAATATTTATATTGCATACAAAATTAAAAAAAAATTTTTTTTTTAAATGAAAATAATTTTGTCTAAAAAATTAAAGAAAAAATTTTTTTATAAAAGAATTAAAAGATAAAAACTTACCGAGAGAAGAAATAAGATTGCCCCAGAGTTCAGCAGTCTGCCAGGCAAGAAAGAAGAACCCGAAGAACCTGACAACAATAGCATCGGCAGGTTGATCGGTCAGTTTGGCATAAACCCCACCGACTTGAGTTAAATAAGTGGCCTTGGCAGCCCACATGGGAGCCGCCCCCAGCCCGAGCAGCACCCCGGCAGGCACAAGGGTGTAAAACCTTGGATAGAACTGCGATCCAATATAGGGCGCGTAGCAGAGCATCGACAAGCAGAGCGTCCATTTTACAGTGAGCCTTTTTATCAGAAAAGTTGGGACGAATATGCAGGACAGCACCAGCGCCGCGTAAATCGCGGACAACGAGACTGTTCCCAGACCATCGGAGGCATTTATCGAGGACTGGAGGTTCGCCGTCCCCTGGAAGGCGGTGAACTGGACCATGAAGGCTATCGACACTGTTCCGATGTTTTTGAGGATTCTCCACTTTTCGCTGCGCGATAATTTGAACTTCCTTGATTGCGTGTCATCCTCGGGGGCGGGAAGCGCCGGGGGCTTTGTTGGCTCGGGTGGAATTCCGTCGGTGCCGTCTTCTTTGTACCCTTCATTTCTGTAACCCACGCCGGTCACTGAGACTGTGTAGACTGCTGTTTCATGCTCGTCCGGGGGTGACGAGTCTGTCGCGGGGGTGGCTGATGCTCCGTTTGTCGGCGGAGACTCACCACCGCCCCTTCTATCGTCGCTTTGTGATGCTACCATTCTATTTAATGACTACCTGTAATTATAATTTGTTTTTATTATTAATATTAATTATTTTCAATTTTTATTAAAATTTATTTTATAATAATATTTATAATTAATTATTAATAATAATTCTCTGTCAAAAATTTCTATTAATAACTTTTATCATAAATTAATAAGACTAATTATTTGTCTACAATTTTTTAATTATTTATTTATTAATAAATTATTTAAATTTTCATTTTTAAAAAATAAAATCAAGTGCTTAAATATATTATCGCGCATGCGTAAGCTCCGAACGATTCATAAGAACAACTAGCATGAGTGGCTTTCAGCTGGGAGCGTGGCGGCTTCTGTAATCCGGCTACTCGGAGGCTAGTTATTGTGGAGGATCTGAGACAAGGAGTCACTGTGGGTGCAGGATCCACGTTGACTGGGCGTCCGCACTAAGCTTTGCCATCAATATGGACACCCTGAAGGAGTCCAGGGTGTCCAGGTTAGCTAAGGAGAGGCGAACCGGGCCAGAGGGGAAACACAGCAGCCAAAAGTCTCCGTGGTGAGCAGTAGTGGGATCGCACCCGGGAGTGGGACTGCGTTCGCAGCCTGGTCGATATGATTCGACCAATAACTTTTTTTATTTTTTTTTTATTTTTCCAAATTCTCCTGAATTTTCCCTTTAATTCAACCCCAAGTTCAAAATTATTCGCAAATATTTAATTTTCCCTCAAATTTTATTTTACTAAAATAAATTTCCAACTTCTAATTTTTTTTTTTTTTTTTTTTTTTTTCGTTAATAAGTCATTAGAATTAAAAAAAAATAAACTATGATTGTATTATTGGTTCTATGATTTATGAGTTTAAGTGAAAAAATGGAATAATTATTTTAATCACTCTATTCGAGGGCGTATTACGTTAAACAATGTTTAGTAGCATAATAGTTAATAGATTGTTGGGTCTAGTTAGATTCTAAGAACTCAAGGCGACGAAATAACAATAAAATAAAAATATTAATTGTTACTATTAACAAGCTCGAAATTTTCCGCCAGCTAAAACTAATAAGCGCTTTTTTCAATAGATCATTATCTTATTACTTGTGTAATTAATATTATTACCGACAATCATCTCAAGTACTACCAGTTGAAACAAATAAAATTGTTTATTTTTTATTGTTATTTATATTATTAGGTAGTTATCGTCTCGTCAAAACAGGAATTTACATAAAACTAAAATACGCACGTGGATGCTGATAAAAAAATTAAAAGTAAATACTTATTATTTTTCCGGGATTCAAAGTTATTTTTTTAAATATTTTAGAAAATTATTTTAAGCCCTTACAAATAAAAATTTACATTTAAAAAATATTAATCAATTTTTTTAAGTATATATTTTTAAAATAAATGACTTTTATGAAGGACTATTTACCGTGAGTAAAATAATAATGAAGGACAAAAAGAAGGAAGAGAAAAATATGAAGGAAAAGATGGAAATATGTATTGTTAATTGTATTAAAGAAGGATAACTTAGTAATTAATAAAAAAAAAAAAAAAAAAAAAAAAAAAAAAAAGGCAATAAATATTAAACGGTGAGCTTGTTTTCGACGCATTCACTTTAGTATTTGGCGTAAGCGTACAAATGATTGCGTAAGGAGCAGTGTGAGTATGATCGGTGTATTGTGAATGTACGAACGTGTTGTATGCATTATAAATATCAATAACAAGTTTAAAAGTTGAATACTGTTGGTATTTATTAAGCGATAGCGGTTATATGGTTTACTATTGATTAACAGTACGCAATATGTCATGGAAATTTTCTCTGTTAGATCACTTTAAATAATTAATATCAACTGATTGAGATAATTTGGAAAAATATTTCAATTCTTAGAGTTCAGGATTTATTATTACAAGCAATTAGATTTGCAGTTACTTGCAGATTTTTCAACAGAAGAAATATCAACAAATTTTGATTGATAATTTATATTAAGCCAGATCTAGTATTACGGTTGTGATAAATCATTATTATTTATGTTCGCTTAGAATCAGTGGAATTTAATAAAAGTCGCTGTTAAATTCAACCTCATTAAATAATGTAAAACGCATTAATAATAAATACAGAGCGATATCTCAAACGCAATCCACAAACTTGCAGCAACTTTAAATAAATTTTCATTCCCGTTTATTAACATTAATAAAATAAATTCAATTAACAAACTAACTCGTGCACTTTAATCAGATTTATTTTGCCGCTTAATAGACATTGATTTATTAAATAGGATCCATTACAATCTGTGTAAATTAACCGAGTGTCAATAGCCTAAATCGACCGTCTGAAATTCTCTTTCTTTATAATTTTTAATCTTTACATTCACCTTTTCAAATAATTATCTAAATATTATCTTTATTTCTTTTAGTTTCATTTCTTACGTTTAATTTATTAAAACTAAAATACTTTTTAAACTTTTCCTCCTCTGTAACACCTGAAAATTCAATGCCCTTTACAATTGAGTCCAAACCCGATATACTTATCTTTATTTCCAACGATATATGCACACATTAATAACCGGCACACGTCAATGTTTTTTTATTTTTTGCAGCCTTTTGTGATAAATTGTAAAAAATAATTTTAAATAATTCACACGACTATTTTTTAAAATTTAAATATCCAAATTATTAAATTGATTTTTTTAAACCAAAAATTACTCACACAAAAAATGGATTAATCCGAAAATTTCCTTCTTGATCTTTACCTTTTTTTTTTTTTTAAAATACTTATTATTCTTATTTTTTTTTTCTATTGTTAGTATAATTTTCATTTTTTTGTTATTATTACCCTCGATTAAAAAATACATAAATAGTAATCAATAATTACTGACTATTGATTAGAATATTCTTATAAAAAAAAAAAAAAAATGATTAGCGATTACAAACTAATTTATTTAATTATTATTCCTATATTAAATATGAATACCATTGAATGATTAATAAAATGAATTAATAAAATCGTTCCACTTATATAAATTAACTTTAATAATTTATTATAGCACATTGTATAATAATTTAAGCAAGAAAAAATAGTTACGAAAGCCAATAATAGTTTAAAAAAGTTATTAAAAAATAATATTACCGTAAATATATTAATATTGATATTTATATTTACATTTATATTTATCTAGACACACTGGGTTAACGACTTGTGATGTAATATAATTAAAATTGCTTTCACGTTTGTCTGATGTCCCTACGTGTCTTTGGAAAATAATAATATAATAAATATAGTAAACATATTAATCATCATCTCTTTAACATTTAATTACTCCCGACTCACAAAGTCCACTTTTAAATAATTAAAATAAATTTTAACCATTTTTATTTGAATATAATACTCAATTTAAATTAATAATTATAATTACAATTAATAATAACCGCGAACAAAAATTATTTTCGATGTTTTCAAGGGAAATAACAACTAAGGATTTCGCGCATCCTTCGTGGAATTTACGCATTAATGCGTCCTTCACCTGGCAGATGAAGAGCATTAATTACTTTCGAATTGAGTAATCCTGTTCTGAAAAAAAAAAAAAAAAATAACGTCGGTGACTCTGCAGTCATAAAATATTTATTTTTTCTATAAATAAAATTAAATAGCAGACGACAATAGTTTTTTTCTTTAGCTAAAAAAAAAAAATTATCTTTTTTTTTTTTTTTTATTTCATATAAATATTGACTGCCTTATAATGTAGCGATATTTTATCATTTATTCACTTTTAATTTTTGCCAATTAAAAAATAATTGCAATCGCTATCGATTGAAAAGAAAATTGATGTTTTACTTTTTACTCATGCAGGAAAATGTATACAGAAAGTAACCTTGAACTTATCGCGAACATTTAATTGCTGATTATTATTCAACTTCAAGTACTCACTATTATTTTTATGAATAATTAATAAATCAATAAATTATTTTTTTTTTATAGTTATATTAATAATTCTTTTGTGTTTAAATATTATTAATTAAGGCGTGTCTAAAAATTTAATAATAATAATAATAATCATCGGGAATTAAGAATTAATAACAATGACACCTCATGATAAGTATGAGCAATTCTTGTTTTATCAAATAAAAATACTTTCACTAATCGCCGGTGGGATTAAACACTTTTTAAATTTGTTTACATTCCGAAGAACAGTTTTCAGTTGTGTTAATAAAATTAATGCATGCGAATATTTTATTGTTATTTTTGTTTCAAGGTCAAGATTAGGCTACTATTTTAATAAATAAAATTAAATAGAATAATAATAATAATCATTATTAATATGATTATAATTATTTTTAAAACAAAGTCATTCATATTAAATAGGAATAATAATTAAATAAATTAGTTTGTAATCGCTAATCATTTTTTTTTTTTTTTTATAAGAATATTCTAATCAATAGTCAGTAATTATTGATTACTATTTATGTATTTTTTAATCGAGTGTAATAATAACAAAAAAATGAAAATTATACTAACAATAGAAAAAAAAATCAGAAGAATAAGTATTTAAAAAAAAAATAAAAGGTAAAGATCAAGAAGGAAATTTTCGGATTAATCCATTTTTTGTGTGAGTAATTTTTGGTTTAAAAAAATCAATTTAATAATTTGGATATTTAAATTTAAAAAAATAGTCGTGTGAATTATTTAAAATTATTTTTTACAATTTATCACAAAAGGCTGCAAAAAAAAAAAACATTGACGTGTGCCGGTTATTAATGTGTGCATATATCGTTGGAAATAAAGATAAGTATATCGGGTTTGGACTCAATTGTAAAGGGCATTGAATTTTCAGGTGTTACAGAGGAGGAAAAGTTTAAAAAGTATTTTAGTTTCAATAAATTAAACGTAAGAAATGAAACTAAAAGAAATAAAGATAAAATTTAGATAATTATTTGAAAAGGTGAATGTTAAGATTAAAAATTATAAAGAAAGAGAATTTCAGACGGTCGATTTAGGCTATTGACACTCGGTTAATTTACACAGATTGTAATGGATCCTATTAAATAAATCAATGTCTATTAAGCGGCAAAATAAATCTGATTAAAGTGTACGAGTTAGTTTGTTAATTGAATTTATTTTATTAATGTTAATAAACGGGAATGAAAATTTATTTAAAGTTGCTGCAAGTTTGTGGATTGCGTTTGAGATATCGCTCTGTATTTATTATTAATGCGTTTCACATTATACAATGAGGTTGAATTTAACAGCGACTTTTATTAAATTCCACTGATTCTAAGCGAGTATAAATAATAATGATTTATCACAACCGTATTACTAGATCTGGCTTAATATAAATTATCAATCAAAATTCGTGGATATTTCTTCGATTGAAAAATCTGCAAGTAACTGCAAATCTAATTACTTGTAATATTAAATTCTGTAGAAAAAACTGTTTAAATAACCAACTATATTTTTTTGTAACATCGGTCTTAATCACCCGTACGCTTTAATTAAAATTATATAGCGGTAACAGTGTCATTGCTCATTGCATTCTTATGCAAATAATCACCATATTCAAAGGTCACAGGATAAATATTCGTATCAATTGCCTTGAGTCCATAAATAATTATTTATAAATAAAAATAATTACTAATTATTTAATTAATTTACACAAACAACTTTGAGAAAAATTCAAATTGTTTTCTTTAATATTAAAACAAAAAAAAATTTTGCCTTTTTTACAGAAAAATTCTAAATTTTTCTCGTAAAATTAATTGACCAGTGAAAGAGAATTAAAAAATAAAAATCATAAACTGAACATTTAGATTTTAAATTATGCTACTCGCACTCTTTGTACACGTGTACGTGCGTACATGACTGTTATATTACTTTTGTATTACTTACTCTTTCACTCCATACATTTTGCCACGTCAACGAATTCTCTTAAATTTACACATACAAATTCATATACGTATTGTATATTCTTTATTATGATTGCTATTACACATGTAAATAAATGTTTAAACAAATATTATCAAATAAGCTCAACACCGAGCGAAGAAATAAAACAGTCGCCGTATAAAGACAAATGTTCAAGTACAAAGTGACAGTCGACTAAAAGTGAGTCAACCCCGATTCTAATTACTTATTACGGAGCAATAATCTCAGTTATTAATTTTATTGTTTACTAATAATTACAATCAAAATAATAATTTAAAAAATTTTTTTAGCTTGATTTTTGGAGTTTAAATTAGAATTTTCGACAAACGGAGCGATAAAGGGCAAAATTGTTAAACATTTTTTGAAGGAAATTAAATTTAATAATTTTTTAATATTTTCAATATTTAATCCAGAATTCAAAATTGGAGTTTAAAAATTCAAAACTTGAAAAAATAAATTAGTTTTTATTTATTAATAATAATTAAAATAATTATTAAATACGATAATTTGATTGAAATGCCTTACGACTGGTACCGTGACGTATTGTAAGCGCATTGTGTTTATTTCTAGCTGGTTAGTTTCTCGATGGAGTAGAAAAATAACGAGCTCAATTAACCGCAAAAAAATAAATAAATGAATAAAAATTAATTTGAAAAAACAATCTGTTGTTATTCTAGTGATTGGTCGGTTCTCCTAACCAGCACTTTATTTTTATTTTCATTTAATCATCGGTAGAAATCGAATGCCACTTTCTGGAATAATTCTTTCTTAGTGGTATTCTTATTCTTATTTTTATCAGTTGCCTTATCCTGAAGTAGTTAGTTAGTAAGTAAATGGCTGGTAGCTAGACTCGAGCTCAGTATTAAGCTTTAATGTTTAATATTCAAGAGCTGGCTTGGTCAACTTGTACCGCGAGTCATTCGTATTTGTTAAACGCCTCGGTTACGCGAAGTACATGCACATACTTATCGCACGAGAATACGCATATTATATGTTACTAATGTATATGTACATTTACATTTTATGTATACATTGTGGATATATCTTTGCTGTATATATCAGTCTCTCTAGCTTTAGAAAGTCTCGAAAGGATCGTGGAAGCGAACCTGAGACACACAACTAAACGTCGGATCGACGCCGTACCGTCGCGGCGGTCGCCACGTTTCACTAGTTTTTTTTTTTTTCTACTGATTTAATTATATTATTTTATTAATTTATTTCTTTTTTAAAGATTTTTCTTCTTTGTTCTTCATTTTTTTTTTTTTTTTTTTTTTTTTTTAAAATAAATATAGTCATCAATTTTAATTAACTAAAATTTTTCTTTGAAAAAATTAATTTTATCTCTGGCTACATAATTAAGAAATGACCTTGCATCTTGTAAAATATTGAAATTTTTAAAGATTTAAGTTCATCCCGATGTTACACTCATCAAGACCTTTCATTTGAGTACCCACATCAATTTTTCATATATTTTATATATTTATATATATGTATATATGAAAAATATATCAAAAATGCATGTGGGTACTCAAATGAAAGCTCTTGATGAGTGTAACATCAAGATGAGCTTTTATCTTAAAAAATGTCAATATTTAAGTAAGTACAAAATTTTATTAATCATTTAAAAAATAAAACAAAAATTTTCCATCAAAAAAAAGTGCAAAAACTCTTAAATACAAACTAAAAAAAAAAAAAAGATAAATAATAGCCAGATAGGTGGCAATGATCGCGGCATTCCAAGTGGGAAGTGTGTCAAAGAACGTTAACACGCGGTTTCGAATTCCCGCGTGCCACCTTAATGTTTCTCGGCGATCTTATATTAATATAAATAAAACTCCTGGCTTTTTACAGCACTTTTAAACGGACAGATAAAAATACTTAATAGTGCAACCGTTCAGCATTAACACATTTCCTCCAGAGGAGCGAGATTACGCCTAACTGATACGTACAAAAAAAAAAAAAAATAAAAAAGGAACCAGCACTATATAACAGGCGTACCAGCTAGTTATTTAAGTCTAAGTATAGCCTGAACTACTTGCGCTTCTTGCTCGTCACGCTCCAACAATCTACCCTTGCCTTGCCAGGTATCGTATCCTTCTCGCTCGGCTCATTATCACCTTAAGAATCCTTAACGACTCGCGATCGTCATTGGCGCCGATGTCAATCATTTATTTATCTCTTTGTTTTCTTTTTACCTCTTCCAGACACCTATCCTCCTCAAACTAGCCGTTTTTAATTACCGAGAAAGTCGCCAGCCTGTTATTTCGCAAATTCACACTTATGTATCGATAGCAAGACATCCGAGTGAAAGCAATCTCTGCATTTATATTTAAGAATCCGGAAACTTACTCTTTGACTTTAATCAGATTTTTATTTTACGATAAAGATTGATTTTTTATGGCTCAAATTTTCGGTGAAAAAAAATTTTTTTTTTGGAGTTAATTTAAATTTTTATGTGAAAATTAGTTTATTAATTAAATTTTGAATTTTTTTGAAGTAAATTCAAAATTTTAATAAATAATTTTTTGGTAAAAAATATTTTACAATTTTTTTCCAAAGTAAAATTGTTAAGTATAAAATTTTAAGAAATAATAAAATTAATTTGTTCATTTTTCTAATTTTTTAACCACTATCTCCAATTTTCACTTATATTTATCACTCCAAGGAGTTTTTTTTTTTAATTAATCAGTCCAATTTTCACTCCTGAATGATCAAAGATAAAAAATTCCAAAAATTAAACAAAAATAAGTATAAAAATATAAAAAAAAAAAACTTACGTTGTTACGGATTTTGAAAAGCACTGTAACTGGTTGAAAAAATGAGAACTGAAAAAAAAAATCACCTCGCGCACGGTTTGATTGCTAATGACTCAGAGCAATAAAACAAAAAAATAATAATAAATAAATAAAGAAAATATTTGGATTTAAATACCAGTTAAAAATAATTTACCGATAACAATTTATTTCACGTTATCTCTGTTTCTTCAATTTGTTTTTTAGATAAGTGTTCGTTTATATTAATAATATTAATATTAATATAAATTTTATTATTGTTGTTGCGGTGTAAAAAATACGTTTTAAACGTCCGAACAACTCGAGGGTTCGGAGACAACTGACACGAGTGTAGACCGTTTAGTTCTTCGGATCGGTAGTGTCGTGGTTTGTGGTAATGTGTGTTGCTGGTACACTAGAGTTTTAAACCCGCGAGTACCGCGATTGGTAGTAATATAAGTAACGAATGTACGGTATTATATTAGTATTGACTCGTGTCGTTTACTCTCTGTCTACTCCACAATACAACAACACTACTTGCAATTTAATTGCGTATATATATATTATCCAGGTAAATGGTAAATTATGATGAGAAGAATCTCTGATGATAAGTTACGCGGTTATTTTTATTGAAAAAAAACCGTGACTTTTCTCTCATTAGATTTATAATATATCCCCTCTTATTATTTCTTCTTATTCTTCTTCAAAATGGCAATACCGATTATTATTACTATTATTATTGTTAATTTTTTACTGTTTTATTATATTTTTTTTTAAATAATCGGTAATATCTACAAAATAATATTTATTTTATTGAAAAAAAATTTTTTTTTACTCAAAAAAAAAAATTTACTTTCAGAGTAGGAGAAACTGGAACCAGAGAAATATGTGCAGTCGATGACGGAAGAGTCTAGACGACTCCTTATCGAACACTTTTAATAAACTGAATCACTGTTTGTTTAATGCAAGCAAATAATTAATAAATAATGATTTAATTTTGTAAATTCAAGTAATTTAAACTTAAATCGAGAGCAATTCTGCCGCACTCCTGAGCTGGATGCTGGCCAATTGCAAACTGAAACTCCGATCTCCGGTGTCCGGTCAACTAAACCCGGTCTCTCTTGCTCTCGTTGTAATTAACGTGTACAAAGGCAGTACTGACTGGTAGGTGGTGAGTACTATCACTTGTACCGAGAGCAGAGTAACCCTCGCACCCAGGGTTAACCGGGTAAGGACCTTGTGGTTCCGGTTTCTGAGAGAAGGTTTTCTCATTTCTCTATACTTGTGTATCTTAAGAGTCGCTTATTCATTTCCTTGTACACTCAAACGCTCAAGGTCGGGATTTAATTACTGTTTTGAGCGTTGACCCTTCGAGTTTTGGGCCTTGAGATACCAAGTGGGTTTTTTGAATTTTTTTTAAGGGATTTGTGGGCTTAATATTGGAGATACGGAAAAATTACAAGATACCTTTTTTGTAGAAAATTTAATTCTCTACAAAATAGATCCGTCAATTTTTTTCTATCTCTCTTACTTTGCCCAAAGTTTGGCTTTAAAGTTAAAAAACAATTTTTGGTCAAAAAAATGCATCAATTTCCATCCAAAAAATTCGATCAATCACTTGTAAAAATTTTTATATTGTTAAAAAAAAAGTTTTCACCCCCTATTAAATTCTCAGGAAGTAAAATTTTAGTACAAATATATTTATTTGTAATTTGATTTTTGAATAAAAGAAAGTGAAAGTAACTCCGATGACGAGAAAATTATCTAACTTGTATTACATTTGATAATTGATGTGGTCGCGACATCAGTTTGACAATACAATATATTACCTAGCCTGTCTTGATGCCATGTATCACAATGACAAGGTTTTTATTATTATTATTATTATTATTATTATTATTATTATTATTATTATTATTATTATTATTCTTGTAAGCCCTCACGTCATTGTCGGCTTAATTACATACTCGTTGTTATTTTTTTCTAGAGACTTCGGTTAATTTTAGATTTATTTTTTTACTTTATTCTGCAATCTACCATCAACCACGGGAGTTTTAGTTATAACTTTATAACAACTCTGCAATCTTATATTGTGCAGAAGAGAAGGAAGATATAAAGAAGATATTTATAGGTGTATCGATTGCCGGGTATGTGGGTAGTATCAAATGAATTAATGACAGATTAAATTTTGTTTATGTTTACTGTTCATTCGTGGGCTATTAAAAGAGTACGGAGGGCGATACGGTCATTCACGTTGCGTCTATTCGTGACAACAAACAATTTGTAGTTGCTGCATCGATAATGTAAACAAGGGAAAATTAATCATTTCATTTAATTAAATTTTTCTTGTCTTCTTTTTTTAATTAAATTAATTATTGTGACATTTTTTTACTGTTCAATAAATTAAAAAAATTTTTAACATTTTTAAAGCTTTAAATTTTTTTCGCGGGCCGATTAATTTAAATAAAGCAGCGCCGCCAGACGTCACAAAGCGAACTAACATGGCCGCGGCTTAACAGCTGATCAACCCGGTTTTAACTAAATTTCCGCGATTATAAAAAAACGGCGAGGATTTAATTTATGATATTTGGTAGAATTATTCTTGGATCAAGTATGAAGCTTATAAAAAAAGAATCGAGTCGATATATATATATATATATATATATATATATATATATATATATATATATATATATATATATATATTTTAAAAAGATATCGTGAATTTAAAAATGATGTAAGTATCCAAGAAAATTTTTTTAATGATATATTTTAACGATAAATCTCAAAGTGAAGGCAATTAATTTTATTCAACAGATTATTTATTAAAAGACCGGCGCTGGCAAAAATCCAAGACGATTGACAACTGAAGACTCGTGAGTTATATTAGATGGAAATAAAAGTAACAATCGAGAATAGTCGGGCAATTATTTTTAGTCATCGCGCTGAAAAACTAATACCGAGCCATAATTACAATTATAGTTGTAATTATTGTTGCAATAATATTTGCACTACACATTAATATACAAATAACTATTCTTTGCTTATGGCTTATACCAGCAGTCTTGTACGCGGCTGCGTTATCGTGCTCTTATTACTCAAGATTGTCACTCACGGTGTCAGATTGCGAAGGTATGAGCCTTTTGCATCGTCACGGTCAAACAAATCGTAAAGCACCGCGTATCACGCAATACACCTACCCAAGGATTTTTTCTACAGAAGCTGATATTTTCTTTACTACTTAAATTTTCATTTTTTTAATTAATTAATAAATATTTTTCAACATTAATAAAAAATTCTAAATAAATTTTTTAAATATTAATAAAAAATTCTGACATATCTTCTGTATAGAAGTGAGCTTTATTTTACAATTAATTAAAAGAACACTAAATCAATCTTAGTGACTGACAACAGCGTTAAAGTGTCAACCTTAAGCGACAATTATTTACCCATTAAAATAGCTGCTCAACTGGTAATTTTTCAGGGATATTTCGATAAACTTGTTTTTAATATTTAATATTACATATCCTTTTATTTATTAATTTGTCTCTTATCTGGATATTTTATATTTCAAACTTAAAAACCGGTAATTAAGTTTGCTTGTGTAATTTTCAGCCCAGGAAAATTCCAACTTTTACAAAATATTTTTTTTAGGTAATTTATTCGGGAATTTTTTAACCATTACTTAATTTTTTTGTGTCAAAATTAATTAACTTAAATAATTTTTAATTAAAAAACAAACCCGAGAAATAAATAATCAAATTTTTTCTAAAATTAAAAAAAATATCAGTCAAAAAAATAATAAAAAAAAGAATGGGTACAAAATGAATGAGCAAATACGTCATACACTCGTGACTGGAAATTTTAAATTTAATTGTTGTGCAGGGCAAATGGAGTAGCACGTGCCGTTTATTAGTGACAATTAGACGAAGTGCTTTCAGCAAAACAATTCCCTTCTCCTTAAGGATTTCTCATATTATATATTGTATAGAAACTTGGATAAATCCAGTTAAGTCCAGTTAACTGTTTCTTTGTACGCCGTATAAATATTGTAGGCTGGGGCGATCGCCAGAAAAAAAGCTAATATAACGCATTACACGCTTGTCTTGTCCCGTGACTCACGTCGACTTTTATTCCTCCATGTTATTATGCTCAACTGCTTTTACTTTTATTTAACAGCCTGTATTATACTCAGGATAATAAGGAGCTGGTGCATCGACGTCGTTTCTCATATCCAGACGTCATTTGCAATTTATTATAACTATCAATCTAGATAAATCTCAAATTCAGAGATTACTCTCTCTAAAAGTCTAGTTTAGTTAAAAAAAAAAAAAACCAGTCTAAAAATTACAGTGGAAAAAAATTAAAAAGATATATTTTTGGACCAAAAAAATTAATTTGGAAGAATTTTATTATTTTTAATCAAGTAATTTAAATCTAAAAATTTATTTTTTAATTTAAAAAATTTTTTACTTGACTAAAAAATTATTAAACTCTATTAATTATTTTTTTTTTATGCAAATTAATTTTTTTATCAGTAGTAAAATTTTATTAATCCTTCAAAATGAATGAATTTTCTTAGCCGTACTGCGATTGTGTATTTTAATTGTTTGCGGGCGTATTTTATAGCTTGTGATGACAGTGAGGAGTGACAACAACACTAAACACAAGTACAAACTCGCGGTAAAAAATTACGTTACACATTTTAACTTTTTTAAGCAATAATTAATTTAATATTTATCGAATTTAGATAAAAAGCCTGGAAATTATTTTATTTACACTTTTCATTAATTTATACTCATTTTTATTTAATAAAAATAATAAATAAATAAATGAGAAACTTGAAAAATTTACTTTTATAAGCAGTAGAGTAAATACTTTATAGTTTGCTTGCGCGCATTAACATTTTTGTGTTAATTTAAATTAGTTGTAAGTCATAAATTATTTTCTTAATATTTTATCAAATGAAAGACTATAAAATATAAAAAAAAAAAAAAGAATTTATAATAAAATTTAATTTTAATAGAGAATAATAATTAATAAAAAAAACTAAAAGTTGTGAATATAATTTAAAGAAATTTAAAATGAAATAATTTTCTTTTTTTAAGCAAGTAATTATTCGTTTCATAATTAAATACAAATTATCATAACTTGATAACAGACTATGGTTCTCGTTACGTTAATAAACAAAAGATAACAAGTTTTGAAAAAACTAGAGTTCTTTTTTCACCAACTTGTAAATCTAACGAGTTAAATAAAATAAAAAATAAACTAATTGTATAAATGTTGATGAAGACACGATGAATAGCATGAAAAAACATCCTGAGATGAGCCGGAAGCACCTTGTTGCGTAATAATAAATCACAAATGCAAATTTAACCGGAATTGTAGACTTATATTATTTTTGAGGAAGCGATTGCTCTTAATATCCAGGTAGTTAGGACATCCGTTCCTAAGAACCCGGCATTTTCCGTGTCACCGGTAATTCTCGAGCCAAATGCAAACGTTTAATTTTTTCATTTGCACAATTACATTGTAATTTTATCTACTAACTACTGAGATGTCGATAAAATTTCCATCGCACATAAATTACCCGGGTATTGATACAATAAATCACTTGTGATATTATCAATCAATTATGCTTGATACTTTATCCAGTAAATATTTATCTATACTTATACTTACATTAATAATTACTATAATTATTTTCAATAATTCATTCGAATTTATAAATATAAAGCGATTTTATTATCACGCTTTTTTTTTATACTTTTCTATAAAAATTTAAGGTAAAATATTTTTAAAAATATAAATTAAAAGGAGAGACAATTTAAATTTAGTCTTTTGTATTTTTTTCTAAAATTAATTGTTTTTTTTTTTAATCTGATTTTTCCTTTCAGAAAAAGATAATTTTAATGGACCGTAAAAAATGTTCCCTTAAAATTAGGTGCCCTAAATCTAAATCTTTTTAAAATTATTTCATTTAATTCTTTTGTTATTTTCTCACAAAAAAAAAAAATAAAAAATAAAAAATTAGTCACGCCAGACTTTTTTTTTGTAAATTTTTACAGTCAAGTCTGGTGTTAGCCAGCCGATTCTCCGAAGAAATAAAATTATAACACTTGTATTGTAACTTGTAACAAGTATCATTTATATTAACTGTGGCCAGTATTTTAAATTAATTGTGTAACAAAACGCAACAAGCATCCGCAAGTGATGTCGCAAATACGATATTCGACACAATATTTTAAAACTAAATAAATAAATAAATAAATACCTGAATTAATAATAAATTCTGACTGATATTTAGATATTGCACTCAATATTAATAAAAAAAAAAAAAAAAAAAAAAAAAAACAGCAAAAGTTCGCCAGCGATGACATTGTTTTGAAAACTTCAAGCCGAATGATTGGCATTGAAATTAAAAGAACCGTTTCACGTTTAAACACGTGAAAAAATTTTACCAATAATTATATAACACACACTATGAGATGTGTATAGCGGCGTATAATTGTAAGCCAACACTTGTTGAATTTACCGGTAGCGATAAATTTATTTCTTGTGTTTATCTTTAATTTTCGCGAAATCAGAGATAAAAATAACGAAAGGTTTTCGTTTAACCGGGTGATTAATTTAATTAGATTCTAATGATACTGCTGAGGGCTTGCGATGAATATTTTATAGATGTTAAGTATTTATTGCGTAATAGATTTTATTGTACTCACATATAATGTCCTTATAATTTTCATAGTCTTACGAGGAACCATGGCCTAGTTGGAGGAATCACCGGTAAACATCCAAGTCCATGGATCGTTTATTGATTATTTGTCAATGGTCGAACCTAACTGTGTCATCCTTGACTAAACTATTTGCTGCCAAATTTATTGTTCACTATTATGGCTTTTAAATCTTCCACCTGTCAAAAATCAGCCATTTTTTAGTATAATATATTTATTTTTAACGATACTGAATTTTAGAGACATATGTCAATTTTTATAATTTATTTTATTGAAAAATAATTTAAAAAAAATTAAAACAATAATTTTCACACGTTGAAAATTTTAAAAATTACTCATGCAATTTTTTTGTTATAATTGAATTTTATAATCATATTTCTTATTATAATGAAGTCAGCTAACATCTGAGAATTTTTTTAGTTGTTATAAAAAATAAATTATTTTTAAAAAATTGCACTTGTGAAATTTTTTAAATTTCTAAATATAGAATTTCTTAATTAAAAATTTTTTTATATAAATTTAATTGTAAAAATCCAAAATATTGACAGATCAGTTAAATTTTTTTACAATGTTCTTTTTTATAAATTTAACTTACCAAATTTAAGGATTAATCAATATTTCTTCCTGGTATTTATTTAATCGAGTTTATTTCTGACCTTCGGCTTTTACAGATGTTAATTTTTGGTAAGTAATTAATAACAAACTTTTTATCAACTTTGGCAAAAAATTATTTGTAAATGTTAATTACTGCAATTAATTATATAAGTATTTATTTTAATGATTATTAATTGGAGTGATTAGTAATATCGATTTTTTGGTTAGACTCCACTATCAAGTTTTGCAGAAACAAATCAAAATTTATCTTCTTAATTCAATTAATCTGCCGAATAACGAAATTTCAGACTATCACGCCACTAGCGGCGACAACTTGAACTAATTTTTAAAATCAGCCGGTAAATTCAATTTCTGACAGCTAACTTAGCTCCGGTGTTTGTAAACAACCCGCCGCTTTTATTTAAGCTCACAATTTTTGTGTTTTTAATGATTTATTTATTAAAATAATTTTTAAAAATGTCAATCAAAGCTCTCGATGGAAATACAGTTAAAAGACTGACCACCACGCAAGTAATAACATCTGTCTTTAGTGCTGTCAAAGAACTTGTTGAAAATTCTCTGGATGCTGGCGCTAAAAATATTGAAGTCGTTCTTGTAAGTATTTTTATTAATTTAAATTAAGTCGGCTAAGTTTAATGTTATTTTTTATTAATAAAACAAATGAAAATAATTTTTAATAATTATATCATTATTGATTTTAGAAAAATAAAGGATTGTCAGCGATTGAGGTTAAAGATAATGGGAGTGGAATATCAGCTGAAAGTGCAAATTTAATGGGATTACAGGGTTATACGTCTAAACTGACAAATTTTAATGATCTAGGTATTTTTAAAAATTTACTATAATTTTTTTAATTTTATTTTTTATTCCTGATAATTAAAAAAATTTAACAGAGTCATTAACAACCTATGGATTTCGTGGAGAAGCACTTAGTTCACTTTGCAGAGTCTCAAAAGTCCAAATAATAACACGGACAGTTGAAGATGACGTTGGTAGATGCCATACTTTGGATCACAATGGATCAGTCATTGCTGTTCAACATTGTCATCGTACTTTAGGTCTGTCAACTTCAATGTAATTGTTTGTATTAGATTTTTAACAATCAATATTTAATTCTAGGTACAACAGTAAGAGCAGAAAATTTATTTTTCAACATCCCAGTACGTAGACAAGTAATAACTGACCAAAAGACAGCCAACAAAGACATCAAAACCATTAAAAAGTGGCTACAAAGCTACGCAATCTGTCGCCCAGAAGTCTCAATAAGTTTTATAGTAGACTCCAAGAATCTTCTTCTAAAACACGTGAAGTCAAACTACAGAGACTGTTTAATAGAAATATTCGGCAGAAAATTAGTTACAAGCTGCGAATTCATCACTCATCAAGATGATAAAATAAATATCGTACTGACGGTCCCCAGAAAGGACTTGTCAGATCTACATCAAGTCTATAGCGCAGAAAACTCTCATATTTTTGTAAATAAACGCCCTGTTTATTATGAAGAATTAGAAAAAGCGATTGGCAAGACAATCGGCGAGTATTTCAAAGATAAATTAGGCAAGAGCAAGCTGTGTTTTTTCCTGCGCATCGACGTACCTCCAGCTGAGATAGACGTCAATCTCGAGCCGAACAAAGTCAAAATTTTGATGATCAACCAGTCGGGTGTCTTGGGGCTTATCAAGAAGCTGCTGGTTGAGTATTACGATCTTGAAGAAGAATCTGAGCAAGCTGAATTGACTAATTCAGAAACTATCTCTTCGCCGGCTTATTTTGACTCTACTTTTAATGACAGTGAAACTGAGGAGGAAATGAGTAATAAAAAAAGAAAGCTGACGAAAAAAAATTCTAGGAGTTCACTGAAAAAGAGTAAGTTGAACGATGATGATAAAGAAAATGTTTCGACAGAATTTGTTAAGCCGATTGAAGACACTGTTAAAGAAACGGAGAAAGATTTTGGAAATGAGAGTGATATTTTTGAAGACACTTTGAGTCAGATACCAGTGATTGACCTTGGAGAAGATTTTTGTACCCAAGAGATTATTGATAAGCCGAGTTTGACTGTAGAAGAAATGGAATTGTTGGAGAGAAAAATGCAGAGCAGTGAGATTTTAACTTTTGATGATAATGTTTCAAGCAGTACGCCTGATTTAACTAGCGATGCTCCGGTTAGGTCTGATGCACCTAGTACTCCTGATACTCCTAAAACTCCTCAGTATACTTTGTCACAGTGGAGTAAAGGACACTTGCCAATTCAGGTAATGTAGCTCATGTTGAAATTTTTTAATATCGGTGACTGCTAACTTTAATATCATATTATTTCTAGGGAGGAACAAATGTGATAATTGGTAGACCGAGTCCAGGGAGTCAAAAAATTAAATCAGAAGCAGAGAGTGGTTTTCAAATCTTCTGTCGTACTAATCAATCGCAAAGTGAATAAATTTATTTAATTAATAGTAGTTTAATTAAAAATAAAATTTTAAATGTTAAATTATTTTTTTTAGTGTCCAATGGAAGTCCAGGAATGAATCCAGTTGATTCTGCCGCTAAGTTGGCGGAAAAATGGAGACAGTTGAGTCCAGTTGAACGTCAACATTACCGGGAACTGGGTCGCAATACGTATTTCCCTCTGGATACGAGTTTTAGCAGCCGAAGTCAGAAGAAAAAGCTCCCGAAAGCTCCTGAGAAAGATAATAGGCTCATGAAGATGCTGAAGCAGCAGCTTGAGAATAGAAAGTTGGCGAAAGTTGAAGAAAATGAGAGTAAAAATGAAAATGAGATTGAGAATGAAAATATTGGTGGAAAGAATTTTATTGCTACAGTAGTTCCTTTAAATATAAATATGGATTATGCGAAGGATGCTCAAGAGAGGAAGAATGAAGTAAGTCTTGAAAAGTATCGTATTATTGGAAAAATTGATAAAGTTTGTTTTGCAACTACGAATACCCAAATTTGGGGGTTTAAGTTAGAGTACTTGTTTGATGATTTGGAGTTGGATGATATGCAGCGTCAAGTTGCTGAGGTAGACTATTTATTTATTTATTTGCCTTTATGTAAATCCAATAGCCCAAAGGGCCAATAATTATTTTATTTTTTTTTAATCAGAATTTATTTTAATAAATTTTATTTTTTTTTTTTTTTTTAGGGAAATATCAAGAAGATTGAAAAATATTTTAATGAATGGATTGATGAAAATGAGGATTTGAGTATTTTACACCGTATTTATGATTTAAAAAATTTTGATCCTTCGTAATGGTCATAAAATTCAAATTATCAAATAAAAAAAAAAATTTTTTAATTGTAAAATAATTTTTATAATAAAATTATTTTTTTTTCTGTTAAAAAATGAAAAAAAAAAAAAAAATATTTTAAATTGTTTGATATATTAATTTCCATTTTTATCGACTGTCAACTAATCAATACTTTAAAAACTATCACTGTACAGTTTGTGCTGTTCTATAACCATAAAGAAAAATTATTACTCAGTAATTCGGCTCTGAAATAAATCCAAATAAATAAAATTAATTACTAAAAAATGGCTGCATGGAGACAAGCTGGATTAAAGTAAGATTATAAAATAATTATTTATTTACATAATTGATAATTTTTACCACTTAATTAATTGTATCACTTGTCTGACAATTTACAAAATTATGTAACCTCTCAAAATAATTTGAAAATTATTTTGTATTACTGACTTAAATCAGTAATTTTTTACTATTTTTACAAAACAAAATTTTTTTTTATTGTCCAGCTACATCAACTACTCGCAAATCGCTGCGAAATTAGTTCGCCAAGCTCTGAAGACCGAGTTCCGTACCGCTGCTGCGAAACGTGATGATACCAGTGTTAAATTCACCCATTGGAAAGAGGGTAAACCAGTCAGTGAGTATCTAAATTCAATATTAATTTTTTTTTAAATTAAAATTAAGCTAGCCGACGTTAAAATTTTTTTTTTAATAAAAAATATATCACAAAAAAATAAAATTTTACTTGTAAAAAATTTTAAGTGTAATTTTTAAAAAATTAATTTAATAAATAAAAAAAATCAAAAATGTCGGCTAACTTTAATATTATTTTATTTTTTAATTAAATTCTATTTTATTAAAAAAATTTAGAGATGTAAATAAATTAATAATTAAATTTTACAGCTGAAAAATTGTGAACACATCATTTAGTAAGTCTTTAATTGACCCATGTGTTGATAACAGAGTTATTTTCCCAATTACAGCACTCAAATTAACATTCAATGAATGAATTAACATGAACTTAAAATTTGAATAACTTTATTTATCAACTTATCAATTATTAATTTTACAATTTAATATTTTTGTTCAGAAACCACATAAACAGACTCGCAGATCGGTAGAGAATTTCACTCATCCCACACCATGGTTATAAATATTAATTATAAAATATATTACCACCAAAATAAAAAAATAATGATGGTAATTAATTTATTTGGCCACATCAATAGTTTTATTTAAATCGTCATCTCTCAACCGGACAATGGGCTTTGCAGTGAACTAAAAAAATGTATAAATTATTAATAAAGATTATTAATTGAATCCACAATTCTATAACTAAATAACTGAATTAATTTTAACTCCTGACAGGCGAACATTTAGACAGAAATTTTTTTTAGCAATTAAATTATTAAAAAAATTCCACAAGTGAGAATTAAAAAAAAATCAGCAAATCTATCTATCTAGTTCACCTCTCAGGGGTTAATAAAAAACTCACCAATAAACTCAGAAACAAGATCATTTTCGCTATCCCCACGCATAGTTCCAGTAATTTCCTCATTTTCCACCATGGGCAGGAACATTTCAACAAACTCTGGTGTGTAAGGCGGAGCGATAGCCTCTAGGACCTCGGTAACAAAGTACCTGATGAGACTGATATCAGTATCGTCTTTCTGCCAGCACTGCTTGATATAGCAAACAACAGGAACGACGCACCCGCGACTGAGTAAATTAACCATGCGGTCAATGAGCATTTTCTTCATCTCCAACTGTACCAAAATTTCCAGCTCGTCTTGCTTGCTCTCAAACAGCTGGATGAGAAGCTGGAGAACTTTGGGATGAAGCAAGTGGTGGCAAGTGACGACTTCATCCAGAAGAGCCAGATGAACTGGACAGTACTCGGTGCTTAATTTAAAGTAAGAAGGTTCTGTGACAGTGCATTCGACCCACCTGATGACTCCAACACTGACTACAGGGAACCTGATGGCCTGGTATAGAGTATTGAGCTCAGCGATGAGTTCCGTGGATCCCTTGTTGATGTTGCAAATATTGTGGACCTTCTCAATGGCCTGGATGGTGGTCTTCAGCTCATCTTTGTTCAGCTTCCTCGCGTTTCCTTTTTTCGGCAGGGTTTCGCAGACACTGGCAGCGTAAGCTAGCAGGTAGATGTACTTGCTCTTGTGTTCTGGGTTGAGCTTGACCCCAGGCTTGAACAGGACGTCGACAAGCAGCTCCAGGAACTGGGGGTTCCTCACCAGCTCGATCGGCGGTGGCTCTGCGGAAGAATAGTGTCTGTAAAGCACGGAAATGTCCGCGGGGTTGAGGTTGTTCCTCGACAACATGGAAGTCAAAGCTTGGCACGCAGCAGGACTGCCCGCAGCACCGTTCAACGCCATGGTGATCGGCGTGACGTCATGGCGGTTCTGCTGGGCGCACTTGGTGATCTCCTGGGACAGTCTTTTCATCATGAATCCGCCTCGCGGCTCCTGGGCGAGAATCTGCAGCAAGACTTGGCTGTACACGTACGTGTGCTGCCCGTGACAGACCATTTTGGCACATTCCTGGATGCTGTTCTGCCAGTTCTCGGTGCTCTGGAGGAACCCCGTGATCGCAGTCTTCAGCACCCGCGAGAACACTTCAATCTGCTGAGCAGCGGTCGAGATACTCGTGATCTCTCCCTGGAAGCCCGCGTCGGAGATTAGTTTGATGGTGAAGTTCAACATCAGGCAGTCTGGGTACTCTTCAGCGAGACGGTAAATCAAAGATCTCCAGGTGTGATGCTGGATCATCTCTGTTAACCAAGCCGGCGTCTCTCCCTCCTCGGTGAAGATTTTATCAGCCTTTTTAGGGTCGAAGGTTTTGAGGATTACGTCTTTTAAGTTGTTTTCTATCATCGCTCGCACGTCTCCCACGTCTACGCCTGCTATGAGCAACCAGTCTGCTAATAGGTTCGCCATTTGCGCGCATGCTGTGTAGTTTTGAGACAAGAGTTCTATTACCTGCTCCGGGTTGCCTCCAGTTTGAAAATACCTTAATTAATAAAAATGTTTTTTTAATTTTATTCAAATAATTAAAATTAATTTAGCAGATATTTGATAATTTTTTAAATAAATAAATTAAGTTAAAAAATTGACATGTAAAAATTTTAATAAATTAAAAATAAAATTTTTTTAATAATAAACTACAAAGTACCTTTTGAGCTGGGTGAATATTCCAGGCTCCATAATATAATCTGGAGTCTTAAACTTATCCAGACATTGCTGAAGTACTTCCTGGGGATTGTCAAGCACTTCCTCGCTTGATGGATCATCCCCACGATGCATGTCATCTCTCCAGGCTGTTCTGTCATCGTCGTAATCATTCGCCATCTATTTTTACCAATAAAATAATTAATTTTAGTGTTTAATAAAATAATAGCACCAAAAATTAGATTTTTAAGGTTTATTAAAAAGTATTTTATTTATTTTTAAATAAATTCTTGATGCTAAAAATTTTTTATTTACAATAATACAAGTAAAAAATAATTATTTAATAGAAAAATTAAAAAAAATTACCTTGTAGTTTCTTAAATAATATCCAAATAAATTTTTTTTTAGTTATTTTTTATAATAATTACAACCAACAATTACATTGGTTTAAAATAAAATAAGGAAAACACAACTTAACCTCAAATCATTGTGTTCAGTTTCTGGCGCCATCTAATTTAGAATTCTCATTTTTTGTCTCACAAGTAACAATGAGTTATGGTAAAATTATTATTTTGTTAATAACATTTGTATTTATTTATTTATTTATTTATTTATTACAAAATAATTTTTTAAAAACAAATAATTTAATTTTTTAATTTTTGGAGTAAGTAAATAATTTTAAATTATTCGTCAAGTTTTTAAATAACATAATTTTAATTATGATACTGAAGTTAACTGACATCTGTCAATTTTTTGGATTTTTCTAATTACTAAATTTCTATAAAAAAATTATAAGTGCAAAATTAAAAAAATTAATTTATTTTTTATAAAAATAAACAAAATTAATAAATGTCAGCTGATTTGAGTATTATATTTTAATTATAAACTACGTGACAGATAAATAAGTAAAAAAAATTAATGTCGATAAAAACCGAGTTCTTCAAAAAATAAACAATTTGTATGACAGCTAAAAAAAAATGATTAATTAATAAAATTAATAAAATAAATTTATCACACGGCAATAAATAAATATAATAATACTGAAATTAGCCGTCAATTTTAAAAATTTTTATAAAAAATCAATTGCAATAAAAAAATGATTTTAAAAACTTTCACTTACAATTTTTATCAAATTTCACACGTGGAACTTTTTAATTAAATTTTTTTTACAACAATTTAATTACTATAAAATTTCAAAAAAATTTTTAATGTCTGTCAACTTCAGTGTCATAAAAAATTTTTAATTTTCAGCTAACTAAATTTTCATAGAAATAAATACCTGATTAAAAAAAATAATTGAACTGTCAAAAGAAATTGAAGAAAAAAAATAAATTGACATGAAACTCGGGACATTCCGTTAATTGCGTGTCATAAAACATTGTATTGTCTTTATCTCTGTCGCTCTCTCGAGTAAACATGTCGCGTACTCAAGCAAAGTGTGTAGAGGCTGCATTGGTGGCTCTTGGTGGGCTCGTTCTCTGCTCGGCGACTTCCGATTTCTCACTTCTCACTTCAGTTTCGCTCAACGCTTTGATCAGTGATCTACAAATTAACAAGTCGCGCTCGATCATCGATCCTAGATCGTAATCAAAACGTTTTTCTAAAAGTGAGTGCGCACTTGGCGTACCAAACGCAAATAACTTTAATTTAATTTTCCACCAAATAAAAAATCAACAGGTAAAAAATTGCACAATTAAATGACTCTGCATCTGGATATTTAAACGTACTCCGTTCGAGTACTGAAATTCTACAAAGAATAATAATAACAACGTTACAGTATCATACCAGCTGGTTGATTTTATTCGCTTGTAAGTTTGTTAATATTTATTTTTATTTTATTTATTATTAACTATATATTCATATTTACAATATATTAACACCACACTATTAATAAACTGACCCTTACAATTTTTAGCGCAAAACTTCATTACGCAATTGTGTATGTATTTATATAAATAACACATAAGGCTTATTTGTTCACCAGTTTAATTAGGTAAAAAGAAAGAATCCAGTAAAAAATAAAGAAAGTGTTTCAGCGAAAGGAAAATAAGTAAAAGTCACCTGTTTTATTTTTTATTATTATTATTATTATTATTAGTTTTTAAGTTAATTTTTTTTTTAAATACAATTTAAATTGTAAATTGACATACGTAAGATTTTTTTTCCATTAATTAATTTCAAACGTAATTTTTTTTTAAATAAATGAATACGTGAATGTAATTTTTTACGTTTATTTATTTTAAAATGTTTACTTTTTTTATCAACATTTTTTTCAATAACATAATTTTTTTATTATTCAACTCGCTGTATAATTTTTTATTAATTATTTTTTGCTATCTAATAATTGAAATTGAAACCGTAAAATTTTTTTAGCTATAAAAAATTAAATAAAAAAATTAATAACAATAATAAAAATAATAGTAATAGTGTCATGTTAATCCAGAGTAAAATAGTATGATTAAATTTATCAGGTGACCTTGTATCAATTCAAATTAACGGAAAAAAATCAATAATGACTAGTTAATAATTCCTCAAACAAAAGATCAACAGACATTTAATTTATTAATTAAAAATTGTAAACAAAAACTTTTAAATGTCTATTTACCTATTCTTATCAATGACAATGTCATGCGCTACCGTATCATAGGTCAAGTAAATACCTTTGTTAGTGCAATAAAAAATAAAAAAAAAAAGTAAATAAAAGGTTACATCAGATTAACAATTTAAATTAATTATTATCAATATTTATTTAAAACAATAAATTTATGTGCATATAAATATTTAAATAATTAAAGTACAATTAATAGGTGCAAGCTGCAGTAGACATAGGATTGAACGAAGGCCGAAGCACTAACAATATGACCCACACTCTGGCATCATTGGCCCATCAACCGCTCTTAAAGTCCAAAGTCCACAACGCCACATCCTCAACACTTACTCCTATATGTACACACAAATATATGTGGATACAACACATGTCATCATTTTAATTCTCCTCTGCAATTATAATCACGATAACTGCAATAATATCTAAATTATATATATATATATATATATATATATATATATATATATATATATATATATATATATATATATATATATATATATATATATATATATATATATGTATATTTTTCTTCTTGCGATTTTTATCAAACAAAATACAGACATTAGATATCAATATGAATTAAAATATTTTTATCTAGAAATTGCGCAATTATTTTTTTTTTTTTTTACGTCTAGAATTATTTTGGGTTCAATAAGTTGATAACTTAATCAGTTTTTTTTTTTTTTTTTTTTTTTTTTTCTGTATTTTAATCATTCAGGTAAAGTCTAGACAGATGCTAGTCATGATCAAAGGTCAAAAATCTTGAGAAGAAATATATTTATTACTAATAAAATTTTTTTGTTCAGGTTAATTGAACTCTATGTCCTTAGTTGTCAATAATTTTATATTTCTTCTTTCATTTTAATTAACACTTTGTATTTTATTTTTAATCTGTAAAATTTTTTGTATTTCTTCTTTCTGTAAATTTTTAATATTTTTTTTTTTTTTTTTAGTCAAAATTTTCAAAAAATTATTGTACATGCTTTCACTTTGCAGAGTAAAAAGCAAGCATGGCAGAAGCTCACTCAGCGGTAGCCTTCAGCTTCTCAATAACCCACGAAGGATGGGACGTTAATTTCGATCGAGAAGTTCTCCATCTAGTCTGGGAATCTGGATTACGGTCATGGAAGAAAAGATTTTTTAGATTCACTGTAAGAATTATTTATTTATCAATCTTATCTTCTATTGCTTTTTAAGCAAACATTGATAACAATATTTTTATATAGAAATTTAATGACGTCGATCAATGTCAATAAATTAGTCATCGTTTTTTATCACGTGTATCTACATTAATTATATACCTGTCATAATTATTATTATTATTATTATTTTTCTCAGAACAATTTGAAGACTGGAGTTTACCCAGCGTCATTGGAAAGCTTGTGGCTGACAATAGGAATAGTTGCAGCTATCCATTTTACTGGGTTCAAGGTTCCTTATGATTTAGTTGGAAAAGTTGTCCCTTATGTGTCCGGGTAATTATTTTAATTTTATCAATTTATTTATTTAAAAAAAAAATTAATTAATAATTTTACTCAGCTCCTCGATATCAGCCCACCTGATGGCGTCAATAATAGTAGGCTTAATACTGTGGCTGGTAGTTATTTACACGCTCCGTTACTGCCTGAAGTTACTCCTGATGTACAAAGGATGGATGTACGAGGCCCGCGGTCGCGGGGGAAAAGTATCTCTAAGTACCAAATTGTGGGTCATTTTGGTTAAATTATTCTCCGGGTGGAACAAACCAATGCTTTATAGTTTCCAAGGGTCCTTACCGCGGTTGCCGTTGCCCTCGGTTGAGGAAACTACTAAAAGGGTTAACAATTTTTTTTATTTATCATTTTTTTTTGTTTGAGTATTTTAGATAAATTATTGCAGTATATACTGAGACAAAAAAATTATTTTTATAAAATTAGGAATTTTTTTAATAAAAATTTATAAATTAACTTTTTGTCACAATAATGGCAATTTTGAATAAAAATAATTTTTTTTTTTCAGTGTATATTATTAATACTTAATAATTAATTAGATTAATAATAAATTTTTACTGATATAAATTATATTTTACAGTATTTAAGAAGCGTGAGGCCATTACTAGACGACGAAAACTACGCCCGGATGGAAAAATTAGCAAAAGAATTTGAAGAAGGAATCGCTGTTAAATTGCAGCGTTACCTGATACTAAAGTCGTGGTGGTCGAGTAACTACGTGTCGGATTGGTGGGAGGAGTACGTTTATTTGCGCGGTAGATCACCAATTATGGTCAATTCTAATTTTTATGGTATTGATGCGATACTTATGCATCCAATAGACGTACAGGCTGCACGTGCTGCTAGTATTATACACTTGTGTTTACAGTACAGACGTAGTATCGAACGACAAGAATTGGAGCCGATTAAGTTACAGGGTCTAGTGCCTCTGTGCTCTTGGCAGTACGAGAGACTCTTTAATACCACGAGGATCCCCGGGATCGAGACTGACAAGATCGTCCACTACAATGACGCTAAGCACGTCGTGGTTTATCACAAAGGTCGCTATTACAAGCTGCTTATTTACTACAAAAACAGGATTCTGACTGCTTGCGAAATCGAGCAGCAGATTAACTACATCATGAACCACGACTCCGCGCCGGTTAATGGGGAGGAAAAATTAGCTGCTCTTACTGCTGCTAATCGTACTACTTGGGCTAAAGCTAGAGAGGAATATTTTTCTAAGGGTACTAACAAATTGTCTCTGGATTTAATTGAAAAATCTGCGTTTGTTGTTGCGGTTGATGATTTTCCTTATGAATTTGATTCTGTAAGTTATTTTAATTATTGGATTTATTTTTTATTTTTATAAAAATTAAATTATTATGAAAAAAAATTTAATTAAAAAATAATTTTACATGTAAAAAATTATAAATTTAATTGTTTTTTAATTTTAATTTAATAAATTAAAAATATTAAAAATTTTTCTGACTTCAATATAATAAATATTTTCAGGAACGACCAGAAAAATTAGACCAGTATGGAAGAATTTTATTACACGGTAAAGGATACGACAGATGGTTTGATAAATCATTTACTCTTTGCATCGGTACTAATGGTCGCATTGGATTCAATGCCGAGCACTCCTGGTAAGTCATAATCAAATTAAAATAAAATAAAATTTTTTTTTATACTTCCAATTTAGTTAAAAAATGTTAATTAAAATAAAATACGTAATCGGGACTGTGAAAAATCCCGAATCTTAATTACCACTTGAACTAAAATGAGCAGGGCTGACGCTGCAGTGATGTCTCATTTATGGGAGCACATAGTAGCTGAAGAAGTTGATGAGAGCATGTAAGAACCGCCGGATATTTTTTTTTTTTCTGATCTCTACTTCAGCCGTGACTCCAAATTCTTTTGCTACTGTCTCTACCTTTATAATAATTATTATTACTTTAAATTATAAAATAATTATTGTACTTATTGTAAAACTAAGCGATAGAAAATCAACAATTCTTATAAAGCTACTTAACTTAATTGTTTATGCTTGTTAGGGCCGATGCTCCTGTGATGGGTGCTATGTGGGAATACGTTATTGGCAGTGACGTATTTGAAGATGGGTAATATTCTCTTGACTATTCTTTAAATCTAAAATATAAGCAACATGTTCAACTCACTTCTTGCTGCATTGCATTGTTCATTAATTATTTTTAATTGTTTTGTTTATGTCGCTTTGATTTCATCTGACCTAACATTTAAGCGTTAACATTCATTTTATTGCTCTCATTCAATAAATGCATTCTTATTCATTTATTTGGTGCAATTATTTTAAAACAGATACAAAGATGGACATTGCGCGGGTACACCAGAATTTTCATTGACTCCTACAAGATTGCAGTGGGATCTTACTTCAGAGTGTATTGATGAAATTAATCGTGCGGCAGAGGTATTTATTACAAAATTTAATTTTTTATTAAAAATTTTTTTTTTTTTTTTTTTTTTTTTTTTTTTTTTTAAATTAAATTCTCTATTTAAAAAATCAAACAAGTGATTACAAAAACAAAAAAAAATTTAAATATATTAAAATTGCTAATCTAATGCACCAAATTAAAAATAGCCAATATAAAATTACCATATTTTTATTTTAGGATGCTCATAAATTATTAAACGACGTAGATTTGCGTATTTACGTCCATGATAACTACGGAAAAGGATTTATGAAGACATGTTCAATGTCTCCGGATGCGTATATTCAAATGGCACTCCAATTAGCATACTACCGAGACGCTGGTAAATTTAGTTTGACATACGAAGCCTCAATGACGCGGTTGTTCAGAGAAGGAAGAACAGAAACAGTCCGGCCCTGCACCATCGAGTCCGCTAATTGGGTCAAGTCAATGGAGAACGAATCAGCGAGTATCGCTGAGAGACACGAATTGCTGAAGGCAGCTGCGCTGCAGCACCAACGTGGCTACCAGGAAGCCATGTGCGGCAAAGGAATCGACAGACACTTGTTCTGTCTGTATGTCGTCTCCAAGTACCTGGAGGTCGACTCGCCCTTCTTGAAAGAAGTCCTCAGTGAACCCTGGAAGCTGTCCACCTCTCAGACTCCCCACGGACAGACTCCTAAGCTGGACTTGAAAAAGTTCCCGAAGTGTATTTCTGCTGGAGGCGGGTTTGGTCCAGTTGCTGATGATGGTTATGGTGTTTCTTATATTATTGCTGGTGAAGATCTTATATTTTTGCATATTTCCAGCAAAACTAGTTCACCAGCTACAGTGAGTTTTTTTTTTTTTTTTTAATTAAAAAATATAAATTCAATTTTTTAAAAATAATTTTCTAAACCTAGTTTATTTATTTAAAAAAATTGTCTGCTAATTTCAGTGTCATATATAATTTTTTTAATCAGATGTTTATCAATAATATAATTTTCAGGATTCATCAAGATTTGCAAAACACATAGAAAAAGCACTAGCTGATATTAAGGATCTCATGGTGTCTGTCAAGAAAAATCATCAAAAAAACGGATCAGTTAATTAACACTTCACTTTATTTAATTAATTGGTTCCATATTGTTTTATTATTATTATTATTATTTTAATTATAATTATAATTAACTATGCACAAATTGATTGAAATTAAAATCATTGTCTCTCGCAAAATAGAAATGTAAATATTCGTTAAAAATTAGATATTTCATTATTAGTTTTTAAAATTTATCCTCGAAATTGTATTAAAAATTTTTATTTATTTAGTAATTACTTGCGAGAGACATACTCAATCACTGAGCAACCTATCAATGCAAAAAAAACAATAATTTAGATTTATATATATATAAATACAATATTTTATATACTAAAGTTTTGGAGCTTATAAAGTATGTTAACAAAAATTAAATAAATTGTTATGAATATACATATATTTACACATATATCTATATATATTTTTGAATATATATAATATATTAATTGGTGACTGGTTAAAAATGAAATTATTTAATTGCATATATAATTATATATGTCTTTGTATATATATTATTGAAATTAACAATTTGTTATTTTATCTTTTTTATAGAAAAAATAAATTTAGATTAAATGTTTTTTAAGCTTGCCTTATTTTTATTAATTTTTTTTACGTGACTTTGAACTGTCCCGGTCCTTGCTCTCTTTGTGACGGTGTTTATTTGATATTATTGCATTACGCAGTGTGGAATGCAGGAATCGTTTATTAATTGTTTCTCTAGGCTTCACCCATCCACTTGGACCCACCACTTCGGCTCTTCTTGCTCCTATTTTAGCTTCTTCAATTAATGCTTCTGCAGCTAATCTGGACAATTATTTTATTTATTTTTAATATCACGTAAATATATTAATTATTTGTGTCAAGTAAATTAAATTTTTAATTAAAAAAAAAAAAAAATAAAACTGAAATCAGCTGACTATTTTTTTATTTTTTTTAATAAATAATTTGCTCCAAAAAACAATATTAAAAATATTTTTAAAAATTTCCACTGATTATTTTTTTTAATTTCTACATGTCAAATTTTTTTCATTTAATTTTTTCTTTTAATAATTTAATTTTTTAAAATTTCTAAATGTCAATTTTTTTTTGCTATAATTTATTTGTTAAAAAAAATTTTGAATATCAGTTAACATTAGAGTCATCAATATTAAATGCAATTATTAAATAATATTAATTATAATAATAATTATTATTATTATTAAATTAAATATTGATTGTAAAAAAAATAAATGTCAAACATTTGCTGTTTATAAAACTCTACAATAAAGTAATTAAATTAAAATAAAAACAAAAAAAATTATGTCAACACTCATAAATACCTGTTCAATGTTTCTTCATCCATTTTTAATAATTAATTATTACAATAATTACTTTTTGTTTGCAATTGTTTGTCGAACTTACTGTCTCTGTTTGTGTAACTCTTGTTTATTTATAAATTTTGACAGGTGCTGCCTTTCTTACCAACAACAGCTGTTTCTTAAAATAATTAAGCAAGGTGGCGCTTCAGTAGTCTTCTAAATTCTTACCGACATCACTGACTTACCTTCACTGCTATAGGAACGTCAAATAAAAAAAAGGCGAGCCTCTACAACTAACTTCAAGCCCTTGTGTGATTCTAGCCTCGTGTTTGTAAGTTTTATTTTACTCTGATAATTTTTTACAATTAAATTTAATGAACTAAAAAAAAAAATACTAATCTATAAAATAATTAATTTCAGAACCAAAGTCTGAAGTTTAAATCATTCTTAGCTGATATTAATATATATTTACCTGCACTATGAAGAATACAATGAGCAACGACGCTAAATACGGAGGTAGCCACAAAAAGGCTTTCCAGGATAAAAGTAAACCCGCTGATATTCGGATTAGTAACATTCTGGCCGCTAAAGGTATTTATTTTTTATTTATTTGTTGCAATTTGTGTCCGAACTGTCGTGAAGAGAAACATTACCTTATTTGGTTATAATACCGGTTTTGGTATACTCCATTTTTTTTTTTTTTTTTAAATCAACTAATAATTTATGAATTAATTAATTAATAAATAAATTTTTTTTTTTTTCAGCTCTTTGTGATGCTATTCGCACCAGTTTGGGCCCTCGTGGAATGGACAAAATGGTAAATAATTATTTTACTTATTAAAAAAATTAATTAAAAATTTTTTTGTCAGTCACATTATAGTCAATTTATATTTTTTTATTTTATTTAATGCAATCCTTGATTGTGGTAATTAATTATTTTATTTATAATAATTTTATTAGATCCAAGCCGCAAATGGTGAAGTGACAATTACAAATGACGGAGCTACTATTTTAAAAGAAATGAATGTTATTCATCCAGCAGCAAAAATGGTAATTTATTTTTTATAATTATTAATTTTTTTAATAAAAATTAAAAATGCATTTTTTAAAAATAATTTTTAAATAATTGATAAAAAATGTAATAACTAATAAAAATAATTTAGTTGGTAGAATTATCCCGAGCGCAAGACACCGAAGCCGGAGACGGAACAACAAGTGTGGTAGTAATTGCCGGAGCTCTGCTGGAAGCAGTGGATCGTCTCCTCCACAAAGGGATCCACCCAACGTTAATAAGCGACGCGTTCCAAAAAGCCGCCGCAAAAGCGGTGGAGATCCTCAGCTGGACCATGTCGATCCCAGTGGACCTGGCAGACAAAGAGTCTTTGATCAAGGCAGCAGCAACTTCACTAAACTCCAAGGTGGTGTTCCAGCAATCGAGCATCCTGGCACCTCTGGCAGTAACTGCGGTTCTAAAAATCACAGAGCCCGGAAAGGAGCAAGCCACTGACTTGAAGGACATCCACGTGATCAAGAAGCTCGGTGGAACAGTGGAAGACACTGAATTGATCGAAGGACTGGTCTTCACTCAGAAGTCCTGCAACGTGAACGGACCCAAGAAAATTGAGAAAGCCAAGATCGGGTTGATCCAGTTCTGCATCTCTCCCCCGAAGACTGACATGGACCACAGTGTCATCGTCTCGGATTACTCTGCGATGGACCGTATTTTGAAGGAAGAGAGGACCTACATCCTGAACATTGTCAAGCAGATCAAGAAGTCTGGGTGCAATGTCCTCCTGGTCCAGAAGTCGATCCTCCGGGACGCGATCAGCGACCTGGCGATCCACTTTTTGGACAAAATAAAGGTCATGGTGATCAAGGACATCGAGCGGGAGGACATTTCTTTCATTTGCAAGACCCTCGGCTGCAGACCAATCGCTTCCTTGGACCACTTCACCGCCGAGAACCTGGTGAACGCGGAGCTCTGCGAGGAAGTCCAGACTGGCAACTCGAAGTTCGTCAAAATCACCGGGATCCAGAACCCCGGGCGCACTATCACTGTCTTGGTTCGCGGAAGCAACAAGCTTGTCCTCGAAGAAGCTGCCAGGTCTCTTCACGACGCTCTTTGTGTCATCAGGTGTCTCGTTAAAGAAAAAGCACTGATTGCTGGAGGCGGTGCTCCTGAGATCGAACTCGCCCTCAAGTTATCCGCTTACGCACAAACTCTTGGAGGAGTTGACGCTTACTGTGTCAAAGCCTTCGCTGACGCTCTGGAAATCATTCCCTCCACCCTCGCTGAAAACGCTGGGCTCAATCCTATTGCTACTGTCACTGAGCTGCGCAATCGACATGCCAATGGGGAAATCACTGCGGGAATTAATGTACGCAAGGGAATGATTACTAACATTCTTGAGGAGAATGTCGTTCAGCCCTTATTGGTTTCTACAAGTGCTATCACTCTTGCTTCGGAAACTGTTCGTAGTATTCTTAAAATTGATGACATTATCAACACCATGCAGTAATTTTTCTTTTTTTTCTTTTTTTTTTTTTTATAAAAACACCTTCTTTGAGAGATTATAATTATTGACCAAGGTTGACAGTTGTCATTTTTATTATTATTAGTAATTACTAAGAGTACATTTTTATAAATATATTTTTAAAATTGTAAGATTACTTTGGTCAGTATAAAAAATTTTTTTTCAATTAAATATATGCATTTAATTACACGCTTGAAACACTTTTAGAGTTTAGAATTATTTACTTTTTTAATAAATCTAAAAATATTTATATTTTTTCAATTGAAAAAATTCTGAATAAAAAAAATGCAAACAAAATTTCTATTTATTTAAATTTGACAACTAATTAATAAAAACTTTTATTAATTTTAAAATTAATAAATAAACATACGAAATATTAATAAAATTAGATTTATTAAAAAAGTTAAAAAAGAGAGCCTTAAAACAAAAATATTTGCTTAAACTAGAAAAAAGTTTTTCTACATTCTAATAAAATTAATAAAATTTTAACAATAGTTCCAATAAATTTATTAAAAAATAATTTTACAAGTTTTGATTTTTTAAAAATTATCTATAAATTGTAATTTGTAATTTCGTATACATTAATAATAATAAAAATAAAAACATAGAAATAGTTTAGAATTTATTGTAGACAGTCTTTGTACGGAATATTGTAAAATGAGTGTGCGTAATCACGGTCCATTTTAACCAAAATCTCATGTTTAAAAATAAGTGAGCATTAGCGGAAAAAATTTTAGACATTCTTGACCTTCCTCAACAATTTAAAAATAATAAAAAAAAGTCTCAACAAGCCCCAGAAGATCTTAAAAAAAATGGACCAGTATCTTAAGTACTGATTGTTTGGCTGAGTGATGTAAAATTAAACAGAAAAAAAAAAATCACCATCTTGGATTAATAGGATGGAAGGTCCATTGATTATAAGTATTCTCATAATCACAAGGCATTAGAGAAAGATGATTAGTCTGAGGATGGAGCGCGATGCACTTCTTGTGAACCTTATGCAAAAGACTTTTAGTCTTCTCGTCATACTCCCAGGGTCCATCAACAGTGCCGAGTCTGCAGAAGGAGAATTTGATTCCTTGATTGTCAGCTTCAACGCACCTCTCACCGACGCCCATTTGCCCCTGCGAGTTCAGCCTAATGAGCTGATTATTCCCAAAGCCATGACAGTGAGAAGTGGCCATCAAACTAGGCGGGCTGTGGCCCATAGTGTCCAAGCAGGCGGTGGTGGCGACGTTCCTGAGCTCTCCCCAGTGTATATTCGGCGGAAGCTCCGGGAATTTATCCAGAACATCGTAGGCAATATTGTCCATGAACCACTGGAAGCTCTTACACTTTTTCCTCTCTTTAAATTTAAGCTGCTCGGTGATGTCTCCATGGTCCAGGAGTCTCGCGAGGGGTTCGCGAGTGTAGAAGAACTCCTTGTGCTTTTCATCAAACCAGGTCTCGATGACCCGCTTGTAGTTGATCGTGATGAGCGGGCCTTTCTTCTTGTCCGCGAGTTTTCCGAAAGTGTAGGGCATGAACCCGCGGTAGACGTGGCCCACGTGGGAGCAGGGCACCCAGAGGATGCTACCGCCACACTGCCAGATCTTGAAGGAGAGCTCGAAGTTTTCTCCGCCCCAGACCAGGAGACCTTCATCGTAGCCGCCTAGAGACAGGAAATATTTGCGATTTATCGCGAAAAGCCCTCCGGCGTGGGTGGGAGACCTGTAATAAAAAATTACATTTTGATAAAATTTTGAAAAGTGGATAAAAAAATTTTTTTTGCATACACTTTTTTGGCTCGAAGACAAAAAAATTTTTAAGCTACTCGAAAAGAACAAGATGACACTGGATATCATCCCAGATTATACTCAGTGATATCTGGATTATACTCATTGTAATTTGGATTATACTAGCTACTATCTAAAAATTTTTTTTTCACTCAGTATAATCTGGGATGATATCAAGAATTATAAGCATCGTATAACCTGTAAGGCATGCTGGAGTACTCTCTGCGCTTGCTCTCACGTCTGGGAAGCTCGTTTTCTTTATAAAGCATCCCCCACTCGAAGATCCCGCGGTACAAGTGGCCTTCCTGGTAGACAGACCGGTACTCGAAGGTCTTGTGATCGACTCCGTCGATTATCGGAACTGTCATAACGGTCCGGTCGACGGCAATTGGAGCCAGCAAGGGTGGCAACCAATTTATGTTCGCTTCGCAGTGCGCGTCCAGGAAGACGATCACCTCCCCTCGGGCTTCCCGAGCTCCGCGGGACCTGGTGCGGATTAAGCCTTGACGCTCCTCGTTTCGGAGCAGGCGGACCTTGCCGTTCCACCTGTCGATGTAGGCTTCCAGTTCGACCTTCAGGTTCTCCTTGTCGGAGTAGTCGTCCACCAGCAGGATTTCTTCGAGGAATTCCGGGGGAGTGCGGTTGATCACGCTGTGCACTGTTCGCATCAACACGGACCACCCCTCGTTGTGGAAGACGATTATCACACTCGTGGACGGAAGCTTCTTTGGGTAATCCCAGTGCTTGCACTCCTCCGGGCGCAAATCTGGGATTGTACGGTCTAGAGATATCTCGTCGGAACAGATCATGTTCATTCCGTAATCGGATTCTGATTGCTGCACGTCGTTCTGCTGGTCGTCGCGCAACACATGCGGCTTGCCTCCTTCACCTGGACCGCTTCGCTGTTCTAGGTTTTGAGGCTCGAAGTTTCCTGGACCTTCTACTAAGACTGGGACCTGGAAAAAATTTTTTTTAGAAAGAAAAAAATTTTTTAAGGTTGTTGAATTTTATTTAAAATTTTTTTTGATGATTAATAAATAAAATTTTCATAAATTATTTTATGCAAAAATATTTAAAACTTAAAAAATATTATCACAAATTGCAATTGGGTAATTTTGTCTACATTTCATCATGGAAAATATTTTTCTAGTCATTTTTTTAATCTTATCTGTAGTGATAAAAATTTTATTTAAGAATTACCATTTAATTCTAATAAAGAGTTCTTAGATAAATATGTTAAAATATAATGATACTGAAAATTGATAGAATTAATAGACTTAATAATTTTTTTTTTTATAAATAAATTATTGCAGAAAAAAAAAATAGTTAATCAACAAATTGAAAAAATGAATTATTTCAATTTTAATTTACTCATTCAGCTACTCGTTAAATTCGCTGACAGAAAAATAAATTAATTGCTTACTCACATTGAGACTTCTACCATAATCATCATTCATAATAGAATAAGTAGCATAAAACATCAGCAGTCCCAGTATAACAACAGTAATAAGCCTGGCATTTCTCCTGAGCTGTATGACCCTCATCTTCAGAGTTGACTGACAATAAAATTAATTACCAAGCAATTAAAGGCTCCCAATGCAACCTGTCAAATCAAAAACAATTTATTTAATAAAATTACAATTACAAAAATAATTTTTTTGTTAATAATTATTATAAATAATTTACCTTCACTCCATTTTGACATTTAATTAAGTACCTTAATTAAAACTTGTCCAACTTTTTGGAATAAACAATAACCGGTATTTATTATCAGTGTTTATGTGTTTAAATATTTATTTCAATATATACTTATACATAAACGTCAAAGTAAATTTATAAAAATATCAGATTTGTCAACGTGTCGATATTTCACTACCGCTCTCTTTTCAGGTCATCTGACTTCTGACTGTGATATAAAATACGTACAATTAATATGAGTTTATATAAAGGTGTGTGTTCTTAACTTACTATAGCTGTATCAATTTATATCCAGGTATAATTACGTACCTTGTATGTGTGTACTTATTAATATTATATCCCCGACTTACACACACGATGATAAAATGATACTGAAGTTAGCTGACAACTGTCAATTTTTTAAATTCTCACAACAAATAAATTACAACACTAAAAGTGCTTCTAAAAATTTTCACTGCTAATTTTCTTGAATTTTTACATGTGAAATTTTTTTAATAATAATTTAATTGTTATAAAATTCTAAAAAAAATTTTTAACGTCTGTCAACTTGAGTGTTATTAAAATAATACTGAAGTTAACTGACATATGATTTTTATAATTTAATTCAACGAGTAAATTATAAAAAAAAAAAAAAAAAAAAAAAAATTTATAATAATTTCTACTTTTAAAAATATCAAAAATTAATTGTTGTAATTTTTATGACAATAAAGTTAGCCGACATTTTTAATTTTTTTTTTCAGTTTATTAAATTAAAGCTAAAAAATATTTTCAAAAAATTGTACTTACAGTTTTTTAAGTTTTTCACAAGTGAAAATTTTTTTTGTTATTTTTTTAATAAAAAAAAAGTTCTAAAAATTATTAGATGTCGGCTAAATGAATGACATTAAAGTTAGCTGTCACTTGACAATTTTTTTAATTATGATTAACAAATAAATTTGCTCCAAAAAATTATTTTTAAAAAATTGCATTTGTATTTTTTTTTAATTTCTAAACGTTAATTTTTTTTTGTTATAATTAAAGTAAATTTATAATAAGTAAATTTTCATGCAAAATTAATTTTTATAAAAATGACAGCTGTCAATTAACTTCAGTCTGATGTTGATAAATTGAAACTAACTTTTAGAATCTGATGACAGCCAACTTCACAGCGCAGCGGTAATAAACCCTCAAACGCGCATAGTTTCAGGTCATAGAAAAAAAAAAAATTAAATCCAAAGTAAAGTCGAGAAGAAGCCGAAGCTGGGTCTCTATTTTATTGCTATCAAGAGGCAGGGGCACTTGTGTCGAATTCTGTATTTATAAACAATTTACTCGTTATATTTACATTTATTTATACTTTTTAGCAATATTATTTAGTACATAATCCTCCTATCAACAATTACAGTCAGCTACACTTGCCGCAGCAACTATAATTTATATTAATGGGAAGAGTTTGTTTTGTTGGTTATGTTTGTCGTTTGAAATTTTTATTTAGTTAATAATTAATTGGTAAGTTTATTTATTTTTATTTTATTTAATTGTCAGCTGTTATTTTTGACAAGCGGCTTTTTTTCACAGATTTTTTTAACACCAAACCTCGAAGATGGTGCGCTCTTGTTCACTGAGAAATTGCAATAATTCAGTGAGACAAAAGTACCGATTTTTTTTATTACCATCAGTTAAAAAAGTTGCTAAAAGAGCTGCGTGGTTGCAACAATGTGATTATTTATTAACAGAACCACTTCCTACTAGTGGTAATTCAATATCTCTCTGTGAAGTAAGTTCTTTTGCGGTATTTAGATTTATTATCATTTTCATTAATAATTAGTAATTATTTCGTGACGGTACATTTATATAAAAGACAACTGATGCTTCTTTCAAAATAATCACAACCTATATTTCATTTTATATGTATATTATACAGTACCATGTATTTGAAAATAAGTTTATGGTTATACTCATTTAGAGTTTTTTTTTTTTTTTTTTATTTTATTTAAATAAGTACAATTGATTAAATTTATACGCCGGTAGATTTTTTAAATTGTGGGTTCGTTTTTTTTATCAATACGTCAAAGTTATTTATTTTATTCAGTGTGTGTTAAAATAAATTTATATTAAAGTGGATTCTAAAGTAACATGTATCAGATTTTTTTTTTTTTTTTTATTTAAAAATTTTTTTATAAAGTATTAAAATTTTAATTTTTTTTTATTGAAAATTGATAAAAATTAATTTAGCAGATAATTTATAATTTTCGTAACAAATAAATTATGACAAAAAAAAATTTTTAAATTGACATTTAAAAATTTAAAAAAAGTAATTTTTGTGAAAAAAATTTGTTTGCTAAATAAATTAAAAAAAATTTTGAATTACAGGGTCACTTTGAACCAGACCAATTTGTAGAATACGGACCAAGCGTGCGTACAATTTTAAAACCAACTGCAATCCCAACAATTTTTACCAAAAACCCTCCACGAGTGAGCGACGCGGTGGAATTGTGGTACGAGCGTGAATACAAGCACAACAACACACTGTCATTATTGAATGACCTAACAGACGATTCTATAATCTACAACAATGACAATCAGGACAACGAGGTTGAGCTGCTGGAGGAGCTGAACGACGACAATGGTTTCGAGTATGTAGACGTCGAAGACACTCCACCTAAGCGAGTGAAATTAATACGCATTCAGAGGAACAAAATGCAGATCGCGACGCCGCAGGGTATTAAAATAATTTCGGCTTCATGCAAGACGCAGCTGAACAACATCAACATGGCAGAGCACACTCAGGTCGAGCACTTCGAGGAGGGTCTTTCGCCGCCCTCGAGCAACGAAATGGAGAACGTCGACGACAACTCGAGCTCCTTCGTCACGATGGGCGGCAAGAGGTACTGCTTGGACGTCGACAACAAGCAGGTCGCTTTTAAAGTCTCCGGGGACGGATCTCTGGGTCTCGAGTCACTAGAGTCCGAGCACGACCAGGCTGAGTATGACCATCACTCAGAGAATTACAACCAAGAGTCAGGAAATTATAATTATATTGAAAGCGGTAACTCTAATTTTAATTCTACTTACAATTGTTACTCCAATAAGAGGAAGGTCGCAAATTCGACGTTTAAAAAACAACACAAGTATGAAATTACTCCGGTGTTTATCAAAAAGGAGATCGTTGACGACGAGATTGACGACAAGTCCAGGCTCAGAGATATCATGCACTTTAATATCTCGCAAACTGAAAGTCTGGAGTCTAATGAGGCGCATGAAGAGTCTGCTAATGAGGACTTTGATCCAGCTTTGTTGAAAAATTTAAAAACTGTTGATCATTTTGATAATGATAACGATGATGAAAATGATAATGGGAATTATATTATTAATGATGAGGATCAATTGCATGATGATCAATCTCAAGACCTGGATAATGATATTGATTATTCTCAGCTGATAATGAGTGCTTCTGATTTGCAAAAGAGAGTCAATGAGCTGGAAATTGAAAAAGATAGTATTATTAAAAAGGTAATTTTTTTTGTCGGTAATAACTTGTTGAATTACACTGTAATCTCTTAACTATTAACGTTTTTAAAGATATAAGCTCATCCCGATGTTACACTCATCAAGAGCTTTCATTTGAGTACCCACCACATACATTTTTAATATATTATATATAAATATATAAAATATATGAAAAATTGATGTGTGTACTCAAATGAAAGGTCTTGATGAGTGTAATATCGCGATGAGCTTATATCTTTAAAAATTATTTTATATTTTTCAGTACCGACGATTAGAATTAAAAATGGAAACATTTCAAAACAACCTCCGAACATTTTTAAACGAGGACCAAATAAAACTCCTACAGTCTCAATCTCCGTCAATGAACACGACATCCTGGTCAGCAGAAACGTTGAAAAAGAGCGCTAAGATCCGTTGCATCGTCGGTCCAAGAGCTTACGAGTATTTACGTTCACAGGAGCACTACCCACTGCCGTCATTCCGAACTCTGTATCGTCACCGTGAAATTTCACGAATAAACGACTACACCGACGAAATGATCCAGGAGCACATGAACGCGACGATAAATCGAGTCGCGATGGTCGCCGAGGAGTCCGAGGTTTCCGACGCCGATGAAGATATTGACGGCGATGTAGACTCGGAAATCCTGGATGTCCCTCGCATTAAGCAAGAAACCGCTGCTCAAAGGCCCCAACCTGAAACAGTAATTGAACATGACGCGTTAGTTGAAAATAATTCAGAGCCCGAGCATATTGATTTCGATGCGCTAGATCCCGAAATTGAGGAAGACGAGAAACTGGAGCAGGAAGAAATAGATGAAATCGAATACGAGTCAAGTACAAGAAATATAGTACAAGATATTTTAATGAATATTGATGATGATATCGTACTGCCATACGAATATATTGCGGCCATCGACGAGGTTCGGTACGTTCCGGAAAAAACATCCACGTGAAGACTGTTTTTTCAAATGAAAATAAAATTAAAAATTAATGTAGTTGTAAATATAAGTTACTATTATAAGTGTATTAGTTATTAAGTTAAAAGGTTGAATGTATTTTATATAATAGTTGTGTAAAATAATTAGCGCTATTTTTTTATTTGTAATTTCTAAAAAATTCCCTGGTATTTAATTCATTTTGAGTACCATAATTATATTATTAATAAATAAAATTATTTGATAATAAAATTACTATTATTATTATTATTATTATTTTATATTATTAATGATTGCATGAAACTAAAATTAAAAAAACATTAAAAATGTTTTTATAATTTTATGACAAATAAATAATTATAAAAAAAATTTTTTTGGAATTAATTTGTTATAAAAATAAAAAAAATTGAAAGTTGTTACCTTCTTCAGTATGGTAACAATTGCTCGAAATTTAAATAAGGAAAAAAATTCCAAACATAACAACTAATTTAGCACCACAAATAAATTTTGTTGTTAAAACAATGAGTCTAATCGATGCTTGAAGACCTAAAAAAAAAGTAAGTAAATTACAAAAAGTAAAAATAAATTGTTTAGTTATCTGTACACACACACTGTCTGTAGTTTCTTCTAGAATTGAAGAAAACTCCGACTTTAAAAATAAAAACAGCTGCGTAAAAGTTTGCAGTTTGTAAACGCAGAAGATAATTACTTTAAAAACTAAAAGTTTTATAAAATTTGTAGATAGTTTCTCAGCAATTGAAGTAATGGACGGTATAGCTGACATATACCCTGTCCTATAGATAAAAACTTTACTTTGGAGACAGACGGGAGTGTTTTTCATCATTCAAACCTGAAATTTAAAACAGAGAAGATATGGAAAGTGTAAGTGAGGCGACAGTTGAATTTGTTTTAAAAGTAACAATTGATAAATATTTCGCAGGATCGGAAAAGGTTGCAAGAGGGGTTCAAAATATATACGTGGACTAAAATAACAACCAGGTCGATAGGTCTGTGGCCACTAACTCCAAATCACTATTTATTTGACGTATGTATATTTTATTTAACTGTTATAATGCTCCTGCAATGTACATACCTTTACAAGTCTCTTAAAGATGTTGACAAATTCATTGATATTCTGACGGAAAACATCGCGTTTGTTTATATTTATATGACTATGGTGATGCTGAGAGTGAATAATCGGCAACTTGGCCGGGTAATAGTTCAAGTAGTCACAGATTACAACATAAATGACTTCAGAGATTCTGATGAAATTGATGTGTTTATGCAGTTTATCAATAGAGCTCGGCTTTTAATGAAAGGATTAATTATTTACTATGGAACGATTGAAGTCCTTTGGTACCTTTTACCATTAATGGATTTTTGTAAGTACATTTGTGATACTGAAGTCAGCTGACATACCTTACCCCTTACAATTTTTTATAACAATTTAAATGACACTAAAGTTATATTAAAAAAGAACTAAAAAGTATTTTTTTTTTTTTTTTAAATTACACTTATAGTATTTCAATTTTTTCACTAATGAAAATTTTTTTTTTAATTTTTTTGTCACAATTTCTTCAATAAAAGATAATTATTAAAATTTTCACATGTTGGCTATCTTAATTTTCATGAATAATTCCATTTTTAGAAGACACTTGTCTCAAAAATTTATTATTGTAATTTTTTGAATAATTTTTTCTTTGTAGTAATTTATTTGTTGTGAAAATCACAAAAATGAAAGCTGTCAGCTAACTTCAGTTTCATAAATTAAAAAAATTAACAACTGTCAGCTAACTTCAGGTTAATTAATTTAATTATTATAATATAGTACAAAAATTTTTAAAAATGTCACAAGTCAGCTGATTTTAATATCATGTAAATTTATGAGTACAAAAAAACAAGATAACTTTTGTAAATAATTTTTTAATTTCTTCGTCTGTTTCATGAAAAGCCATAAAATGTATATATGACAGCTATTAATATTATTTTTTTTCATTTTTTTAGCGGATAATATGATGGACGAAAACAACAAAACAATGTTTGTTCTGCCATATGAAGTATGGCTGTTTTATGAAATAGATTCTAAACCAAGTTATTACTTTACTTACTTATTACTTCTCCCGGTACCTTTCATTGTTTTGGTGGCCAATATGGCGACAGATTGCTGCCTAATTTTCTTGGTGTTCTACATTAGTGGAAAGATGGCGGTACTAACAATGAGGATCGACGCGCTTAAAAATCACCCGCATAACTGCAGAAACGAACTCGGAAAAATAATTGCCGAGCATGGAAAATTATTGGGGTGAATAATAATTATTATAATTAAAATTTAATATTTTTTTTATACTAAATACTTGTAATATTTGTTTAAGAATGGGTGATGAGGTTAGAAACGCTTATAGTCTTCTTTTATTGGTTTATTTCTTAGTCGTGAATTTCATATTATGCATTCTTGGCTATCAAATATTAATAGTAAGCATATTTATGTTTTTTGTTAGTTAAATTTTATTAATGTGAAAAATAATTTAACAGAGTTTCATGACTAATAATATGGTTGAAGTGGTTCAATATATAATATATTTTATTGAAATATACTTTATGTTGGGTCTTTATTGTATGATAAGTGAACATCTTACTTCTGAGGTAATTATACATTGCATAAATTTAAAAATAATAATAATTAAATTTTTTTTTATTTATTAACGTAGAGCCTGAAATGCGGGGAAGCATTTTATCAATGCCATTGGTACAACTTTCCTGTAGATTGCAGCAAAAATATTATCCTCAGTATTGCAAGATCTCAAAAACCTTTGGGACTAAAAGCTGGTAAATTTACGACCTTCAGCAGCGTTACATTGACGGATGTAAGTTGATAATTTATGACATTGAAGTTGACAGACATTAAAAATTTTTTTAGAATTTTTTAGTAATTAAATTATTATAAAAAAATAATTTAATTAAAAAATTCCACATATGAATATTAATAAAAATTATAAGTTATAAATAAAATTATTAATATAAAATAAAATTTATTTTTGACAGGTTTCAAAAACAGCTGCCGGATATTTATCAGTTCTTCGGAACTTTATGATTGTTGATGATTAAATCTGTCACTTTAGTGCTTCTTGAAAAATTGTTATCTGCATATTAAATATATTTATGAAATGTTGATAATATTTAAGATTTAGTTGTAAATATTTATTAATAAAACGCACTGATTAAATTTTAAGAATCTCATAATATAAAAATTAAATTTAAATATTATGATAATATAATTAATAAATAAAATTATGTTATATAATTTATTTATTTATTAAATCAAATATTACACACATCAGCAACAGCCAAGAGTCAATATTTAAACATTAATCTGCTTGCATTAAAACATTACCAAGATCCTGACTTTAATTGGCTTTGATCCTTCCTTTATAACACAAACACAAGAAATTAAATTAAAAAATTATCACGAAAAATGAAAAACTTTAAGTGCAATTTAAAAATATTTTTTTTTTTTCCAATTTAATGAATGAATATAAAAGAAGTAAGTATGTTAATAAAAGAAATTTAAATAACATGACTGAGTTATCGGAGCACATTCACTGTCTTTAGTTTGTTTCAGTACTGAGGAGGACTTTAAATTTAAAAATATGAAAACCCTGGGAAAAAGTTTGCAGTCTGTAGACCGTGAAGATAATCGTTCTAAAAAAAAAGTTTTATAAAGTTTTACGGTGCGGCAATTAAAGTATAGCCGATCTATATCCCTGCCCTATAGGGTGTAACCGTGGGGTTTAGCCCAGGTCCAGTTAGTCCTACCCCTTTCCTCTTTAGAAAGGGCGCCACTGGGATTTTAGACACGGTGTCCCAGAAACCGGGGAAGCATGAGAGGGAAAAGACAGGGTCGTGAGAAGTCCGAGAAAGGCTGTAAATAAAACTGAGAAAAAAATTATTTATAACAATTAAAGTGATTCATTCAATCAATTTACAAACTTAACAATTTTCTTATAACTAACTTAATTGTGAGAACCTCTCACCTACGTTGGCCCTTGCCAATTATTCTTACAACTAAATAACCAATTTTCTTATTCTCGTCACTCCGACGGAATATCTCAATATCTTAATTTCCTCGTCAACCTGACGGAATACCAATTAAAACCTATTCCCGACTGCGCCCCCGACTCGGGCGTCTATACAACGTTTCTAAATAACTCCCTAATTCCATACAAAATCGTCCACCGGACGCTAACTCAATACACACTTTATCCGAATTACTAATTCTCTAAATTCCTGAAATTTTACGCTTAACATTTCTTTAATACAAAATACCAAATTCACTAATTTAATTCATTACCAAAATTTCTCAACTAAATTCTTTAACTAATCCGCATATTATTTCTTCGTGTCAACATTTCTAGTCTTGGTGAAATATATTCCCAAGTATTCAAAGATTACAACGTCAGTGATTTCGAAAGTTCTGAAGAAATAGAAGTATTTATGCAGTTTATTAATAAAGATATATTTTTGCTGAGAGGATTCATCAGTATCACACGTATTGATTTCTTCTAATTGCTTTGTAAATTTTATTTCAGCTGAGTTCTTCATTGATGATAACAATGAAACAAGTGTACTAGGCCATCAAATGTTAATAGTAAAGTACAAATATTAATCATAAATTAATATTCTTCATTTTCCAAACAAAATAAACAAAATAATTACCATTAACATTAATTAATTAAAATCCTAATGTAAATAGTGTTACATGACCTGAGAAATAATTTCATATTCATTGTACTTGTTGGGAATTTTATTTCACGGTGAGTATTTTATAACGATAAGTAATTTTATATTTTTTCGTACTGTATATTTTATATAATATATACTGTACTTAAAATTTTTTTTCAATATATATTCATTGTTATATTATTTGGTGATGATTGAGTGTTTAATACACCGCTTTATATATTTGCTTTTTATATCAATTAAATAAATAAATAAACAATAATAATAACAACTTGTATTCAATTGTAGGCCGTAGATTTCGATTAACTTGCATCCAAATGTCGTTTACCGTTAAACTGACTCCAAACTAGTGCTACACTGGCTATCTGGGTTGCTTATCAAGAAATAATTATTCTTTTATAGGTCACAAAAACTCGGATAGTATATTGAGAAATTTTTTAATTAATGAATGATTATAAAATTATTCACCAATAAAATTTCTTCTCAAATAATTATTTATAGTATTATTATTATTATAGTATAACTTACAAAAAAAATACATTTTTGAACATAAGCTAAAAATTCTTAAATCTTTCTACACAGTAAAACATTTTTTACTGTGTAAAAATTAATCTAATCTCTATAGATCAATTCCGGTGTTGATTTGTTGAAGAATTATCTAGCTCACAAAATAATTTTACGCAAGTAAAATTAAATTTTATTACAAAATAACCACCTGTATTTTTTCTTTCACAAAAAAAGTGTACTAAATAATTGAAAAATAAACACCACGTGTAAAAATCCAATTATTAAATAACTTTCAAAACTTGAAACCATGCGAAGAAATAGATTGTTTAAACTTGTAGGCAGATCACGTCAATACTGATCGCAGTTACACTCTAGTTCTGTGATCCTCTTAAAAGAACTGCACTCTTAAAAGAACGCTGAGTATAAACTGCGCAAGCTTAAACCAAAAGTTTAAAAAAGTTTCACAGCAGACAACATTTAATATGCAGGGAGAGTTTTCCCGCAGATAAAAGTTTATTCAAAAACAAACAATGGAGTAACTTTTAATTGCGCAGTATAGTCAGGATGTATACCCAGTTTTTTTTACCTCGGAGTTTGTCGCAAGCTCTCTCTCATCATTTATGCTTCAATCATCAAGGGAAGAAAACATGGAAAGTGTAAGTGAGTTTACAACTCTGTCTTTTTGCTTTAATAAAATTTATAAACGTTTTATCAATTGTAGGAGCAGAAAAACTTGGATGGAGGTCTTAAAACATTCCCATGGACTAAAGGAATATCAAGAATTATGGGAGAATTCTGGCCTCTAGCTCCCAATTATTATTTATTTTACTTTCACATACTTTATCTTAGTTGCGTAATTATTTTGCAAGTGATAGATCTTTATGAATTTATTGACGACGTAGATAAAATTATCGATATCTTCACTGAAAATTTAGGCTCAACAATTATCTACGTGCGAATTGTGATGCTTCGAGTTCATAATTATCAAATTGGAAGACTAATTGAATATAACACTGTCAGTTTTTTTAAAAACTCTTGTGAAATTAAATTATTTATAGAGTATTTTAATAAGGGTAGATTTATTTTAAAAGGTTTGAGTATTTTTGTTATTTCTTCAGAGTTTTTTTATTACTTTGACGCGTTATTGTCTTCATTGTGTAAGTAGTTTTTTTTTTTTTTTTTTTTTTTTTTTTTTAAGGATCTTCATGCGTAAAACAATAGTAAATATAAATTTATATTTTTTAGTTTTGATTAATTTAATTAATGAAGGCTCTACGGTGGATTGCATTTTGATATCTCGGGTTTTTTTGACTAACGAAAAATTGACTGTGTTTACAGTAAAAATCTACGCGCTTCATGGCGGCCTGGAGTCTAGGAAAAAGCTTGATAAAATAATCGCCGAGCACAGTCGATTATTGAAGTAAATTAAAAAAATTAAATTTAGAAATAATTGTAAAAAAAATTAGATTATTATGAAAATTTTAATTTGTTAAACTTTCATAGAGCCAACTGGTTGCTGTACTTAAATATCCAGTTTGTAATGTGTATAATTGGCTATCAAGTGTTAATAGTAAGGACAATTATTAATTTTTTTGGTAAATTATTAATTTAATAGATTATTAATAAAATTAATAAGTTGTAAAATTTAATAGTGTTACATGGTTGGCCGAGAGTCGAAAGCTATCACGTATATCCTTTACATCCTGCAAATGTATCTTATATTAATTATTTATTGTGTCATGAAGAGGTAATTTTTTTATAAAATTTTTATACGAGAAGAAATAATTTTTAATAATGGAATATTATGCAATTTCTTTAACTACATTAATACAACATATATTTCTTCCCGATCATTATATGAAGTAATTAATATAAAAAAATTTTTCTCAATAGGTCACAAAAACTGCGGTTGGTTACTAGAGTATCCTTAGAAATTTTTTAATTAAAGGATAATTCAGTCTAGAAGAACATTATATAAAAATTGTTATTGTTATTAGATGTTAATTATATTTTTGTAAATTTAGTTGTAATTTTAGAAGAAAGCGACATGTAAATGGTGTTGGTTTGTCGAAAGATCTAGATTGCATAATAAATATTGTCTTTTAAGACGGCGAAATTATTTATGAATGCAATTTAATAATTTAATAAAGATATTTTTTAAAATAATGAGTAAGGAAAATTTAGATTAAAAGTTAGAAATATTCCAGGTGAACTTTAAAATTTAAATCTTCCGATTTTAGTGAAGAAAAGAAGATAAATGAAAGGTGTAAGTAAAAACAAATTTAATTAATAATTTATTGATTAATATTTAATATAATTAATAATATTGAAATTAATGGTTAATAATTGCTAACTAGGATCAGGAAGCATTGAAGAAAGGTTCTAAGATATTTGAATGGCCAAAAAAAATTTCAAAAGTCGTTGGTCTGTGGCCATTATCATTAAATCCCTATTTATTTGGCATAGGTGCTTGTTATTATACTATTTACGTGGTTTTAGCATTATTAGATTTGTATAAATCATTTGACAATACCGACAAGCTGGTTGATAATATTACGGAGACTTCGGTAGTAGTCCTCGTATACGCCCGTATGTTATTTCTTCGCTTCAACATTTCTAGTCTTGATGAAATATATTCCCAAGTATTCAAAGATTACAACGTCAATGATTTCGAAAGTTCTGAAGAAATAGAAGTATTTATGCAATTTATTAATAAAGGTATATTTTTGCTGAGAGGATTCGTCAGTATCATAGTAGGAAGTGAAGTAATTTGGTACTTGAGTTCATTAGCAGCAACACGTAAGTATTATCATTAACTTGCATTTATAAAAATTCACACGTGTTGATTTCTTCTAATTGCTTTTTAAATTTTATTTCAGCTGAGTTCTTCATTGATGATAACAATCAAACAATATTTATTTTTCCCTACGAAATTTATATTTTTTATGAATTAAATAGCTTGACGCGTTATTATTTGACATTTTTATTTATTATGCCGACGGTTTGGGTATTTAACTTCGGAAATGTGGCAGTGGATTCCATTTTGATTTCTCTGCTCTTTTATATCAGTGGAAAAATGGCTGTGTTGACAATGAGGATTGAGGCGCTAGAAAACGGCCCTGATTCTAGGAAGGAACTCAATAAAATAATCGCTGAGCACTGTAAATTATTGAAGTAATTATTTCACTTAAAATTAATTAATTTAATAAAAATTTATAAATACAAAAAATTTTTTGTTTGAAGAATGGGAAACGGCGTTAAAGATGCTTACAGTGCTGGATTGCTAGTTTACTTAGTAAATACCAATTTAATAATTTGCATTGTCGGCTACCAAATTTTGATAGTAAGTAAATTTTTTTTATCATTGTTAATGTTAATACATTAATAATATTAATGATTCTAATAGTGTTACATGGCGGGAGGCCAAGAAGGAGATTTAGTTCGATTTATTCTGTTCATGATGGAAATGTATGCGATGTTAAGTATTTATTGTATAATTAGTGTACATATGACTGCCGAGGTAATCAAATCTTTTATTTAATTTTCATTTCAATACATAATATTATTATTTTTTTTTTCATTCTAGAGTCTGAAGTGTTGCGAAGCATTTTACAATACTGGTTGGTACAATTTGCCGATGGATTGTGGTAAAGATATTGTTTTCTGTATTGAACGTTCCCAACAACCGCTGGCACTTTGGGCAGGTCAATTTACAACATTTAGTAACGTTACTCTTACAGACGTAAGTTATCTACAACTTTTATCCTAAGAAGAATATAGCGTACAGTATTTTTTTTAAAACTCCGTAATAATAATAATAATAATAATTGATTATTTCTTCTTTAAATAGGTTACAAAGACTGCATTGAGTTACTTGTCAGTCCTCCGCAGCTTTTTGATCGCCGAATAAAAACGTCTGTTAATCCATTTATTATTTGGAAGATAAGATGTTTATAACTAATTAAAAGTACCAAAGAGTTCCCTGACAAGAAATTTAGATACCCATTTGAATTTATAATATTCTTTTAATTTGTTTAATTATTTATGTGCGAAATAAATATGCTTTGATTGAACTGTAATTTATTTATTGCCGTAAAATTTCTCTTGAAGACATAAATTATTATTAATTATAGACCATTTCAATCTGATTTGAAGATCTATTGAAGTACACCATGTAAAAAGATGCATAATTAGGATGATCCGAGTACCCCTGGGGCTAATACAGCTAGTTTAAGTTTCCAAAATTATAAAACAGTTTTTAAAATTTATATTTCAGCAATTCACTGTAATTTTTTTCAAGCTTTTTTCTACAATTCATATTTCTTCACGGAAGAAAGCATGAAAAATGTAAATGAGTCTAGAACGGCGAAAAGAGTAAGTAAAAGTAAAATTTAATTTTCTTCAATGAAACTAACGATAATAAATTGCTCATCAGGATCAAAAAATGCTGAAGAAAGGCTATGAAATATTTAAATGGACTAAAAAAATATCGTCAGTAATTGGTCTGTGGCCATTATCGCAGAATTCCTTTTTGTTCACTACATGTTCAGTTTACTATATTATTTACGTGGTTCTAGCATTGTTTGATATGTATAAATCAATCGACAATACTGACGAGCTGGTTGATAATGTTACAGAGTCTATGGCCGTTATCTACATATACTTCCGCATATTATTTCTTTGCGTCAACATTTCTAGTCTTGGTGAAATATATTCCCAAGTATTCAAGGATTACAAGGTCAGTGATTTCAAAAATTCTGAAGAAATAAAAGTATTTATGCAGTTTATTAATAAAGGCATATTTTTGGTGAGAGGATTCGCCAGTTTCATGATAGGAACCGAAGTAATTTGGTACTTGAGTTCATTAGCAGCAACTCGTAAGTATTATCATTAACTTGCATTTATAACAACTAACACGTGTTGATTTCTTCTAATTGATTTATAAATTTTATTGCAGCTAAGTTTTTCATTGATGACAACAATCAAATAATATTTATCATTCCCTAAATTTATAAATACAAAAAATTTTTAAAATAAATTGTAAAAATTTATAAATACAAACAATTTTTTTGTTTGAAGGATGGGAGATGGCGTTAAAGATGCTTACAATGCTGGATTACTAGTTTACTTGGTAAATACAAATGTGATAATCTGCATTGTCGGCTACTAAATGTTAATAGTAAGTTAATTTTCATCATTGTTAATCTTCAATATTAATCTTGTAATTTTTTATAGACTTTCATGGTTCCTGGTCGAGAGGCAAACTTTTTTAGATATGCTCTATACATGAGCGAAATGTATATGCTGTTAAGTATTTTTTGTATGATTAGTGAACACTTAACTGCTGAGGTAATATTTTTTTTACTATTTCTTCTTTATTATTAAAAACTTACTATTTCTTCTTTATTTTTGTAGAGTTTAAAATGTTGCGAAACATTTTACAATTGTCAGTGGTAAGACTTGCCAACTGATTGTAAAAAAGACATAATTTACTGCATCAAACACTCTCAAAAACCTTTGGCTCTGTCGGCCGGTAAATTTACAATATTCAATAACGTTACGATGACTAATGTAAGTTTTATAATACACATTATTGAAATCAAAAGAAGAAGGTCACAAAAGCTGTGATGGGGTAATTGAGTGTGCTGAGAAACTTTTTAGATGAATAAATTAGATCTTTAGCTCACCTTGTTAGTTATATTATTAATTAATATATATATATATATATATATATATATATATATATATATATATATATATATATATATATATATATATATATATATATATAATAATCATTAGTTGTGATTTATTATTTAAATGAAGTGGATAGAGTTAACTGATATGATTTATGTTACGAAAAATCTTTTTTGACACGTATTTTAGAAACTCTTCTCTTCATATATTCTTCTCACTTCTATGGCTTGAAAATGGTGTTACTTTATGGAATTATTCATATCACAAAATAAATTTAGTGAAATTGAATTATAGTTTGTTATCTTTTTCTACAGAACCAAATTATTTAATCCTACATCAAGCTAATTTGTTTAGTTTTAAAAAAAGCGCAAGACTTTATAATTTATGAAAAAATATTAAATACTGTTAAATAAATTTATTGCCAAACTTTCGATCAATTTTGTTTTAAATCCCACTTGCTCAAGCTTGAAATCACTTGATATAAGTAAGAAGGCGTTAAACCCTCGGAAGTTTCCACAGAACTGAGCTATAATTCTGTTTGCAAGCGGACAAACATCGCGCATGATCAAGCAAAAAAATTCAGTCAAGTTTTTTTTTCCATGTGTACTTACAGAGAAAATAAATAAATTGTAAAATATTGTGTACACCTAAAAAACTCGCGTGGGTGACCTCACGATACATTGTATCAAAATGAATGAAAAAAAAACGAGGGTTTCAAGTGAACTGCATACTGAATAGTGTTTACTTCGGACAATGTTGCAAGCTCTATACTATCATTCTTGTGAAATTTATTCAATTGAAAAGTTATGGAAGAATACCGCAATCGTGTAAGTTAGATTGAAAAATAGCATTAGTCTTATAGTTTATATATTTATAAAATTATTGCAAAAAAATTAAAAGAAAAAATTTCACATGTAAAAAATTTGAAAAACTATAAGTGCAATTTTTTTTAAATATTTTTTTATTGCTAAAATATTTTTGAAAAATTGCACTTACAGTTTTTCAAGTTTTTTACGAATGAAATTTTTTTTTAATTGCTTTTTAATATTTTTTTCAACAAAAAAATAAATAATAATTGAAGAAATCTAATTATCCATTTGGGGTGTCAAAAAATGGGGTTTTTAATATTTTTTTAATAACACGTGAAGAATATAGAATTTTTTAATCAATTTATAATTAAAATTGGACTTACCTAGGATGAGCGCGATTTGGAAAATGGTGTTAGAGCTTTTTACTGGGGTAGATGGATGTCAAAATGGATTGGAGTATGGCCACTGGCACCAAATTTTTACTTGTTCAACGTAACATTCGCCTACTTCACTGCCGTGATGCTGCTGGAGTACGTAGATCTCTTCTTTTATTTGCCGAACTTCGAGAAAGTCTTGGATAACCTGACAGAAAATTTGTCGTTTACAATAATCTACGTCCGCACATTGATGTTGCGCGTACACAACCACAAACTAGGTTCAGCGATCAGAGAATGCTTGAAGAACTCGAAAGTCAGTGCCTTCAGAAATTCCAAGGAGATAGACATGTTTGTGCAGTATACCAAACAAGGAAAATTTTTCGCCAAGTTCGTCATTGCTTTTGCGGCAATGACTGAGACCTCGTGGTATTTGAGGCCCACAACTTCGCACACTGCAATAAAAGGCAAGTATTATTCTAATTTTTATTTTTATTTAAATTATTATAGTCAAATAAATTTTTAGTAATACCTAATAATGAAACGGAGAACAACATCACGCTGAAGTTCAATTTGCCATTTCACTTCTACGTTTTTTACGAGATTAATTCCGTGAAGACTTACTTTCTGACGTATCTCTCTCACGGGCCTTTAATTCCTATAAATATGACTTCGGGACTGCTAGCGGATAGCTGTTTTGGCTGAAAGAATAAAAGAGTTAAGAGATAATCCTGCGAATTATAAAAAGGAGTTGAAGTTAATTATTGATGAACATATAAGACTATTAAAGTAAAGTATTTAATTTTAATTTTAATTTTTTTAACAAATAAATTATAGCAAAAAATAATTATTAAAAAAATGAACTTGTAGAAATTTTAATAAATTAAAAATGCAATTTTTTAAAAATAATTTTTTAGAACAAGTTTTTTTATTAAAGAAAATTAAAAAATTACTGATATTAATTAATGAAGAAATAAAAAATTACATTTTTTAGGATGGGAGAAGATGTAAAAGTTTCTTATGCAGTTAACTTGCTGGTATATTTACTAAACGGAACAATTCTCCTTTGTATTATTGGATATCAAATACTTTTGGTAAATTAGAAATATTAATTATAAAAAATAAATAAATAAATAAATTAATAATTTAATTATTTTTCAGACTCTTACCGTAGGACCAAAAACCAACATAATGCCTTTAATAGTTTACATCATGACAATGTACATGGTGATAGCAATTTTTTGCATCCTCAATGAAAATTTGATTGCTGAAGTAAGTGTCCAATAAAAAAAAAATTATTTTGGACTTTAATAAAAATTATAAATTGATTATTTTATATTTTAAAAGTCTCAAAAAGTGTCTGAAGCGTTTTGGACATGCGGTTAGTGTAGATAATATTTTATCGCACTGAAAATAATTATTAAAAATTATTCACTGCCTTAAAAAAATTTTTTTAAACAATTTATAACTTAAACTTTAAAACTTTTCAGGTTCTGAGAAACTTTTTGCTGTTGGAAGACGAATGATTAAATGAAGAATTAAAAACTGTAAAGAAATATTTTTTTTTTTGGAACTGTTAAAATAAATATAGCACCAAAAATAATGTTATGTATTTGTTGAAAATAAAAAAAATTATTTAGCGTAAATAAAATTGCTTTGTTACTCTATTAGACAAAAAACTATATCCTTGTGCTGGCAGAACTTTAAATGACGGGAAGTTCCCGTAAAAAATAGAAGTTCCGAGGAAATACCGCAATAATAGCTGTGTAGAGTTTTAAGTTTAAAAAATATTAAATGTATAAACAAAAGTTTAAATTGCCGAGCAATTATAGATATAGTACCCACATCCCTACCACAAAAATGTTTACCTCAGACGTCGCCGGGAGGTCTAGTCCGTCATTCTTAAAAAGTTTCTCCAAGGGATCAACATGGAAGAACTTAGTTCCGTAAGTTTGATAAATATTTTCCAGCGACAAAATTTATTTCTTCACTATTTTAGGACCAAAAAGACTTGAATGAGGGAGTTAAAATATTCAATTGGGGTAGGCGAGTGTCACAAGGCCTTGGAATGTGGCCTCTGGCGCCCAATAATTATATTTTCGTGATAACATTTTTCTACTTCACCCTTGCGATGGGTCTTGAGTGGTTGGATTTCTTCAATTCTCTTCACGATTTGGACAAAATTATCAACAATCTTTCGGATAGTCTTGCGTTTACTCACACTTTTGTGCGCGGACTGATTCTGAGGTTCCATGTCAAGGAAATACGGATGCTGATTAACAGCTCAATGCAGGACTTTAATGTTAGTACCTTTAAAAATTCAACTGAAGTCAAAATTTTCTTGAACCACATCAACAGAGGTAAGAGTGTCACTAGGTATATCATCTTGTTCATCGCTATTACGGAAATTATTTGGTTTCTTCAACCGTTGGCTATTCCCGGACATTTTAGTAATTTCTTCTGCAAAATATTAAAAATTAATTTTAATAATTATTTAAATATTTAAAATAATAATTTAAAATTTACAAAAATAATTTTAAATTATTTAAACAATTTTTTAGTGAACGATAATGGAACAATAAAATATATTTTGCCTTATCAATTTTACATTGTCTACGAAATTGACAGTTTCAAATCCTACGTTATAACATATATTTTGTACACCCCCCATATGTTTATCACCGGGCTCAGCCATTCTTCAACAGAATGCTTTCTGATAACACTCGTCTACTATATAAGCGGAAGATTGGTCATTGTCGCTGAAAGAATTCATTTTCTGAGTAAAAAAAAAGATTTGTATGAAAAAGATCTCAATGACATCATTAAAGAGTACACAAGATTATTAAAGTAAAAGTAATTTTATAAATTAACTTTTTTTTTTTTACTTTTACCTTTTTTTACTATTAGCTTTTTTATAATATTACATAATTTTCATATAGATTAGGAGAAACAGTGATTAATTCATATAAATCATCATTGTTTGTCTATATGATAAATTCTACATTACTTTTGTGTATTATTGGATATCAAATTTTGATTGTAAGTAAGACACTCAAGTTTTCTGACGTTATAAATTTTTTTTTATAATTTTTTTAGCAATAAAATTGTTTAAAAAAAAAATAAATTAAAAAATTTCACATGTGAAAATTTATAATAAACCTTATTAATTACCAAATTTGTTATTTATATTGACAGCATATTATCGTCGGTCCAAAGATCAAATTAATTCATTGTTTTGTATACATATTTACAATATACTTGGTAATAACTGTCTTTTGTATTGTTAGCGAGCGCCTAATCGCAGAGGTAATTAATTTATTAATTTATCTGAAAGTTTGTAATTAAAAAAAAATTTTTTTTACAGAATCAAAAAGTTTGTCAAGCTTTTTGGAACTGTTCTTGGTACAACATACCTCCAAAATATATTAAAATAATAACATTTTGTATTCTAAGATCTCAGAAGCCTCTTGCGTTAAAAATTGGAAAGTTTTCTTACTTTGGAATCAGCACGTTAACAAATGTATGTGTGTCAGTGCTTAATAATTGTTAATTAAAAATTATAAATTTTATTTTGAAATTTTTCAGACGACAAAATTAGCGATGAGTTATTTGTCGGTACTGCGTCGGTTTATAATAACAGAAGGTTCTAATTAATCTATTTGTTACAATAAATGATTATATTGAGAAGAAATAAAGTACTGACATTATATTAAAAATTGTATAATGAAGCGACAAAAAATGACTGATAAAAAACTTTCAATTGGTATTTAATAACCCGCTGTGAAATAAACGCACAAATTTATTCAGCATATCTCGAATCCTGACATGGATTTTAAAATATATTTCTTCAATATAAACGTATACTAGCGTTAATAAAATATTTATACAGCTTTTTTAATGTTTTTATAATTAATGAGTATATTAGTAATTTTTTTTACCATTCATTACTCACATTTTCACTTTCAAACAGAATGCACTATGACCACATTGATTAAAATTCCAAAAATAAAATTTATACTTCAAATTTGAGTCTGATGAAAGCGTCATTTCATTGAAAATTATTTAGAGTACTTATAGACATTGTATCAAACAGTCTTCAAGATCTCGAATAACAACTGTGAGGTACAGTTCACTTTGTGCTCAGTGAGTCCGTAAATACTCCACAACTGAAAGCTGTGTATAGATAAAACTTATCAAAACTTCCTAGAAATAAACAAACTTCCAAATTGCTGTAATTATAAGTATAGCATTTGAACGTTCAATATGTTTCTTCGATGGTACCGCGAGTTTATTTCCGTCATTTACAATAAAGTTTCCAAACCAAGAAGACATGGAAAAATTGAGTTCCGATCAAAAAAAGCTGGACGAGGGTGTCAAAATATTTGATTTTAGCAGAAGAGTATCTAAAGCCGTAGGATTGTGGCCTTTAGCTTCAAATGATTACATTTTTACTTTCTCGTATTGTTATTTTACGATGATAATGATTTTTGAGTGGATGGATTTGTACTACTCGCTGGATGATCTCAACGATGTCCTCGATAATCTCACGGAAAACTTATCGTACACCCAAATTTATATCCGTGGAATTATTTTGAGGATCCACATGAACAGTCTTAAAAAAATAATTGAAAACACAATCGGTGATTTTAGTATAAATAGCTTCAAAAATCCATCGGAGATAAAAATATTCATGACTTACATCAAAAAGGGCCGATTTTTCGTCAAGTCAATAATTTCTTTCATGGCGATGACCGTAATTACTTGGTATTTTCAGCCTTTGACAACCCCAGCTCCTATAGGTAGGGTGATTCCACTTTCTTACGACATTAAATTGATATTTAAATAAATTGTGATTATTATTTCTCAGCCAGTGATAATGAGACGATAATGTTCCTTTTGCCTTATCGCTGTCACATAATTTTTGAAATAAATGATTCAAAATCTTACATGCTGACTTATATTGCCTTTGCGCCTTACACATGGATCCACGGATGCAGCCACGCGTCAGTCGAGTGTTTCCTCATTACTATTGTTTATTATTTGCGAGGAAGACTAGTTATTTTAGCGGGAAGAATTGACAGACTGAGTGGAATGGAAGTAGTTGAATGGAAAAATGATCTTCAAGAAATAATTGTGGAACACATTAGATTGCTCAAGTATTTAATGATCATTGGTCGTGTTTTCTTGGTGTAATTTTTTTATACCATTTCTTCTTTTAGATTCGGAAACAATGTCATCGACATCTACAGCACGTCGTTGATGATTTACATGATTTGTACAACCATCTGCATTTGCGTTATTGGCTACAAAATACTGGTGGTGAGTATTTCTTCTTCTGTTATACTATTTTTGAAGTTATCAATCATAAACTTTTCTTCAATTTCTTGCAATAAATACCGCATGTATAGTTAATAAAATTTTTTAGAACTGCATGACCGGACCAGATGCGGATTTAGTCCAATTTTTTATATATGTATTTGCGGTGTACCTCATAATGACGGTATTTTGTTTCATCAGCGAGCAGCTCATGTCTGAGGTATGAAAAATTACGATTAAAATTCACCGTAAAGGTAAAATTTATTTTTTTGACAGTGTGATAAAGTTAGCGAAGCTTTTTGGAATTGTGAATGGTACCGAATGCCGCCGAAGATTGTTGTTAATGTCATGTTCTGTATTCAAATATCTCAGCAACCACTTACGCTGAAAATTGGAAAATTTTCTCACTTTGGCAATAATATGCTGACAATTGTCACCAAAACTGCCATGGGATACTTAAGTGTCTTGCGTAATTTTTTATTAATTGAGTAATGTGTTAAAAAAATTTTCTTCTATGGTTAATACAAAAATCATAGAAAGTGATAATTAAAAATTAAATTGCAAAAAAGAAGAAGAAATGTTTTTTTTTTTTTTTTTTAAACCATTGTTTTACCTATTATGTACGATTTCATATTTATGATGAAAAATTACTAGTTTTGTTACAATTTTCAAATATTGTTAATAAAGAATTTAAATAATAAAATTTTTTTTGTACTCACCATTGTTGTAACTAATGAAAAACTCTTTGGAATTTTGAACTCTTGATTTATTTATTATCTAAAGATCCACTTGCTTAATTTAATATTTCTTCACTGAAAAATTTCTCTAAAAAACTAAAATTTTTAATTTAATAAAATCAAACCTTAATATTATAATTTTCGTAAAAAAAATGGCAGTATTTTTTTTTTTTTTTTTTTTTTTTTTTAATGCAAAATTCTGTTATTGTAACACAGAAATTCTTAAAAAAAAAACCTCAAGCTCGTCAAACTAATAAAACTTATTCTAAAGAAAGTACATTCATGAAGTATATAACAAAGACTGAAAATACCCGTAAAAAAATCAAACTTCAATGCGCTTGTCTCACCACGGTAAATAAAAACAAACATTAACGCGCTTGCCCGAATATGGCTGCATAATAAACTTTGTATAGATTAAAAGTTTATAAAAAATAAAACTTTCAAACAACATGGCAATTACTGCTATAATATTCCAAATACAATACGTTTCCTCAACGATCGAGGAAACTTTTTTCATCACTCACTGTTTGTCGAGCAAACAAAACCATGGAATTATTAGACAAAGTAAGTTTTTTTTACAAGTTTGAGCTCAATAACAGAAATTATTTCTTAGGATCAGAGAGACTTGGAAGAGGGGCTCAAAGTATTCACCTGGACTATGAAAACCTCAAAGCTTATTGGACTGTGGCCTCTGGCGCCCAATCATTTTGTGTTTTTTATAACTTTTGCTTATTTCACCACGGTAATGATTTTAGAGTACACGGATCTGTTTTGCTCCATTACTGACATTGACCAAGTGCTCAACAACCTATTTATTAATTTAACCTTCACTCATATTTTCATCCGAGGGCTGCTCTTGAAGCGGCATATTAATAAAGTTGGCGGAGCTATTGAAGAAATGATCCAAGATTTTAATGTTAAAACTTTTAAGCGCTCGTCGGAAGTGAAAGTTTTTATGAGTTACATAAACTCAGCAAGATTCTTTATAAAATTTACCATTATTTTTATGATAATGTCTATTTATCCATACTTTTTAAAGCCGCTCTCTGCTAAACAAAATCTCGGTAAGTTTTTTCTGTAAAAAAAAAAAAAATAAATTAATAAATTTAATTAATTTATTATATTATTAATTATTAATTTTAATGGTTTATAATTCTAATTAATTATAAATAAAAATAATAAAAAAATAAATCACAGAAAATAGAAATGAAACAACAAAATACATTTTGCCGTATCCAACTTACGTAGTCTTCAAAATTAACGATTCAAATACTTACATGTGGACTTACATGGCATATGTACCGATCACTTATATCCACGGATGTTGCCATGCGACAGTAGAGTGTACTCTCATCACCCTGATCTTCTACTTAAGAGCAAAATTAGTAATTTTAGCAAAAAGGATCAACGAGCTGAACAGCATCGCCGGAGTCTGGAAAATTGAACTCGAAAATATAATTACAGAACATTCTAAATTATTAAAGTAAAAATTTCAAATATTTACCAAATTATTTTCAAACTATTATTTCCAATATTTTCTTCAGATTCGGTGGAACGGTAATTGAAGCGTACAGCTCATCGTTAATGGTTTACATGCTGAGTGCTTCTATACTCGTTTGTATAATTGGATATAAAATATTGCTTGTAAGTAATTTATAGGATCGTTGTAATAACGATCGATGCTAAAAAGTTATTGTTTTCACGTACGGGATAATTTAAGTAAGCGAGTTTAGGAAAAATTTTATTGTTGTCAGAATTTTTTAACAGGTCCCGATTCAGAAGTTGTGCAAATGGTGATTTATTTGTGTACAACGTACCTTATAATAAGCGTTTTTTGTGTTGTCAGTGAGCGTTTAAGCGCTGAAGTAAGCAATTATAGTTTTCATCTTCATTTTTTGATGCAATTAATTAAATTGAAATTATTATTTTAGAGCAATCAAATAAGTGAAGCTTTTTGGAGCTGTTATTGGTATGACAAGCCTCCAAATACTGTCAAAAATATAAAATTTTGTATTGCCAGATCACAAACACCTCTTGCGTTAAAAATAGGAAAATTTTCATATTTTGGTAATGATACATTAACTGCTGTAAGATTTTATCCATGCAAACTATTTCTTCTTTCGTAGAACTTGATTATAAAATCACCCAATTTTTTATTTTTGTACTTTTTCCAGCTTACAAAAACAAGTATGGGATACTTATCAGTTTTGAGACATTTTTTGATGACTGAATGAAGAATGGTTTACTTCTTGGCCAACCTTTTATAGTCTAAATATTGCAAATAGAATAATTATTTTTAGTTACTATCAAACAAAGTGTTTTGTAATTATTTTCTTGATACTTTTAAAACAAAATAAACAATTACTGAAAACTCTATATTCTTCTTTCGGATATCAAACACAATTTATTTATACTTCTTTGATGTGTATTCGTACCGCAGGACTTTCAGCACTAAAAATCAATTGAAGAAATACTGTTGATGGTTTAACAATAACTGAAGCTCCTCAAAAACTGATGCATTATGAATTATAAGTCCAACAACAAAAATAATAACTATGTATAGAATGAAGTTTATGTTTATCAACTTCAAAGTTGGAAATTGCCCAATTATTGGTGTAAAATCCGCAGAAACTCCTACTACGATGTTTACTTCAAAGATGGTCACTAGTTTTGTGGCGTCATTCTCTTGGTAACAGTGAAACCAACAACACATGGAAGACTGGGTACAAGTGAGTTATTTGAATCACTGCAGTGAGAGAAAAAAAATTTTTTTTAAATATTAAAGACAAGAAATTAATTAATTTAAAATTTTAAATAATTTTATTTCTTCAGCTAAGAAATAAAATTGTTTAAAATTGAAAACAAATAAATTTTTTATCAACGTAATATTAATTTTTATCAAAATAAATTTTTCTCTCAGTGTAATTAATTAAAAAATAATTTTTGTAGGGACAAAAAGACCTAAATGAGGGTGCAAAAATATTCGATTGGGGTAGATGGATTTCAAAAGGCATCGGTGTGTGGCCTATAGCCCCCAATGATTACTTATTTACCGTTACTTTCTCCTACTTCACCGCAGTGATGATCCTAGAATTTGTGGATCTTTACACATGTCTCGGGAATTTCGAAAAAGTTATCGATAATCTCACCGAAAACCTGGCGTTTGTCCACATATACGTGCGTACTTTGATGTTGCGGGTGTATATTGATGAGTTGCGGTACGTAATAACCGAATCGCTAAATGATTACAAGGCAAGTGCTTTCAGAAATTCCATCGAAATAAAAATATTCATGAGCCACATCAACAAAGGCAAACTATTTGCAAAAGTAGTTCTTACTTTTATCGCAATGACTGAAATTACCTGGTATTTGCAACCGTTGACAACTCCAGCCTCTCCAAGTAAGATCATTGGGAGCTTCACCATTAATCAACATTAATTTACCTGGAATAATTTTTATTTTTAGTTGAGAAAGACAATGAAACAGTGCAGTTTCTGTTACCGTATCACTTTTATGTTTTCTATGAAATGAATGGCTTCCTTAGTTATGTTTTGACGTATCTTTCCCATGGACCACATGTTATCATCAGCGGGTTTGGTCACATGACATCAGATTGTTTTTTAATAATCCTTGTGTTTCACTTGAGCGGCAGGTTGGCTGTTTTGACCGAGAGGATCAACACACTGAAAGAAGAACTAGAAACATATAAGATTAATCTCAAGAGTATTATTAAAGAACACATGCGGTTGTTGAAGTAAGAAGTATTTTTTACAACAAAAAAATTTTGATAGTAAAAAAGAAGTTTTACTTTTTAGAATGGGCGAAAATATTCGAGAGGCATTCGCTACTGCGTTATTGGTGTATTTATTGAACGGCACGATACTTTTATGTATTATTGGCTACCAGATACTCATCGTAAGTAATAATAGTAATTACAATAATAAATTTATTTGTAAAAAAATAAAATAATTGAATTTATTGTTAGAATTTCATGACTGGACCGAACTCGGATTTAATGCAGTACTTTATTTTTATATTTGCAACTTATTTTATAATCACTGTATTATGCATCGTTAGTGAGCGTCTTATTACCGAGGTAATTAAATTATAAAGCTTGTTATATTTTTTTTTTATTGATTTAGAGTCACAATTTTTTTTTTTTTTTTTTTCACGGATTTAGAGCAACAAAGTCACCGAAGCTTTTTGGAATAGCGAGTGGTACACAATGGAACGCGAGTATGTAAATGACATAATATTCTGCATTTCGAGATCGCAGAAATCACTCGCATTGCAAGCTGGAAAATTCGCATTCTTTAGTAACGGAACATTAACCGAAGTTACGAAGACAGCCATGGGTTACTTATCAGTGCTGAGAAATGTTTTAATTGTAAATTAAAGTCTTCAATATTTACTATCTGGTGTTGTTAGAAATTTGTAAAAAAATTGATGCAAAATTTATTTAATAAAATAAAATTATAACTTGATAGTTGAGCTTTATCAATTTTTTCTCATTTGCTGTGCTTGATCGGGTATCAAATCCTCGTTGTAAGTTACAGTACTCTTAATTAATAAAAAAACTCATCGTTGTTTGCTAAAAAAAAAAAAATAAAGTTATTTTAAAAATTTTTTTACGCCAATCGGTAGTTTCTTGAGCCAAGAAAATTTCTTCTTGCTCCAAAATAACTTTTGTTTTTCTTAAATTTTTCTTGGCGCAAGAATTTTGTTTTTTCTGTGTAAAAATTATTATATATCTTCACTAAAATAAGCCTTAAATTAAAAAAAAATCGATTATGTTTTAATAAAATAAATTTATGACATAAAACATTGCTCAAAAAACTTACTAAATAAAAAAACTTAAGTCCATCTTGCGGAACTGAACTTGAAGAAATACATTAAAGAAGACGATAGCACTGCGCAGGAACAGTTTTATAATAAGTTAAGTTCTCAAAAGTTTCTCAAATAAAAATTACTGTCATTTTCCAATACTAAAAAAATAAATAAAGTGTTTCTGAATTTTTACATTATTTGCACAGTATTTAATTTAAAATTTCTTCTTTTGTCTCAAAACAAAAAATATTCAACACAATTGTAAATCAATGAAATAAATATAAATTATTATTGAAGTATAAACTTAGATGTTTGTTGAAGGAAGATTAAGTAGTGTTTGAAATCCAGAGCGCATCATGGACGCCATTGTTACGGGGTTTCTCGGAAGCTATTGCCTGCATATTATATTAATTATACAAAGCCATATAATTGAGTTAAATTGTTGTTTACATAATAGCTTTCCAATCCTCTGTTGCACTTATGAAAGTAAAGTTTACTTCGAAAGTTGCGCAAAATGCATTTCCCATTATTTTTACGTTATCCGTCAAACAAAACAGACATGGAAATATACACCCGTGTAAGTATTTAATTTAAAATACAAACAAATAATTTAATAATCAAAAAATCTAAAATAATTTAAGGACCAGCGAGAGTTGGACAACGGTGTAAAAGCGTTTGCTTGGATAAAATTTATGTCCAAGTGCATCGGAGTTTGGCCACTAAAGCCGAATTATCACCTCTCGAATTTAATTTTTTTGTATTTCACTTACGCAATGTTCACCGAGTACGTTAATTTATTTTTCTGCCTTCCGAATCTGAAGAAAGTTATCGGCAATCTCACAGAAACTCTGTCCTTTACGCATATTTACGTAGGTACAGTGATACTGAGAGTGTACATCAAGATTTTGGGGGAAGTAATGTCCGAGTCCTTGAAGGATTATCACGAACGCGCTTACAAAACTTCCGAGGAAGTTTACGAGCTCATGACTTTTATGAAAAAAGGAAAATTGTTCGTAAAGTGTGCGTCGATTTTCTCATTCTGGACCATCAGCTCTTGGTTCCTGCGGCCTATAACTTCGGGATTAGCTTCACCGCCGCGTAAGTTAGTCAGAGTATCATCTTGTGACTCCAAATAAATTTATCTCATTTCTTCTTTTTTTTTAGAAGGAAATTCTACATTCAATATCGCTGCGTATCCTTTGCCGTACAAATTTCACGTTTTTTATGAAATAAATAGTTACAGAACTTATGTGTTGACTTACATCTCATGGAGTCCCTTTGCTTTTATCGTCGGGTTCGGCCACGTTACATCAGGATGCTTCTTGATAATATTGACTTTTCACGTCAGCGAAAAACTCGCTGTTTTGGCTACGAGGATCGATGCTCTGAAATACAAGAATGAAGGCATCAGAAGAGAACTCAATGAAATTATTTTTGAGCATAGCAGATTACTCAAGTACGTACATCTGAGGTAAATATTTACAAGTGGGGTAAACCATTTTAATTTTCATTTTTTTAAATGAAATTAAATTTTTGATTTTACAAATAAATTTTTAGAAAATTTTAATATTCCTATTTTTTTTTTAATTGTTCATTTTTTTATGTATTTAAAAAAAAAATATATCAAAAAAATTAAAAAAAATAAGATAAAATAGAAATTTTATCCAAAAACATGAGATCCAAAAATTTTTCCAACTTTTAAAGGCAAAAAAATTTCTATTTTTTTCTTTCACGACATTTTTTATCATAAAAAAAATTTAAAAATATTAATTTGTCACCTAGTTATGGCCCAAAATGATGTTGACCCCAGTTATAAATAATTACATCTGATTATACATTAAAACTATTTGATTGGACTCAAAGTTTGTGTATTACAGAATGGGGGAGGGAATAAAACGTGCTTACGCTCCGTCGTTATTGATATATACTTTATGAACGGAAGTATATAGTTGACGTTTATTGGATACCAAATACTCGTTGTAAGTGAGCTCTGGATAAATAACTTGCAGTTTGTTGAAATGTTTCATTTTTCAGTCCTGGACTGTCAGAGACAACAAAAATTTGACCCCGTACTACATTTTTATCAGTACGGTTTATCTTGCCATGTGTGTTTTTTGTACGCTCAGTGAAAATCTAATAGCGCAAGTAATTATTTTTTAATACAGTAAATTGTACGTAGATAATTATAATTATTAATAAATACCTTTTATTTCTGAAGTCAAAAAAAGTTTCCAATGCATTTTGGTCAGTGGTACAACATGCCCCAAGATTGCGTCAAAGATATTATTTTTTGTATCAAGCGGTCACAAAAACCACTTTGTTTAACTGCTGGTTCATTTGTTACTCTTGGGAGCAGTACTCTAACTGATGTGAGATATTTATTTATTAAATATTAAAAATAAATAATCACTCGTCACAATATGAATATTTTGGAAGAGCACATATTATTGATTTCTTCTTTTCAATATTTTAGTTTTTAATAAATTAATTTTTTACAGATCACCAAAACAAGTATGGGATACTTGTCCGTCTTACGAAGTTTTATGGTTTCAGAACAATCTGCTTAATCTGAAAAAAAAAAAAAAAAAAAAAAAAAAAAAAAAAAATTAGACAAATTTTTCAAAATTATTTATTTGATTCAAGTAATTTTTTTTTCTGTGTAGTTGTAATTTTTTCATTATTACACCACGAATTTGTGTTTTGCACAAGCTCATTTATTATCTAAGATTTATAAACTATATGTAATTGTTTTAAAACAAGTTGGTGTTAATATTTAAAATTTTTATATGCAACACATTGTTATGTCGGTGACAATTTTTACTAAATGTCATTTTTATAACTTTAGCCAGTAAAAATAATTTTTACAGCTTATATATGTCACTAAAAACTTCGATAAATAAATAAAATATTTGTAAAAAATCAGAAAAGTCCATTTTTAAAATAATTATTATTAAAAAAATGCTTTAAAAAATTTTTTTTAATTTTCACACCGAATTTTTTAATTAAATTTTTTTTCCCAATAATTTAATTTTTAGAAAATTATAAAAAAATTTTTAACTTCAATATTATGAAGATTAGATGTTTATCCGAAGAAAACTATCGATGTATTGATACAAATATCTTAGTTTCGATCAAGTTTAATTCTTGGAACTATAGGGGGCATTACGGCAGCATTTATGAAGTAATTTTCTGCATTAAAAATTTATAATGCGATTGTAAACTAAAATTGTTGTTTGCAAAATAATTTTCTCATCCCTTCTCGCACTTAAAAGTAAAGTTTACCTCGGAAGTTGTGACAATATATTTGTCTCCACTTTTCTGGCGATAATCAAACGAACCAGCCATGGAATACAGTCGCGTAAGCAACTTTATTTTATTATTAATTTATAACAAGAAGAAATAACAAAATAAAAATTTAAGGACCAGCGTGACCTGAACAAGGGTGTCAAAGTGTTTACCTGGGCGCGAATAATGTCAAAATGCATCGGAGTGTGGCCATTAGAGCCAAATTATTATCTCTTCAACTTAAGTTTTTTATATTTTACGTACATTATGTTTACCGAGTACGTTAATTTATTTTATTGCCTTCCAAATTTGAAGAAAGTCGTCAACAACCTCACCGAATCTCTGGCTTTCACTCATATTTACGTTCGAACTTTGATGCTGAGAGTTCACATTAAAAAATTACGTGAAATTATTTCTGAATTTTTGAAGGATTATCATGTCAGTGCGTACAAAAATTCTGAAGAAGTTTATCTGTTTATGGGTTACATGAAGAAAGGTAAATTTTTTGTTAAATATGCTACGATTTTCGTCGCTATGACCGTCACTTCTTGGTTCATCCGTCCGATAACATCATCTTCAGTCCAAGCACCCCGTAAGTCATTCTAAAATTATCAATTATAATAAAAATAAATTTAACAGACATTTAATAATTTTTTGACACACAAATAATAGTAAAAAAAATTAGAAATAAAAATTAAATTTTCAAAATTAAAAATTCAATTTTTTTTTAAATAATTTTTTTATTAAATCAAAGTAATATAAACTATTAGTATTTATAAATTTTTTTTTCTACAGCATCAGACAATTCAACAATCCCAAAATTTACTTACGTCTTGCCTTACAAATTCCACGTTTTCTATCCAATCAACAGCTACCGCGCTTATGTTCTGACTTACATCTCGCATGGACCATTCGCTTTTATCAGCGGACTTGGCCACGTTACTTCAGGATGTTTTCTGATAATGCTTTCGTTTCACGTAAGCGGAAGGCTGGCAGTTTTGGCAACGAGGATCAACGCTCTGAAATACAGAAAAGAAGGATATAGAAAAGAACTTAATGAAATTATTTTTGAGCACAGCCGATTACTGAAGTGCGTAAATTTTAATATTATGCATTAAAACTTTTTTATTGTAGTTAAAGTTTTTACTTCGCAGTATGGGTGAGGGGATAAAAAAGGCGTATACTACGTCATTATTGATATACTTGATAAACGGAAGTATATTAATCTGCATTATTGGTTACCAAATATTGCTAGTAAGCAGTTTTGTAAATATTTTAGTGATAATTAATATACATTTAAATATTCTGATACTTTTAGATCTTCACTTTGGGGATCAAGAAAAATTTGACGCCTTTTTTTGTTTTTATAATGACGGTGTACCTTGTAATAACTATTTTTTGTATATTGAGTGAACATTTAATTGCAGAGGTTTGTTTTTTTTTATAAATTTGTTCAATTATATAAGACTATTTGTAAATTTTTAATAATATGATCTTCACTAAACGAACAAAAAAATTTTTCATTCCTGTTTCAAGTCAAAGAAAGTTTCAAATGCATTTTGGAATTGCCAGTGGTACAATATGGATCAAGATTGTACAAAAGATATTATTTTTTGCATCAAACGTTCACAAAAACCGCTCTGTCTTCAGGCTGGAGCTTTTTTTACCTTCGGTAACAAGACATTAACAGAAGTGAGCTTTTGAATAGCTTCACAACAATTTTAACTTTAATTTATAATCATTAACTTTGCTTTTTTAAGGTAACAAAGACGGCCATGGGCTACTTGAGTGTTCTAAGAAATTTTTTACTTGCAGAACAATCCTGAAAAGAAGAAAACTATAAATTAATGTTTATTTTCATACACTAAATAAATAAATGTTATTAATAAAGATATATTTTATCATCTAAGATTACCTTTTTTTTTAATTTTGTTTTTCATTTCTTCTCAGATAACAGAATTATCATTTTTATAATTTTTATTCATTCTAAAATCTTTAAATATTAAATCTAAATAACGCACCGCAAAAGAAGAAATATTGATTTAAAAAAAAAAAAAAAAAAAAAAATATCTAAAGATAACTAAAATATTCTTCCACAAATGCTACGTTATTACTTCCTAAGAGTAATGCTATATCAAACTGCCAATAATATCCCAGCTTAAAGCCCAAGTGAATTAAATTTCCATAAAAAATGTATAATGCGATTACAAACTGAAATTACATAAATTATTGTTTGCAAAACAGTTTTCTCATTCCCTCTCACACTTAAAAGTAAAGTTTACCTTGGAAGTTGTGACAATATATTTGTCTCCACTTTTCCGCTGGTAATCAAGCAAATCAGTCATGGAACTGCACAGTCGCGTAAGCAACTTCACTTTATTATTAGTTTATAACAAGAAGAAATAATAAAAAAAATTTCAGGATCAGCGTGACCTGGACAAGGGAGCCAGGGTGTTTAACTGGGTACGAATAATATCAAAATGCATCGGAGTGTGGCCATTAGAGCCTAATTATTATCTCTTTAACATATGTTTCGTGTACTTTACCTATATAATGATTACCGAGTTGATAAATTTATTCTACTGCCTTCCAAATCTCAAGAGAGTTATCAACAATCTCACAGAAAGTTTAGCGTTTACCCACATGTACGTGCGGACTTTGATGTTGAGGGTTCACATTAAAAAGTTGGGTGAAATTATTTCTGAATGTCTGAAGGATTATCACGTAAGTGCGTTTAGAAACTCTGACGAAGTTCAAGAATTTCTTATGTACGTCAAAAAAGGTAAATTTTTCGTGAAAGCTGCCGGTATTTTTGTCATTTCTACCGCAGCTTCGTGGTACATACGTCCCATAACTTCTCCATCGCCACCACGTGAGTTATTCTATAAAAAATTTATAAAGAATAAATTAATTTATTCATACTTTTTTTGGTTCCATGATTTTTGATCCTCCCGGACAAAATATCTTAAATAATTAAATTATCGACACACAAGCTCGCGGATATTTTTTTTTTGGGATATTTTGCCGGAGGATCAAGACACCTGTTACCAATTGCTTCATCAATTTTACAGAAAACAACGAAACAAGTTTTACATACGTGTTACCTTACAAATTCCATGTTTTTTATAAAATAAGCGACTATCGTACCTACGTTCTGACATACCTCTCCCATAGTCCATTCGTGGTGATCAGTGGTGTCGGTGCTGTTACTTCAGCATGGCTGTTAATCATACTATCATTTCACGTAACCGGAAAGCTCTCAGTTTTGGCGAGCAGGATCCACGCTTTGAAGTACAAAGGCGTGAGATTCAGAAGTGATCTCAATGAAATTATTTCGGAGCACTCTAGACTTTTGGCGTAGGTACTCATCAATTCTTCTTCCTCCACAGGATTTACTAATTAATTAAATTTAATTATCTAGAATGGGAAAAGGAATAAAAAGTTCTTACGCCATAGCGTTGTTAATTTACTTCATCAACGGCACGATACTGCTGACAATCATTGGCTACCAAATTCTTGTGGCAAGTATTAAAAATAAAAAATTTTCAATCATTGAAGTAATTTCTTCTTTGAGTATTTCTTCTTTTTTTTTTTTTTTTTTTTTTTTTTTTTTAGACGCTTATTTCGGGCGTGAGTCATAACTTGATGCCGTACTTTGTTTTTATATTGACTGTCTATTTAGTTATAAGCATCTTCTGCATCCTCAGTGAACATCTTTTAGCTCAGGTAAAATTTTTTATTTTTTATTTATTTATTTAATTTATTTTGTTTATCAAAATTGCTTTTTTCTCAGTGCAATAATGTTCGCGATGCATTTTGGACTTGCGGGTGGTATGACCACCCGAATTGCATGAAAGATATTGCATTTTGCATTAATCGGGGCCAAAAACCTTTGGGATTAACCGCCGGGAATTTTTTGACGTTCAGTAATAGCACTTTAACCGACGTCACAAAAACTGCGATGGGATATCTTTCTATTTTAAGGAACTTTTTGCTCAGCGAATGATTTTTAACTATTAAAATTAAATTGTTGAATATTGTTATAGTATAACTGAATAAAAGTTTATTATTAATATATATTTTTAGTTAATTTACTGCAATATCAAAAATTAATATAAATTTGTAAAATGTATTCACATTTAATTGATTCATGGATTGAAATTAAAGCCAGAGATACAGTGAAGCTTATTGGAACTGCGAATGGTGCGATATGCCGCTAGATTGTATAAAAGACATTACTTTTTGTATAATGCGATCCCAAAAGACACTCGGACTAACAGCTGGAGCGTTTGTGACTCTCAGCAATAGCACTTTGACTGATGTTACTAAAGCTGCCATGGGATATCTTTCTATTTTACGCAATTTCCTCACTGAATAATATTAAAAAAAAATATTTATTTAATATGATTGTAGTTTTGCTTAAATAATATATAAAATCATGTAGTTAAATTACTTCTTATTATTTATAATACTTAAGAAGAAATAAAAATACTTAAAAAAAAATACTTCAGATTATCTTCTGCAAAAAAAAGCACAAAGCCCAAATGTAAGTGGTTCGATTTACCATAAGTTCGCTAAAAAAAAAAAAATATACAGAATTATAAATATTTTAGGAACAACGAGAGCTGGACAATGGTGTTAAAGTGTTTTCGTGGGTCCGTTTGATATCCAAGGTAATCGGAATCTGGCCTTTGGATTCAAATTATTATCTTTACAACATTTGTATTACTTACTTCACTTACATTATGATCACCGAGTACATTGATCTGTACTTTTGCCTTCCTAATTTTAAAAAAGTAATCAATAATCTTACTGAGAGTCTTGCATTTACCCAAATGTATATTCGTGGAATAATGTTGAGGGTTCATATTGAAAAACTACAACGAATTACAGCAGAATCGGTTAAATATTACGATGTTAGCGCGTTCAAAAATCCTGATGAAGTTTATGAGTTTCTTTCTTACGTAAAAAGAGGTAAATTTTTTGTAAGAGCAGTAACTATTTTCATTCTTTCAACAACAACTTCGTGGTTTCTACGGCCAATAACTTCTTCAACACCTGCAACATCTATCATACCAGGTAAGTGATTAAACACTGAAAAAAGTAAACTGTAAAATTCACTCGGATTCCTTTGTTGGTGTCTCTTCAGGTGACCAATGAAATATCACCGAAGTTTACCTACATTCTGCCCTACAAATTCCATTTGTAAAATAAATGACCAGCGTACCTGGGCGTTGACTTAGATGTCTCATGCTCCATTTGCATACGTCAGTGTAATAAGTGCCATTACATCTGCCACCTTGTTGATTGCACTTTCGTTTCACGTCAGCCGAAGACTTGCGATTCTCACACGAAGAATCGATGCTTTGAAAAATTCCAACGAAAAACTTAGAACTGAAATAAATGAAATTATTTTTGAACATACGAGACTTTTAGAGTAAGAATTGGTGAATTATTTTTTTTGTTGGCTCTGAGTAAAAGGTTTAATTTATTTTAGTATGGGAGAAGAAATAAAAGTTTCTTATGCTGCTGCTTTGTTGGTTTATCTCGTAGTTGGTACCATTCAATTGTGCATTATTGGATACCATATCCTTGTGGTAAGTGCACATAACCTGAAAAATTAATTTTTGAATAATTACTTCATTTTTTATTTAATTTTTTATTACCAGTTAGTTTCTATGGGCAAACAGCACAGTTTGATGCCATTCTTTGTTTTTATAATTACCACTTATGGTCTGATCAGTATATATTGTATTCTCAGCGAAAATCTTTTTCTTCTTGCAGAGGTAAAATATTTTTTACATATAAATAACAATTATTATTTTTCTTAAATTATAAATTATAAATTTTTTAATTCTGAAATTCTGGCTCAAAAATAAATTTATTTGGAGATAATATTGCAAAATTTAGAACAAAAAATGCAGTGAGGCCTTTTGGTGCTGCCAGTGGTACGAAATGCCCCAAGATTGTGTCAAAGATATTGCCTATTGCATTATGCGCGCCCAAAAGCCACTTGGATTGACAGCTGGAGCTTTTGTTGTTTTTAGCAACAGTACTTTGACCGATGTCACCAAAACTTCAATGGGTTATCTTAGTATTTTAAGAAATTTTCTTAATGATTGATCAACATAACGCCAACATTGTTGTAGTAATTGTTTAAAATATATAATCGTTGCAGTTAAATTGTTTTTTTTTATTTCCCGCTAAAAAAATTAAAAAAATTTTTTTAACGAATCACAATAAAAAAAATGCTCTAAAAAATTATCATTAATAATTTTTACATGTGGAATTTTTTTATTAAATTTTTTTAATGATAAAAAACTTGACTCCTGTAACACCAATGATAAAAAAAAGCCCGCCATTTTTTGCCGGAGATATTTGAATTATAGTTCCAAAAACTCACTAGAGCGCGCGCGCGCGCATGTCAAATGTGTCTGTAGTTAAAAAATTTAACCTCAGTTCAAAGTTTGTTTACTAAACTAACAAAAAAAATTAAAATAAAACAAATCTATTTTTTTCAATGCATATTAATATATTTAATCCTTGTAAATATTATATATTATAACAAATATACTTTTGTCTGTATCATATATCTTTCTGGTAAGTAATAAATATTTATATTTTTTAAGCAATTTAAATTTTTACATGAAATTTAAATTTAAAAAAATTTTTCAGTGAAAGATTTTTAAAAATGTCTTCATCAGACAGTTCAGAAGAAGACGTATATGTAAACTCTGCTGCGCGTTACTTAGCCTTGAAGGCTAAGAGTAAAAAAAATTTTGGCGACACTGATGACAGTTTGCTGGATGATTCAATGGACATAGACTCGCCAAAAAAAAAAGAAGACAAAAAAAAAAAAAAGTCAAAAAGTGAAGAAAAAAAAGAACCGAGTCCTAAAAAATCAAGTTCTGCAGCTCCAATTCAGGATACGATTGTTGTCGATGACATTCCATCAAAACCAAACAGTCCAACGCCATTAATTGATCCGATAGTCATTATCGATGACACTCCAACTCCTAGGTTTGTTCTAAAGGTGTTAATTTTAGTACTGAAAAATTTTAAATTTATTAGAGCGATAATATTAATCATTTTTGTTTTTATAAGATCAATGCGCCGATCAGCAAAACGTTCTGGGCCAGTTACAAGATCAAGAGCCAGAAATAGTTTTGAACCAGAGCTGCCGATTCAACCAGTAATCATATAATTAATACAAGTAAACTTACTTATTTTATTTATATAAATTAATATTTTTTTTTTTTTTTTTTTAAGGACTTGCCTGCTATTGTATTAGACCCAGATGATTCATGTCCGTCGATTAATGATAGTATTGTAAGCCCATTTTCTGTCCGAAAAAATAATTATTATGATGACATAATATTCAATGAGGTTCAGGATGATGAATCATCTATTGAAGTTAAAATTCGATGGACATCTCGAGATGTTAAGCGATTTCAACTCGGCAAAGTATTTTTTTTTATTCTTCATAAAAATTTAAAAATATTTTAATAATTAAAAAATTTCAGGATGAAAACTTTTCCAAAATTTTTGAATATTTTGCTAACTTCGCCAAAGTGTCAGAGAGTCAAATATTGATAACTCGTGGGGATGATATTATCATGCCTTCAGATACTCCATCGTCAATAAATTTAAAAATAATCAATATTCTTGGTAAAAACTATGAAGATTTATTTATTTTAAAAACACCACTACTATTCATAAATTAAAACTTTCAGAAGGTGGGATCATAGACAAAAACATGGCGGATAACGTAGCTAGCGAGAAGGTAGCAGAGCCCGTCTGTAAAATAAAAATCCAAACTGGAGCCAAAAAAGGTCTTTCTTTCGACCTGAAACCCACCGAGCCTTTCCAAAAATTGTTCGAGTACTGCGCGGAGCAAAATAACGTCAGCGTGTCCAAAGTAAAATGTTTCTTCGACGGCGACGTAATTGAGCCGAGTGATACTCCAGAGGCCTTGGACATGGAAGATCAAGCTTGTATCGACCTCAAAATAATTACATAATTTCTGTTTTTATTTATTTATTTTTCAATTTGCATTTTAAATATTTTAATACACAAAATCACAAATTTTTCCTACCACGGCTGAGTTTTATACAAGTATTTATATTTTTTACTGAGTAATAAATTTGAAGTGAAATAAAATATTTTTTGCTTCAGTAATTTTCATTAATAATTATTTTTAATTAATTAAACTGGGTGCTTTGAGGTGTGCAATTTATTAAAATAATTTCAAGTTATTGTTTCGTTAATTTTAAACAAACAATTAAAATTTTTTTAATTATAAATTTTATTTTATTAAATCTTAGGAAGAAATATACAATTTTTTAATTAATAATTAATTATACACAAAGTAGAAATTTCCAAGCGCTCGGTACATTATTATAGTTCTCAGCATCAGTTACTAGATGGCGCCTCGCAAAAAATTGGAATAAAAGCGGAACAAGCTCTGAAACAAAAGAAGAAATGCCCAACATATTCTTCTCTGGATTTTATTCAAAATAAATATTAAAAAATCAAACAATAAATTTTATATCATCTGTTTCCAAAGGTGAGTTTTATTTCAAATATCAAGTGAACTATAAGCAAACTTTTATACGCCATGTTTTTTTTTATTTAAAAACTTAAAATACAAATTCATGTTTCAAGCTATTTTAAATTTGCAGGCTTTGAAGCAGAACAAAACAATAGCAAAAAGTTTCTTCCAGAGGTAGAGTATTTTTATTTAATTTAAAATATTCCTGGAAAGAGACAATTTCTGGTAAAAAACAAAGAAGAAATAAGACAATTGCTAAAGTTTGTATAAAATTTATTTAAAGCAAACATTCGAGTTTTATTTTAAATCTTTGTGAGGGACAAAAAACTCAAGACCACCTGGGGTGGCTATAGTTGCGGTATGTAAATTTTAGTTTGTGTTTTGAGCAACCATTGATCTTCTATTTTAATCTTTAAAGGCAAAAAAAATTCACCTGGCTCTATAGACGTCGAGAAGTAAAAATAATAGCAAGGAACTTTTGTTTTATTTTATCTTCCTGGAAGGTGGGGCAAAAAAGCGGCTAGAAGATAATTGCTTTAAAGTTTTATTGAAAACAAACGTATCGAGGGAAGAAAAATAAAACACAAGGCTATAGACCGCAGCAAAAAATATAATTGTCATGTGGATTTTATTTTAAATAAAAGTTTGCAGAGATGAAAAAAAAGCGGCTATAGATAATTACAGTTCCTTGAATTTATATTTCACAATAGGAATGAAATAAACTTTTTACAGGGGGAAGAATATAAAGTTTTGTATTTTTTTTTTAAACTTATATTTATATAATTGCAGGAGAGAAAGAGAGTGGTGTTCACGTTTGAGCTTGCAGGGCGGAGCTCCGCGATTCTATCGGCAACCTTCCTCTGAAGTTGATCTAGCAGCGAACATGGGCAAGAAGTTCAAGCTTCAAGTAAGACTTGGAATTATTTTGACTCTTCGTGGTTGCTAGTTAGTAACAGTTGATTAATAATACATTAAATTACAAGTGAATAATTATTTTTTTAGGATTCATGCTAAATATTACGCCCACACAGTTGTGAAAATTTATTTTGTGCTTTAGTGTAATATGTTAAATTTTTATTTGAAAATATTTTAGTCAATTTAATAATTTACTTCTTTAATTATTATTTTGCACAAATGTTGAATATCTAATTTCTTTTTATAATTTTCATTTTACAAATATTGAAGAAAGTTTAAAAACATCTAAATATTTTGTAGATTTTTAATAATTAAATTATTGTGAATAATTGCTTAAATAATAGAAAAATAATTACAAATGCAAATTTTTTTAAATATTTAAAAATAATAAATTCTTTTAGGTCATCATTTAATCTATTTCTTCTTTCAGTTGATGATGTGAATATATTTCTTCTTTCAGCCATTTACTGAATGGAATAGTTTTAAGTGATTATTTTGTAATTAATACTTTTGTTTTCTAGAAATAAAAAAAAATTTTTGTTTTAATCAGCTTTTTACAGGTTAAATTATTTTTAAACAAAGAAGAAATCAATTTTGCTATAGAAGAACTTTTATGAAAAATACTTACAACGTTATTGATCAACATCAATTAAATGAACTTAATATAATGGAAGTATTAATTAATTCTTCAATAATCATGAAGAAATTTTTTGAAAAAATATTTTCCTACAGGAATGACAAGTCTTTAAAAGAAAATAGAATAATTTATGAATTTGAAATTAAAAAAAATATTTTTTTTTTTTATTGCAATTGATTTGTAATAAAAATTAATTCCACGTGTGAAAATTAATAAAAATTACAAGTCAAAATTTTATTGTAATTGATTTATTAAAATTTTTAAAATTGACAGCTGACCGCTAACTTCAGTATTATAAATTGACAGCTAACAGCTGGCTTCATTTTCCATTTTCGCGATTTTTCGCGCCCCCTGTCGTCAGTTATTTTAAAGCTTCTGATCAATTGTTTACGTCACAATGACTGTTCTGTTGGTTATGGAGACTGGAATTTATAACGAATAGTGCTCCATAGGCGACTGCTTGAACATGAGTATAAAAAAAAAGATAACAAACTTAAAAACATCAACTTGATGGTCTATAAATTTTCGTATATACTGTGATTGATATATAATTGATAACAGTGTTTAAAACGAAGTATGACAAAAATACTCCAAGTTCATCGGTTGTCTGTTATCTATTGAACTCGAATAAAAATGTTTAACGTATCTACAATATACTATTCACACGCTCTTGTGTATCACCCATAATAATTTCAATGCACCTCATGCTATTTAAATTTGATTACGTACCTTCCACATATCAGCTTTTCAAAAGCCATGGATTTAAAATGAAAAAGGTCAGTAAATAAAAATTATCCACGCGGAAAAATCAATGGTCTGTATATAAATGTGTGGTTAAATTTAAATTTTGACACCACGTTCTGGTAGAAGTCCACGAGTCTCTGAATAAACCTCGTGATTAATTAGAGAAAACAAAAATGCATTCATCCAGTAACATTGGTCCGGATTATATTAGTCTGAATATCAATGATTTTGATATTAATTCTCGCATAACATCCAAAAGCCTCTGGAGGGTAAGCTATTTATATTTATTTTTTAGAAATAAAAATTTTATTTATAGACAATAATTCGTTTTCTTTTTTTTGACAGCAATGGAACCAGCTATCACGGTTTCAACGGAACATATTTTATATTTTATTTGGAACAGTATTAATTTTAACGTTTTATTTTTTATCTGGTAGTACGAATTCAAATATAGATTATGAAAAATTAAATTTAGTTAAAGGAACTTCTAATGCAGCAAAGGTAAATCTTCAATTTATGTAATTTTATGTGACACTAAAATAGCAGACGTCTGTGAGTTATTTTAGACGGGCTGAAAATTTCACTGAAAAAAAATTGCTAAAAATATGTACGCTATTTTTTTTTTTTTTTTTTTTTTTTTTTTTTTTTAAATATATATATATATATAAATATCTTATTAAAAAATTTTTTTCAGCAAAACTTGATGTTTTTTTTATCAATCATGATTTTTTCATCAGAAAAATTTTTAGAATTATGAAAATTGACTTTACATATAAATTATTCTCCGAATTTGCTATTTTATATCACAGTTCTGTCTATTTATCTGTGATGAATATTGATAAATTTAATCACATGTTATTTATTCTTAATTAATTAATAATAGCTGGAAGAGTTAGTCCTAGTAGACACTGGAGTCCACGCAGAACAGGTCGGTAATGCCGAGACGGGAGATCATGATGACAATGTAGATCACCTCGATCACGTAGAGAAAGAAAAAGCAGTAGACGCCCAAGTGATAGAGGAGCCTGAATTCCAGCCAGAAATAAATCAGCTGGATGATGACCAGATCGGAGAGCCCCCACAGCCAAAGCCGAACGTGGTAAAATTCAGTGGTCCTCAAAATGACCGGCAAAAAGCTGTCGTTAAAGCTTTCAAGCACTCTTGGGACGGCTATGTTAAATATGCATGGGGGCATGACAATATAAAACCGATCTCTCGGGGTTATCACGAGTGGTTCGGTCTAGGGCTCACTATCGTTGATTCTCTCGACACTATGTACATGATGGGTTTGAATGAAGGTAAATTATTAATGATTGATGATTCAATTATGGTATATCAACAATTAATAAAATTTGTTTTTATGTTAATGCAAAAAAAAATTTTTTTTTCTCCAAAAATTAAAAATTTCCCCCATTGAATTAATTATATAAATTTATTAAATTCCAGATTTTACAAAAGCTCGAGCGTGGGTCTCAGAAAATCTAAAATTTGACCTGAACCGCGACGTAAACCTCTTCGAAGTAACAATCCGCGTTCTCGGTGGTCTCTTAGCAATTTATCATTTATCCGGAGACAAGCTATTCCTCCACAAAGCAACGGACCTCGGGGACCGTATGATGCCAGCGTTTTCCACGAGCTCTGGAGTGCCTTACTCCGACGTGAACTTGGGCACAAAAAGCGCTCACAGCCCCAAGTGGGGGCCAGACAGCAGCACAAGCGAGGTGACGTCAATCCAATTAGAGTTCCGCGACCTGAGTCGCAGCACGGGTCAGCCGCGGTTTGAAGCAGCTGCTGCTAAGGTTTCCGAACACATACACAACCTGGAGAAGTACGACGGCCTGGTGCCGATCTTCATAAACGCCAACACCGGGCTGTTCAGGAAACACGCGACAATAACTTTGGGAGCTCGCGGAGACAGCTACTACGAGTATTTACTCAAGCAGTGGCTGCAAACAGGCAAGACGATTGATTATTTAAAAGAAGATTACCTCCTGGGTATCTCAGGAACGCAAAAACACTTGTGCAAACGCACTGCCAAAAACAAATACCTGTTCATAGCGGAGCTAGTGGGCGTTTCTAAGGACATGAAGCCCAAAATGGACCACTTGACTTGCTACCTGCCAGGCACTTTGGCTCTGGGGACTCACCACGGCCTCACTGAGGAGCACATGGCTCTTGCTAAGGAGCTCACGGCCACTTGCTATCAAACTTACGCAACCCAGCCGACCTTCCTGGCTCCTGAGATCACCTACTTCAATGTTCAAGGCCTCAATGAAGATGATAATCAACTGGACATGTATGTCAAGAGCACAGATGCGCACAATTTGCTCAGACCTGAATTTATTGAGAGCCTTTATTATATGTGGTACTTTACCGGAAACAAAACTTACCAGGATTGGGGCTGGCAGATATTCCAAGCGTTTGAAAATTTCACTAAAGTCGAGAATGGATACACCAGCATTGGCAATGTTCGCAATCCTCAGAACACTAGGCCGAGAGACATGACCGAGAGCTTCTGGTATGCTGAGACTCTTAAATATTTATACTTGCTATTTGATGACACCAGGCAGCTCATTGACCTTGACAGGTGGATCTTTAATTCGGAGGGACATCCACTGCCCATTTATGAAATTTAATAATGACTGAATTGAGTTTTTTTTTATGTGACTTAAAAATTTTTTTTGGCAATTGTAAAATAGAAATTTTTGGGGAATTTATTCAACTGAGAAGAAATTAAGTTGAATTTTTAATGCCAGTTTTGGTGGTGATACTGGAGTTAGCTGACAAATATTTTTTTTTATTATAAAATTACAATAAAAAAATTATTATTAAATTTTTCTAATAATAATTCAATTTCTATAAAATTATAAAAAAATTTCTGTCAGTTTTCTTCAGTGTCTTTTTTTAGTGACTTATTTTTTTTAGTTTGAAACATTCCATGTTTTATAAATCACTGGTTTTGGTAGAACGGAAGACGTAATATTTTTTAAATTAATTGAAATAGTTTTAATACAAAAAAAAAAAAATTAATTGTTGAATGTCTGCTATTTTTTAGTATCATCTTCAATTAAATCACTGGTTTAAGCCAAAAGTCTTTTTGGCATTACATTGCAATTTGTGTAGAAAACTCTAGTCTTTTTACAAACATATTAATATATCCAGAGTTAAAAAATATGATAATAATAGTAATAATTAATGATATTGATAAATTTAATTTATATATTATAAATATTAACAATCTGACTTCCGAAGAACGCACTTTAATATTTTAAACGGCATTTTACACTATAATTATTTAAAAATGACGAATTGTAAACTTTTTTATATAAGGATTTAAATAAGTAAATATTATTTGTACAGAATAGAGTATTGCGTAATTTAATAGGAATTATGTAAAAAATTATAAACAATTGTAAATTGTTTTTAATTTATAACGACTATTGATTTATCAATCAATAGTCTTTTTGTAAAATTATTAATTAATTAAACTGTATTTAATTAAATAAATAAATATTGAATATAAAAAATTAATTGATTTTTTTTTTTAATCAATCAGTCGATAAATAATTAAATTTTATTGATTTCTTTTTCAAAAATCTTGGAAAAAAATTTCTTGCGCGGTTCAGAATAATATTTTCAAAAAATCCCGCTTTCAGAAAATTGGCGCTGTCAGTCATTTTTTACGCCGCCATTAAAACCAGCCTTTAACTATCTCCAGTTTTTAAGCCAGCTGTTTATTGAAAATCTTCTGTCAAATATCAATGACAAAAATTACACCCATCGACAATTGAAAAATATCTTCTAATGTCAAAAATAATAATCAAATCTATTAATTAATTAATTTACAAACAATGAAGTATAAATTAATATTCATTATTTCACTGACTTACATTTCAGTGGTAGTGTGTCAGGTTAGTTATTTGACCTTTTTTATTTAATTATTAATTAGTAATTGTTGTAATTTTTAAGACATTTAAATTTAGTATTTTATTAACAAATGAATTAATTTAGGCGAAATCTTACGATGACAAAAGATGCAAATGTATATGTCCAAGTATTTCTTCTGTGATCAACACGACAACACCATCGAATCCAACAAATAAACGTATGAATTTCATAGGAAATGTTTCTCCATCTGATTGGTAATTGTCAATTTTTTTTTTTTTTTTTTTTTTGGAATGTTTAATAATTTTTTTTTTTTTTTTTAGCAATTGTGACGGAGTTGTACTCCCAAAAATTAAAGATCAGCTGAATGGACAAGAACTTATTTTTTGCCCACGGTGTGAATGTAAATATGAAAATCGTAATACAACAATCATTAAGGTATTTATTTTTTTATATTAAAAAATTTTTTTAATTAATTAAATTATTTTTAAAAAATTACATTTTTAATTAAAAAAATTTTTCCATAAAAAAAACTTATAAAAATTTTTTAATTATTTTCTAAATTTATTTTTATTATTATTTATGACTTTTTCTTTTTTTAATTTTCATGAAAATTAAATTAACCGACATTTGAAAATTTTTATAATTTATTTTATTGAATAATAATTTTTAAAAAATTAAAAATCTATTTTTTTTTTTTTTTTTTGAAAAATAAGGACTAAAAAATTATTTTAACAAATTAGTAATTTTTTAAATAAATTTTTCGTGTAATAATTTATTTGTTAAAAAAATTCTAAAAATAATTTGGTATTTATAACAACAATATTAAACACAATTTTTCCAGATAGTTGTTATTATAGTAATATGGGTAATATCATTACTTGTCATCTACATGCTGTTCTTAATCTGTCTTGAGCCGTTATTAAACAAACGTCTGCGTAAAAGTAACAGTGGAGGTGGCTATGAAGAGCATACAAATGAAGACGTAAGAAATCCTCTTATATTAAATTAAATAAAATTTAATTTGAATTTAAATTTAAATTTAAATTACTGAAAAAAAAAAAAAAAAAAAAATTGACAGGACGAAACAATAGCGTCCAACGCTGCGGGTACTTCTCACGCCATGGGAGTTCGAGGGAACGTGTTAAACCGCGTAGGTCACCAACAGGACAAATGGAAGCGACAAGTTCGCGAGCAGCGTCGCAATATTTACGACAGACACACTATGCTGAATTGAGCTGAAAAGTTAAAATTATTAATATTGAATTGTATAAAAAAATTACCTTAAGTTGTTACTATGGATTAATTATAATTATAATTATAATAAGTGATAAAGATTTATAATTAGATCAGACATATTTTTTTTAATGATTAAATATTTTGATTTACATAAAAGAGATAGACACACTTAAATTTTTATTCAATAGAAATCTAGTCGTGACAAATATTTGGTGCATGGTCAGATCTGTCAACGAGTACACAAGCACACAATTTAAATATGCTTTTATTATTGCAAATAAACTGTAAAGTCACATTAATTATTCAATTAAATAAATAAAATTAATGTTTTTTTTTAATTATTAAATAATTGATGAATTATTGAATTTTGTTCTTTGGAAGAAATTTTAGTTTATGCAGCGACCGACTGAAAAGAAAACATTTTTTATTAATTTAAGATTAAAAAAATTTTTTTTATTTTGGTAATTAATTCAACAGACATCTGACAGTTTTTAAAATTTTTCTGATAATTAAATTGCATTGTATTTTCTTAAATATGAACGTTTTTTAAAATATAAGCTCATTTCGATGTTACACTCATCAAGAGCTTTCATTTGAGTACCCACATGCATTTTTATATTTTTTTCATATATACATGTATATAAATATATAAAATATATGAAAAATTGATGTGGGTACTCAAATGAAAGGTCTCGATGAGTGTAATATCGGGGTGAGCTTATATCTTAAAAAATGTCAGTAGTTGACAAGATACAAGGTCATTTCTTAATTACGTCTAGATTTAGTTTATCAAAAAAAAATTAAAAAAATGTCAAGTGTCAGTTAATTTAATTGTAATAAAAAATTACCTTAGCCATGTCGACTCCAGCTAGAGTTTTAACTAATTCAGGAACACGCGTAACAATATTAAGAACTTCTTCAGTAAGCTTTTCAGCTCCAATGCTTCCAGAGCCATTAGAAACCATTGTGATTTTTTTTGCTTGAGATAAAGGGGCAGCTACTTCAGCAGCGACCTTGGGTAGAGTTTCAAGCATCATGTCGACCATAGCAGCATGCCCGTATTCATTCCAAGCAGCGGCTTTTTTGGCCATCTGACTAGCCTCGGCCTTGGCCTTAGCTTCAATAGCAAAAGCTTCAGCCTCTCCGCGAATCCTGATCGCTTCAGACTCAGCCTCGGCCTCCATTACGAGTCTCAATTTATTGGCCTCGGCCATTTTCTCAAGGCGGTATTTCTCCGCGTCAGCTGGACGTTTTACTGTCGCGTCTAACTCGCGCTCACGGCGCACCATTTCTTGAGCTTGCACAGCAATTTCTTGACCACGCTCGATAACTTTAACCTGCATTTGTTCTTCCATGATCCGCTGCTTCGTCTTGGCTGCTTGGAGCTCAAACGCCATTTCTGCCTCTGCTTTCTGAAGAATATAAAAGTTTGAAATTTTTTTTAACATTTCTTCTTTATTTAAAAGAAGAAATATATTTTTTTTACCTTTGTTTGAACTTCGACATCATAAGCTGCTTTCTTCAATTCAAAGTCTCGCTGTGCTTTAGCAATTTCAGTGTTGTTGAGAAAACGCGAGGCCATGCGTTGTTCTTCAGCAATAGCTTCACGCATTTGCGCATCTCTTCGCGCTTCAGCTTCTCCAATTCGCGCATCGCGCTTTACTTCTGCTGTTCGTGCCATACCGAGGGCTTTTAAATAACCCTAAAAACATCAAATTTTAAATAAATAAAATATATATTAAAAAAAAATTAATTAAAGCTATTCTTAGACTGTATATTCTTCTTTAATAATTTTTATGACTTTTAAAAATATTTTTTTTTTAATTTTAGGCAACAATTGTAAAAATTTTTTATGTAATCATTGCAAAAATAATATTTTTAATTAATTGCAAGTCTATTTTATTAGAAATAATTGAAATTTTGTTAAGAAGTTTCATTAGACATCAAAATGGCGGTATGATTCAAAATGGCGGGTCTTTAACTTAGAAAACTAACTTCAGCACATTCGAATGGCTGTTGGTAAGAATGGAATTTTTTTAATAATTTTTGGTGGGAAAATTTAAATTGTAAAAAATATGTAAATAGTGAAAATTGAAGTAATAATATTTTTAAAAAATAAACTAGTGCAAAAAAAAAATCTTTTCTTTGAATTGACATGAAGAAATTAAAAAAAATAAATAAAAAATGCAATTTTTTAGGACAAATTTGTTTGTTAAATAAAATTAAAAATGGCCAAGTGAGTGTTAGCTTTAATGTCATTGAAAAATATTAAAAAAAAAAAAAAAAAATAGAGATTACTGTCTAAGAACGCTCTTATATTAATACACACGGTGAAAAAAATAAATTTTTATAAAACAGCATTATTCTAATAAAAATTCTAAACTAAAAAAAATTGTATTAATTGCTAATTAATTCTAATTGCAAATTAACGCATAAAAATGGTTAGATTTGATAATGATAATAAAAACAATAAAAATAAGAGAGAAGTCATGCATTAACATACCTTAGCCCCCTGTAAGTAAAGAAAACAAATAAAAATCAATTCAATATCATAATTATCTATATTAAAATATTAATCAATAGTCAATTAATAATAGTAATAATAAAAGCATCAACTAATGAGCTCATAACAATCTAAGGGTGATGACTTTAAAACTATGGGTTGGTATGTTAAAAAAATCAATACTCATGCCTCTCTCAGTAAATGGAAATTATGTCTAATCATTTACTAGATAAGATAATTGGTAAATAAATAAATAAATAAATATATAAGAGAAAAGACTGTAGGTTTATTATTTTAGATCTAATCACCTCTTCGTCGCGAATATCTTTCAGAGTGTATGACACCACGGTGATTCCCATGTTGACGAGGTCGCTACTCGCGACTTCGAATACTTCTTTGCTGAATTTCTTACGGTCTTTATAAATTTCTTCCACTGTCATGCTGCCCATTATTGCACGCTGATGGCCCTCAAGTGTTACCAGGGCGATGTTGTGAATTTCGTCTTCGTTTTTTCCGAGAAATTGTTCGCAAGCTGTTGATAACATTTCTTCATTTTGTCCTTGGATTTTCACCTAAAAAATTTTTTTTAATCTCCTAATAATATATCAACTAGTATCAATAATAATAATAACAATAATTAAAAAAAAAAAAATTTTTTTACTTATAATTTTTATTGATTTTAGTATCATAATTTTTTTTTTTATCTAGATTGTACTTCTCATTGATTTTTCGCTAATTAACCCCTTGGGCATAATAATAATAATTATTATTATTCTTAATTAATTTTTTATGATACTAAAATAAAAATAAATTAGTTGTCAATTTTAAAAATTTTTTTAACAAATTAATTACAATAAAAAAATGCTTCTAAAAATTTTTACTTGTAATTTTTATTAATTTTCACATGTGAAACTTTTTAATAATTTAATTGCTCCAAAATTAAAAAAAAAATTTTTAACATTTGTAAATTTCAGTGTTATTAAATATGCACAAAGTTGCAATGAATAAAAATCTTTAAACTCAGAATCAAGATAAAATAAAATGACATGCAATCTTTAGGTATTAAATTAAAAAAAAAAAAAAACGTACTAAAAATCTCTTGATACGTTAATAAAAAATAAAAATAAAATAAATTACCTGTGCAATCCCAGTAACTGAAATAGGTACACCTTGACAAGTGTAAACAGTAGGACTCTCAACTTGTAGTGTCATAGTATTTAATGAAATTCTAAAAAATAAACAAACAAAATTATATAACTCGGAAGCCTGACAGCTGCAATAATGATGATGATAATAATAACAATTGAATAATTACTTTTGTACTTGTTGAACAACCGGCCACACGAATACTCTCCCTCCAGGTACCAGCAGCGGTTTTCCATAACAGCATCCTGAAAGAATAAAAGTAAATAAACAAACCCAAGGTCACAAAAATAAATCCCTGATTTATCTTTTAGGTTATAAAAGCATTAAATGACAGGTCAATCAATTTAAATGAATTAAATGGAGGTTTAAGTGGGAGAATAAATTACCTGAAACAACAAGAGCCTCGTTGGGACCACAAGTAACAAACCCACAACTCATATTTATTTTGGTCGGCTTACCACGCCCGTAATTACGCTCGCGAATTGTGAATAGTATTTATATTTAAATTTAATCAAAATATATTTATTTATTTTTAGTAGCAAATATATATATATATATATATATATATATATATATATATATATATATATATATATATATATATATATATATATATATATAATTAAAGAAAAATATAATTCGAGAGTCTAGACGCTGTATTGCGCTGTTCTACTGACGCACTAACACCAACAATCCGAATGCCGACACTACACTCCACATCTACGTGGCTCAGTATACATATATTTACTTGACGCACTAGCTTGTTATGTTGTCATCAACTTCATGTGTGTAATTTTTGTCACAGTGTGCGTAGATTGTCATGGTGGTGACGTCAGTGAGCTATAGGCTATAGCGCCGGCGTAGTTTAAATTCCTAGCTACTATACTCCGCTCTGACTGTACTGCTACGCCGTGACAATGATTATTGGTTCTCCCTCGGACATAAAAAAATTATTGCCTCAAGCTTTTTACCACTTATTATTGTCAATGTTGATATTTGATGGGACTAATTGATAATATTTTATTCATTTTTAACGAGAAAAATTAATTACGCAATAGGCGTTGAATTTTTTTTTCTTCTTTTTAAAATATTCATTGATTTTATTTAACACAAATTGACATTAAAAATTTTTTTAGTATTTTGTAGCTGTTAAATTATATAAAAATTTTTACGTGTGAAAATTCATAAAAATTACAAGTAAAAATTTTTAGCAGCATTTTTTTATTATAATTGATTTATTAAGAAATTTTTAAAATTGTCAAATATCTGCTAAATTAATTTTAATTAAATTATTTATGTTAAGTATTAATTATCATACTTAATCTTTGAACTTTAATCATTTTTTTAAGTAATTTTTAGCTATCAAATATTACATAAAATAAATATTATTTATAAAATTAAATTTTTTTTATTAATTAATAAATTAAAATCTTCTAAATTGTTTTTTAAATCTCTCATAATGATAATCATCCGTCGCCTTTTCAGTTCCTTCTTTATTTTTTTTCTTTGAATCTTCTTCAGTTTTTCTTTTATTATATAAATCCCTTTTAGCTTTTTTCACTTCATTGTCATCAATGTTAACTATAAAAAAAAAAAAATTAATTATTTAATAACACTAAATTAAATTAATTAATTATAATTTACAATAAACTTACATCTATTGTGTTGTACAAAATTCACGGCCATATTAGTGGGTACAAATTGCGACGGCCCGTCTTGCTTTCGATGTTTTTCCCACAGTAATTTTAATTTAGCTTCCTCGGTAGCTTCAATGTTTTTTATCTTAGCTCTAAAAAAAGAAAATAAAATAATTTTTATTAAAAAATTAAAAGTCTAATTTTAGTTACTTACTCTATTCCTAAATCAACTTCAGGAATTCCGGATAACATTTGGTTGGACAACATTTCTTCGCTCTTGTGAGTGGAACTCAGTCTTAAATGCTCAGGAACTGCCTGCAAAGCTGCTTCTTCAGGCGAGCAATAATTATTTTTGTCACTATCCTGTGGATTGTCTGAATTGTTACTCAAATTATTTTTTCTTTTTGTCAACTCTTTTTCGATGTACTTCAACCTGGTACAAAATATTTATAAATATAATTAGAGTAATAAAATATTTTTTAAACAAGACTAAATAAATTTATTTAATAATAATAATAATAATAATAATAATAATAATAATAATTAAATAAATAAATAACTTACATTTCTTCATCTTCATCTCGTTTGTTAGTTTCTGCATTAAATTGGGTACCGATACCCGTGTCATAGGCATCATCTTTGACCTTAGCATTCTTAAGATTTGCCAAGTTAACCATGCCACCAGTTTTGACATTAAATGGATCTGATGACTGTAAAAATAATTAATTAATTTAAATAAAATTTTATTTAATATAAATGTCATAAATAATTATTAAAAAAAAAAAAAATACTTACATTAACTACAGAATCACCACTGACTTTTTGTCCAAGAGCTAAACCTATAACATTAACTCCCTTGGGTTTCTCACGGAGTTTTTGAATTATTTTTGTTTCTTCAATCTTGCTCCTATAATTAACAATTTAATTAATTTTATAGAATAATTTATGACATTAAAGTTAGCTGTCACTTGATAATTTTTTTTAATTTTTTTCTAACAAATAAATTTGCTCCAAAAAATTATTTTTGAAAAATTGTTAAGTTACTGCTAACTTTAATGTCATGAATAATTTTGATAATAGTAATTAAATAAATAAATAAATAAATAAAGTACATACATAACTGAATCATTTTTATCATCATCACTGTCATCACTTTCAACTTTTCTTATCCTCAATGGAATGTTACGTTTCTTCTTTTTAAATTCTATTTTCACAGGCACTTCTTCTGAGGTACTCATTTTAAAAATTATTAAATAATTTATTTGTTATTATCAACAATTTTACTTGATAAATTCTAACCTAAAACTCCACTTAAAATTTTATAATTTATTTTTTTTTTTTTTTTTTTAAATCAGCTGTTCAAAATTTATAACTTTGATTTTCAGTGATGAAATGATAATTTTTAATTAATCAAAGTATTTTAATAATTTAGTTTTCTTCTTTTGTAAATTTTGGAGTTACTTTATTGTTGTTGGTGTTATTATTTACAGTAAATACTTTGTAGATACATGTGATGGCGCTCAATGTGCGCATGCGCGCAGCTAGACTAAAAAGAGAAAATAGAAATAGGTCAAAAATATAAATTTATTTTTTTAAGTAATAATTAATAAAATTAGAGTAAATAAAAGCAATTAAAAGCTTTTAGAGTATTTTAAAATTAATAAAAAAATAATTACAAAAAAAGTAAAGAATAAATTTTAAGTTTGGAAAAAATAGTAATTGCTATAAAATTACTTATAAAAATAAAAATATGTCAATTTAATAATCTGTAGCTTAAAAATCAAATGTATAAACAAACTATAGAACACAACATGCATTCTTTCCCACCATAGCGCGCCCCGCCCGTCCCTGCTATCGTTATTGTATCGTTTAGGTTTAGTCAACGGACACAACTTACAATTTGTAATCAAGTTGCACGTTTACAAGATCTGAAAATTTATTTTTTTATACTTTCTTCCTTCAAAGGAGCAAATTTTGTCACATACAGTTTGCTCACTATGTAACCGAACCACTACGACTGAAAATATATAAAAGAAAAAAATTACAAAAATCTAAAATTATTAAAACCATCATTGGGCGCGGTTTGTACGTGAGTAACCACTTGTTAGCTTTTACACAAATAATAAATATGTAATTATTTAATGAAACTAAAATTAGCCGACAGCGAAAAATTTTTATTAATTGAATTAGCAATAAAAAAATATTTTAAAAAAATTGCACGTATAGTTTTTCAAAAAAAATTCTAAAAAAGTTTAGATGTCGGCTAAATTAATTTTCATAATTATTTAATGTAATGTAAACTTATAAATATTAATATTTATGTTTCAGAAGTAAGTGATAAAATTAATAATATTTTAAAATGTCAGTTTTGGACGACCGCGAGTTGTATAAAAACAACACTTATTTTACAGAACATATTTATGGAGATTTCACACCTTTTTATGCAATAATTGCTGTCGTTTCTTTGATAGGTGGAACTATATTCATCCTTAATATCATCTGCTGCTGGTGTTCGCCCTATAAAAGTTATTGGAACGACCGTCATACTGGTAATTATTTATTAAAATTTTTTTTCCAAAAATTAAAAAATTGTCAAGATGTGAAAAAAATTTTTTAAGTATTTTTTTTTAATTTATTTAATGGTACTTCTTAAAAAGAAGAATTAATTTTATTTTGTTTAAAAAATTAAAGGAAATCGCTGGATATCTTCTTTCTGGGTAGTAACTCCTCACAAAAACCCACCTCTGGATTTATCAGAACTGAGCCATCGCATCAAGCACCAAATAATCGACGAAAAGTTTTACTACCCACCATCAGTAGTCGGGGACGAAGAAATTCCATACCCTGACTCAAGACTCGACACACCGCTGCCCCAAGAATACATGGAATTACAAAAACGAGAGAGTGATATTTAATTCAAGCCCTTTAAATAAATTTAAAATTCAAATTAATCTACTCTCTGGTAATTTATAAGTCTTCAGTAATTAGTACATCATAAAATGGGCTTACACATATTCTGGCCAGCCAGCGCCTGCCTGACGCTCTTCGTCGTCGGCGTGATAATGATTCTCATCAAATACGGGCCTAGTATTTGCGGACGAGGTCAGGACTCGCGGTACAAGCAGAAAGAGTACAACGAGGAAGATGAAAATAGTCAGGCTTACGCCCGAGAAATTTCGGAATCAGTGGCTTGAATAACGAAAATTAACTAGTGGCCTCATCACGTACCTTTTATATAGATATTTTTTAACTCACTTTTATATTTTATTGTAATAATTAATGAAAATTTTCCGTCCATTATGTAAATTTTTTACATAGAGCTTATTGAATCTCTTAATATTTATAATGCAAATGTTTTAGATTTTTTTACACTTTTATTTGTATTTTTATTGTGAAGAATATAATGAAATAATAAATTAAGGATTATTAAAATTAATGATTATTTTTTTACATTAGTTAATAATTTTTTTTTAATTATATTTAAATTTTATATTTATTAAATTTAATTAATTGAATTTTTAGTTAATCTTCATTTTATAAAGAAGAAATCAAAATATATTTTTTATTTATTTTATTGACAACATCTTATTATTGTTACATGTTTTTAATACGTAAGTTAATTACATTATACAAGATTTATTTAATTAATACATTAATTATTAATAATTATTGATTAGTTTAATATTTTTATTAATTAAATAGTCGAATGATGGAATGAGTTGTCCAACTTGGAATTTATAATTATCATTAAAACAATAATTAGAGTAGCAAGTGAGACCGTCTAAGGTTATAGCAGGATTTAATTAATCTCTACGCATCTAAAAAGAAAGTATATTAATAATAACAATATTACAATTGTTATAAATTTAATTAATAGTGTAATTAGTTGATTCTACTGTTATTTTATAATAAAAAGAACTGCTAGATGGCACAAAGATTATTTCTTCTTTCGCGCTATGTTACAATGCATTGAATAACACTGATTAACATACGGATTTATTAATATTATCAATCAATTAATTAATAAATGATATTATTCATTAATTTTCACAATTAAAGTCATTAAAATTAGCATTATTGTATATTATTTTACATACAATAATGAAGAATATATGGAATTTTAAATCACGATTTAATTTAAACGCGTTAATCTTAAATTATTAATTGTTACAATGATATGCTGTTAAATATGTAATTTAGTACTACATAAAAGTAATGTAGCATTGAGTACATGTCCATAAATTTTTTTTTTCCTTTTTTAATTTCGTTACTAAACATTGTAACGCATACAATTGTATCATAAAATTGAAAGATTATTATCGAATATTTTATTAATAATTAATATTAATTATTATTTTTATTTTTTTTTTTTTATTGAGTAATTTGAATTTGATTTTAATGCTCAATAAAATTGAGTTTTAATTAAATTTAAACAGATTATTTATTCAATTATATCGTTGTCACTTGTTAATAACTATTAACACTTTTTTTTTTTTTAAATCAATAATGAGTACAAAAAAATTATTATTTTTCTTCTTCAAGATTTAGAGATTAAAGACAAATATTTTCTATACTTTTAAAGTATATATTACTTCAATAATAATGATAATATATTATTGTACATTATTTTATTGTATCGAGTAAAAAAAAATTGAAAAAAATTTTTTTTTCCTCACCGTCAAAACGTTAACAATAGTTTTTTTTCTTTTTTTTTTCTTTTTTGTATAATATCTTCTGTAAAATAAATGCCATGGCTTATAAATGTTTATTATTATTATTATTATTATTATTATTTTTTGTTATATTTTAGTGCGTCAGTCAGTGTAATATATTTATATTTATATATAACATTATGATATTTATATATAATATTATAACGCTATTGAATTATCGATTGCCAAAAAAAGACGGGCTTACGATTATTATTATTATTATTATTTTTTTTTTTTTTTTTTTTTTTTTTTTTTTTTTAATTGTATAGCTTTTTGTTGACTGTTTACTGTTTTCCAGTCTTTCTATTGCGATCGGCTGAAAATAAAACCAATTGCCAATTAAATATAATTAAACGACAGATAAATATATATATTTAATTAAAAATAAAATACCTTTGGTGACTTTTTTCGAGCTTGCAGCCTCTGGTTTACAGCTTTTGGTAATGCGACGCATTTGGTCGCATGATGAATCGCTATTGGCTTTTAAATTATCCACTCGTGTCATTGACATATTTACACATGCACTGAATGTTCCTTTGTCATAGCGACACGCTAAATTACATTTTAATTAAATTTATTAAGAAAACCAATTAATACAAAGATTTTAAAAAAAATACTCGGAAAGTTAAATTAACATTTTAATTAATGTCTCTTTCACAGACTTTGTTAAGGCGAGTGATTTAATAATTTATTATCATTTAAAAAAAAATAACAATAATAATTTTTTTTTTAATTTAAAACATAAATTTCTATTATTAAATAATTAAAAATTAATCTAATAAATATTTTATTTACCTTTGCCTTTTTTGCATTTCTTCTGAATTGTTTTAGTTTGTTCACAAGTTTTGTCTCCTTTTTTCAAACTCAAAGTACGTGTTCGCATATTTGTTTTTGGATCGCATTCATTCCATTCGCTTTTTGAATATCTACAACTTGATCCATTACTTCCTGATGCTACAATAAAAAATAAAATGTTACTTCTTTTTATAAAAAAAATTAATAAATCACTTAAAAAATTAAATTTGTTTTAAAAATAAAATTATAGTATTTATTAAAGAAAATTTAAATATTTTTAAATAAAGTAATAAGTAATTCATTAAAGAAGATGATAGTTTAGTTTAAAAATAAATATTACTTTTTGTTCGTATATTTATATGAAATGAATAACGAGGATAATAATAGCAAAGAAGAAAAAGAATATAAATATCGGATATTTTCCTGATCCTTAGAATAAATTTTAATAACATTGATCTTACAAAACTTTATTTAATAATAAAAAAAAAAAATCTCTGAACATTATTAAAATGGAATTTATAAAATCTTTAACTCAATTTCAGAGTACAAAGTATAAATAATTGAAATAATATTCTTGAAACATAAATGAATAAATTAGTTAATTGGAAAAACGAATCTGAGTATCTTATAATAATAAAATGTGCATCAAATCAAATGACTATAATAAAATAAATTATGTGAAAATATTATGATGGAACGTACCACGGTCTTTAGTACCTCGTACAGTTCGCACGAGTACTTCTTTGTCATCTTCTTCCTCCCATACATCGGATTCAGCTCGTGCCGTAATTGCCATTATTGAGAGTACAACTCCCAGCAGCAATATTAAGCTCCACCACAGCTTCATTGTACCTACCAATAAAAAAAAAAGGATTATATTTAGTTTACATAATTCATTTATTTAAATAAATAAACCCAACAGTTTAAGCCATTAAATCAAAAATTTTTGAAATTTTTTATTAATTAAAAATTATATCTAAAAAACTATTTTTTAAATTTTCTACATGGGAAAATTTTTATTTTAATTTTTTAAATATGATTTTTCAATAAAATAAATTATAAAAATTTTTAAATATCGGCTAATTTAATTTTCATGAATTTTTGCATCATATATTAATTATAATGGTTAACTTTAAGTTAAAAAAATAAATATTATTAATAATATTTGTTGATATATTGTATTATGATCTTCAATCTCCTTTTGAAATACAGCTTCTCTATTTCTTCCCTGAAATCTAAAAAAAAAATTCAAATAAATTAATTAAAATAAATAAAAACAATGCAAGTGTAATTACAAGCGTTGTCTATATTCTTCCCAAGTGCTCTTACAGTTCTAAAAAACTAAAAGTGAAAGACGACTAAAGGAATGTCAACAAGTACGTGAAAGAATCTCAACAAGATCTTGAAGCAATCCTACAATAAAATAAAGAACAAAAAAAAATTTTTTTTTTTCAATACTTTTATGGAGAATCCACTCTCCAAATAAAGTATTATTACTTTTAATATAAAAATATTATTAAATCCATATTCTTCTTGATGTCCATTTAAACCTTTTGTTTATTTGGTTTTTATACGATTATCGTATTTTTTATCTCTTCCTCTTCCTATTCAATATCATATTATTTTACTTAACTTTACTCTCTTTCTTTAATGTCTATGTACGTAGATGTTTTTACATATTATATACTTTTTATAAATTTTAAAATAAAAGCCAGAGCTGTTACGGCTCGTTGACAATGTAATCTAAATGGTATGCTAGACGGGCTGAAAAATAATCCGTACAAAATAGCTGAGAGTACAGCTGAAACAAATTTATCCATCCATGTGTACAGAACATATATAAATATATAAATATATATATATACAGTAACGAGATGTATGATATGTTATTTCGTTGGCAAATACTCGGACAACTCCGGCACGGGGTTAACGATCGGACTAGTTGACGCAAGTCATCAAGTTGCAATTCAATAAAAACCACAACTACACCTTTTATTTTATTAATCTAAAACATTTATCAAAATTTATTTCTTCAATTTTTACAATCCTATTTTTGTTGAAATTCATTTTATTTTATTTTATTTTATTTTTTTTTTTTTTTTTTTTTATTAATTGTAAGACTAAAATAGATTGGTCATTTTTTTTTTATCAAGGTCAATAATGATAATAAATTTAATCTATTTATATTTAGTGACGAATATTGTCATGGTACAGCGAGAAGAGAACAAGTGAATAATCAACCGCGCGTTGGTTATATACACGAGTGAGCTGGGATCGATAAGCCCCATAATCTCTAATTATTTTTTAGTTACTATTCCAACTGTTTTAACATTAAAATAATTATTTAATTAATTTTTATTGAATTTATTTTAAAGAAGAAATGATAAAAAAATGAGAAGAAATACTAACAAAAAATAAATATGTAAAAAAAATTGTTTTAATGCTATTAATTAATTTTTTTTTAATTTTGACTAAAGAAGAAATAAAAAAAAATTATTGAATAAAATTGAGAAGAAATAACAACAAATAGGATTATAAAAATATCAAAAAGGTTTGCGCAACAAACCCCATCCCTTAAAATGTAACCAGAGTAGTCTTATCTAGAGAATAGATATCTAGAAATAAAAGTAGCAGCTGCTGGCAGCACTCTTACTCTTTTATATATATTTCTTCTCTACAGCATCGACTATTCTATCTCTCGGCGTATTGTTCACTGACCCGAATTTAAATTTTCCCAGTTGAGCGGCTAAAAATATAAAATAAAAAAAAAAAAAAAAAAAAAAAAAAAAAACATTAAAAATGTTACTTTTCTCAATCTATTTTGATATACGCTTTGTTAGTAATTTTTAATCCACATGTTCACTGCACTAATCAGTTAATTAATTATTGATAATTTAAATTAATAAACATATTTATAATTATAAAATAATAAATATAAATATTTAGTAATTTATACTGGAGATATTAGCGTAAAAAGAAAGATATGGAAGAAAATCAATTACTATTTCAGCAGCATTCCACCAATAGTGTAATAATTATTATAGCTGAGAATTAAGGCTAATAATGATAACAAACGGGAAGAAGCTGATGAATAGACCCAGTGTTATAATTATTATTATTAAATAAAATTAATCACTCACTGCGTAAAACTAGTTGAAAAAATAAATTTTTGTCGGATGATCTTTTAATGGTATGAATTATTATTATTGTTTTTTTTAATTTTTTATTGGATGTCCAGTTTAATGGAACAATTTTTTGTTATATTGTTGACCTGTATTTTTCTTCAGGCATAAAAAAAAATTACCGTCAATTTAGATTTAAATTTGTCAGTAAAGATTAATTTGACTGAAAAAAAAAAAAAAAAAAAAAAATAATTTGGACGGCCTAGACCAGGACTCGAACCTGGATTTAATTATTATTATTAGTGTTATTATTGACAAAACTTACCTGCGATAAATGCTGAAGAAATGAGAAGCTAACTGTGATCTTGTTTATTTAATCTTATTATAGATTTAACAAAAATATCGAGTGCACAAAGCTCGCGGTTTATGGTAGATAGTTGATACACTGAGTCTGAGAGTAGAGGTGATAGACTCTTTTCTCTTTTCTGGTGGTACTTTTGCTACTGGGAGATGATTCGCGTGGAGAGCGGCTGCGCGTTGTGCTGATGTAGTCAAACAGAGACTATTCAGCTCGACTCTGTACTGCTCGAGAACAACAAACTCTGGACTGAAACTCTTTGGCTCTACTCGGGGTTTGCTCCTGTACACAATTTTATGGATATATATGTATATATGTATAAATGTATGTAGTCAGACACAGACATACTTATTTGGAGCTGCAGCACAGTAGATTTGTGGCAAAGCTTACCTATACACAGACAAAAGGGAGAAACACTGGCCTCCCACTCGCTTTTGTCCATTTCTCGTGGCATGGACCAGGCTGTTGTCGATCTCGTTCTCGTTCTCGAAATCGACTTCTCGTTTCCCTCGCACGGTAGTATTGATGCAGATGGATCATGCGAGATGGATGTGTATTAATGTTTCATGGGCTAGCTCGTCAGTGTGTGAGTGCCGAATGACGACGGAGTAGAGATGCTGAATGCAATACGCCCCCATGCCGTCATCCCGTACCATGTTCTGGGTAAAGTTTTGCAGAAACACTCAACTACACTGCGCTCATCTCTTCTTGATGTTGAGAAAACAAACGTAAACACTGAAATAACATTGCAGCTGAGTGTCTACTCAGGATCTACGTAAATTTATCTTTTTCTTTTTATTTTTGGGTCTAAAAAAAATCTTTTTGTTAAAATCGACGCGAGTTTGACAGAAATTTTCATTTTTTTAAGATTTTATTAAAAAATTCCACTTGAGAACATTTTAAAAAGTTAGTAGTTTAGAATTTTATTACAGTAACTAATATGACACTGAAGTTGATCATTTTTAGAATTTTTTTAACCAACAAATTATAGCCAGAAAATTTATTTATTTAAAAGTTTCATTTTTAAAAGTTCTGAAAAATTATAAATGACATTTTTATCAATAATTTTCTATGCCTACCTGATTTTTCAAGAAAAATAAAAAAATTGTCAACTGTTTGCTAACTTCAGGTTCATTTTATATTATAACACCGAAGTTGCGGATATGAGAATTATTTTTTAGCATTTAAATTGTTATTAAAAAATTTCACATGTTAGAGTTAAAAAAAAAATTATTATTGATAATTTTTAGAAGAATATAATTATTGTAATTGATTTTTCATAAAAATTTCAAAGAAGAACAGCTGTTAGGAGATGAGTATTACTAAAAATATTAAAAAATAATTTTGCGGCTTTTTTTGGAACTAAAATTAACAATCTGTCATTTTTTAAATTTTAATATCAATTAAATTACTACAAAAATATTTTAATAAAAAAAAAAAAAAAAAAAAATGCAAGTGGAAATTTTTGTAATTGTTTAAATTAATTTTAATTTTGTTTAAAGAAGTTTAAAAAAACTATTAATATAAATTTTGAAGATGTTTTATTTGGTAAAAATGGCTGCTGATTTAAGTGTCATTTTTTTAGGTTAGAAAGAGAAGAATAAATACTTACAAAAAAAAATGGAGTTGAATAAATAAATAAAAAAAAATTTCAAGGTGAGAAATTTCAATTTTGATATTTATTTTATTTGAAAGTATTTTTTTTTTTTGACGCATCTGTTCCTACAACTGTTTAAATGTCATTGTACTTGACCTACGAAAATAATGTAAGTTGTCAGTGTAATTATTGAATTTAGTCACGTAATTATCTTAGATTACCTTTAAAGTGAAAAAATTGATAGGCAAAACACGGAAATTAAATAAAAAAATGTTTTGTAAGAGAATAAAAAACAAGAGTGATAAAAAGGAGGTGAAATTGAAAGAAAACATTGATAAGGATTAAAAAATCAGATTCAGGAAAGCCAGACAGTAATTAAAGTAAACAGAGAAGAAATAAATGGACTTGTAATTAAAATTGATAAAGTTAATTTTCAGAATGACGGAAGCTTTGTTGGCGTAGCTGGAAAATAAGAAACAATTATCGTAAATATGTCTGGAATAAAATAGCAATAAAAATGACATGATAAAGGGAGAAAATGATGTCGTTGATACAATTAAATGGAATGATTGTCGTCAAGTTGGTTGACATCGTCGAGTTGTCTTTTATTTCCTTCCTCTTCAAACTGGCATTCGCCCTCCATACTCTTTTTATCTATAGATAGTAGTGGATTATCTGGATATATAATACAGTGGTGGCACTGTTACAGTACAACAGTAGTTAAATGTTGGAATGTTGAATGTTTCAGTGGTGATTCGCCTACGGACATCCAATGCCACCGACTAATGTCATTTTTAAGTTCCAAAGCCACCGTCTGGTCGGCCTGGTGGGTCTATCAGGCTCATCGTCAGCGACAGGGACAAAGAGTAAAGAGTAAAGAGTAAAGAGCTGATATGAGCAAAGCAGGCCGGGACATCCACGCAACACATAATATAACTAAACAGCAATTGCGAAGGAAATGGGATCAAGTTTGAATGATTGCAGAACTAAGTCTGTCTTTCCGGTGTTATTATTAATTCACTCGGATAAAACAACTTAAAATTTAAATGATGCAAAATTATGGTTTATAAAGTATAAGCTTTATTTCAGCTACGTCGCTTGCCAAAATTTATCTTCTTATTTTAATTAAAATTTATTTACCAGGTATTTAATCATTTAAAAAAATTTTTTTTTAGTAAATAAATTATGGCAAAAAAAAATTGACAAGTAAAAATTTTTAAAAATGAAAAATTCAATTTTTTGGAAAAAATTTATTTGATAAAAAAAATTTTTTAATGACTGCTAAATTTGTCATTTAATTCTGAAAATAAATTTAGCAGATATTTAATAATTTTTTTAACAAATAAATTCTGACAAAAAAAAAATTAAAAATGCAATTTTTTTTAAATAATTTTTTGGAACAAATTTGAGTGTTAAAAAAAATTTAAAAATTCTCTGACTGTTAACTTTAGTCAGAAAAATTTTTCTGAAGTCCAAAACAAGGTTTTTAATATATTTTTAATATATTTTATACTTCACTAATCAGTTAATTGCCAACATCTGTTTGTGTGATAAATTTTAACAATCGAACTTCAGTATCCTTCAATTAATACTCTTAAAACTTGACAATTGCCTGTAAAACTTTTAAAACGAACCCTCTAGACAAAACTTTTCGTTTAACGACTATAAAAATGATTATCTTTGACGCGAGTTATTTTTATCCGAGTTATTATTTCCGGGTTAAGTATTTTGTTCCAGACTATAAACCTTAATAGAACTTATATTTGATATGAGGACAAAAAAATAAAATAAAACAGTTAATGAAATGTTTTTTTTTTTTTTTTTATTTTTATTTTTCTCTTCAAAAATAAACATTTTGAAAATGAATGTTTACGAGTTCGTGTAGTTTCCTTAAAATCTATTATCTAAGAGCTGCATTGCAGACATACACATGACATGCCTGATTATTTATTTATTGTTTTAGTTGATTGTTGTTTGCAGTATCCCAAACAGCGGAACTGTTAGTAAAGATTGACACCAAAACCGCTTGGCAATTAAGATCATTGTTAATTTATATTACAATTAATAATTATACCTGATTTCAAAAACTTTACCTGTATATTTTGCCATTTTCTTATTAATTACTATTTGTGTGTTGTATTTATTATATTATTGACACAGTTTTTAATTTATGAGATTGATATTTGAAACAATTTTTTAAATTACAGTACCGCTAATTGTTCATTTTATCACATCGGTACATTCCGTAGATTGAAACCTGTCATTTATTTTTTTTTTCTTCTTTATCATCAACTCCCTTTTTTATTTCCTTATCACTAATATTTATAAACATGCTTACATTAGACGACGGCATCTTTAGCTGCCTGAACGAGCTCATCGAATGAATTCTCCAAGCATTGTCTCAGCTCGGCGTAACTTACAACCAATACACTTTGCTCGTCACGCGACATTAGACAAATCTAATTAAATAAATAAATATTTATGATTTTATTTTTATCAATTTGGCCAGGATTTTTTCTTTAATTTTAAAATAATTATTAATGCAAAAAAATTGGTCTTAAAAAAATTTTTAAAATTTTAATTGTCTAAAAAAAATGTCATAATTTTTTTTTTTTTTTTAAGGCCAATAAAAAAAACCGTAATTTAAAAATAAGAAATTTTTCTAATAATAAAAAATTTGAATTATTAATTATAAATTAAAAAATTAAAAATTTTAGAAAAAATCTTGGCCTTATTTATGAACAAAAAATTTTACTGACCTTGTCAGGAGACCCCGCGTCAAGTTTATTAAGACAGGAGACAACGTGTGCCATATCGAGCCAGGGACGATCGTTAGGAGTGACCTGATGAAAAACATAGTCTCTAAATAACTTCAACATATACCGATCGCCGGTCTCAGCCCATGTTAATTCCATATTAAGCTCTGGCCTTTCGTTGATAGTCGCCAGTTTCACCAGTAACCTGAACAGCCGACCATTCTCGAGCTCTTTAGCCAGCTCGTTCTCATGGACGTCAGCGCGCTGCTGGACAGCGTCCAATTGAGTGTAAAAACGTGCTCCGATCATCGGCATTAGATCCGTTACACTTTTTCGTGCTTGATCTGACAGCAAGTATCTATTAAATCAATAAATTATTTTATTAATAGCTTTAATACAAAATTTATTTATTATTGATTATTAATTATTATTATTAATGAACTTACAGAATAAAATTACGGAGATCTGTTGAATAAGAACGTGCAACAAGTTCAAGTGACGCTTGAATATTATCACGATGGACGGCTAACAAACTGCGGCATGCTAATGCTAATACCAATTTTCCAAGAGCAATAAGATCTTCCTGCTGATAATGAAGAATAAGCGACAATGGGTTCGCTGCGTTACCGTCGAATGTCACGACATCGGGTACTGCTGCGCAACTTAAACGCAAACGATTTCGTGATGTCAGTAAAACTTTTGTTGGATCTAAACATCGATACGCTACTCCTGTAATTTAAATTTATAATTTTTGGATAAAATTTTAATTAATCTGGAAATTTTTCAAATATTTTTTCCTCCAAAAAACATACCACCAGAATGTATGACTCGTAATGCAGCGGTTAGTTGTATTATATAACTCCAAATTACACTCTCAGGCAGCATGCTGGAGTGTTGTTGCCGTAATATTGTATTTTTCGTATGACTGTATGGCCGTGGGGCATTGGGGTCCGAACAGAACGGATCAGCGTATCCGTTCAACTCTGTCCCTGAGAAATGTTTGCTGAGAAGTGTCTCGGCGCCAGGATGATAGTCGTACACGAATACGATAGCTGTAATTTAGTTGATAACTTGTTATTAATATCCAGCTGATCTAGATCAATTTAAGTTCATTGAGATTGACGTTTTTTATACTCACAATTATCGCCAAATGCTTTTGTGGTAAAAACTTCCAGAAGTTGAACCACGTTTGTGTGAGATATGCGCTTCCACATGTCTACTAGTACCATACATTTTGTATTGCCAAGTCGAAAATCTGTAATTCATTTTTTTTTTATGATTAATAAATTATTAAAAAAAATTTTTTTTATCAATAAATCATCAAAAAAAAAATTTTTAATTAATAAATTATCAAAAAAAAATTTATAAATAATTAATTGTAAAAAAAAATTTTTTTTTCAACTAATAAATTGTCTAAAAAAATTTTTTTAGTTACAAATATAATTAATTATTACCATGGACACGACGTAGACAATAACGAACTCCATTTTTTAAGCTAGTAGCTTTATAGGTAGAAGTTTGGTACCCCAAAACAGTCGAAGCGGGTTTATGAATCGGCTCCAATGGACAAAGTTCGTGATAATTATCAACCTCCGTTGGCAAGTCGGGAAATTGTGCTGGATCGGGCTGGCTTAACGTTAGCGAATTTTTGTGGAGGATATCCATACGTAGATTGGTGCTTATAAAAAAACTCGAATTTACTTGGGGAGGAGGTGACGTGGACGGTGCTGATGTACTGTTTGCTGCTGGTACTTTTATTGGTTTCGTTTCTTGAAGGTGTCCAGGTGTATTTGGATAAACATATCCTACCTGACTGCTGCCGATCTATAATCACGTCAATAAATTACAGTAAAATCACTTTCACTTAATCCGTATTAAATATTTAAAAAAAAAATTTTACGACTTCATTTCCATCATCAGCGACATTGTCAGCAGTATTATTAACATAAAAATACGTCGTTCCTCCGACATTCTCCTGGGAATGATATGAATTAGCAAAAAGATTCGGCGAGCTGCTGGTGCTACCAGCTAACCCACGTCCTGGCACAAACTCTGGACTAGCTGTTGCTTTTTTACTCGACTCCAGAGACAAGTTAGACAGATGTTTCGTCACAACATTGGCATTCAGCGTGGTAGCTGGGCTTTGGCGGTTCTAAAAATTTTCAATAAATATTTTTAAATAAATAAAAATATTTAAAATAAAACAAAAAAAAAAAAAAAAAAAAATACTTACCATATAAGTAGCAAGCTTGGACTCCAACGGGACGACATTCGCCTGCGGTGAGTAAGTAACGAACATTGATGGATCCATATTGTAACATCTACATTTACCAATTTATCAACTCACTTCTTCAGCTCCTATAAAAAAAAAAAAAATTAATTAATTACAATAATAATAATTTAAAAAATGATGATAATAATAATAAGTAATTATAATTAATATCTTGTCAATAAAAACATGGTCAGAGTGAATCATACAGAAAATATAGATTGAAGTAATAAAATTATAAAAAGTACGTTATTGAAGTAACAGCAATGGCAGCTGATTTTGACAATACCCCAGTAAGGAAAAATCAAGTCACAGATAACCTTGACAGTTGAATTGAGAATACTTGGCACTTGGTATAATATTTTTCACGTCATAAAAATTATCAGTTTTAAAATAGAGTAAACTGAAAAAAATTCACACTTATAATTAAAATTAATTAATTAATAAAATAAATAATTGGAAAAATTATAATTAGCTGATATAGCTATGCGACAAATTTATAAGGTACGCCGTCAACATAACCCATGAATCTGTCAGTGATGTCGCGTCATTAATAGGCGCGAAAATCCCTCAAAAAACGCGGGTTTAATGACATTTTATAAATAAATATTATCCACACAGATGTCTTACATAATAAATCAACATATTTAACGGATTAAGTACACGATTTTAAGTAGATTTTGTTTGTTATCGAGACAAAGAATCTTCTGACCAGCAATTACAACTTATAACCCATCCAGTGTTTATGGTGTTCTCCCTTCTCTTTTCTTTCATAGTCTCTAAACTTCTAACCTCTCACTCTGCTCACCACACTTATATTTACTCTTCTCTGTTTATTTTATATTTTCTTTTACTTACTTGTTTACGTATTTATCTTTCTCTTTTTATATATATATATATATATATATATATATATATATATATATATATATATATATATATATATGTCAAGTACTCTATAGGTACATATTTTCTTTGTGCTTCGATCCAGTCCACCGCTTTGTTTCATGTGCTTCCAGTTTTACGGAACAACGTCGTTGCGTTTTGTCACTTTTTCACGCGCGGTATTTTTAAACTAAATAAAAATTTTTAAATTCAATTTTTTTTCAATAATTAAATTTGTTTTTTATTAAAAAATTTATCATGAAAAAATAACAAGAAAGTTTTATAATTCTACTTACTTTTTTTTTTACTTGTAATTTTTTTTTTTTTTTTTGACACAATTATTTTCTTATCAATTATTAAATAAAATAATTGATTTATCTCACGCATAAATTAATAAAATTAATTAATATTTTCATTCACTTTATTATTTTATTAATTCAACCTTAATCGGAAAATAAATAATAATCAACTGGAAATATACAGAATTAATATTTTATCCGCAAGGTGGCGCGTCAGTACTCCTGCGCGGCTGTCACGTAAATAACGCATTTAAAACTTCCAGAGCATTCGATTCGCACATACGCTTCTTAAAATTCAGTCGGTGGTGTGTTTTTATTGTTTAAAATAATATTTATTACTGGAATTTTTAATTACTAAACGACAAAATGATCATTCCGGTTCGTTGTTTCACTTGTGGAAAAGTTATTGGCAATAAATGGGAAGCTTATCTTGGTCTTTTGCAAGCTGAATACACTGAAGGGTAATTATAACCTTAAAAATTATTTATTTTTATTAAATTCCATACTTTGTTTTAAAATTTATAATTTTTTAAATTTTTATAACTTAATTATAATTAAATAATTCGATAGTCAGCGATTTAAAATAATTATGACATTTATTAGCAGTCACTTAATTATTTTTTAATTTTTTTTAACAAACAAATTTATTTAAAAAAATTACATTTTTTATTTTTACATCAATTTTTTTTTTTTGACATTAATTATTTTTTCATTAAAAAAATTAAAAATACACTAATTTTTTAAATTATTAATTTAAATACAAATTAATTTTTTATTTTTTATAATTTTTGACAGTGATGCACTGGACTCTCTGGGATTAAAACGCTACTGCTGTCGCAGAATGCTTCTCGGCCACGTGGACTTGATCGAGAAATTACTTAACTACGCTCCACTTGAAAAATAAACACCTTAATAATTCTGATATGTAAATAATTACTTATAAGCTAACTTAAAAAAAAAAAAAAAAAAAAAAAAAAAAAAATATATAAAATTTTTCTTACATTACATCATGGGAAATTTATTTCAATAAAAATAAAAATTTACTACCCTGATTATTTTATTTAACTTATTTTAAATGCAAGTATTATTATACAGTTTATAATCTCATTAATATTCATTTTAACAATATTGGCATTCAATAATCATTTTGTAACAACGTTTATTTACAAAATAGATTATTTAATTTAAAGACCAGAATTTGTGATTTATTTAAGTGACTAATTTATAATTACTTTATACAAGGCACGTAATTTTGGCGGATTGCACTTAAAATTTACCTAATTTTTCTAATAGCCTCTGTAAATTGGACAAATACATTAAGTACAGTTCAATTAATTAAGGTCTAAGTATTTTCATATAAATTATTTAAAGCGTCAATTGTATAAAAATTCAAGTCTTGACAATTACAATAAATATAACAATATTGTCAATTTATCTCTAAAAAAAAAAAAAAATTTCTATGACTAAAAATAAATTTATAATTAAAAAAAAATCAATTGTACATCACCATAGCCAGCAAAAATTGAATATAAATTATGAAGTATTTTAAATGTTATGAAGATTAATTAAAATATGTAATAGTAATTTCTTAATAACTAAAATAATAACTAACGTCATTTTTGGACAGCGCCACTTATTTTATAATTAATTAAATGATTTTGATGTATAATTTAAACTTAAAAAAAAATACCTTAGATGGTTAATTTCGAAGCAAATACAAGCCCGATAATGATAAAATGAACACGATATTTTTATAAAACTAATGTTGGTAATTGTTTACAAGTGGGGTCAACCCCATTTTGGGCCTTAACTAGGTGAAAAAAAAATATCAATAAAATTAAATAAAAATTTCGTTGAAAAAATGAAAATTAAAATGGTCGACCCTACTTTTAAATATTTACCCTAAAGTTAGAAGACATCTGTAATTTTTTAGATTTCAACAAAAAATAAATTAAAATTTTTTAAAATAATTTATTTGTTGAAAAAAAAAAAAAAATCCTAAAAATCATGTCATCTAACTTCAGTAATTTTTTTGATCCTAAATCAAAATCTGTAATTTAAATTTACACACTTCCAAACATTTCTTTGGCGATACTTTGAATAGCGGAAGTGGTACCGAGAATCAAGGCGGTAATTCCAATCAAGGTGACTAAAATATTTTTGTAAATCATCCAGTTGAAGCGACCGAACCCGACATTCCAGTAGGTGATGATTTCGATGGCCACGGGAGCGAGAAGTCCAAGCAGGGAGAAGCAAAAGGCACCTACAAGTTCAACAAGCGGTCCGATTTTGGGAATAGCTATGGCTAGGAGTACGCAGATGGTGACCATGACAGTGCGCATGGAGTACTCGGCTAGCCGAGGTCTCTTGGGGAAGCGTTCCTTCAACATGGTCCAGCCAATGTCGATGCAAACGTAGAACTGAAGCCCGAAGGTGAAGAAAACCGCGAGTCCGATTAAAACTTTGACGACCTGGGCTGGTACCAATTCGATAGGCAGGTTCGAGGTGACCACTGCTTTTACTGCTTCTCCGTACCTCAGAAATCCGAGGAACCCGAGGAGGATGTAGATGAGGGTCACGAAGGACATTCCTCGGTTAAGAACTCCGCAAATTCCTACAAAGTTCTGGGGCGTCTTCATGTTGTTCTCCAGAGGCATTATCACTCCGATAGCTTCCATGGCGAATATCGTCACTCCGAAGAACTGCGGGAAGTCTCCGATCGGCCTGGTCAGTACCTCCGGGGTTATTGGAGGCAGTCCGTCGACCAGGTAGTAGAAAGTTATCGCCAGTCCGCAGCCCATGAACAAATTTGCTACCATCGAGAACGGCGCCAGGTACTTCAAGTCCGGCACGTAGACCAGCAATGTCAGCGGAATGAATAGTCCGGCTACCAATGTTCGCATAAAGTTATCGCTTAGTTCCATCTTTGGATCGAACGGGACTCCTGCATGCTGGTCCATGTAATACTTTATTACCTGGCCGAAGTTTTCTGCTATTATGCAAGCGTACGCGCTGCAAGTTCCAAAATATGTTATCAGTAGACATATTTGGATGGTGTACCTGAAGAAAATAAAATTATTTTAGTTTTTTTTGATAATTAAAAAAATTTTCTTTACATGAAAAAAATTTTTTTAGGTAAAAAAAATTACCTGGAAAATTTAGAAAATTTACGTCCCCATTTTGGTCCAGTAGCAAATGCATTTTCAGCAATATCAGCAAACCCCATTTTCGTTCTGTGCGTTTTGTGATATAGTACATGAGCGCATTTTACCTGGAAATTAATATCAAAGGTCAGTAATTCTTACATGAATTTTTTTTTTTAATAAATAAAATAATATTAAAAATTAAAAAAAAAATTTTTTTATCAATCTGATAAATTATTAAATACAATTATTTAAAATAATTAAATTAAATAAATAAAAAATCAAAAAAAAATTTTTTTTTTAAATCCAATAAATAATTAATCATAAATATTAATAATTAAAATAATTTATTCTCGAGGCCGCGAGTGACCTCTGACTAATTAATAATTAATAACAGAAAGTAACAAAAAAAATTTACCAAAATATATGAGCAGTGAGTGCAAATAAGTGAGACGAAAATAGTTCCAAAGATACCGCCGATTAATCCAGAGCTTTTGAAGGCATAGGGCATAGCCAGAGTTCCAGTACCCAAAGCTGCCTTCAATAAATGCGTCAACGTATCGCAATCACTAAAACAAACATAATTAATTATTGTAAATAATAAATAATTCATCATTTTTTTTTTTTTTTTCAATGTGTACAATATTTACGTAGTTGGATTGTCAACTTTGCGCTCAGTAAAGGGATTGAAACTTTTGTGATCGGTTAATGGAACTGCGACCTCCGGGTCTTTGGCTACGACCTGCACTTTGTATCTGCCAGACAAAAGATTTATTATTATTGCTGATAGCGCGATCAATCGATTATTCATCATTTAAATTTATTTCCTACCAAGTACTTGATAAATTTTTTAATCAAAGTAAATTTGAATATTTTTTTTTTTGCGCGTTAATTATAACGCGGGAGGATTAATTTTAAATAGTAATAAATATCAATAAATGTACTTTTACAGCTTAACAATTATCAATTATTTCAATAAACTATGCAATTATTGTGCAATAGATACGCATATCTACGTGCAGTTAACTAGCACGACACTCTACTCTATCCTTGTTCTACATTAGTATGTTCAGCATTTAGAAAATATACGGTATTAAATTAACAGAAGAGAATTTTTGTTTAAAATAAATTGCTGACAGCTAAATTCTTCTAAATGTTATATGAGTCATCTAATTAGATAAATGACAGCCGGGAAATTAAGAATTAAATCATTTATAAATTGTAAGCTGTGAAACTACATCAAAAGTACCTACGAAAATTATTTTTATTAGGACTATTATTAATATTATTAAATTATTAATGCTGCGTACTTATTTGTTAATGCCTCATCCTGAGGTAAAAACGTGTGCATCTCTGTCGGTGTTTTGTTCGTGCTCTCAACCTGGAAACAAGCCAAAAAATATTTAATTATTGTATTTTTTTTTTTTTTATATTTATAAAAAAAAATTAATTTTGTTAAATTGCACTGTACTTTTTTCAATATTGACATTTTTAAAGATATGAGCTCATCCCGATGTTACACTCATCAAGAGCTTTCATTTGAGTACCCACATGCATTTTTTATATATTTTTCATATATACATATATATATATATATATAAATATATATAAATATATGAAAAAAATGCATGTGGGTACTCAAATGAAAGGTCTTGATGAGTGTAACATCGGGATGAGCTTATATCTTTAAAAATGTCAATAGTTCACAAGAAATTAAAAAAAAATAATTTAATTAAATTTTATTATTAATATTATTTTTTATTTAACAAAAATAATAATTTTTTTGGAACTCACCATTTTGCAGCGTTTGATTGTAATTAAAATCTCTCGAAAATTTCCACTGCAACCAGAGAAAAAAAAAGTTATTAAAACACACGTCATTTACATTTTGACATCTCATTATATTTTAATAAATATGTATATTTTTATCCATTCAATTAAAGTATCAAACTAATAATTAAAAACACTTAACATTGAAAGTGTACGAGTGTTACAATGAATGATAACAAGAATTAATTCCAATACATAATTATCTAAAAGAAACTTTATCCGATAATTTATATTATTCCGTGACAGTCACCGCAATTTATCCAGCCGCAAAAACCTACATAAAATTACATAATTACCAGGCTTATGTATAATATTAAACATCCTTAACTTTTAGTTATTCACACACAATGTTTGTACATAAAATCAAAAACAATACATTGATAATTTATCTCTTATTTTCTAATCAGCGTTATTATTATTTTATTTTTTTTTTTTTTATTTACAACTGTTGCAAACAATTGTAATCAATATCACTTTTATTGTTTAAAAACATAAATACATTTGTAGATCACGATTTGTAACAAACCGGACACGCAACAAGATAAGATTATAATATTAATATTTTTTTAAAAATTTTCAATAGATGAATAAATGATATGCCGATATCGTTATACAGTAATGAGGCAATTGTTTGAACAAATAATTAACAATTAAATAAAAAAATTCAACAGTCGCCGGAATTAAATTACTCTAATTTATATTTTACGATTATGATTCAATTAAGTGGAAAGCCTTGAATGAAATTTAATATTTGAGCAATTGCTCTTTCTTCTTTTAATACCAAACCTAATTATTCTCTATTTATAGTCGCCCACACATTTTTCTCCAATTTACGCTAATCTATAATTCTTAAAAGCTAACCATTTTTACATACTTGACTGATTTTTTATTTTTAACATGTTAATTTATAATAATTTAATTTTTAATTATCAAATTATGACTAAAAAAATTTTTTTTTTTTTAATTTTTTCAATAAAAAAAAAAATTCTTAATGTCAGCTAATTTAATTTTTATTAATATACCTCGTCACTATTTCATATTTATTTAATAAACTTACACCAATGTGAAGAAATCAGGTTATTAGTATTTAAAAAAAAATAATATTAAAACAGGTTTTTGTGAAGAAATTTTAGCTTCATTTCTTCAGGCAAATAATCTGATAAAATAAATTTTTAATATAAACTTATCAAAAAGCTATTTGTTTTTATCAACTAAGTTATCTATTGATAAATTTAACAATTAGTTACAAAATTATTTTCCAGGAAAATACATATATATATAATGAGTGATAATATTTATAAATTCATTTATTTCATCTACCCTGAGAAAGTAAATATTTTTTGATAATTATTTTAATTAAATTCATTTTTTAATTCTTAGGAAAAAATAATTTTTTTCCTTATTAAATCACGAGTTGCTTTTTTTTTTTTTTTTTTTTTCCCCAATGCTTTTTGTTCTTAACATATGACTTTATGCATGTAAATAAATAAAAATAAATGACATATTTAAATATTAAGAAAAAGAATCTAAATTTGTCGTGTTTAAAAATAACTACAAAGACATAAATTCAAAACTATCTATATTTTTAAAGATCTGAGGGAGATTTTTTTTCGATCAATTTTTATACAATTGTTAAAAAATTTAATTTTTACTCCAAAAATAATTTTTATTAATATTTATTTTCTAAAATTTTAATAAATCAAAATTATTTAAATTTGTTTAATTATTTTAATAATAATTAATAAATTTAATAAAAATAATGAAAAATTTTAATTTTAACAATAATTAATAATTTAAATAAAAATAAAAATTTCTTCAATTCTTTTCAATATTTACCTTAAAAAAAATAACAATAAAAACTCGCCACAATATCTTCTTAAAAAAATGACTTTATAATTAAAAAATTTGGTAATTACCGCAAGTAGAAAACTGATAAAAAAAAGTTATCACAAAAAATAATTGACTCCGATAATTAGATGTCAAGTCAAAGTTTATCCGATAAACTCCGTAAGGTAGTAATTAACTTAATCAGAATATTTCTTCCCGACAGATAAAGACCTGGTGAAATTTAGTAACTGAAATATCAGCAAGTATTACATCACCCGACGGTGGTGCTTGATTTAAGTCACATAGATGTCTAGCACACATATTTAAATGCAGATATAACAGTACTTGCTCCTTCAACCGTGCGACTGAATCTTAAAACTAATTTTGTATTCTGTACTATTTCCCCAGTATATATTTATACTATAACTATATACTGTGTATTTATATACACATATGTAAAAGTATCGTGTTCATTGCACTCGTTAATGACGACATCATATGTACTTATGTCTTTTTAAAATATCCACGTGGTCAAAGCCGCTGCATGAACAGATGGGCATGAGCAAAAGCATGTTGGAATCGGGCGAAACACGTGAAAGTCCGAAACCAACCTCACAAAATTTAATTAAAATCAAACCTCCTTCGCAGTATTAACAATTAAATTTGCAAGTTTAAATTTTATTAGAAATTATTTTTTTTAATTTTTTTTCTTACCTGAGACAAACTCGCTACAACATGTCACTTGCTACTGAAGTTATGTTAATTAAAATCTCTTCTTGCTAAAATACCGGCTATGACTGTACAGTATTTTATTGCAAAAATATAAATAAACTTTTATTATAAATAAATGTCTTAGCCGGCACACCGACACGCGTGTAATTATTTCAGTAGTTAGCTGCCAGATGTAAGGATTCTATCCTAGGTACGCGTACGTGGCAAGAATTAAATACGAACTGACCAACCGGTTTAATAACACACGATATAAGATCGGTCCCCTTTCCCGCCTTTGCCCACACTTACTACACTTTCATAACCTCACATTATCTACCCCACTCATTATTTTTAGCTCTTACTCCCACTCACGCGCCGACTTACACTGAACATTTCAGAAATACAGTTCATACTCCCCACTTGTTTAATTATCAATTGTTATTATATATATATATATATATATATATATATATATATATATATATATATATATATATATATATATATATATATATATATATATATATATATATATATATATATATATATATATATATATATATATATATATATATATATATATATAAAATGCATGCTGGTCATTTTTTAAATAAATTAACTTTTATAAATAATGTCGGTCAACTTATAATTAAATTACTATTAAATTTAGCCTTACAAATAAAATAAACCTTTAAAATAATTATTTAAAATCATTCAAATTTTATTAATAATAATCATAACCTTTTGATGTTAATATTTTCACAATTGAATAAAAAAGATACAATTTTTATTAAAAACTATTGAGCAGTAATACTGTATAAAAATGTATTATTTACAATGTGAAGCGATACTTTTTTTTCTATAAGAATTATGAAAATACATGTGGGGTTTGTAGGCAATGATATATATATATATATATATATATATATATATATATATATATATATATATATATATATATATATATATATATATATATATATATATATATATATATATGTCTTGTATAAAATATCCTTGATAAAACTGTTAAGTACACAAGAGTTTCAATTTTGTATATTGTAAATAATTTTAATAATTTTTGTAACAAACTGCAAAAGAAAAATTGACTTAAAAAATGATCAAGTGACAACTTTAAGATGATAATTAATTTTGATACGTGAAGCGAAAGTAGAAGAGATAAAAATTGCGAAGAATATCGGTGGATAATTTTAAACAACTTAGTAATATAATAAACTTAATATAAAAAATTATAATTAAAAAATGTGAATCATTACAAGTCTTATAATCAGTTGAGTAAAATTGTAATTAAAATGGTTAATAGAAGCAAACTTAAAATTAATTCTACATCATAGCTTCAATGATGCCGATAATAGCGGACTTGGTACCAAAAACAAGGGCCAAAAGTCCGATTACAGTAACGACAATATTTTTATAAATCTTCCAGTTGAAGCGACCGAACCCGACGTCCCAGTAGGTGATGACTTCAATGACCACGGGAGCAAGAAGTCCAAGCAGGGAGAAGCAGAAGGCACCTACAAGTTCAACAAGCGGTCCGATGTTGGGGATGGCGATGGCCAAGGAGACACAGCAGATCACCATGACCGTCCTGACGATGTATTCCCCAGCTCTTGGTCTGTGAGCAAAGTGTTCCTTGACTCCATTCCAGACGATGTCAATGCAAACGTAGAACTGGAGCCCGAAGGTGAAGAAAACAGCAAGCCCGATTAAAACTTTGACGACCTGGGCTGGTATCAAAGCGATCGGCAGGTTCGCAGTGATCACAGCATTTGCGTGGTCCCCGTACTTCATGTATCCAAGCAAGCCCAGGAGGATGTAGATGAAGGTGACGCTTCCCATTCCTCTGCTCAGGACTCCGCAAATTCCCACAAAGTTCTGGGGAGTCTTCATGTTGTTCTCCAGGGGCATTATCACTCCGATGGCTTCCATCGCGAAGACAGTGACGCTGAAGAACTGCGGGAACTCCTCATACGGTCGCACCAGCGACAATTGGCTTATCGGCAACATGTCTTGCACCAGGTAGTAGAAGGTCATTCCTAAACTGCAGGCCATGAAGATGTTTGCGACCATCGAAAAAGGTGCTAGGTACTTTAAGTCAGGCACGTAGACCAGCAGGATCAGCGGGATGAACAGACAGGCTATTATTATTCGCATAAATGAAACATCCAGCGGGATTACTGTTTCTATCGCTGATGTTGTCATGTTTACTACGTCCGAAACGTTCTCTAGGGTGGTCGTGTTGCTCAGTAATACTACTGGCTCGGTGTGGTTCATGTAGTATTTTATTACTTGCCCGAAATTTGTCGCTATGATGATGTTGTACGCTGTACAAGCGCCGAAGTAGGTTAAAAACAGGCAAATTTGAACGAAGTATCTGCAAAATTATTTTTGGGGTAACTAATTGTTTTTTTAAAGCGTTAAAGAAGTTTTTTTTTTTTACCTGGAGAATTTGGAAAATTTACGACCCCATTTTGGTCCAGTTGCAAATGCTGTTTCTGCGACGTCAGCAAATCCCATTTTTGTTTTATGTGTTTTGTAGTATAATACGTGAGCGCATTTTACCTGGAAACAAATTTAGATTATTTTTTAGTCCTGATTTTTCAAACATAAGTTATTTAAAATTTAATTGTCTAAAAAAAAATGCCTTATTTTTTTTTTAAACTAATATTTTAGCTTTTATTCCAAAATTAACATTTCTAATGTAAAATCAAAAATTTTAAACTCAATAAATTGTGAACTTACCAAGATGTAAGAGCAATGAGTGCAGATAAGTGAGACAAGGATTGTTCCCAGGATACCACCTACAATTCCAGCGCCTCTGAAGGCATAGGGCATAGACAGAATTCCAGTACCCAAAGCTGCTTTCAGTAAATGCGTTAGCGTTTCACCATCCCTGTAAATTTTTTTTTTTTTTTTACATTAATTCTAATTAAATTAAGAGAAATTTGATCATTTTTAGAATTTTTCTAATGAATAAATTGAGTAAAAAATTTATAAAAAAAAATTTCATCGATAAAAATTGTAAAATAAATTTATTAAAAATTAATTAAATTGAGAAGAAATACTTACGTAGTTGGATTGTCAATTTTTCGCTCCGTAAATGGATTAAAATTTTTGGAATTCGCCAGAGGGGTTGCGACTTCCACATCTTTTGAAACAACTTGTACTTTATATCTAAAAAAAAAAAAAAAAAAAAAATATTTGAATTATTAAAATTATATTTTAATAAATAATTTTTATAAATATCTTACTTAGATGCAAGCGCGTCATCTTGAGGTAGAAAAGTGTGCATCTCAGTCGAGGCTTTATTTCCTTCAACCTGAAACAAAGTTATAAATCAATAATTAAATAATAATTAAATAAATATTGTAAATTATATTACTCACCATTTTGCTGTTTAGCGATTGTAAGTTTCCTTGATAATAATTAGTATTTAAATCCAAGTAGTTCCTGTAAGCAAAACAAAATGTTAATTAAATTATTAATAACTTATTGTAAAACTAGTTTAAAATTAAAATTAATTTAATTAAATAGCCTTGTAAAATATTTGTCTAATTTATAAGACAAATTTTTTGTAAAAGGTATTACAGCAATTTGTTGGCATTTGCAGTTTTTTGAGGCTTATTAATGTGACGTGACCCTTGCAGTCGATAAATTATTTTTTAGACTTCTGGAATTTACACAAAAAAATACAATCGAAATATTTATTGTAGTCAGTCGAACCCTTGTTGTGCAGAAACAGGTTTTAAAAAAAATCTCTGGGATAACATTGAAGGATGAAAAAAAAAAAAAAAAAAAAAAAAAAAAAAAAAATGAAACGGTGTTATATTATTATGCATAAAAAATAATCGCTGACATAAATAAGCTACTAAAAGAGTTAGATAAATTATTATACATGCATACAAATTTTTAAGGAAATATTTATTTCATTAGACGTTTATTGAAATACAATAGAATACTTAGTATTTATTATTTGCAATAAATATTCATTTGTGCATTAATAAATAAAAATCAAGATAAGTCTAAATATATCACAAAGAAAATAATTTAGATTTTTAAATTGCAATACAAGGCCCAACTAAACCGACAAAAGATAAAATTGCCGTAAGAACATTATCTTCTTTTGAAGAAATACAATTACGAGTTTATTATTGAAAAGTTGTGTGTATTTTTTTTTTTTTTTTACTACGTTCTAATGATAAAAAATTTAATATAATAATAATTAGTGTGTTTTATGTTTTATTAGAAAAAATTCCCGAGACTATCTTATCCTGATATTACGTTTATTTTGGTGATAAAATAAAACTGGGTACAACTAGATATAAATTTGTCTGTTAGTACTATTATCTTTCGACACATTGTTAAGATTAATAATTATAATTACTATAAAAATTATCGTTGAGATAAAACTATTAATTATACTAAGGAAAACAATGATATCGTTTTTGAAACATAGGTTCACTATTTATTTTTAGTTTTGGGAATTGTTTTAAGTATTTGATTACTTAGATTATTTTTTATTGAAGTTTCTTAAATTAGAAATTTTCTTATTTAATTTAAAATTATTATTTTATTTTTTTAACTTTAAAAATTAAAGTTAAAATAAAAAATAATTGGAAATTTATTATTGAAAAAAAAATATTTAATAAATTTGTACTTTTAATTTTTTTACAAATTTTTAAATATGCAATTTTAATTAAAATTTTTTCTAATTAAATTTAATATGAAAATAAAATTAGCTGACATCTAAAAATTTTTAGAATTCTTTTTTTTATTAAAAAAATTATTATAAAAAAATATTTTTTAAAATTTTTAAAAATTTCCACGTGTATAAAACTTTAAAAACTGCAAGTGCAATTTTTTAAAAATATTTTTTTGTATTGATTTAATTATTAAAAAAAAATATTAATATTTCTTCAATAAAAATTCAAACTAAATTTTACGCTCCAATTTCAAATATTTTACATTATAATTTCGTGAAAAAAAAACGCCTTAAAAAATGAATTTCAATGTATCCAATCCAGCATAAATTTATTGAATAAAATTCCCCGAAAGACATTTCGTTTCTTCCTGAGTGAAAAATAAAAAGACCCGTATTAACGTTCACAAAAAAACCCATTCTTTTCTTAGCGTCCCTATTTTATCCGGCCCTCCCTTATATGTATTCATTCAAAGTGTATAAATATATATATATATATATATATATATATATATATATATATATATATATATATATATATATATATATATATATATATATATATATATATATATAACATATATGAAGATACCCATGTGTATAACGATGTATATAAATGTATTGAGAAGCCGCATAAACCGACACTAGCGGATGACGAACCACATTACAATATCGAGCGTGTACTAAAGTATGATGAAACATGCGAAGCCTCTTGCAAACCAAAAATTGCAAACAAATTACCTAAAATAATTAAACAATTAAATTTAAATTCCAAAAACAATCGAAAAAATAAATTAAAATTAATATAAAAAATTTCTTCACTATAAATTGAATTTCTTCATTAAAATTAATTAAAATTCACTCTAAAAATAAGATTAAATTTTCTTAAAGTGTAAAATAATAATAAAAATACTTCAAGTATTTAATTTTCAAAAAAAAAAAAAAAAAAAAAAAAAAAAAAAAAAACGTGGTTTTACCTTAACTTACTACAACATCACACTACAAGTAAAACTTTAATGAAATCTATTGATTAAAAAAAAAAATATCAATACTTGAAACTAAAGATAAGTCTTGTTGGGACAAGCCGTGGTATTCCCACCGAGTCCAAGCTTTAAGTGTTTAAAATTACAGCTTGCGGTGGTTAATACCACGGGTACATGCCCAAAATTGTTGGGACGAACTGAGACTGACAAACCGGTTGATTTGAAAGAACTATCCGCAAACTAATTCCTTCCCCTTTTTCTCCTTTCCCGCCACTTACTAATGCTTCCCCTTCCTGGCTTCTTCTTCTCCCACCCTCGGAATTTCTTCCCTCACTTCCAAGAATTGGCTCCCCACTAGCCAATTATCTCCTCTGTGTACTGTCCGCTGCTTCAAGTAGTTATTTTAATCAACCATCAAACTTCTTACTATTTGTCAAAAACGCTCATGCATTATTGACTCCAATTTATCATCCTTGGCGAAGAAATAACGACTAAGCAATAACTGATAGCGATAGCGATTAGAATATTTAAAATAGTCGTTGCTTATCAGTTTTTGCTGCTCTGTTTGCTTGGCGGCAGATGTGATTAAAATGCCTGTAAATAAAAAAAGAAATGTTTGTAAATTTTAATGTTTTGTAAAAACATTAAAGTCAAGAATATAAATTAACTAAAAAAATATTTTAAAATACCTGGTTGATGATTTTTAATATTATTTCTTGATATTCTTCAGAAGAAATTTTCTTCAACTGAAGAATCGATTTTTAATTGACAAATCAGATGTAACCGGCTTTCCTTAATTGACTATAATGAGTGAACATTGTGTTTATGAGCGATGATATAATCTTTACGAGTTTTAATCAATCTCATAGACAGAATGTACATGATACGATATTCGATAAATTTTTCTATGAATGACTCTCTAGGGACTGTCGATCCTCAAGAATTTTTTTGACTCACAGGTCAATTAGCAGATGGATTTAGTTAATGTGATTCCGGCTCTTTTTATTTTTTGTCATTGTATTTAAATGTATTCTAATTGTATTGTAATAGTTTTTTTTTTCTGTTATTTATTATTGTGTGAAAGAAGTAAGCACTGATTTAGAAAATGACAGTCAATTGAGTCGCTTTTTGTTTGGATATTTTACGGAACACTGCGGTTAAAAGTATGACCGTTAAAATTGGAAGCTTGGTTTGAAAAAAAAAAAAAAAAATTAAAAAAATAAATAAATTTTATGTAATAAAAGTAGAAAAATTTGTAATTTAAAATTTTTTACTGTTAATTTTTTTTTTATTTAAAAATTAATTTGTGCTCTAATATTTAAAAAAAAAAATGTTTGTAAGTTAATAATTGCAATAATTTAAATAAATAATTATTAAAAAATTTTAATATCTAATTTTAGTGACCTTAAAAGTCAAATTAAGATTTTTTTTAATAATTTTTCATTTTTTCTTTTGACAAAAATAATTATTAAATTGAATTTTTAGAAAAAATTATCACTTAAAAATTTAATTAATATTATTAAATTTTACTGATATATTATTGACAATATTTTTTAATTTAATAAATATATTTACCTGAAAAACCAATAATAAATTTATTAAAATCAATTTCAATCTTTAAAATCAATAAAAAATAAATATAAATTTTTTTTTGAAGTTTATAATTTTTAAATTAGTTCTACTCACAATTCAGGTCGCTAAAAATAAAAAAAAAATCCGTTAATAAATAAAACAACCTGTCAAAAGAAAATCAAGGTTATAAATAATAAAAATTATCAAAAATGTAGTAAAAAAAATGTCAGACTCAACATCATCTTTTAAAGAGCAGTACTTATTTTTGCTGGAGTTTTTCGTGCATTACATAACCGGAGAAAGAGTATCTAAACTAAACGAAACTCTCCGTGGGCCAACGAGTATTTTATTACAATTCCTGGGGATCCAAAATGACGCAATCGAGATTACTCCAGCGCATCAGCAATTATCGCCATTGGCTCGTCGGGGAATCGGAGCCCGGGACGTAGAAAAATTTTACTCCGGGCGTTCTATATTGTTCGCGATTCCGCAGACGGTAGTTGTGAACAAGAACGCGGAGTTCAAGATAAACCTTCGAGTGTACAAGAAAATGCCAGCAGATATTCACCCGGACGTGCTGATTGGTACCGGAGAGCTTGACATAACTAACGAGTTTGCGGGATTGAGGAAAGAAATGTTGAACTGTTGGAACTGCGATGTTCCTCCGCCGAAGAATTACGAAGGCCCGGTAGAAATTTACCACAACAACCAGCTGGCTGCTTTCGTGCTTGCTTACGTTCGTATTTCTTCTTTCGGGCAGTCTATCGTCACCGCTTTTGACGCTCCGGCAACTGAAACAGGGTCTTATATTTTTAGAAGTGAAGTTATGGACCAAGAAGCTCTCGCGTACAATTGCAGGCTTGTTAGTCAAAGCCTTTTTAATTTAAAAAGTAGCCCGCGGTCGAATTTTCAGTTAGACCCGCCATTTTGTCGAGAGAACTACTGTCCGCGTCAAAATGGCGGCGATAAGGACGACAGTGGAGGGGATAATACGGCGCAAGCGCCAAGTTTTGAATCTCCCGCGCCTCCCAGCCAACCGCTGGTGCTCAAAGTCTCCGGAATGATTGATAAAGAAGGTAATTTTAATGACGCTGGTCATCAAGATGGAGATTTTGATGTGTTTGTCCTGAAAATTGGGAAGAAAGGCCTGGTTGGCGAAGAAGAAAAGCCCGACATTCAAATTGAGTTACGCACTCCGAAAGCTTTCGTCGATACGCTGCCTGTCAGATGCGAAACGAGGGAAATTCAAACTGAGGAAGAAGCTAAGATTGAGGAAGAAATACAGGTCAAGAAGAAAAGCAAAAAAAATAATAAAAAGAACAAGAAGAAATAAATGACAGTCGGTCTTTTTGTTTAATATGTCATATTTAATTTTGTTTTTTTATCATTTGGTTTTTTTTTTTTTTTTAGAAAATAGAAGAAGAATAAAATTTTTGTGAATATTTAAAATGACAGAGCAGAAATTATTTTTAATTGAATTCTTGGTCGATAGAGTCAGCGTTCCGACTGTACGAGCTATGCATGATGAATTTATGCCGGCGAAAACTTGTGTGTCTTTTAAAGTATGATTTTTATTTTATTTTTATGTAAATTAGCGAGCTAAGGTCTATTGTTTTATTTTTTGGATGAAAATAAAATTATCGGTGATGTTTTTTAGAATTTTTGCTTTAAAAAAAATTATTAGAAAAAAAATTTGACATGTAAAAAATTTTTTAAATATTTTTTTAATTAATAAAATAAATTTTACATGTCGGATGATTTTAGTGTTCATAAAAATGATCAAAATTGCAGACAAAAATATTAGTATTTATGTTTAAAAATTAATTTAAATATTTTTGACATGTCTGCAATTTTTCTTATCATATTTTGCAATAATAATTGCAGTAAATATTTAAAAAAAATTAACAAACATGATATTTGTAAATTCTTCATTTTTTATTTATATTTAATTAATTTTTTTTAAAGCATTTTTAGATTTCTTCATTAAAGAACAGAAATTCTAATTTAAAACGCACTTCTCATGTGTTTTTTTTTTTTTTTCCGTGATGTGTTTGCAAAAAAATACTCCAAGAATTTTTATACTATTTAAAATTAAATATTGTAAAATAAAATTATATTTGCAGTGTAAATACTAGATACAATTATATCTAAATTTTATCAGATTCTAAGCTTACCAGCCGTAAATATTTATCAAGAAGATCCAGAAAGCGGAGCTCACAATTTCTTTCGCAAAGGAAAGTCGTGTTTGTTCGCGCTACCTAATCTGATCCTCGAAAAGCCTCTCCACACCTTCCCAGTGACACTGTCAGTCTACAAAAAACTTCCGGCAGGTGTTTTGCCAGACGTGATGCACATTGGCGCCCACCAGATCGAGATAAAAGAGCTTATGAATGGATTGTTACGAGAGCATGTCTTCAGGAGCTCAGATGCTTCCAAATCGCTCAAGAATAACTTCACGTAAGTCTGTAAATTTATAAAATTAATTAGTAATAATTACTCAATACTAATTACCCTTACTTACTTTTTCCAGGATTGAAACAGCTACTGGACAAGTCGTAGGCAATGTTACAGTCTTCATCCGAGCTTCGTGCTTCGGAAAGAAGCTGGTAACTCAATTTGAGATTCCCCATAATAGGAAGCCGTATTTATTCAAAAGCCTGGATGACAGCAATGTCTTTGAGTGCGAGAGAATCTCCACAAGTGCTGTAAGCCCTGGATTTTCTGGGAAGAAATCAACAACAAGAGATAATATTGATCCGATTAATTGTCAATCATCTAGACCTCTCGGTCTTTTTGAATCATCATACAAGCCTACTTTGACGTTTAATAAAACGTCTTCTTAATTATTACCACAAGTAGGTTCTCTGATTATCAATCAAGAGGATTTTTATTGCTCAGGATTAAAAAATGATTTAAAATTTTTTATTTTTAATCTTTCTAAAATGGTTTTTTTTAATCCAAGTGCAATTTTAAATTATTTAAAAGAATGAATTCTTTTTAATCGTTTACAATTTTTTTTTTAGTTTTCTTGAGTAATAAATTAGGTCGAGAAAATTATTTAAAAAAAATTGCATTTATAATTTTTTTAAGCTTCTAAAAATGGAATTTTTTAAATAATTTTTTTTACTATAATTTGTTAGTTAAAAAAATTTTTTAAATTAGCAAAACTTCTTAATTGTTAGCACAAGTAGGTTCCCTGATTCATTGATTAATCATTAAAGAGGATTTTAATTTTTAAGGATTAAAAATTTTTTTATTTTTAATCTTTCCAATTTTTTTTTTTTTTTTTTTTTTTTTTTTTTTTAATCTAATTAGGTAGAGAAAATTGATTTAAAAAAATTGCATTCATAATTTTTTTTTAAGCTTCTAAAAATAGAATTTTGAAAATAAATTTTTTTTGCAATAATTTTTTAATTAAAAAATAAAAAAAAAATATTTCAAATTTTTTCTAGATTTTTTATAAAAATTAAAAAAAATTTTTAAATCGTTTTTTTTAATCAAGGAAGAAAAGAAAAGTACATTTAGAATCTGAATTAATAAAAAAAATTTAATTAGGACAAATAAATAAATCAATAATAATAAAAAATAAATTTTCAGGAAAATATTGACCGGGAGAAAAATTAATTGCGAGGCCTAGCAATTAAATATCTTCCTGCAAAGCACATGCGCCGGAAGAAATAATAATGACAGTCACCCTTTGGAGGATTTAAGATTGTAGATGACACACTGACATGAGTAACACAGTGGTTTTCGTTGGTAGTATTACATTTGTTGAGTCATTGGGTTATATGGAATAAAAATAAGCCAAACTAGTAGCGGTGGTGGATGGAGGAGATAGGGGTTGTAGACCGCCGATATTGTGGCGCTTGCGCAAAATAAATTTCTGTCCGGATCAACCCCGAGGTATTATAATAAATTGTCCATCAGTAGCGTTAGTAACGTATTTCCTTAATCATATAACAGACTGGTAGTCTTTTAGGCGATCAGTAGTGCCTAAACACAGTCAAAAGGCCTAATGACTACTGACGTTGACGCCCGGATACTGAGTGATCCAGTGGAAGATGGAACAAACGCCTGAATTGTCCAGACGGCTGGATATTATTTATTTAACCGGTGGTGAATAAAAACAAGCAGGATGAACGACTCACCGCAAAACTCTGAGGCTGTTGCTGCTCGACGAACCGGCAACCATGACAATAGTGCTGACGAAGATGATTGGAGTGCTATTGTTGAATGTGTATTTATTTTTTGCTTTATTTTTTGATAATTTAGATTCAAATTACGGAGCTAATTTATCAAATTAAATTTAGCTGTCATTTTTTAATTTTTTTTTAACAAATAAATTTACTCCAAAAAATTATTTTTAAAAAATTGCATTTATAATTTTTAAATGTCAATTTTTTTTTGCCATAATTTATTTGTTACAAAATTTTTTAAATTATCAATTATTTGCTAAGTTAATTTTAGACCTTATTTTTGAGATGTTAAACTGTCTGCGGAAAATTAGATGATAAAAATTACCTAGTCATATAATTTATAAATATTTATGCCGACTGATTTAGATTCTAATAATAAAACCAGTCTAATGGAGATTTTCATATGCTTCAGAGTACTTAGATACGAAATAAAATGATCCAAGATTTAATTAGTTGCGTAATTTGAAACAGGAGTGGTGTATTAATTACTGGTGAGTTGATTAATGTCATTAATTTTTTATCAGACTGTCCTGGAAAGATCACCATTGGATAGAGTAACACGAGCTGACGAGGATCGACGGAGACGTACCATTATTGTTGAAAAGAAGAACGGAACGTATGGTTTCACATTGCAAGTAAGTGCACGTATCATTTTTTATCATTATTATTATTATTCATTCTTGTTATTTTTTTTTTATTGTGACTACAAATTTTATTTAGATATGAAAAAACTTTAAAGGTATTAATAAACATGTTGAATTTAAAAATAAATTGTTATTAAATCTGTTCTTAGAATAGATAAATTAAAAGTAATAGATTAAATGATTTTATTATTATAAATCTAATTGCAGAGCTACGGAATCCACTACAAACGTGAGCAGGAAATAGAAATGGTTACTTACGTGGACTTTGTCGAGTACGATGGACCGGCATTCAAAGCCGGTATGCGAGAAGGTGACGTTATTCTGTCAATCAACGGACATGAAATGGACCGCGCGGATCACAAGACACTGGTTAATTTCATAAAGAATTGTGACTCGCGTATGCGTATGGTCGTCTCCTTTGAAGATTGTGTGAGAAAGGTCGAGTTACACATGCGGTACATAGAGCTCCAGCGTGCCCTGCAGTCCCGTTTAGCTGAACTTGACAGACTATGCGAGCGAGAGCGGTCTATATTAATGGGTAGATGGAAGACTCACTCGCTTCCTGCGAGAAAAAAGGCGCCTAATTGCGGCGTCAACGACGAGGATCGAGACACTGGATCGACTGGATTCACCTCGAATTTACCTTGCTGCCGACCCGCTACTTCCATTGAGCACTTACTTTTATACAGCGTTGTAAGTTGTATAAACTACTATTCCATCAATAATTATTAAATAATTGATTATTTACCAATAAATTGCTTATATTATCAAAATTACAGTATACAGACGGTCGACCTTGCCTTATACCTCGGAGTGCTGCTTGCTTGGTGACAATAGGTCCTCCAAGATCACGCAGCGATCATCATTATTTTTTATCTAAGAATTCCAATGACGTCAGCTTAGGACGATACAGCTATCACCAGACTAATGGATTGCCTTCTACTCCGGCTAAAAATAAAGCTAACAGCGGTCAGCATAAACCCGCTGGACAATCACAATTACAATCTTCGACCAAAGAAGACAACGCACATTCTACTATGCACAATAATTTATGTGTAGCTTGTATTTCTAGCGCTAATCAGCGACAACGCGAGCCTGCAGAGGGAGCGAGTCTGGATGTTTATGATCTAGCTAGTCCTTGCTGCGATCCTAATTGCGTTCCAGGTCGCAGGAGGAGAGAAAAGCAGAGAAAAATGCGAAGCGAGCAGCAACAAATTCAACAACAGCAACAGCAACAACAACAACAGCAACAGCAGCAGCAGCAGCAGCAGCAGCAACAGCAACAACAGCAACATCCAAATCATTGCTCCAGAGCATCAGGACACAGCCTTCATTCCATCACCAGCAGTGAAATTTCTACAAACGTCGAAAGCGGAGCATCTTGCTCGACCTCTCTCAGCACAGATACCCTCTACTGGGACCCCAACGTCCAGCATCGGCCTCCAACCTGCATCCAGTACTCCAAGCCAAAATCCTGGGACAATTTGACCACCAAAGCATTCGGAGGCTACGGTTTTGGATACGGGTACTTGGACACTGCGGCTAAAACTCACAGTGCAGAAAGACCAAAGTCGCACAGTCGCAAGAGCTCCGGGTCTAATCGAAAGTCCACTTCTACTGCCTACTCTACGGGGCCGCAAAGACACTTTCAGCCCACAAAGTCTACCGAGAGCTTGCTCGTCCAGAGTCCTTATCAGAGTGAACTAGATTCTAGTCACAGTTGCGAGTGCCTGGATAAATCCGACAAAAGCAGCTCGACCACTATTGCTACCGCCGGGACTGCTGAGAAGACTAAGAAACGAAACCAGGATAATGCACACCACCATCATCATCACCATCATGACTCACATCACCATCATCATCATCACCATCATCACCAGGGCAGGCATCGCAAATCTAGTCATTCCGGCAGCAAAGACAGAACTGCTAAAAGCTCCGAAGTCACTCGACTTTAATTTTTTCACGGCCTAGTCATTGTACTTATATCTCAATAAATTACATGTGTAAATTACATTATTTTTTTTTTAATTATTATCAAAACATTTTAATAAAAATTAATTTAGCAGCTATTTATTAATTTTTAGAATTTTTTAACAAATAAATTATGGCAAAAATAAATGAGAAAAAAAAATTGACATTTAGAAATTTTTAAAAATTATAAATGCAATTTTTTTTAATTTTTTTTAGAATTTTGTAGCAATTAAATTATTTAAAAAAAAAATTTAATTAAAAAGTTACTCACGTGAAAATTAATAAAAATTACAAGTGAACATTTTTAGAAGCATTTTTTTATTATAATTAATTTGTTAAAAAAATGTTTAAAATTGACAGCTGACCGTTAACTTCAGTATTATTAAATAAATTAAATAAAGGCGCCTTGGTTGTAATTTTGGCCGCTAGTGGCGTGACCGGGCCGCTCGGACCGCTACAAAAAAAAGTGTGAATGCTGCCATCTGGAGAAAATAATGACAAATAAGAGAACTATAAATTTTGGAGTGAATAAAATTCAACAGAAACTGCTAGAATTTTACCATTACCATTATTATTGCTATTATTATTATTATTATTATTATTATTATTATTATTATTATCGTTGCCCTGTAGGTAGAATACGTAGATACGTTTGCGTATAACGTGAAACAGCTAAATCAGACTACGTGAGCGATTATTTAAAAGCCGATATTAGCAACTGCAATTACTAATATATCAATTAAAATATTAATTCAATTGTCTTCTGAAGCAACTAAAAATGTCTGACTGGGATACTGTACCGATAACTCTGAGAAAGCGAGTCCCCAAAGGTTCAGCAATGAAATCCGAAAAGGTAATGATTTTTTTTTTTTTTTTTTATTTACTCCTGTTTTTTCTAATTAATTATACTCTCCATCATTGCATTGAATAATTATTTTTTTCCAGGCCGTTAACACCGCTCGTCGCCAAGGTGTCCCCGTCGACACTCAAGTTAAATGTAAGTCAGATTATTGCTAATTATGTTACTATTTATAAATAAAAAATACGAGTCGAGTTTGTTTATTTTTTCGCAGGGGGAGGTGGATCAAATAAGCAGCATGTCAACACAAAAAATACTGCTAAATTAGATCGCGAGACAGAAGAACTTAAACATGAGACTGTTCCTTTGGATTTGGGAAAATTGATTCAACAAGGAAGACAAAATAAAGGCTTGTCGCAAAAAGATCTTGCTACGGTAATTTTTTTTATTTATTTAAATAATTATTTTGGACTTTAAAAATTTATTCAAATTAAATTAGTAATTTTTTTATTTATTTAAAAAATAATTTAGGGCTTTAAAAATTTATTCAAATTTTATTTGTAGGCATATGTCTATTAAATATTTGACAATTTTTGATTTTTTATGGAAAATGGAGTTAGCCGACATTTTTAATTTTTTTTTTATTCATTAAATTAAAGCTAAAAAATATTTTTAAAAATTACACTTATAGTTTTTCAAGTTTTTCACAAGTGAAATTTTTTTTTTTTTTTTTTTAATTTTTTCAATAAAAAAAATTTTTTTTGCCCTAATTTATTTGTATTTATTGTAAAAAATTTTTTTTGATGTTTTTGTGTATCAATATAAACAAAATAAAATTAATGCCAACAGAAAGTTAATGAAAAAGCCCAAGTTATCAACGACTACGAAGCAGGTCGTGGAATACCGAACCAAATGGTAATTGGAAAAATAGAAAAAGTACTTGGCATGAAACTTCGCGGCAAAGACCGTGGAACACTACTGGCAATCATCGACCCCAAGAAATGAGGCTCAGCAGGCCATTAAAAAAATCATTGAATTAACAAATGGTTCTAAAAAAAAAAAAAAAAAAAAAAAAAAAAAAAAAAAAAAACTTTTAAAAGGATTAAAAAAATAAATCTCAAAGGTAAACAAGTAAATTGCATAATTACTACTACTACCGATAATAATAATATTTAAGATCATAATACAAAGTTGTTTTCACCCATGTAAAAGAAAATTGTTTTAAAATTGTCGTTTGTTTAAGATCTTAAAAAAACGAAAATTTTAAGAGGATTTTTTTTTACACGGACATTTCATTACATCACTTTAAATTAAATTAACTTAATTAATAAATTTATTTAGAGTTGTAGTAATAATAAGTGAATTAACAATAAATGTGTTATAAAAAATAGATTATTAATTAAGAAAAATAATATTTTGTATGAACTTTATCAATGTAATTAGAAGAAAACAGATGCATAATTATTACTGAATGCAATTATTTACTTTATTATTGTAATTATTACTTTAAATATTATTATTACTGTAAATGCATAAACTTGGCTTTTCTGTCATTATTTAATTAAGTTGTATAGTTTATAATATAAACTTTTTCATTACTTGATAATTAATTTAAAAAATATGTTTAAAGCAAAAATATTTTACTGCATTTATACCTATAATAATAATAAATATTTAATTAAAGTAGTGTAAATAAAATTTATAACACATTAATCAGTTTTAAATGTTTTTAATACTCCAAAAATTTTTATTTTAACATTAACGTGATGTGATAAATTTTTACATTACATTTATTTTTTAAATTAATTAATTAATCTACAACTTAATCTATGTACAGATAATTAATTAACTCTACTGTTATTTTAATTATTTTTTCACCTCTTTGGCTAACGTGAAATACATTTTTAACAAATATTTGTTTAAAATTACAATTTTAAATATAATTTATAAATTTATTAGATTAAATATACATTTGTTCATAATAAATCACATATAATGTATCAAAATAGTTTTAAAAAATTTTTAAGTTGAAAAAAAAAAATTAATTATTTATCAATACATTTAATTATAATTATAATTATCAAACGGATGGAATAAGGTGGAATTACATCTTAAAGTATACATCAAGGCAATTAGTTTTTTTTTTTTTTTTTTTTTTTTTATTATTATTATTAAAAAATCTTAAACAGCACCGATTAACTATTTTTTTTTGTTTTTTATCAACAAGGCGTGAGATTATTGTTTAGCCATGTTAATAAATAATATGGCAGCGGTATAAATTTAATTATTATTTAACAATATTTAGAATTATATCGCATTACGGATACCTTTACGGCACATTATTTTATATAAATACCTTCGACAAGTCATGAGGTGATTTTTTTTTGTTAATTGACTAATTTTTTAAATAAAAAAAAATTATTAAGTGTTTTAATTTTTAATTTCTTCAAAAATTTATTAAAAAAAAAAATGTCAAGTTTTCTTGGGGGAATCAAGAAATTAAAAATTAAAATTTTACCGTCAATTAACAAATCAAAATAATCACCAATTAAATTGCTCAATTTAAAAATACATTAATACTATTATACTGAAAAAAAAAATTTATTTTATAAAAAATGAACAATTTTGCAATGAAAAATTTTATTTCTTCGCTGAAAAAATTAATTTTCTTGGTGAAAAAAAATTTTTAAATTATTAATTTTTTTATGTACTTTTGAGAAAAAAAAAAAAATTTATTAAAAAAAGGCAAAAAATTTATCAAAGGCTTTATTTTTTTTTTCCAAATTAAAAAAATTTTTTTCACTAAAAAAAAAAAATTCCTGTCAAAAATTTTAATTTCACCTAAAAAATAAAATTCTTGACAAATAAGTTTGAAATTTTTTACAAAACAAATTTTTCACCCTAGAATAATTAATAATTAATAAATCAAAATTACAATTAGAAATAATCCGCGACTATAAAAATATATAATCTCAAGTGCAAGACATCGGAATGTACTTAAAAATTAACCCCTACTTCGACAAACCAACCTCCCAAGGTCATACAGAAGTGGACCTGGCTTCAGAATTCTCGAGCATAACACACCTCTCGCAAAGTCTGTCAACCTTAGCCTTGAGATGGGCATTCTCAACATACAAATCCTTAATCAACAAATCCGCCTTGGCAAGTTTCTGCATCTGAATTTTATTAACCTCAAGATACTGCTTCAAGGAGCCCTGAGTCTCTCTAAGAACATGCTGAAGACTAGCCCTCTCACTAAAGTGTTGCTTCCAAATGCACTCAATAACTTTATCCGTGTACTGCTTCTGATGCTTGAGACTGACCTGCAAGCTCTTCTTCTTGCCCTCCAGCACCTGAACCTTCATCATCAAGCTCTTGATAAAATTCATGTCAACCTTTCCCTGTCCATCATTGGGATATACATGACAATTCCTAAAATTCTGGAGCTCCATGATCTCCTTAACAAGGCACTCTTTCTGCTTCATCAGACTGGTGCACTTAAAATGCGCGCTCTGGGTCTTTTTCTGCAACAATCTCTGCAATTCCGCCTCCTGGATTCCAGAATCTCTACAAAAGCAATCCTCGTTAATTTTATTAAGCTTCCCCGGCTCAAACTTGGAAGCCTGCCCATAAAAACTCAACCTTTTGCTTTTGTCCTCCTCAACCTGAACCCCAGCATCAACGGACTCTTTCTTCTTCAGCTGTTCCTTCACAAAACTAATCTCAGTCTCCTTCTCCTCCAGCGCTTCCTGCATTTCTCTCCTGAACTCATCAAACTCGTCCTCTAGCTCAGTGTAAGACTGCTCCAGCGCAAACTTCTCCTCAATCGGGGACAACCTTCCCTTCTTTTCCGCCCCGCTGAACTGCTCTTCGTACTCAGCGATTTTATTAATCAACTCAGTCAACTTATCATCGCTGATCTTCTGCTCCTGCTCCATAATCGCCCGCTCCTCCTCCAGCTTATTCTCCCAGTAGTCTTCACAAGAATAATACTCGCTTCTCAAAAGCTCTAAGTCAGTCTCAAATTTCTTGCACTGCTCCTCAAGCCGCTTTTTCTCGCAGCTGTGCTTGGCCTCTTGCTCCGCCAGCAAGCTGCTCAGTCTGTCCCTGTCTCTCCTCAGGGCCTCTTCATTCCCATCCGTGACATCAACACTCACCGACACGCATCTAGCCTTATCAACCTCGCCCTTTCTCGGCGGATAATCGCGCAATTTTTTACCAATCGACTCTTCAGAGGACATGACACTCCTCTTAGTTTTAGAAACAACAAAGTCCCTCAAGGAGCCCGTTCTTTCTTTCTCTTCCAGATTTTTATCATCGTTAGCTTTGTCAAAATGTCCTTCCAATTCATTAATAATCTCCGAGATATTTCTCTGCAATAAATCAGAATTAAAATCCTTATCAATGCTAATACTCTTCAAGTCATTAATTATTCCTGCTATCGCATTCGGCAGAGACACTTTATCCTCCTTCTTAAACTCCGGGACCTTTCCCAAAGGCTCGTAGTCCGTAGAATTGTCTTCACTGGTCATGCTAGAAAATTTGATAATTTTTTCACTAAACCTCGACTTAAGCAGCTCAATCTCCGAAGTGAGTTCATCATTCTGATCTCTCAACAAAGAAGATTCATCCTGGAGTTTCTTAATCCTGTCCACCAGCGAAATAACCTGCTCGCTTTCCCTGTCATCACAATGCTCGGCTTCATCGCACTCTGCTGCAAGCGCCTGGACCTGTATTAACAATTGCCCATTAGAAACTTTTAATTTATCAATTTGATCGTTTAAATTTTGATTATCAACTTCCAAACTCTGGTTGTCATTCAGCGCCTCTGCAAGTTTGGTTCTGAAAACTTGTTCCTCTTGCTGGAAAATTTGAAGCTGTTCATTGAGAGACTTTAAGCTAGCCAGTTGAGCTTCTCTTTCAGAGGCGTGCTGCAGGGTGAGATCTTTGATAACTTCTCCATGCCGAGATTCAATAAGTTTTATCTGCTCGTAGCGAGACTTCTCGAGCTTGGCGTGGTTCTCGTCGATCTCCTGGGCCAAGATGTTGGCTCTTTCATTGGCCTCAGCCACGTCTACCTTAAGCTTGTCTCTCTCGCGAGTCAGCTGATCCACCAGCACGTTGATAGACCGGACTTCTTCCTGATAAAGCACCAGAGTCGCTCTCAGGATGTCCAAGTGTGTATTGGTGATCTCGGAGCCTTTCGGCTCGTGAGCTAAGCTCTGCAGTTCTTGCGTTAAGACACTCATTAATTCAGAGAGATTAATATTACCAGCGGCGCTAATTGCCAGGTCATTCAGCAGAACTATCGCGTCGCTGACTCCGGCTAATTGCCAGAGATTTATGACACTGCGGCGGTCTATGAAGCCAGTGTGATCAGGACCGAGCATTGTAAAATTGCTCTTGCAGCCTTCTTCGCCGTCGCTCCACTCTGTACCCAAAGAACCGTCTTCCAGGCTGCAGTTGCTCTGAAACAGCATCAAAAACTCGTTGAACGTTATCAGTCCGTCCTCGTCGCTGTCCAGCTTCTGGAAGATCTGCTCCAACATCCTCTTGACTGACCCGTCGCTGATAGAATTCTTCAGCAGCATATTCAACTCGCCGTTGCCGACTCCCAGCTGTCGCGCGTTTACTCGCTTTAAAATCGAACTCTCGATCACCTTGTCATCGAGAAGTTCTTCTTCTTGAGAGTCCAGCAGCGTCAGCAGCCCGTTGCGGAACGCCTCAAAGGATATTTTATACACATTACCTTTTCCAGGAGTTTTGTTCAGTAAATTTGAGATCAACTCCGCACCACGCTCCTCTAATTGGAGCTTGTCGCAGAGACTTCGCAGACCTTTTTCCGTCAATTCAGACTCACCTTTTTCCAAACAACTCTCGAACACTGACAGCAAACGTTGCTCGTAAGGATCGCAGCTGGACTCCATTGCATCTTATTTTCGATTGGGTGATGTTAATTCATTATTTGCCCACACACCTATAAATAAATATTTTTTTTTTTTTTTTTTTTATTTATTAGTATAATATTGTGAGTAAAATTAACCTTGAAGTGTAATTTATTGTGACGCAAAGATTAGGTAACTATTTTTATTGCATTTTATTTAGCAAGGTCAGATTCATTTTTTTTAATGAACAAATGATCTAATTTATTGTTTTAAAAATATTTTGATTTTGATTTTTAATTATTTTAATAAAATTTTATTTAAAAAATAATTAATAAAAATTTTTGCAGTCTTAAATTTATTTTTCCATTAATTTAATTTTTTTTATTAAAAAATTAATTAATAAAAAATATTTAGGTTAATTCAAAAAATTTTATATAATTATTTTTCATGATAAATTAATTGTAAAATAAAATTAGCATCAGCTGTTTTATAAAATAATTATTTTTTTTAATTTATTTAATTTGAAAAATGAAAAATAATTAATAAAAATTTTTGATGTCTTATTTTATTTTTTATTTGAAAAATTAGATTTTTAATTATTTTAATAAAATTTCATTTAAAAAATAATAAACAAAAATGTTTGCTATCAATTTTACTTTTACATTAATGCAATTATTTATTAAAAATAAATTAATGAGTTAAAAAATTATTTAGGTTATTTACAAAAATTTATATAATTATTTTTCACAATAAATAAATTGTAAAATAAAATTTTCAGCATCAGCTGTTATTTAAAAAATAATTTTTAAATCAATTTATAAACCACGTGATAAAAAAAAAATGAATTTTCTTAAATAGGTAATTAAGAAAATACTTTACCAAAAATATTAATTATTGTTGAACAATTAACTGTAGCAGGTTAACTGTACTAGTAAATAATTATAATTAACCTCTCACTGATTGTTTAAACAAATGAATTTTAATTATTGAAGCACTAAATATATTTAAATAAGCTCAAATATATTTTTTTTCTTAGAAACTAGGTGATTAAGTTGGTTTCTCAGTAGCTTCTAAACAATTATTATTTTTATAGGTTACAGACATATATTATGCATGTATAAATATATACGCATATATGTACATGCCCAAAATATGTACAAGATATTAAATATCTGAGGGGAACGCAGTATTTGTAAAAATAATTCGACAGTAGCTCCCCCACTGTCCGCCATTTTAATTTCTCAAGTCAATAAAATAATAAAATAATCTTTTGAGATTATTTTAGGTTGGTTTTATATTTTAATTAGTCAAAATTTTTTATTTGGTGGGGTATAATGGTCGAGCGTTGAATGGAGCAAGATTGAGTTTATTTTGAAAAAGTTTCAACATGGCTAATCACTATGAAGTTCCTAGCTGGTAAATAATTATTTATTTTTTTTTTATTTATTAATTGCTAAAATTATTATATTATTAATAAATCAATAATTAATAATTAATTTAATAAAATTAGCAAATGTTTTATAAAAAATAATTATTTAAATAATTTTCAGGGCCGGAAAACCGCCGGTAGGTTTGCACTTGGACGTTCTGAAAGGTGACAAGTTGATTCAGGTAAAAACAATTGATGTTTATTTATTTATTATTTGTAATAGTTGAAAAATAAATGAACAGATGATTAAGTTGGACAAATGTTTGCAGAAACTTATGGTAGATGAGAAGAAATGTTATTTATTTGGCCGGAATCAACAGCTGAATGACTTTTGCATAGATCATGCCTCATGTTCTCGAGTTCATGCGGCTCTTGTTTATCACAAGCATTTAAACAGAGCTTTTTTGGTTGATCTAGGAAGCAGTAAGTGTTTTTATTTTATTTTAACTAAAAAAAAAAATAATTAATTTTTTTATTTTTTTAAAAAAAAAATTTTTTTAGTAGTAAGAAATGTTTAGAAAAATTAATTAAAGCAGTTAAAAATTAACTGCTTGATAATTGGCGTAATTAAAATTGATTACTAATTAAATTGACATTATTTAAATTGTTTAGCTCATGGAACTTACATTGGAAGTTTAAGACTAGAAGGAAATAAGCCAACTCAATTGCCAATTGATAGTACATTTCATTTTGGAGCGTCAACGCGTTATTATATTATCAGAGAGAGACCACAAACTGGATCGAGAACGATTATGGAAGAATTAGAAAAATCCTCTGATGACGTTGATGCTGGTGGGTTGCTTGGATTGCCTGAAACTGAAACTGAGCTTGATGTAAGTAATAATTGAAAAATAATGATGGTGAAATTATCAGACAATTGCGCTGTACTTTTTTAAATATTGACATTTTAAAAATATAAGCTCGTCTTGATGTTACACTGTTCAAGAGCTTTCATTTGAGTACCCACATGCACTTTTGGTATATTTTTTATATATACATATATATGATATATATAAATATATAAAATATATGAAAAATTGATGTGGGTACTCAAATGAAAGCTCTTGATGAGTGTTATGTCGGGATGAGCTTATATTTTTAAAAATGTCAATAGTTCTTCAAAAATTTTCTTAATAATTTAAATAATTTATAATATAATAAAAAAAAAAAAAAAAAAAAAAAAAAAAAAAAAAAAACTTGAATTTTAGAATTTAACAGAATTCAACACAGCCCACAATAGAAGAATATCAATGCTAGGAATAACTGACGACGATGTCCACAAATCAAACCGCAAGCGCAAAAAAAAAGGAATAACATTCAACGACGATGAAGAAGTAATCAACCCAGAGGACGTGGACCCTTCGGTGGGACGTTTCCGCAACCTCGTGCAAACAACAGTGGTTCCCAGTAAAAGAATGCGACTGGAAGGAGGATTAATATCTCTGTCTGACGACAATCACCATCATCATCACCATATGAAGCACTTCCAGCCGATAAATACGTCCCACTTGTACCAAGATTTGCCTCCGGAGCAATACACTCCTTCAGTCAACAATAATCCTTATTCCTCGTTGACTTCCGTGACTTCGCGTCTCGGAATCGCGCTACCGAACCCCGCACCTGACGTGGACATGGCTCCAGCCCAGATCCAGCAAGACGTTGCTTCTCCGGTCCCGGAGGCTCCAGCAAGTGTCGAAGCCCTAGCTCACGAGCCCAAGAAGAAGAAATACGCCAAGGAAGCTTGGCCTGGAAAGAAACCTCTGCCCACGCTTTTGGTGTAAGGAATTTTTATGGTACAATTAATTATACAAAAAATAAATTTGAAATGTAAATAAATATTATTTCAATATACAATAAATTTGTAATTGATATTATATAACAACGCATTATTAAAAAAAAATATATATATATATATCGGTAGAAGAAATTTTATAAATTTTAATACTTTTTTTTTTTCCCCCATTTGGGATTAATTAATTAATTAATTAATTAATTAATTAATTAATGATTTTTTATAAATTATGGCATCGACTGAGTTGCTACGGCCAAAGGCCAAGTTACTGGTCCCTTAACAATAACATCTTCGAGGGCTTCTTTTATTAATACGAAGCGGCGCTTAAACTCTAGACCATCACCTTTGGACAATCTGAAGTCTACAAGAATTTGATTATCCATATCGACGATGTTCGCCTTGAAAACTAGCGGCATTTTTCTTCTATCTACTGTCGAAATTGTTACCTAAAAATTAATAAATTCAATATTAATTTTTATAAATTAAAAAAAAAAATTAATTTTTTTTTTGCAATAATTTATTTAAAAAATTATTAAATAATTGCTAAATAAATTTTTATAAAAAAAAAATTATTAATTAAACTTACAATTCCGGCTTCATGAATACGGTAAGTATAATTCTGTTTTTTAAAGGCATCAACAAGCCGAGTGACGGTATCGTCACAATCAGTCTTAACAAAGAACCTGGTCATACGCCTGACCAACTTCTGGAACGAGTTTTGGGTTGATTGAGTATTTTGAACCGGTTGCGTGGACAAAAGCAAGTCTTCTAAAGCAGCTGGCTGCGAAAACGAGAACCCAGGTCGCTCGTCCAGGTTTATGCGGACCGAAGAATTTACGCTCGGGAACTCCGGTTGGGAGAGACAAACACGATTAGAATCTTCGTCGCTGTAACGCGTGAATTTGGCTCTTCTTTCTGCGTCAGTTTCTCGGTTTGAAATTTCTGCGATAAAAAATAATTAATAAATATTTAAAAAAAAAAAAAAAAAATTTTTTTTTGACACTTGAAATTTTATTTTAATAAAAAAAAAAAATTATATTTATTAATTAATTTATTTTTTTTTCAATTGAAATAAAATTACAAGTGCCAATGGGTCTTTTGATTTAGCAATTAAAAAAATAAAAAAATAAATAAAATAAAGGCGAAAATATCCAACGTTCTTACTTCGGTATTCTAGCTTTATGAATTAATAACAATCATACAGCTAGATGACCAAAGACAGTACGATGGACAAAATAAAATATTATAACCATCAACTATTACTTAATTATATGGTATAAATATATATGAGTCATGATGCTTGGGCTTATATACTTTGCTTTGGTAATCTAGCTTTATGAAGATCAATTACAGTCATAGAGCTGTATTACCAAAGGAAAGACAAAAGCCTTTTTTTTTTTTTTTTTTTTTTTTTTTTAATTTTAATATTACTCTCGAGATCCGTAATATTAAATCCTGAAAAAAGTAACTAGACTTAAAGTTTAGTTGTTGACTGAAAATGTTCTCGGAGTTAGATACTAAGTACTCCTGAGACTTTAATTATGCTCAGAGTCACTCAGTACCTGACTTCGCAAACAATGGCTCTTCTTCAGCTGGATTCTAAAAAATCAATTGATTATTTTATTTTTTTTTTATTATTAATTAATAATAATTATTAATTATTATTATTATGAGTTTTACTTGTATAACAATTTTGGCTTTTACAAGGCTGATTGTCTCAACGTCTTCACGTATAATTTTTTTTCTCTCTATTATCATCGTATGTTCCTCGCTTTTTTATAATATTCAACACAATCTTTCAAATCCTCATTTACTTTTTATTATCAACATTTTTTTTGCACTCTCTTTCAATATTATCAATATATTATTATTCTTGCACATATCCTTTCATATTACTCTCGATGCGGCTGTGGACCAACTTGTGCTTTCTGTACTGCATTTACCCTTATTCCTTAACTCTTTCGAGAGGTTGTTGGAATAGTGGCGAGATGGGGAAACCACAGAGAAAACCCATGCCAGTACAGTTCGGCTACCGGAGCGACCCCCGACGGTTGGTGCTGGAACTATTCTAACAACCGTCGGGGCTCGAACCCTCGCCTCACGGCATGATGTGCGACCGAACTAACGGGATAATGATTTAGTCCGCTCGGCCATAATGCCGCTTTACTATTTAATTATTTCATCCGGTAAATAGTTCTACACTCTAACTGAGGTGACAATAAACGACTTAATAATAAATAATAATAAAAACATTAATTTAAATAATACCTTTATCTAAATCATTCAGGTACCATCGGTGCAATTTAATATCTTGAATTTTTATCCTCGAAGAAGGAGAGTGAGTAAGAATTTTACGAATTAAACTCAGAGAAGTGTTGTCAATCTTCTTCCAAGGAGTCAGCTCCAGGTGCTGCGCCTCCCTCCAGGCTTGGTACTCCGGACAGTCCACGTCTGCCTCGTCCCACGGCAGCTCTGTGCAGAGATGGATGATTAGACTGGAGCATGCAAATTGCAAATTAAATTTTTAATAAAAAAAAAAAAAAAAAAATTTTTTTTTTATCAAATCTTACCACCGGCGAGAAGAGCGACGAGGATGATCCCGCAGGACCAGATATCTGCCGGCTCAGCGTGGTAAGGTTTGACCAGAACCTCCGGAGCTACATAGGGAAGCGTCCCGCAGCGCTTTTCCAGGCACCGCTCTTTACCCTGCAAACGGTAGACTGTCGCCATCCCAAAGTCCGTCACTTTTAGGTTGTCTTTTTCGTCTAAAAGCAAGTTCTCGGGCTTGAGGTCGCGGTGCGCGACTCCTCGACAGTGCAAGTACTCCACGGCTGTCATCAGCTGGCGGAAGTACTTCTGGGCTTCTGCCATCGGCATACCTACGTCCGGCTCTATTCTGTCGAATAATTCGCCGCCCGAGGCGTACTCCAGGAATATGTACTCCATGTTCGGCTCGCTGCGCTGCCCGAAGTAACGGATTATGTGCGGGTTTGACAACATGCGGTGCACGGTTGTTTCTTTGTGGATACTCTGCCGAGCATCTGGGTGCTTCTTTAAGTCTATCATCTTCATGGCAACTGCTTCACCGGTTGATTTGTTTATTACCAATTTTACTCTAAAAAATTATTTTTTTTATTTTTTTTTTTTGGAGGATTTATAAATTAATATTGATGTTAAGCTAAGGCTTCAGGGCCTAAAATTTTGATAAATAAATAAAGAATAAATAAATTAATTAAAAATATTTTTTATAAATTGCACTTATAATTTTTTTTTATTTTTTACAAATCAAATATTTTTTTTAATTAAAAAAATTCTATAAATTTTTAGATAATTTTTATCTGAAGTTAACAGACATCCAACAATTTTTTTTTTTTAAATAAGCCCGGTCTACTAAAAAATTTAAAAAAAAAATTGCATTTATAATTTTTTTAGAGCTTCTAAATAAAAAATTTTTTTAAATAAATTTTTCTTGCAATAATTTATTTATTAAAAAATTTTTAAAAATTATCAAATGCCTCTCAATTTTAATTGATATTAAAATTAGCCGACCTTCAATAATTTTTTATTAAAAAAAAAATTATTTTACAAATTAAATATGAAGTTTCATTCAGACATACTAAAAATAAAAAATAAAAAAAAAAAAAAAAAATTGACTTATCTGTAATAAATTAATAACAGCAAGACTCTTTATTAAATTTATTCCCAGGCTTGTTATAAGATCTTGACCTCTAAACTTTATTAATTACCCAAATTTATTTGTAAAAATAGACAAATACTTGTAACTTATCGCGTATCGTAATAACCGGCGACGCTGGATACCAGTTTATTTTATCGATGAATACAATATAATTAAAACTTATTATGGTTACTTACTCCCCATAGGCTCCTTCCCCAAGAGTGTGCCCAAGATACCATCCTTCTACAAACTCTGTCTTCCTCTCTCGTCCCGCTGCCATAATGTATCAGCATACCTGACTAAGCAAAAAAAAAAAAAAAAAAAAAAAAAAAAAAATAATAATTATAATATTAATTATTGTGAAAATAATATTTTATCGGATTACTAAACCACAAATGTTTAATGAAATATCGATTGTAAATGAAATTAATAACGAATGTATTGAAATACGCAGTAAGATGCAACAAAGAATCGATTGCCGAGCCGGAAAATAATGAATAAAAACTGTTCTTGTTAAAAAGTAATTAACGATAAAAAATAGTTTAAAAGATTGCAAAAAAAAAAAAAAAAAAAAAAACGGAGCGAGTAAATGAAGTAACGATTACCTGACTTGTAGATAAAAAATGTCAGGACACAAGGAACACGTGGCTTTGGTTAGATGTTTAATTAATCTGTTAAATAAACGGTATTAATATTGCGCAACTTTGGAATTTTATTAAAAATAATTAACTGTCATTAATTAACAGCTATGAGTGATTATAAAATGTTAAATAATACCGAAATTACCATGCTTTTATCCGATTAAATGTGAGAAATCGATCGCTAAACGGCATAACCGTTGCCGCTAACAACGACGAAAGAACGAGACGACGAGATCACCAGCCACCAGCAAAAATGGACAAGGGAAAAATTATTAGCGCACGCGCACACATTATTCTCACCAACAATGGCGTAATTTTTTTGTCGTGTTGCAATAATTATTAAATTTTTATATTTACCGTGTAATCCTCAGATTTATTGGCCCGCGTTAGCTTTTTGAGGTGGAATATTGTCCTGGTGAATTACTGACCACTGGTGATTCTATCGGCGATGAGCAATCCGCGAATTAACTTTGCAATAATAAGATGCCGGTCATTTGGCGGCAAGCGTCAACTGGAGATGCGCGCGCGCGCCACCCGTCATCTGTCATCTGGTGGAAGCATTCAGAAATTTTTATCAAATCGGAAATTTGTCAAAGAATTAGTTTTTTCTTAACCTAATATTATTATTATTATTATTATTATTATTATTTACAAACTTAATAATTTTATCCAGTATATTATTTTAAAATTTAAATTTTAATATTCTCGCTAAAAAAAAAAAAAAAAAAAAAAAAATGGAGCAAAAATTTGACGTTTTGAAAATTTGTCAATAATTTACTTATTGGAACAAAATATAACAAAAAAAAAATTATTTCCATGCAAATAAAAAAATTATTTTGATTAGTAAGTTGATAAATACGTAAAAATTATATTTAATATAATAATAAATTAATTTCATACTCAGATTTTCCGGGAGTCTAGAAATCATGTTGGTATAAAATTATTAGACAAATATAATTAATTTACAGGTTGTCCACCAGGCAGCAAACATGACAATGACATCATACTGAAGTTATCCGTCAGCTGTCATTTTTAAAAATTTTTTTTAACAAATCAATTACAATAACTACAATAAAAAAAAAGCTTCTAAAAATTTTCAGTTGTAATTTTTATTGATCTTCACATGTGGAATTTTTTAATAATAAATCAATTACAATAAAAAACTGCTTCTAACAATTTTCACTTGTAATTTTTATATGAAACTTTTTAATTAATTTTTTTTATAATAATTGCATTGTTATAAAATTTAAAAATAATTTTTAATGTCTGCCAACTTCAGTGTCATCAATTGTCAGCTAACTTCAGTATGTCGAATGAAAAACCTACTTCATGGCAGCTTTACAGTTTTACCAACCAATTAAAAAAAAAAAAAAAAAAAAAAACAATGGCTTCCATCCGCTCCTAAAATTATAAACAGAGGAATATTCGTCGAAGCAATAACTCCTGCTTAACCTTATAAACAAAAGACACGTCGTGTGTTTATTGAGGCTATAAACATAAATACAAAACTGCAGAAAGCAATAAGGTTATTTTTTTGTAAAATATTATTGTTACTTTAGAAGATAGAATTTAAAAAAAAATGGACAAAGATTCACGCACAATTTGGTGTGGAAATTTGAGTAACAAATGCACTGAAGATATATTATACGAATTATTTTTACAAGTAAGTTATTAATTATTAATTAATATAAATGATGGTAGTATTAATTATTATTTTATTAATTTAATTTTACGATTTTAGGCAGGACCTCTGGAAAAGATAAACATCCCAAAGGACCACGATGGTAGCCAAAAGTCATTTGGCTTTGTGACATTTAAGCACATGGTCTCGGTACCTTACGCTCTGAATTTATTCGAAGGGACAACGCTGTTCAACCGCGCTCTGATGCTGAAGAACCGCCAGGTGAGCGACCCAAAGGGTGCCGTGAACAAGTTCAACAATGACAACGTCCTGCAGTATGGAAACCAGCCGCTGGAGAATTCAATGGCGTACAACATCGCCCGAAACATGCTTCCTATGTTCACGCCTCCCGGGATGGGCATGTACCCCAGCCAAATGAACAATTTTCCCTCGAAAAACGACAATCGACGTGACCGCAGCCACCCTTACAACCGCGACAGAGAGCGCGAGCGTGATCGAGACAGACAGGACTGCTCGCATCGCAACCAGCAACACAAAAATGATCACAGAAATCAACGATATCACCACAATCGCTCTCGCAATACTCGTTAATTTTCTAGAAATTAATTCTTTATAAATTTATTTTTTATTCAATTAATTAATTAATTTAAAGGGACTTGAGACATACATTAGGCAAATTAAATATGTCACTAACGTAGTTACTTTTCGGACAAAAATAATTTTTAGTTTGATTGAGCTCGCTCATCGATTTATTTATTAAATCAGCCGCTTTTGAGGCAATCATCATCACTGCTGCATTTATGTTACCGCTCGGTAATGAGGGTAGTATAGAAGCATCTACTACGAATAAATTTTTTGTACCCAGAACTCTGTAATAATTATTATAACTTAGTCAGCTATTGCCTTAGTCGAGGGGAATTATTTTAAATAATATTAATTGCTGAATAAGCAAATGTATAAATGTTGTAAGAGTATATATAGGATATTTTTTCTAATTAATACATTTAATATTACCTGAATGAATTGTTTACTACACTTCCAAGTCTACAAGTCCCAGCGGGGTGGTATGAAGTCAGCGTTAATTGCTGTATATAACACCTCCAGTAATTGTCCGTGCCAAATTTCATACCTTCACATCCTGGGAAGGGTCTTGTGTACAATGAGGCTCCTAGAGTCTTCATTGCTCGGGTCTTCACCAGCTTGGCGATCAATTTTAAACCTAGAAAAAAAAATTTTTTTTTGTTAATAATTAAAATTATTGCTGGTATATTTTAATAATACCTTTTATTAAAATATATATGTCATCTGGGTGGCTTAAATAGTTGGGATTAATTTTAAGGTCGTCAGAAGGATCTGCAGTTTTTAGCTTCACTTCTCCAGTGCTTTTGGGGTGCAGTAAGACTGGAGCTATTGTTACTGCTGTTTTAAATGTTAGAGGAGCAAAATATTCGTTGAAAATCTTAAAATAAAATTGAGGAATTTATTTAATTAATTAAAAATTAATTTAGCAGATATTTAATAATTTTTTAACTGATTAATTGTGGCAAAAAAATTGACATGTATAAATTTAGAAAAATTATAAATGCTTTTTTTTTTATAAATAATTTTTTGGAACAAATTTAATTGTTAAAAAAATTATCAAGTGACTGCTAACTTTAATATCATTTTAATTAATTAAAAATTGCATACTTGGGTTTTAATCCCCATGGCCTTGCGAAGAAATACTCCATTGTCCTGAGACACTCCAACAGGAATTACCATAAACTGGAGATCTGGTTTGTTTTTTTCAGCCAATGTTCCTACAACTTCAATGCCAGCAGAAGTCCAAGGACCTGTTGATTGATTATGTTTAATAATAGACAAATAATAATCTCTATAATTTTTTTTTTTTAGCATATTCCTCACCTTGCTGATTAAAAAAGTAATTTAAGACGGACGTTGGCTTAAGTAACTCCGGAACACTGACTGATAATTTTTTTTCTAGAATTACTAGATCTATCCCGGTTAAAATATGATCTACCAAATTCTTTCCTACTGGTAAATCATTGATCACTTTAATCTAAAAAAATTTTTTATTAAAATTTGGTAGTTTATTTTCGATAGAAATAATTACTTTTAATTTTTCTAGATCGTTTTTGGGACCAACACCCGAAAGCATGAGTAATTTCGGAGTTCCTATGGCTCCTGCGCTAATTATTATGCCTTTGTTGCCGTAAATTGTAAAATTTTGTTTCCATTTTGTAAATTCTACACCTTTTGCTTTATTATTTATAAATTTAATCTAAAAAAAAAATTCATCAAATATTTAATAATTTTTTTAACAAAATAAATTGTTGCAAAAAAAATTTTAAATACAATTTTTTAAAGACATTAAAAAATTAAAAATTAAAATTACCTTATTAACAAGAGCATGAGTAATAACAGTTAATTGATTTTTATTTAACAGCCTGTCAGTGCTCCATCTCTCTCCATTAATCATCGTCAATTGTACTTTTCTAAATTCTAATAATTCATTATCTATAGCTTCTTGATTAATTTCCTCAGCGCCTTCCAGAATTTTATCACACAATTCTGAACAATGACGCGTGTCACTTACTCCATTTAATTTATAACCTGTAATAAACTCAAGCTGTCAAAAAAATTATTTATTAAAAAAATTAAGTGCTTACTTTTATAATCAGCAAACCATTGATAATCTTGAGGATGGCCTTCAACATAAGCCATGTAATTTAATCTGCTGGAGCCTCCTAAAATTTTCCCCATCGGCCATCGGCTTTGCTGCAATTATTATTTTTTAATTAAAGAAAATAAATTGAATTAATTTAAAAAAAAAGAATTTTTTAATACATACATTGTTGACTAGTGCTTTGCAAGCATGCTTCTGCGAAGTTGTTTTGTATTTCCAGTCATAATTTGATAGCTGAAATAGAGATGCGAGAACGGGAATGTCGGCGAATGGTGGAGCTGAACCACCGGCTTCTATTATTATTACTTTGTGTCCTGCATCTGTTAATTTAGATGCAAGTGTTATTCCAGCACTACCCGCTCCAACTGAAATTAATTAATAAAATTTTTTTATTAAAAAAAAAAAATGAAAATAAAATTAAAAAAATTTTTTTGTTAAAAAATCATTTAAAAAAAAAATTAAAAGAAAAAATTTCACACGTAAAAAATTTGAAAAACTATAAGAGCATTTTTCAAAAAATATTTTTTTATTGCTAATTCAATAGATAAAAAAAAAAAAATTTTTTTTCGCTATAAAAATATTTTTAAAAACTTCCACATATAATTTTTTTAATTTTCCACACATGAAAATTTTTGTTTTAATTTTTTAAAAATATTTTTTTGTTTTTATCATTTAAAAAAAATCAAAAATTTTTAAATGTCTAATTTTAATATCATAATTTTTATTTATAAAAAATATTTACCTATGACGTAGTCAAAAAATTGTCCATTTTCAAAATTACTTCCTAAATAATCAATGATAGTACTAATTAAATAAAAAATATTTAAATAATTAATAAAAAAAAAAACTCCAATAGCATAAATCCAGTATGCCGTCCATTTAATAATTAAATCCATTTATTTATTGTATTTTTATAAATTATAAATAATTAAGGCTCCAGAGAAACGTGAGCTAACTTGCGGTTTCTATAACTACGACAGCAGCGCCAACGATGACACTGAAGTTGACAGACATTAAAAATTTTTTTAGAATTTTATAGCAATTAAATTATTATAAGAAAATTTAATTAAAAAGTTTCACATGTTAAAATTAATAAAAATTACAAGTGAAAATTTTTTTATTGCAATTGATTTATTAAAAAAATTTTTTAAATTAACAGCTGACGGCTAACTTCAGTATTATCGCCAACGTCAGTTTTTTAAACACAGACCACCTGTAAATATTTACTTGTTACTTGTATTTTGGATTTAAGTGACAACGATGCCGGTTGATCAACGAAGAATTAATGGTCCTGAAGTGACAGTACCTTATCAAATTTATATTGATTCCACTAGTAGCAAGACAGAAAATCCAGAGAAATTTTTAAAAAATAGAAAAGATGGCAGACAAAATCAGGAGCTTAGAAAAATATGTAAGGTTATGTTTGTCAAATAATATTTATTAATTTTTAATTAAATTAATGATACTGAATTTATCAAATTTTTTTTTTTAAATAATTGGTTAAAAAATTAAAAAAATTTATTAAATGTCTTTTAATTTCAGTGTCATTATTAATTAATAAAATAAATATATTTTTTTTATGCCTTATGACTTTACTAATTTTTTTTTTTTTTATTTTTAGTTATCAAAACTGGAGTCGTCAGCCAGGCCAAAGGATCTGCGTACATAGAATTAGGAAAAACGAAGGTGATATGTTCAGTTTTTGATCCCCGAGATATTCCTAATAAATCTGGATACAGTTTACATGGAAATTTATACTGCGAATTTAAATTCGCGTCTTTTTCTTGCGCTAAAAGGAGAATTCATCAGCAGGATGCTGAAGAAAAAGAATTTAGCTTGATAATGCAGAGATCACTGGAGCCAGCTGTTTGCCGGGTAATTTTTTTTCTAAATAAAAAAATTATTTATTCATTTATTAAAAATTAAAAAATAAATATTACGATTATTATTATTATTATTATTATTATTATTATTATTATTTTAGCATGAATATCCAAATTTTCAAATAGATATCTATGCGATGGTACTTGACAATGGAGGATCTTGTTTAGGAGCAGCTATTACTGCTGCCAGTTTGGCTCTGATTGATGCTAATATTTCGACGTATGGTATCGTTACTGCGGTTAGTACTGTAAGTGTTTATTATTAATTATTGTCTACATTATTAAAAAAATGAAGAAAAAAAAAAAAAAAAATTCGTGCCCAGGATAGTTCTATGATAAAATTGTAAAAATTGAATTTTTAAGGGTATTTACGCAGACACTGTGTTCCTGGATCCAACTACCGATGAAGAAGAACTTTGTATGAGTGTTCCCTCAAAAACCCACAAGTCTAAAAATCACGGGATAATTATGCAAGCCAGTCTTTTACAGAAGAATCAAGTTTCCGAGTTGTATTTTGTGGGAAACATTAATCTTGATACAATGCAATCTACCATGGAAGCATTGACTAAAGCCAGTGAAAATCTTTCTTTAATTACTCAGCAGTACTTGGTCAAACTGGCATTGAAAAAGCATAAAAATAATATTAAAAATTTAGAATAAGGATTTAAAAATTTTTTTTTAATTAAATAAAGAATATTTTAAATGATTTAATTTGTAATTTTACTGTTTTACCTGTAGCCTTAATAAATCATAATTATTGTTTCTTATAAACTTATAATCATTAAAAAAATTAAATTTAATACGGTATGAAAAATTAATTCAAATGTATTAATTAATATTAACTAGTCTTCGGGTTTCTCTGGAGGAGGTCCGCAAGGTTGGAGCATTTTTTCCATCAAATTAAAGCGCACTCGGGCTTTGGACTCATTTTCAGCAATTGCAAAGAAACTTAAAAGATCATAGTGCCCCATGAAGGAGCTGCATGAGTCCCGGTGTTGGTTGACTAGCCACTCGAATTTTGTTGTGTCAGCGTGTCCAGTTCCTATGTATTTGGACTGTAGATGCTCTAGTTGACTGTGTATATTATATCTCTCACCCATTGTCATCCTTAAAAAAAAATTATTAATGACAACGTACTTAGTTATAATTTCTTTTTAAAAAAATTATCAAATTTCTGCTAAATTAATTTTAATAAATTATTAGCAATATAACCTCAAAAATAATTTAAACTATTACTGTTTTTTTTTTTCTTTAAAAAATTACGAATTTATTATTAACATTTTTTTTTTTTTTTTTCAATATTGTATTAAAGAAATAGTTTATAAATAATTACCAAATTATTTACTTCCTCAATGTGTGGCTTATATTTATGTATATATATTTTATTTATTTGTTTTGATGTTAAGCTTGAAATTAACACACCACATAACCTCAAACCGCTAACTTCAGTATCATATTCAACTTACTAACAGCTGGTAAAAAAAGATGGCACTCTGAAGTTGACAGACATTAGAAGTTGTTTTTAAATTTTATATCAATTAAATTATAATAAAAAAATTTAATAATCAAATTCCGCATTGTAAAAATTAAAAAAAAAAAAAAATTATTAGATATTTTTATTATTGTAAAAAATTTGTTGTAAGAATTAAAAACAATGACAGCTGTCAGCTAACTTCAGAGTCATAAAAAAGAACTATTTATTATTTTTGTAGGTACTTACATGACGTAGATGAATAAAGATTGAGATGGAGGGGGACTCAAGTTTGTTTTTAATACAATTTACCCGAGTAACCTATCGAAAAAATATGTAGATAAGTCAACTTGTCATTCCGGAGTTATTTTTATGTGTTGTTATTAAAAGTGATCTGGCTGTCGATCTGTCAAAGTGTCTTGAGTTGTAAAAAATAACAAGTGGCGCGAACAACAATCTGTAAAATATAAATAGTGTAATAATTATGTTTGATAAGGTATGTATGACTTACATGACAGATTTAATCTCTGAATATAAAATATATATTTTAATTAATTCAAGAATTCAAGAATTCTTGTTTATTTAACTCAATTTAAATCACGGTTATTTATAATTATGAATATGTATATAAGTTCATATATAATACATGAAATATTTTCAGTGGACATATAAACGTATGTTTATATAAAAGTTTATTTTTGTTGATCATATGATTTTTATTAAATGTCTGAGTTTATTTTTTAACAACACTCAAGACATATATTCACTGTCGGTATACCTGTAATTGACATATAATTATTATTAGTATTGTATATTTATAATTGACATTTATTTTAAGATTACACAAATTTGACACGTAGAAGATCATTTTAATTTAATTTGTCAACACCAATGGGATCGTTGCTGAGACGTAGTTTTTATTCTTCTGCGTATGGTATTGCTAGATGTCAGAAAAATAATTTAATTATTCGGAGATTACAACAGACACATGCTGCACTTAGTTCTATTAATGAAACACATGAGGTATTTATAAATGATGTAATTACTTTTAAAAAATTGTATTTATAATTTTTTTAGAGTAAAAATAATTTTGTAAATATTTTTTTAGCCACCAAGGAACAATAATGTAGTACCAATATTTAGAAACGCCATTAAATTTGGCGATAAAACAGCCTTAAGAGATCTACAGGGGTATTATACATACAGAGGATTATTTTTGAGCTCCAGACAATTTGCTGGAGAGTTGTCGAATATTTTAAAGGAAGGTCAGCAAGAAAGAATTGCTTTTTTGATGCCCAATGATGCGAGATATGTTATTGTTCAGTGGGCATGTTGGATGAGTGGACAAATTGGTAATTATTTTATTTTATAATTTAGATATTTTTTATAAAATTTTTATTTTATATTTTAACTAAAAAAAAATTTATTTAACTCCAAAACAAAAATTAATGTCATTTTATTTTTATAAAATTTTAATTTTATGATTTTAATTAAAAAAAAAAAAAAATTAATGTAATTTTAATTTTATAAAATTTGAATAAAAAAAAAATTAATTTAATAAAAATGAATAAAAAAATTTTTCAGCCGTACCTCTAAGTGTAACAAGTCCACCTCCAGTCCTGGAGTATTACCTAAAAGATTCAGGATCAAAAGTTGTAATCACAACGACTGAATTTGCTCCTCTACTGGAACCAATCGCCTCAAAATGCAACTGTCGTTTGATAGTCCTGGACAACGCACTGCGACTCCTGGCCATGAAACCATTACCAAGATTGGCGAACAACAGAGACACTGACATAGAATACTTCGACGAGTCAACTGAGACTCCATTGAAGGACGAATTTTACAATGACAGCGACGCGATGTTCGTGTACACATCCGGGACCACCGGAACGCCCAAAGCCGTGGTGCTGACTCACAAGAACCTGCAGTCCCAAATGAACGCGCTTATCTCCGCCTGGAAGTGGACAGACAAGGACATAGTCTTGCATACTCTACCTCTTAATCATATCCACGGAATCGTCAACGTCCTGATGTGTCCTCTCTACATTGGAGCGCGGTGTGTTATGCTCCCGAAATTCGAAACTTCCAGTGTCTGGGCCCAAATTCTCGCCGTAAATCTCCAGAATCCCGAACGAGTCAATGTCTTTATGGCTGTTCCTACGATTTACATGATGCTCATTCAAGAGTATGAGCAGTTGTTCAGCAAGAATCCCAAAATTCGAGAGTATGTTCATACAGTCTGCAGTACAAAAATTAGGTATCTTATTTTTTTTTTTATTTTTGTAAATATTGTAAAAATTTTTTTTTCCAGCTAAAAAATAAAAATTAATTTCAGTAAATATTTACAAATAGGTCCAACCATTTTAATTTTCATTTTTTTGAACGAAATTTCTATTTGATTTTATTGATATATTTTTTTTTAAATAAATAATTACTCACTTGTTAATTTTTTTTAATAGATTGATGGTGAGCGGCTCAGCACCTTTACCAAAGCCGATTTTCGACAGATGGGAAGAAATCACTGGACATCGTTTGCTGGAAAGGTACGGGATGACTGAAACGGGTATGGTTCTGTCAAATCCGCTGGAAGGTCAACGTATTCCAGGTGTTTATTTATCCAATCACCATATCCCGGATTTTTGCTTAAATTTCAAAATAGTTATTTAACATTTTTGACATTATCGGCGATAATATAAATCATATTTTTAAATGATAAAAATACTTTACTTTTAGGTACTGTTGGGACTCCACTGCCTGATGTACAAGTTAGAATAACTGGCCCAAGTAGTACACCCGAAGTATTGGTTCAAGGTTCCAGCTCCGGCAACAAAGTTGTCGGAAAAAAAGCTAAAATTCCTTTAAGTGGAGACTTACAAGTCAAAGGTGAAAGTCTCTTTCGGGAATATTTCAATAAGCCGGAGGCTACTGCCAAAGAATTTACCAGTGATAAATGGTTTAAAACTGGTAATTATTTTATTTGTTTATAATTTTTGCCGACTGACTTGTTCATAATTTTAATATTAATTTAGTTTTAAACTTTTTGAATCAAGCTTTTTAAAAAAAATTTTTTTAATTAATTTATAATAAAGATTTTTAAATCAATTCGGCAAAAATAAATTCAAGGGACTAGTAGCAAATATTTTAATGATTAAAATTATTTTTTTTTTTTTTAATAAAAATTTTTAGGTGACACTGCAATGTATGACGGCAGCGTCTACAGCATCTTAGGTCGCAGTTCGGTTGATATTATAAAGACAGGAGGCTATAAGGTCAGTGCCCTGCAAGTGGAAACGGTAATTCTTGGTCATCCAGACATCATAGATTGTGCAGTGGTCGGTTTGCCTGACATTACTTGGGGACAAAAAGTAAGATCAAGTTTTTCAATTCACTACACTTGTTTATTATCATTGATATATTTGTTTTCATCACAAGTCACATATAATACAACTTCTTTTATATTTACTGATAATTATTTTTAATTCAATACTTTTCAACTCCAGTTGATCAATTATTTATTTATAATTTTTTTACAGGTCGCCGCTGTTGCGGTCACTCGCGAGGGATCAGAAATTCTGCTACACCAGCTACGCGAGTTCGCTAAAAAATCGCTACCCGACTACGCTGCGCCTACGGTCCTTAAAATAGTCGACAAAATCCCGAAAAATAATCTCGGAAAAGTTAACAAGCCGAATTTATTGGCAGCTGTTTTTCCAAATAATAAAATTTGAAATTAATATTCATATCATGAACATGCTCACTGATATTTAAATACGTAAAATATATATATATTTTTTTTTAATGTCAATCAAAATGTTAATATTTAATTCTTATATTGTTATAAAATTTGTAAAAAATTATAAATTTGTTTTTGGATTTTAATAAAATTATTTTTTAGTTAAAATTTATTTTTAAATTTGATTTTAAACAAATTAATTTTTTTTTAAATAAATTTTCTCTCAGTGTACAGAAAAAAAAATTTTAATTTTTGATAAATATTTAATTGCATTTATAAATACTTAAAAAAAATCAGCCCGTGTAAAATAAAACTACTTAATATTTCCGTTGGCTGATTTTATTTGACACGATCAAGATTATTAAACACATTAACTCGCTTTAGATTAAATAAATCGATATTTAAATCCATATCAGACTTTCTAATAGTTATAACGTTATATAAAGTAATACCGTAGTTTCACATTTAACTCAAAAAATATTAATAAACCTAGTATAAGTATACTGAGTAAACAAAAAATCATCAAAGGTTTCCTCAATAACACGTGGACAAGTATATTAAAAAAAAAAAAAAAAAAACCCGACAAAATATCAAGGAAAAGACAAATAGAATAAATCTTGAAATGTTTTAAAATAAAGATTCTACTAAGTGTGTTTAAATAATTTCCCCGAACGGATAAACAAATTAATATTCTAAGAAAATGATAATATTGAATAATAATAATAATAATAATAATGAAATTATAATTTAAAGCAGCACAGCGTTCATTATCTATTAATAGAAAATTTTCACAACAGTCAAAGTACTGTAATAAAGTATTATATGAACGTGAGACCTTCAAACAATTGTTTACAGCGTAGAAAAATATTTATGTACCGAATTTCCAGTTAAAACTACATCTAATAATTTTAAAATTACATTTAAAGCAAGCAATTTACTAAGAAGAAAAGTGTGTTATAATATCTCAAAGATGGTTTTAACCAGAATGTCATAAATTAATATTAAACTAGCAATCTTGCAGTTACTATGTTACTGCCGTGACTTTTTAGCTATAAATAAATAAAATTGTGCTTTAGTAAATAATTACTTTTGTTAAATTGCACTGTACTTTCTTAAATATTAATTTTTTTAAAGATATAAGCTCATCCCGATGATACACTCGTCAAGAGCTTTCATTTGAGTACCCACATGCATTTTGATATTTTTTTTTTTTATATAAACAAATATATAAATATATAAAATATATGAAAAATTGATGTGGGTACTCAAATGAAAGCTCTTGATGAGTGTAATGTCAGGATGAACTTATATCTTTAAAAATCCTTGAAAAGGTACAAATTAGTCAAGGCCTTTGGAATGACACTAAAATTCACTAAAAAAAAAAACCGATTTTATCATACGACTTTCCTGGAAACAAATTTTTTTTCATTCTCTTAATAATAAAGATAAAAATCTTGACTATTACCAAGAATTGAATTCTAGATGCTGTAACGCGATAAATTAAATAAAAAGGCATTAACATAATAATACATTGGTACAATTGAATCGACGGGAGTTGATGTAACTGGTATTATATCTCGAGCTCTAATACACAAGAAGTAGTGAGAATATGAACAAGTCAGGAGATTGGGCGACGCGCTGTCTGCCGCGTACCGAAAGTACTCTCTGGACTGTAGAGAATACTTGTTTACCTCGTATCGGCTTCTATCGAATGTCAGCATAAGTATACGAGTATCATCATCATCATCATCATCATTCTTCATCTGGCTCCCTACTTGATTAATAAGTATATAATTATAAAATAAATTAGCATTACATACTCACGGGAATTTAAAATAAAACTCGAGGATCGGGAATAAAACTCTCATCGTCACGTTTAATTGAGAAGAAACGAGTTTCCGGGAGATAATAATAATTTGTCAAGAAGATATCGGTCTATATATAGAAATATATAAGTTAAGGTAAGTATATGTGTGTATGTTGCACACATCAACCTGTTTACTGTCCACTATGTTGTTCTTACCGTCAAATGCAGCTGCAGATGGGAACAGGTGAGGGTGCCCGTACTTATACTGGTTAGATCCATCGCTGTATTTATTGCCCACGTATATACTACTCCCTTCTACCATTAAATATACAATACCAGCTGATTTTACTGAAAATAAATAAAATAAAATTTATAATAAGTCGTTTTAATCAATGATCTGATGCTCTAAGCATTTTAAGACCAGTAGTAATTAATTCATACTTACTGAAAAAAACTTACTGGTTTTTATTGACGATTTTAAATTATTCTCTTCTCAGAAACTTACGTATTACAGTATAATCCAGTTGTGGATAATTACTAAGGGGTGTAAATATTGGAATACAATTTTTTTGTAAGCTTCTTTTCAAAATTTTCTTAAAAAATTATATTTATTATCATGGTGATCCTTAAAAAATTTTTAATTTTTTTTTTAAAGAAGAAATTGATATTAAAAAAATATTTTAAAAAATTGCATTGATAATTTTTTTAAATTTCTGCATCTAAAATTGATAAAAAAAATTTTTTTATGGTAAACTATTTGTTTAAAATTAAAAAAAAAAAATTATCACTCTAATCAAAATAATTTTTGGTATAAAAAAAATTAAAATTATTAAAAATATTAAATAAAAAAAAAATTATAGTAAATTAAAAAGAAATACCTCTCTAAAGATAAAATGAAAAATAGCTGACAAGTTTGAACCAGATCGTAATAAATCACCAGGTAAAACCAAACTAGTGCATCAATCCAGTAGTACTACCCATGAAAATATACTTCTGCATAATAAAAGAGTGATTACATAATTATAACTTGCATAATGAGCCATCAGGTGTCTGAATAATCGAGAACATACTTGAGAGTTTTCTGGAATAAAAATAAAGACTCACCATTGGCAATACGATTATAGTTGAGCATGAGAAGATTATTAATTTTCTATAACCCACCTGATCAGCAAGGCTCGGTGGGAATTAACATCTCTTGTTCTCACATGACTCCACTCTCTCTTTACTCGAACTATAATACAAACATAATAATATCCAAGATAATCCGCGGTATACCGATGAGTGTATAGAGTTAACTCCGTCGGAGGAGTAGAGAGAATTTCGAAATATAAAACCAAGTGAGATAGAATAAATAATGTTCTCTCTGTTCTCGCGAGAGTAAGTGGCTTCTACGAAGGTGGTCTCTTTCTTCTTTTAGTCGTCAATCTCACTCACTTAGTATTATATTATACATATACATAGATTTTTTGCTCTCATGCCCTCAACTATTCTCTTCTCTGTCGAGCTCATTTTCAGACTTTGGTGAAATCGAAACAGAGGTTCAACACAAATCCGGCTGGCAGACCACACAAATGATAGTGCCCTAGCTCCCTCGTCGTATACCCGTGGGTGGTTGATGACAGCTCATCGAAAATTGGTAGTAATGGCCATTGTTTTAGGCTTCGTATGTGGGCGGACCGTACGAGCCTGAAACTGGTAAGCCAAGCCGGGTAGAAGCATAGAAGAGAAGAAAGAAGAACATACATATATTTCTTCTTTAAGTAAAGGGAGCATACTTATAATTCACCAATTCTGTACTTCACAAGATATCACGTGCACTTACTAATGGATTCCCTGGAAGCAATAAATATAATAACATGAACTATAAAAAATTTAAATTTTGCTTTATTAAATAATGACTAGTTAAATTGCATTGTACTTTCTTAAATATTTACGTTTTTAAAAATATAAGCTCATCCCGATGTTACACTCATCAAGAGCTTTCATTTGAATACCCACATGCATTTTTGATATATTTTTCATATATACAAATATATAAATATATAAAATATATGAAAAATTGATGTGGGTACTTAAATGAAAGGTCTCGATGAGTGTAACATCGGGATGAGCTTATATCTTTAAAAATGTCAATATTTCACAAGATATAAGGCCATTTCTTAATTATGTATCTAGAGATAGAGCATTTCCGAATGCAGCCTAAATATCATAATAAAAAATTTTTCTTATTCTCTTAATAATATAAATGACAAGCAATGTAATTGATTATGGTCCACATGACGTATACTTACTTACTTCCACAATATCCCATGCTCAGATGACCAGATAATAGAGATGTCCCGGCGGATGAGTCACGGCGAAAACATTAAACATTCTGTCGAATATGTAGAGTGCTATGCGCATAGCGTAGGAGGCCGGTCAATTTGTAAAGCTGGGTGACGTGGATAGGATGTTGAGTTTTAGGATGAGCATCCTTGTTATCTCTCCATATACCTGCCCGATGATTCAAAAATGACTAATCCTCTTCTGGTGGAACGGCAGAAATTTATTCTCTTTTGATAACGCCGAATAGATTAAAATCAATAAATTATTTTGTTTAACGTTTAAGTTTTTGTGGGCAGCTCTTGACAAGCCGCTGTCCTTATCTTCGCGTAGAGACAATATTAGATATCCTCTTCCACTTGAGCATAATCTTTCATCCTTATCCTCATCTTCAAGTTAACTTATCTCTTTCCCACATTGACCAAACCGACGATTCATCTAAATGACTACCTTCGGTAGACTTTCTGGCTCCCTAGCCAACATAACTGAGTAGAATGTTACTTAAAAGAGTTGGACGGTCATCCGGTTATTCGTCAGGAGAGTTGAGCCAGGCGGTGTAACTCTAAATACAAAGAGGCCTCAATCTGATGGAATTATATACAAGAGAAGAGTCTTGGTCTGTGAAAAAGCCTACACGAGCATCGAATTATCGAGTTTACTGTACATCTTTATATTTACTCTCTCATTTTATATACTCCTTTTCTTATTGACTTTCTCTCTCTGGTTCTCGAGAGGAAGCTTCGAGAAGAAGAAGAAAGAAGAAGAAGAAGAAGAAGAAGAAGAAGAAGAAGAAGAAGAAGAAGAAGAAGAAGAAGAAGAAGAAGAAGAAGAAGAAGAAGAAGAAGAAGAAGAAGAAGAAGAAGAAGAAGAAGAAGAAGAAGAAGAAGAAGAAGAAGAAGAAGAAGAAGAAGAAGAAGAAGAAGAAGAAGAAGAAGAAGAAGAAGAAGAAGAAGAAGAAGAAGAAGAAGAAGAAGAAGAAGAAGAAGAAGAAGAAGAAGAAGAAGAAGAAGAAGAAGAAGAAGAAGAAGAAGAAGAAGAAGAAGAAGAAGAAGAAGAAGAAGAAGAAGAAGAAGAAGAAGAAGAAGAAGAAGAAGAAGAAGAAGAAGAAGAAGAAGAAGAAGAAGAAGAAGAAGAAGAAGAAGAAGAAGAAGAAGAAGAAGAAGAAGAAGAAGAAGAAGAAGAAGAAGAAGAAGAAGAAGAAGAAGAAGAAGAAGAAGAAGAAGAAGAAGAAGAAGAAGAAGAAGAAGAAGAAGAAGAAGAAGAAGAAGAAGAAGAAGAAGAAGAAGAAAGAAGAAGAAGAAGAAGAAGAAGAAGAAGAAGAAGAAGAAGAAGAAGAAGAAGAAGAAGAAGAAGAAGAAGAAGAAGAAGAAGAAGAAGAAGAAGAAGAAGAAGAAGAAGAAGAAGAAGAAGAAGAAGAAGAAGAAGAAGAAGAAGAAGAAGAAGAAGAAGAAGAAGAAGAAGAAGAAGAAGAAGAAGAAGAAGAAGAAGAAGAAGAAGAAGAAGAAGAAGAAGAAGAAGAAGAAGAAGAAGAAGAAGAAGAAGAAGAAGAAGAAGAAGAAGAAGAAGAAGAAGAAGAAGAAGAAGAAGAAGAAGAAGAAGAAGAAGAAGAAGAAGAAGAAGAAGAAGAAGAAGAAGAAGAAGAAGAAGAAGAAGAAGAAGAAGAAGAAGAAGAAGAAGAAGAAGAAGAAGAAGGACTATAAAGAAGACTATAAAGAAGAAGAAGAAGAAGAAGAAGAAGAAGAAGAAGAAGAAATCTTGTGGTCTCCCAGGAGTCCTGGGGTCTCGACTCGAAGGAAAGAGTGCCGCCAAGGCAACCAAATATTTATGGAGTTTCGAACTGGACCACCCGGTAATTAAGACGACCCTGAAGTCGGGGCGGGGCACTAACCGGCACGATATCTTCTCTACCTTTGGTTGTTTCTCACCGCCACTCCCGTCGTGTTTCTTCCTCGGATATGTTGGTCCTTCGTATGCCGAATGCCAACTATACTCAGTATCTGGGCAGCTCTGGCCAATTCTTATTCTTTATCTTGGGGTCTGATTCGACGGGAGATGCTCGCCTCTTATTATAAGAGCTTGAATCTCAAGACACCGCATTCCCCTGTTGAACAATCATAATGCTCAGAATGATTCTTAATATACTCTACTGTTTTATCTCAACTCGAATTTACCATTACCTTAAGATACGAATACCAGATTAACAGATTAAAAGGCATATTGAATTGTTCAAGTGTGTTTCAACACATCAAGACAAATTATTCTTCATATGATAATAATCATTCCTGTCTACATAGTATATCTGATTTCTCACTCTATTACTTCTTCTTTTATTATCTTGCTCTTTAATAAATTAACCAGCCAACTCCTGGAAAATAAAAAAACAATAATAAATAGATTAAATTTATTTTTTCTTTTAAAATAATCACCGGTACTCACCTAAATAATATTTAATTAAATGAAATAAATAATAATATATAAGCTTGCAGGTCATTATTATCCAGATTCGTATAATATCTTGAAGAAGGAAACGCGTGGGTATTTCTACGAAATTTCGCGAGTACGATTGAGTCGTCAAGCGGAAATGGCGTAAAATATCCAATTGCTAAGTGGGAAGTATGCGGGAATCATATCGGGCAGACAGCATGGCGCGCGGCAGGAAGACCGGTCGGCCAAGAAACTAAGCCATCATCCAACATTCTTCAATATACACATACACTCCCTTACTCTTTTTACCAAACTCATCATTACCATCTATGTATGTTATTCTTTTCCATTATCGTCGTAAGTTATGCATGTATGCAAGAACTTTATACATTACCGGACAATATTTTTTTTAATAATTTACTTTACTCGCTAATCAACTATGTAAATAGTTAGTAAGTTAATAGTTTTGCAAATCCATCACCTGACGCATAGATTTACATTTTTAATAAATCTCTAGTACAGATATGTCATAAACTGCCAGGAGAGTTTATATTCTTCATGGTTGAGAGAAGAAATTTATTTTAAAAAAAATAAGAAATTAATTCGTTAAATATTTTATTAAATTTTTTTAAAAATAAATTTTTTTTTTTTTATTGTAGATTGATGAACATTCTTTCAATTTTCTTCAAGTTGAAACAACTGATTTTCATCAATTTCTTCAGGCACCTATAAAAAATTACTATTAAAAAAATAATTCAAAAAAATACAACCAGATAAAATTGTACAAAAAAAAAAAAATATGATACTTATTATCAGATAAAATCACAGTAGATTTTTTTTTTTATCAAAAAAACGAGTGCACTAAAACAAATTCTATTACCTAATATTAAATAACCAGTACTTGTAAATAGATACCTTGAGAAATCAGAATCAACAGTCTTCCCTCAAAGAAGAAAAGATAAAAAATTGGTGAATGGGCTAGAGATGATGCTCCAGACTGCAGGTATCATTCGAATATCTGGTATCCAGTATCAGCAGGAGTATCACCAGGTGGGGGAGAAAGAAAGCAAGACGATGGTAATGGTGAGGTGTGGATGGTATTGGTGGTAGATAGCGATGGTGGTGGACGCCCGGAGGAGGGCTCCATGGTTACACTCTGGACAGGTGGAAGAGCCGAGAAATCCCAGCATCAGATCTTGAGATCTCATAGAGGGGATTGACGATTGTCGACAAAAGGGACTGATGGAGATCGGGGCCCGAGTGGCTTTGCCAGCGGCCCTGTCCGAATGGGCGCGTGTTATGTACTTTACTCTGTAGACTCTGTAGATCGACGCTCTTGGGTTTTCTTCTCTGGTCAGCTTCACTATAGCATAAGTAGATACATACGTGTAATATTATACAGAGGTATTATATCTATATCTTCATATAAATATATACATACATATAATACCATGTAGAGGATTCAGTAGGGGAATATATCGCTCTCCATCTTGCGCACGGCAGTCCGTACCGGCGGGGACGGTGTGATCGTGGAGAGCGCGAGGAAGGCTCCTTGGCGCTTGCTCCTGAGCAGCGACCAGTAGTCATACGACGCCCCTCAACCGTGTCGGATGAGTTCCTATCTAACTGGATTCTTCTTTATCATCTTCTTGTGACGTTAATGTGACTTGTGTTAATTATTATTTATATTTATTGTTTCTTCACTGCGTTGATAAATCTACTCCGTATACTCAGTGTACAGTGATCTTGATAATTGTCATCCATTGTCCATCGTCTTCTCAAAAGTCAAATGCCCAGGACTTTACTCCTACAATTACCAAATAAATAAATATCAATACCAATAATAATTATATTCTTCCCTGTATTTATTAATACGTGTGTGAATGGTGGATAGTGTCAGTGATAAGTGCTAGTGGCTGCGGCCAACCAAAGATTTCTCGCGGTGTATGAACACGCTGAGATGCCGTGGCTGCACGGACTACAGACTCACGGCTAGCTATAGGTAAAATATATCAATTACTTACCAATAAAATATTAAATCCTTGTCATGAACTCCAATCATCATCTTCATCATCATTAGCCTGATCTCAATCAAAGATCCAAGATCAAGAATATTTATGAAAATAAATTTACTAGATATTATTTGATAATTTAAAAAATTTTTTTAACAAATAAATTACGAAAAAAAAAAAAAATTGACATTTTTTTTAAATGTAATTTTTTGGATCAAATTTATTTGTTATAAAAAATGAAAAAATAGTCAAGTGACTGCAAACTTTAATGTCATAAATATTTCTTCTTGGTGCCCCAGCAAGGAGATTTACTCCATTTTCCAAAGAGTTTTATGATATCTCCAACAGATTCTAGATTCGTCTTGATTATTTTCAACGATGACGTTTGTGTGTGTACATATCTGAATATATGTGTACGTATGTATACATACATGCTCCCGCGCGTTCCACCGTGGCAATCGGCCACCATCAGACTCACTCAGCGGCCCCGTATCCTTGCTTTTAGCGCTCGCGCGCAGATTCCACGACGCGGACCGCATTCCTCAAGCTGATGCGAGAACTAAGCCCAGCGTTACATTAGCTCTTTACGACTCATCTGCAATATTATATACATATACATAAACATATATTCTTCTTTATGAATACCAACACACTTTCCTTACATTAATTATTTAAAGACTAAAATCTTTTATCAGTATCTATCTATTTCTTCTTTGCTAATCTAATACTTCTTCAGGAGTCCTTTCATCACCTTGGTCCCAGATTATAATCTACAAGAATAAATTACAATTATACCAGACAAAATGGCTTCTGTCAAATATTTATTACACTATTACTATTACTTACAAGTAATATTATTAAATTTAATGTAGTTGTTATTTTTTTTTTTTATTTTGTAATGGAACCCGATTAATGGCTTGCTATAGGGTTCACTCTGTTGTTTAAAAATAAAATATATTCACCTGGTTTAAATTTGTGACGTACCATTATAAATGTTATCCGGAAGCTGGTGTTTAAAATCTAGAAGTCATCGTTGCCTACGTCATGATCATATTACTTGTTGACCTTGTCGTAGAAGCAATGTCTCTGATACTATGCCACACAAGAATAATTCTCGGTCTAGTCCCAAATTATCGTAGACTAATCGTTAATATGGATGTGTCTTCATTTTCTTCTTCATCTTCATCTCTATCTCTATTGGGTACCCTGAAGAGATGCATGTACAAACAACGTGAGGAACCAGAAGATGAAGTGTAGACACAGACTACCGATACGAGGACTCCCCGTCCCCGATCTCTGATGTAGAGGGAATGAGATAGCCGAGAGAAAGAAAGATCAAGCGGGGGAGATTATATACATAAGGAGTATCCAGCAGACAGCTTGGCTCTAGCAGTGCCAGCCTTGCCGTCTCCACCGATCGCGTCTCTCTGATGCCGCCATCTATATAAATATCCACAGTTCACCAGACTCACCAAGTATTTTTTAAAAAACATTATATGTTTCTCTTTGTAGAACAAATAATCTTTCATTTCCTTTCAACTAATTTCTTCTTCTTGGTTTATTATATAAACTTCTTATTCCATAAATTTTTTTTTTTATTTCTTCGTCTTCATCTCTTCGAATGTTGATGTTTTAATTTTATTTTATTTACTGCATCTATAAATATTTACTAAACATCAATAAAACCTCAATCTTTTATTAGCGATGTTATATTTTAATGAGGTACAATGGAAAGTGAGATGAGCTTGATATAAAATGCGGTTATACTTAAACATTTACGATGTTAACTCGTATATATATAAGAATATAAAATATATAAATCCAAGGTAATATGTGTGTTGATTTTAATCTTAATATCTGATCCATCTCAGGTGATCATTTTATTTACGTATTTTATTGTCAACACACTGATTATTCCTAAGTGAAAAAGTAATTTTTATTACAAGGTGTTTATTTAAACTTTTATCATTTTATATGTTAGTATGTTAATTATATTTATATTTATATACGTACTTTTATTTTCTCTTTATGTAAATATTTACTTTAGCGATAAAACTAATGCCACACCCCGGTAATTGTTTCAGGAGTGGCAGTCCCGGTGACTGGAGTTACGATGCGCACGTTGCTGCTGCTGAGATTGGTGTTTGTGGGAGTGGGCGTGCTAGTTACTGATATCTCTACGGCAACTACGTTACAAACTGATAACAATATTGCTCAGGCTGGTAGTAATTATATTGAGAGCAGTTCTGATAGCGTTGACGATATGGATCCTAATGATAAGCAACGGATAACAGCCAATGTTGAGGCTAGTCTTCTTTCATTGCTGGGATTCTCCAGGAGGCCCAGACCTAAGGGCAAACCACACGTCCCGGAGTCTCTCAAAAAATTGTACGCCAAACAAAACTCTATTTCAAGCTCTAATATTGCCAAAAAAGGATTACACACCAGATCGGCGAACACTGTTCGATCTTTTTCGCATATTGGTTAGTATTTTCATTTCTTCTTTGCCTGAAATTAAAATAAAAATTTTTTAATATTTAATATATTTTATTACCAGAAAATTACAGACTTTTGAAATATATATCGTCAAAAATTTATAGAAAAATAAAAAAAAATTAAATTTTTGTATAAAATCTTAAAGCTCCATTATATACCAATTAGTCACTTTGTAATTCTTATCTTAATTTATTTTTTACTACCAAAAAAAAAATTAAATTTTCTACAGGTAAAAATTTTTTCATTTCTTCTTTATTTTACCTAAACCAGAACACTTAAATTTAGAGGCGTGCAATAATCGTAAGTTATTTAGTGATAAAAATAAATTGACCAGCGACTATTTAGTCAGAAAAAGCTGTTAGTTAGAAAGTAATTAGTCAGAGGGTGGTCTTAAATGGTTTATAATCTTTTAAGTAATCACCAGGTTGACGGGACTTCTGAAGGTATACATTGTCTATACAGATAAAACTAAAGAATCTCTTCTCTCTTTAATTTAATCTCTCAAAGGCTGCACTTACCCGGCGCAACTTTAAGAACCATAACTTTAACCAAAGCTTTCTTGTGTCTCTCCTCACGTCGTTCATGGAATTCCTCGAGGTTATTCGTGCGCGTTTAAAAAAAAAAAAAACTAAAAAAAAAAATATTTTTTCCCACATTCTTTCATACCGATGGCTAATGTAGCACGTCTTACGTTGATGACGGTTCTTCTTCTTTTTCTCTTAATTTTTTTTTCCCCATTTTCGTTATCTCTGGAACAAAAATTGTGTCTGAAATTTGGCATTATACCTCTATATCTAGTAGAAACAATTAGTTAGGTATACTTAACAAGTTTATCTAGTGTTACCTGTGTCCGTATCTATATCTGTACCTGTAGCTGTTATATATAGCTGTAGGTTTAAGTAATAAACAAGAATTCGAAGCGTTATGCACGGATAAGCAAGTTACCTTGAAGTCAAACCTTCCTTTCAATATATATGTATAAATAAATATATGTGTGACCATTTGACTATCGTCATAAATATACCGATAAAGTAATAAACTATGAAATCGTTCTCGGGTGTTAGTTCTAATGGGACTATAACGGATATATGAAGGCCATCGGCTTTCTGTTTAAACCTCAAAATCTTTATTATTCCACCGTTGCTAAGTACCAAAGAATAAAGAAGAAAAAACATAAACACTCTATTATACTTACTATTATAGCATACATATGTATATTAAATTTCTTTCATTCAATCCAAATAAGTTCCGTTTAAGCCACTAATCGAGCGGAACACTGGATACAATTGCATGGCGGTAGTAAAAAATAATCCAATGAATGAATGAATGGAGAACAGTCTTTTTCCGTTGATGCTACCTCGTAGTATATCGAATAGCTTTCGCTTGAATCATTGTAAGTCTTAAACCCTCAGAACTTTAAATCTCAATACATCCACTTCAAAGTATTCTTCTTTTGTAGTTGTAGAAACGGATACCTCCGACAACAGAATATGGCTCGCTTTCTCACCTATTGTGTTCTAAATATGCCCTGTCAACGTCAATCCTCAACTAAACACATTAAAAACCACAAAAGTTTCTTTAGTGAGGATAAACAAACAAACAATGAATACTGACCAGCTTCCTGATCGTTAAATACTAATATATAAATTTTTTAGTTGAAAATTTTTGTCTAAGCTGATATAAAAAATATTAGAAAATTTTTTTATCAATTTATACTAAAAAAAAAAAAAATTAATTAGAATTAAAAAAAATTTTTTGAACCAAGAAAATAATTAAAAAATTTATTTAAATCAAGAAAAATTTTTAATTTTAAGAATTTTTCTCCTTTAAAAAAATAATTAATTTCATTAAAATAAATTTTTTTTTATGCACATGCTTATAATAATAAATAAAAAAAGAATTATTAGATTACTTATCAAACAAAAAATTTTTTTTTTCTTACAGAAAGTCCACTGGATGAAAAATTCCAGTCGTCGAATCGTTTCCGCCTGTCATTCGACCTGAGCAGCATCCCGCAAGAAGAAAGCTTAAAAGCTGCAGAATTAAGCTTGACGCGAGTGGCGCTAGAATCTGGATCAGAAAAAAAATTAGGCCGAATCTTAGTGCACGACATAATCCGGCCGGGTGTAAAAGGCCAGCACAAGCCTCTGCTGCGACTGATAGACAGCCGGGTGATCGACATGACCAGTAATTCAACAATAAGCCTGGACGTGCACCCAGCAGTGTCGCGCTGGCTGCAAGACGGCAACAACCACGGTCTGCTGATCCAGGTGAGCACTAGAAATAGAACCAACGACTCCCACGTGCGACTGAAGCGCAGCGTCGACAAGTCCCACGACACGTGGTCCTCATCCCGGCCTACATTGTTCACCTACACCGACGACGGGCGCAACAAGATGGCCTCAGCCTCCGAGATCATGGATCGCCGGGCCCGACGAGCTGCGCTGCGAAAAAACAGACGCAAGGACGGCCGTGAAAATTGCCGAAGACATCCTCTGTATGTAGACTTCGTAGACGTCGGCTGGAACGACTGGATCGTCGCTCCTCCCGGCTACGACGCGTTTTACTGCAACGGGGACTGTCCGTTTCCTCTGTCAGACCATTTAAACTCGACGAACCACGCCATCGTCCAGAACCTCGTCTACTCGACGAATCCCGCGATGCTTCCTCGAGCCTGCTGCGTACCCACCGCACTCAGCTCGATATCAATGCTGTACCTGGACGAAGAAAACAAGGTTGTGCTTAAAAATTACCAAGACATGGCAGTTATTGGTTGCGGTTGTCGCTGATGCTATTAAAAGTATTCTATTAAAATTTTACGCAATCGACGAGGCATTTGGGATTTAGTAATAACTTGTATGGATAAATATAATTGTGTATGTATGTAGGTACGTATTATATCAACACAAGAGATGTGTTTACAACAGCTGTACGTAAAGCTGGCTCTTAAATGACTCGACTGGATATATAGGATACAGAGTCACATGATGACTGGACAAGAGGACATACAAGCAACAAGCAACAACCAACAACCAACAAGCAGTGATGACGTTTACCACTGTTACTTGTATTGCTTTTCCATTCTCTCCCTACTATATACTACCTATATGTATATAAATAAATAAATAAATAAATAAATAAATAAATAAATAAATATACATACAGCATCAGCAAGCGAGCAAGCTGGATTGCTCCATCTCAGAATCTCATATCACTGGCTTGTATATTGCTCGTTAGACCGAGCCCCGGTACATACAGGAGAACGGGCGTCTCTTGAGAGCCCAGAGTGCGTGACGCTGCCGCATTCTGTACACTTTCAGTAATCGACAAACTCAATATAAAACAACTTATGTATATATGTATTAAACCAAGGTGCCTGGTTGTACGCTGGATACGCTGTCTTCTTGTCTTTTTGCTTACTCGCACTCTGTAATACATACATATAGATATCGATAGATATAGATATATATTTATATATTTATACATACACATGAATTTTTACATACGTGTGCGTTTTATTGGTCGTTCATTCTCGGGCTAATGTATATAAGAGAGCTCTCTACTATACGCCGAACCTCCTTGGCTTGTATAATTTATTAATAAGGCGAGAAAAACCGGTATAAGACACTGCGACTGCATATCGTGTGTGTATATGTTATAAGCTTGTCCTCTGGATAGTATGTTTCAAATACCGAAAAACACTCATGGTAATTAGGAACGCTTGAGAGCTGAATATTATTTTATCTTTTTATTTTTAACTTTAATTATTATTATTATTAATATTAAAATTATTTTTATTATTACTATTAATATTAATACTATTATTATTATTATTATTATTATTATTATTATTATTATTATTATTATTATTTTATATTATATATGTATGCAGATGTATTACCTGGTTTAAATATGTCTTTTTTCACTTATTGATATATACTAGTTGCCCACTTCTATGCAGTTATTTTCCGCACTCGGGATCCAGTTATGCTATTCATACTTGTTTGGTCTTTGATCGAGTGCTCGCTGGATGATATGACGACGCTTTTTAAAAAACCTCTTTGTAAATATATATTTTTAGGATCTGAAAATTAAAATTATTATTGTATAAAAATCTTTTTTTATTTTTCAATAGAGTAGAGATTGCAATTTTTACTTTTTTTTTTTTTGTAATGATTTGGATGCTGTGACTCCAATTTAAATTTTCCTTAGTGTCTATTTAAATGGGTATCAGGCGTCTTGATCCTCCGAGAAAATATCCCCGACAAAATATCCCAAAAAAAAAAAAATATCCCCTTATAATTATTTAAGATATTTTGTCGTAGGATCAAAAATCATGGAATCAACAAGCTGAAATATCTGAAAATATAAGATTTAAATAATAAGTTTATTTTTTTTCGTAATGTAAATTGTACCTGCTAAGGATTACTATTTATTCGCTTATTTCTTCTTAATAATTATATTTGTAAAACAATTACGCTGTATATTTGTACAGGATAGAATTAATTATTATTTTTAGTAAAGTGATGAGTAATGATAATAATAAGTTTTAAAAAATCAAATATCTCTCCTCGTAATCCTGTACCCTTTTCTCCCTCCTCTAAAAATAATTGATTGTATAATGTGTGAATAAGCGGAGTCGTTATGTGTAAAGATTGTAAATAATTCATTATATTTGTAAATTATTAAGTAATGTATATTTTTTAAAGCAAATATCTTACGTATGATAAATGAGATAAAAAATTCATTAAAAATAATTTAAATGTGGTGCATGTAAATTGCAAATAAATTAGAGTAACTATTAAATAAACATTCTTTCATTAAACACACTATTTATAATTAATTTATTATAGTCTTAATTACTATAATTAGTTTTTTTTTTTAGATAAAAAAAAAAATTATCGTATATTGTATAACTATAATATTTATGTGTATTTAAATACTATCAAACATATATTTATATAATTATTTTAAAGGCTTTTATATTAAAACATTTTTTAATTCAATAAACCGCGTTCAAATTAATTATATATTTTTTTTAACTCCAAAATTAATAAAACCCAAGAAGAAAACTAAATATATGTGTCTAAAAAAATTATTTAATTAAAAACAATTTTAAAAATTTTTATGATAAAAAAAATACTTTAAAAAACTTTCTCATGTGAAATTCTTAAAAAAAAATTTTTTTTAACTGAAAAATTAATAAATCCCGAAAAGAAGACTATAAATATGTGTCTAAAACATTATTTTATCAAAAAAATTAAAAAAAAAAAAAATACTTAAAAAAATTTCTATAAATAATTTAAAAAAATTTTCCCATGTTAAATTTTTCGACTAAATTTTTTTTTATCATAATTAAATTGCTAAAAAAAATTGTCAGTTTTTAAAATTAATTTCTAAAATGTAAAACAACCTTGCTATAAAAAGGAACAATAATTTTGGTACACTTTTAAGTATCTCGCGTGGGCAGTATACAAATAATAAAATAATAAAAAAGTATACTCGTAAGTATTTGTGATAGTATTGGTATATGTATATATATGTAAGTATGAGTATATAAAGTAGGGACCTTTCTCTTTGTTCAGCGGGGACGGTAGATGTGGAAATTGTTTCATAATGAGGGGTCATGTTAGAACAGGACGTCGAATAGTCTTTGTTTTTGAATGTCCCTTGGGGTCCTGAGTGAGCGTTTTACCACACAGGTAGAGAATGCGGTCCGTCGTACCCGATTGAGGTAGTATTTGTGAAGAATACCCCCAAGCAACGGCAACGGCAACGTCTTACCTTGGTCTTGCTCTTGCTTATGAGGTCTCAGTCTTCGGTTGTGTCTTTGTTTTATTTTTTCTGGCCCGTGCCCAAGCCCGAACATTAAACAACACGGAGCATTAAACAACTAAGCCAGAAGACCTACTACACGAGCTTGAACTAAACCGGCAACTGCTGTATTATACACACACAGGAAGCCTTAGCTCATTTTTGAGCCGGCGAATTTACTCTTCTTCATCACAGTCATAATCATCATCATCATCATCTTTACTTCTTCTTCTGCTGCTTCATCCCAGTAGAATTGTTCTATATGCCAGTCGAAAAGTCCTCGCCTCAATACATACAAGAACTAGACCGTACACCTTGATAATGGCTTCATCCTGTCGATAAACTGGCATCAGTGGGAGGCCAAAATAAAAGAATTATAATTATATAAAAAACGTTTCATCTAACCGTTAATATAACATAACAAGAATAGAAAATTTTAAGACCACCTATTCTCCCTCTACTCTTCTTTAGCTTGCTTGCTTGCTTGCTCCTTGTCATCTCATCTTCATCTTCTTTATGCGGTGTTCAACAGCCCGACTAACCTAAAGACAATTTAACATTTCAGGTAGTCGGAATCTCAAACTACTCACCAACAAATATGCTGACTTGGACAATTCATAAGAAATAATAACAATAACCATTTGTCTCTTTTTCCACCCTGAAAAACATGCTAATGCTTTTTATCCGTCATTCACAGATTCCCCGAAAGTGTTTAACGATTTACGCATCGGGAACTTTTTATTCTTGTTCATGAAAATTAAGTTAGCTGACATTTTAAAATTTTTTGAAATTTTTTGTTTAATAAATTTCAATTATACATACAGTTTTAAAAAAAAAATTCACATGTAGAAAACTTGAAAAATGACAAGTGTAATTTTTTTAGTTGTAATTTAATTAAAAAAAAAAATTAAAAATTTTTAAACGTCTGCTTACTTCAGTTTCATTCAATAAATTCTAAAAATGATTCACTTGTCATTGTTACTTTTTTAATAAATTATAATTATTTTATCTAATTGTTTAATCTTCAACTGCGACGTAAGCCGTTAATAATTATTTGAATATCTTCTCGCCATCTGTGATCGGAATTTGTAATTTTTATTTGCGCGCGCATTTTTATTTTCAAATTATTTTTACATTTTTTTTTTTTTTTAAATTAAATAATTGTCATTTTATTTTTTTTTAGTAATTGTTTTTATAATTTTAATAAAAAATTTCTTAAGTATTTTTATAAACAAATTATTAAAGTACTTTGTAATTATCTGTTTCTTCTTTAAATTATTTTTTTTATTGATAAAAAAAAATATAACTGTCAAAAAACTTAAAATCATTCCCACGTGATTTAGTTTAATTTTTTCCCGCGTGGTGGCAGCACTTTCTGTATAACTTTTATAACACTGAAGTTGACAGCTATTAAAAATTTTTTAAATTGACAGCTGACGGCTAACTTCAGTATAATATGCGCGCGCAGAAAAAAAAAAGAGGTTAGAGGTTAGAATCGACTGTTAAACGTTTGTGGTCGTCGTCATTAAATAGTTGATTGTTGACTGCTGCTGCAAGTTGGTAAACAGTAACTGGTAATTATTTTTATTAAATAAAATATTTATAAATAATAAATAATGGGTTCAAATAAACGTCACAAGTCTGATAAAAATAAGGAATCAAAAAAGAAAAGACACCGCAGCCGTTCGAGGTCTTACAGTCCGGATACAGAGAAAAGTGAGCGACATCGTCATCACAAAAAGCACAAGAGGAAAGAACGCAAAGATTACGACAGTGATGGTGAGTATTATTATTATTACTATTATTATTAATTATATATTTTAAAATAAAAATATGTGATTGATATTAATGAAGTTTTTTTGGTTTTTTATTACATAAGATTATTTTCTGCAGTGGAAATAGTGACGACTCCGCCACCTCCGCCGAAAATATCAAAGAACCACGATGCTACCCCGCCTCCACCGGAGATATCAAGACCGAGGACACCGTCACCACCAGCGCGTTCCAGCGGATCAGGTGGAAATTCTACTCTGTCGATGTCCATCGAAGAGTCCAACAGGATTCGTACCAAGTTGGGGTTGAAGCCTCTGGAAGTTAATGCTGCGCCGTCCAAGGATGATCCGGCGAAAATAAAAGATGACTTGGGGGAATTTTATCACAAGCCCGCGCAAAATGTCGCGGAAAAAATTCAAACTGAGAAGGTTAGGGAGAGGATCAATGTCCAGAAGCAGAAAAGAATGATTGAGACTAATTTGTCGAAGATCAGAACTCTAGGTGATGATGATTCTGATGAGGATGCTCTGGCTTGGATTGAAAAAAATAGACAGCTGCAGGAAGAGAAGAAGAAAGCTAAGTTAAGGGCTAAGCAGCTGGATCAGCTGGATGAGGAGTTTGGAATTGGAGATCTGGTTAAAGAAGAGGTTAGAAATGATAGGAGGGCTGCTTATTCTGATAAGGATCTTCGGGGTCTTAAAGTTGAACATAATATTGTAAGTATTTTATTTTATTATTATTAAAAAATATAATTTATTCTTAAATAATAATTATATTAATTTTGGAGTTTGAATTTTATTATTATTATTATTATTATTATTATTATTACAAAATTTTAAAAATTTATTGAACTAGAAATTTAAAAAATTTATTTTATAATAATTAAAGATTTAATAAAACATAAAAAAATTTTTTTAGGAAACATTTGCCGAAGGACAAACAGTAATTTTAACTCTCCAAGACAAAGGAGTCCTGGATGAAGGTAACGACGTTTTAGTAAACGTAAATCTCCGTGACGACGAAGTCTACCACCGTAACGTAAAGAATAAACTGAAAAAACCGGGTTACGACGCTTACGACGAGGATCACTTCGACGAGTTTGGCCTGCCGAATAACCAGGTTCTTGAAAAATACGACGAAGAAATTGAGGGTGAGAAGAAACAGAGCTTTATCCTGGGGATAGACAGCGCCAAGGAAGTCCAGCAACGTCGTTCTGAAATAGTAAAACAGCGATTAGCTAACAAGCGTCTTGAAAGTTTAAAATTACAGGAGCCGAAGTTGGCCAGCAAGTATTACAACGAAGACGAGCTGGCTAAGTTTAAGAAACGTAAAAAGAAAGTAAGAAAAATAAGACAGAGTAAAACTCTTAAGGCGGATGATTTAGTTCCTGATAGCACTGATTATCTGCGAGATTTAGGGAGTCGACGACGAAAGAAGCCCGAAGAGACCAAAGTCAAAGCTAATACGTCAGACGCTTTGGACGTTGCGGACTATGAATTGCCGCCTAGAGAGTTATTGAATGCCAAAATCGAAGATGATGAGAAGCAGCCAGTGGTTAGTCGGGCTTTGAGTAAAAAGAATCGGCTGAAAGATTCTTCGAATTCTTTTAATGAAACGCTGCTTAATTTAATTAAAAACGAGCCGGGCAATGAAGAGAAAAATATTTCAGGTAACTATTATTAATTTTTCTGTAATTTTTAATAAAAGTTAGTTTTAGAAATTTCCAATAGGTGGCACATGGTCGCTAAATCTTCTCTTTAGAAGAGAGCTCTAAAAAATAATATAATAAAAATTTTTTTTTTTTTGGTTTTTTTTTAAGGATATTAATTATAATTATAAGAAATAATACCTTTATATAATATTTACAATACTTTTTACATATTTTTTATTCATTAATTTTTTTTTAGAAGGTTTTAATAATTGTTTAATTATATTTATAATTTCAGGTAACATCACGCTAAATGCGACGGCTGAATTTTGTCGGACACTTGGAGAGATCCCGACTTACGGATTGGCAGGTAACCGAGAGGATGACGACCGGGAGATGATGGACTTTGAGTACGAAGAGCCTAAAGAGGAGCCGGTGGAGCTGGAAGACCCGGATGATGGTCGTGGAGCTTGGAATACTGTGAAATTAGACGAAGTCAAGCGCGAGCCAGTCACTCTGGAGGCGGCTATCCTCGACGCAGAGCCCTCTCTAGGTCAGGGACTCAGTGGCGCTCTTCGTGTGGCCATGAGCAAAGGGTATCTTGATCAGGAAGACTCCAACAGGCCTTCCGCGAGCAGGTTCGCGCATCTCCAAGCTCAGAATTATTCTATTGAAGACAAGACTTATGGAGATGATGACAAGTTCGGGCGCAGGGATAGATTTAATGGACCCTCCTCGGACTTCAAAGAAAAAGAAGGCTTCAAGCCTAATGTCAAGCTTGAGTACATTGATGATGACGGCCATGTGCTCAGTTCTAAAGAAGCTTTTAGGTATTTGTCGCACAAATTTCACGGGAAAGGTCCCGGGAAAAATAAAGTCGAAAAGAGGATGAAGAAAGCTGAGCAAGAAGTTCTCATGAAACGCATGTCTTCGACTGATACTCCTCTGGGGACGCTGAACCTTCTTCAGGCGAAGCAGAAGGAAACACAGTCGCCTTTTATTGTCCTTAGTGGGAATAAACATATGCAGGCCACTTCTATTTCTAAGACCAAGCATTAGATTTGATTTTTTAATTTACTAGACAGGTTTTCAGTCACTTAAGATTCACTTGGAAATTCTTTATCACAATTTGTAAATTTTTTATTACTTTAAAAATTTATTTTGAAAAAATCAGCAGTTTTGTAAGAAGGAATTTAGGTAATTGTTGATGACAATGAAGTTAGCCGACATCTGAAAATTTTTAGAATTTTTTTTGTTGAAAAAATTATTAAAAAAAAAATTATTTCTTAAGCTAACAAAATTTTAAATTTACAAAAAAATTAATTTCTTCTCACAATAATTGTCATTTTTTTCTAAATAAATTTTTTTAGTGTTTACAATCTTGAGATTTCATTTTTGATTGTGTAAAAAAAAAATATTTGGGTCATATACTTTGTAAAAATAAACAAGAAAAAAATAAACGCCAAAACTAATATTTATTTTCAGATTGATACATTTTTTTTAACAGAACACCAAAAACACAAATACAATTTATATTAATTTTTTTCATCAATTGTACTAGTTGTATTAATTTTAAAAGTATATTTCCATTATAATAGATAATAATAGTGCGCTTAGACAATTATGATAAATAAAAATAATAATTATAATATTGGCGTTGAGTTTACTTTTAAAAAACGGTTTAAAAATAAATGCATAATCACTGGATTTGTTTATAAAATTCTACTGCTATTTACTATTTATATTGTATTTATATTTATATTTATAATATATATTTATATTTATATGATACATGTAAAAAAAGACAACAAAAAATGAATTGAGATGGTTATTTGCAATATCGTTAACATATCCTGAGTACATTTTAGCGATACTATAAATCACATACGATCGATGCACGGTTTTTTTTTTTTTTTTTTTTTTTTAAATTAAAAATTAACAAGCTCTTGCTCTTATATTTTTCAGATTTTCCTCCTCGAGGGTTCTCGAGTCCACATGGAAGCATGCTACCCTATAATTTAAATTAACAATCGCGAATGTTCGCTTTTTTTTAATTCAAGCGTAGAATTGATTTTTACAAACATTCCAACACAATTTTTTAAAACAATAAAATTCTACTGGAAGTTCTAAGATGGATTTAAATAATTAGTTTTTTAGTACACAAGCTAATTATTAAGCAGTGGAGCTAGTGATTTAAAAATACAGTAAATTACTTAAAATTTTAGTGATAATACCTCTGATTAATTCTATTAATATTTATTAGTGAATTAATTAAAATCCAGAGATTAAAAAATTTTTATGAAAATTAATTTAGCAGATTTTTGACATTAAAAAAAAAAAATTTTTTTTTTAAATAAATTAGTGCAAAAAAAATTTAATTTTTTTGAACAAATTTGGTTTTTAAAAAAAATTAAAAATAATTTTCTGAACAAATTTTTTTCTCAAAAAAATTAAAATAATTGTCAAGTCTGTTAAATTTAATATCATAAAATTTTCCACTGGATTAAAAAAATCTTTCGTTGACTAAAAGCTCTCAACAGTAGCAATTAATTGATTAATTAATAATCTAATTATACATGATAACAGTAATAAAAACTTAAACAAGAAACGAGACCATAAAGTATATAATTTTTTTTGTTCATCCAACTCATTCGTTCTAAATCACAAATAACTGTTTAGCGAGCACCAAGTCTCACTTGATACATCATTACTTTCCTTTATTTTTTTTTAATTTAATTTATAACTTATAAGTGTTATCATGAAATAAATCTTTGGCAGTTTATTTATTTAAAATAAGAAATTTTGACAAATGCTTTTAATATTATGACTATGTATTTTTTTTTTTTTTTTTTTTTTTTTTTTTTAATAATAAATAAGTTGTAAAAGTTAGTGTAAAGTCTGAGTATTTATAACACTGCAACGCTTATTTTATACTAGTACAATAACATAAATTATATTATTTTAGATAATAATGTCATATTATTTTCACACGTGGCCTAATTGATAATCCGTATCAAGTATACAATTTTTTTTTTTTATTAAAAAAAAAATTCTTTTTTTTTTTTTTTTTTTCCTTGGGGTAAGATATGCAGAGAGATAATTAAAAGATATGTATCTAACAAACTGATTATTTAACAAACAGATGTTACCAATCTTAAGTCTTGTGTATGATAAATTTTCGGCAGTGTAAAATTTAATAATTATAAATGACAAATATATTTTAACAATAATGAAGATAAAAAGACCGAATTTAATTTTAAAGCTTCCATTAACATTAACATTAATAATAATTTAGCTAAAATTGTTTATCTGTTTAATCGATAATTATTATTTATTTCTTCTCTATTCCTTTCTTTTAATACGATCTCTCTCCGTGGAATACATTGATTGACATTATATTGACACAAATCACGAGAAAAAAAATTAATCTAAGACCTACTAGAACACGCGAGACACTAGACGTTACTATAGATATACTCTTACTCATACAATTAATATTTATTTTTATTTATTTATTTGTGTGTTACTTCTAAAGTTATTTTTTGGAACGTGATATCTATTTGGCACTTATTGACTTGCCTATTACTGATATTAAAAATTACTAGTTCAAGTGCCACGGGTCTCTGTTCTAGTGACTCTAATTAATTTTATTTTATTTATTTATTTTATTATTTATCTTCTTCTTCTTCTTTTTTGTTTTTTTTTTTATTTCTCTTACACCAACTCAACCGCTGAATTTTTCTCATACAAATTTAAAAAAACTATTGCTCTGACAAATTTATTTTTAAATCTGTTTTTTTTTTTTTTTTTTTTTTTTTGTACCATTAGACTTTGCCACGCGATTATTTGGATGGCATCGCTTTTAACTTTCCAACCGGCAATCCGTAAATCAAAATTATTAGATCCAAAGTGAGATAAATTAAGTAGGAATTCAGTCATATTAAATTCTTGTATAATAATTATAGTAATAATAATAATAATAATAATAATAATAATAAATTCTTAGCTGAATATAAAATAATAAAATATAAATCAAAAATATAATTGTTAATGATAATATCAGTAATAAAAATTAATTAAATACGCTGTCTTATACAAGTCGTACCTTTACTCTTTTGAGCTTTATCAATTTTAAGAATTCTGTTTTATATCAATTGATAACTTACTTGTGTATTTTTTTTTTTTTTTTTTTTTCCACTGGCCTCTTCTATATTATTAAAAAAGCTGAGCAAATCACGACCTTGCGTATCAGTATATTTAATCCATGGCAGGTACATACTTTTCAGAGTGTTTTTGCCTTTTCCAGCAAATCGTTTATGAATTTCTATAAAAAAAAAAATTTTTTTTTTAATTTTTTTAAAGAAATTAATGTAATAATAATAATAATTATTGATCTAGTGATAATTAATTTTACACTCCAATAATTATAGTAAAATATTACCTTTACATCATGGGGTTTTTTAGCATCAACCAAAAGTTCCTAAAAATACAAAAATAAAATTAGAAAATTATTAATTAAAAATAAAATTTTTTAAAATAATTTTTTGGACAATTTATTTATTAAATATTGTAAAAAAAATGACTAAGTGACTCCTGGTTAGTAAAAAATAAAAAAAAACTTACTTGTAAATAACTTCGCCTATGGTCGTCGCTATCCATATCCAACAATTCATCAATATCAACCTCAACTTCCCGACTCTTGCCATTATCACTCTAAAACAATAGAAATAAAATAATAGAAATAATAGAACAAAGAAAAAAAAATAAAGCAGTAATTAATATAAATATTGGTGTAATATAAATTACCACTGATTCATAGAGCTTCTGAAGCTCATCAAAGAGCCACATCTCAACGGCGAGTCTCTTTCTAATTAAAGACATCTGATGTGAACCATATTTAGCCGTGAGAAATTTCTCACGTTTTTCTTTAACTTCACCTTTTTCCGTGAAAGCCACGTGCAAATTAGCACGAGCCGGGCTACGTTCTGCCGTCAATACACCTCCGACTCCTTCCATTATTTAGCAAACAATTTTATTATTATTATTATAATTATTATCACTATTCTTCTTACTCCAGGGATTATTTATTACTGTTATCTGTCAACAAAGGTAACAAATTTAATTTAGTATTAATTTAATAAAAAACCGATCGATAATTAATTTAATTTCTAAAAATTTATAGCCCATAAATTGATGATAAAATTTTTGATCAAAAAAAAATTTATATTTTATGACACTGAAGTTAGCGGTCAGCTGTTAAATTTAAAAATTTTTTTAATAAATCAATTATAATAAAAAAATGCTTCTAGAAATTTTTATTTGTAATTTTTATTAATTTTTACAGGTGAAACTTTTTAATTTAATTTTTTTTTTTTAATAATTTAATTATTATAAATATTTAAAAAAAATTTATGACAATTTTTTAATTTTTTTTAACAAATAAATTAGCTCCAAAAAATTATTTTTTAAAAATTGCATTTTTAATTTTAAAAAATTTTTTAAATTAAATTTTTTTTGTAACAAAAATTCTTAAAATTATCAACTATCTGCTAAATTAATTTTTTGGAGCAAATTTATTTATTAAAAAAAATTCCAAAATTATCAAGCGACAGCAAACTTCAATATCACAAAAAATTTTAATATCTGTCAACTTCAGTGTCATTAATTTTCATTATATTTTATTATTGTTATTTATACTATTGTTGGACATGGAATTTTAACATCCTGTAACACTTTTCTTTGTGTTGCTCATATAACATGCATGCACACATCCTACATCCATGTAATGATAATAATTATTATACTATTTACATTGCATTAACATCTATATTTATATTTACGTTTGCACAAGTGCTAAATGCTAATTATACTTACAATAAACTCTAATTTACTAGCCCGGTATTTTGTTTTATTTTTAATGAGATTCTTAACCAAATACTAATTCTATTTTGCATTAAAAATTTTGCCAATTACCAAACGTTAATAACAATTTTTAAATTTCACTAAATTATTTTGTAAATAAACACCAACATCGGTAATAATAATAATAATAATAATACCAATAATAATAATAATGAATAAAATAAGTAACAAGCAAAACTCTAATCGCGTCTCCTGACAATTCACTTGACGATTGACAAGAGTCTGCACCAACAGTCTGCTCGCTAAGTCTCAAGTATTTATTTCAATGTACCTTTTTTTTCCACCGAATAATAAAATGCTTTTTAATTTATCAGCTGTTTCATTGGCTGTCACAACACCGCGCTCCGCCAATCATTTCTTCCCAGCTGATCCTATATCTTCACTTAAAAATCCGCCTTAGTGTTTACATTGTAGTCAATGACACTAAAGTTAGCAGACGTTAAAAATTATTTTAAAATTTTACAATAATTTAATTATTATAAAAAAAATTAAATTAAAAAATTCCACATGTAAAAATTAATAAAAATTACCAGTGAAATATTTTACAATCATTTTTTTATTCTAATTGATTTATTAAAAAAATTTTTTAAATTGACAGCTGACAGCTAACTTCAGCATTATTGTAGTTATTATTGTGCCTCCAATATTTACTGATAAAGTATTTAACGACAAATATTACTTATTCATCAAAAAATAATTACAGTAATTAAAAAAAATAAAATTTCTTTTTTTTTTTTTTTTTTTTTTTTTTTAAAAAAAAGATAAACAATAAAAATAAAAAAATTTTTTTTTTTAATTGATGAAATATTAAAATCGATATTAATTAAATTCATAATGCATTTTTTTTTATTAATTGTCAATTAATGCTTGTAATGACGACTTCAAAGTGCAAAGTTGGACATATTGTTAATTAGTTAATTAATTTTTTAAATTTAGAGTGAAGAAATTTTTTTAATTGTGTAAAAAAATATTGTTTGGTATTTTGAAATTTTTTATTTTATTGTTTAAATATTTATAATTATTATTATAAATAAATAATTGAACTTTGGACAATAATTTTGATTAATACTGAGTCGGTAATTTATTTAAATTATTGAAAAATGAATCAAAGACCAGATTCATCACAGTTTAATCAATTCCAGCCAGGATTCATGCCAAGGTAAGCTTGATGCTCATCAGCCAAGTATTTTAATCTCTAAAATTTGTTATCAAAATTAATTAGGTAGATATTTGATAATTTTTAGAATTTTTTTAAATGAAATTATTAAAAAAAAATTAAAAGAAAAAATTCCACGTGTAAAAAATTTTAAAAACTATACTTGCAATTTTTTTAATAATATTTTTTTTTATATTAACAGTGGAACTTATACACCAGGAGCTGCTCTACCGCCTCTCCCTCCAAGAGCAGTAAATCATGGAACTGCTGGCTACAATCCGTTCATGCGGAGTTCAATGCTAGGTTACGGCGGCTACGGGTACACAAGTGGATTTCCCTTTGGGCAATTCAACCCCGGGTTCGGGTCCCATCCCTATGGATCCAGCTACGGAGCGGGACCCAGCGGAGACGTAGAGAACAGGATAATCCAGTTCGCGGAAGAAAGCACGAGGCCGGCTTTCCAATCGATTCAGTCAATCATTACTACGTTTTCTTCTGTAACAATGATGCTGGAGTCGACGTTCATGGCCATGACCAGCTCCTTCCGGGCGATTCTTAGTGTCGCTGAAAATGTAGGAAAAGTTAGGTCTATGTTCGTGCAATTGTGGAATACTTTTGCGCTGATACGGTTCGCTAAATGGTTGTACAAATATGTTGTTTATAAATTAGGTAATTTTATTTATGTGATTTAATATTTTATTTAGAATAATTTTGTTAAAAATTATTAGAGAAACATTTATGATATTTAAATTAGCAGACATTTAAGAATTCTTTAAATTTTTATAAAAAATTGATTATTTATTAATAATATTATTAATTTATTAATAAATAAAAATAAATAAATTTTTTTCATCATAATTTAATTGTTATAAAAATTAAAAAAAATTTTTAAACGTCTGCTAAATTCAGTATCATGAATATTTTCAATAAAAATATAAATTATTTTATTTTTTTAATTAATTAATTGCTATTTTACATTGCAGGATTATCTCCTAACGATCCTAGAGACGAAAGCCTGTGGAAAAGCATCGAATCAGCTGCTGAAGGTGAAAAAGGACCATCAACATGGCCAATTCTTCTATTCTTCAGCCTCTTGGCAGTGATACCTTACTTAGTTCATAAATTAGTCAACAGTGTGCAGCAATCTAAGCCAGCAGCAGCAATAAATCCCCAGTTTTGGTTTGAATTGAACGAACCAGTGTACTGGGCGACAGCGATGTACGACTTCAACGCTGGATCCCCTGAAGAAATAAGCCTGAAGGCTGGACAGAAAGTCTGGCTTGCTCCGCAGTCCTTGCAGCCCAAAAATATGCCCGGGTGGTCGCGGGCAACTGACAAAACTCGAGTCGGCTTTATTCCTTCTAATTATATTAATGTTGGAGCGCAAGTCACCAGGAAAAATGACGCCGATGCTTCTGCTTCTAGCTCAAGTACTAAAGACTTGGAGGAGAGCTACAAAGACGCTAATGTTGAGGCTAAAAGGCCAGAATCTTGTAATGACGAACCTCTGGTTAATAATTCTGAACATGCAGTTTAAAATTCAATGCTAGAAAATTCTTCACATGCCAGTACAGTGTTAGTGGAATTTTTGATAATTTTAGACTTTAATAAAATAAATAATAAGGACTAATTTATAAGTAATTATTATTTATTTAAATAGTGGTTTGTGTTGTTAAATATTAAAACTGTAAGTCGTGAAATGAATTTTTTATACGCTTGAATTTTAAAAATAATCAAACTTTTAATTAAAAATGACGATGATAGTTATATTATTTCTCATTAATTTAAAAAGACAAGTAATTTTTTTTTAATTAGATCAAATTCACTATGAAAAATTATATATAATTTCAAAATATTAGAAGAATAAAATTAAAAAAATTTGTATGCCAAATAATAAAATATAAAATTATTGTCACTTTGTTTTTTTATTTTGGAAATAATTTTAACTAAATTTCAAAAATATTTTTGAGTAGAAATTAAAATTGCATATACCTAATTTTTAATAAATAAAAAATTAAGGATTATTTTGAAAATTTTGTCTTAAATAAATTTTTTAATTAAATAAAATTTAAAAAAATTTTTTTCTTCGTCAGATAATAAAAAAATTTAGACTATAATTCGATAAGTTTACGACATTTATTATCATTGAACTTGGTAACGTTTATTTACATCGAGAAAATCAATAATAATAATCATCATTAATTTCCATCATATATTATTTAAATTGCCGTTATTTTCACTGAAGATAATAAATAATAATTTATCCCTCTAAAGAAAATCCCTATAGAATAAATTGAGGATCCATTATTCATCTACAATAAAATAAAGGACGGGATAGATCGGTCTTGTCGGAAATAAATCCACCCTGTTATTTAATAAGTAAATTAATATAATGTAATTTAATCATAATAATAATTAATGGATAATATTATTATTATTATTATTATTATTATTATTATTATCTAAAGTAACTGCAAACAATCGACTAATTTATGCGAATCTTTGTTGTTGTTTAATGATTTGTATTTTATAGTTAAGCTTTAACATTTTAGATAGGAGTTTTCTTCACAAGTTTGAACCAATGTCCACATTTACAGCGTCGTGGGATTCCTGAGTGTAACCACATCCAGAGTATACTAGTTGAGTCTTCCTCGCAAATACAACCAACAATGCGACTGTTGAATGCACTTGGTACTTCGTTGGGCTGGTCTTTGGTTCCAGGTCCGCGGACGATTCCTTTCATCATGAAGGGATCCTTAAATAAATTGAAAAAAAAATTTTTTTATTAATTAATTTTCTTTAGAAAATTTTTTTATCTTTGTAATTAATTTTTTGGAAATTAATTTGGCAGATTTTTAATTTTTATAATTTTTTTAACAATTAAATTAGAGCAAAAAAAATTGACTTGTAGAAATTAAAAAAAATTAAAAATGCAATTTTTAAAAAATAATTTATTTGTTAAAAAAAAAAAAATTTTTAAAATAGTCATTTAAATTTTAATTATGAAAATTAAATTAGCCATTTAAAAATTTTCAGATTTTTTTTTATTAAAAAAAATTCCAACAAAAAAAAAATAAAAAAATCAAAATTTCATTTATAAAAAACTTGAAAAACTGCAAATGCAATTTTTAAAAAATATTTTTTTATTCTAATTTTTTGAATAAAAAAAAATCTGAACATTTTTAGATGTTGGCTAATTTAATATTATTTTTGAATTAATAAAAAAAATAAATAAAATCTTACGTCGTTCCCAGATTGGTAAGCAAGAAGCTCACGCTTTTCAAGACCAGTCGCCAGATCCATAGGGTCAGGCATTTCTAAAAATCAAATTAAATTTATTGATTAATTTAAGACGATAATTATGGAGTTGTTAAGTGATAAATTGCGGAGAATAATTGTTATAAATAAATATTGAGCTGTAGGAGGCCATTGCAATGTCTCGTCCAAGTCCATCACATTGACTAAATTACATAATAATGTAGCTTGTGTTGGATAAGAATCAATGACATTGTGGTTAGCAAAATGATTATCAAGAGTAACGATGACTTACGGTCTTTACGGTATTTTCCACAGACTGGAGCCGTGGAAAATGTTCGGCTACATGCCTGGAATACTGCTCGTCTGCACAACGAGGCCATTTTAAAGATTTATTTTAATAAGTGTGATACTCGTCACTGTTTGCCGATCTCCGACGAATTTTACAGGCCACTGGGCACTCGAATGAGAGACTCGTCATCTCTTATTGTGTTTATTTTTACCTTTTTAACCCTCCAATTACCATCTGGAGGTAATTTGACAGCTCTGCAGTGACAAGGTGACTGTAAAAGATAATAAACTTAATTACTAGCAATTTTTGACAGTTAATAATTTTTTGCAAGTTTAATTTTTTTTTTTACAATAATTTAATTATGAAAATAAAAAAAAAAAAAAATTGACAAATGTCTATTAAAAATATTTTACTTATACTTATATAATTAATAAAAATAATTACTTACAGATGGTTAAAAGTCAAAATAGTGAAATTACATTCCTGTTGATAAAAAAATAAAAAATTAAATCAGCTGATATTTTTTTTAAATCTTATAGCAATTTAATTATTATAAAAAAAATACTATTAAAAAGTTTCACATGTGAAAATTAATAAAAATTATAAGTGAAAGATTTTTTGCAATTGATTTGTTAAAAAAATTTTTAAAATCAACAGCTGACGGCTAACTTCAGTGTTATTAAATGAATTGTAATTATTATAAATAAATAAATAAATAAATAAAATTTTTATTTTTTTTGCAAAAGAGAAATTTTAGTTTTGCAATTAAAATAAAAAAAAAGTGTTTATAGTGTAAAAATCAAACAATAAGAATTAACAGTAGCCGCCATCTTGACGTGCGGTGACATGACAGTAATAAAAACATGTGAAAAATACTAAAATTAATAATTATTTAACTACAGATAGACTAAAAATAATTAATAAGAATGAAAATAAAATTAAAAATAGTTTAAAAATAAATAATTAATGTTAAAATATAAAATTAAATAATAAAAAATGATTGCGCAATCGCAATCTAGTCCTCAGTGCTGGGACATATGCACTACCACATATAGGACACAAATAGTAATTCTAGATTGTTCCTTTCTCAAAGTACTTTAGCAAGTTAATGCGCGACATCTATCGCGGATCTAATATCACGGGTGCAACACCTGTATGCATGGGGTTTCTGCGTTAACAAACAGTCTACCGTACATATAACAAAGGACTGAGTTGACTTAAAGAATAAATAATAAGCTAATTGATAAATCCTGTTGTATAAAAAAGTTTAGTGTTGTTTTTGAGATAAAGTGCAGAGAGTGCCCGGCGGGTCGTGTAGCAATCGGCCGCGCGGGATATTGGATATTATCCAGACAACAGGACAGGAGCAGCACACACAGCACAGGCCTTGGGTAGCTCGTGCCCGTGTGTGAGTAATTTTTTTAATGGATCCTACTATCGGCTGGTATCAACCGGAGCAGTTTGGGCCAGCTAAAGACTTGTGGCTGCAAATTTGGATCGCTGAGAAAGGCATTGATACGTTGACATTAAAAAACGAAAACAGCATAGTAGGCTGTGGTGGCGGCGGCGGCGGTGGTGGGACGAACACTCTTGTTAACAGTGTTGGTGGTGGTGTACCAACAGCAATGGCTACTTCTGGCAACAAAGGCGGCCAGGATTTTATTCCTCTCCAGGACAGTCACATAAACAATCACAGCAACCCGGCTGTTAACATTAACAACCGCGTCGCCCACCAGGAAGACCACCGGAATCACTTGACCACCAATCATCTCCACAGGAGCCTGCCAGTCACCTCAAACATGTACTACAACCCGTCTCGCAGGAAAAATGACAACCGAGCCAGCACTTATGGTCTCAATTACAACCAGGACTCCCTCATCGGCGAGTACGGAGGATGTCCTTGGAGGATTCCCAACAAGCAGTACAGTCCAGGAATTATTGGGTAATTATTTTTTTTTAAACCTGTCAAAAAATAATTTTTTTTTTTTTCCTCTAAAAGATTGAATTTTTTTAGACGTACTTAGAGTACTTAGGAATTGTATGTCTCGTTGGTTTTTTTTTTTTTGCCAACATCTTTCGCTAGCCTTGAATATATTTAGAGAGTGGACCGCAATCCGCACGAGGGCGCTTACCAAGAGGTTAGAAATTACACGTGAAATTTTCTAAATCTTCTGTTCAAGATGTTGGAATTTCAAGTGGAGTCATTTTTATTTTCCTACTTGGGTTGAACCCTAGAATTTTTATGACGCTTCAGATAACACGCCTGAAAAATTTTATTGCTCTAAAATTTTTATCAAGCGGACAATTTGCTCTTGAAGAGCAATTTATTTTAATTTTTTTTTTTTTTTTTTTTTTTCTCCCTAGCTATTTGTATTGTTATTGGAATTTTAATTAGTAAGAAAAAAAAATTTTTGTCATTTATATTACCTGAAAAAGATAAGCTACTTAAGTTACCAGCAAAAGTATTGAAAGAATTTGTTAAGCTGATTTTAGAAATTTTAATAATACTTGCTAAGTTTACAAATAGGCAAAATAAAAGTTTTATTTATTTAATTTATAGGTATTTTATGAGTCATTTATCTGTCATTGATAAATAAATTAAATATTGCTTAGAATGTAAAATTTGCGTGGAAAAATCGTGTGATATAATATGATGAAATAATTATTTATTTATTTTTTTTTTTCTTCTTCAGGCTCCATGAAGAAATAATTGACTTTTACAATTACATGTGTCCGACAATCGAAGAGCACAATTTGCGAATACGTGTTGTCAAGCGCATTGAGTCAATTATTTATGAACAATGGCCAGAGTCTAAAGTTGAGGTATTTGGAAGTTTTCGCACTGGCCTTTATCTGCCTACAAGGTTTGTTTTTTCTTAAATTACTGTTCAATATATTTTTGCCACAATATAAAAAATTTGACACTGTTAATTTATTAATTGTAATTTTGCAATTAAAGCAAAAATTTTGGCCCTAAAAATAATAATATAAAAAATAATTTAAAGTAGTTAAAAAATTTTTATTATAATTTTTAATAAAAATTTATTAAAAATTAAAATAATTTTTTTTTTTTTTTAGGACCAATATTTTTGCCGTAAAATAAAAAATCAAAACCATTTATTTAAAAATAGTTTAAAAAATAATCTTAAAATAAATTTTGATATTTTTAGTGATATCGATCTAGTTGTAATAGGAAGGTGGGCGAACCTCCCGTTGTTTACGTTAGAAAATAAGTTCCTGGAGTATGATATCGCTGAACCGAGCTCAATAAAGGTGTTGGACAAGGCTAGTGTACCAATAATCAAATTAACCGATAAAGAAACTGATATTAAAGTAGACATTAGTTTTAATATGAACAACGGCGTTAAATCTGCGGAGCTCATAAAAAATTTCAAAAGACATTTCCCAGTACTTGACAAACTCGTGCTTGTTTTAAAGCAATTTTTATTACAACGTGATTTAAATGAAGTTTTTACTGGAGGTATTTCATCTTACAGCTTGATTCTCATGACTATCAGTTTCCTCCAGGTATTAATTTTAATAATTTAATTAACCAATATTTTATTTAAAATTACATTTGTATTAATTAATATAATTATTATTTACTTATAGTTACACCCTAGACAAAATGTACATGAAAATTCTAATCTAGGAGTTTTACTTATTGAATTTTTAGAGTTATACGGTAGAAAATTTAATTATGTTAAGACTGGCATTAGAGTTAAAGACGGTGGTACTTATATTTCTAAGGAAGAGGTAATTTTATTTTTACTTTATAAATATTTAACTTTGATCAACTTTGATAAAATATTTTAAGAATTTCTTTAAATAATTTAAGTGTAATTAAATATAATTAATATTTTGTATTTATAGGTTCAACGAGACATGATTGATGGACACCGACCATCTTTGTTGTGTATTGAAGATCCATTGACACCCGGTAACGACATCGGACGCAGCAGCTACGGAGCTCTCTATGTTAAAGATGCATTTGACTGGGCTTATCACAGTCTGGTTCAAGCTGTCAACCCAACAAATTCCATTGATTCTATTAAATTTAGGTATTAAATATTATAAATTATATTTCTTTAATTCTCCAATTTTTTACCAAGAGTTGTTAATCATTATTATGTTTGTTTTTTATTTCAGTATACTCGGAAGAATAATCCGCGTTACTGATGAAGTAATAGAATACCGGAAGTGGATCAAAGACTCGTTTCCGAGTTCCGTCCTAGAATTAGACTCACTGTCAAGCTCGACTGGTTCAGACGCGTCAACTCTCTCAGCACCTGCCAGTGATACTGTTAGTAATTGATAAAAAATTTTATTTTAAAAATATATTTTTAATTTAGTGCTTTGGATAAAATTTTAAGCTTTGAGAAAAAAAATTTTTCAACCAAAAAAAAATTTTTTTTAAAGAATTTTTAATATTTGGCCCTAAAAATAATAAAAATTATGTGCAAAGATGAAAAAAAATTTTAATAATTTAATTTAAAGTAGTAAAAAAATTTTTGCACAATTTCTATTAAAAATTTTAATAAATTTTTTTCAAGTCAAACTAAAATTAAAATCTATCAAAAAAATTAGAGTAAAATAAATTGTAAATTTATTTTTAGGATTCAGAGCACAGTCGTGGTAATTCTCCAAACACAGGTGGACAGATAGAAGACCGCAATCGAGACCGCAATGCGTACAACAATCAACAGAATCAGTATACTCACAACCCGTGGAAAAAACCCTACAAAACTGGACATGGTAGACCTCGATATTAGCCTAAAAAAATATCAAAACTATATATTTAACTAGATATATATAACATACATATATATATATATATAGACCCTCCGTTAAACGTTGAATATCGTTTTAGTAAATCACCAACACAGCTCGAGGGGAAGTTATCCGCGCGGGATAAATAACTCGCTGCATAACAAAGCTAAAAACTCCCACCACAACGGCAGCGTTAATAACACCAACAACAATAACAGTAGTAACACCAACAATAACAATATTAGCAATAACAACGGCGGCAACCAGAGTCCTGGGACAAGAATTCAAGCTCAGAAGAGGAAGAAGACCTACAACAACCGCGCGCCTGGTGACTGTGTACGGTGATGAAATTTCATCTAAAAATTGTTCTGCTGTTCAAGTGATTAATTATTATATTAAGGTAAACTTTGTTTGCCAAGGCGACTTCTCACCTCAGGTAAACCCACGAGGCTTCTCGTCCAAATTAAATATTTATTAATAAATAATTTACAGATTTATTACACTGACGCGGAACTTACCGACATTTTATTGTTAAATGTTTTGTTAATATTTTATTAATACAAACATTTATTTAAAAAGTAAATTTAAATTTTGTAAAAATACGGTCTAGAGTTTTAAATGTGTACATTAAGTTCGTCGTAGTCTAATGTATAAAGTTTCTGCATTTTATTTCGTATAAAAACTAAAAAAAAAAATGACAAAAAAATTATTTAAAAATAACGAAAATAAAAATATATATAAATATATAAAAAAAATACAATAAAAATAATATTAATATTAATTATATTAATTATAATATTAAGGACTATAAATTATAAGTAAAAGTAATAATAATAATAATAATAATAATAATAATAATAATAGTTTTGATATTTTTTTTTTCGATTTAAATTTTAATTATTAATATTTAATTGTAATAATTATTATTATCTATGATAATTATAAATAATTGGTTCTTAAGACGTTTTAATAAATGAACCAAAGAATTGTTTTTCAACTAACATGATAAATATCCCATGGATTTAATAATATGATAAACTGTCTCAGTTATATCACTGTGATTTAATTATTGAACCATTTTTATCGTGGTCCGTTGGTATTATATAGAACTTTTTTATTTTTTTTTTAATTTTTAATTTTTAATTTTTTTTTTTTTTTTTTTTTTTTTTAACGAACAAACTAACTATTTAATTGATAAAGTTTAGAATTTGATAAAAAAAAGGGTTGCAGTCAATTAGTTAGACTGACAATATTCCAGATTAATAAATTACTAGAACTTAAAAAATTAATTTTACAAATTTTAAAATTCCGAAAAATATAATGTTGAATTTAATAAAAATTCTGTTTTTTTTTCTAAGTCCAAAAAAATTTTTAGCTCGAAGAAAAATTTTTTTTTGCATTTATGCTAATTTATTTTACAAATTTTGCACGTTATCGATCTGACTAATTGACTGCAACCCAAAAAAAGTAATAAAGTGTTAGGTAATAAATAAATAAATAAAATCGATTATTGCGATGTGGTGCGTTTTATAGTAATATTATTTTTATTAAAGATAGTATTTATTGATATGTACTGTTGTCGCAACTGTCTAAATAAGCAATTGATTGTGTTCATTATTTAAAACTATTAAAAAAAAAAAATTGTCCGTACAGGAATCATAAATTAAAAAACCATTGCCACAAAAAAAAATTAAATTGTATGTTTATTATTAATTATTATATTGATATTTTTTATTATTCTTACTCGGAAGTATACTTTATATTAAGATTAAAAAAAAAAAATAATGTCTGTTTTTTTTTTCCCAATTTTTTTATTGCAATATTGTACCGTAGTTTTTCCGACAAAAGAATGTTAGTTTTTTACGCGAACCCTTATATATATATATTCTTATAATGCTGATTTTATTTAATCCAACGTTTAATTGGAACCACGTGAAAAAATAAAAAATAAATTTTTAAATAATTATTAAGGATATACATGTTTGTAAATATTGTAAATTTATTTAAATATGAAAATCGCAAAATGTAATTGTTTAGTATACATGTAAAATAATATTGTCTAGTTATTTTTTTTCTATTTTAAATTCCATTAAATTAACTGCGTAAATTTTTTTATAGATTTGTGAGATAATTATTAAATTAAAAAATTAAAAAATAAGTAATTATAAATTTTTCCTTTTATCTTCAAATAAAAAAAACCGAGTATATTTAAATATGTAGGATATATTTTTTCTCATAATTAAATGCTTGATCGATTAAAATGTCAAATATATGTATACTAAGCTGTTTCTTATTAATTACATTTATTAATGAACTACATTTACAATTTATAAGTACAGAAATCAATAACAGATGTAATGTATGATGATGATATGGGTTGTATGAATTTAAGCAACTGATATTCTGCATGAATGAAGCCTAAATAGATTATATGCTATTGTAATTTTATTATTTAATATGTATAAACTTACAAGACTGTATAAAACGGAAAAAAAAAAAAAAAAAAAAATGAAAAAAAAAGGTAAAAAAAGAAAAATTGAAAATAACAAAAAAATAATTATTATTAAATAAATAAGCGGTCTTTGTAAGATATCACTTTATTTATATACAATACTGTATCATAATCTCAAGTACAAACATATAGTTCATTACGTTTCTTAATAAAATCAAAGGGCTTCTGCCCAAACAAATATTGTTTTTTAATACTCACCTTTTGATAATTTTTTTTTTTTATTTTAATAATTAAGAAATGACCTTGCATCTTGTGAACTATTGACCTTTCTAAGATCTAAGCTCATCCCGACATAACACTCATCAAGAGCTTTCATTTGAGTACCCACATCAATTTTTCATATATTTTATATATTTATATATATTATATATATGTATATATGAAAAATATATTAAAATTGCATGTGGGTACTCAAATGAAAGCTCTTGATGAGCGTAACATCGGGATAAGCTTATATCTTTAAAAACGTCAATGGTTAAGAAAGCACAGTGCAGAAATCTAAGAATTTTTTTTTTTTTAATTGTAAATCAATTATCTTTCTTCTAAAATTTGCACTTGAAAAATTTACAGTAATTTAATAAATAAAATAATTGATTAATTAATATAAATTTTTTTAAATTTATCAAATAAATTCTAGCAAGAATAATTTAATTTTTATGAGTTTTAAATAATTATAAATGCAATTTTTCATTTTATTTAAAAAAAAAAAAAAAAAAAAAAAATTATTGATTAATGAATGATAATAATTATGAAATAATGAACAAACAGGTTTTATAATAAGAGTATAATTTATTTGATGCTTATTTTTTATAATAATCAGGGCATTTTATTAGCTGTTTATTCCATTGAATGCCTCATCAATGATCATGTAACAATACTTACAATGAAATTTTTATTCATGTTTTTTATTTTAAATTTAAATAATTACCACTCCTACCACGGCGTAAACTAAGGTTGCTTTGATGGTATTCTAGAAGACCAACTTAATTGTTCTTCTTGGCGAGCTCCTCTGGAGTACGTTTGTTAATTCCCCAGATTGGATTGATATCAAGTAATCTGATACGTTTCAATTGAGCGGCTTGATTTTCTGGACTGAATGATTCCGGTAGCGGAGAGTAAACTGTAAAATAAATTTTTTTTTTTTAAATTCATCCAGAAAATTAATGGAATAAAATATAAAATTTATTTACGTACCGTTGAATCTAATGTACATGAACATCCACATAGCTATGCTTATACCAATGCAGACACAACCGACGATTGCCTTCCAGTGGCCGTCTGGAGCTTCAAGCTCTGCGAAAGTTTGACAGAAACTTGCACGGTACAGTTCTTTCTTTTCGATCAATGACAATTTTTTCCAGTCACCTTTTTCTTTCTCTCTCAGTGCCTGTTACAAAATAAATTATTATTAATTATTAATTAATCTTTAGAAGCTTTAAAAAAATTATAAATACAATTTTTAAAAAATATTTTATGTAAAAAAAATTTTGTGTCCAGAATAATTAAAAAATTACCTTGCATCTTGTGAATTATTGAAATTTTTTAAAATATAAGCTCTAAAAAATTGTAAATAAATTTTTTTTTTTATATAATTTTTTATCCCTCATTAAAAAAAAATTTTTTTTCAAAAATCAGCTGATCTAATTTTTATAAAAAAAAAAAAAAATTCTATTAATTTTTAGTGAAAAACATTACTCCAATAAAAAAATCAAAAGCTAAATAATTAAATTTATAGTATTTATTATCCAGCAGTTTATTTTTTTACCTCAAGGTCAGGAGTCATCTCCTTGAATCTGATTGAAGGGAATGGGTAGTCCCAGAGATCCATGTAATGAGGCTCGCCGTTTATACCGAACCCGACAATTTCGCGTTTGCCAATTTTCTTAAAGTACGGTGGCACAAAAGGAACCTCCTCATGAACACTGGACATCATCCTCGACGGCACGACTCGGCTGTTGAGTCTCAAGCACGTCACCAAGAGCTTCCCAGCCATTGTCTGAAAAATCGATAGTTTATTAAATGTAATTTAATTGATTTATTTATTTACACAATTTTTTTAATGTCGCAATTTGTGTCAATTTATCAATTATTACGCGAAGTTACATCCTAACCATTGCATTTATTTTTAATAATTGTTATCGTGAAATTTTCTCATGCTGATTACCTAATCGATATCACAGCTACTCTAAGTCGTGATATTTGTCAATCAAAACTAGCTTCACTTGTTAAAAAAATTTGCTGAATTATCTGTCACTAAAAGTTGGGAGTTTTTTCTTTAATAATTAGAAGTATTTTATTAAAAAAACAATAATTACCGTCTGTGATTTTTTTCCTTAAAACACAGTAGAATATGGCTACGATGAAATCTTCAGGCAGCCATTAAATAAAGGCCAGACTCGGAGACGGCAAATTTTGTAGAGGGAAGCACTTGCTTATTTTACTATCGTACTGAAGTTAGCTGACAGCTGTCAATTTTTTTAATTTTTCAACAGTCATAAATTAATTACAATAAAAAAAAGCTGTTAAAAATTTCTATTAATTCTTTTTTTTTTTTTTTTAATTTTAACGTGTCTAATTATTTAATCTAATTGTTTTGATAATAATTCTGTTGTTACAAAATTAACAAAAAATTTTTGAGGTTTGTAAACTTTAGTGTCGTTATTTTATTAATTTTTTTTTTAGTAAAAAAATTATGAAAATTAATGTCATTAAATTTATTAAATTTAAATGACATTAAAGTCAGCTGTCACTTGAAAATTTTTTTATTTTTTTATTTTTTTTTTACAAAAAAATTATTTTTAATTTATTAAAATTTCTACAAGTCTATTTTTTAATAATTTTTCTTTGCTACAATGTATTTGTTAAAAAAAATTAAAACAATTGTTAAGTGACAGCTAAATTTAATGTCATCAGCTGACTTCAATATTATTAATTTTTTTTTATAATTGCTAAAAACAATTTTTTATTAAAACAGTTTTTTTGGAATCAAGAAGAAAAATTCAAAAAATTAAGTAAAATAATTTTAACAACAATTAATAAATTATCTCAGGTAAAATTATTATTATTATTTATTATTAAACTTATAATTAAAATAATAATAAACTTTTTAAAATTAGTTGTCAAACAATAAACTAGATGGCGTTAAAAACAAGTTTCAATTCTTACAATTTTTTTAGATCGATGCCGAAATTTCTTTTCCACGCTTCTGCTCGCGAACACCGTACGTACACTGATAATTAAACAATTATTTAATAAATAATATGTGTATTTAACAAAAAATATCTTGTTTTGACAAAACGATATTCATTGTTTTTTTAATTAAATCAATCTGTTGAAATTGATCGCTCGAAATTCTTGGGATTACTGTGGATTTTGTATCATTGTATTCCGTTCACCTGTGCTTGGCTCCATTATTAATTTTCAGACCTTAAATAATTTTTTTAATTCTAATTAAAAACAAAAAAAAAAAAAAAAGAATACTTACCAGTTTGTATAATTATTATAAAAAATTATTGTTTTATTGAGTTGTAATTAGTTCTGATAAATTTGTGATCAGCGTGAGAGTAAATGTCAACAGTGATCTAACCTAACTTTTAATTTTTCACTTGAAATAATTTTTATTTTTTTTTAGTGATTGATTATGATAATTAATAAAATTTTATTTAATTACAGAAAATGTTCACTGCAAGCGCTAAAATTATCAAAGCCGGCGGGGCTGAGCCCGACCAGTTTGAGTCTGGAATTTCTCAAGCTCTTCTTGAATTGGAGATGAACTCCGACCTCAAGTCTCAACTTAGAGAACTGCACATCACCAAAGCACGTGAAATTGATGTCAACAACAAAAAAGTACTTGCTGCAATTATTTATTATTAATTAACAATTTTATGTTGAAAATTATGGCAGATATTTAATAATTTTGATAATTTTTTTTAACAAATAAATTATGGCAAAAAAAATTGACATTTAGAAATTTTAAAAAATCAAAAATGCAATTTTTTAAAAATAATTTTTTTGTTTAATAAAATTTTAAAATTCAGTTTTTAATTTTTTTTTTCATTGAAAATTAAGTTTGCTGACATTTCAATTTTTTTTTATTATTAATAATTAATTTTATTTTTTACAGTCAATCATTGTGTACGTTCCAATGAACAAACTTAAACAGTTCCAAAAGGTCCAGACACGTTTGGTACGTGAATTGGAGAAGAAATTCTCTGGTAAACATGTTATGTTTGTTGGTGACAGAAAAATTCTGCCCAAGCCAACCCGTAAGACTCGTACCAAAAACAAGCAGAAGAGGCCAAGAAGGTACTTTGTTATTTTTTACAATTATAATTATTATTTAGCTATCAATATCAATATTAATAATAACGATAAATAATTTTTCCAGCCGTACATTGACCGCTGTGTACGACGCTCTGCTCGAAGATTTGGTGTACCCAGTAGAAATCGTCGGCAAACGTATCCGAGTGAAGTTGGATGGTTCTCAGTTGATCAAGGTTCATCTTGATAAGAACGAGCAAACCAACATCGAGCACAAAGTAATTTAATTTTTATTTATCAGAATTTTTTTTAATTATTAATCATGTTGTTTATTTTTTATAGGTTGACACTTTTGCTGGAGTTTACAAGAAGTTGACAGGTCGTGATGTCACGTTTGAATTCCCTGAATCTTACGTGTAATTTTTAAACACAATAAAAAAAAAAATGATTAAGATATAATTATAAAATTTGTTTTATTTATTTAAAAAAATTATTGAAGATTTTGAATAAATTTTTAGTTTTAATTTTTTAATTTAAGATAATTAAAAAAAAAAAAAAAATTAATAATTTAAAAATAATTAATGTAATTGAAGCTTTATTTTAAATCTTAGTTACAAAAAAATTCAATTGAAAATTTAATCTTTTCTCAAGCTGCAGTAATCATCTTCGATTCCATCTTTAGTAATTATTTTAATAGTGATACCATCACCGGTTAAAATATCTCGCTCGGCTGCTGAGATAAAGACATCCTTGATGATGCTCAGAGCGCGTTCTTTACTCAATGGTTCCTTTGGGACGCCTTCCTGGTTTTTATGTCCAACCTGGTTATCAAGAAGAGGCTGCAACAAGGCACCAGAAGAGCCACCAGCTCGGTACATATTCCTCTCGCAGTGACCAATCGGGTCGTAGCTGAAGATGCAGCCCTCTCCATTTTCGTCCAAGCCTGCGAGGATGTTGCTGATGTAGTACGGGAAGAATCTCTTGTAGTACAACATCGTGGACATCATCTGGGCTGCAGCTGGGGTTGACATTTCTTTAAGATGTTCATGTTTGTACATCTAAAAAATTTATTACAATTATCACCAAATTTAGAAACATTTAAAAGGTATTAAAATTAATAAAAAAAAATAAATTATGACATTAAAAATTAAAATTAAATTTTTTTTTATTAAAAAAATTAAAAGACAAATTTGACACTTAAAAAATTTTTCTGATTAAATTTTGTCTAATTTAATTAATCAAAAAAATTTTTAATGTCCGTTAATGTTAGGATAATTATTAAAAATATTATTTACTTCAATATTTGCTAATTTTATTTAATTAAAAAATAAATTCTTAATCGAAAAATATTTTTAAAAGATTGTAAAATTTTTTTGTCAATTTATTTAACAAAAAAATGCATGACATTAAATTTAACTATCACTTAACAATTTTTTAATTTTTTTTAACAAATAAATTTGCTCCAAAAAATTATTTTTAAAAAATTGCATTTATAATTTTTTAAAATTTCTAAATATCAATTTTTTTTTTGCCATAATTTATTTGTTAAAAAATTCTTAAAATAATCAACTATCTGCTAAATTAATTCTCATAAAAAATGTCTTTTAAATAATTTACCTGCATGCGAGCAGCGAGGATTCGCGTAAATGTCAAAATGTCGCACCAGCACCCAGAACATCCCAAGACAGTCCTGTCTGAAAGAGTGAACAGCTTTTCTTGGTTCCTGGTGTAAATACTGTACCCAGAGCTGAGACGTGTCTCGCTGGCAATAATAGCATACCCTGGTCCGGCAATAGCAACTACACTCCTATAAACCGTAATAAATTAAATTATCAATTTACAAAATTAATGAATATAAAAATAATAAAGTCATGTTAGGTTAAAGCAAATACATACCCTCCGTTGTCGGCGTACGGACTAAATTGGACATTTTTCGCTCCAGCAGCATAGTCTGGCAAGTTTCTTCCCACAGATTCGTTGATCATCGCCATTGCTTTTTTTTTTTTATTAAAAATTTATATCAACAATTCATTTACTTGATAAATTCTCAGACAGAATGACAACACACTTTTGCTAGCTTCTGTTAAATTTTTTTATATATATATCACTATTTTATTCCTTAGTTAGTCAATCAGCCGGTACAGATTCAAAATATTAATTCAAAAGTAACCGACAGGTGGCGCCACGCATTATGAATTTTGGCGGCAAACAGAATTTAAATAAATTAATTATTTATAACTAAAAAATTTTTTTTTTAAATTGCACTTACAGTTTTTCAAGTTTTTTATAAATGAAAATTTTTTTTTTTTTTTTTTTTATTTTTTTAATAAAAAACAATTCTAAAAGTTTTTAAATGTCGGCTAATTTAATTTTAATTAAATTTTTCAGACTGCGCAGTACAATTTATTTTATACAATCTGTCAGATGTCCTTGGAGTGAAATTCTACTTTGCACTGGAATTTATTAACACAGAAGAGTGTCTGCACCGCAAACTATCCCTGGAATAAGTGACAGCAATTGTTGACGACGCCCAGTTAGTTGGTTGTGAGTAGTTCTCTGGCTTTTTATTTTTCCATGTACGTTTTCGCGAGTATACCCACCGTATATATGTAATATTGGTGTGTGACTAGTGGACAACTAGCGTGACACGGTATCATCATCATTAATACTGAAAAAATACTAAATACATTAAAACAAAAAGCACCTGGATTTTGTTCGCCCAGATATTTATAATCCAAATAATCTCTAAAAACAGGTAATGTATGTAATTTATACCACATTCCTTAATCATTACTTACAGTGCTTACTGCTCACAAGTATCCGTTTCATTAAGAGCAGACGTGTGTACATTGCTACGGTATTGGGATTGGTATTAGTTTGATATTGGTATTAGGTAAAATGGCTCCTCTAAAAACAATTTTTCCGGTATAAGGCGCATATGTGTGAATAATTATCCGTCAATATCCAGGTATTGTTCTGCAGGTATATTTTAAATCTCAGATTCATCGATTGTCTTCTCTGACGTCTTAATGTCTGCTCAATTTTTTTTTTTTTTTTAATTTTTTTACGCTTCATTTTTTAATTATTAATTTTTTATTTTTCATTCCAGGAATTTTTTCTTAAACTATTCAATAATAATATTAAGTGAAAATTAATTTAGCAGATATTTAATAATTTTTTTTTTAAATAAATTTTGGCAAAAAAAAATAAGAAAAAAAAATTGACATGTAGAAACTTAAAATGCAATTTTTTAAAAATTATTTTTTAGAGTTTATTTAATTGTTAAAAAAAATTAAAAATTACAGCTAACTTTAATGTCATTATTATTGAAGAAAATTTTAATTATTTAAAAAATTTGACAGACAAAATTTTTTTTTAGATATTTATAACAATTAAATTATTAAAAAAAATTTCACATGTAAAAATTAATAAAAATTACAAATAAAAATTTTTAGAAGAATTTTTTTATTGTAATTAATTTATTAAAAAAATTTTTAAAATTAACAGCTGACTGATAATTTCAGTATTATTAAAAAATAAATAATTAAATTCTACATTTTTTTTACAACTAAAAAGTATGAAAATTTTTTATTTTTTTTTATAATTAATTTTAAATTAAAAAAACAAAATGTCAGTCTTTTGTTTGTTCTTAGCGCAATAATTAGAGTAAAAAATAAATGAATATTTATTTAATTCCATATTATTGTTTGTGAATTAATTTGTTATGACAATGATAATGATTAATTAATAATTAATAGCTGTTTATTAAATGTGTTAACAGTTGGTGAATATGCAGACGATAAAGTGTGTGGTGGTTGGAGATGGTGCTGTGGGTAAAACTTGCCTGCTGATATCCTACACGACGAACAAATTTCCGTCAGAGTACGTTCCTACGGTTTTCGACAATTATGCGGTCACTGTAATGATTGGTGGAGAGCCATACACATTAGGATTATTTGACACAGCTGGTAATTTTTTTTTTTTTTTTTATTGTTATTATTATCAACAATAATTATTATTATAGAGTAGAGGGAAGTGAAGATGATAATTACTATAATTTTATTTCTTGTCTGATAGGTCAGGAAGATTATGATAGACTGCGACCATTGAGTTATCCACAAACGGATGTGTTTTTAGTTTGCTTCTCAGTTGTATCGCCTTCTTCGTTTGAAAATGTCAAAGAAAAGGTAATTTATTAATTATTATTTTTATCAAAAATATTTTAATTTTTTTCAAGACTATTTTTTGTGATAATTAATTTTTTAAGTTGATTAAAAAATTTTTAATCTTAAATAAACATTAATAAATTAATTAAGTAATTTAGTTGAATTAAAAAATATTTTTTTAAGGTGTAAAATAATATTTTAAACTAATAATTAATTTTTTTTTTTTTTTAATTCATTTTTTAATGTATTTTCAAAAAAAAAAAAAAAAAAAATATTTAAATTTTCTAAAAAAAAATTTTATTCAAAAAAATAAAAATTTAAATTTAAAAGCTCACTTGTAAATTATTAATAAAAATTTTTTATGTATTATAAATAATATTTATTTACAGTGGGTACCAGAAATTACTCATCACTGTCAAAAGACACCATTTTTATTGGTAGGAACTCAAATAGATTTGCGAGATGATGCTGCGACTATTGAAAAGCTCGCAAAAAATAAACAAAAGCCAATTACCGGGGAGCAGGGTGAAAAATTGGCAAAAGAATTGAAAGCTGTTAAATACGTGGAATGTAGTGCATTGACTCAGGTAAAAAAAATAATTATTAAAGTTTATTAAGTATTTAGTATATATTAAATATTAAATAAAATAAAATTATTTTAGAAAGGGCTGAAGAATGTGTTTGACGAAGCAATTTTGGCAGCGCTTGAACCGCCTGAGGTTGTGAGAAGAAAAAAGTGCGTTATTTTGTAGGGAGCTTTCGACACCTCATTTTTCTTCAAATTGGCTTGCTGCGCCCGTTTATTGTAAGTCTTGCAATGTTACAACCAACATCATCAAATTTGCTACAAAAACTCTAGATATTTTTGATTTAATTACGTAAAATTGAAAAAAAAAAAATTATAAACAATTTGAATTTATTTAAATAAAATTATTTTTTTAAATTTACTTATCTATGATTGAATCATGCGAGCATTTGTGAGTTGCGTCATATCTACCTCAAGTTGCGTAGTTTCGATCATTTTTATTTTTTATCATTAAATTCAATTATAAATTTAATTATTCAGACAATGAGTGATTTACTTTGGATCAATATCATAGAGACAATACTATTGCAGGAAATAGTGCGATTGTTGAATCGTTAATTTAACCAGAATTTTTTTCTTCAGGGCGAATCTATTATATTAAAACAAAAAAAAAAATTATCATCATTTGTAAGTTGCTTAGAACGTATAAGCCGGCAAGAATCTTTGGAATCATCATGTCAACACATTTAATAATTATTAATTAATAATAATGGAATTAAAAGTAAATAATAATAACTAAGACCTACTGTGAATGGTTTTAAACCTGGGATGGTAATCATCCTTGGTACATACATTCTTCAAATATTTAATAAATTAATAAGGCATTTTTAATGATAAGTTACTAATGTGAATTTTTTAATAAATCGATAATCGAAAAATTCTTTCTAGTTATTATCCATTGACCTTTTATGGTTAAATTTAGTATTAAAAAAAAAAAATTAATTGCCAATTTTACATTTAAGTCTAATTAATTTCTTCAAAAAAATTTTTATGAAGAAAAAAAAATTTTATTGAATTTTTGCAATTAGAGAAATGAAAAATTGATGTTGGGTATTCAAATGAAAGGTCTCGATGAGTATAACATCAGGATGAGCTCATATCTCTAAAAATGTCAATAGTTAGTTAGGTACAATACGAGATACAAGGTAATTTCTTAATTATTGATATTTTTAAAATTATAAAAATTTAAAAAATTCCAAATTTTTTTTATAAATTTCTTCACAAAAAAAAAAAATTAATTTCTTTTCTTAATTAAAAACTTAAAAGAAGAAATATTAAAATAAATATATCCGTGAGTAAAGCGTTTATTTACACACTGATAACTAGTCAATTTAACAATTTGATTATATGTATATATATACAATTTTTTTATATAATTTGGCCATTGCAACGAGAAATTTAAAATTTTATTTTATAAATGTTTCCTGTACCATTTATTATTATTTTTTTTTTTACTGATAAGCACAATACAAATTATTAAATTATACATGGTAAATAATCCTATGCGCAGTACATTATATATTTTTTAAAATAAAATTAAAGCTCGCTAATGATAATTCAATATTTATAAACGTTTTCCCACGTTGGCAATCGATTTTAACCTTTTATAAATATAAAATAATGAATATTAATTAAATAAAAATTCTCCTCAACCAAGAAAATGAATAATTAACAGAGCTTTTAATCCCATATTTATTATTCATCACTGTATATTTACTTATTGATTAAACCAGATCAATAATAATAATAATATTTGTTTGCTAATATCTTACGCTAATTATTGAGGAGTAAAAAATTTGGGTAATTCATCTTGGCTTGGCAGTTTCCATACATTAGAAATCTCCAGAATACTGAACAAAAAATATACACTTTTTAATAATAATATTTATCTTATGTAATAATTATCAAATACTGAAGTATTATTATTATTATTTAAATTTTCTACTCATTAAAATGTTTTTTAAATTAATTCTTTCTTCCATTAAAAACTTTAATACTGTAAATGTGTACGTGTAATTATCGGATGTTCATACTCGGAAGAAAAACTTAATAAAACTGACGTTAAGATTAAAGCCGACATTAATCGCTCTTTAAACTTAATTATTTTATACTATTATTATAACTCTTTAGTTCATTAGACCGTTAAATTGACAACGACCGATACCCACCCAGTACAAATACATATACATTGTTTCATTAATACTATCGTACATAATTTTGTAAGTATAACCTAGAAATTATTTGTGTTCTTCAAATGACAGATCGTTGACGTTCCAAAATTATAAATTTGATAATTTCCAAATCAGCTGACATTTAAAAAAATTTTTTTTTTATAAAAACAATTATTTTTAAAAAGTTTGCACTTTTTTTTTTACTTCTAGAATTTTTATTATTAACAATTAAAAAAATTAACGGATGTCAGCTAACTTCAGGATAACAATATAATAATATTAAAATCAACTGACATTTGACAAATTTTTTGAAAAAATCAATTATTTTCAATCAGCTGACATTTGAAATATTTTTTTTTTTTTTTATAAAAAAAATTATTTTTAAAAAGTTTGCACTTTTTTTATTTCTAAATTTTTTTTTACAGAAATTTAGTTGTTACAAAAATTCAAAAACTTGACAGATGTCAGCTAACTTCAGTATTAAATTTTGAAGACTCTGAAGTTAACCGACATGAAACAATGATTAGTAAAAATTTTTGAATTCTAATTGGTTGCTAAAAAAATTCAAAGTTCTCAGCTAACTTCAGTATGACGCACTGAAGTAAACGATCAATAGCCATTTTTATATTCGTGATTAATTGCAAAAAATTAAAAAATTGTTAAAGAATTATCAGTGAAATTGTTAAAGTATTTTTTTATTGTGATTAGTGTTGTGTTATAAAAATTAAAAAAAGTGCCAGTTGATTCAAGTTTCATGGATATTGATTATTGCCGCAGATAATTATTTCCAAGTAAGTGATAATTATTATTGTGAAGTCTGGTGACATCTTGAGGATTATAAAATCTTTTAAATCCATTGACACTCTTAATATTTGTATTTTGATGTCAAATGCAGCGTAAAACCTTTCACCGCGTAACACTTTTACATCAACGATCAACGACCTTGTAACACCAATCCCTTACTTCTAATCGGATTTATTCCCTAGAATTAAATGTATGTTTCTCTTTTATTTATTAATAATATTATATTTAAATATCTTAATTTAAATATTCTTCTCTAATCTGACTATTGAAAATCGGTTACTGTATTTCTTAATATTAAAATCTACGGAGGGTCCCAAATACGGTTTTTTTTTTTTTTTTTTTTTTTTTTTTTTTTTAAATTTTGTTTCTTCTCCTAAAATTATTTTTACAATAATTCGAGTTTGCAAAAGGCCTGTAAATCTTTTGTGCATCCTTTTCTGCACCCAGTTTATAATAAAACAATCTACTAAAAATATAATTAACAACTTTTAATTAAATTGGTAATTATTTTCAGCTCATATTTCTTCTTAAGAAGAAATTCTTGCAAACTTTATTTTAATTGATTTTTTTTAAGGTTAAACTTTTCTTCTTTGACGCAAAAATTTTTTTCTAGACAATTTTTAAAGAAGAAATTAATTATTTTTTAAGAAGAAATATTATTAAAATATTTTTCTTCTTATAAAAAAGCCAAAAATAATTACCAATTTAATAAAACAAAAAAAAAATGACGATAAATAATTTAAAATCTTAAAAAAAATTAAATTATTAATGAAGGTATATAAAAATAAAAAACCAAATTTTGAAATAAATATATATAATTACAATTATAACAAATAAAACCATTCTTTGGAATGACCACGAGAGGTAACAGATAAAAAAATAGATTAACCCTAATAATAATAATAACTAATAATAAATTAAAATCAATAATAAAATAAATACAATTAATTGATATCAACAAATATCTTTTTTTCCATAGGTACGAGAGTACGTTTCGCATTATTCATTTTTTTTTATATTTCAATAATAAATAATCTATTAAATATCTTTCACAATAATCCACGCATTCTCTACAATTGAACAAAATTAAACTTTTACATAAATTACATATATATATCTAGACATTACACAGACATCTTAAAATTCTAGGACAATTTTTTATGTAGTCTAGTCATTAATTACGGATCAGATATATTAATCAGTAGGCCAGAGTTGTAATTATTGCAGTCTTCAATGTTTAAAGCCCTCCCACGTTAATTACCAATTTAATTTTAATACGTCAATTAATACAGTAATATTCCAATTACTCATACTCATACACTAATTATTTAACTCATTACTCGTTACACAGCATTCCCTTTTTAACGCGTTAACAGATACATAAATTTTTGAGTTAAAAATCTACTCTAATCATTAAGGCGATTCCAAACGCTTCCTCCACTTTCAAAACATCACTCTCTTATTTAATTAATATTAAAATAAAATTAAATAATATCAGATACAATCTTGACATTTTCAAAGATTTAAATAAAAATTACTCCGAATTTTTATGACTAAAAAAAAAAAAGAAGAAATTTGAAAAATAAATCTAGAGGCAAGAGTGTAACTCAAAATGGCAGAGTGTACGCGAAAAGTAGAGGGCGCTTGAAAAAACCTTGACATAAAATCTAAATTTCTACAATTAAAAAAACAAAATATGATAAACATGTCATTCAATAACAATTCTAAATTTTTTATATTAAAAAATTAAACAATCATCAATATCATCCTTATTAATTTATTAAATACCGACAAAATACTGAACAAGGTTTTAATTTTTTTTTCTTCGCCTAATCTGCGTAATTTAAAATTATTATTTATGTTTATAATACCATTTTGGCTTAATCTACAGCTTCTATAGATGAAAACATTAGGTATCACAACAACAACTAACAGCTCTACGACTTTGGTTATTGTTTTGTTATTGAAATATATATATATATATATATATATATATATATATATATATATCATTATAATTATCAATACAGATTTATTAAGTATCAATATTAATTATTAATTAATTAATTCTGTAAAGTCAAAAGTCTTCGCACTAAAAAACTATTTCTTCATATATTCATTTTATATATATTTATATATCAGTAGGTCAATTGATAAGTAATTAATTAAATTTCAAAATAATTAATAATAATAATTATTATTATCAATTATTAATTATTATACATTCCAACAAAAATATATGGATTTTCCGAGACGCAAGTGTTACGTACGTTAATTACATTAAAACTTCCGCATCAAGTACTGAATATCAACGAGTTCTTTTTTTTTTAATCGAACTAACTCTCTCCCTCTTTCATTGGTTTTTTTTTTTTTTTTACTACCTTTATCTCTGACCCTTAACGTGTTCATGACTTGATATGAGCAATTAACGGCTGTCTATTCGGTTGTAAAATTATTAATTTGTTTTTAAATTATATTATATTTATCAAAACTAATTTTTGGCTACAGTTTTCATTTTTTAATGCTCAATTTTTTTAAAAATTAACTTTTTAAAAATACGTTCTTGTGTTAAAAATTAAAAATTATATATAATTAAAATTAATTAATAAAAACAAATTAAATTTTTGATCTTATACTTAATAATTAGAGGGCTACAATTTTTGACGCAAAATTAATTGTTTAAATTTTTATTACAACCGCGAAAATATTTTTTTTAAATTTAAATTTAAATTAAAATTTTTTAAATTTAATTTTCAAGAATTTTTTTTTTTCCATTAAATTTTAAACAATTTTCGTTTAAAAAATTTTTTATCGAACCAAAATCTTCGCTGCAAAATAAAAAATTAGAATTGTTATTTTTAATTTTGGAGCTGTTATAAATAATTTAAAAATATTTTTTATTGCATTCAATTAGAGCCAGAAAAAAATTAACAATACCCCGGAGTAATTATCTTAAAGAAAAAAATATAAAAATAATAATTCTGCGGTAAACTATTGATTTGGTATTTAAAACTCTATTTATAGAGAAACTTTTTTTACATACAATAATATCAACAATATAATATAAAATTTTCAATATAAAAAAAGTTACAACCTGATGCCTAAAGTCAATAGTTTAGACGTCAGAGCCTCAGTTTAATTTCCCGGCTATATATTACATATATTATCGATAAAACAAAAGCATGATATATGTAAACGGTATTGGTGGTTTCCCTTTTCCGTGATGATCTCCAGCCCAGACCTCACACTAAAAATCTAATCCCTGTTAGCAATTATTTACAATAAATCCCGGCACTCAATTATAAATTTAAAAACATTTGCGGTGGTATCGATTCTCATTTTAACTGAACATTCTATTGCGGTGATGCGGGTAAAAGAGCCGGGACACATGCACACATGCACACATGCAATCGCTAGTCTGTGCGCCGAAGATAACCCGCTTTCCCACATTACGCTCAAACTTCCCACTGACGATCATAAAAAATATTATTCCAGTCCTTTTTTCGCTTTTAATTTAGTGTTTGCGAGAGACAGATCTGTGCTGTTGAAAATTTATGGGTTTAGAAAAATTTTGCGATCTAGTTTGGTGTCTAAATCAAGGAGGAAAATTTTAAACTTTAATGTAAGAGGATTTTTTTTAGATAAAAGTGATAAAAAATTAATTTCTTAATATAATTAAATTTTACTAAAAAATTTTTTTTCTGCAAGATTTAAAATTTCATTTTTGATTAAAAATGATCTTATATTTTTAAATAACATTGTTGGTTCAAAAATTTTTTTTTAATTAATAAAAACAATTTTTTAAATAAGAATTTCTTCTTAATTTAATTTAATTTTACTTAATTCAAGAATTTTTCTTCTTGATTTAAGATTTAATTCTTTAAAACAGTATTTTTAATTAAAAAAAAATTTTATATTTTAAAATAATATTCTTAATTCAGTAATTGTTGTTTTAAATTAATCAAAAAAATTTTTTAAATAAGAATTTCCCTCAATTTTATTAAATTCTCCTCAATTTAAAAATCGCCTTATTTTTTAATCATAAAAAAAAAATTTAACCGAGCCTGCTGTTTAAAAATTTTTTTTTATCTCAATAATAATTCCCGCAAATGAAGCCCCAAACTTTCAACAGCCAGACAGAAAACCAGAGAGAGAGAGAGAGAGAGAGAGAGAGAGAGAGAGAGAGAGATTAGAATAAAATCAGAAGAATAGAAAGTTGATTATATGAGAGATTATTTAAATAATACATAATAGCAACGATAATCATCATGATCATCGTGATACAATAGGAAGGAAGTATTTACCCGAATATTCTACGCAACTAAAAAATAATTCAGACGTTCATAGCATAGTAGACTGAATTTTGAGTGTTAGGCGGAGGGACATTATGACCATACGTGACGTTATTTGCCTGGGAGACAAAATCGTGAGCCGGAGTACTGGCGGCGCCTTCGGGGACTCCCCTCTCGGTGGTGGAGCACAAGTTGGAGCCAGCTGGAGTCTTGGTGGGCGAAGACAAGGCCGAGGAAGTCGAGGAGGACGAGGAAGTGCAGGCGAGGTGATTATTTCCATTGAAGCCGCTGGCGACTGTGTTGGTGGTCATCGTCGGGGGCAGCGAGCCGGTCTGGGACTGAGACTGAGGCTGGAGCTTGAGCTGGCCTTGGATGGTTCCCTCGACGCTGCCTCGGGGATGGACGGGGTAGGGGTACCCTGGCCTGGACGGGGCCATCACCGTGTACGCTGGGACCGACTGGACGTTGTAGGTGGCCAGCTGGGAGATGTGCTGGTGCTGGAGGATCGTCTGCATGCCCACGCCCGGCCCCGGGTTGAACCCCATGTCCTCGGGCTGCAGGCGCAGGTGCAGAGGCGGAGGCGGAACTATCGCCGGGGTCACGTGTCCTGAGGCTCCTCCGGGTCCGCCGCTGGAGCCGGCCGCTCCAGCTCGGGGGTAGTACCGAGGCACTTGGCTTCCGTCCCCTTCTACGTTCCGAGGGTACGGGTACCGCTCGATGTGGTCCGCGTAGCTCGCTGAGGAGTGCGGAGGCAGAATCCGCTGGATGTTCTGGTACGTCGGGTCTGATAAGCCGTTGTACGGCACCAAGTACATCGTTCGGTAGCACTTGGTGCTGCTCTCGATTGGAACCACTCCGCAAGGGTAGTTCGAGATCGCTACTGCTCGGCGAGGCTTGCTCAGTGTGCTGTACATTGGCATGTCGCTCGACATCCGCATTCGAGGATTCTCTTGGAAGTGTCCGGCTCCTCCCGTCTGGAAAAAAATTATTTTTTGAGTTATTTAAGGCAAAAATTTTTTAGGTAAAGTTAATGGTTCAAATTTTTTATATTATATGTCCTATAAAAAAATTTTAAAATAAAAGTTGTTCAATTTTTTTATTTAAAAGATATTTTTCAATTTCAACATTAGATAAAATATATAAAATGAAGACAAAACTCGACTGCAGATTGCTAGTTAAAAATTTCTCTAGTGGAAAATAGTTATACTTGATCAAAAGGTTGAGAGGCGTATTATAAGTACTTCGATTATTAGAGAGCCTATTTTATCAGACCAGGCCACAAAGTGAGCTTTATTGTGCTATTTCTATTATATTGAACGAACATAGAGTAAAATATATATGGCGGCAATCAATAATTCAGAAGTAAAATTCAATTCCAACTAAAAAAGTAAATACAATTATTTCTTCTATTTTTTTTTTTTTTTTTTATATTCTAGGCACCTAAATTAAAATTAAATAAATAAAAAAAGCAAATTTAAACTAAAACCAAACCAACCTTAGCATCCTGATACCGATGACAATCCCCGGGCGGTAAAGGTGGCGGAGGAACAACGGGAATCCTAGAAGAAACTCCCCTCGGAAGCGTGCTCTCTAAATACGAGCCCCTGTCCAAAGTTCCCTGAATACTGAGCGCGCTTTCCGCGATAGTCTGATAAATATCATCAATTTGTCTCTGCATAGTATTAATCCGATTAATCGTCGAGTCTCTAGAAGTCGCGAGACTAATTTCATCGGGCTCAACATTAACCCCGACGCCAATTCCCACCCCCACGGCAGCGGCGGCCGCAGTCGAGGTAAAAGTGACCCTCTTCTCCAGATGATGATTATCAGTATCATAATACGGCCAAGAAGCCTGCCGCTTATCAATGGAAGCAGGAATAGTTCTGTACCTCAATTGCCTGACAATTTCGCTGGATTCAAACTGTGGCTTGATCCCGCGAACAGCGGGCCTTCTGTTAAACCCATAGTCATTGAGCTCATCATCATCCTCATCAACCGCATTTTTGTCCTCTTTATTATCCTCGGTATCATACCTGCGCTTGAGCCTTTCAGTCCTAGACTTGTCCTGCTCTACAAAAGCCAGCAGTTCATCAGTAGTAGCGTCGGAAGCGTCCGGACCGACTCCAGTGGGAGTTCCTTTGGTAACGTCAGGCGGGCCTGGAGTTTTTCCGTTGCGTTCATCTCCCCTAAGCGCGGCTTCAATGTCCTCCAAGCTGTAGGAAGAATCCGAAGCGTAGCCAACGGAGTCTCTGGAAATCTTTGAGGACAGCTGGTAGTAGTCATTCCCATCAATTCCTGAGTTAGCGACGCAGGACAGCGGAGCCAAGCTAGCCAGGAATTGTTTCCGGTCGCTGCTCAATTTAGAGGTTGAAGTTTTGGGACTGGAGCGGTCTCCAAGGCCCAGGTCGGGCATGTTGTCGATTTTTTTCTGGCCGAACAGGTCGGTGATCTTTTTGTAGGTCGAAGGGTTGTGATGGTGATGATGGTAGTGGTGGTGGTGATGATGGTGGTGCAAAGGGGGAGACGGAGAGTGCTCTGGGCAGTCTCTAGCCTTCCCCAAGGGTCTCTCCTCGCCGTTGGGGGACGTCCGGGCCGGGAGATCCTGCAAGTCCTGGCCCTGAGTCGCGAGGTGGAGAGAGTTCTGCTCCGCGGAGAGAGAGTCTGAAGCGCTGTCGCAGGTGGTGTCTTCTTCGGGATCTACGCAGGTCAGCTGCCGGATCCGCTCTTCCAGGCTCACGTCCTTGCTCATAAGGTTCTTCTTCCTGGTGAGAGTGTCGTACTTGCAGACCAGCGACCTCCGCAGCGCGTTCCGCTCGATGGTGCGCTTTATGGTCGACGAGTCGCTCTCTGAAGAGTCGCTGCGGGACCCGGCCATCTTGGCGCGCTTCACTGAGTCAAACAGTCGCAGGCTCTCGGTGGTCACCAGGTACCTCTGGGCTTCTGAGTCGCTGTCCGTCTCGTCGTTCGACAGCGACATCCCTTTGGAGAGCGCGGGAGGCGGCGAGATGAACTTAGGGTTAGGGAACAGCTGACGCACGGCTGAGTTTGGCTTCAAGCTGTTGGTTACTAGGGACGAGCTGCTCAGCTTGAATGGCATCAGCTCTGAGTCAGGGGGCTGTTCTTCTTTGGCTGGGGAATTTTCAGCTGGCTTGTCCTTCTCTGGAGCCTCCGGCTGGGAAACTACTTCCGCAGAACCGTTCGGTACTGAGGGTGCGTTATTTACGGGTGGCTTGTCCGTTTGATCATCCTGGGACGCTAGAGAGGATGACGGGCTGCTGTTGGTTATTGCGGTGGTTAGACCTTTGTCTTCGCTGATCTCTCGGACTATACGGCGCTCTGTTACGGTGGTCATTGTTATTGTTTCTACGAGGTAACGTTGCTGGACATCTAGAATGATATTGATTTTTTTTTTAGAAAAATTGGTTGAGTTAATTGGACAGTAAAAAATTTTTTGGTAAATTTTTAACACAATTTTCTTGCTCTGTAATTATTTATTTATTTATTTATTTATTAGATTTATTAAATAATTATATTATTAAATTATAAATTAATCATTGATAAACACATATATTTTCAGTATACAAATTTATTTTCTAAAAATTGTGTCAATATTATAAAAATTAATTTTTAATTGATGATTAAAGGTAAAAAATTCAAAATAATACTTTTAATTGATAATTTATAAATATATTTCTGAGCCGTAAGATTGACGGTAGATTTTTGATTTTGTAACACAAAAGTCTCGGGTTCAAATTTAGGTTACGGAAATTTTTTTATTATTTTAAAAAATTGCAATAATCTATTTCCAATTTTTTTTTTCTTTTATATTTAAAACTTTAAAAATATTGACTAAAATTTAAATATGAAAAATAAATTTTTAAAATGCAAATCATTTCACAGAGATTTGTTTTTTAAACTTTGAAATTTATTATTAAAAATTCTTTCTGATTTAATTATTAAACTTTTCGACCCAAATTCTCAACTCATGACAAAGCGAAATTAAAAAACTGCAGCGTTTCAGCTAATTAATAAGCTTGCTCGAGTAAACACTAAAAAAAGTAAAAATTTTTTGGTGTTTTGTAATTTATAATTTACCTGGCGTTGTTTGCTGAGACTGCTCCGGTGTCTTCTGAGCACTCTCATCGATCTGTGTATTTCTATTTCCATCTTCCTCGACATTTTTGTCTCCATCTGCAACAACAAAAATACTCACAGTTAAACAAATAAATTTTCCGTGCTACTTTCACCTCAACAAATAATTCTGTTAATTACATAATTGTTTATTTATTTATTGTTATTATTTATTCACTCGACTTACTAATTATCCTAAGTTTGTAAAATATTTTAGCTCGGGTTTCCATTTAAATGTAATTTTTATTATTTTGTATTCATTACAGTCTCGTCTGCAACTTGTGCTCTACTGAACGATATCTCACGTTATCTTTTTATCATAAAACTAGTTTATCAGCACTAAAAATTCTTGCTGATTCAAACGATGATAGAATAAAGAGAAAATAATTTTTTTTTTTTTTTTTTTTTTTTTTTTTCAAAATAAAATTTTATCTTGATAATTTTTAAAAGTTTGAAAAAAAAATTTATTTTTAAACAATTTTATAAATTTTAAAATCTATATCATTGCAAAGGTCTTGACTTGAATTTGAACTTTTTCAAGCCAACAAGAAAGATTATTTATATATATTAATATTTTCTCCTTGACGATTCGTGTAATTACAATGACCTGTTCTCTTTCCCTGAGATAATACATACTTTTTCACTGTTGCAATTTATTTAATTAAGCAATTATGCTAATGAAATAAAAATTAAGCGTGCTTAATTGTTTATTACGCTTGACAAAACATCGATTTGTTCGTAATTATTTGAACTATTCTTCCGAAGAAATATCCATTTATTTATTTATCTTCAATAAATTTAATTAAAAAAAAAAAAAAAAAAATTATATATATATATATATTTTTTTTTTGATTGAAGCTTTTTCTCATCCGTTAAAAGAACTAGTGAAGGACTGAAGCGACTAGCGAGCTTCAAAGTTTAAACTTTTTAATTAAATTGTAAAGGATTTAAAAGCTTTTCAATGGAATACAGCTTTGGTGGTACGTGGATGATTAAAATGATAGTTGATTAGTATTCTGGCTCTTAGCATGTACCTACATGTTACTTTTTACTGTGCTGAGGTCTTAAAGAGAGAGCTAAACATCCCGCTAAAGCACGATGTGTAGTGTGTCGCATTGACTCGCTAAAGTAATACTAAATGAAGACATATACTTAGTTAAAATTTTCTTCACTTTCGCTTATTTAAAACCACGTGCCATTATAAATATTTATTAAGTATATTATTTATATGCACTGCGAAAAATGTTGATCGTAATTTTACAAAATATTTGATAAATATTCCCAAGAAGTTCTTGTTTTTTTATTTGTTTGAATTTGAGGGACTTAAAAAATTTTTTTTTTGATTTTTTTTCTTTGTAATTTAAAAAAAATTATTAACAGTCTGGGTGATGACTGTTGATGACAAAGAATTTATATCCGATGCATATCACGTTCGCAATTGAGACACGATTAATGTTACGTACTTCCATGCATTGTATATAAATATTTATTTTAAAGTTGTGTCTTTGAGCCGTTAAACTCTGTTAAATAGCAAATGAAAATAATTTCCAGTTTCCAGGGCTCTGTAGTTGCTATTGTAGTTTTATGTAAATTAATATTTAGAATAACAAGTTTTCCGCTGTGCATATTAATATTCAGCTACTGTCATCAACCATAAAACTATTTTTATCTTTACCTTTTTTTTTTAAGTTATTTAATTAAAACAAATATTAGCTTACTAAAACTTTTATTTTTTAAAAATAACACTGGGAAAAAATTACTCGATTCAATAATTTCTTCTCTTTAATTTTTTAAATAATGAATTTTGTTAAATTGCACTGTACTTTCTTAAATATTGACATTTTCAAAAATATAAGCTCCTTCCGATGTTACACTCATCAAGAGCTTTCATTTGAGTACCCACATGCATTTTCATATTTTTTTCATATATACATATATATATATATATATATATATATATATATGAAAAATTGATGTGGGTACTCAAATGAAAGGTCTTGATGAGTGTTACATCAGGATGAGCTTATATCTTTAAAAATATCAATAATTCACGAGATACAGTGTTATTTCTTCATTATGTATCTAGAGAATCATAATAAAACTATTTTTTCTGAATAGAAAATTTTTTATAAAATGTAATTTAAAATTCGATATATCAATCACTGTATAAATTTTTCTACATATTTGTTCATATGCAATTTTTTTATTCATGAATATATGAGTTATATAACAATTCGTTTATTAAATCCAGGCAATCAATCGCTTGGAAATAAATAGAATAAAATCAGAAAGTCGCAAATAATAAATGAACTAAAGTTAATAATCAAAAAAACGTATGTTGGAGTAATAAAAATTTCAGTGAGAGTTTTATTAATATGAATGGGAGTAAATAAGAAAATGAGGGATTGTTAAAATTTGGTAGAACAAAAACGGGTCATTCTATTGGAATTTTCATCAATTAATTATTAAAAATGTTCTTCGTTTTAGTTTTTAAACGGTAACTTTTTATTTACGTACGTACTTCGTTATCCAAAGTAAACTTTTATGTTTACTTTCTCATCAAAGCTAATTATATTACTATTCGTTTGGAATGCAAAAAAAGAAAGAAAAAAAATGTCTATCTATGCTAATAAAGTCAACAAATTTACTCCGGAATCGTAATAAAGAGTCTATCAAATTTAAATCGATATTAACTTATCCGAGCTTGAAGTACGAAAACATTTTTTACACTTTGTAGATATATTAATATAAACAAGATTAATTTTTTTTCGTACAACGTATCGTAAAACTGCAAAAAAAAAAAAGGATTTTTAATAGGATTCCCGTTTTCCAATATTAAAAAAAAAAATCCAATTTTTTTTACTCTTCTCTTCCGAAGTTAATAAAAAGAAAAAGAAGATGTTCTCTATAAACTTTGCAGTTATAAAGTTAAATAGCTTTTAAATTATAGAAAAAACATATTTTCAACTTTTAGTGCACTAGAAAATGTTATTTAAAAGTTATAATATTTCTTTTTGTCCGCATCTAAAAAAAAAAAAAAAAAAATAGAGAAGAAGAAATGAAAAACTTTAAAAAGTGAAAAAACAGAATTACCCAATGTTCAGGTAAATCTAATAACAAACAAACTAAAATCCAATTTAGTTGATGAGCTTAAAGCCAAAAACCAATGGATCGTTATTTTCATTATTTAGTTAGTTTGATTTCCAAAAATAATATTTTTATTTGTTAAATTTAATGAAAAAAAAAAAAACTGATAAATATTTTTTATAATGTTCCTGGAATTAAAAAAAGGAAGTAAAACTTTGAAAAAAATTTTTTATTGCTTGATAATTACAATGATGGGTAATTTGGTCACAGTATAATTAAAATAGCTATTGTAGGTCACAAAGTTTCACTTAATAATTCTATTTATATTAATTTTTTAAATTTAATTTTAATTAAACTGATAAAAAATTAAATTTGACAGAAAAAAAATTTTTAAATCAAGTTAAATGAACTAGAACAGACTTAAAGAATAATTGAATGAAATTATTAGTTAAAAAAATAATAATGGCACTAATTAAAAGTAAAATGAACTAGAATATTAAAATATATATTTTCAGTGTTAGTAGTAATTTTTTGCATGTTAGGTATGCATAAAAATAATCATGAGAACTTGGTAAAGTCAGTAAGTACGTGGGAAAATTTAAGGCTTCGCTGAGCTGAGTAGAGTCCATTGAGTCTAATTGAAAACAATAAGACGCCAGAATCGCCCTGGAATTTAACGAATAATATATAATATATATAAATGTGTGGATAGTGGTAATAACTAAGTTCCTTTATTTATAAATACCTTCAACAGTCAGAGCTTAGAGATAAGAGCGGAGGGTGAGTTTCCTCCAATCCACTCCATATATTGTTATATATTATATATTGTTATTTAATCCCTCCACTCGCCAAGCAAATAAAACGTACGTTTTAAGTTTACGGTCGTGCGGTTGAGAGCTACCTTGACCAAGGCTATAACCTTTGGGTCCTAATGTAAGACAACATATATATATATATATATATATATATATATATATATATATATATATATATATATATATATATATATGAACACATATCTGTAAGATATAAGAATGTTCGTTGTTCTAAGTGCAGAAGGGCGCGGGCTGCCGGAAGTTGAGGAACACCGGAGTCACGCTACGCTGAATACTATCCGGCTTATTTTTTATTTTTACTTAACATTCTACTTACATTAACTTTCATACCGATTTTACGGTGAGAATTTTTTTACCCTCTTTGTTGACATCGAAAGTACATTATCATTGTCTAATGCAGTTAATAAAAAATTGATTAAGGTATTGGCGGGTAAATTTAAAAAAAAAATTGAAAAAATTGCATTTAATTAGTGAAATGTAACATTAATTTTTATATTACATTAATTTAAATATAACATCAATTTTAAATGGAATTATTAGGTGTAACTTTGTGACCTACATTAGCTATTTTAATTATACTGTTGACCAAATTGTAATTATCAAGCAATAAAAAATTTTTTGGAGTATTACTTCCTGTTTTTAGTTCCGGGGACATTTGTTAGTTTTTTTATTATTAAAACTCACAAATATAAATATGAAAATAATTTTTTAATTGAAGAAATTTAAAAAATTTTTTTACAGTCTTGATAAAAAATTAATTTGATTTTTAATTATAAAATAATAATGATAAATTAAATTTATAAAATTACTCCAATTTAAAGAAAATTATTAAATAGGATAATAATTAAAAAAACTATCTAAAAATAAAAATTAAATGAATAATTTAAAAGATATTAACATTAGGATCAAGACAATAAAAATTATAGAACAATAACTTGAAAAAATCGGCAATAGACATGTGGTCTACTTCTCGAGTTTGAAATCCGAGAAATAATAAAATGAAAAGAATGAGAACAATCCTCGTTTCACTTGAATAGGTATCATATTTAAAATGTCTTTTATACATTAGTACTTTTCTTTCAATCCGACAATCCTCCCGTGATTCAACGAGTAAAAAATCTTTTCTTCACAAAAAAACACCGTCGTAATTGAATTATCTCAATTACTGTTAATTAATCTAATTATTATCATTGTTATGATAGCAATTATTACAACATTTTTTAGGCTTTATTATAAATTATTACAACAAATTTAATGCGGTGGTGGATAGTGGCCTTTCGAGTCGCCTCGTTATAAAATAGTACGCGTGGGAAGAATATTCTTGCATGTTTTTATACTCACGTCGTAGGGATATGAATATATATAGATAAACGTGTGTATATTCTAATGTTAATATTTCCACACGAGTGATTTCTTCGCGCTCGGTATACACCACTCTAAATTGTTAAAAAAAAAAAAAAAAAAAAAAAAAAAAATGTGTAACGTAAAGACCGAGAAATAATTTAACACAAAGACTTTAAACTTGACTCTTAAATCTTAAATAAGTCTCTTAACTTCAGTTACACAGAAAGGATTTATTAAAATTATACAACTTTAAGTTTTTTCTTTTTTAGAGCCGAGTTTTTTATTTTTTAGATATTATGCAGTTGATTTTTTCTACAAAAAATTATTTATTTATTTTTTTATAAATTAATCAATTATTTTATTTATTAAATTAACGTCTGTTAATTTTAAAAAATTTTTCAAATGCAAATTAAAAAAAAAAATAATTCTCAGATTTTTGCACTGTACTTTCTTAAATATTGACATTTTTAAAGATATAAGCTCATTCCGATGTTACACTCGTCAAGAGCTTTCATTTGAGTACCCGCATGCATTTTCATAAATTTTTCATATATACATATATACAATATATATAAATATATGAAAAATTGATGTAGGTACTCAAATGGAAAAAAAAAAAAAAAAAAAAAAAAAAATATTTTTAGAGAAAATTTTAATAAAGTATTCTCAGCAAAAAAAAAAATAACATTTTAAAAAAAATCCAACTCTATAAATTTTTAATTTAAAAATATACAAAGTTTATAAAAATTGTATTTAAAAAGTGTTATTTTTTTAGGAATACCTAACTATTAAAATTTACACTGTAAATTATTCAACTTTTATTTTTTGGAGTAAATAAATATTATTTTCTATTTAATAAATCAAAATGTTATTTAAAAATAAATAATTTTGCTAAATTCTTCTATCAGATTAATTTTAAAACTAAAGAAAAAGTTTAATAAATAAAATTTATTAAAATTGAAATTAATAATTTTAAAAATAAAAAATTTTATTTTCTTATTTCTTCTCAGTCTATTTTAAAATAACTTGAATGGAAAAAAAATATCTCTCAACCACTTGTAACATTATTTCGAGCTAAACGGATTAAATTTTTATACATTTCAATGTATATGATAATTTAAAGCCTTTGTTCGTCACAACCTTAATCTAATTTATTCCGTTCTAATCATACTGTCCTGCATCAACGAACGCAGCGTAAACAACCACCATAATATGATATAGACATATACATTAAGCCGTACTGTATATATACGATACAAGTATTTAACGACCGCACCCAAAGTTTCCTATTGTTGAGCATCTCTTCTCCGCTTGTCTCTATAACACTCCAGTACATTATATTACATACGTACTTTGTATACAATATTCATGTAAATGTACATCACATAATATCACATGCATACGTCACACTTGTGAGTTTGTCCCTGATACAGTGAAAGATAATTCAAAGAGTTGAAGAACAAAACAGCCATGTTTTTATTTACTATTTTTTTGTTTCTTCCTTATTGTCAGATTGCTATTATCTTTTTTTTTTTTTTTTTTTGCAAGCGTGCTGCTAATTGATAATGCCCACTTAGTTGCACTGTAATTTTAGTAATTAAATAGTTTTAGGTAGTAGAAAAAATTTTTTTATAATTATATACTTATATTTTTTTTTTGTGTGTTATTATGAAACTCAAGGAATGTCCGTTATTTAATTTTAAAATATATTTTCTTGCTCATTTGCATTTAAAGAGGGTTTGAGATTTCAGGGTATTATTTTTTAAGTTTAAATTTTTTACTGAGAAGAAATAGAAAAGGTTTAATATAATAGTCAAGAGTTTTTGGAATATTTTTCAAGAGCTTTGTTTAGTTAATTTTATATTCTTAAAATATTTATACTTCTGACTTGTGTTTTTTTTTTTTTTTTTTTATAAAACATATATTGAAAATCTTTAATTAAAATTCATATTTGTTATTTATTTATTTAAAAATATTTTATTGACAAAGAAAAAATTGAATTTTGAATAATTTTTAAAGATATAAGCTCATCTTCGAGCAATAAAAGCCTCTGAGACGTATCAAGGTTTGATAAATAGACATATACTGGATAAGACAAACACACGACTTCTTTGAACGTTCGTCAACCTCGATTATGCAACGTGAAAAATAAAGTGAATGAAAGAGTAGTGGATCCGTCTGTTTAAATTTACTACGTACTTACAACCGTAAACATTATTCCATCCAAAGTATTGAGACCTTTAAAAAAAAAAAGGTAAAGAAGAAATGAAACGTAAAAGTAAATTTATCTGAATGACTCTGGAGTCCAGACACGGGTTGAGTTTTAAGGCCAGAGTTTGATTCTGTGTAAGAGCAACAGAGAGTTAGGCAAATCGATTGGGCAAAGTGAAGCGTCGTCGCCTTTACCCCAAATTGATTTGCTCGAGAGTAAACATTCTCGTGTTGACGTTGTTGTACTATGCAACACTGGAACCAAGAGAATGAAATAGAATTTAAGGCAGCAGGGGATGATGATGGGGTTGGGGTTGGGGATCCATGCTATACTAGATAGATAGGCTACAGCAGCAGCGTGGCTACACTAGTATAGCCGAAGAGGGCGAAGAGGATAAGGGAGAGCACGACGATAACAACGTCAAGAGAGGCGAGAATGTTGCTTGGTAGATGTCGAGATGTACTGTAGGGATACTACTTTTCGGATTCAATATTGCGACGCAAGCGCAACCAAGTCTACGACGCACAATATTTTTTTATTAATTTCTGGAAGATAAATCTGAAATAAGATTATTTTTATAATTAAATGCGTTGGCGGGATTTAATCTTCAATTACCTGGAAATTTTTTCTTCTATCTCTTCTCTGTTTATTTTTAATAAATAATAGTTGATTATTATTTATAAATATATATATTTTATATATTATCATATCAATAAGATGAAGAAATCTATGTATATAAATATAAATATTACTGGAAAAGTTCAAATGAGCTTTTAATAAAGTTAAAACGCTTAAGCTTGAAGAATATTCAAGACCTTGGATGCGTTTTTTATTCTTTAGCTAAAAAAAAAAAAAAAAAAATAAATTAAAAGGAAGTGAAGATTCCTCGGTAATTGTTTGATGTAAACATGTCATTAAAATATCTCTGTTATGCTGAGACACTACTAAAGCAACAATGGGATTGAAAAATCTCCTGGGAGCTGTGATGTAAGAATACAACTTTTGAATATATTTAAAAGTTAAGGGTATTTACAAGTAGTTTAGCTAAATTATTGAATACTTATCAAGTGTAGACACAAGTTACCTTCACTCAGACGTTTGATGGTTAAACTTTTTTATTTTACTTCACGGTAAAGTAAGATGTTATTTTAGTTAAATTATTTTTACTAGCAACCTTGCAGTTTATTCTATAAATAAATAAAATTTTGCTTTATTAAATAATGACTATTGTTAAATTGCATTGTACTTTCTTAAATATTGACATTTTTCAAAAAAAAAAACCCACCCTGACATTACACTCATCAAAAGCTTTCATTTGAGTACCCACATGCATTTTTGATATATTTTTCATATATATATGAAATATATATATGAAAAATTGATGTGGGTACTCAAATTAAAGCTCTTGATGAGTGTAACATCGGGATGAGCTTATATTTTGAAAAATGTCAATAGTTGACAAGATACAAGGTCATTTCTTAATTTTTGATATTTTTAAGTGGTAAATTAAATTGTAAAGATATTTTAATTTTCTAAATCTGTTTTATAATAAGAAAAATAATAATAATAAATGACTTTGTAGTGGTTACGCATGACCGCTACTATTAATACAAATAATAACTAAAAAGAGTAATATTTAAATAACCTTTTGAGATCTGAGATTTTACTGTCGAGAATCGATGACTATTGAGCATTGAATATACGAGAAAATATTATTCTTTAGAATACTTAAAGACCCAACTTTTATTTATATTCACATTTGCTTTCAAATGATAATAGCAAAAAAAGACTGATAAAAAAAAAAAAGCTTTCAATATACCGTGGATATAAAAGTTACATACTTTGAATACGAAAAAATATTTTTCTATTCGAAAATCTATGACAATCCACTAAAAATATACATCCGTGTAAATCGATACTATTAATTAAGGACAAAAATATTTTATATTGTTAAACAAAAAAATCATAAACTAAAATACTCGGTACAATTATTATTATTATTATTTGACAACAGCCGTTAATTAACAAGTGTTCATTAAACATAAAATTACAAAAAAACCTCTTGGTAATTAACGCTCCAATAATTTCTCGAGTATTTTATTTATAATTTTTAAAATTTAAATACTACTTGACATTAATATTATTATTATTGAAAATTTAATATTAATAATAATAATAAAATTTCTAACTGACATATTAGTATCTATATTATTAAGAGAAATAAGAAATGACCTTGTATCTTGTGAATAATTGACATTTTTAAAGATATAAGCTCATCTTGATGTTACACTCATCAAGAGCTTTCATTTGAGTACCCACATCAATTTTTAATATATTTATATATATTATATATATGTATATATGAAAAATATATGAAAAATGCATGTGGGTACTCAAATGAAAGATCTTGATGTGTGTAACATCGGGATGAGCTTTATATCTTTGAAAATGTCAATATTTAAGAAAGTACAGTGCAATTTAATAAAATTCATTATTTTATAAAAAAAAAAAAAAAAAAATTTAATTTTATATAAAATAAAATCAGCGTTAATTCCAGTAAGTGTTAATGACCGGTAATTAATCCAAATATTTGGAAAATGATCTCTTATATACTATTCTGGCAACCGTCCAGCTTCCAGTATGGATGCACAAATATAAAGGAACGGTTGTGCTTAGCCATAGCAATAGTATCGGTGCTTGCACACCACATACTTATAGCTATATCATTCTGCTGTGCATTACGTGTATGTAGGTGTCTCTTATCCAGTAAAGTCCATATGCATACGTGGACTGGCTGCATGAATACACTGTAGAGCCTAACGACTATCATCCATATGTATATATATAATGGAGTGTACAGTGCCAGAAAACAGAAGCCAATGCAAAATATAAAGCGCCGCTGGCGCATCAAGAGTAAGATAAAAAACCGTGAGAGGAAAAAATGAAAGGAAGAATGAGAGAGCAACGCCGGAAGAGGCAAGGCATATAGTGTGTCCCGCTTCTCAATGACGCGAGAAAATGATACGTCGGATTCGGATAAATATAGAGCATTATTATCATATATAGCCGGACAATATAAACATCATAAAGTTATTAAACGAGGGAAGAGGAATGAGGTAAAGCTGGAATAGTATTTTTCTGGACAAGGGAAGAGAATAAAATATTTTAAAAGCGCTATTTATATAGATAAATTTATTTAACAAATTTTTAATATAATTATTAATAAAAATATTTGTTAAAAAGTTTTTTAATTAAAAAAAAAAAAAAAAAAAAAACTATTGAATTAATTTTTAAAAGCCAAAAAATTTAAGATAATTGTTTAAATTTAATAAATTTTTTATGGCTAAAAAATTTTAAGACAAAAGCTAAAAAGATTTTTGTTAATAAATTTAAAAAAAATTTTTAGTGTCAGGAAATAAATTAAAAGTAAACAAATGAAAGATAATTGTTTAAATTTGATAATTAATTTAATAAATTTTGATTATTTTATATAACTGAAAAATTATAAGACAATAGAAGGTAAAAAAGTATTTATTAAAAAATTTTTAGCACGAAATAAATTTAAAAAATGGAAAAATGATAGCTTAAATTAAAGAAATTTAAGATAAAAATAAGTAAGAATTATATTTGACGGTAAAAATATAATTGAAATAAAATAAAAACAATTTTTTAACACCTACAACTCCAAAACTAATCTTGATCTCAAGATTGAATTCGACAAAATAAAACATGTTATAATAAAATTTCGCCATTAGACTAACTACATACAATAGCTAGAATTAAAAATAAAACGGGGATGAGATGAATCAAGAATCGAGTTAAGTAGCAGATCGATGTAGTACTTTTTATCAGGTCAATATTCTACCTGCTGGCAACTGAAAATGAGGAATAAGAAAAGAGGAGAAAGCTGGTTGTGGGGAATGGAATAATAGAAAGGAAGTACTGAAGATAAAAAAAGGAAGACTTGCAAGAGTAAAGAATAAGTTGTGGATTGAAAAAAGATAAAAAAATGAGTAATTTGTGGAAAGGTTTCCCGGAGCTGAAGCTGAAGTTAAAGCTGAAGGTGCGTCTTGTCGACTACTCCAAAGCTCCAGCTACACTATCCACATCACGTATTTAGATGCAGTGTACCAGCATACAGGGTCTTTATACTCCAACCTGTTCTTACAAAGTTCCTATCTCAATTTCTCTAGTTCGCTAGTACCGCGTACAGTGTACAGTGTACCCATAGTACTGGCACACTCTCGTTAGCTGGTCTCTACTCCATCAAACTGGCGTGTATTGATCCAACGACGCGCACACCAACTTCCACCTGTTTGAAGCTAAAACAGTTCCCTCTCTTCGGCCATCGTTTCTTACACATTAACCATTAACCATTTTACTTTCGAGCTCATTGTCTCGTTTACTCCTTATGCCTTCTATTCTCCAAGTTATGCACTTAGATGTTTAGTTTTAATTCACTCTGCTGTCTTGGGTGTTGTTTCAATGAGTTCTATCAACCTGATACACCTGCAATTATCTGTAGACGTAAAACTCTATTTAAATATTTAATGCAGTACTTGCTGATAAAATTTTCTTCCATTTTTTTTACTTTCTGTTAGTGGTTCCTTTTTTTATTTTTTTTTTTTTTTTTTTTTTTTGAATAATTGTGTCAAGAAATTAAATTTTTTACAATTAATTTAAAAAAAAAAATTTTGGAATTATTTACAAATTAACATTTTCAAATTCTGCTTATTTTTACGGCGCATTTATAATAAAAAATGTGAAAAAATAAAATAGTTGGAAAAAATTTTGGCTCTCATTTTTTTTTTGATAAAATTTATATATATATATATATATATATATATATATATTTTTTTTTTTTTTTTTCAAAAAAAAATATATTAATAAAATTGATTAGAAATTTCATTGAAAAAAATGAAAATTAAAATGTTTTACTCCACTTGTAAATATTTACCAAAATTTTTTTGATTTATAAAAAAAATACCTCGTGAAATTTTTTCCAAAAAAAATTTTTTTAAAGAAATTAATAAAATAAAAAAATCAAGAATTTTTCATCTTAAAAATAATTTCTTTAGTAATTTTTTTAGTCTTAAATTAAGTAAACGTTTTTTCATCAGTGGAGTGAATAAATCCCTTAAAATTTCTCTTTGATCTAATTTACATACTCGTATTAATTTATTCCCTGCTCTGAGCTTGCATAATATTCTTGAGGAATTAATACCGGGATGTATTTACTCGAATCGATTGATCTGGGATGCACAGTGTAGGACGTCTCACAGATTGCTGGTCCATAATTACAGCACTGGCTGGTCATGAACAGTAACTATAGTTAACAATTAAAGTTGATTCATTCTAAAAGTAATTTCCCATTCTTAACTTTTTATCTCCTGCGATTTATCTGGCTTACAACTAACAGAGTCTTATATTTTCTTAGTATTTATAGTTTAACTTTATAGTATTAGCTTGTATCTTGGATAATCTTGTCATTATTCCCGAGCAGGGCCAAGTGAGCGGTTCTTTAATTGCAAAGATTTTTTTTATTGTCATCTCTAATATAAAAGTTGCCAGTGTGTCATTCTTTTCTTTTATTTTATTTCTTGAGTACTCGTTTAATGCATTGGTAGCTCTGCAGTTAGTTGTTTAGAAAGTAACACTGTTTCTGTGATATCAAGCCCAACTATGTACATAATAATATGTCGTGTGTGCATTCCAACTTTCCACGTGATCCTCCATTTATTATTTCACATCACCCGTGGTTCCGCTCTTGCTAGTACATAATAATTTAATAATCATTGACATAATAATTGCATAAAACAAATAAATAAAGATTAAAATAATACATACGTACTTTAAGCGCTTCTATTCAGATATATCGGCTTACTTACCACTTATATCACCACTAATGCTTAATCATAAAACCAGTTAACTGTTTCACAGGATATTTTATTTCTTTAAAGTATTGAATGTCGTAAATTAAATTGTTACCCGCTAAATACTTTAAACACAAGTATGAGTGAAGATAGTATTAATTTCACGGTACAAAATAAACATTTTATAATTTTAAATTAAATTAAAAATAAGCTAGCCGACATTTCAAAATTTTACTCATTTTTTTTTTAATATTTTTTAGTTCTAATTTAATAAATTTAAAAAAAAAAAAAAAAAAAAAAAAAAGTCGGCTAACTTTAGTATAATTTAAATAAAATAAGTATAGAAAAAAGAAGCCTTACAGAACAACAGTATTTAATCAAATACGTATTTTTCCATCAGCGTAATCTCAAAACACAAAATTTAAATCCACAAGTGTGAAAATATGGCTTTGGAATAAAAAATATCGAAACAATGAGAGAAAAAACGGTAGCAGGCGAAAGCTGTCATTGTTCAGATCACGTGGCTTCACACGCAAGTGATGTAATGTCCTCGGTACTAGTTTGTAACAAAAACAATGTACGAAGTATAGTAACTCGAGCACACAATGCTCTGTCGTTAATTTCTCGACTAAAATGAAAGCAAAATCTAAACTAACTTGATATTTATAACAATGATATTAAAAAATTTTTAATTTTTTTTTTTTTATCATTAATTAAATTGTAATTTATAGAAAAAAAATTAATTTGAATCAAGTAAATAATTTGGAGTAAAAAAATTCTTAAAGTAAGAAAATTTAATTTAATAAAAAAAATTTTGGCCTTGATTCAAGAAAATAAAATCCTAAAAATTATTTTTTTGGTCTAAGAATTTTTTTCTTAATTAAATAAATTAATACTCCAAGATATATTGTAAGAATAAATCAATTGTCAACCGGTTTTAGTATCCGGACTAAAGCTGAGAGCAACCGCATCCGGTGTTATCTTCTTTATCCTGTCATCACATGACAGGAAGGATTCCTATAGAAATAAGGTTCCTGAGACTTGCGGCAGTGTTTACATGTACATAAGAAGAAGACAACATCCTCAAAGAAGAACAAAATAAACAAAATAACATATTTAAATACAAGTACAAGTAACAAGTAAGAAGATCTCTTACCTGGAGTTCTCTGACGGTAGTAATTACACTCGCCGCAAACAACAACAGCTTCAGTGGAAGCAGGACACATATCATTCGCCGGTTCAGTTTGCATGTCTTCATCACAAACGTCCTTGTAGCCTTCCGGAGGGCTGAGGGTCTCGTGGGTCTGGGCCTGCAATTGAACCGGAGTCATAGGATCGCCAGCCAGAGGGTTGTTCCTCTGGTCAGCCTCCTCAGATGACTCGTCGTTATCATCGTCGTCGACCTCCTCCTCGTACTCTTCCTCCTCGTCCTCGTCGTCCTCGTCCTCATCTTCCTGGGACTCTTCACTGCCTGGGATCCCGAGACCACCGACACTGATACACCCACCAACACCAGCACCCACTCGTCTCGACAGATCACAACCGTTATCAATAATCTTATTACCGTTTCTCTCGGTAGCAAAACGCGTGTCAATATCACCGGCAGCCAATTGTCTCGTAAACTCAGCTCGACACTCTTTGCAATTCCCCAGGCGTATCATCTCAGGCTCCTGACAGCAGCAATCACACTCTTCCTCGTAATCACCACAGCACTCTTCTTTTATCAGGATAATATAATCCGCTGCGAAAAATTCATTCAACTTTTCGTTTATCGTCACGCGATTCTTCTGCGTTCGTTGTTTACTGTGCCCGGGTTTCTTCAGCAGGGATTTAAGCGCTCGTGTGCCCATTGGGACTTCATGCATCTGCTCTAATTCCTTCATTTTTTAATCCTGATTTTTATACCTGCTGATTTAATATTTACAAATTAATTAATTAATTTTTTTTTTTTAAATATTGATACTGAAATTAGCTGACTTGATATTTTTTTTAATTAATTATTTTTAAAAAGTTTACACTTTTTACTCAATTTAAAAATTTTTTTCATAGTAATTTTTTAATTAATTAATTTCAAAAAGTTTACACTTTTTATTTTATTTAAAAAAATTTTTTTATAGTAATTTTTAAAAAGTATACACTTTTTATTTTATTTAAAAAATTTTTTTCATTGTAATTTCATTGAAGTAAAAATAAAAAAAAATTGACACATGTCTGTTAACTTCAGAATCATTTAAAATAAATAAATTTATTACCACACAAAAAAAAAAAAAAAAAAAAAATTACACTTACTTGAACTACCTGTCACTTTGGAGTGATAAATTTTAATCCGGCACAATAAAACAATCTGAGCCCGTCATTTGCACATAAAAAAACTAGCAAATATTAAAAAAGTCCTCCAACTCCATGACAATCATCACATTCTCCACCAGCTGCTTACTCATTTCTTCTTAGAACCTGTCAGCTGATATTTTAATTGAATATTTTTATTTAATCTCGTCCATTAATAAACCAAACGTCAAAAAAAAATAATAAATAATTTTTTAGACATCACAAACACTAAATTCGAGTGAAGAAAACAAACCGCCTCGACATAATACGTGCTCTGCGCTCGAAGCCGCGGTACAAACTGGCCCAAACTGTTGACGTAGTAATATAACTTGTACAGGTATACTGTAAAATAGTAAAGATACAGATTGACGTGCCACCACCTCGAGCGAGACACTTGAATCAGGCCCACCAGCCAAACACATTCACTCCGGCAACAACACACTCACTAGTCACTGTTTTCTGTGTAGAGTAGACTGGTTAGTCCGTTGTCCGTTGGGTTACTATGACTATGACTATCACTCTGGATGCTCCCAGCACACTACCACCACTGCTGGCATCCTTCTCAACTGGTTGGCTCTTTCTGTGTTCCGACGTTCCGTCCACTAGACCGTTTTCCTCGCCAGTAAAACGTAAACGTTATAGCTCGGGTATTGTCGTGGAAATCCGCGAATGAATAAAACCTTTTTTTTGCTTTGCCTTGCGACGCTCCTCCTCCCCGACAAGTCCAGCCGTCTTTATCGATCTGTCTCACCCACTAAACACTTTTCTTCTCTCTCGCTCTCACTTATAATAATCCCTCCTGTCACTTCTCTTTTTTTTTTTTTTTTTTTTTTTTTTTAATTTTCTGGGAACATTTTTAGGCTCAAAAGTGACTCAGCTGTTTATTTTTTTTTCCGGGGCGCAATCTGCAACCTACAACAGAATTGCAGGTGCAACAAGCTTTTTTTAAACCGCCAACTTTACCCGCCGAGTTTGAATATCAAGTACTTAAATTTCCCGCGCGAGCGCGCCACTGTCAACATTTTAAACCGGCCGGGTTTCTGATAAGAGATTTTTAGCTTCAGATACTGAAGAGTCTCCGAAGATTAATGACCGCGGCTTGTTTTTTTTTTATTACCTGCTTTAAGCTGACCACGTTTTTAAAGATTGACGACAGAGATAAGTCTAAGCTTTTAATTAAATTGTTTTTTTTTTTTTTTTTTTTTTTTTTAATCAATTAAATTATAGTACTCTGACAAATTTATTTGATCTATTTTAGGTTATTTATAGATTACTAATATAGGAAAATTTTTTACAGATTTATGAACTTCAATTAAATCTATTTTATTATTTTTTAATTAATTTTTTATTTGATCATAAAATAACTTGACAGTTTAATTGATCATTTTTTTTTAATTTTACAAATTAATTAAATTGATTTACAATAATAATAACAATTTTATTACAAATAAATTAAATGACTCTGAAGTTAGCCGTCAAGCTGTCAATTTTAAAAAATGACATTAAAGTTAACAGACTTGACCATTTTTTAATTTTTTTTTTTTTTTTTTTTTTTAACAAACAAATTTGCTTCAAAAATTATTTTTTAAAAATTGTATTTTTAATTTTTTTAAATTACTATTAAAAAAAATTAATAAAAGTTACAAGTGAAAATTTTTTTTATTTAACAGTATGATTTTAATTACCATAAAATATTAATAAAAAAAATTTTTAATATGAATCAACTTCGGTGTGATAAAAAAAAAAAAAAAAAATTTATTTTATCGATACAATGTCTAGAACGTGATTAAATAAAAATATTCATCTTGATCTAAATATTTAACGAACCACCGTCAAATAGTGTTATTAAATCCAATATTATCCTGCGATCAATATCCTCCTACATAAATTTATAATCCAGCTACTGAATTTAATATTACAATGCAATCCAGAGATGCATTAAAATATTAAATAAAAATATAAAATTTTTTAAATAATAAAACCACTAATTAAAATAAATTGTCAAGAATTTCTCGATCGTAATTCAATGTTTAGTTCTCAATAATAACAAAAGTATCGATCGTCTTTGTTTGAACAATAAATCACGAGTAAGAGAATAAGCGTACGTGAGCAAAAAAAAATTCAGTGTTTTGGTTTCGAAAAAAAAACACTCGAGACTCTGTTGGAGTAGCGCTGTAATAGGGTAAGAATTTCTTTGGTAAACGCACATTTATATACCTACCCACATAAATACATATACATAGCGCACGTTTTATCGATTGCGCAATATACAATATATAGTCCAGCAGACTGCGACTACAAATGGAGCATACCTGCGCAAGATCGCGTTACAAGTTTGTCATCATATTTCTTAAAACAAAATAACAAATTTTATTTAACCTGAGACTTAAAATTAATGACTGATCAACAATCGGAATGTTTTAAGTAAAAAAATAAATTTTTTCTTGACTCCTTAAATTAATAAAAATAAAATCTAGGGAAGAACTTTGTAGGGGTTCAAAATTCCATTGGGATCCATCAAGCTTTTGATTTCCTTCATCAGCTGGATCGCAGACTTGTCTTTGCTGTAGCTGAGATACTTTGTTTTTTTAAACCCGATCCCGTGCTCGGCGCTCACACTCCCACGCTGCTCCGATACATACTCAAAGAGGAAAGGCTCAAGTTGAGACTCAATCTCTAGGTCGTACTCGGGTGTTGCCACTATCACATGTAAGTTCCCGTCGCCTGTGGGCATTAAGTTAATGGCTTTTTACGGATCATAAGTTCGGGAGATTCTATTTGGAGTATCAATATTTTTTTTGTTTTTTTTTTTTTTTTTTTTTTTCAATAAAAAAAAATTTTAGGGAAGAATTTTTATCAATTTAGGGAAAAAAAATAAATTGTTTATTTATTTGACGTATCAATCTACCTAAATGACCAAATCCGCTGATCCGAACGATGCGTGAAGTGTCTAGACGCTCGTGAAGGGCTTCAATCAGTTTGTAGAAGTGGGGAAGTGGCAGCGATACATCGTATTTGAAGCAGTAGCCGTCACGCAGGCAACCTTCACCCAAACGCTCACGAACTTCCCAAATGTTCTATAATAATTAATTTATTTTTCAACTTATTAGAAAAAAAAATCAAATAATTACACGAAAATTAAAAAAAAAAATTAATTTTAATCAAGACAAAAAATTTTTGAGCCAAAGAAATTTAATCAGCAGATTTTTGATAATTTTAAGAATTTAAAAAAAAAATAAATTATGACAAAAAAAAAGATTGACAAGTTGAAATTTTAAAAAATTAAAAATGCAATTTTTTAAAAATTATTTTTTGGGAAAAATTTGATTATTAAATAAAATAAAAAAAAAAAAAAATAAATAAATTTTTGTCAAAAAAAAAAATTTTTTTTAGTTAAAAAATTTTTCTACTCAAATTAAGCAGAATTTTTTTCAAAATTAATTAAGTAAATTTTTTTCTGGGTGTAAAATAAGTAATTTAACTAAAAAAAAACAAACCTTAATTTTTACCGGGTCACCACTCATAGTCCCGTCTTCAATAAGTTCCTCAGCCATAGCACTCTCGAAAAAAGACATAAGTTTATCTTCGTCATGCTCTTGATTGCTTCCAGACGTCTCAATAAGCATGTAAAATTGGTGTTTCTGACCGAGCGGGCTTTTGAGATACAGCAAATCGGTGCTGATTCCCATCGACCATGAATCTATGACCTCGCAGGCGGACAGAATTTCCGCGAGCTTTTCTCTCGCCAGTACAAAAGTTTTCAAAACTTTATCAAAGCTATTTAGGCCTGCATCGTGAATTAAACACCAAAATAATATAATAATCCATAAAATAAACTTATAGGTTTATTATTTTACCGACAAAAGCAACGTTTTGCGATGAGGGACGAGTGGGACACTGAATCGCGACTTTAGTGACGACTCCCAGAGTGCCTTCGGAGCCGATGAATAGATTCTTCAGGTGATAACCGGTGTTATTCTTCTTCAGTGTACTGATAGAATCAATTACTCGGCCATCCGCGGTAACCTAGTTTCACGAAAAATTAATTCATGAGGTTATTAAAATATCTAAATCGACTCGATCTATTAAATTGATAATAAGAACTAAAACTAATGCTATTCATAGAGGATGCATCAGATAAAACACTACCTACAGCTTCAAGACCCAATACGGATCCATGTAAATTTCCGTATCTCAATAATCTTTGACCTCCGGCATTTGTAGATATATTTCCCCCGATAAGGCAACTTCCCTTTGCCCCAAGGTCCAGAGGCATCATTAATCCGTATTGTTCCACGTGCTTTTCCAAAACTTCCAAAACACATCCAGCTTCACAAACTAAAGCTCCTATAATTATTTTAATTAACAATTATAATCTTATCTTTATCATAAATTTATAAATAAAAAATTTAATTGTCTTAAAATAATTATATTAGCAGACACTTAATTTTTTTAATAATAATTAAGTCTAGAAAATTATTTAATTACAATTTTTTTAAGTTCCTAAAAATTAAATTTTTCTTGCTATAATTAATAAATGACCTTGTATCTTGTGAACTAGAGACATTTTTAAAGATATAAACTCATCCTGATGTTACACTCATCAAGACCTTTCATTTAAGTACCCACATGATTTTTTCATATATTTATATATATTATATATGTATATATGAAAAATATATGAAAAATCCATGTGGGTACTCAAACGAAAGCTCTTGATGAGTGTAACATCAAAATGAGCTTATATCTTGTCAATATTTAAGAAAATATCGTGCAATTTTACGGAAGAAATTTTTTTTTTATTAATAATTAATTTAAAAAAAAAAATGATAACTAATTTAATTACCAGAGAGCTGATCAATAGATATTATTTTATTCATCATCATCATTGACAAAACAATTTCATCAAAAACTGGCACGCTTCCACCTACAAGACCAGTATTCCCACTCTGAGGACAAACAGCCAGCCGATTGTGATTGCAGAACTTGAGAATTTCCTTGACTTCATCGGTTGTTTTTGGCTTTAGCACCAGCCTACTACTTCCTGAAAGAACCGTTGCGTTAAAAAATATGGGTGAAGATAATAAATACAATCTAATGCAACAGACCTCGCACCGTTTTCACCCAGTCGACATTGTACGCGTCGCACTCATTTGGATCAGTAATAACTCGATTGTGTCCCAACAATTGCTCAAAAAAATTGACGTGGGTCCCAGTTATTTCCCCAAAGGGCCCTCGTTTGACTTTATACCTGACTGCTGTCAAATCCGGCATCGTTGAACCCGATCGAGCGAGATCGCCGTGACAAATTAATCGATAGATTTTGTCGGCCTTTCTCAACAGCCCTCCAGGCTTCATTATTTCTACAACACAATTATTTCTTCATCATTAATAATTATCAAACATTAAATCTCTTATTAATAAATTTTTACACGCAGAATTTTTAATTTTTTTGCAATAAATTAAAAAAATATAAATCAAATACAGAAAATAATTTTGCTCCAAAAAATTGCATTTTTAATTTTTATTTACTATAATTTACTTGTTACAAAAATTCTTAAAATTATCAAATAATAAATTTTAAAATAATTTATGTATTTAAAAATAATTATGGCATTAAAATTAAAATTAAATTTTGGAGCGAATTTCAAAAAACTGTCAGACGCCTGGTAATTTCAGTATCATTTAAACATCCCAGTCAAACGCATGCTCATTAATCCATATGAGGTTATATATGTCAGTAGCATGCATTAGACCGGGTCTGTCACACCGCACACATACATCATCCTACAATACAAATATATAGATATACAATATCTACAGTTGAGATATAATAACACTCTCTATTATAACTCCGTCGCGCAAGGCATCATCGATCTATATTTGTGCCCATGCGCGTTCCACCCCTTGACACCTTTTTTCCTTTTGTACAAAATTCCATTAATAAATTCCGAAGTAATCCTGCTGCACACCTAATAATAATAATAATAATAATAATAATAATAATAATAATAATAATAATAATAATAATAATAATAATAATAATAATAATAGAAATTGAGGAAAATAACAAAACTTACGTTAGCAAATACGTGTCATGGTTTTGGAATTTTAGAACAAATAAATTATTTAAAAAAAAAAATTTTTTTAATTCCAAAAATATTTTTTTGATAACGATATCTGCAAGTAGAATTTTTTATAATAATTTGTTTAAATTGATCTTAGAAATTATCATATGTCAGCTGACTTGTCTTGTGAAAAATAATTATCCTGAAGAAATTAGAAAAAAAAAATTTTTTTTTTATAAAAATAAAAATTATGACACAAGTTGACAGTCATTAAAAATTTTTTTAGAATTTTATAGCAATTAAATTATTGAAAAAAAAAAAAATAATTAAAAAATTCCACATGTAAAAATTAATAAAAATTACAAGTAAAAATTTTTAGAAGCTTTTTTTTTATTGTAATTAATTTGTTCAAAAATTTTTTAAAAATGACAGCTGACAGCTAACTTCAGTATGATAAAAAAATTTAAAAATGTCAGCTGATTTGAATATTATAAAAACACACACACTGAAGTCAGCTGATAACTGTCAATTTTTTAAAATGGATCCAACAAAAGTATTTGAAATGTTTTAAAAAATTTCTACCAATAATATTTATCAATTTTAATATGCAAACACAATAATGACATTGGTATAAAATTCTAAAAAAAATTTCAAATGTCAGTTAACTTCAGTGTCTTGAAAACTAATGACAATGAAGTTGACAGTTATTAAAAATTTAATAGCAATTAAATTATTACAAAAAAAAAAAAAATAATAATAATTAATTAAAAAGTTTCTAATGTGAAAATTAATAAAAATTACAAGTGAAAATTTTTAAAAGGATTTTTTTATTGTAATTGATTTGTTAAAAAAATTTTTAAAATTGACAGCTGAGCGCTAACTTCAGTATGATGAAAACAATTGTAGGTTGCTAACGATTTATTTAATAAATATTTATTAAATTTCAGAAATTCTTGACTGGAATAATAATAAACATCCACGTGAGTATTCTTATTATTTTTTTGGGTCGTGTGACCCTCTGGTAGACGTACCCGTAAGAATATTGATGATGTGTTTTTTTATTTTCTGTTTTAGTGAATTCTAACCTCGAAAATCTGCGCCACAACTTCTTTGTCCGTGTTTCTGTAGGGAGCTCGGACTAGATAGATGTGAATGTCAAGATAAAGCGCTGCGTAAAGGTGATGACAGCAAGAAGGGATATAAAAATCGGTTGATAACCACGCATGCGTGTTAATGTCGATAAAGAGAAAGAGACGTGTGTTCGGTACGCCCACTGTGCCAGGCGCACTAGATCCCGTCGACACAACTCACATTAGGCCCGATACCAGAGTTTGTTCCTTTTATTAAAAAGACAAAGACAGCGACAGACTGGAGAAAAAGAGCGGATCCGCGAGATGGCGAGAGGAAGAAGGAGCGACTAGCGCCTAAGAGCTGCCACGGTCTAATCTGGAAACACTGTCTTTATTTATTGGCATGTCAACCACCCGTTGGGCGACGGAGGGACCAAAGGACACCGAGTAACAGCTAAGAGAAAGCCCAAGCTCTCCCTTTGAGCTTACGTGTGTGGGTGCGAGGGGAGAACACTTTGTGTGTGTGTTTACGATTGGGGAGAACAGAAGAAGAGAATAAACGCCCGGATAAAGAGGGAGAATTTCATGCTTCAGGCAGGTAAGGATTCTTGGGCACATTTTGTGACAAGGAGAAGAGAAATGGGGAATTACGGCATAGGGATGTTATGTCGGTCGAGGGCTGACGGATTCTCGGGTGGGGGAACCTAACGGGATTCAAGAGTTCGGCATGCTTTATTGTCTGCATGCCGCGTTCAGAAATGGAATGGAAGATCATCTATGGGGAGGGATGATTACACACACACACACACACACACACACACACACACACACACACACACACACACACACACACACACACACACACACACACACACACACACAAGCATGTCAGGCTATGGTTTGTAAGTAGAGGGGATTCCCCTTTTGAATTATGTTGCCTCCTATGAGGGTCATTCTCTCCTGATTCTTCATTTTTTTTCTAGATTAATTTTTTGAAGCTGGTAAACCGAAAAAAAAAATTGTAAAACTATTTGTGAACCAAGAAAATCTTCTGGAGAATTTTATTGGATTGATTTAAGATAAAATATTCTTCACCGTCTTTTATTTCTCGTGAAATAAAATTAACTACGACGAAATTTCTCTTCAATAATTTTTTATGCAATATTTCATCATGGCAAAAATATTTTTGAACATATTTTCTCATACCAAAACTTCTTGAAACAGGTAAAATTTATTTAATTTAATATAAAAAAATTTTTGAATCAAGAAAAAAATTTTTAAAGTGTCTTTTTTTTTAATTTAAATAACAAATTCTTGAACTAAAAAATTGTTTTTGATTTAATTAAATTTTTTACTGTGTAACTTTAAGAATTTTGTCTCAATTCTAATAAATTAAACTCTAAAATATAATTTTCTTGGTTCAAAAATTTTGCTATAAAATCAAATTCAATTTTTTTTTAAGTATGATTAAAGATTAAGTTTAAAATAATTTTTTTTTTTTTTTTTTTTTTTTACAGAAATGGAGGCAAAAATTCAAAGAAGAAGTTAATTTGGTGAATAAATAATCAACATACTGTCATATTTAAAATTTTCATACATCTATGAAACGCAGATTGTCTAGGAAAAAACTCTGTAAATTTTATTTATGCCGACGAAATAGCTGCAAGCATTGAACTTCCTAGACCGTGAGGTGAGTAGGTGAGGTAGGCTAGGTGCAATGCAAACATGCACAAGAAATGATGCAAGCGCGGTACTCTGTCAGCCGGCGCGCGCAACTTCTTATCGGGCTTTCATTCGCTAAGCGGTTTTCCATTTGCGCATATCTACTACTTATGACTTACACTATTATTATCTACGGACTATTATTTACTTCAATAATATCCGTAAACGTGACGAGTGACCATTTTAATAGCCATCAGTATCAATTTTCAAGTGTGTTATGTTTCCAGAGACACTAAAAAAAAATAAAATTAAAAATATCACATTTAAAAGAACAAACAAAAGATTGCTATTATCAGAGGACCTGTATCTAATCTTTAAAAACGGTATCAATTTTATCTTATTTTTTTTTTTTTTTGGGTCCGTGTTTATTAAAGAGTCTCTTTAAGTCTTGAGTAAACTCGAGATTAAAGACGTTTAAATTTTTTTTTGCTTGATATTAACTATCAAACTTCAAACAAATAATTAATAAAATAATTTCGGACAAAAATTTTATTGAAAAAAAAATTTTTTGGCTTAAAAAATGGAGTCTTATTTAATTCTGCGCTCTTTTAAAATTCTATAATATTAATGATAGAAAAATTAACTTGATTTAAAAATTTAAACCAATAAAATTAATAAAGAAAAATTTATTTTAGCCAAAAAAAAAAATTTTTTAGTTGAAAAATTTTTCTACTTTTTTTTTATCAGTCTGGTAAAGATTTATTTTCATTATATTTTAAAAAATTTTCTAATATATAAACATAAATTACTCTAGAGTAAAAATAAATTAAAAATTAAAGACTGATAGACAATTTAAATTGCTTCTTAAAAAAGCCACAAAAAATCATTACACATAAATTAAAATAAAATAAAAAAGATATTTATAAATCCAACACCAAGCTGATAAAATATTTATTGTGTAAATGACGTAAAGCTTAGCCAAGTCCTCACTCTTAAATATTTAAATAATTACGTCCAATCGATTAATAAACCTTTTATCAATACTCTTAATATAGCCGAAAGTGATAGCAAAATTTACCCCGATAAATCTTTAACTTTCGCCAAAAATACTTTCTTTCATTAAACAAATCTATCCAAACCAGGTTGAATATCCTGAATAAAAACACCTTCTCAAGGATCGCTGATAATTGTTATGTAGAACCCATAGTACGGAGCGTCAAAATGTCTGACACGCACCAATGATACGTGGGCGTCGTTACATAACTTCCTATTACTATTGCCTACTCCGTGGGATATCTTCTTCCACTAACTCATCAATAGTCATCAATCATCGGTTTAATCATTATAAAACCTCTTTAACTCCCACAGCGCGGGCTCATTAATTTAATCTCATATTTTCTAAAAAAATTCTATAAAAAAATACAAATAAAATTTTTTTTTTACTCCAAAAGTACTCAGTAAAAATTTTTTCGTTATTGTGTAGAGTGTTAAAATTTGTGTAAAATCTAGTGTATTAAATCATTAAATTAACACATGAAAATTTTATTGTTTGTACACACTAGAGTGTAATTATTCTATAAAATAATTTTAACACTCTAAACAATGACAAAAAATTTTTTACTGTAATTTATATTAAATTAAAAATTTTTGGTAATTAAAAAGACACACCTTCAGTGTCGATATAAAATTAAGTAGCGGGCCGAAGCCAATTAAATATAACAATTAAGCTGAGGCGTATGATGAAATGATAGCGTATCACAAAAACATATACATGTGTACATATATTTTGACACACATGAATTATATATGTATATAAAAATATGTACATATGTAAAAATAAGTGAGAGCTAACAGTAAATGGGCAGGGGAAGAAATAGAGGGGTGGGAAGAAAACCAATCGTCGACAACAAGCGCGTAAGACCAACTCGTCGTCCGCGTTCATGACCCCCGGTCTCTTCACTCGCGATATCCTCCTTTGGTGGGGGTACGGTAATTTAATATGGGTATGCTTTTATTTCCCGCTTAGAGGGAACGCAAAAAGATATTCTCTCTCTCTCTCTCTCTCTCTTTCTGCATGCTGTCGCTGAGAATCCTTTGCCAGTCGCCGGCGCTATTAATAAATCTCTCCCTCTCGCTCTTTCAGCGCTTATTTCTATATCTATCTCCTTCTCTGTCCTTTTATTTGAAACAGCGAGTGTTTTATCAGTAGATGAGTCACGCATGCGCCAAACAATGCGTTATATGTAGAGAGAATATAAAGCAAGCCAATTCCTCTGTAGCCGGTCGAATCATTAACCGGTTTCCTTGGCAACACTCGCGGACCTAAACCATTGGTTGGTTGGTTGCCTTATCCCTACTTATTTCGAGTATTGTCGGATTACAGTTCATGTGCACCAGCACAGACAAGTACAAGTACCCGACAGTGTTTCTACACTGCAGACACACCAGCACACCAACTCATTCAAAAATACACACACGCTCTGAGATAAACACGAGATGTGTGTAAGCTGCGAATAGTTTCACGAGCGATTTCTCTGATGAAAAGAAATCCTGAAAAAAAAAAAAAAAAAAAAAAAAAAAAAAAATCAACACGCTCTAATTACAAACTCGGCAAAAAATAATTATCTATTCAAACTTACGCTTCAGAAATATCTAATGAAAAAAAATTATGGGAATAATTTTGCAGCGATGCAATTTTAAAAATTTTTTATAAATTTTTAAAAAATAGTTTTTATTTCAGATGGGTCAGCTTGCTCCGGATAGGCTGGAGATTTTCGGCTTGATACCTACCACCCAATTCACGAGTAACAAGGGTCTCTGTGTTGGTGTAGGTACACACATAGTACAGACACTACGAGGACCGGGAGTGTAAATGTGGCCACGAGACAGCTGTGCCAGGTGCGTATGTACTATTTGTACCATTGCCCTATTTATTTTATTAATTTATTCGCTTTTATCATTTGTGTATCTAATCCTCGACTTCCCCTTCCTTTATCTTAAATTAAACTTCTGAATTAATATGTAGAAAAATTTTTTCGCTTGATTAGTAAGTACCTGCAATAAAAAAAATATTTTAGAACAATTTAATTGCATTACTTTGTAATAAAAAAACTCAGTATTTAATTTTTAAAAATAAATATTAAATAATTAAATAAATTAATTTAAATAAAAAAATAAAATTTAACGAATTGGAGTATTTAAAAATTAAAATACTTAAAAATGAACTGTTAGTACACTCCTGGAGATCCGGGAGGTTGTGTGAGTCTGCTAAAGCAAGCTTGTGTGAGCGTGAGTGCCTAGAAGGGAATGAAATGTAAGAGAAGAAAATAGTTAAAGCGAGAGGGTGAATAAAAACGAGCTGGAGGTTGATATGAGCGTAGTCTCTGCGGTTGTTCGGTAACGATTGTGTGACTCTGTGTGTAGTGTGAGCCGGCAATACATGCGCGTTGCTTTCCGAGGGCTCACACAAATAAAAAGAGCACACTCATATCAGGTTTTTGGAGCGAGGAAGCGAGAGCCGAGTAGAAAGCGTCGCTGAGAGAGAGAGCTGGTAAATGCTCCGCCTTTCTTAGCGATCACGATGCCTCTGGGATTTGTCCACGTCGGACCAATCAACGATACGTGCTCCTGGCGGGGTGCTAGTTTCTCTAGAGAAGAGTAAGCCAACCTGAGTAGAATAAATTCGAGTCCCGGGTGGGAGTCAAGGTGCCTCAGCCGAGTGGTGAGAGGAGCGAGGGGCGTAATTTTATAAACTCCAAGTAGGGAACTCGAGTAGTCGACAGTGCTGGCTATGTTCACGGTAACAACACACCAAGTATCCTCGGTGTTTATTCATGGATTTTTATAATACTCTCTGGAATTTTTGGACAATTTTTCTGGTGTTTATCAGTGCGCTAATTACGAGGTTTAATTCTTCAACTACAGCGTGATTGTTTTTTAAAAAGTGTGTGTCAACAATGATAATTCATTGGCATGATTTAAAACGTGTCTAGGTGTGACTGCGCAATCGCCATGTGAGTATCCAAGCGACTAAACTAAAAAAATTTACAGTAGTGTACTGCTTCATCTGAAACCCAGTTCAATAATATTATTGCTAAAAATTTAATTATTTAAATTACTAATTAAAAAATTAACTCACCAGAAAAAATTTTAATTTTAAAGAACAAAACGCAGTAAGCTAAAATAATCACAAAGCTTTACTCTCCTCATTATTGCGGGATATTATTATTATTATTCTCGCGTGAAATCCATGTCGTTACTCGGTCCCTGGATCTCCCCTTCTACGCTCTTCTCTCTCTCTCTCTCTCTCTCTTTCTCTATTTTTGTCCTCCCTCGTCCCGCTGGGTTCCCCCGCCCTGTTGGATTTTTAGTCAGGGGAGAAAATTACGGCAAAGGCAACTCCATACTTCGGCTGCTCTTCATCAACCGCTAGGCCGCTAGGCCACTAGGCCTCCATTATTTTTTATCCCTGTTAGTTTTTTTTCTCACTCGCTCTCACACTAATTATGGTGGTCGGCCCCAGGACGACATTTTGTTCCGCAACGTTCCAAGATGGATATCGAGTGAGCCGGGCCAACTTTCTTCCCCTCTTCGAGCAACAGCTTACAGTCTGCCATCAATTATGTACACTCATACATACATACATACATACATACATACATACATAAATATATACTTGAGCACATCTCTCTCTCTCTCTCTCTCTCTCTCTCTCTCTCTCTCTCTCATATATATGAATACTAAAATATATAAGTAGATACATAAATATATAATAATTTAAATCAAAGAAAATATATGTAAAAAAAAAACTTACTTTTGCAAATTCAACGCTCATACTTTATATGTTATTCTCGATATATATTCATACATATATAAATATATATTTATGTACATTAAGTCTTAAACTTCTCTGCCCTCGACCTTGGACGAATACTTCCGAGCACACGCTTGTTCTCAACCTCGCTGTCTGTTTACTGTTTTTATTATCGAGCGCCATTTTCTTCGCTAAAAAAATTAAAATTAATATTTATGTAAAAATTTATTCAGCAGATATTTAAAATATTTTTTTTAAATTGCACTCATAATTTTCCAAGTTTTTTACAAATTACATTTTTATAATAATTTTTTCAATAAAAAAAAATTCTAAAAATTTTTAGATAACTAATTTAATTTTAATAATTTTTATAACAATTAATTATGGCAAAAAGAAGAAATAAAAATTGACGTAGAAATTTAAAGAATTGAAAATGCAATTTTTTTAAATTATATTTTCGAACAAATTTGTAATTAAAAAATTATCAAATGACTGCTAACTTTAATGTCATAATATCTACTGTAATATATTTATTTAGATTTTTTTTAATACTTACATTTTATATTTTATTTTTTTAAATCTTTAACACTTTTATCACACTGATGTTAATTAATATTAAAAATATTTTTATAATTTTATAACCATAAAATTATTTATGAAAAACTTTTATTGCAATTTATTCGTTACAAAATTAAAAAAATTAGTTGATGGTTTTCAGCCAACTTCAGTATAATACAATAACACTGAAGTTGACAGATTAAAAATTTTTTTAGAATTTTATATCAATTAAATTATCAAAAAAAAAAATATAATTAAAAAGTTTCACATAAAAATTACAAGTGAAAATTTTTTTATAAGCTTTTTTTTTTTTTTTTTTTTTTTAATTAATTTGTTAAAAAAGTTTTTAAAATTGACAGCTGACCGCTAACTTCAGTATAATATAATATATTGAAGACACTGAAGTAAACTGACATTAGAAATTTTTTTTCACAATTTTATAACAATAAAATTATTAAAAAAAATTTTTAATAAATTTATTATTGTAATTAATTAATTATAAAATTAAAAACAAAATTTTGACAGGTGTTAGCTAACTTCAGTATCGTAGTTTTGAATATTTTTCTAGTTTTTATCATACTCAGTTATTGCCCGTGATATATCACTCTCTATTCCCCCACGGATTTTCTCTATCCCTATCTCAGCGGCTCGAAAAAAGTAAAAGAGTAAAAGGAAAAAAAATGTGCATTGTTGGCCACCCTCGAACATGCCCAGAGGTTCTCAATCTCTTCGTTAATAATCTATATTTACTTTCTTTTAGGTTAGGTGCTTAATTAAAAATGATAATTAATTATTTAAATCTTACGGAAGTATTTAAAAATTTTTTTACATTATTTATTTAATTTTTATTATGTAGCAATGAATGAACAACGTAAGATAATAATAATGAAAATTTATTTCAGCGTTATGTCACTCTTATGACTGTCAGTATTACGTCAATATTGTTGTTATTTTGGCTATTGTTTATTTATGAGTCGTGCTGATAACAATGGTATGCTGGTAGTAAAATTATTTGAGTACTTACGGGTTTTTTGTTGAAAAGATGAATTATTGAGAGGGCTTTGTTGTTAACTGACGCACTGTTAGTTACACAACAAGAGGTTGGGATGCCGAATGCGAAATTGAGAAATCAACTAGGTTATATATATGCATTTTTATCAGCCGATATTGATGATTTTATTTTCAAGTTTATCAAGTTCAAATGTCATTTATTAATAAGTCACTGCATTAATGTTTTGTTTTTAAAAGTTATTATTTTTAATAAGTTAAAATTTTTTAATTTAAAAATTTTTATGATATTCAAATTAAGACATATGATCATTTTTAGAATTTTTTAAATAAATAAATTATTTAAAAATAATTTATTAAAATTTTTTAATTATAATTTCGAAAAAATTAAGCTAAAATTGGCCATAATTAAAATTTAGTGATATTTTTTATGAAAATGAAGTTAGCCGCCATTTAAAAATTTTTATAATTTATTTTCATTGAAAAAATTATTACAAAACAATTTAAAAAAATTTTTATTTGTAAAAAACTAAAAAAACTGTAAATGCAATTTTTTAAAAATATTTTTTTGTTCTAATTTAATTAATGAAAAAAAAAAAAAAAATTAAAAACGTCGGTTAACTTTAGTGCGATTATATTTTTTATAAATCCTAACTCAACAAAATTTTTTCAGCAAGAAGATAGATAAATCACAAAATAACCACCAAGGAGAAAAAAAAAAGAAATTGCCAAGTTAGATGATGATAAACGGTATCGAGATGCAGCAGCAACAGAATGTCCAGCAGCAGCAACAGCTCCAGCAACAAAACCAGCAGCAGTCGCAGAGTCAGCAGCAGACAACAGGCCAGCAGCAGCAGCAGCAAGCCCAGCAACAGAGCCAGCAAGAGAACCACGGACAGCAAGTGCCCCAGCAGATCGCTCCCCAGCAGATCGCTCCCCAGCAACAAATACAACAGGTATCTGTTCAACAGCAGCAACAACCGCAAAACCAGCAGCAAGGAAATGCTCAGCACAATGTCACTCAGGTTCAAGTGCAGTCCCAAGTGGCGGCGAGCATGCCTCAGCAGCTCCAAGGGGCGGTAGCGGTGTCGATGCAGCAGCACCAGCAACAACCAGGGGTCTCGATGGCTCTGGCAGGTCAGCAGGGCGCGACGACCATCACCACCATGGCTGCTCACCCCCAGGCGGTCCAGGTGATCCAGCAGCCCATGCAGAGCGGAGCTTACCACCTCCAACAGCTCTACAACACTCAAGGAACGCCAATGCTTCTGCCTGGAAATCTGGCGCTTCACTCGAACCTCAACCCGTCCTCCATCCAGGTCATAACTGCCGGGAAACCTTTCCAATCTGCTGGACAGTTGACTCCTCACATGCTGACCACCGCATCCACTCAAGGACAGCCTGGTGGTCATGCTGGACCTGGAGGTAAGGTTCAAGGTTTTCCAGCAGGGTACTTGCCTGTGCCTACTTCCAATCCTGGGGGAGGCCAGACCCTGGTTTTTGGGCCACTGGGCGTTCTTGGGTCGCCTCAGCCTCAACAGTCTCTTCAGCAACAGCAGCAACAGCAGGGAGGCAATAAAGCTGATCAAGTACAAAAAGTAATTTTTTTTTTTTTTTTTTTTTAAATATTTAATTTAAATTTACACAGTAAAAAATTTTTTTATCAATTTATACTGAACAAAAAAATTAATTTGAATTTAGAAAAAATTCTCGTACCAAAAAAATAATTAAAAAAATTTTCTTTGTCTTAGAATCAAGACGAAAAATTTTTTTATCAAATAAAATTTACTTAACCCAAAAAAAAAAAATCTTAATTTAAAAATTTTTTACTTAAAAATTATTTACTTGATTCAAATTAATTTATTTTTTCATTAAAAAAAAATTTTAATAAAATATTAATTAAATAAAATTATTTTAGTACACAACGTGCGCAGCTGGCACACAAAATGCAGCTCGAGGAGGTGGAATGCAATTCGCACCATGGCAATTTACACCGCAAGTTGCGTGGGCCGGATTACAACCACCGGGTACGACACTCCTGGCTGCACCTAATCAGATTTTTATTAGAAGTCCCACGCAACCAGAAATGTACATACAAAGCCCGCAGCCAATCCAGGCTCACAATGGTTGGTTATTTTTTTTTTTTTTTTTAATTCCCATTTATCCTGATTTACTTGACAACACAAGAGTAATAATTTAAAACCATCAGCTATAGCGACGCAGCAGCAGCTTCAGGGAGTCCAGCAGATTGCAGCGGCCAGTGGAAAGCCCCGAGTGATGGACATCCAGCAGCAATCTCAGCAAGCTGGTAAACAAGGTGGTAGCGGGCAGCGTCCTCTCAGTATCTTGCCTTCCTCTCTTCAAGGGGTTCAGGGTGCTAACATACGACCGGCTAGCTCGGTTTCTACGCAAACGGTCCATGGAGTACAGACAACGGTACAAACACAGGTTACTACTATTGATAATGGATAGACCAAAAAAAAAAAAAAAAAAAAAAACCACGCCGTGGGGGCTTTTGTTTAGTTATATTATTTAATTTTATTAGTTAAAAATCAGCGCGATTTTTTTTAGTTTCAAAATTTAAAAATATTATTTTTAATTGGATAATTATTATAATTTAACGATTTTAAAAATTAATTTAAATTTAATGGACAGAGGATAAAAAATTTTATCCCGGTACTGTATTAAATTTTTGGTCGAAAATTAAATTTTTTTATGTTTATAAAAAAATTTTAATAAAAATTTTTAAATCAAAAAATTTTTAAATTAAAAAAATTTTTAATTTTAAATAAAAATAAACGATCAAAAATTTTTTAGAGTGTCCATAAATAAAACTGGATTTATTTCTTATAATTTGTTATTATTCAGAGCGGCAAGGGCAGTGGGAGTGGCGGTAAAGGCCGTGGTAAGCCGGTGGTTCGCACAAGTCCCGGAACAAATGCCTCACAAGGCACAACAAAAGCCGATGCAGCCAATCAAACGAAATCTAATGTTCATCACGCCACAATGATAATGCACCAACAGGCCAATGCTACAAATAATACCGGAAACAGTAACAAAGTACTTATAACAACGAATTCACCGGTGGTTACTTCTGCGCAACCACCTGGCTCACCTATGTCCACTGCTGACAAACAAAACTTTGGGCAACAAAACAAAACAGTAATGCAATCACCACAGCAGCAGCAGCAGCAGCAGCAGCAGCAGCAGCAGCAGCAACAGCAACAGCAACAGCAGGCTCAGCAACAGCAACAGCAACAGGTCCAGCAGCAAGCCCAGGCGACCTTGCAGTCCTCTAATCAACAGTACCAACAAATGATCATGCAACAGATGCAATTGCAGCACCAGCAGTTTCAGCAGCTCCAGCAGCAGCACCAACAGCAACAACAACAACAGCAGCAACAGCAGCAGCAGCAGCAGCAGCAGCAACAGCAGCAGCAAGCCCAATCCACCCAGCAACAGATACAACCGAAGCCGCTGATGGGTATGTCACCTCAACGTTTTTTGTACCCTCGTTTCATGAACGGTGGCATTAACTTAGGCATGTGGTGTCCAGGCATGGCTATCCAGCCATCTCAGCAACAGCCTGGCGTCGTTCTCGGAACCGAAAGACCCATCATGCCGGTAGTGTCAATGGGTGGAGTTGGGGTTGGCGTTGCAACAACCTTGCAGATGGGACAGGTCCAGCAGTCAAACATGCCTGCCGTCCAACAGCTGCCCATGCCTGTAAGATACATTCATCTATTTTATTAAGAGAATAAGAAAAATTTTTCTCCAGGATAATCTAGATACTTAATTAAGAAATGACCTTGTTTCTTGAGAACTATTAACATTTTTAAAGATATAAGCTCATCCCGATGTCACACTCATCAAGACCTTTCATTTGAGTATCCACATCAATTTTTCATATATTTATATATATTATATATATAAATATATAAAAATTATAAATGTTATTTTTTAATAATTATTTTTTGGAAAAAATATAATTAAAAAATTATCAAGAACTTGGATTATTAATTTAATTAGACAATAATAAATAACAAATAAAAAGTTCACATTTGAAATTGACATCATAGAAGTCAAAAAAATTTTTATTAATTTTGAAATCCAATTTTAGGCACTCAATTCTGCGATTATTGGTAACCAAATGGTCGGAGGAGCTCCCCAGGTCCAGGCGATGCCGATTCTAGCTCAACCCAGCGAAGTTCCTGCTCCACCCCAGGACAACGCTAGCACCCCGATGGTGGTTGCTGGTGATAGGAATCAAGCTACTGAGGGCTCGGTTGTGTCGCAGCAAAATTGTGCTAGTGAAGAAGCGAGACAGACTCCGAAGAAAGAGGAAGAAGCTAAAGAAGCTTCTGCTCCTAGTCAAGGTAGAAATTATTTATCAATTTATTATGATGATAAAAATTGTGATAATGTATTATTTTATATTTTTTTAATTTAAATAATTTTATTTTTAATTTAAATAATTATAGATGAGTCTAAACAATCTACTAAAGAAGAAACTGCCACTAAACCTGATGATAAACTCTCAAACAATCCGTTAGTTAATTTAGCCAACGCTGTAAACTCAATCACCAATGGAATTACTGATGAACCAGCAAATTCTGTATCTACTCCGACGTCAAGTGGTAAACAAGCTCTTCCAAAAGCTTTGGTTAAACCACAAGTCCTGACTCACGTCATCGAGGGTTTTGTCATCCAAGAAGGTAATTTATTTTTTAAAAAAAGAATTTTAATTATTAAATTTTATTATATTTAAATTAATAAAAATTATTATCATAGCTTCTGAGCCGTTTGCAGTGAATCGATCCACGCTGAACGGAACAGTCGCTCAAGAATCGAATCTATTAAACAGAAACAACAATATCAATGAAAAAGACTCCCATGAAGAACCTCCAAGTAAGAAAAGTACTGTTTGCTTCTTCTTTTCTTCTGGAATATTTATTAAAATTTTCAATTTTAATTATTTTATTTTTTAATTTGTTTCAGGGAAAAAACATACTGCTAATTACTCCAATGAAAGTGAGACAATGTCCAAGTGCGAGGCGTGTGGTAATAACTTTGATGAACATACTAGTAAATTCAAGAAAGATAAACGCTTCTGTTCTTCAATATGTGCAAAGAGGTTTGTTAATTTTATTAAAAAAATATTTTAATTTTATTTTATTTTATATTGAATAATTTATTTATTTATTTATTTATTTATTTATTTTTTTTTTTTTTTTTTTTTTTTTTTTTTTGGTAGTAAAAAACGCGAGACGCGTGATCGCGAAGCTGCGGACAAACAGTGGACGGGTATGGATGTTGATACCAAGAAAGATGATCCAGCAAAGAAAATTGCTGAAGAAAAATCAATTCTACCCATTGAAGATCTTACTCCTAAAATTAATCCTATCAAATGGACGGTAAGAAATTTTTTTAAGAATTTTTAAAGAATTTTTTTATTGCAATAAATTTATTAAAAAAATTAAAAATCACATAATTAAATTGTAAAAAAATAAATTAATAAATTTTGAAATTTTTTTACCAGGTCAACGAAGTGTGCGATTTTATTCGCAACTTGCCAGGATGTTCAGACTACGCAGAGGACTTTGCAATCCAGGAAATCGATGGTCAAGCTCTGATGTTGCTCAAAGAAGATCACTTGATGTCTGCAATGAGCATCAAACTGGGTCCAGCATTAAAAATAGTCGCTAAAATAGACTCTATGAGAATAGACAACAGTGTTAGCACCTCACCCTCGTCAAATAGCTCATAAATATCCATTCCGTCCTGGATTATAATTACTTGAACAATTATTGTATTGTGTACAAACTGCTACGTATAAGACAGAAATGAAGACATTATCGTATACGGTATAATCATGTCCGAAAAAAAAAAATATACAAATTATAAAAATAGCTATTGTTAAGCTGTAAATATTTTTAAGTTAATTTTTATTAGATATGAAATTATTATCTTTTTATTTAAAGACTTAAAGCCGTGGACGTGTGAATAAAATAAGTTATTATTTTAAAATTGTTTACAAATATTAAACGTCTCGGTGAGATTTTTTTTTTTATGATTTATGGACATATTAAGCGATGGAATTGTAAGTTGTAATTAACCAAGTGATGCATTTTGAAATTTTAAGTTAAAACGTATGAAATTTTGAGTTTATTTCTTAACATTTAATGTAAATAATATTTTTTTTTTTTTTTTTTTTACTTCACACTCTATCTCGTGCAATTGACAGTTTTCTACTCAATTATTGAATAATTATTATTATAAGAAATGATAAACGTAAGGCTAATGTAAAATTTAATAAAACTGCCAATAAAATTAAATGTGATTTAATTAAAGAGCTTTGTTAAATTTTTAAATTTACATTTAAATGGAAATTAAAGTTTACAACTTGAACATTCAGTGATGCTTAAATAAAAATAGAACAAATCTTCTACATAAGTCTATTATTATAAATTTTTGTACAAAATAAATCATTTTACGATATACGATAATTATCCTTATTTATTTGATACATTTTTAGTTTATTCTAAGGTGGGTTATAACTAAGCGCTGGTTGTTTCAGCTTCTGAGAGGAAAGGACTGCCTTCTTGGAGTAATTCTCGCTCCTTTTTTAATTTTTCTGCGTTTAGAGCGGGTTTTATATTCACATAGTAATCGTAGCCCATTTGAGCGAGACCTACCAAGGCTACTACGCTCAATCCCATACAGCAGTAAACAAATCCATGGTGAAATTTGTCTAGCAATTTATTTTTTGCTGAAAGTCTCATTGTTGATGATTTATAATTCACCTGAACAAAAAATTGATCATAAATTTTATTTAGTTTCATTTTTTTAATTAAAATTTTTATAATTTTTTATACAAATAAATTATAAGAATAATTTTTTAATTTTTTTTTTTTAAATAGAAATTTCATCTAAAAAATTATTTCTAAAAAATTACATTTTTAATTTTTTAAAATGTCTACTTGTCAATATTTTTATGACTTTAAAATTAGCTATCACTATTATAATTTTTTTAAATAAATAAATTTGCTCCGAAAAATTATTTCTGAAAAATTGCATTTTTTAATTTTTAAATGTCAATTTTTTGTTCTCATTTTTTTTTGCAATAATTGATTTGTTAAAAAAATTTTTTTAATGAATTATTATATGCTAATTTTAATGTCACAAACATTTTAATTAAAATTCAATTTTTATTAATTTTATTTGTAAAATATTTCATTAATTTAACAATTATACATTTTTGTTTTTAATAAAGAAAAAAAAAAAAAAATGAATTTTTTATAAATTTACTTTAAAAACTAACCTCCAAAAAATCTCACTAAATTATTTTATCTCTTAAAATTTGAGAGATATTAATTAATTAATAATTATTTAAATAATTAATTAACCTGTTAACAATAATCTCGCAATTGTTTGCGGTCTGCTATTCACTGTTTTTTTATTCACGTTCTAATCGACAAAAATAAATAACCACAATAACTATCACGTATGCAGCGCTCATGCGCATTAGTCAATAAAGCGCCAAATTTAAATCCTTTTTATTCTTCTTATATTTTTTAAAATTAATTATTGTTATTTAATTTAATTATATATTTATTTATTCATTATTTCACTGATAAATAATAATTAAATTTTTTTCACTGACAGGTTGAGGTTATGTTCATAAATAAAAGAAATAAACAATTGTAAAAATTGCCAACTTCATGGAAGTAACAGCCGCCATTTTTAAGTAACAGCTGATTAGTCAATTTATATTTAATTAATAATAATACAACAATTATTTATTTATAGAACGTAAGTATTGTTAATTAATTTATTTTAACAGCTGTGAAAAAATAGAGTAGTGCTTAATTAATTTATAATAATTATTAATATTGTAATTTTTATGTAATTAACATATAGAGAGCGCAGCAGTCAACCTATTGGACGTCGAATACACAACAAGTGAGTGACAGAAAACATATTTGATCAACGTCACCACAATTATCATTTATAATTTACTTATTATCAAAAACAAATATAAAAATTTAGTAGATTAATTTTTTATTTCTCTGGAAACATGATGACGCTTCGAGAAAAACAAATCCGTAAGTTTAAAAAATATTTTTTAACAGCCAATTCTTATTTATTTATTTATGAAACTTGGTTATGTTGAGTTTATATTGAGTTAATTATGAATTAATTTATTTTTCAGATGCTCTGAAGCAAATGTTAAATTTAAACCAGCAGGAGACAAAAGCCACAACAGCTGTTCCAACCTGGAAAATATTAATATATGACCGTGTAGGTCAAGATATTATTTCACCGTTGATTTCTGTCAAAGAATTACGTGATCTAGGTATAACATTGCACATGTAAGTAATTCATTTTTTTTTATCTAATCACTCAGTCATCAATTTTATCAAATGAAAGCTTAAGAAATTTTTCATCATGAAATTAAAAAAAAAAAAAAAATTTTTTTTTTAAGTATATAAAAATATAGAATTTTATATCAACTGATATTTGTTAAGTTTTTGTTTTATTATAAATTAATTATTAAAAAAAATTATTTATAAGAAATTTGTACTTTTTTAAAATCTCTAGACGTTTAATTTTTTTAAAATATTTTAATTATTGACGTTTATTAAGTGCAATTTAATAAAAGTAATTATTAAATAAAGCAAAATTTTATTCACAAGTCACGGCAATTAATTACTTAAATTTTCTAGGCAATTACATTCAGACAGAGATGTAATTCCTGAAGTCCCAGCAATATATTTTTGCGCTCCAACAGAAGAAAACATAGGTCGTATTGGTCAAGACTTCCAAAGTGGTCTGTATGACATTTATCACTTGAATTTTATATCCCCAATATCTCGACAAAAAATGGAAGACCTGGCATCAGCAGCACTTTTAGCCGGAGCAGTTGCCAACATCCAAAAAGTCTTCGATCAGTATCTCAACTTTATTACCTTAGAAGATGATATGTTTGTACTGAGGCATCAAAACAGCGACATGATATCCTACCACGCGATAAACCGCGGAGAGATTAAGGACACGGAGATGGAATCAATCATGGACATTATAGTCGACAGCCTGTTCTCAGTCTTCGTAACTCTAGGAACTGTTCCAATAATCCGGTGCCCACGTGGTAACGCCGCAGAGATGGTTGCCAAGAAGCTGGACAAAAAGCTCAGGGAGAATGTCTGGGACACGAGGAACAGTTTGTTCCAGGGCGAAGTCGCGGGAACTGGACACTTTTCATTTCAGCGGCCGCTGTTGATAGTCCTGGACCGGAGTGTCGACATGGCGACGCCGCTGCATCACACTTGGACCTACCAGGCGCTGGCTCACGACGTTCTCGAGCTGGCGCTCAATCGGCTGGTGATCGAAGAAAATGTTGGGCGGTCTCCAGCTGGAGGCGCCAGGTCCAAAACTCGACCTTGCGAGCTTAATAATACCGATCGCTTTTGGTCTCAGCACAAAGGCAGTCCCTTCCCTCGGGTCGCTGAGGCCATTCAAGAAGAATTGGAGCAGTATCGCGTCTGCGAGGAAGAAGTTAAAAAACTTAAAAGCTCAATGGTTTGAATTCAATTTTTAAATTAATTTTAATATAAATTAATTACATTAGAAAAAAAATTATTTAAAAAATTTTCATTAATAATTATTTTTAATTTTTATATGTGGAATTTTTTAAATAATAATTTTATTACTATAAATTTATAAAAAAATTTTTACTGTTAATTAATTTTATAATTATCAATTAAATTACAATGAAAAAAATTCCACACGTAAAAATTAAAAAAAAAAAAAATTATAAGTGAGAATTTTTTAAAATAATTTTTAATTTAAAAAATAAAAATTGTTAGATCTTCACTAATGTCAGTATAATATTTTTTAATAATAAATTTAAATATATAAACAGGGTATTGACGGTAACATGGATATACCCGGTAATATGGTAGCCAACAACACAGCCCGTCTGACAAATGCTGTGAACTCTTTACCGCAACTATTGGACATGAAGCGGCTGATTGACATGCACACGACGATTGCCACAGGAATTCTAAATTCCATAAAGTCCCGTCGGCTTGACACGTTCTTTGAAATAGAAGAGAAAATAATGAGCAAGCAAACTTTAGACCGCAGCATTCTCGACATTATTAACGACCCAGAGGCTGGAACGCCTGAGGATAAAATTCGGTTGTTTATTATTTATTACCTCTGCACAAACATGTCAGAGGTTGAGTTCAACAAACATGAAGCTGCGTTAGCCAATGCTGGATGCGATCTCAATCCACTTTTGTACATCAAGAGATGGAGGTATTTTCATATTTTTTTTATTTATTATTTTTTGCGTAATTAATATAATTATTTTTTTAGGGGATACACAAAATTGTCGAGTATTCAAAATAGTTATGAAGGCGGTGGTACTAAAACTGTTAGTATGTTTTCTAAACTTATGAATCAGGGTTCGTCGTTTGTGATGGAAGGGGTGAAAAATCTTGTCGTTAAAAAACATGTAAGTCTTTTTAATTATAAAAATTATTAATAATATTTCATTCTAAAAATTATTATTATTGATTTCAGAATTTACCTGTGACAAAAATAGTTGATGAATTAATAGAAATGAAACAAAGTTCAAGTACTGAAGATTATTATTACCTTGATCCAAAGCAATTGAAACAAATAGAACATGTTCCTAAAAATCGTACTACATTCCAAGACGTTATTGTATTTATCGTTGGTGGTGGTAATTACATTGAGTATCAAAACTTGAATGACTATGTAAAGGTAAAATATTAATTATTAATTAAATGCCCTGTAAAAAAAAAATTAGCTAACCATTTTTTTTTCCACAGCAAAAAACAAGTAGCGGTGCCAACAAAAGAGTTATCTACGGTTCAACGACCTTAATAAATGCCCGACAATTTATCAAACAATTGTCATTACTCGGGCAAGAAGTACACTGACTAAAAAACTAATTTTTATATTACGATAAGTATAATTATTTATAAAAAAAAGAAGTGGGGATTTTATTTAGCTAAGCAGGGCTCAGTGTATGTACATTAAATAAAATCATTGTAAAGTAACACAGAATGATTTTGAAAACTCGTGTTATTTTACAATAGCAATGGAGAAGTCAAGTAAACAATTACAATTATTTGTACAATGCGGTTTTTGAATTATAAAAACATCAGCAGAGCCTCGACATGTGGCAGTCTTATTGCTGCGGATGGTTACTATTTGTGCTGTAAATAAAAAAAAGATTAAAACATTTATTATTAAATTGTTATATTCAAAGTAACTTACAATTATTTAAAGTTATTATTTGTAATCATTTGATTTGCATAACTTATTTTAATAAAGAACATTTTTATAACTATATTTTATAAGTTATCATTATCATAATGATAATTATAGTAATAATAATAATAATAATAATAATAATCATCCTTCGTTATTTTGAAAAATTATTATTATTATTGTTATTGATTTAGTATTAAAAAAATAATAATAATAATAAATCTCTATCATTATTTACTTCATCTTAATTTAATAATTACCAAAATCGACAGCTTAATACAAATTAAATAATTTTTTTTATTCATTCAATTTTAAATATTTATTTTCAATAATCCCTATATTTAATTCCTAGCTTTTATCCTCAGACTTTATTACTATTTTTCTCCCTAACAAATCATACTTGACAGGATTAGCATACTCTGCTTCTGAATCTGACGAACAATCAGTATCACTCGAGTCATTATAAGACCCGATTCCCGGAAGAATTCCAATACACTTCATTCCTGACTGACTTTTTTGCTGCTCTGTTTTTATTTCTTTTTTTGGCGAGTTGTCATCGGTATCAGTCTCAGGCAATTTTCTCTTGGTACCTAATCATTATAAATTTTCAATTATTATTATTATTATTTATAAAAAAAAAAAAAAAAAAAAAAAAAAAAAAAAAAAAACTTAAATTGAGTTTACCTTGGCTAGATCCTGACTTTTCAGGTCTATTAACAACAACGCCTGCTAATACTTTGACCTGGGAATGTTTACCAGCTGTTTTACTTCCAGTAGACGGAGGCTTTAACTCGGACTTGAGTCTCTCTTCCTGCATTTTATCTTGCAAAGAGGCAACGGCTTTTTTAAAGTTACGCAGCTCTTGAGCTTCCTCTTCTTTTTTCTTTCTTTCTTCTTCTAATTTTTTTCTGTCAACCAGATCTAGAAATTCAACTTCATCGTCATCTAGACCTTTTATCATATTTTCTGCAATAAATTATTTAATAATTAATTAATTAACAGCTGATTGTTATTATTGATTATTTATTTACAAATAATTGATACCAAAATTATGAAAATAAAATTTTATTTTTAAATAAATAACTTACTAAGTTTGTGAGCTTCTTCATATTCAAGATCTCGTTTGTTTTTTTGCTCCTGTAACTTTTCATACAGCGGCCTGGGATCATATTTTTCTTCCGGACGTTCTAAGAATAATTAATAATTAAATTAATTAAACAATACCGCACTAACTTAATAATTACATTGTTAATTAATTTAATTAACTAAAATGTAAATTATAAAAAAAAATTCTACAAATAATTGTCAAACTACTAAACGTCAAAAATTTAAAAAAAAATTTTTTTTCTTAAATTTTTACAACAGAAAAAATTAAAAAAATAATTATTCAATAATAATTATAATAAATTAATAACAATCTCCCGGAATTACCAAGTGAATCTTCCGCAGTTCTCACACGCTCCCATTCTTCTTGTCTAGCTTTCCGCTGCTCAGCAAGTTCAGCTTCGGACACAAATCCCGAGCTCATTTTTTAATCTAAATAATTACTTATTATTTAAAAAAAAAGTATATTGAAGCGTAGTAAATATTTTTTTTTTTTAATTATAATATATGAATTGTATTTACTGGTTAATTTATTTACATGTTAACTATAGAAGTTTTCTAACCAACAGCAGTTAGGTATAGTGTGTTTATCAAAATAGTGCTGCCGTCTGGCGAATATAAATGTAAACAGCTGATTTAACCGCGCCAAAATTTAAAATCATAAAAAAATTTTTTTTAAATGTTTATAAATAAATGATAAATTTTTTTTATAATCAAGTGTTTTATTATTTATAAAGTCTACAATTAATAATATTAAAATATAAAATAACAAAAAAAAAGTACAATTTTTTTTTTTTTTTTTTAAAAAAAGAACAAATGTAAAATTAAAAAAAAAAAAAACTGCTTTATAAGCAGAATTATCACAAATAAAATAATTACAATAAAATTAAAAAAAGGAGCTGTTTAAAATAAATACAATTTTTTTTTTTTTTTTTAAATTAAAATAATTAAAATTTTTAATTTTCAATGAAGGCAGCAGCTTCCTTCTTGGAAATTTTTTGCAAGTAAGAAACTTTATTCCGTATTTGAACTCCAAAAAATTCATTAGCATACGTCAGCTGCTCTGGCCTAAAAATAAAACCCAAAAAATGAATCTCTAAATTTTAAAACAAATAAAAAAACAAAAATAAATAAATACCTGAAAGTTGTAGAAATAAATTGTATTTTATTACTGAGACTAGCGATTAATTTCGCAAAGCTCCTCCTATGCTCGGGATCAAGCGCATAGTCGCTTTCATCAAGCACATAAAACGGGGTAAAATGGCACTTTTGGGCCGCCAAAATAAAGGCGAGAGCAACAAGGGACTTCTGTCCACTAGAAAACTGTTCTAAAACCTGACACTCCTCATAAGATTCATTAAAAGAAACTTCAATGTCCACCCCAGTGAAATTACCAGCTTCTATAACTTGAACAGAAATATCTTCAAAATATCTATCCTCCTCTCCCTCAATTTTCATGATCAACTTAGCTGAGCCACCCGGAACCAGTTTTTTAAAAATCCTATTAAAGTGTTTGTCCATATCTTGAAAAGTAGAACAAATCTTTTCAGTTTTATTTTCACTGACAATCTGCATAAGCTCCCGCGCTGCCTCGACGTCCTCTAACAATTTCTCATGAGTCTCTTTAAAGTCTTCACTGCACTCAGTGACCATTTCAAACTGATGCAGAACATCTATATTAATATTCTCCAAAGCTTTTAAACTCGCATTAACTTCTTTCAACCTTTCATTCAACTCCCTACAAGACATCTGAACATCTCGCCTCGCCACCGGACCAAGCGTATTTAATTTCTCCTTCTGCGAAGCTAATTCTTCTTGATAATTTTTTATTTTTGCTTCTAGCTCTTCAACAGAATAATTAAGAGCCCTGAAATTTTCTAAAATTTCTTCTTTAATCTCCAATTTTTTTTTCAAGTCTTCTTCAAATTTTATTTTAACCTTCACTAGGTCCGTAATTTTTTCCTCATCAATCCTCTTATTGATCTCCTTAATTTTATTTTTAATCTCTTCTATTTCTTCTTTAGTCATTCTCAACTCCACATTAAATTTATCAATGCCTACCTTCAATTCCTCCAGTCTCTCCTCTAATTTTTTCTTCTTGAAAATTTCTTTCTTCACCAATTTCTCCACCCGATATTTTTCACTGCTTAAATCAATCAGCTGATCAACTAATTTCTTCTTTTCACAGCTTAATTCTACAATTAAATCATTAACCTCCTGAAACTGCCTCTGATCTTCATCAGACAGCTGACTGAGTAAATCCTGCTGCAATTCATTCTCCAAATTACCTTTATTACCTCTAACAATCTCTAAATCAGTCGCAAAATCATTAAAAATTTTCTCCGTCTCCTCGCAGTTTCCCTCCACATCCCTCAGCTGCTCCCTCAGCCTTTCAATTTCTTCTCCAACATTCTTCTGAATGTCATTGGCTTTGATCAACTTCACTTCCAATTTAGTAATCTCCGTCAAATTTTCATTAGTCTCCTTTTCAACCCTCTTAAACTCTTCCTCAATCCCCTTCAACTCCTCCTCAGTCTCCCGAATCTTCTCCAGTATTTTAGAGCGCGCTTTATAAGCCACAATCATCGATTTATAATTTTTTTTATACCCACCAGCAACGTCACCGGATTTAGAAATTTTAGCGCCACTCAGAGTGATGCAATTTAATTTATATCTATCCACTGCATTGCTAGCGCACTCTAAATTTTTGCATACAAGCGTTTTACCAAAAATACTATTAATAACAGCCTCAAATTTATCTTCAAACTGCAAAGAAAATATCAAAGGCCTTGCATCATCATCAGCCGGATAGTTTTGCTCTTTAAAATTAATTCTATTAATTGCCAAGAAATTAACCACTCCAGGCAGTTTTTTTTCATTCATCTCCTCCAGGATTTTCATGCCGAATTCATCACTCTCAACAATATTATAAAACAGCCGATTGCCGGCAGTCATTTCAATAGCAGTATTGAGATCTTCTGACGCGCTAAAATTATCAACGACCATTCCGTGATAATTATCTTCAACTTCATGCTGTTTAAAACTATCAAGTACTTTAGCAACACTGTAAAGACCCATTATAACATCCTTGCTAACCCCAAGAGCCTGGTCAGCTTTCTTCAACTCATGATTCAAGTCATTCAATTCCTCCTCAAGAATATTCTTCTTTTCAAACAAATCTTTCCGTTGTTTTTGGTGCTGGCTTCTTTTATTTTTCCTTTCATACAAACTTCTCTCATAATTAATAATTGAAGTTAGCTGAGATTTAAAATGATCCTCAAGTTCTTGAATTTTATTTTTAAACTCAGGCTTTTTACCCTTTTCTACTTCAAGTTCTTTCTCGTACTGTGCTTTATACTTTTCAGACTCTGTAATTTTTTTATCCAACAATTGCATGTGTTCTTTAATCCAAGTATCGCGCTCTTCTTTATTTTTAAACAATTTTTTTCGGTGCTTTTTTAAAATCAATTCTTTCTGCAGCTTCTCTGCAACAGCAAAATTATGAGTGACTTTTTTATTTTCAGCTTCTTGAGCCTCAAACTTTGCCTTGATAGGAATTAATTCAGCATTACGGTTATCAATATCCTCAGCTAATTGTTCCAACTCTGCTTCAATTTTTTCCTGAGCCTCTCTGTCTTTGCTAATATTTTCCAGCAAACGCTCAAGATTAATCTTCCAATTTTTTTGATTAATCAAAAATTTTTCCCGCTTAGTAATTAATTCTCTAAAATTAAATTTAGCAAGATCAATTTCTTTTTTAGTCCCGTTAATTTTGCCAGCAAGCTTTGAAATTTCTTCTTCAACTTCATTTAAATTCTTCTGAGCTTGAATCAGCTGGGCGCTCTGCTCAGAGTACCGGCGCTGAGCTTTGGTGAGCAAGCTGGTGAATTTTTTGAGCTCCATCTCACTCAGCAAGAACTCCACCAAGCGTCGCTGCTTCTTCAACTCAGCGTACTGCTTCATGTCTTGCTCTTCTGCTTCTTTTTGCCGCAGACATCTGTTTACATTTTCAAACAAGTCGTCACGCGTCAGGTAAAACACTGTCGGGTGCAGCAGTGTCTTCATTTCCTGATACTGATTTTCGAACGAAGAAACACCCGCTATTTCTTTGAGCTGCTCCAATCTCATGTCATCTGTGCCGTTTACTATTTCTAACAGCTGACGCTGCTTGATGATGTAATATGGATTGCGCGCTGATAATCCAGCAGACGGGAATAATTTCAGAATTTCTTCCTTTGTAATTCGCTTTTTGTTCAAGAGAAATTGGTCTTGCTTTGGACCAATTGTGCGACGGATTGCTATTTTTTCTTTGGAGTCTCCGGGGAATTGGTTGTCGGAGTTGTTGAAGATTATTTCTACAAAACATGAAGGAACTCGAGAAGATGTGCCTTCGTGCAGAAAACTAGTGCGCTCTTCCGGTGATAGTTTGTGGTATTCTTCGCATAAGACGAATTGGATCGCTTCGAAAAAACTACTTTTTCCGGATCCATTTCTGCCAACTATAATTTGTAATAATTAAAATTAATTTTTTATTAAATTTATTTAAAATTTTAAGTTGTTTTTTTTTTTTTTTTTACTAAAATGTATATATATTTATTTATATAATAATAATAATAATAATAATAATAATAATAATAATAATAATAATAATTATTATTATTATTATTATTATTATTACGTACCAATTACATTGTAGCCTGGATGAAATGGACCGATAGTAATTGGCCCTTGGTAAGACCTAAAGCCCTCAATGACGATCTAAAAAAAATTAAAATTAATCTTATCATTAAAATAATTCAAAATTAAAAAAAGATAAATTTCTCAAATGTTATAATTAATTATTAATTTTAAGTTAAGTTCTTCGACAAAAATTTCTAACCTTAAATTTTTTTTTTTTTATAAAAATAACAAGTAAAGAATTTTTACCTTTTCAATATACATATTTATTTAATAAATTATGTTACTTGATGAAATTTTTAATCTTCAATTTCTTTCAGAAATTAACAATTGATCTTTTACATTTCAGACGAGAAGACAGCGATCAGTGTAACAATGAAGAAATGGCGACGGTTGTGCGGTTGGCGGTTAAAGTGGCTTGTAGTACGGAAATCTTGTAGCCTAAAAAATGTAAGGAAGTTCGACCGTGACTAAAGTGTCAAAATATTTACTCCTAAAAATTATTTTTAGAAAATTATCCATGTCAATTTTTTTTTGACAGACATTAAAAATTTTTTTAGAATTGTATAACAACTAAATTATTATAAAAAAAATTTAATTAAAAAATTCCACATGTGAAAACTAATAAAAATTACAAGTGAAAATTTTTAGAAGCATTTATTTATTGTAATCGATTTTTTAATTATTAATAATTTATAATTTTACTTACAGAGATTAAAAATGTCAAAAACTCACTACCAACAATTTAATAATAACAACAACAATAAAAACTTTGAAATGCAGCGCTAGAATTTTTTAAAGCGCCACGTGGTGAAATTGTCAACTACAACTTAACCCACCAGATGGCGAATTTAATTACCACCGCCAGAGCGTGTTGAACCTTTGTAACCTAAACACCTTCAAATCATCCTTCTGCATTTGCATCATTGTTGTTGTTGTCTAAAAATAAATTTTCCTAAAAATTAACAATATAAAAAAATAAGAAGCATTAAAAATGTCGAGTACTTCACAAAAGCACAAGAACTTCGTGGCCGAGCCAATGGGAGAAAAACCAGTCACAGATTTAGCTGGTGTAGGTGAAACTTTGGCAAGGCGGTTAGAAGCTGCCGGCTTTGATAAGGTATGTCGTGTATAATCAATGAAAATGAAGTTAGCCGACATTTCAAAATTTTTAGAAATTTTTTTTGGAAAAAAATTTCACTTAAAAAATTGTCACATGTAAAAAACTTGAAAAAATACAAGTGTAATTTTTATAAATATCTTTGTAGTTGTAATTTAATTAATAAAAAAAATTAAAAAATTTTTAGACGTCTGCTAACTTCAGTTTCATTATAATCAGTGTCAATAAATAATTTTTCCACTAATTTAATATTTTTATCAATAAATATTTATTTTTCAGGCGTACGTGGTGCTGGGACAGTACTTGGTATTGAAGAAAGATAAAGAACTTTTTCAAGAATGGATGAAGGACGTCTGCTCTGCGAATTCTAAACAATCTAACGATTGTTACCAGTGCCTTAACGACTGGTGTGATGAATTTTTGTAATTTTGTTTTAATATATTTTCTTTTTTATCATTGCTAAGTTAGATAATTCCGAAAAGTGTCTATGTCTATTAGAAAATTATAAGATTGTTTGGTGTCTGATTCAGACACGATGTTGCTAATTAACTCTAAAGATAATAATAATAATAATAATAATAATAATAATAATAATGATAAATTATGATAAATGGTTGATTAAATTTTAATCGAAAGATATTTTTATATGCTGATAGTTAACCAAATGGACTAATGTAATATTTTTATCGTAAAAATGATTGTAATTTTAATATCTTATTCATTGTCGTCCCAGATAAAATAAAAATGTCACTAATTATTGTAAAAACTTGACGGATGTTTGGTATCTTCAGTGACATCGATAAAAAAAAAAAACATCTCTATTTTATACACAAGTTTAATTACCATAAACATAACAATGCATGTATTGTATACAAATAAAAGTAAATTTTCTTACAGTGGTTTTAAAAAGTATGATTAGTTATGAGTTATTTATAATTTATACTACGTTGCTAATTAGAATAATTTGCTTTTCTTTCTAAATTTATGTCTTGAATTTTTTGGGATCCTTTTCCATTGTTGTCTTTTCTCCAATCTGAAAAACAAATATTTAAAAATTTTTTTTTTTAACAAATAAATTATTTAAAATAATTTTTTTTACATCTAGAATTTTTTCAGTCTTAATTTATTTGTTATAAAAAATCCCGAAGCTTATGAATTGTCTTAGAACTCAATTATGATTTTTATTACTAATTTTGATTTATTTTAAACTCATAAAAATTTACATGAATACTTATAATTATATATATATATATATATATATATATATATATATATATATATATTTATATTTAGATACAAAAATAAATTTAGTTATTAAAATTACCTGCGTATTCGATTTTATAAGGAAAACGTTTTCCTATTTTTTCTAGACCTTCTTTTAGGTCCAATATCATCACATTCCTTATTACATTATCTCGGAATCGACTTTTTACTTCATTGAAAACTTTCAGTGAGTCTTCAAATCGTTCAAGTGAATCTGTAAAAAAAAAAAAAAAAAAAAAAAAAAAAATCACAATTTTAACAAAAAAAAAAAAAAAATTATTTAAGAAATTCCATTTTTTAAATTAAAAAAAAAATTATTAATGGAATTTTTTTTTAATTTATAAATAAATCAATTTAATCACAAAACTTACTATAAAGCTCCATTAAATCACTGTAAATCCTAGCAGAAGAATTGTTCGCCAACTCTGGATGCGTGTCAAGTTTCTTCTTCAACATCTCCATCAATTCACTGTCTTTATTTTTCAAAGCGTACTCAGTAATGGGTTTAGTAAGGGGCGAGGGACTCGATTCAATCTCAGATTTCCACAGATCCTCTACCTTGGGATCCCTCTTGATAAAGTAATAGCACCACAAGGCGTGTTTGCCTCTGCTAAGTCCCTTATCAGACAATTTATTAACCCAGTTCTCAAAGGTCTCCAAGCAACTTTCATCTTTGAGCAGTCCCTCGGTCAAAGCTCCAAAGTGAAGATCTTTCTGTACATCTTTAAGATTGTCCGACTGAACCGCTTCTATGTCAAAAGTCTCAATAAAATTTCTCAAGCCTTTGTCCTTGATCCTCGCAATACAAAGAACCTTTCCATAATTAATAGCGTCCTTAGTTCTTACAGACAACAAATTACCCAGCTCTTCAATCGCGTCAAATCGCTTTGTGTCGACCAACTTCATTGCCAAGTTCGTGAAAGTATTAGACTTGACGTATCCGTATTTGGTGATGAGAGTTTTCATCATTTCAAACGCAAGGTCGATCTGGTCCTCGGCAAGCGCGTTGTTGATCAATCTCGTGTACTTTCCAACAGCTTCAATCTTTGGAATTAAAATTAATTTAGAAGATAGTTTAAGAATTTTTTTTTTTTTGTAAATAAATTATAGGAAAAAAAAAATTTACAAGTAGAAATTTTAATAAAATAAAAATGCAATTTTTTAAAATAATTTTTTAAAACAAATTTGTTGGTAAAAAATAATTAATATCATACCTTTGGAGCGTCATTAGAAATCAGCGTCGCCGCCTTCTTATAGTCTTTTTCCTGAATCGCATCTTCAAAAGGTCCAAGTCGGACCGGAGTCAGCTTCCTCGTAAGAATTAGTACATTTTTGGTCATAGGGGACCTAGTCTCCTGACTACTCCACTGAGGGTCAAATACAAAAGGCACCTTCTGATTATTCTTCTGAAGCAGTTCGCTGAGTTTCTTCAAAAAATCACTAGTCGGCTGAATATAATCATCCTGCATCTCAGTCCATAGCGCGAGACCTTGCTGCCAATTGTTGTCCTCAATAAACACATTGAGCAATTTATTATACATAAACCCTCTGTCCATCCTAGCGATGCTCTTAGTAATATTGACCAGCTGTATGAGATACTCTGGATGAAACTTCCTTAAATGTTCAATCGCAACAGCAATCTTTTGACTCTGAACCTGGAGCCCAGGAGTCTCGAATATTTTCCTTGCCTGTCTAATCTTCCCGCACTCCGTGAACGCGAAAGCCAGATCCATCAGAGCGTTGCTCTCTCCATGAATCTGAGTGGTCATGTCCGTGATTTTTTGTAAATTAGTGGCGTCTTCCGCTTCAATCAGTAGCGTAGCCAATTTATTCTTATAAGGCGCGCAGCTGTACTGAGTACAGGCTCGTTCAAAAGCCTCTATGGCCTTGGGGAGGTCATTGGCAAGAGCATGAGCCTTAACCAAGGGTCCCAAAGTAAAATTATCCACTTCAACGTAATTTTTCTTCCTCAGAAGCTCAAAAAATTCAAAAGCCTTCTCGATACTCTGACTACCAGCAACTTTCTCCAGCAAGATTTTAAGATTGATGTCGTACTTGTTCAACTCGTTATTCTGCGGCAGCTTCGGTTGATCATTTAAGAACTTGACAGCTTCATCAAACTGGCCGTTCCTCACCAGCAGATCAGCAAACTTGATCGCCTTCTTGGCGTCCAAAGACGCTTCTTGGAAAGTAGCTTTGAATTTTCTAACGCAGTCTTTAGCAAGCTCCAAGCAGTCTGTCTCAGAAAAAACACCAATCGCCTGAGCCAGCGCCCAGGGAGTGAGTTGTCCAAAAGATTCCATCTTCTGGAGAGAATTCTCAATACCTTTGACATCATGCTGCTCTATTAATTCATTGAACTTCCTTCCTAAGCTACGAACGTGCTTATTAAGAGCCAAATTTATCGGCTTGTCCGGCAAAGGATGATACTCTGAAATAGGAACGATGGTTAAGCTACCTAAGGTCAGTTTGTCAATGCTCTCATTGAGCTCTGGAGTGATCTTAGAGCCTAAATAACTCCTGAGTTCCTCTCCAGTCTCCTTGGAGATGCTCAGCCCAGCTGCGACCAATTCATTGATTAAATTACTCACTGCTAAAGGCTGGTTGCTTGAAACCACGGACATGATCTTCCTGATAGCTTCATCAACAAGCGACGTGGGGACCTGGTCAGGATTAGCGGCCTCTGAGTTGTCGGACAGGTACCTGAGGTTCATCACGAACTGCTTGGGCGAGTTATCCCAAGAAGCCAAGGCTAAACGGTTCAACAAGACGTCCTTGGAGTACGGAGCCGGGTAGTTTGCCATAGTAGCGGCAGATGACAAGAGTTTCCTCTCAACCATCTGCCTCTCAACAGTCACCAGCAAGATGTCGTTCTTGGAGATGCCTAAAGGAGTCAAGAGCTCGATTGTGTTGTCCAAGTTGCCGTACATGAAGGGAATCGCGTAATTTTTTATGGTCTCCATCGACGGAGTGATATTAAAGTCCTCCTTCATGGTCTTTAAAATCTCTGCAACGCCCTTGGGGTTGCCGGTTTTGCCGTGGGAGACCAACAAAGGCCAGAAGAAATGCTCGCGGATCTTACCCCCGGCTTTCAACCAAGCCTGCATTATTTTCAAGGTCGTCTTTGGGTCCACGCCCTCCTGCAAGCAATCATAAACGATCACAGCGAAATTTCTGTCGGTCTTGAGCTCGATTTTAGCGAAATTGCAGACGTGGATCACGTCCTCTATCTTGCCGCCGTTGAGCACCAGAGCTTTCGCGATGAGCGAAGACCTGTATAACTCTCTGGTAGAATCCTCGGCGGTAGAGTTCAGCAGCTTGAGCGCAAGCTCCAGGTGCCCTTCAAAGGCAAGTTTGATTAAAGTCCTGCAGATGTCTGTGTCAGAGCGGATTATGCTGGGCAACTGGGTGAAGAATTCTTCTGCTTCGTTGACAAACCCATTGGAAGCCAGCACGTTGATGATTTCTAAATAATGATTGTCCAATAGAGAAATTTCTTCCTTTTTCATCAGCTCAAAAGTACGCCTGATGCCATCCATGTCTCCTTTTTTCGCGTGCGCGCACATCAGAGTAGCGTAAATGTCTGCCGAAGGATAGATCTTCGCAATCTTCATTGACTCCAGGGTTTTCAGAGCGTTCTCCATGTCTCCTGCTTGGCTATGGCCGGTGATCAGCGAGATGAAGATGTCTTCGCTCAGCGGCATGTCTCTGTTCTTCATTTCTGCCAGCATTTTGGTCGCCCCGGCGATGTCTCCCTTGTTGCAGTACCCGGCGATTAGCCTCTGGAAAGTAATGCGGTTAGGTTCGATATTTTGCTCCTCCATCTTTGACAGAAATTTGTCCGGAGTGAAATCATAGTCTTTCTCCATGTAAACATTTAAAAGCGCGTTGTAATGTGACACGTCCATTTTTATCTTGAAGCTCTCGAGAGTCTTGAAGACTTTCTGCACGAGCTGGATACTTTTTTTGGAGTCTGCGTCAATCAGCGATTTACCGCAGCTTCGGATTAACAGCAGAGCGTTCAGACTAGACATATTCTTCTGAGATTGGGTTTCTTCGAGCCAGTGCTCGATTTCCACCGCAAAAACTCGGCCCGTTCGCTTCAGCTGACTCTCCATGTTCTGGAATGTCGCTGTTGGAAGCGGCTTTTGTCGCACCGCCAGATTTGTTGCATAATTCCTACAAAAAACAGTCCAAGTTTTTAATTTTTAACTTTTAACTTTTAACTGTTTAATTTATTTATTTTGTGACAAATATTTCAAAAAATTACCTCGACAAATTTGGCAGCTGATTGACGACATTTTTTATGCCGGCGCCTTCTAAATTTGGTTGATTTAAGGCTACTCTCCAGCCGACATGATGCAATTTTCTTAAATGCCTTACGTACCTGAGCATCGTTGACATTTTATTGAGGTTTCTTTTTATTTGTCAGTGTATTTATTTAATTTATAGTGAGTCAATTTATATTATAAATTTAATAATTATTTATATTTTTATTTAGCGAGTAATTATTTCACATCTAGCAACAATGGCCGCCTCAATACACGTGTTTTACACTGTACCTCAATATAATATACATTCTTATTTTTTTTTTTTTTTTTTTTTTTTTTTATGTGTGTGTAGATAGTTTCGTAACGCGACACACACACTCCGCGATTATTAGACGTAAAGTCGTGTTTTGTAGTTGGGAATTTTACAGTAGCGCCGGCTCGTGGTTTCTATTTTTTATTTTTTTTTTTTTAATACTATTGTCAGCTGACATGTGATTTTTTTTTTTTTTTTTTAACAAATAAATTATTATAAATAATTTTTTCTATTTGTAATGTGTTGAAAAATTATTGTTGTAATTTTTTTAAGTGTTTTTTAGTATGAAAGTGAAGTCAGCTGACAGCTGTCAATTTTTTTTAACAAATCAATTACAATGAATAAAATACTTGTAAAAATTTTCACTAACAATTTTTTTATGACATTCAAGTTAGCTGTCACTTGACAATTTTTTAATTTTATTTAACAAAAAAATTTATTCCAAAAAATAGTTTTTGTAATTTTTTCTTTAAAAAAAATTATATTCTATTTTATCTAGTATAATATTTAAAAAATACTAATTTATATAAACTATCACTTAAAATATTTTTAAAATATCTTCTAAAAATATTAAAAAAATCAAGTGGTCTTAATTAAAATAAAATTCACAAAAATTAATAATCTTTTTTTACAACTTTATGAAATACATATATAATTTGTACAAATAATTATCCTACTCTAGAAAGTCCCCTATCACTCTTAAGACTATTTTCACAAATAAAAGGAACTTGCTGATGATGCCTAACAAGTAACTTCTTCAAAGTGAATAAAAAATCCCGATCAGGATTAATTTCATTTTCTTGCATCTTCATCCAAAGATCTAGCGCTCCTTCCCAGTTATTGTGCTTATCATAAACCTTCAGCACTTTTTTGTACAAATTAGTGTGATTTCCATTCAAGCGCTTAGTAATTTCAATAAATTCTTCAAGCGCCTCAAAGTTTTTCGTCTTCTCCAAATAGTCGACAAAAAATCCAATTTGAAAGTTAGAAATAAACGATCCCAAATTTTGAAAATATTTCCTAACAAGGTGATACTTTCCAATGCTTAAATTCACCAGCGCCATGCATACTTGCGTGTTTTCTTCTCCCCAAGTCTCGTTATAAAAATCTACAAATCTTTTCAGATTAACCTGGTCATCACTGAGTACCAAAGCCTGTAACAATTTAATTTTATTAGGAGTGCATTTATACTCAGTGACAGCCCTTTCAAAAACTTCCAGCGCCTTGGTAGGTTCTTTTTTTTCAAGAAATGATTCAATAATAATTCCCAGAGGAAAAATGGGCGCTTTTAACAATCTTTTTTCCGCCAGCAGGTCAATCATCTGAAAAATCCTCTCAAGACTCTCCCGATTCGCCGTGAGCGCAAGAAGAGACTCCACAGCTTTGATATTGGTCCTAGAAAATGCTTGCTTATCTTCAGCGACTGGTTGCCTCCTGATAAACCTGACAGCTTCCTCAAACTGATTATTTTTCACCAGCAGCTCCGCAAACTTAAGACCCTTCCCAAAACTCAGATTATGCTGCGGTAATTTCTCTGAAAATTGCTCAACATATTTTCCAGCAGTCTCCAGATCTTCCAGGTCGCAAAAAACTCCAATCGCCACGGCGTAAAACGGCGCAGATATATACCCGATAGCTAATAGCTGCTTGCAAACAACAGCTGCGCGCTCATTATCCTGCTCTGTAACATATTTATTGAATTCATTCCTCAATTCATAAACCTGACTATTAGAAATAATCTCTCCAGAAGCTTCAGACCGCTGCAATAAATAAGGGTTGTACTCAGACATTGGAACTTCTTTTAATTCTCCAGATTCTAATTTTTTAATAACATCCTCAACTTCTTCAGCAGAATTGCCAAGATAGCTCCTAATTTCCCCCGCAATTTCTGGAGAAATACTCAGCCCAGCTACCAGCAGCTCCTGCAACAGACTAATTATCACACTCGGCCGATAATCCGGCACTACATCAATAACTTTCCTTAAAATTTTATCCATATAAGCCGCTGACATCTTTCCCGAGTCGCTGTACAAAAGTCTTAAAATTACAACAAATGACTTTACGTCATTTCTGACGTTAAGAGTCTCGACGAATCGCTGGAGGAATTCCTCATCCGTGGGGAATTTAGCTTCATGATAAGTCAAAAGAATCGCTGCATTTTTAACCTGTCGCTCAATGATACACCTGTCGGCCATCGCTGTCACAATATTGTCCGCGGAAATATTCAGCGGCTGCAGCCTGTTGATGATTTCTTTTTTCGAACCAAACAAATACGGAATTGTAAAGTCTCTGAGTGTCCTCAAAGAAGGGGTAATTTTAAAATCTTCAATCATTGACCTAAGGACGTTTAAAATACCGTCGACATTGCTGGCTTTGCTCTCGAGGACTAGCAGCGGCCAGAAGAAATGATCGTGGATTTCTCCACCAGCTTTGAACCAGGCTTTCATCATCTCGAGAGTTAAAGAAGGGTTTATTCCGTTGAACAGGTAGAAGTAGACCGCGTCTTTGAAAGGATCTTCATTTTCAAAGTCTTTTTTTATTCTCTCGCAAATTAAAATTACTTCTTCTACCTTGGTGTCGGTTTTTACCAAAGATCCAAGGATAATATTCATACGGGCGTGGAATCTCAGAGGAATCGTCGTCGTGGACTTTAGCAGCCTTAAAGCTAGGTCAGTGTGCTGCATCTTGATGAGTTTTATGATCAGCCGGCTGATGTCTATGTCAGAGTTAATTTCTTTGGGCATTTTTAATAAAAAATTCTCAGCTTGCTCCAAGTGTCCGTTTATTACCAAGCTTTGGAAAATTTCCATGTAATGTCTCTCCCCCAGGTCAACATTGCTAGCTGCTAATTTTTTTAAAGACTCATTCAGAGATTTGAAGTCGCCTTGCCTAGCATACGCGCATATCAAAGCGGTTTCGGTGTCGGGGGAAGGGGCGATTCCCTTCTCCTTCATGATGGCCAGGATATTAATCGCGCTGTCCATGTCACCCGCCTGGCTGTGTCCCAAGATCAGCAGGTTGAAATTCTCCTCGGTCAGAGGAAGGTTGCGGCTCTTCATGTCTACCATCAGGGTCATCACTTCTGCTATGTCGCCCTTTTTGCAACAACCTGCTATCAGTTTCTGGAAAGTCACGCGGTTGGGTTCTACTGACTTTTCAATCATTGTGGAGAGAAATTCACTTGCTGAAAAGTCGAAGTCTTTTTCTAGGTAAACGTCGAGCAGAGCATTGTAATGAGACACTTCGAGTTTTACATCGAGGCTTTCAAGGGTCTCCCACAAGTAGTGGACCAGATCGATACTCTCCTTAGCGTCTGCGTCCATCAAAGACTTACCGCAACTTTTTATGACGAGGAACGCGTCGAAGTTCTGGATTTTTCCGGAGTTTTGAAGCTCGACTATCAAACGCTCGATTAATTTTTTCGGGATCGGGTTTCCTTTTTGAAGTTTTATGTCGATTTGATTCAGGAGGTTTTCATTGAAAACTGTTGAAGCTACTGGTCCTGGACTGTTTCCATAACTCCTGGAAATTTTTTATGATTTTTAAAAAATTTTTCATTTAATTAATTTTTTTAAATTTCTACATGTCAATTTTTTTGTTAAAAAAATTATTAAATATCTGCTAAATTAATTTTTATTTATTATTTTTAAATATACATCAAAATAATTTACCTTAATAAATTTTGTGCATAGTTCACTGAGTTGTTGGTGACTACAAAATGGGGTTGATAAATAGGACATCTCAAACGAAATCCATTTCTTATCACTTGTATTATATACTTTGATACCGGTCTCATTATTGCACATATAATTTATCTAGAAAAATAAATAAATACATTTTTTAAATTAAAGTTAATAAAACACTCCAATTATTAAAAATCATTTTAAAAAATAGTTTATTATATTTTTGATTAATTTTTTTTTGACTACAAAAAACAAATTAATTTTTCAGTTAATTATTGAAAAACAAATAAAAAAATTTTTTAAATTAACAGTTGACAGCTAACTTCAGTGTTATAAAATTTAAATAATTATGCGCATGTTCATAAAATATTTTCTAAAAAAATAAAATACCTGTCATAATTGTTTATTTATTATAATTGTAATTTTAAATAATCATTATTATAAAAATCTAACCTAAAAAAAGTGAGCAAATAATTGTCAGTTTAATTTAATTTTGACAGATGGCGCCAAATGTCAACTCCCAGATCACACAAAATAAAATAAAACTAAAAACACTTTTTAATAATTGCAAAAAATTAGTGCAATTATTTTTACAATTATATAAAAAAAAATATTTCACTAGAATTGGAGTTAAAAAACTTAAAAAACTCCAAAACAAGTTCTAACACGCGATTACTGAAACGATAAGAAATTCAAAATGGCGCTTAATTTTTTAATACTTCCGCGCATGCACAGTGAAAAACTCAGTGCAGTAGTTGGGAGAAAAACATATATAATAAATGTAAAATAAAAAATAAATAAGTAAGTGGAGAATAAGTTAGAATAACGGATTTAAATACATTAAGAGCGAGAGCGAACAATGAAGATATATCCTAGTATCTAATGTAATGTAATGATAATAATAGTAATCTCAATAAGAGTATGTATGCTGTATGATAAGCATTAGGCATTAAAAATCAAGTGCATAAGCATATGTAGCACAGTTAGTTGAACACAGTGATGATCGCAAAAACTTTATGTACCGTAGTATAGATCTGCTTAAATAACTTTTTATATTTTATTTAGCTTTTACGTTTCAGTTTATCTTAAATACATACGCGTTAGTTATTTTTTAATCAAGTGATTAATTTAGATTAATAATTATTTTTTGTATTTTTTTTTTGTAGCAGCTCAGTATTATTAAAATAAAATCCAGCATATTACTTGGTCCGGATGCTGTGGGAGATAAAAATACTTGAATCAAACAGTATTTACAAGTTCAGTACGTGGGTTATTTGAAAGCCAGCGTGGATCTAAGATGTTTTGGGCTAACATCTATGCATTGTCTCCACAAATTGAGGCATTACTTAACAAAGAAGTTTGTATTTTTTATGTTAACCTTACTTGCTGCATGACATTAAATTTACCAGACACTTGATGATTTTTTTTATTTTGTTTCACAAGCAGTTTAATTTTTTTTTTTGCTATAATTTATTTGTTAAAAAAATTATTAAAGTGATCAAATATCTGCTCAATTAATTTTCATCTTAAAATAAAATTAAAAAATTGTCAAGTGACAATAATAATAATAATAATAATAAATAATAATAACTTGAATGTCATACTTAGTCATTAATTTAGTCAACTGCTAATTAATTTACTATTTTATTGTCAAAGCTAACCTTTACGTTGTTTTTTTAAGGATGTCACACTTCAAGAGCTGATGGATCAAGAGGAAATAGTGCCTGAGTGTAAAAGTCAGAATAAAAAATTAGTTGAATAGTAAGTGTGGTTAGATTATTTAATATTTGTAATAGAATTGGTATTTAAAAAAAAAATTTATTTCAGTCTGACGAGGCCTGAAGTTATCGAAGAATTAGTATCGATGATCACTAAAGAGCCACCTGAAGACATCGAGGAGAGATGGAGGTACAAATACCCCAATGTAGCTTGTGAATTACTCACGTGCAATGTTCCGACTCTTAATGAAAAGTTGGCAGGTAATTTATTGGAGCAACTTCAATTATACTTCTTCTTCTTCTTCTTCTTCTTCTTCTTGTTAGTTTTACTATTTTTAATGGTAACTGTTACAAGGTGTGATTATGTTAAATAATGTTTTGTTTTTAAATTTAATTGGACACTTGGCTCTTGTCTGACAAACGGAGTAAAAATATCAAAATTACTGTAGTAACTTAAAAAAATAGAAAATTAATTTTTTTTTAAATAATTTTTTACTTTTAAAGAAGACTTAAAAAATTTTTGTCTTATAAAGTTTGACAAATTTTTTTTTACTTAAAAGATTATTAAAGGAATTAATAAAAAAAAAATTTATTTATTTAAGAATAAAATTTATGACTTAAATTTTTTTTTTCAGGTTCCGAAACCTTGCTGGCAAAATTATATTCATTTATCGACACCGATGAACCATTGAACCCACTTCTTGCCTCATTTTTCAGTAAAATAATAGGAGTACTTTTGATCCGTAAAAGTGACCAGGTAATAAAAAAATAAAATCTTAAATTAGTCAGTTTAAAATTGCTATTTAATTTCTGAGTATAATAATTTCTGGCATTTTGAAAATTTAATAGTTTAACTGACGCTTAAAAACCTTATTAAATAAATACTATTAGCAGCATTTGAAGAAAATATTGCTGTAAGCTAAATTAATAGTTAATATATGAGTCTTTTTCCTCCACCAACCCTTTTGCTCCGTCACTGAATCCTGATCCATTCCTCACTACCAGAATTGGTACTCCTATCAGTTCATGTGCTTGCAGGTCTTAGAGTTTCTTAAAGGTCGCCAGAAGTGCGTGGATCGTCTCCTTGAGCACCTTGAGACCTCAGCGATAATGGACTTGGTGCTGAAGCTTGTCACCAAGGTCGAGGGCGTTGACATGCGTCAGAATATACTAAATGTGAGAATTTAATTCTATGTTTTAGCGTAGGCCCGGAGATTGATACTAGAATGACTTTATTTTTTATATTAATTTATTTTTATTGAAATAATTTTTTTTTTCTTTTATAAAAGTGGTTGGATACTCAGCAACTAGTACAACGATTGATTAAATTATTATCGTCTGAAGCTAATTCAGACAAACATACTAATGCGGCACAGTTACTTTGCGATATTGTTAAATTAGCAAGGGAGTACAGGTTAACGTGCACTGAACGCACTGATCCTGATCCTATTCTTAATACATTAGAGTCGTAAGTTTTTATTTATTTATTTTTTTTATTAATTAATTAATACAAATATTAATATTTTTTTTTTTTTTTTTTTTTTTTTATTACAGAGAAGAAACCGTGTCATTAATATTAGAGACTATTTTATCTGGTGAACATAAAGAAAGTAGCATTGTAGGAGGTATTCAAGTGCTATTAGTTTTACTTGGTCAAGAAACAAACAAGTATGATTATTTTTTTATATTAATTATGATAATTTAAAAATAATATTTAGTTTAACGGACATATAATAATTTTTTAGATTTTTATTATAATTAAAAAAATTTTAAGTGCGAATTTTTAAAAATATTTTTTAATTATTATTTATTTATTGCTTAATTTTATTTTAAATAAAGAAAAAATTTTTTTTAATTTTTTTAAATTATTAACTGTCTGTTCATTTAATTATTATTAATTTAAAATTAAAAATTATTAAAAATAAAAAATAAAATTTATTTCAGTATTTTAATTGATCCAAAACAAGGTAATAATTCTGGTGAAGATACAACAGAAAATATGGACCGTATTAAAATCCAAAATGCCAATTTACCGTACCTGGAAAAATTACAAAAGCTATTATTGGACCCACCGCCTGTAAGACAACATCAATTAACCACAATTAAAAATAATAATAATCCATTTTAAAATATAATTAAATACCCTGTTCTATATTTGCTCAACAGAAGTCCTCAGTTAAAACAACAGCCGGATTACTAGAGATTCCGTTAGGGAATACTCGCCTGCATATTGCCAAATTATTAACAGCTCTTCTTTCGTCGGAAAATATCAAAGTATTCCAAAAGCTCGCTGAGCTAGGTACATTCCAAACGTTGTTGGATCTATTTTTCAAGTACTGTTGGAATAACTTCCTCCATACTCAAGTAGATCAATGCCTGGCTTTAGTTATTTGTGGAGAGTGGCAAGAGAACAGCAATTTAGTATATTCTCACGTAAGGCTTTAAATTTTTACATAAATCAATCAGCTGATATTTTATAAACTTTATTAAATATTATTATCAATTTTTGCAACAGATATTTGTTCAGTGTAAATTGATCGAGCGTATACTAGACGTATGGGTGATAAATGACGATAAACAGTATGTTTTTATTTATTTTATTTATTTAATTATCTTAATTCACGTCAATGACAATTTATATTAACCAGATAATTTATTTAACCCAGAAAAAAAGAAAATGGAATCCGTCAAGGCTATATGGGCCATTTAATTAATATAGCTAATAATATTGTTAAAAAGTCTGAAAAGAGCGAAGAATTGAGCAAGTATTTAAAAGAAAATGTTCCTCAAGAGTGCTTTGAAAAGTGGGAAGCACTTGTAAATACTCAACTTGCTGAAATTAACAAAACACACCAAATATTCCTGGTAATTTTTTTTTTTTTTTTTTAGCAATCTTTTTTTCTTTTTCTAGAAATATAATTAAAAAATTACCTTTTTAATAAATTAATTAATAATTAAATTTTAGGGCGGAAAAACACAGCCGTACATCACGTCGTCTGAGGACAGCACAGAAGATTTTAATTCTTACTCCCAAGATAATTATTGTCAGCAGGTACTTGATTTAAAAATATTTTTATCAAAATTTTTATTATCTATATGGATATAATTATTTTATAAATTTATTTAGGTTTATGAAAATTATCAAGAACAACAAATGACATCACGTTTTACCGATCATTACGGCTTGTACGATGATAAATTTAATGATGGAAATGATGCTCTGCAGTAAGAATAAAAAATTATTTTTTTTTTTTTGTTTTTTTAATTTTTATTTCACAATTATTTAAAATTAAAATTGAATTTTTAATAGGCCCAGTAATTCGGTTGATCAGATAGCCACGATGCCTTTCACTTTAACTGAAGAAGATCTTATCCAACAAGAAGATGCATTTAACAAAGTAAATAATTTTTTTTTTTATTAAAAGTTTTAATTGAAAATAATTGGTTAATAATTTAAATAGATTTGTCAGCAAAAACAAAAAGCCGGCCTAGAGGAAGACGGTCTTGAATGGGGCGATGAAGGCGAACTAACTTTCCAAACAGTTATTGATAAGCGCGATTGGCCATTCAAGCAACAACAGCATGATTCTATTTCTTCCGACGAGGACGAAGACACTAAAGACATTCAAATGGAAATAGATTCTGCTGATCGTTAGTTTCAATTATTAAATTTATTATTTATCATTAAATTTTACAATTATTAATTAACTTTATCATTAATCAGCTTGGGACACACCAGAGCCTTTATCAAACAATACAATTCTACCAGAAGTAAATCCTTGGGATTCATCGACATCGCCGACGGATGAATCGTCAGGCTGGGCTAATTTTGACAACTTTGACAGTACGCTTAATATTGCAAACCCTGCACAAACAACCATGCAATCTAGCGCAGAACCTGAAAAGCAGGAAGTACCTGAAACAACGACTAGTACAACAGACAAACTAGCTACTTCTAATCCTGAACCAATCGCCACTTCTTCTCCTTTTTCGACTAATTCTTCTTCTTCTCCTAATGATGTTAAGTCTCCAGAAGCATCCTCTGATCAAGATCCAATTAAAGACAATATCATTGAGGATAAAAATAATAGTGATTCAGTTAAAGAAAATCCAGATAATAATGTGTCTTCAAATGTAAATGATCATGCTAATGTAGAGCCAATTGAAAATATTCCTACAAGTGATAGGTAAATATTAAATTTTATTATTATTCCTCTATTTACTTTTTTTTTTTTTTTTTTTTTTTTAAATACTTTTAATTATTATTATTATTAAAAATAAAATATTTAAAATTAAATTTCAGAAAATCAAATGAGCCTGAAGATAAAACACGTGCACTTACAAATTTATAAACAAACCAACAGATTGTTAAATTGTAAATTTATAAGGATGAGATTTATTTGTTTAGTTAATTGGTGATTATGTATGAGTGAATGCATCGAAGAAGTTTAAAAAAAAAAAAAATAATAAGTATATTAAATTTTGATTATATTTCTGTATTATACGTAAATCATATCAGATGGGAAAAAAAAAACATTGTCCACAAATTACAGAGTTATTTAAATTTATACTTAAAAAATGAAAAACATTGTATAAACATGGCTTCAAGTTATGTATTGCAGGGTATTGTTATCAATTATTAATTATTAATTATTATTATTATTATTATTATTATTATTATTATTATTATTATTATTATTATTATTATTATTATTATTACTATTACTATTATTATTGTCGTCAATTTATTATTACTATCATTAATGCATTGTATTAATTAATTAGATACGATGAATGCGAGTTATTTGATGCTCAACTGTTTTATATAGTGAAATTGTTCGATGTCTATATAGTAGTTAATTGAAGAAACAAACAAACAGAAAGAAACAAATGAAATATTATTTAATTAAAACTAGTAGAATTAAAGTAACTGTAATATGAATTAATCCTTGTATTTTTATCATAAAATTAATTACCATGACGCTAAATGATGTTACAATGAATAAAAAATTCATCTCGACTTTTACATTCATTTTTTTTGCTACAATAAACCTTAAATTAGATTTATATTCTTACTGGTATTTTATTTTTAGATTAATTATTATTAAAATTAAATTAGCCGACATCTAAAAATTTTAGAATTTTTTTTTATTAAAAAATTATTTTAAAAAAAAAATTTCACATGTAGAAAATTAAAATATTGAAAACGTCAGCTAACTTTATTATTATTAATTTTATTTATTGGTACTAAAAATTAATTACTTTACCATCATCTTGAAGCCAGCTGACAGCTGTCAATTTTTTTAACAAATAAATTTCAATAAAAAAAACACTTGTAAAAATTTTCACTAATAATTATTTTGATTAAATTTTTTTTCACAATAATTTTATAAACTTATAAAAAAAATTTCTAATGTCTATCAGCGTAATTTATCACATTTTTTTTTTTTTTTTCACTTATTCTTTTCAAAATATCTGATAGGCTTCTACTTAAAAAAATAAATCCTGCGCATGACACTGAAGTTGACAGGTGTTAAAAATTTTTTTAGAATTTTACAGCAATTAAATTATTATAAAAAATATAAATTAAAAAATTTCACATGTGAAAATTAATAAAAATCACAAGTAAACATTTTCAGAAGTGTTTTTTTTATTGCAATTAATTTATTAAAAAAATTTTTTTTAATTAACAGCTGACGGCTAACTTCAGTGTTATAACCTGCGCGCGCAGTTTTTTATTTATGATTGTCAGTACACGTGTGTGCCGGTAAATTAATAATAAAAATATTTGTTTACTAACAAGAATTTTTTTTTACAAATTAGATGACAAATATCCAGATGATTGTCCTTACCTCCAAAATTAATTGAATAAATTTAATTTATTTACAATAATTATCCTAAACTGTAAAACTAACTGAAGTCTTACAATCAAATTAGATTAATTGTGTAAAATGGAACTAAAAAGGTAAATAATAAATTTTGCAATAAATTTATAATTTATTAATTGTAAATTTATAAATTGTAATTATTTTTAAATCGAAATTTGTAATATCAACTAGGTTATGTTGGTAAAAATCCAAAAATCATCAAATGATTTTTAGATAAATTAAAAAAAAATAATGAATAATTTTTTGGCAGCTAATTAAGCAATGGATATTAATTTCCAAGGTTTAACAAGAACATCAAGCTTCACAGACTTGTCATCAGCTCGAAAATTAATATTCCAACAAGTGACAGCTACTGAAGGTCTCGTTAAACACTACAGCTGTGAGCAGATTTTTGACAAGAATTCAAATGTCAGGTTAGTAATTATTTACCCTTCTAAAAAACAAGATCCTGAATTTATTAGAGTTCTAACAATTTTTTTATAATTTTATATCAAATTGGTAAAAATAAAAAAAATGAAAATTAAGTTATTATTATTATTAAAAAAAATTTCACATGTAGAAAAATAATTTTCTTTAATTTTAACATATGGAATTTTTTTAATTAAATTTTAAGTGACATTTTTAAAAAAATTTTTTTGTAATAATTTTTTTAATTAAAAAAAAAATAATATAAATAATTATTCAAACCGCTTAATTATTAATGCTAAATATTTACAGACAAGTAAAAGTTTCAACTCTAATAACCGCAGCAGGCAAGCCTCAGAGCCAAGAGATTTGGACCTCAAGCTTCCCACGTGTGTCACACAGTGTAAAAAACCTGAAGTCATCTTCCTTGAATAAGCTACCGATGCAAATAAAAGAAAAGTCAGAACCTTGTCACCTACAGGCAGTAAATTTAAGTCTCTTGCAGATATCTGATGATTCACGTCGCGGAACTTCATGCGAATTAAAAAAACATAGACGCAGTCGGTCGAGTTACGACGACCGCCGAAGAGCAGACTCGCCTGTATTTGTCCGAAAACCTGCTTTAGATATGAATGCCTCGAAAGATCCAGAATTGAAAGTTCAAGGCGATTCCAAAAACAAGGAAGCTATCATCGAGGCAGACTTGAAAAAACTGCGACCTTTAGCCCAAGAGTTCACGGCCGCGAGGTCCAGCAGGTCCGTCAAGCTCTTATTCTTCGGACTTGTGGCCTTGAGTGTGTTAATTATCTCCAGCCTCATCACGGAGATCTACGAGCCGTCGTTTGACTTCAGGAACGCGAGCCTGGAGCTCAGCCAGAAAATCTACGGGCAAGATCTCGCTGTCGTCCAGCTGTATGAATTCTTTCAGGAAAATTCTCTGGACTTTAAAGTCGTCGCCTTGGTTGGAGGCACTGGCGTTGGAAAAACTTACGCAGGGAAAATTATAAAGAAACACTTTCCTCACACTCATAATATTTACGAGTACATCCCGCCGCTAGCTGACTCCATTCCTGAAGCCTATGACATTCTCTCAGCCTTGCACTCCAATTTGGTGGTCCTGGAGAATTTGAGGATTAAAGATCTCCAGGATCTTGTTTACTTTGTCAGGTATTTCTTCGAGCAGAAGAACAGACCGAAGGTCATTATTCTTGCGATGATCAATCCTGAGACTGTGGATTTTAATTTGAAGAAGTCCCTAGACTTGGAGATTAGCATCCGGACCATCGAAGACACTTTTTTTAAGGTTCAGGTTCCAGTTAAGGCTGTCGCTTTTCAAGTTTTGGAATCTCAAGCTCTGGAAGCTTGTGTTAGAGATGAAGCAAAGAAATTAAATTTTAAGATTAGTGATCTTCAAGTTGAAGAAGTTATGAAGAGTATCATTTCTTCACAGAGCGGCTGCAAAGGCGCTTATGCTAAAGTTCAACTTTATGTTAAGTGAAATAAATTATTTGATTAATTTTTTTTATCAAAAAATTATTTTGTTCATTTTTGATAATACATTAGCAGACATTTAAAAATAAAAAAATTTTTTGCTTTAAATTAAATTAAAAAAAAATAAATAATAAAGAAGAATAAAATAAATTTCAAGCAATAAATTATTTTTATATAAAACACGTAATAAAAATTCACTATAAATAATTAATTACTCCAGACAGGCAACGCGAAGAAAGTAATAATAGTACTTAATAAATAAACTGTATTAATTTTTCGCTTTAATTAAAGACCGCACATGAAATGATTTTTTTAAAGCCCATCCAAGTGTAAGTATTAACAAATAATATAACTTAAAAAAGTATTGAGTTGAAGAATAGTAATGACCATTGTTGTACTTTTTTTTTTTTTTTTTTTTTTTTTTTCTCCCAGGGTATAGACAAAACATTTCACTTTTTATTATTATATGAAGCCAACAACCGGGACGTCCCTTGGAATATTGTTGCGTGTCTATAAGTTTGATACCGCTGAAACTCATGAAATTGTAGGAAAGTATATTATTGCGTTACACATTATTACGTTCGTTCAGTTATGCAAAATGAAAAAAAAAATATATTTAACCAGAAGAAAGTTACTAGCTACTAAGTATCGCGTCCAAGATGTTGACAAAAAATAAACTGAGTCCTGGGAGCAAAGCACCGGTGAGATATTTACGAAGATATTAACCGGGACATAAATAATTGGGATTTTTAATAAACCGGAGGCTGTTTATTGCAAGCAGGGATAATTGTTTTAGATAATATTGGATAATCATACGCATAAATAAAATCTAATAATACTACGATTGATAACTAACAACATGTATTTTATAAATATGCGTATCTATGTATAAGTATCATTATAAGTAATTATTTTCATTTAAATATCGTTTAGGCTAAAATTACTTAATGTTTACCTGTTACATGTCTTAAATGATGTAACGGGTACGGACCACGGAATTTAAATTATAGAAATGCCTTTTTTTAGTCACACTTAATTGCTTTCAACTATTTTATATTACTAGCTATTGTACTTGTTTATATAAACATTTTTATTATTATTTCAGATTTAATATTACTCAATGGACTGTTTAATTGTTGGACACGCATTTCCTATATTTAATTCCGGCTTATGTTATGATTTACGATTTATGATTGTGAATATTAAAAGGATAATATAATAAAATAATAATGCAGAGCAAATTAAGGGAATTATAAGTGATAAGCCAGATATTATCATCTTGTTAACAAAACCGTATCTTTTAGATTTAAGATATCATTAAGCTATTCGCTCTTGTTTTATTGTACCGGAAAACTTTCACTAAATTTGTCTCTTATTTTTTTACTCACAGTAAATTCAATTTTGTAAAAAGTTTTATGACTTTAGTTGTTACAGTTTTTTTTTTTTTTTTTTTAATTAGTTGAGTCATTTCTTCTTTGAAAAATTTTTCGCTTACGTATAAATTACCTTTTTTTTATAAACATTAATTATTTTGGCTAAAAAAATTACAAATTTTTTATTATGAATTTTTGTCGGTATTTCTTCTTGAAATTTATTTTAAAGTAAAATTCTATTATTAATTATTAATTAATTTCCTTGAAATTTATTTTAAGAATTGTTGAAAAATATTATAATTTAAAAAAAAAATTTTGTTGTTTATAAATTACGCTGTTAATTTTACAATAATTTAATTTTAAGAAAAGAAGAAATCAAAATTTATAAAAATTTTTATAATGATTAAATTCTTAAAAATTTTATAATATTCATATTTATTTCTTCTTTAAAAAATTTAATTAAAAATTTCTATAAAAATAAAATATTAAAAATTTTTTTTTATGACTAAATTATTAAATATTCATATCTATTTCTTCTTTAAAAAATTTAATTAAAATTTTTTATCAATTTAGTAACAAGTACTTTTTTTTTTTTTTTTTTTTCAAGGAAGTATAATGTAATAATTTATTTAATAAAATGACAATGACTTTCATCATAAAATAGTTGATTAATATCCTTTTTTTTTCCAACAGATCAAAAGACCGAACAAAAAAATGACAATAACATAGACAAAGATGAGTGTTAGCTGGAGTGTTGGGCGATTAAGTAAATCTCGGTAGCAGACCATGACGTTGGGACAAAACTGATAGCCTCAGGTGGTACCAGAGAGCTTGGAGAAAGAGAGGAGCTCGTCAAAATTATAAAAGAGTGATCAAGCCTTGGCGAAGGGGCAGTTGCTTACAAGTTTGCCGCAAAGCAACAGCGTTTGGGGTACGTGTGTTTTCAAAATTATTACACTTTTATACTAATTAAAAAAAAAAAAAATTAAAAAAAGTGATTATTTTTTGTGAAGCTAACTTTTAAAAAATTAAAATTAGTGTGTGACAAATTATTTCACTGCATTTTTAAAATAAAAGTGTCATTTTAAAGTAATAAAAATTTTAATTCAAACATTTAATTAATTAATTTTGATGAAATTATTTTATTCCATGCAGTGAGATAATTTAAACCATAATAATAATTACTGTAAATGTAATTTCATAATATATAATTATTCTAACGCATAATATTATACAACTAATTTTTTAATAAATGCAAGTTGTTCTTTGTCTATTTCCCCGCGGAGCAATTATGTATGTAAAAAATTTTATAAATATTTTAATTTAAATTTTATAAAAATTTTTAATTAAATTTTCTAATAAAAAAAAAAAAATTACCTTATATTAATTAAGTTAGATAATTAATTGCTTCGACAGTTGTAGCTTTCCACGCGGAAAACATTTATCGAAGCGATTCCATTTTTTATTAACGTTTAACTTTTTACTTAGCAATCATTGACCATATATATAAATTATTTTTTCTATATATATATTATTATTATTATTATTATTATTATTATTAAAAAAAAAAAAAAAAAAAAAAAAAAAAAAAAAAAAAAAAAAAAACCACTAGATCACTAATAATATACGTCAATACTATTCTTAAGGAGAGCGCATTACAATTCAAATTCGTTAATGCGTGTCGGGGTCAAGTTACCCTCAACCTGCTCATCAGTTAAATATTAATACACTTTACTAATATTCCGCATTTATCAGGTGTCATCTTAAAACTTGAGCCCTCTTGAATACAAATTGCTGACGAATAATGCAATATAAGCATTACCAGTTGAACTTGATGGTTTCATCATTTTATTTATTTGTCAAGGATAGTTTTTCTAATTAACATTTATTCTGTACTAGTAAAAAGCCGCTGGAGATAGTTTTTGCGGCATTCAAATTTCATCCCAAGGATAACCAGAATTTATTTATTTTTTTTTAAACTTGTTATTCTTCCAAGAATTTAGTTTTCTTCTTTTGTTTGTTTGTTTTTTTTAATTGCCTGAAAAATTTAATTTCCTATTATGACTTAATAATTAACAACAAATAACAATAAATTACTTGCAATAAAAATTTATAAACTTACAAATATTGTTTAACAATAATAATAAATTTTGTAAAAAATTATAAATTTTAAATTCCGTTCAAAAATTTTTAATATTTTCTATCAAATAAATTTTAAATCCAACTTTTGAATTATTAAAAAATTTTTTCGCTGCCAAAAAGAGACTTTAATGAATAATAAAGCAACCCGGAAGAAAAGGTAAACATGACCTATATAAAACAAGTGTGATTAGCTGAAATGAGTTATTAACAACTATCTAATTTAATTAAAAAAGTAGTTATTAAAGTAATATCAATAGTTTATATCTCTCGTAAGAGTAAAAACCAAAGGCCTAGTGACTCAGAGAAGAAAGATGGGTGAACAACCCATACTTGATATCCACTCGACATATAATCGTTATATAACTGGAGAAAGTTATTACGAAAGAGCTAATACGAGTTAAACCGTTTATTTCTTCCACATCTCCATCTCTACCTCCATGCAGCATAACATTACTCCGGAGCGAGATATTACGCGTACATTATATTATCCATTGCATGTTATATCATTCGATTCTGTAAATATTACGTTAGATTATTACAAGTTATTATTTTTTAATTTCTTTCAAGGTTTTCCTTTCTTTGCGGACGTAATTTGATGTAATATTTGATATGTAACACTTCGCTTATCTTCTTCGGTCAGTCTGTAAAATATAAAATATAATGTATAAATTTTTTATGTATATTTATAATATTAATTAGACACCTACCAGAAAGGATAAAAAAATTTTTCGAGGTCACATTGACCCAGGGAAAGTGAAAGTGAGCAGTTGGTCCGGCGACGTTGACCTACATCACTTTCTTTGTTTCCTTGACATAACATATAACATCTAGACATATATATATATATATATATATATATATATATATATATATATATATATATATATATATATATATATATATATATATATATATATATATATAATGAAAAAGGAATCAATTGTAGATGGTTATAAGCTACTTACTTTTTTTTTTATCGGCATGAAAGTAAATAATCTATATTATTTAAAGAGATTCCCATTCTTTATAGTCACTCATCAAGATAAATGTCTAATTCCTTTGTTTGCATTTCAGTTAACTAGATTCCATTAAATCTCGTTCATTTCTTGATTAAAAATGGGTTTCGGAGAAGGTATCAAATGGGTTACTGAGCCAGATACTTACGTTTGCAAACTGTCTAAAGAAACTCAAGAAGTCGCCAAGGAGGAATTGAGGGAAGATGAATCAAGACGCAACACTGCTCTGGAACAAATGCGTGATTATATTATGCGGAATGAGCGCATTGAAAATTGCCGTCTTGGTGAGTTTGTAAACAGAAAAAAAAAATCATTAATTTAATTTTTAATTTTTAATATATTTCTATGATATTAAAATTAGCAGACATTTTCAAATTTTCTAAATGTCAAATATTTTCTTTAATAAAAAAATTATAAAAATTTTTAGACGGCTAATTTAATTTCAATTAAGTATATTTCTTATTGTAAATAAATAAATAAAAAAAAATTATTACTTCCAGATGCTCAATTTCTTCTTAGATTTTTGAGAGTTAAAAAATTCAGCGTACCAATGTCTCAGGAAGCTGTAGAAAGATATTTATTACTGAGGCAAGTTTATCACCCAGCTTTTAATAACTTGGATATCAACGAGCCTAATATGGATGAGTTGCTGTCACTTGGGTACGTTTTTAGTTGACATTTCTTCTTATACAAATAATTGATTATTTCAATTTCACTTTTAAGGTACATTTTTGCTGCACCGGGCCGTGATGCAAATGGCCGCCGGGTTATTATTACCAGACCTGGTAAAATCATTGTCATATAAATTTTTTTTAATTTTAATTGAATATTTGTGCTTAAATAATTGTTTTTCCAGGAGTTTTTGATCCATACAAATATACCAACGTTGACATGTGCAAAATCCACGGAATTGCTTATGAAACATTAATGGAGGACGAAGAAAATCAAGTGCGTGGATTTTCACACTTCGCAGATGGCGCTGGAGTTGGATTCCCGCATATTACTTTGTTTACACCGCGTGAAGCTGTTCGCATTGTTAAAAATGGCGAAGTAAGTGTCACTTTTAATTAAATTTCGGTATTATTTATTTAATTTAATAGTAAAATTAATTATAAATACATTGATAAATTAAAATCATTGAGTATTATGTAAATAAAGAGATGTCAGATCTTTCACTTTTGTTTGTTACGTTGTTGGTTAATCAGCTCACCAAGGACACTCACATAATCCATGAATATGTTACACAAATTAATAAAAAAAACCGGTTTCAATATCCGGGCTTGAGATTATTCAGTGATAAAATTTCGGATTGTTAGGAAACGGAATTTATTAGTTAGATATTTAGAAGTTGGACAAATAAAAAGGTGAAAGTCAATGGAGTAATTTTTTATTTTATTTTATTGCAGCGCACTATTCCAATGAGGCACAAAGTGGTCGTCGGAATAAATGTCCCGAAAAAACTGCAGTACGTCCTTGATTTTGGGATGTCCCTGGTGTCTGACAAGATTAAGAAGCGCGTGACTTTGTACGAAAATTTGGAAGAAGCTATCGCCAAGGGAATGGACACCAGCATGTTGCCGAAAGAATATGGCGGTAAAATGCCCATGAAAGAGATGATTGGTAAGTCTTTTTATTTCATTAGATTGAGCAATTGATTGCTCTGAAATTGAAATAAAATTCTGTTGAAATTTTTTAGTTAAATAAATTTAATTATTTATCTGTTTTATCTTGATTAGAACTTTGGAGAAAGGAAGTTTTAGAAGCACGACCAATTCTATTGAGAAATGACAAAATGAAAGTACGTATTAATATGTACTCGGAAAAAGCACGCGAAGGAGCTGTTTCGGCTTTGAAACAAGGCTTGGGCTGCGGCGATTTGAATTCCGGTGACTCAACGATACACGGGCTCAGTGGATCTTTTAGAAAATTAGAAGTTGATTGATTTTATTTATTAGTTTTTTTTTTTTTTTTTTTTAAATTAAATTATTTTTAATTTCGATTAGGAAGGTTTTTAATTTAAAAATTTTTTTTTCTTCGTGAAGAAATAGGTTTCAAAGTTTCTCAAAAAATTATTTTAAATAAGGTGATGTTTAGTTTTAGTTATAAATATTTCATTTATTTTATTAAATAATTAAAAAAATAAACTAAAATTAGCCGACATTTTTTTTTAATAATTAAATTTCAAATACTTGAAAAAAATTGAACTATAATTTTTCATCTACAAGTTAAAATTTTTTAAATAAAAAATTTATTAAAATTTTCACGTGTCGGCTAATTTAATTTTAATAAAAAAAGTTGAAATAATTTACTAGTTTTCAGAAAAAACTTGCACAAGATTTTTTTTTTAAATTCCACTAGAATTTTGTAGAGTTTGTAATTTTGAATTATAAAAATAATAATAATAATAATAATAATAATATCAGACATAATAATTATTATTATGATCCTATTTTGTCCACATTCCTGATAATTATGAATGATAATTTTTACAATGTTATAAAAATAAAATTAATTATAATTTATTTACAATAAGGCTAACAATGGCCTAATCGGCTTAGACATATTATTTAAGGCTTAGATTTTATTAAGAACTATCCTCTGAATCAGTAGTGTCCCAACCGTTGTGAATTTTTCCTTGATCTCTAGATTTTCTTCTTATATCTTCTTTAAATTTCTTCTCCAATTTATTTTCCTTCAACTCTCCATTTTCTTTATCCTTATCACAGCGTTTCTTCTTTTTAGAAGAATATTCATGCCTAGATTGGGAAGAATGTCTCCTAGATTTCTTCTTATCCCTCCTGGAACTCCTACCCTTAGAATGTCTTTCAGACCTGGAGCCTGGAGTTTCAGACCGCCGCCTAGATTTCAGTCTCTCCTTTTCTTCCTTCAAGTTAATAGCTTCCACATCGACTTCCGGAGACTCAGACCATCGCCAGTTGCGATGAGTGTCTTCTCTTCTCCTGGATTCTTCCAGGAGATCCATCCTGTCTCTGCGGCTGCTGGTGGACTCCCTGTCGACCCTAATAGGGCGCCAAGGCGGACTCTTGATCTCGTACTCGTCTCCGGGGTTCATAAAAGCGTGGATAAAATTGCAAGCCCGACCCTTGGGGCAGTGGAACATCCCGCAGATGGCGTTCCTCCAGGAGGCAATATTAGCAAACTCGCAATTAATTTGCCTTCCAGCGTACCAGCGACTCCGGAGCTTCCTCCAGGCTCTGGCAGCTTCGCGCTCAGTCTCGTACTCGACGTACAAATTTCCTCTGAGGTGGATGTCGCTGTTGAAGCAACACTTGAGCGTCCTGATCCTACCGAAGCTCTCCAACTCAGGCACTACGTCCTTGTAAAAGTCTCTAAAGTGCTTGCGCGTTTCCGAAGACTCAAACTCCAGTCCCACATCGGTGTCATACTCATTGGAATTTTTTTCCAGCGAAAAGTGCGAGTAGAAGCCCGGAATCAGGATCACTTTGGTCAGGGATTTTCTTTGGTGGTTCCTGGAACACGCGTCGCCATATTTGCAAGCTCCAGTTTTGGTGAAGAACACGCACGGCTCCTTTGTTGGGTGCGTGTCGCTAGTTAACCTCAAATATTCAGGAGTTCTCGCTCCAGTGTCTATGTAATCATTTATTTCTTTTTCTAATTGGACTTGCCTGTTAATTTCCTCGTCCTGCAGCCGCTTTATTTCTTCACGCTTCTTTTTTAGTGCTTCTTGCTTTTCTTCAAATTCTTTTCTTATTATTTCTTCTTGGCGCTGCTGTTCCGCTCGGGCGCGTGCTTTGCGCTCTTGAGATTCTTGCCATTCTTTTTGAGCTCTAACCTAAAATTTTATTTAGAATAATTAGTTAATAAAACACTAATAATAATTAATCATTTTTAGCATTTCAATTATTAAGAAAAAAATTTTATAAAATAAAAAAAAATTAAATTCAAGTCAGCTGATAGCTGACAATTTATTATTTTTTATAATAAATTAATTACAATAAAAAAATACTTAAAAAATTTTCCACTAATAAAATTTGTTCCAAAAAATTGCATTTTTTATTTATTTTTTTTTTTTAATTTTTAAATGTCAATTTTTTTTGCCATAATTTATTTGTTAAAAAATTCTAAAAATAATCAAATCTGCTAAATTAATTTTTAATCCTCAAAGAAGAAACTAAAACTAACCTCATTTTCCAGCCATTGCTTCTCTTGTTCCGCCAACTCCTCCGCTTCCTTTCTCTCTTTCTCCTCTTGCAACAATTTCTGTTTAAGAAGCCAGTTCAAATATCCCGCGCTTCTCTCGAGCGCCACCTGCAGCTGTTTCTCCTCGGCATCTCTCAGCTGAGCGGTTTTCCGTCTCACCCGTTTACGTCGTTCTTTTTTAACAATCTTTCTCCATTCCTTATGACGCAATTTAACTTTTTCACAATTATATTCTTCCATAACACATCATTTATTATTATCACTCGTTATTATTTATAAAAAGTAAATAACAAACTTTTAACCAAGTTAATTTACCACCCATAACAACATTTCGTGGCTCATGTGCTTTTATGACAGCCATCTTTTTTTTATTCCGGTCTTCGGTTCTTTTTTTATTTCTTCCCAGCCGGTATTACAGATTTTAAACAATAACCAAAAAATTTAATCAACATTTTTACATTTCTTCTTTAATGTTTTTTTAAAATTAATTTTTATTTTTATTTTTTAATCTAAAAGTGATTAAAAAAAAAAAATGTTTTTAATTATTAATAAATAATTTTATAAATTATTTCAGGTGAAGAAATGATGAAGAAAATTTTAAAAGACCAAGAAAATAAATTACCAAAAGTGAAATGTAAGTAAAATAATTGTTAATTATTAAAATCACTGATGAAAATTAAATTAGCCGACGTTTAAAAATTTTTAGAATTTTTTTTTTTACTAAAAAAATAAAATTGACATTTATAAATTTTAAATAACTATAAATGCAATTTTTTAAAAATAATTTTCAATGTCTGCCAACTTCAGTGTCATTTGTTTTATTTTTTTTATTAAATAAATTTGCTTCAAAAAATTGCATTCTTTACTTATTCAATTTTTTAGATGTCAATTTTTTTTGCCATAATTTGTTTTTATTAAAAATTTTTTAAAATGTTCTAATTTAATAATTAAAAAAAATTTTTTTTAATTAAAAACTTTGGCTAACTTTAGTGTTACAAGTCACTGGCCTACTTTTGACAGCTCATGGTCAAGATCAAGGTATGAGTATATAAACCAGTAGAAATGGAAGGAAGAAAATACATATTAAAGAAATAGGTGGAAGAGAGGGAAAAAGAATCCTCTGTAATGAATCCACGTCAGGCATATTCCCGTTATTTCTCAGGTACTGACGTGTGTTTACGGTTGCAACTTACCTGTGCTGTTGTTTAACGGATGCCTAGCCATTAGTGAAGTAACAAGAGGTGAGATACAGTTTACTACTCTCCTTATATACTATATCTATGTATATATAATCACCTGAGTGTGCATTTGACATAAAACATTTGGTCTAACAAATACTACTTACAATAGTTTTAATGCAGTTTAAAAATGCCGACTTAACATACTCGTGACTACGTGTCATTTTTCTCAGTGACAAAACTACGTTTCAGTGTGTCAAAAATATTTAAAGACCTTTCCAAGGTCACGGAACTGAAAAATAAATTTTATTAATTAAAAATTTATGTGAAAATTAAAATTGAAAATTTTTTTTATTAAAAAATACTGACTTGGTGTAATTTAATTATTTTTATTTCAGTTTATCAGTTAAAATGGAGCTGACAAACGGAACAAAGGAGACCACAAACAAAGTACATTCAAACGGAACTATTATACCGGAAAAAAAATTAAAATCAAAATTCTGGGCCTACTTCTGGTGGGTGTTTGGCGGGATTTTTGGAGCACACCACCTGTACCTTGGCCGTGACGCTCATGCTTTTATTTGGTTAACGACTCTAGGAGGGTACTTTGGAATCGGTTGGTTAAGAGATTTGCTAAGAATTTCTACCTACGTCGATGACGTTAATAATCATCCGCATTTTGTGGAAAGCTTCAAGCTTTCAGTCAGGCACAATAGAAAGGTAATTAATTTATAGTTAAATTAAAACAGTTCTAAGGACGTTTAAATTAGCTGTTAAAATTAAATTGGCTTTATCTAGAAAATTATTTTTAATAAATTCCATTAAAAATTTTTTAGAGCTTCTAAACATGGAATTTTTTTAATATTTTATTTGTTAAAAAATTTCTAAAAATTATCTAAATTTTGCTTTTTTAAATAATAACTTTTGTAAAATTGCACTGTACTTTTTTAACTACTGACGGCTTTAAAAATATAAGCTCATCCCGGCGTTACACTCATCAAGAGCTTTCATTTGAGTACCCACATGCATTTTTAATATATTTTTCATATATACATATATGTAATATATATATATATATATATATATATATATATATATATATATATATATATATATATATATATATATATATATATATATATAAATATATAAAATATATGAAAAATTGATGTGGGTATTCAAATGAAAGGTCTTGACAAGTGTAACATCGAGATGAGCTTATATCAATAATTCATGACAATCCTGGAGACAAAATCCTACTTTTTCTCTTAATAATATAAATTTATTTCCAAACTCCAATAAAAAAAATTTTTTTTTCCAGCCAACGTTTTCGACTGTAAGATTTATTGGTGCTTTGATAGTCGGATACTTCTGGGGCTTGTTACTCTGGTCAGCAATTCCTCAGGATGAAATTCACGGGTACAATTTACGGCCTCTGATGATCTTTGTGCCTCTAGCAGTCGCTCTAGGTAAATTTTCAACAAGATATTAAATAATATAAATTTTAACCAATTTACTTAGCAATTAAGTTATTGTTATCTCTTACGATAACGATAAATATTCATTAGTTATAATTTATGATACCTACATGCATGCACTATTTGCTCTGATGAGTAACGAGTAATTAAAAATAACAATTGCAGGTGTGTGGGTGATAGGAAACATCGGTAGAGAGCAAGGGTCTCTCTGGCTGACTCTGGCGTGCTCGTACCTGATGTACCCGACACTCTACTACATCGGCGATGACAGTACCTGGTTGAGTTTGATGGTCGTTGTAGACGCTCTGGTCTTCGACACTTTCAGCAAACAATGGAGACTCAAGCCTCGGGAAAAAAAATCGGTGGGAAAACGGGTCATTACATTTTCTCTGGCTCTTGCGTTGTACTTGGCGCTTTGGACGAGCTACTTCTACTTCAATGCTGTTGTTACTGACAGCGAAGGGGAAGAAATTAAATTATCTGAGGCTGTTAAACATTTTTTTACTTCTCCGATGTGGTTGGATTTAAAAGTAAGTTTATTAAATAATTAATTTTGTTAAATTGCACTATAGTTTTTTAAATATTAACGTTTTTAAAAATATAAGCACATATCGGTGTTACACTCATCAAGAGCTTTCATTTGAGTACCCACATGCATTTTTTATATATTATATATATATATAAATATATAAAATATATGAAAAATTGATGTGGGTAGTCAAATGAAAGGTCTCGACGAGTGTGATGTCGGGATGAGCTTATATCTTTAAAAATGTCAATAGTTCTCAAGATACAAACTTAATTATGTATCCTGGACACAAAATTTTTTTTATTCATGACACTTACTAATTTTTATTCCTGAATTAATAAAATATAAATTAAAATTGTCGGTTTCAGACAACTCTATGGGCTACATGGGAGCAAGTGAAGAATCAAGGATTCTGGGCAACATGGCAACAGTTAGTAGACATGTCAGATTTACGTGGAGAAATGAACGCTTACAAAGTATGTATAAAATAATTTATTATAAATATTTATAATCTATAATTTCAAAACTCCATGTAAATATATATATATATATATATATATATATATATATATATATATTCTCATACTTATACATAATTGTCTTAGGTTTTAGAACTTTCTCAAACAGCGTCAGAAAGTGAGATCACATCTAAATGGCGAATGTTATCCAAAGAACATCATCCCGACAAAGTAAAGGGTTCTGCGGAAGAGCGTAAGGCCGCGCAAAATCGATTCATGGAAATTCAAGAGGCTTACGAAATTCTCTCGAGCAAAAAGAATCGACGGCAACGTAAAAATCGTCGGAACGGATGATTTTAATAATATAGTCTTTCCATTAAATCAATAGTCTTCAATCAATGACTCTGCGCTTTGCGCACTACAAAATTATTTTTTTATCATAATTATTTTAAATAGACTTATAATATTGTAAATTTATTATTATTTAAATTTTAAATATAGTTTATAATTTATATTTAAAAATAAAATTACTAAATTTTTTTTTTCGCGGCGTTGAAAAAATTTTAGAGTTAAATTAAATATTAAATATTAAGTTTTATCATAAATTTTGATTTGATATTTTTATATTTTTTTAATAACTAAAAATAATAAGATTGTAAATATTTACAGCGCGGCTCTGAGTAATTTCGTTGGTCAGTCGTGAGTCTGAGAAAATATTGTGAAAGAGTCTTTTTTACACACCGGGAGTCGTGTATTAAAATCACTTTTATAGTGATTACTTTTATTTAAAAATAACCGCTTATTTACGTCTTACGTCTTACGTCTTACCTTCGCCCGCCCACGAGCAAGTATATCTGGAATACTTATATTTTTATCGCTCAATACTGGTGCTCCGTCAATTCCACAGCAGTTAATGGCAAGTAAAGAGCTCCTTAGACGCTACTTGGTTTTCTTCTTCGTACGGGCTGGTTTCTTCGAGCCATCTAGTTTGTCTCCGTAGTTCAGCTCGCACTTGTCCAGGATCTCCAACGGCGCGACTAAAGTCACTCTGAAAGTCAATCAGATTTTTATTAAAAAAAAATTTCTTTATAAAAAAATTATTTTGCAGATATTTGATAATTTTTTGTAAAAAAAATTAATAATGTTATTTTTTTTAAAATAATTTTTAGAATAAATTTATTTGTTAAATAAAATTAAAAAATTGTTAAATAATTGCTAATTTTAATTTTATAAAAAAATAAAAATTAATTTATCAAATATTTTAAAATTTAAATAAATTTTTAAATTAATAAATTATGGAAAAAAAAAATTGACTTGTAAAAATTAAAAAAAATTAAAAATACTTTTTTTTAAAATAAATTTGTTTGTTAAAAAAATTTTAAATTGTCAAATAACTGCAAATTTAAATTAAAAAAAAAAAAAAAATAAATGCCAAATCTCTACCTCAGCTGGGGAATATTAAGTGGCTTAATAAAATTTTTAACAGGCGTGTCTCCAGGTTTGGGAAGAGCAGGCGAGCTGGCACAGAGCGCAGCATTGGTGAGCTGAGACACCAAGGAGAAGCTTTTGTCAGACCCAACACTGCGAAAGACTCGCTTAAGCTTCGATTTGAACCCGGATGACGCAACCGGAACCGGCAGAACCTGCAAATAATTCAGTTTAATGTCAGGATTAACGACCGGAAAGGTTCAAGGGTACCTTTCCTTGGAGGACCTTCGCCGCGAGCTCGGGCTCGCTTCCCCAGCGGCAGGAAGTCTTTTCCATCAATCGATGCCTCGTGAAGCGCTCGATTACGTCAGCACACACATGCCGGCCGCAAAATCGCGCCCATTGCTCCGCTTTATATCCTCGGCCGTGGTCTCGCAGGGTTGGATTAGCTCCTAATTAAATTAACAATTATTATTTAAATTAAAAAAATTTTTTACTATTTAAAATTTATTTTATTTTAATTTCAATTTTAATTAAATAAAAACCTGCAAAGAGAAGAACTTTGGCGCACTTGGTCCGTCCTTGCAGCGCGGCTTTCATTAGCGGAGTGAAGCCTAAAATATTTCTTGAGTCTAATTGAATGTTTGTACATTTTTGAAATAAAATATTTAGACACTCTGCTTGTCCTAAAAATAAGAAAATAAATTATGAATTAATTTAATTAATATAAAATAAATAAATAAATATTAAATTAATCAATTTAGGAATTTTTTAATAAAAAAAAAAAAAAAATTGTAAAATTAATTAATTTAAAAATTATTTAAGGAAAAAAAAATTTTTAAATTCATTTACCAGCTTGAGCAGCGAAATGAAGTGGAGTGTTTCCTTCGTTGTCTGGAATATCAACGTCTGCTCCAGGAAAATTGAGAACCATTTCTAATAATTCTCCGGCACCATTACCAGCCATATAACTTATTGCAGTCTGTAATAATAATTAAATAAAAATTTTAGTGTGTGAATACACTAATTGTAATTATATAATAATATATAGGGCCTCTATTAAGTATTATATTTTTTTTAATGATATAATTCTTCTGGGGTTTATCTTCCGGTCATATTTAATCTGGATTTTCTGAATACTCATACAAAGTATTGAGTATTATATCATTATTAATTAATTTTTTTTTTTTTTTATTAAATAATTTTTTAAGAAATATAAGATGTATAAATTTCTGGTCTGATGTGAGAAAAATTTTTAATTGAAAAAAATTAGTGAAGAAATAGAAATTGTTAGATTTAATTTAATATTTCAAATTTAAATAATCCAAATTGGGCGAATAAAATTTATCGACTATTTTTCCAAATAGATCTGCGACATCGGGGTTAGTGAAGTTGCTTTACAGTTTACGGAATTGTACGGTCAAGGTCTTCAACATTCCGTAAGATCTTGGTTTTATTTAAATAAACACAAAGTAAAACTTTAACGACACAAGGAGTTGAGTAAAGATCGTTAATAGAAGCATAACAATTATAATCTAACAGCAAATATGTGGTATTTAAATAAAAAGTTTTTAAATGAAACCGACGATTGTTTTTACAACAATCCGATTGTTTTGAGTAAACTTATTATACCATAGTTTTTTTTTTCTTTATTATTTAGCTCAGAATAATATTAAAAGTGTTTTTATAATCAGCGGTATTTAAACGTCTGGCGTTTGACCATGTGTACAATGTCATGATTTAAATTTTCCAGTCTGAGTAATTATTACTAGAGAATAATATACAAATATTTATAGAAGAAGAAATCTATAAATATATCTTCACTCTAATAGTTAAATAATAATAATAATAATAATAATAATAATAATAATAATAATAATAATAATAATAATAATAATAATAATAATAATAATAATAATAATAAATGTTGATTTAATTTTTAACAGAGATTTAAATTTGATCTATCTATCATTTCTTCACAAGTCAAGGAAAAAAAGTAACAGCTCGTGAAATTGATCGCGTGACGCTTACAACACTACTAGTTACAGGGGAAACTATAATAATTTACGTATCGATTTCTACTTGATAATACATACACACGCGAGGATTAATAAAAATCTTCAATTGCCTTTTGACTTTTCCCAAACATAATCTATATCTATATCTATACCCATATTTACTTTAGCTAATTGATTGTCAATAATTACCCGACCACTCGTGTCAGTTAGATTCACATCAATGGGCTCCAAATTGGATCTCTGGATCCTTGAAATAATATCACTGAGCGCTAGTTCATCGGCTTCGCGAGCCGCTTTTAACAGCAACTGATTCATATTTTCTCGGCTAATTTCCAGCTTCTTTAACGGCAATTCCAAGTTTTTAATATCTAAAAAAATATTTTTATTTTAGTACAAAAAAAAAAAAAAAAAAAAATAATTATAAAAAAATTTTGTTTACCTCTTAGAACACCTTTGTGATAAACTTTGGCTTCATGAACAGCTGGTTTACGCGTACGCAGTCGTTTAGCCACGAAGCTCGTATCAGAGCTAAAAGACACTGACTTCTTAACTGCTCTTGGATTATTATTATTAAAATGAATCCTCGAGTCTTTTTTAACATCAGCGCTACTCAAATTTTGATAACTGCTCGCTTTGATAACTCCGGTCTTTTTAAGAGCTCTGATAACTTCTTTATCCCCGGGTTTGTAAACCAGCGTCGTAGATTTCTTCAGTATTCCATCGGTGGGTATTTTGCCAGGTGGAATCGCTCCCAATCCTGCAACAGTTGTAGTTGTACAACTAAATAACGTCAGTGGTATCAATGACGCCCAGCCCTGACCCAACTAAATATACTCCTGGCGTCAACATTCAGGAAATAACACGTTTTCAGTGTTTGACTTGGCAGTACCTCCAAATTTCAAAAATTAACAACTAAAACTAACCATCCAATTATAATTATTAAGTCATTGACTTGCCTTCTTTAACGGATTTATTCTTGAGGCTCCGCGACCTAGAACTTGATTTATCTTCGGCCCTTCGTTCCCAATTGCTGGAAGACTTTTGGTTTATTCTTCCTTTGGTGTCTTCTCGCCCGTTTACCAGCAACTCGTTCGGATGAGTTTTTCGACGTGAAGAGTAGGAAGAAATCGGAAAACAATCCTTGGAGGTTTCGCGGATCGCGAAGAAGCCACGAGACGCGACGATGTAGTCTGGAAGGTTACACGAAGATGATGAAGACTTGCTGGGGCGTTTGGTCTTGTGTTCTTCAATTATACGATGAACTTTCTGGAATTTTTAGGTCAGTAATATTTAATATCATTAATTCAATTTATCAAAATTAATCAATCATTTTTGGAAAAGAAGAATATACACTGGCAAAAAATTAAAAGAAGAAATCTTTGATCATGTTAAATTTATTCAAAGAAGAAATAAAAAAAAATTAACTTGAATAAAAAGAAGAAATATTTATCAAAAATTTATTCAAGCCGAGAAAAAATTTTTGATGAAAAAAAACATTACATACATTGATAAAAAAATTAATTTGAATGAAAAGAAGAAATCTTAAAATTTACTTAAAGAAGAAATGTTTAACCTCTGAACTTTTTTATCAGTATTAAAGCAAGAATTTATTAAAGATGCAGTCGTTGATGGTGAAGACTAAACTGGTGTTATCACAAAAGTAATAGCAAGTGGTTGGACTTGTATTAGACTTACACTTAAGCTTACTCTGGTTGACTGACGTGACTCGACAAGTAGAGAGTCAAAAGTCTATCGTACGATGTAATGTAAAGAGCAGTATAATGATAATATTATATCAAGTAGAGGCAAGTTGTAAGTGTACGAATAGACTTATGAGACAGAGGATCTACGTATAAGTGTAAGTACGTTAACTTTAGCTTGGCTTTACTAAACTTTATATTAATACAGTTTACATATTACTATTGCATTGCATTTAGTTAGATAGAACTTACTTGATGAGTGGTGGGCTCGACATAAGTGGGGAGTCTTTGACCACTTCTGGCCGGGACGTTGATGATGCTCTCCCGATGGTGCGTTAAGCCAGATACTGAACTCCATCTTCGTCCGGTCGTCGTACTTGTTTCCATCATTGAATTCTGCTGACGACAAACAATTCATGGTCATTTTATTCATTTTAGTCATTTTAGTCATTTTAGTCATTTTATCTACACTTACTTCTATATATTATATATCTAAGCAATATATTATTTATCTATTGTATTCTGCTGCCGTGGATAAATCACGTTTAGTTATTGTCAAGGAATTATTTAAATTACCAGTGTAATGAGTAATAACTGGGTGATCAATTGCTGGGTATTCTCATGACAGGATCTATCTTGTAGTTTCGCAAACTCTGATTTCTGATGTGTCATTTTGTCAAGTAAGTATTTTTATTTTATTTTTTTTTTGCTTCAAGTGGATTTTTTGATTATTTTTTTTTTTTAGCTCAAGATTAGATTATTTTAATAGTGGAGCAGAGTAATGAGAATTATTTGATTAATAATCATAAGGATGATAAGTTGAGAATGTTTTTTAAATTCGATATTCATTGGGGTACTTTTTTTTCGTGAAAAAAATAAGCTAAGTTTAGAATATCGATACGGAGTAAACTTAAATTTAATACGAAATCATGTAAAGCTGAGAAGAATAACAAACTTTCAATTTCTTCAACAAAAACATGTTCCTAGAAAATTCGTGAATTATGTATGATGACAGCTGATGATTTTCAAAATTTTTTTTTACTAATTAATTACAGCAATTATTTATTTAAATTATTTTTTCTTTAAATTTCTTTTTATGACAATAAAGTTGATAGACATTACAAATTTTTTTAGAATTTTATATTAATTCAATTTTTATAAAAAAAATTTTTTTTTTAAATTTCACATGTAAAAATTAATAAAAATTTTTTTATTGCAATTAATTCGTTAAAAAAATTTTTAAAATTGACAGCTGATGGCTAATTTTAATGAAAATAAATTTTGCAGAGGTTTGATAATTTTTTTTAACAAATAAATTATGGCAAAAATAAATTAGGAAAAAAAATTGACATTTAAAAATTTTTAAAAATTAAAAATTCATTTTTGGATCTAATTTTTTTAAATAAATTTTTATGATCATTGTTTTGGTCTTTTCGAAGTTCAAATAAAATAATATCAAAATTAAAAAATTATAATTATTATTTTTATCTAAAAATTTTTAGAATTTTTTTTTTATTAAAAAATTATTTAAAAAAAAATTAAAGAAAAAATTTTTAAAATTACATGTGCAATTTTTTAAAAATACTTTTTTGTTCTAATTTAATTATTAAAAAAAAAATTTTTAAAGTCGGCTAACTTTATTATTAAATTTAATATAAAAATAAAAATTATCCTGAACAATTAAAAAAAAATATTTTTGAGGGTAATCAGAAGAAAGAGGTCAAGAGTTTCTCGTTCGGATGTATAAATTACTTCACGGAAATGTTTGATGATTAGATACCGTGCGTGATTAACCCGACGTTGATTGAGCAAGGTGAAGGGTTGAAGCAGCATTGGAACGTGTCAGTAAATTTAATTACACTCTTTAAAAACATGTCATGTCAGTAATAAGCAGTAGACAGTAAGCGTGTAATTTTTATTAATCTGAATCTGAAATAGCCTTTTGTTGACGCTATTAATTAAATATTATTTTTTCTTCAGCCGTACTTGTGTGTAAACATTGAAAACTGGGAGCAGAGGCTTGACTTGTCTCCAGAGATTAAAGCGAGGGTGTAATGTGACAAGCCAAAGTGAAAGATAATACTCTCGAGTGGTGTATGCTCCCGAGTGTGTACATACATTTATGTATATTAAAAGTATACAGCCGAGTAAACTACCTTTCGTGCGAGCTTCCAAGGTCAAGCTTTATACTTGCAGATCAACTCCTTAAATTAATGCTAAATTTCCTTTTATTCAGGAGTTAATTATAGCCATCATCCATTTGGATTAATTATTAATAATTAATGTCTAGGTGCATTTATTATTTTTTTTTTAAATGTCACTATTTTTTATTTTAATTTTAGATTTTTAATTAGCCATTTTTTTTATTTCTTCACTTATTTATTTATTTTTTATTAATAAAATTATTACAAAATAAAAAAAAATTTTAATTTGTAAAAAACTTGAAAAACTACAAGTGCAATTTTTTAGTTATTATTTAATAAATATTATTTTTATTTATTAAATTAGAACTTAAAATTATTTTTAAAAAATTGAACTTATAGTTTTTTTAATTTTTTACAAATTACAATTTTTTTTAATAATTTTTTAAATAAAAAAAATTTTTAAATGGCTAATTTTTTATTTTTTTTATCAATTAAATTACAAGTAAAAAATTCCATGTATAATTTTTAAAAATTTTAACGTCTGAAATTTTTTTAAAAGAATTTTTTTAATACAAAAAAATTCTTCGGATAATTTGATTTTAATTTATTAATTTATTTTTTTTTTTTTTTTTCAGAGATTTCTCGAGAATAATTTTCAAATAAATAAATAAAAGCAAACAGCAAAAGCGAGTAGACCAAGATACGATTAAGATTACTTGCGACCTATTACTTATATTCTTATATATAAAGAACAAAATTTATCACCGCGTCGACTTTGCCGAGGATGTACACGTAGGCTTTTTAATCAAATGACAAAGAGAATAGATTAGAATAGATATATTGAGTTAAATAAAGCGAGCAAATGAAGGAGAGGGAAATACATATCGTCATTGGTCGCTTTATTTATAAATAACTAAAATCATCAGCGTAAAAATTTACGTAAATCTCACGATGATCACTAGTTTTCTCAACTCATTATTTTACAACTAAATATTTTATTTTTATTTTCAGATTGAGAAACTGTTTACCCTCGTGGTTAAAAATTATTATTGAGTAAATAATTTTATTTACCTGTTTTAAATTCTGGCAGTCGGAGACGCGGTTCAAAACCATCCCGTGGGTGTTTATCCTTCTGAGCTAAACCGTCTACTGGAAAAAAGTTTAAATTGTTGTAAACTATCCTCCGGATCACGCAAGCGCGGATTATGTCCAGGTGCGAGGCGGTGATACCTGCCTGGAACGTTATCTACACCTTTTTAGTGTGCTGCATTACTTGTGTGTGTGTTATTGCACTTGTAATCTGTGAAATCACTTAACAGATCTAGAAATCGATTGCTGAAAATTTTAAGAAAAAAATTACTGAATTTTTTTTTTATAAAAAAAAAAAAAAAAAAAAATTATTGGATTTTTTTTTAAATAAAAAAAAATGAATTTTTTTTTTAAACAAAAAAAAATTACTGGAGGTAAATTGAGGAAGAAAATTGAGAATTAATGTATGTCAAGGTTAAATTTAAAAACTAATTACAAAGTTTGTTTTAGTATTCAAAATTTTCAGTGGAAATTAAAAGTTTTATTTTACTCACTCAGGCTTAATTGATTCGCTACGTGCATCAAAAACTATCTTGTGATAGGACAGTATAGCTTAGTGTCGAGCTTTCTGTGTTCTATTTCGGCGTGTGCCCTCGAAAAATTTTTACGCGACACTGAATCGAAAAAAACAATGCGCCCCGGCTGTGAGACTGAAATACAAAAGTTGAAAAATAAATAACTGTCAACAATATTAGTATGACAACATTATTAAAAAAAAAAAAATGAAGTAATTAAATTAAATTAAATTAATTAAAAGCATTACTTTGAAATGAATGTTTTTTATTAACGGTAAGATACATCGAAGATAATCTAATCAACGACAGTAAATTTCATCTTTTAATTATTTATATTTAAAATTAACTATCAGCATATTTCTTCTTTCATTTATTTCTTCACAAGTATTTACAATGCCGAGTGTAAAATATAATTGAACAATAATTATTATTATATTTAAATGTCTTTGTTAATTATCTCGTTAATTTATTTATTTATTTATTTATTATTTATTAATAATAATTATTTGGCAACAATTAACAACAATTTCCACTGGTCTCTCTCTTTCCAATTTAATTATTATAATAATAAATAATAATTAATAATCATCAAGGAATTTTTGTTATTCAATTTAACGGTAGTACTTATTATTATTATTATTAATAGTAACAAAGATTTAATTTTGCTTATTTTATTGCTACGGTTAGTCTAATTACTCTTTTAGAAAATTTAAATTTCTTAATCTAATTTATAAAATATAATTTATTACAAAAATTATTAACTCAAAAATTTAATTGTTATTATATAATTAGTTTAATGTCAAATTATCAATTTTTTTTTTTTTTTAATAAAATTAATAACAATAAGTAAGTTTTTTTAAATGATAATAAAATTACGGAGTAATAATAAGTCATTAAAAAAAAATTTTTTATTTTTATTAATAAAATTTTTTAAGAGATTTATTTCAACCCCAAAAAATAACATTAAAGTGAGCAATTATTTAATAATTTTTTAATTTTTTTTAACAAACAAATTAAAAAAAAAATTACATTTTTAATTTTTTTTTAAATTTCTACAAGTCAAAATTTAATAAATATTTGCTAAATTAATTTTCATACTAAAAAAAAAATATTTTTTATCCCCAAAAATTTCTGATGAGACTCTTAACCAAAAGATTGAATGTCAAAAAAAATTATCGGCTCACAATCTAACGTAACAAAGTGAACTCTCAAGAAGAAATGACAAAAACATTTTTCAATAATTAATTTTTAACAGAAAAAAAAAAAATTAACGACTTGACTAATATCTTTATCCATTAATTCTTCTTCTTCTTATTATTATTATTATTATTGTTAAATCTCTATACAATTTAAATCGATTTTTTTACAATAATAATTTAAATTAAATTGAAAAAATAATTAATTATTAATTAATTAACATGTGTTTTCGTGATCACCACGAGATTAGAGACACTCTCTTGGCAGTGAGGACTTATCCTGGGGGATAATGACACAAATTTAATAATGGTAATATTTATTAATGATTTACTTTTGCTTGATAACCAAATGGAAGATTATGATGAAGGTACTTAGTGGGTGGTGATCATTATTCACGTAGAAGCTTAACAGACTAAGCTAGTGGAAATGGTGCCCGATTACGGCGATGGAACATCATTAATTATTATTTATTTATTTCTCTATATTTTTTCTTCCCGTAATTAATTAATTATTTAATAAATAAATAAATTAATTAATTAATTATTCTTCACTGGACCCAAGAAGCGGGAACCCACAGCGGCTCGCTTTCAACCCTGTGTATCGCGGTGACCAGCTGCTCGAATGCAATAGCCAGGTCTCCGTTGACGATAACCTCGTCGAAGAGATGCGAGTAGAGGAACTCAATGCGAGCCGCGCTGTGCAGAATCTCGTTGAACTCGTCGTCGGTGAACCCTCGAGAGTTTGACTCGTCGAAGGTTGATCGAGCGCGAGCCTCATTTCTGGTCTCTTTCAGGATTTCAAACCGCGGAGGCTTTATGTAGATCACGTACGGTTTTGACTGAGGCGTACGCAACATCTTCAGAGCCTGGTAATGCGGACTAAGGAGACAAACGAACCCGGCGTTTAACAGCGAGCTGACACTCTCACCACTGGTACCATAGAGGTTGCCTTTGTACTCGCCGTATTCTATGAACTTTCCTGATTCTATGTCTTGCTCCATTTGTTCCCGAGTTACGAAGAAGTATTCTTTACCGTCAACTTCTCCAGGTCGCGGTGGTCTTGATGTGTCTAGAAGTTTTGTAATAAATTATTTTATTAAATCAATTTTTTTAAGCGATTGCGAAAAATTAGGTAAACCGAGTAATAAGGCTAAAAATATTCAACTTAGTCAAAAAAATTTTTTTTAATAATTTTTGTAAAATATTTTTAATTTATATTATTAAGAGAACTATTGACATTTTTAAAAATATAAGTTCATCCCGACATTACTCTCATCGAGACCTTTTATTTAAGTACCCACATCAATTTTTCATATATTTTATATATTTATATATATTATATATATGTATGTATGTATATTTAAAAAATATATCAAAAATACATATGGGTACTCAAATGAAAGCTCTTGATGACTGTAACATCGGGATGAGCTTATATTTTCAAAAAATTTAATAGTTAAGTCACATAGTGACTGCAAGGTTGCTAGTTAATAATTAAAAAAATTTTTTTCTCATTTTAAAAAAGTCTTATTACCTCGCTTGTACCTTAGACATTTGAAAGAAAAAGAAAAAAAAAAAAAAAAACTTACATGGTACAGGTGTTTTATATTTATCAGGATCAGTAACTAAAAGTCGTCGCTTCAATTCATTCCTGCCAACTCCAGGAGGACCAATAAGTACAACTGGACGATAAAGTCCAGGTCTCGGATACAACTTGGCGACTTCCTCATAAGTGGGAATCTCTTCGCGATCAAAATCGTCGTTCTCTGCAGCGTCATACATTATTTTTTTAGTTTTTATTCCTTGTAAATTGCACTTAGTAGGCGAAGCGTGCAATGAAGAGGTACTGGGACGGGGGCACAATGTGGGCAAAGGCACTGGAACAGAACACAAACCTAACCGGGCGGGTTAGGTGGCACATTATGCGCTTTATGCGAGTATTAGTGGAACTATGCCAAGCTAATCAATCAAATAAAATTAATTAATAGTATTAATAGAAAAGCAAAGGCAGAGCGAAGCAATCAGATTCGATTACAAGACAACTGAACTCCAGAAAATTGATCCTTGATGCAAAATTAAAAAATTCTATAGCAGGGTCAAAAAAATTGATATAATTTTATTAATTATTTATTTTTTTTAGCGAATTAATTTTCTGGGATTCATTAGTCGCGTCACCGTTACTTTCTTACTCAAGTTATCTTCTTCATCGTCAGTCTTATCCTTCTGCTGGCGCTCTAGGATTATACGACGCTCCTGAAGCGCTCGGCTGGGAATCAATCCAGCTCTCATATTTCTATCTCCTTCTCGGCGGGCTTGCCACCAGTAAGCGTCATCCTGGCTGACTATATGCAGAACGTCGCCTTTGTTGAAGTCTAATCCGGCTTCTTTGCACGGAATATAAGGATCGTCTGCTGCTTTGTATAAAAAGTGAGCTCTAACACGGACCTAAAAAATTAAATTATAATTACAGATTTTTTTTTTTTTTTTTTTTTAAATAAAGAATATTTAATAAAAAAAAATTTTATTTATCTATAGTTCACAAGTCACAGCTCTTAATTATTATTTTTGTATTTAAAAAAAATTACCTTGCTTTCTCTGATGCCGCCTTTACTGTCAGCCGGAATGATTTTGAAGGTAATAGTCCCCTCGGAGTTCTGAAGAATCTTGAGCACATCATTGGGAGTCTTACCTTCGACACTTATATTATTAACTTCGCAAACTTCGTCTCCCACGTGGATTAGCCCGGATCTGTCAGCAGCACCACCGTGCATTATTCTTGCTATCACGATCTTCCCTGTTATCTCGCAGGTCTTAATCGTCGCTCCCTATTGTAAGTTTAATATAAATCCATTTATTTAAAGTAATTACTCACTCACACTCAACAACTCATACTATCAAAAAATCTCAAGGATCAGGGTCAGGATCTAAAAAATAAAAATTCTAATTACATGCTTAACATAAAATAAAACAAATAAATAAACATAAATGCTTTATTTACAGCATCACATACAGATCATGCAATTTAAATAAATAAATAAAATTAATAAATAAATAAATAATAAAATACTTATCTCTTATTTACAGTAAATAAAATATTTTAGGTACACAATAAAATAATAAAGTAATATGTATATAAAAAACATAAATCACGGAAAACATTGGCATATTTAAAAAGCTCAGCTGATGCAACTAAAGCCACGGGAAAACTTACCACGATCGGTTCAACGTCGTCACCGCACTTCGAGGCAAGTTTAAGGATAAAACAAAACACGTGATTACTTGGAATTGATTTTGCGGAAAATTTCGCGTAATTAGAAAGTGGATTAAAGGATTTATTTTGTGATAATAATGTAGTGGGATTTTTTTTTTTTTTTTTTTTTTTTTTTTTTTTTTTTTTTCCCGAGAAAAGGGAATGTGTGGAAAGGACGGACCAAACACATGCAGGTGGAGATCGTGGACCGGCATCCAGCTAATTACCACTCCACACATTTGACTATTAAATCCCGAAAGCCGAATTTAGGCTCGTATTTACTTTCAGAGTTATAAAATACCGAGATTCTGACGTACCAATGGCTCATCTGATTTCACCAGCTGGACTATCTTCACAGTCTCCTCGTCCTCGTCTACTTCCAAGGGGATTTCTGAGAGACGTGGGTAGTAATCCTTTTGAGCAACTGCGTCGTGCGTACATAGTAGACCCTTAAAAATTATATTAAATAATTTTATTAAACAGTAAATAAAAAAATTAATCAACTAAAAAATTGATGTGTCTGTTAATTTCAGTATGACTTAAAAATTAGCTACTCTACCTGTATGTGAGGTTTTTGGAGCAAATGAAACAACTCCCGACACAATTCCGAGCCATGTGTCTTAGACGCCAGCATATCCAGAATTTCTACGTCGATATCCATTGAGTTGGACAGCACGGGGAAGAATTTATCGTCTTCGGCATTGGACTGGATCTTCTTGTGAACGTTAACGAGTGCGTTTAATTCTTTTGATCGGAGCAAGTCACTCAGAAAGCCAAACTCTTCGTCAGTGCAGCTGGGTATTTCGGATTTGTTCTCTTCAAGCGAGTTCAAGAGTGTTGATAATGCTGAAAATTAATTATTAATCACAGAGAATAAATAAAAAATTTGCAAATTAATAAATACTAGCAAACATTTAATCGTATCGGATTTATGCTTGCTATTATTAATATGTAAATATAGAAAATTAGAACGGCCGAGCAGATCAATACGTTAATTTATACAAGGTATAAAAATATAAATGTTATTTTTTAATCTTTTGAGTAGTACAGTGTTATAAATATATAATTATTATTTTACGGCTATAAATAAGAAGAAAATTGATTTTTATGTAAACTAGAGTAAAAATAACATAAGTAAATATTTACATTATTATTATTATCATACATTTTATGTAGGATTCTTCATTTAGACCATTAGAGATCATTAAAATTGCTTTTAGCAAATTAAAAAATAAAAAAAAAAAATTAATTTTAATTTTTTATTAAAAATTTAATAAAGTAAATTAATAATAAATTTAATAAAAACTTTTTTTTACCCTTTTTAAAGTTTAAACAATTTTTGACAGTTTTAATTATTACAAAAAAAAATTTTAATTTTAATTTTTAAACAAAAATTAATTTTTTTTAATTAAAATTTTTTATTAAAAATTTAATAAAGTAAATTAACAATAAATTTACCCCAGTATAAATATTTAATTTGACTACTTGAAAACTAATGACTCAAAAAACAAAAAAAATTCTTAATTACAAATTAACTTACCAGGATTCCAATTAACGTGTTCCATGACTACTGTCATAGCTCGAAGCAAGCACGACTAGGTGGATCGATTGGAGCACTGGTCAATTATTCCCTTCAGACGGACTAAAATCTTGCGTGTTCGATGGCTACTACAAGAATAATAAATTACGCATACATTTAGTAGTAATAGTAGTCCTACTACCAGTGCAACATAGCAATAGTAACAGTAGTAGTTGTTGTTTTTATAATTTAATATAGTTCGCATACATGTACTCAGGATTCTACAACCGGGTCACTGTATTCATATCGCGTTCTTGGATTCAACACTTATTTAACTTTTCCCAGAATTTTCTTATTGTAATAATAATAATAATTACTACTATTTAACTGGCCCGCTACCAGTATACCCAGTAACACAAAAGTTCCGCGTCTCTCTTATCATTGCGAAAATAAATTAGTTACGTAAGCTGTCACTGGACACAGTGTTGCAGAGTAGGCTGGGGGAGATCAAAAATTTATTTTATTGTTGTTATTATTATTGTAACTATTACTGTTATTATTTAATATTCATGTTAAATGATTATTGTTATAAATAAATAAATAAATTATTTTATACCTTTCTTCATAAACTTTTTTATAAATTTCTTCACATAGTTAATTAAAATTATGTTTATTGATTAAGCACTACCAGCACTGATTTCACAGTCAACAATTACCTTGATGTGATTCTGCCATTTTATTATTGACAGCACTCTAGCGGATGTTTTATGGCATTAAATTTAGCTGTTACAATTTTATTAATTTTATTTAATAAATAAATTATGGCAAAAAAAAAATTAGTAGAAATTTAAATAAATTAAAAATACAATTGTTTAAAAATAATTTTTTACAAGAAATTTTTTTGTTAAAGAAATTTAAAACATTGTCAAGTGACAGCTAAGTTAAATGTCATGGATGTTTTTGATAATTTAAATCCTGCAATTTTAAAAATTATTTTTATTTATTTATTCTTCATAAAATTATCTAAAAATTTTAATTAATTACCTGCATTAAATTTCTATAAACAATTTTTATTGTAATAATTTTTTTTTTTTTCAATTTTCTATCTTACCTGAAGTTAGTTCTGATACCGACGATAGGTAACGCTCGTTTCTGGATGCTCAATTTTAGGCCAAGTCATTCCCTGCCGCCATTTTGTTTCTAAAAAAAAATCATACTGAAGTTAGCCGTCAGCTGTCATTTTAAAAAATTTTTTTAACAATTCAATTCATATGTGAAACTTTTTAATTAATTTTCTTTAGTAATCATTAAATTGCTATAAAAATTTTAATGTCTGTCAACTTCAGTGTCATAAAAAAAGTGCAAAAACCTATCAAAATAAAAATTCAAGTTAATTGCAATTAAATTACATAAATAAAATTTACCTGGTGATAAAAGGACTTAATATAATCTTATTTAAAGATAAAATCTAGGCAATAAAATTTATCCGTGAGATAAATGTAAAGCAAATTGTCATTTTTTTTAAAATATAAATAATAACATGTGTGTCATTTAGTCAACAAATTATTACGCGTGTGTATTAAATCAGCTTTAAATTAAAACATCTGGGTGAGTATTTATGAAAATTAATTTAATAGATATTTAAATAACATTGAAGTTAGATGTCAGCTGTTAATTAAAAAAATTTTTTTTATAAATTAATTACAATAAAAAAATGCTTTTGAAAATTTTCAAATGTGATTTTTATTAATTTTCACAAGTGAAACTTTTTAAATTAATTTTTTTTATAATAATTTAATTGATGAAAATTAAATTAGCCATTTAAAAATTAAAAAAATTTTTTTTTTATTGAAAAAATTATTAGAAAAAAATTTTTTATGTTTAATTAAATAAATGCAAAAAAATTAAAAAGGTAGAATAAATAAATTTTTCATATTATTGGTAAGTACTTGAAAGAAAAAATTGCGCAATTGTGAAAATTGCAGGGAATAAACTCGTGCTCGTCACCATAAACTAACATATTGTGCGATATGAAGAGTCTTGGAAGTATAAAAGTAATTTCAGACAATTGTCGCTTAAACTTATGCTAAACACAGGGAAGAAATGTAGCCGGCGGTGTTTATGACAGGGCTGAAAATTAAAATGCTGGGCACGTCAAGGTAATGGGGTCGCGGATCATCCATTTCTTCTCTTTTTAATTTCTTCTTTAAGAGCATTATATCGTCTTTGTCTTTGCCTCAGATTGCTCGCTCATCAATATATTTATAATGTGTACACAGCAAATGTCAGAGCTCTAAATGCAATTCTTTTATAGATATAATAAACATACACAACATCGACAGATTTGCACCGATGATTACTTAATTACAGCCTGAACTTACCCGCCGCCATAATCAGCATATTTAATAAAACCGCTCTCAATCATCATCAGCTCCATCATATGTAGTATATATTTTCTTCGTTCCACGAACTATTTTGTTTACGCAATTATTTAGTGCAATAATCAATTACTGCTACACGTATGTTATTTTACCTGTTTAAAATAATGTTTCTTTATTAGATTATTATTATATTAAGAAGAATAATAATTTAGCTTATTAATATTATTATAAAGATATTAATACCTGATCTAATATATATTATTATAACACATAAATAAATTTCACAGTAATTTTTTAACCAGAAATATTATCCAGACAGCTGATGTTAGAAAAATACTTAATTCTTAATTTTTTTATTAATTAAATTAAAACTAAAAAATGTTAGAAATTATTGTCGTGAATTTCTGTGACAAAATTTTAAGTTATTTAAATTTTCTGGACGTAATTAAGGTTTTAAGATAATTCAGACATTTGCACTGAATAATAATCTATAAAATATTGATTTACACCCTCATGATTAATTACAGTTACGCAACAAATGACCCAGCATATTACCAGCACAGTAATGAAATATTTTTGTATAACATTATAATATTATAAACTATTTCTAGCGACAATTTATCACCTATAATCTCTTTCACAATGAGATATATACAATCGTGAATTATCTAATCACAATATCAGATCATTGCTCAAGGACCCTAGACTCAATAAGTTAATAGATTCAATCTTAAACAAATAAAATTACAAAATTCTAAATAAAATAAAAAATCTATATATTATATTGTACTCTAAAATGAATGCGAAATGTATTATTATTTATTATCGAGACTAAGACAAGCTTTAACATTTCTTCCTTACTGTTAATCTTTTTAATGTCTCGCCTCAGCTAAAAGTTCTCGGTTCTAAGTTCTGTTTTGTTCCCAGTACATCATATAACTATAATATTAAATCTCACGGATATAAATATATATATATATATATAGATTGTTGAGAGTAGAGAGAGAGTAACTCGCGACACCACGGCAATTTCTTCTCTCCCCGGGGGCGAACACGCGGCTCACCACCATTCGTCTGTCTGACAGCTGATTCCGTAATCCTTTTGTCTCGTCATCTTCTATCTCTTCTCAGCTGTTAAAGCAAACCCGACAATTAATATTCTCTCTCTCTCTCTCTCTCTCTCTCTTTCTCTCTTCAGCATTAGCGACGACTGTACTACAGCCACAGTGCTTGCTGTATACATTATGCCGTGTCGAGGAATCACGCGGAGCCATTGGTCGGCAGAACGGGCCAATCAGCTCCCACTTCCATTCATAAGTTGCGTCGCTCTGCAAGGGAAGTATATAATATTGTACGGAGTCCAGGGGAAATAAAAAGAGATATTACACATGCATACACTGTTGATAATGCACATCTTTAATTTCCTCCGATTTCTTCAGAGGGTTGTGCGCAAACTCCTATCATATCACCGCGTATAGTCTTCTCGCTTTACATGATAATAATCAACTTCTTCGGTTAATACTTAAAAACCTATGAATATATCCTGGTAAATCGTTCCTCGTCACGTCATGAAGAATAATATAGATTTATTTATTGTATGACCACTGGTGAAGACTGGAGTTCCTCGAGGGGGGTCTGGAACTCGCGTATAGGTAAATGGAACGGAAGGCCCGTAAATGTGTATGAAATATGGTTATTGCCGGTCGTGTGTCCATGTTGTGGTGTAGTATGTAGTACTATGTTGAAACCAAGTTGGAAATTTTAATTTTCATTGAAAATTCATTATATTTATTGTTTAAAAATTAAAAGGATTTTTTTAGATGATTATTTTTAAGCGAGAAGTTCCAAATGTGACCTAAAAGATTTATTACTTTTAAAATTTTTATCATAATACCTTAATTACGTACAAAAAAAAATTTATCCGAGCTAAAAAAATTTTTTTGACTCCGTAAAATTTTATAAAAGATTTTTTAATCAAGAAAAAAAAATTTTTTAGGATAATATATATTTACCACCTTTATCTGTATGTATTGTTTTGAGTCTGTATATCCATGATCTCACTACTATAATACAATATATGTATAGATGTACTAATACATAATATTCAATACACCGAAGCTTGTTGTTTACGAAGCCTTTGTATAATCACGGCTTTTCCATCGATACATCAATACCAATGATCTAGAAGTGTCTTACGTCATAAGACATTCACGACAATAATTGCTTTCCCATCATATCAAGTTGCCTTATTTTATTATTTATGTACATGGATGTAAATACCTTTTTATAAATGTAAAACGGAAACTGTAAAAAATATTAGTAATTATTAAATTTAAATGGAATATTTAAATTTTTATAATTTTATGACTAAGCATTAGCTATATATTTTTTATGACTCAATAGTTATTTAAATAATTATATAATAAATGTACTTGAAAGTAAACAAAAGCTTAAATTAAATTTTAAGCTTTAAATTAATTTAATAATTGTTCTAAATTTTAATGAAAAAAAAAAAATTGCCCCATAAAAAAATACATTTTGCAATATTATTAATAATATTTTTTTTTAAGTTACAAAATTTTTGCAGAAGATTAAAATTTTTTGGAGTAAAGAATTTTTTTTTCTTAAATATTTATTTAAAAATTTTGCAGTCTGTCAAGAAAATTATTTTATAATAAATTAAATTTTATTATAATTTAAAGAATATCTTAATAGATAAATAATGCCGATTGGCGGTCATAAAGACAAATAAATAAATAAATAAAAATAAAAATAATAAAAAATGAATCGCTGATTACGTTAAAACTTAGTTGATATTTCCTTATAAAACATCAGTGCAAGTTTCAAGGAAATAGTATCTTCAAATAATTAATCTATTTAAGTAATAGTTCAAATGTATGATCAGATATTTCCTTTACCGGTTAAATGTTAGCTTCTGAAGACATTTAAAAAGCAAGTATTTATACGGGGTGTTATTCATTCGGCTCATGAGGTGGTTACATGAGAAAAACCCCCGGATAATTGGTGAAGGTCATGTGAAATATCTGCACTTTGTCGAGTGCAATCATCGAGTTTATAAAACTTGAAAACCTATATAGAAAATAGATAATAAATCGAGTGGTGATGCCTGATGCTAAGCTTGAGAGCCATAGAATAAACGTTTGATTTCACAATCCCAAAGAGAAAGGGAATCTTTTGCGCCTTTCGCGCCTTCTCCACGGGGATGCCGCGTGAGTATCTGCAATAATAATAAATACCTGTTTTACTTATTCTATCCTCTGTAGCAGCTACTCGTGTGTATACAACAATTATCTTATGCATTTATATAGTTAAATATATTTAATCTCTTTAAAATCATCATCATCATCATTACCATCATTATTATCGTTCTTTAAATTGCAGGTTTTAAAGAACAGTCCGGGAAAATAGCCAACAATTACACAGATTTCTTATTTTTCATGGTTAAATCTCAAAGATTTAGCAACAAGCACTCGTCTTCGCTGACGTAAATTCAGCGTTGGCGTATAGTGACCATGGATTCGTTGTCTTCACTCCGTTGTCGCAGCTCTTTGGTATATTTAGATTCTCTCCCACTCGTTAAATCGGTATGAATTCAACGGACGGGAGTTTTTTTTAATTATTTTAAAAATTTTTATTCGTAAATTAATTAATTAATGCTTTAAATTCTAAAAAAAAAAAAAAATTAAAGAAGATATTAATTATTTATCAAAAAATTTAAGAATTTTTATACCCGACATTTTTAATTTTTTTGCATTGATTAAAACTATACAAAATATTTTTTAAAAACTGTACTTATGTAGTTCTTCAAGTTTTTTACAAAAGAAAATTTTATTTTTTAGTTTTTTCAATAAAAAAACAAATTCTAAAAATTTTTAGATGTCCGCTAAATTAATTTTCATAAAAAAAAATTTATAAAAAAAAAATTGAGATTTAGAAATTAAAAAAAACTCCAAATGCAATTTTTTAAAAATAATTTTTTGGAGCAAATATTATTTGTTAAAAAAATTGACATTTAAAAATTTAAAAAAATTACAAATGGAATTTTTTAAAAATAATTTTTTGGAGCAAATATTAATTGTTAAAAAAAAATAAAAAAATTGTCAAGTGACAGTTAACTTTAATTTTATACAAAAATTACCATTGAAAATTTTTAGAAGTATTTTTTTATTGTAATTAATTTATTAAAAAAATTTTTAAAATTAACAGCTGACAGCTAACTTCAGTATTATCGATATAAAATATAAATATAAAAGCAATGAAATTCTTGCTAGTAAATGTATAAGAATGAAATCCTACCGAAGATATCCATCCGTGTTGAGTATTACATTATAAATCCACATAAAAGTTGAGCTGGATGGCCGCCTAGGCTGCGTGGAGCTCGCGCCCGGGGCATCAGCTTGGAAAACCCTTCCTCTGGTGCTGTTAGCTGGGTTTACGGTTCCAGTGGGTCCTGGTACTGGATGCCGGGTACTTGGGTTACTGGTGGCATACTCACCTCTGTCCTCAGCAGCACTGAATCTCCCGTACGTAGCCTACGTAGCATACATACGTATTATACACGTTTAGCGTTTAAAGTTGAGTAGAGCGTTGTTGGTTTGTCTCCTTACCTTACTTCACTCCGGCGAGTATCGGGACGGGATTGGGGAGAGTGAGGAACGCTGGCTACGTCGTACGCCAAGGCGAGACGAGCACCAGTTACCGCGGAACCGTTGCCTTGACGACACACGCGTGTGTTGACGCATGCGCCTGGGTTCTACGCGGTCAAGTCTCGCTCGGTTAAGTGTTTGTTTATTGTAAACGATACAACACCTCCAAGAGGACCGCCGCAGCTACTTGTGTGTATTTCTTCAATTGTTTTATCATTATTCCACCAAGGTGCTTTATTTTTTTACACATTCATTATTAATCAACCTATCAAAAAATTATTGTTATTATTTTTATAATAATTATTTTCATTTGTGAATTTTAGACTCCTGTCATTGAACTTACCAGTGATTTTATGAAGAAAAAAAGACATGTCGTCAGTATTTGGTTAAATATTGTGAATCAGTGTTGGTAATTTTATTTTTTGTGTTTTTTATTTATTTGATTGTTTTTTATTTTAAAAAAGTATTTGTAAATTTTAAAAAAATAGTTACTCATGTGGACTTGACCAGTTTGGCGCACGTCTCCGGGGATTTAAACACCAAGAGACATGTTGCCATTTTTTAACGCTCGGGTACAATTGCATGAAAGTGAGAATTGTTAAATTTCAAAAAAAAAAAATTGATTAAATTGTTAAATTAAAAAAAACTAGATACTTGACATGTGCTGCGACGGTAAAAGTGTCAAAGTGTTATAAAAATTAAGTTAGCCGACATTTAAATATAAAAAAAATTTTTTTCATTAAAAAAAATGATTACAAAATAAATAAAAAAAAATTTTTAAACTTTAAAAACTGTAAGTAAAATTAAAAAAAAAGTATTCTTTGTTCTAATTTAATTATTTAAAAAAAAACTTCAAAACGTCGGCTGACTTTAGTATCATCAAAGTGTTTTTGTTTTATGTTTTAAAAAATTATAACCTAAAAAATAATTTTTTAAGAGACAACTTGTTTGAAAATTTTTAATTTTTTCACTTTTTTAACCTAAAAAACAATTATAATAATTAATAAAAAGTTTGAGTTGATAAAAGAAAAAAAAAAAAAAAAGGAGTAATTAAAGAAGAAGTAAAAATTTGCAGTGTGGTAAGCGGAAAAAATTATACTTCTTGGTGTCAGTTGAATGGTTCCGCGGGAGGCCGCCCTCGAGAGTGTCTGGGAGCATCCAGAGCCGGAACAGCGAGGCTTTTACGACTCGCCGCCCCCCCGGATGGACGTGAGCGTGTGCTGCTTGCAGCCCAGCGCCGGCTCGGGGGTCCAGCACCCTTCTTCCTCGACTCACCACCACCAGGCTCATCACATAGGGCACCACATCGGGGCCCACCACCACGGCCATCATCATCTCAATCACGTCGCACACGGGCACACTCACAGCAACCACGGTCACGGGCATCACCACGTCCAGAGTGGCCTCCCGTCCGCGGGCCAGCCGACGATTCACCCGACTTATCAGTATGCTGATCAAATAGTCCCCGATCGGGGTCAGCCCGATGGACTTACGCTGGTCAACGGTGCCCAGGATGCTTGGCAGCAGAATGCTTCCACCGGCGCGCCCGGGATCCCCAATGCTACTACTTATATTGACTACTCTTGGCTGCAAATGCAGGTAAGTTTCTTTTTTTTTTTTTTTTTTTTTTTTTTTTTTTATACTAATTTTTGTAATGTACGATCTGCAAGAAATTTATCTCCAATGCAGATTGTCTTCATGATGAATGATAAAATTGACAAATTTTAATTTTCTGCGGGTTCAATTGATTATTCTTTTGGCGATAAATTGTTGATTTTTGCTGAAGAAATCTTAGGCTTCTAAAAGACACTGAAAGAAAATTAGTTTAATAAATTAATTTTAACAGCGAACTAAATTAAAAATTATAAAATTATTTTTAATACGATTAAAAGAAGAAACGAATGATTAATAAAAAATTACATTGAAAAATTCGATTCAATGTCAGATGTGTTCTATAAAAGCGTTAAAAAAATTTTTTTTACATAATACTTAATGTTTTAAATTTAACTTTCTGGTAACGAGACGATTTAGCGACTTTGCGCCATCTGTTGGGGATTTTTCATACTAACTTTGATAAAAAAAATTATAAGTTGACATATTAGTTAATTTCTGACCGATTTCTATACTTTTGCTTCAAAATATCCAGAGAGCTAATTTTTTTAAGAAGCTTTACTATTTTTGGAGAACATTTTTATCAAAAAAAAATTTTTTTTAATCCATAAAATTTGAGTTTCCTCTTGAATTTTTATAATCGTTGGCTTCAGACTTTATTCCATAATAAAATAATTAAATTGAAAGGTGAAAAATGAAAAATGAGCGTTATAACTTTTGATTAAAATTCAAAACGTATGATTTACTCTAATTAGATACAGTCTTCAGGATAAATGAATTCATGATTCTCAATTAGCGATCATCAATCATCAGCACTCGTGGTGACTGTTGCCAGGATTGTGCTTGGAAAAAAAAAAAAAAAAAAAAAAAAAAAAAAAAAATTAATAAATTATTAATAACTGTCATTGCAATTTATAAAAAGATAATAACGTAGTGCAGCAGTAATGTAATTTAAAATGGTCCGTGATGCTGATTATTGATATGAGGAGTATACGGGCAGCATGAGTGCGTGTACGTGAGGACGGGTGTGAAAGCTCCTTAGAAGAGAATGCGGAACGTCCAGCTCGGGTACCGACAAAAAATCCGTACGTGTCGGGAGGTGCTCGCGTATATCTCCGAGTACTGTACCGTCGAGTACTCTCCAAGCCCGGAGAAGAGTACCGGGATGGGATAGATGCGTACACTAGAGGCTCGGGCAGAGGCAATTGATCATCACGATCTTTCCTCGGGTTATTTAGGTCAGGATTGTACGGTACTTGTGTCAAATATTTCACCTGTAATTCTAATGCTTCCTTTTATTTTCTTCGTATTATTTTATTTTCTCTTTTTTTTTTTTTAAAATAACACTACTTTCGAATATTTTTTTTGAAGGATTTATTTTTTACCCCAATTGGCAATTTTTATTAAGGATTTATTTTTATTTTAAAGCAATCATTTGTGTCTCCTTTAAGAGAAGAAATTAAAAAAAAATTAAAAATCGAATTTTTTGGAATTTTTATTAATTTATTTGTCATAAATAAATTTATTTATTAAAAAAATTAAAAAATGGTCGTGACTGCTAAGTTCAATGTCATTAAAACTCACAAAAAAAAATTCATAAATCCATTAAAAAAATTTTTTAAACTTTAAAAATAATATAAAACATTAAAATAAGTTTGAAAAATCAAAATAACTAAAAAATATTTAAACATAAATTAGCTTGAAAAGTCGTACAAAAATAATTTATTTAATCTATAAAAGACAATATTTACGCATTATTTTTTCTCTCACAGTATGACAGCGTTAAAAAAACGTGAAAGCGTAAACTCTTTGAGTGATATGGATAATGTATTGACTTTATAAAAGGCATCATAAAATAATAAGCCAAAGTAATGATATCTATTATTATGATGATGCTTTTTCAACTCGACTGCTGTCCGTCTTCTTTTTTATTTCACTTTATTGTCTTTTTCATCATATATATCCTCTCATACATATACTATGTGCTCACATATTATATATGTATGATACCAGGTATATAGTACACGATCCCCATACACGTAAAACTTATAATGTTGACAGGGTAAATATCCTTTGATACACCGTCTGTCTCTTGGGACACGCGTCGCATATTACAAACCACGGAATGGAATACATACATATATGTATAATATCTAATTGTATAGACACTACGCATCTCATCGCTTTTTAAACATAATAACTGTATTATATATTCTCTTTGTAATATATATTCTTTTTCTTTATAATTTTCACGTTAAATAAAATAATCTAAAAAATAACTGTTTCTTGAAAAATTTTCCGGATGTGTTGAAAACCGTGAAAAGTTATTCAAAAAACATCGAAATATTCAAACTTTCTAATATTTCAAAAGTCAACGTTGAATTTTAATAAAAAATACTTCAGTGGGAAAAAAAGGTATTGATTTTTTTAAAAAATTCCCCTGGAGATTGAATTACAGTGACATCAACTCGCAATATTGGGGTCGACGTTAATTAATTGAAATTGCTACCACTTACTTTTTTGCCTGACGTTGGCACACACGGGAGGAGAGCCACACATGTGTGTTAATATCCATAAAACAGAATTGCAAATAAAAGGAACAATGTAAATTCCTCGGGACTTTGACATGAAATATGTTCACTCTGTATTTCGTATTTGCGAGCTTATATCAAAGATACAGCGGAAATTTGTTATTACAATGTCCGGTTCCATGCTCGGGTTCACCTTAAGTTTGAGTCTTCGGAGGGTGGGAAAATCGGTGATATGTTAAATTAAAATTAATAGAATTAAAAATTCGTATTATTTTTCCTCTTTTTTCTTGTTGAAAAATTTTATGACCTATAAAAGGCATTTAAGAAAAAAATTCTTGAATTAAGAAGATTATTTTGAAGAATTTTTATTGGCGAAAATGATGAAAAGTCGCCCAAGCTGGCAATCCTTGACAAATTGAATAAAAACGAAAACCGAACAAGGAAGAAATGTAAAAAGCTTATAAATATGCACAAGCCGCTGGTTAATAAACGCAAGTGAACCTGAATATGAAGAGTGACTCATAATATCATGTCTTGAGAAGTCTCGAGTCGAGAGTGTTGGCTCATACGATACGTCGGTATCTTAGAGTACGAGTGGGTTGGTACCAATTCAGCATTAAACATTAAACATTGAGCATTGAGCATAGCATTAGAGCTAAAAGTCGGCAAAATGTAAAACGTTAATCTCTTATACACATACTTATGCTGATACTCGCCTGAGACTCATATTATATATATATATATATATATATATATATATATATATATATATATATATATATATATATATATATATATATATATACACATTGATGAGTTGAAATGATACTCCTTTCTCCTTCATCCCACGCTTAAAACTTGCCAAACGGTCATGCAAGCAAACCTAAGACGTGTGTGCTAGTGTAGGTATAGTCTTGCTTATTCTTACATGCGGCATTATCTCCACTCGGGATAGAGCCAGCTCTCATCCCGTTCGGGCGCTGCATATCGTACCGAATACAGATACACAGAACAGAGTACCCGCAATTGTATCCGCGAATAATGCATATGAGCAAGCCTACTCTGTCTGGCGAAACAAAACCTGAAATGCAGATGGCAATTATCGTTGATGATGGAGGTAAACAGCTTCATTAAGTAGTACACCATTTCATCCAGTAACTACAACTATAACTATAACTACGGTGATAGAGACGGATACTGAGCGAATTAAAAAGCAGATCAGGATAATATCTTAACTAAGCCAAACTATGAACTAGTTACTGGATTAGCAGCTCTGAAACGTTACTGGTGAATTAGAGAGCGGTATTGGCCAACTCTGCTGAAAATTCCAGCTCAATCTTGGGCCTCATACTCGGCGGTGCATGCATTAGCACACTGCTCACGGCCATACAGTCAATTTAGTGTGTGTACCTACAATCAGAGGAATATATATGTTAATGTTAATATCCATACACACATAGCAGAGAACAAGAGTGCACCAAACCAATGTTCCGGACAATTTACTCACGAAATTAGCTACAAAACGGTCGACCTATCTGCCCATCAGCCACTTCCGCTTCCTCCGCGGGTAAATAGATGGACGACCATTAAATGCTGAGAGTTGCCAAGAGTTATTGTTCACGGAGGCCACCATAATGGATTTTAGAGCTGTAAGAGCTTGGATATGCATACCGATTTATTACCCGACGTACATCCCATATAACACATACTGCTGCAGCTTCGCCCTTATATTACTTCAGTCCATTATTGTTGTATGATGCCTACTGCTATGCCTTCAGAGGAAAATCTGCTGTCACTCGGCATCTTGCCTAATGACCCTGCCTAAGCCCTACCCTGATAATTAAGCCATCAAGTGTCGCTGGATTGACAAGGTCGAAAATAGTTTTTGCTTGAATTTTAATTACGGATTTAGAAATGATGTGCTGTGCTTGCAAAAATTACCGAATCAAGATAATCTTTGATGGGCAATTAGACATCACTAAGAGGATAAATATAGAAGAGGATTCGGGTGGTTGGAGAAGGGAGCACGGAACGGTGCTTTAGTCAGGAAACAGATATGATGCGCGTCGCGGAGCGTGAAACACCGAACGCGCCCATATACTCACGATTATATGCGCACTCGCACATGTAAATGTATTTACATTATGTTAGACGTGAATAATATATATTATACTGTGTTTCCCTTTCTTCAACGATCACTGATCACCGATCGTCATTATTGTCCTTATTATCATTATCATTATCATTGCTGAGCGTGGGTGCTAGTTTTAGCGAGGGCGTTTGGGTTATTAAAATAGTTATTTCTTCTGTGTTCAATATGGCGGAGTTTCTTCGGTGATCAGCTAGAGGCTTTTATGGAAATAATTTATTAGAAAAATAGAAAAATGTTTAATGTGTTAAAAATAGATTAATGATAATTTAAAAATATTTTTTTAGAAGTTTTATAAAAAGTACATTTTAAAAAATTAAAATAATATTAAAAAATTTTTTTTTCCTTTGTAAATGTTTGATATAGTTTCACAAATTATTTTTAAAACATTTCTAATGTAATTTTTTTCACACAAAATAGAGAGGGAAATAATTAATTAATTAATTAAAATTACCTTTACCCCTTTTACAGTATAAAATTCTGGCCGTTATTTATTAGATTGACCGGGGACATTACACGATCACGGAGCTGTGTAATAATGTAATCATTATTAAGGTTCAGGGCGTACTGAAGGCTGAAAAGTCATAGCCAAAGACAAAGAAGACAATTGACCAATAGTTAGACTGTGAAAAGAGCAAGAGAGCAAAAGCATATACCTTGGGTACTATATATTATAACGGACGATGCTTTTAAACGGTTGGTTCTATTTGCCATCAGCCAATTTTGAACCCCTCAATGACCAACATTACGAGGTATTTGTTCCTGAGACCTCTTCGGTTAATTTTCCCACAACATTACTTTAAAATCATAATTAAGATCCGCTCTGAACCCCATCGTTTTATAAATTATAAAATTGAGTATTTACACAGTTGGGCCAGTAACTTTACTTAACTGGCAATTCTCCATCGCTATTACTTATTAATAGTGGATGATAGCAATAGTTAACCGCTATTGCTGTGAATTGTGATGACGGTAATAATGAGGCCAAGGTATGACGTAGCAAGCTTGTTTTTATTGGGTGTATTTTAGCGGACAGGATACCGTATTTTTCGGCGATGCTTTGTCTGATAGAGCGATTGTCTTTGCCAGATACAACATAGCGCTATTATCACCATCACGATGTTCAACATTGAACACTTTGGTTGTGTTTTATTGTAATAATGTCTACAATGTTACAATGTTACAATGTTACAATGTATTACGCATCAGCAGTCGTGTTATTAATGAAAAAAAAAGCCGTAAAAAATACTCATGCAGCCGGCTTGCTGGGACAAAAGCTCGATGTGTCGAGTGGTAGAGGTATTATTGTACATAATACATACCTAATACCTTCCGAGCAAGACTCATAGACAGTAACGACAGGAAATTACCCGGCGACCTTATTGTGTATTGTTGCGGTCCTTTGCTACACCAAATGACAACTCGCTCGATGGGACAGCTATATCGACCTATATAAATATCTACGAACATACGTCTTCAAACGATTACTTTTTATGGAGATTGTTTTCGTGAGCGGTGAGATTTACAATTTACATTTTAGGTACCGGTCTCATGTATATCGTATGTGTTTTAGGGAGCAAGGGGATACACTGGAACAATTTATGCTTTCGAGTTAAATTACTTACGACTTGTTATTATTTTACAATTCAATTATCATTTAAATTTAAATATTCTTTTGAACAATGATTCATTATAATATTTTCTTCTTCACTGTGTAATAAAACTAATTCTGTAATTATTATGGGGAACAAGTGTTTTCGCTCAGGTTCAGGGCAGTTGATCTTTTTACAAATGTTTTTTTTTTTTTTTTAATTATTTATTTATTCAGGTTTTAAGAATAAAAAAATTTTTTTTTTTTAAACTTTGACTTTAGAGAAGAAAAAAATTTCTTTTTAAAGCAAAATTGTAGATTTTTTTATTAACTTTTGCTTTTAGGGATTTTTTAAAAATAAAAATTTTGATAGAGACTTTAGAGGGATGTCTAAAGAAAATTCATACCAAATTTCAAGTAAATTTGTTAATTAGAACTTGAAATAATGAGTCAAAAATATTTTAGAAAAAAAAACGTGCTAAATAATTTTTTAAATATTTTAAAATCCTTTTTAAGACATATCCATCCTTTAAATTCAAAAGAAATCAGTACAAAAGTAACATTTCTCTTGATCTATATGCTTGGCAATTAATTTTCCACCGGCCCTGGGCCCATAACCTGTTGAACTTCATAATTTAATATTTAAACGGAAGTACGTAGACCCTGGACGTATGTTAGAAGGCATAAGACATCCAGAGTCCTAGTCCTCGTTGATTTCGCCGTGTCGCTTGTGGAACCAAACCTGTAAGGCTGTATAACACATTAGCATTGCGAGCTAGCACCGAGGCTGGATTGTAAAGCATTGGTATCTACTGTAATAACTGTGAAGTGGCGTCACGCTATCCATGCTAATGAGCCTCGATTTAATGGTGCGATGAGCCAAAGATACAACTCTTCTCTATTATATATATATATATATATATATATATATATATATATATATATATATATATATATATATATATATAAATATCCACGAACTTCTGGCTAGTTCATACCACCAGCTCATACTTTTTAAAAACATACTTTTTTATTCTACCCATTACCAGTCTTTTGCTTCTACTTCCTCTTTCAGGCCAACACATCTTCACTCTCTGTTCAAGACAAACGTTTCACCAATATTTCGTTATTTCGGGGAATTCCGCCGTTTATACCTTACACCTTCTTCCTTATACCTGCTCGGCCAAGTGTCTTCTTTTTCACCAAAAGTATTAATATTGTTAACAATATTAATCAAAAAATATATTTTCTTGATTGATAATAATATTTACAGTCCAAGTATGTCAGGAAAAATTTTTAAATGTACACATTACGTGTACGAATTACTCTGGACAGTCATATATTCGTTTATTCATATATATGTATGTATTTATGTTGAATAAAAAATTTACATGCGTTCCATCGTGTCTGACTGTTTGAATCGCGCTTGCTTGGCATGATTGCTACGCAGTCGAGGGACATTGTCGTGTTGTTTAATGCGCGACGGTGCGCATCTTAAGACAAGTCTACGTTCATCTTACAACATGGTTTCTGCAGTATGTTTGTTATTTATTATTTATTTTTGTTACTTTGACAGATTTTTAGTAAATTTTTTGATAGATTTTTTTTTTTCGGGAAAATTTACATTTTTTGCTCAAAACATTCAATTTTTATAAATTTTCATGTTTAAATTTTTTATAAAGAGTATTACTAAATTTAAGCCGATTTTTTTTATATATTTTACACATTTAAAGAATAACAAAATTATATTTTAGAATACGGAAGAAACTCATGAATAAACATGCTTAGAAAATATATTTTAAACTATATAAAAAATTTATTAAAACGATGGAGCATAAATTTTAAGAAAAAAAATTTTTTTTTAATTTAAGCATGTTTTTCTTTAATAAATTTTAAATTATAGTTAAAAAATATCATTCAAAAGTTACCTAATAGTAAAATATTTTTTTTTTCATATATTTTATTTTATTAATCAACCATAAAAAATAAAATCTAAAAAACTCGGTCAAAGTATTGCAAAATAACATTATCACAATTGGTGTAGTTTCTAAAAATTTTTCCATTGAATATCTCTGCGGAAACCTGAGAAAGAACAAACCCGAGTTAGATACAAAGAATAAATGTTAACCGAAGAAAAATACCTATAAATACAATCAATCTTTGGCAAAGCGGGCAAAGTAAAAGAGCCATGATCCACGATTTCGCATTTTCGACTTGCAAGTGAAAGTGACTTGCGGGCATCTGTTTTCTTTTTCGGCTGCACGGCTTCAGCATTTATATTTATATAAACAGATTAAGAAAAAAAAAAAAAAATGTCGAAATAAAAATAAAAATATCTCTAAGCAGTCACAGAAAGTGTATGACGTCAAAACAGCTATGATAGAGATCGAGTGATCTATCAATCTTGATCTATCTGTCTGTCTATCTATCCATCGAATTTGTCCTAAAGACCGGCTCGGAATGTTGATACAAAGTAGTAAACTAGACTAGAGACCAACGACTTGAGCATTAACGAAATCGTCCAGCTCACTGCTCACGAGTTTGACCGAGGCGGTGTGTATCAGGCGGCAGGATGATAATTAAAACGAGAGTGAGCGCGAGTAGGAAACTGAACGGACAACTAAACTGGGAACTTGGGACTGGTATCTGGTATCTGGTATCTGGCTGGATAGACCAGAAGAGGACATAGCGAGCAATGCAGCCTAAGGATGATGCCATCTGATGGTACATTAATAAGAAAGAGCAAACACTAACCTCTGTGCATGTATGGACCAATACAGGATCATAAGTATGTACCTTTGCATTATATACCACAGTTGATCTTATATGAGAGGCATGGTAGCCACGGCGCGTGCTCAAGGCCCGGCGGGAGCGCCCAGGCCCGTGGTCAGGGCCCCAAGATCCCGGACCCGTTTTATCTCATGTGTTTGCATGTATGGATGATGAAACTAGAGGATCAACTGGGATGACCGAGCTAACGGTAACTCCGGACAGAAGTTTAAGGAAAGCCTTCGGAGCACAGGTCTATACCCAAACTGCCCACTCTTGGATTCAGTGTCGATTTAATGCGTTTAATTGGAGAATTTTTATTTTTAAAACGCAAAAAGTTTGAAGGAAATAATAAAAAATAATTTATAAAAAATTTGGATTGTGCCCTGGGCCCATAACCTGTTGAACTGAGGAAATTTGAATCGACAGCTGTCAATGTTGAAAGAACTGGATAAAAATAGAGTATTGATGATCAAGAATGAGAATTCTTATTAAAAATAAGTGGCTCAGCAAATGTTTGATTTTTACGTCGATAATGAATATAAAAAAGATAAATTTATATTTTCCAATAATCTAGGTAATTAATCAGCGATCAATTATACGGTGATTTATGAAGATTTCTGGAGTCGATATATGCTAGTAATTATGCGGAACCAATTAGCGAGACTTGGGTATAGATTGTTTGGCGGTACGTCTTTATCGTGACCCTCTAGCAATAATATATAATTAATGTAAAAAAAATTATTAATAATGATGATAAATTTGAAAGCTGATAGACGGAGTTCTTATTTTTAAAATTCTAGCTCAAGGATTGAAGATACGGTAAAATTTGTAAGGATCTTTTTTGGAAAAAATTAAATTCTTTATAAAAAAAGGTCTGATACGATTTTTTTATATTTTCAATATACGATCCATAAATTTGGATTGGAAGATTAAACTAGTTTTTCATTTTTAAATAACAATTTATTAATTAAAATTGTTAATGCTGATAAAGATAAAAAGGCGTCAAGATTAATGGGATTCTCTGGATTCTATTAATTTAATTAACATCTATACAGACAGTAGTGAAGTGTACTGTATCATAGAACATACTACATACACGTATATGATTGGTAGTACGTGGTGTCGGTTATTCTTCCCGCTCAATGATATCCATCACGTTTTGTCAGGACGTGATCACGTAGGGAATTACATCGTCGTCTTGTAAAATAAATGTACACTCATATATATATATATTTAATAGAAGACTAAAGAAAAGTACCGTTGCTCTTGCGCTATTAATTTATCGCATTAAATAACAATTAAAATGGTTATATTAATGCCGAAGTGTTGGCTCAGCAAAAACGGTTAATGAGCTCTTCGGAGTTGAGTATGCAGCCGATAGAGCCGATCATCAATGAATGAACAAGCTCGAAGGAAGAAAGATAAAAATAAAAAATCAAAGATTACTTATGCTGGAGTGAATGGCAATGGAGAATAACAAGATTAATTGTAAAATGAAAATTAACCAGAGCAAGTGAGTATCCGGTGATAGTGTGATGTAAATTGGTGTGTAATCTGTGATGATGTATAATAACTCGGAATAATTATTTTCGAGGTGTTGTCGTGTGTAGAGTAGAGTCGGGGGAATTTTTCGCGAAGACGCCTTTCAAGATAGCTGTTGCGCAAGGATGCAAACGCGGATATAGGTCAAGAAACAAGATTGGTATCTTGCTGGTTGGCGTGCAGCCCGCGAGCCTCCTTACTTCTCTTGCCTATGGTATATCTTGCTCTCTGGTGTACCAAGTTTAAGTGAGCGACGGAGCTGAGCCTGAAAGAGAAAGAGCTGAGAGTTAAGAGAGAAGTTTCAAGACCTGAGAGTAAGTTTACTGCTGGTAAGAAGCTGGAGAACACCAACGAGTCGAGCAATGAAGTCCAGGGATATATAGTGATACAATATAATATGTATAATATAAATAGTATATGTATTTATATTTATATGTATGTGCCTGAGACTTTCTAACGTGACTGAGCGCATTCGTAACTTATGAAACAAAGAAGCTCGCCTCGGAAAAATCTTGCTTTTACACCTTTGTAGACCTAAGTTGACTCCGCCCTCAAATGCTATATCTTTTCCGGAATTATTACAATTTCACGCTTTTTAACACGGCATAATAAATACCCATTAATTTTTTCCCTTGATCTATTTTGCCTGCTTGTTGCTAATGCTATTGTCGATATATATATATATATATATATATATATATATATATATATATATGTGTGTGTGTGTCGATGTTACATATTTATATGTTTGTATGGAATACTACACGACAATTCGATAGCGATGGAATTCGCGTGACCTATGGATTCCCATGGAAGGATTGCAAACCCGATGGTCTTGTACTGTCTACTGTGGTGAAACCGATTCTGGGTCTTTGTTGCTGTTGGAGGTCTATTAATCATTTTGGAAAATTGAACACTTGTTTCGGATTTCAATTGGCGAGGGAGATCTGATTTACCAACAGTAGACGGCTTTGAGAATTTTGGGCGCCATTTGTGATATCTTCTTATATATAAGAAATTTAGAAAAAATTTTCATTCTCGTATATATTTTAAATATAATTAGAAATGTATTTTTTGTTATATTAAAAATACATCTATGAAAATAAAAATTATTATTTCTCACAGATTTGAAATGTTTTTTTTTTAATGATATAAAATATAAATAAAAATTATGAAATTGAAAAAATACTTTTAAATACAAATTTTATATAGTTTTATAAATATTTTTGATGTTTAAAATTTTTTTTTATACTAATACAAATTAAAAAACAAAAATATTTATATATTTTAAGATATCTTCAAGACTTTTTCTTTTAATTTATTGATAAAATTCAATAAAAATTATTTTTGGAAGAATAATAATTAAAATTTGCTCACAAAAAATTTTTAAAACTTAAAATGAAAAAGTTGCACACCTCAAAAAGCTTACTTAAGAAAAAATATTCATGTTTTAATGAATACAAACTACATATCTCACAATTGGCGATAAAAATAGACACTTATTAATGATTGACCGGTCTCGTACATAAAATACTGTTACTATCCTTAGCCGCCTAAGCTCGGTATGCAATTCTGAGTCGCAAAAAGTTACATAATCTGTAAACAGATATTCCCCTCGAAGAAAGGTAAAAGATCTGATCCCTGGAGATGAGCTCGGAATAACTGGTATGTTTATCACAGAAGTTTATGGTATTTTGATTGTTGATATTTGCTCACCCAGCCACAGATTGGTGTAAATAAAATCTAATAGAGGGGAGATAAGACACTGTGTTACTTAAAATTCCTGGTTAGGTGTTCTGACCCTGACTGGGCTTTTATTGCCCAGTAAAATACATAATACATAAAGATAATGATTTAGAAGCTGAATTTATTGAGTTGTACTCGGCAGGACTCAGCTCAAGTCGGGGCTCCAGGGTAAAAATAATTTAAGTATCTATTTAAAGTTATAATAATGACATTTTATTTTTATAAAAAAGGGTTGCTGTTTACGATTACACAATGGCTCATATCCTCGAGCACGTTATCCCGGATGTTTTATCGTCAATGTAAAAGATATTAAACCGCTCACTCGTACTTTATTTATTAATATTGTATTTATTAATATTGTATTTGTATATATGTATGTATTTTCAATATATCTATGAGAATTATTAGCGGTACTCAATGTCACAATGAGATTATAATGTTTATCATATATATTTATATTCGTTTTATATTTGTCGCTTAACTTTAATTTTTAGTATTTGTTCAGATTATCCGCAAGTTCCGTCGGCCCTTATCAATTACTTACTTTACATTAGTCTTCTCGTTAAACATTCACACGTGTCTTTTCTCATAGAGCTGTTAAAAAACAACGTGTCTAAATAAATATATACATTTTTAATATATATCTTGCACAATGCGGAAACTTACGTTATTAATTTAAACTTAAATAGTATTTTGTTTTTAATAGACTTTTTATTTTTAAGAAAAATAATTATTTGAATAGATTTGTTGACTTAGAAATTTTTTTATTAATTTTTTTGATAAAAAAATATCAATATTGCTTCATTACAATTTACTGGAGAAAAAAAAAAAATCAATATCAATAATTTTATAAAATAATTTTTTGCCAAGAAAATTTTTAAAAAAATATATTACTGATGTTTATTCACATTTATAAATAAGACCGTAAAACAATTTATTAATAATAATTTTTAGTCAATGTTTGCCTTGACTTTTATCGTTCTTCTTTTTAACAAAACGAATTTTAATAAAAATTGTTAAGCAAACATTGACCAAGAAAAAAAAAAATAAAAAAACTGAGACACGTGAATTACTTAAGTTAATTACTCACTGATGCCTCAACTCATCTCGGCTGATTTATAGAGTTTTGTTGGGCCTAAAAGCCCTGGGGGTCGAGAGTGCCTTGATTTCTGCAATATTCAGACAACATGACTCTGCTCGGATCGCGATGTACACCGTTTTACATGTAACATGTTGACTTACTATTACCCACACACCTCACCGGGAGTGAGGTGATAAAAAGTTGATGAATGGCCCGGGAGATGTGTAGATGTGTATACATAAAGGTCTACATAATAAGAGGCGCTGGTTCCTCGTATGCTACAATTTTATTTATCCGGTATATATTATATACAGCAATACACCTCATGACACTTTGTTCCTCGGGACTGGCTAAAAGTTTTATTATTTACATACACTAAAAATAAATTTTAAGATAAATTGCTAAATAAAGTATGCAACGATTAAAGCTTTAAATTTCTGCAGTATAGAATATTGAATATTGAATAATGGACATTCACTAACCTACCTACAAAATTAATTTATTTTTATTTTTATTAATAATAATAAATTAAAAAATTGATAATTTTACAAGACAATAAAAATTTTAATTTATTTTTAAAATTCTAGCTTGAGGATTTAAAATACGGCAAAATTGACGCTGAATTTTTATAGAGGATTTAATCATTTACAAAAAAGGTCTTTTATCATTTTTTTTGTATTTTTAATATTTTAGCCACAAACAGTACTTTAAATTTTTGGAAATTTTTAATGTTCAATAATTTGAATTTTTAACTAAAAATTTAAATTTTTAATAATTGACCTAGAATTTAGAATTGAAATTTAAAGATTCAAAAATTAAATAAATAAACTAGTTTTTTTTTTTAATATTACACAGAAAAAGAAATTTACTCGAATCAAATAAATAATTTTGAAGAATTTCATCTTTTTGGTTTCAGTTAAAAAATTCTTAAACTAAAAAATTTCACTTGCAAGTGAATTAAATCATGGTTCAAGTACATTTTATTTTAATTAAGAATTTTTTGTCTTGATTCAAGACAAATTATTTTTTTGGTTCAAGAATTTTACTCTAAATTCAATTTAATTTTTTTTCCAGTGTAATAATAACTTAAAAAAAAAAAATAATCATAATTTTAAATTCTGCAAGAATTAATACCGGTTATAGTGTGATAACTTACAATCTGTAATAATTTACCTGCTGGTTTTTTTTTTTTTTTTATCGATATCGATAATAACAATTGTTACTGGTGTTGAAGTAATAATTATTATTATTTTTATAAACTTTATTGTCATCCAATTGAATAATGTCACGGTTGAGTAACAAAGACCGATTAATCCGGATTTTAAAAACGCGCGGCCTTGTTAATTCCGAGGTAGAGGGTAAAAAAGAGTCTAAGAGACAGAGAGAAGTAATAAAGTTTCAAAAAGATAAGACAAGTCAATTGTGCTGAGATGTATGTAAAAATACTTTCAGTGGGGAATGTATATAGATGTGTGTTTGTATTGCATTATTATAATGGCTTTTAAAAGTACTGTCTCATTATCCTTATCGTTTGTTTGTTCATTGTCAATTTAAACTACAATACACTTTTCAAACAACAGAAAGGATGCGAGAGAATTTTTTTAATGTTACAAGAGATTTTAAATGTTCTCTTTTTTTTTTTATTTTTATTTTTGAATGCTATTATTCGAGTCTCGTTAGAACAATGCGCTTGAATTATTGTTATGTTTTTACTATTTTGGTTATCGCTATCGGTAAATAATTAGTTTTATATTAACTGATGATTTGAGAAGAAATTTTTTTAATTTCGAATTTTATTTATATTTTTAAATAGTAAAAATTAATATTTAAAATTTTAATTTCTAAATAATTTTTCTAAGCTTTCAATTCAAAAACTTTTACTATAAAATATAAAAAAAAATATTTTTTAACCCTTAAAAAAAATTAATTACTTAAAAAATTATATTGTTTTTGAAAAAAGTAATTTTTTAAAACAATTTTACAAAAAAAAAAAGGAATTAATAAGTGTTATTTATTTTATCTTCTTAAAAAATAAAAAAAAGCTTAAATTTTTTGGAGGGTAAATTTTGTTTTTTATTTTTTTAATTTAATTAGTGAATTTCTTTTTAATAAATGCCCTCTGCTATCTCAAAATAACCAAATTTTTTCTTTCAAATTCAATATCAACAAACCTCGATAAAAGCTTACTAATTCCCGAAGAATGCGACCGAATTTGAGCAATCTAATCTACTTACCAATTCAATCTATTAAGAAATTGGTTAAATAAAGAAATCCAGATAAAGAACCGAATTTCGATAACAATATTAAATAAAATTCATTAGTTAACCGTTAATTCAGTGAAATGTCATAGATCTAATTGACCTGAACTTTAATCGTTGCTTCACAAACGTAATGATGAAACATAAAACAGTTTGTTATCCCTATACATATATATATATACAATATTAAAATTAACTATAACAAAACCTCGAGCATTACACGCTCAAATATTACTGTTAGCTGTTATGAGCTCGTGAAGAAATCGATTTTTGTACACAGCCTCGATGCAATGCATCCGATCGATCAGATCGGCTTTGAATAGCCAACCACATTCATAATACCCATATATATATATATATATATATATATATATATATATATATATATATATATATATATATATATATATATCTATATCTATCTATATCAACACAATATAAATAATGCTCTCCGGCCTTTATATTTATATTCTTACAAACTCATGCATAATTACATTGTATGATACATAAAATGTAATTATAAATATATATCTATTAGCTGTTATAATGGAATAAAGTGATCCTTACGGGGATCTCACAATCGATCACTATCTCAGTATTATATTGTAAATAAATAAAATAAATCAAGTCACCTGATTAGATGTAGTGTCATTAATATCAGACTGAGACTAAGACTTTGCACGCAGATAATTGAATAGTTAAAATTATCATATAGTTATTGTAGTGCTTTAATAATTTAACTCGATAGGAATTAATACTACTTAAGTTATTAATTAAATAATCTCTATTAAAGTATTATTTATATTTCATATAAAAAATGGCTTTATTAATCCGTCAAAAATTTCTTGACATAAAAAATTCTCACAGAACAAAAATTATAATTCTAAAATTTCTCAAAGATTTTATTACAACAAACGACAATAATAATTAAATAAATATGCATTTAAATAATAATAAACTCAATTTATTTGACATTATACCAACACATAAATTTGTTGCCATTTGTCATGGTTTTTTTTGTATGTGTTTATTTAAAAATAAACCAACACATGAGCTGTAAATATTTAAATAAATTTTTTTTGTAAGAAAATAATACCAAATAAATTTTTCCAATGAGAAATAAAGCATTTGAGAGAATATTGAACAAGAAATTATTGCTGAGAATTTTTTGGTTGAGAAAAAACAGACGGTAACCCAGTAATAATTACTACTCGATGTTCTAATTAGCAAATTGTCTACTCCATTTAAAAAAATCTTCCATTTGTATGGAATAATAATCTGTTTAAAATTTATTATCACTTTAAAAATTGAATAGAGTTATAAAATTTTGGTTTGGATCATTGAAATAATTTATAATTAGACTATTGCTACATCAAACTGTAAAAAATCACCTTCTAAAAAATTAGAAAGACCAATTGGTAATTAGACCGTCGTACTGTAATTAAAATGATAAAAGATTTGTTCTATTAATTCTAATTACAAAATTATTTCAACATTGTATAAATTTTTCAAGTATTTTAAATGATTAACACTAAAAATTTCATATGTAAAAATGTAAATTGTGATCATGCATGTTAATTACAATCGAATGAATCTAACTAAAGCGTGCGCGGGTGAGGTGACTATAAAGTATGAAGTATGAAGTATGTGGTCAGTTTAGCACAAGGACGACTCTCATAACTGGTAATCCAGTTGAACATTAAACTACTGATAATAATAAATAATAACAATTATTTATTAACAATCTAATCTGTAATTTGCAGCATTAACATCGCCATTAACATTTCTAAAAAATGAACTCATACGGAATATTAAACGTCTGTATCTATCACGTGTTAACGCACACATTTATATTGTGTATATAAGATACAAGATATTAAACAGAGGTTTTTCTCGAACTTGATAATTCCATATCGGTGCATATAAATTAATAGAGATCTGGTTATGCGTGCAAGGTAAACCTCCCACGCGAGTTATCCATGCACATGACGACTGACGTTGAGATTTTCTCATGCTCGGATGCAAAAATTCAACACTCATACATAATCATTAAGAATGCTCCGTGCTGTTCTTGTTATTATAAATAGTTATAATTATAATTATTATAAACATATATATATATATATATATATATATATATATATATATATATATATATATATATATATATGTAAAAAGTCAACAGCTAATATGTTAATAATTTAATTGCGCAATTCACCAAGTAGTAAAACACTGACAATTCATCTCTATCTCGAGAGTCCTTGCTATGCATCGGCGAATAATTGGCACATGCAGACTGCAAGTTCATGCGGTTTCAGTACTTTTAACATTTATATTGACATCATCCGTCAAATCACTCTCGCTGTGTTTATATATTTGTGCGAATAATATATCGAGTTAATTATGGTCATTTTCTTTGAGTTATTCGTTTTAATAATCAATAAATTAACTTGATTCAAGATGAAAAAATTTTTAAGTAAAAAAATTATTTTAAAGAAAAAATTTTTAATTCAGTAAAATATTTTTTAATTGAGAATTTTTTAAATCAAAGATTTAAAATAATTTTTTTATAATTTTTTGTTTTGAATTAATTTAATTTTTTTAAAAAATATACAAAAAAAAATTAATTTTATTTAAGAAAATTATTTTTAAAAATTTTATAAAATTTTTGAGCTAATAAAAATATTTACAATTAAAGACAACTAATTTTTTGTCTCGATTAATCAAAAATGAAAAGATACCCTTTTGAAATTCAACTTCTCAATGAATTAAAATTCAAAATAAATTTTGAAGAAAGTTTCGACAAACTCTTTCTACATTCTACTTAGATTTTCTTCCACCATCCGGATGATTAGACCAATTTGTAACTGAATAAATAAAATAAAGTAAATTCTAATCCCTAGAGAAAGTGGATCGAAGCCGGTAAAATTCGAGCAGGACCCAACAAATCTTAAGACAGTGCTCTTGAAAGACGTGGGTAGGTGGGCCTTACGGCCAGGGAAATTGAAAATAAACAGATCTTGCTCGTATGTAGCATTGAGGCAGAGGCAAAAGGCATAATACCAACATGCAGACTCTTATTATTAACAGAGTAGAGGCAGAGCTGGGCATAGAAGTATAGAAGTGCGCTCACATCACATTCTAGGCTATTCCGCATTCTGTTCTCCCACTTTTGGCTCTCATCTAGAGCCACCGGCTCACCTCTACGCCTTCAAGCTGGAAAAGTTGTTGTATACCGATCTAGAGGGTATGTCCATGCTTCTACCTATGCCTATGCCTATATTGCCTCACATATAAACACATTTAAACACATATGCGTGTATCTGGCTGGTACTTATCGAGTGAGAAGAGGAGAAAGGACTGGATCGGTGGATTTAAAGGAGGAAAGACCAAAGCGTGCTTATATATTTATATATTTGTATATATAGACATATGTGTAGGTACTCATACGCGTACGCAAGGACCTCTTACTATTATACCACCTTCTCCTTCAGATTCAGCTTCCACTGGTAAAAGTACCTCCAGAATGTATATGTACATGTATTTGCAAGTGTGATATAACTATCCATGTGTGTTTATATGTATATTTATATATATATATATATATATATATATATATATATATATATATATAGATTGAAACCGGGCGTACGGCCCACTAATCCCGCGTCTTCAACCAGCCTACGTGAGTTCACGCGAGAGATCGAGGGACTTGTCGAGTTCCCACTTTAGCCCACCACAGACGTCCAAATTACTTGGCACTGGAATTTTATGTGCATTTTTTTTTTTTTTATTAATATTAATATTAATAGGGCTTTCAATTTTTTTTAAAATCGGTCATTAAATTTTTTTTATTGTTAAAAATTAATTTTTTTTTTTAAATATTTACAAAAATTAATTTTTTGAAGCTTTTAATAATATCAAAATTAGATCAATTAAAATATGTCCCAATAAATTTATCAATCTTTAGTATTTTTTTTATCATTCATTAAAAAAATTTCAATTTTTAATTTTTTCAATTTTATTTTTAAAACTTAAAAAAAATTTTTTTTGAAATAATTTCTTACGTCAATTTTTTTAAGCCAAAAAAATGTATTCTTGCTCCAAAATAACTTCGGTCTTCCTTCCAATTTTCTTGGTTCAAAAAATTTTTTTTTTCTGTGTATAATTTAAAATACTCAATTTCTGATTATTTTACATAATTAAGTGACAAAACTAAAACTATTGTTACTATCCAAGACAATGTCTGATCAAGGAAAGACAAAGAAGCTAACAAGGGAATAAAATCCTGTAACTTAGAGCTCATAATATATAATTCCATGGAGTTGTTTGGTCCCGTTCTAGCGGCGAAAATCAATCGGATAAAGTTGCCGATCCGATAAAGTCTAACTAAATTAACCAAACACGCCCGGATCAGATAATCTGCGGATAAGCTTTGAGATAAAAAAGCGTATAAATATTTTAGTATTCCTTGTGGTGAATATCCATATGTATTTATATATTTATATATATATATATATATATATATATATATATATATATATATATATATATATATATATATATATATATATATATAGACATAGATTCTGGGTATTAGCTTGTCTATGTGATACCAGGGATTAATATTTATGAGACACGAGTTTGTAAGTGTAAGACTCTAGTTATGTATTACATTATGGAGTATAAGTATCGGTAGCTGCATGACACGCGCAATCAGCCAAGTAGAGAAGCGTACACATATCTGTACGGTATTTGCGCTCTCTAGAGTCGAGGACTGGGACTCCAGAGACCAAAACGGGTCCGTGTTTGTCAATGAAGTGATCAGCGATCCGAAAGAACCTCAGAAACTAGTAGCTGGTAGCTTATTTGAATTTCAACGGATGGATGGATGATAATAGGCTAGAGAGAATAATTTAATTAATTTTAGTAGGCTCTCTTTCCTCTAATCTCTCATAAATAATGTATTGTAATTTCAATGGATGCTGATTAATTTAATTCCCGGATTGAAATAAAATGAATGAAAATGTCGCTTATCAAAATATTAACAAGCAATAATCCCTGGATCAACGGAAATTCCCGTTATGTGGATTCCGATGGTCCGGTCAGGCAACTCCCACGCATTTGTATCGTGCTATGGGTGTACTATCTATGTTAAATAAATATAAATACATGGATAGAGACACTAAGGTCCTAGAATAGAGTCTAACAAAGCTCAAAATAAATTACTTTTATCGAGGAAATTTTCTTGACACAGTAATGAGATATAAATACTATTTTTGATCACTTTTTTTTTCTGAAAATTTAATTGGATTTTTAATAAGTTCATTTATTTGAAAACAATTTATTATTTTTTTTTTTTTTTTTTTTTTTGATAATTTATTTTGATTAAACGACAAGAGATATGATGAAATTGATAAGGACCTTTTTTATGGAGGATTTAATTTTTTATCAAAAAGGTTTTTTATCATTTTTCCGTATCTTCAATATTTTAGTCAAAATTTAGACATAATATTAATTCAAATTTTTATTTCTGAAAAAATTGAAAGATTTGTTAAAATTCAATATTCTGGCTAAAATATTAGAGATATGATGAAATCGACGAGGATCTTTTTTGTGAAGAATGAAATTTTCTATCAAAAAGGTTTCTAATAATTTTTTCTTATTTTTAATATTTTAGCCAAAATTTTGAATTCAAATATAAAGCAGATAAAATTTAGTTCAGAATAGTGTTATTTTAATAATTATTAACTGAGGAATCATGGACGAGTAGCGCCTTTTCGGTTCAATTATTATATTATCCATTAAACATGAATATAATATACTAACAGAAGAACCCTTTTGTATTTAATAGAGTGATAGGATTCATAATAAATTATGAACCAGTGCCAAAAGGGGCTCGATTACCGGAAAAATTTCCGGCGGATGTCAGTAAACGGCTTTGTGGGTAAATGGCTGATTTTAACCACTGATTTTGATAATTATCAGATAATTCGTTAAACTTTGAATGCAATAAGGTTAATCACTGTTAAAAAAAAATTATTAACTGCAAATAAATAATCCGCTTCACTTATGAGGCGTGCAATAAATAAAATAAAAAGCAATAAATAAAAATTCTTATCAAAAATGTCAACATCTTACACATTAGGGTGGGTCAAAAAAATCGAATAATTTATTTTTGACTTTATACTCTGAAAAATAGGTTCGTAGACACCTAAAAAGAATTCTCTCCAAGTATAAGCTCTTAATTATAACGGGAAGGTCCTCCGCTTTGCGGGTTTCTATTTTTTTCGAATAATCAGATAAAAAAATTTATATCTCGCTTCCAACTGCTTGGAAAAATATTCCGTGGCATAGATTTTGTGAGAAATTGAATGCTTTACAAAAAAGGTCTCTTATGACTTTTTCAAAAACTCAACCGATTAAAAGATATTCACAGTTGAAGTTTGGCTATTTTAAGGAAAATATTCGTTTTTATTATGAATTTTATAAGTCGATGAAAAAAAATTATTTCGGATTGCGGAACTCATGATTATGTAGGAAATTTACTGCTCTACAAAAATGGTCTCTTATGATTTTTTGATTAAGTGAAGCCGTTACGAGATATTCATCGTCAAACATTAACGAATATCAATATTTCCAGTTTTTGATCAATAATTCGATAAATTTTAATTTAAACTATGAGTTTCAGGAAAATTTACATAAATTTGAGTTTCGATCGATAAAGAAATGTTATAATAAGTTAGATAAAGAATTATTGGAATTATCATTGATTTTCCTTGGAGAAATGCCTCAAGAAAAGATTTCTTTAAAACGTCCTGGTGCTGTTCATCATGCTAGATGGATGGCTAAGGCCATTTATAGTTTGAAAATGTATCTATTCAGAGATGAATTCAAACTCTCTCGGAAAGAATTGCATGGTCTTCGTCATTTCTGTATTTTTATAGTCACATTGTATTTAAAAGCTTGGTTTTCATCAACTTCTGCAACAACTGCTGCTTATCATGACTTGCAGTTTATGAAAAATTTATTGGAGTACAAACATATCAATCCTTTGATTTCTTCAGCTACGTGTGAAAAAATGATTTCGCACTTATGGTATTTGAGCGATGAACTTGCCATTTTATCACTGTTTGACGATGGCGTTCCATTAGAAGTAAAAAAAGTATTGTTGAAGCTGTTAATACTCGTGAAGGTACAGATTCTAAAGCTAAAAGATTTGTAATTGCTAAAAAGATTTGAATTCATTGGCGCAGAGAACTCTGAGTGACTTTGTGTCTAAAAAGTCATTAAATCTTTTCAAAATCTTCGATCTACCGTATGACTTTCTTGATGTCGATGTTGAATTATGGCCTACTAATGAGAGTTATCTCGAAAATAAAGAATACTTTCAACAACTAAAAGTTGTCAATGATTCAGCAGAGCGAGCTGTTGCATTAGTCAGTGAATATAATCAATGCTTGACAAAAATGAAGAACAATTCCAGTACTTATTGCAAGTTGTCAAAGAACATCAAAAACATTCCCAAATTGTAATAAAAGAAATTATTTATAGTAATAGCGTACTGTTATGTTAAAAATATAGACAATTATATTGCAATTGATAATTCAATAAAAACATTATCTATAAAAAAGTTAAATACTGGTTGTTTCTCACTTGATTCAATACTTTTCATATTAAATTTGACAAAGAAATATGTCATTCACTTCAAATTAAACTAATCATTGGCTATATGTCGAAAAAATGCTCTAATTTCTTGTTTTAATGCAATCAAACAAGCTCAAGACTGAAAACAATATTAAAAAAATTGTTTATAACATTTCTTTATCGATCGAAACTCAAATTTATGTAAATTTTCCTGAAACTCATAGTTTAAATTAAAATTTATCGAATTATTGATCAAAAACTGGAAATATTGATATTCGTTAATGTTTGACGATGAATATCTCGTAACGGCTTCACTTAATCAAAAAATCATAAGAGACCATTTTTGTAGAGCAGTAAATTTCCTACAAAATCATGAGTTCCGCAATCCGAAATAATTTTTTTCATCGACTTATAAAATTCATAATAAAAACGAATATTTTCCTTAAAATAGCCAAACTTCAACTATGCATGAATATCTTTTAATCGGTTGAGTTTTTGAAAAAGTCATAAGAGACCTTTTTGTAAAGCATTCAATTTCTCACAAAATCTATGCCACGGAATATTTTTCCAAGCAGTTGGAAGCGAGATATAAATTTTTTTATCTGATTATTCGAAAAATAGAAACCCGCAAAGCGGAGGACCTTCCGTTATAATTAAGAGCTTATACTTGGAGAGAATTCTTTTTAGGTGTCTACGAACCTATTTTTCAGAGTATAAAGTCAAAAATAAATTATTCGATTTTTTTGACCCACCCTATTACACATGTTACATTATCTGTCATTACTCAGTCATTAACCATCAAAACAATCTTCAGAAGTTGTTCCCGGTAGCCGTAAATTGAAAAAAATATTTATATATTTAAAGCAGCATTAAAATACTAGTGGCTGGATTGTCCATCCATGACTCGTTTACTTGGGCCTGATTCTTGGTGTAACCGTTATGCTACTCAGTAACTCTGGTTACTCTGTACTTATCCACGAGCAAGGACTTGCTTTAACATCCATACATTGATACATACATATAAATATATATATATATATACGAGAGTTTTAACACACTCCTGGGAGGGGGACTAATCGTAGCGCTCATCCTCGAGCGATTGCTCTCTGTAACTACAGCACTAGGTGGAGTTGTGGAGTTGTACCTTTCCTGGTTTTCTTATGCTCATTCTTCTAACTAGGGAGTATCGAGGTCGCGCATTTTTCATCTCAAAACAACCTCACGTTTCTTTTAAATCTATTTCCATAGTCGTGAAACACACAGTTCATTTTTTGGATAAACATTTATCAATGTATATATGATTAATAATAAATAAAACTTACATTAATAATAATAATAATAATGACTGACAAAGTAGTCGATGAATCGACGTGGAAGAAAATGACTTAATTTTTGAAAAAAAAATTTTGAATTAAGAAAATTATTTTTATTATTATTTTCTTAAATATTGACATTTTCAAAAATATAAGTTCATCCTGATGTTACACTCGTCAAGAGCTTTCATTTAAGTACCCATATGCATTTTTAATATATTTTTCATATATACATATATATAATATATATAAATATATAAAATATATGAAAAATTGAATTGGGTACTCAAATGAGAGGTCTTGATAAGTGTAACATCGGGATGAGCTTATATCTTTGAAAATGTCAATAGTTCACAAGATATTCTGGAGACAAATTTTTTTTTATTCCCTCAATAATATAAATAATAATAATAATAATTTAAAATATTGAATTATTATTTATTATTAATTTTATTTTGAGTGCAGATAGATCTAGATTTAATATTTAATAACAAAATAACGAGACGATAATAAATAATACTTTCTTGGAAGCAAATCAAAGATTGAATAATGATGATGTATTAAATAAAAATGATATTGTACAGATTCTGCACCTGTAGGGAGTCTTCTGGTAAAAGTGATGCTCGGTCACTCGTAAACATGATTAGTCAAATGGGTTTAATCTGTTCGGGCTTGATCCTCATCTGAGATGATCCCCGCGGGGAGTTTTTGAATTCAATTCTATTCTTCATCAATTCCGATAGATAGCTATTGAAGCTAGTTGGAAGAATAGAAGAAAAGATATATGATTACAATACGCTGACTTGGGAAAATTTCGAGTCCTCAAAAAAAAAAAAAAAAAAACATACTTACCGTTACTCCTCATCTTTTCCGGTCGCAGTTTACAATAATTTCTCCGGTTACATTTACATTTGCAATTCAGTTTGTTTCTGGAATCATTTACAACTCGGGGCATTAAATTTTATAGAATAACATTTTTGAGTTATTAGACCACATTACCCAGATATTTATTGAGCTGCTCCGTAAAAAAGATCAGATAATTATTGAAACTAACGGAGAAGAGCTACTTCGATATTGTTTTTTTTTATCAATAAATTTTTAAAATTTTTTATTTTAAAAAATTATTTAAAAAATAATTTTGTCTTAATTTTATATTTTTATTAAAAAAAATTTTTTTTGCCGCTCAAAATAGCAAAAAAAAATTTTATTTAATTATTAAATTTATTTGAGTTCATTTTAAAAATTATTAGACTTATTTTTAATGATAAAAATCACAAAAAGTATACTAGAAAAAAAAAAAAAAAAAAAAAAGAAGTTTAAAACAATAAATTAATTAATTTTATAGCAACTTTTTTCATAAGTGTAAAAATGAATCCAGAGGATGATCTTCATTGAAAGACTTGAATGGGCGAGGTCAATAAATTGAAGTGTAAACACTGAGAGCGTGTAGTATATTATATATTATCATTGTTGTTATTATATATAATGGACTAGCACAGGGACTAAGATGCTGTGAATAAGGGAGTGATATTAATTCCTGTCTCTTGCGCTAGACCACCGAAGGGATCCACAGGCACGCAGACATACTGCACACTATGTTGACCAACTACCAGGAGACCGAGGAATAAGAATGATATAAGAGTAAATAATAACAATAACAATAAATATATGTGGTAAAAGGAAGAAAGAAGAAAGTGATGTTGCTAAAAGGACGGTACTGTTGATTTGTGGTCAACTAATTTTTAGGCTCGACAGGACCGCCCTGGTTCGCCATTAGCTGCCCATTCTTAACCCAAAAATAAATCCAGCCAATTGGATATTTAGTCTCTCGACTGGACACTGGGATTTGTTGAGTTTTTCAATGAGAACACATCAATATTGACGTTAATTGTCCAAAAATTAGTCTTGTGATAAATTTTTACATTCAAAAAAATTTATTTGATTAAAAAAATCATTTTTAAGAATTTAAGTTTATTTTTTTTAATTTTTTAAAAACCGTGGGAATTATTTGAAGAAAAAAATTTTGAGTTTTAAGCAAAATATTATTTTGAAAATTTCAATTTTTCTTTAAAGGATTAAATTAAAATTACTTCAATTAGATAAAAAATTTGGAGCGAAAAAAATAATAAAGTGAGAAATTTTAATAATTTTTTTTTTAAATTAAAAAATTTTAATAAAATTTTTCTGTCTATAAATAAATAAAAATTCAAAATTTTACAGAAAGTTTTGATTGAGATTAATGATATTTTTTTTAAAATTAATTTAAAATAAAAAAAAAATCTTAAAAGGTCCAAATTTCAAATCTAAATAAATAAATGGATAAATTCAGCTGTGTAGCAATTAATTTCCAAGTGAAAGATAGCCTGAGCTCATCTGAGTCCATTAAAAAAACCAAAGTTTTATCTAAAATCGCACAAACTGATCCAGAAGCCCATAGAAAGCATTAGCGTCCCGCTGGGCGTCATCATGTCTATAAGCGAGGACACGATTCGTTGTTATGTATATCTTTATATTAATACAAGGAAACGACATCCGGATGAGTCCTGTAGAGCCTCGGCATAATGGAGCCCTGGATATATCTATGAATGAAAGAGTAATCGGTGTTTTGATGTCAGGCCTGAGCTGATAAAATTATCCCGGAGACGGATCGGAGTCGAGGAGCTGATTGAGGCTTACTTCAGCCTTTACTTCATCTTCTTCTTCTTCTTATTCTTCTTCTTCTTCTTATATCTTCTTGAGGTTATTGTTATTCTTGCTCCCGATATTTAATGTCTAGTCCCAGCGAGCTACCGGCTAATCCGGGGGCTATCTGGCTCGATCGGCATAATTGTCTCATTGTATTTGGTGACTTGGCCAATGGGGAATCAATCTTCGGATCGATCCTGATTACCTCCTGCGGGGAATGAAAATCCGAGCACCTGTGGTTTTTTCAAAATATATCGCTCCTAAATTCATCGTGACTTTCAATTACTTCCTCTTTATCTTATTTTTTTTTTTATTCCATTTTATTCGGAGAGTTTAGATTTTTTGTTACATTTTAAATCTTCCCTACTTCTCACGCCTAAACTATTAATTTTGAAATATCGAGCTTTGGATCTTCACTTGTAATAGTGGGAGGTCTCGTCGCTGATTTTTGTAGGGAGAAAATTAGGTACTGATCAAAAAGAATGATTATATCCATTTAATTCCAAAAATGGGTTTTATTTTACATTATAAAATTTGTATTAAGAATATTTAAATTAATTAAACAACTTATAAATTGAATTTTCCAAATTTTTTTTTTAAGTTTTCATACTAATTATTTCAATAAGTGTTACTTTTTAATTTACTTTTAAAAAGTAGAAAAATTCCCGTCAAAAATACTTTTAATATCCATTTATAATTTTTTGATTAAAGTTAGTTTTAAAAATCTCCGTATGGTGGCGCATGAGCGCTAGATTATCTCGCTATTAGAAAGTTAAATCCAAGATATATTAAGACTAGTTAAAATAATCATCAAAAATACTTTTTTTAGTGAATATAAATTAGTAAAACTAAGAATTGAGACTCAAAAGTCTTTTATAAAAAAAAAAATATTCAATTCTAAAGATTTAAAATCAAGTAAAAATTTTTTGAGTCATTTATTCTTGATTCAAGTAAATTTAACTTGATAAAAAATTTTTTTTTTTTTTTTGATTCAAGATTAAGAATCTCTTCAAAATAATATTCTCGGTTAAAGAATTTTTTATCAATGTATCAGTGGTAACTTAACAGACGTCGATGATCTAGCTTCTTCTTTAGATTGTGTTTAACATTGTACCCGTTGTAGAGAAGTGTAATAAAGTGTTGAGAGCGGTGTAACCTGGTCTATCAGTGATGTTGATGTTCTTCATCTTTCTGGTGGTACGAGTCCACCCAGTATGTTAATTCCCGTTGATGACCCCATCAGAGAACACGCAAACCAGGCAGCTAAGCCATAATCCTTACTTTTGGTTGTGGCTGCTTACACGATTTTCTTCTTCTTCATCCTCATCTTGATCCTGAGGCCTTCATATTGAGTTTCCGTCCTCTTTCAGCTCAAACGCCTACACACAATCTAAAATATATAATATACAACATACAAGTTACCAAGTAGAGTCAAGTATACGCGTATAAATATAAATAAATATATACTTACAAATGAGCGAGAATTCCTGGAGCCAATCGCCCTGCGATATATCCTCTCGGTCTTAACAATTCCATCCATCCATCCATCCATCCATCCATCCATCCTCGGAGTGATCTATCCATCCAACGTGTATGAACATCAACATGAGCATACATGTACCAGCTTGCAAGTCACTAATCGAAGCGAAATTACCGTTGCTCGCCTATAAACATCAATGGTAATTTATTTCCGACTCACGTCTTATATCTCGAGGTGCTTTAATAATTTAATGTTTAGTTTAAATCTATTAGGAATAATGTTACATCGATGAGGTACTCGCGTAGTTATAGCTTCTCTCGATCATCTGTAGGCTCAAGTATACCCTCTACAGTCTGTGCCTGCATATAACTAACTCTAGACTATAAAGTATCCTTCAGAGTGGTACCTAGTTCATATTTAGATTAAATTTAATGCAAAAAAATTTTCATTTTGCGATAAAAAATTTATTTTAAATGATTTCTTCTCTTAACTGAAGAAATAATAATTTTTACAGAAACTTTATTGTTGGAAAAAAATTATTTTAGATAGACAATTTGAAAATTTTAATCCAAAATTAATTTTTCTGTGAAAAAAAATTTTATTTCTTCAGTTAATAAAAAAAAAAATTAATTTCTTGTCACAAAAATTTTCAAAAGAAATTTTTTTTCTCAATGTATAATTACATTGACTATTATTACCATCCAATGTCTATTAATATTATAGCCTGTAGTCTACATCTCGTAAAACCTTCAACGCCGTCACTTTTTCGAAGAAAACACACAATTTTATTAAACACCGCCGTCATTGGTGTGTGTAGTTTAAACAATGATTACCATCGGCATCACACACGTTACTAAGTACACATCGTTGATGATGATGACTACATTTAGCTCTTCCGGTCTTATGATTACAATATTTCTATTTTTAATTTTTAAATTTCGTCCAAATTTCTACATAATTCCTCCTGTTAAAAAAAAAAGAGACATTTAAATTAAAAAACTCGAATTTTTCCATTTGATTCCCCAGCGGGCTCGAACCCAGTTCCCTTGGGAGCACTCGGCCGGTTTCTTTCTTAAAATTTCCAATCTATAATACTCAATAAAAATTCCGTCGATTCATTTTTCGAAGAATAAATATTTTAAATATTTTATTTGATAATTTTTAAAATTTTTGATAGATATATTTTAATTTTTATATTAAAATTTTCTCGATACAAAAATTTGTTAAGTTGATTGAAATAATTTTTATTTAATTTAAAAAAAGCTATTGTCTTGTTTATTTATCATCTAAAAATAAATATTGATGCTCTTCTCTTCAGAAATTAATAATTAATCTTAATAATAAAATATTTGATCGTAATCAAGTTTCTTGAACCAAGAAATTTTTAATTGAGTTAAAGTGTTTTTTTTTTTTTTTCTATTTCAATGTAGAGTATAAAATTAAATAATTAAAAATAGTACATAATATTTAACTGAATAAATTAAAAAGCGACATTATGAAAGATAAATTTCTCTATTAAAATATATAAAGAAGAGATGAACCAAAAATGATGAAGCACCCGGTGAAAGTTATTCCCTTAATGAAGAGAAATAATTTTAATATTCCGTGTGACACACTGGTTGTATTTTTTGATCAAGAGTCGCGATAAGACCATATGCAACTTACGCCACATGTCGCCCGAGAATCAATATAAAATAAAATAAATTAGACGTTACCAGAACAAGGTAAGCTTCACGCCAACAGCCTGATAATTGGGCCCGAATAAATTAAACAAGAAAACAGCCGATATGACATAAATTAAAAAGTATCATTTTAGTGGTTTCCAAAATCCAGCCGGAGAGAGAGAGGTTTAGAGTGTGGTGTGTTATCGATAGCGGTTAGTGGTGTGTAAACTCAACGAGGCTATCTTGTAAGGTCTGTGTGTGTGTGTGTGTGTGTGTGTGTGTGTGTGTGGATTAAATGGCAAAAGGGTAGAATAAATCTCACACGTGGATCCCGAGTGGTACCAGTAGATCAAGATTTGGACAGCGCTAAAGAAGGTATATTAGGCAGAGCGAATGGTCCAGAGCTGGACAGAAATGAGCGCTCTAACCCAGAGAGGGTTTTAATAAAATAAACCAAGAGTTAAAAATATTCCGGGACTGTTTGGTGTCGCTGCAAAGTTTGGTTTTGCGGTATCCAGCCAACGAGGGAGCTGATTTATGGCGGCCATTCATTCTAATCGTCCTGGATCTTACATCCTCCCTGTCTACGGGGGCTGCACTTCTTTAAGATACCAGCCGGGACCGTGGCTAATTGACTATAAAAAGTTGGATATTTGGTCGCACCTATAAACCATTTAATTAACAACTTTTCGGAGCTCGTGGAGAATCTTGTCGCAAGCTCCAAACCCAAATGACTATAAATCTAAACCTGATCAACAATGCCCCAGAACTATCCGCTTCGAGTCTTTTTCACTTTCTTCATTCATAACTTTCAGGGATTGTCACAATTCGTGTATCCAAACACCTCGGACAATTGTTGAAGAGTCAATTTTATTTTTCATATTTATTGAGCTTAATCCTTTCATTTATTCTTTTCAGGAGAATAATTTTTCTGGTTATTTAATTAGAGTTTTTGTGGACAGATGAAAAAATTTACTTGAATCAAATCACTTATTTTCTTGATTTCCCAATTTTTACTTGATTCAAAATTTTTTTGTCTTAATTCAAGACAATTAAATTTCTTAAAATTATTTTCTTGGTTTAAGAATTTTTTTCTTTGTGTGGTCAATCAGGATTGCAAATTTTGTGGTTTCAAAAATTTATTATTGAGAAATATGCCTTCGAAAATGCTCTATCTAAATTTTATTTTATACATGAGCAAAACACGTTTGAAAATTAACCATTTTAAAAAAAAACTTTTTTTTTTAATAATTTTTTTATAGTTTAAAATATTTAATTTCTGATTATTTTACATAATTAAGTGACAAAACTAAAACTATTATTACTATCCTACACAGAAAAAAAAATTTTTTGAACCAAGAAAATTATTAAAAAAAAAAAAAAAAAAAAAAAAAAAAACCGAAGTTATTTTGGAGCAAGAAAAATATTTTTTTAGCTTAAAAAAATTTAACTTAATTCAAAAAATTTTCTGTGTCGATACATAATTAAGAAATTACCTTGAATCTCTTGAAAAATAATTAAATAAATGGATTTATTGACTATTAAATAAATTATTTTTTTTTATTATTATACTAGGAATAAAAATTTTTAGAAAATATCAATACGAGAGTCTATCTATCGTAATAAATGTCGGGAAGACACGGAATTTAATATCTCACAATTAAGAGCACACCTGATAACATAAAAAGAAAGTACAGTATTTATTAATGTGCAGATAAATAAATAAATAAATAAATAAAAGTAGTTGGTGTAAGTAAAAAGAGATGATGGATATAAAGGCAATAAGGTATGACCTGACACCGAGGAACATAAATATAGTTATGAAATCACCGTGACTTCTGGTGTATACAAGACCAACAAACTAAACAGTCTGTTGTATGTTGTTTTTTTTTTTTTTTTTTTTTTTTTTTGTCGGGGGTTATAAAGATGAAACTATAAGTTGTAAGTCGTGAGTGCACTGTGGAGAATCATTTGACAGTGTATGCTATCCATTTGCGGTCCTGGATATAATAGAGAGTATAATACGGAGGCTGTACCAATATTAATATATAAGAATAAGAAATAATAATTCTTGAACGGTACACGGGTAAATAAAGATTGAGATGGAAGACGTTAAATACAACGTAAGTTGATAGTAATATTTATGATTCGACATAAGAGTCAACGAGAGTACATGTGTCACCGGTTATTATTCATTACGAAACATTCCAACTTTCTCAAACGTCAACGTTGATTGTAATAAACGTTGTTTAGCGCCCAACCTGTCGGTATTAAATACCGAATTAACCTGCTGGTATTGTTAGAAAATACAGAGTTTATCACAGGAAATATTTTGTTTGTTTAGGCGAGTCATTTGTGATATTTTTGTAGACGGTAATTTATTTAAAACTTTTTTTTTTATAAGAATATCAATTTTGAAAATTAATTTTAATTACAAATTATTAAACAATGACTTTTGTTAAATTGCATTATACTTTTTTAACTATTGACATTTTTAAAAATATAAGCTCATCCCGATGTTATACTCTTCAAGAGCTTTCATTTGAGTACCCACATGCATTTTTTATATATTTTTCATATATACATATATATAATATATATAAATATATAAAATATATGAAAAATGAATGTGGGTACTCAAATAAAAGCTCTTGATGAGTGTATCATCGGGATGAGCTTATATTTTTAAAAATATCAAAATCAAGAATTAAATTGTATCTTGTCAACTATTGAAATTTTTAAAGATATAAGCTCGCCCCGATGTTATACTCATCAAGAGCTTTGATTTGAGTACCCACATCAATTTTTCATATATTTATATATATTATATATATTTATATATGAAAAATTGATGTGGGTACTCAAATGAAAGGTCTCGATGAGTGTAACATCAAAATGAGCTTATATCTTTAAAAATGTCAATAGTTCATGAAATATTCAAGACTTTTTTAACGATAACAAATTTAACCATAAAAACTCATTTTATTAAATAAATACATTGGCTAAAAAATTTTGCTCATTCTCCAAAAAAATATATGATTTACTATGTCAAAATTTTGAATTAAATATTAAAGATATGAAAAAATAATAAGAGTTTGCTCAAAATAATAATCCAAAAATTTCTTGACAATTATTTAAAAAAAAAAAATAAACAAAGTACCTATAGCTATTACTCATCAGTAATTAGCAATTGTGATTAGTTATTGTTACAGAAGTACATTATTTATATTAGTATATATTAACTACTTAACACACAGCTGGGTAGAGGAAGCACGGAGCATGTCGGTGCTCTGAGTACCTAAATCAAATGTCATCGTGGAGTTTAATTATGAGAGCGCTCCTACAGAGTTACCTGGACGGTGACCCGCTGGGCCTTCGGGTGGTCCACCTTTACCTCAGATACTTCACCAGAGAAACATACAAACAGGCCAGCTATCCCCTTATCCATTCGAATTAAGTAGCCTTTTCTGGATGTTAAATTATTGAAGACAGAGTCCATCTGCAGTGCAATAAATATCCCCAACAACAACAACAACAACAACAACAACAACAACAACAACAACAACAACAACAACAACAACAACAACGGCATATTAGTTATTAGATATCAGTATCATTATCAGGATTAGTGATTCATCAGCGTACCGCTAGCGTTAAATCGTTAAAATATAAATACAACCATTCGGTAACAGGCAATAATATTCAGTAATCTTATTTAAAGATAAAAAGTAACGGGAATTAGTAAATAATGGGATGAGTTTGCACCGGTGGACAGCCGGCACGCGAGGTCAAGCGTCCGTAATACCCCAGTAGTTACCAGGGAGGGTGAGGCCAAAGTCTATTTAATTAATTAAAAGTGCATTAACGGGTCTCCGCTGTCTAGAGCTCTCCAGAACATACATTTATATTTATATATGTCAGGAGATATATATCTATCTCTTGATTAAAAAAAACTATCGCTACGGGCAATAAAGACTCTGTTTTTACCTGAATTATGACAGTCATCTATTTTATGATATTGACTTTTCGTCCCGAGATCGTAATGCTTAACTCATACCAATTGTTATCGATTTACGGTCTTTAGCCTTGATAAAATTCTCTTTTGATACCTAGGGAACAAATTTATATAAATTATACTACATAAACTTATTTTTCATCATTTTATTTTTTAATTTCAACTTTTGATGCATTAAATAAATTTATTTGGTAAAGTAGTCTATATATTATGCTTGGAAAATTATTAATCATTTATTGTGACCAAACGGTAAGAATTATGATAAAATTGACAACGATCTTTAGTAGAAAATTTAATTTTTTATCAAAAAAGTTTTATTATTTTTTCGTTAGCTATCACTTGACAATTTTTTAATTTTTTTAACAAATAAATTATTTTAAAAAAATTGCATTTGTAGTTTTTTAAAATTTCTAAACATTATAAAAATTTATAAAAATTTATAAACATTAAAGTTAGCAGCAGTTTTGGCCAGTTTTTAATTTTTTTTTAACAAAAAAATTTGTTTTAAAAAATTACATTTGGAGTTTTTAAAAATTTTTAAATGTCAATTTTTTTTACCATAATTTATTTGTTAAAAAAATTTTTAAATGAATTATTATTTGCTAAATTGATGACATTAAAGTTAGCAGCAATCTTGGCGAGTTTTTAATTTTTTTTTAACAAAAAAATTACTTTTAAAAAAATTACATTTGTAGTTTTTTTTTAATTTCTAAATGTCAATTTTTTTTTGCTAAATTTATTTGTTAAAAAAATTTTTTAAATTTAATTTTAAACTTTTGGAGTTTGTTATAAAACCAGCTTGTCATAAAAAGCCCACCGATCTAAAAGGCCCTCCTGCAATCTCTCTCAAAAATCAGAATCCTCCAGGTGCAAATTACCAGCATATAAAGAGAAGATTGTTGGCAGGATGATTAGACGGCAATAACTATGACGTGATACTCATAACTACACCGCTGGCAGCAATATAGCAGCTGACCTAACTCATCGACTGATCGAGCATCTCTTGGGCCATCAACACCGCCAGTAATAGCTAATAGCTAATCGGCTTAATGTACTAACCATCTAACCACCGCTTTTGTTCATCCTAGCCCGTTAGCTCCTTATTATTATATTACAAGCCCATCGCTTTCGCCTGAATGACTCATGGTGCCCCATACTGCACCAGGCAAACAATCAGATGGGCCTTTTATCATATCCTCATCCAGACAAATCCTTACTTGACCAAATAGTGATACTAACGAGGATCATCAGATGATAAATCGTTAAAAGCTAAAATTTGATGTATTATGATTAATCCATAAGTCATCATCATCATCATCATCATCATCATCATCATCATCTTGGTACATTGTCCAGGTGAATTCAAATGTAATATTTAAAAGCTAGTGTGCAAGCGGCTGTAACTGTTGATGGAGGTATGGGAGCGATGAAAAGGGTGTTTAGCTCCGCGGGGATGCGCAAATCGCGTGAGTTGGAGGCCTACAGAGATCGATGATCAACCAGCAGGCGAGAGCTTCAATATATAACTATATATCCCATATATATATATATATATATATATATATATATATATATATATATATATATATATATATATATATATATATATATATATATATATATATATATATATATATATATATATATATGTGTGTGTGTGTGTGTGTGTGTGTGTGTGTGTGTGTGTGTGTGTGTGTGTTAGCGAGTTCTATGAGCACAACAACGTGGAAGATGGTCCTAACAAACTGGGCACAGGTCACGCACGCGACTTTATCACGTCGTTAGGTTACAGGCTTACAGCAGCTCCCTTTCATTCTTCTTCCTTTCAATACCTTCCATTCGTGTTATTCTATTGTATATTGTACTGCCCCTATCCTTTGGATTACCTTTCGGACTACAGGAGTCGGTTATTTGGTTATTATTTTGAACTGGCGCCCAATCGCCCAATGCGTCATACTTTTTAATATTTAATCTGTAATTCTAGCTAATTATTAAAGTTATTATCAAATATTTAACCAGTCAAGCCAATATATGTTGCCTTTACTTGTGGGAAAATTTATTTGTCATTAGAATTATTATTGTTACTTGTTTTTATGTTGTACATTACATTAGCTGGTAGTTGGTAGCCAGTACTCGGTTTTTATAAAACTTTTTAATACCGACTAATGCATCGCATGCCTGTCTTCATTAATTCCCATGACCCACAGGCGAAAGCCTTTTTTTATGCTTTTAAATCATTTACTCGACTTTCCTTCATGTTAACTCATTGCCTGAAAAGTAAATAACAAATGGTCAATATTTTTATCTGGATTCGAATCAAATACCATTTATATTTATCAAGCTTTCGTCTGTTTGCTAAGAAACAGACCTTCAACAGTTTTTCAACTACCTTACAGTACATTCAATTCAAGAAGTTGAAAAAATTCATAACGGAATCTATAAAAATTACTTAAAAATTAAACTAATATTTTTTACGATATAAAATTTATTTTATTTATTTTTAGGAGTATTAATTTTAATTAATATCTTATATTAAACTAAAATAGACAATAAAAACAAAAATAGTTATATTTTAAAATTTAACTCTCTACAAGGGAGAGAATTCCGCTACCATGCGCCACCTGTCGGAAATTTTTGGAACTAATTTTTAAAAAAAAAATTATTTTTGGGTATATATGGTCTATTATGAGTATTTATGAGCTTATATACCCCAGCAAATGTTGTAAAAAATTTTTTTAACGAAAAGTGAAATTAAATCCAAAGATTAGGAAGATTTTAAAATTAAACATAATAATTTTGAATTATAATTTTATTTATTTATTTATTAAAAAATAATAATAATTGAACGGCGTAATGTAATGATGTGTATAAAATTAATAGCTAAATGTTATTTGAAATTTATTAAATGTATAGATAGAGTATAAACTAAAATGTCACTTTGAAGATGTCAACAAATGGCGCAAATGTTGATATTTATGGTATTAAAACGATGGTATGAAAAAATCTTGAGTTAATATGTGCAAAGAGTTGATGGTAGGCCGCTGGCTGAATCCAAGGTAAGGTAACCCTTTAACTCAGTATCATTGTTTCAATATGTTTCGTAAGTAGATTGGCATTTGACGCCGGGCGCGAGTTAGCTCTGACCTTTGTATTCAAGTACTTTCTTTGAGCCACGCGTGACTCGATGTGTACCAACGCTCGCTAGGCCTTAATAGACCCTAGACTTCAGACTGCTTCACTAATGTAATGTAATATAATGTAATGTAATGTAATGTAATGGATAAGAAGGAATCAACTATTATATCGAATCGGGTCTAGCGGGTTCAGTAAGTAAGAGTTTGCTGCATTTTAATTTTCAATCCTGCACTACATGCACCGCCGATTGAATAGTTTATAAACTCTAGGTCTATTGCTTGTTTTCATTTCTGGATAAACTACATCAAGCTTTCATTTAATTTAATTAAGTTGAAGCAATCACACTTTTCCTTAACACCGATAGCTTTGTAGTATTAAATCCGAAACAAAGAATCAATCAAGCAATTCAATAATCCGCTGGTTTAATTTTTTTTTGCAGTAATTTATTTATGAAAAAAAAAAAATTATCAAGCATCTGCTATTTTAATTTTTATAAAAAAATTTTAAGCTAAAAAAAAAAATTTTTAAGATTATACTCAGTGATATCTGGATTATACTCACTTTAATCTAGATTATACTCATTGTAATATAAATTATACTCATTATAATCTAGATTATACTAGTTACTATCTCAAAAAAAATTTTTTTTTTATGTAGTGATTTATAGTCACTGGTTTTAAAAGAAATTTTTTACTCAAATTAAGAAAATAAAATTCTTCAAAATTATTGTAAATATTTTTTTTAATATAATTTTGAAATCAGTCTCAAATCAGGACCTTAATCATAACACAAGAGTTTCTAGTGATGTAATGCAGCAAAGAGCGTGTCTCGGATCCTCGGCTCATCTTTCGTTAACAAGAAATAAATGAAATGAAAAAAGATAGTAAGACTTAGCAAAATCTCGAGTGGAGGCTTACGCTACGCGGCTTTGGCTAAAGATACGTGTTATCCCCTGGAATCAGGCATTTCATTCATATCTGAGAAATAATGCTGAATAATTTCACCATAAATATGGAGTTTTGTGGGCGTAAAATAACGATAATGCAAGTAAATAATGGACGTGGAGTTTTATTACCCTCGAGGCGAGTGAATGGAGAGATAGAATCTACGCGTCCATCCGTCCGTTACCGCACCGTACCAATGTGTTCTTTATTATTATTATTATTATTATTATTATTTTATTCGTTTAAACTTTCTTTAAGAGAGTATTACCTGTCTCTGTCCATATTCCTCCATGATTCTTCATGAGTACACGCACCTTAAGTATTTTTACCTTTACTATGGTAAATGGAAGACACAGCCCCTTGGCTCTCGCTTTTATAAATCCGAAATGCCTCCGGCATGGCGCCATCCATTTAACAGGACTTTTCTTATATGCGAACGCTAATGCCATGAAATTACACTTGTATGTGTAGGCCTCAAATCCTGAAAATTTAATCCTTTTGCAGGGTAAGTGAATTAAATTAAGAAAAATTCCGCCTGAGAAGTTTATAGATATTTAAATAAAAATTAACTTGAATTGAGAGAAAAATTCTTGAATCAAGCAAATAATTTCACCTTTTTAATTTGAGTAAAAAAATTCTTAAATTAATGAAATTTTTCTTGGTTTAATTAAATTTTACTTAATTCAAGAATTGTTTATCTTAATTGAAGAAAATTAAACTCTTTAAAATTATTTTCTTGGTTTAAAAATTTTTCTCTTGATTCAAGTTATTTTTTTTTTTTTTTTTTTTTTTTTTTAGTGTATATGTTGACATATTTTGTTTTTTTGTATATTATTTATGCGACTTACATTTTTGACAAATAAATTTCTCTATGCGGGGGATCCCTTCGAGCTCTAGAGGGTAATAAAAAAATTTTAAAAGCCCAAAAGCAACTCACGGGAACAAAAACAGCTAAAAGCTCGTAAAACAAAGCGTATTATTTTCCGATCAATTATCGTGATGAGAAGCGCAAAAATGGCCGAGGTAGTGTGCCATTTTGACGTTAAATATATTCGTGTGAGTTATAGCAGAGTGAATCAAACAAGGGTGTGGCCACCCCAGATTGATTCGCCTCGGCACCGGCTTCTGCGCGTTTATATTCACGCACGCGCTTCTACCCCTAGGCAACCATTGCTTTTACTTTTTATTAAATTAGTATTATTATCATGCCTTTTATTTTTTTATCAGGCAATCAATTACTGAGAGGACGACAACAATTAGCTTAATGAGCTTTTTTACACAATAAAAATTTTGTGTTAAAAAATTTTTATGTGTAAATTTATTTAGACTGATTTATTTTTTTTTTTTTTGTCGTTTTTATTTTAATTTTATTTATATCGTTAATTGATCAATCTGCAACAGGAAATTACATGTTACGTATCGTAATAAGACATCAAAACGTTGAGTGTCACGGATGACTCTCTTTCTAGAGATTTTCCCATGTCTTTGGTCTGTTGGGATAAAAACTGTATTAAAGATTGAAGCGACGCTCAAGATTATTGTGTATATATACTAAATATTATTATACATAACAGTTCGGGTTAAGCTTCAGAGGATTCAAGGACTAGAGGGATTATTAACACCAACAAACCCTCCTCCCCTATTATACATATATATATATATATATATATATATATATATATATATATATATATATATATATATATATATATATATTATTAGGAGCATTAATAGCCGGGCCGGCGATCTTTGTTCTTTCTCTGCACTATTATTATCTCACCAGCAGAATTATACGGCTTACTCAACAATTATATTTTAAGACAAACATTAAGAATTGTCACACGCCGTACTCCGTGTCCTCTTGTCCTTCCACTTTCGAAAAATTTTATTCACATTTTTTTAAAGGTAAAAAAAATTTTTAAATTACTTCAAAATTTTTAATATGGTAAATTTTTTTTTTAAATTAATTCTACTTCCAAAAATTTTTTACTAATTAATTTTATACCAATTAAATAATTTTAGTCAATATTCTTCAAAGATTTCGCTTTTTTTTTTAAAAGAATTATTAAATTTTTAAATTAACAAATTCTGTAATTAAAAAAAATTTTTTTCTACATTAAAAATAAAATAAAAAATTTTTAAATATTTATAAAACAATTTTTGATACAAAAGAATCTTTGAAAAAATTAATTTAATTGATAAATAATTAAAAAATAAATTTTAGAAATTTATTTAAAAATTTTATAATGAAAATTTTTAATGAAATAGAGAAAAAAATTTTTTTTATGTAATTTTTATTTTTTAAGCAATTATTACGAGTTTATTTAAAAAAAAATTATTAAAAATAATATTTACACATTATTAATAATGAAAAAAGGATACGAATTAGAAAATTACAAAATTACTCAGAAATTAAATGATTAAAAAGAAAAAAATTTTTTTTTACTAATAAAATTTAATTTTTTAATTGGCAAGAATTTATTAAAAAATAAATAAAAGACTAATAAAATTTAATAAGTTAAAAAACTCATTAAAAAATATCATCAGAAGCTTTTGAGTTAAAATGAATGGATTAATACTTAAAAAAAAAAAAAAAATCAAAAGCATGATTTGTTGTTGAAAGGAATAAAAAAAAATCAATTAGTACAAATAATAAATCAAGCAATAAAAAAGTAAGATCAACCGATTAAGTATTTTAGACACGTCAACAAATTAGTTTTGTTGTTTTGTCAAATCATGGTGATCGCGTTAACATGAAAACAATTTCTGACCTTCTTCACCTGGGATATGCCCCCATATATCTGACAATCATTCACTTACAGATTAAATATAACTCATGTCCAGTCATATAAATAATAAATAATAAATAAAAAAGCTACGGGAGAGTCAGAGAGTTTAATAAAAATTCAAAATACATGAATAAATTTAAGAGTGTGCTGCATCCTCTGAATATAATTCATCAATAGTGAGGTTGTCCAAGTAAAGGGGCGTTTGTGTTGCTGTTTACCATTAAAATATTATATTATTTCAGTCCGTGTTTATACATACATAATATTACAGTGTTACTGTCCATAAGTCGTTTGTAAGCCCAGTAATAGATATTATGTGGATGGGTATGGACAAAAAAGGTCCATCTTTCCGTTGCAGTCCGGTGTTTTATAATTTTATAATGTGCGGCACAACTCTGCAAAAAGCTCGACATGCTGCTGCACACTGACAATGTTTGCGTCCACGGAATAGAAAGGGAACGGAATACATAAACATAATATAATAAGATGATATGGTGGATGCTGTATAGCAATATAATGTGACTTGCCGAGTTAGAGCAGATACAGAAGAAGGCGTTACGCATGTACAAATCATCCAAGAAATGACGCAGCATGGACGGCCTACGACCTAAACATGTTCTTCTCTCTGTATACTCTTATTTTGTATTATTGTATTGTGTTTTTTATTTTTTATTATGCTATGGATGGCGATGGACCTATGTTTTGTCTTTCACACCATACGCCACTACTTGAAATATTGAGGAACGTTTTAATATTAAATAAAACGGGATAAAAAGGAAAATAATAAAAATTTAATATACTGTCTGCATATTAACGGGATTATCAGCATACGGCAAGTCATGGGTGTTTTTAATTTAATGTTTTATTATTATTATTATTTTAAAAGTCATTGTGAGATTTAATTGTTGGGTTTTTAATTTAGTTAATTCAATATAGCTTGTGAATTATATTTATTTTTTTTTCACGAGAAAATTAGAATTTAAAAAGCCTTTTTTCTTTTATTTTATCAAAAATACGATTAATTGAGAAACTCAATATTTTTTTTTTGAGAAAAAATTATAAATTTTAAATTTAATAACTGTAGAAAAAAAAATTTTTTTTAGATAAAGAAAAGCTCTATAATTGATTAAAAAAAAATTTTGATTTAAATAATTAATAAAATTTTCTGCAAAAATTAATTTAAACTTTTTTTTTTCAACAACACGATAAGAACAAGATTACACTGGATATCATCTTAGATTATAATTAATATTATCCAGATATCACTCATTATAATCTGGATTATAATGAGTATAATCCAGATATCACGCAGTATAATCTGTATTTTTTTTTTTTTTAGCTACTATCTGAAATTTTTATTCACCACAGATATCACTAAGTATAATCTGGGATGATATCCAGTGTCATCTTGTTCTTTTCGTGAAAAAGAAAATTAACGGAGTAAAATAAAAAAATTTTTTTTTTTTTTTTTTTTTTTAAATTAATTAAAAATAAATAATTTGTCTCCGTTGTTAAAAATAATAAAATTAAATAATTTCCCAAAATAATTCTTAAATATTTATCTAAAAAATTGTTTATTTATTTTGCTTGCAGACCTCAGACCTGGACACACTGTTATACCGCCAAGACCTGGAGCAACTCCAAAAGCTGGATGAAGAAGACCCGGAAAAAAGTGCGCGCGAGGCCTTACCAATTGAGGATTTCTTCGAGACGGGGCCAGTGGGAGCTTGCAGACCCCAAGCGAGTTTTGTATCCTCCCGAAGCCAGCCAGCGAGCAGCGACGATGACGTCTTCCTCAGGCCGCCGCTCTGGGAAGACATCACCTCGAGCATCCAGAAGCTGGACCCGGAGAACGCGGACATGCTCGGCTCCCAGTCGACGCTTTCCGCAGGTTCTTCGACCTCTCACGTCAAAATGGAGACTGAGGACGTGACCTCGCCCGTTCTCTCGCCTGTCGAGATAAAAAGCGAGCCTCTCGCCACCCAGCCGACCCTCCACCTCCTGGAGGGCCGCCAGACCGTCGGCTTTCGGGACCGAAATGGCCTCAAGAGCTTTCAAAACAACAACAACAACAACAACAACAACAACAACAACAACAACAATAATAATAATAATAATAATAATAATAACACTACTACTAATAACAATAATAATAGTAATAGCAACAATAATAATAGTAGTAGTAGTAATAATAATAATAATAATAATAATAATAATAATAATAATAATAATAATAATAATAATAATAATAATAACAACAGTAATAGTAATAATAATAACAATAATAATAATAGTAGTAGTAATAATAATAATAACAACAATAGTAATAGTAATAATAATAATAACAACAACAACAACAACAACGACTCGCCGACGAACCATCACAGTCATCAAGGATCGGGTACCGCGAGCTCGCCACTCTACGGATCGATGACGAGGCTGATGTACGTCTCTCCGTTGACGCCTCCAATCTCAGACCCCGGCTCGCCCCTCGGTGGCCCTCCTAGACGGACTCCTCCGCCTCCTTACCCTCAGCCGCCTATGCTGAATCCCTCGCACAGGATCCAGAGCTCGGGGATCGCTAAGTTTAATCGCAGGAATAATCCTGAGCTGGAGAAACGTAGAGTTCATCATTGCGATTTTATTGGTAAGTTTTATAGTGAAAAAAAAATTTTTTTATTTTATTAAATTAAGGAACTACTGTGCAAAATTACTTACAATACTCTTCAATTTTTTTTTAATACGCGTACTTTTAAGTAACCTCTATACGAATCAATTTTTTAATAGTCCTTGTAAAAATTATTTTTTATCAAAAATATCATAAACGAGCGGTATTAATTTTTTTATAAAAAATTTCACTTAAAATTTTTTAGAGATTTTCAAGATGAAATTTTTAAAATAAATTTTTTTTTTTTTAAATAGAATTAAAAATTTTAATTTTATATTCTAAAATAATTAAATTTAAGATTTGAATTTAAATAAAAAAATTATATTCTTCTCTTACACTGGTACAAAATTAATTTTGAAATTTTTTATTTTTAATTTAAGATGATTGAATTTTTAAATGAAATTAAAAATTCAAATTTTATCTTCTAAAATAGCTTTAAAAAATAAATTAATTTAAATTGAAAAGAGTTTTCTATAATAATATATCAATTAATAAAATCTAAAAATCAACTCAATTAAAAAATTTTTTATCAAAAAAAAATTAATTAATAATTTGATAAAATATTGAAAAAAAATTTAGACAGTAATTATAAGCTAAATATAGCGTATCAAATAAAAATGAATAAAAAAAAATTTCTATTCCAGGTTGTACAAAGGTCTACACAAAAAGTTCGCACCTGAAAGCCCACCAGCGGATACACACAGGTACTTATTGCCGTAAAATCTAGCTAAAATAACTAGAGCATTGTCCAGCTTGTTGCATAATATAAATTGAAAGCTTTTGTTAGCGAGGATAGGTATATCCGGAAACGATGAAAAATAGGCTTTGATGATGTATGATATATGTTCCTGCAATGAGCAATGAGCAATGATGGTCAGGGCGTGGCGCGAATCCAGTCCGTGTGGGAGCTAGATACTTCTTCTTTCTTTATCTGTATTTGTATTTGTATTTGTAGTTGTAGTTGTTTATCGGGATGATAATGCACGGCAGAAAGCAGAAAGAGTTCAGTCCAGCGACGGCAAGGTGTGCGATGAGTTAGCGACCCACATCCAGCAATATCCACAATGTTGATTCGCTAGTCGATATTATTACTGGAGACTACTCGGTACTCTTTACTCTACACACACAACTATAAATATAAACACATTATCCGTAGTAGTGTGCAGTGTTTGTTGCTCACCTGGTGTCCTCATGAGGAATGCAAGAGGCGTCTCGAGTGCAATGTACCACTTTCAAAATGTCCAGTTTCCTCTTACTCTAGCTCATGAATTATTCAAATCTGAAATAACAGATTACTGATTGTGATTATAGTTAATTATAAATATCTCGAAAATGGATTCTTATGCTCTCTTATACTCTCTTGGACGTTTTACATTACCGTCGTAATTTGTATCATCCAAAATTATTAACATTCGATAGTTAATATCAACATCCGTTATCATTTTCTTTATTATTTAATAATTATTTATTTTTTTTTTAATAAAATAAGTTAGCATGTCTCTAATATCACTAAATTTCATTTTATAATTAATTTTAAATTCAAAAAGCTCCAATTTTTAATTTAGTAGTTCGTAATTCGTAATTTGATTTTTTTATTTTTTAATTGACCTTGTATCTTGTTAATCACTGACATTTTTAAAGATATAAGCTCATCCTGATGTTACACTCATCGAGACCTTTCATTTGAGTACCCACATCAATTTTTCATATATTTTATATATTTATATATATGAAAAATATATATCAAAATACATGTGGGTACTCAAATGAAAGCTCTTGATGAGTGTAACATCAAAATGAGCTTATATCTTTAAAAATGTCTGTAGTTAAGAAAATATCGTGCAATTTTACGGAAGAAATTTTTTATTTTATCAATAATTATTCTTAATAAAATTTTAGAAATAAATAAAAACTAAAGGATTGTTGGAAGATATATACACTACAAAAGGAATGCTGCCCGCACACGCTACTCGCGTATTATACATAAAGAGTATCTTGTCTGTAATACATATGTGTGTGTATGTGTGTGTGTTTATATTGACTCACACACTGTTGGCTAATCGTCCCGCGTGTTACTGGTATTATGTATAGAATAGAAGAAGGAAAGTGTGTAAGAAGGCGCCTGGATACAGTGTATCTACTCATGAATGCGTCCTGGACTCACATCATGCTCGGATGCTGATGTACTGGTGCTCTTCCATTCAAGAAGACCGCCACGTGCCCAACACCATCAACCAAACCCAATATAGAATAGAGAGTCTAGTCTCGCGACTTGTTATATGCCTAATATGCCTATGTGTGTACATATGTATATGAATAATGTACCTTATATACTAAGAGCTGCTCTATACTACAACTACGCTGATCTATTAATCTCCCTCATCATCGTCTTCATTATCAAAGCCACATGACTATTGAATTCCACTTGTCACTCTAATCAACAAATTTATTTTCATTTCTGATCTTGATCTCTTTACTTTATTATTAAAAAATTATTTATTTGAAAAAATCTAATTTGCAAATAAATTTAATTTAATTTATGAATTATTAACATTTTTAAAGATATAAGCTCATCCCGATGTTACATTCATCAAGAGCTTTCATTTGAGTACCCACATCAATTTTTTATATATTTATATATATTATATATATGTATATATGAAAAATATATCAAAAATGCATGTGGGTACTCAAATGAAAGCTCTTGATAAGTGTAACTTCGGGATGAGCTTATATCTTTAAAAATGTCAATATTTAAGAACCTACAATAATAATTAGCTATTTTTTTTAATTATTATTATTATTTATTTGACATTCAAAACATAATAAGAGCAATAATATTAATAAAAACTAAACGAATTTCAGGTGAAAAACCATACCAGTGCCAATGGCCAGAATGCGAATGGAGATTTGCCCGGAGCGATGAATTAACCCGTCATTACCGCAAGCATACAGGTGCTAAACCGTTCAAGTGTGCAGTCTGCGAGCGATCATTTGCGAGAAGTGATCATTTAGCGCTGCACATGAAGCGGCATCTCCCTAAGCAACACGCCAAGTGACAAGAGACCACCTCGGTGGAGCACCAGCCCTTCGATATTAACTCACTACCAACTCTATCTTCTCAAGACTGGTCTTGAAGCCGAGTTTCATGCTTTATATCAAATTATTATCAATTATATTTGATCCAGCGGACGTACTTCAACTCGACTAAACTCTTCGGTTCTTCTTCTTTCATATTATAATTATAATCTTCAATTATCAATTACACATATAAATATTAATTAATTAGCAGCAAACGCACGCATAATACTTGCCCTGTACTTAATTGATTACGGTGGCTGGTCCACAAATATCTAATAAGTCTCTTTACTGTTTTTTTTTTTTTTTTTTTTTTTTTCCATATTAAATAATAGTTATTCAGTCAAAAAAATTTATTTTTAATTTTTTTTTGTATTTATGGAAAAATTTTTTTAATTATTTTATACTCACTTAAAATTTTTAAAAATCAATTTTTTTTTATTACTTAATTTTTTCTAATGAAAAATTTTAATTAAATTTTATTTTCATAAAAATTTAAGGCTTAAATTTCCAATGAAGCTTTAAATATTTTTTTCTTTTATTATTAATTCACCAAAGTGTTAAAAAAATTTTTTTTAATCATTAAAGAAATTTAAAAAAATTATTTTGTGCGTATAAATAAAATTTTAATTATTATTAAATAATTTTGACTGAATTCTATAAAAAATTTCTTCTCAATTTTGTAAAAATAAAATTCAAAGAAAAGAATTGAAGAATTAACAAATAAAATAAACATAATTACACGTAGATTTTATCACGTCCACTAAAGACCACCGCGACTTACATGTAGAGTTATAAAGTATCATATTAAATATAAAATATTAAATAATAATAATATATCCAAAGACTACGTTGCCGAATGTCTTGGGGACGTGTTTTTTAGTTCAGTCAACTGTTAGATATTTCTTCTTAAAAAAAATACTTAATAATAAAAAAATAAATAAATAATAATATTAATTATAATTATTAACAATTATTAATTATAAATTATAATTATTGATAAACACCCAGTACTGCAGCAAATGTCACTATCGGAATTAATTGCACGTGTACCCTTAATTAAAATAAAATATTATAAATTATAATAAATATTTAAATTATATAAAATAAATTTATAATTTGTAATTTCGGAGTTTCTTTGCCGGATTATGTATAGTGTCTTTAAAAATTAATTATTATTATTATTTTTATTATTTTATGATTGTGAGGCAAAGAGACCCGATTAATCCGTTTGTGTAAATTAAAATATCCTAGTCGGAGCCGATGTACAAAGATGTACTTAAAGCTAATACTAGATTTATTTCTTAAGTAGTAATTAGTACTACAAAAAAAAAAAAAAAAAAAAAAAAAAATTTATCGAGCATGTATGAATTGAAAAAAAAAAAAAAATAATAAAAACAAAAAAATTCACATTGATTAATATTTAATAAAAAATTGATTAATTAAAAACTGCACTGGTAACTAATCAAAGTGCATCTTCGATGCTGTAGTTTGTAGAAAAAAAAATTTATACAAAACTTTTTTTTTTTGTTATTTTTTACCTTTATTTTTTATGTAATAAATACAATTTTATTTAAACAGTCAATTATTTTGACGTTTTATGTTTTTTTTTTAATTTTATTGATAAAAATATTGTAAATCAGCAAATGTCCAAATGGCTTAATAAATTTTAATTGTATGGCTAAATCTTTAATTTTTATTATATTTGTATTTTGTATATTTTGGGTCCCAGTAGACGATTAATATACAGGAAGCATCACATTGTAGTTGTATAATTATATAAGTAAGTATAATATTTAAATTTTATTAGGGTCAAAATTTTTTCCATGATTTTAAAATTAATAGATTAAATATTTAATATTACTTTTTTAAAGATATAAGCTCATCCCGATGTTACACTAATCAAGATCTTTCATTTGAGTACCCACATGCATTTTTGATATATTTTTCATATATACATATATATATAAATATATAAAATATATGAAAAAGTGATGTGGGTACTCAAATGAAAGCTCTCGATGAGTGTAATGTCGAAATGAGCTTATATCTTATATTATGATTATATTATACAAATAATCCTAGCATTCATACATCAATGGAGTCAATAATGTTTAATACATTACTATTTAAATGATTGATAGAAAATTATAAAAATATAAACGTTCATACTTTTGAGTGATGAATGTTTTAAGATTATTTTGTAGTTTTTAAAATTCCCTGCTGTGTTTAATGATAATTGATATTTAAAATTAATTTTTGATTAAGTATAATTTTAGATAATTCTGAGACTAACAGTAATTAAAGAAATTTTAATTTACAAACTAAAATTATAAAAGTAAAATTTTGACTATTTAATTTTTTCAACAATTTTGAATTATTGAGTTGTAATATTATATATATATATATATATATATATATATATATATATATATATATATATATATATATATATATATATATATATATATATATATATATATATAATATAAAAAATGTCTCAGAATATCCTAAAATATTTTTTAATAAAATAACTTTGTTCGTTAATATTTAAAGAGGTATGTAACAATAATTATAATTATAATTATCGTTGATTACTATTCATTGGCAACAAGAGCGATCATGGTGAAGCGAACTTCTTCTGGATCACGTTCCATGTATTGTCCACAAACTTCAGCGGCATCTTCCAACATTGTTTCTTCAGTTGCTGGTCCGTGATTAATTGGAATTGATTTACGGCCATCTAAATATAATAATAATAATTATTATTATTACCGCCTTTAAAAAAATTATTATTGACTAAAAAAAATTTTTTTTTAATAAAGTGAAATTAAATTTGAGTTTATTTGTAATTAAAAAAAAAATTACCAAGCTCCCATAAAGATCCATCTTTGACAACAAACGCAACAAAATGATAATAAACTGGAGCATTTTCCTGAGGCGCTGGAGTTTGTCCTTCTTGAGCTAATTGTTCATGGGCGTCGATAATATCACAGGCAGTGTTTATTAACAATTTACCTCGCTCAGCAAATGACAAGTCTTTAGCTTCTTTGTAGAAGTTTTTCAAGATTCCGTCCTCTAGCTCGATCCTAAAAAACACAGACATTTAAAATTTTTTTTTTCAAATTTTCGTGACTTCCTCTAACCCCTTAATGACTAAATAACTTACTTATCAAGATTATTGACAATAGCGTGGATTAAAGCAACAGTTCCACAGGCATTGGGGACGCACTGTTGCATGTGAAAAACATTTTTTGGCGGCTCCAAACCTTCTTCCTTAATTTTTGCCTCCAATTCTGCGTTGTAAGATTGTGCCTGTAAAATTATTAATAATAATTTATTTTAATTATTAAAAATTTTAATAAATAAATAAATACCTTTTCAGATTCTGGATAAAGTAAAATAAGAGCCAAAGCTGGTCTAGGAACCATTTGCAGCAATTCTTGGTCCAATCCGTAAACGTCATGGAGGATCCATTTTGATGGTACTCCGATTTGATGGATAAACTGTCAGTTTAAAATTAAATTATAAAAAATTATTAATGTATAATTTTTTAAGTTCTTTAAAAACAAAATATTAAAATTTTAAAATAAAAAAAAAAATTATAAACAATATAAATAAATAAAAAAAATTGTATAGTGAAGATTAAAAATTTAATAAATTAAAAAAATACTTTTTACTAATTAAAAATAAATAACATTTTTTTTTTTATACTCAATTTTGGTCCGGTTTACCTTTGACATAACCTGAAAGTAACAACACAAAATATATTACTGTCAATTTATGTAAATATATGCACAATAAAAAGTAACTAGTTTTTTTTTTTTAACATTAAATTTACCTCAGGATTGGATTCTAGTGGAATTAAAGCCATTTTTAATTAATTATTGGCACTGTGATTTTTTAAAAATAATTATCGGTGTTGTTTAGGTTCAATTGAAGAATCAGATGACGTGCAGTAATTATTAGCTCCATAGTTCTAGAAGCCTCCGCTTGGCGCGTTTTTTTCAACTGTTGCTTTGGCGGCAAATTTAAATTCAATTTTTATTTTTTGTGATACTGAAGTTAACATTAAAAATTATTTTAGAATTTTATAATAATTAAATATGGGAATTAATTTAACAGATATTTATTAATTTTTAAAATTTTTTAACAAATAAATTATGGCAAATATAAACAAGAAAAAAAAATTGACATCTAGAAATTTTACAAAATTATAAATGCAATTTTTAAAAAATACTTTTTCAGAAAAGATTTGTTTGTTAAATAAAATTAAGAAATTATCAAGTGGTTTCTCAATTTAATGTCATTAGTTAAATTATTATAATAAAAATTTATTTAAAATATTTCACATGTGAAAATTAATAAAAATTACAAGTGAAAATTTTTAAAAGCATTTTTTTATTGTAATTAATTTGTTAAAAAAATTTTTTACTGTGTATAAATTAAATTATTGAGAAATAAATATTTAAATAAAAGCGCGCGAAGCGCACTTAATTTTCTAATATTTTTAAATAAATAAAAAGTCAATAATTAGCTTACTTATAAACAATATTTTTATTTATTCATTTATCACACACCAATATACAAAAATGAATCGTTTAAATATATAATGTGCTACTTAAGTAAATCAATAATTTTAATAACAATCTGAGTATTATTTTACAAGATTAAACTCAACGCAGCGCCGAACAAAACACATCTACTTTTGATTAATAATTAATAATAATAATTATTACTTTTTCTCACAGTTGGCACAGAATTCTCCGTAGAAAAAAAAATATTTTTCTACATTTTACTGTTTACTCGATAAATAATTATTTTATCTTACAGCCTACGCTCTATCAAGTCGCGATAAAAAGAACCGTTTATGTGAAATAGTTTTTAACAGTTATTATTTTTCTAATTGCTTTCACGAATCAAATTAATTATTTATTTTATTATTAAGATATTTATTTATTTGACAATATTGTATGATTATATCACAAGAAAGATTAAAATGTTCTGTACAATTTTTATTTCTCAGAACACACCATAAAAATATGCTCTCGAGTTTTTTTTTTTTTTTTTTTTAAATTTCATTTTTTCTTAACAACTAAAACATTTTCTTAATAATAATATTTTCAATATATTTATATATTTATATATTCATTTATAGAGAATTTATTTATATTTTTTTTTAATTCTAGTAATTAGTTACAAAGTTAGATATGTCTCAGGTTTACCCGATCTTGTACTTGATAACATCGTCATGTAAATGATCGTTCCTTTTTTTATTTATTTTTAATTTAAAATTCAAAAAAATTTTTGCGATTTTTATTTTAATATTTTATTGGCACATTTATAATGGCAAGTTTTTTTCTGCATTGGCACCATTTTTATTAGAATTATTTTTTTTTTTTTTTATTAATTTAAGGAAAAAAATTTTTTTTTTTTTTTTTTAATTTTTTACATAAAAATTAAAATAAATAATTGAAAAATTTAATTTTTTAAATAATTTTAGGCTTCAATTTTTTTTTTTATTAAAAAAAAAATTATTAAAATTTAAGTAAAAAATTATTTTATAAAATTTTGAATAAACTTTTTCGCTAAAATCAAATTAAAATTTTGTTTAAATTTTTATCAAAATAAAAAAAAAATTCCAAAGATTTATAAACAATTTTTCAATTAATTACATTAATTGTCATTTTTTTAATTCATAAATTTTACAATTAAAAATTCGGCTTTTTTTTTTAAATTACAAATAAATTGTTATTAAAAAAGAAAAAAAAGGATCTGAGCATTGCAGGTAAACATTAAGTAAGTAATTAGCCTCGGACGGCTTAATACAATTTAAATTAATAAAAATCGACGTTAATTTCTAATTACTTATTACTTATTACAACAAATTACGTATTTAAAATAAAATGGTACTAAGATTAAGGAACGTACTTAGTATTTTAAGAATGGAAGCGATATCGAGTAACCTATTTAATAATAATAATAATAATAATAATAATAATAATAATAATAATAATAATAATAATAATAATAATAATAATAATAATAATAATAATAATAATAATAATAATAATAATAATAATAATTATAATTATAATAATTAATAATTAATAATAATATATACATAATAAAATAATATTATACAGTATGTAGCTCATTAGAATTTAAAAACGCTTATGCGTAAATATATAATATATAATTTTTGATATTAGATTTAAAAATGTGATTTTTACAAGATTGGTGTTACCACGACCAGCCAACCTCTTTAATAAATGTACAATTAGTGGTCCACTGAAATCTAGTCTTGGACTAGCGCAAAGATTAATTAATTGTAGGGCCAAGAGTGGCTGATTGACGTGACCACGTTTGAGGTAGGCGGGTCTTCCGGGCGTCACTTTTTCATGTCGTTCATCAAGGATCCGTCCTTGTTCTTGTTCTCCATAGAGGACTGCTGACTGCTCGTGACACCGCTTCCGTTACCGGGGTACATTTTTTCCAGGTGCGTCAGTGATTCCGATAAAAATTTCTGAAAATTAATAATTTTCTCAGTATTTTATTTTTTTAAATTGATCCTCATGAAAAAAATTAATTTAAATTAAATTAATTTCAAAAAATGATTTTTAATTTTTTTAAATTTACAATTGTCAATTTTTTTTGTCATAATTTATTTGATGAAAAAAATTATTAAATATCTGCTAAATTTATTTTCATAATTTTTAAACATATTTTATATTTTTTAAATATATATTACCAAGTATAAAAAAAATTATGTAAGACAATATAAAAAATTTATCATACCTAATTTTTTACACAAATTTAAAATTCACTGTCCCTTCACAATTTTTTTAATTTTATTTAATAAATAAATTATAGCAACAAAAAATCATTAAAAAAATAGACTTGTAAATATTTTAATAAATTAAAAATGCAATTTTTTTTAAATAATTTTTTAAAACAATTTTTTTTGTTAAAAAAAAAAATAAATAATTGTCAAGTTTAATGTTATAAATTTAAATTGATATTTAATGAATTTTTTAAATATTTTTATACCTGTATTTTGTATATTTTTTATCTAATTTAAATATATACAAAAATAGACTACTAAAAAAAAATTTTAATATTTTTTTTTTCTGATAAAAATTTTATTTTTTTTTCATGAGAAAAAAATAATGAAATTTACCTGAATTGCTGTCAAAGCAGCAACAATAGCCGGACTTCCAAACCCATGAGATATCAGAGAGAAATTGGTCAAATGTCTCTGTATATTGGGGTCCAAGATATGTGCCGGTCTGGTGTTGCACAGCGGTGACCTGTCCTGGTTCAGCAGGTCCATCAGCTCTTTGGTGATTTGTCTGAAAATCGGAAAGAAGTTGGTCAGAAATCAAATTCAACTTCATTTAATTGAATAAAAAAAAAAGTGAAGCATACTTGGTGGCATGAAGCAGCTCTTTTCTCCTGTACGAGTCCTGGGGCTCGCAGTGCTGCCGACTGAGGTATTCGGCAACTTGCTTCGCCGGGAACTCCGTCTCACACACGTATCCAAAGTCCCTGGCAAGGTGAATAGCCTCACCTGCAACAAAAAACGTCCCACTTTCAGTCCTCTGGCTCTTACTTGCTCTTACACACTCGCACTCACACTCTCAGAGCAATTTTTATATTTTTTATTCTATTCTACGTTTTTATTTTCGACGTCCATTCACCTTCTTCCTCGTTCTCTCGATTATCCTTCTTTTCATAACTTTCCTCGTCCTGTCAAATTTTTTTTTTAATAAATTTTATAAATTTTTAAAATTTATTTCGATTTTTTTTAATTAGCAGAAAAAATTAACTGTTTTATTTTTTTTTGGTCTAAAAATTTTTATAATAATTAAATCCCTGCAAAAAAAAATTTATTAAAAAAATTCCAAATTTAAAAAATAAAAAAAAAAATTTTTTTTTCATAAAAAATTAATCCATCACTTAAATTTATAAAATTATTATTATTATCAACCTTGGCTCTAATTTATAATAAACAGTTAGAAAAAAAAATTTTTAAAATAATAAATAATAAAAAAAATTATTGAACTTTTAAATATGTGTTAAAAAAAAAAAAAAAAAAAAAATTAATATATAATAACAAACAAGGAGTAGGACGTGGAAGATAGTTATAATAGGTGGGTCGACAATGAATCCTCATCACGAGTGTGTCAGAGCCTCGAAAATAAGACCTCGTTACCGGATTCTCTGGGAGATTGTCGTCAGCCGCGTAAACGGCGTATAAATCTTACACTTTCACATTCGTTAACTCTCTTACTGTAATCATGTGTAACGCAAAAGGAACGGAAAAAAAAAAAAAAAAAAAAAAAAAAATAAATAAATGGAGAAAAAATCCGTAACTTTATCACTCAAGATTAAATGATAATTTTATCGGGTAAAAAATTATTATTTTATCTTTTAGCGGAAAAATGCTTTAACGGATCTTGTGAAATTTTTTTCCCTCGCGTTTTATTTAACAAGAATGAAATCTAGTAGGTTATTATCGTGTCACGTCGTCGGGTGACACGACACGTGTCACTGGTCACCGTACACTGGTTTAATAAAATAAAAACACGCTATCGATGGAAATTGTTAAAACTCTTTTATGTCGGCAATTATTTTGTTGTTACAGTAATCGGGACATTATCTTTTGCTTTCAGATTGTGTTTATTATTTTTTTTATAACATAATCTTGTTAAATTTATTAATCTATATTATTAAGAGAATAAAAAAAATTTTGTGCCCACACAAAAAATTTTGTGTTAAAAATTTTTATGTTAAATATTTAAAACAAAATTTTTTGACGCAAAATTTTTTACGGTGCAATTTAATAAATATCTTGTGAAATATTGACATTTTTAAAGATATAAGCTCATCTTGATGTTACACTCAGCAAGACCTTTCATTTAAGTACCCACATCAATTTTTCATATATTTTATATATTTATATATATTATATATATGTATATATGAAAAATATATCAAAAAAGCATGTGGGTACTTAAATGAAAGCTCTTGATGTTTGTAACATCGGGATGAGTTAAAATTTTTAAAAATCTCAATAGTCAAAAAATTTTTTTATAAAATAAAATTCACTTATCTAAAAAAAATTTTAAGTTAAAGAATTTTTCAAATTAAATTGTTTAAAAAAATTATTTATACCTTTTAGAATTAATTGATAAAAAATAAAAACAATCCTTAATTAAATAAACATATTTAATTTTTTCCAAGCACATTTTTATCGCTCAATACTTTCGATTTAACTCGCCGGTATTTTCCAAATAAATTTATGAAATTAATCGGTAAATATTACGAAAACTGGGCAGAATACTATGTCTGATTTATACAGACATAGACATATGCAAGTATATATTCTTGTATGATATGAAGGAATAGTCGAAATACCGAAGAGTTTCATCATTATCGAGGAGGATAATGGAGCAGCGTTTGCGGTCGAGTGAACGTGATTGATCTAAGAATAGATACTTAAATATATATATATATATATATATATATATATATATATATATATATATATATATATATATATATATATGTATTTTAGATACCGATCATTTAATGTCACACCGCGTGTAAATCCTTAGTCGCTACACTTGTCGCGCTCTTATCACGATTAAATTCAATAATCATTTATTGAACACTCAACAATAATTTTAATCAATAATTTTTATTTCGGAAAAATAAAAATTGGAAAGTTTTTAAAAATTTTAAAATATCGATTAAGTAGTTACGAACAATTATCTTAAGAAGAAATATAATTATGCAAGGTAATGGATGTAATTATATACATTGAAGCAAAGTGGGCTGAAAAATTAAAAAATTTTCGAGATTCGGGACCTTTGGCACCTGGTACCTGTACCGGTGTCTCGATACCCAGCGTAGAGTCTAAAGAAAGAAGAGAAGGCAAAAGGCTAAAGGCATGTAATGGAAGAGGCGGTTCCCACACTTTCGCAATGCCGTTAGTATTATGTAGTATATAATATATATTGTATGTTGTATGTAGTATGTAGTATGTAGGGGCTCTCTTTATTCATCACCGCGGTATGACCAGGAACCAAGTATGACCGTATGAGCGTGGGCATCCTACGTCCTATCATATCACCTTCTTTCTAACTCTCTACTCAAGCTCAAATTTTTATTTTATTTTTTCTAAAGTACTTTACCTATCTTATTCTCATCATTGTACGCTCTAGAAATGAATCTGTCTAGAGGCTTTTAGATATTTTTATTTTTAAGTATCGGCAAATGTTTACTTTAATATGCTCGAGTAGTTATTTAAATCCGTGGGTGGCAAGTGCTAGAGAAATCGGACAATTTATTTTCATTTTTTATTTTTTATCGCTTAATATTGTATTAAATTTAATTGTTTAGTTGATTCAATGTTATTATTGAATGTGCAATAATATTCTCAACGACTTTTGAAAATATTAATAATTTTTTATTCCTAAAATTTTTTAAGTTAGTCTTTAAAAATAAAACTTAGGTTTTTTAAATTGGCATCATAATTAAAATTAAGATTCTAAAAATTTTTGATATTTTTTAAATAAATATTTAATTTTTTCTCAATTAAAAAAATATTGATAAAATTTTATCAACTTAATGCGTGTTAGTCTTTGAAATTGACCAAATACCTTAGCCCGGCCGTTTCACTAGCGAGCGCGTGTATCGACAATGCGCCACCTAGCGGATATAAAAGAAAACAACTAATAAATTACTTAGTAAAAATATTCAAGCTCACGAGATGATTTAAGGACGATTCAGAGTGTTGAGTCTCTGTTTGATGAATAAATAAAAGCCAGTTAAATGTTGTAAATAATTTACAGTACTCAGCGCTATGCGACGGGGTTCGTTAAAGCAAAGGTTAAAGACAGTGTTTTATGTTGGGGTAATGCTCGTAAATTATAATCAACGTCTTCACCAGCATAGCACACTGTATACAATATATAATAATACTTCTCGGAGTCTCTTAGTACTGACAAACTTCGACGATGTCGTTAAAACATTGTCTTCAAGACTGGCAGGTTTAGGGCTGATGATCTATACGCTCTTATCTCTTCTTTATTCACCTTCTTTGCTCTGTCTTTCTCTCTTTTTTTATTTAGTGGGTATAATGTTGTACAAGACTACACAATACAATGCAAGAGGCGGAGAGCTCTCGATTAACAGTAAAAAAAAAAAAAAAAAAAAAAAAACGCACTTGTTACTGCGGTCTGATAGGAGCTCAAGACTCTACTCGCTAGCTGACGTCTCAATCTCAATACCGTCGATATAACCATCACGATTGATATATTTATTTATTTTGTTCTTAATGTCGATCAGGAGCTCAAGTTAGATTTACTTTTTATTTAAGATATTTATGTGTCAACTTTGACCCAACATTTTATCGTGAAAAAAATTTATTTAGAATTAATTAATGATATGTAAAATATTTTTAAAAAATATAAAAATTTTTTAAATATATTTTAAACTTTAATAATAATATAGGAAAAGAATAATAAAAAAATTTTCATTAAAATAATTAATTTAAGAATTTTTCTGCCTGGCTAAAGATACTAAAATTTTTTGCAGTAATTTTCATAAAAATTTACACTTAAAAAAGTTGATTTAAATTTAAAAATAAAAAAATTTCAAATTAAGAGCATCAATTTTAAGATTCAAGAAAATTTTTAGTTCAAAAATTTTTTTACAAAATTTTTTCTCCAATTAATTTGATTTTTTTTTCACTATAAAATATTTAAAAAATTTTCTTATAAATTTTAAATATATTTTTAAAATTAAAAATAATTTACCTTCGACCAATGACGTAAGTAGAGTAACATTAGCAGCCTTCCTCCTGCCGGCAGGTAAATTAAGCCCAATTTTCTCGAGCTTTTCCCTCAGCAACCTGCCTCCATTTTTCGACTTGGCTCTGCAAAACAAACGATCAAATTTGAATAAAACAACAAATTTAAAAAAAATTCTTGGCTCTCTCTCGTGACTTTCTCACGCGACAGTTCTCATTGACAAAAAAAAATAAAAGTAACAATTATAATGGCAAATCTGAAAGCACATCTCAATCATCGAGTACAAAAATATTCGCGATGAATTTACAAAAGCGAACTATTAATCACCGACAATACTAAAAGTATAATGTAACTTTGTCATAATTGTAATTAGCATATTCTATTGCCGTCGTGTCAATAATTCAGTATAGTCACTATTGAGCAAGCTCACGTCAACATACAACATACTCTTCTCTTTCTCCACTCACAATCAGTGCTACAGATTTATTTCTTACTTCATGTACTGGCTAAACTCCCATCCTATATTATATTATCTTATTATATTACATTATATCCTACATCCTCGATTCTTCAATTCAATTCTCATATTTTTTACCGATCCATCATCGTCATAACGGTTTTCGAAATCCTTTTTTTTTTATTTTTATTATTTCTTACAAGCTTATTATACATTACATATTATTGCTTTCTATGGAAAAAATTGATATTAAAAATAATTATATTAAACTTAGTAAAAATCTTATATTTTTTTAGATTTTAAGTTTAAATAAAAAAAAATTTTTAATATTAATAAATATTTAAATAATATTTTTTTTTAATAACAAGGTCTTTAATTTAATTATATTTTAATCATTTAGAATTTTTAAAAAATAATTTAGTAATTTAAAAATTTTTTTTATGAATTTTGTAATTATTTTTTCTTTAATTTTTAAATAAATAAATTTATAAAAATTAAGAAAATTAATATTAAAAAATTTTATTTTTCAAATTACTGATTGAATAATTTAAACCGATTACAACTACTATAATAATAATAATACCAAACAAAAAAAAATACCCGAGCAAGTTTTTGCGTTAAATATTCACAAGGAAAATTTATTTCAATAATGATTTAAAATGAAAAAAATGAGCACCGGACGTGATACAAAGCATGCTTGACTCATTATGGTGGCTTGTCTTCTTGAGAAACGATATCCTCCGTCTGCGCTCTTTTACCGTCGCAACCAACGTCTTTATATCCACTATAAAGCCCGTCGACTACTGTATTATATTATATACTATTGCTACTACTATCATTACTATTATTACATGGTGTACATGAGAACAAGGATGAGGATGGTGACGGCGAGGACCCTCTGTCTCTTGTCGCCGTTTCGTGATTACTCCTCGACTAGACAATTTTACTCTTTGTAATCTCAAAATAAATCCCGAAGATCATTAAAACGCACTTCACGTGCATGCTTTTTTTTTTTTTTTTTTTTTTATTCTCTGCAGATTTATTTAATAAAAATCAAAATTAATTTTTTAAACTTTAGAAAAATTGTTTAATTTTTTGTTTAAAAAAATTTCATTGAATTTTATTTTTTTTTATTACTCCAAATTATTTAATTAAGCTTAATTTTATTTTACAACTTTTAATTTAAAAAAATGACACTTTATTTTACAAATTTTAGAGTAAAAATAAATTTTTTAATTTTATCTAGCAAAATAAAATTAAATATTAAAACCAATTAAAAACTTCATTAAATTTCAAGCAAAAATATTTTACATCCCAAAAAACATGATCTTCATTACTCTCTTATGTAACATGAAGACAGTTTCCAGAAAAAAAAAAAAAAAAAAAAACTAAATATATATAATAATAATTCTTCATCACAATTTTATAAAGTTACGGTTTCTCCAACTGTAAATTAATATCCCTTGGTAAGGTTTTTGTAACGCCCGGAAAACAATACCAGCCCCTGATTAATAACTTTCCCAGGAAGTTTTGTTGCTTTATCAGGCGCTATCTATTACTTAATCCTTAATCATCCCGATAGACCGGCCACCGGTACTCGAATGTCCAAACTCGGTACCTTATTTATCATCATGCATGCATAATATAGTATAATACCAGTTACCAGCCATAATCATAACAGACATTAATTCTCCTTCACTAAAGTCCACGTCTAGTAACTAGTAGCTAGTAGCTAGTCGCTAGTAGCTCCATATACATGCAAATCTCTCACAATCGGCGTCACAAGATCCGCGAGCTAAACTCTCATAAAATTAATCTCTGGCTAACGACCGGGTGAATTGCTCCACTTTGGGAAGTTACCAATGTCTCAATAAATCAATAACAACCGCGAGAATTCAGTAGTAAAAATTATATTATCATTTAATTATTGTAAATGTTCAAGCTTAACAAAAATTCAGGGAGAAATTTAATAGTAAAAATTATCGTAGGGTTTTTTTTTTAATTAAACTCGATCAGAATTAATTACTAAAGATTTATTGTTAAAAAATAATTTCTAAAGTTTTAAAAATATTAAAAAATTTGTCTAAGAAATAATTAAAAAATAAAAATCTCTATTTTTATCAAGTAAAATGTTAAAATTTATTTTTTTTTTTTAATTTTTAAATTAAAATTAAAAAAAAATTTTTTTTAAAATAAAATAATTAAAAACACAATAAATAAGACGTATGAAATATTTGACAGGGCGGAATAAAAATTAAAAATAAAAAAAAATGAATACGACAAGATACTGTTATATTATATGAATGAATATAAAGATTGTAAATAATTATTGGTGACTGGCCTTATGAATGAGAGGAGGGAGGAGAAAAAGAGAAAGAGAAAGAGAGCTTTGGAGCGAGAGGGTCATTAGCATGGGGTCAGTATGTCTCGCGAGATAGGTGGATAGGTGGACACTGATGGCACAGGTGTGTGAGAATCAACAGATTATTTTTCATGAGCAAACATTGGATTCGATTGGAGATTAAACTATCAACTATCAACTATCGGCAATCAGCAATAGGCAATGGGCAATCGGCTGTCTCCACTCTCTTTCCTTTCTTCCCTCTTTACTTCGCTGGTATCAATTGTAAATTGTAGATTTAAATAGTATTTACTTATATTGTATTATATTACGGCCTCACCTTCTTAGAACGCCGCCTAAAAGACTCGCGTTCAGGCACTCAGGTGGTGAGAGTCGTCTTTGAACCTCGGCGACCGTGACCTTATATTTGCTGGTGCTGCTTAGCAGTGATAGTCTTCCTGGTACCGAGCAAAACACATCCACTGGCTGGGCATTGCCTGATAACATTCCTTTTTCTCCTCTGTCTGATTGTTTTATATCTATAACAGTTTTCATTAATCATTTATCATTAAATAATAATCATTAGTTTAATCAAAAAATTTTTTTATTAAAAAAAATCATTTGATCTTTTCTTAAAGTTCAGAATTTATTATTAATTATTATTGATTAATCATTAAATATAAAACATTAATCATTTATCATCAGATTAATCAAAAAAAAATTTTTATCCCGGCAGAAAATCATTTGATTTTTATTTAAAAATTATTTCATTAATAATAATTTTAATTATAAATAAAAATTAAAGAAAGATTATTTATTATTATTGTATTCACAATTTTTTTTTAAACAAATAAAAAAATCTGTTGATCTTTATTTACAGATAAAAATTTTTGATTAATCATTAATCATATATTATTAGATAAATCATTAAATTAATAAAAAAAATTTTTTTAAACAAACGAAAAATCATTTGATCTTAAGTTAAAGCTTAAAATTTTTTATTAATTTATTAATGATATCATTAATCATAATTTTAATTAAAAATTTTCTTGTCACTAGATAAAAAATCAAAAGTTGATGAAAAATGATAAATCATCAATAATCTATGATTAATCATTAATCATTCATTATTACTGTATTCACAATTTTATTTTAACTAAAAAAAAAAATCTTTAGATATTTATTTATTGCTAAAAATTGTTCATCAATCATTAAATCATTAATCATAAATTTTTTATCAAAGCTTAACATTTAGTGTTAATTATTAAAAAAAAATTTAGTTACAAGTTGACACAAAAGCATTTGATTTTACTCAAAGTTCAAAATTAATTTTTAAAAAGTTAATTTCATTTTTTTGTTCGATAATCTAAAATTAAAAATTTTTTTCTAGCAATTTATAAAAATAAAAATCCCACATTAAAAATTATTATCCACAAAACTAATAAAAATAGGTAAAAGAGAATGTGTGAGAGTTTATCATACATATTTCTATGCACTAGAGCTCAGGCTCGTGAAAGTTTAACGGGTCATGTCATAATAAACTCAGGCAATCATTTGTTATCGAGCATCAAGCATCAAGCTAAACGTTCAATAAATATGTCGACAGATAGTTAAATGAAAAATAAAAACCCGGGTTTTTTAAATTCAAAATTCATACATACAACTATTAAAACTCATATCTTTTTTTTAAAGTTCAAAAGTTATAAAAATTTTATTATAAATTACCCGTCAGCTTAAACATGCCATTATTTAAATTATTTATTTTATTGTCTCGAAATCGATTATTATTACGACGAATTTAAACTTCTCAAGCCATAAATAATATTTTTTTTTTTTTATTAACTTTTTAAGCGTGGTTAATAATAAACAGCTAATTGAATTTATTCGAATTTCATTTCAAAATACTTGACACGTTTAATTAATTTTATGAATTATAAATTATCCTCAACATATATAGAAGTAGTAAATGTATCTAATCTCGACATATAATAATAATATATTAAACGTAGCCCAGATAGTTGATTTATATAATTTATATAATATAATTGATATATATATATATATATATATATATATATATATATATATATATATATATATATATATATAAATAAAAAAGGGCGGGAAGAAAACGTGCGCGTGCTAGCCCGAGGTATTGAAAGCCTCACGGGTATCAGCACATATTTATTATTATTATTTTTTATTATTGCGAAAGTGTTTATAAAATAAATAATATTTATGTTAAAAGTTTGTGATCGCAGCGGCATTTAATATAATATCTGATTGATCTTAATTTTTATTTCTTACTCGCAAAGATCCAAGAGCTGAGTCCAATTAAATTGTTTTAGAATTACTTCAATGTATAATAAATATTAATAATAATAATAATAGAGGCTGTCGGTAGATGCAAGGGCCCGCGGCTCTGTGGAAGTTTAGCATCCGCTGAACTGAGCGAGATTCGCGATATGCCTTTACTCTTTACTCTTTACTTGACCGTTTATGTTTATATTATAAGTATAAGTATCAGTATAAGAAAACCCACCCTCCCAAGGGAGTGGATAACTCGAGATATTAAGCATTCCAAGAGTGCAATAACTTTGTTTCAGTGCACATACGATTTATTCAGAGGAAAATTAAATTTTTCAATGAAAAATTTATTGATTGTAAAATTGTTTTTACTTGCAATCTTGCAGTCACTATGTGAATTATAAAAAATTAAAATTTTGATTTATTAAATAATGACTTTTGTTAAATTGCACTGTGCTTTCTTAAATATTCACTTTTTTAAAAATATAAGCTCATTCCGATGTTACACTCATCAAGAGCTTTCATTTGAGTACCCACATGCATTTTTCATATATTTTTCATATATACATATATATAATATATATAAATATATGAAAAAATGATGTGGGTACTTAAATAAAAGGTCTTGATGAGTGTAACATCAGGATGAGCTTATATTTTTAAAAATGTCAATATTTCACGACATAAAAAGTTATTTCTTAATTATGAATCAGCTTGAAAAAATTTTATTTGCTGACTGTAATTTTTTTACATCTTTAAAAGGTAGAAAAAAAATTTTTAAAATGTTTTTTTGAGTTAAATTAACCAGAAAAATTCATTTAGAATTATTTTGTTTAATTTAATAAGACCAAATTCTTCAAAATAATTTATTTTAATATTTTTTCTTAAGCCAAAAAATTCTTAATTATTTTTAACATCAATAAATTATTACAAAAAAAATTCTCCAGTTATATTTAAAGTTTTTAAAAAATTTTGCGTCACCTGAAAAAATTTCCTTTTTTTTTTTTTTTTTTTAAGAAATAAAACATTGGTTACATCTAACAACCAATAATACAAAAATACTAGTGTAACAAAACTATTATCAGGCTCGAGTTACACAAAAAACCCGAGGGAAGTAAATTTGTAATAAAATCCGGGGATAAACATCGACCACATACCAAGTCCCTAGATTACCCGCTTATTAGCCCACAACGGTTTTTGTCCCCTTCTACCCTAAAATCCTTCTTCTTCCTCTCACCTATCCACATGTTTCAGAATTTAGCATTTTCCGTAGCTAAATCCCAAGCCGAAAACCAAAGAGAGATTCTACAAAAATAAAAGTCAACTTTTGGAAATGCTAAAATTGGCAACTATGAGTTTTACAGAGTATAATACTCAGATTTGGACAATAGCAGTGGGACAATTGTGATTGTCGGGTGCTCGACAATGGTAATAAGGGACAAATGCTATAGAATTACCAATGTGTCTCGAGTAGACAAGGTATTCGAGGTGTGAAAAAATAGTGAAAAAAAGCGTGCCCGCGGGCGGATCGAGTTTCGTTATTGTTATTATAATTTTCTCCATGGGTACCAGTTTTTGGGGAGGTCCTTCACCACAGGGGCATGAAATACAGATGGCTGTTTGTCAAAATGTCATCGAGGGTTATTATATGCCTCGTTACTTCCAACTCTGACCCAAAATTACTTTTATTTGGAGTATGGACCGTCACTTTTATCTACGCCCATTCACCCAATTACTTTATTCTTAATTATTTATAATTACTTAAGTAATAGTTGCCTGTGGTGAAACGAGTCCGGGTAAAGGTTCTAATAATAAATGATATGATAAATAATCTCAATTATAAACATCGGGTTAATAACTAGGATGATTTATTGAGATCTTGTGATTATACTTTTATTAATATTCACCATATCTTTATATATATTTACCTTTGAGTCATGGTTACTCATCAGCATAATGATAATGATAATGATAATAGCGATCGAGGATTCAGGATGATGTTAGGTATAATAAGAGTTCAGTTGAGATGTGGTTTTATACATGAAAGAGAACACTTGATCAAGAAAAGATCGTTAAAGATCACTAACCCATTATATATTTATATCTATATGTATGTGCATTATTATATATTACATATTACCTATCTGCGGTTACGTAAGCTGATATACATCTTTGCTTGGATAAATAAAGAGGTTAATTAGTGGCGAATTCGTGGGTAAGAATTATTTGTATTTTATGGGTGGCTCTGCTCTGTAATGACATTTTTAGAAATTGTAATTCGTGGAGCTTCAAAATTTGAAGACCAAAAAAAAAAAAAAAGATTAGGATGTTAAATAAGTGTTTCAGAAATTGCAAATTCACAAATTTATTATTTTTTTGAAACAAAAATATTAATTTTTATTGATCGATAATTTTCTTCAAGTATCTAAATTAATTTAATAAATAAATTTTTTTTGTGAAAAATGAATTTTTTTTCCACCGTTTTATCAAATTTCAAAAATGGAGGCTGCGAAGGTAGACTAGAAGTAAAAAGGGAATCACCATCGAGTAACTTAATTTGTAGGGAAAATGAAAGAACGTATAAGCTCTCCATTTCCGAGGTAGTCAGGAGCAAAGAGCTTTTGGGCGCGTGCACACGCACAATTTCCTAGGTAATCAACTCCGCCGGAAGCAAACCCAATTGTAACGGTTCACTTATGTCGTAGGACTCTGTTCGAATGTCGGATTGGTCGGTCAGCTGCTGGGAGTGACTCTTACACCCTTTCATTTTTAGTTTTATTGGCACATTAGAGGATTAGGGCGCCTCGGGCCCAAAAAGTCAGCAGCTCACTCGTTAATTCGTCATTTATTGAGTGTGCACTTTTGTCACTTCAGGGATCAAAATTTCTAAATCTCATTATTAATATAAAGATAAATATATATATATATATATATATATATATATATATATGTGTCTAATAAATATAAACACATGAACACGTAAAAGTATAATTTGTACGCGGCTGGAATACAGAGCAGAGTGTACATAACCGAGCAGCAACTGGTTTCAATCGACTCACAATCAGCATCAACTACAGCCAATATGTTCTGTGTTTCAACCGATGGCTGTTTTGCTCGATCGAATTGGCTCTTTACTTAGCTGATAGCAGTTTGTATCTTCACACACATCCACCGATAGTGGACTCCAGTCAGAGCTGATCGAATTTTAACTAAGACTCAGAACGAGATGGGTTTTGCCGTCGATATATACGCAATATCAATGAAAGTCTATCGATACACATTTACACTTAATGTTAAAATATTTTTATGTTTATGTGTGTAGATAAAAATCTAGGTGACTTAGGCGTGTTTCGCACCCAATATGGAAATCATTCTACTCTGTTTTATATTTTATGTTTGTTAGAATCAACCATATGGTATTTTCGTCATAAATGTCTACTTTTATTACAGTTTTCTGCTAATTAATTGTTTTAATATTTAAATTTTATCCTATTAATTAAAATCTATTTTATTCTTATAAGAATTATATTTAAAAAAAAGTAGTATTTTTGTCTGAAAATTAATGTTTAAATAATTTTTATAAAAAAAAAATATTTTTTTAATTTTTAAACTACAAAAAAAAAATTATAAAAATATTAAATTAATTTTTTTATAAAAATTTCACACTTTATTTTTTGTGTAATTAATGTAATAATAAAAAAAAAAATTAAATGAAAATAACTTACTTTTAAGAAGAGGTAAATCGTTCATAAATCCTCCGTCATCGACATTAGTGTTCTGCAATACAAAAAAAAATCATTTTAAAACGAAACAATTGACTCTTTATCAATGACAACCTCAATTATAATTATAATAATAAATAATGACAATGATTTTTATTCTGGGGCATGTAATTAATTTCTAATTGCAATTCACGATTGCACAAGCTCTGTCATAACATCGAACAAACAACAAACGGTCGCTTAAATATATTGAACATATATTTATATATTGTGGCCGGTTGGAATACTTTGAAATTACAGTAGGGAGGGTCCGTTGTCCAAGTAGATACCAAAATTAAATTCTTCCGACGTTGTTATGCAATCAATATCCTTCAATACCTTCTATAGATATATTTCTGGAGCGAATCTTATCGCATTTTTTTTTTTTAAGGATGACCGTCGGTATTATAAATAAATATAAATAATATTAATAATATAAGTAATTAAAAATGTGCGTTGCGATTACGTACATCGTCGCTCACCTGGGGGTCGTCAACGAGACTCGAGTTGAGGACGAGGTCCGTCTGGTCGAGCCCGTGGGGTGGCAAAAGAGCGTCGGGACGTCTTACTCCATATTCGACGCCTCTACCACCTGTGACACCTGCACCAGCACTTCCTCTGCTTCCGTCGTACGGAAACGACGCGTGCATATTTGTCTGTAATTTTTAAAATAATTTTTTTTTATTATTACAAGATTTATATTTTTAAAAAAATAAAATTTTAAGATCGTGAAGGAAATTAAATTTTCTAGAAAAAAAAAGTCAGATTTTTTCGTATTTTCAATATTTAACCGGGAATTTTGAATTAAAATGTGAAAATTCAAAATTTAACTAAATAAAATAGTTTTTCGTTTATTAATTAAAATTTTTTTTAATATATAATAATAATTAAAGCTAAAGAATCAATTTTTTCATATGATTTTTTAGGCAGAATAATTAATAAAAATAAAAAAAGGAAAAAATTTGATTTATATTATTTTATTATTAATAATAATATAATCAAATATTTATTTGGGATTTTAATTGAGTTTCTTGGATGAAGGTGGCAGTGGTTAATGTTAATGTTGGATTGATCGACATATCAACCTGATAGAGTTTTGAAACGTCATGCCGATGAGTCTTAAAAACTAACCGATGTTACTTGTAACCCTGATTCTATTAAGATAACAGTGAATTGATCATTTTTATTTTCGTTTAACTCATTATTTTTTTTTTTTTTACTTCAATTTCAAAGTTTGTCTTTCACTGATTCATTCATTATTACCACTAAAATACATAGAATAAATTATTATTCAAAATCATTTCAATTTTTAATTAAAAAAATTAATAAAATTAAAAATAGTCTTTTAGAAAAGTCTAATTTTATATTTAAAAAAATTTTTAAATAAAAAAAAAAGTCAATTAATTTAAAACAAAAATAGTATAAAATTTTATCTAAAAAAATTTTTTTGTACCGTAAAACTTTCAGTTACCCAGAATAAAAATTCAAAAGTACTATTTAATTCATATCACATAAAAATTTTAAAAATAATCGCAAAGCAATCAAACCACGTACATAAAAGCTATTTATTCATTCAAATTACAGCGTTCATAAAGATCGGCAAATATCAGAAGCATCAAATCGGGTGACAGTGTCAAAAATCCAAAACAAAAACCGGTCCTCTTTTTCCTTTTCCTCTTTCTCATATCTCATGTCTCTTGTCACTATTTGCGATGTATATTCCATTCCATTCCGGGTTCATATTAACTTCTCACGTAGCATATATACCTGGAGGCAACCGAAGATCAGATCTTACTCAGAAAAAACCGGCATTATTTACTAATTTAATGTCTAAAAAATTGAGCTTTGCTTCCATTTTATTTAATTAACCGAACAAGAACCAGCCAAGATATCTCCGACTTTTCAGTTCCATTAGAAGCACATTTTATTGCTAGTACTCAATTGCGCAAAGCATATACATATATATCTCGCATCACCTTTAATTTATTTTATTATTATTATTATTATTTTTCATAGTCTATTTCTTCAAGTTTTAAATCTTTAACTTTAAATTAATTATTGTGAGCTAAGAATTAAAAATATGAAAAAATCATTTCAGAGCTTTTATTTAGAGAATTAAATTTCCTACAAAATATCCTTGTCAATTTTTTCATAGCTCTAATCCTTCAGCCTCAATTTTAAAAAACAAAGATTTGAATATCCAAAATTATTTAAAAAAATATATTATTATTATTACATTCTTTTTACGGAAACTGGCCCACGTACGCGGTAATTTTTTATCGTTTCGGCAGCTCAACACACATAAAGTAGCACACACACTTACTCACGCTCTTTTATAAAAAATATTTGAATCCACGAACACGATAAAATTATTTTTCACCATAATTATATTATTATTATTATTATTATTATTATTATTAAAATTATTTTTCATAAATTATGTTAATAATATACCTCACATATTACCGAAGGATCCATGTCATATTTTCTGGATAACGCTCCTGCTTACCGATCATTAATTTAAATAAATTATAAATTATGTAACATAAATATAATTACAGTACTTCTATTTCCTAAATTGTAGTAATATTTACCTCTAAATAAATTGAGCGATTATTATCGGATCGGAAATAAAATAGAGGTAAATAAAACAAAAAGGAGTAAATTTAAAGATTTAAGTAAACCATTTAAATGTTTCATTGCATTACAGTTAAAGTACATTACTGGCGGTGTAGCTGCCGGCTAAACATAAACCGAGACAATTGGTCTTATAGGTATAGCATGGTATGGGTATGAGTATGTAAACCTCTTTGTGATTATCACCCACGAGGATCAGCGGTTATATACACACGCGTGCGATTACCTCCTTTTCCAGTTAATTTAATCTCTGTATTATGCTCATGTGAGCTTGCTTACGTTATAACCCGAGGGTTCATGCACTTGCTTATACATTTTATTTATACAACTGATCACGATTATTCTCAACTCTTAATTTTTTGTTTCGGGCTTTAATTATTCGAGATAAAATTTTTACTTTTTGCTTAGGAGATTTATGATTTTTAAACTTTATTGATTTTTTTTTTCGTAGAAAAAATTGTTAAATTTACATGAAAAAATTTTATATAATTCTATATTAACAAGAAATAAAATTTTAATTTATAGCAAAAATTATTTAACAGTCTTGGCCATAAATTATTTTGTATAATAAATTTTTTCAGATCAAAAATTTTTGTAATTTTTAAAAAATTAAAAAACTTTGTTAAAATGCACTGTACTTTCTTAAATATTGACGTTTTTAAAGATATAAGCTCATCCCGATATTATACTCATCAAGAGCTTTCATTTGAGTACCCACATGTATTTTCATATTTTTTTCATATATACATATATGTAATATATATAAATATATGAAAAATTGATGTGAGTACTCAAATGAAAGCTCTTGATTAGTGTAACATCGGGATGAGCTTATATCTTTAAAAATATCAATAATTCACCAGATACAAGGTCTATAACTATCCTGGATACAAAATTTTTCTTATTCTTTTAATAATATAGATTATTTAAAAATCTATTAAAAAAATTTTTTTTATCAATTAAAAAATTTCTGTTCATTATTTCACAAAAAAAAAAAGCTTAAACAATTTCAAGCAAACGCGTAAGTGAGGCATTTAAAAAAACATAATGCAAACAAAAATAGTTGTTTTATCGATGGAGGTGTTTTATCTGTTAAAGTACAACGAGAGTGTTCTGAGAATAAACTTTCACGCGAAAAAAGACTAAAAAAACACGGTGTTAATTAACTGGCGGGCGGCGTAAGTAGCCGAGGACTGAGTACTAAGACTATTCGACTTGAATCACGGGTTAGCTTATAAATTGATGTAACCTCTACTCCGTTGGGCCCAGTGCAGCTAATGAGATGAAATGTGATCGCCTTTCTCTCGTTAAAGATTATACAGCCATAGTAGATATATTTTCCTACAGAGAAATGCGCTGTGTAGATACAGCTCAGAAGTTTTCAGCTTTCTGCTAGCTGCAGTTATTTTATTTGTTGTAAGTTATTATTTTTTACTCAAGCACATACCGGTTAATTAATAATAAAAATATATATTGTCAGTAGATGCTGGCTACTCGTCATGTTTGATTCAATATTGAGATAACGGTTACAATTAATTCCCAATCTATTTATCTCGACAAAGAGATCGCTATCACTGTTTTTAATAATTATCATGCTGGATTGTTTTTGTTCCACATAGAAAGTATTTGCCGCAAAAAATTATGATAAACAATCCGTTTATTTTTTTTTTTTTTTTTTTTTTTTTTTATTGCTACATTGGGCTTAATTAATTGTTTGGTATTAAATTATTTTTAATGGGCTTTAATAATAGATATCCCACTGTTATTAAATCGATTACTGTTATTAATTTATTGACAGGAAATGAGGGGGTATTTATTTGAATATTTTCGTCAAGGATTAATTTTTCTTGGTTGTTTTAATTTTATTGTAAAATATTTTAAAAGTTAGATTTTTATAATATTAATAATAAAAAATTAGCATAAAGCAAACAATTTTTCAAACAACGAAAATAAAAAACCTGAATTTAGCATCTAAACTCCGAAGTTAATAATAGCAATGAATAAAAATAAATGGGAAGATATTAAAAAGTCTTTGATATAATGCACAATGTATAATGTTGAATGTACAATGTATCTGAAAGGTCGAAGGCAGTAAAAGGTTATCTCGGAGTGTATGAAAGGGCGGCTGCGTTCGGCTTCAAGCCTTTACGCTTACATACAAATCCTCGGATTTTCCGGAGTTGTGAGCATCCATACACCCGACAATATTGTATAATATTGTACTACACGTGTGTAATGTGTAAAGACGCTTGCAAGTTCACCCGGAAGATTTGATGGGTAAAAAATCTCGCTCGTAGCTCATGTGTGCTGTGTCGAGAGTCTGATGCCGGGGGAAGGGGAAAATAAAAATTTTCTTCTATTATAGAATCCAGGACATAAAGGAGCTGAAGATAACGGTGATCGTCTCGTATACTTTCGGGGTGAAGATATTTAATATTTAAGGGGTTCATCGAATAGAACCACTCGGCTGATTATTGGCATTGTGGTTTCGCTGGTTTACTCTTCCTTTCTATTGTACCTTCTGAAAAGGATCCGCGATGTGATACGGGCGGATATCTTATCATTTGGCACACAAAAAGTAATCAGTTTATCGTTCGCTCATCGGCTAATTTTTTTTTTTTATTTTTTTACCCGTGAAAAATAAAAAAAACTCCGAAATTTTTGAATTTTTTTAGTTTTTTTTTTTAAATAATTCAAAAGTTATAAATTACAAAAAATTTTTGTTGGTTAAAAATTGTAGCGTATAAAATTTCAAACAAATTTTACACCAAAATTATGTATGAAGAATAAAAAAATAATTTATTATAAATTTTTTATTTTTTATTTTTTTTATAATTTTTTTTTTGGTTGAAAAATTATATATATGCATTTATATGATCACATATGTGCAAATTATGACAATAAAAAATTTTTTCATGGATAATCCAAGAAAATTCTTGCTATTGTCGGAATTAAAGCGACTCATTTGAAGTAATTGTTAATTTGTTTAAATTCAGGGTTAACCCTCCCCCTCTTTGTGCGTAACTTCCCAGCGTTTTACGATTCTTGGCATATTTTCCCTCAAAGCAAACGTCCGTGGCATCCACTTCCAAGGAATGTCAAAGCCCAGAACTTAATAAGCGAATTACTTCGGCATAGTATGTCGGGGTACTTTTTTTTTTTGTTTTATTTATTTATTCAAGTGACATTTTCATTTTACGATTCGAAGGATTTTGTTTTTTTTTTTTTTTTTTTTCAAATTTTCCAATATTTTATGCAAAATTCGAATCGAAATTAGTAATAATAAATAATAAGAGAATTTTTATAAATTTGTAACATAACTCTCCCCTACTCATTCGTGTGTATATACAATATAATGTCAGGCATAATTTGGGTGTTATTTTACCAAAACTGTGGACAACTATTTCAGCAGCTGTTCAGTAGCTTCGCATTTTATTCAGACTATTTTGATAGACATTCTAAATATTCAATCTAACGTGACTTGTTATTATATTATGATGACAGTAATTTAGATATTTGCTGGGAATTTATAAATAAAATATGTTGTCTCTAATTGATAAATTTTTAAGAAACAAATTCTTCAAAATTATGGGGTAAATATTGAAAATACGAAAAAATCACATCAGATTTTTTTTATAGAAAATTTAATTTCCTGAAAAAAATATATCATTAATTTTGCTCTATCTTGCTTCTTTTTTCCAAATTTTGAATTTAAAGTTCAAAAGTCGTCATAGAATTTATCAGTAATTTCCAAAAGTTTAAAGTACTATTGTGGCTAAAATATTGAAGATAAAAAAAAATGATATGAAACCTTTTTTGTAGGCAATTGAGTTTTTTATAAAAAATTCTGGTTGATTTTAGCGTACCTTCAATCCTCGAGCTAGAATTTTGAAAATAAAGATCACGGTCCGTAAATTAAAAAATAATTTATTTTTGTATGATTTTTAAAATAAATATATCGATCCGTGGGACTGTAAATTGAGACGAAAATTTAAAATATAATATGAAGCACGCAATGGTCTTTGAAAAGCGTGTGTGGTATGTGGGCATTAAGGTATTGGGGAATCTTGGAGCGTCAATTAGAGTGAAATTTGGTTTTCGCTGTACAGTGAACATAAGAAAGAAATATAAGTAAGGTGAGTGTATGAGACTTGGTGGAGACTGTAGCGCAAAGGAGCATCATATCATATGTGAGGAATAAAATATATAAGACGTAAGATGTGAGTGGGCACCGTGTCCCATGTGTGTTATTATTTTCGGTGCCGACAATCGCCGATGTGAAAGTTACTCGAGGTCTTACTTATACTTGGGTCCAGCGAGCACTGAACACTCACATCACCGTCGGGATGATGTACGTGTATGATAAATTTTGCATGAGAAATGACACGCGTCTACTTTTAATATTAACTTATATTATGTATATTCTCCGGTCTGCTGTTGTTGTACTGGGAATACTTACAGTTGTACTCAATGCAGCAATTAATCATCCGAAAAAATATCACTGGGACTTAAAACTCGGAATTTATTTTTAAATGATAATTTATAATTTTAGAATACTCGATGATTTAGTTGCCAATTTATGAGGCTATCAGTTTATTTCGATCAATCCTCTTCCTGATCATGTTATTCCGCCGAAGTTAACGGGGCTTTCAAATTCTACAATATTACTTTGTTATTTATTTATGTTTATGTTTTTTAGTCGGTATATATATCGTATTAATCGATCGATCAGATTGATGAGGTCAGATCAACTTTGAGATCTCTTAAAATTCCGCATCCGAATTTTTATCGGTAGATTTTTATTGGAATAATGCCGAAGCTTTTTTTAAAAATATTTTTGTTTAATATTGAATTATATTAAAATTTATATTAATTATTTTTTAATTAAGTCAGACAAATTGAATTTTTTTATCAGTACTAAGATAATTAAAAATAATTTTTTCTGTGACATTTAATGTCAATCATTGATAAAAAATTTTTTTTTAATAATCTACCTCTAAAAGCTCAAATTAAAAAATTTCTAAATTTATGTTTGAAGAAATTTTAATAATTTATTTTACATATGTAAAATTGAAAACTAAAAAATTTGACTAAAATTTTTAACCAAAAAAATTATTCCTAAATAAATTTTATTTTAAATCCTAATAAATTTTTTTAAATAACTTTCAATTAAATTTTGACCCATCAGTAAGATTAATAGAATAAAAATAAAAAATTCCTCAACATTCGCACATAATAATTCAATAAAAAATAATGAATATAATTGAAACTAAATTTCCAGGAAAAAAAAAAAAAAAAATAAAAACATAATTGAATGATCCATAAAAAATTTTAATAAACGTTTCCATGAATAAAACTAATTACAAATTATAACGGACCGATAAAATTATGAATATTAAAAAATTACGGTAGCCCAAAAAGAGTTAATTAATTTTTTTTAAAGTTTCATCTGAAGATAAATAACAAATAATTCGCAAATAATTGAATAGAAAAAAAAAGTAACGTTACTAAAAATGAAGACTTACGACATGAATGCTTTCGGCATCTCGCCTGAGATCCTGAGTTCTCTGGCCAGCGGTGACCGCCGCGGAGAGATGGTTGTAGTGGTGCTGATGGAGGGTGTTGAGAGTCTGTGTGTAAGGATCGCCGACCAGGTAATCAAGATGTTGTGGCTGTCCAAGCCCGTGTTGAGGACTCGCGGGTGCGTGGTGGTGGGTCGGAAAGGGCGGCGGGAAGTACGGCGGCTGGAAGTCTGAAGCCGTCGCCAAGGAGGCTCCGCCGTGGTGCGGCATCCCCCCACCGTTGTTCCCATTGCCCCGATGACCATGGTGGTGACCACCCGAATACGGCGAAGAGTTTCCTCCCCCTAGCGACGATATTCCTCCGTGACTCGTCAATCGGTCCTGTAATAATATTAATTTTTTTTTTTTCATATAAAAATAATAAATAAATCCGGTGTAATTTATTGAAATTAATTCTATAAGCAAGCTCATTTTCCTCTAGAGATGTCGAACTGGACTCGGACGTCAAGAGCCGCTTATTCATCCTCTACTCTACTGGCATCCGAAGAATCTTCGCGAGATATCGATCGTTGCTAACCACTTGGACAAACTTACTTAATACTCTTCCTTCATACACGATCTGTTTTTGCCCACTTTTAAATCAGTGATTAAAGGGACATGGAATTTTCATTGTCTTTTTTTACAGTTATATACTTTTTTTTTGGTAGTTCGGGCTGAATTGAGTAATAATTAAAAATAACACTAAGAAGTTATTCTTTTGATGTTTAATAAAATTTTATCAGTGTAAAAAATTGACAACACAGTTAAATTTGTAGAAATTTTGTCTCTTTAATTAAAGAAAATAATTGTTTAATTTTATGGAAATCATTTTATGAATTTTTAATATTAAATTATTGTAAGTGTAAAAAAATTAAATAATCAGGTACGATAAATGCTATAAGATTTTAAAATTAACTATCTGCAAGGGAGAATTCTTCACTACTATGCGCCGTCTGTTGGTTTTTACCGAAACTAATTTTTCTGAATAACCAGCACAAGTATTTTTTTGAAAATAAATCTGTGAACATATTTAACAACTTAAAAAAACCTAATTTTATCTAAAAAAAATTTTTTTTTCGGATAATTATGATCTAAAAGCATAAATTAAAGCAAAAAGTAGAAAAAAAAATTTTTTTTCGTTAAATTTCGACTTCTAAATGAAGTATAAAAACATATTCTCTAAATCTTAGCGATTAAGTGTCAATAATTTATCCATAAATAATAAATATAATTTTAATTGTTAAGAATTGATAAGTTTTATCGAACAATAAAATTTATTTCCAAACTAAATTAAAAAATAAAATAATTTCACGGATTCAAAATAACATTACTTACATTTAAAATCCACAAGTTCATCGTCACAACGATAAAAATTAAAAAAACTCCACTAAAATAAAATACAAGTTGAATTTTAGTAATTTCTAAATAAAGACCGAAGTATAATTTAATAATTTAAAGGCCATAGGATAAACTAAAACAATAAAATGTCCGTTAACGCGCGCACTTGGCTCGGCAATGAATAGCCTTGATTTAATAGTTAGTCTGCTAATGGCTTTTTAAAATTGTAAAAAATAGATAACGCTCTAAAAGTATTATTTCTCAACATTGTTCAAGACGACACGTACCTATATTAATCGAGCTATACCTCTATACCTACACCTATATTAATCGTTATCGTTGTCATCTTTATTATTGATATTATTTGTTACTTATTACCATTATTATTGTATCAGTACCGGATCGACGAATAGTAATCGAGAAATTAGAAAATCGCTTTATAACTCATCAAAATAACGTCATAGTTTTCAAATATCATTATTCATTTTTATAAATAATAAATTTTATTAAGTGGATAATAAAAGTCTTATCAAAATTTATTGGTGTTAAATAATTTTCAATGCGATGAGCCTGAGGTGTGTTATTTTTTTTTTTTTTTTTTTTTTTTATATTAAACTCTTATAGTTTTTAGAATTAGACACTTTAATAATATTTATTATCACATAGCCTCATTATTATTTTTAACCGCAATAATTTTTTTTTATGTTATTAATTTATTGTAAAAATAATTATGATATTATTTTTATTAAAAAATTATTTTTTTCAAGTAATTTTTTGCTAGAAATTAAAAAAAAAATTTTTTTTACAAAAATAGTTTTATAAAAATTTTGTTTCTAGGGAAGTATGAAAATTTTTGTTATTTTACGGTAAATTATTAATTAAAAAAAAATATTAAATAAGTATATGGATAAGCGAAAAATTTATTTAATATTAATGGAAGTTTTTAACAAATTTTACTGTTATAAAAATCAAAAAAAATACTTCACGCATTTATAAATAATTAAAAATTAACTTGATGAAAGAAAAAAATCCTTAAAGAAATTTTACTCCAAAAAAATAATAAAAATTCTAAACAAATAAATTTATCCAAAATTTAAATCCATATTTTTATGGAAAAATTTAATAAAATAAAATCACACAATTTACATTAATCCCTAAAATTTAATTCCACTCCACTTTTTTAAAAATAAATCTAAACAAGCAACTTTTCAAACTAAATTAAGAACTCTCGAAATTAAAAATCTGAGTAGCTCTCCTTAAAACTAAAAATTTACCTCAACTTCCATGACAGTGGTCATGTCAACATGAGGCGCGTAACAAAGCGCGAGTTTGTCAGCTGTCGGCGCCTCTGTGCGCGGCGGAAACATTTCGAGGATCTCCAGCTTGACGTTTTATTTTATAATAAATCCAAACTTTGGAGACTCTTACTAGTAGCAATTGTAAACAAATCACAGCCCACAGAACTCCCACTTTTAAATTAAATTCGTGTTGATTTACCACCAAAAATATGAATTAATAATTAATAAAAAAAAATTATTTAACCACAGAAAAAAGTATAAGCTTCCTAGCAAGTTTCTTCCACATGGTCACTCTAGTCCTACTCATCGGCACTTAAAAAAATGAACAAGCAAGACTTGTAAGCTAAGTACGGTCACACGAGATTCCGCGAGCCTTGTGAGACTTTTTGAGCTTGATGCAAGCGTTATTACCACTGTTATCATTATCACCACTCATCATTACTTTATAGTCTTATTCCAGCGCCGTAGGGATTACAAGTATCTATTATATTTATTTATAATTGTTGCCTAAGGTTAACAATAATATTTATGATTAGCCGAACCCGCGGCTAATATTTATCAATTTCAAAAAGTACATTTTACTTTTTAGATCAAAATTAAATTTTATTGCACTGGAATTAATTGAAATAAAAATAAAAATGAATAATTAGAGCCACAGATGGAGTTATGACCAATAGAGGCTACAAGATACAAGATACAAGATAATATAATATTACCGCGATCGCGCAATGACTGCGACACCACGTGGAGTGCTGGATCAGTAAGCACTAGATCCGAAGAAACCGGGACCGGGGGTCGGGGATAGGAGGAGTTCCCCTCCGTGGACCACTTATTACGGTGTTAGGTCTCGCGCGCGCAGTCAATCGTCGCGAGGAAGTCGGATGGGGCTCACGGGGACGCCCCTCCGACGAATCGCGACTAAGTACTTTGTTTTACTGATTACGATATGTAATATATAATATATACTAACACCAACACTCTATGTACCTCTGATACACACATTTGCAAAGCAACATGTGTGCAGTCGGTAGAAATGGCCAGTCACGGATTTATTCGCGATTATGCCTCTACAGTTTGTGTTTCTCTTACTCTTACTTTTACTTGTTGCTTGTTGATAGTGAGAAATTATTTATTTTATCCCGGAATCATAAGCGGGGTTGCTTTTTATTTTTTATTAATTATTATTATTAGATAAGTGAAAAAATTTCGGAGGAAAATTATTATTTTTTTTGGGAGCTTTCTTGCCCTGATTTGCGTAAAAAAATTCTTGAATTAGAAAATTTTTTAGTTTAATTCAATTTTATTGTATTCAAGAATTTTTTCATTTTTTTTTTTTTTTTAGGCAGAATAAATTTTTTTTTGGTTGAGAAAAAAATTTATTTTGGATACTTAATAATTGTTTTTACATCAATTTTGTAAAAATAAAATTTTATTATTTTAATTGTAATTTAAAATAATATTTTTCATTACCGCTTACGTGTTTTTGATCTTCATAAAGATATATTGTAACAACTATACAATAGCTTTAGTAATTATTAGACGAGTAATTGTGACAAATTTGTCATTAGAGTAATTATAACTGTCTGAGGAATTTTAAGTTATTAATTGGGAAACGGTGATAAGACGTCATTGCCTAAAAAATATTTTTTTATAATTAGCTGTTTTGTAATTCTGATAACTGATAATGATTCGAAGAAAAATAATGTTCAATAACGTTTTTTTGTTAAAGATTGTTTTTTTTATTTCAAAATTAAAATTAAAAAAAATAATTATGAAAAATGAGTCACCAGAAAAAAAAAAAAAAAAAAAAATTATTTAAAGTGACTGAAAAAAAAGTAATTTATACTTGAAAATATTAAAAATGAGCGTGTCTTAATCATAAACAAAAAAGCCAAGGCACATCATCAATGATCGACGTACCGTTAGTTTAAAGTTAAATTCAAGTGTAGGCCTCTTCATATTCTCAAGCCCGTCTTAGCACTTAATACTCGCCTCAAAATTAATAGCTAATGTCTAAAATTATTCCCAGAGACTCACACTCTTACCGAATAATTTCATTCATAGTTACGGACTCACCTAAGAGTAGAACAAATTACAATAATTTATTTTTTCCATTTTGAAATTTAATCTCTTGAGATAAAACGAGAGCCATCACACCGAAAAAGCAAACGTTAATAATAAATAAATCCATAAATTAATTAATTAATAATTAGTGAGCGGAAATTGGGCTCGACTGGTCTTAAGCAAATGTAGAGCGACGTGTGCATAAAAGCATGATGAGCAATTGGCGTTTAAATCTCGTCATAATAATCGAAGATGGTCCTCTTTAAGTAAAGTTAAGTAGGATAAGGGCGTACAGTGGTTACCGTTCGGTGCGGATGTTTCCAGTGGAATGTCGTTTAGCGACTTCCCTCTCCTTACATTACATATGTGTAAAAAGATATATAAATACATACAGCTGCACAATACCAAATCCATCTGCACATACATACTTTATACGTGAATTGAATGCATGTATGCGGCTCGTTATCTTTTTGTTAAGACTTCCACGATTGCACTCGATATTTACCCGGTGGACCTTAACTTCGCGGTGATCTCGGGCCGAGCTTGGGCTAATAAAACTGCGGTTTTAAACGAGGGACGAAGTAACTCTCGTTCTTATTCTCCAGAAGATAAATAATAATGTTATACTTTTATTTTAAAAAAAAAAAAAAAAAAAAAAAAAAAAAAAAATGGTCAAGTTTTTGGTCTTGTAGAGGAACCCGCAAAAAGTTAACGACGCATGCCCAAATTACGATGACGGAAATCAGGTCCATTTAATTTGTTGACATCTGATGTGATGTGAACTAATTTTTTTTTCTTAACAAAAATTCAGGGAGAAATTTAATAGTAAAAATTATCAGATAGTTATTGTAGGGTTTTTTTAATTAAACTTAATAAGAATTAATACTATTATTAATTATTATAAATTACTAAATATTTATTGTTGAAAAATAATTTTTTAATAGTCTATAAAGCTTAATAAATATTAAAAAATTTTAATTTCATATAAAAAATCATGATACTCGATAGTAATCGTTAGTATCCTCCATAATAACTACTACAATTAAAATGATAAATATTAAGATACTTTATTACAAAACTTTTCATTAAATTATTGATAATTCTAATTAAAAAATTATGAAACTAATTATTTTAACAATAGGCAAATTTTGAATTGTAAATAATTAAATTTTGTTCGTGTATAAATTTATCATGTTAATTGTAATGAGTGATCGCTATCAATTATAATTACAAGTGCTCTTTAAGCCTTCACTCAAGCCTACATTGTAACTAAATAGCATGTAAGTAATATACTCTGGAGTAATAAGCAAAGTAGTTGACTTATAGAAAGTACTTAACTCGCGAAGTGTATCGCGACATTTAATTGCCACTGTTTACTGTTATTACGCTATCTTACATCGGTTTATATCGTTGTAATTGTTTTACTATTATGATATTATCATGAAGATTAATTTTATTAAATTTATTAGAATATTGCTAGTTATTAGCAGCTATCTTTTCTCTTCAGGTGAAGATGACCCGCGACCCGCGAGCTTGTAAACTAAAATCGTGGGAACGTCTGATAATTAGACCGTCGAATCACTGACGTTAAATTCCCGTATAAACATTATTACACGTACGCTATCTGCCATAAAGGTAAACAGCGCTACTCGGCTTTCAAATCACTTGATACTTTTTCTATGATTTTTTATTTTGTTTTATATTTTATATTACGCGAATATTCAATTTTATAATAACTTTTTCTACAGAATTTACTGTTATTATAAATTAAGAGTTTTAAAAAAATATAATTATTAATTAAAAATTTTATTAGAAAATAAAAAAAAATTCTAAAATTTTAAATAAAATAAATAGATTTTTTTTTTTGTCTTTAGTGTTAAATAATAAATCCGCAATAATAATAATTTAAATTAATTATCGTATAAATTAAATTAATGTTCTTAATTACTCAATTTGCATAATATAAATATTCATAAAGCACCAAAGTGATGCTGATAAATTTGTTTTTAAATTTCAATCTCGATAGGATCATTCTACATGATAAATAAATAAATACATATATATTTCCACAATATATAAAATATAAATACCACCGTATCTTATTAATTTATTATTATTATTTTAATAAACATCTGCAAGTGAGAGTCTTATGATTTACGACCAAAAAGTTGTCTATTCTCTCCTTACCGATAATTATTTATAATAATTATAATCATTACAGGAACGGTAAAAGGTAAATTTATAAAAAATTATGTGTTATGTATTAAATATTATATATTAAGTAACAGGTTATTATTTAAGGAGAATAATTAAAGCCGGAGATTTGTGGCAAATAGTGAAATAACAATAACAATAATAATAATAATAATAACAAAAAAAATAATAATAATAAATAAGGAAGAAAGTTTAGTCTTTGCAAAGAGAGTTTAGCAACATGTATTGGTATTGGTGTCGTGTGACAAACGATTATTTCGAAATGGCCCGTCTAAGTTAAAGTTAACGTGCTCGGTGCTCAATCCATCCATCAATCTGCTTGTGTCCTGATCAATGTTACTTTACGTGAGATATATCTGTATCTATCATACACTCAATAGGTATATTATACTTGTACTTATATATTTATAGATTTATACTTGTACTTATACGCACAATCTGGTACAGAAGACAAGACTAGAACTATTACTAGTTTAGTTACCGGTATAGAAGATTTAACGAGAGAGTTTAAGCGAGATAAAATCGTTAAAGTGAGTTTAATTTGCCCAAGGCATTTTTTTATTGCTCTATATATGTATATCCATCAGATGAACTATGAAATATTTTTATACCAGAGATGCTTTGCAATTATTATGCATGATATGCGTAATTTAATTTTCTAAACATGTTTGTTGTGCTTGAGTATTGAATATTGAGCGCATACATGTTCATTTGAAGTTTTCAGAGTATAATGTAGCATAACATGTCAATCGGGATATCGAGAGATCAAGTTTGTACAGTGATTGACAATTGATTTCAACGGTTGCTCATGTCGTCTGTTTTATTATTGTTTTAACATAAAGGAAAGCGGAATTGCTGACCGACTAATTGATGGAGTTTTTGTCGGGCTCCTGATTGTTCAGTTTTTATTGGTGAGTAATTTCAGAGAAAGCTTTTATGGGCCTTTTTGGTGAGAGTATTTCGGAAAAATGTGAAATTGAGATTGATGGATTGCGTTGGATTGAAATTTTTATCTTTTTTTGCGAAGTTAAAAATTTTTAACTGGGTAGAAAAAATTTTTTTTGCTTCATTCAAGACTTGAAATTTATTTGACATGCTTTTTTCGGCTCCAAATTTTTATTGTGGATTTAAATAATGTATATTATTAAGAGAATAAGAAAAATAGTCATTAAAAAGCTCTAAGATAAAAAAATTTATTTGTTACAGCAATAAATTCGAAAGTACGTCAATTAAATCTCTTAAACCCGCAAAATTATGTGAGGAAAATAAAAAGGATAATAATTTAAAAAATGTAAAAATAATATAATGTTATGAAAAAACAAACTAAGCATCAAGTAAAGAGTCAGAGTCGCGCAGCGTGCAGCTAAACATAATGACAACGACATAAAAGCCAGCATTATCTGCGTGTTTGCAAAGTGTATTTGTGCTAGGCTCAGAGGGCCTGAAAAAGTTTCTACATCTAGCCACGTGAATGTTAATAAACATTAAGTTTAAGTAAAAAAAAAAAAAAAAAGTGTCATAAACTTTTAACAGCGTTAAGCCGTTTTACGTCTGCACTTTTATTTATTATTTTTCCGTCGCGTGCATTAATATTTATACTTCTGCAGAAGCTATTTTGTTATTTACATTTTCCGGTTTATTATCCGCGTAAATGTCCATTTTTATTCGGGTACTTATTATCAAATAAAATTAAAAATTAAATAGCCGCAAAATGCTCAACTAACATAACAGTTTTGTAAGCAAAGTGTTTACATAATTGTCGCTATCCTGATAAAATATATTTATATATATTATACCGCTAGCGTGTGTAGTGCTTGAGTTTAGTCTCTAATTTCTAATGTGTAATAATCATAATGTGTATACTGACTAATATGAGTAGTTTGAAGTTTTTGTCGAGGGTTTGGCGTGTAACTTGTTAGAAAAAATTGAAACTAAAATTTGAGTCATGTATAATTATAATTAAAAAAGGTGGATGTGGAGAATGTGTGTGTGTGTGTGTGTGTGTGTGTGTGTATTTTCTAACGGCGTGTTAGAGAAACTTAAGGTGGATTAAATACGTACTCGAAGCTTCAAACATCCTCGTCAATGTCAAAATAAGTAGGTCGACCTATCGAGTTACGCCTCTCTCAAAAACGACCTGACGGTTCCACGTCGACATCGAGATCTCTCAGATAATTACATTCAGAAATATAATCGATAAATTCATTGCGAAATAACTCTATTTCACGTACAATTTTTATTTCTTATTTTTTATTGTGTATAATTGATCGATTGCTTTCTGGGTAATGAGAAATTATTTTTTATTGTGAAATTATTGCTTTTAAAGGTCAGCGGTAGGTTTAAAAATTTTTTAAGAGTTTGCTGAAAAAAGTTACTTGAAATTTTTATGATAAAAAAATTATTTTGTTGAAAAAAATATTTATTTTAATAAAAAATCAATGATTTTTTAGCTTTGATAATAAAAGTAAATACATTTTTAAAGATATAAGCTCATCCTGATGTTACACTCATCAAGAGCTTTCATTTGAGTACCCACATGTATTTTGATATATTTTTTATATATTCATATATATAAATATATGAAAAATTGATGTGGGTACTCAAATGAAAGGTCTCGATGAGTGTAACATCGGGATGAGCTTAAATCTTTAAAAATGACAATCATTCACGAGATACAAGGTAATTTCTTAATTTGTAAAAATTTTTTTAAGCCAAAAAAAATTTTTTTTTTAAATCAAGCAATTTTTCTAGCTTATAAAAATCAAGTGCAATTAAAATTTTTACTCAAATAAAGAAATGAAAGAATATAACATAAAGTTAAAATGAAAGATGAGTTTTTCGACATAAAAATGAAAACATACTGGCAGATATAATCGCACATACTCCATCGATATTATTATGATTATGATAGTTGATACATTGCCTATTGTAGCGGTAAATAAACGATCAGTTAACATTCTTAAAGAGTGAATCCTCCTGCAATATAAGATAATGATAATAATAAAGATTAAATTGATGTTAAGTGTTTATGCCGGTGTTCTTTGTCTGTAATGATCAGGCTCAAGATGAAGATGAGAAATTAATACCGATCTTTACAAAGAGGTGAGCTAATTTAAGCCTCCCGCTTGGTTTTTCTTCTTCTTCTCCAGAGTTAACTGTTGTGCTAAAATCTGGATTAGGATGTTTGCTGGATTACGAGTTAATTACCCAGTCGCGACCGTGAAAACGAGTGTGCAGGTAATTGCCAGATGCATTATTACTATTACTATTATTGTGGGATAGGTTCTGTAATAGTTATGCTCAGAAGACAGCGTGAAAGATTCGTGCTAAGGCTGCGGTTTTACTCTGCACATTTGCCACGCGCTGCTTGCGGGCATTCCAGTCACTACTTTTCAACGACTTATTTTAATAATAAATTTTATTTATCTAGACATTATATTTTATTTTATTTAATAGTATATTATTTATTTCGTTGTTAAATTATATGGAAGTTGAGATTTTTTATCATTGATCCTGATAAGTAATTAAATAAATTGTATTTAATTACTGATTAGTCTTTAAAAAATTTTTTTTATCTTTCATTCAATTTTTTTAGTGAGATACATTTTATCCAATAATTTTATAGGGCTTTAATAAATTCTTTAAAGTATAGATACAATTTTTTTAAATATTTCTTTAGACGTATAAATTTCTTTTTGGCATTTATACAACAATTCTAGATTTTAATCTTTAAGTATTTTTTTTTTTAAAGAGAATTTTTAAATATTTCGTGAAAAAATTTTAAACGCTATTTATTTTGTAGAAATTTAAAATAAATATAAATTGAAGAATAATATTTAAAATATTTATAAATAATAAGTTTTTAATAGCTCAAATTGAATCTGAAGAATTTTTCTACTATCACAAAAATTTTAAAAATGTATTAAAAATCCAATTTAATTCTTAGCTATTGTAAACTTTGCTTTAAAACTAATAAAATTCCTAAACTTTCTTCAAAAAAATGTCCAACTATTAAATTTCCTCATAAAAAAAAAAAAAAAAAAAAAAAAAAAAAAAAAAAACGCTAGAACGTAAATGAACAAAACCCGTTTAGAGGTCACTTAGCACAAATTTATTCATCATTCTTATTCCATAATCAATAAAAAACAACTCTCACACGGCTTCTCGGAGACATGAGTAAGACACATCATGACTAACGGCGTCTCCTTCCTATATATATAAACATACGTTTATATACTTCTATATAAAGGTGTGACTCAAACTGTTAAACGGTTAGCACCCCGAGGGTGACTGGGGAACCCTCTGGACCTGGACAGTTACCTCGTAAATACCGATCGGCATAGTTTGGTCTGCCCAAGGCAAGATGTGTCTCCTCAGTCCGAATCCCACCTGACATCCGAACCTACCGGACATAATCATACAACATAACAGGTTTTGAGCATACCTCTCTATTTTCCCATCATAACAACAACAACAATCAATTATTAATTATTAATATTCACTTACATCATCCCTCAATTCTCCACTTTCTTCCAGCACAAACGCAACGTCATTATTATTATTGCTGCTGTCATTTTCATCATCATCATTATCATTTTGACTCTGATGATCTTCGATTGGAGAACCCGCGAGTTTCCTAAAACTCCCATCGCGCTTCCGCTTGTGTTGTCCGCCGATTCTGATCTCCCTCGGCAGCATATTGTCGGGGATTTCCGTCTCGGAACTCCTCGGCGAGGATTCTTCTAACGGCGACATATTTCTGTTCTTGTTCGACATCAATCAGGAGTTAAAGGTCAACTATCTCCAGATCAGATCACATTAACATATTGACATTCATTAATATCTTTATAAAGATATGCAATCTTGATTCTTCAATTACTTAATTGTTAGTCAATTAGAAATTCGACACTTGTCACCTTGCCACACATTTTTAGGCACTCACTTTTATCACGTGGCAATTTGGTCCGCGGGTTAATTATTATTTTACTTCTAACTTCTGTCAAACGTTTTAAGCGGCAATAACAACAATAATAATGATAGTAATAATGATAATGAAGAAAGATTGTATTGGTCGATCTGACAGAGACCACGTTGGCGCGCGCGACTCTCGAGAATGGCCTAGAGGCGAAAAGAGGAGAACTCTTAGCCCAAGGCAGGATCACCAGCAGGAAGAGGAGGAGGCGGAGGAGGAGGGAAATCTTATAACCTGAGCAAGTGTTTAACTACTTGACCACTCGCTGCTCGTAGCTCTGGTATCGCTGAGCCTCTTACTACCAGCTGGTCCCCTCCAGAATCTTGGAGAATTATTTTTATAATCTTTCAGAGGGTTTTTAGTCAAATTGGAAAATTTTGAAGATAATAGACAGATTATAATTTTTTAATGCCATTAAAAAAAAATTTTTTTTTAGTATTAACTTATTTTTTATTTATATAAAAGTATTTATCAAGAAAAAAATTTCAGGTAAGTTTCTAATAGTTGAAAAAAAATTATTTTAATTTTATTACTTAAATTCTGGAACATAACTCTCTTCTAGGGAGAAGATTTAGCGATCATACGCCACCTATCGGAAATTTTCAATACTATTTTTAATAAAAAAATAATATGTGGGCATATTTGACCGTAAAAAATTTTTTTACGGGTATTATTTATAATTCAAGTACACGTTACATCAACTGTAATAATTTTTCTTGTTTTAAATAAATTTTAATTATCCTATTGAATAAAAAGTGACCTCTCATTTGAAGGATGAAGATACACGATAGATACTATTTAAATGTTAGATTGAGGTTACAAGGTACAAATTGTATGGAAATGTAAAATTACCGATCTTGAAAGATAAGGAGTAGCAAGATCTGAATCGGACTAAATTTTCAATATTATCTCTCTGTTTTCTTCTCGATGTTTGTATTTGGATCCAGCGTGAATAGTAGTAGAAGCACAAGATAGTAGTCGTAGCCTGTGGATGTTGTGCACCTTGAATGAACGGATAACTGTTGTCGAGCGGGTTTCAGATAGATATCGCTTAGCGGGGATCGGTGTGCAAGATTACACACACATTAAGCTCGTGTACATACGAATAAATCGATCTATCGCTGTACACTGGTAGCTGTAAGCCTCATACTGGACCTTGAGGCCTCGGGGCTTTCACCGCGAATCAACTCAAGTATTAGATCAACAACAGCCATCAGCCATCATCATCTCGGGTAAGTATAAGTAAGAGCAGCAGGTTGTAGTAGTTGCTTTATTTTTTGGCGGTTGGAAATTATTTAATTATACTAATTAGGTGGCTTTAGTTTTTCAGCTTATTCAATCAGGAAATCAACCATACCGGTTTTATTTTTTTTTCCGTCTTGGCATTTTAAAGGCTCATTTTTTGTCAAATCATTTCAATTTTAAATTTATTCATTTTTTTTTTTTTTTTTTTTTTTTTTCAAATCAAAAGATTAAAATTTATTAATTTACTTTGTTTCAAAACAGTCAATTTTTGGAAATCTTTAAACTGCGGTATCTTTTGAACGCAAGGTTCAATTTTGATTTTGTTGACGGCAATCGACGCAGTTTTTCAAGCACTAAAAGTGTATACAAGGTTTTGAGTTGATTCGATGAATAGTTTCAAAGTTATCTCAAAAAAATGTTTTCTATTTTTAGTTTGAATAATTTTATAAATTGAAGGCTGCGGTGTTAATCGATAGTCATAAATTGCACGTAAAATTTTCCACAAAAATCCAAAGCCATCAAGACATCATACATGACGTATATCTCCGCGTAGGCAGATGAAAATGATTCATTGATATCAGGAAAGCCATTGAGGGAGCTGGATATTGTATCGGTCTCCCGAGAGAAATCTTCGAGCATATTTTCTCGCCTATTCTGCAGTCTGCCGGATGCAGATAGCTAAGAAAGAGTCACCCTACATTCGTCTATCAACTCCACTATCTTAAATATGTAACATATGTAATATGTGATGTCAATATCAATATCATTGTCCCGATAAAGTACTGTTAAAAATTTCAAAGAATATTTTTTCAAACTTTCTACTCGATTCAACACAAAAACTCTTCAAAATAATTTTTTTGATCCAACAATTTTTCTATTGAATGATTTTTTTTTTTTTTTTTCATGCAAGATTTTACAGCGATTTCTCTATCCGCGAGATATTGCTCGGCTTATCACTGGAGAGTGGATAGTGGACTGTTGATGGGTGTGGCCTGATACTCAACAGATTCGTCGTAGCTCGTTACCATTTCAATCACGTATAACCAAGATCTGTTACTATTACTGTTGCTGTTTGCTCGATAATCTTAACGGGTGATTAATTCGTTTACCTCGTTACTTTATCGCCACTGGACAAGTTCTTTTCTTCTGTTGTATGTTTTATTCCATTGCACTCACACGTTCTACGGCAAATACATACATGTACTTTTCCACAAAACGCTAACTACTGACTACTATTTGTTATTTATAACCGGGCGATTAGAAAAATCAATTCTAATTTAAATTACAATTTAAAATTATTTTATTGGTTCAAAAATTTTCCTTTTAGCCAATGCAATTATTTTCAGTGTAAAAACTGTTATTTTTTGCGTGAAAAATCAATAAAACCCAAGTTTTATAAAAATAATTATGTCGATAACAAAAAAGACCATTTGGGGTGAGGATATAATAATCGTTATGCCCGGTAAAAACAAAAATACGATTGATAAACTTGAGGAAAACCACAAAACGGGTAATAATGATCAACTTAGCGAGCCATTACGCGTGATAATATTGCATTGCAATACCAATAGTTTTATATATATATAAAATAAGATTGGCAGACTGCTGGGTACCAGGTAGGACAAAGCTCAAGAATGAAGTATGGAGTAAGTACGGAGTAAGGAGAATGGAATAAGTTGAGGAGGTTTGTGGTTTTGAAATCGAGAAATGCCACTCGCGATATCATATTCCAGCACGCGTTCTCCTTCGTACGATGTATTCGAGCTTGTATTCAACCTTCACGTAATAACGTCCATCCACATTATATTATATTTATTTTTATGGCTCGAATAGAAGTTAAGTCGAATAATCGGCGGTACTCGAGCATTATTCGCGGATCGACGGCTCGTTAAACCGATAATATTCTTCTGCTCGATTTTCAAATTGAGATTGGAATTTTTTTTTATTCCTACTGATCATTTCGAAGTAGCAATAAACTCGTACTTATTTTAGTAATCTAAGTGTTAGAGCTTTTTAGAGGGTTTATTATTATTTTAATGACTCTATTTTTTATTTTAATGGCCATTGGAAGATTTTAAGGTTTAATTTTATTGAATTTAAATTCTTGAGCCGTTAAAAAATTCTAATAAATTTTTTTAATAATTTTTTGTGTAAAAATTTATTTTATTTTATTTTTTTGGATGGAAAAAATAAAAAATTTGAGACGGATTGAATGAATATTTTGATATGTAATAAAAATAAAAACAAATGTGGGAATATAAGCAAAAATAAAAAAAAGAGAAGAAGGTGCAGTGGTCACTGGGGCGTTGACCTGATGCGCCTGGACCAAACGAGTGTGAGTACAACGGAATCTCAGGTTAGGGGACGAGGACGAGCGTCAGACGCTGCTTGGTCAAGTCGTTTGTAAAAGACAAGGAGAAAGCAATTGTGGATACATATATATTATTTATATGTGTGTTGAAGAAAGAAGACGATGAGGAAAAAAAGACCCGGATCGTCAGCGACAAACAAAAAGTTTGTGTATGCCGTATCGCGGACTAAAAAGTAAAATGGGAACAAAAAAACTCCCGTATATAGATATAGTTATGAAAGAGGACAAAAACGCTGGATAAAACGTCGATTGATTTATTTATCACCCTTGCTGATTAATGTAAGAGCAATGCTGCTGAGACTTTTAAATTCGCATCAGGAAGCAGATGGCGTGTATGGACAATTTTTATTTTTATGCAATTTTGTCTAATAAATTTTTTTTTATAAAAATTAATTAAGCTTTGAATTAAGGAATAAAAACAAATTAATTTGATTTAAAAGGACAGAAAAAATTATTTTTAAGAAATTTTTTCGCATTGAAACGAGCAGAAAAATTATTTAATTATGAAAAAATTTTATTTCTATAAAAAAATAGAAAATGAAATTCACAATTAATTAATTAAATTTTTTAATTAAAATATGCATGATATTTATTTAATTAAAACAAAATGTTTGAAATAAATTTTTTACTTGAAGACAATTAACCAAAATTTTGTAATAAATTAAAAGATAATTTTTTTGTTATTTATTTAGTATTTAAATAAATAAACGCATAATTATTATTATTATTGACAATAATAAAAATGGAGAATTGTACTCTCAGCATGTAATGACAAACGGCGATTTATCTCTTGATATGCATGCCCAGAGACTAATATAATATAAGTAATAAGCGGTAAGTTCTTTTTAGAATAAGACCCTTGTGCATGCGAGTAAAGAACTTGTTGTTATACTGCCAAACGACGGGTCATTCATAAAGATGATCCGTTACAATGCGAACATCGTAGTCCTCTGAGCAAGTACATAATCACTACACCGCTCATCCGCGATCTGAGATTCTTAAAATAATAATAAATAATAAATAATAAATAATGAACATCAAAATAGGAATAGGAATGACGAAGTAAAATCGATCTGAGGTCACGGACATGATTGCGAGACCCGAAGGATTCGCACGAGTCGGCATCATTACCGATTTATCATTTTTACAGTGGATCAATTTAGCGACATAATCCAGCTCCAGACAATGACACTCTGTGCTCCGTAGACTGGAGAGTCTACTCAACTTTTTTCGAGCACCACCGAGCGACCGATTGTGAGGCACGTATGCTGACTATTATATGGATTTACCGAACATTACACGGTAATTACGGCACACCCCCGCGGCAAAGGTTTTAATTCTAAGAGCGAACCGATTTATTCAGACGTACTGGCTTTCAATCTGTAGTTGTACTCTGTACTGAGGGTACAAGTTACAAGTTACAAGATTGACGATTATCCTCGTACTTCAGACCAAGGGACTTCACTTGAACGTATTACTGATGACCACGTACCTACGTCATATTATTAAGAGTTATTGCGGTTAATAATAAATGCATGCTGTTTTGATATTTAATATTCCTTTGTATTTGTTTTTTTTTTTTTTTTTTTTTTTAAATTATTCAATCTATTAGTTCGTTTTCAATGTCAATATTTAGAAATATTTTTTGCCAATAAGTTGGATAGTAATATTATTCAATCAATATAATTATAAAATTTTTAATTTTTTTTAAATTAAATTTTTTCTCAACTAAAAAAATATCGATAAAATTTTATCAACTTAAAATATTCTCTATAAAATAATGAATTTTATTAAATTAATTAAATATCTATTGATTTTATATTTTTTAAAATAAGACACTAAAAAATGTCTTAATTTATTATCACAGACAGATGATAAAAAATAAATATTCAGTTTACTTTTACATCTTATTAAAAAATTGAAAAACAATTATAAAAACTCACAGAGTTTGCTCCCTTATTTTATCCTGATATTTAAATCAAACTTTCAAAATAATAAATCATTTAAATTTTATTTTATATTAAACTAAATAACTGTCCATTGAACAAAGTACCAAACGAATAATAGAATTTTTATTTTTATTCCAAATAAATGACAATTGAAAAGAACGAATTAATAATTAAAACTAATTATTTTCTAAACGAAAAAACACAAGTAACAAATATTTACAATACTGTCGAGGTATTAAACAAAAAAAATTTTTCATTTATTATAAATTTTCCCAACAAAGCAAATCAAAATACCGATAAATTTTGCAGAAATAAAAAAAAATAAATCCTTATACATACAGTAAAAATTAGAGTATATTTATATTGTAAAGTGGTTGTCAGTAAATTTGATTGGTTGTATACAATCGGTTGTGTATCTGTCGATCGAGAGATTCCATTGGGCGGTAACTGGGATCTCAAGTCGTTATAAGCTCAATACTGAATGTTCAATGCTCAATAGCATTATATATGTATGTATTTATACCACATTTGTCCATACAAGTACTACAGGTTCACAAATTATATGTATGAGTAGCACACATAACAGCCTCTGTACTAACTTATATACACACAAATGATTAATGCATGAGAGATATTTCGATCTCGAGCCCAATACAACTGATAGCCAGTTTAGTTATGTCTTATATATATAAAATATATTACGGGCAAACTTACAACTTTCTATCGCTATTTCGTTTCTTCAATAGAGTTACTTTTATATTTTATATTATTTCGCCCGAGGTTCCTCTACTGTTATTATTTTATTATATGCGTGTCAGTCGCTTTTCGAATCGATGATCGATCGGTACGACCTTTGCATAATGGGATTCGCTAGATTTACAATCAGCGACTTGACCAATAAATAGACTGCTTCTATAGATAAATTCTTAAAGACTATTTTCTGTTCTTATTTTATTTTTACTTCTATTGCTATTAATGATTAATAATTTTTAAAAAAATAAATCAACCGGTAAATTAATTAGACGCTATCGCGAAGACATCGGTAATGAATCACCTAATTACCAGTTCCCGGGTATCGACTGCTCTGGCTAACAAGTCTGATTACAGCAAATTTGTTTATTATTTTTAGCCTCCGGTCTTTGATTAGCTTTTAATAAAAAAAAACTGACTTAGCTGGTAATTAATTGATTGTTTTAATTAATTGGCAAAGTTGATCAAAACTTGCAGATTGATGATCGTCTGGGAGATAACCGAGCTATCTGGTGATGGTCAAGCGGTTTTCTGAGGGTAATTCGTTCGCGGTGGTCGTTAGTGCAGGTCTAATGCTTATCAGCTGCAAAACTGCGCGAGTGATGGTAAAGAAGGTGGTTCAATTGTCGGTGGAGAACTTCTTTGCAGCAAAATTAAGAATGGCAACATTTCATGAGATTGTGATATTGATTTTTATACTCAAATAATTGAAAAAAAAATTTTTTTTTTTATATTTGAATATTTTTTATATTAAATTTTTACTTTTTATCATATTGAAGCTACTTTTTTGTATTTTTAAAGTAAGTTAAGGGAGAAAAATTAAATTTATTCAAAAATAAAATTCAAGAGAATATTTTAAGAATTTTTTTGTAATTTTTGGGCATTTTAAATGCTCAAATTTATGTATTTGAATTTTTTGAAGTCTTGAAATTACTTTTAAAAATTATAAAATACGTTTGGATCAAATAACTTTCAGATAAATTTTTTTTAAGACTTAATCAAGCTTTGAAAGATATAAGTATGAATAAAATAATAAATTTAATAAGTTAAAAAATTAAAATTTATAAATTGAAAATTTTTTTAAGCTTTACAATCAAAGTCGTATTTTTTAGAGTCTTTTTTTGTTAAATGCTAAATATTTATTAAATTTTTCACCCCATTACGTTTTTTTTTAGATCCTTATTTATAACTTATAAAAATAATAAAAAATATATAAAGAGATGATGAATTTAAAAAGTTTAAAAACGAAAAATTATATGTTAAAAAATTTAACAAAAAGCCTAGCATTAAATCCCCTAAAGAGTTGAAAACCTCGTAAATTAATGGTCCTACTGACGCGCTCAAAGCCTTGAGGAAGATTTACAACTTCAGCCACACCCGCTAAAAATCAAGCACACGTCAGAAATCCATGAATACAATTATTTAGCGAATCGAGACTCTGAAATATTGTGCAAAATGGATTATGGATTACAATGGATGTTTGTACCCTGGAAACAACGGGATCTATAAATCGCGGGTGGTCCATTTGCGAGGAAGCTTCTTATCCCAGCGGGGTGAAGCGGCACATTTATCCAAATATACACATACATGTGAGTATGTATAAATAAGTTGAGAACCCGTCTATCCGAAGGTGGCTCGTGCTAAAGGGTGACCTCTGACCGTGAAGAAGAGGGCCAAAGAGCAATGCAACTCCTCATCTCGTATACTCTTAACTCTTAACTCTTGTGCTATGTATAACCATGGACGATGGGCCGGGCACGCGAAGATCCGAAGAGTCTTGTTCCTCCTCTCGCCCTGAGGCACGCGCTCAATTCCCTCTTACATCTCGCCCCATTCTCCATACCGGTCATACCGATCCCCGATATAATATCGGCATTATGCCTAGGCTCGCTTCTCTTCTCGCTGACCATACCAGCAATACTGTTCAATTCTAATCAGACCAAAATTATTAAAGACTAGAAAAATTTAGGTTAGTATTGTCGCAATCACGTGACTGAGTTGACGGTACACTAAATGGCGGCGCGGAGTTACGTGGCGGGCATGACTACTTATAATGCGCAAACTTAAGATTTTTCATTAAAAAAAAAAAAAAATCAACGTGATTAAAAAAAAATTTTTTTTAATCAAAAAAATCATTTTGAAGAGCTTTATTGTTTTAATTTAAATAAAAACTTGAATTTTATATAATCCAAGACAATAAAACTCTTTAAAATAATTTTTTTGGTTCAAAAATTTTTATTTTTATCAAAAAAATAATGAAAATTTTTGTATTTATTTTGTCTTGGACTTTTTTTATGATTGTATATAATTTTTAGATAGTAAAATTTTTTTTATCAAGTTTTTGAAAGAGTTTGTTGAACTATAAGTATTTTTCTTCCCATTTTTCATCAAATTCTTAATAGTGAATCCTGCGATAGCAATTACATTTCCAAAATTCCTTTCAAAAATACCCAAATCGTACATTGTGATTAAAAATATCGAAAAATCATTGCCAAAAAAATTTTTTACTCATAATTCGAGACTCGGCAATCATATAGTGACGGCAGGTTGCTTGTATTATATTTATATATGTATAAGTAACAAAAAATACAGGATACGATATATTTAATATAATATACGATGTCGATTCCGTAAAGTGGGCACCTTTCGTGCGATGTTAGCGTCATTTGAATAAACGCGTGCGCGGAGTGGGTCTTTTTCCCGCTCGTGACTCCACGAGTATAACCCTGTGCCGGCTGCCCTTCGGCGTTTCGCATTCCTGGCAAAATTCTTGGTGCTTTCATGCAGCCTTATAATTTTTTTTCCTGCTCGTTTAGATTTTTTTATCATTATCATTATTATGTGCCCTCTCTTCGGGTTTTTATCCCCGGCTCAAACGTAGGTCCTTAATTCTCGATCCTGGATCCTCCCCCCCCCCATCCGCGAAAGCTTCCAGGCGTAGGCGGGCAGAGGGCGTTGCTGGCTAATTGTAATTACACGGCAGTGGCGTTAGTAGCATTAATTGCTACATAAATTTACCCGGATAACCTTTTTCACCCGGTCGTTAATTTGTCACATTGTCTCCCGTGTCATCAATCCATAACCCGCAATCTTACTCAGTTGCTTTTTTTACTACTAATTTGAACACTTTAAAATTTATTGAAAAATTCGCCCCAAAAAACTGTCCTTTCAAATTTATTGAACAAAATTTATTAAAAACTCCTAATAAGATCTGTTAAAAAATTTAAGGCTCAAATTTTCAACGAAAATAATTTCTAGAAGTTTAAAAAAAAATTTTGAAACCAAAAAATTGTAAAATAAAATTTATTTTCACTTCCTCAAAAAAAAAAAAAATAAATAAATCTTTTCTAAGTATAATAAATTAAATCTCAAAAAAAATCCTAAAATGAAACTTTCGAATTCTCATAATTTTCCCAAGGATCATTTCCAAGAAATTTATTATAATATTTTTCCCAGGCAGAGCTGCATTATGCATCAAAAAAAAAAAAAAAAGTGGATAATCTGTCAAGTAAAAATGAGATCAAAGTATTTATTAAAATAGCCGATGAGATAAATCTTTTAGAGTCGCAAAAGTAGCCTTTGGGTTGAGTTTCACAAGCATTTACCTGAGTGGTCTGTCGGATAATCGACATGACTAACGACATGGACTACATATGTCCACCCGCATAAACTATCCTGTTTTTAACGTGCATACATTAAAAGTTGGCACTAGCCGAGCAAAAAGACGGGAAAGACCGGCGAGAGAAGCGAGTACCGAGAATTATACGTTATATACGTAATATTATTAATTACAACCCAGCAGCGTGTTATTAGTGCATTATATTAGACGAACTCACCGCCGTGAAGCTTTTGTGTGCCTTGAGCTAGATAACCGCAAGCTCCTTTCTAATTTAGCTCTTTATCTCGAGGACGTGCATGCTCGCTCGTTCTTTTGACCTGTTATGTATTTTATATATTTATATTTATAGCGAGTATGCTGCAGAGTGTTGATAAATACCAGCTCCATCGTCCCCCAGGGCTCCGACGGCGACTCGGGTGACACACATGTAATGCGTGTTTGCACAAACAAAGACGTTTTGTGTAATCACCTTGTGTATAATCACGGGACAGAGGACCTGTTGCAGTGTCCAGGTTCGTCCAATTTCACAACAAACCATTTAATTGTTGTTGTTTGGCTAGTTGGAATTGTAATTGCAATTGTGAGTTGCTAATTAAAATAATAAAAGTAAATTAAGCTAAGAGTGTAATCACTTTTAGTGCGAGCTGTCGGCGAGGTGATGATGGACAGTAAGAAATGCCCATTCCTCAGCAAACCGCCTCTATTATCATATTTATGACCTAGCAGATGCTTAAGGCAGACATTTATGTTTTTAAAAACTCGGATGCTCTAACTGATACGTTTTAAACAAATGCTTTACTCAAGATAAATTTATTTGTTCAAGAGTTTTAAGTTTGATTTTAAATTGAAATTCTGTAAGTTTTTTTGAGTCAAAAAAAGAGACTTTAGAATTTTTATTTAATTTTTTTCACAAAAAATTTTGTTAAAAATTAAGAAATTTTTAATTTTAATTTTTGAAAAAAAATTTGTCAACAATAATTTTTTAAATTGAAGATTTCAGTACCTTGTCCTTAAAAAACAAATATTATCTCCCAGCAAAAACTCCATCTATTAATTTAATAATTTTTTATCAAATAATTTTTCTCAGTATATTTTCATTTCCTTATTTATTCTTTTAAAAGTTTAGCGAAACAAGTCTCTTGAGACTTAAATAAGATAATCTCTATTATAAACTGCGAGGCAACCCAAGTAAACGGCGTCGAGTTATTTACCTGTTTGAGAGTCGAGCAAAAGAAACGACGAGGACAAACCATAGCTTTAAAATAAGGACCAAGGAATGAAAAGTCAAGGGGGATGAATAATCAAGAACAGGGAAAATACGTCTCCAACAGAGAAAAGAAACAATATAAATTTATCAAAGAATAAAAGCTCCTCTATAGAAAATTTTCATCTTCTCAATCTCATTCTGAAGTTAAGTATTAACTATCCCTAGTTTTTGAGTTTCATTGTTTATTTTTCCAGAATTAGGAGTTTGAATAATACCTACTTACGGGGGCTAAAAGCGAAAGCGAGAACTAAAACTCACTCACCCAGCAAGATGAGTCAACGGCATTAAAGCTCGGCTGGAAACACGCGCCCGTTCCACCGGCACCGACGCCGCCGCATCTGAATGTCATCTTGCTTGTCTAATTTCCAGTATACCGTCGGGTCTTGAGGTCACTTACCTGTAATCATTAAATACACACATGTTATTAAAATTAAATAAATGTTATTTCATTTTGTGGTTTTTTCATGAGGAGAGGAAATTTATTTTATAAAACCATATTTGTCTTACATATGATCAAATGTTCCATACAGGTGATATATATGACCATAAATGCCATATTAAAAATCATATAGCTGATGTATGGCTAATGTATGGCTAATGTATGTAACTCCATATGCCATATATGTGATCATATGCGCCATATATATGGCCATATATCTGATGTAATTGGCCATATATGCCATATATCGAAATTTTTTCACCTTTAATTAAAAAAAAATTATTATCTTGACTATTTATCGTTCAATTAATAGTAAAAAGTACAAACAATAGTTGTAATAATAATAGCAACAATAATATAAGCAGTACAAAAGACACGTGCGAGATAATTTAGTAAATGAATCCTTAACAAGTGTCACGCCTCATACTTCCACCCTAAATCCACCAATCTATCGTCTCTTATCTCAAAACACGATCGTATTATACTACCGACGCACGCTACACTGTTCTGTTATACAGCTTTACATCTAAATCTACATCTACGGTCTACTTCGCTGCTATTTTACTCTACACAAATACAAACACTAATTCGATACTTTGGACATGTTATGGTAGAAACAACAGAGAGGTCTACGGAAGACAACAGTGATCTGATACAAATTTTGTTATCGCGTTTCTCAAGTTAATGATCCATCATACCGATATTAATTACAGAAACTGACTCTGTTTTCAAACTAATACACTTATAGAGTATAGAGAAGGTAATTTGATTCGAGAGAAAAAAAAATTTTGGACCAAGAACATCATCTTAAAAGTTTCAAACTTTATTATGGAATATGTGATGCATATAAAATTTCGTAAAAGATTGCACCAGAATAACTTATTTGCTCACTAATAGAATTTCGATACATATATTAAATTAGAATATATGAAATTTAAAAAAAAAATGAACAATTGAGAAGCTAAACATTAAATTGGCTCTGAATAAGGGAAAAGCGATTTATTCAATCATATCGCAATTTCGGCGGTATTTCTATTTCTTAAAGTGACAAGACCGTTTGACATTCCCACATAATATACATATATATAAATGTATGTACAATAAATGGAAACGAGAACTGTGAGTGGCGTGTACTGGTGTACCGAGAAAGAGGAGAGTTTCAATCTGGAGGTCCAATTTCACGAGTTGGATGTTGGATGAAAATACGAATTTAGTATCCATTGGCGCGGATAACTCGCGGGCTACTACTCCATATTCAACCAGGTAGCTCTAGCTTTTACTACTGGTTCTCTCTTCGTCCTCTTGCTGATGCTAGTCCTCATCTGCAGCAGTCAATGTTCACTTATACATACATACATACATATATAGATGTGGATGGATGTACGGTAGGGAGACTGGAGAAATTCTGATGGAATGGAGTTTGTACGGCACACAGCACACCGGAATATTATGAATATTCAACTTGACGCTGGCATGGCTGCGTTCCAATCCATTATTCATTTCTCCAGCACCATCGTTCCAATTCTCTGGTACATTAATATCTATATACTATATACATACACCTATAGATGTATGAATGTATTTCGGTAACTTGCATACGTCGCATTGAGAAATCAGTATTATATTTTTTCCGATCGAAACCCCAAAATCGATTTGCATTTTATTTATAGGGAAAATACAGATATTCACGGAGGATGTCGGTACCGATATATAGATGTACATTGTGCATGAGATTTTACCATTAAATTGCCGATAACGAGTCACTCGAACCTCGGCTCTGAGGTTCGACCTTAGACCCCGGCTTCACTTTATAATCATAACTTTAACGTGGCTTGAAGAGGAGAGGATAAGTAAGTGGTTAAAGTCTGTTTTTAACTCTTTTTAATACGTAATTATTCAATTTTTTACCTCAAGAAAGATTCAATATTTAAAAATTTGAAATAAAAAAATTTTTAATTGAAACATTTTGTCAAATGTCGAGTACCGCGATCTAGATCATGAAATCCCGAGTTCAGCGAATACCCATAACACCTATTAACCACAATCGCTTCATAGAATTAACGGCGTTAATATTTTATTAATCGATTAATCACTTAATCCACCTATGTCGGATCTACTGCTGTGAGGACTCATTTTACTCGTAATTTTTGACTGATTCAGAGTTCTGAACTTATTTTACTTAAAAAAATTTACCAAAAAAAATATTCAAGAAAAAACTAATCGAAATAAAAGAAATAATTATCAATCTTGTCTGCAGAGAGATTTACTCTAAATAAATAAGTTTGGAGTTCGATTCAAAAGTTGAGAAGCTAATTCGATTTTTCTCTTGACGCGTATGGGCACGGGTAGGAGTTCTATACGGGATTATATATAATAAGTGGTTAAATTCCAGTAGTGGGCATCGTTACGAACCGGTAGCCTCTAATCAACTTAATTTCAGGTTGGCTTTGGCTCGACGTTGCCCCAACATACCCAGCGCATAACGTATCCGAGCATTCGAGTCTAGATATTCGGTAATTGTATCCGATCGGGAGATCGGAATGTTACACATCTCCTCCAATTTAGCTATCGAATGATAACTTTTGGGCTGTTGTCATTAGCCGGTAGCGTATACTTTTCGGGTGGAGGAAAAATACCAGAATACCAGTGACTTGTCCCGGAGAACAATCATTAGGAAAATAATATTTTAATGTTGTTGAGTATATTTAATTTTCGTTGAGTCATTCTGTGTAAGCTCGGCAAATCACGTCTGGGTGGCTTCAACTGCCGATAAAACAAACGTTAATAAGCAGGTGAGAAGTCTGACCCGCCTCCTAATGCTCCGCCGTGAACTAAACCACAAAGAGTTCTTACTTTACAAATCTTGGATCTTGGATTTCGGATCTCGAATCTTGGATCTTGAATCGGGTTAAACAGCTCGAGATAGACACTACAAACCATTTAAGTAATTAGCGGCCATTTGTATTCACGACTAATTGTGCTTTTCCTCCCTCGTCGTTTATTTTTATGCAAATAGAATCATTTTTTCATACATCGTTGTAAAAATTCCAAAAATTTTTTCATGAAAAAAAATTTTATGGGCTCTTAAATAAATTTTATATGCTCATATTTGGTCTGATATGTTTATATTTAATTTTTTTAATGCATCTTTTGATTAAAAATGATCATATATCACTTTTGGATGGAATTTAGATCTAAATGTCTCCAACAGGTGGCGCATGGTCGATAAATTGTCTCGCTACAAGAGAGTTAAATTCTAAAATATAAGTAAATGATTTTTTTCTCAGTAATAAATCTAATAGGATTATATATTAAATTTTTTATCTTTTAATTAAAGAAAAATCATGTTATTTTTTAAGAAAAATATTGAATTTAAATAAAAAATGGAGTTCGATAAAAAAAACGGGCTTAGATGAAATGAAGGCAAAATTTTCTCTAAAATTCAACAACTGAAATAAAATTGTAACATAAACAAATGAATGATTATAAATTAAAATTAATGCAAGCCGGTTGAATATTTCCAACCAATTAACTCCCGCATATTAATAACCCGACAATAACAGCTAATTAAAAAAATCTGATGTTTGCGTGCATAAAATAGACCCAAAGCCGGTATGATTTTATTTCGGCCATTTAAATCACATTATCCGTAATTAACTGGGTTTATTATGTCCTAAAAAATAAACAGAGCTCTCGTGCATAGAGGCTCACCAGAAACTCGACTCGTGTATCTATAGCACAGTACATCTTTCAGGCAAAGGAAGAACAAGAGCAAGAACAGGCATGTTAAACAAAGGAAAGAAACCTACCGACGCAACACGTCGGCAGAGATCAGCATCCAGCGCCGATCAAATTAAAACCGAACCGTGATCCTCGAATTATGGGAATTACCCTCGATAACCCTGTCATTAAAATTCTCCTTTGATTAATTTGTCGGTTGTTTAGCCTCGAAAGTATAAATTCAGACCCACACTAAATTTTGCTCTAAATCTGAATTCAAATCCCAATCAAAATCTTGCGAAATAACAAACAATTTTATTCTTAGAAAAATAAATATAAAATGGAAAAGAGGATTACTTAAGGACTTTCGATTATCTGGACTCTAAAACGCAAAGGTTAACTAGGGTCCTCGTCTCACAGATGACTTACAAGTTACAACTTCAACACTAGTTAGCAATATTGCTTGACTATTTATTATTATTGTTATTGGTATTGGTTTCGTCTCGGTCTTTTTTTCTCCAGCCCACATACCGGCAATAAGAGTTGAACTAAACATAATACAAGCTGCTGAAGAGTTATTGGAATCACCTACACGGCCGTTAAAATAACGCGGACTAAACCGCCGGTTATTTATTGCCGGTGGTCCGCCCGAGCCTCACTTTACATACTAATATTTTTAGAAAAAATTCATCCCTAATTTTTAATGCGCCCCATAATTGAAATGTCACTTTAGAAATATTAGTATCTTTTTTGGTGGAGAAATTTATTCTGAGCTCTTTCTGCTGGAGAATAATTTTTTAAAAATTTTCTCGTAATTTTATTTATTTAATTAGATCAAAAAATTGCCAAAAATATTAATTCAAAATTCTATATATTGTTTTTTTTTTTTTATATATTTTTGATTTACAAAAAATTTAGACAATGTAAATTTAGTAAATTTTATTTAAATAATTTTTTACTTAAATTGAATAAATTTAGCTTATATTTTAATTTGTCCACTTTTTGATTATTTTTAAAATTTATTTAATAGTTGAAAAAAATTCTAATTTTGTGTCTATATCTTCAAAAAACTGTCACGTATCATCAATAATTTTTAAATTACAAATTCTACTTTTTTTTTTGGACTTTACCTTCGAAATGCTTATAAATTAATTGCAACATCTTTTTCAATTGATTTTTACCAAAACAATCATCAAACGTTTTTTAAACATCCTATATTTTAAATATTGTGTACTACAAGCTCGAAAATTGCCAAACCAATAAACCATCAATAAAAGCTTGGAATAAAAATATATATATATATATATATATATATATATATATATATATATATATATATATAATATAATACAATAAATCAGTAAAATTATAACATCAAAACAAACAATCGAAACACAAAAAGCAGGAGAACGAGAGACGGGAGGGTTTAATTGACCTGCACAAAAGAGTAGTAGCTCGTCACGCTCAGGTGGGCGGTCGGGTCTCATCTACTCAGCTCTCAACTACACCTAAAATATTAGCCCACATTAATAATTATTAATTAACAATAAACTTCAGCTGTGTGTTACTCTATAGAAGCATATCCTGCTATTAGTGGAAAAAAGCAGAGCGTAATTGCTCGGAAAACGTATGACGGATCAATTCACTTAGCGAACAATGCTCACACTCGAAATAGATACATTAAAATAATGGATTATAAATAAAAATATATTGAGCCGTAAATAAAGTCGAGCGTTTCCAGCAACGTTATGGCAAACGGCAAACGTAATGACAGGTCTCCAACGTCATAAAATTTTGCCACAATGAAATCCTCTGTACAAGCTGTACGCCAACTAACCACCCATCAACGTTTACCTTTGCCTGTACTAGTTTTGCGCGTGCCGCAAGTTATTTAATGCACCAAAAAACTCATGCATCATTTATTATTGTTTTATGTGATGCTTTGTTTTTTTCCCACCTGTTTACATTCGTTTTACTTTGTGGAATTTTTTTCGTGAAAATGAGAGAGGTTTCACTATTTCTTTATTAGTGAAGTGTAAAGAGATTTTGTGATATTTTTCTTTATAGAATTTTTGGATTTAATTTTCAATTAATTTATTAAAAAAAAAATTCTTTTAAAAAATTATTAGTTGCTATATTTTGACAGACAGTAATTGTTTTTTTAATTTTTTAAAATTGTATTTTAAATAAAATTTAAAAAAATAAAATAAGATTATAAAAAAAAAACAAATAGAAATATAGAAAAAAAAATCATTTAAATATTTTATAGTTACTGTGCTTTATAATGTAACAGTATAAATTACTGTTTTTACAATTAAAAATTTTTTAAAATCACTGCAGAATTAGTAAAAAATTTTTTATTCAATTAAAATAAAGCTATTGATATTTTTTAGTTAAAAAATTTACCATTTGATGCATCCTAGCAGTATTGTAGTAGTCTAAATTCGGCATTTGGTCCTCTTGTTCCTTTAGGCTCTCAGAGTACTCAAATAAGATTACAAACAACCAAAATTAAAAAGTCCTTGGAAATAACAAAGCTACACCACCAAATTTAAATGCACTAGCAACTCATATCACTCAACAAACGTTCTCCACCAGCGTCAACTCACTATCAATCGACAATAAATCAGTTAATTCCTCCCGGATAAAAAATTAAGACCAAGAACTGGAAGCTGTCGAGGCTTAAAGGTCACCATTTGTCAGCGAGAGGCAATAGTGGATTTGGCCGCTGGCAACTTCACCCTTTGTTGAATCACAATCCAATATCAGAATCAACGAAGGTAACCGGTATAAAAAACTAGCAACGCACTGGGTATGATTACAATTACAATTACAATCAGGACAAATCCGCGATCTACAGATGTAGGCTTATTGCGTCTATCTACGGCTAGAGCAGGTAGCCCTGAATTGGGATCCAGGCAGATAGATCGAAGACCGAAAGACCATCCGTCCAGAAAGACTCGAGGGTTACTGCGCCCGCGGGGCCTTAGCTACCAGAAAGAGGACCGAGATCCGCGGTTCGGGCCCTGCTTCCACTTTCCACCGGTAGGGAGGGGCCCGACTGGGTGCGGCCTCCACCTTCCCCGGAGCCATAGACCATCGGGATTGGTCTCGAGCCGAGCCGAGCCCTCCAATCGTTGACGCTAGGGCCCTAACCCCGCTCTCCGCGATTGGCCGTTCCTTCGGAGCCGCGGGGCCCTGTCAGAGCCTCATACCTACGCCGTCAGTAAGGCTTCTATTCGCCTCACCATCCGAGAGTGATCCATGATCCTCTAAGGATAACCAGTAAGCCGGATTTAATGTTTTCACCTGGAGACTCTGGCTATCCATTGTGCTTCGGCTGGGTCTCTTCTTTAAAAACTCTCAAAATATATCTGACGCGAATTGCCCCAGACCGATCAAATTTCACCACAGAGATTTGATCCTGAATCTTGGATTCGCTGTTTTTAGTTTTCTTTTATTTTAATTCAGCGTCGTAAAAATTATGATCATGATTAGCCGCTCCTAACTTGCTGATCTGTTCGTTTTCCTGATTTGTGATTAGAAAATCTCTGCAAGAAGGAAATTTCTTGGGTTAATTATCAAAAGATGCGCTTGCAGAAGCTAATTGTTGAAGCACAGCCCATCCACGGCGATTTCAGAGAATTTTTTTACAATTTAGTACTTTACAAGTTGGAAATAAGAGAAGGAGTTACCGATTCGCCTCAGTCCAAGTTGAGATTAAAAAAAGGCAAAAATGCTTACGTGCTGTAAACAATTTTCTCGGAAAACGGTACGGCTGTGATATGACCAATGGTTGTTCGAAATAACCGTGTTGGATCATGGATATGCAGATATTATGGAGGTGGATGGTGAGTGGTGGATGTGGGATGTGTGTTATTAGTCAAAAAATGATATCCACCCGCAAACTGCAAACTGCTGAGGACTGGAGCATTCTCTTAGCCATGGAATTGCCGTGGAATAATGCAATGCTAAATGCTGGATGTACCAATCTGCATTGGCTCTCGTGGTAGTGGCTGAGTACTTCGCTGTCTACCTTTAATTTAGCTTGGGTCAATCGGAAATTTTCTGGTAAGCTCGCGTGTACGCCCTGGGCTGTCACGATTCTGCATCGCTAACCGTCCTGGCTAAGACTGCTCAAAGATTGGACTCTCAGAGTCCGATGTGTATGGAGCACTCTTTATGGTGGACGGTAGATGCTCTACCCCTCAACTTTTTCGATAAATTATTATTCGTGAAGCAATTTTATCTTGGAATTCCTTTCACGCCCTTGCTCTCGGGCAATGAGATAATGTTCCTCTGTGTTTAGCAATAACAGTTGCTGAGGTACTCTACGCAACTATAGGTTAATACTTTTTCCATTTACAGGCTTGATATGTCCATATATAATTTTTTTTAAATTTAGTTTTTAAAAAATCCGACAGGTGGCGAATTGTCGCTAAAGTTTCTCGTTAGTAGAGAGTTCATTTCTAAAATATAAGTTATTTTTAAAATCTTTTAAGGGATTTATTTGAAGTTAGTTGTTAAATTGATCATCAATTATAGAATTTATAGTCAAGACAAAATTTTACAGCTATGTCATTAAATTTTTTCCCAAAAACCGATTGTTTGTCTTTTTCGCGGATTGTTTATCAGAAATAGGTGGCCAAAATTTTCGGTGATAAAAATCTGAGGCGGACAACCTCCTAAAGGCGTATCCAGAGTGGTTGATGCCAAAGTGATGAGGATGAGGCTGCTAGGGGATGAAGACCCACACACTGAATGGATCTGTGCACTGAGATGATACAGACATATGAATCTGGTGGTGTGTAAGCTTGTAAGTGTGCTGGTGAATGTGAATGTGTAAGGTATCTTATTGATCTGGTAGCCCGGGGCGTGTCATCCTGGGCTGTTTAGCCGCAGGGAGGACCGCAGCTAACCCTAAAGCAAAGGGGACAACTTGCGCATGCGCGGCTCCCTATCCGGAGGGGTAACTCCCAATCACCAGGAGCCAGGAGCTAGGAACATTCTCGCCCCGAGGGGTTGTCAAGACTTACGTTAGAATAAAAAAATAAAAAGCTAACGGAGATAAAACAAGGAAAGACGCTTCAACATCCAGAGCAAGAAAGATTTTACAATTGCGTCATGCGTCTGCGCTATATATAGATTAAGAGGTTTCAAATCAACTGGCGCCTTTATGAACCAAAGTTCTTCCGTCTGATATCCATACGATAAGGTATCTGGATCTATATCTGATGCCTGGATGTATAATGTGGGATGTGGAAGCTGAGAAAGTCTCGCTCTCCGGAGACCAGTAGAGATTCCGCCGATTCAATAGACTTTTTGGGTAACGAACGCCTTTGTGTGTACATTGGGGTGGATGAATAAAAAATAACCCGTCGATAGGTATGAGAAAACTTAATTTTGAAATAAAAGTCGGTGAACGCTCGCATATATCTTTAGAGATTGGAAAAAGCTTTCTTGCGATCTTGATTTATACATTCAATCCGAAGTATGTTTTATTCACGAGGTAAATTTATTCCTCTGTACAATTTTACTTGGTGTGGAACTCGGATGTCAAAGACAGATACTCTCAAATCGGTACGTTTGTATTTTGATAGGGACATATTTCATTGGTAGAATTTGAAACAATTAAGAGACGGCTGTCGAAGGTAATTTTAGTTTTAAAAAATAGCATGATTAGCTGAGAGATTAAAAAATGAAAATAGTATTTTTATTTTCTGATATTTCGAATACTTTATCTAGAATTTTGACTCAAGCACAAGAAAAAAATCACTGGTCATAAAAAATTTAATTGTCTCTATTAAAATATATATTTTTTCCATATATAAAAATATAAATATCGAGATAATAATAATCACCGATTATAATCTCAAAAAACTAGTTTAAAAACAAAAAATGCTAGCCAAAGGGTACTTTGGGTACTCGGTATTGTTCCAAAAGCTCCTTCGGTGCTATAAAAGAATGAATCTCGAAAAATAGAGAATTTACATAAATATCTCTCTCTCTCTCTCTCTCTCTCTCTCTCTATATATATATATATATATATATATATATATATATATATATATAGCGGGGCAGGAATTTGGGGGTTGGCTTTGGCAATGGCGTACCAGAAAACAAAGTAGACGCAAAAAAGGCAGGCAGGCAGAAGAAAGATGTCGGTGCATAATCGATGATCACAGTCATAATAAATGAAGTATGCCTCGGTAGGAGGTGGGCATACGTGGTGGTACCTGACGACGGCCTGGGGCGAATCGGGAATCGGGAGGATCATCCGAGCCCGTAATCCGAGGTGTGCTCGTATCGCGTACATCGAACGTCTTGTCTTTCTGTTCTCTTTCCTTGTGCCTATAAAGAGTCTGGATCAGAGCGATGAATCCCTCGTATGAATATCCACTCCGAAAGTAGCTGATCGTAATAATCCAGGTTCATAACACACAAGTCCGAGTGAGAAGTGAGAGGCTGACTGGATGGCCAGGTGCACCAGATCTTCCTCTCCGTCCTCCCTTCTGCCCCCGAACCCATCCTCCAAAGTCTTGTGCCTCGGATTTGCGAACACGCGTAATTATTATTATGTATGAACACAAGAGGAACACAAGAGCACCAAGATATAAATTGTGAAATGGGGTGACGCAGCCTCAGCTCGGAGACGCTCAAATTGTTGGGTGCTGCATAGTTGGCAGGCGTTCAGCCAACCCAACCGCAGTTTATAGCGCTGATAAAATAAGAGCTAGACCAACAATTACCGACATCATTTATGATACGGACGCTAGACTCAGCCGATTGATAATTGGGAGTATGACCGTCGAATTGATCGGGTGTTACAGAGGAAGAGGAAGAGAAGATACAGAGGGTGTCTAGCCGCCGGCGCAAGCGCCCCTCTAGGCGACGTCACATCGATTCCTCCGGGAAGCTTACAAAATGGCCGCTGGCGTTCCATTCCTCCGCGTGATGCCGTACAAGGGCACGCCGAGCTTTCCGGTATCTACGGTCTCTTTGTCTCCGAGCCACAACTGGGGGGGAGCTTGCGAGGGGAGGTAGAGACCTACGGAATGGGAAAATCGATCCGCCTTGTACCTTGTAGTTGGCTTACCGAGGCTTTAAACGAACTAAGAGACTGAGGCTGAGGGTGCTTCTCCACGGAAGGAATTCAATTATCAACCAAGAAGGTGCTGCAACACTCTACTACTCACTGTACTCCTTAATTGCATCTATTTATTATTTATTCGGAAATTTTGACATGGCCATAAAGGACTGGGTATGAAAATAAAGTATCAACTAGCCGGAATGTCGATAAGATCACAAAATTATTTTTTTTTTATGCACGTTTCTGTAAATTTTTATCATAAATTTATTTTAATTTAAAAATCATTAGAAAGATTTAAAAATAATAATAATAATAATTACTTTAGAATTTAACTCTCTTAAAAGGAGAAAATTTAGCGAAGATACGCCATCTGTTGGATATTTTTAAAAAATTAAACTTTTAAAAAATTTTGAATATTTATTAAAATTTTTGGTTTGCAAAAAAATTTTTAAATTATAAAGCTTACTCATTTCTGTATACATGCATGATTTAAAAAATTATTTATATGACTTGGAATATTTTTTTATGTATAGTTAATTTTTATATCAAGCTATATATGAGCCAATCAGGACATATTAAATTTAGTGTTTTGGATAAGAGAAGCACAATAGTGAATGATTGTCCGTTGATCATCTGATCAGTTTCGGATTCGGTGAGTCTTGTTGACTGACGAACTGCTCACACAGAACGTAAATGAAACAGCGGTTAGTCGACGGTAAATTACGTTAGGCATTATTGCTGCCCAGAATAAATATATTGAGCAACGTCGGACTGAAACCCAACCCCAACTCTAGCCGAAGCTCCAACCCCTAGCTCGAGTCCGCTCTGTATATAATAGCTTTGGAAATAATATATACAGCGAATGGAATATGCAGAAGTGTATATATGGATACGGGAGTCGCGAATGTTCACCTCGCAGTAGAAGCCTGCTCTGTGTGTGTTGCCTGGATGTGAATAATATTCTCGTGATTTTCAGTCCTCTATGCACTCTATATACCCAGTCGAGGCATATACGCTGTGTAAACTGGAAATGATCGCATGAGAACGTCCAGATGTGACTATATTCCACCTTCCGCCTCTCACTAGCCTTCCTCCCAGTTCACCACTAAAATTCTATCGAGTCCTAAAAATTAGCCTCCAGTTATACCGCCCTAATTGCATCGACAAATCACCGAGCGAGTGGTTACGGTTACTTTTAATAAAATCGACTATCGAGTATTGATGCTAGTCCATGGCCAGGTGCTATTCTCTTTTATGCATAGACGTGTGTTTTATCCACTCACACACTCTCACATATATTCGTATTTATGTGTCCTCTGAACCTGGATCGAAAGGATTAGAATCGGCCCCTCTTTGGCTACATCCCGAGGCAGTCCTCGGCTAGGCCATCTGTTTTCGGGTAAACATACGCGATCCTAGTTCCATTCTCTCGATAGCCTTAGGACAAAATTCAATTTAGCAGGATAAAACGTAAACACAGTGGCAGAAAAATTCACGGAAAAATATTTTCCCTCCAACGACCGCCTTTCTTGCTGATCAACTCAAAATGTCCCGTGAAAAATTATTTATGGCAATTTTTTTTAATAGAAAGTAAAAATATTAAAAGTTTTTATTTTTTTTTGTGACTTTAAATTCAAAATTTTAAACAAAATATTAGAAACATAAAAAAAAGACGAGAGAAATATTTTTTAATTTTACATAATTCTTTAAAATAACTCTCCTGCAATGAGACAATTTACTACAATGCGCCGCCTATCGGAGGTTTCCAAAATTAATCTATCAAAAAATTATTATTAAGGTCATTTGGCGAAATTAAGACTGAAACTAGAGCACTAGAGACCGCTTTGCAACTAATTGCATGGAATTTGGAGGTGTCAAATGGGCCCTGTCCGAAATGATGTTGTACGCCGATAAATCAGAGCATCAACGCAATCTGAAGCGCCGCCCGGGTAAGATTGATGTGCCTGGTGTCAGCCCAATAATTGAATGCGTGTCCAAGCGTGTGTCTCAACTTACCCTGTACCCCGTCTTTGCTCGAAGCCGCTCCGGAGCGATTAATTACCGAATGCAACACCTGGCCGAGGAATTCGCATCGCCACCAGCTCCTCAATTTACCACTTTGCCTATTGTCTTTTTATTAGGGGCATCCTTGACTAATCGAATTTCTCGAGTTATTCCTTCTCTTTCCTCAACCTCCGACCCAGCTCCGGCCGACAAATGAAATCTTTATTTATTATTTTGCTTCGTCTATTACCTTTTTTGCCGCTAATTAATTTTCATCTTGTCATCAGGAGGATAGATTTTGTTTTCTCAAAACCATAATCATTTTTTCCCCGCTCTCAATTCTTAATTCGGGCTTTCGTAAGAACTTATACACTTCCACTTCTCTTTTTGATACAACCGACGTCATTCATCTAATGTTTATATGCCTTTGATGCTTCTGACCTAAAAAATCTCTAGCCTCTTGCGCTTTATGCTAGATTTAGGATACCGGAACAGGGTTGTAGCTACCCTACAATCTTTTAAACACATTCGTAGGTTGGTAGAGTTATTTTTGTTATTATAACTGCTTACAGATTTTTATAAAAAATTTTTACTCGATCAAAATTCTTCCATATGATTGGTTCTTTAGACTACTCTCGAAGGGTTATTGACTTTGATTCTTGGGAAAGTTTTTTTAAAGGGTTCACTAGTCATAAAAAGAATTTTTTATGGTTGAGTACACTTAAATTTATCGTATTGATAGATTTATCAAAGTTTAGAAAATTTATTTAAAAATTTTTTTAAGTCGAATTATTAAATTTCACCAAAACTTGTACAATTTAAAAATTATTATATCACAATTTTTTCTTGAATTTTTATAGAAAAATTTTATAACAAGAATGATAAATATGAAATTACTCATAATTGAAAAAAAAAAATTAATTTTTGATGATATTTGTACTTAAAAAAATTTCCGATGACCCCTAAAACAATTTTAACCAAATGGATCTTCTCTCAAGTCTTTTAAAACATAATTAAAAAGCATATTTTCACAAAAAACTAAAAAAAAATTTTTTTTTCCACCTTAATACTTCAATTTTCAAATTAAAAAATTTTTTAGATTCAATTTTTAGAAGAAAATAACATTCTTGAATATCTTAAAAAAAAAATTCGCCTAAGTACGGAACATCGCGCTGTAAATTGAACTACAGTTACCGCCGCTCGTCTCAACAAACAAGAGGTGATGTGTACACTCATGGTCGAGAAGTTCTCTGCACAGTGTAAAGGTCTAGAAGCAGGCCCTGTCTGCGATTGAGTTCCGGATTTATTGGACGCGGATCCAATATCGGACCCTTGCTTTGTCGAGTTTATTTACCCTCAGCTTCGGTCGGTGCTGTTTATTTCGCTGACCTTTATTGACACCCTGACAGAACTGGAGTATATTTTTCCTCGAAAGGGGCAATAATTGGAGGCAAAGCCTCGAAATATTGCTTGTAAGAATAAAGTTAGCGGAGCAGAAGCGTGTGAAGCTCGAAAACGGTATTTCTCGAAATTGAATAAGAGAATGCTAATGTGTTACCCGAAAAAACAGAGTCAGAAAGCGAGCGTTTATGATGTTGCGTCTGCTGGGAACTGCGGGTTAGCTTGGACCAGGAATTCCTGATATTTGTGGGTTCTGGGAGTGGAGGAGTAAAGAGTTGAGATAAAGAGGGCGGAAAAGAAGTAAAACGGTTGTAGGTTGTAGTTTGAGTTTGCAGTTTGTAGAGTCAACTATAGTAACCAAAAATGTGTAGTTTAGCTCTGAAGAGGTTCGAGCGACTAAAAGGGCGCCTACCTGCCAGTAACCATTGATTACCGAAACGCTTCCCACACAATTCCAATGACCGGCGATGATCCAACCTCTGCGTCAGAAAGAGCAACTCAAATATCTCCCTTTTCGCTCTAGTGAGTTTTGTTTCGTTCCACGGCTATTCTGATCAGTGTGTGAGAATTTTTTAGTGTGCGAGTAGGTTCCTACACAAGCTTGTCTTTTTTAGGACACTGCTCTACTCTGTTATTGGGGATTCCACGTAATCGAGTGATGCACTCTTATTTCCACTTGTCTACATTCTTCGCCGGAGAATTATCATCAGTGAAGGCCGGGGAACACCCTCAGCTTTGTTTTATCACTGCTTTTTGGAAAATAACAGACCTATCCTTATTTTCAAATTATAAATCCATTTATTTCGGTGATCAATAATTAGCTATTTGCTTCTTTTCGATCTTTTTGTTGGGAAAGTATAATTACGGGTCAGAAATGAAGGATGTGTAAAACTGAGTCTTCTTTGTTGGAAATTGAATTCGCTAATTAGTCAGGTTAAGGATTTTTATCTCGCGGTTCAGAAACTGATATTTAGAATTTTTTTTTTTTTTTTCATATTTATGTTTTTTTTTTTTTTTTTTTTTTGCTGAGATTCATCAAAAATATTATTAAAAAATTTTTTTTTTATTTTTTTAATAATATAGATTACTTTTACTAAATAGAAAAAATTTTTAAAAATAATTTTTTTATTTTCTGACTAATTCAATTTTATCAATTTTATACTTTTAAAAAAACTACCTCACAATCTTCCCCCAGAAATATAAAAATTCCTCCAACAACTGAAGCCTCAAACCGTTTAATAAAAACAACAGACAGATAAACCCGAAAAGTATTTTAATAAAACCCCCAACCCCTGTAATAATATTTTATTACCTGATGGGTATCAAATAATAACAATACTTTCGGAGGTTAAAGTTAAGAGATCGTCGCTTAATGGTATCAATTGGCCCAGTATATCACCGTCAGAATAAATCGGTACCTCTTCCGTCTCCTTTCCTCCCACACCTAACACATATAAGCACACATACCCTCAGTCGAAAGTGGAAACAAAATGATAATATATAAGTATAAATATAAATATAAGTATATAGAGAGCGCAAAGGGCGAGGGAGGCGCCAGGGCGTTATTTTTTTCTTACCCGGGTCAACTAACCTTTTCATTAGTTAACCTCGCGGTCTTCAGTCTTGACTCTCCAGCCCACATCTCTTCTTAGATACAAAGAAACCCCGAATAGGAATATACATCGGTATATAATGCTCATATCGACATCGACAGTGATTCTAGCGCCCCTCTATGCTGTAACCTCTAACATCTCCTCTTCTAACATCTATACAAAGTATATAATTATTTAGACCTGCTGGTGTATAATTTTCGTGGCGCCATAAAAACTTTCCGGACTCTACTTGGAGACACGTAAATACCAATTAGCAACGCGTGTAATAAATATTGATAAGTAATATAAATATTTATTCGTTTTTTTTTTTTGATTCGTGCCCCCGTGACTTTTAAAGTATCAAATTTTTTATAAAGTCAATAACAAAAAATTGCTATTCGCCCACACCCTACGTGGATAGACAGATGTCTAGAATGAATATTAAAAAAGTTATTGAACGACAAAAAGCCAAAAATTAATTTTTTTTTTTTTTTTTCAAACTATGAAATAAATTGAAAAAAATATCAATCTGACTTATTAATTTTCTAGTGTATTTATATAAAAGTCATAAAAAATTTCAATTTCTCACCGATAGTCAACTTATGATGATAAGTATTGAGACTGCATTCGAAAATGCTCTATCTCTAAATACATCATTAAGAAATGGCCTAGTATCGCGTGAACTATTGACATTTTTAAAGATGTAAGCTCATCCCGATGTTATACTCGTCGAGACCTTTCATTTGAGTACCCACATCAATTTTTCATATATTTATATTTATTATATATATGTATACATGAAAAATATATCAAAATTCATGTGGGTACTCAAATGAAAGCTCTTGATAAGTGTAACAACGGGATGAGCTTGTATTTTTAAAAAAGTCAATAGTTACAAAAATACAGTCACATAAAAATATTTTTACTCTTTTTTTTGCACTAAAAAAATAAAGAAGGAGGTTCAAAATTTTTTTCTTTTAAATAACTTTAATTTTAATAAAAAATGATAAACTTTAACACAAAAAAATGATGAAATTAGTTGAACAATAAAAATCAGAACCGCCCAAAAAATTCTTTCTCACCGAAAAAAGTAAAGTTTAGAGGGTTGATCAAAAACACAATGATTGTTGGCACTCAGGAGTAAAGTATACCGAAATAAAATGAAAAGCATGTCATTTTATAAATATTAGCATAATCACCAGGATTTAATCCGTTTTTATAATACTTTCAACGTTTGCTCTTTATCTCTCTATGGATATATGGATATATGTTGTATATAAGACGACTGTTACGTTGGTAGCAAACGCAGAGAAACTAAATAATGAATAGGATAGTTTCTGGTATTCGATGATTATACTTATTCGCGACCGGCAAATTATACATTTGTGGTTTCAGACGTTCTTTCTCTCCAACTCCGACTCCAACTCTCCTCGAGGTCAGCGGGACCATTCGTACCAAGAACTTGCGGGCGGAGTTTTTATTCTTCACTCTCTCTCTCTGCTCTTGTTCTTACATATTTCGATTTATTTTTTCCTACAAAATCAAAATCAGACTCACCACTAACACTCGCACTCGCTAACTCAACTTTCGTGAGTTTTGCCTGCCACCCACCGACGTCGCGATTATCGAGAGTAATCTTCCACTTTGGGGTTTGCTCTTGCAGACATTATCTTTGTTCCTGCATTGGCTCTAGTGTCGATAAATCATTCCTATCCTCGTAAATCACTCACGGTATTAGTATTAGTATTAGTACCAACAAAATTTCAAAATAAAAATAAAAATAATAATAAATTTAAAAATTTATATCGTTATACGAGACGACCGAAATTTTAGTCTTTATTTTCAAAATTCTAGCTTAAGAATTAGAGATACAGTAAAATTAAAAAATACCTTTTTTGTAGAAAAATAAATTCTCTATCAAAAAAGCCTTCACAATTTTTTATATCTTCAATATTTTAGCCGCAATTATTACTTTAATCTTTCGAAAATTATTTCTAAGTTTAAAAATAAACGAATTTTTTATTCATAAATAATAATTATCTAAAATATAATAATAATGATGATGAAAACAATAATAATTATAATGATAATAAATTTTTTTTTGCTCGGAGCGAGTCTGACTGAAAACTCGCTCCACAGCGAATTAAAACGTACGGCAATTATTAATTATGCACAAGGTGTGTATGCCACGCGAACAGAAGAGATATCCATTGGCGACCATTGCCGATCCTCGGCTCCACTGGACGGATCTTGGATCTCGTATTCAAAGCCCGGGGCTTTGTTTCAGCCAAGAGTTACCAAAGTGGGCTTGGATATGGATTGGACGTTGAACGTCCAACGTAGGGCTTTTAAAAATATCCACCATGGACTTTGGCTCCTATAACAGTGGTCGCTGGTGCCTTGTTGCAGACCCACTTCTCGTCTTCCAGCCTGAGGCTCATCTTCGGCCCACGCATCCCTCCCTCCCCTTCATTTGGTCGAAGCTCTTAAGAACCCTAGATGCATCTCAAGTCACCCCCGGGTAATTCCACGCCTCGTGACAAGATGAATTTACGTTTGAATCGAAAAATTTTACAGCAATCGCTTCTATTGATTTTATTTATCAAAATTATATTTTATTTTTATTTTCAAGTAAATGTTTTTTTTAAGTCTAACTTCTTTAAAATTTTGATAAATTGCGCTGTAATTTTTTTACTATTGCCGTTTTTAAAGATATAAGCTCATCCCGATGTTGGATTCATTAAGAGCTTTCATTTGAGTACCCACATGCATTTTTATATATTTTTCATATATACATATATATAATATATATAAATATATGAAAAATTGATGTGGGTACTTAAATGAAAGGTCTTGATGAGTGTAACATCGGGATGAGCTTATATCTTTAAAAATGTCAATAGTTCACGAGTTACAGGATCATTTTTTAATTATGTATTTAGAGATAGAACATTTTCGAATGCAGCCTAAATATTTATCATCCAAATTTAACCATGAAAACCCACACACTGGCCACAACGAAAATTTGGCTTATTCTGTTAATAATAATAATAATTTATCACATATTATATCGGAAAGATAATATTTGGTGCGTGTCTCTAATATCCAACCGCGAAAAATTGCTCTAATGACTTGACCTTCGTCTCCTGTCAGCCAATAGAAATTAAAAAAAAAATTTATTTACTCAAAAAGTCGCTAATTGATGATAAATGTTGTTACAGGTTTTTGTTGCCCGAAATTTTGAATTTAAAATTACAGTTCAATAATTTTGTACTCTTACAGTAAACTCAAAATTTATGTAAGTATACGAATATTATGTTTTTGTGACACTAGTAAATTGGGGGCTGTAAAAATTGCATGTCATTTGCAGACAGGTTTTATAAACGACTCTTTTATTCGATAATAATTGCGCGGATATAAACACTCGTTTTCTTGGATTTGCCGCTCTAATGACTTATGTTTCTACGAATATATCTTCCTCTTATATCTATATATGTGAATATACTGTAGTATTTTGTATTTTGCAAATCCACTATTCGCTAACTTAATTACATATAATTAAATTTTATTTCTTTTTTTCAATACAAATAAATAAATCACCGTTATAGTTATAACTTTTTTTTTCCGCCACCAGAAATTAAAATCGCGGGAACAAATGCCCAGTTTAATTAACAACTGTCGCAGTATGTATTTGGAAAAAGCTATTTTTAATTTTATTAAACAAACATTTACTTTGGTTTATTACTCGGTTTCGCAGGTAAACAAATAAACTTCAAGTTCACAGTTCGGAGTGCAAATAATTTATTTGAACGACACCATGGAATAAAAATTTAATTATACGCTCACCTATTTGCTTAATTATATCATAACAAATAACAACTGGCGACCGACCACCGACTAGTTTACTAGAAATTAGTAATTAAAGTTATTTTAACGCTAGACTTTTAGTGGATAATTATTTTTGGCTGTCTGATACAAGAATAATCGCTAATTGTGTTGATCGAAAATTAGACATGATAAAATTCAAATTTTGTCTGTATTATAGGTGATATGATAAAATTAAAAAGATCTTTTTTATAGAAAATTAAATTCCTCACAAAAAAGCTCTCTTATAATTTTTTCGTATCTCCAACATTTTGTCCAAAATTTGGACTCAAATATGACAATAAAGAATGTAGTCAAATTTTGTTTCTTACAAAGTTAAAAAAAAAAAATAAAATACTCAAATTTTTTCAAAAAATCTCTTCTATAAGACTTCTTCTAAGATAGATTTGACAGGATCGATTTCAAAATCTCGAGCATAAAAGTATGAGATTTATTTAGTTTGCTGATAATTCTTCGGATAATTCTTTTGGGCCGATGGTAATCGGGAGTGGTGGTTGTTAGCTGGCATTCACTCTGCTGGGCAGCTGAGGACTGAGGGAATGCTGGCAGGTTGGTTTGCGCCGTTAAGGGGGTCCGGGCCGCCCCCGCCGGTCGGCAAGTGATTGCTCCCTCGAGGCAGGCATCGCGTGTCAGAGTCCGCTTATATTCCACCCCTGCTCTTGCTGGCTCTTGCATGAACCACATACACAGCATCTCGCCACCCGGACCTTTGCCTTTCTCAAGCTCGCGGTCCCTTCTTTTATATAACTACACACCTATACACCTATATACCTCGACTCTTTTATTTTATTTTATATATTTGCTGATCCGTACCGTGTCGCTTTCTTTTGTCTCGAGACAATGGACACCAACTCTCATGTATTTAATCACTGGTACTCAACCTGGAAAATTTAATTGTCCTGCAGGACTGAGGAATTTATTTTTTTGCGTTAATTTGCGGTTTCAAGGGATCACAGTGGTTAATAAGACTGGGACTGAGACGAGATTGCTGGCGTGAAAAGTTGGCATTACAACACCCACGCATTCGAAGAACGAAAAAAAAAATTTTTTATATTTAATTTTAATTTATTTTAAAAATTTTCATAAATTTTTTATTTAATTTATGAAAAATAAAAAATTGAATAATTTTTTTATTATTGCATTTAATATATTGAAAACATGAAAAAATGATAAGAAAGCTTTTTTTAAAGAGTATTAAATTTTTTATTAAAAAATTTCTTATCGATTTTTTTTTATAAAAATATCTATTTTCACTTAAATATAAAAAGCAATTTTAATAAAATTTAAATCTTTTTCTCAAATACGACCAGAGCTCAATCCAACACATAAAAACATGAAATATTACCCAGCGTTTACCTGGTTCGTGATCCTGATTAGATCCTGTCATTGTTTGAGGACCTGGAGACTGTATTTGAGCAACTCGTGTCCGTGTCGAGCGTTATTCGTTATGCAAATGAGATCTTAGACCTCTGAAGTAAAGGATAGGCTCGGTTCAATAGACCTTCGACCCTTGGGTCCGGATAATTTGTTTACGAGGAACTTACTCGGGTATTCCGTTCCCCGTTGGATGATCGGCGTGGGCCCTGGGGCACCCTCGGCCAGCACAAACCCGCAATTGCCACGCAAGTACCAACAAGGACAAGGCAAAGTCTTATTGAGGAGCTGGAGCGAGAGCAGGCCAATCCCAGCAGAGGATCGGGGCTCTCGTACTCTCCTGGCATCTCCAGATTGTCCTGGGGCTGAAGAAAACGACCAGCAGGACACGGGAATAAAGAAGAAAGAAGAAAGAGCGACCAAGGCTGGATGATGTTGATCCCAGTCGCGCGACCAAGACAGCAAAAGATCCTCTTCTGCTATGCGATTTACATACGATTACCGTAAGAGCTAGCACGGATAAAGGAGCAAGGAGCAAGAGTAAGGATAGAAGGCACGCACACCCACGCTAGGGGAGACCGAACGAAGAATGCCGATGGTTTTGCCCAAGGAGCAGAATCATACGAGCTGCTTTCTTCCTTCGGCTTAACAAAACTCACGCGAGAGAAGGAACAACCAACAAGTTAAGAGCTGAGCCAGAGGTAAGATGTGCCTGCCTTTCTTCCTTACTGGCTTGCTTTGGTCCGGTCTTGTCTGGTCTCGTTTGGTCTGGATTTCAGTCCTCGGGCGGCGGGATGTCGATGAGCAGCAGTCCGCGTGGGCCGCGCAGTAGGTTCCTGGCACCCTGAAGAAGCCTTTCCTCCGGCAGAGCATCAGAATACAATGCTCTACACTCTGCTTTTTTACTCCGGTGTTTTGTTTTCACTTTACAACTATCAACTCTGATATGTTGGATTGGCGAACTACGGACCAGAGGTGGACACAGGAAAATTCATACACTGATAAAAAAATTAATTTGATTTATAAGAAAAATCTTAAACCAAGGTAATCATCTTGAAAAATTGGAGGAGACAATTTTTTTTATTTTTTTCTGTAAAAAATTTTTTTGATATAATCTGATATTGTCAAAATTTTTAATGTGATGAAAATGATTATCTTGACTCAAGAGAATAAATTCTTGAGTTATAATAAAATTGAAAAATTTGCAATTAGAAAAAAATTTTCTACAAAAATGATCAATTTAAACAAAAATATGAATACGAATACGAAGTAAGGCCCTTCAGGGGCTGAATTGGCCCCGGCGGATTCAATTGGAATAAAAGCCCCGATATTATAGTTAGAGATCCTCGGTAGAGGGAGAACGGGGCCTGGTAGGTCGAGCCACCGCACGAGTTACGTATCTTGAATTCTGCCAGGGCGTGGCCAGATAGCCGGAATCTGCGATGCGTCTTAAATTTTTTATCCGGGTGTTTTTTTTATTTAAAATATTTTTTAAACAAAATATCGAGGATAACACTGGTCTGGCCTCCTCCGCTTTGCAATTGCCGTCGAGCGTTTAGGAGCACGCAATTACGGAATTCCTGAGGCAGAGTTTGCCTTGGGGACCTAACCTCTACTCGCTCCAAAATACCAAATACTTTGTGCAAAGTTAACTCTTTCTGTTTCTACATACTTTCTCCGTCTTTATCTTTTCTTCCCTTTTCTCCAGCCCAAACTTAATATTTTATTATATTATCCTACTTGTTCGTTCCTGGTTGTTGGTTGTTCGCTGTCGGTTTGCTCCGTCATAACCCTCAAAAGTACTCCGTCCGGACCGCTCACCGCTCACCTCGTGAATCAGATACACAGGTATCTCGGCATTGCTCGGCATAATATATTACACGGGGTTTCTCTTCTCCTTCGTGCATCGAGCCTCGGGACATGCGGGTGTATAATCTTTGACCGGTTTCAGAGAGAGCCTTTTTGGGCCCCAATTACAGGGCCAGTACCACCGAACCAACGGACCAACGCCCCCACCGCTCAACCAACTTTTAGTCTTTGCTCTGAGCGATAATACAATAACAACCCGACTATAAAAACAATAACAATAACTAATCCCACTCGAGCAAACAATGCTTTTTACTTTCTGATAAATTCCGGGGCATTTCCGAGGATCTAAAAATCCTGATGATTTTTTTTTTTTAAGGTTTAAAACTGTAAAATTGAAGTTCGACGACTTTATGACACCAGGAGATTGTAAATAATAACTTTATTTTTTTTTTTTTCTGGAAATGATTTAATTTTTTGACTTTGGACCAATTTTAATTTTATATAAAATTTTTTTTTCCAAAAATTAATTTTCTTATTTAAAATTATTTCTAAAATATTTTTGATAAATAATAAAAAAATTTTTTTTCCCCAATTTCAATCAAAATTTGACCAATTCCAAAAAATCTTCAGTTTTCTCCTAAAATTCGAAAAACTTAACTCCACCCGTTATTTCTTCCAGCACCAAGTTCTTATCCTTATCCTATCGTTACATTGGTATCCTGAGCCTTACAAAAGGACTAACGGAGAGTAGAGGGAGCGAAGGATGCCCAAAGGGGACGCTTGGACTTATATGCATGCCGCCTCATACTTGGCTCGAAATTGCAACAACGAGTATGATGGAGGCTTGGAACTTAGCTTATAGTATTATAGTATTAATATGAGGTAGGTACTATTCCTCACTCGCTACCCAATAATATATACGCGTATAAATATAAATCTAAATATAAAGGCTGCGCGATGCCCGAACACTGTCACTGTAATTAATTATCGCGGATAATTCGAGGATAAATTTATAATAGATCGGGTAAAAAAGTAAACCCTTGAGTCTGAACTTTTTTCGATCGGGTGGTCGCGTGTATCTCGTAAATGTTCCTCCACCTCCACCTTGGATTGCACTGTAGTTATTATAGTTTGGTTAAAAGCACCATGGACATCGCAGATAGCTCTTGTCTTGCTCTTGGCCTTGAGGCCCAGCACCAGCGATTTCTCGGACACATAATTAGCTAACATCTATCAGCCTCCAGCAAATCCAGTGTGTGATGTACGCGGGCAGCGAGAAACGGCTATTGTGCAGTCTCAGAGACTCAACTCGGGATTCGCTCGCTATCATCCTTATCTAGATGAATTTGATTAGCGCATTAGTCTTGATACCGGAGCAATTACTGTGATTTAAATTAGGATTGGTATCGAGCTGGCTCCGAAAGAAAACTAGCCTGGACCTGTATCTTAAGTTGTAGTGGGTGCCTAAGGATAAGGATAAGGATAAGAGAGAGAAAATCTTGGGAAGACACCTGCCAAAAGGGTTCACATTAAGAAACTGTTCTGCCCCAGGTGACGACGATTCGATAAGAATATTAATGCCTAATAATGGGATATGAATCCCTAATAATTTTGCAGCTGCATCTTTCATTTTTGTTTAATCCTACGCGTATCTTTAACTTTTATTTAAAACCTTGTATTATTGTTTGGACTTTTATTTGGCAGATTTTTTTTTTTGGAATGAAAAATTTTGATCTTAAAAAAATTTTAGAGGAATAAATTTTGATCTTGGAGAAATTTTAAACTTAGATAATTTTTAATTTTAAAATGAAAAATTTTGAACTCAAAAAAATTTCTCTTAAATTAATTTTTATCAAAAAAATTATTGTTAAAAAATTTTAATCAGATTAATTATTTCAAACACTTAATTAAACGTAACTCAAAAATGTTATAACATTTTTTATAATTCAAAATTATACTAAAAAAATTAAAAAAAGTTGGATAAAAAATTTTTAGTTAAAAAATAAAAGTTTGGGATATTCTATCAAACTTTATGGGCCCGTTAATATTTTGTAGCGATACTATAGGTGGTGAGCAATCACGGTAATTGGGCTTAAGAGAAGTAGGAGGAGCGCAGTAAATCCGACGGGCATTTGATTACTTAATTATTTAATCTTAGATGGGCGCGAACAACTTGCCCGCAATTGCTGCATGAAGATTGTTAAGTTGGGGCTGGGGGTTGAGCCGGGTGAGATTGATTTTTTTTTCGGATTTCGTCGGGTTATTTTGATATCAGAAACGAGTGGTATCGGTGTGGGTTTCCTTTTTACCTCGGCGGCGGACGCGTGTCGGCGCGTGCCGCTAAAAAGACTGAAAGCTCCAACTCGAGGACTTTTTTACCATCTAGATTTTTATTTGGGGATGATAATTAGCCGTCAGGTTAAGGTTTCTCGAAGGAGTGACGTGTTTGCTGGTGCGGAAAAATTTTTTAAAAATTTTCAACCAAAAAAAAATTAATAATTCGACTTTTATTGATAAATAAAATGAAATTATGGTAAAAAATTGAAATAAATTAATTAAAAGAGAAAATAACCAGCGGAATATTTTAGCGCGGACGAAAAAATCGGGACGGACACGAGAGCGGAGGTAGACGCGATAATGATTAATGTGAGTGTCGCTCGTCATTGAGGTGCGCTCGAAACAGATTAATCGACTGTGGACACACCGCCCGGAGGTGAACAACGAATTATCGGTAGTAGAATAGTTAAATTGACGGTGTGCATTTTAATTGATTATTTACATACTCCTATCCCCAATAAACACAACTTTAAATAATGAATGAATTTAATCAATATAATACTAAACTCGTCATCTGTCCCCGACACATTATCACTAATAATAATCAAATACACTGCTTGACCATTTTGGGACCTAAACGTAACAATTAATTTCGTAATAACCGACTCGACCAAATTGGGTTATTTTTACCTCAACGTTTCAATCAACTCCTCAACGTCCCCCGGAGCTCTCACATTTCTTACCCTACACTTTTGGTAATTAAATCAATAATTATTCTTTAAATTACAAACTTTGCTTTTTTTTTTTTATTGTCAATTTGTCTTAGAAAAAAAATGTTGTTTTTTAACCAAGAAAATTATAGAAGAAAAATATTTTTTTAATTAAAATTTTCAGGAAATTTTTTTATTTAGTGGATTTATCATTGATTTAATTAGAAATTTTATATCTTGAGAAATATTAATGTTAGCGATTTTGGTCAAAGGACCTTTTTTGGAAAAAATTTAATTTCTTATAAATTTGTTCCACACTTTTTTTTTAAATTTCAAGCTTTTGTGAAATAACAAAAAAAAAATTAAAAAAGAAGAATATACAGAAATTTTTTTCAAGTAAAAAATAATTTCTCGTCTAAAAAATTAATTTATTTTGTGTGAAAAAATTCGTACCATAAAAAAAAGGCAAAGCAGACACGTGTCGCATTAAAAATAAAAATGATGATACTGTTGCTCAGAACTCTTGAGTTTGAATAAAAAGTATTAGTGAAGAGTCTTATATTTTTATGGCAAGTGATTGTTCGTTTAATATTTGAGCTCTTAATTATATCCTCGACTGTACAACACATAACACTTAACCGTAGGAGGAATAATGCGGGATCGCCGCGTGACCAGCACGTGGACCGACATCCTCCCGAATAAAGTATTAAGTATTGCTGCGAGGTAACGTGAGAGCGCTAAACAAAGCAATATCAATGGAATAGAATAAAAAATAATGAAATTAAGAAACGAGTGATAAGAGATAAGAACTGAATGACCGAAGACTGGATTAAAAATAAAGAAAAACTCGGATAAAGAAGCGGCACGCGAATGGTGAATTAAATTAGTAAACACATAGCACGAAATAATCTAAAAGTTTGGTTTTCCGGTTAGCCGGGAGCTCGATGCAGCCGGAGGCGGACCCGGTCGTCTGCAAAAAATAAAAATAAAAATAACCAATATAAGCGGCCAATAAACGCCGGTCTGTTGAAACGCTGGTGGTTTATACTCGCGAGTTTTAAGCTACCGGTTAATTACAGGTCTCGGGAGTAAGCTCCCGTCGAGCTCCAGCTCCAATTCGACTGTCGCAATTAGAACATGCATGCAAGTTATTTCTCGGTGTGTTAATGTCGATCGGAGGGTGCATTAGCCAAGGGTAATTATATTGTTGGAGGCTCCGAAGGATCGCTATCGTGCTCTTGGGGTCGTCAGGTGAAAACGGAGGCTACAGGAGTCGTGTGTTCTCCGCGGGGGTCGCGAATCCCCGCAGAGCTTCAACTACTCAAGTCTTTTTGCCTTTTTTAAGTATGACTGATGTGGATAAATATTTTCGTTACTTTTCTTCATTATTATTTTCACTTCGTATCAAATTTATTTTTTTTTAATTTTGTAAATATTTTTAATATAAAATACTCCGAAATTTTTTTAGAATTCTACTTTTGTTTATTTTTTAATATAAAGTGTCATAAAAATTTAATTTTAATTTTTTTCTAAAAAAATTATTTAATATGAAATTTTATAAAAATTATCAATGACAAAATTTCATATATATGGTCTTAAAAAAATTTTTTCACGAAGATAATTATTTTCTTTTTAGTAAAAAAATTTATTAATTTAAAATTTTTATAGAAATCTACTTTGTATTTTTTTTTTTTTAAATTAATAAAAATAATTTTGAATATTGAATAAAATTTATTAAAAAAAAAAAATATGCAAAAATGTATACTAGATAACAAAAACAAATTATTATTAGTTGAACAAGTTACTGTGGTTATCTAATTTTTATTTTTTATTTATTTAAACGAGGGTGTCTGTGAATGTGCTACAGACTCCGTTAACCAAACGAACTAGCCAGTAAATTAGAAAGAGTCGCTCGCAGGAGCCCCTAAAAATACAATTAACGAGTCGTTTAACGGACAGACCGAAGACCGAGCACCGTTCCTATATACTACTCGAATAAAACAACAACGCTCAGCCGATGAATAAAAAGATTGTTTAATAAGGCAATAAAAAAAGAAATTAAATAAATTAGGAATTAACGAAAAATTTTATATATCGATCTTGTACTTTGCATGAGTTTTGTTTTTTTTACAAGGGTACATCCCCGATAAATCAACTAAAGGTTTCTGCGCTAACGCTAATGAGTTTTATATTTACTTTTTATTACCTTGTATATTAAATTTTTTATTTCGTTTTTCATTCCTTTAAAATTTATCTTAAATTATAAATAATTTAAAAATTTATTTTTGCATTGAAATTATTTAAAAATAAATTTTATAATAACAATGAAAAAATTAGTCGAGCAATGGATGAATTTATTTATACTTACGGCCCGAAAATAATAAATCTCAGAAGACGCTTGGAGATTATTAAAACCGCGTTGGCTCTCATTTAATTTGTTCTCTTTTGAGCCGCATCAATGTTATGGCTCTTAACAATATATAGCAATAAAACTATAGATATATATATTCTACTATATACGCACACAGGTGATGCTCCGAATGAGAAAAACAAAACGCATTACCGTTTCTTAATGAAGCTGACTCGGGACTATAGACTGTAGACTGGAGGGTTGCCATCCTATATCCTATATCCTGCATCCTCGATGGTCCACCGTCTAACACAACAACGAGCAATCTCACCAGACGAATGTAATGGACGAAGAATAGATTGACGTACAGAACTAATTGGAGCCACGAGTGGAGATATTCTAAACTAAACTCAACTATGTATAATAATAATACCACGCACAAAAAAAATATCGGTGAAAATTACAGAAATAGTTTTGTGAAATTTAAATTGTTAAATATTTAATATTTACAAAAAAAAAAAAAAAATAATTGATTTTTCCGAAAAACTAATAAAGAATTTATTGATAAAAATTAAAAAATTTTAAAAACTGTCATCAAATGACCAAAAAAAAAAAATAAAAAATTTCCAGCTTCTCTTATCAGCAATCGCTAAATCGATACTCCGAACCACAAAAGATCGTGTATCAGGATCAGGACCAAAGAAAGAAAAAAACGTCAAAAGAAGAGGACACCCCGGTTGCAGAGTCCTGGCTTATAAACCTCTAGAGGCGTAGTCGTAGACGCTTTTCTAACATGATTACAATCTTCAGGATAATTTGATAATGATACAAGCTCAAATTTAAAAGGATAAAAACATGCTAATTCTTATTAGTCGCAACCCAAGATGACTATAATTATGATCCAGTAAAAAATCCCCATTAATATCATGATCCAAACCGCCTACATCGTCGACTATTTTGTAACGTACATATAGCATATATTATAATAGTCCTTCTAATATAATATATGATATGATATAATGTGCTGCGTTTTTTTTTTTTTGTCACGAGCGTAGTCACGGGCCGCTAACATTATTAGGATACAATTTAATATTTGACGCCCAAAATATAAAATTATCTTCACTTTTTTAAGGACTAAAACTTTCAATCTAATCACTTTTGTTGTTATTAATTTTTACATGGAAAATAATTTGTTAAAGTTACAGTCAAAAGATTGATTCAAAATTATAAAAAAATTTAAAAAAATATTTTTACTTTTGTAAATTATAAAACAGAATCTTCAATTTTCCAAGTGACTAACCGTTCAACTGAAGAGCCCTTGTGAACCCGGCAAAGCGTGGACTATCCTGTTACGCGATCTCCCCGTTATAGTTTTGGTAATCAAAATTCAAATCACACTTTCATTTGAACATAAAATCAATAATCCTCTTACGAACGCTATTGATGTGAATTTAAAAAAAAAAAAATATTTTTTAATTCAACGTCGAGTGAAGATTAAAATTGGGGTGTTGTAATAAACAAAAACAAAAATAGTCGGTGGTCTTGTGGTATGAAGATAGGAATGTGATCAAAGCAATCAGCCGTTGAAAAGCTTGGTTGTAAAAATTTCGATCTCCTTTTTATTTAAAGAGAAGAGATGGAAGATGGAAGACGCCGGGTGTTTACGAGTGTGCGTGCTATGTGTTATGTGTCTGCGTAAGAGAAATGTAGAAGGGGTTTATAACTCACGTCAGGCAGGTAATTAGCCGCTTTTGCCCATCTGTAATGGACCCGTGAGCATCTTGCACCACTCACCGGATGGGAGACCCTTAACTTAACTTATTCAAATGAACCGCAGTAACCCACGTCCGCCGTGTCTGTACCATCGCGAGCTCGACTCACCCGAGATGCCAACCAATATCGAAAAACCATTTATAATAACCATTTTTACTTAATTATTCGTCTTTGTTCTGACCTTAGATCAGTTTAAAAAAATTTTAATTGTCGCACTGAAAATTTAGAAACAGGCTTAATTATTTTATCATTGAAGTAATTATTTAAACATCAATTTGAATAATTAAATTTTTAAGAATTGTAATTTAAAAAAATTTGAATTTTTTAAAATTTTAAAAGAAGTCTAGAATAAACAAAAAAAAAAAATTTAACAATCCTAACACTTAAGAAATGTGTACTTACACTCACAAGTCGTAAATTTACACAAAAGCTCTTACATCATGCATCAAATTACATCATTAAATATTAACCTATAGAATAAAGATTGTTGGAATAAAAAAACTACCCTTAGGTCTTACGAAGCTCTAGATAAAACAAGTACGGATAAGAGCCGGGTTAAACTGAAACTATAACGCAGCGGTCCATGGACGTCACTGCCGGTGATGAAAACGAATTTGGGAAATTAACCATGAAATAGACTCGCCTCTCCCGGCCGCTGTTCTTGTTGGTAGTTGTAAGTGTAGTTGGTTATACAGTACTTAGAGTGTCTGTCTGGCTTGTCAACCGTTTACATCCTATCTTATCCGTGGTGTAGTTATCACTAGTGTAGTATACATGATATAGAAGAACCACTTACAACTTACAAGTAAGTCCCTCGGGTGTTTCCACCTCGACATCACGTATCATCCTCAGATAGCAATTGCACGTCGTTAAACTCCGAAGGAACATCTCTGACAACACTACACACCCGACAATCATTATAAATATTAATATTACTTATTATAACCGATAATTCCAATTGTTTATATTGCTATTAGTAATTACGAGCGTTGATTAATATTTATAAATTCGTCACCAGCGTCACGGGCTTTATTTCATTGACAAATAACGAGTCCGGGTTCGCTTTTTCTCATTAGCGGCACTTTGATGCTCACCCGCCCACGTCATGACAAACTAGATTAATTTGCCGGCGTAAATAAAAAAATAAGGGACCAGAGATCGTTTATTACGAAATTACAACTGTCAGAATTAGTCCTTAGGTCTTTTAAGTTGTAATAACATTTTTTTCACCTGTTAGTACTTTGTTTTTTTATCATTTTTTCGGTTTAATAGAGACAAAAAAATTTTTAAATCACGAAAATTGAAAAACAAAAAAAATTAATTCAGAAAATTTCGACCCTGAAAAAAAAAACTGTAATAATTTCACGATAAACTGAAGTATTTTCCAGTGAGATAAAAAATGGATGAAAAAAGCGGGCGAAGTATTAAAAAAGCAATGAATCAAGGGCTTTATAGTAGAGCAACAGAAGCACGGACACCAAACAGAATTTGTCTGGTGAATAATTGAAAAATGTGCGCGAACACTCCTGGACAAAATACATTCTCGTCCATTGTATCATTGTATCGAGTGGGTGAAGGTGAATAGAGCTAGAGCGTTCTCCACATTTAGCTGCTGCATCAGCCGGGAATGGACCAGCAAACCTCCCATTGTCATCTCGGTTAAACAACAGCGCTATTATAATTCAACAGCACACATTCACAATGTAATGCTCGGCTATAAAATTTCTATCACTTGAAATCAGCCTCGTTTGAATAAATAATTCAGTCCAATCCCGAGATTCATTCTGATATTTAAAAAAAAAAAAAAAAAAAAAAAAAAATTACAATATAGATGAAAAAATAATTTAAAAGCACGATTGATGTCAATACTTATGACGATAGTTATTTCAAACCATAATTAAATATAAACGCAATTTGTCCTCCCCTAGCATTACGTTTAGCTCGCTCAACTTTCGGAGTTAAGGATCTGGCCAACCGTTGACGAATTCACGGAGAGTATTTCCCTAGCAAACCATCACGCGATTACACTAATTCAGGTATCATTTATTTTACATTCACCCTTCTTGGCTCATCACTCGAATCATTCCACCCCTTCGGCCACTTCTATCCTTTACTACTGCACAGTTCGATTCCACAGCCACCGAAAAGGAGGAAAGGAAGAAAGAGAAAGATGTTAACCCGGGAACTTTGAAGTGCGGTTGGTTTTTGATGTTGCCACCAACTGTTCCCCCTTTCTTTTCTAATGTCGTAGCCCATGCAAAATACTCTATTCTCGGCTACGCATGAATCACCTATTAAAGGTCTATTATAAATTGTTGCTTTTGCGCTTTAAACACCATTTCATTTTTAAGATTATCTCTATCTTTTATCTTTCATCTTTTATTTGATAAACTTTTGATTTTTTTTTTTTTTTAAGTCAATAATTGAATTTTGATATAAAGTTTAAAAATAATTTAAATAAAATTCTTTTCAGAATAAATTTCACTCTGGAGAAATTAAAACAATTAAAACTCAACTTTGCAAATTTTTTTAAGTATAATTTTAGTTAACAATTCGAAATAAAAGTTAAAAGTTATAAATTTTGAAGGATTTACATATATTTGAACCCGAAATTTAGTTGAGGAAATACGTAATGTGTATTATAAAATCAGGACAAGGGAAACAAAGTTGTGAATTGAATTGTCTGTTTCTAGTTGAAAGGACGGAGGATCAGATGTATATAGCAATAGAGAACTATTGAATTTTTGAAGCTGATGGACCGGGAAGCGTTTTGACTTAAAATTTTCTTTGTTGGATTTAGACCCTCAGACACTACTCGAGATTTATTATCGGGCTCACGTTAGTCCTTCCCTTCGAGTTGCGAGTACCTTACTCACACACGTGTTTTTTCAGCGAGCAAGTCAAGAGAGAAGACAAGTTAACCTAGGGGACAGATATTTGCACATTTTCCAATAAAGTATCGGTCGCGTGTCGGGCATGTCTTTGCTTGAAATAACAAGGGTTAACATTATCGAAATTAATACTTTTTGGAGTGTATATAGAGGCTAGGAAAAACAAAGAGGTTATTGTAGCTTTGTTTGTTGATTAAATAAATAACTGCTTTTAATATACCACTTGATTAAAAGTTCTAATTTGGGCTTAACTTTTATCAAAATTTTTACAAATTATTTTTCCTCTGCAAATCTTATAAGCTAATCCAAATTTTGAATTTAACCAGAAATATTTATTCATTATTCTTTAAATAAAAAATTAAATACTTGCAATTATTAATTAGTAAAAAATTCCAAAATAAAAAAAAAAAAAACATAAAATATCTAATTTTGTTAAAAAAAGATCTAATTTTACCAAATTTAACACCAAACGTAAATTTCTAAAAATGATAAAAATAATTTCCGTCCAAACTAATTATTATTATGACATATAACTCAAAAACTAACTTCCCATGGCCTAGTTTCGATACATGAACACATAAATATTGATGTGTATATACCGTCATATATCGATCCATTAACGAAACATAAACATAAATATAAATAATAACAAGAACCGTGGTACGAGATAACCTATAGTATATTCTAACACTAACACGGACGATATACATGGAGTATGCATATATAGTGGTTGATATAAGCTAGGATCTCTAAACCCATAACTTGGGATTATATATATTCATGGGTGAGTTGATCCATTTAACGTTAACGACGCCGTCGACGTCGGTGATGCGAGCTTTCAATACCTTACCGCCATCAGAAAAGCAATAATCGCGTGAGCCTGTAACGTCTATGCCACTTATGTAAGCTACTCTAGATGTTGTTCTAGTAGACGTAGAAGTAGCGAACGGGTGGTTATATTATGCTATAACCGAATAATCTCGCTCTGTAGTTATGGATAAAACAACTCCCTTAACTATTAGGTTAACTCAACAAAGATTCACTCAATAAACTTGTTCTCATATTTAACTCCACTGTAACTATTTATCAATGATAATAATTGAATTATCAAATTACTCACCTGCCAAGTGTTTGAATCCAGAGCGAGGTAAGACATGTTGGATTGATGACTGTTGACCAGAGATGCTCCTCAGCTGATGAACCGGAATTAAACTGGGGTTTTAATTAACAAATGTCGGTGTGTGCAGATTTATTCAGCTGATTATATCACTAATTCACAAATTCACGTGCCAGGGAGGTTTAAAACCGGCATTCTGTTTAATTAGTATACTGAACCTGCAACAGAGATATTTATTCATGTGATTAGTCCAATGTTTTATTAATTTGGCGAACTCATATCATAATGTTGGATTTTGAAATAGTTTAAAAGACGGAAAAGTTTAAAAAGGGATAAGGGTTTTAATTTATACGCAAAGTCTTCGAATCCCGGGGGCATTTCGTCGTCAACAAAATTTAGTTAAGCTAAGTTAAATACGGCTCCCAGAGGTGCGACAACTCTGACTTTTAATTGTTAAAACTTTAACGCACGCAACCGGTACATAAAACACCGCGGTTGTATTTTTTTCCGTCCATTTTATTTTATTTTTTTTACTGAAATAGTTATTATTATTATTACTTTTATTTTGTGCTAATATAATTGGTAACACATATAGGTGAAAGCTGTTTTCATGTTTATATTTGTGGTAACACTTGTATTTACATTTTTCACTTTTTATTTTTTAAAAATACAATTTTAGTCTCATAAAAAAAATTTTTTTTTTTTAAATTCAAACTGGTTGATTTTATTTTTTTTTTTACAAAATTAAAAAATTTTAAAATACAAGTTAAATTAAAAAAAAATTTTATTTGGATTCTAATACTCTAAAAACCTCACTCAAGATTCGAACCACGGACCGTCGGGTTTTAAACCCAGTAAAATAAAAACCGCTGTAATTTCTTTGCTAGAAAAAATATAAAAAAACTTTTTAAAAATAATTGATCATTATAACTTACCCTTAACAAAATCACAGTGCATTTGCAAAAAAAAAATTCATAAAAAAAAAATAATTTTTTAAAAATCACGAGAGATAAAAATCACTGAACTCGCTAACAGCAAAAAACCAACAACTAAACAAAAACAAAATTCCACCTCATTAACAACTAACAACCCACTAGTCCATACTGATGACGACAATAATAATAATAATTATTATTATTATAATTATAATTATAATAATAATGATAATAATAACAATATCGAATTAAAGAATAGTTTTATCGCGAGGAATTCCCGTATGCAGAAGTATGCAGCGATGGTCAGCGAGTGCAGTAGTACAGCACTAGGTACTAATACAGTAGAGTAGTTTTGGTGGTAGTGTAAGTTCGGCGTCGGCGTTGGTGGTGATTGCGATTGCGACGGCGGGAGTATTCGCGGAAGGAAGGAAGGAAGGAAGGAAGTGATTTTGGTATTGTATGGGCCAAAGTGGACCGCACGTGGCGCGTCGCGACGTCGCACTGTGCTTCAGGCGAGAGACACCCGCCGCCGGGGGTGTGGTACCGCCTCCAGTCACATGACGACATTCTGGAACCACCACCCTCCCAACAGTCCGTGTACGTATCTGGCTCGCGTACACACTCACTATCACTATCAGCGAGTACCGAGCCGGCGCAAACGATATCGCTCCCGACCCCGCGCCCCTAGGTCCATCTTATGCCTTATACCACACCCCCGCCACCAGACCCGCACTCATTCGAGAGTTTAGTCCTCCAACACTCACACACTCACACATATGCCAGACTGTTATCATCCTCTTGGTTACGTTCATACACGATACGAGTTCTGCGCATGACCGATCGATTCCCTTTAACTTGGAATGCCTCGTATTAAACCCTCTTCCTTTACACATGTGTGATATCCGATATGCGAGTATGTGACTAAATTGTAGATGCAGATGCAGATGAAGATGCATAAAAAAACTTTAAAATTTTCAATTACCCGCATATTTATTACCGGACATTACAATAATTTAATCATTACATGCATCGAAAATAACGCATATCCCGATTTACGATTATGGTCAGTGATGAGTCGCGGACAGCGCCACCAGTTATTTTCCGAGTTTGTAAAAATCAAATCGGCTGATCTTAAAGCTTAGATGCATCGCGTACTTAGAAATAAATATTGAGAGTTCAGCTGATCCGAAGGATAGAAAGTACGGCACCACGCCTTTCGCTCGTGACTGGTTTATGAGTTTTAATTTTAAATTTTAGTCGCTGTTAAAATCCTCCAGCTCTCGTAAATCTGATTATCGATGCAGATTTTTTTATTTACTATCCACGATTTAAAATTCTATGATTTAAAAGTTTACTCAAATTTTCACCTACGACCAATTTTAAAATAATTCATAAAATTTTCTAAATTCACTTTTTTGACGCTGAATAAACTTTAAATTTTCTTAATATTATTATTTTTTGAATAGTTATCGAGTTTTAAAAACTCCAAGTGAATGGTAGTCAACTACAGAGGCTGCTCTCTCCCCTCCCCACTCCAGTACTGTGAAGCGGGAAATTTAAAACACTAAATCTTTTGGATAAAATAAATCAATGCAAGCAAAGTATTAATCAGATGGTAATAAACTAAATCAGTGTGGGTATGTATAAATATTGCCTAGGTACATACGAGGTACAAGGTGTAAGGTGTAAGGTACGAGGTTACGATAGCCAATACCAATAACTCGGTAACTTGCTCGTGATGCAATTTACCTACTACATCATTATCTGAGAAGTTAAACCGATGTTACTTTGAAATTACTAGTTAAATTGCATTGAGCTATATGAGAGATCGCCGAACCAGTTGGTGTAATCTGTCTATGCAGGTGTTTATCTATTGGCTTACTTGTGTACCAACTTAAACCTCAAACATTCTCACCCACACATGCATATGTTCCAGGATCATAAGTTAAGCCATCCAATCGAGATAAGGCGTAGGTGGATTGTGGAATATGCGGATCCAAGTTATTCTAAGAATTTAAGTTATCTGAAGTTAATTTTTTTGATTTAATATTGGTGATTTTCGATTGAAATTTTTTTTTTCATATTTTATTTACATTAAAAAAATAAATATTCTTTTTCTTTGATATTTTATTGATCTAAAAAAATTTCCTTCAAAATTTATATTAAATAAAATTATTATAAATTTATAAAGTTACGGGTACGTAATTTTTCCACATGTTTATCACCGTTAACGCACATTTTTTCCGTTTAATATACAACACCAGTGTATTAAAAAATCATTGAATGTACACGCCGTAAAATAGCCACCAATTTGTTCCAATCGATTGAATACCGAATTGTAAACATTACTTGTCCTGTTTTATTGGCAACAAGAATTTTTTTTTAATATTCTATATGAATTACAATAGTACACTATTGATATAACCTTTTTTATAAATCCAGTTCTCATGATTTAACGCATGAGCAGGTATTAGATTGATCCGTCGGTGGGTGATCGATCAGAATTGAGAATCGAACCCAGAATTGGATCCATCGTGAAAAAGAAACACGGTGAAAGTAAAATCCCTTTAGAATGACGAAGAATCAGATTCCTGACAAAACATTGAAACTGGGAATCCTTTCTGGTTGTTGGGTATTTAATAGTGAACTGTTGACTCAAGCGCGTGGCGAATCCACCTTTCAAAACATAATAATAAAACATATCACGTCTCTGTTATTTACCCTGGTCTTATTCTCATCTTCGATCATTTTCAAGAGCTCGATGGTGGCGATTTTTTATTTTACCATTCAATTTAATTTTTTATAGTCAATTTAAGTCTTGATACTGAGGATAAATCACAGCGTAAATAATAAATATATAAATAGGATAAATTATTGTATTTTAGTATCGGATATGCGTGATAAAGCAACATAATTTGAAAGCTACGTTTCTATACTCGATTATTTATATTTTAGTTAAGCCCGAGTTCCTTTTTTTAGTCATATTTTTGGTTTTGGTTTTGGTTAATGCCGTATAACGCACGCCGGGTTAATTCGTGATAGAACATTGGTTCGAGACTTGTATTTCAGTATAAAAGAGAACACCCATCGTGCGAACATGCTCCGAACTCACCACCAATAACGATATAACCTGTCTAAAAAGTTATTTTTGTTATGGCTGATTCTTGGATTTACTTACAACTTTTACTTTTTTTTTTGTTGTTTGTTTTTTTCCAGAAAACTTCTTACAACTTGCTGTACTTATTGATTCTAACTTTTTTTTACTCCTTTTGTGACAATAATCGGTGTATAATATTTTAAAAAAAATTTTATCAATTTAAAAAATGTCAACTTTTAGAATTTATAAAAAATTTCAAGACTTGAACTTTAGAAAAAAATCTAAAGCCATGTAATGAAAAAAAAAAATGTTTTTAAATAAAATCTAACAGTGCCAAAACAAGTCTAAAAATTTTGCAGTAGCTATTTTTAAAATTGTATCGAGAAAATTTTCAAAATCAAAATAAAGACAACCTTATCCGTGCCCAAAAATTATTATCCAAGAACAATAAGCCGATCTGAAATTGAAAGCGATCTCAAAAAGTTTTATCGTTTAGTTTAATTTTCTCTTCTCTCTTTTTCTCGTTCATTAGTTGACGCAATCGCCCGGGGGTTTGTGCGTGAGTTTAATTTGTGGCAAGTATATGCGTGAACGTATCATATACATATCGTAGAGCGTTCCGTATAGCAGGGCGCTATATACGATATTCCATACACCATAGACCCAGCGCCCATATGCCGTGGTACACACATCAACATCCAGACCGTATATTTACTCTGCGCTTAATATTATGGTTATCATTATCATTATCATTATGATGGACCTCTCGTACGTATTTTCGATTCGAGCTCCGGAATTGCCTGCGTAGGCGTCGACTCTAAATATCTGGTGAGTTATCCAATTCAATTAATTCCTCTTCTCATTATCATCATCATCATCATCACTATCACTATGATTCTTCTTTTCGGATTCTAATTGCTCTGAAAAGTGTAACCGCAATGAGCAATTTTAGTTCGTCAAACAATACCAATATGTTGATTCGTGGGTCACTGATTTATATGTCTGCGCATGTATTTCAGTTATGTAGTTGTGTAGTTATATAGATATGTACATACATAGAGCGAGAGTGTTGAAGAGAACATGACATCAGAAGGGCGACGGACCGGGTGTGTGTACTACGGTATAGGGTGAAATTTTCGATGGAATATAGAACTCTGTTTTAGCCTAAGGCTGGATTTACAGCCCTCCTTGTGAATCTGGCCGTGTGCGCATACATTTTCCAAGACTCGCCTTACATTCTGTATTCTATATTCTATATTTTACATTCTACATTCCCTTTCTACAATAACCAGTTTTTTAAATAAGTATATATATAATACACTTTTTTATTATACCGTTGTTCATCGCTGATGAGGCCTATGCCATCCTGTTCTCCAACTCTTCAATAAAATCTTTAAACATCTCCATTATTCGACATTTTAATCCATTCTCAAATTTATAACTTAATTTCTCAAAATTAACTCTCTTCTAGGGAGAAAATTTAACAACAATGCGCCACCTGTCGGAGAATTTTAAAACTTCGATCGAAAAATCATATTTGAGTATATAAAACCATATTCAGTTCAATTCTTAACTACGAATTTAATAAATACAAAAATTAATCAGCCGAAAAAGAATAAGACATTAGTAAGGGTAGCAGCGGTCCAGCGGCGACCCACGGGGCGTCTTAGGAAGTTTGCCGATCTGGCAATCGACCGAGCATAAATTGAAAATAATGGTCTCGAATACACTGAGGCTAAGTATTCCAAAAATTCGAGTACCAGTAACAGTTTTATTAGAAAGAACATAAAGGAAGACAGTTGATCACGCGATGGCGCGTGATCTAAAATTTTATTGACCGTCCACGTGTGATACTCCTTGAAGGAAAATAATAACAGAATCCCTGGACTAAGGACTAAGGTGTCTTGCGCACCAGGTGGTTCTTACCCACCTACTGCGTCTTAAGAACTCTAAATTACGCACAGACATGCTTATACGTCTTATTTGATCACGCGAATTTTTTGTTCGTATTAAATAAATATCCTGATAGGACTGATAGGCTTTCATTTACTACTCGTTTATTATGCCCTTGTAGAATTTTTTGCATGTAATTGTGAGTACACTGAGATAGCTAAGTGAGCTCCAAATGTTCAATATTAATTGCCGTATAAAGCAAAACATCAAATGCAGAAATTTGCCGATACTAATATAACAAGAATATTTAAAAAAAATTTTTTCCTGAGCTTTCCCTCCTCCGAACCGACATTGAAAAAAATGAGGTGAACTGTAGCATAAAAAAAAATCAATAACGCATATATAACATTGAAACGTCAAACGGAAACACACACGAGATTTGCGTCTGTCGTGGCCAGCTGCCATCGTTTCAAAGGCTTGACGTTTTCAATATTCGCAAAACTCTGGAAGCTCTCTTCCTCTTCCTATTCTCTATTTTCGGCACATCCACCGCGCCTAACTCGCAGTGGCCTCAACTCTTATGCAATTTTTTCCGGTTAACTTTTCCAATTAACAAAACCCGCCGACAGAGCATAAAACCGCGGTTTCTCCTCGCGGTCAAACGACTGGCTTCACATGTAGGATCTATGATGTATGATATGATATAACATGCCTCCGTTGATTTATTAGAGCTTGATGTGGACTACCGAAGCAGTCGACATCCTTTTATGTTCATTTTTATGGTCAACAGAAAGTGTCTCTTCAGCGATCGCTAGTAAATTGGTTATCACTAATGTAACGCACGTTTACCTTACCAATCCGCCCCCGGGTATCATGATATAATATATATCGTATATAGTCATCGTCGAATAAAGATCCTTTGACAAAATAGTCCCCGGGGAAGAAGAAGAGGGTTGAAGAGTTTCCTCTTACCCGTGTTGGGGCTATATAGCCAACCAGGAAATGACTGAACCACGTTAGGATATTGCGTTACGTCCCCTAGTATCCAAAGGTCTAGTATATGCTAGACTATGACTATGGCTGCCATTTACCAGTCCTGCTTATAGTTATAAGAAAGATACTCCTTCGTCCTTTGGTACTCGGTATTCACCATCTAGTTTCCAGTAACTGGTAGTTGCTAGTTCATATTCCTCCACTTCATATTGCAAGACGAAATTACTTTAGCTCCGAGCTAAAGTGACCAACTTTTATGCTGCTACTTTATTAGATTTCTCACTCGTTAAACGCATTGTATCTGTACTTCATTGCAAAACTATCTTCTTTTATTGGTCGTCTAAAATCAACAAGACTAAAGCTACTTCCGTGTAAAAATATGGACATATATGGCTTCATAGGAAAATTCGCGACGTCATAAAATTTTTAAAAGTGTTTATAAATGAAACATAAAAGTATCGCCTAAATAATTCAAATTAAGGAAAGTTGATATGGTTATCAGCGAAATAAAAAATTCCGCCCCTTGAGTAGCATGTGGCGAGCCAAAGCACCAACTTGAACGGTCTATTGTTATGATTTATTATAATATGGATATCGGAAGTGTAGGCGAGCTACTCCCTCTTGTGAGGCAAAGCAACGCCTTGGGGTATTGGTCGAGCAAAAAATCCTAGATCCTAAATCCGTTTCATTTTTTGTTATTTATTTCGAGCGAACCATCTGTCATTGTTATTATTATGTACCTTGCTCCGGTATTTAGTCCTTTAATATCTTACCAATACCACAACCAATTCTAATACCATTTGAAGTGCATTTATTTGTCAAACAACGATTGTTGTCAAATGGGAAAGAGGATTGCAATTGATACGCACGATAAATTCGTCAACAGAGACCAGCTCAGAGCTTGGACTCCACGACGAGTTGGTAAGGACCCGGATAATGTACACAAACAATGGCTCTAGTGTCTACATAACCCCGGTGAGACTTGGCTCGGTTAAGGGCTCTTCGAGTACTTGGCACGTAGAACCCTACGCAAGCTTCCCGGACTCTGTATCGTCCAATTACCAACTGGGCGCGTATCTTCATGGGGGGTCTCTACGCAATTGTTGTGTTTCAACCATTGTTATCGCGGTGTGTGATTGGATCCATTGTTTTTGTTCGTTATAGGGAGGATTACTCCTTTATACGTGTCGATTTTGCTTTTGCGCTAATTTAGGCATCATCCAGGAATAATTCTAGTCATTAAAATTTTGCAGAGTTTTGATATCGATCTTTTGTTCGGCTCAATTGTCAATTGTCTTTAGATTTAAATTGGCGCTTACTTTTTCAAAAGTTTGCCAATTTTTTATATCAAAAATTTTGTGATTTGATGGTTGATTAAATTAAAACTTAACTCTCTTGTAAAGAGATGATTCAGCGATCATACGCCATCTGTCGAAGAATTTTAATACTAATTTGCGCTGAAAAGTTTGAAAATCAATTTTCCATTTAAAATTGAAAACAAGTAAAAGCACTAAATCACAACTTTTTATCACAATTAACTTTAGCTTCACACAAAAAAAAAAAAATAAAATTGAAAACAAATTTAAATTCAGATTGAGATATAAGAATAAAAATAATGAGTTGACAAAAAACGAAAAGCGGGTAAAAAATTTAACCTAAAACTCAGCGAAATAAATCTCAGTCTTTCGTCGTTATTATAATCATTATTTCTCTGTTATCATTACAATTTTACTTAGCATTTCAAAAGCAAGTTTGTTTCATTCTCAAGGAATAAAACCTCGGAAAACTTTATCTCGCGGATTAAGATATAAAACTGGATCCTTGGAAAGAAACCAAACGGAAAAACATTTTTCTCCGGCGTCTAAATGCCGGGTTTACTTCAAAGCTTGTTATCCAGTCTCATACCGGGACTGTCTACCGAGAATTTTCTTATTCTCCATCCCACATCCCAACTCGGCTCGCCCTTCCGAGCAAACAAAAAATAAACTCAAGCTACCCAACAATTCTTTTAGAAATTGTTTTCAACTTTTTCCAAGAAATACTTTTCCAAAAAAATATTTTAAATTATAATTATAATTTATTCGTTACATAAATTGAAACCGGAATTTCATATAATTTTGAATTTATAAGCCGGAACGAGTAAAAGTAAGACGAGGTCATTAACATGCCAACTTGGGTGCCAAATTTGTTAAGCTCATCAACTCTGCAGCAACATTTTGAATATTCATAAGCTGCTAAAATTCACGGTGACTACTCTGCTTATATCCAAGTTCATCTCCATCAAATATATATTCATAATAATAACCATAACTATTTTTCACTACAGACATTACAAATATATATATAGACACCGTTGAAGAGTTTAAGTGATTCATTGAGCTAGATCGAAGTAAAATAGCAAATACAGTGTTGTTATAAGTTGTGAAGGCATTATTGAATCCGAAGGAATGAAACAAATATCAGGTGATATATCATTTTCGATATTTTTAATGTCCCGCTTGCTATCGTTGTATAACGACCATCTTAATCATTTGTTGCGGACAGGAGAAAAGAGTAAGGTAGGTAACATTTCTATATATATTTATATATATATATATATATATATATATATATATATATATATATATATATATATATATGGGTGTAAGGTGAGTATATATATTGCCCCTCGAGTTGGCTAATGAGCTCAGTGCAAAGCAAACAGACGCCCATGTACAAAGGAAGGAAATAGTAAAAGAAACTAGAAAAAGCCAAGGGAATAAAAGCACGTCTACTACAGAGGACCCTCGCTTACAACTCTTACAGTACCTCTGCATCTCAGACTATCTTTTTTATTCACAGTTTTTTTTAATTTTTTACAAGATCCGCGATTCTGGGAAACGAATCCATCTACCTGCTCAATTCGTCACGCGAGTGAGCTTTGATAATTATTGATATTGGATTTTAGTTTAAGAATTTAAACTGAAATTAGCGCAAAGAATGATATTATAAAAAAAAAAATAAATAAATAAATTTACCAATGCAATCTAATCATGGCAATTTGAAAAAGTTGTTTCACCATGAAATTGTTTCGCGCTCGTGGGAAAAATGGCAATCCACTATCCTACCAGTAAACAAAGTCGAAAATATATTTTTCCACCGTATATTTCATTTATAACAGGACAACGGCAAGTTAATACATAAATTTTGTTATTTATGTTTTATTTTTTAAACTACACTTTTTTCATTTTATATTTTATATTGTAGAGTTTTATTATTATTTTTTTTTTTTCAATTCGTCAGCGAACGTCGGCAGTCGAAAAACAGAGCAGAGCACTCAAGGATGCAACTTTTCCATCGGTACCCCGCCGTAGGCTAAAAATCGTCAAGTTGGGAATCCCTCGTTGTCCCTCTCACTCTTTTCACTCTACTCGGCTCTTTATTTATTTTTTTTTCATTTTTCGCTTTTGTATCTATAGATATAAATATATACAGTTGAAATAGAGTATCTTCTCGATGAGAGCCGAGACATCTGTCGTGTGTCGTGATTTAACACTTTTATTCTTCCGGCAAAAAAAATAACGATACGGAAAAAAAATATATATAAATTCGACATTACACGTTAGACCTTGACGAACTTTAGTAATTATACGAATAAGGATATTGAAAAAAAAAAAAAAAAAAAAAAAATAAGTAAATACAAATTAGGAAGCTGAGGCTCAAGTGTAAAACTGCAAAGTAATTATCAAAGCGCTTAAAATGTTTGGGTAAGTTAAAAAGGCTTTGTTTGGCGAACGCATGATGGATGAGTGATTATCTAATTATTAGCGATTTACCAGTACAAAGGAGAAACTCATCTTGGTTTCTGAAGGGCGTACCTACTCACGAGCACGTCCGAGACATCAGTTCCCAACTTGAGCAATCATTCGGTTCAGTGCTTCACAAAGAGAATCCGCGGACCATTATGATCTCTCGAGCGCGTGTTATGTGCTTTAACATCGGCTTTTAACATTAATATACAACTTTTAAATTGTTAATTTATTATTTATTAAGATCAACACACTCATTTCCTCCTTCTTCATTCTCGGTCTTTTTGCTCTGCTCTCTTTACAAGTAATGCTCATTGCTAATTTTATGGAGCAATATATAAGTATACGACTTGAGCTTCGAGCTACAATAATAATATCTTGTGCTCCAATGCTGGTGGATGAAAAACTTTTAAATATACACTTGACATCGCAGCTTATGTTATATATTACCACCCAGTAAATGATTTTTTTTGCAGTTAATGATATCATATATAAAGCTTAAACTTTTCATTCGATTTCGATTTAGGATGTCTTCCTGTTGGTGAAACAAAATTACGCGGTGAGCCAAAGTTGAGATGTCTAAGCTTATTCTATTTCGCTTAAAGACTATAACTTATTTAATGAGCTATTCGTGTTTTCATCTTGATAATAGAGTATAGGTACTGAAACGTAGATGGCTCAATCTTTTAGACGAACATGTGATTACTTGCAGAATTAACATCCTTGTTTTTAAAACTTATTTCTTGTATGTTATAATTGAACAGTATCAGAAATTTATTATTTTAATTGATGACTCAATTATAATTATTGCAATTGGGTAAAGTCTTTTGTTTTTTTTTAATAAAAAAAGTAATAAAGAGCAACAAATACCTTGAAAGATTACCGATAAGTTATCGATTTAATTAATCTGGAGTCTAGTGTACAAAAATGATATAAAAGTGTATAAGTGACGAGAGAAAAGAAGAAAGGGGTGCTCGGTACGGATTATGGGATGTATGAGAAGCGTAAACGAAGAGGACAATCGTGACAGATTGTGGTTGCGGGAATCTTGACGTGTAACACCAGAAATTCTCGATGTTTCCCTGCTGTTCGGTGGCACGGCCCAACCAGTAACCAGAACAGAGCTCTTCAACTCCTACAACAGCAGTAATAATTTCCAAGTCTTACCAACCACAATACGTTCTATTTATCATTATCGCATATATGTGTAACTATACATGTTTTTTTTTTTTTTTTTATAAATATAAAGATATATAGTTATCAATAATAGTTAATGCAAATACGTATTACGTGGATTTTATAGCCGATAGTTAATGTCTAGCATAACTCAAGCACTTATTTAGTATTCGTTAAAGATAATTTATAAGTTATAGACAAGTAGGTCGGAGTCGGTTGTTGGATGATTGAAATCCCGGAATAGAAAATGAACCGAGATAAAACAGTAAACGTGTGTATGTGTGTGTGAGAGAGTATTAATATGAGGCATAAAAAATCCAAATAATAAAAAATTTTTAAAAAATAAACGTGATTGCTCGCGTGGTGAGTTGAGGTAAAGAGTGAAAGAGAAAGAAGCGAAAAGTTGATTACTAGTCTGGTGTACGCCATTGGCGTTAAGAGTAAAAGGGTACATAATATAAGCGTAGCATATTCAAAACAGCGTAATGCCCGCGTAGATCTGCCTTAGGCAGAGCCAGCTTTGACCTTTGTGGCACACTGCTCAAAGTCCGATGCAGCTATATTATATAGTATGTACGCAACTAACTGTTGTCGCACAACAAAAGCCTCTGGCTCGAGTTTGGTTTTTCAACTGCCACGGGATACATTTTTTTTTTTTTTTTAAATAAATATTAGCTTCAACGAGGTTGTCTAAATAAAATAGTGCCTATGGAAAATAAATTTTAATTTAATTATTTATCGGACAGCATTAAGTTACTTTAGACCCTGTTTAGGCTGAAATTTTTTTATTAACTGCGAGTTTTTTTTTTTCTTTTTTTTTGTAATGACTTTTCTTAAATAAAATATAACACAAGTTGATAATCAAAGAATTCGCATGGCTAGAGTATTTAAAAGACAATATGAAATTGCCAATGTCAAATGATATATTGTACTACTAAATATAAGAGCTTCTTTTGATAAGGATTTGTTAATAGTAAATGTCTCAGGATTAATCGAGCAAAAATATTTTGTGACTCATGTTAATAATTACCACAGTGGTATTGATACAAATATTAATTGCTTCACGATTAATGTCGTAACTAAAGAATATATGTGAAGATTATTATAGAAGATAACGAATTTATCGATAAAACGGAAGTAAAAAATGCAAAATAAAGTAGAAGGAAAATCGTGCAATAGTAAATTATGGTTTACTTTATTAGTAGTGGTTGTCATATTAATGATATTTTTATGGCCACGAAAAACGGAAGAAATCGACGATCCTGATGACCAAGTAATGACTCCTGAAAAATTAAAAAACTCGTTGGAGAAAGATGATAATCTTGTTGAGTTACAGGAAGGAATAGCGTCCGAAAAGACAAAATTAGAAGATCTAACGAACGATATAAGTTTGAAAGAAGAACAACTAAAAGTTCTGATCTCCAAAATAAAGGACAAAAACTATGAAATAAAGGAAAAAACTGATGAATCTACTCGCCTCGACAATCTAATAGCGGAAAAAAAACGAACGGGTAAGCTGGTAGACGTACAAATAAAGGAAGAAACAAAGGAATTTACTAAACTTGACAGGCAAATTTCAGAAAAAATCGAAATTAATGACGCTCTAGATTCTCAAATCAAAACTAAAGCTGAGAAACGAGATCTTCTTGACCGTGAAATATCCGTGAAAATACAAAAAAATGAAGATCTAGATTCTCATATGAACGAAAAATCTCAGGAATTAGATCGCCTTATAGATCTAATAGCGGAAAAAATTCAAACGACTGAAATTATAGACGTACAGATAAAGGAGAAAAAAAATGAACACGATCGTCTTGACGTGAAAATTTTAGAAAAAACGGAAATAAATAGCGATCTAGATTCTCAAATTGATACTAAAGCTAAGAAACGAGATCTTCTTGATCGTGAAATATCCGCGAAAATACAAAAAGATGAAGATCTAGATTCTCATATGAACGAAAAATCTCAGGAATTAGATCGCCTTATAGATCTAATAGCGGAAAAAATTCAAACGACTGAAATTATAGACGTACAGATAAAGGAGAAAAAAAATGAACACGATCGTCTTAACGTGAAAATTTTAGAAAAAACGGAAATAAATAGCGATCTAGATTCTCAAATTGATACTAAAGCTAAGAAACGAGATCTTCTTGATCGTGAAATATCCGCGAAAATACAAAAAGATGAAGATCTAGATTCTCATATGAACGAAAAATCTCAGGAATTAGATCGCCTTATAGATCTAATAGCGGAAAAAATTCAAACGACTGAAATTATAGACGTACAGATAAAGGAGAAAAAAAATGAACACGATCGTCTTAACGTGAAAATTTTAGAAAAAACGGAAATAAATAGCGATCTAGATTCTCAAATTGATACTAAAGCTAAGAAACGAGATCTTCTTGATCCTGAAATATCCGCGAAAATACAAAAAGATGTTCTAGATTCTCATATGAACGAAAAATCTCAGGAATTAAATCGCCTTACAGATCTAATAGCGGAAAAAATTCAAACGAATAAAACTATAGACGTACAGATAAAGGAGAAAAAAAATGAACACGATCGTCTCGACGGTCTTATTTTAGAAAAAACGGAAATCAATGGCGATCTAGATTCTCAAATTGATACTAAAGCTAAGAAACGAGATCTTCTTGATCGTGAAATATCCGCGAAAATACAAAAAGATGAAGATCTAGATTCTCATATGAACGAAAAATCTCAGGAATTAGATCGCCTTATAGATCTAATAGCGGAAAAAATTCAAACGAATAAAACTATAGACGTACAGATAAAGGAGAAACAAAATGAACACGATCGTCTCGACGGTCTTATTTTAGAAAAAACGGAAATCAATGGCGATCTAGATTCTCAAATTGATACTAAAGCTAAGAAACGAGATCTTCTTGATCCTGAAATATCCGTGAAAATACAAAAAGATGATCTAGATTCTCATATGAACGAAAAATCTCAGGAATTAAATCGCCTTATAGATCTAATAGCGGAAAAAATTCAAACGAATAAAACTATAGACGTACAGATAAAGGAGAAAAAAAATGAACACGATCGTCTCGACGGTCTTATTTTAGAAAAAACGGAAATCAATGGCGATCTAGATTCTCAAATTGATACTAAAGCTAAGAAACGAGATCTTCTTGATCGTGAAATATCCGCGAAAATACAAGAAGATGAAGATCTAGATTCTCATATGAACGAAAAATCTCAGGAATTAGATCGCCTTATAGATCTAATAGCGGAAAAAATTCAAACGAATAAAACTATAGACGTACAGATAAAGGAGAAAAAAAATGAACACAATCTTCTTGATGTGCAAATTTCAGAAAAAACTATAACTATTGATGATCTCAATTCCAGAATTAAAAGAAAAACTGATGAACATAATCTTCTCGAACTCGACGTTTCGGAAAAAATACAAACAATTAAAGACTTGCTTTCCGAAATATCAGTACTTACGAATGAATGTAGTCGTCTTGACGATCTTATTCGCAATAAGAAAGAAACATGTAATAATTTAGACTCGTCAATAAGTAGGAAAAGTGCGAAATGTACTATCCTTGACAATCAGATTTTCAAGAAATCTCAGACACTAAACGATGTAGATTCCCAAATTGAGAAAAAAATTGCTGAACGCGATGATCTTCTTCGCGATATATCGGTGTGTGAACATCGCAAGACTGCGCTAGTATCGGAAATTAAGCGTAAGGAAGAATCACGTGATCTTGTCGATCGTGAAACATCTGAAAAAATACAGGAAAAGAATGATCTAGATTCTCAAATAAATGAAAAATCTCAAGAATTACATCGTCTTGGAGATCTTATAGCGGAAAAAATTCAAACGACTGGAACTATAGACGTACAGATTAAAGAGAAAAATATTGAACACAATCGTCTTGACGGTCAAATTTCAGAAAAAAATAAAATTATTGATGAACTAAATTTGAGAATTAAGAAAAAAACCGTTGAACATGATCTCATCGACGACGACTTATCGGAAAAAATGCAAACAGTTAAAGACTTGCTTTCCCAAATATCAGATCTAACGAACGAATATCGTCGTATTGACGTGTCTTTCACTAATAAGATGGAAACACGGGAACATATAAATTCGCAAATAAAAAGGAAAAGTCAGGAATATACTCGCCTCAATAGTGATATAAACGAACGGCTTGAAGTATTGAAAAGGCTGAACAATTCAATTGATTCGAAGCTTCAACAAGGAACATCATCAGATTCGAAGAAAATATCGAATATAAAAGCAAAGCTGCGTAGCTTACGTTCTTTTACTCCCGGTTTAAGTTCTGAAGAAGAGCAAACTATAAATAGATATATTTCTTCTTTAAACATGTCACCGTACTACAGAAGTTCCAGCTCCGATCCCTTCAAAATCATAAATCTATGTCGATTGGGCATTAAAAGTCTCCGTTCCATCAACGACAATGATTCCAATTCACCGAAGTACCGCCAATTTGTCAACTTTATCGTACAAGAAGTGAAGGACGTGACGAGTTCCAGCAAAACCATAAATTTCAATGAAGATTCTATTATTTCATTGACTACATTTCTATCAATGTACATGCTTGTGTGTTCAACGAGCCAGTCTGACAATTTAAAGTATCATCAATTAATAATTCAACTGATTCCGACGATTCCATCTATTCCCATTCCAGAACTCACAAGCGGCAGTTCAGAGAAAGAATACAGTGCTATTCTTAATTTATCAACACCGCGATTATTGTCTAATTACATAAACAATTATCATGATTACATCTATGATATAAATAGCATTGAACTATCTAAATTAAATTCCAAGATAAATTCCGTTGATGGTATCGCATTCAGCGACCATATTCGACAAGATTCATCAGCCTTTGTTGTACACTCTGAAAGACATGTTCCCTACGTCAATTACAGTTTTTACCTTGAAAAAGTCGTCAATGTAATGAAATTTCCCGACTTATACGCCTCAGTATACTCGGTGCTTGACATACCCGGTAATTTCTATAAAGCCGTGAACAGAATAGTGACAACGATAATGCATCCTACAATCGAAGTATTACTACATGGTTTAAACGATAATTACGGTAAAATTAACTTAAAGTTTAACTGGTTAGATGTAAAAGGCCAAATAGGTTGCTATTTGATACCTTCCATTGGATTCGGAATATTCAAAACCCAACAGTTCATGTTTTCCTTACGAATTCCAATGCATAATATACCATTGAGTGTACTGTCATTTTGTCAAAAAGGCCGAGAACTCAGATGTAATAAATTTGTCACAAGTATATTAAATTTACGAAAAATTTACACAACTCATGAGGAGTATAGTAATTATAACGATTTCAATGATATCATACATGAAACTGGGTTACTCCTTTATCATCGTACTGCCATGAATACTTTCGAAAAACATGTGTACAGTAATATTGGACACAAAACTTTTCGCACAAATTACGTTGGACAATTAACAAAAGACAATCAAGTTTTGTTTTGGAAAAGATCTAATGACGCTATCTGCAGCAGTGAACAAAAAGGAAATTCTTACACGGTCACCGAAGTTGGAATGTTTACTTTTGATGGGTTAGAAGCTATATACATATTCTCTAGCGAGGAAAATTCTAACGCATTGTTGTTCAAGTGTGAAAACGACCTGAAAATGAATTACCAGGTTACAGACACCATACATTGTAAACAAATTGATAATAATATCCAAATCTTTTTGGAGAAAGACCGTCAATCTAGTTTTAAATGGTTTATGTCTACCAACAATACTATAACATCGCATAACTTGAAATTCGCAGATGGAACGCAGACATTTACGTACAATGGCTATGATTACGAAATTAAAAACATGGATTTTGACGAAACATATTTTACGGTAACACGCGGTAACAACAACAGCTCTAAGAAAGTTATATTGATTGGCAATAATTCTTCGCGACTCAACGATACCATTCATTACAACGGTAAAGATTACCGCCGAAATTCCAGAACAATGATGTACGAGAAAATTGATACAAATAAGCATTAATATTAAAACTGATTAAATTATTATTTCATTGAATTCATTTTTTTTTACCATAAGAACTGGAAGATTAATAAATCCAGTGAAAACTCCTTGTGATTATTATCTCACCTCAATTTGAAAGTCCCGATTCTTTTACTCGTAAAGATGAAGGCTTCGCAAGCAAAAATCAAAAAAAGCCGAAACAAACCAAATATTTCGGGACATTTAACGGATCAATCCACCCTCGCTTCAGTACGAGCGACTGCCAGCCTAGCATTTTATACTGAAGATCTATGGAGTCTAGGCAATAACGTTTCGCGATAATTCTAGGGTTCTTCGTACCGGTGGCCCGAGGCTCACGTCGATGACTTATGTTTTGGCTCAAGGTGCATTAAAACCGATCTCAGCCAACTATCTCAACTACGATCGTCATCTTTACTGCTAAATATTTTTTATTCCTGTGTCTCCCTCCTTGTTAAACGTGAGTCTAATACAATGTCACTTTGTTAAATTGCAGGTCACGTTCCCTCGATTCAACGAAAGCGCAACCTGAAAGTGATGTGATGCAAGAGAAATAAATTAACTAGACTACACCACGGCAATAAAGATAATTAGTATTTAATCTAACTAAAGCTGCATGAGAGTGTACAAAGAACGTCTCAAATTATCCGGTTGTTTTTTTTCGTGATGTGTGTGTGTACAATGTAGATGCATAGATGAAAGTCCTCGGATCTGGTGATACGTTTCCTGGATAACAAGCTCTCTGTATACGTATACACATCTACTGAGTCTGAATACTACCAGAGTTAGGACAGGTGCTACTGACGGCTTTGATCTTTTCTCTGCTGTGTACTACACGCGACGAACCATTTTGCCAAAAACATTATCGAAAGCATCCTCTCTCTCTTTTTATCTTCGAAATAAAATTAAAGAGATGTATTTTATTTTAACAAATTATTTTAATACAAAATTCGCAATTATTATCAAAAGAAGTCCACTCAGCAGCAGAAATGAATGTAGATTTTTTATTGGTTAGAACAGAAAAATTTCATCACTAATATCGAGAATTTCAATCGTTAAACGATTACAATACGTTTTTGCATATATTCAAAAGGATTTTCATAAGTTATAATATTCAATTGTTATTTAAAAAAGAAGTAGTAAAAGTACGAAATTCTAAACTAACCGAATACTAAGAATTACTGTAAAAAATTGACCACCAGACCATAATTATGATGAAAAAATAACAGGGAAGAATAATTATAAAAAGCGTAAACATCCTCTATGAAAGAGTGGCGATGCGAATGGACCTGAGATGTCACCCGTGAATTCCCAATGGCCTCAAAAGCTGTTGACGACAAATCGAGGGTTAAAATGCTATCGGTAAACAGTGGATCCTCAACCGATGTCTATCGTTGAGCTTGTCCGGGATTAGAACCCCAATTTGAGCGTTGTCTGTTGATCCCCTCTCATTCTCAGAGCGATTCAAACCCTGACCCTTCATCCTTCATCCTTCACCCATTACTCAATCCATGCATTAGCGAAATTTAATAACCAAACAGTGGAATAGTCGAATATAGTTAAATAGATAGATAGTAACTACTAGTTACTCGTGAGAGAAAACAATATAGATGTGGATCCTTCTACTATTATTCCCATAATTATTTAAAAATTCGAAATTCAGCTTTCTGCAAATGCTTCTTTGGGTTCTCGTGCATTTAAAATTATTCTGTTCTTTAGTCTTAAGTATCGGGCACAATGTTATCCTCAGTAAGACCTGTGCTGTGTGGGCAGAACCGAGATAAAGGGTTTCGCCGAAAAAATAAATAACTAAAACAAAGCATAGCCAGAACCAGAACCGAAAGAAGAACTAAACCAAACTCCAGAGTTATAGACTCCATGCTCCTCCAAGAGTGAGAGCTATCCATTTAGTAGAAAGTGAATGAGAGATTGAGATAAATATACTTTTAGGAGTTTTGCTTTCGTGTTCACTCTGGTCTACTCATCATCATCATCATCATCATCATCATCATCATCATTCGTTCTTACCAGGTTCCTAAAAATCCCGTAGATCACGATAATTGTGAGAACAATGCCGCGAGGAAATTTCACGCTAACTTCTCTATCCGGGTCATCCTCGATTCTTGTTTTGAGTTCCAAATCTTTCGATCTCCAGTTTTTAGCTACAGAAGAACAGAATTTATTGAAAATTTTCTGTTCAATAAATTTTCTCTTGAATCAAATTTATTTTTTTTTTTTTTTTTTTTTTTTATCAGTGCATGTATTAATACCAAGTTTTATTGTCCGAACCAAGAATATTCTCAAATTAAAAATACTTTCTTTTCGATGATGAAATGTCAATCGATAACTTTCATTTAAAAATCGAAAAAAAATTTTTTCCCAAAGTTAACTAAACGCCAAATTCTACATAACCCGTGGCAAATAGAACAACAAACAAAATCTTCCGTCTGTGCTTCCTTCTTGAAATATAATTATAGATGCCAATCTATTATTAGTATACATATATACTGAATACTTATGAACGGTAGAAAAGATATGTCGATTTTAGTAATCAATTAAGTCTTTAGTTTTTCGGCAGAAGATTTTTCGGATAGGTGATTCGTGACCGCAAGCGTAACAAGTTTAGCATTCCGTGACTAACTTGACTAATTTTTGACAACTAGTAACTCAAAATTGGTGGTAAAGAGTTTATTTATACTCAACTATATTATATATGAATTCTTTGTACCCCTCCGGCAGTGCCGAAATTCCCCGAAGGCGTTGCTCAAAGACGCCCTTAGGATACCATGTTATCAGAGGTCGTGGGAAAACCGCAAGAAATGGAAAAACTGCTATTTATATATAGTTTTTTAATTTTAAAGAAGAGTTGTCTTGTTCTTCGTCCGAAACTTAACGCATCTACGATGCTACAAAAATCACGTGTAATTACGGGGCATAAAAATAACCACGGGCTACGAGCCCTTAAACCGTCGGTGCCATGGCTCATGCCTAAAAAATTACCCGAGGTTGAAACGCGAACCAATACTCAAGTTATGTGATTTACCAAACGCACCCACGTATTTTTAACGAGAGATGGATTTTTAACCCACCTCCCCACGCATTTGTGAATTCCGTTTCGTTTGATGGTTTGCTTTGGATTTAACGAGTCCGAAAGAATTATCTGAGAGTTTAAAAATTGAGTGATGAAAATTGTTTTTCCGTGAGAAAAATATCACATCTGTCATTTTTTACTATTTTGATCGCGTACTTTGTCGCATATAAAACGGTGATTAGGAATATTGACCTGTGGTGGGGAGAAATATGAGAATAGTCCTATGGGATAACCACCGAGTGATATACATATTTTACGGTGGTATTATACGATGTCGAGAAAAGACGATACGATACAAATAAGGCTATTTGATATGCATATGTAAATATTGTGACCTAGCGTTACGAATCGAATGGTTTGATATCCACGCTCTTTATAACTGTATTTAAGCGTCATATGTATACCTAAAATAATAGAACAGGAATGACAATAATAAAAATAATAATATTATTGATAACTATGAATGAGAGTTTGGTTTCCTCGGAGTTTGGTATCTTGGATTATACGTACACGGATGATCCAGTTAACAGGATCAGGAAATTCGTGCGAACCAACAAGGGTTCATTAGTTTTGTATTTTTATCTCATCCTCTGGGAAAAGGGATTTTATTAGTTAAGAAGTAACTAAATTACGTATTCTTAGTTTTATTTATTATATTTTTTTTTCATAATTTAATTTTTTTTTTTTTTTCAATTACAGAAATGACAAGTTTGTGGAAAATTTCGTACAATTTTATTAATCGTAACCGAAAAAAAAATTTTTTTTATGACCATATGTGCTATGTATAATTTTTTTATAAATTTTTATGTCAACTAGAATTTTATATCAAACAAAAATTAGTTTATTAGTTGATTAAACTAAAAGATAATGTCAACTGAGCTTTTTAGAAAATTTTTAAAATTAATCTGTATTTTAAAACTTAACTCTCTTGTTAGGAATTGATTAAAAAAAAATTATTTGGACATTAAAAAAAATTTTTTTACGGATAAATTACAATTAATTACAAGAATTCAAACTAGATGTATACAATTTTAACACTAATAATTTTTTATAGGCCCAAAATGTCTAATGATAGTTGAAATCTTGTCTTTTTGATGATTTAGATGTAACCAAAAATAGAAAAAGTAAAAAAACTACTGTGAAATATAATAGTAGAATAATACATGAGCTTTTCTTAGCGGTAGAAAAAATAAGGCAGTGTATGAATATCTCCTGCCTTGAAAACTTGAAACTAAGCCAAGTGTGTTAAGATTATACTTGTACTTGATATGTGCAGCAATAGAAGGCAGTAGAAGGTAGTTATAGCGATACTTATAGTGATAGTTGGTACTATGAGCCAGCATGTTCTCGACTTTACGGTTAATGATTTGCAAACATCGCCCGTCGGCGTGCTTTACTCTTGTTACTGAGATGAGTTTTGAGCAAAGAAACCGTTACTTCCCAACAAGTTTTGCTGAAAAAAATTTAAAAACTCAAATGAGTCCGTCATTTATATTGTCCTATCTCATATCACAGTCTCTTTGATTTACTTCTCAGCTTCTTTTCTAGTTACTAGTTACTAGTTACTAGTTACTAGTTACTAGTTACTAGTTACTGGTCACAGTTTTTTCGCTCGATAACTATTTACTTCTTCCTATTATTATGATCTTTTATTTATTTTAATTTCGTACGTAGGCTGCGATGCAATCGATTCCATTGTCAAGTTTTTTTGAGGCGTGCAATTTCCATCCCATCTTTGAGAATTTTTTGTCAAACGGCCGAGGGTCCGTGTGCCGATTTTTGCCCTCCTCAGGACCAATCACCACCACCAAATGCCCCGAATAGTCAGTTAGGTAGCTTTTGAACGCTTCGCTGTTATTGAAATAGCAAAATAAAACCGCGTAATCCGCGGAAATATTTACAGGACTCTTTTTCGAGGTAAATATTATCTTGTTTAAATAAAATGACGGTGAATATTTACTTTGCCACCACGATTTGTCAATTTCTATTCCAATTACGTCGCAATCTGGAAATAAAATAGATTTTTTAATAATTAAAAAATTGAAATAGAAATTTTAAAAGTAAAATAATTAGCAGTAAAACTTTTAATTGAATGTTCGAAATAAAATTAAAAGCCAAAAGTTTTAATTGAATATTTTAGTGAAAAATAATAACTAGCTTTACTTAGTACTTACTGAGCAATTAACTTACTTAAATATTGTTGAATAATCCATTCCAAAAGGCCAGTCCCACAACCGACACTTACAATTTTCTTATACTTAAAATTATCTAATAAATCCCGAATCCACTGCAAATCATTAAATGTCGGCCAGACCCACATAAGCCTTTGCGCTTCATCGCACTCCGCGGAACCGCTCAATTCAATTATTTTTTCGTAATTTCCTTCCTCGTGTAATTTTGAAACTTTTTTTTCAAACTCACATTCCATTTTTTTAATTATATTTACTATGAAAATTTTTTTTTGATAAATTATTTATTATTAATAAATAATATTTAACTTTTACTAGCAATTAAAAAATCTGCGAGAACCTTCGGTGGTTTTAAATGCAAATGCTAATGACAATACAAGTTCAAAGTTAGTCTTTTTATAGACTGAGCTTCGGAACGTCATTAACGATTTACATCATCGCACATAAACTATTAATAAAGCGGAAAATGAGTAAATTAAAATAGTAATTATTTACACAGTATAAAAAAAAATATATCAAAATTTTGCAAAAAAATTAATGAACATAAATATTAATAAAAAAAATTATTTAGGGTAGTCTTATTAATAAATTTTATTACTTGTACAAAACCAGTCAATATTATAAACAATTAATGGCATTACAAAAAAAAATTATTTACTAATTAAACAAAAATAAATATCATAAAGTAATAATCACTTAATCTCAATTCTAAATACAGTCAATTAATCTTAAATCAATTAGTTACTTAACATAACACAAAAAATCTAGTAAATTTGTTAATTTACTTTAATTTAATTAACTTGAAGCGCGTAATGGACGTCATCGCTAGAGACATTGAGAAAGATTCTCTGGAGGATATCGCACCTTGGCTCATCGCAAATAATCAATCTGAAGGCACTCAGCCGGTTACAGATCCCCAGAGTCTGAGTTATATTAGGACTGGTAACACCTGAAGCATAAAAACAATTCTATTAGCACACATCAATAATTTTATAAATCTAAAGTCTAAAAAAAAATAAATAAAAAAAAAAAGCAACCTTCAAAGGAGCACAAAGCATCAAGTTGTTTATAAACATTAATAAAAGTTGTTTCTTCAACTCCAGTACGCGTGATTTCGGCGCAAACAGCCTGGAGAAAAACACGTTCCATTTCCGAGCATTGTTTGATAGCGCGTACTTTAACACTGGCAATCATCTCGGTGAGTGCTTCATTCACGTGCGAAATACCGACGACTTTAGAATCCTGGTGCTCGGCAATTTCAGTCGCGCGTCTGCAGATGTCCAACGCGCGTCTGGCATCTCCAGAAACGGCGGCTACCTTCCTGGCGACCAGCTGGATCGCGTCGCTCTTGAACGCGTCGGATTCGTTCAGCCTGGTTATCACGATCTCGTGGAGCTGCTTGAAATTGTACGGCTGGAAGGTCAGCCGCGTTAGACCCAATCGCGAGGTGACGCGACTCATCAGCACGCGCTCCGGAAGGTCCATGGTGTTCGCGATCGTAATCACGACCAACTGCGCCGTCGGCTGAGAAGGCCAATTCAGGAGGTTGTAGACCACATCCTGTCTCTTGTTACACAGGACATCCAGCTCGTCGATCACCAGCAGCGTGATGCAATCTTTCGACCTCTTGGAGTCTTTTCCGGTGAATCTTTTGTCTAGAGCCTTCTGGGCTTCTTCCCAGAGCGTTGTTTTACCGGTCAATTGCTTCTGGATTTGGACGTAGGCTTGTCGAGGTTCTGAAAGTTTCATTCCGTTTATTTCTACGCACTCGAATGCTGGAAGGCGGTTGTCGTGAGTTAGTTTTCTGAGGCACCGGATCACTTCGTTTACTGTAGCTGTTTTTCCTGTACCTAAAATTTTATAAAATAATTTTTTCTTTAATTAAATATTTAATTTTAGAAATATTAAATTAATTTCTTAATTTTCTTCTATAAAAAATATTATTAAAATTTTTTATTTAATTCTAATCATCCTAACCTGGGACCCCACTGATGTACATACACCCGCTGCTCCCATCGCTGATCTTCTTCTCTAAAAACTCAAAAATATCATTAAACTCTTGATCTCTGCAGGGCAAACTCTTCGGAACCGCCGAAACATGCAATTGTGCTCGAGCTTTCTCCAAGACAGTAACAGGTTTCGCGGGTCCAGCGCTTCTGGACTTCATGGACGGTGTCAGGAACTTCAAGCTCCTGGGCGTTCCTTTGGGAGTCGCTGGAGCTTTAGACACTCCCTTCTGAGTATTCAGAGTCTTGACCGACCTTGGAGTCAACAGAGTCCTGGAGCTACGGCGAGGCGTCGACTCTTCGGCGATTTTCTTCAGCCTCTTCGGAGTAGCAGGGGCTTTTTTCGACGGGGTCCTCAATTCTCTAAGCCGCGGTGTCTCGATTTCTTCCAGAGCTTTTTGAATCTCGTTGGTGGTAATCGAGCGAGCTCTGTCTTTTTTCCGGGCTGATGTCAGATCAAACATCTTCAGACTGTCGTCAGAATCACCAGACTCATTTTCTTTGTCCTCGGTGATTTTCAAGCTGGAAAGCCTTTCAGCGACGCTTGAAGTAACAACGGACCTGGTTTTGTATTTCGGACTGACTTTCTTTTTGGGAGTGCTTTTGTCAGGAGTTACTGAATCTCGGTACCTCCTTGCAGTGTTTATATTGTTTCTCAACGACGCTCTGCGCTTGGCGATCTCACATTTGTACTGGCTTTGCTCCGTTGACCTGCGAATTTTGACAATTATGCTTGCTTTTCTTGGAGTTTTTGGATCTTCCAGTTTTTTAGATTTTGAGGGACTTTTTGTGACTAAGCTTCGACTCCGGCTTCTGGTTTCTCGGACGTTTGCATTAGTCAAATCATCGTCTGAGCTGACATACGATGAATGTCTCTTCGGCGGCATTTTAATTATTATTAAATTATAAATCAGCTAGCTGATGAACTAAAAATTCTTTTTCATCGAAACTTTTACTATCTTTTTCTTGTTTGAGTCCAACTGATACCTTACCGCTGGTCCTAAAAAATAAAATTTGTTTATTAATTTTAAATTAAATAAAAATATTGGAAAAAACTACAAAAACAAACCAATTTTTATTTCTGGTGAACACAAATAATCAGAATCAGAACTATCAAAGCTGTCATCAAGTTTTTTTCGTTTATTATTCACGTTTTCAGAAGTTTCTTCGTTCAACAGCTTATCAATCACACTTTCGTCTAACGAACTGTTCAATTTTTCAATTTTACTTTTCTTTATTAATTTATTTTTATTTTCCTTCTCGGTACTTGCACAAGCACGCTCAGACATTTTTTTTCTCACTATTTCATTGCATTACTCATTATTTTAATATTTAAATATCTATTTTAATACAATAAAAATTTTTAACCAATTATTTTGAGGTATATTTGTAAATCTAACAACCAACAATAACCTCAATCTTTTTCGCGGGAATGTAACTGCTTATAAATATAAAAATGTATATATATAGACAAAATATGTTTAAAATGTATCAGTAGATGGTATTTTTATGAATTTCTTTGTTACCGACAAGTTTCATGAAAATGCGCCTAAAAGTGACATTTTAAATTTTGAATTTTCGCGCGCCAATACTGAACTGAACTCCGGTGCCAATTTTCAACTTGATGGCAGCCATTACATAAAAAAATAAAATACTTACGCTGAAATATTCTTCTTGATAAATAAATTAATTTCACAAATCACTGATCACAAAAAATATTTAATTATAATTTTATTTGAAATTAATTAAAAAAATCTTGTCAAATAAAATTAAATTTTCGCGGGCAAAAAAATGTAAAAATATTGCTAAAGTTAGCGAACATTTTTAATTTTTTTTTTGTAATTAAATTAGAAAAAAAAAATTTTTTTTTTAAATTTCGTTTTTATTTTTTTGTAATAATTTTTTCAATTTTTAAATGTCGGCTCTTAATTTTTGTAATGTAAAAAATAATTTTTGTTACTTTTGATAAATTAAATAAAATCCAACATGATGATTAATAAAAAAAAAAAAAATTTTTTACATTAACAAATCTTGGCAGAGAAATAATATGCAGAAAGGTGAAACACTTTCTGAATCTCCAAGTGTTTTATCAGCTAAAAATCATCACTTAACTGCTATTTCTCTATCAGACGATGCCAGATGAGTTGACGGGATTCGGCAACTTGTCACCGTTGAGCTGGAAGACATCTTGACAATACCCGCAGCACTGAACACTGAACTAATAACTTATAACTCACTTTTAAATAAATAATAACTCACTATATTTTACTTAATTATTACTGATAATTATTTAATTATTAAAGAATTAAAATAATGAAACTAACAATTTAAGAACAAGATAGGTACGCGATGTGCGGAAGTACGTCTTAACCGTTAGAAAACTGAGTTAGTAATGAAGGAACCGCTTTGTTCTTCCTCGCTACTCAAAATGGCGTCATGCGCGCTTCCCGCGCTCTGATTGGCTGGCGTTTTTCTCTTCCTAGTTCTTTTTAATAAATAAAAATGAAATTAAAAGTTTACAAATAAAAAATAATAAGCTCAAAATTAATAAAATGTTATTTTATTGTAATTAAATAACAAAAGTTTTTTAATTTAAATTTTATTTAATAAAAATTTTATTTTTATAATTTTAAAGAGCGCGCATGCGCAAAAAAAATCTGCCAAAATTCAAATTGGTGAAGTTATAAATTTTATTATGAAAAATAAATTTTTTTATAATTAATTACTTAATAATTAAATTTTTTTTATAATAATTTAATTATTAAAAAATTCTAAAAACAATTTATCATGTCTGTCAACTTCAATGTCATAAACGACAAGTAGTTTTCCTTTATTACCAACACTTTCCATGCCAGTACAACATCAATAAAATAACCTTTAAATCTGCAGGCTGTGTTTAGTTTATCAGCAAGAGTAGTGTATTTATAAACAAACAATTAATATTTACATTTAAAAATGGAGACATTGCTGGAGCAACAGCGTCGTTATCATGAGGAACGCGAACGCCTGATGGATGCGATGGTGAAGGAGCTGCTTCATAAAAAGCCAGGACACCGGGACAATGTTAATTCAGAGCACAGATTAAAAATGTTGCTCCAACAATATATGGAGTGTGCTATGCAATTGCAGGATTTGTACGAGGATAAGGATGGTCAACGTAAAGAAGAAGTAAATATATTTATTTATTTTATTATTTCATCAATAATTATTTTTATTTTATTGTAATAGTAATAAATAGCTACGATGCTGAAATTGAGAGACATTTGATAATTTTAAGAATTTTTTTTGACAAAAAAATTATAGCAAGAAAATTTTAATTAAAAATTTTATTTTTAGAACCTCTGAAAAATTATAAATAATTTTTTGTGCCTAGTTTATTTTTCAAGACAAATCAAAAAATTGTCAAGTGTCTGAAATTTTTGTTCTAGGCAAATAATTTTTCTTATTTTTAATAAATAGCCTTAAAATTAATTTTTAATATAATTAAAAATTTATTTTACTTTCAGGTTCAAGCTCTGTCAGGTCCAAATGAATTCTCCGAGTTTTACAACCGTCTAAAATCAATAAAAGACTTTTACCGACGCCACCCGAACGAGATCAGCGTTCCAATGTCAATAGAATTCGAAGAGCTGGCAAAAATGCGGGAGAATCCTACAGAAGAGCTCGCTAACTGGATAGAATTCACCGACGAAGAAGGCTACGGAAAATACCTAGATCTCCACGAGTGCTACGAAAAGTACATCAACTTAAAAGGTATCGAAAAAATTGACTACATCACGTACTTATCAACGTTTGACCACTTGTTCGACATCCCCCGGGAGCGTAAAAACGCGGACTACCGTCGTTACTTGGACGCTCTGCTGACTTACCTTTCAGACTACATAGAGCGTATCAAGCCTCTGCATAACTTGAACAATGACCTGGAGGAGGCGAGAAAGGAATTCGAGGTCCAGTGGGAACAAAACACATTTCCAGGCTGGCCGAAAGAAACTGGCAGTGCGTTGACCAACGTAGGCGCTCATTTAGATCTTTCAGCATTTTCTTCCTGGGAAGAACTGGCCTCTCTGGGGCTGGATCGTCTCAAGTCAGCGCTGATGGCTTTGGGGCTGAAGTGCGGAGGTACTTTAGAGGAACGCGCTCAGAGATTGTTCAGCACAAAAGGCGAGGCTTCGTTGGACCCGAATTTGTTGGCGAAGAGCAAAAATAAAAAAGCGGGCAAAGGAAAAGACGTGGTCAAGCAGAAGGAAGTCGCTTCTTTGGAGGCTCAGGTCTATCGCTTGGCTGAGATAGTCTCAACTCAGCGAGTGGCTACCAAGGAAAACGTCCAGCGAAAGCAGGCGAGAACTGAAGGAGAGCGCGGAGACTCCGATGCCGAAGCCAGTGCTTCTGAGTCCGAAGAAGAAGACGACAATGAAGTTCCGTACAATCCTAAAAATTTGCCTCTAGGGTGGGACGGAAAGCCCATTCCCTACTGGCTGTACAAATTACACGGACTGAACATCAGCTACAACTGCGAGATCTGCGGTAACTTCACTTACAAAGGTCCCAAGGCTTTTCAGAGGCACTTTGCTGAATGGAGACATGCTCACGGCATGAGGTGTCTCGGTATCCCCAACACTGCTCACTTCGCTAACGTTACTCAAATCGAGGACGCTCTTGCTCTCTGGGAGAAGCTCAAGGCTCAGAAACAGGCTGAACGGTGGCAGCCAGAGCAAGAAGAGGAATTTGAAGATTCACTTGGTAATGTTGTGAATAGAAAAACCTATGAAGATTTAAAACGTCAGGGTCTTTTATAATTATATATACATTGGATTTAAAATTGATCACAGTTATATTAAACTTTTAATAAAATACATTAATGAAAATAAGTTTAAATAATTGTAATATAAGTATATTAGCTTTTAGTTTACAAAAAAAAATGTTAATCTATACATTTACAACCTAATTAATTAATTAATTATTTATTATAAAATTATATTATAATTATTCTTATGTTAATAAATTTGAAAATTAAATTCAGTCAGCCCTTAATTGGGAGGTAGGTATTGATTGTCGTAGGGTGGTAAATTACTCTTCTGACAATCGCATTGTTGATTGGTGTTGCTTCCGTAGTTGTAAGGTTGGCTTTGTTTTGGATGTTGGTACCCAGAGGGTGCGAAAGGTCGCGGTTCTTGGGCAGGTACGAAAGGTAACTGGGCTGGCTTGTAAGGTTTTGGCTGTTGAGGTCGTGGGTATTGTTCTGATTGTTGGGCTGGAGCGTAGGGTTCGGGGTTCTGAGGTTGTTCGTAAGATTGTTCAGGTTGTTGAGGCGCGTAAGGTTCAGGGTTTGGAGGCTGTTCGTAAGATCGTTCAGGTTGTTGAGGAGTGTAAGGTTTAGGTTGTTCGTAAGATTGTTGAGGTATTTCTGGACCATAGGACTCAGGTGTCTGAGGTTGTTCATAAGATTGCTGAGGTTGGGAGGGTGAGTAAGGTTTAGGTTGCTCGTAGGGTTGTTGGGGTTGTTGAGATTGTTCGTAGGGTTTCTGAGGCTCGTAAAGCTGTTGAGGCTGTTGAGGAGCGTATGGTTCGGGTTTCTGGGGTTGTTCATAAGATTGCTGAGGCTGAGATGGAGTGTAAGGCTTAACTTGAGGTTCTGCGGGCACAGGTTTTTCCAACATGTATTTCACCCATGGAACATCAATCAAACCAAAAGTAGCCACTTGATTTGTTGGTAAACAGCCAGTGTCTTGATTGTAGACTCCTACGAGTTCGTAGGTTCCGTCTTCGCGCTCACAAGCCAGTGGACCGCCGATGTCTACTTGACACATGTTGTTTCTTTGTTGGTGCGCTTTCACACAGACCAATGAGTCGTCAAGTTCAATTTGGTTTTCAGCGTTTGATACACGTTGCCGGCATTGGTTTTCTTCTATTGCGTCTACTTCGATTGAGTGCATTATTGCTCCCGCTAAGTGAACTGAAAGTAAATTATTCCAAGTTTAATTTTATTATTCAATGAAGAAATAAATTAATTTTATTATTTACTGAAGAAATACATTTATTTTGTGAAATAAGCTAGTAAATTTATTTTTATATTTTTTTGCGCTATTTTGATAAAAAATTAAATAAAAATTTAAATTTTATATTTCTTGGCGCCATTTTGATAAAAAAATTAAAGTTTTACATTTTTTCGTGCCATTTTGATAAAAAATAAAAAAAAAATATAAATCCATAAAAATAATAACAAAAATAAAATTACCTTGCAAAATGTGTTTACCCCATCCGGTAGAGATACATTTAGCCCCGGGGCGAACATAAGACTGCTGAACATCCTCCTGCAAGCAAATAGGTCCGACATGTTGGTCGAGATGGATGTCGTGCTCGAGATAAAGGAACGCAACGTCGTGGGCAGCGCTGCCGGGTAAGTACCCAGGATGTGTCACAATAGCCTTAACTTTGACAATCTCGAACGGCAAAGGTTCTTCGTGTTTCAATTCGTAGCCTAATTTCCATTCTCCGGCTTTGACAGCAATATCGTGCGCTTGGTATCTGGAATAATCAATGTTACGTAAGTCCGGTTGTTCTTTTTCTAGAAAATGTCTTAATAAAAGAGAAGTGCGGTATAAATTAATGTATTAACGGGATGCTCTGAATTACGGGCACCAGTACTTATTCTTCTGATATAACATTATATATACATACCCATCGAAACAACGAGCCGCTGTGAGAACGGCATTCGGCGCCACAAATGCTCCCGAACAAAGGAGTTTCTTTTCCGGAGTGTAAAGTATCATTGCTTCCCATGGTATTTCACCGAATCCAACCTCTTCTTCTTTCAAATTGCTTGGTCGTTGTACCTTAACACATTGAATTACCAATTACTCATTGTCAGTATTATAATCTAATCACAATCACTAATCACATCTAAAGGTATCTATAGACACTTGACATAACCTAATTATGCTATTAATCATGATGAAACAAAGTATTATTTAGAATTTCAAGACAAAGCTTGTCAAAATTAATTTTTATATGATTTTAAATGATAATATTAAAGTTAGCCGACATTTTTAATTTCTTAATTTTTTTTCATTTATTAAATTATATTTTATATAATATTTTAGGTAAAAAATATTTTTAAAAAATTGGACTTATAGTTTTTAAATTTTTTCACAAGTTAGAATTTTTTTTTTTTTTGTAATAATTTTTCAATAAAAAAAAAAGTTCTAAAAATTATGAAAATAAATTCAGCAGATATTTAATAATTGTTTTAATAAATAAAATATGACAAAAAAAATTTTTTTTTTAATAATTTTTCAAAACAAATTTGTAAAAAAAAATTGTTTTTTAAAAATTCTATTTTTAATTTTTAAAAATTTCTCTGTCAATTTTTTTTTGCCATAATTTACTTGTTACAAAAATTCTTATAATGATTAAATATCTGCTAAATTAATTTTCATAAAAAAATTCTAATAATTTATTAATGTTGGCTAATTATATTTTCATGATATAAATCAAAAGAATTAAAAAAAAATTTTTTTTTTGTTTCAACATTATTAATAACTTATAAAAATAATTATAATTATGCAATAGCAAAAATCAACAATTGTTTGTGTTCAGGCTTATGTAAAGATCTTACAATTGTTATTTAAAAAAAAAAAATAATTATACATGTAATTGTTTGCTAATCAAGCCTGTTATTTAATTCGATTCTGGTATCGTTTGATGATTTAATCCGCTCAATTACGATTACATAATTATAATTATGATAAATATCAGATCTATCTTATCCTTATAAATTTTATTTTTGATCCACTTTTTTTTATTCTATTGTCCTTTAATTATATAAAAAATAAAAACTGAAAGTTATTACTTAATATTGAGTTAAAACTCGTGTTTTAAGATATATTTCAGGTATGAAAATATTTTCATTCATCGGAATGTTTCACTGATCTTAAAGTATAATTACTACATGGTATAAAATATTCAAAAACTCTTAAAATTCCCAATCGTAAAATTATTTATTAAATAGCATTAACTCTAAAACTTATTTTTCATCTTGATTACTTCCTTGTTTCAAAATAACTTGTTATTATAAATTTTTAAGTATAATAACTAATAAAAATGTTAATTTATTTCGTCGGATATTTTTTTTATAAAAGTTAATTATAAAAATTTATTTATTCTTATCAAAAGACGTCTTTCCGTAAATCCATTAAAACTATAAATAAAAACTAATCAAACTTATCTTGACAATTGTAAAAATTAAACTTAAATCCAATTACTCCTAGGACTTAAAAATACCTCAATTACACTAGTCTAATTCAATAAAAAAATCCTTAATAATTGCAAAAAAATAATTAAAAAAAAAAAAAAAAAAATTATCTAAATAAATTTCGTCATAAAAAAATCTTTATTACCAAAAATAAATTTTATTAATTAGTATTAATAATAACCTTGTAATCTATGAAAAACCTTCAAGTAATCTGAAGGATTTAGTCGTAAAAAATCTTTATTAACAAAATAAATTTCATTAATAATAATAATAATCATAAAAAAATGTTGAAAGTGTAAAATGTTGAATTAACTAATTTCCATGATAAAACAATTTTCTAAAGAACCGAGGCAGAGGTAGAGGTAGATTAATGGCATTGACCACTTACTGAGTTTTTAACACCGCAAGATCCGGCTGGTCGAGGTTGAACAACAACGGGGTTTGCGTTACTGGGTGATTCTACGAAATTGTTCTTATTGAAAGGTTTTGGGTAGGTCGGATAGTTGGGTACATTCGGGCGGATGATTGGCTGTTGGTTGATATTTTGAGGAATGGCGTTTGGAGCAGGAGCCTGGACGTTTTTGGTTGGAGTTCTTCCTTTGACTGGTGAAGAAGGAGCTGGACGCTTGACGCCAATCGGGGAGGTGGGAATTTGCCTGGGGTCGTTCAAGGGGAACCCTTGGTCGTCGAATCCTCCGGAGTAGTTGGCTGGCAAGTTGCCCGTAGGCCACGGGTCAACGTAGTTTGGGTCTCTGCAGCATTTTCCAATTTCTCCGTTGTTTGGGTTCTTGCAGTCCTGGATAAAAATTCAACAGGTTATGGTTATGGTTATGATCATCAAGTATAATCGGGTGATTTATCACTCTTAATTTATGCTAACTACTGGAGATATTACCAGCTGTGGGCGGGAGTCTTTAGATTTAAGTGTAAATTTAATAGAAGAAATCGACAAGGTGATATAATATTCAAATGAAATATTTATGAGTAGGGTAATTATTAGAAAGTAAATATAAATAATTATTTAACTTACACTCAAAGGTACACGGCGGATGAGTTGCTCTTCAGTTAAAGCCAAAGGCGAGGGATTCATCATACCGTCCATACCACAGAATTCTTCTTTGACGCAAACCAATGCTGCTGCGCAACCCAATTGAACGTGAGTTGGAACTGGTTCTGGTTTTCTTTCAACTGGTGGAGCTGGTGGTCTTGGAGTTACTCTTGTTGTTGGCTTTGGAGCTAGTAAAAAAAAAAAAGTAATAATAATAACAATCTATAATCTACTTCAGGATCAATTAAAAAATAATTTTTGAACAAAATTTTAAATTATTGTGGAATTAAAATGAAATACTAACTCGTTGAAAATTTAGTATAATCTGGAATTGGATCGTTAGGGTTCGGACTTGGATCGGGAGGCAAGTATCCATTGATAGCGTCACCATTGATTGGCTTCACGGGTTTCTGGTATTTTTGGTCGAAAAGTCCTCCAGTGAAGCCATCAGATCCGGCATTGGAATTTTCATTGACATTGATTGACTGTAAACCGTCACTACCTGCTGAGACTTGGTCGTAATTGCGCGACATAGTACAGCAGACTTCGCGACTTATGTCGCATTTTTGGTTCTGCAATTAATATTTTAAAATAATTTAAACTCATTAATTTAATTAAGCAAATCAACTTCTCAATCTTCGACATTTACTGACAAAAATTTAATTTTCTTTTGCATATTAATATAATTTATCAAAAATTAACAAAAAAAAATTTAATTAAAGCTCTATCCTCCATAAATCAAGTTGATCTCGACAAAATAAATTAAAAACAATTGATTTGAATAATTTATTTATTTAGAATTTATTGAGCAAATTTAAAAGTTCAAGGCACCTTGTGTTGACTTTAAAGTTATTTAATTCACGCGTATACACTTATTTATTTATTTATTTATTTAAATATATTAGTACTCGGATATTCGTATACTCGTTTATCATAAATAACTGCGTAATTTAGTCCATAGTGCGGGTGATTTTTATTTTTATTTATATTTTTTATGTCAGAAAAGATATTACAGATACAGCGGTGACATAACATCACTTTCGCCGATCTATCACACTTGCACGAGAGGGAAATATATACTTATAAACATAAATAACAAATAAGAAGAAGCAAGTAATCAGGACCTATAAAAACCCGATGTATAGGTGTGTAAAGTGTCGTACGATGTATTCCCGCAACAAACTCTCTTCAATTTCAATTTAAATTTGAATTTCAATTCATCTGTCTTCTCTTCATATTATATATCTTCCCCTTGCAATTTTTCTCCGATCGATTATACTATAATTCACTTTGTAAAGAAGTGTCAATTGTACTTATCGTTATATCATGCAGTGAGCTTTGTCAAATAAATGCAAGTCACTTATTATCATTTTTTTTTTTTAATTTTATGTCATTTGTCCGGGTGAAAATTTTTTATTATTATTAAAAATAATAATTATTATTATTATTTAATGATTAATAAAAGTCGGACATAGGAAGCGATAAATAATAAAGAAGATAATTAATATTATTGATGAGTTGACGAGAGTGTGCTGGAATGGTCTTAATACTTTAAATTAAAAACTTTCAAAATTGGGAAATCCCGGCCTTGGATTTAAAAACTCACAATTACAGCCATAGAAAATATAAATAATAAAAAAAAAAATAAAATAAAAAAGAAATCGTTGTCGGGATTAAATTATAGAGATTAGAAGAGTCAATCTCATATAAGTGAAGACGGACTGTACTTTTATAGACAGATTAAGTAAAACGGCCTTTTAAGCCAAACGTTGTACATTAATCGAATGAATAAGTTTATCTAGGCTGTACTGATGATAGAACTCGAGTGATTAATAAACCTGGGGATCCCGATTAAATTCCTGTTATTAAATTATTAAAGTAATTATGCTCAGTAGATGGATGGATCGATGAAAAATTGTTGGACTGGTTATTAAGTAAATAAATAATATTTTATGGACACATCGATCGTCTGTTATCCAGTGAAATTTTAAACTGGGTATTAAACCGTGTGAAAGTTTAATGCCCACCCTCGTTACGCGGGGCATTCGATTGTGCAATACGTTTATAACTTTTTAAATTATCTGATATTAAGTGATGATCTAATGGGTGATTTTTATGTTTATTTTTAACATTCCGGGTTATTATTTATTAATTATTAAATTTTTTAACAAGATATTTTAATGCGTAAAAATTTTCTCCTGTTAAAAAATTTTTTACTTAATAAATATTCATTTAAATAAAAATAAATTTAAGTGTGATATTTATTACTATACACAATTATGACATTAGTTATTTGAAAGGTATTTTTTTTCATCACATAAAAATCAAACCTAGTAATTTCTTTAACGAGCCATAAAAATAAAAAGTTTACCCAAAGACATACTTGACATTGAAAAAAAGAGAAAAAAAAATTAAATTACAAAATAGCTATAAAAAGTTAAATAAAAGTAAAACTTATATCTGTTGAGATATAATCCGTCAAATCAAAAGCTGCTTCTCCAAAGATTTATAGTCTCAGAAAATAATTACATATATTACTGTAAATTATAAATTATAAATAAAACTGATTGTTTACGACACCAGTAATTATGATTAACGATTACGTGATTCTATAAATTAAAAGGAATAAATAAAAGTTAAATAATAATTTGCAGCCTTTATATCATAATATTCTTTATGCTTTCAGTGAACCCGCGGAAGTGAAGGAGCTATTAATTACACCAAAAAATAAAATAATAATCATCAGATTAACTTACGTCTGAACGAACTTGGGAGAGTCCTTGCACGTTTGAGCTGACGCGCCCGTTGTTACAGAGGTGATGGGGAACACAGATCTGACCCTCGCCGCTGCAGGTCACTTCAAATCCGTTGGAGCTTTGCTGGTCCAGGAAGACGTTGTTTTTCGACGCCGTGGATACGTGGGGTAACTAATTAAAAATTTATTTATTTTTCAAAATTTTTTTTTTCAAATTTTTTTTGGAAATATTTATTTTCTTCTCTATAAAAATGAAAATAAAAACAAAAATTTACCTGGATGTCGTGAGACGGAACGTGGCCGGCTGCTGCATGAGCATAAGCACTAACTTGGGAGTTTCCGTTCAAAAATGGATTTGCTTTGAAGTGAGCATTTGCACTAGCACCGGCTTGAGCGTGAGTGTTAGCGTTAGCATTAACGTGAGCGTGAGCGTTGGCATGAGCGCTTGATCCGTGACCCTCGAAGGGGCTGTTGGGGCCCATCCACCACTTTTCAGAGTTTCCAGCCCCGTGGCCGGACTTCTCCTCGGTCTGTTGGTCCAGGAACTGAAACTGGTCGGCATTCTGTTGCTCGTATCCTTGGGAAAATGAATTGGCTGACGAAAATGCATTTGCGTTGCTCGAGGAGCCCACGTACGCGTTTGAGGAAGCTCCGGCTGATGCTGAAGCTGAAGAACTCGCGGAAGCTTGGCCAAACGAGTTCTTCTGCAGCCGTTGCCCGTAGCCGTCATCAGAAATCTTCGAGTACGGGCTCGCGGTTACGCTGACGAGCGCCAAACAAAGTAGGAACATTCTTCGTTTCATTTTTCGGAGTTTCCTTTGAAGAAATTTAAATTTACATTAATTTTTTAATTAAATTTATGATGAAATTTTTTGTAGAATTTAATCATTTTTTTAGAGTTCAATTTTTGAAGAAATTTTAATTTTTCTTTTAAAATTTATTAAAAAATTATTTTTTACAAGTAAAATAAAATTTTTAATACTTTAAAGAGTATTCCATAAAAAATCCACTAAAAATTTTTTTTTTTTGCAAAACTTTTAAAAATCACACCAACAAAAAACTTGAAATAAATTTTTCAAAAAAAAATTTCATCATAAAAAAAAATGAAAAAAATCCCGTTGGCAAAAAACTATCATTCAAACTCCCAAAACAAACCAATCAACATCGGAATTAATTAATATCAACAAACAAAAAAAAAAAAACAAAAATAAAAGTGTAATCACAAACAGGTCTCTAGCCACATAAGTACAAGCAGTACACCTTCAACTTGAACGTGACTACAATCACTCGTTACATCAGTCTAGACATAAAAAGACTATATAATAAATAATATATATTATATATTCTTCACATCATTACATATCACACACTGTCACTCAGCTTGTTCACTGGCCAATAATAAAATCAGATCCGAAAGAAGAAAAAAAAAAAAAAAATTAAAACTGTGATCAGATCTCTACTCACCTGACGTGTTTCCCTTAAAATCGGAACCACGTACTTGATTCTTAGAGAGAGTTCGTTTGACTGGCGACTCCTCCACATTGCGGGTTCTCTTATACCATAATCCTCCTCTTGATGCGTTGATCTCCCCACCTCCAACCTCGAAAAGATTTCATGGCATCTTTTACTTAGACCGTCGCCAGATCGGATAATCGAATCGAATTTTATCGAATCACGTATGTGTATTTGTATAAAGCTAAAGATGTTACATACGCACAACATTCTCAATTCGAAACTGTCCTTCGCTCGATCTTGGATTCTATTTAATTATAGAAGCTAGAGGAGGAAAAAAATAGTAAACGATTCTATCCATACACGGTGTCTCCTATCTTCTATTCCACATTTAATACATTATTTAAATCAAAATAACATCGATTGCTTAAATAAAATAAAAGTGTCTACTCTCTACTTTGATCGAATAAGTTTGCCTTCGATTTTTACCGCTTGCTTCACTTCTGAGGTTTTATTTAATTAATAATTAATTTTTCCAGTGAACATCTCTTCTCTAGTTTAGCATTCTCATTAGTCATTTATGGGATTAAATAATATAAATATATATTCCTGAGAGTTAAAACGCAACCTTGAGTACAACCTGGTCCAACCTGGACCTGGAGACTTGTAACCATAACATCAATAAATGTAAGACTGAATATATTAACGACAATCTAATTATCATTGACTTTTATTTAGTTTAAAAGTATAAACATATTAAAAATATACGCGTTTATATTTTTGTGTATAGGAATGCATGCTGGTAATTTTTATGTAATTATTCATGTGCCCCAAAAACACGCATTTTATTATTGAAATTAATTTAGGAATTTACTTTTCGAAATTCTTACACCCAATTACACGACTATTTTAATATTTTAATAATTACCGTCTGCTTATTTATATTACTTAATCGCGATTCGTGTGATTAAGATTTTAAAATACGGGTTTTATTGTTTTGTAGATTTTACCCTTGAATTTTTTTCATTTGCTTCTAGTGTAATTATATTTTTTGCGAGTACGAGTTTTTTCGGCAAATTTTTGTTAGATTGAGGCGACGGTGTTGAAAGAATTTTTTATTTTAATTTTTGTTTTTTGAGTTAATGATTTATTAAGTATTGGTAATAGCAGTGACGCGATTCGAGAAAAAATTTATTTATGCTGGAAATAGAGTTTTGGGTTTAAGTGACCAGAGGGAATTTCTTCTTTTTGGTACGGGCTTCTTGGAAGGTTTTTTGTGCCGAAAGTTGTAAATTTTGTCGGTATTCAGTCGTTGGAAATTTTTTAGAATTTTAAATTAGAAATTACAGTATTAAAGGGATATTTTTTGATTTGTATTTGAAAAAAAAAAATTTTAAAGAATTAGAGAATTTTTTATCACAAAAAAAAGTTAAAAGGATTTTTCTTTATTGACAAAAACAACAAAAGAAGTCAAAGTCTGTTAAGTTTGATAGTTATCAATTAGGAAATTATTTTACATAGATATAATTGTACTTTTTATCAATTATGATCTTCATACTTATTATTCTTGAAAAAAAAAATTGTGAAATATGTTTTGTTTTTATTTTTACTAATTTTTTGAAAAATATTCTACTTAAAATCATTAAAATTATTTTTTTTAATTTTGAGTAAAAATATATAAAAAAATTGATCTAATTTCAAACAATTTTTCTCAAAAACTAGATCTCAAAATTCTTCCTATTAATAAAAAAAAAAAAAAAAAAAAAAAAAAAAAACTTCCTAAATCCTAAAACATATAATTAAAACAATTTTGATAAACAAGCTATAAAAAAAATTTTTTAAGACCCCGAAAGAAAGCGGATCTGGGGCCATAAAACTCTAATTTGCAAACTCGTAAAAATCCTCACACTGAAAAAGCTAGTAAAGAAAAAATAAAAAAAATAAAAACAATCCTCATACGTATTGCGGAAATCTCAGGCTTCGACTATTTACAAGTTTTAACAAAAAACGGTCACGCAATCAGTGAAGAAATCTCATCCGGAACTAGCCAGTCAAGGGTTTAACAAACATCCATAAAGAACAATGATGCGGTGTTCGCGTTCCGATGACTCCATTCCATCCACTCCAAATGCAATGTGTACTGCAATGTTATATAGTGTAATATAACACTACAATTTACAATTAAAGGAGTCAAGGACACCCCGGTTGAGGATTCATACTAAATAAACGCATACTCTATATGTAATAATATCCGATCGAAGATTCTCGTCGAGGTCCAGCCGAACAATGGATCCGTTTGCTCAACAATTATTTTCATATTCATACTCTTGATTTTTATTTAAAAAAATTTTTCTTTTACAATCAAACAAACCATAAAGGATCAATTATCGCGAAGCGAGCGTGCCGGCGACAATTGATTTATGTTTAAATAATTATTCTTCTTCTTCTTCTTCTTCTTCTTATTCATTTAAATTAATGTTACGTGTGTAATAAATGAAACCGCAGTCTAGGTGAGTTCACCAATGCAGATCGGGAATCGAGTGTTATATTAGCATCTTATCTCCTTAGATGTAACAATTAGATCCGCGTGACGCAATCGCCGTAATAATGTCTCCCACACTGGGACTTAAATCAAAAGTTTAAAAAAAGGTAACCGATGTAATGAAATAAAAATAATTAAACGCTTTTGTTCATCTCGAGCTCGTGATGTTGATGCTCGAAGAATTTTAGAGTGTGGGCCGACAAAAACCTTGGCGGGCTTACCCACGTACCTCTTACATTTCTTCGCTTCATATTATGCTATTTTGCGGTGACTCTTTACCAATAGTGATTCACTCTTTAATCAATGACGTCGACGCAATGTCATCGAGATGACATGCGGGATTTACTAATTGTTAATTTATATTTATAAATATATATGTATTAAGTACTAATGTGGATGCCCGGTGGATATAAATCATATCGATGCAATCGATGACTAGTTCTCGCCTCAATCCCGAGTTTCAACCATTCAATTGAAGCTGTGTAGGAATAATATGTGAATAGAATCAAAAGATTCTCGAGAAGTTTATTTTGTTGTTTTGTTCGACAATATCTGTGTCAATTATTGTTGAGATCTTGTGCTAGCTATTGGATGTTACTTTTTTTTTTCTTTTTATTTTAATGCAAGGACGAGAAAAGATCCGCATTGAAGATTTTTTTATTACTTGTTTTATTTCTTGGTTGTATGGAGGAATTTTTGGTGGAATGTTTTAGATTTATAGAAAAAATGTATCTTTTTTTTTTTTTTTTTTTTTTTTTTTTTTAAAGGAAGAATTTAATAATTGTTCTTTATTTAGAGAATTTTTATTTTTAAAATTAATGTTTTATTTTTTATTTACGAATGAATCAATTTTAAAAATCAGTTACTATTTTTTGCTGAGATGAAAAATTAATTTCATTCATTTAAAAGCACTTAATTATTTTTTTTATCGATTTTAAAATTATGACAAAGCTTAAAAATATTTTTTTTACAAAAATTTTAATCTAAAAAAATTTTTAAAAATGTTTTGATTTAAATTTAATAAATAAAATTGATTAAATGTGAAACATATTAAAAAACAATTTTTTATGCAAATTAACAATCAAGATTTTCTTCATAAAATGATCCATCATTAATTATCAAGCAGGCATCACTTTGACAGGATAAGAAACACCTAAACTGAAATAAACAAGCCAATAATCAATTTTATACAAGCAATAAAACTAAATTTCAATTGTAAAATAATTTACTCATAAAACGGAAGTTTTTTAAAAACCCATTAAATAAAAACAGTCCATAAACATTAAAAAAAATTGTAGCCAACATTAAGGATAATTTGATTTTATTTTAGCAAAAATTTTCAGGGAATTAGTTATCATTTTTTGCTATAAGATAAAAATCAGGAAATTCCAAGATGTTTATTTATTTAAAAAAAAAAAAAAACATTTAAACTATCTAATCAAAAACGATAAAACAAACAAAGAATACATTAATAAAAGCCATATAAATTTTTAGCATAGATTACGTAAAGCTTTTCTAGCCATAAAACCAGCAAACAAAGCCCAAAAATTCGAGTTATACTGGGACGCGGTGTTAATCGTCTGTATAAAATAAAAATAAGTGCACCGCACCCAAAACTCTTGGTACTCTCTTCTTATAAACACAGAATCCTTCATCGTTACTTTCTCCGCAAATTCCGATACTCCATTTCGTGTTTGTCATATTACATACACACAATAAACAACAGGTAAGCTACGGGCAATTTTCCCATCCGGAGCCCGTTCCTTGCCTCAGAAATAAACAACCAAATTAATATTAAAAAAACTCGCTCTCTTACTCCGCCCTTCAACCATTATCCTCCACTTTTCCACGTGTTTGCAAAACAAAAACAAAAACAAAACGATTGCCTTACTTAACTCTTCAATAAAAATTAAACTCGACTCGCTGAAGTAGTAAAAAGCTCCAGATTTCATTCTAAAATCAAAATTGGTTATTTCTTCATATTATTTCCTTTTATTCAATATTTTTATTATTGTAGATATAATAGTTATTATCTCTTGTTATGGTCATTTAATTTCTCCCAATTAATTTTTTTTTTATCAATACATTAAATGTTAACAATAATTTTGAATTTTGTAAAAAAAAAATTTATCTTACTTAAAAAATTTCGTAAATAAATGACCAACTATTATAATTTTTATTTTTTTGAACGAAATTTCTATTTTATTTTATTGATATATTTTTTTTTGGAAAAATAAATAAAAAAATGAACAATAAAAAAAAAAGTTGATTATTACAATTTTAATAAATTTTACAAATTTTTTAGAAAATTGTGATTTTTAACTTTTTTTTTTAATTGTTCGTTTTTTTATGTACTTATCAAGAAAAAAAAAAAAAATAGAAATTTTGTCCAAAAACATGAAAGCCAAAATTTTTTCCGACTTTTGAAGGCAAAAAACCTATCAAAATCTTTATTTCTTTCTTCCACGCAATTTTTTATTAAAAATGGGCCATAAAAACAAGCAAAAAAAATTTTTATTATTTCTTCTTATAAAAATTGATAGAAAAAAATTTTTTTAACAATTTTATTGAATAAAATTTCATTTTATAAAAAAAAGAATTAAGATCTTATAATTCAAGAGAAAATTTGACTAAAAATATTTTAATCAAAGGATTTAGATCCTTGTAGATCCTCGAAACGTCGCACAAAATTACAATAAAAGATATAAAAGTCGGATAAGACCAATATTTATTCAGCAAAAATCTCACCTCATAATCAATTAGTAAAAATTCAGTACAATAACAAAAATAATAAAAATAATAATAATAAAGTAAAAAAATGTTACTTTACCTTTCACCTACTTGAGTCTAGCCTTGACGCAATGCTAATCCCATCAAAAATTTTAATTGATTATTTGTCAAAATAAATATTAAAATAGTAATAAGTATAATGAATAATTTAATTAATTATCTTCATTAAAAGAAAGTAACAAATATTTATGATCGTAAATTAGATGTTGTGGCCTTATAAGCGTCCTCGAACAACCTTGTCGAGACGAGTGTATTATATTAACAAGTAAAGAACCGAAGTATAAGTATAGTAAGAAGAAAATAAAAGAGAAGATAACCTGTAGCCTGCACATACACGGGCACCAGGTACAATGCACGCCAATAGCAATCATACGTGTACGGATATGTACTTAATACTTTAAATAAATATCCATTTTTAAATTAACGTATGAAAATTACTCGAGCAAATACACAAACACTCGATTTATTATTGAGTCATCCGCAACTGCAGCTTCTGATATACGCTGTGTTTAATGTTTATCTGATCTTATTACACAATATTCAATTTTTATTTTTATTTTTTATTATTATACCCACTTTGTTTGTTTGTGTACAAACAATGAGGCTTTACAACTGTACGAAGATCTTCATACTCAAGTACATTTAGCTACATGAGTTGACAAGGAAAATCCTCCAGCCCGCAATTCTTTATCTTCTTTATAGTTAATTGAGTTGTTTATCCAGATAAAATCTCTAGCAAAAAATGGTTAGCTAATTTTTTAATGAATATTTATTTTAAATACTCAGATTCTTCACTTTTATTTATTTCATTATATTTTTTATATCTCGTAAAAATTTCATAATTTTTAAAAATTAATTCATTTATTTTTTAAATCTTTAATTTTTCTTCCAAGAAATTAATTAAAAAATTTGACAATTTTTTACAAGTCGGGTCAACCCCATTTTAGGCCATAACAGGTGAAAAATTGACATTTTCAAATTTTTTTTTTTAATTTTTTGCCTTTAAAAGTTGGAAAAAATTTTGACCCATGTTTTTGGATAAAATTTCTATTTTTTTTTTTTTTTTTTTATTCATTTATTTTGCCAAAAAAAATATATCAATAAAATCAAATAGAAATTTCGCTCAAAAAAATGAAAATTAAATTAAATATTCACCAAGAATGTTTTTTTATAATTTTAAAACTTCAACATTGATTTTTTGCAGTCCTTATGCACATGTATAATTTAAATTTTTAAAAGCTCTCATTATCCCGTCACTCGATCAATATTTAGTAGTTTTTTTATTTCATCTTTGTATTAACATTTAAAATAATCGTTTGCTATAAATTAAAACTTACAGATCTAACAATTTATTACGATCCGATAATAATAATAAATAAAAAAATATGTATTTACGGATTTATGTGATTGATACTCACGTTAGTAATTTTTTATTAGCATTATAATTATCGAATCAGAATGAAAACCGGGAATTTCCGTGCTTATTACGAGCGACGACGACCACAATTTTATCGGACCGGAGATCATTGGTAGAATCCGGATACACTGAAGGTGGGCTTCTTTCGTTATATTATATTAATAACATTCATATTCAGTATTCAGTCACATGCCAGGTTCCCGATCTATTCCGTTCGAATCCGCAATGACGTCCTTATGACGCATTTCATTTTATTGGACTTAGTTATTCACAGTTCTCCAAAAAAATTCATTCCCCAAATATTTTATTTTATTTCTTCTGCTATGTTAAGTATGTGAGGCTAAAAAACTTTATTGCTCTTGCTCCAGCTCGACCTTTATTATTTATGTTATTAACATCATTATCACACTTATTATCTACTAAAATTGATGTTCGTTAAATATTTTAAACAGTAATTAAATTCTTATTTTTTCGATCTTTTATATGAATATTTATATTTTGTTTTATTATCAATCATAACATCAAAAATTGATACAAGTTTTTTGTAATACTAATTTTTGGTAATTAAAAACTTGGAAAAAAAATTTAATTTTGATAAATCATAAATATATTAACAATTAATTCTATTTTAATCAATCTTTAGTTTTATTGGTTTTTTTTTTTTTTTTTTTTTTAATTGCACTGTACTTTCTTAACTATTGACTTTTTTAAAGATATAAGCTCATCCCGATGTTACACTCATCAAGAGCTTTCATTTGAGTACCCACATGGATTTTTGATATATTATATCAATAATATATATTATATAAGATTATAAAAAATTATTTAAAAAAATGTAAACAAAATAATGTTTTGATTTAAATTTAATATTAACATTTTTTATAAACAAACTAAACTAATCAAATGAGAAACATATTAAAAATTAATTTTTTATTCAAATTACCAATCAAAATTTTCTTCATAAAATGATCCATCATTAATTATCAAGCAAACATCACTTTGACAGGATAATAAACACCTAAATTGAAATAAAAACTCCAATAATCAATTTTATATAAGTAAAGACAATAAATTTCAATTGTAAAATAATTTACTTAAAAAATGTAAGTTTTTTAAAAACCCATAAAATTGAAAGATGATAATTCAGTTAATTCATACATGATGAAATAATTGTTGATACTTAAGGTTACGATGATGGTAATGGTAATGGTAATGGGTAAGGGCGTAATGAAATAATGGAAAGAATTCCGGGGCCATGGGAGATATTGTAAGAATGAAATATGATGTTCACTTTGGCGTTACATTATTACTTAGGTTGCAACATTTTTATTTATAAATGTATAAATTATTGAGTGTGATGTGTAAGAGCGCGTGTGCGTGAGATACGTCAGCCGGCTACGCGAATAATCGCCCTATGCTAGTGTTATGTACATTGTGTATTGTGAATTTTATTTTATTTAGTCAGTGTCGGTGTGGTTTTTAGTCTCTGCTGTGTCAGAGACGCAGATTACCAGATTATTATGCTCAGATGCCCTTGTTCACCTCTTTGCTCGCTTATCCGATACTTTTAAACATCACCCGCTTTGAATTATGCGCGGGCGTATTTCCATTTTATTTTATTATCTCTGCATCCATTTTATCCATTTTGTCCATGTTGTTGTTGTTGTTGTTCTTCAAATAACGTATCAAATTATTTTTAGTTCGGGACCGTATAAGTCTTCAGAGGCTGCTGCAGCCCATAATTTTAGATTTTAGTTTATCGTTTAATTGTTTTTCTTTTCTCTAATTTATCGCCAATCCAAGTGGACTCGTTTTTATGGATTTTTATCATTCTTTCATTTATTCTCGCATTTATTATTCAGACTTTGTTATTATTTCAAATTTATTCTAAAAACTTAAAAAAAAAATCTAAGTAACAAAATTTTATTTAAAATTAATTTTTTGATAAATAGCACTGTCATTTTTTACAAAATAATCTTTGATTAAATTAAAAGAAAAAATTTAATTTATTTTTAGTCAAAGAAGAAATTATCAATTTTTATTTAATTTTATTGAAATTAAAAAAAATTTTTTTAACAATCAATAAATCTAAAAAGGAAAAAAATTAAATTAATTTTTGATAAAAAAAGAAATGCACTTAAGAAAAATTTTTCGATTGTTTTTTTAAAAATAATAATTTAAAAATATTGAATAAAATCAATAAAATAAATAATTGTAACGAAAAATCATAAGTTTAAAAGTCAAGGAACAGAATCTTTAATATAAATAATAAATGATTAAATAATAATCGCTAATAAATAAAATAAAAATAATCTTTATTTATAAATTGTTTGCAAAAGCGACACAAGGCATTGACAGATAATTTTTAATACCTCTTACCATCAATATTAATCCTGCTTTCTAAACATTACCAATTACCGATTAGGGATTGCATGATTACGATTTAATAAACAATTATTTTTTTCATTAAAAAAAAAAGTACACTAATTACTGGGTAAGTGACCGAAAAAACTGAGAGTAAGAGCGTTAGATTGATTATTGAAAAGGTTCGCGGCATAATTATAATTTGGCGGTTAATGAATGCTCGAGAGTGTGTGTGTTTTAAAGGTGAACCCATTAAATTTAACGTGTACCTTCGGAGGCTCCTCAATGTCGCTCCTCAATTGCTTGTTACGCGAGAGCGTTGTCTGAAAATTTCTCTCCGGATACTGGGACTTTCACCTGAGTCTGGAGTAGACCCAATACAAGCTCCTGGTCGCTCGCCCTCGTCGTTAAGATCCACTTGAGGTGTCAGATTTTATTTATTTTTTATTTTTAAATCGCTTTTAATTACCAGCTAACTTACCTTCTTTTTTTCTAATCCATTTTCGATCTAGCCTCATGATTAGTTTTGACTATTGATTGATTGCTTTTTTTATAGGTTATCATTTTTTACTCGAAATCAATTATACATTTTTTTATTTAATCAATCATTTTTTTTCTGGCGGTCAAAAAATTATTTAATAATTTTTTTTTTTTGTCAATTAAATATTTATAAAAAATTTTTTATAAATAAATTAATTAATTTTTTTTTCTTTGTTAATTTAAAAATATTTAAAACAATCGATTATTTCTTTTAATTTTTGATAAAATTCAGAAAATTAAAATTTTTTACACAACATTAAATAAATAAAATAATAAATTCAAATTTTTTACAAAAAAATCAATTAATTACAATTTTTTTTTGCTAATTTAAAAATTTTTTAAATATTTTTAACTAAAAAGAAATTATTTAAAACAATCGGCCCTTTCTCTAAATTTAAAATAATTTTTTGCACAACACAAAATTTTATTACAAGCCATAAATTAAAAAAATTTACAACATGAAATAATAACCCATAAATAATGAATAACAAATTAAACCGCGCCATGATCTTCATAGCAAAATAATTTGTTTACACCAAGTACAATTAAATAAATTCTTCGACTTAATAATTTCTCAATTATTAGTTAATTCTATTGAGAAAGGTTGTTAAAAATAAATTTAATGTACTATCTCCTGAGTAAGAGAAGAGATGATTACATTATAAAAGTGCCTCTTCTAGCTGTATAGACTGAAGAAGTTGTAGAGTGTATCGGGCCGACAGTAGATAATCCAAAGGGCACCAATTAGCATAATGGTAATGAAAATGAAAACTATAAACAAAATTCGTGTGAAATGTGTTGGATCGGATAAATATTAATTTTGTGTGAAGACCGGGTAGATTTTTCCATAAATTCAATCGCTTTTTTACATTTATTTGATATTTGTTTGCTCAAGGCGATTAGAGTAATGAAAGACTGAGAGATTTCGTGTTATTGTGTGATGTATGATGTCTTACTGAGAAATTATAAGATAATATAATATGTAGGCAAAGAGCAATCTCTTTGGGATGTGCTGAGTGAATGGAGCATCTCTTTTTCTCTTAATTTGATGAGATGACGCTTCAGCAGACGTTCAGGATACGATCGAAGATGAGTTATTCTCGGTTATATTAGTACAGATGTTTATGGCTTTTCTGATTCAGACTCCGGAGACCAGTTGGTATGTCGAGTGTGGAAATGTTAAACTTGAAGTCCCTGTTCAAGGTTGGCCGCAATAAAAGGAGCTCTTCTAAATTTAGACTTGTCCGTTTACGTTGTCCACGTAACCACGCTCGTGCCTGTACAGGCATTTTATTTCATTGTGATCGTGAGTGGGATCCTGTACAGGTACGAAGATATTATATTATGTGGAAGTTAAATTGATGGTAATAATAATAATGGTGAAATTTGTCGAGGAAGGGCGACCGGTCTCCATTCAAAAAATATTTTTTTTTCTTCCTTGCTGGAAATTTTATAAATTAACAGACTTTTTGGTCTTTTTGATTACTATCACAGATTATTTTTTTTGTTTATTAATTTTAAGCTTTTCGACTCATTAATTATTGTTTTTTTTTTTTTTTTTTTTTTTTTTTTTTTGGTGAGGAAATTTATCGGGTTGTCAGTATGCTAAGTTGGTATTTTTTAGTTCGAAAGAAGGATAGAGTTAATGAGGCTAAAAGCTTCTGGTTTTTTTTTGTAAAAGAAAACTGATAAGTTTTTAAATTCGCTTAATTATTTCAGATTTGAATTAATTACTTGTTAAATTTTTTATTTTTTAAAAATTATTTTTTTTTAGTTAATATTGTTTCTGGAAAAAAAAAATACTTGTTAATTTATTTTTTTATGCTGTTCGAACAAAATATTATGATAATAAAATTAACTGATAATTGTTAGATTTTTATGACAAAAATTTCATATTTAAAAATTTTTTATATAATCTTAGAAATTATTAAATTTATATTGATTTAAAAATCATAAATGATTAGAAAAATTTACACTTTTTACAATGAACTAAAATATTATTGATACACTGTATTTAAAAAAAATACAGTTCAATTTAACAAAAGTCATGATTTAATAAAGCAAAATTTTATTTATTTATTTTAGTTGCTAGTTATTATAAATTCACACTTAGAATATTTTTTCACAATATAATTTGTTATAAAAATCATAAAAATTATCTCAAAATAAAAAATATTTATTAATAATTTCAAAATACACAATATTTACTGAAACAATTTACAATAAACTCCAAATTTATATTTCAATTTGATCAGCATAATAAAAATTGATTTTTCTAATTTAATTTTAAAATAATTATTATGATTGATCTGAAAAAAAAAATATCAAGACCACTTACTGTCAAACTGAGCATATATTTTACAAAACAGTCCTATGTACATGTATTTTTTTACAAACCCGGAATTAAATAATAAATTACTCCTACTTAATGTGAGTCTTCGCGAGTTCTTCTATTTGTTTAATCTTAACTTCCCGGTCTTCGCCCTCGAGGTCCATAGAATCTTTCATATAAACTCTGAGCTGCTTAACCATCATGTCATCCTTGGCAAATCGATACCGACAGACTGAGAAATATACCAGGGTGACTCCAAAAGTCGAGCCTATGGCCACGTGAGAAGCCAGAGGCGTTCTGCTGGTGAACATAAACGTCAGAATTCCACACCCGAACCCGCTGTAAATTCCGTACAACCAACTGCTCCGAAAGCATGGGATTTTCGCAACATCTCTGCCGAATATTATTAGATTCTTCTTGTTAGTTGTCACAGTTGCAGTGTCTGTTGCTTCTTCCATTTTTTTATTTATTTATTTCCTGAGAAATTTATAAAAATTAAATCAGCTGACATTTGAAAATTTTTAGAATGTTTTTTATTATAAATAATTAAAAGGAAAAATTTGACATGTAGAAAATTTTTTAAATTTCAAGTGCAATTTTTACTTTTAATTTTTTATTGATTAAAAGAATAAAAATTTTTAAATGCCTGCTAATTTTAGGATGATAAAAAATTCATTTTTTTAAATTTAGTTTTTATAAGTTTGTAAATTTACTTACCAGGCAATTTATTTACAGACTAGTGATTGCACAGGTTAGAACAATTGTTATTGTTCAACATAACCTAATATTTAAAAATGGCGCGGAATATTTGAAACTGAAATTGAGAGACATGTGATAATTTAAATGAAAATAAAGTTAGCTGATATTTCAAAATTTTTTATTGAAAAAATTTCAATTAAATAATTAAAAAAAAAAACTTTACTCAATAATTTTATTCTTAAAAAATAAAATACTATTGTTTTACAAACTTTATTCAATGATAACTTTATTTAATTAAATATAATTTATATATCTATATGCAGTGAAAAAAATTTTTTTTAGTTTATTAAATTATTTTATTGGAGTACAGAATAAAATGTTATTAAACAAAAAAAACAGATTGAATAGAGATTTTTAAAAGCGCTTCAAAACTTTTAATGTAAATGAAAGAAAAATTTTATTAAAAATTTAATCTTTAGACGCTCTAAAAAATTGTTAATGCAATTTTTTAATAATAATTTTCTAAATCTAATTTATTTTTAAAGAAAAAATAAAAAATTGTCAATTATCTGATTATTGACTAACTACTTAATGCTAACATAGATGAATAAATATTATCATTTATTTTTGTTTAATTGAAAATTATTTTAAAAGGATTAGAATGAAATTTTTATAATAAATATGAAGAATAAAAAAAAATTTAATTAATTTCAGATATTTATTGAATACAAAGTACTTTATATACCGAAAAATTCATTATTTATAATTTGAATCGTAAATTTTCATAATTATATTAGAAAAAATAATAATAATAATGATAATAGCAGAAAAGTAGAAAAAATGATAAATTGATAGTGGATCCACTTGGTGCAATAGCTTCTCAAATAAAATTAGCTTCTTATGCTTGAAGTTTGTAGACACGAGTACAGACGATGTCGTCTACTTTCATGATCTGAAAAAAATAAAACAAACATTACTATAAGCAATTTTGTTTTTAATAAAAAAAATAGCAATTGATATAAAAAAAAAAATAGTAATAAATTTTATGTAAACTCGCTAGTCTCATGTTCATTATTTTTATATCAAGTAGATTGATATAAATCTCACGCGATATTCTACAAATTTTTTTTCAATGCAATATAATACTTCTCAAATATATTTTTTTTGTTAAAATTACCGCCTGAAAAATATAACACACAAAATTTCTCTTCCTAATCTAATCTTTTTTTACTACACTAATTAGAGCTTAACAGCTTGACGCTAAAATAAAATGATAAGAAAAATTTAATCAAAAATTTTATCACAAAAAATACTTAAAGTATAATTAAATTACAAAAAAAAATGGTAATTATTTACAAGTGGGGTCTCCACTATTTTAATTTTCATTTTTTTTAATAAAATTTCTATTTGAATTTATCTATACATTTTTTTTTTGAAAAATGCATAAAAAAATTAATTTAAAAAAAAAAAAAATTGATTATCACAATTTTACAAATTTTCAAAAAAAAATAAAATAGAAATTTTATCCAAAAATATAAGAGCCAAAATTTAAAAAAATTTTTCAAGGCAAAAAAGCTATCGAAATCTTAATTTTTTTTTTATCATAAATATGAAAAAAAAAAATGTTAATTTTTTACCTCGAAAAATCGGGTGGACCCCACTTGTGCATAATTACCACAAAAATTCCAGACCGCTGGTCTGTGGGTAAGATGGACAATTTAAATTTCAAGGGTACTTGGAATAGAACCCAAGTTTAAAATTAGCGAGTATTGAGCTTGTATAATAAAAGTATTGAGTCCTTAAAATAAACATTAAGTGAATAATTGAATCATGGTGACTAATTCGCTCAATCAACTTTGATCAAGTAAAAAACTCGACACGACATTACATTACTTTATTGCGAGTCGTTATCCCTTCTTTTTTTCAGCTGATACTTTAGAAATATTATATTTTATAACAATAATAGATTTAAAAAGAGTTTTATAGCCGGTCCTTTGACCAATCATAAGAAATTACCCGTATAATTAAAGGGCCAAGTACTTCCTAATAATAACAATTAAATAAGTATATAAATTAAATGTCATTGAATATCCGTCTGGAGGATTATTTTTTCTTCTTTTAGCGAATCAAACTGAAGTCTAATTTTGTAGCACGGTGTGTCGTAAAATAAAAAAAATAAAATGATGTGTGGTAATAACGCTACAAAGTGTTGGTTAATAGGTACTAACAGCAGTCATTTCCGTAGGAGTGAACTCTCGTTCAATGATTGTATCTTTTTCTCCCTTTTGAATGTGACTCATTTTATTGCCATCTAAAGTTATGACACTCTTAACTTTGCGGCCATCCGGTGTCTCCTCGTCAAATTCCTCCCCGAGCTTGAACTTAACTTCAGAGGTCTTGAATGTACTTGTTGTCTTCAGAGTGTACAAGTCGTTGTCGTCTTTGGTCAGCTCGACAATTGGGCTCACACTTGCTCCCATTTTGCGGGTCACCAGGCCGACACCTAAAAATTATAAATTCATATCTTAGAATTAATTTTATTTTATGTTTATGCATACAGCTCATTTATAGACTGCTTATTATATTTATATGACTTCTATTGCTGGTCTAATTTATGAGGCAAGGATTAAATGTCACTTTTTATAAGTCAAATTAATTGAGCTTTTAATTTGTTAATTTAATTTTTTTTATTAGATTTATTGAAAAGAAAAAATCTTTTTGATGATTAAAAAAAATTTTTAAATTCATTTTTTTTTTAAATAATTATAATATATAAATAAATATATAATAAATAAAAAAAATTAATAAAAAAAAAATTTCAATGTTTAATTTTATTGATTTACAACCATTAATTTTTTTTTGTAAAAAAAAAATATTGATCATTAAAATGATTGAATATTTAATAATAAAATTTTTAAACAGTTGCTTTAAAACAATAACATTAATTAATTTATTAAAGAAGAAATATCAATGAAAATTCACGAAGAAGAAAGTGATAAAAAGAGAAATAATAAATTTTCAATGTTAAATCAATAAAGTGAACTCTTAACTCGAATAAAAAAGATTAGAGTATGGACTTTGACCTCTAAAATAATTATCAATCAACGAGTTATCTCAATACAAGTATTTATCTTTAACTTTCTTTTTATCGCAATAAAATGTTTTTTCATTTCAAAAAAATGAAAAAAATAACGCTAATAAATTAGTTAATATTAAGTACAAGTGAAAGTACTTTTGTCGATAACTCATGTATTTAATTAACGATAAAATTTAAAAGCTGAATCAATTATATTTTAGTGACTGCACAAATTATTAAAATGAAATAAAAATAATATGGTGATATTATTTTACAACTAACGGAATCTTGTTATGACAATTATGTAAAATCTCAAACTCGTAATGATAATATTTGATTCTGGACGAAAACATTTTGTTGTATAATAGATGATAACTTTATTGTCGATAAATTGTTAAGAAATCCCGGGGATGAGACACATTCTGAACAGTAAAAGTCATTCATGCAATAAACGTTGAAACGTTAATAATAAGCTGTAGCCAATTTTCGCACATAATGATAGCGTGTCATGAGCAAGCATTTGCGATTCCCGCCCAGTTAAGTCTCTAATATTACTTTTATTATCATTATGAACATCATACAGTGTTTGCTCACTGTAAATGTCTAGATAATAATAATAAAATTGCTGGATTGTAAACAATGATATCAAATTTATCTTTAATTTTTTTTTTTTTTTTTATTAAATGTGAACAAATCTTGATTTAATTTTTTCGCGTGTGAATTAACTATTGATTTTTCCGGCAAATTATTATTATTATGTTTTCTTCCTGCACTGCAGTATAGTGTGTCTTTTTTTACTACAAAAAAAAAAATTAATTAAATAAATTAAATAAATTTTTTTTAATAAACTACTTACTAAATAAAAATAAAAAAATTTTCAATTCAACAAAAAAATATAAAATTGCCATTTAAAATTCATTAAAATCTTTTAATAATTTTTTAAATTGCAAATTAGTCAGATTAACTTCCTGAAAAAAATTTTTTTTTGTAATTTAAAATCACAAATAAAAATAATAAATCCATTTGAAATAATTTAACATATTAAATGACAAATAATAATAATAATAATAATAATAATAAATTTACCGAAATTTTTTTTTTGCGGATAAGAAATTTAAACTAGACAAATATAAAAATAAAATAAGCCTTTATAGATAATTAATACAAAGCAAATAAATTAAAAAGATATAAAAAAAAAAATTATAAATATATATCTATATATATTTATAATCCTGCCCGGTCATCACTAAAACACCTGGGTAATTACAGTAATTAGAATAAATAATACGATCTGTCTCAAGTAATAACTGAAAACGCCACTCCTATTTTTGACAATTAAGTTAATAATCAAAAACTAATTTTTAGCGCCTGTAATAAAGATAAAAAATTACAAAAAATTAATTACATTCTACACTTTGATATTTTATATTTTTTAAAAAAAAAAAAAAAAAAAAAAAAAGCCGGTACTCACCCAACGCCTTCATCATTTCGTCAAACTTGTCGCTGCTAAAAAGCTTGTATTTTTTTCCCAAAAATTCTGCCATCACTCTAGATTTATTTAACTATTTTTTAGTCTGTTAAAAAATAAAAAAATTAATTAGTATGTGGAATAAAAATTGTAAATTTTAAGATTTTTACTTTAAGGGTCGGACTAGATGCTTTCTGGACTGAATCGTAGCGACTACTGAGACATTATCATTTATATTGCCTGTGAGACCCCAAGCTCAATGTTCAATGCACAATTTGGTCTATGTATTGTCCACATATATATATATGTGTACATACATGCCTCAGGATTTAGTGTTGAAGCCGGTAAAAACGATCACCCACATGCTATCCTATTTCCCATACAATAAATCCTACTCTGCTCCAATTTATACTAAATCGCATGATATTATTATATATATTTTATACTTAATTCATCATTGAGCTAAATTTACATTACATTCACATTTAAAATATATATAACGAAGAATTTATTCAGATATTTTTTATTTACTATAATTATTATTTTATAACCGTGGTATCAAATAATCAATAGCGTCGGGCGTAATGCAAATAAAACTTCGAAATATTTATTATAAAAAACATATTTGCATAAGTATTTTGAAATACTGAATAAATTATTTTTTGTATCAAACTATATTTATATTTTTGTATATATGGTTATTTTATCGGAAGAAAAATTGTTGGGAAAAATTAATCTTTAAATTTAAAGACAGCTCCTAATTTTTTTTTATTTTTATAACAAAATTTTAAATCTAGAAATTTTTTTTAATTGATGTGGAAATTTTTTAAAAATATTTTTTTTTAATCAATTTGTAATTAAAATAAAAAAAAATTCAATGAAATTTTTTAGACATTAATTTTTTTTTTTATGATAAAATTTTAAATCTAGAATTTTTTTTTAAATTATTGTGGAAATTTAAAAAAAATTTTTTTCTTTTGATTAAATTATTAAAAAAATTAAATAAGATTAAGTAGAATTTTTTATCCCAAAAAAATTCATTCTTTGGGTTTGTTAAAGATATAAGAATGCTACTTTTAAAACCTGTACCGCAACAGACGTGGCAACAGGGTGTAAAAAGTGTTAGTTACATGTATATTGTATGTGAAAAGGATATCATATATGTGTAAAGTTACGCAGCGGACCCGCAACCGCACTTCCAGACTGGCAACAATGTAAATTTTGAAATTTGTGATTTTCTGGATTAGCATCCTCATATTTCAATCTAAAGATTTATTCCGACGAGAATTTTTAAATTGCGGCTTACTAATTTTTGAAATTAAGACATTATTAAAATTTTAAATTATATTAAATGAACGTAATTAAGTATTTAATTTTACATTGGCTCTTTACTTTATTTTGATATTTTTTATTTATTAATTTTATTTGTAAAATTAATTTAGAAACCGACTTTGGTGTAAATATTTTAGCTCAGATGGCAGCGTTTGATGGAGAAGAAATAAATGCAATGTTTCTTTTTTATCTACCGTTCTTTGATACTGAATTAAGGCATCAGAGAGCAGCTGGCTGAAATTCGAAATTGAAAAAAAAAATTTGGAGACTGTCCAGAAAAAATTACAAGTCTTAAAAATAATTAAATGATTTGCATAAATTAATTATTTTAATTACATTTCAAGGATTTTTTAAAAAAAATTGGATGACAGTCAATAAAACAATTACTCCATTGTTTTGGATGTTTTATAAATTTCATAAATAATTATGTCTTGTCAGCAAATTGCTAAGAAGTTATTTCTAAATAATAAACAAAGTAAATTTGCTGGTAATTTTTTTAATGCAAAAATTTTTATTTAAATATTTATACCGCATACGCATAAACAAAATTAGAGATACACAAAGAACAGAATAATAAGGCTACAAGTTAAAAAAGAAGCTGATCAGCAGCTTGCAGCCCTATTGAGCTCTCTTCTTTCCTCTAATTCTCTTCTTACATATATGTATCATTACAGGTATAATACACAAGATACAAGAAAGGAGGATCTTCGGTTTAGGTTGCTGTTGCTCCACGGACCAGCAATCTCTGGATTCGGAGTACGGAGGAACGTCCACCAGCTGCTTATCCGGTCAATTTATTTTTTTTTTTAACATAAACAATTTAAAAAAAATTTTTTTTTAATTTTCCCTCCAATTTAGTAAAAAAAAAAAAAATACTATGACATTAAAATTAGCAGCACAAATAAATAATGGCAAAAAAATTGACATCTAGAAAATTAAAAAAGTAAAAAATGCAATTTTTCAGAATTAATTTTTTGGAGCAAATTTATTTAATTTAAAAAAAAAAAAAAAAAAACATTTATAACTTTAATGTCATTTTTCATAAATGAAGTTAGCTGACATTTAAAAATTTTTATAATTTTTTTTATTGAAAAAATTATTACAAAAAAATAAAAAAAAATTTTAATTGTAAAAAACTTAAAAAACAATGCGTGAAATTTTTAAAAAATTTTTTTTAGTTCTAATTTAATAATAAAAAAAAAATTAACTTAGCATATATTTGATAATTTTAAGAATTTTTGAAACAAATAAATTATAGCAAAAAAAAAATTTTTTTTTAAATTGACATTTAGAAATTAAAAAATACTACAAATCCAATTTTTTAAAAATAATTTTTTGGAACAAATTTATTTGTTAAAAAAAAAAATTAAAAAATTGTCAAGTGACAGCTAACTTTACAGTCATATCAAAAAATAAAAAACGTCAGCTAACTTGAGTATTATTATTTATTTAATTTATTTTATTATAAAATGAACTGATACAAAGTACAAACGATCTTTCACTTCGCCTCTTTCGGATAATCCTCGCACCTGCCGTCTTCATTTTTCTTATAACACCATACAAATATATATCATATACACTAAAAATACATATATATGTATAGTAAAACATATATAGATATAGAGTACACAATATGAATGTATAGGTGTATTTTTTTGTGTATATACTTGGTGCGTATAAATTTCCACACCACCCCCGTGATACTTTAACCTCGGTTAGTAACTGTTTAAATAAACGGGGAAGAAAAAAAATATATTTTTCATCATGTATTATACGTGATATATATAGAAATAAATGTATATATAAATTATAATCACCGTGTTAATTAAAGTACCGTAGCTGCCAAAAATATAGTGAGTTTTGCCTTAAGAAAATCTGGACTCGTGATATTTAACGCTTTGGTAAGAAAAATATTAAAAAAAAAAATTTAATTATTTTTAGACAAAATATTTAATTTTTTTTATTAAATACTTTGTAAATATAATTATTTAAAAAATATTATTATCTCTGGAGTGGGCTGGAGATAATCAGTGTTGAGGTTAGGTATTAAATCGATTCATATTTAAGATGATTACGTCAGTTTTTAAAATAAAAATAAAATTTAAAGTAATTGGAGCAAGTGATTAAATTAAATAAAAATCTAGAAAGTAAATAATTATTTTTATTTCTCTCAAGAAGACCACGGGTCCTATGATACAGTAATGTCAGAACCCTCATCCTCATTGTCAACATCCTCGTCACCGTCTACGTCACTTTCATCATCTTCGAAAACAATCGAGGGCGATAAACCGAGCGGCAGCAGTCCGAGTCCTGTTGAAGCTGAAAGTGTACCTGGACCCAGCAGCGCTGAAATCAGCTGTTTGCTATCGAAGGCTGACGCGGAGGAGTTTGATGAAACCGAGGAGGCCGGAGAGGAGACCAGTGAAGAAGAGAGTGAAGTAAGTTTATTTATTTATTTATTTGTTGGGATTTTTGGTTTATTGATGGGAAGCTAATTGTTAATCTGTTGATGTCTGATCTACTACAGATTAGTGAGAACGGGCTGTTCTGTGATGCTGACTGTGAAGAAGAGGTAGCAGTAGACGATGACTCGCTGACTACGGATCCAGATGTACAGAAATCGATAGATAATCTTCCTTCTGATGTTATGTACAGACATGTTGTAGCTATTAATGTCACTGCCGAAGAACAACATCCGAGTGATGATGTCTCTAATAGTATACCATTGACACTTTTTCAATCGGTTAGGAAAAGAAAAAGTGAAACGCAATTTATTAGTTTGCCATGTAAAAAAATTAATCCAGAGGATAAGACTAACCATATTATGTAAGTAAATTTTTATTATATATATTATTAAGAGAATAGGCTACATAATTAAGAAATGACCTTGTATCTCGTGAAATATTGACATTTTTAAAGATATAAGCTCATTCCGATGTTACACTCATCAAGAGCTTCCATTTGAGTACCTATATCATTTTTTCATATATTTTTATATATATATATATATATATATATATATATATATATATATATATATATATATGAATATATGAAAAATATATCAAAAGTGCATGTGGGTACTCAAATGAAAGCTCTTGATGAGTGTAACATCAGGATGAGCTTATATCTTTAAAAACATCAATAGTTAAAAAAGTACAGTGCAATTTAACAAAAGTATTATTATTATTATTATTGTTATTAAAATTTATTAAATGATTTTTTTTTATTTATTTTATAATTATTTTAATGAAAGAAAGATAGCAATTTATTGAATAAAAAGTATTATTATTATTATTATTATTATTATTGACTTGACATTTAAAAAAAATAAAAAATAATAATAATTTATTATTATTATAATTTATTTTTTTTTTTTAATTGATTACTTGCACTTGATTTTAATTATGAACATTTTTTTTTATTTTTTATTTTTTTCAATACACCAAATAATTTTATTATTAAAATTTAATCATAAAAAATTACTTAGAAAATGATAAAATAAAGGTAAAAATAAAAAAAAAATATTATGTAACTCTTCTTGTGATATTGATTGATGTTCAAGATTTTATTTTAGACTTACTTAAAAATAAGTCAAGTAAAATATTTAAATTTCTAAATTTATCTTGTAAGAAAAAAAATTTTATTATTATCATTTATACTGAAGAAAAAAATCTATTATGTATTGAACTACTTTAAAAATGTATTATCAATTAAATAAGATTAATATAAACTTATCAATAGAAAAACATAAACAAATTAAATTAAATGTTCAAATACTAATATGAATCGATAAAAAAAAAATTATTATCTCTGGATTTTTAAAAACAAAATATTTTTTTAAATTTCTAATTTTTTTTTAATGATAAATCCAAGTTGGTACCGATAATTACTGCCACTTTGAATAAAAAACACATTATTTTATTGGTTAAAAAAATAATGATAAAAAAATTTTGTAGCTTTAAGTAATACCTGAATTAAAATGATGAATAAATGTAAATTAATAATTATATTTTCTGTTTAGGATAACTAAAAAATTAGATGATAAAGGGAAACATGTGAGATTTGTAATACCAACGAGAGCCAATCCACCGCCAGAAATGAACAGCTGGTTAATTCAATTCCAAGTAAATTTTTTAATTGTTTTTTTTTTTTTTTTTTTTTATTAAAATTTTGTAATTACAATATTTAATTCTTTGTAATTTATTTCAGAAATGGACAAACGCTGAAAGGATGTTAGCCATTGATGAGTTGATAGAATGCTGTGAGCCGACGCAAGTTCGGCACATGATGCAAGTAATAGAGCCCCAATTCCAGCGGGATTTTATATCACTGTTACCAAAAGAGCTCGCTTTGTCCGTCTTGGCATTTTTAGAGCCCCGAGATTTATTACGCGCCGCCCAAACATGTAGAAATTGGCGGTTTCTTGCCGATGACAATCTTCTGTGGAAAGAAAAGTGCCGATCTGAGGGCATAGAAGACCTTAAGGATGTATCATTTACTAAGCGCAAGAGCAATCGTAGTAATAGCAGTTGTAGTTCACCTTGGAAACAAGCTTACATGCGTCAATATAGTATTAAAATGAACTGGCGAACCAAGCCAATAAGACCGCCAAAGGTTCTCAAGGGACATGACGAGCATGTAATTACTTGCTTACAATTTTCCGGTAATCGTATAGTTAGTGGATCTGACGATAATACTCTCAAAGTTTGGTCCGCAGTTACGGGAAAGGTATTATATTTTTTTATACAGAAAAAAAAAATTATTTTAATCAAGTAAGATAGACGACTCAGTTATTGACACTTAATTAAAAAAAAAATCAAGTCGAATCCATAAGTAAAATTTTGCTTTATTAATTAATAAGTTTTGTTAAATTGCACTATACTGTCTTAAATATTGACAGTTTTTTAAATATAAGCTCATCCCGATGTTACACTCATCAAGACCTTTCATTTGAGTACCCACATGCATTTTGATATATTTTTCATATATACATATATATAATATATATAAATATATGAAAAATTGATGTGGGTACTCAAATGAAAGATCTCGATGAGTGTAACATCGGAATGAGCTTAAATCTTTAAAAATGTCAATAGTTCACGAGATACAAGGTCATTTCTTAATTGTCGAACAGAGCTGTTGGGTTTATCAATAAATAAATAAATTAGAATAAAATTGCAAATGTCAATAACTAAATCTTTTACTTAAAATAATTTTAAAGAACTTGCTATCTTCTTGATTTTAATAAAAAATTTTTTAAATTGATAAATTTACTTGATTCAATAATTATTTGTATTGTTGCAAGTCAAATTATTTTTTTTTTTTTTTTTTTTTTTTTAAATATATTAATCAAAGTTTTGACTCTTTAAATTTTATATCAACTAATGTGTTGATAATAATTTTATTCTAGTGCCTGAGAACACTAATGGGTCATACAGGAGGCGTGTGGTCTTCCCAAATGGCAGGTACGACAGTAATAAGCGGCAGTACGGATCGCACATTAAAAGTGTGGAACGCAGATACGGGTCAGTGCATTCATACCCTGTACGGGCACACGTCGACGGTTCGATGTATGCACCTTCATGGTAACAAGGTGGTAAGCGGCAGCAGAGATGCGACACTGAGAGTGTGGCAAGTAGATACCGGAGAGTGTCTACACGTTCTCGTTGGTCATCTGGCTGCTGTGAGATGCGTGCAATATGATGGAAAATTAGTTGTTAGCGGTGCTTACGATTACATGGTTAAAGTGTGGAATCCGGAGCGTGAGGAATGCCTGCACACGCTTCAGGGCCACACTAATCGCGTGTACTCTCTTCAGGTAGATTTTAATTAAATAAGTTTAGTTAATAATTAAAATTTTAATTATTAAATTAATGTTTTAATTTTGTGGGCTTAGTTCGATGGAGTGCATGTTGTAAGTGGATCATTGGACACCAGCATCAGAGTATGGGAAGTCGAGACTGGGGCCTGTCGTCACACTTTAATGGGTCATCAGTCGCTTACGTCGGGCATGGAATTACGTAACAACATTCTGGTGTCCGGCAATGCTGACTCAACTGTTAAAGTTTGGGATATTGTTAATGGACATTGTTTACAAACATTGTCTGGGCCTAATAAACATCAGTCGGCCGTTACTTGCCTTCAGTTTAATAATCATTTTGTTATTACGTCTTCGGATGATGGAACTGTGAAATTGTGGGATGTTAAGACTGGTAAAATTTATTTTTTTGAATAATTCAAGAAAAAAATTATTGAACTATTATGAGAAAATAATTTTTAAGAGATTGAATTAAGTAAAATTTATTTTAAAAAAAATTTATTAGTTCAAAATTTTTTTTTCTTAATTATAAACATATATATTCTTGAAAATTTTTGAGAAATTTGTGTCCTAATATTTAATAAAATTTTTTTTCTGTATATTAATTATTAGGAATTATTTTAATTGTCGTATTAATTAATAAAAAAAAATTTTCAGGTGATTTTATAAGAAATCTTGTGGCTTTAGAAAGCGGTGGAAGTGGTGGCGTCGTATGGAGGATTCGTGCGAGTGATACAAAGCTTGTTTGTGCTGTTGGGAGTCGTAATGGTACCGAAGAAACAAAGCTTCTTGTCCTCGATTTCGATGTCGAGGCTAAATAATTACCTCGTTGTCCGTCGAACCACCTCGTGCCTCGGCTCGTCACGGTATTTAACACAAAAATAATTAAAACAAATAAAATAATTATTATTATAATATTAATATTAATAATAACACTAAACAATAATCATAATAATATTAATGATAGTAATGATAATAATCATAACAATCAACTTATTTACATACTAATGATAATCGTGAAAAATTTAATTCTGTACATAAAGTTAGGTGACTTAAAAAAAATTGAAGAAAAAAAAAACAAAAATCTGGATAATGTGGACGATTATGTATGGTCTGATTGTGATAAGACTGTGTGTTGATTTTTTTAAAAAGAAATGTGAACAATCATAGGAGTTATGTTGGTTGTAAGATCAACAATTTTTTCGAGAGGGTTTTTGGTAATTAATCAGAAATGAGTGAAGATTAAAATTATGTCTTGAGATCTTATTGCTTGATAAGACATTCAATTATTATTTTATTATAATAGTTATAAAAATAATTAATAACACAGCGGTACCTCTTCAATGAAACGCGATTACTCTAAATATTAATCATCATTATACTAATAAAAAATATTGTTATTAATATTATTTTGTTTTTTTTCATAAAAATCTTGGTAAATATTTACAAGTGAGGTCAACTAGATTAATTTTTTTTTTCAAACGGAATTTTTATTTAATTTTATCAATATAATATTTTTTTGAAAAATAGATATTAAAATGAACAATTAAAAAAAAAAATTTGTTATCACAATTTTATAAATTTTCAAAAAAATTTGTAAATTTTTTAGAAAATTGTGATATCCAATTTTTTTTTATTGTTTCGTTTTTTTTTTTACTTTAAAAAAAAATCAAAAACATAAAAAAAAAATTAAATATAAATTTTATCAATTTGTAAATAATTACCAAAGTTTTATTTTAAATTCATTTTGCAAGTATGAATATAAAAAAAAAACTTTTAAAAATAATTTTGATAAATCTATTTAAAAATGTAATCATTTTAATATCAATACGTAATCGAATTATTTTTATATACAATGAATGATTATTATTTTTTCTTTTTTTTTGTATGAAAAATAAAAGTGACAATGTCACACATGCGAAGGCGAAAAAAAAATATTTAAAAAATATTAATTATTATTGTTAGTTTGTAATAATTATTAATTATCAATTACTATTATTATTACTTAGTTGATTATTATCATTACTATTGTTACAATTGTTATTTATTTTATATTTAAATGTATTTAGGCGTAAAAAAAAAAATACACTGTGATTTTACGATTTTATTATTAATAATTATTTTCGATACGTTTCGTAATTTTCTTTTTATTTTATAACAGTGTCCGCATTTCTGTAAATTAATTAAATAATTACCTAATTAGCGATTTATTAAATTAAAAATTTAAATAGATATAACTACAAAGTTAAATGCGAGATAAAAAAAAAAAAACATGCGGTCTTTGTAAATAATTTACTGAAATTTATTGAAATTAGTTTAAATAAAAATGTATTGTTTAATGCTTATTTAAATTCGTAAAATCTATTAGTGTGCAACGAAAATTATAAAATACTGAATTAGACAAAAAAAAGTCTCGCAAGTGTGACAGCCTGTAACTCATGCGATGTAATTTAAACAAATGTCGAATAATGATGATTATAAATGTGAATTAGTTATACGAATTAATTATCAATGGAAAAAAAAAATATTTGTTTTATAATTTATTTTTTTTTCTTCATCTAGAAAAAATTAATGATTAATGGGGTTTTCTAGTTTAGAATACCCCTGTAAAATTAAACACCGACAAACAATCGAATCTTTCACAGATTTCGATTTCCTCGTGTTCAAAAAAAAATCCACTCATTTAAAAAAAAATAAATTGTAACTTCTCCGTCGTATTAAACTGAAGTCCAATAATTGAAATTTTGTTTTAATTTTATTCCATGCAATTAAATTCTAATTATTTTAGGATACTTTAGACAAATTTATGAAATATTTTTGGCGTAATTATTGACTTAATTAAAAATTATTCATTAATAATTAATGAAATTAAATTCCGTAAATAACTTTGATTATTGGACTACAGATGTACCAATGATCGCGTTCTATTTATATATTGCTCAATAGTTTATATTATTAACTAATAAATGTGTTATCTGTTGCATCATTTTTTATAAGAAAAAAAAAAAAAAAAAACAATAAAAAATAAAAACAATTTTGTATGATTATTTGACACCTTTTTTTTATTCTTTTTTTGTGTGATATTAAAATTAGCAGACATTTGAAAATTTTTGATTTTTTGAATCAATAAAAATTGTAAGTAAAAAAATATTTTTTTTTAAAAGATTTAATAATTTTTTATTAATTTATTTTTTAGGCAATTTTTTTTTCCCGCCATATTTTAAAATTAAATTAATTAGTCCTTTTGAAAAGGCGCCACCTGTCGCTAAAAAATTTTTAGCTATTTACAGCGCCTCTAAATGCTTCCAGCAGACGGCACTGCCTGTCACTTTAAAGCGCGAAATTTAAATGTAATTTAAATTATTTTTAATATTTTATTAATTTAAATAATGAAAACTGTTTTAAATTAAAAAGTTTAAGTTTTATGTTGTAGAATATTTATTTTATTTCAAATAAATATTATTTATTATAATACTGAAGTTAGCAGTCAGCTGTTAATTTTAAAAATTTTTTTAATAATCAATTACAATAAAAAAATGCTTGTAAAAAGTTTCACTTGTAATTTTTATTAATTTTTACAAGTGACATTTTTTAAAAAATTTTTTTTGCAATAATTTTTCCAGTAAAAAAAAAATTCTAAAAACTTTTAAAAGTCAGCTAATTTAATTTCTATTGTTTATATACGTAAATATGAATGCACGTACAAGAGCAATGGTGGGAGAAAAATGGAGTAAAACTCTTATCTAGTAATTTAAAATTTCAAGCATTGAATTGATAGTGAAAGTGTGTATCGAGCCCTAGATTTTCGAGTATCGAATAATTATCAATCGATGTAAGTCTTCAAAATTCTTTCCTCCGTACCCGGCCATGCGCTTAAGTACTTATATACATTTAAATATACATAGATATATGATACAAATAAAATATATAAGTTGAGCTGTCGCGTGCATTTTATTCTTGCATTTTTTCGTAATAATTTGTGAGAATATAAAACTACGTGATAGTAAAGTTGATTATAAGTAAAACTTAAAAAAATAAATTTAAGTACATCGAAATATAATTTTTTCACAGACTGTTATTCTTAAAATTATATTTAATAACTAAAGTAAGTCATATTTTTTATGATAAATTTTTTATAAAAAAATTTTTATGAGTAACCTATATATATTAATAACACAACATATATATATATATATATATATATATATATATATATATATATATATATATATATATATATATATATATATATATATATATATATATATATATATATATATATATATATATATATATATATATATATATATATATATATTTTTCAACAACTGATAACAATTTTTTAATAAAATCCAAAAAACATTTTAAATATTCTGCTTTTTATTTTTTTTGCTTGATAATAAAATTAAAAGTCTGAATTTATTTTTTTTACCATCCGGAATTATAAAATTGAGGTTAGAAATTTACTGATAATTATTTTATTTAGAGTAATTAATAAAATTAAACAAAATTGGAAATTATTTTATTAAATTTCTGACAGTTGTCTTATCTCAAGGTCAGTGTTGAAAAATATATTAAAAAAAAAAAAAAAAAAAAAATACAAGTAAATATAAAATAATTAAAAAAATTTTTTTTTAATAAATAATTGTATTTTTTAGATTAAAAAATGACTTCGGCAGATGCACTTGTCAGAGAGACGGACGTCGTTCAAATATTAAGGCAATGGGAGGAAGATCACCAGACGCCGTCATACGATCCGATCCCAACACTTAAAAGGTTAGCCGAGGTAATCGAGTCGGAGACTGAAAACTACCTTAAAATGGATCCAGACCCCTTTGACGAGCGTCATCCGTCCCGCACTGACCCGGAGTGCAATTTTGGCCACATTCTCAAAGTTTTATTTCGTAAAGATAATTTTATGACTAGAGTAAGTATATTTTTTTCATGATACTGAAGTTGAGAGACATCTGACAATTTTAATAAATAAATTATTTAATTTTTTAGACTCAGTTCATTAAAAAAAAAAATTATCAATTTTCTAGACTTAATTTATTTTTCAAAAAAAATCATCAAGTCTGTTAATTTTAGTGTCATTATTAAATGATATTGAAATTGAGAGACATCTGATGAGTTTTAGAATTTTTTAGAAATTAATAAATTTAAAAAAAAAAAATTAATTTCTAGAAGCTCAAAAAAAATAAAGAATTAAATTTTTTACTTAATTTATTTTATAAAAAAAAAGTGTCAAGTGTCTGCTAATTTCTCTAATTATTTTCCCATCTCTCAAAAATCTCCAAAACTAAAAAAAAAATTTAATTTCAGCTTATAAACGACTATTTAAGAGACTCTTATTACACAAGAGCAGGAATATCAGGACGAGATGTGCGTCAATTAAACATAGCAGCGTGCAGACTGATGCTAGACATCCTCCCGGGCTTAGAAACCTCAGCAGTCTTCCAGCCAGACAACGACGGTCTGATCCACCGTTTATTTTCGTGGGCAGAAAAAAGCCCGGAGCCTCTCCGGAGTTACGCCACAGGCTTGCTAGCAGCCGCGATGGAAGTCCAAGACATAGCGACGGGTTTCCGAGAGCAGAACGCGAAGATGGTTCCGCTGATGCTGCAGCGGCTGCACAAGCTCCAAGAAGAGCACCCTACGGTCAACAATCGTCCTTTCGCGAGTTTCGGGCACAACCGCCACAATTTCGGCGACTCCGAGAACAAATGCGTGCCAGGGAAGAGAAAAATCCGCGACAAGCTCGAAAACGGCGTAAGAAACTCTAACAATTTGAGTTTCCTCAACGAAGAAGGCCCAAACAGTCCGGACAATCAAGTCCAACCTGCTAAAAAACGCAGAAGCAGTCCCGACGACGAAGAACCCCAGAACACAACCCCCATAAAGTCCAGCGACTATCAACAAATGATGTCGCCTCCTCAATCAGTTCCCAACACTCCAAACTCCGCCGTCAAGGAGCAAGGATCGTTGACGCCTTCCCACACTCCAAATCGCGCAACACCACCCCGAAGTTTAAATATTGCCCGTTCAAGTGCCACTCGCAACCTCACTCACAGCGTCAGCACCCCATCGATGCTCCTCGAGGGAAATTCAAACTCTTCTTGGGCAGAAATGGAGTCTTACGTTATAGGAAACATCCAAATGTACCCTCCAACATTAGCGACCCAGCAAATGCTGATCTTCCGTTACCTGACGCCTATGGGAGAGTACCAAGAATTTCTCCAGCATGTCTTCGAAAAAAACGCCCTGGACTTAATTCTAAAATACATAAACGTCCGTGAGACCAAAGACAGTCGGCTAGCGTTTGAAGCTTTAAAGTATCTCGCTTCTCTACTGTGTCACAAAAAATTTTCAATAGAATTTTTAAACGCCAATGGTCTCGACAAACTCCTGGATGTCCCCCGACCCAGCGTAGCAGCAACTGGTGTCTCAATCTGCCTCTATTATCTAGCTTACTGCGAAGACGCTCTTGAGCGAGTGTGTCAAAAGCCAAAAGCAATAATCTCCAACCTGGTAACTTACGCGCTGTGGCTGCTGGAGAGGAGCCACGACTCTGGAAGGTGCCACGCTACTATGTTCTTCGGGTGTTCTTTCCCCTTTAAAATCATCCTCGAGGAGTTTGACGCCCAAGACGGCCTGCGCAAGCTCTTCAACGTAATATCCACCCTGCCAATTCTAAATGTCGAAGACGAGTCAGTTTTACACGACGATGAGGAGTGCGCTTCTCGTCAGATCGTCCGACACGTCGCCGTAGCTTTAAAGAAGTACATCGAAGCGCATTTGTACCTCAAAGCAGAGCAACTACAGCAGCAGCAGAGAGTCGAAAATGAGCTAGGTCAGCAGGTGGTTCCTCAGTCCTTGCAATCCAGCAAGCCTTGTAAATTTAAAAACGAAGAAGAAGCTCAAGAAAAGGTTGAATTACTCTTGAAGCTGATGAACGTTCGCACGCATTGGCCTCCTGTTGAAAAATTATACGAACTAGGTTCTATTACTCTGCTGTTGCAGATAATAGCGCTGGCCAGAGAGTGGAATTTTAGCAACCGAGCTTACACATCATCCTGCTCCGAGACAGTCCGCTCCTGCTTGGATGTAATAGCAGTCTGTACAGTCGTTCCAAAAGTAATGCTTTTGCTCTGCGACCGCGTGGACATGCCGGATTCTTCAATGACAATGGCGATTAATTTACTGCTAGCCGCCGCGGAGGGAGAGATAACTCCAGACGCAGATGTCCAGCGCGCTGCATTGCGGGCTATTGTAAACTGCGTTTGCGCTCCAATCCAGCGAGTCTCTGGAACGGTGGTCCGTTTTTCCTCCACGGGGTCTAATAAGAAAAAAACAAATACTTACAACAGCGAAGAATTAATCCAAAAAGTCTGGTCCAGTGTCAGGTCTAATAACGGAATCATGGTCCTGCTCCAATTGATGATGGTAAAGACTCCTATCACCGACGCTGACAGTATCCGGGCTCTGGCTTGTCGTGCTCTAGCTGGTCTGGCACGCAGCGAAAAAGTCAGACAGATAATCGGGAAGCTGTCGATGTTCACCGGAGGCCAACTTCAATCTTTAATGACCAACCCGATCCACAACGAGAAGCGTCAAGAACACGTCATGTTCCAGAAGTACGCTTTAGAATTAATCGAGCGGGTTTCTGGAAAAGCCAAGCCGACAAATGCCGAGTACGAGTTGTCCTTAGCGAGTCTCCATCGTGCTAATGTCATCGCTCAGACTAAAATTCAGTACGACAAGCAGCAACTTAACCAACTTATCTACCAGCATTTTATGTCCGAGGGATTGTACCATGTAGCAGCGGAGCTCCAGCGGTCAGTTGGACTGGACACAGCGGTGATGAAGCCTTTGGTTTCGTACCAGCCGTTTACTTACAGCTCTCCTGCTCCGACAGTGGCGACCCGTCCAGGGTACTCTCCGGGGTATATTTACAACACAAATCCTCGGAATCAGCGCGACACCTTCAACCGGTCTACTGCTCAAACTCCTCCGTCGACTCGGTATATTTCTCACACAGCCAGCACGCCAATTACACCCGGAGTTAGGATTAAATTAGCCGACAGTCTGAACCAGTCCGTGGGCTCCACCAACCAGCCGATAAAGCTGCAGATAAACCAGAAGAAGCACCAGCAAGACAAGAGTAATTCAATGAACCAGTCGCTGTCGACTCCCTTCAACAGATCCCTGCAAAAACAAATTTCTCGCGACCCTGGAGCGGTCGCTGGAGCTGATTTGCCAATTACCTCTCACACGACTCCATTTATCACTCTAGACTCGATTGTTACAGAGTACCTGACAAACCAGCACGCGCTCTGCAAGAACCCGATGGTGACCTGTCCTAAGTTCAACCTCTTCCAGCCGCACAAGTGTCCTGATCCAAGACCTAAGAGCTCCGCGGCGGCGAACATCACTGTGAGGTCCACCAGGAGGCAAATCGGGATTAACGACAAGCGGCTTGACAGGAGATACATCTACAGTCGCTTTTGCCCCATTAAAACTTTCAGGCCCACTGACGTTGAAGGCGCTTTTATGTGCTGTACATTTTCCGCGGACCAGCAGTCGCTGATGGTTGGAACTTACTCGGGAGATGTCAAGATGATTAATATTCACACGGGGATTGAAGAAGCTTCTTATCAGTGCCACGAGTCTTATCTCAGCCATATGGAGTGCAATAAACGAGGAGACTTGCTGCTGACCTCAACTGCTTGGAGACGGCCCATGTCCGGGCTCTGGAGCATCGGGACCTTCTTTGACCTCAAGCTCTCCATGGAAGCTGAGGACTATGTCGAGTTCAGCAAGCACCAGGATAAAATTATCGGGACTCAGAGCGACACTGCGACGATTTACGATGTTGTAACGGGGAAACTGATCAGCACGTTGACCCCGTCGATTGCGTCGAACGGGTACTTTAGGAACCGCGCGACTTTTAGTGTCAATGATGAGCTTGTTCTGAGTGATGGAATCCTCTGGGATGTTAATTCCGGAAAGGAAATTCATAAGTTTGATAAATTAAACTCTTCTATAAACGGATTTTTTCATCCTAGTGGGACGGAAATTATTTCCAACACAGAAGTCTGGGATTTGAGGACATTCCATTTGCTCAATACTGTGCCGGCGTTGGAGCAGCACGAAGTTGTCTTCTCTCCGGTTAATCATATACTTTATGGAGTGTTTGTCGAGCAGGATAATGATAATGAGCCGACTTGCTCGACGGCTTTTCAAACTCTTGATGCTTTGGATTATTCGTCCATTGCGACCTGTGATGTTAAAAAGGGAATTTATAGCTTGGCGTGCAATAAATATGACACCCAGATCGCTATTGTTGAGAATGTCGGAGATGAATATATTAATGTTCAGGAATCGTCTGTCAGGTTGTATGATGTCGGGAGAAGGAGGGATGATGAAGATGAAGCTGATGAGGATGATGATGAAGATGATCTTGATGCTAGTGATGATGATGATGGCTCTAATTCTGATTCTGATGATGATGATGATGACAATAATGGCGATGGTAATTATTTTTTTAATTAAAATTCTAGGATTTAGTTGTAAATTCAATTAAATATTTATTTGACCTTGTATCTTGTCAGCTATTGACATTTTTAAAAATATAAGCTCATCCCGATATTACACTCATCGGGACCTTTCATTTGAGTACCCAGATCAATTTTTCATATATTTTATATATTTACATATTTCACAAATATCATATATATATATATATATATATATATATAAAATATATAAAAAATGCCATGTGGGTACTTAAATGAAAGGTCTCGATGAGTGTAACATCGAAATGAGTTTATCTCTTAAAAAATGTCAATAATTAAGACATGAACTTGTGTTTTTTATTAAAATTAAATAATTTAACTGTAAATAAATTGAATTAATTATTTATTAATTAATTAATAGTTGATATTTTGTTTCTGGACTCTAGATCCCGATAATGCAGACCCAGTTGGCGACGCGGATCAGAATTTAAACGAAGGCGAGGACAACGACGACGACGATGATGATGATGATGATGATGATGATAATGATGAAGATGATGAGAATGATGATGATGATGATGATGATGATGACGACGACGATGATGATATTCTCGACGGCGATGATTCAGCTAATGATAGTAATTTCAACCCCAACTCGTCCGAGTACGATCTATCAGAAATCGATGATTTTGATGCTCTGTTTCATTTGTAATTTGGTTGTAATCTTGCCGTGATTTACAAGCTCCGTCTCTTCAGTTATATTAATTAATTTTTTAAATATTTAAATTCAAGTTCTACGTGCGTTGAGCGCAGATTATTTTTTTTTTTTTTACGGATAAATTTTTTTTTCCCATGTGAAAATGTATAAATGAAAAACTTTTTGCATTGTATTTATGCTTATAAGAAATACAGATTAAAAACTAGGGATATCATAAACTTTTAAATGAATAAATATTATTATTATTATTATTATTATTAGAAGTAATTACTATTAATATAATTATAAGTAACTAGGTAAATAAAATAAAATATTAAATATTAAGGTAAGATTTATGTAAATGAAATAAAAATTTTAAAATTAATACTAATGTTATTTTATAATCTATATTAATTTTTTTTTTTAATTTATAGATATCAATTTTTTTTTCCCATAATTTATTTGTTATAAAATTATTAAAATGATTAAATATGTGCTAGATTAATTTTCATTTGTCACTTGACAATTTTTTAATTTTAACAAAAAAATTTGTTCCAAATAATTTTTTTTTTTAAAATTGAATTTTTTAATTTTTTAAATTTCTAAATATCAATTTTTTTTTTTCCCATAATTTGTTATAAAATTTTTAAAATTATTAAATATGTGCTAAATTAATTTTCATAAATTAAAAATTTAAATATTCGCTCCAATTTGATACCTCAGGTATCCAAGCAACCAATCGTAGAATGAAATAATAATGTGAGTATAGTGGGGATGAAAACAAGTGGTCTGTGTCCAAGATGGCTGCGCCCGGGTGTTGGTGCTTGGTGCTTGGTTTTGGTGTTGATCAGTGTCGACCTTAGCGTGAGGAGTCCCAAGAGCGTCGTGGACGCCCGATAAACTACAACGGCGTGTATGCATTGGGTGCGATAAGCGTGCCTCGGGTTACTTTTTAAAACGTTGTGAGTTGTGACACAATAACCTCCGCTAGCCAATCAATCAGCTAGTGCTTGCTGATAAAATACCGAATCAGGGGTCTGCTATTTTTCTAAACAACACTAGCTCCAAAAATAAATAAATAAATAATTAATTTTTCATAAAAAAAAAAAAAAATAAAAATAAAAATCAAAGTAAACAAAACTTAAAAAAATTTTCTAATTAAATAAAACACAAAAATAAAAATATTTATTAAAAATTTTAGTTCCGTAGTGTAATTCTTGAAGCGGCATTGGTGGAAGCACTCGTCATCTTTCCATGGACGACGGCGACCACGAGTTTCACGACGACCAAATATTGCAATGAATTCCTCTCCGAGAGTGAGTTAGTGAGTTTTTAAGTAAATCATAAGTGAGCGAGTGAATAAGTGAATCATAAATACATACACACGTAAATATATAGGCTCTGTACAATGTAATATATACATTGCATGATATAACACATACAGTGCGAGTGTGTTGATTAACCACGAGGAAGAGGTGGTTAGTAATCGCAACAGCCAGTATAAAATTTCCAACTACAACAACGACAGCAGCAACGACGGCGAACCACGACGACGTTGCAATCGTAACAAGTCGGATTTCCTGTAGCCTCTAGCAGCAGCAGCAGCAGCAGCGGTGGTAGTATAGAAGCAGCTGCTGCTCGTCCCTCCCACTGGGACACATCAGTAGTCGGTAGTCAGGATAACCAGTCGTCAGCCTGAGCCAGGACCTTTTCTGTTTAATTCCTAAAAATATTTTCCTGACAATTGTAAATTATTTACTCGATAATTTATATTTATATATTATTGGAGTATTAATATTAACGTTAACGCTCACGTTGGTTACAAGTTGTTACGAAGATGGAGTCGAGAGAACGTTACGACGAGCTGTGTCGCCTGTGTGCATCTTACGATGCGGTTAAAATGGATATATTTGGACAAGAAGGAAAAAATCGTCAGCTAGTTGATAAAATAGAGACTTGTCTACCATTCAAGGTAAATAATTTATTTAAAATATTAATTTTAATTAAAAAAAATTTATTATTATTTTAAATTAATAGAAAAATAGACGTAGATATTTATTCAGCTAATTGTATCATCATCATCTTCATCAAGTGTAGAATACACACTGTATAGTAGATTTAACAAACTGCGTTGGCTATAATTGTTGTCCACTCCCTCGTGCGTCATATCGTCGTCGTCATCATCATCACCGATCAACATTACGTCCTCGTCCTCGTTCTTACGGCGAGTGTCGCTACTGATGCCCACCTTACCTTGGACTTTCGAATTCTGGACAATTCGAACCTGCAGACTTTAATCAACTGCAGTGTAACTCTAACATTTAAATGTGTAAATATAAAGACATGTGTACATGTGCACACATGTGTGTTGGGACATTAGCTTAGCCAAAGCTAAGTGTGTAATTATTGTTGTTATTAATTACCACATATACCAGGTCCAACAGCACACACTGCTCAAAGCAGAGCTCAAGAGTGGAGCTGCTGCTGCTGCTGCTACTGCTGCTGCTGCTGCTGCTGCTGCTGGATCAGCCATAAAGAGCCAACATGGTGACAGTGGATGACGATTGCCTCGGGGAGCACGAGACGTGGTGGAACGGGGGGCCGTGAACGAGTGTCGGTGTAAAAGAAGAGGAGGCGCGGCCGGTACGGGCGTTATACTCGCTGTATCGAGAGAGCGAGGTCGCCGGCTGCCTTCAGCTCACTACTGCTCTTTCATTCTACTTCCTAAAATTCTGTAAAACCAAATGCTGCTTTTATCACGCACTCGAGATGATCAAGGCCACGTACTAATCTCACCATATATATTATATATGAATATATATGTAAAAAAATATTTTATCCGGGCGCTCTATTGTTTTTAAACACGTGACTATCTATATTTTTGTTTAGTAATGTTTTTTTTTTTTTTTTATATATATATATATATATTTTTTTTATTTTTTTTTATTTTAAGACGCTTGAAATAATTCAATAAAATAATTTCAAATTTATATTGTAGGCATCTTCAGAGAATAGAGGAAGAGATAAAAGAAAAAAAAAATACGCTCCGGGTCTCTTAATATCGATCGTCATCCTTGAGAGTACCGTGGGCACCGTCGGGCAGTAGTCAGTCAGGCTTGGCTTTAGCGCTTTAACTCTCTGTCCTCTACTACTCATTCCTATCCAGTCCTTCAGCATTCCCAATTTCCCAGCATACTTTGTCAACAATAAATAATATAAGGTAATTATTTACAAGCGGGTCCACGATTTTAATTTTAATTTTTTTTTTTTAAAGAAATTTCTATTTAATTTTTTTTTTTTAAATACATTAAAAAATGAATAATTACAAAAAAAAATTTGATTATTACAATTTTCAAAAAATTTTATAAAATTGTGAAATTTAACTTTTTTTTTTTTTTTTTTTATCCAAATATATAAAAGCCAATTTTTTTTTTCAACTTTTAAAGGCAAAAAAAAATTATCAAAATTTTTTATTTTTTTTTCACATTTTTTATTAAAAAAAAAAATTTTTTTTTAAATAAAAAATGTTAATTTTTCACCTAGATGGTCAAAAATAAGGTGGACTCTACTTGTAAATAATTACCATAAATAATAACTCAAAACTGAGCTATCCACTCTCATCTGTTTATTAAAAATCAATTACCACTTAAACAATTAAAAAAAAAAATTAATTATTATAGACATATCTAAGCATTAATTATAAAATCTGTATAATAGATTAATCTTGATGATTTAAGTGGTAACTCAAACATTAAAAGTGTGTGATATGCTCGACAATAACAACATCACGTTTTGTAAGAGTTGGTAGTTGTCGCTCAAGCTGCATCCGCCCGCCCGACAGCCCCTTACCCCGACCGGCACTTCCCCACCTCATCTTGCTGTTCTCTTACTTCACAAACTTCTCGTATCGTTTGTGCTATATTACACACACGTACACAGATGCAGATCTGTGTGTTATATGGTATATATGTCCGCTGAGCTCGTCTCGTCTGAACGTCGTCGGCAGCGGCATGCCAGCATAACCAGCAACAGCACAAGCAGCAGCAGCAGCAGCCGAACAGACGGAGCAAAATACGTTTTAGTTAAAGCGGCTTCCCACCACTGCAGTACCAGGTCCCCCGCATGTGTCTCTACTCAGTGTGGAGTAGAGCGAGCCAAGGATCCGCTCTATTCACTCTACTGTGGCTTATTTCTTACCACGTCTTCGTCTTGATTATCACTGATGGATAATACCTCGGAGATAAATTAAAAATGTCTTCTGTTGAAGATGCTGACGGTGGCTGCATTTCGGAGTATTTTCCGTTGGGCCCCCAGAAAGAGAAACTGCTGTTGTATTATTATTCTCCGGCAAGACGAGTCTTGCAAGTTAACTGCCTGGCAGTTGCCTCAACTTCAAAACCCAGCACATGTTCGTTCTCTGCTACGGTCGTCCGAACGTTTTACCTGTCCCACTTTACAACCTAGTGGTCGTATACCTGGCTCCGATTGTACAAGAGAAACTGACCTGAATTTAGCCTCGCTATTCACATTTACGACCCAGCAAAATACTATTTTCCTTTTCTCCTTCTTCTTATTCTCTTCTTAATCCTAAGGAGGGTCCTTTTGACCGTGAATCCTTTGTCCAGGTACCCATTACCCTTACCATTTCAATATCCTGGTTTTCTCTTTTTTCATTTTTAAATTTATTCATCGTAAATTTTATTTTAGAAAATTATTTTTTTTTCTAGTTAATGAGTTTTTAATTTTTATGTTAATAAATTTTATTTTTATTTTTTAATTACAGATTGATGAAGATGACAGATTACCAAAATGTTTGTGTTACCGTTGTATGTACAATCTGGAAAATTTTTACGATTTTCGAACGGCTTGCGTCAATGCTGTCGCGCTGTTGGAAAGAAAATTATCTCCAAAAGAATCTGTGAGTATTTATAAATTTTTTAATTTATTTTTATTAATTAATAATTAATAATGTAATTTAAATTAATGTTTATTTTTTTTTTATTTTTATTTTTAAATTAGTCAAACTGTGGATTACACAATGACATGGAAAAACATTCAGAGTTGCGCTCAGAGTTACTTAAGGAAAAAGAAAAGATGCCAATTCTTATACCTGAAGCACCGATAGTTAATCCGAATGCGGCGTTGGGTACTCCACCAAGATTAAATTCTGACGGTGAAGCCGATCAGGAAATTGAAGAAATTCTTGAACACAGTGGAACTGAAGAAGGTAATTTATCTTTTTTAATTTTTTAAATATTTTAATATTGAAATTAGCCAACAATTTTTTTTTTTTTTTTTTTAAATAAATTACAATAAAAAAAATCTTTTAAAAAATTTCCACTAATAATTTTTACATGTAAAATTTTTACTACATTTTTTTTATAACAATTTGATTGTTATAAAATTATAAAAAAATTTCTATCTAATTAATTTAAATGTTTTAATTTTGAAAATATATTTATTAAAAAAATAAAATTCTAAAAACAGGTTTAGAAGATGGCGAGGACAGAAAATACGACGACGAGTACGAAATGGACATGGAGACAAACCCAAGTGATTTTTTGGAAATGCCTCCAATGGTAACAGAAGACCCAGAAGAAACGGACCCGCGGGAGCTGAACTCATCGCGCTCACCAGCGTTGTTTCAACACAAATCGGAGCACCATGAAGTCTACGTATGTTCATTATGCAACAAAGCATTCAGTTCGAAAGGCCACCTGTCACTGCACGCGCGAATTCACGCCGGAGCTGGGGACGTAGTGGGTGAAAAGGTAATCACAGACGACCACACATCCTTCAAGCGGCTGTACCAATGTGACCTCTGCAACAAATCCTACTCAACAGCCAAGCACCGGTGGGGTCACGTGTCCTCAAACCACCGCGGACACCCAGCAGTAACGTGTCAGTACTGCTCACGTTTGTACTCGACACGTGGAAATCTAATGGACCACATAAAGTCCCGACACACTGGGCAGCCTCCGCCCCCGAAACTCGGCGTCTACGTCCCCTCGGACAATCGATTCCAGTGTAACACGTGCCCGAAGATGTACACCAACATCACGGACTTGAACAAGCACAAAAAAGTCTGCACTGGCATCCGCGAATCAATAAGCTTGCTGTTGAAAAAGAAAGGCAAGAGTCTTATGGACACCTCAGAAGCTTCGAGCTTCGAGTCCGACGAGGACAGCAAAGACTACCGCACAGCCGAGGCTAAACTGTCAAAAAATCCCCAGCTGACTATTCTAAAGCAAGCTTTGACTCGTGGAGCCGAAGGACTTAAGCGCGACGACCGCGATCCTTATAAATCCCTACGCGTGCCTCAAGTTGACGCTCAAGTTGACCCAGAAGGCAAGAGATGGTTCTGCGAGACCTGTCCGCAGTCGTTTACTTCCATCGAAGCTTTAAAAGACCACGAGGTCACTCACGAGTCCGACAAACCCTTTGTCTGTCTTCTGTGCAAAAAACATTTTACACTCAAGTCGTCTCTCAATCGGCATATCATCTCATCCCACGGCGTAGATCCAGCTCCGATGCTAGACGACGAAAAGTGTTTCAAAAAAAAATTCTCTTCTTCAAATGACAAGCACAGTAATCAATCTCGCGAGGAAGTTAAAATAAAACGCGAGCCTTCTTTTTCTCCAGAAGATGTCAATGCTGATGACGAAGAAGAAGAAGCTCAGCAGCAAGATATGATTGAAATAGAAACAGTATTTGTATGTGAAATTTGCACTCGTGATTTTAACGACCGTGCTTCTTTGTGGCTTCACATACGCGCGACTCACAAAGAGTACGCAGCATTTGCCTGTGGTGTGTGTTTAAAAATCTGCACGGACAATGATCAATTGTTGAATCACGTAAATATGTACCACGGTGCTTCTAAGCTTCAGATATCCGAACAACGGCGCTACAGTTGTACCATTTGCGGCAGACAGCATGACTCACGTAAGAAATTAATGACCCACGTGTCAATTCACAATATAGATCCTTCCTACGACCCAGCTAACTTTGTCCAGCTAAACAGCGGGTATTACAGCAATGAAAATATAAATGACAGCACTCAAGATCACAGATTAAATCCAACGGTGGACTTTGACCACGAGGACGGTGAGAAGGTCGATTGTTTTATCTGCTACAAATCTTTTCCAAATGAAGACCACTTGATCCGTCACCAGCGCAATGCGCATAAAGAGCAGACTCCTTTTGCAGCTGATCATCATCTTGCCGTCAATGCTGCCAGCAGTCCTGCGAATCCGAATGGGAACAAAGCGCAGTATCACTTATTTTTCGTCTGTGAAATTTGCGGAAGCTCCCACCCAAGCAAATGGGAACGCTGGTTACACGTCAGCAGTGTTCACAGCTCAGAAACGCAGATTAGGTGCGAGCGCGAGGACTGCGGTAAAATATTTTCTACCAAGTCGCTGAAAAATGAACATGCTCAGCATCATGTCTTGCAAGGCGCGTCACCTAATACTTGTGAAATTTGCGGAAAACTTTGGGGCAGCCGAGTCGATTATTGGAAACACGTCATGGGTGTCCATTCCGACACTGTTCCTCTAATTTGCGGCGTTTGCTTGAAAGTATTCCCGGATGTTATTCAATTGAGCGATCATGTTAAGAGCAAACACTGGCCGCTGACCAACGGGGACTTTAGTTGCGACATTTGCGGGCGTCCTTATTCAAATAAATCCAAAATGTCGAGACACCGTAAAATTCATGGTCTAGAAATTGAGAGTTACAGCAATAGCGTTAATGAGTCGGTGAGTCAAGTAATACCAGCCAGTACGTATGAAACAAATACAGCTGAAGTTGATTTGACTTGTGAATTGTGCACGGACTTGATATTCCCCAGCTGGGAAGACTTGTGCCAGCACAGAAGAATAGTCCACGGATTATTCCCGTGTGATTTGTGTAACAAATGCTACGGAAGGACTTCTCACTTGTGGAAGCACGTTAATCGAGTTCACAAAGGCCACAAGGACGTTACTTGTAAGTATTGTTTAAAAACGAGCGCTTCCAAGGATCATTTAGCGGCGCACATTGCTAAAATTCATCGCTATGAGCCAGAAAGCAAGAAAGTCCTCAAAGAAACTAATTATAAAACTCCGGTTGTTGAAGAAGACACGATTCATCACTGCGAAAAATGCAACAAAGCTTTCCACAAGAGATATTTATTGAAGAGACACATGAAAGGCTGTCAAAATTATCGGAAGGATCCGGGAGCGTTGTTGACCCGCTGCAGAGCTTGCGAGAGAATTTTTAAGGACCGGGCGAGCTTGCAGAAGCACATTGAGAATCATCACAGCAGCTACACGTGCCATTTGTGCAATGAGACGATTACTTCCAAGCTGGGAATTATGACACACAATCGTGTTAATCATATGAATCATCCGGACTTGACTTGTGATCATGCGAGTTGTAAAAAATTATTCCGGACTAAAGAAGATCTTGAAGCTCATCGCAAGGATCATAAATATCACTCTCCGAATGTTTGCGATTTTTGCGGAGATACTGTCGAGAATAAATTGAAATTAAAAATGCATATTTTGTCGCTGCATCGGAATGAAATTGGTGTGTCTTGTGGGGTTTGTTTGATACCGATGAAAGATCCTCAAGAATTGAAGAATCACGTGGAGAGTGTTCATCCAGGAGTTTTGTTAAAAGCAAATACTTGTCAGGTCTGCGGAAAACAGTACGCTTCCAAGTGGAAGGCATTTGATCACACGAAAAAATGCCACGGTAAAGTTTTTCGGACTTGCAAACAATGTCTTGCTGTTTTTACGACTGACGCTGATATTAGACATCACTACGAGCATGTTCATAATGTGCCTAAGGATCAGCTTGCGGGATTTGAAAATAATTCTGATGGTGGTGGTAAAGGAGCCGGACATGATGATGGAATTAAAGAAGAGCCAGATGATCTTGATTTTGATGATAGTGTTTATGATGAATTACCCAGAGTTAATAAATCAACTAAACGCAAACCTCAAGACACTTATGACTGTGAAATATGCCCGGAAATATTTTTAAATTATGAAACTTTGGCTGATCATTATCAGCTTATTCACAATACCGATCCAGAAAGAATGTTTAAAAAAATGAAAACAAATAGCGGTAAAAGACGAATGCGTAATCGTGAAAATTTTGAATGTGAAAATTGTAAAAAACAATTTTGTACAAAAACATTATTTTGGAATCATATCAGCAATTGTACGCGTAAAAATAATTTATCAAAAAATAATAATGATAATACTACTACAACTACCTCGATACTTGAAACGCATTTAAAAAATAATAATATGATTAAAAAGGAGCCTGTTGATATTATAAATGAGTCTAATTTAAATATACCTGATTTTAATTTATTTGAAGATATTAATTTGCAGTTATCTGGACACAAACCAGTGCCAAATTTAATGCCACTGTCTTCATCACACCGAATGTCTCCGATGAAATGCAACCGCAAGGATTCTAGAAAAGTTTATGACGAGTCGACAAATACAGTGTGCGCTTGCGAAGTTTGTGGGAAGCAGTGGCCAGCTAAGAAGCACCTCTGGCAGCATTTGATCCGATTTCATAGAGCTGAGGCGGCTGTTACTTGCGGAGTATGCTTGAAATTGTGCACGACCTACCGCGGATTGTCGCAGCATCTTAAGGAAGCTCATGAAGCTATTTTGTCTTGTGAGGGGAATAATTTTACTTGCAAGACTTGCGGGAGGTATCACAATGCTCGGAGTAAGCTGTTGCTTCATATGAGCATTCATATCAATAATAATGAGCACATTTGGTGCTCTAAATGTGCGCTTAGTTTTGATAGCGAGGAGAAACTTGAAGCTCATATGGCTAATTGTGTTGTTAATAAGCAAAGGAGGGACGAAGATGGCAATGAGAATGATAATGACAATGACAATGAGAATGATAATGATCATAATAATGATAATGATGATGATGATGATGAAGAAAATGAAGATAATGAAGAAATTGGGGATGAAGATGTCAAGATTGATGATGATAAAGGAAGTTTGATTGGCGATGAAGCTTCTTTGCTTGGTGAGGGTGATGAAGAAGAAGAAGAGGAGGAAGAAGAAGGAGAGGGAGAGGGAGATAATGGTGAGGTTGATGTTGATGATAATGAAGAAGATGATGAGGTTGAGGGTGAAGAAGGCGAAGAAGGCGAAGAGGGAGAAGAAGCAGAAGGTGACTTTGACTCTGAAGACCTGGTCAATGGTGAACACAGTGAAGAGTCTGCTTGTGAATCTGACAGTGAAAATGAACACGAGAATGAAACTATTGAGAGAGAGGACAACTCCAATAGCAACTCCAACAGCAACAACGACAGCGATGACTCGGATGAAGAAGAAAAAAAGGAGAGAGAAAATGTCAGAGACAATGACACTGATGATGATGATGGACCCCCGGTTCTTAGTCCGATAATTCCGATTCATGAGAACAAGTCTCGCAGGGTGAAATCTAAAAAAAACATTCCTGAGCTGGATGATAAGGTGTTATTGGAGAGCAACTCTGGATACTATGGCTCGGAGGTTGATGATGAAAGAGGGCTGAATGAAAATACTTTGGATTCTATGGCTGAGAATGATGGAGAGTTTGAGGAGCAAATTAGGATTAATGACACTGTTCTGATGGTCACCAATGATGATGAGGGAAATGAAATTGTCATTGAACAGAATGTGGAAGAAATTAATGAAAATTATGATGGCGAGTCGATTCAAGACGTAGCGGATTTTATTTATCAAGTCGATCCGGATAATTATGATGGAGATAGCCAGGAGGTTCAGGAGGAAGAGGAGGAGGAGGTCCAAGAGGAAGAGGAAGAGGATCATGATGTTAATGATGATCAAGAGGCTAATTCTAGTGCCAAAAAACGTGTCTCGAGGACGTAGTTGTGAATTATTATTATTATTTTGTATAAATGGGGATATTTAACTTGTTTATCTTTATTTTTATTAAAAAATAATTAAAATTAATGGATTAAAATAAAAAAAAAAAAAAAAATAAAAAAATAAAAAAAAAGATAATAATAATAAGTTCACTGTACAGTAGATTAAATGTAAATTTAATGTAAATTTAAAGAACTCTGCCTAATCTAGACGATAAATTACAAATACAAATTACAAATGGTTAAATTTAAGGTAGTCTGGGGGTTGAATGATTGACAATTCGCTTGGGCATTGTAATTTATAAGATTTAAAAGTAATGATTTTTTTTTTTTTTTTGGTTTAAATTAAGCCCAAATGATAAATTGTTGAATTTTTTTTGGTTTGTAGTTGTATTTAGTAATCAACCTCATTATTTTATTTTTTTATTATTAATTATTATTATTGTATAATTAATTTGTTTTTGAGTAATTGAATAAGCGAGTTACGCTTCAGTCAATTATTTATTTGACCTCATTCATTCCAAAGTAAAACGATTAATCCTCAATCTTTATTAATTTTTTTGAGTTGTAAGGTTTACTGTCTTGTAACCTAATGATTTATTAATTAATTATGATTATAATTATTATTACTATTTTTTTTTTTTTTTTTTTTTTTATTTATAAGGCTTTTATTTAAATTAAAGTAATTTGAGTTAAATTGTGTTTTTTTTTCTTTTTGTTTTACACTCTCATTTGATTCTTAAATGTTGTAATTGTTTAGGTACAATATTATCAATCTGTTCTTGTTATATATTATTGCCGGAAAATTATTTAATCAATTGTGAAGTAATTTTTTTTTTTTAATAAGATGCATGTTGGAAATTAATCATGAATTTAAGATTTAATTAATATTATTTTTATTATTCTGTAAAATTGATTATTTTTTAATTAAAATTAAAAGTTTGAAGGTATACAAGGATAATGTTTCATGTGATAAGCGACTGCGCCATGTATAAAAAATATTTGACAAACAAATAATTAAAATTTTAAACAATTAATATGGATAATTATATACATATAGATATATTTAATGTTTGAATAAAGTATTAATATTTCAAAAATAATATTTTATTAATTTATTAATTTGATTTTTTTATACGTAAGGTTTTTTTTTTTTTTTAATATGAAATTTTTTTTTTCTTGCAATTTTTTCAACAAAAAAAATTTTTTTTATTTTTAGATGTCGGCTAACTTAATTTTCAATGTCATTAAAGTTAACTGTCACTTGACAATTTTTTAATTTTATTGTAATTTTTATTAATTTTCACACGTGGAATTTTTTAAATAATTTTTTTTAATCATAATTTAATTACTATAAAATTCTAAAAAAATTTTTAATGTCTGTCAACTTCAGTATTATTAAAGTTAGCATTAAGCACTCCACAATTTTTTAATTTTATTTAATAAAAAAAAAAAAAATAGTCCCAAAAAATTATTTTTAATTTATTGTCATAATTTATTTGTTAAAAAAATTCTTAAATTTAATAAATACCTTCTAAATTAATTTTCATTTTTTATTTACAAAAAAAATAAATGTCAACAAAAAAATTCTAAATGACAAAATTTAAAAGTAATTCCTCCAACAATCACAAGATGTCAATCTAACGTAGGACCCTCTACATTATCATACACAGAGTCGAAGCGATAGTCCACGAGCACGGTGAAATTCTTTTGGAGATTTGCTCGCGTGTGATCAGGTAACGAAATTTTCCATCAATTAATATCCAATAAAATCGCATGTGCATCCTAAAAATAATTAAAAAATTCGACACAAACAAAACCCTTCCTTCACGCTTTATCATTTTCATCTAATATTTGTCACTTATTATTTATAACTCACAGCAATAATTATTTCAACAAATATTCTAACCTCAAACAACTACCAGACCTGTCACAATTATTATTTAATTTCTAATTACCCAATTAATTAATTTTCTTTTCTTGAAACTCTTAAAAAAAATTTTCACTTATAAATTTATAAAAATTTTCAACATTTAATTTTCTGTAAACAACCTTGGAGGTTATGTTTGTACTCCATTAACAATTCTTAAAATTAATTGACAATTGTCTTATTTTATTAATATTGAATTTTATTATTATAGCTGGCGACATGAAGCAGATCGTGACAAATCAAATAGTTAAAATTCCTGATGGCTTGACTGCCTCAGTCAAGTCTAGGATGGTGACTGTAAAAGGACCAAGAGGTGTCCTGAAGCGATCGTTCAAACATCTCGCCCTTGACATTCGCGTAAGTAAATAATTAAATAATTAATCATGAAAATTTAATTAGCTGTCATCTTACAATTTTTTATTTAAAAAAAAAATTTTTTTTCATTTGTAATTTAATTAATTTATTTATTTATTCAAACGCCTATCGGCTTTATACATTAGTTCTAAATCAATTAAATTTATTTATAGGTGAAAAAACAAAATAAAAAAAAAAATTTTAACATTTCAATAGAATTAAATTAAATTAAATCAATTTTCATTTGCTTTATAAATTTAAATTATTAGCATTATAAAAAAATATCTCTAAGAGTATGTATTACAAGATAAAATGAAATTGCTTGGTAGTTTTAATTGTTTCTATTAATGAAATTAAAAATTAAAAAATTGTTGAGCCTCGGCTAATTTTATTATCATTTATTAATTTTATTTTTGATTAAAAATCTACTTAATTTTAGAGTAAATTTTTTTTTGTTTGTAAATAATAAAAGTGTCTAATTTGATGATTTAATTGCAGATGATCAACCCCCGTACTTTGAAGGTTGAAAAATGGTTCGGTAAGAAGAAGGAACTTGCCGCTGTGCGGACCGTGTGTTCGCATATTGAAAATATGCTGAAGGGTGTAACCAAGGGCTACATGTACAAAATGCGTGCAGTATATGCCCATTTCCCCATTAACTGTGTCACCACCGAGAACAACTCTGTAGTTGAAATCAGAAATTTCTTGGGTGAAAAATTCATCCGTAGGGTAAAGATGGCCCCAGGAGTTACCGTTAGTAACTCAACAAAACAGAAGGATGAACTAATTGTCGAGGGTAACTCCCTAGAGGATGTATCACGATCAGGTAATTTTTTTTATATCATTTATTGTATAAATTTAATTATTATTGTCGGAGTGTTAATTTATTTGTTTGTTTGTTACAGCTGCACTTATCCAACAATCAACCACTGTAAAAAACAAGGATATTCGTATGTTCTTAGACGGTTTATATGTATCTGAAAAAACTACTGTCCAAGAAGACAACGAATAAATTTTCATAACAACAATATTATAAATATAATTGATTGTTTCGTAATTTATTATTTTATTTTTTTTTTTTAATTTAATCTAAACACATTTTTTCCTGTCCAATAATTGCATGCTTTTTTTTATTTTATTTCAAAAGGAGCTTAAATAATTATTTATTTATTAAAAATTAACTTAGCAATTTCAAATAATTAATATTTAAAATTTAATCTAAATAATTTTTAATTTTAATTTGATATTGAAAATTAAATTAATTTAATTTAAAAAATAATTTGATAATTTAGTAAGTAATTTAAGTAAATTAAATATTTATTTTAAAAAATTAATATTTAAATTTCTTTCTAAATAATCTTTATCTAAAATAAAATTATGATAAGGAATAATAATAACAAAAAAAATCTTAAGGAATGGAATTTTTTATTTATTTATTAAAATTTTAATCAAAAGGCAGTGATAGTATACTGCTCAACACATGTCTAGAATTTTAAAGAATTTTGGAGCTTATTCATAGATCCATTTCTCGGCCCAGGAAGCCCAGTCAATAACACCTTCTTTCTTGTCTTCTGGGAACCAGAGACCAATTTCGTGCTTGGCTGACTCGACTGAATCAGATCCGTGGATGATGTTGCGTCCAACCTGGATACAGAAGTCTCCGCGGATGGTTCCTGGAGCAGAGTCCTTGGGGTTGGTTTCTCCCAACATTTTGCGGCCAGTCTTAACTGAGTCAAGACCTTCCCACACCTATGTTGCGTTTAATAAAGTTTGATTAAATTTAATAAAGTTTGAACTTTAGCGGCTTCATTCTTAAATAACTTATCTACATTGATTAAAATAAACTTTGACATTTTACGAAACTCACCATTGGGACAACTGGGCCTGAGCTCATGTATTTTACTAAACCGGGGAAGAATGGTCTGGCAGCCAAGTCAGCGTAGTGTTTTTTCAGTAACTCCTCAGTTGGCTAAAAAAAGAAAAAAAAATTAGTATTAACCTTCCATGACAGTCTTTAATTTTGACCTTTGAGTTCCTCACAAAAAAAAATTGAGTTTAAAATTTTTCTGGATCAAAAATCACAAATATTCCAGAAAAGTTATAATTTTTCAAGTAAATTTGTAATTATAATATTTAAAAAATTAAAACTTACCCAAACCATCTTCATGGCCACGAGTTTGAAGCCTTTTTCTTCAAAACGCTGGATAATTTTACCAATGAGTCCACGTTGGACACCGTCGGGTTTGATCATGATGAAAGTTCTTTCCTTGTTGTCGGCCATTGTTTATTATTTACCAAACAATTAATAAATAAAACAAAATATAATAATTTTAACAATTAATAAAGTGTGTAAAGCCACGCCAAGAAGTTGCCGGCTGTTAAATGCTCCAACAGGCAAGCTGGAACAGGAAGACACGAGTAAAAATTTTTTTACAGACAGATGGCGCTTATTTTAAAAAAGTACTTTAATTAATTTAATTTTACAATTACGTAATTTTAATTAACAGTTAAATATTTAAAATTTTTTTATAACTTTAATTTTTACAAGTCAATTTTTTTTGTTATAATTTATTTGTTAAAAAAATTCTAAACATTATTAAATATCTGTTAAATTGATTCTTAAAATATTTACTAGAAATTCAAATAGCGCGCTGCGCGCGCGCCAAAATTTCAACCAATAAGAAATCGTGGCGAGTTTTTTGCGAGTTTCGACCTTTGACTAACTTCAAGACTATTTGATTGGACGGAATTAAGGCGCTAAAATTTGAATGCAGATAAACAGCAAAATTAATAAAAAAAAAATTATAATAGTAATTACATAAAACACGACGAGGAAAAAAAAGATTTATTAAATAATAGTAAGAAAAAAACAAATTGAATAAAATTAATTGAAGTATAAATTCACAATTCTTAATCAAAAACTTGATATGAAAATTTTTAAAACAGGTTTGAAATTTAAAAGAATTCTTTTTACAAATTATTATTTTTAACTGAGATTTTAATTAATAAATAATTTTTTAGGTTAATAATTGAAGGAATTTTCTGCAAAATCCAATAAATAATTTAAAAAACTGTAACTCAATTGACAAAATAAAAGAGAGAGAGAGAGAGAGAGAGAGAGAGAGAGAGAGAGAGAGAGAGAAAGACGACTGGGAGCCAGGTCATGGATTGCAAATCAATTAAATATGGCGTCTTCAAATAGCTCGTAGAGTTATCGGGTATGATATCTCATTTTTTTACGTTTAATTAACGACACAATCAAAAGTAGCAATTTAAAGCCATTGTTTCGGTACGGTCTAACGAATAATTAAAAGGTTTTTTTATTTTTTCGCATCGGGAGTTGTTTTCTCTGACAAAGACCGTGAGTTGTGCTCGAGCGGCAGACAAAGACACTCGACATTCAAGATTAAATGTATTAAATAAATTAACATTGATAATTTTTATTAAGAGTAATAATTATTCATTATTATCATCATAATCTTAATTTCGAGAATATTCAGAGTGATTAATTGAGTAAATAATTAACAGAGACAAAATGCAAGCACCACAACAGCCTCAGCAGGGACATCAGATTGCAGGTGCCAGTGTTATATTGAAAATGAATGAAATTCAGCAACTTTCTACAGTCGGTGAGTAATTTTTATAAATTAATTTAGCTTATATTTAATAATTTAAATAATTTTTTTAATAAATAAATTTCTGCATTAAAAAAATGAAAAAAAAAAATTGACATTTAGAAATTTTAATAAATTAAAAATTCAATTTTTTAAAATAATTTTTCGGAACAAATATTTTTGTTAAATAAAATTAAAAAATGATCAAGTGACAACTAACTTAAATATTATGAGTAATTTTATTTTTTTTTTTTTTTAATAATTATAATTGTCATTTTGGCCATAATTATTTTTTTTTTAATTTTGCCAACACGTTAAAATAAAACTTTGCAGAAATTTTCTAGAAAAAAAAAATTATTAGATTTATTAACGCCATTAATTGACAGAAAAATTAATTAACATATGTATTATACATTTAAAGCACACGAACACGTGTTCATGTGTATTGATCAGGTTTCTTTGTTACGTGAAACTAATAATACAGCTTATGCGCAAGCCGAGTTTAAATCAATCTCTAATTAAAAATTTTATCAATCTTAGTTACAATCTAGGAATATTTTTCCAGAAATTTTGACTCCAATTTATAATTGAATAATATGAAAATTAAGTTAGCCGACATTTAAAAATTTTTAGAATTTTTTTTTTATTAAAAAATCTTAAAAAAAATTAAATAGAAAATTTTACAAATTAGTCATGCAATTTTTTAAAAATATTTTTTTGCTCCAATTTAATTATTAAAAAAAAATTAAAAATGTCGGATAAGTTAATTATTATTTAAATAATTACGATACTGAAGTTGACAGACAAAAAAAAATATTTCTAGAGTTTTTTGGCAATTAAATAATTATTAAAAAAATTTCACAGGTGAAAATTTCAAGTGAAAATTTTTAGAAGTATTTTTTTATTGTAATTAATTTGTTAAAAAAATTTTTAAAATTAACAGCTGACGGCTTACTTTAGTATTATTAATTATTAATAATTACAATAATTAAAAATTAAAGTTTCGGTACAAGTTATGGCTGTACTTGTCATTGTCATGCTATAGTATTAGAATTGAAGAAAAAAAGTCAGTGTAATATTCCAGGTTTCATCTGCTTTACATAAACTGTACAATAAAATTCCTTCTTTTTTTCGTTTAAGTTCATTACAATACTCATCAGTAACATATCAATAAAAAAACTCATAATTAAATTTTTAAGAATTAAATTTGAAGGTAAATTTTTTTATTTAATTTATTTAAAAAAAATTATTAGATAATTTTTTAAAGGTAAAAATAAATCAAAGTAGGGCACTAGAAATAGTAATTACACTCCTGGTCGTTGCTACATTCCCCCTTAGTTGATTTGAATTGGTTCCTGCTCCCTACTGAGTGGGTCTGTGCTCCCTTCCATGTAATTTGAACGCAGGGTGAAACCTGGACAGGAAAATATTACGCAGCTATTATAAGTTTCAACTCTGCCACGTTTATAATATAACCGTGTAGTGAGACTAAAAAACTAAATTTAAAATTTCTAAATTTAATATTAATTATTTTGATAACAAAATAAAATGAATCCTCAGATAACAAACATTTATTCGTTGAATAAGTTGACTAAAAAAAATGCTCAAGTATATTCTAATTATTATTCGGGACAAAATATAGTTGTGGACAATGCAGAAGGTGAATCTAAGAGTTTAAATGATTTTACTTTAATAAATAATTCATATTGTTAGTAAAAGATTTTTTTTTTTTTTTAATAATTATTTATGAAAAATTGTTAAATAAAAATTTTTATTTTTTATTTCAGGGCTCTTAGAGTTGGCGCATCGTGAATATCAGTCCGGAGATTATGAGAACGCTGAGAGACATTGTATGCAGTTATGGCGACAAGAAACAAACAATACTGGAGTTCTATTACTGTTATCCTCCATACACTTCCAATGTCGGCGCCTGGAAAAGTAAATATAATTTTTTAAATATTTAATTAAACTAAAAATTCATTTAAAAATAATAACATGCTCCGAAAATTTTTCTTACTCTCTAAATTATTTAAATCATACATAACTATCTCTAAAAAAATATCAAACCCAATTTATAATGAAGATATACTCGTTAAAAAATTTTTCTTAGTCTCTTAAATATATAAATTAATTTTTGACAAAGAAATTAAATTTAAAAATTAATTAGGCATTTATTAAATTAAATGTAATATAATTTTTCAGATCAGCACACTACAGTAGTCTCGCGATAAAGCAAAACCCACTGTTAGCAGAAGCTTACAGCAACTTGGGAAACGTCTACAAGGAGCGAGGACAGCTCCAAGAAGCTCTGGAAAATTACAGACACGCAGTCAGACTAAAGCCGGATTTCATTGACGGGTATATAAATTTGGCTGCGGCGCTGGTCGCTGCCGGAGACATGGAGCAAGCTGTTCAAGCTTATGTTACTGCTTTGCAATACAATCCAGTGAGTAATCCCTCTAATCTCACGTATATTATATCATTTTACCTTTGTCTATAATTAATAATTTAATTATTGCTTCCAGGATCTGTATTGTGTTCGCAGTGATCTCGGTAATCTTTTGAAAGCATTAGCAAGACTTGATGAAGCCAAGGTAACTTTAACTATAAGCTAGTAATCATTTATCACGTGTCACAATACTATGAATTAGTACTCTTCATTTTTTGTTTCTTAAGTTTATTTTTTTATTTATTTATTTTTTTTTTTTTTTTTTTTTATTTTGAAAATATGAAATTTATTAATATTGTTTTATTTTATCAGAGAGTACTAATACATAACGTGCATGTGTTCCAGTAAAGTTCTTAAGCAATGCGTAGAGCGATTTTAATTTGGTTTTAATTTAATTGCTCAATGCAGAAAGCTATCTTTTTTTTTTTTTTTTTTTTTTAATAATTTAATGCATTTTTTTATGCTGGCTAATTTTATGCTGCGTAGCGCGTGTCTGCAATCAAAATTTATCTCTTAAGTACATTTCCTTAATTTTTTTTTTGCACAAAAAAAATATATTTTATTAAAATTAAAGTTTTTTCAAAAAACGGAATAATTTATAATTTTGATTGCAGACTGGAATTTTTTATTCCGTCAACATTGTTGATGGAGGTGGTAAATTATTGGAGTAACACGTTGACAGAAGCTAGCAGCGCGACATGGAATCATTTAAAATAATTAAAAATATTTTATTAATTTTTAAAATGCTTCCATGTGCATTGTGTTTGTTATATTGATCTTATTTTATGCGCTAAAATTTTATTATAGTTCAACAAGTATTTATAAGATTTTTAAAATAAGATCAATGCGCGCGATGATTCATCATTAGCAATCATTTTTAATTAATTTATCACTTTTTTTTTGTACAGCAATATATGTATTCATTAATTTTTATCATCACATGCATTATTTGCGCGAGAATACTTGATTTTAATTAAGTATTTAAATACAACGATTTATTTAATAAACCTATATTATTAAGAGAATGTATCTTGTGAACTAATGAAGCAAAATTTCATTTGTTTATAGTTCACAAGTCACGGCAGTCACATAATTATGAAAATTTAAATAAATCATTGTAATATAGGAATAAAATTGTTTAGAATTAAAAAAAAAAATCAAGTACTCTGCTTAATAGCGCGGCGCTGGCGGATAAAAAAAATATATTTACAAAATTTAATTAAATCATTTTAATAAAAATAAAAAACAAAAATAATTAAATGAATTAGTTTAAAATAACAAGATTAATTAAATGAATAAATATTTTAATTTGTAAATATATTTATGCAATATACGCGCGGATAAAATGAAAAAAAAAAAAAAAAAAAAAAAAAAGAAAGTTATCTGCATTTAAATTACCATATAAACGATTCTTAAGAACTTTTAATGGATTAATATAATTTTATCTTTTTTATTATTTTAAAAATAAATTTCCATAGAACAGCAGTTGGAAAAAATCAGTTAGAAAAAAAAATCTTATCTAAAAAAAAAATATATTTCACTGAGAAATATTAAAATAATTAAAATAAAAAAATAAAAAAGAAAAAATGATTAGTGTAAGTGACAAAAAATAGAATAAGGGGTTGAGAAGAGGGAAGAGGGGAGAGAGAGTGTATTGAAGAGACATTAACGCAGCTGTCTTGTTGTTGACGGAATTATCAACTTTAGGAGAGGAAGTCGGATCTATTCAATCGGTATCAGCCCATACTGTTTGCTACATCAAAGGGTGAATTCTCATGAACGAGAGTCCGGTTCGTTCAGTAACGCACACTCATACTCAATGTGTCTCTCCTCAGAGTGTCTATACGTTTAGTGTATGAGAGAGCTTGCGACCCATACCTACCGTCAACCTACCAAAGGGTATACCAAAGGTAATGTAGATCCCAAGGCCGATCTCTATCCACTCCCTTCGAATCGCTCATCAGATCACCATCAATCCTTTTATTTCCAATTTGTTACTCCAATCCTTTTATATTTTTCTCCAATCCCAACTTTTAATTTAGCTCTCAATCTAACAAGTAGTTTTTTTTTAAATCCTCTATCAAATATTTACTAAATTAAAAAAAAAAAAAAAAAAAAATTATTTAAATCCAACTGTCCCTTGAGATCGGCCAAACCGCAATCCCCTTTTTTATTTACTCTTCTTTAGGTACGGAATTTAATACAGTGTATTTATGCAAGCCCGCCTCTCGCAATGCGCGTAATATTTTTTATTTATTTTTATTTTTTTTCTACCTTTTTTTTTTTTTTTGGACAATTTTTTGCATCCTAAAAATTATTGCAGGTCCTGAATAAAAAGTTTTTAATTAATTAATATTTGCTAAAGAATTAACCAGACGCATTCAGGAAATTCTATAGCAAAGCAAAAAACAATAACTGACACTCCTCGCGCGTCCTTACATTAATTCATAGTCATTATTATGCTCATTACATCTATAAACACCCAATGCATCCTTTGAATTTAATTCATACACTAGCTAACAACAACACACTAATTATTTATTGAAAAAACAAGTCTCAAGGAATTAATATAAAATTATTTTTATTTAAAAATTAAATTGCATATAAAAAAAAAATACGATAAAGTATTTTAAAAATTCTTTGAGATATTTTTTTTTTCAATTAAAACTAGAAGTATGTAAATTATTGAATTTATTTATCTAGGAGGACATCAACAAGATCCTGGCTTAGAATTTAAACATTGCGACGTGTTCTTGACTCAATAAAAGAAAGAATTAACAGTAATTAATTTTATGAGATATTTTTTAACTTTACGACAAATAATTCTTTCTCGCTGATGATTGGACACTCGCAATAGCAGCAGCGCGGCAATTTGAATTATTTTATAATAATTATAACTAGTTTTATTGTTATTATCATTATTATTGTTGTTGTTAATTGAAGTATAATAGAAAGAGAGACGGGCGAAACGCGCGGCGCGAAATTTTATTAAAACAAGTTAATAATTTTTTTATTTTTTATATTATTTTTGTCTCTTTTATTTGACTCTAGGCTTGTTACCTGAAAGCTATTGAGACTCGGCCGGATTTTGCTGTCGCCTGGAGCAATCTAGGCTGTGTTTTCAATGCACAAGGTGAAATATGGCTGGCGATTCATCACTTTGAGAAAGCCGTTGCTTTAGATCCTAATTTTCTCGACGCCTATATTAATCTTGGGAATGTCCTCAAAGAAGCCAGAATTTTTGATCGGTAAGTTTTAAATATTTTATTCATTTAAAAATAAGGATAAAATGTTTTTTACAAATTTTTTCTTATTCTCTCAATAATTTAGATTTTATTTTGCAGTAGAATTTATTTTCAAAGGATTAAATTTAATTTAAAACTCTAAAATTTAATTTTTGAATGTCCAGCAAATTTTAAAGTTAATTTAAACTTTTTTTTTTTTTTTTTATTTGAAAGTTCCAATGAATATTCAAAAAAAAATTATTTAAGTAAAAAGCGTTGCTGTGAAATTTTTTATCTAATTTATTTATCAATTTGGAATTAAAACAATCAATGAATAAATAAATTTTCCTGACAATTAAAATTGCAAATCGACGTGAAATATCTCGACATTTATTTCTTTGGCTTTTATCGAGTAATCTCAAGGGTGCAAAAGCAACGAAAGTCTTCCGTGAACCCTTTTATTGATCTTAAAACTCCCAGTGTAACCCTCAAGGCCTCTTTTACTTCTTATTCTTCGCGTCATTTTCATCTCCACGTCTTTCACTCTGATTTATTATTTAATATCCATTCGAGGAGAAGAAATAAAAATAAACCTATTTAACTAGAACGAATTTTCGATATTTTATCGATAAATTTATTTTTCCTCCTGACATTTTATTCAGCTGTCAAGGAACCTTTCTAACTTTTTTTTTTTTTTTTTTTTTCAATTAAATTTACTGTAAAAATAAATAAAAAATTTTTAATAATAGTAATTGTGAATCTCAGCTTAGATAATTGAAATTCTAACGACGTAGAAGCTCATATGCTCTAAAGAGCATCCCGGAGCAGTTTCACAGAATTTAATCTAATTTAAAGACTTTTAATTTTTTCCACTTGTCTTTAATTTGATATTGACAAGATAATTTATGCCAGCAAATTATTAACTTGATAATAAATTATTTAAAATTATGAGCGTTTAATTTCCGTGATATCAAAGTGGATAGTAATCGCTTAGCAACCAATTATCAAGCTCAAATACAATTAACGACCAAAGTTTTCGCCACAAACTAACCGCATAGTAATTATCGGCCTTGATTGTTCAAGGGTACTAACGATCTTTAAAAATCACCTTTGATTTTTTTTTTATTTTTATAAATTTACTGAACAGAGTCCCGGAAAGTATCGATCTTGTTATTAGTTTATTTATTACAGTTTCCGGCTCATTATTTTTTAATAAAAACTCTGGTAAAGAAAAACAATACTTTAAAAAAAAAAAAAAAAAATTACTTGAGATTTTTATACTCGCACAGTTTTAGTCTTTAAATCTTGTGCTAGATAGTTCAGAACGAAAGATATAAACGAGTTCAATACATCTTACTTGTTCAAGCGTTTTATTTTATTTCTTTTAAATTTTACAATATAAATATTCTTACTTTAAATTTCAATATACAGAAGTTAATTTATTATTAAAATTATTCTAAGTAGTATTTACTGTACCCAGGTGTGATATTTGCATAATTTTCCCTCATTAGCTCGTAATTACTAGCGTCAAGATTTTTGCCGCAATTAAAAAATAAAAATTTATAATTAATGGCTCAAATTTTTGGATATTATGACTAAAATATTAGTCTTAGAAAAATTTTTTTTTAACAAAAGTTGTTCAAAATTTAATTTTACAAAATCAACGTCTCATTTTTTTTTTTAAGATCAATAATTTCGCTGTAATTTAAAAAATAAGATTGATAATTATCACAAAACAAAATTTGAATTTTTTTTTTTTCATAAATTCTATTTTTAAAATTACCGCGAAAATAATTTTTTTTTTTAAATATTTTAGAAAAATTCTACGAAACATTTTTTTTTATAAATTTTATTTTTGAAATTACCGCGAAAATAATTTTGTTTTTTTTTAAATTATTTTCGCGGAAACTACTTAGGTGATTGACTTGATTTTTTAAAATTATTTTTTTAAGTAGTGTACTTACAAAAAAAAAAAAAAAAAAAAAAAAATCCTTGCACAATTTGATCGGCAGTCATTGAAAAAAAAATTCTAAACGACGGTCTTAAAGTTTGTGCAAAATAAAAGTGACTCAGTTATTTCTAGCCCGGGATCTAAACCTGGTGTGGATAGTCACGAGTCATACATTTAATCTTAAATAATTCGAAAAATATGTAAAATACTTTAAATAAAACTTTACAACTAAATCTTGGAGAATTCACGGCCCCATTAATAAAAAAAGTACGGATAAGGTTCAGAGAGTTATTACTTAAAAGGCAACAGTCCATTACGTGGAATAGATTTAGCAAAACTTAGTGGTCTTTTTATTTTCTTAATTTAATCTGAGAATAAGAGGGTAGGTCTAAGCACACCCAAAACTTTATCCATCTTTCAGGGTAGCTTTATTTAATCCTTTTATTAGAATCGATCCTGTCGCTTTTCCATTTTACAAAACTAAGCTCAGAGGTATGCTTTAGAAAATCACTCCTTTTGTCATTGCCATTGTCTGTATGACACTATAAAAGACCGGATTCAACTTGTTTTATTCCTCTTTTCATTACACAGTTGGCCAAACGATCATATAAAGGAAAATAAGTGAAAAAAAAAAAAAAAATAAAACTCGGTTCTATACAGCCACCGGAAAATAAAACCCCGCTGGGACGCAATCTAATTCATTCGTATGATTGCTTGAATTTTCCCATTATTTTTAATTATTCACCGTTTAATAAAAGCATTAAAAATTAATCGGGCATTATTAAACATTCCGCCACTATTTTGTTCCATTATCCTGGATTGTTATGGCTCCAGGCACTCCAATATATTTTTTATTACGCTATTATTAAACTCACGTTTTATTGTTTATGTGATAAATCTTTTTGACAAAATTTTATTGTCTACTTAAAAGTACCGAGTTATCATCTATTGATTTATGGATCACTATTGTCTACCGTTTATGTCCTTTCGTGATGTAATATTACCGATAAAATGTTACTTTATTGTTAGATTTGTGCCAAAGTATAATTGAAGTGTTTATTGTCATGAAGATACACTTTCTAGATAAATTATTATTTTTAATAATTTTAAAAATTCAAATTCTAATTTTTTAAATTCTGACTAAAGTTTTCAAGCCACCGTAAAATTGATACTAACTTTTTTTTTTTTTTCTTTCCGAGAATTTAATTGGCTAAAAAAAAAATTTCTTATAATTTTTTTTTTCTTGTATTTTCAATATTTAGTCAGAATATTTAATATAAATATTTAAAATTCACGAATGAATTCTATAACTTTATTTTTAAACTTTAAATTTAAATTTTAGAAAAAAATTAATTAATAATTAAATTAAATTAATTAAAATTAAAATTAAAATGTTACCAAAATATATTTTTATTAAATTCACTTTTTTTTTTTTAAATTGTAATAAAATATTTATTAGCAATTTGTATTAAAATTTATTAATATAAAAACCGCAAGATACAAAGTATTTACAGAGGCATAGAAATACCAGCTTATGAATTTTTATTAACTTGTTTTTCTTCCCCAAGAAACCTACTGTCCAAATAACTTTACTTTCACAAACATTTGATCAATATTTATCTATTTATCAACTCTTTTATTTGTACAAACAAAAAAGATTTGTGATTTAATGATCTGAACAAAAAAAAAAAAAATCGGGTGTTTTTCCACTCAATGAGCTTAAATGCAGAGTGAAATTATTTAAGCACTTGAATAATCAGCGGACGGGAAATTTCAATAAAATATTTATCTACTTAAATTCAATGAGTTGATTCCGATGGAAAATTATATTCAATATCGATTCTATTTATCTGTCCAAGCATTCCGCAATAGCAATAATTATAATGATTATTGTGGCAATAAACTAAATGAGTAAATAAAATAGCGCATGAGCAAGTTAATGTTGAATGGGCGTTTGCTCGGTCCTTCTCATTCCTCTTTTCAAGCCTTTCAGTCAATCGATACTAAAATACTATTTTTATTTTTTTTATTTAAAAATTTATAATTTTTATTTTTTTGACTCATTTTTTTAAATAATTAATTTTTTTTAAATTTACTATTTTAAAAATTATTATTTATAAAATAACGAGAAGGATTTTCCTTAAAATAAAAAGTATGTATTGGAGAAGTAAATAGTAGTCTGGCGCCATGAAATATTATCAGATAAGAGAGAAACAAAGTATAAGAATAAGTAGACAGTGCAATGAACGGGTAATGTTCTGTCTAGTATCCAGTATCCAGTATCATGTGGTCTTCATCAGTATTATATTTGTCCGAAGAAATAAAAAAAAATTAAAAAAAGCTATTACTGGATAGGATACACAGTAGTAAACTACTCGCCTTTGTATTAAAGTCTCCTGAAATGGAGTACAAATCACCAGACTCTGGAGACAATGAGATAGGTGGATAGGGCAAAAGTCATAGTTACCTCTCTGGAGAAACCTCGTTTTATTACATTTATTATTATTGTTGTTATTTTATTTTTTAAAAATAGTTTGTTTATTGAACTTTCAAATTTTTAACTTTTAATTTAAAATTCTGGATTAAATATTAAAAATATTTATAACGAAAACAGAGAATTTTTTTTCTTACAAAAAAGGTCCTTATCAATTTTGCTCCATCTCTTATTTTTCCTAAAATTTAAATTCAAAGTTTAAAAATAAAGTTATAAAACTTATTCTTGAATTTTAAATATTTAGATTGCAAAAAAAAAAAAAAATACAAAAAAAATTACAAGAAATTTTTTTTTTAGAAAATTTAATTCTCTAAAAAAAATTATCAATTTTTTTTAGCTTAAATCCTTCATTCAAAATTTTTTAAATTATTTAAAAAAATAAATTATTATTATTATTATTATTATTATTATTATTTATATTTAAAATTTAACACAGATAATGTACTACAAAAATGAGTTTATATAATATTATATACGTGGTGCGTTCGACGCCGACGCCGACTCCGACGCTGACGCCGGCTCTAAGGCAATCAGAATCATAGTCTACCCCTATCTCAACTTGTGATACACCGACCAAAGCCAGTAGTTTAGTTCGTAGTCCCTCGAACACATCGTTTCTCTATTTCTCTACTATTAAACAACTATCAACTAATACCTTATAACTTAAATTATCAATTATAACAATTATTATTATTATTATTACTACTACTGTACTATTTAAAAATTGATCTTCAAAATTTTATATCTACTATTCAATATTAACTACCGTCTAATTCTTCAATTATCAAGTATTTCTTAGTTATTAAATTTTAAAATTAATTATTGATAAATTTTTAGAAAAAAATTTTTTAACCAAAAATAATTTATTAATTTTTTCAATTAAAAATTTACATAAATTTTTTTTTACTATAATTTTTTATATTAAAATTATTAAATTAATTTTTTAGTTAAAACAATATTTTATTATTGATATAAAAAATTATTTGCTAGTAAAATATTATTTTATTGAATAAAAGTAATAGTAACATAAAAGCAAAAAAAAATATTTTATTAATAAAAAAAAAAAAAATAAATAAAAAAGTGAAATAGAGAGTACGCGAGTGTTATTGTAAACAGGCGTGTCAACAAATATCAATCAAACATCTCGCTATTATTTGTATATCAACCAGAATCTAAACAAAATAAAAAGGATAGAATGTAGAACGGAAATGGAAAAATTCAATAATTATAAAAAAATTCCTGCCATCTAAATATCAAATTAATTTATTTATCAATTGTAAAAAAAAAAAAAATAATAATAATTAAAGACTGATAGTTATAACAAGGTGATGTTTCCTAAGGAACCGGCCGTAAATATTTTTATTTTTATAACGAAAAAAAAAAGGTCGATAAGGATATAAATAAAGCGCTTATGAAAATGAAATCGATAGGAATAGATAATCGGGAGGATTATAAAAATACATTGTGATAATGATAAGTAATTAGAGATGGATAAGATATGGAGTACCAATGTGTTATTGTCTACACAGTGATCTCTCCCTCGACATCTGACGCGCCCTCGATACGCCTCCAGCTGGAGAACGTTGTCACCAGTTCTGTACCCAGCGGATGCATCGACTGGATTAAGTCCTGGCTTAAGAGGTGTCTTGTCAATTAATTATCCCTCATCTTTAATTGTTTTTTTTTTTTTTTATTTTGCGAAGCATCAGAGAGTGCTTTACGATCGAAAAATTTTTTAGCCGCATTTTGGCAATTATTTTTATTATTGTAGCCTTATTAGTTCACGGAATGAAGATGCTTTGCATACTATTGTCAAGATAATTTAATGGAGATTAATTTAACACTTTTTGAAAATTTATTTAGTGCAATATAAACGAAAAAAAAAAAAAAAAAAAAAAAAACGGTAACTGGAGTCTATATCCTTGGACAAAATATCCTTGTCAAAATATCTGTGGACAAAATATTTTAAAATTCATTCAAAAAAGAATTTTAAAAATCAAAATATTATAATATCAAAAAAAAATACACAAAAACCATTTTAAGGGTGATTTTCGGGAATTTTTTTGACAGGGAAAATAAAGGAATTTAGGCATCGGATTTTTTTTATTTTATTAACGGTACATTAAAGATTATTACCCTAAATTTTTATTAAAAAATATTTAATTATTACAAAGTTATTAACAATCTCGTAGAGCACTAAAAAAATTTTTTATTTAAAAAAATGGCGACTGATTTAAAATTTTCCCGGCTAAAAAAATTTTTAATATTTTTAATGTTTTATATATATATTTTTTTACATTCTTTATACCATCAATATTTCACAATTAAATGAGCATTATGAGTCGTGCAGTTTTGGATTCTCCAAACTTTTTATTTCTCCTCTGACGGATCATACTTTGATGCTTATTGACTCAGCCCATCTTGTCCCTTTGAATTTTAAAATAACCTCGGGGATTTTTACATTTAAACGTCTCGATAAAGGCCAAAGATATTATACAGAGATAAAGTGGGCTCGCAGAAGCTTTTAGTGCTTTTATGCTATAACCGGAAAGTTCTGGAGTAATAAAATAGAAAAAAAAATGTCACTCGACTAAATTTACTCGCGTGCGTTGATTTTAAATTGTGATATTTTTTTTTTATTTAAATATTTTATTATTAGAGTGGTTAATATTTAAAAGGTCGACTAATCTCGTTATTTTTTTACAGAGCTGTTGCTGCATATCTGAGAGCGCTGAATTTAAGCCCCAATAATGCTGTTGTCCATGGAAATCTCGCTTGTGTTTATTATGAACAAGGGTAAATACTTTTTTATCTTTAGTGTTTATAGGGTGGGAAAAAATAATTACTTTTTTTTTTTTTTTTTTTTTTTTTGTAATCACAAGGGAGAAAATTTAATCATTTTTTATAAAAATTGATATTAATATTATTTAAAAGATTATACGCACTTAATATTTAATTTGTTTACTTCATTTTTATTAAAAAAATCTATCTAAAAAATTTTTTAATTAATTATTAGACAATAGCTCAATTTAGCAGAATTTTTTTTAATTTTTAAATTACAAGAGCTACAAAAAATTAGTATGTTAATGAATAAAAAAACTAAGTAAATTAAACTCACTATTTCAAACATAAAAATTTTTAAATAAATGAATAAAGAAATCCTTGCGACAAAAAATCTAATTTTTCTCTTTAATAAGTGTGTGTAACTCATTAAAAAAAATTACCATAAAAATAATTAACTAAAAAAATTTTTTAATATCACTAACACTCACAAAGGAGATAATTTAATTATTTTTTGTGAAGTTTTTTTTTATAAAAATTCATTTTAATATTATTTAAAGGATTGTACGCACCTAGATTAAAAAAAAAATTAATTAATTCTGATAAATTAATAAATACAATTTTTTAATTATAAATTTTAAGAAAATTGTTTTTTTGAGAACATTTAATTATTTTAATTAAAATTAAATTGCAACAGGGTCTTTTACCTTACAATCTTTAAAAAAATCATATTAACACAATAAAATTCAACAGGCTCATTGATCTTGCGATTGATACTTACCGACGAGCAATTGAGCTCCAACCAAATTTCCCGGATGCCTACTGTAATCTTGCAAACGCCCTCAAGGAGAAAGGTCAAGTGGTTGAAGCGGAAGAATGTTACAACACAGCCCTGCGCTTGTGTCCCACCCACGCAGACTCCCTTAATAATCTGGTAAGCCAGCCTTAAAACCAAAAAGCCAAAACCAAAAAAAAAAAAAAAAAAAAAAAGTCCCCTTCATTATCTAATGCACTAAAAATTCCAGGCCAACATAAAGCGGGAGCAAGGATACATAGAAGAAGCGACCCGACTGTACTTGAAAGCTTTGGAAGTATTTCCAGAATTCGCAGCAGCGCACAGCAACCTTGCCTCAGTCCTGCAGCAGCAAGGAAAATTAAACGAAGCGCTGATGCACTACAAAGAAGCGATCCGAATTCAGCCGACGTTCGCGGACGCGTACTCCAACATGGGAAACACCCTGAAGGAGATGCAGGACATCCAAGGCGCGCTGCAATGCTACACCCGGGCCATCCAGATCAACCCCGCGTTCGCTGACGCTCACTCTAATCTCGCTTCTATCCACAAAGACTCCGGGAACATCCCCGAGGCGATCCAGTCCTACCGGACCGCTCTGAAATTGAAACCAGACTTCCCCGACGCGTACTGCAACCTCGCGCACTGTCTCCAGATCGCCTGCGACTGGACCGACTACGAAGCCCGCATGAAGAAGCTGGTCTCAATAGTCGCCGAGCAGCTGGACAAGAATCGGCTGCCTAGTGTCCATCCTCACCATTCCATGCTCTACCCGCTGTCCCACGAGTTCCGCAAGGCCATAGCGGCTCGCCACGCGAACCTCTGCATCGAGAAGATCCACGTGCTCCACAAGCAGCCCTATAAATATCCCCGCGAGGCTGGAGCCAGGCTCAAAATCGGGTATGTGTCCTCTGACTTTGGGAACCACCCCACGAGTCATTTAATGCAGTCCATCCCGGGGCTCCACGAGAAGTCCAACATTGAAATCTTCTGCTACGCGCTCAGCACTGATGATGGAACCAATTTTAGGTCTAAAATTGCTCGAGAAGCCGAGCACTTTATTGACTTGTCGCAGATTCCTTGCAATGGCAAAGCTGCTGATCGAATTAACAATGACGGGATTCATATTTTGGTTAATATGAACGGATATACAAAAGGAGCGAGGAATGAAATCTTCGCTCTTCGTCCAGCTCCGATCCAGGTCATGTGGCTGGGCTACCCCGGGACTTCAGGGGCCAGTTTCATGGACTATCTTATCACTGATGAAGTAACCTCGCCGGTGGAGCTTGCTAGTCAGTACAGCGAGAAGCTGGCGTACATGCCGCACACTTATTTCATTGGAGATCACAAACAGATGTTCCCGCACTTGAAGGAGCGGTTGATTTTAACAGACAAGCTCAATATGAAGGGCAAGCTTGCTGATAATGTCGCGGTGATCAACGCGACTGACTTATCTCCGATGATTGAGAACACTATGGTGAAGGAGATCCGCGAGATTGTCGTCGCGGATGCTAAAGCCAAGCCCGTGGAAATTTCTATGAAGATCGCTGAGTTGCCCACGACGACTCCCATTGAGACGATGATCGCTTCTGGACAGTGCCAGATGTCTGTCAATGGAGTCGTGGTGCAGAATGGCATGGCGCCCACTCCGGTCAATACTAAAACGGCAACAGGTGAAGAGGTCCCGCAGAATATTGTTATTACTACGAGACAGCAGTACGGACTCCCGGAGGATGCGGTTGTTTATTGCAACTTTAATCAGCTTTACAAAATTGATCCGCTCACGCTGCATATGTGGGCGTATATTCTGAAACACGTGCCTAATTCCGTGCTCTGGTTGCTGAGGTTCCCTGCAGTTGGAGAGCCTAACTTGCAAGCCACTGCTCAGCAGTTGGGACTTACTCCTGGGAGGATTTTGTTCAGTAATGTTGCGGCTAAGGAGGAACATGTTAGGCGTGGGCAGTTAGCTGATGTTTGTTTGGATACTCCGCTGTGCAATGGGCACACTACTAGCATGGATGTCCTGTGGACTGGCACTCCGGTTGTTACGCTGCCAGGAGAGACGCTCGCTTCTAGGGTTGCTGCTAGTCAACTGCATACTCTTGGGTGTCCTGAGTTGGTTGCGAGGACTAGGCAGGAGTATCAGGATATTGCTGTTAGATTGGGCACTGATAGGGAATTGTGAGTATTTTTATGATTTTTTTTTTTTAAAAGGAGAGAATCAAATTGGGATAATTTTTTTATTTATTTTTTTTATAATAATTAAATAACACTCATCAAGACCTTCAATTTAAGTATCCACATTGCATTTTTTATATATTTTATATATATGATATTTATGAAATATATAAATATATAAAATATATGAAAAATTGATGTGGGTACTCAAATGAAAGGTCTCGATGAGTGTAACATCGGGATGAGCTTATATTTTTAAAAATAATTATTTTGATATTGAGCAAAGTTTACTATCTTAGATAATTAAAACTTAAAATTTCGTATTGTAGATCTTATAATTTAATTCTCTCTTTATTTAAAAATTTTTATTAAATCTTTTGGAAAATAGGTCTTGAAAAAAAAATTTTTTTTCAATTCCATTTATAAAAATTTATTTTTTAAAATAAATTAATTTTTTTTTTTAAATAGAATAAAAAAATCTATGTCTGCTAATTTTAGTTTTTTTATTAATTGCTAATTTATTTAAATTAAATTTTCAGCTTGAAAGGAATCAGAGTAAAAGTTTGGAAAGCAAGATCAGAGAGCCCGCTATTTGATTGCAAAATGTATGCACTGGGAATGGAAATGCTGTACAAGCGCATGTGGGAGCGTTACAGTCGCGGAGAAAAGCCAGATCACATTGCAGCTATTGACAAAGTAAACGAAAAATTACAACAAATAACAGCGACATAATCTGTTTCAATAATTTATAAAACCGATCTCAAGTTAAATCATTTTGTTAATCCATTATTATCTTTAAAATAACAGATTAACTCAATGTTCCTTAGAGACTCCAGCTTCACATGTACGTCAAATAATTGAATTTATTTATACCATTAGACATTGATTTGAAATTTGAAATCCAACTGATTAAAAATCTCTATCTCTATAATAATTTTATTAAACTGTTATATTATATTGCTATGTATAAAATGAGACAGAGATAAAGATAAGACGTGATAACTGATAACTAGTGACATTAATTACAACTCTGTCAATTAAAATGTAAATTTTGAATCAAGCTAAATTTATATAAATATATTTTTCTTTATTTTTCAGGAAAGGGATGGGAAAATTTTTAATAAATTAAATAATTAATTTGGGGGGTTTTTTTTTTTCTTATTTTTTGTTGAAAAATGAGTTGTAATAATTAAAAAAAAAAATTGTAAATAATTACAAGGTTACTGTTATAGTTAAGATTACTTAAATACACTAGTTTTATTTTATTATTACTATTTTATTATTTTTTCTTGGGCATTTAAAAGAAAAAATCCTGGAAAAAATATTTATGTGTGACAAGGATATTTAAGGGAGTTTATTATTAATGTAGAAATAGATTAAATATATTATGTATAATTTAGGTAATAAATATAAGTATATATAATAATGAATATTTATTTTTTAGATTGTTCCTTGTAGTTGTAGTTTAAGATTTGGTTTTGGGAAAGAAAATATGTGAAAAATAATAAGAAAAAAATTTTTTTAATTAGAAAAAAAGAAAATTGTCAATTATTGTAAAAATTTACTTTTTTGGTTTAAACTGAAATAATTATTACTCCATAATATTAACTAAGATATTTATAAATAGATTTTAAACAAAGCTTAGAGAAATAAAAAATAAAACGATTAGATAATAAAAAAATTTGCTTACACAATAATTTATTTAGTTAATATAATAAAAACATGAATAATGTACATAGAAATAGATTAATCTTTAACCCGGATGTTATATACTAGCCGCCTCAACTATGAATATCTAAATCTAAAAACTACAGTTTTTAAATTTCTAATATAATTTCAAATTTTTATTAAATAAAATGATAATAACTAGAAACCTTGCAGTTACTATGTGAACTATAAATAAATAAAATTTTGGTTTATTAAATAATGACTTTTGTTAAATTGCACTGTACTTTCTTAAATATTGACGATTTTTAAAATATAAGCTCATCCTGACATTACACTCTTATCAAGTGCTTTCATTTGAGTACCCACATGCTATTTTTATATATTTTTCATATATATATATATAAAATATATGAAAAATTGATGTGGGTACTCAAATTAAAGCTCTTGATGAGTGTAATGTCGAGATGAGCTTATATTTTTAAAAATGTCAATAGTAATCAAGATACAAGGTGATTTCTTAATTATATATATTAATTTTCAAAAGTTTTATTATTATTATTTTATAAAATAATAATAAAATAAATATAGGTCTCGTCATAAATATTATAATAATAAATACATCTACCGCCTACTGAAGGAATAGGTCAGCGGACTTGATAGCACGTAGCGGGCACATTAATTAATTTCAATTGAATGAGTCTAATGCTTATATCGGGGACAGAACAACTATGCAGAAGCCACAAAGAATTTACCCACTATACTTCACTCACATATAAATTTATCTACATATACACACGTAGATATGTTTAGACTTACATACTCTAATTTTTTTTTTTAAATAGTTCCTTCATTAATAATATTATTTAACACTCGATTAATCTCCTGAATTACTGTAATAGGCATAGTAGTCATTAATATTAAATAACGAGGAATAATTTTTTATATTGAATTATAAGCAATCTACTTTATTTTCTGCTGAGTAAAACGTATTTATTTCTTCTTCTCACAACTAATAAATATCTTATTTAAAATACTGATAAGTTTATATTAAATTACTAGATAAAGAAAATCGATTAAAAAATTATAACGTCATCTTTATTTTATATTTCAATCTCTAAATTATTATTATTATCTTTATTATTAAAAGAATAAAAATTAATTTTCATTTAAAAATTGTTCATTAAACAATTAAAAAGAATTTTTATTGCACAATTTTTTTTCTCCTTATAAAAGTCTTTGTACACGTAATCTGAGTGTTGATATATAATTATTCATCAGCGAAGAAAAAAGCTAATTGGATGAATTAAATACAAGAAGAAATAATAATAAAAAAAAAAAAAAAAAAAAAAAAAAAAAAAAAAAAGTTAATCATGAGTATGATTTAGCGGGTTGGATTTTCCGTAGAGAAAGCATTAAAAAAAAGTAAAGAGTAATAAAAAAATTAAAGACGTATGTCAGCTAGATATGTACGGACGGATAGCCGTTATCAGCCCGAGCACGCACGTATGTACATAACACATATAACACATATGCATGGAAACGCCCATTACAATACTCTGTATTGTACATTGTACGATATGCGATACAATACGAGCTTCCTCATCACATTACATATCTTTCTCTACATTAATCTCTATATACATATATAGACATATGTGTATATAAATATATACTTTTCGCGATTCGAATGCAATGACTGCTGATCGATTAATCGCTAATTCATCGTTTATTAGATGGTAAAATGATCTAACAAATACACTTTATATCTTTCTACATTTTTTCATTAATTTAATAAACATTTTTTTTTTATTAATAATAATAATAATAATAATTTAAAAAAAACTAATAAATTAATTAAAAAAAATGAATAAATTAATAATTTGTCCAAATCAGATAAATAAATTAAAAAAAAAAAAATTCGAGTCACCAAAAAGTGTTGCAAAGCTAAATATACTCAAAAAGAACAACAACAAAGGATGAAGAATATAAAAGATATCTTAAGCTGTCATTGGTGCAAGCTGTAGCTTCATTATACCCAAAGGATCTCGAATGACAGGTGTAGATATAAGTTACAGCCCATATCAACCTTTTAAACTCCAAAGTGGGTATGGGCTCGGCTCCTCTGTTAAATAACATCACATTAGGACACAATTCTACCTGGAAGCCCTCAAAAACAGCTCCGATGAATAGAAATAAAATAACGAAGAAACGCCTTTTATTTCTTGAGCTTTGTAAATAAAATTAGCGCTGAAAATAAATCAAAAGAAGTGTCAAAAATTTCATTTATTTCGAGAGTTTATTTATCGCAGGAGGGGTGGTGTTAAGAAAGAAGAAATAGCGGATTTTTGGGGAGGAATTAATCGATCGGTGTAATGCTTAAAAGGAGGGATAAACTGGGTCGTAATGTTACTGAGAGTTTAGTAGGGATGTAGGGGTGTAGGAGTAGTACTTAGTACCTTCCATACACCCCTTCGTAAAATCAGCGCACGGTAAAAAGCTCTAGAAATAGCGCTGGATCCCGAAGACTATGCAATGGGCTCTTACTCGATTCTCTGGCAATTCTCTGGCTGGCAAGGGCGAGGAAGAAAGGGCCAAAGGGTGAAAGGACTAGTTGATAGATATATATATATATATATATATATATATATATATATATATATATATATATATATATATATATATATATGTGTCGGGTGAGTAGAGCGGAAGAGCAGATACGTTTGCGTTCACATTTCACTGTAGGATCCTTGACATAAATAATCAGTAGTAGAGAATCGTGCGCTACTCGGTCGTCATGACAACAACATCGATCGACGCGTGGCGTCGCGGCGCCGATTATGTGCTCTACTCCTAACTCTGGCTACTGATATGCTACTATTCTCATCATATTTTATTTATATATAGACAGTTAATTCTTTAAGCTTTATGGTCATTATATGATACTCAGATCAGCAAGCATATCACAGTTTTATTTATTTTTCTTACAAAATAATTATAATTATTTTATAAAAAAATTTTTAATTATTATTTAAAATTTTTTTTTATAATAATCACTAAAAATCCAAAATTATAAATCTGAAAATTTTTTTTTGGTTTTTCTCTTGATTGTTTTTTTAAAAAAAATCCCAAAAAAATGCTTCAATTTCATCAAGCTATAAAATAATTTTCTTTATTTAAAAATTAGCTCTTTATTTAAATAAAATCTGAAAAAAATAAAATTAAAGAAAAAATTCTCGACAAAAAATTTTTAAATCAAGTAAAATTCAGATTTATCAATTCAAAACTATTTCTTCTTAATTGAAAACTCTTCAAAATAATTTTCTTTTTCTAAAAATTTTAATTACATTTTTCTTCCATTAAAAAATTAAATTTTTATCTACATAAAAATATCAATCACTATTTAATAAATAATTGCGAAAAATTCAAGTACTTTTTTATGAAATTGCTCAATATCCATCAGTATGATTGATTCTTGTTTCCTCCAAGCAATAAATAATTGATTTTATGTAATTAATACCGTCCTAGTTTTATATAAATAATCCATAAGTTTCTTTCATGAAAAAAAAAAAATGATAAATTTACACAATTTAAAAAATTCTTAGAAATAATTAAAAAAAAAAAAAAATTAAAAAACTAAAAATCGGTTGATTTAAAAATGATAATGAGTAAAAAGTCCGTTGATCTTAATGAGTATTAATTTATGCAGACATGTGATAACAAAACCTAAAAAGTAATGCCAAGTAAAAATTAGTAATATATGCGAATAATAACAACAACTTGGTAAGTATAATGAGTAAAGAGTAGAGAATAAATATTGGTGTACAAAAGGGTGCGGGTACCTACATGAGTAGATCAAAAACTATAACGTAACTCGGCCTCGCCCTAGTTCTCATGCAACGTACAACGTACAACCCTTACACATACTTTCATAGATCCTAGGTACATACACATATGTATGTGCAATCGACATTACTTTGTACATATATATATATATATATATATATATATATATATATATATATATATATATATATATATATATATATATATATATATATATATATATATATATATATATATATATATATGTAGTAGGTAGCATATCCACCTTCCACTTGTGAACTCATCGAAACCCTTAACTCGCTCTTTCTTCTTTTTTTTTTTCTTCTTTCTTCTATCCCTTCCATCGCTCTCTTCGGTTACTTCTCTTTAATCAGGGCTGCCGGAAATTCTCACTAGAAAGTAGCGTCCTTAAAAAACCGCAGATTAATTGAAAAATCAGTCAATTTTTTTAATTTTTATTTTTAAATTTCTTCTTTTTATTTCTTCAGTTTTTTTGGTACTAAAAATTCATTAATTATGCCAAAAAACAGAGCAAATTTTAAAGAAAAGGAACTTAAAATAAATTAACACTCTTATTTATAAATTTTAGTAAATTTTATAACAAAGAAGAAATTAAAAAAATTTTTTAGAAGAAAAATTATTTAAAAAATTGACTTGTTTAAAAATTAGATAGAATTTTATAAGAAAGAAGAAATGTAAAAATTTTGATAATTAGAAGCTGATTTTTGAGACAAGAAATTAAAAAATTTAATAATAAAGAAGAAATAAAAATTTTTTTGATTATTGTAAAGAAAATTTTGGATAAAAATCTTATTTAAATACACTAAAACTTAAGAAAATCGCCCAAACTGGCAACCCTGTCCTTATAATACTAAAAATCTCCTTGCTTCCCTAACCCCTTTTACCCGAGTGCTTTCATATTGATCCTTGTTACTTAACTCAACTTAACTCGAATCAACTAAACCTGCATAAGCTTAATACACTCTACACTTTGCTACGCTGACTATATTCTAATATTTTGCATAATATGATTAATATTCAATTTGTGCCCTTTTCCAATATTAATGCTTTAGATTTGCTAAATTTATTAATTAATTCAACTTAATCATTTTTAGCATAAATAAGGAATTTTTTCGAGAATTTAATAGAAAAGTGAGGTTATTTTATTCGAGAAATTTGAACGGCCATTACGGAGGAATTTTTTAGACTAAATAACTCTTGAACTGTTCTATTTATCAGCATAATTCTTTTTTTATTGGGTTAATGCACTTAAAAAGAAGAAATCTCTGAAAAATGATGATTAAAATCCTTTTAGTTAAATAATTATCACCAAAAAATTCTTAAAACTGGTGGCTGATCATTGAAGACGCAAGAAACAGTGTCATGGCGGTAAATAATTTTGGCGCAAATTTTTAAATTATTACTTTTGAATTTCTGACTATCTATTAAAAATTTCTAAGTGCAATTATAAATAAAATATAAAAGAAGAAATGAATTTATAAATTACACGTTTGGGATCTGATGATTTGTTGTAATTAATGAAATAAAATAATAATATAACTCTTTTTCTTGTATATTATATTTTCGAAATGTGGAATAGAGTTTGTTAGTCACGCGACGGGACGTGACATAACACGTCGTATGTCACGCACATATGTATGTACGGCACGAAAGACTGTATTATACGTTATAAGTATTAAATATGTTGTATGTATATATGTTTTATGTTATAGATCTGTGTGTGTTTGTGTGTGTGCTGTGGCTGCATGAGAGAATTTTAGAGGAAGAGGCAAGAGCTCACTAGATTAGCTTGGCCTTCATATACTCTGTCCTAATATCCTCCGTTGTTAACTTTATTCGTTAAAGTTGAGTTTTATTATTATTATTTTCAACTGAATGGTAATTTTAAATGCAAAAAAAATTTTTTTTTCAATAATAATAAATACAAAAAAACGTTTCATTTTTTTTTTTTAATGGAACAATTTCAGAGAAAAATATTTTTAATTAAACCATACGTTGGATTTTTTATTTAATTTCGTCTGAAAGTATTTAATTTATTTTTTATAAAATTAAATTAAATCTAAAAAAATTTAATAATTTATAAATTACCTTTTATCTTGAGATTTATTGAAATTTTTAAAGAGATAAATTCATCTCGAGATTACACTTATCAAGACCTTTCATTTTAGTGGCCACATCAATTTTTCATATATTTTATATATTTATATATATTATATATATGTGTATATATGAAAAATATATCAAAAATGCATGTGGGTACTCAAATAAAAGGTCTTGAAGAGTGTAACCTCGGGATAAGCTTATATTTTTAAAAAAGTCAATACTTAAAAAAAAAAATTCATTCGAGAAAAATTTTTTTTAATATTTCTTTCAAGATGAAAAAAATTAATTAATTTGATAAAAATATCTTCTTTTTAGTAGATTTTATAAAAATCTAACTCACGGCGCGAATTTAAAAAAATTTAGCCATTTTATAATAATAATGATAATAATTTATTTTAATTATTTAATAAAAGAAAAAGAATGAAGAATTATTAATAATGATAAACATATATATTTATATAATTAAGCATCTAAATATATTGGATTAAATGTCATCACAACTATTGTTCTTATCAATGATAATGCGCAATCGCAACTTGCTATCCAGACAATAACTATACAAACTGCAAATATGTTATGGTATTATTGTAAGTCGGGTACAAAATAGACTAAAAAATCTATAATATTGACAATGGTCATACTGGAGATCATGGTCGTCGTACAATAATAATTATACACTTAAGTATTATTTTACAGTCTAATATAATTTTTATAACATTATAGACGATACACAATTGTATATACGTGTCACGACTAGCGGTTATCATTGAAAAATGAAATATCCGTCAGTTTATCTACACTATCTATTTTTTCAACGTTATCACTCAATTTATTTTTAGTGCTGCCTCTTCTGTTGAAAATAATTCTCCGTATCATAGAGGAAGAAATAAAGAAATAAATTAACAGTTCATATATCAGAGGAGGAATAATTATACGGAAAATTGTGAAAAGCTAAGTGTCAAAACTGGTGTGAGGTGGAAAAAAAAAAAAAAAAAAAGAGAAAAATTCTGTTGTTTTATTTCGAATAATATTAATACCAGAAAATTCTTTATGTACAATATACTTGACAGGCATTTTTTCCGTTTCAAGTGTTTGTTATACATTAATCTGGAAATTTTTATTGTGGAGAAATTTATTGTTTGTTTTTTTTTTCCTGGCTTGGAAAAAAAAATTTTTTTTGTTATTTATTATTTACATTTGATAAAATATTTAATTTTTTTATTATTTTTTAAACTTTATTATTATTATAGCAACCTTAATTTGTGAATTATAAATAAATAAAATTTTGCTTTATTAAATAATGAATTTTTTTAAATTGCACTGTAATTAAACTAATTAGCAGGAAAATTTAATTGTAAATAAAAAATTTTCTAACAAATTTAGGTAAGAAATGACTTTTTTTTTTTTTTTTTTTTCAATAGTTTCAACGGCTATTTGTCTATAAATAACTAGATCAATTGAATAGAATACGAATATATTTATAAATGAGACCTGTAACCTTTGCTCACTTGCTCTGAAACATACACGTAATTTACATGCAGGAGCGTTAACAATAAATACAAACCTTACAAACAAACTCGGGCGTGACCGAACAATGCTCTTGTCTCTTAACTCTTACACACATCTACAATAATAGATAATATATATATATATATATATATATATATATATATATATATATATATATATATATATATATATATATATATATATATATATGAAGATGTTTAAGAAAATGTAGAAGTACTAGTGAAGAGAATGGCCTACATTCCGATGATGATACTCTACAATGTAGGTCGCTGGGTTCCCTCGTTCTACTTCTCTAAATATATATTAAATAAAATTTAAAACTATAATAAAAATATTTAACAGTATTTACAGTAAAATATAGTTTTATAGTTTGTAATTTAGTGGGCATCGGGCAGTACAAGGGAATAGGGAATAAATTTAATAACTTCTCTTATTCTTTCCTATTCTCTTTTCTTCTCCACCATGTGCACCATTTCTTCCCAAACGGCAACTGCTTTTTTTATTTTTTACTTTTTATCATTTTTTTTTAATATATATATATGTATGGATAGTAACTCTTTGTAACGCCGCTTGCCGTGTGTTGTGTAACCGAAAGGGGCTTTTAACCTTGAGCACACAACACTCTGATTTCTAATTCTAATTTAATTCTCTATTATTTTAGATTTTCAAGAATTTTATAACTAAAATTTTATTTTACTCCAAACTGTAAAATTTTTTTCACTTTAAAAATACTCGTCACATTTTTTTTTAGTAAAAAAATTGAAGTGGAGCTTTTCAAATTTTTTTTAATTGTAAGAGCTTATTATTTCAGTTTATTGGAGCGTCAAATAATACTTTTTTAATTGACAAATTTTAACAATCCTTTATTTAAAAAGTTTCATTGATATTATTGTCAAATTAAAAGAAATTATAAATTTAAATAGAATATAAATAATTTATCGATTCAGTTTCTAGGAATAGACGTGTACTATTTTTATTTAGCTAAGTAAGTGCATACGTGGTACTCTCGTCGTCTTACTCCCTCATAAATCGAAGAAAACGTTATATATATATGGCTAAGTACAAGTTTATATAGCTCCGTAATAGCCAAGTTTAACTGTCGACTGTCGATGTACAAAATACGTTTGCTTAAAACTTTTGAAAACAGTAATGATTAGTGCTTTTTATTTTTTATAACTCGACGGGTCTCCACCGCAAATTAATTAAAAGTTTGGTCACTAACTCGGCCCGCATTTTATTCCGAGAATCAGTCTAAGATGATGGACGTTAACTTTACTGGGTTTTATTGAATTTAATGCTAACTTTTTAAATTTTAGTTCAGACCGATAGAAATAATTTTTAGAGCGATTTAACTAAATTGCTTTTAAAAAATAAAAGTTTCAAGTGTTTAATTTAAGTTGTATTTTTTAAAAAAATTATTTTAATTAAAGTAAATAAACTTTTAGAAAAAAATTTATTTTTAATAAATTTAATTTTTAAAAAATGGTTAAAAATTGATTTTTTGTAAAGAAAATAAATTTTTTACAAAAAAAAATTATTTTCAATAAATTCAATTAAAAAAAAAAAAAAAAATGGACTTGTTTAAAAAAAAAAAAAATTAAACAAGAAAAATGATAATTATCTCGAATCAATTTTTGAAAGAGTGAATGTATCGATACAAGTCCCTCCTCGTCGACGAGTTTGCGAGGGAAACGTTAACGTATATAGTAATAAGTAGAGAGCTGAGGACGTTTACGATAAATAGCCGAGAGGTACATACTACATACTAACCATACTAATACACCCGTACCATATAACATACAACATATAACCACATAACCATATAAACAGATATGTATGCATGAGATAGTTAATCATGCGTTTGTGTCGCACCATGCTCTTATGCATAATGATAGTCACAGAGCAGGAAGTACACACACGGAACAATTGGTTGATGCACGCCCTAAACCCCCCTTTCTCTATACATTATCTACATCGTTGATGTCTCAATAAACGATTAACCTGATGATAATAAATAAATATTATTTTCATTTTTATTTATTTATTATTTTTAATAACTTGAGCTATAATTTATAATTAAATATTGTAATTTTTTTTTTTAAATATTAAGCTCGAATTTTTTTTTTAAATTTCACGAATAGAAAAAATTTTTTTCAATTTGTTTGAAAATAAAAAAAAAAATTTTTTTTAATATTAATAATATTAAAAAAAATTTTTTTTTTCATTACTTAATAGTTATTAATTTATGCTACACTTTTAATAAGCACACACTGTAGCTTATAGCTTGCTTCCCTGACTGCAACTTGGCCATATTTAAGTTCTCCACCTGGGAATTTGGAACAGCTCCAGTAATTCCCGCAATTAATCAACCGCTTCGGCAAGCAACTTTTCACGTAGCTTTAATCTGAACAAATTCAAATCAATAATTATTTCATTGATTTTTACCCACAATTATTTATCGGCGGTCTTAGTTAATAATCCTTAGCAATGTTGTGAGCCTGAAGTATGCGAGGTTAGGAATTTGAATGTGTGTTTGTTAATTTATTGTACATATAAGCTTTCTAAATGGTTTCTTAACTTATATATATATATATATATATATATATATATATATATATATATATATATATATATATATATATATATATATATATATATATATATATGTATATGTATGTACAAGTGCGCTGGAAGACATCACGAGAATGCAATTGAACGTGCCGATGTGTGGTAAACGATAAACGGTTCTATTCCGTGCATGGTTCACGCTGTAGAAACTGCTGGAGGAACAAATCGCTTAGGACTTTGCTTCTATAACTTTATATATATATATATATATTTTGATGTCGCAACCTGGCTATAAGTACCGTTATATATAAAGAAGGACTATTCTTGAATTAAAGAATTTTTTTTCTTGATTAAAAATAAATTGTTTTAAAAAAATTTACTTGATTTATATATATTTTAAAAATATAAGCTCATCCCGATGTTACACTCATCAAGAGCTTTTATTTGAGTACCCACATGCACTTTTGACATATTTTTCATATATACATATATATAATATATATAAATATATAAAATATATGAAAAATTAATGTGGGTACTCAAATGAAAGGTCTTGATGAGTGTAATATCGGGATGAGCTTATATCTTTAAAAATGTCAATTATTTAATAATTAAATTTTTAAAAATAATATTTTCCTTTGAATTAAAGTTAATTTTTCTATCAATATACAAATTCCACTCAATTAAACACACTATTGGATAAAATAGATTTCTTCAGCAGGTTTAAATTGCCGATAAATTTTTTAGATATCCCTATTCGGATTCTTGGAGCGCGATGCCGAATTTTCCGTGTTTACTCGTCAGGAAGATCCAATCCAGCAATCCAAAATCAGTTAACCAATCAGCAGTTTGGAACTAAACAGAAGAGTCGAGAAGAGAAGAGAAGAGAAGAGAAGCGAGATAAGTTTTAGCAATCAGAGTACCGGGATCAGAATAATCCTCCTCATTGTCATCAAAATTACCGTTTAATTCAAATCCCCATCAGCGTTAATTCCCCGAGTATTATTTTATTCCGTTTCCGTATTTCGTATTCGGAATATCAAATGTGTTATACTTTAAAGAAACGTTCGGAGTTTTCTTTAGAAGCTGCAGGGTGTAGGCGTGAATCAAAATGGCGGATAACTAAAACTACAAACTACAAACTGAATTTATGTCACGGCATTTTGGAGTATAAATTATTATTTTTTTAACTATTAATAAATTTTTTAAAAAAATTTTTACTAAAATAGTAAAAAAAAAAAAAATATATTAAATTACATTTAATAAAAAAAAATTTTTAAAAATAGTTTTTTTAATAAATAAATTTTTTAATAATTATTAAATTGTTCCAGAATTTTAAAATCGGATTTTTTTGATTCTGGGTTAAGTTTAAAATGTTTAAAATTAAAAAATGAATAGAAGGGGATCGAGGATTGGATCTGGTTGATGCCGGGTATACATAGTATAGTAGAAAGAACCAAACCGGCATTTCCGGCGTACGTACTTATACTCGAGCTAGTGTAGAGCTTCATATAAAATCATGGACATTTATACATACAATTTATGTTAATATATGTTTTATACATTACATATATACGAGTGTGTAACATGTGTGCCAGTGGTAGCTGCACCGGTTCGCCTTGATCCCATCGTTTCTCTTACGTAAGCTCTACACTAGTACTGACATGCTCACATGAGAATTAAATACATATAACAGTAGTTTCAAAAATTAAAAACGCGCTTTGATAAAAAATTTTTTTGTTTAAAATATTAAGCGAACTTAAAAAAAAAATATATGTGTCTATTAGACAAACAATTGTAAATTGTAATCATTAAAAATGAACAAGCTATTAATTTTCATAGGATAATAATTATAATGATAATAACAGCGTATATTAATTATCATAATCCTTTAATCCATAGAAAAATTTATGGATGAATGCTTTGGGTTAATAACAATGCTCTCGAGTCAATGATTTTCTGACCGAGCATATAAGCCCTCATAAAATTAAAAATCAAATTTTAATATCCTGAATTATTTTGCAATTTTTAATATAAATAATAATTAGCTTGTACAGTGAAAAAAAAAAAAAATTAAGTTTAATTAAGAAAATAAATTTTTAAATTTTGGAATGGAGTAAAAATAAAAAAAAATTTTTTTTGGAGCTTAAAAATAAAAATTTTTGCTTAGAAAAAAAAAACCTTCATTTGAAAATTGATAAAAAAAAATCCTACAAATTATTGTGGAAATTTGCATAATTCTTGAGGTAATAATTATAAAAAAAAATAAATTCTGATTTTTTTTTTATCAGGAAATACTACATGCAATTGTGCAATTAGTACTTGAAATATAAATTTTATTATTAAATAAAATTGTCCTCGGTAACTGGTTGTTAATCATCAGCATCAGCAAATGCAGAAGAGATAAAAAAAAAAAAACTTACTAACAACTTATAATGATGATGATGTTGAAAAAGTTGAAGGTAATATTATAAAGTTAGGCATTACGTGTGTCGTCTATTTTTAAACAAATAATTTAAGTGGATATAAAATTGAATAATGATAAAAATTTTAAGTATAAGTACAACTAATGGATGATATTATACATAAGAAATGTGTATTTGCATTGAGAATGAATGAAGTCTTTTAAAAATCAGGAGCATTAACTTGAATTGAATTTATCAGGAAGAGGAGTATAAAGATCTTTGTGCAATACACGGTAAAAAAAAATTTTATTATAAATAACGAAATGTCCATAGAATTTAACCGAAGAAACTGGTTATGGCACACCGGGTTTTCATTGACTAAAAATGTTCTTCAATCTCGAGCTGTTCTTGCTGCACACTGATACTTACCTCCATATATTCACGTCAAAATTTTATTTAGTATGTATACAATACATTTAGTATCACGTGTGCAGCCAGTGGAGCCCCTCGTTGACCTTGGAGTTATCCAGTGACCATTTCCGCAATTGCAGCAACCATTCTTGCAAACCGGTAATTTTACTTTTTATTATTCGTATTTTGTTTAGGTGGATTTTTTTTTATTGCTTTGTAAAAGCTTCAATCACTGCTAGTTATTATTTGTGAAATTCGATAGATTTAAATTTATTCGATTGAATTATATAGTTCATGACTCGTGATTGTGATTAATCATTGAATTTTGTAGGGTGTAATTTTTTGCAATTTGAAAAATAATTAATTTAAATTTTATAAAAAAAAAAAAAAATTAGGAGAAAAAATTATTTTTCAGAGCTTGATCTAAAAAATCATATAACAAATTGGTCTATTGAAATTCTATTAATAATGGAAAGTTTTAATGGATTAATGGAAAATTCTATTATTAATGAAAAGTGTCATTAATCTATTAAACTTCTATTATTTATAAAAAATTTCAGTAATGTTTAAAAATTCTATCGATCCATTAAAAAATAAAATATTCCATTAATCCATTAAAATTCTAATGTTGACGGGAACTTCCATTAATTCGTTAAAATTCTATTATTAATAGAAAGTTCTATCGATCCATTCAAAATTCTATTAAAAATAAAAAATTCCATTAATCCATTAAAATTCTATTAATAATAAAAAATTCCATTAATATATTAAAATTTCAATATTTCACTGAAAATTTCATTAATCCTTTAGAATTCTATTATTAATGATCAAGTTAATTTATTCATTAAATTAATAATAATAATAATAATAATAATAATAATAATGATGATAACAATTTAAAAAATTCTATTCAAGATTTTAATCTTGAATACAGTTAATTTTTTCATCAACATATAATTTAATTCAACAAAAATTGTCAAGTAATGTTTTCCAAGTATAAATAAACAAGAAAAAAACTTTTACACAGTCATACTTACTAAACTAGTACATTATAAAATCTAAATTAAATCAAATAAATAATTTATCAATCAAATAAAAAGAAAAAAAAACCCATAAAATTCAATAAGCTACTTAGCAAGTATTTTGTAACACCAATTTTTTTTTTTGAGGTACAAATTGGAGTACATGAAAATTTTTTTCATACTAATGGAATCCACTACTTAACAATTGATTAATGTGATTCTAATTACAATTATTACCAAATGTTGAGTACATGAAAAAGGGTGGATAATTTAGAGTAAGTAAGAAAAGTAATTTCTTGTAAATTACCGTGAGATCTTATTGGAGAGTGGTAATAATAATAACAACAGTAATGAATATCTAAGGGCGTGGTTTGCACGCACCCCCGCATATGTTTCTACGCACTTGGCCGCCATCTTGGTTAGTCACACCCCCGCAAAATGCCCATAGGTAAAAAGTATGGTTTTTAAAGTAAAAAAAAAATTAATGGAATAAACCTCCTCCGCAATAAGTAGCTGTTAGCCCTAAAAATAAATTTTCTTGGTCAATCTATCGCTTCTTACATCCAAGAATATTACACATTATTATTATTATTATTATTATTATTATTATTGTAAAAGATTAAATGGATAAATGTATACACAGAAAAAAAAAATTTCTTGATCCAAGAAAATTATAATGAAGATCTAAATTATTTTAGAGCAAGAAGAAATTTTCTAAACTTAAAAAAATTTAACTTCGTTTAAGAAATTTCAACTTTATTAAAAAAATTTTCAGTCTTCCTTAAAATTTTCTTGATTTAAGAAAATTTACGGTTGACTCAAGATTTTTTTTCTTTCTGTATATAGATTTGTATGTACAATTAATATAATAGATGCGTGAATAATAAAACCAAGACTAACTTTTCTGTGAGTTAATTTATTACGGCAATTATTTATAAATATACCGTATATATTATTAAGTAATTAACATTATTGAGTGTGTGAGTATGTAATCTCTGTATAAAAAAATAAAAATAAAAAATAGGACGTTATTATAAAACACAGCAGCAGCAGCAGTGTAACTAGCAAATGATAATAATAAAAAACCTTGAGGATGAGGTTTCATAATCAGCTCGTATTCGCTCGAGTAATTCACAATTATGCTTAATGTATTTATATTTTTAACGCAATCCTCAATTAAAAAAAAAAAAAAAAAAAAAAAAATTCTATTTAGAAAAAAAAATGTCAGCGATCGTATAAACTAAAATAAAAGCGTGTTGTACTCTACTCTATAACTAAGGCTGATGAAGTGAACGGAACAGAGTGGTATGGAGCGATATGCACATTTCTTCTCTTCTTTCAGAACCTCAAGGCTAACCCATTCCGCTTACTACATACTTTGTACCCTAGCTTACTCCGTGCCACACTACAACTTTTTTTTTCTTCTCTTTTTATTTTTATTATTTCTTCTTTCATTTTTTATTATTCTTATTTTATTTCTTATTCTCTCGAAGCACCTCCCCAATCCCCAATCCTATCCATCCTCTACTCCCTTTTCCAACCGACTACAAAGTCTCTCCCTCTTAAACTTTATTTCTTCACGTTTTCTGTCCCACGTCTCATTCTCTAGCTCTGCACATTTTTTTTTATTTTTTATTATTTTTTACTCCGCTTGTATTGCCTCTACTGGAGCTTTTTTTTTTTTTTTATTCTATCTTTCTTCTCTCCCTCTCTTTTATACTGTCTTTGTCCCTCGTTAGCTCTTCCCTCGGTACTCGACACGACACTGCTAACTCAACTCTATTCTACTCTATCCAATAGCTTCAGTGATGTCATTCACAGGGCGTTGCGACGATATGCTGCTGAGAATCAGACTCTTCGCTATTATATATATATATAAATACATGCATATGGCCTCGACGCCTTATTCATTCTTATATATTTCCCAATTGAATTTAAATTCAGCTCGTTAACAATCACTTTGCATCGCGCGAATTATTTTTTTTAATTTCTTCTTTAAATATTAAACTCTCATAAGTAATATATAATATATTATATATTATATGTAATATAAATAAACACAGAAAAAAAAATTTTTTGAGCCAAGAAAATTTTAAGGAAGACTAAAGTTATTTTGGAGTAAGAATACGGAAAAAAGAAAACTGGAAAAATTACAGTTTCAGATTGTAATTATTACAGATTTTATAAGAATGTAATAATTACAACCTGAAACTAATTTTTCCAGTTTTCTTCACGACTGGCCACGTTTACATTATATAATGTAATTTTTCCGTGAAGAAATTTTCTTGGCTTAAAAAAATTTAACTTCCGGCAGATATTTTAAATTCTCATATTCTTCAAGATTTCAAAAATTTCGATTATTTGTTTAATTTGGACATTTAATGAGCTTTTGTATAAATTCTTAGTTATTTAAACTACCTTTGTAAAATAGTAGGTCTTGTATTTTAGTTTCAGTTATTTTATAAGACACTATAATTGTTTATCTCTGTTATGATCTCATCTATATTGTCAATTTACTGTGTTGTCTCTCATTGCAGTACATCTTACTCCATTATAATTCTAGTGTATTGAATAATTGTACTCAGAATTTTTCATGTTTTTTGTACTTGAATATTGCCATTTGGCTTTTAGGCTTTGATAAATAAAATTGAATTTAATCTAACTTCATTCAAGAAATTTTCAGTCTTCATTAAAGTTTTCTTGATTTAAGAAAATTTACGGTCGACTCAAGACTTTTCTTCTTTCTGTGTATATACTAAAAAAAAAATCTTGACAAAAAAATATTAAAAAAAGAAAATTTCTTCTCGCTCCAAAATAATTTTTGTCTTCCTTAAAATTTTCTTGGTGCAAAAATTATTTTTTCTGAGTATATATATTTATATACATAATATATTATACTGATTATTTCTTCAATAAATTCAGAACACTGAAATAAAAAAAAAGTAAACAAATAATTTGATTTCTTCCCAAACATTAAGCTGGAATAAAAACTTGATGTTTATTTATATTACTCAGTATAAATATTCAGAGAAGCTGAAAATAAAAAAACAATGGAATTTATTATTAGTATGAGAAATTGCGGAAATAATGTATTACGTAAATATTTATTGTCGAGATAAATTGAGGATGTGTCGAAGGACGTGAGTGAAGACTAACTATTCTTGGTAATCTCTCAGATCTTACCGGGTTGCTGGTAATTTTTTAGTAAATAAAATATCATAAATAAATGTATATATATATACGTAATATACCAAGGACAGGAAGTGTGTTGGGTATCAGCGACCTCGACTAGAATGATGCATTTTTTAAAACAACTTCCTAGAGTTAAATCATCAAAACCCGGGAAGAAATAAACGATTATAAAAATCTAAAAATTGAATTAATTAATTAATTGATTTTTAAAAACATTACTGACCTACATTATAATTAACATATATTTTTTTCTAGATTTCTAAGCTGACTCCAAAATGGACGTTGTGTTCGTAAAATGGCCGCTGGTAATAAATAGAAAATTTCTTCTCACGTGCGGATTTACGCACTTAGAATCAAAGTTACTTTCTATAATAAAATAAAATAGTTTATTATAATTAAAATGAAGTGTGTGAGTGTATTTATATATATATATATATATATATATATATATATATATATATATATATATATATATATATATATATATATATATATATATATATATATACACTTTTAGATAGATAAAACTGGCACAAGTTAAGAAGGGGAAAATGTTTAGAAATAGCGTTGGATTACGAAAGCCATACCACAACACGTACACGGGATTTAGAAAGTACAGAGCTGGAATAGATACGAGCTGGTATCTCTTCTGTGTGTGTATTCATGTGTAGTAAGTTCTGCCGGCGGTGAGAGAGAGAAAAAGAGACAGAGACAGACAAGTGAATGGTGCTGCTAGCAAACTAGCCTTTTATTTCTCCGAGTTGGAATTCTTCGAAGCATTCCTGGTGAATTTTATAAAAATTTATAACTATTATTTTAAATAAAATAAATTTTTTTTTTTTTTTTTTTTTTTTTTGTAAGTAAAAAGTTGATAGGCTAACTCTCTGCAGTGTATTCTCTGGACCCAGAGCCTAGTTTTTTCAACGGCTAGGGGAACACAGTGTTCACTGCTGAGTCAACCCGTTTTAAGATAAAATAATAAAATAATAAAATAATATACCATAAAAATAATGAAGATATTATTAAATAATTTTTTTTTTTTTTTTTTTGTATGCACGGAAGCTATGCCGTCAAGTTAATAGGAGAGAGAAAAAGACTGACTGGTAAAAAATTAGTCAGCCAGATTCCCCCCCCCAGTGACCTGGCGACCCAGAAAAATTACAATTCCAATTCCAATTCCAGGGCAAGAAGACTATGAAGTTGATGATGATTATTTAACTGTTGAAAAAATAATTATTAGAACACACACTGGATTGTAAATTAAAAGTGCTTTTTTTTCCACGAGCTGGTCACGTGATTATTACGTCACAATCCCACAAGCGACCGCCATTTTAACTTGTTAAAAATTAAATGAATTTTTTTCCGTCACTGGATTAAGATTTAGGGGCTATAAAACCGTTGGTACGAGTGCAGATGCTCGACCCTCGATTCCGGTTGCCCACGAGGTCCCCGGGCCATTCACACAAGGGGAAAATGCTCAATAAAAGCCCGACAAAAAATAAAACCGGGAAAGGGGACTGAAGAATAGAAAGTAAAGGAAAAAAAAAAAAATTTTTTTTTTTTACTGAGAATTAAAATTTAAATTTTCGGATATTCCGTGACCCAGTTGAAACTCAATATGGCGGACGACCGTGAATGTCGACAATGCGGAAGTACTAAAACACGATACCGTTTTTTTTTTTATTTCTTCATTTTAATTAAAATAAAATTTCTATCACTTAAATAAAAAAAAAAAAGAAAATAAAATATTTTGTCACCTTTCGAGCACAAACTCGCGCCAAAAAATTTAAAATTGCTACTAAATTTATTTAAATATAAATAACTTCCGAAGAATAAAAATATAAATTTAAAAAATGAAGAAAAAAAAAGTTAGAACGCGAGCTGGGAGCGAGCACACAACCGACTAGGACGAGGATCAGCAGCAAACGAGAATGTCTCCGTCTGGACATCCGCCGCGGCACTCTAAGCTTCTCCCACCTTGTCACAAAATAACCGCGTCGTTTTTTTCCGCCGCGCTTGCGCAATCTCGCTCTGCTGGGACTGGCTCCGCCGCGGCGGAGCGGGGGAAGGAAGCAAGATTGAGTTGTGAGGGGGAAACGGCGACGGGGAAGATAACAAAGAGACAAAGATGAAAAAAAAATGTTAATATTTTTTACTGAAACGCGGTTCTAACGGCGGTCGAATAGGAACTGGCGGTACCACGCGCGGAAACCGATTACTTATGCTGCGGAGTGTCCGCGTGCTTCTCTCAGGGGGAAAATGAGGACTCGGTTAGCTACGAAGCCGTTTTTCCCTCTCGCTCTTTCTTCTTTGCGCAGGAGAGGGGGAAAAATAAAGAAAGGAGGGGCGCTGGTGGACACGTGGGAGGTCGCTTGTGCGCACGCGCGAACTCTGCCCAAACGGGGCGCTTTTTCCTTTTTATATATTTATATATAATATATTATATATATTTTATAAAAAAAAAAAAAAGGATTTTTTAATTCCACAGAAAAATTATTATTTCTTCCCAAAAAAAAAAAAAACAATTTTCATTTCTTCTCACAAAAAAATAGTGACCTAATTTCAAAACTAGAGCACTAGTCTCTTGAAACACTTTTTTAGTTTTGTATTTTATTATTTTTTTGAAGCACTCGCGGCACAAGTTTACTCCGGAAGAAATAAATAAATAAATTTATAATTGAAAGAAGATATAGACTGGCTGAGCGCAAAGATACCGATGGAATGAACGGCCGCGGACAAACGGTTTATATATATATGTGTGATGCGAGGAAGATTGGGAGTTGGGAGCCGTCCTGGCGTCCTATTTATTTGGAAGCGCTCGGCAATGATCGGGAAGCGACACGATCAAAGCCGAAAGCCAGGGATATAAGTAGGTCGGCTGTTCGCTGTAGTCCGCACGTGTCGTCCTTGACTCACATAGAAATCGAGGTGCGCAAGCGCTTCGCGCACTATGCTACCGCATTGCCGGTCGCTAGGGATATCTAATACATATACTTATATATACATATGCATTTATATATATTTGTAGATAGATATCTTTTCTTTGTTCTCACTCTACGTTTAATTATAATCGTTTTATTCCTGCAGTCATATTAATTACTGTTAATCTTCAATATTTTAATATTTTATTTATTGTTTAATTATTTTAGTGTATTTTATTTATTTTTTTTTTTTTTATTAAAAAATTTTATTTATTTATTTAATAATAAAATTTTTTTATATTAAAATCAAATATTTAATAATTATTTAAAATATTTCTTCAAAATTATAAAAAAAAATTATTTTGAACTTGTAATTTTTTTTTTAAATATATAAATAAAATTTTATTTTTTATGATGATAATAATAATAATAATAATTGTTATTATTATTAAAAAAAATTTTTTTTTAATTTTTTATAATTTAATTGTAAAAATTAAAAAATTTATAATTTATTAATTTAAAAATTTTTAACAAATTTATCTAAAAAAATTTTTCTAATATCTGGTGATATCTATTCCAAGTATAAGAAGCATTTTCTTTTATTATCTCATGTTATAAATTAGACTTGATAACTTTTAAATGTTATCACAAAAAAAAAAAAAAAAAAAAAAATAATAGAAAAATTAATATATAATAAAAATTTTCAAATTATAAATATTATAATTTTTCCTTGACCAGATTTAGGAAAAAAAAAAAAAAAAAAAATAAGACTTAAAACTTCCGCTTCCTCTTTATCACGCACGCACGCGTGATATAACGCTTTAATAGCTGTAATTTATCTTTTAACTTAATATTTTGTCAGTAATATTAATAATAAAGTAAATTCAATGGTTGCAGTAATAGTGCAACATAAATTAAAAATTTTATGTAATATGTATAATTTTATATAAAAAAATTCGAGGGAAGATGGTCATCCGATTTCGGCGGTATTGATCGTACGGTGCCGAGCAGGGAGCGTCCCTAGTTCAAATACTATTCGATTGGCTTACACTTATATTATTGTACATCTTCCAAGTATGTAATAATAATATATATATTTACTCATACTTTGTATAGTAATTCACATTGTATGTTAAGTAACTCCGAAAGATAAAAAATATTTTTTTTTTTATTTATAAAAATAGTTTCTAATAAATAGACGCGCGTTTTTATGCAGCAAACAAAACAAGGACAAAAAACCGTGAGTATAAATATAAATATTAAAAAAAAAAAAAAAATCCATGTGTGTAAGTATAAAGTACAGAGAGTATGTAAGCAATAAAGTGAGCATAAGCGCCGCGTGATGCTTCAATACTCGCATGTTTAAGATAAAGTAAATTTAATATTGCTCTTATCTGCGATGAAAATGATGTAACATAATATTTTTTAATTAATTTTTCTATTTTTATATTAACAACAATATTAATTTTTATTTTAACAATAAATATCAATTAAATTTGAATAACCAAAAATAAAGATAACATTCGAGTTATTTAAATACTAAATATGTTAATATAAATATCAATTAAGATAAAAATATTTAATGTACTTACGGCTTTAAAAAAAAAAAAAAAATTTAACAAGTTTTACGATCAATTAAAATACTTTTTTGACTAATTATTATTGTAATTAAATGGTACTTAATCTCGGAGCAAGTGCAGCAAGTTGCTGGCGATGAAGCTCCGGTGAGGATTGAATCAACTGGCCCACAAAGCAACCGACAGTTAACTGACAAGTTTGCAAGTAACTCCCGCGAAATCCTTCGCGAGTTGCGCGTCCAATCACTGTCGCACTTGTACATGTATATATTCACACATATTTAATCTGCGCAATCGCTAACTTGCATTACACATTCTCTCATTACATACCGAGGATACATATTTATAAGTATTAATATGGATATTTTTTCTCGGCTTTGTACCAGATTCGATTCTCCGGTCAATAATTCAATTTTTCGATATTTTTTAATTTATTTTAATTAAAATAAAATATTTCAGTCAATAATGTTTGATGAGAGTGATTAATGACTGTAAATGAGTGTATATTTGGAAACAGAGTCATGTTTTGGCGATCAATCATCCAGTTGGAGATAGAAAAGCTATGCATTCAAGATTAGTGTGCATATGGAGTAGAGTTAGTTATACATATGTGTATTTATATTTATATCATGTATATATGGATGTATTTATAGGCGGGATGGATGGAAATGTATGTTAAAGATCTTAAATGTCAATCATTATTCTTGACAGTCGATAAATTTTCGTAATACACACATTTCCACGGTTTATTATATTGAAGTTTAGGGATGGGCGATAATGTTGGTAAAAAATTATCAATTGCTTCAATTTCTTGTCATCGGATTTTTTTAAGTAATTTTTTTACATAAAATATAAATATTAAAATTAAAAAAAAAAATTAGTATTTAATTTAATTAATTTTCAGTATTTTAAGTAGAAAAAAAATTATTAGAAAGTTCGAGCATAATGCCCATCCCTTGAATATGGTTTATTAGTTTTTATTATATTATTGCTGTATGTATGCTACACATTGTGTATGCTTACAGTGTGTGTAGTGCTGTATTGCGTGATACGATGAAAATATTTAGAGAAGAAAATAACAACAAATTTAGTGTTTATATTCCGTGATACACGGTGGTTAGTATATTTGTACGAGCGGACTTTGTGTGGACGAGCGTGTTTTGTTGTTGTTATTTTATTTATATATTGTAATATTCTAATGGCAAATGAGAGTTTTGAATATACTAATAAATAATAATTTGAAAAAAATAAGCTTCAACGTAAAATTCAACCAAAAAAATGCATAAAAAAAATTTTTTTCAATGATTTTTATTTGAAATAATAATTTATAAAAATTTGTAAACTAACAAAATTATATTCCCGGAACTAAACTTTATTACATTACTTATAAAAAACTAAATTTAATCTTTTGTCTACCTTCATAGATCTCTAAAATTTTTTCAGTATAAAACTCTATTTTACTTCTATCTAAATTCTGGCGGTGAATAAAAATTCCTGTGTATATCTACTGACTAGAAAAATTATAGGGACGTTAAACTAGTGCTGCAGAGGATTTTAAAATTCTGCTGAACTAAGGGAACATACCAGTTTTCAGCAGGAAAAAATTTATTTATCATCCATTACACTACTTCTTGCTCGGATAAATAAATCACAAAGCGATCCACAATTCATGGATAGTAATTTTAGTTTTTTTATACAGCAATCTTAAACAGTATAAAATCTACCATAAAACGAAAAGCGAAAGCGCAATAATAAAAACATGTGTTATTATTATGAAGAAAGAGTAAAAGTCCAAGTGTTGGAGTAATAAATGTTTCCAACTTGGTAAATATATATATATATAAATATATATTTATATTTATATATATTAAAAGAAGTTTGATGTAAGGCGAATGGGGCCAACAAAACGTAATCCTTATCCGTATTCATACATACATGCATACATACATACATGTGTAGTTGCTAGGGGCAACTATTGCATCGACCGAGCAGACCGATGATTCTCCTTGTTCTCATCCTATCATCCAGCTCTCTGTTTTTCATTCCTATCCGTTTAGTTCCATCCTTCACCCGTCTCTGCGCTTACTAGCTGTTGTTCCGATATCCAACCCTCTGGTTCAGTTCTTCGATATTCTACATGTATATTCGATATATACATCCATACATATATATTTATATATAGCAGAGGATACAGCAGCGCAATAGTAGTACAGGCTACGGTGTATGGCTAGGCAGAGAGCCAATAAATCTACCAACCCTTATTTGGAGAAGTTAAGTGCGTTTCAGGGCGCATCATAGCGCAATGCGTCAAATTATTCCATTCTCTGTACTGGCAAGACATTAAATGAAAGCTAAAAAATATATCCTCTGCGGAGTTATTTAAATTTGTTTCATTTCTGTGGAAAAATTTTCATACCAGGCAAATTTGGTGGAATTTTTATAAAAATATGTCAAATTAATTAATAAATCGATTAAATTAAAAACAAGGCTCAGAGGGTCATAATAAAATTTTTTTTATTATATTTTAGAATTTAAGTCTCCTAGAGTGAGAAAATTTAGTGACTGTGCGCCGCTTGTCGGAGATTTTTGGAACTACTATCCATAGCCAAATATGATCTTGGGCTTCAACAGCGGATAACTTTCAAATAAGTGAATTTATGAAAAAATCATAAGATACTTTTTTTGTAGAGCGTTAAATTTCCTACAAAATTGTATCCAAGATTTTTCAATAAGATACTTGTGAGACGAGATATAAATTTTTTAAATAAAAAAAATTTTTTTATGTTATAATTGAATGAAAAATTTAAGATTTGTGGCTTTTAAAAATTAATTTAAAGGGCTCTAATTTTGACAGGGGTTGGTATAGAAGGATTTTTTTGGTATACTTTAATGTCTATGTATACTGTTCCAGAATTTTAAAGCCAGAGAATTTTTTCACAGGTTCAATGAATAAAAAATCAATTTTAATTTATAATTTTTCTCCGATCGGTATTGCAAATCTCAATTCAGTCTGGCAGTAGACAAGTAGGATGTATACAAATAATAGTAGCATTAAGGAGCGACGACCTTTTATAGGCACGTGTCTTGTAGGCACGTGTCCGCGGCAAATATGTTCGATGATTGGTTTTAAAATATTTCTTCCACCAAAAAGTAAATCCAGGATTTCTTCTTCTTCCCTCAAAAATTCAAGAATTTTTTTTCTTCAGTACAAGTTATGTATGTTCTGTTCTGGTAAACTTGTAAACTTTAACAATGAGTATCGGATCCTTGAGTTTCCTTTTCACGTGGTACATTCGATCATTGTTCTTTGGTATTCGGGGCTTTGAGCTTTTTAAAAACCTGGATATCCTCTTTCCTATAGAACTCCAGTATGCCTAGTATTTGTGTAGGATAAAACGGCCCATATAGTGTACAGTATACAGTACACAACATTACCCATCTTGTTTCTTATTTCGTCACCTGGTCACTCACCCATCAGTCCGTTATTTTCCACGCTTGCGTAGCTACGGGGAATCAAATTTACCGTTGGAATATAACGTCAATGAATCGTTTGCTTCGGATAAATTTCTCTTTGTAATATTGTTTATTTTTTTTTTTTTTTTATTTTATTTTTACGAAATAAAACCCGCTAGATCATTCAATTTTTGATTGACTTTTATTATTATTTATTGCTAGTAAAAGCTTTTCATTTTTTATTTTTAACAACTGTAAAATAATAATAATAATAATAATAACAAAAAAATTTATTATTTTCAATGTCAGTTTCTTTTTTTCAAAATTCTGTCTAAAGGATTAGAGTTAGGATAAAATTGACAAGAACTTTTTTGTAGAAAATTGAATTGTCTAAAAAAAAGATTTCTTATCATTTTTTTAAATCTCTGATATTTTAGCCAAAATCAGCATTGTAAACTTTTGAAATCTACGGATAAGTTCGATAACTTTATTTTTAAACTTTAAAATTCAAATTTTGGAGAAAATTACGAAGATAGAAAAAAATTGATCAAGACCTTTTTGTAGAGAATTGAATTGTCTATTAGAAAGGTCTAAGATAATTTTTTCGTATCTTGAATGTTTAACCCAGAATTCTGATTTGAAAGTTAAAAATTAAAAGCTTGAATAGATCAAAGATTATTATTATTGATGATAATAATAATTATAAGTGATATAACCAATTTAGAGAGCGACGAAACTAATTTTGGAGTTCTTTTTTAAAAATTGACAAGCGACTTTTTGATCCGGTGAACTGAATAGTTAATAATTAAATGAAAGATGTAGCATCAAGCATGACATTTGGAATAAAAATAAAATTGGTCTAGTTTCTAGTTTTAAGTAAAATTATTCCAAGAAAACTAGCAGCAAGGAATAAAAGTTGGTAACTCAGTAAAATAAAATGAAAATACATATACTGATTAGGAATATGATAATAGCAATGGCAATAGTAATGATAATTATGATTATTAGACAAATGTGTAATCTAAGGAAAAGGAAATGAGTTTTTTTTAGTGTTTGAGTAATAATGAGTTGTGAGTACGTTTTATTGTACTGTATTTTGTATGTATTGTGTGTAATAATGTGAACAAAGTATAAACATAGGAGATTACGAAACGGCAGAGCGTTTTGGCGAAACCGCGCGCGCAGACGCGTCATCCGCATGATGATCATTAGGATTACGTTGGTGCTTCGTTCCTGGATATTCGATTGCGTAATATTCCGCTTGGCAACGATGCAAGTGGCACGGAATAGCCGACGTACGAGTGAGCAGCCGGTCAATCTCTCTAATCGTCGTGTACCAGGTGAACATTCAATGTAATTTCAGTTACTAAAATACATATTTATTTATACCTATACTCCATTAATATCCATTTATATCCATCACAATTCAACCCATTTTATTATATTTTTTTGCTCATTTTATTTCTCTACATTCAATGCTTTTTACGATTTTTTTAGTATTCAAATAAAAAATTTGGAGTTTTAAAAGAAAATATTCAATCAAAAATATCAAAACAAAATTTTCCATCAAAAATACTATTTTAAAGTCTTAAATTTAGATTAAATGTTTTTTAATTAAAAAATTGGTTCAAATATTGTTTTGAAAATTTTTCAATTTGATTTAAAATAATTTTTTTGGTTCAAAAAAAATTTTTTTTTAATTAAATTTAATTTTTTACATTTTTTTAACTAAAGTCAAAAATTATTTTAAAAATTAACTTTTGATAAAAAAAAAAAATCTTTAACTAAAAAGGAAATTTTCAAAAATTGTATAGAAATATTTTTGAACTAAAAAATTGCTCTCAGTTTAAATAAATTTTTTTTCAATTTAAAATAAAAATTTTTTTTTTAATTATATTATTTTTAAACAATTTCTGCATTGATAAAAAATTCAACTCATCTCAAGAGCAAGAATCTTAAGCCAAGAAAATTTTTTCGGCTCAAGAATTTTTCCTCTTGGCTGATTAAAGGATAAAAAAATTAATTTAAATAAGGAAGAAAAAATCTTGAACTAAAAGTAAAATTAAAAAAAATTTGATCTTTGTTCAAATAAATTGTTTAATTGTTTAATTTAAGAATTTTTTTGGTAGGAATTGAATAATTCCATCAAAAGATGCTCAAATAGTTTAAAATTATAATTTGGCTAAAAATTTTTTTCCTTGAATCAAATTAATAATTTTTTAATCAATAATATCGGAAATAAATGAGAATATAAAGAAAATAAAAAATAACAGCGTAATATCCCTCGAATGCAGGCAAAAACAATAAAATATATGAGTCATAACGGGATTTTGACAGTGAAGTACATCCAGGGTGTGTAAAATAAAAGGAATAATTGTTAGAGATTGAATCGGGCTCAATAAATGAATAGGAAATGAGTATAAATGAAATTTCCCAGGTACCCAGCTAAATTACTAGGTGGATGATAAAAATAATGAAAGAAAAAAAAAAAGAAAAAAACGAGAGGATATGAGCTGAGCAGAGTTAGGTAAAGTGAGTGAAAGAGGGAGTTGGAGTACTTGTAAAAATAATTGTCAAGAAGGGTAAAGAAGCTGGTTGAGAGTTGAGAGCGCGTTACAAGTGGTGTGTGTATATAAACACGAGAGTAAAGATAAAATGAAAGATGTATTTGGGAATTAAGTAGAGAAATGTAGGCCTGGAAGTAGGTTTTCTGTTACCATGCGGCCTCTACTATTCTATAGATTGTATAGTAGGTTGTAGGCTGTAGCCGGCGTAGGTGACAACGAGTATTGATCAAACACTCTTAGCCCCGTATTGCCTTCACCCCCGTCGTTTCTGACCCCTTATCATGACTCGGCAACCCTCGAGCGAGCCAACTCTCCCACCCATCACACATACACATCTGTCTATTCATTTGTGCTATGTATGATTCAACCACCATCAAATATTTTATTCTGTCTTCATCGTGTTTATTTCGTGGCCTCGCGGGTCACAAATCCACGATGGTTAAAACTTTTAATTTAGTTACATTTTAAGGTACAAATTTAATATCTCAGCTATGGAGAAATTTTATAATTGATGGAGAGTAATATTACTAATTTACTTAATATGTTTATTAAGTTTACTCGTTATTGGATACTTGCGCTAGTAATTTACACTTGGTATTTAACAATTTATTAGTAAAATTACAAGGTAACACGTCTGAATTTAAAACCGGATTTTTGGAAGAAAAAAAAATTAAATTAATAATATTGAACTTAAAAATTTCGATAAAATGCGATCAGTATAAAGATGTAACATTTTTTAAATTAATTTATTACTTAAAATATTATCAACAAAAAATTGTAAAAAGCGAAATTTTTTTGGAGCAAGAAAAAAATTTTTTTTTAAAAAGTTTGTCTCAGTTCAAAAAAATTTATTCTAGAATTAAGAAATTTTTCTTTGTGTATCTTTTTTAAAAATATTGAAGTGAATGAAGAATTTTTTTTTTCATCCAATAATTTTTTTCTCCAGTGCAACATTGAAGACGAGAACCCTTCTAAAATACAATATCATATCCGAAAATACAATCCTAGTTTCTCTGGTTGGTGCTTCGACAATCTATTGTCCTGTTCTATCAACCAATTCTTTGGTTTTAGTTTCCAACACACGCTACCTGCTATATACCAAGCTGATGCTCTATCTGTATCTTTCGTTTAGGTATATAATATTATATATAATATATAATATATAAAACATACCCAATCTCTCTCACGAAGCAGAGTTGTACAAGAGCTGGTGCCCTGACCCATTTGGCAGGATTCCCAACCGCACCTGCTTGCTATGCTGTATTTCGTTTAGAAGAGGGGATTATTATTGAATCCCAAAATTTACCATCACATACAAGACCAACAAAGCCTTTTTAAAAAGTAATCTCTTGATGTTAAATAAAAATAAATAAACATTTAATTATTTATCAGCGATAAACTTTTCCCTTGACGTAAATAGTTAACTAACCTCATCGGTTGTGCTCCCGCTAGACTGCCGGAGTAATTAAATTTATTAGCGTACATCAGAGCTTGTTGACGGGTTACACACATACAGACCAATCCCAATCAATCTGACGTGTGGGAGATTAATCTTTGTGTCTGTAAAGGGTGATACAAAACTTTTGAAATTCTGTGTGAATTTAAATTTAGGGTCGCTTTTTTTAATTTTTTTTTTTTAAACATTCTTACAGCTGAGTTAGATTGATATTTTATGCTTTGCCGTCAATGATGCAGAATTCGACCGAGTGAATAAAAACAAAGGGACAAAGATTTTATTTAGCAGTGGTGATCCAATGAAAATCCAGGAGAGAATAAAAATAGAACAAAGGCTGATGACAACGATTTAATAAATAATAAAAAAAAAAAAAAAACAAAAAGGTATAAATTTTAAAATATTGACGGCAAGTTAATTTTAAAGGCCTTAAATATTTTTATTCACACGGAAAAAGTGGAGCACGCAAAACTTTTGGTAAATGTGTCAACCACCACAAGAGGATCAATACTCTGGCCTCGTTCTCTCCTCTTTCTCCTCCGTCACCTTCTTTGCCGCCCTCAGTCGCGTACTCCTCTTTCGTTTCCGCCCTCTGTGTCACGCTTTATATTTCCCTAAGCTCTGTCCGTCTTACTTCCAACTATTTTATCAAGTCTCGTGCTTTCAATGGCTTTTTATTTAAAATAAAATAAAATAACAAAATACTAAATTAATAATTGCCGGCGATTAACATGCTAATGTATTCAATTACGCTAATTAAATATTTAATTTTCTTAATAATCATAATTTATCCGGGAATAAATAAATAAATAAATTCAATTAACATTTACTAGGTAAAAAAAAAAAAAAAAAAAACTTAATTATCCAGCGAGGATTTACTTTTTAAAATTTTAATTAAAAAACTTTTCTTTTACACCGGAATTTTTAATAATGTAATTAAATGAATTCGTTAATTAAAATAATAATAAATAAATTGACATCAATTTAATAATTAATATTGCAATATAAAATAATTGAGTAACAGAAACGAACAATGGAGCACGCAAAATAGGTCAATAATTGATTTTCTAAAGTGTAATTTTTTATCTAAAAGTTTAAAAAAAATAAAACTAAAAATCTAGCTCAGAAAAAGGAAGAGATAAGAGAGGAAAGCACAAACGAGGAACGAGGCGTAACCCCATTCTAGTTTTCATCGTGATGGTTGTCGACGTCGATCCAGTGTATATACAGACTAGGGTTCAGGTTTGCTTGTCGTCATCCTCGTCATCCTCCTCTTGTTAAACTCCTCGTTCCCGTCTAGTTCATGTCAAACATCGAAGAACTGGAGTGCAACGCATGCGCCATAAGCTCCGACACTAAATTCAACTTAACTCTGACATGCCACTAGGATAGTGGAGTGTCTTTCACGCCCTATTTTAGTTTTGTTGCGGTTAAGAGGAACAGAGATATACATCGATGAATACAGAGTATGAAGTACAGAGGATAGTCCAGCTGGTGCTGGCTCAGATTTTCTCTAGCTTTAGATTCAAACTCGTACGTTTCTTTTGTTACCCTCTTACATATCTCTTTTTACTCTTCTTGATATTTACTCCAGGCGCATTATTCTCCGGCTGGGTGGTTCCTCCCTGGTCCGCTGGCTCTTTTCTTTACAGTCACTCCAGGGACTATATAGACTATGTAATAATTTAATTTTATAATATATACACTAGCAACATTGCAGTCACTATAAATAAATAAAATTTTGTTTTATTAAATAATTAATTTTGTTAAATTGCACTGTACTGTCTTAATTATTGACATTTTTAAAGATATAAGCTCATCCCGATGTTACACTCATCAAGAGCTTTCATTTGAGTACACACATGCATTTTTATATATATTTTCATATATACATATATATATATATATATATATATATATATATATATATATATATATATATATATATATATATATATATATATATATATATATATATATATAATATATGAAAAATTGATGTGGGTACTCAAATGAAAGGTCTCGATGAGTGGGACATCGGGTAGAGCTTAAATCTTTAAAAATGTCAATAGTTCACGAGATACAGGGTCATTTCTCAATTATGTATTCAGAGATAGAGCATTTTCGAATGCAGCCTCAACACTTATCATCATAAAAACCCATTTTATCACATAAATACACTGGCTACAAAATTTTTCTTATTCTCTTGATAATATAAATTATTCAATTTTATAATATTATATTAGGCATAAGCATCAAGGCGACATCAAGGATGATACACAAACAGAAACTTTTCTCGAGAGGCTTTAAATATAATTTCATTTAAAATTAAGTTAAGCTCTTTTCGTCTCTGCCGTTATTCACAATGTCATCTATTTTTCTTTTGTCAACTCGGCGATAAAAACCTCCGGCTCTGGTATTTAACTTTAAGCGTCAGTACTTTTTTTTTCTGCGATTTAAATATCCAAAAAATTTAATTAATTTATTAATAATTTAATTTAAATACAATTTTTAAAAAATAAAAATTATACAATTAAAAATTACGAGAGTTTTTTTTATTTTTTAACTGCAGTGCCTTGACGCCAGCTGGCAGAGTTCATTAAATAAAATATAAAATATATTTTATTTAAACTCCGTGACCTCTTTGCTGTACGATTGTTTCAGATTTTAAATTTAATGAGTAGATTATTTAATATTAAAATGTCAATGCATTTTATTAATAAAAAAAAATTTTTTTAATTACCTGACATTTAGAATTATTTAATAATTAATAAATAATTTATATTTACATTAAATCTTAGTAATAAAAATTAAAATAAAAAAATTTTTTTTTATTGTATTACCGATGAAAATTGATTTAGCGTTGTATAATAAATATTAAACGCTGTATAAAAGCCAAAGTTATTGATGGAGAGTAACTGTGACGATGATGGTATGGGGCAACATTAGAAAGTAGGCGCAGGAAGTTAGGATAGAAAACAGTGTCCCAAGGATGATGATACTCTGCTTGAAAATGACTAGTAAATAAAAATAAAAATAAATAACCAGAAACGGTGTAATAAAGATTGAAATAAAAATGAATTAAAAAAAAAAAAAAAAAAAAAAGGTAAGCCAAGCAGATAAATGAGAAGCCAACATGACACACTAAATAAATACTCACACGCATTTGACACTCCTAACACTTGAAGAAATCTTAACTTTAAACTTTACTTTTCAGCAACCTCAATTCCCGTGTATACTTTTTTTATATATAGAAATATTTCTCAAGAATATGCATAAGTATGCTAAAATACTCTACTCGGTTGCATACAATCTGCTTCATATATATATATACGAAAATAAAATACGAGTAAGTATATAATATTATGATTTATTATTTCATATTTAGATTTTTTTACATAACCCACTTGACGAGCTAAATTATATTTATTTCTCTAGAGTACTTGCAGTTATGTAGAAATAATTTCAGTGAAAGTACAAGTTATCTTTGGGTATTTATTATAAATAATAAAAATATTTAAATAAAATAATTAATATTTTGGAGTAAGCCTGTCAATGTGATGAATTATTTTTGGTGGAATAATTTTTTTAAAGTTATTTTATAATTTAGTCAATTAACCACGTACTGGTGTTACATAAAGCTGAGAGATTGTTACAAGCCACGATTGTTTATTTAGGTTTTTTAATAAAATAGAATAAGCAAAATTTTGTGGCCAGGGTATTTATATGATAAAATGGGTTTTTATGGTTAAATTTGGTATCGTTGTTGTGATCTATTAACATTTTTTAAGATATAAGCTCATCCCGATGTTATACTCATCAAGACCTTTCATTTGAATACCCACATCATTTTTTCATATATATATATATGAAAAATATATGAAAATGCATGTGGGTACTCAAATGAAAGCTCTTGATGAGTATAACATCGGGATGAGCTTATATCTTTAAAAACATCAATATTTAAAAAAATATAGGGCAATTTAACAAATGTCATTATTTAATATTAAATATTTAATATCTTTAAAACTGAAGCCATGCTTGTTTTTTATAAATTAAAATAATAGAAAAAATTTCTTTTGATCATGTTCGACAAGCTGGCTTAATTAAAAAGATAAAAATCATCAAGAATTGAGAAGACTAGATATAGAGCGTGCTTTTCAGGCAAAAATATGAAAAGAAGCGCTGACGGGCTGAGTAGGAACAAAAGAACGGGGGGTGAAGTTTAAAAAATAATTTAGTAATGTAAGACGTGTAATGTGGGTCAATGAGGGGTGAAGAAGTACTCGCCCCCGATGCCCGAAGGGTGGGTTTTCTGGGTCGACACGAGGGAATGGATCTATCGAGGCGGGCTGGTGCTGGTGCAGTCTATGTAGTGAACCCGCCGGGATCTAGGTTACTAGATCAAACCTTGTATCGATCCATTTCTATCCACTACTGGTACCCCACTACCAAAATAATTCATTTTTCTTTTGTATTTTTGTCCGCAGTGGCCCGCGGTCCAATAAAATTCATTTTAAAATCATCTACTCGACTTTCATAAATCTCCATCCTGTTATGCTCCGGTTTTGTTTTATTTTTAAAGTAATAAAATTATTTAACTTGCATCTCAATTGAAATTATTTATAAAAGTCAAGAGTGAATCATTTTTCGATATTATTATCGTAAACTGGAATTCGATTAAATTTTGCTGATGAAATAAAATAAAATAAAATAAAATAGATTTTTAATACTTTTGACAATTAAAGATATTTTTCCGTAAATATAAAATACAATAATTGTTCACTTAAAAAAATATATTTAGAGGGAATGAAACAATAAAACGACAGACATAAAAATTTTTTTCTTTCAATGAACTAATCAAAGCCGAAGCTAATGACAATTCGGATGATAAGCTAGCTGATGATGATATTTATAACACGGCGATAGTAGACTACTTTATGGGCAATGCAATTAGACCTAAAAAAGTTTAACGACACAATTTTAGTGTAGTGAGATGTAATTATTTTAGTGCTCAATACTAAATTATTAAATATTTAGCGGTGTATGCTGGATGTATTATTTATAGATAGCTGCAGGGAATAGAAAGAGATTTTGTTGAAAGCATGCTACAAGAATTAAACGCCTAGCAGAGTTATAACCGTGTAGTAGTTGGTATTGGTAGTGTTGTCCGTGTTGAAAGAAACCAAATGAAATAAAGAGGCCTATGTAATATAAATACATGGACTATTTCATATATGTATGCATGGATGTAAGTATGTACGTATGGGTTTTTAGTATGCAAGAGAACGAGAGAAGAGAACAAAGACGACAAGGGGAACGAGATGTGCTGTGAGTGGGATAGACTAGAGCTCGAGGGCGATGACCCGTGCACGTGGAGTGGCCTAAAGTAGGCCACGTCGTGACATCACGCAAATTCAAAATGGCCGCGGTGCCAACACTCTGAAATAAAGAAAAAAAAATATAATAAGTATAAAGAATAAAGAAAAAAACGTTCTCACTATACTTTACTTGGGATATCTTTTTTTACTATTCATATTTTTTGGAGATAAAATCGTGCATTGTTTTTTATTTACTTGGAAATAACTTTTTATGTGAAAATTATTTTTTTTTTTTTTTTTAAATAATTATAATTAATCATTTTTTTTTTTTTATTTTAAATAATTATTATATTTTATGTTTAGAGTTTTTGGAGACGGCCTCGCAGGTGACGGACATTTGTAACTAACGGGAGATTTTTTTTTTTTTTTTTAATTCTATTCTATTTAATATTTCTAAGCCACTTACAAAGACATTTGTTAGTCTTGTTTAGTGGCTTAAGTTTAAGTATAAGAGTATATGTTTGGAATTATACATACATACATACATACATAAATGTTGGAGGATAAATAGTGAGTACTATACGTCGAATGTACAAAACTAAATTCTCGACAAACCAACTATCACCTGGCCTGTATAATAAAACACAACTAGTACTTTCGGTTTTCAGGGACGTCCCGTTTAGTTACTTTTACTCTCGTCGATGAGAAACAGGAACTCAATAGATAAATAAATAGACACCAGACAGCTGCTTGACTTATCGTTAAGGATTAAATCTTGTCTTATCTCATTTACTCAACGCAGTAGAAAAAAAAAAATTACAATTATTACAGTACAATAATGATAATGATAACATTGATTATAATAATTCTCTTTATTTCTTACTCACCTTATATTTAAATGGTTAGTTTAATTTTTGTTGTTATTATTTATTGGCTCAATTTAAATCACCATCGGTACCTTTCGTGTATTTATTTATAGCGAAACGAGTGCGATAAGATTGATAAGTGAAAATAAATAACACCCAACAGAATATTTAATATATGGGATTATTAATGCCATAAATTGAATTAATAACTCATAAATTATTATTTATCATATAAACATAAATTATCTTGTTTATATTTAATATAAACGCTACCTTTTCTTATTTAGCTTATTATTATGATAAATGCTTCGGAGAAAACGATCATTTAATCGTAATTAATAAATATTGTTTTATAGTAATAATAGTAATAAAATAAAACAAAATCCTGATTATCGACGACTGCATTTTTTTAATTTTCCAACGCCATTTTGGCGCCATCTGCTGTTTTAAAGTTACAACCTTATTTTTTGCTGTCTCATTTTGTTTTTTTAATTTTTAATAATTAATTAATTATATGACATTAAAGTTAGTTGTCACTTGATAATTTTTTAATTTTCTCTAACAAAAAAAATTATTTTTAAAAAAATGCTTCTAAAAATTTTCACTGGTAATTTTTATTAATTTTTACAATTGAAACTTTTTAATTTAATTTTTTTATAATAATTTAATTGCTATAAAATTCTAAAAAAATTTTTAACATCTGCCAACTTCAGTGTGATATTTTCAATTTATTAAAATTTCTGCAAGTCCATTTTTTTAATTATTTTTTTCTGCTATAATTAAAAAAAAATTGTAAAGTGATAGCTAAATTTAATGTCATTAATTAATTAACAATGAAACAATGTTAAAAATTCAATTGTATGATGAAATAATTTTTTATCGGTATAATTGACTCACCAGCTGATGATTTAGATTACGGGAAACCAGGAACGTGTCAGAACTTTCTAGAAGCATTGATGTAATTTTTTTTTGTTTCTTGATATTTTCACGGATATAACAAATTATTTTAATTTATTAATTGTAAAAAAAATATATAAAACACGATTAATAACTAATTTTGATTAAAAACTTGTTAATTAAATTAAAATTTATAAAAACTTGCAAGTCATCGCGACAAAGACGCGGGAAAAGACATTTTGCCTGACCGAGGCGCCATCTTTGACTCACAAACAAAATTAGTTTCAAAATCTTTTTTTATCTTGAAATTTTTAATGAAATAATTAATTATTTTTTTAACGTTACTTCAATTTAATCACTTTTTATTAAAAAATAAATAATTACGCACTGTAATTTTATATAACTGAATTCAAACACTGCCGAACTATTTTAAGGTTAAACTTTTGTACTGTTGATTGTTAAAAATTTTTGCGATTTGAAACGAATTAATAATTTAAATTATTATTTAGAAAGATTCTAATTTGAATTTCAATTAATTTAATACAATTGTTAAAACTATCACTGAGTTTTGTTATTAATTAAAGATTTTTAAGTATGACGCAGTTTTATTCGCGATGTAACGACAAGCAAGTGACAACGAACGTTGAGCAACAAGCTGCAATTGCTTTTGTCCTTGAGAGTGCTGACGTCATGGAAACGCTACTCTTCTCATTGGCTGATTGGATTTTTTCCGCCATTATATTTTAGCGCGAAAATTTAAATTGTTAAAATTAATTTATACAAATTAAAATTGTTTATTTAAAAATAAAAATGTCTTTAAAATTAGCTGTCACTTGATTAATTTTTAATTTTATTTAAAAATTGAACTAATTCAAAACAAATTTCTTTAAAAAATTGCATTTTTAATTTTTTTTTGCCATAATTTATTTGTTAAAAGATTTAAAAATGATGAAATATCAGTTAAATTAATTTTCCTAAATAAAATAAAAATAAAAATATAATTAAAATAATTATTGAAAGGGTAATAAATATAAATAAACTTATAATTAAAATAAAAACACTTTTTTTTTTAAATATCAACTATTTTCACATTTATTCTCACAACCAACGTCGATTTTTAGTTTCTTAATTATTAAATAATTATATTACATTAATAATGGCAATGGAATGAAACTTACAACTTATCGAGTCACGTTGAATGAAAGATGAGTTTGTCATGTTAAAAAAAAAAAAAAAAAGTTAAATAAAATTACACCCTGAATTGAGATATTTGTTCTCAGAGCTCTGCTGTGATAATACTCAATAAATTTGCAGTCTTGGTGGCATAAAGTCTTTGGAAAAATAATAATAATAATAAATTATTATAAAAAAAAAAAAAAATCAACACACTTAATCTACTTCTTCCATCCTGGAGGCTTCATCATCGTTGACTTCCGCGATAGCGGGAGTTTCTTCGCTGCTGGTAATCTCCTCCATGGGAACGTCATCATCGAGTCCCAGACCAAGCTTGATCATCCTGTAAATTCTCGCCGCATGGACTTGAGGGTCTTCTAATGCAAATCCGGATGACATCAAGGCAGTCTCAAAGAGAAGCATCACCAAGTCCTTGACAGACTTGTCATGTTTGTCAGCTTCAATTTTCTGCCTCAAGTTCTCCATGATGGAATGATCTGGGTTGATCTCGAGGTGTTTCTTAGCAGCCATGTAGCCCATCGTCGAGGAGTCTCTCAACGCCTGGGCCTTCATGATTCTCTCCATGTTGGCTGTCCAACCGTACTGCGAGGTGACAATACAGCAAGGTGAATCAACCAACCTGTTCGAGACAACGACCTTCTCAACCTTCTTGTCCAGGATGTCTTTAACAGTCTTGCAGAGGTTCTCGAATTTGGTCTTGTCATCCTCCATCTTCTTCTTCTCCTCGTCGGACAACGGAAGCTCCAGACCTTCCTTGGTAACAGAAACCAACTGTTTGCCGTCAAACTCCTTCAACTGCTGGACTACGTACTCGTCAATGGGCTCAGTCATGTAGATGACTTCAAATCCAGCCTTAAGGACCCTTTCAACGAAGGAACTGTGAGCAACTTGCTCGCGGCTTTCTCCGGTGATGTAATAAATGTGCTTCTGGTTTTCCTTCATCCTGCCAACGTAGTCCTTTAAGGTGCACATTTCTTCGCCCGTCGACGAAGTGTGGAACCTCAAGAGCTCTGAGAGCTTCTTGCGGTTGGTGGAGTCTTCGTGGATACCCAGCTTCAAGTTCTTGGAGAATTGCTCGTAGAACTTCTTGTAGTTCTCGGCGTCTTCGGTCAGTTCCTCGAACAATTCCAGACATTTCTTCACCAAGTTCTTACGGATTACTTTGAGGATCTTGTTTTGTTGGAGCATTTCACGGGAGATGTTCAGTGGGAGATCCTCGCTGTCGACAATACCACGCATGAAGTTCAAGTAGTCGGGGATTATCTCTTCACAGTTGTCCATGATGAAGACTCGTCTTACGTAGAGTTTGATGTTGTTCTTGCGCTTCTTGTTTTCAAACAAATCGAAAGGAGCGCGTCGTGGAGCGAACAGAAGAGCACGGAACTCCAGCTGACCTTCTACAGAGAAATGTTTTACGGCTAGGTGGTCTTCCCAGTCGTTTGTCAAGCTCTTGTAGAACTCGCCGTACTCTTCGTGAGTGATGTCGTCGGGGTTACGGGTCCACAACGGCTTGGTCTTGTTCAGCTCTTCGTCTTCAGTGTATTTTTCTTTAATAGTCTTCTTTTTCTTTTTCTTGTCTTTTTCGTCCTTGTCTTCTTCCTCGTCCTCGCCAACATCCTCGATCTTAGGCTTGTCGTCTTCGTTCTCGTCGGCGTCTTTTACTGGTTTGACTTCTTCCTCCTCTTCGTCATCGCTGATTTCTTTTTCACGCTCTTTCTCGACCAAGAGCTTGATCGGGTAGCCGATGAATTGGGAGTGTTTCTTTACTACTTCCTTGATCTTGGACTCCTCCAAGTACTCGGCCTGGTCTTCCTTGATGTGGAGAATTATTTTGGTACCGCGACCCAATGGTTCACCGTGGTCTGGGCGGATTGTGAATGAACCACCAGCTGCTGATTCCCACAAGTACTGCTCGTCATCGTTGTGTTTTGACACTACGGATACTTTGTCAGCGACCAGGTAAGCTGAGTAGAAACCAACACCGAACTGACCAATCATTGAGATGTCTGCTCCAGCTTGCAAGGCTTCCATAAAGGCTTTTGTTCCGGATTTTGCGATCGTTCCCAAATTGTTGACGAGGTCAGCTTTTGTCATACCGATACCACTGTAATGATTATTAATTTTGTTTTAAATTTAATTTTATATTAATTAGAAATACATTTTCAATGTCTCGCGTAAAAAAATAAACTTTTTGATAATTAAATAATTGAATTGAAATTATTAGAATTAAAAATTAAAATAATTAAATAATTAAAAAAATTCTCTATTAAATAAAATTACAAAACTTAAATAATTTTTATGCAAATTAAAAAAAAACTAGGACAAGGTTAACAAAAAAATTAAATTTTTTAAAATATTAATAAAATAATACATAAAAAATTCACAATCAATACAAAAATCTTTAATAATTAAATCAAATAATTAACTAAAAAATTGAGAAATTTTTTACGTAACACTATTAATAAAAATTAAAGAAAATTACCTGTCAATGATGGTGAGAGTGCGGTCATTTTTGTTGGGAATAATCTTGATGAATAATTCCTTGCAGCTGTCAAGTTTTGATGGATCAGTGAGAGATTCATAGCGAATTTTGTCAAGAGCCTGTAAGACACAAACAATAATTGAAAAATCAATCATAAAAATAAAAAAAAAACAGCTGATAGTTAATTAAATAAAAATAAGAAACTTACATCAGATGAGTTGGAGATCAATTCACGAAGGAAAATTTCTTTGTTGGAATAAAAGGTGTTGATGATCAAGCTCATCAACTGAGCAATTTCAGCTTGGAAGGCAAAAGTCTCGGCTTCACCACCGTCAACAGCCATGGTCGTGTCCTGTTCAGGCATCTTGTCTTTTGTTTTAACCTCCTCAGATATCTTAAGATCGTTTAACTCTTGTAGGACCGTCGTTTTGGATAGATTTAATTGTAACACTCAATAAGAAAAATACTTGAATTACTTGATATATTTTATTTAATTTTTAAAAGTAACTTTAAGTTATTAAGTAGAGAGAAAACTCTCGCGTTAGCTTAGAACTTTATTGCTTTGTGTTTCTTTGAAATGTGCCGAGTGCGCGCCGTGCGGCTGTTTATATAGACTTACCGAATATTCTAGACGTTTCACAGGAACTCTGTCACTAGTTCGAGAAGTTTCTATCGAATTACTGTCTTTTTTCTAACTTTTTTTTACTAAAAATAAATAAAATTGAAACGTGAAAATTTTTTTAATTAATAAAATGATTTTTAGTATTTTTTTCAGCTGTTGAAAAAAATTTAATATTTATTTTTTATGATCTGAAGTAAGTCAGAATAAAAAATATAATTGACTTTAGTATTTATTTCCACAAGCGGAAGCACGAGTTGGAGCTGAGAAAATTCGAGAAACGTCTAGAATTTGCCGGTATTATAACAAACAAATGACAAAATTTTTATAATGGTATTAATTGATTATTTTAATTATTTTATAAATTTTATATTAGTTTTTTTAAATGACACTGAGGTTGACAGATATTAAAAATTTTTTTTGGAGTTTTATAGCAATTAAATTATTACAAAAAAAATTAATTAAAAAGTTTCACATGTTAAAATTAATAAAAATTACAAGTGAAAATTTTTAGAAGCATTTTTTTATTATAATTAATCTGTTAAAAAAATTTTTTAAATTGACAGCTGACTTTAGTTTTTTTTTAAATATTTATAAAAATAATTTAAAAAAAATTTTTACACATTTTTTTTATATGATTAATTAATTCATAAATTTTTTCAAAAGTAACACAATTTTTTAATATTTATAATTTAAATAAAAAGTAATTAAAATAATTACACTTATAAAAATGTTTATTTTATTAAAATTATTTTAGGTATTGATTAAAGAATTTACTAGAACGCTAAAGCGTTGAAATAAAAATTTATAAATTAAAATTTAAATGTCAGACTCTAAAAATAAAATTTTCAGATCTGTAAATTTTATTTTTTGGGTAACCTAAAAAAAAATAATTTATTTAATTGTTTTTACAAAAAATAACAATAAAAACCTCTAGTAGATTCTATCAAAATGTTATAATTATCAATATACATATATATATCTAGCGAAATCGCCTCCATGTTCTCGAATGATCGCTAAAAGTAAATCTGTGCTAAAAAAAATCATACATTGCCAAAGTATAATAAAAATATTTAAATATAATTATTACATTAATTCAATAATGCAATTGAATATTGAATATTAAATAAAATCAATAATGTATAAAGACATTTTTTATTATTATGATTATTGTTAGAGGAAAGAAGGACCGGTGGCGCCATCTAACGGAGGAAAAAGAAACAAATCGGCAAACTAGAAAATGGCTGGAATGACTGTGCAGAAGTAGAACTGCGCAGTCGCTCCGGGGTCCCGCCAAAGGAAAGACGCTTCTGCGTCTTGGGTGCTAAAGCAAAATTTAATTTGAAGATGCTGACATGAATAATGGTAAATAGTTTTTTTAGCGGGCTATTATCAATAAAAATGTAAATTTTTTATGATTAGTTAGGAAAAAAAAGCATGCATGTATTTATAAATTAAAAAACTGTTAATTTTTTAAAATGGCTGTTGAAAAAAATTCGTGGATAAAAAATTATATTGCAAAAATGTAATAAAAATATTTAAATATTATTGTTACATTTATTTAATAATAAAATTTGAATTATTAATTAGGAATATAATTTTTAAATTAAGACAGCTTTTTTTTTTTATTTTAAATGAAAAAAAAAAAAAAAATTTGAGAATTTGTGATTCAGCAAAAAAATAAGCGAATAGTGGCGCCATCTTGTGGCGAGAAAAGGAACCAAGTCGGCAAGCTAGATCCTGGCTGTAGTAAGCTGCGTAGAAGCCAAACTGCGCAGTCGTCGCGAGATCTCCCGCTGAAAATACGTTGAATAACTGTCAAAATTATCAAATAAGTGTTGTGGTAAGTTAATATTTTTAAAAATTTAAGTTTTTAATTATTATTGAGGGATAAAATTATTTAATTTAGTATTATTTAATGTTACAGATGACTATGACAAGATGTCAACTGAGGAAGGTGAGAAATTCAAGCAGTTGATTCAAGTAAGTAATTTAAAATTTTTATTCTTAATTAAAAAATGATATTTTACAAAATTTAATTAATAATTAAAAATACACGTCTAAATAATTTATCAAAGCTGGATAAAATTTTTTAATTTGAAGTGTACTATTACGTGATATTTCGTTATTTTCAATAAATATTTTTAAATTACAAGCAACTTTGCTTGTAGAGAATGAAAAAAAAATTTTTTTTATTCTCTTAATAACATAGATTGAATCTGTTTATTTTCAAACTTTAGGAAGGGAATGAATTTAAATTAATAAATCAATCATTATATTTTCTTTCATCATTTTTATTTCAAAGGTAGTTTATTAATTTCTGTTTACCGTTACATTATTTATTCTACAATATGCAATTAATATTAAATACATTTTTTTAGAATTTGGTACTCTCAAAACGACTCATATGTCTTATAATCGCTTTAAGCCTTTCTCTCTCTCGCTCTCTTTCTCTCGTCCTGGTTTTTATTAATTTTCCTTACATTTTATAAATCATAACCGCAGTAGTGTCAATTTAACTTTATTTATTTATTTATTTTTTTTAATCAGTCTACTACGATATTTTTTTTTTTTTTAATTTAAGTAATTAATTATATAAATTTGTTAATTAAAAGGGTGCAAGGTTTACCAAGAATAGTTAGTCTTAATGACGAAAGAAACTTTTATTTATATTTACGTGGAAAAATTCGACTTTAAATATTTATTCCCGCGCAATTATTTATATTTATAATTTGTAATGTATATTTTAATTATTCAAGTCCTTTTTTTATGGTCTACTACTTATCAATTATCAACAAAATAAATAATTCAATTATAACAATTATTTAAATGACAAAATAACCGTGTAAATAAATAATTTTAAAGGTCGCATAAATAAAATGACAAATATATACCGTATATAAATATTTAAAATCAAACATACCACCCGATATATTTGCCATTTAATTTATAAAATAAAATCCTTTCGCTTGAGAAATATTTATTAATTAATATTTTTTATTAATTAAATATTTTATAATTAACTATTATACTTTACAATAATTTCACTTTCTCTTCGCGTGAATTAAAACAAAATACGTGGACATATTATATCAACGTAATCAGTAAACACAATTATAATTCATAATCAATTAATAATTAATTAACACAAAATAAACTCAATATACATAAATACATACTTTAAACAACAATATATAAAACAATGAGTCAACGAATTTAATTATTAGTCTAATGATAAATTGTTTAGTATGAAACTCCACGCATTCATTCTCTCAATCAATTTATTAATTAATTAATTATTCATTATTTAATGGTTTTATTAAATCATTCAAGTACTCTATGTGCAAACGGCAAATGTGTTTATCCTAAGAAAAATTTTGGGTCTGTTACAACCACACATTTGTATCATTATCATTTCCTTTAATATTTTTTTTTATTAGTTTTTTTTTTTTTTTTTTTTTCCGTCCATCTGATTGACTAAAAAGTGTAATAATATGAAGTTGGCAGTTTTCGTTAACGTCATTTGAACTGGTACATCATACACTTTGTCGGATCCTTTTTCTTACAATATTTTTCTATTTTATTTTATTTATTTTTTTTTCTTTTAAATGTTTAATATTTTTTCCGGCAATCAATTAGTCTACCATTCCTATTTAAAGTTGTTTTATCTAAATATGTGCGAACAATCACGTATGTGCACTACATATTTGCATATTGTATAATATTTAATTATTTATATATATTATATTAATTTCACAGTACTTTTAATGCATAATAATACTCTGTATAAAACTTGTATGTACAAGATGTGACTGTATTTTTAAATATTTTTTAAATTTAGTAATGGTTACTTTTTTTTATTAATAAGGTGAGTGTTTAATCGAGCTGGGCTGACTTTTATTTTCATTATTATTATTATTATTATATTAATTATTATTATTATTTAAGTAAGTAAGGATTCCTCCGTAGTCCTATCTCATTAACGTCTTAATTAATTAATTAAGTATCTAATATACGCATTAAGTGCCCAGAAACGCAAATCCTACCTGAGGACAAAGACTCACTCGGATTCGTACGACGCGATAATTATAAATTATATTTTTTTTATCAATTACTTTCATTGTAAAATTAAACTGAGAATGTATGTAATTTTAAAAAGCAAATTTACTAATTTATTATCGCGTCACACGATTTTTACTAAAAATTATTATTTAACATAAAATATAAGCATTCTATTTATAGAATATATATCACAACGATAAACGACTAAAATTACATCTTTAATCATTCTCATATTTTTTACTATCATAGAGACTCCGAATAGATAACGTATATATAACTATCGAATCGTTTTTGTCTCTAAAAAAAAAAAAAAAACAGACTATGAATTTTATTAAATATATATAAAAAAAAAAAAATAATTATTCGTCGTCTGTTAATTTTTTCCAACGATTCATGTAACAATTACAACAATACTGAATAGTGACTATACAAATAATACAAATATAAAAAATAATTTATTAAAGTATTTTAATAAATTATTATTTTTTTTTTATTTATGGAGCGTTTATTTAAGTTTATTGATTTTATAAATTATTTTACAGTTATATCGAGTTTTTTTATATTTTATAAACGGACGTCTATATCGTCAATAATTAATTATTTAAATAAAGTAACAAAAAATGAAATTCAATAACAGTTAAAATTAAATAATAATAGATTTATTATATATATATTATATTTATTATATATATATATATATATTTATTATATGCGATTTTATTATTCGATAACTATTAAATATTTTAACTATTGATTTGTAAATAGAAAAAGTTATTATATTTCATTATTTATTAATATTATTCGTGATTTTGTTTGGTAATTTTTTAGTATTAAAAAAAAGCTTGAGGAAGTTGAGAGGATTGGATATTTATATATTTATATTGTTCGTTGATAAATATTTCACGTGCTGCTATTGTTTATTATTATTATTTTAAATATTATTCATTTATAAATATTATCATTAATTTGAGATCCTTTAATTCTAAAATCGAGGCAGGGAGCTTTAATAAAATAATTAAAATCAGTGAAATTAATAAATAATTTATCGGCAAAGAAAAAGAAAATCGAAGCATAAAATCACTCACATTTTTTGTTAAATTTTTGTTTACTCTAATCACTCTCAGCTTTTTTAAAAACTTTTTTTTTATCTTATTCTTGTACCGTAACTCTTTCTCTTAGTATTTGCGAATAGTATGAGAGTTATATGAAAGAGAAAATAGAGATCATGAAATGAGTGAGTGAGTGCTCGGGAGCGAGATAGACAAAGAACCCAGGGTGTGTCTGGTCGATATCCTGAATGGCAAGTTTCCACATCCCAGCGTCCTCGTACTAACTCTAAATAATAATAATAAAAAGAAGAAAAAAAATAACGCGCTGATGGGAGTGCAAAAAATACTAAAATTACCGAGCTTGAGATAAAGATTAAGACTGAGAGTGACTGCGAGAGGAAACGTCCGCTGATATGACAAAGTCGAAAAAAAAAAAAAATTAATGTACATTTTTGTTATCATTGTACCGTTGTTTAATTAAATTCAATATGTTTAATTATTATATTTTCTGGCTTTAAAAACGAGATAGTTAAAACAGCAAACAAAAAAAAAAATATTAAAAATAAAAAATCCGAGGAGCCTTCATATCCCTAGCCTCGGGAAATATTTTGCACGAAGCATCGATTACCGGTGGAAGGCGTTAATTAAATATATTTTTATTATATTATACATATTTAGGAATATAAATAGTAGGAAATATCGTCGAGTTTCGTTGCTTCGTGACAGATTTTTTTTTCCACGTAAAATAATAAAATCAATAGAAATAATTAATATTTTAATAAATAAAATTAATTAAATATTTCCCGGGCCGATTATCGCACGCTCACATTCCAGGTATTTTTTTTTTTTTTTTATTTTAATATATTTATATTTTTATGTATTTATATATATTTATATCTACAAACATACCGATTTATCGATAATTATAATTTTATAAATATAGTAACCTACTTGATTAAATGAAATTAACGATTTGATGATAATAATAATTTATAAATTTGTTATCAATAATTAATAATCAATAAATATGCTATTTATAATTAACTAATAATAATAATCATCAATTAACATTCTCGTCAGTCTCGAGTCATACACAGACGTGTGTAATAATCAACAATTATTACAACCGCTCCACTAATTAATTACTAATTACAATTACATATATTACGCGATAACAATCATATTGTTCAATCAACCTTCAATTATTATTATTATTATTATTAAATATTTATGTTACTGGTTTTTTTTTAAACATAATAGTAAAAACGTAAAAAAAAAAGATTAAAAAAAACTAAAACACTTGTCACTTAAATAATATTTATTTTATTTTATTAATTAATAGCAGTTCCACTGAATAAACGTTGGCGTATCCATTCATATTATATTTAATCACTCGTATCAAATCGTTTATCTATTTATTAATTAATCAATTTATTTATATTTATAATAATTGGTTAAAAAACAAATTTTAGTAGCAAGTTTTGAGCCACGATTATGCCTATAATCGAATGCTTATATTTTAATAATAAACTACAGTGGCTAAATTGACTTATTTATACCGAAAAAATTTATTAATTATTTATTTTGGTTTTGTTATTTATTAATAACTGCTTTCACGACGTTACTATAAAGATATACTGGCAATGCTTTTAAAGGTATATCGTATATTATATATTATATATATATATTTTTTTTAATTTTTATTTAATTATGTACTGTATTATAAATCCATCGAAATGAGCGCACTGTGAAGGGTAATATCCGTGATTACATTTAGAATTAGTTAGAAAATTTTAGAGGTAATGGTTGATTTACAAACGAGTTTAAAACCATAATTTACTTTTTAGAGTTTTTTTTTTTTTTTTTTTTTTTTATTTAATTCTAGAGACTATATCACCTTGATCGTCATCGAAACCGATTTTAGAAAAAATTATAAAATTAATTTAGCGATTACCCTCGACAGCGAGCTTAAATCGAGCTATATATAACATTTATTTATTTATATATTTATACTTAGTAATATTAATATTAATATTGATATAATACATCTATCTATATATATATATATATATATATATATATATATATATATATATATATATATATATATATATATATATATATACATTTGTATTTATATTTATATTTATATTCGTCTCTGAAGGCTTTCGCGGCACTGTACACACCATTTGCAATGTAACAACAAAGTCTTCGCACTCGCCTCGCATTTTCAATTATTTTTCACGTTATTCAACATATACATTACATCATTATCATTATTATTTATTTATTATTATTATTATTAGTTTTATTATTATTTATTTTTGCTTGACATTTTTCATATAACAGTTTCATATATTTCCGTCCATGCTTTACTATTACGGCTCGACATGCTTCAGTCTTCATTGCGCTTAACGATCGCAGAAATTTTGACTTCTGCACATTATTAATATTTACGTTTTTTTTTTTTTTTTATTTCACAGATATTTTAATTTTGTCTAATACTTCTTTTATGAGCATATTTTTAATAGTTTTAATAATAATAAACAACCTACGAGGTTAATTCAATTATTAGTTTATTTTTTAATTTAATTTTTTTTTTTAAATCCTCCATTTAGTAGGCTATGAAGTCACTTCGGCGATCGTGTTTGCGTTTTTTCCCCGAGGAAAAAAAAGTCATTGAGCATAGACCACTTGATACGCCGGCAGAGTAACCGGCAATGGTCATGTATTTTTATTCATTTTTTTTAAATTAATTCATCACGTATTTTTTTAAATTTTTTTCTTTTTTTTTTTCGAATAAATAAAATAATTATTAATCATCTCCTGTGTGAAAAGGATCCTTTAAAATGCTTATTAATAGTTAATATTTTTTTTTTTTTTTTTTTTTTTTGATGATTGGACGACGCGACGAGTGAGTGTCGCACAGTGCCTGAAAGTCGGTAATTAGTCACAGCACGGTTTTAGTATTTAATATTTTATTTTTTAAATATATTTTAACGATTAAATCCCGTGGTGTCGATGCTTCAGCTCTCGAGTTCTAGTGTATCCACGCTGAGATTTAACGACGTAACATTTAGATGAACGTTTTTTAGTTTATTTGGCCTCCTCCAGTAGCACCAGGTCGTCCGCGACAACGTCGCTGATGTGCAGGTATATTATCCAGTACATCAGATTAAAGCAGACAAAACACACGGGAAAGACGATCCGCGAGTATTTGTCGATATCCGAGGGCGTGATACCTGTAAAAATCACACGTTTCTTTGCTATGCGGGTGTAATTACTGGTTCTTATATGAATTGTGCAAGACGTTTCTTGTAATAAGCTGTTTACATTGCATTATATTCATCAGTATTTTCAATTATTAGTTTTTGTTTTTCATACTGGAATTACCAGACATTTGATTATTTTTTAAAATTTATTTAGTAAATAAATTAGCGACAAAAATTTATTTTTAAAAAAATTTTAAGAAAGTCTTCTTTAAAATTAAAAAAAAAAATTATTTTTTGGTTAAAAAATTTTTTTACTTGATTTAAAATGATCAAACTCTTAAAAATTAATTTTTTTCTTTCAAATCAAGTCATTTTTTCACAAATTTTGCTTGTAAAATTTTAACAAAATTTTTTGTCACAATTTATTTGCTAAAAAAAAAATTCTGAAGCTTATCAAATGTCAATTTGGTCAAATAAATTAGCAAATGGTGCTGATATAACATTCATTGCTTGCCAGTAAAAAATAAATTTTCAAATTAGTTACTTTGTACTATAAAAGCATTATCAACAATATTAAATAGATATAATAATATAATAAATAAGTAAATGAATGAGACAGTTTATTTCAAGTATACGTCCCATATAATTCATGGTGGTAATAAATGTTAATAAAAAACGAAGAGAGACCTACATGGCGTACCGTAGAGCTTGCTGATGTCTTTGGTCGGATGAATAAGATGAGGAGGCGCCGGAGGAGCTTCTTCGTCAGCCCGGCCGTTTATGGTGTTCTCTAATGTTCCACCTTTACTGTGTGCCTTTGGGTCGTGGACCTTGAACCGCACCTCCTGGACAACACGGGACCACTTACAAGAGACACGGCAGTTCGCCACGGGGAGTCCGTTAATAGATCAACCCCTTACTTTATTTTTTATTTTATTCAAATCAACTTGACACTTTTTTTTTAGTCGAAAATTTTTAGTGCATTCAATAAAATAATTATTTTAATTTTTGTTACAGTGCTTGTGCGTGTGAGCAGCCGGTAATTTGGTGCATAAAGAAGCAAAAAGTGTTTGGTGAGTGCTTTCGCTAAATTTATTTCTATTTGATTATAAGATTTGTGTTGCTTAAGTTTATTAATTAGCTTGAATTTAATTAATATATGAATAATGGATCACCGTTTTAGGGTTTAATATCCGCGAGTAAAAAGGTTTGTTAATAATTTCGAGTAGTTGAAAATAAATTGAGAATGTTTGTCATAAAAAAAAAATATATATATATATATATATATAAAACGGGTGAATTTTTTCCCGTTGCCGTTGGCTCTGTTCTCCATCGACAAATTTAATCTCAGTCCAGGAGTAGTCCGCCACTCGAATAATTAATTCGTTCTCTAATTAAAGCACTTTTTTCAGTTTCCTCTAGACATTTTGTTTTGTGTGTTTTGTCATTGCTCATTGTATATGCATGTTTGTTTATTTATTTATCCATGTCTCTGTACTTGAAAGTTTCAGAGCGCTCTCGGATTTATTTTTTTTCTATTATTTACTCTCCAGCGTTTGATGCCGATGCGAGTAATATTAGTAATTATAATTACAAAAAATCCATTCAATTTAATTAAAAGTAACGAATTTTTTTTTCACTTTTTTACCGAGTGTGCTTACAAAGAAAGTAATCTGGGGAGTGATTTTATATTTTCTCCGCTATAAAAGTAATTTACAAAAATAAAATAGATTTTATTGTTGCTGCTGCTGTTGAAATAAAAATACGAGTTAAACAGTTGCGGTTTTAACGCACTGAAAGTTAGCAAACGAGGGTTCTAATTGATAGACTCAATTATTTAGAGTTAATTAACTAATTTCTCAAGGGGAAGTGTAGCCAGAGCGACTTGCCGACTGTCCGTAAGTAGTACTACTACTGTTTCTGTTTTGCGCTCGTAAATTACGGGGCTCTTACCCGCACTAAGTACTTGTCTTCTTTAAGCTTTATTTATTTTATTTTAACTTTTTTTTTTTTTTTTTTTTATCTATATTTCGCTCAACAGAACGCCGGCCAACTTGAAACGCTCAACGCTCAAACCATTATTAATTAATTAAATTCATAATTACCCTTGAAAAAAAAAAAATATACTTTTAAAGTGCCAAGTTGATTTCGGTAACTAATTTATAACTTCGATACTTGCAAAAAGTATCGGGGAAATAAAATAAGAAAAAAAAAAACTACGAGGACTGTAAAAAAAAAAAAAAACGGGAATTTCCCAAAAAAAACCGTCCAAGTTTTACTCACAGTTTGTTTGGGCGCATGATCACCATGATCACCAGGTACACCTGGTGGTCCTGGATTTTCCCTGGCAGCTTTCATACTCTCAGCTATTTTTTGGAACCTATTCTTGCGCATCTGGATCCTCTTAGCCATGTAACCGACCGTGGCGTACTCTGTGAATCAATAACAGCCATTTTACACCGTATTTAACTCTCTTAACAAATCTCACTTTTTCTCCCTCTTAAAAGAACTCAAAAAAAAAAAATTAAAAAAAAAATTATAGTGCAAATTTAAAAAATTATATTTATCATTAATTATTATTATGGCAATTATTATTATTAATATTTATTATTATTATTATTATTGTAATTATAAATCCAGTGAGAGGTGAATTGCTCAAAGTAATGTCGAACTCATTAGTAACATTTAAGTCGTAAGTTAAGTGCTGGAGAGCTTTGCTCCTTTATCCATCGACGAGGTTAACTTTTGTACATGAAAGGAATAGAATGAGCTTTAGAGCTTATCTTGAAGCCAACTCCCTTTTGTCTCTCATCTGGTTGTTGCTCTCATCTAGTAGTTAGTAGTTAGCAGTTGTAGTCAGTGCTAAATCTTTACTCCTTAACTCCATCAAGAAAATACCTAATTTCGTTATTTCGTTTGTCTTTTTCATTTCTCAACTAACTAATTCCATCTTACCTTTGCCCCATCAATGCTGAGTCGCGTTTCATCTTTACCTTTCCCTATTTGTTCGTGTAATGTGCAATATCATGGATAATGTATACTGTTAAATTAAGGGCACCACTAGTGTGACGTTTAAAAAATATTTATTTTTGGGAATTTTTTACAAGAAAACTATTACTGGCGATTGTTTTGGAATTTGGCGCATTATATTATTTGAACTATAAGTCGAATGAAAAAATATTTGGTATATTTGTTAAAAATTTTATGCTCTACAATTTTGAACCAATAAATTATGAGTTATTTTGGAAAAACTAAAAAAAATTTCCAAATTTCGGAATTTTTTGGGTATTTTTTATCAAAAGTCAAATTTTTGAATTTTTTTTTTCTCTCAAGACTTGCTTTGGCAGATCTCAATATTAATTTCACAAACTCAAACTATCTGAAAATGCAAAACAAATGAATTATTAAATATTTCACATTAGTAGTGCCCCTCAGTGTAAATGTACAATACAGCAAAGGTGTGTGTGTGTGTGTGGGTTTGTTGCTATGTAGTCTCTTGTGTCATTTGAGTTGAGTGTGAGATACCCCCAATGGCTCATAACGGTTCGCCGATTCAGAATGTAATTTCACCACCGGAACTTCTTGATCCAGAAGTTTAGCTCTCAACCCCCTCTTCATCACCATCACCGTCATCAGCAAAGCGAAAGAAGTACCTGTACCTGCAAATACACTTGTACAAGATGGACCGTCTACAAACCGTTTGAGAGCTGACCCACGTCAATCACCACTATTTCTTCTTTACCCACTTTTTTTTTCTCTCTACCCCTAATTAACTCTTTAGGGTGAACTTTGTTGAGTCTATTCTATTTTGTTCGAGCTAAACTACCTCGTTTATTGAATAATTTAAAAAAAAAAGTAGTAGTATTGTAATAGAATAACTAATTAGCGGTACGTGCTTAAAAGTGGTTAATAAATTTCTAATTAAGCGGAATAATTTCCCTAAGGTGAAATATAATACCTTGTTCGGCATGACTTTAGGCTTACGGATAGTTGTGTAGCAGCGAGAGTGTGAGGACTTATAATTAGCAGTGATAGGACGGGAATTCGGGGACATTCGAATGTTTAATGAGGAGCAAGGGCTGATTAATTGAAGGGGTTACAATAATATACAGTTACATTTGATAGTGTAATAGTAAGGTGTCATGTGAGATGTGTATGACCATTTTATATACGCTTGCGTCACAAAAAAAAAAAAAAAAATATATATATATATATATATATATATATATATATATATATATATATAATACTGCTGGTGTGTCGTTGTTAATAACAGGCTTATCAACTGAGACGGAAAGTTATTATTATGGATAACAAAGAAAAATTATTGAGGATTATGTATTGATTATTATTATCGTCATTATTATTGTATACTGTTTGAATATGAAAGAGGTTGCTTGTAGGTATGGTATGGTATGCCATGGTATGCAAAGTTAAGTAAAGGAAAGTTGGTTTATTTCTAGCGAGCATCCTCCTGTTAAATTAATCGAGCTTGTGATGATGATGCCATTTCACACTTTTAAATCTACATAGACATATAGGTACATATACATATACTTATACATATGTGTTAGTATCAGTCTTTATCATCTAGTGAGCGGGTCATTCCGATGGATTTTTCGTTCTCTATGCAACGATAGGCAAGAGAATTTATACGTATAAATAAATATATATCTAGTTTGATCTATGTGTTACTTTATACATCAATTTTAGTTTGTTTTTTACTAAAATATTTACGTACATTTTTTTTTTTATGTTTTATGGTCCAATTTCCCGATTGGATTTTTTTTTCGTTTATTCGGTTTATTTTCTCTGTGTGAGATTGAAATTTTATCAAGGATTTAATTGAAAAAAATCTACTTTTTTCTCGATCGTTATCATTTTTTCTTTTGCAGCTAAAATATTTTATTGACATGAATCGAATATGGTAATATAAGCGGTATGTTTTATTTTTTATTTATAAAGATGGAAATCCTCGCGCTTATTTTTTTTTTATCACTTTTTGATCAGTTGATTTTAAGCGCTGTAAAATATTGTCAAATTTTAAATTCAAATTTTAGATCCACTTTATTTATTATTTTTTTAAATTAACTGACAAAAAAAAATAAAAAAAAAAAAGAGTTCACTTTTTTTTTCACTGCAAAAATTATTTAAATTATGTCAACTAAATAACTAATCTTGTCTAACCCTAAAGAAGCTTTGTACAGCTAAATATCTTATTTTATTTAAAAAAAAAAAAAAAAACAATGAAAATATAAATGAAAATAATTTATTAAAAAAAAAAATAATTTAGACGGAACCGTAAAAAAATATACCAATTGTTATTTTGTTCCTTAGAGGGTAAAAAAAAACGTTTTATCTTGGATAGTAAAATCACGTACGATGAAATTGAACATAAGGGAATACGTGATAGAATAAGGTGTCTCAGAGGGATCCGTCAGTCGAGACGAGAGCGTTTATCAGTGAACAGGACTCGATATATAACCCGACTAATGTATAATAATCGAGTGTACTTGAGTCCGTCGTGAGGACGCGGAACCCTCGATCTATCAAAATCATTGCACACTGCTCATTGTTCTAACACAATAAAAACTCGGTCATATTAATGATAATAATTAATTTGAAAAATAATTTTACTCCCCGGGAAACAGTGTACACTGTTTAAGATCGATCAATTGATCTACGGCTCACGTTACGATCGCTCATTATTTTTTTATTTATTTATTTAATTAACTCAAATAACAAAAAATTAATTACTTTCATTCGTTGTGTCTTATCAAAGAGATTTATCAAAAATAAGCGGGAGCAAATCGTGATTAATTAGCAAGTCAGTACGTTCGATCAATCAAAATCGCAGCACACTGTCGAATAACAATAATAACAACAACAACAACAACAACAACAATAATAATAATAATAATAATAATAATAATAATAATAATAATAATAATAATAATAATAATAATAATAATAATAATAACAATGATAAATAATAAAATACATTGTACATTAAGTGCGAAGTATTTTTGCGCGTGTTTTAATTGCTATTGCATAGTGCTAAATAAATATATATTACTATAAAAAAAATATATACACAATAAAGGCTTTTATTTTTATATATATTTATATTTATATTAATATTTATTGATTGATATTTACATAATAATTTATCAAAGTGCAACAGTATGCTGTGTTTAAGATCAATCGATCGTTAAAAGACAAGCGTTGCTTAATTAAAAACATATATATAGCTGTAATGTCTGTCTATATATATATGTAGACTTCACTAGACTCTCATTGAGACTGACCAAGGACTGGTGAAGATAAAAATTGTTTTTATAAATATTTTAAAATTTTAATTTAAAGTGCTTTTAATTTTAAAATTTGCTTAAGCCAATAATAATAATAACATATAATAAATAGTGTCACGACTCATCTATGTGAGCGGATAAATAAAAAAGCAAATTTGAAATTGAATTTAATTTAATATTGAATTTATAAAGATATTAAATGATACGTTAAATAAAAAAGTGTGTTAATTTTTTTGGTGTTTGATTGAGAAGTCGGGTGGGGGGAGAAAAAGGAGGCGGACTGGTATGTTTACTTACCGAGGAGCGAGGCGAAGACCATGACGAAACAAGTTCCCAGGTAGACATCGATGGACTTGACGTAGGAGATTTTGGGGAGGGCCGCGTTAGTCGAGGACATGAGGGTTGTCATGGTGAGCACAGTGGTTACTCCGAGGGCGACCCGAGCGGGGGTTGCGTTTCGGTTTAGCCAAAAGCTCACCCATGAGATTATCACGATTAATCCCGAGGGTATGTAGATCTGGATCAGGTAGTAGCCCATCGATCGTACGAACTGGATCTCACAGGCTAGCCGAGAATAATTTCCTGTAATTAAACCAAAGTTCCTTTTTAGTTATTATACTGTCGGGTAAAACGAATGCGCACCTCCATTTTTCACGGACACATTATTTGACATTTGTCATTTTTCATTATTATTCAAATTATATTCCTACCAGTAGTTTAGACTCTCAAACAGATCTACTGGAAGTTATTGCCGAATAAATTTATCGAATCGTAAAAACTCTATTTATATCGTTATTCTCGTAAACAAATTTTTTATTTTAAATAAATTTAAATATATATCATGCACATACATACATTTCATTTTATTCCGAATTTTTATTGACCTTTTCGTTTTACTCCTCCGTTTATTCATATGCTCGCTGGTCCATTATTTATACATCAAATTTTTTATTGTTATTTATACATTTTTTTTTTTTTTTTATTAAGACACTGTGAAAAAATCAGGAGCGAATATGGAAAACTTTGAAAAATTGAGCCCAATTTTTACAAAAATTATTTTCAAGTTTTATTCAAAAATTTTTAAACTAATAATTATTTTTTTTTTTTATTTTTATTAATGAAATGAATTCACCCCGGGGATTTTTACAGTGTATTATTTAAGGTGTTTTAATTTATGACTTTAAAATGAGTTCTTGGATAATATTTTTCTGTCAGTATTTAAATTCTTCTCTCGGTGAACAATCTTGATCGCTCCTTCCATAGCTGCTTACTCCCAAGATTGAAATTGCAAGCTCGAAGTATACGTAATATAAGCGCAAATATAAATATAAAGAAAAGACGAGTGTAAAAACGTCAAAGAGAATAAAGTTGTGCTTGTAGTTTTTGCCGGGAAAGAAACCAAAGAGAGTTAAATAAAAAACAGATCAAGATAAAAATAAAAATATAGAAGATAAGCGAGCTTTCGTATATTATATATCCTCCTTATATTTTCTCCCTGTCGTTAGTTCGGGGCTTGACTTGGACAATAAAACTATAAACTCTTAACTGTTGTCTTGCGCTCACACTTGCTCTATATACCAACACTAAAAGGAAGAGCATTTATCACATATAACCGGTAAATCAGAATCTCCGTCCTTTGACCTTTTTCTCGGTCTGCTATATTTGTATTCAGCAATTTCACTTGGGAATAACGTTGAATCAGAAAATGAAATCGGATTTATTTAATAATTCACAATCTCGTGATATCTCATCCCTTATTTTATCTTTTTCTTCTTTTAACTTTTTTTTTTTTTTTTTTTTTTTTCCCTCCGAATTGTATTAAAGTACTGTACTCTATACGGGTTGGAGTTATACCTATTGGAATTCAACTCCCGTGAGATTGTTCTCTATTGAAAATTCAAATTCTTTTAATTTTTTTCTATTATATAAATTTTATCTTTCTCCTCTCTATACTCTTCTTTCTCTTTTGAATTATTAAATCCATAGATTAAACATTATTAAGAGAATATTCAAGTCCAATTTACAATTACACAAGTTTATTATTCATGACTAACAGAAGAGAACAGTGTACGGTTATTTTTTTCCGGCCTCTGTCTACTCAGCCGGGGACTATAAAATGCGATAAAGGATGACCGTAATAATTTAGACATTAACTGTTTTTAAGATTTAATATATTTTTAACGGAAGTACCAAGCGAAGTAAAAGTAACAAAAATAAAAATAAAAATAATAATAAAGTAAAAAATAAAATTCTTTGTTCGCCAAGATAGCTTAATGTGTTTTCTTGATAACTACTTTCAACAAAGTGTCTAGTGTTACCGAGAGAGGGCGACAGTTCGTTGGCGTCGTCCCCATTTCTTTCTTCGCTTCACCTAAACCGTCACCAGTCGTAGTCGTCTTTTCTAAAAACTTTATCTACACAGGGATATAACATATATAATATGGATCACATTATATACAATGCGATGTAATGTCTCTTTTACTTTTTCTCATTGAGATTAACTCTTTTAGCAAAAGACTGAGCAATATCCATTTTTTTATTTATCATTTTGTTGTTTTTCATCGTACCTTTACTTTGTTCGCGGAAGCTCTTGAGTAATTTACCGAAGCGACGGCTGGTAAAAGTCACACGACGGATTCGAATCTCGGAAAATAATGCGATGGATTGGAAATAAAGTGTCCGATTTAAAGCACCACTCGGTTTTACTTTTTTATTACTCTTTATCTTTACAGTTTTTATTTCCAATAATTCAAACTCCACTTTTACGAATGAATAATTTACCTCTGCTTTTTTTTAGTTTACGATAAAAAATTTCTCTCCATTTTCGAACATCAATTTTTCGATAGAATCTTTCTCTTCTTTTTTTGTTACATCTCCTCTTCCTCCTCCTCCTCCTCCCCCCACTATAAAAGTAACGAAGTTAAACATCTGAATCTGAATCGTCTCGACGCTTTTTATTATCATTATTAAAAAAAAAAAAAAAAAAATTAATAAAAATGGTGACTCGCATTGATTGCGGTGATTTTTTACAGGTTGGTCTATTTTTTTTCCTCCTAAATCAGTTGATAAAGAAAAACACAAAGTATAATATCTCTGAGAGTGTCTTATATGTCTGGTTCTTTTATTTAAGCTCTATATATAGCGTTGGATTGAAAAATTCACAGTTTGTAAGGGTGATCTCGTTTCATTCGGATGCAACCTCGTGATTTAAGAGAAAGCCTTTTGAGAAAAGTCTGACGTTTGATCGTGACTGATTGGAGGCGAGTTTTATCAAAGAGATAGATAAGAAAGAGGGAATAAAAGACAAAGAGGTGTATGACGAGAAAAAATAACATGAAGAAAATAATAAAAGAAAGAAATGAGTTTAAATCAGAATGAGATTTTTCCCTTTTGTCAACGTCATATTCAAAGTTTGTTCATTTTACAGTTTATAATTTTTTAGCCCAACCAAAAACTCATCTCTCAGTACTTTCGTTAGTTTACAAATTTCATTATATTCTCTTCTTCTTGTTTGCTGGATAAATAAACCAAGAATGAATAAACCAGATGTAGAGTGTATAATTTAAAAATGCTGGGCTGTGTAATTTAAAAAACGGTATTTCACATGTCGTGCATACCGGTGGTTAGAAGAAAAAGATAGAAGGTAGAAGGTATGCCCATGGGTGACAACAACCATTGTATCTGAGACATGTCGCCTCTGCAGCTGTAACTACAAGCAGGAGCTTTTATTTGGGTTGTAACCGACGCAAGCTCATGAGAATCTAATGCTAAGCAAGCTTTTTCCCCGAGTCTGGGAGCTAAATTCACGAAATGAACAAATTAAATGGAGAATAGAGACTACACTAAGGTCTATTTCGGAGCCACACTCATTAAATATTGATACTCGGATGAGGTCAGGGCCTTAGCACCACCAGGGCTTCTAGCTTCAATATTACTCTGCTCTGTTTAATACCTACACGAACAAATTCCGCTGTTTGATGTAACCAGATTATTTTTATTCAAATTTTACCCAATAAATGTTTACTCTGGATGGAAATTTCATAATTACACGGGAATTTAATTGCGTAATGTAATTTTCGAAGGGTAAACATACGAAATTTTAGTAGCTGATGTCTACAGGCTGCTAACAAAATGTAAATTTACTGGTTGTACTGAACAATGTAACACAACACAATAGAAGCCGAGGGTGAGATGTGAGAGCTTGGAGGATGTGTATGTTCGATGTAAGTGTATGAAGGTTGACGGGGCTCAGGCACGCGAGATCTTCCAGGATTAGCTAACGGATTAAGAGTATGGGAATCGTTCTTGGCAAGTTGTTGGTGAAGTGAGATTACCGCGTTTAAATCTGATCCCGAAGACCATTTTCTTCTATATATATAGTGCTGATAAATGTTTCAATTTAATCAAATTTTCTTCAAACTAATTTTAATTATTTTATAGCGATATTAATGCTATTTTATGATATTATTTGAAAATTTGCCAATTAGAAATGACCCGTAGCTCTGGGTGTGTTTTCGGTGAATACACTGTTTCCTCCGAGAAAATAGACCCCAGAGAATAATGCTGCGCTGAATGAAGGTACCGGCAAGTAAATTATATTGGAGTTCTTAGCTTCTATTCTGCGAATCGTGTCATTTTCAATCGTTAAGGATACTAGTCTAATTGTCCGGAAAATAATAATGGCAACCTGTAGTTAGCGTGAAATTGCTGAAAATTTGGGATTTGTAAAAAAAAAATAAATTAAACTAAAAACACCTATTTCATTACAAAATACACCAGAGAAAAATGTTTTTATTTTTATTTTTTTTTTTTTTTGGTCACGTAGATAATAATAAAATATTTTTGTCATTAAAAAAACATCTGTAGACATTACTACAGCTTTGAGCCTTTCGTTAGTGATAAAAATATTTAGCAGATTCTCGAATTAGTTGTGGATAGAGAGACAGTAACCTCGAGTAAATGGAAGCGAGTCTCAGTAGAGGAATCGGTGATGAAGAGACCGGGGTTGTAGCTTTTGGGTTCTCCATCCGCCGAGAAATAGACCCGGATAATTCAGCTCGAGGGAAGATGCTTTTGCTCATCTGTAGGTCAGTCAGTGTGATCCGAGTCGTAATTAAGCCTTCATCAAACTAAGTAGGATCCTCGGATGTATAAAGCTCCTCGTCGTCTATATTAGGGCCAAAGCACCGACTCTGCTCTGTTAGTCCCGTGTCGAGAGCCTTTGCAAGCTTGTCTGGTAATACACGATCCGACTTTACAGGGATCACTGCCGCTGGACACTCTCCAGTCCAATAAGTCTTAATTAATAGCTCCCGTTAGTTCTTAAAGTCAATGACTCATTGATTTAATTATTATCCGCCTCTTTTTTATTAAACTAATCGAATAAATTTTATTTTACATCTTCTATCACTGGGGATATTTTTAGCATTGAGAGGAGACTCACAATTACGATTAAAAATGTCTGAAAGCATTAAAAAAATAATAATAAAAAATAGTTTTTAAGTCTAGAGGGGGTAATAAGCTTCTGGAGTGTTCACTAGAGATTATTATCTCTGTCGAGAGCAATGGAAGCCATTCACTACCGACGGAATAAAAGTGACGCTTGAATTTCTAAAGAAATGAAAGAATTTAAGAATTGATTTTTTTTTTTTTTTTTTTTTTTTCAATTTTTTAAAAGTAAATTTATTTGCTTTTGCAGTGACAAAATATAAGCTGAGGTTATAAATTAATAACTGAACTGAGAAGAACGGAGAGTGGGAGCAGCCAGGGCAAACACAGATGTCGAGTAGAAAAGTCGATGTAGGTTCAGACAGCATATATATTGGAGAGAAGATTGAACCGAGCTTGGTAAGTAGAAATAGTACAACCTAGTTAGACAATCATATCGAACAGTTTGAGTGGATATTGTATGTATTGGTCGGGCACCAATATTTGGTCTCTCAAGTACTGCCTGTATACTGCACAGTATTATCAAACAAATATTTACTCGTAACATATTACGAATCTATCGGGCGTGAATATTTAATCACGTGGGCAAAGTTCTAAAAGACTAAAATCAATATCCAACTAAATTTCATTGAAATAATAATCATTTATGCTGTAAGTATTACTATTTAATATTTAATATTTTAAATTTTCAAATTCACCGAGCTATTTGGCCTCGTTGCTCAAGTAGTCAAGGTATTGTGTGATCAGACAATATAATCTTACCTATTCGAGCAATTACCGTTTCAGGTAATTAAATATCAATATTTGCCCACTTGATTAAACGTTTCTTAATGCACATAAAATCTAATATTTGAGGGGGAATAATCGTTGTTTGAATGAAATTTTGGTGGAGAATCTGCAGGCTGATTTTTATTTCAGTAAAAAAATTAATTTGATTGAAAGAAAAAATTATTTAATCAATAAATTTTGATTCAAAATATTTTTCAATATAATTTTTTTGGTTGCATTAAGGCAAAAAATTGTAATACAAAAATTTTCTTATTGGTTAAATTTATCAAATTAATTAAAAAAAAAATGTTTTAACTTTTTTTTTATTTTTTTATAATAAAATTAGTTTTTTTATCGCACCTAAATTCACATTATTTTCTAAAAAAATTAAAACATTTAAAGAATAATTTACTCTCAAAATCAAGTTAATTTTTTCCAGTATATAAACTACCTAAACAATAGCCCAGCTATGCACTATAATAGATAAAACGAAAGTCGCTCAGTTAAACGATAATAACGCATTACTATTCACCGCGTAATGTTTCATTAGAAGATAATGAGAACTCGGAAAAAGAAATAGCTTGGTGAATAAACCCGGGGCAATTATCCGCGTGAAAGCTCTTACAGTCTGATTAACTCAGTATCCTCGATTTGATCCATTAAATCGGATATTATAATAGATGCGAGTCGCATATCGTACGCTATTTACATATATACAGTGTATCATACATATAATACCGTTAATACACGAGTACCCGTACGGAACATTGCTTTAAAACGAGCTCAACACTCGTGTAATCTATGGAACATACTATGCTCTTCTTTCGCCTCCTATGTAGTCGCACACACTGCATACAAACACACCGTCAATACAAATCCGTTCATGAATAGCATGACAATGTTGAAAGGATTACTTGTGTGCTTGAGCTGTTTTCCAACAGTAGGATCTATCTATTTTATCATTGATGCTATTTGTTTACTACTTATACGTAATTTATTTTATTAATAATTGTCATTAGGCTTTCCTTTTTTTAAATATTTCATTTAAAATACTTTTTAAAAATATTCATGTCATAAATATTGAGATGGAAACTAAATTTAAATTCAAGGCTAGTTTGCTCTATTTAAAGTTGAATTAAAGGTAACGAATGAAAAGGCTTTGGTAGTATGGAGAGGCTGAAAGAAACAGGAAAGCGAATAAGATGAAGCAGCAGTAGCTAAAGAAGAAGAAGAAGGAGAATAAAACTGGCAATATGCTGGCTCTTATAAATCAAGTTCTTGAAATCAAACTGTCTTTTCATGAAATTCCATTTTCTATTCTTCACTACCTCGGGATTTCTTTTCACTTTCAATCGTATCCACTTTTCATTCATTTCTCAAACGTGTATAATTTTTTTTTTTTTATTTTTACAATCTTAACATTCGTTTTATTATATTTTTTTCCATTCCTTTTATTATTTTCATCCTTTATCAGCACTCGCCGCGTATTTTTTAGTTCACTATTCCCTTTTATTATGTCTATTTTTCATAAGTATGACTATTGCTCATCGTCTTCATCGACGTCGATTGTGTGTCACGTGTTCCACCAGTGTTCAGTTTTTATTTTTCACTGTTCACTCTCTGTGTCTACGTCTGTGCTCTTTCTCATTCCGCACACGGCTGAACAATCATTTCCGTTTGTCGATATTTCCCGGCAAAGAGAAAGAACAAGAAAAGACATCAAGTATATACGACTCGAGAAAAGTAGCCCGTAGACAAACTGCTCAAGGACTAGTTTTTTTTTTTTTTTTTTTTTTTTTATTATTATAATTATAATTCTAATTATGTTATAATCGGATTCCAAAAATAGGTTTTATCAACTGTTTGCCTGCTATCGTTCGTTCTCTGTACTACAGTGGGTACGGAAATTAGCAGTATTGAATGCGGGGTAGATCTATCTTTAAAAGTAATCGTGACTACGGAAATTCATGTTTCCTTTGTCATCTTTATCAGTACTGTTGAATAGGGTCTAGGAAATTAGATTTAGAGTCAAATAAAAATTGAAATAATTAATTACTAGTGACCTACCAGAAATTTACGAATTGTAGAAAAAAAATCAGTTGAAGTTGATGAATCAAAAAACTAACCAAAACTCCTCCAAAAATTTGATAAAAAATTTACCTTAAAATACCCACTGTATCACAGAAAAATTGTACTTTTTTTTTTTTTTTTAATTATATAAATTAGTTTAGAGTACTAAAGAAGATGTAAAAAAAACGTACACATATTTATCAGGTGGGATGATAGATTGTCATTATCATACATTACCGGTAGTAAGACTGATCTCCATGGCGCGCTGACGATGTCCAAGGACCTTGAATTGGGGCAGAGAGACCTCGCTGCTGACACCGACACTGTTTGGCCCCTCGTTCCATTTGTACCGGATATCCCGCATTGTGTATCCGACTGTAAATAAAAGAGAGAACCCCCTGGTGTTGATAGACACCTACCGGAACCCAGGCCAAGTCCGAGGGGGCCTCCACTTACCTCACGACATCCACATTGTACGCCAATTATTTTCATTTTAATTTTCCGATTTTTTTGCCATGTCTTCTCTCAGATCGGCGGCTAAATTTCGCTCAGTTTAAAGCCATGTGTGTGTGTGTGTGTGGTGTGCCTGTACATGACATGAGTATGAGTGTACGGAGTGCCACGGAGCTTCGTTTGTTGTAATTCTGGTTGTTTATTTATTTTCGGTTGGTTACTTTTCCTTTCAAAATAAAAAAAGGAATAGATTGAGGGAAAATCCCTCGAGGATGAGGTTCGACCACACGTGAACTAACGGCCGGAAGAATCTGGAAGCTCCGCGGGGGATCGTGTGTGCTTTGCAAGTATAAATGTTGAAAAAAAATATAAATAGGAATGTATGGATGGAAAAAAAGGAAAATAAAACCCACCGGGTATAAAAAGGAATAAAAGAAGTAGAAGGAACAGAGAAAGGAAGAAGATCTTAGTGGTGCAATGGTGTAGAAAATAAAACATTGTTCAATTTGTGTGTACACATCGGTGAAGGCAGACCAGAGAGACCAAAGAGGTCTACCTTTTTATTTATTTTTATTCTTCCTTTTTTATTTCAATTTGTAAAAAAAGAATTTTACTTTTCACAAGTTTTCGTTTGATTTTTCTCTGGCCTTGTTTATCTTTGCTCATTGAATGTGAGAGGATTTAACGAAGAAAAAAAAATTGTGTATGTATTAAATCACAAATTTTGCTAAACATCTATTGAAAGATCTAGATGTGTATTTTTTTTTTTTTTTATGTGTATTTTCTAACCTGTAGATAGTTGTATGTTTCGTTGTCGCTGCCTGTGCCCGAGTACGCGAAACTGCGGGAGTTCCACCTCGCTTGAGATGCCGACCGATTGATAGCCAGCGTTCCATTTGTACCGAATATCGCGCATTGTGTATCCAACTGCCGAGAGAATAAAATATAAAAAAAGTAACGTAAAAAATAATCCAATCTAACGTACATAACAAGAGTAATAAAATTTTTCAGAGGGCGAGCAAGAACTTTATTTGTGGGTTGGGTTCATTCGTTTTCTCTTTCTCTTTCATTTTGATTTTGATTTTCATTTTATTGAGCCTCGAAAATGGTATTGTATTACTACTCGTGTTATTTATGCACATTTTTAAATTACGGAAAATGTGTCCCTTTGTTGCTTTCAAATTGTCAGGCTCTTTGTTAACCGATTTTACGATTGTCAATGCTACTGGAATTTTTCGCGCTCCAGTTTTCGATTACAGTTCGGTTATCGAGCAAAATTTAATCACACTGAATCATCATTATTGTTATCATTACCATTAGTCACTCAGAGAAACACAAAGGGAAAGAGAAAAAGAATGAGAACAAATATTTGGGTGGAATTTAAAAAAACAAATCAACACTAACGAAAAATTTGTAATTTTCATCACAAGAAATTATAATTATTCGTGAAAAAATTTTCTGCATGACCATATTAGGACATATTTGGCTAAATATGGTCTGAAATTAATCGATATGTTCATTTATAAATTTTCGAAAAAAATAGTAATAAAAATTTCAGACAGGTGGCGCATGGTCGCTGAATTTTCTCCTTAGAAGAGAGTTAAATTTTATAACTTAAGTAATAAAATAAAAGTAATTTTTCTTCCTCTTCCAAGGAGATTTTTGTTATATTTGTCTTGTAAAATGACGTAAAAATTTTTAAAACAAATATAAAATTGAAAAATTAATCATTTTTTCTTTTACATAGCCTGATATGAAAGCTAGAAATTCAGGGCCATTTTTGAAAATTTTTTTTACGGGTAATTACACATTTAACTTGGATTAAGGCATTACAATTTCTTGTGTTCATATACCACGATAATAACATTCCTTGGAAACGAAATCCGGTGGTAGCAATCGTTAGGTTACATCGCATTCCAGGTTTTCAAATGGCATTTGGCCGCGGGCACCTGCATAGCAAGCATTTGTCAGATTCTAGATTAAGTAATCTCGAGTATTCATGACTAAGTCTCCCGATTGTCTGAGTTTTGCATTCGATTTAAATTGGTTTCGTTTCTTTCAGTTTATATAGCAAACCAAACTTTATCAAATAAAAAGTATGCTTTTCTTATTTACCGTCAACGTCTTCACCATTTGTTATTCTTTCGTAAAACTTCTACAAAGCACAGAAGATAAAATATACTAAAGTAGTAGTGAAAATTTCCATTCCAATCGATAACTCGATTATATTTTTCTATCAACTGGTGACAGTGAATACCAATTTTTTTTATTGTTTGCTTCGATAAAATTTAATTTATTTCCTCTATTATTAATTTTAAATTCACTAAATCATTTTTATTACTTTAAAAACTTATTATGCAAATACAACCAAGTGCCATTTGAAAGGTTAAATACTTACTTACTTATAAATATATTTAATAAATTTATAATTATAACGAGTGCTATCGAAATAATTATTCAAAGAGTTTATCAACGTGCGAATAATTCAAATAAATTTTTTAAGTTAATAATGGCAACTTATTGCTTGTAAATAACTAGCAAGGTTAACGATATTAATATACATAGAACTTTATTTTATTTATTCTTTTTTTTTTTTTTTTTTTTTTTTTTTTTAAGTACTGGTAGTATCACGAGAACATTTATAAAGTGGTCAAGGACGACAAAAAAATGTTTTTACCTGGAGATCAAAAGAGATTGAACGAATAAAAAATAACAAAGTTAAATGTTTCGTGCAAGCGTGCTATTGTGATTACTGTAGTCCAAGCCTCTATATCTACAAATTACAAATTACAAATAATTTAAATTATTTAAACATTTATATTACACAAAAGAGAAACTCAATTTCTAAAAAATTCAATTGAAAAACGAAAAATAAAGGAGAAGAGTAGCAAAGTATTTAATTCGTTTGACAGGAGGAATTAAAGTGACGATAAATAGTTGAAGGACGCGGTCGAAAGAGGGCGCTTACCTCTCTTCTGTTTCTCTCTTTCTTCCGGTCCTTTTGAACGTCGATCTGGCTGTTGGTAGGTATCTAGCGATCTATCTACTCGGTTTGTTATCTCACTCGGTGTTTTGACATAATTGCATCTGCTGGTGGATGTCTAGTCCCCTATACCGTATACCGACACTCGACATTTTGCTGGCGGGTACGGAAACTCCGAGTGCCAACTACACGATACATTGCTCGCGCGTTTTCTCTACACCAATACTCTCTTGTGAAATGACACGTGCACTCACTGCTCTTTAACGAGACTAGAAACTATCAGACGTAAAATACTTCCCGTCAATATTTAACGCAATAAAATAGAATAACGCTGTAACAAATGTACGGAAAAAAAAGAAAAAGTACTTGATTAAAGAAAAATATTATCTTCTTTAAATAAAATATTTTTATTTTAAGTATTTTTAATTAAAAAACCTTTTCTTTAATCAATACTGTAAAATTCTTAAATAAAAATAAAATTATTCTTAATTTAGATAATAAAAAAAAAATTTTTCAAGAATTTTTTTCTTGAATCAAGTTAATTTTTTTTTCTAATGCAAGAAAAAAATTCTTGACTTTAAAAAATAAATTTGTTTCAAAATAATTTTTTTTGATCAAAAATTTTATTTTCAACAATTTTTTTCAACGTACTTTGTTCGTATATTATTATAATTATTATAAATGAAATTATCTTGAACAAATAGAAGGTGGGTAAGAATTTAGAATTAGGATTGAGTTTCTCATCTAGGGTCATGCGAATGAGATTAATTAAATAATGCATTAACTTATAATAAAAGCTTTCTCATCTCAGGCAAAGTTTTAACGAAAAGCACGTAACGCAATAAGCTCGTGCAGTATCATGCAGGCCCGTATATATCTATATCTACTTCTATATCCCTCTTTATGATATAAATGCAACCGATACCCGGGCACGTAACTGAATACGTGGCCCGAAAGTTCCTCTCGGCAGTACCCAGGGCGAGAACAAGAGCAAGAGGGAGTTGGGCTCAGTCTCAAGTTAATAAATCGAAAAGGAAAAACCCAGTTCAAAGTCCCTCCGGCGAATCTAACCAACCTGTAAAAACACTAGTGGGAAAAACTAAAAAGAAAATACAAACTACTCGAGAGTCTTTCTGACTTACTCTTTTTTCACTCTCCTTTTTCCTTTTTTTTTATACTGTACTTCCTTACACAGTATATATATATATATATCTACACACCAGCACCGAACAGTTATAGCTGGTGCAGAACAACCGGAGGTATTTGAGGGCATTTTGCAAAGCGGCTTTAACCCACCCCGTTATATATTCCTTACTCTCTTGCTCTTCAGCGCCCGGAATACGCCACCAAGTTGCTGGAAAATTAAATGCTTCAGCCAGCCAACCAACCGTCAACATTTGTTAGTATCTTTTAGTTTTTTTAAGCGACTTAACGAATTAACAAACTTATTTTATGGATTATTTTAATATTTATTGTTTACAACTATCCGTGAAAATTTTTTATAAATGGCTTGATATGTTTTTGATGATTTTATGGAAAAAAAATTCTGTCAAATTTAATTTTTATTAGAAAATTTTTAAATTTTACATTGAAAAAATTATTTAAAAATTTTTCTTGTAAATTTAACAATTTCTCAGGCCATCTATAAAAATTAGCCATACAATAAATTTTTTTCACGGATCCAAAAATTGCTACTACATGCTTAAATTTTCTACAAAAAAAAAAATTAAAAAAAAAAAAAAGACAACAATTAATTATATTTAATTAATATTTTTAAATTAAAGACGCATGCGCTGGCGAGATGCACAATGCGTTATTCGGTTAGTTTAATAATTATCATAAATGTAAAGATTATTATTATAACATTAATTAAAAATCGATATCTGTCAATCGGCATCGGGCTGCGTAGGCTCCTGAGGATTTCGTCCGTCGTAACTGGACCCCTCGCGAGGCAGTCTTGTATTTCGGCCTCTGGCACATCATTTGCTCATTAGTTAAAAATTAGCGCTTTATTATCAATCACAATCATAATTATTATCATTATCCATTCCATTAAACGTAAAACTATTTATAAAATTAATCATAATTATTTAGTTTTAAAGTTTTATATTAATATTATTGCGTACATGGCAAAAAATCAAGTTGTTAGCTTGGCTTATGTACAAAGAGGCTGTCGTGTTGTTTTTATGATACTTTTACTCAGCTAATTTAAGTTACCAAACATTGCCAAAAATAAAAGTTCAAGTCCGTTATTTTCCGGTGCAAAAGTATCATTAAAACATCTGGTATCAAACAGTGGAGACCCTTCGAATAGAAATGCACATATATATATTTATAAATATATAATTAAATTAAAAACATACTTAGCATTATATTACACAAGTATAAGTATATTAAATTAAATTAAATTAAATTAAATGTAGAGTAGCGTTAAATATAAATAGAAGTAGAGATTAAATTTAAAAGAATATTCATCGGTTAAATTTTTTTTCTTGGTTATTAAGGAAAAATATTTATTATTTCTTTTTTTTTTTTACGGTCTCTTTTTAACCAATCTCAAATTGAAGAAATTCATGGAAGGATCTCGTGAATATATTGGATTTTTTTGCTATTACCCCCGTGGAGTACCGGACGATATGAATTTCCCCCGCGGGTAGAACGAAATTTTTAATAACACCAGAAGCCACCAGAGAAACCAATCATATATATATACATATATAAATATATACTCTTGTTCTGGTAGTCTGTGTATTAGGGTGGGTCAAAAAAATCGAATAATTTATTTTTGATTTTATACTCTGAAAAATAGGTTCGTAGACACCTAAAAAGAATTCTCTCCAAGTATAAGCTCTTAATTATAACGGGAAGGTCCTCCGCTTTGCGGGTTTCTATTTTTTTCGAATAATCAGATAAAAAAATTTATATCTCGCTGCCAACTGCTTGGAAAAATATTCCGTGGCATAGATTTTGTGAGAAATTGAATGCTTTACAAAAAGGTCTCTTATGACTTTTTCAAAAACTCAACCGATTAAAAGATATTCATAGTTGAAGTTTGGCTATTTTAAGGAAAATATTCGTTTTTATTATGAATTTTATAAGTCGATGAAAAAAATTATTTCGGATTGCGGAACTCATGATTTTGTAGGAAATTTACTGCTCTACAAAAATGGTCTCTTATGATTTTTTGATTAAGTGAAGCCGTTACGAGATATTCATCGTCAAACATTAACGAATATCAATATTTCCAGTTTTTGATCAATAATTCGATAAATTTTAATTTAAACTATGAGTTTCAGGAAAATTTACATAAATTTGAGTTTCGATCGATAAAGAAATGTTATAATAAGTTAGATAAAGAATTATTGGAATTATCATTGATTTTCCTTGGAGAAATGCCTCAAGAAAAGATTTCTTTCAAACGTCCTGGTGCTGTTCATCATGCTAGATGGATGGCTAAGGCCATTTATAGTTTGAAAATGTATCTATTCAGAGATGAATTCAAACTCTCTCAGAAAGAATTGCATGGTCTTCGTCATTTCTGTATTTTTATAGTCACATTGTATTTAAAAGCTTGGTTTTCATCAACTTCTGCAACAACTGCTGCTTATCATGACTTGCAGTTTATGAAAAATTTATTGGAGTACAAACATATCAATGCTTTGATTTCTTCAGCTACGTGTGAAAAAATGATTTCGCACTTATGGTATTTGAGCGATGAACTTGCCATTTTATCACTGTTTGACGATGGCGTTCCATTAGAAGTAAAAAAAGTATTGTTGAAGCTGTTAATACTCGTGAAGGTACAGATTCTAAAGCTAAAAGATTTGTAATTGCTAAAAAGATTTGAATTCATTGGCGCAGAGAACTCTGAGTGACTTTGTGTCTAAAAAGTCATTAAATCTTTTCAAAATCTTCGATCTACCGTATGACTTTCTTGATGTCGATGTTGAATTATGGCCTACTAATGAGAGTTATCTCGAAAATAAAGAATACTTTCAACAACTAAAAGTTGTCAATGATTCAGCAGAGCGAGCTGTTGCATTAGTCAGTGAATATAATCAATGCTTGACAAAAATGAAGAACAATTCCAGTACTTATTGCAAGTTGTCAAAGAACATCAAAAACATTCCCAAATTGTAATAAAAGAAATTATTTATAGTAATAGCGTACTGTTATGTTAAAAATATAGACAATTATATTGCAATTGATAATTCAATAAAAAATTTATCTATAAAAAAGTTAAATACTGGTTGTTTCTCACTTGATTCAATACTTTTCATATTAAATTTGACAAAGAAATATGTCATTCACTTCAAATTAAACTAATCATTGGCTATATGTCGAAAAAATGCTCTAATTTCTTGTTTTAATGCAATCAAACAAGCTCAAGACTGAAAACAATATTAAAAAAATTGTTTATAACATTTCTTTATCGATCGAAACTCAAATTTATGTAAATTTTCCTGAAACTCATAGTTTAAATTAAAATTTATCGAATTATTGATCAAAAACTGGAAATATTGATATTCGTTAATGTTTGACGATGAATATCTCGTAACGGCTTCACTTAATCAAAAAATCATAAGAGACCATTTTTGTAGAGCAGTAAATTTCCTACAAAATCATGAGTTCCGCAATCCGAAATAATTTTTTTCATCGACTTATAAAATTCATAATAAAAACGAATATTTTCCTTAAAATAGCCAAACTTCAACTATGAATATCTTTTAATCGGTTGAGTTTTTGAAAAAGTCATAAGAGACCTTTTTGTAAAGCATTCAATTTCTCACAAAATCTATGCCACGGAATATTTTTCCAAGCAGTTGGAAGCGAGATATAAATTTTTTTATCTGATTATTCGAAAAAAATAGAAACCCGCAAAGCGGAGGACCTTCCCGTTATAATTAAGAGCTTATACTTGGAGAGAATTCTTTTTAGGTGTCTACGAACCTATTTTTCAGAGTATAAAGTCAAAAATAAATTATTCGATTTTTTTGACCCACCCTACTGTGTATTATATATTATAAAATCTTTTTCCGTGTGACTTGAATGAACTTTAGATGCCCGGTAAAAATCGTCAGGGTTAAATTACATGCAAAATAAAAAAATCATGGAGAAAAGAGAAAAAAATGCCGAGAGTTTACGGAGAGGTTGAAAGTAGTTCAAGTGTCTCATTAGTTCAGCTTGGATATATGAAACAAGTGGCCGGGGAGAAGAAATAATAATAATATATATCCATAATAAAAATGTACAAGATCCATCTAGTTTTGTTATATTCTCAGTATCTCTTGGTGTCTTTCTTTAAATTATTTTTATTTATTTACTTTCATAAAAAAAAAAGTATCTCTAATTTTAACCAGAAATTTCATTTTATATTTTTTATTTTTTGTTATTATTACATCACATTGGTATTATTTATTCAGACAATTTATCTTGACGAGTGCTCGGCACATTGCAGATAAGCGTGTGCTCAATTGGCTGCACACAGTGCTGTCATTATAATTACAATCACTGGATGAATAAATAAATTATTATGACTCATGACCTGTGTGTATGTGTGGTGAATTAAAATTAACGAATCGGTGAGTGAATTGTGATTTTGTGGTGTAATAAAATAAACAATAATGAAAGACAAAACAGAGAGGGGCTACGCCTAGTTTTTATAAACTGGAGGAACTGGGTGGAAAAATAAATATTAAGTCGTGTATAAGTATGTTAAAAAATGCCCGAGGATAAAATAAAATAAAAGGAAAAACTTTTGTTACTCGTCAATATAAATTGGGACGAGTATTTACTTTGTTTTTTTTTTATTTTTTTTTTTATATTTTTTGCTTCAGTGACCTGAAAATGAAATTAATTTGGGAAACTAAAATCTGTCGCAATTACTGAATTTTTTTTATATTTTTTTTTTCTATACTTTTTTCCGAGCGTTTATTAATTTTTTTAGCGCAATTTATTTTGTGTGAATTGTGTTGACATTTTAAAAAGTTATATGAAATTATTTTTTTTTCTGTGTATTGTTTCAAATTTGATTTATTTTTGTTAGTTTTTCTATTCACGGTCTACCAATTCAATTTATATTTATTTATTTATAATCAAACTTTTATATAAAAATACTCACAGCTTTCGATTTCGATGTGACAAAGTTGTCGATCCATCGGGAAGTACTGTAGATTCATTGGACACGAAGCCGTGATTGTTAATCTAAAAAAAAGCAATAATCAATTTTATTTAAAATTGAATATTTAACGCTCATTAAATAGAATAAAGTAAAATAAAAAATAAATGAGATAAAATAAATCCTGTTTGACGAAACAGTTCCTCGGGACATGTCTACTTCATTTTTAAAACAATTTTTGAAAGCTCTCGCCTTCGGCGTAAGGAGAAAAGAGCTCACATGCGCATGGTCATGCATAAATACCTCGAGTTACATTTCTCCCTCATTTTACTCTTATTTAATTAACCGTATGGAAATGCAAAGCTCTTTTAATATAAATTACTTTTCAGCTAAATGCCAGAAAAAAGTTTTTATTTCCGCGCGTGGCATTTTTTTTTTTCGTACAGATATTTATTTATAAATAATTGGTTATTATAAAGGATGTAGGATTATGAATGATTTTCTTTAATAATAGATTGATTTATCAGCACTAAAACACCCGTTAGTGGTCCCCCAGGCATTTAGACAGCTTATCCGTTTTGAAACACGCTCGTACTGTCAAAATTCAGTGACCCTTGTTGGTGAATGCGATGAATGAAATGATTAATACAATCTGACAGACCGTCAATCCGGCTTTCTCGCTAAAATACCTTTTCAATGTGCTCATACTTGACTAACACAACAATAGACATCACAATATTATCTCTAATACACGGAACAGCAAAAAAAATATATATATATAAATTATAACAGTTTGACGTAGAAAAATAGAATTTTAAAAAAATTTCAAACTATAAAAAATAATTTAAGTTTTTTAACTAAAGATTTTTCAAATTAAAAAAAAAATGTTTTTTTAACCATGATATTTTTCTATATAATAAAATAATTTAAAAAAAAAAAATAGATCAATTTTCTGAAAAAGTAATTAGTAATTTCGAAAGCTAAAAAAAGTATTTACTATGACAAGACAACTGTTTTTATAAAACAACCTTGTCAATACCAATCAACGTGATTTTATTCTCCACTAGCTGGAAGGAAATTTCCGATACTCTGCGGTAAATAACATTGAATGAAAATAGTGTAAACATAATCGTGAAATATTGAGCTAAAAAAGCGAGGCCATTTCGAATCCACTGGATTATTTTCCTCGGGAAAAAATGGAATTAGCCGGGATACAAGTTAGAAGTATATATACTATCGTACAGTACACTAGTGGGAAACCAAAAGGCAATCGATATTAATGTAAGGTCGAACCGTCATCATACTGCTCTGATAACGAGGCCGTCTCACGCAATCTGACGTTTCTCATTTTCCTCATTCGCTCGTCAATCATACATATTAAATTATCGTTTGGTTTTTGCCCTCCATAATCTTTCCTACATTTTCTATCGCCACATATTGATGCTAATATTAAAAACGGCTACTTTTCTGCAAAAAAAAAAAAAAATGCTAAATTAAATCCACGACATAAAGTCCAGGAAAAAATAATAATTCGCGGCAATTAACAAGATAATTAGCCTAAATGGGATTGAGTCGGGGATAGTTAAACATTATCAGTATCAGTTTTATATGTTGGAACGGTTAAACCGGTAGTTAAAGGGCACCAGGAAGTTTGAATACACCCGATAGTTTATTTCACCCGCTTAATGTAGATCTAACCGGGTTTAAATGCTCTGCGTTAGCCTTCCGGATGGACGCTATTGCCTGTGGCCAATGAAAAATTCCAATACCAAGCTTCCTGCAGTCCCTCATTCCTCATCCCTTATCATATCCACCTACTAAAAAAAAAAAAAAAACAAAATAAAAGTGGCAAGAAAATTCCCTACATTAAATTTTTCTTTTTTAATATAACTTTTTAAATATCTTTTTATCGTACCTCGGTCATAAAAAATAATCTTCCCATAAATTCAGCATGCCCGTAAAATACTTTTTTCTTCTATTGTATATTATACCCACATTCGCTCTTTCGGCAATAAATTGTTATGAAATTTAAAAAGCTCTCTGCATGTTAATTATTAAAAGTTCGTCTATTTATACTATTTATATTAGTTGTTTAATTAAAGAGATAAATCCCGGCCGATTCGCTGTCTATTGTACGAACTCGAGCGAATGATACGAGGTAAGGGGATGGCTTTTGAATACAGTCCAGTTTGAAACGTTAATACGGAAATATCTGAGCAGAGGGTGAGTGCTGTTCGAAGCATGTACTACCGCGAGGAATACTCGTACTGGTAATAGTGTAGTACTTGTTCGATATAGTAACCAGTGGTCGTAAAATAGGATTCGAGAGTAGAGGTAAATACAAGACGAGAAGACTCGTGAAATAGGTTAGAGTATCTGAGATTCGATGAAAGGACGCCTGTTAATGCTTATACTACTGCTGTTGTACAGTAGTACAACCCCGTCCGACTTCTCGGGCCCCTTTAAATTGACTCTGATCCGCTTTGTGTTAATACTGTCAAAGTAAATTCACCGGGACAAGCTTAAGGGCCTTTACCTATAAATTCATTGTTAAATTTCGGTACAGTACCAACTTTATTACTTAAACTTTGTGTTTGTATTTTATTTGTTTAAAGGGTGTTTTAGTCTAGAGGCATAATTTAAAACTCGATAAAAAAAAAACCAATTGATATATTTTTTAAAATTATTTAATCATATTTTAAAAATTTTCAAGATAATTAATTTTATTTTTTTTTTTAATAAATACTATAAATAAATAAAATTTTTAATATGGTTAAAAATTAAAATTTGAAAACATAAAAATTTTTATTTTCAATTTTTAGACTAGAATTCCTTTTAATAAAAAAAAAAAAAAAATTCATATTATTTTAACAGAAATTGAAATAATATACTCACCGTATACTCCGTGTAATACTGCCAGAGTGATGTATACGAATGAACTCGTTGCTAGTGGTGGCAATGTGAAAGTACGACTGTTTTTCGTTGACAAAAAATGTATCTGGTACCCAGATATTTTTAATAAATTCCGAACCGACGCTGAGCGTTTCAACTCCAGGCCGCTTTTTAAATGCAAGCCGCGGGTCAGTCCAAAATTGCCGGAAGTAGAAATCCAACGTGAAATCCTATATTATCCCGGATGACACATAAAATATTATAAATATATATATATATATATATATATATATATATATATATATATATATATATATATATATATATATATATATATATATATACATGTACATATGTTTTAGAGAGTTAGTTTGTGACGAGGTAATTTCATTTCTCAAGCCATAATATATGCATAAATTTATATGTTTTGTATACATTAACTTGAGAGACGAAAATGAACGTTGAAGATACGGAACTAAATGAATATACTAAAAGTATAATGATAATAATAACAATAATAATAATAATAATAATAATAATAATAATAATAATAATAATAATAATAATAATAATAATAATAATAATAATAGTAGCAGTACTAAAAATAATAGTTGTTAAAGTAACATTATAATTACAGTTATAGTTGTGAAAATAATGTTATTAGGATAGCAAATAATTTATCTAAATTTATAAAAGCTCATCTAAATATGCACATACTATATGATATAAGAGCAGAGAAGGGAAATGTTGAAGCACACTTTTGAGTAATAAATTTTTAATTTATGGATTAAAATTTATCTTCATTCGACCTCACTTCAACGTTCCTATTTAAATATTACATTGTTTGAGTGCTCGGTTTATTATTTATAATGATAAATAATTAATATTATTATTAAACTTAAAAAATAGTCCAGGAACGAAGCCGTCACGATCTTTAAATTCCCAATCTAATTTTAATTCAACACCCTTCGTTGAATAATAATAATAATAATAATAATAATAATAATAATAATAATAATAATAATAATAATAATAATAATAATAATAATAATAATAATATATTTTCTCTTAGAGTCTCAAGCTAAAATAATTTTAATCGCGTTATATTTTGCAAGCAATTATCCATGCATTCTAATGGTATTTATAATTATAGCATCCATTATTCATCCTAAGGATTATATTGTAAAAGGGTTAAGCGACCACTTCGTTTGAGGACCAAAATCAATTTTACTTTGAGGATAATAATAGCAATAATTATAATTGTAAAAAATAAATTGTAAAGGATTTAATTAAGATGAGTTACATTAAACAACAAGTTGGCTATCGTAATCTCTAAACTTAACCATTACACTGGAAGTCATTACAAGACTCAACTAGCGTAATAATAATAATGATAATAATAATAAAAAATAAAAGGATCATTATCAAAGGATTTATGATACTGATTAGAGATAATAATGAAAAGAAAAATAAAAACAAAAGTAATAGTGTTTAAACTTTTCTAAAGCTTTAAACTCTTAACTATAGTTCGGTGTGTTAGTTCAGTGACGCGGTCGTTAGAGGCGCTCAGTAAGTCACGTGATCATTAGTATCGAAGTGGTTCTTCATTTCTTTTATTTACTTTTCTTCTTCGACTTCTTCGAGGTAGTTTTGCTTTTATTTCATTCGCCAGGTAATGAAAAGAGTTACCGGTTCGTCTTAAATCAGTTCGATACCTTTTTGCTTTTACTCTCAAAAAGTCTCGAGTTCGATAACCGCAAGATTGACTGTTACTAAGGGCTTAAGAGTTACGGCTAATTTTCATGATAAGCTTCTTTTTTTTTTTTTTTTTTTTTATTTAAATCAATACTTTAGTATCATTATTAGTATTATCTTTATAAAATAAAAAATACGACGGCCATATTGTTGGATAATTACTAAAATAATAGTTGACTCGTTTAAAGGAGTGGGTGTTTTTATCAAAGGAATTAAATTAAAGACGTGATAGAACGTCACGAGGAAATGTGTTAAGGTTAAGAAAATAAGTCCATACATATGTATGGATGTATGTATAAATGATGGTTATGATTTAAATATGTAATATGGAGAGAAGAGAAGAGCTGAAGAATAAAATTCGCTGTAGAGTAGTTAACAAAATATTCATGCTGCATGCTCAGTAGTTACGTGCGTGCCTTTTAGTGAATAACACAATATTAGTCTGATTATATATATGTTAATATTAATGTTAATATTTTATAAAAATATATGTATATGTAATGCACATGTATCTTAGGGCACGGAATCCTTATGCGCTCTTGTGAATTTTCTAATACCATCCTCTACCGCATGCCTTGCGATTGTGAGCCGAGAGAGCTCACTGATAAATCCCAGGCTTTGCTTAAAGACCAACTGAGTCTTGTTGTATTTTAAAAAACATCTAAGCTCTTATCTCTTTGACGTCTACTTTTTATGAAATAACACAAATAAATTTTTTAAAAATCTAAATAAAGATTTTTGGTTGCGAGAGACCATAAAGCCATTTCTGGATGGCTCTCTTGGCTAACGGCTGTAACTTTTCCGAGTTCAGGGCAATACATTTCTTAGACTTTAAAATTTTGTCTCTATTTTCACTGCACTTTTCCTCCTCGGTATCTTTTTATTATTTTTATTTATTTTTCTTATACCTATATACACATTTATTTTACTCTTTTTTTTTTTTTTTTAAGTTTATTTCTCTGGTATCTCGACAAGTTATTTGCCTCGTAACTTTAAAGTTGTAGACCGAGAATAGCCGGTTCGATTTATCGTAAGAATTAAATAGATATTCTCAAGATAAAATCCAAAAAATAAAGCATTTTTGTGAATTCTTTCGAAACTTTTTACTTAAAAAACTAAAAGCAACACGAAAATCCATTACGGTATTGTCGTTTATAATTTATCATTTTATATTTTATATTTTATCTGTTTGAGGATGAATGAATATTAATTTTAATATTAATATTAAAATAAAACTTTAAGAATTCAATCTAAGTCTTAGTAAAAAATATATAAAAAATTTTTTTTTATCAAACTCTTTTAGTTACTTCCAGTTCTTTTAATAGGTCACCGTAAAAGTTAACAGTCAAGTGCTTAATGGAACTTGTGCGGTATTACTTATTTTTATTCTCTGTCTCTGTACTCTAGTCATTTATATTTTTATTCGACATTACGACTTTTTCAACTTTGGATTATTGCATTAAGAATAATAAAATTTTATTAAAATTATTATAGAATTTCGTGAATAAAAAAAAAAAAACATGTTTTTAGATGTTCAATTTTCATATTGAGTTTGATATAATCATACGTGTACATTTTTTTTTAATTTTTTGAGTAGAAAAAATCTATATTATTGTGAAAAAAAAATATATTTAGGTAAAAATTATTATAAAAAATTTAATTGAATTTTATAATAAAACTTTGAAGTAAAATTTTAATTTTATTTCTTAGTTTTTGAAATTTAACTCTCTTGTAGTGAGAAAATTTAGCTATCATGCGCCATCTACCGGAGGTTTTTAAAACTATAATTAATAAAAAAATTATATATGATCATATGAAGCCTAATATTGAAGTATCAAGTCGCATAAGGACGTATTAAAAATCATGGACGGATATATCAGACAATTTTTTCAAGGAATGGCACAAAACACTAGCTAGTCATGAAACTATTTTCAGATTTTTCCCATTGTTTTCTAATGGCGCGTGTAGATACAAACCCAAATCGTAGAGGTATTTTTCGTACAAAGAGAAGGAGAGTTGATATTGGTAAGAACAAAGGGATAAAGTATCATCGGCTTTGGTAGACTCTATCGCAATTCATTTCCCTTTGAGAGTCCAACTATTTGGAGCAACTATCCGCACAGTTTTCGAGGGATACTCTGCAAAGGGATAAGGGAGCTTCTGGGTTCTCTCTGGAATATTGGGAGTCTAAATACGAAAAAGAGGAAACTTTCTTTTCAATAAAACCGTGGTAGAATACTCTATATATAATGTAATAATACAAGTATTAGAGGGAGAATGCGGTTGAGATAAGTGATCAGCTGGAAAGATAAAGAATAGGCGATATGCGAGCGGTATTATTCTTCGGGGTTGATTCATCGAGGGTAAAATAAGATGACGAGGCCGGAGGGGAGAAAGTTGAGCCAAAGGGTGAATCAAGGACGTAAAGACGACTCGGCTATTAGGAGGACATAAGGAGTTTATGGGTGTCAAGGGATCCCAGAGTAATCCAACAGTCTCCGGCGTTTCGCATTCAACTTTCAAAACTTTATTTGTTTAAATGAACCAAAATTTTATTTTATACGAGAAGATATAAAGACAAAATGATAATTTTTGCTAGAAATATGGAATACTATAAAAAATCAGAAGTGAATTTTCACTTCTATTGTAGAAATTGGAAAAAAATATTGATGCAAGTATAAAAATTTATTTTTTATCAAATTGAGGAAAAAAAAATTTTTTTCATAAATGACCATTTAAGAAATTATCAAAAATGACATATAGAGTATTATGGGCACATAAAAAATTACAGATGGCCACGTCAGAAAATATTTTCACAGACAGATTATCTATTTAAAAAATGAAGAAAAAATATTTTAAAACAAAAAGTCGGGATTGTCATTTTAAAGAGGATTTTCAAGTGGATGGACTATAAACTAGCCAAATGCACCTGCCATCCACTTGACGTAACAGTATGGCTACTTAGACCTGGCTGCAAATAATCGTCTCTTGACATTTTTTATTATTTATTTTCTTCGCTCAACATTTTCCAACTCTTGTTGTCTCTAGTCTAGTCTGGCTCTCAGCTCCTTATCGAAAAATATTTTTAAAGAGAAAAAAGTAAAAAGGACTTTTGTGATGTTTAAGATGTTTGCTCGTTCGAGTGTCTCGACTTAAATAATAATAATAATAATACCAACAACAACAACAACGAAAAAAAAAAAATGATAATAGTTTATGTCGGTTGTCGGTTGTAAAAGCAAATTTAAATATTGAAGACAGGATTTTGAATTGAACGTCTCGTCTGACGGTCCACGTGACGATTTTCTCGAGTAGAAAATAAGTTCCTGTATGTACAGATATAGGGACCGAATCAAACGGCGTTTGCTTTCTATACGGAGCAACGTAGTATAGTATATGATCTCGTTTAATTTCAACGACGGCGTGTGTTGGGTACAACGCATTTGGCGACTCTCCAGCCGCACTGCGGCCCTGTTGTCGTCTCGAACAACTCGGTGGCTGGCTGGCTGGCTGGCAATCCCCGGGGATGATGGTCTCGAGGACGTCGCGGGTGGTACCGACCCACCGCGTAATATCACGACACCACTACCAAACTAAAAGGTATACTCAACTCAACTCCTCCTCGTAAATGTGAGCTCCACCAGCTGAGACATTAAATTCGTAGCTGGGGTTCATAAGTATATTATCATATTATATGCCAGCTCTGCGCTGTTAGGGGGATTTTTTGCTACTGATCGAAGCTCCGCGTAAATTATCGTCTTTGCTGATTTTGTTTTTCTTTCATTATAAGTATAAATCCATATTTGATATAACAGCTCTTTTTTTATTCAATTACGATAAGAGTTCAGCTTGTAGAGACTAGAACAATTTGGTTAAATATTGAATTTTTAAGTTAAAAATACCTTTCAGTATTATTTTGATATTATTATGACTTAGTATTTAAATTTTTTGGAATCAACGAGCATTATCACAATTAATACAAAAATTCAGGTCAGAAATTTAATAATTAGTTGTTGATAACCATATAGGGTTTGTTATGTCTATATATAATTTTTAATGCATCTATATTAAGCTTAATACGGTCATAAATGTCCAAATATAATTTTTCGATTAAAGATAGTTCTAAAAATCTCCACTGGGTGGCGCATGGTCGTTAAATCTTTTCCCTATTAGAGAGTTAAGTTTCAGAACTTAAGTTTTAGAGTAAAAATTATATTCTGACTCTTCTGAAGAGCTTCTTTGACAATTATTTTTAGTTGAATTAATTACTGAATATGGCTAAATATAAAAATTGACCATATTAAAAATTTTTTACAGGGTTTTAGCAATAATTTATCCACTTATGCGTCTTAAAAGTTAATATTTTCCAGACTGTAAAAAATCCGTCAATTAAAATTGTAGAGGAGATTTAAATCCACTTCACTCGCGTATCAATACTTAACTTTTTCAAGTGTAGAACAGAAATCGTTATCATTATCACGATGACACGTATGAAAAACAAGCGACTGGGGAAATCATAGCCGTTGGTGTCGAGAGTAACATCTGAAGAAACTTAACCAAAGATAATTCGATTGAATTGGGTCACGAGTTTCAGCAAAAAATAAACGCTTATCTCGTTAGCAAGAAAGAGGTATCTGGGGATCCTCCGGAGCTGTCGAGCTCGAGAGGTTTAGGGGTAAGAGTCTAATGCAGGATCGAGAACGAGATAAAAAATCAACCGAGCTTAAGACTACAGATAATCTCTCTTGAAAAGGTACAAAATGTTTAAGGTTCGGGAAGACTAATGCCCGGTAAATATACCAAAAACCTTGACAAGGGTTCTCCAGCCCCTTTATCACCAGAGAGGATGTTATATTGAGGGTTCTGCGTTAATATATAATATGTAACATTACTTCGGGCGTGATCGACTTGAAAAATCGATTGAAAATGCCTCCATTTATTTAAAGTTGTTTTGATACGACAGCCCCACCCTCACCGCTCTTTTCGGTGATCCTCTCAATCCCTCAAATACTTGTCATAAAAATCATCTTTCATTTCTCCCTAGTTTGAATTTAAAAAAAAAATTGATAGAATTTTTTTCTATTTTTTTTAACCCAGAAAAAAAGTGTCGCTTTAATTTCACCTTAAGATTTAATTGACAAGGTATGCGGTAATGGTCAAAAGCAAATACAAGCTGCAAAGCTTACCAAGCAATTTATTTTTGGTTTATCTGGACAAACAAACCCCAATCCCTTGACTAGGGGGCAGAAAAACGTTCGGAATTATTTTTACAGCTTCAAAATACATTAATTAGATTTAAAAAGTAAAAAAAATATAATTTAATAAAACTCGAGTAAATATTTAATCCTCTGATGAATAAATGTCTTTGAGCTTTAGGTATATTAATTTACAACATAAATATAATAAAACGTGTATGTATAAATTATGTCCGTAGAATAAAATATCAACCTAGCTGGAGGTATACTAAAATTAAAATTGTAAATTTATTCAAAATATATATACCATGTATAATTTAAAAACAAACTTCACAAACAATTTTTAGCAGTTATCTTTTTACTATTTAATTTTTTTTAAATTAATAAAATTGAATTTTTGAAGCGTAAAAAAAAGGACTGAACGTTTTTCCATTTATTTCAATTAAAATATCTTCTACAGTTGCTAAATGGATGCACAGTATAATAAATAACAATTATAAGATTAATAATAATAATCATAGTAAATTGCAATATGCAGTATGAAAGCATACACATGACGCGGCGGCGGCCAGAAGCGCACTGCACACACTGACAATATGATTTCGTAGCATCTCGACTTTTGTATCATGTCGATTTATTTTTTAATAATAACTTTTAATCACTCGTTTATTTATTTATTTATTTATTTATTCATTTATTATTGTTTTAAATCGCAACCCGAGTTATTTTCGAGTTCGAGGTTTATTTGCAATCCACGGGGTCCTTGTACGTAGAATGCAATTCCGTCACACATTAATAACCAACAGCCAGCGTAATTAATTAATCCCTAAAACAATTAATTAGCTCGCTATTGTTGGTTTAAATTAAGTGCGAAGATTTGGATTTTATTTAGTTAAGTTTTAGTAAATTTTGAGTTTATTTTTTAATTTTTTTTATTAATTTAGTAGGAGTTGTCGGGATAGGATCGATTAATTTGGAGAACAAGAGAAATCGCGAGTCACGTTCCAGGTGACAGTGTCGATTACTTGATTTGGTTTCCGCACAGGGCTCAACACCTGGGGTCCAGTCTCGTACATTCAGTTTCAGTATTTTTAATTAAAAAAATTATTTTTTTTTTTTTATAAATTATTTCCACGACGGTACAGCCCTCAAAACACCTCTCGGGGTTTCTCTCTTTCTCCCTTTAATTTTAGCCAGATTATTCTCACCTCCAAATTTTTAATTTTAGATCGAGTCCATCAATAGAACTTTTTATCTTTATTTTTTTTTTTTGGAATTATAATTTAGACAGAATTATAATTTATAAATTTTAACCAATAGTGCGTTAGCGGTCGATTTAAATTTTGATTTTTAATTTTATTGTTTTAGCGGTTAATGTAAATTTGAATCTGAATGTACAAACCGGAACTTCAGTCGATTGCTACTGGAATATATCATAATAAATACAGAATATTATGCTAAACCTAAAAGTACGAAAAAAATTTTAAATAAAATAATAATAATAGTAGTAATAATAATAATAATAACAATAATAAATGTCCATATATTGTTTACATAAATACGACTGAACATTTACGATTTATAATCAGTAGTGGCCTACGGAGCTCGAGTTTCAAGTGTCCAAACAGTACCCCCATGAAATTTATTTATATAAAAAATATATATGCTGAAATATAAAACATATTTATTAAAAATAAATCAAAAATATATTTTTTTATTTTATAACTATAATTGAAACATAATTACAATATATAAAAAATTAATTTAAAATTATATAATTTAAAATATTTTGCAAAAATTAAAATAAATTAAATAATTATATTTTAATTTATTTTAAGCATAATTAAAATATAAAAAATATATTTTTAATTATTTTTTTTCACGGGGGTAAAAAAGTCCTCTGAGTTTTTCGTCAAAACTTAAAAATTCACTTTAGTTCGAAAAAATGGAAAGAAACTTTCAATAGTTCGGTGTAAAAGCCTTTGCTCGTTAAATAAATAAAAGTAAACAAAATACCAACCAGAGCGGAGCTTTACATACAAAGCGATAAGATTTTAGATAGTGATAGTGACAGAGATGTAACAAAACGTATATATGTATGTATTTAATAGATGAAGATAGAAACAAAGACAGAGATAGATACAGAGATAGAGAGGAAAGATCTAATGAAATTCGTAGCGAGTGCCAAGCCCGAGAAATTATCTTCGACTTCCGGTCCAAGCCAGAGCGTAACGTAACGGTTTTTCATTAGAGGTTTGGCTCGTTAGACGCCCCAGACCCAAATCCAGACGTACATTCAAGACGCCTTTGTACTGTACTATATTTGAGTTCCTTCGACTTTAGCGCCAGCTATAGCTTAAAGACTCAACGATTTGCTTCTATTCGAGCTTTCGTTCAATTAAAATAATATATGTTCGTCTATACGTAAATATATATACACCTTTTCACTCATTATTTTATCAAAATAATAATAATAATTGATTAAATAAAAAAAATCTTTAAACTATAGCTTCACTTTTTATTTTAAAAAAACTCAGAGGATTTTTAGAATTGAATTTTAAATTGTTTAATCATGAAAATAAATTATTATTTTGTTTTGGTTGAACTTGAACTCCGCGGGTTTGGTCATGCATTGTAACACACATTGTTTATACACAAATTAATAATTAAAAATTAATTGTGTATATAAACGCAATCAATCACAATAGATATGATAAACGAGATTGTCAAATATAATAATAATAATTGATAAAATGTGAATCTTGCGAAGACTGTGGAACGTAGCAAGGTTCCCTTGTAACAGTACAGCCAACCAAACAGCCGTGACGAGCTAAAAATATTGTTAGTTAAATCTATAAGTTTTTTTTTTTTTTTTTTTTTTTCAGCGTCTTCTGTGTTTTTTGTATCTCAAATGACAAGCTCTTTAGTGGAAAAATGTTGATCCGTGGATTAAAATTGTTGTTGAATAAGTTGAGTGGAACGCGAGCGAGCATCAATAACAATAAAATGCAAAACAAACTCCCGATTAATACAATTCAAAATCAAAACGAACAGTAACAAAACACAGGCAACAGTTAGTTCAACACTTTTTTTATTTATTTCTACTGCCGTAAAAAACAATAAACACTAAATTGACGCTCGCTCGCTGCTGGCTTACTTTGGAAGGGAATTTTTCGTGTGTTTATTTGTGAAAACATTTTTTGACATGGCCATATATGGCTTAATATGCTTATATATAATTTTTTGGTATATCCATAGATGTCATAATATGGTCAGATATATAATAAATGACCTAATATGTACATACATAATTTTTTATATGGCATAATATGGCCAATTGCCATATTATATGGCCATATATGATATAATATGCTTTGATCACGATATATGAAAAAATATAACGCCACATAACAAACGATATATGGCCATATTAGGACATATATGGCATAATATGGCCAATTCCCATATCCGGGCATAAATGAATTTATTAAAACAAATTTATTTACGCATATAAAGCCATATATGGCCATATTAAAAAATTTTATATGGCCATATATAACCATATCAGGCCATATCAGAAAATTTTTTTCTGAACAATTTTTTTACAATAAAAGAAGGTACGATTTTATCGAAAAAATTTAACTGATTGTTCCTGTTATTTTTATAAAAATTAAGTTCTGGAGTTTATATCTAATCATCTGAAAAAAAATGGTGACGGTAAAGCTTGTAGAATGTGATTATAGCGGTAAAATGGGTTCTTTTGATCTGAAGAGATTTCAAGAAGAGGTATCACTGTCAGTTACGATCGTACCTTCTTTTAAAAATAAAAAAAAAACGTAATAGAAATTGTGAGGAGTAAAAAAGGTAAAGAGCGACTAGACGGGTGATACGTACAGGAGATGAAGAGATGTCAGTGGTTGTCAGTGAAAAAAGATAAAAAAAAAAAAATAGATAGAAGATGGATGTGTTGGGAGCAACTACAAACGACCTAGAAAGGGATTTTAGTCAGGAAAAGGGTTTATTACATATAATAGTTTGTTCGGGAAAATCCGAAATAGGAAGGATCGTAAAGGAGGATTGACTCTATATTGACGTTAGTTGTACGATTAAGAGGCACCGTACCATCAACACCTCCGACACAGAACTGATGCTGAGGACATACATCGTGACGCCAACTTCCACGGGCGGACCTGGAATCATCAAAAATACCACCGGCTTGCTCCACGATCATCTCCAACAAACTCTTTTATCATCAAATTATCCCTTTAATTATGTAATGAGAATTATAAATAAAGTCAAAAATTATTTTTTCATGTCCTCTGAGGTCTCACTGTCTACTGCCAATTTTTTACCTTTAATTTCTTTGTATAATTTTTAATTTTGGAAAAAAAAAAAAAAAAAAACTCATGTGAGAACTTGAAAAAATTGTCGTACTCAAAAATAGTGCCCTGAAAAAAAAATTCGCTGTATGAAGAAGCTCCCACCCTGCACGGAACCAAATCAACTGATGTTCCAGGCTAGAATAAAATAATGTTAACCTTAATTAATTAATTAATTGAATAATAAATAAAATAAAAATATTTAATTTTAATTCTTATGTTTATTTTATAAAAATGTTCCAGATTGTTGGATCAGTTGCGTTTAGAGTGGGTTTGTCAAGTACCAATTAATTATACGAGGTGTTCGCGGAAGGGATATGGAAGAAGACATCATGGTTACTTAGCAGCGCATCTTCGGAGCTCAGGTATTTACTCTCATTTATTTAATTATTTATTGCCCTGAATATTTTTTTTTTTTTTTGTTTGTAACCGCGTTTTGTTGCGATGGGGAGGAATTATCAGTGCTGGCAGCGGGCAGCCCATCTCAGCAGCCGCGGCATAGCAGCTAGCGTCTAATGGGATGGCATATTTACTTAAATTAATGTTTTATACAAATATATGCCTCTAGGTTTGCCATATATTTGTATTTACTTGTTAAAAAAAGAAAATTAATTGATAAAAATCGCTTGAAATTTTTTCGTTGGTTTCTCAACCGAATTTTGAATTATTTATTCAATTAACGTTTTTATTTATTTACAATTAAAAAAAAAGGGAAATAATAATCATAAGGAATAAATTGAAATTTATAAATTGAAATTGAAACTATTTAAAAATAGGGTGTGGATGCCTTACAGATAACTGTGATAAACTTTTGATAATTAAAAATTCAAAAATTGAAAATAATTAATCAATAAATTGAAATAGTTGCATGCCGGTGTCTATAAACGACATACACTTTTCTAAGGCACTAATGATTAAGGATAACATCACATATTTAAATGTGAATGATAATAGTAATAATAATGATAATTAAATAAAATATATTTTTAAAATTGAAATCGACTAGTGAAAACAGGGGAGTGCCATTTTAAATAAAATAATTGCACTAACATATAAATATAACCATCAAGTATTTATCTATAATTATTTGATCACAGTGCAAGTGTAAGTGTGTCTAACGATAACGATTAAAACCAACGGTTTAATGTTCGTTTGATTTAACAAAAGTAAATTATAAGTCAAATGAGTGAACTGAGAAAAGAAATTTTAGTTGAAAAAGATTTTCAGGCTAAAGAATTTATTTTGATTAATTATTTTAATTTGTTGATTTCTTGGCAAAAGATTTGTTTTGGAACAAGAAAAAAAATTTTTTTTAGACAGGAAAATTAAAAAAAATTCTAACATATTTTTTTTATAAACTTATTAAATTAATAAATTTAATTTGAAGTAAAAATCTCCTATTTAATCAAAAATCGGCTCTCATAGTCTAAATAATCAATTAAATAATTTAATAAAATTATTTAAAAAATGTGACGACCTTAGTAGAAGCCGAAAAATAATTTATAAATTTTTCTAAATGTAAAATTTACATAAATAACATCAAAAATTAAAAAATATGTACTTTAAAAATATTATCAACTTAATAAAACTTTTTTTTTATTTTTCTAAATATTTTCTTTAGCCAAGAATTTTTTTCAGCTTCAAAAAAGTTAAATAATAATTATTTAATAGTAAATTTGAACAGAACTAAGACAAAAAAGAAAATAAACTTAAAAAAATATTTTCTTGCTCCAAAAAAATCTTAATAGATTAATTTTCCTTTCTCAGTGGATAAAAAATGTTAAACAAGTGGTTCTAATGGCTGTTGTATTAATTCTTCGGAAGAGTAAAGCAAAAGTAAAAGGAGGTTAAGAGTCAATAAACAGGAGGACTAATCGAATAGCTAATTAAGATGGTCAATAGAACGAGAAAGCTCGTAGCAGGTAGTTGGTAGTAAACTAATTTAATGAAACGGACACTTGGTTCTTCTTGATTCTTAAAGCTCAGCTCTCTTCTCCTGGTGTCTGGACTTGTTGTCTCGTCTTTGTTCGGTACAACTTGAGATCCCCCTTTTATACTCGTTCACCTCTCGAGCCCTCTCGATTAAACTGTTTCATCCACTCTTGATTTTCCGACCCACCCCGTCCGTTCTAACCCACCATTCGATCTCATCTCACCCCAGGCTCTCAAACCGCCGGGCTTTTATCAGTTGAGAGCGCAACCGACGTAGCAACTACGTGTCCACATCCGTTCGCCGTTCCCATGTCCTGTTCTCTAACAGTGACGAATGTCCTTGTGTCCACCACACTGCCCCCGTGTCGTCGTATCCCGGTGTAATTAACTCCCTGCTGCGCTTCAAATCGGTCATGTTACTCTATGGTACGCTTCCTCTCGATGAATTGTATCTGTAACTGGTACATCTCTCGAAACTCTATTTCCACTAGATACCCGTCAATACCCGACACTGACACTTACTATTACCGAAAAAAACAAAACTAATCTCCAAAAAAATTTATATCGAAGGTAGAAAAAAAATTTGTAGCTTAATTTTTGAAAAAAAAGTCTTAAATTATCAAATAAATATATAATTAATTGAAAAAAAAAAATTAAATACGTTTTTAATATTCTATTTTTGGACATTTTTAATGAAAACTTGATTTAAGTAGAAAAATGTTTAAACTTAGAAATTTTATTAAAAATCCAAGAATTTTATAACTTGATTCAATAAAATTTTTCCGAATAATTTTTTTTATCATCAAAACTTTTTATTTATTAAGCTACATATTTTTATACCTTTAACATATATTTTTGTATGGATTAGTGCAAGTAAATACTAATTTCATTAAACCAAGCTCTACTTTCTCCATTAATATTAATTTTTGCTCCATTAGAACCACGTGATTTAGAGATGTATGTCAATAATAATAACTAATAACAAAATACCAAAATAAATTCAATAGTATGTTAGGGAGTTATGGTAATAAATAGCTTTTCATTAAATTTACCCAGCAAATGATTCAGGAGGTGGAATTCAAACGAGACAATTTAGGTTTAGGTTTTTTTGAAACGGGTTTTTTTTTTTTTTTTTAATTTCTCAATTGGATATTTTAAAAAATAACATTTTTTGGGGTTTGTGGGATGTGAAAATTAAAAATTGGAGCTTTATCACTTTTTTTCCTTCAAAATTTGCATTATTTCGGCTTAAAATTCCTTGTCCAAAACTGCTGTAACTTTTGAACCAATCAATATTTCCGTTTGAAAATTTTACAATACCTTCTTTTGACCTTACTTCGAAAATTGGTATTAGAAATGATCCAATCAGTGGATTAATAAATTAAAAAAATTTTTGAGTGGTAAAAAAAGTAACAAAACTCCAATAAAAAATAGTGAAAACTAATTCGGCGATTGTATAAATGTTTTTTGTATAAGAAGACCTAAGGTAGTACCATTTTGACTTCTGATAGCGAGCTGATACTCAAGACGTACATGGTGACGCCAACCTCGACAGGCGGACCTGAAATTAAGGTTATTAAAACTGAGTCGGCCTAGCTGGCCGAGATACCAATCAACGGTCTAACATCATTAACTCTCTAAATTTTTCAATTTATAAAAAAAAAAAAAAATAGAAAAAAAAAACAATTTTATTTTTATTTTTAATTTTTATTTATTGATATTAGATTTGAATTTATTAATGAGAGTAGTATGCTAATTAAAAATGATTAGTCAACCTAGTTAGCATTAAATATTGGATATGAGATATTAGATTTTAATATAATTTTATAATAATTTATTGGCTCGATAAATCCGTCAGATGATAATTACTTTTCAATATTATACAATCACAGTGGCGTAGTCTGTCATCTGGCGTTTGTACGGCAACAACCAACCGGTTAGCGTATCTATACATCGATAAACCAGAAATATGTGACAGCACACCAAAATGGCCGGCGAATTAAATTTATATTAAACACTTTCGCATGATAACCAGATGCCATAACGTTCATCGGATTATCATCCAAACCACATCAAACCCCACCGAGATACTTCTGAGCCATGTTTACCCCTTCAAATTTCGCATATTCTATACATTTTTTTTAAAACTATTTTATTTGGTTCGTTTGATCGCTTATCGATTTAATTCTCTACACTCGCGCAAATAAAATATTTGATTAGAAATTTATTTATGTGCGGAGGAATATTACCAATAAATAACTCGCAGAGGAATGTCAAAAATTTTCATATAAAATCGGTATTTTTAAGGGCTTAAAAATTGTTCTGTGAAATTTTGTAAATACTTAAAAAAATTTATCAAAGTGTCAAAAATTGAATTTTTCTCGTTTTTAATTTTTTCTCGTTATTGTATTATTTTTTATATTAAAAATTATGTAAATTTTCAAAATTTACAAGTCAGTATTTTTATTCCTGATCAGTCAAGAATTTTTTAAAGTAATTACAATCCTAAAATAATTTAATTATTTTTTAATTAAAAAAAAATTAAAATATTTTCCTTACAAAATATCACTAAGCTGAACAAAAATTTTAAAAATTCAATTTTTGAAATTAAAAAAAATTTCAAGTAATCTCTAAAAATTTTTTGAGCTAATTTTTAAAACACAATAAACTAACACATTTTTTTAGTGACCCTAATCTACAACGAAACTTTGTAGCATGTAAACAAGCGTAACAATATTATCAACTAAACCGAATAACTCCCTTAACATCTTTGTGTCACCCAGCCAGTATATTGAAGCGATACATTACACCCCCCTTCCCCCCGTAACATTGTTGTAAATTTCGGCCATACATCGGTGAGATACCTGTGACCCTTGAACCTATACGTGACGTATGTTACTCAGGGGGCTCGTATTTCATGATATTGCGAGTAGTCCCCCAAGCCCGGTCCTCTGCCCGGATTCAACGGGTGACTGGTTGGCTCGCTGGCACTGTTATATATAACGGATGAGTGGTGATATGTTTCCGGACATATACATGCACCAACACACCCTACTCGAGCTCTGTTCGTGTTTCGTGTATGGTCATTTTGTTGATTGATATTTGTCGCAACTTTGATGGTGTACAATCCTGACGATTAATTTTTATCCACTTTAAACTTTCGCCGATGGACAACATACAAACATTACACTAGTTTGTTGGGGTACACGTCCCATTCGGGTTCATCATATCGTTTGTTTTAGCAAAAATAACCTACAATATTTTCTTCGATGATATTTATCAGTTATAACTTTTTTATCGGGTCAATTTATTTACATAAATTTGAATTTATCTACAAGAGTATGTGTATAAAAACGGCAATGTTTAAATTAGCAGGATGTATGTTGTGTATTGTAGGTGCAGTTCGACGCTTTTAATTAAATTATTCCAACGTTGCGGAAAATTAATACTTTTATTATTGAATTTAATTCGAGTTGATAATGGCATTGATGTTGATCTGATCACTCGTTTTTATTTTTATTTTTAATTTACGTTAAAAAATTTTTCATTCAAGTAAAACTACTACAGCACTTTACCAAATTTAACGCGCAATTATTTATTTTTCATCGATATTACCTAACTGGGTAAACATCCAGTTTGTTCAGCTGAGCAAATTTTATAAATATACCGAGGGATTATTTTAGCTGAGATACTTTTTAAAGGTTATTTATTAAATTATCGGTTGTTTAAATTTTAAAAATAAATATTGTCCTCTGAGAGAGAATGTTTAATGTATATTTATTTGTATTGAAATGTATCAATTCAATTTATTCGTTATTCAATAAACCCTTTATCGGAGAATTCAAAGACCCGTAGGTTAAATATTGCGAGGAAATAAGATTGAGGATATTGCATTATTTTTTGGACTTTTTATTAACCGAGAGAAAATTGAATGCTCATCTATCTTCGCGAGCATTTGTTTAGTTTATTTCATTTTTTTTTTTTTTCCGTGCTGTCTGACCACATTCAACCCGGTGCTTTATCAAATCTTCCGGCTTTTATGTACATACATTAGATACCAATCTCTATCGATACACGTCTCTCTTAATGTTTTAACGTTCTCATAAAAATTTATGATCTTCCTTCTGCAAGTCATCTTATTCGGTACTTTACAACGTGTTTTTCCGCTTACACAACTTTATTTAAAGTAAAATATTGATTATCACAACGGGAATTTATAAAAGTTCATTTTTATTTACTGAATAAAAAATAATAATATTTGTTACACTGAAAAAAATTTTTTTTTAATTAAAAGAAAATATTATTTTAAAAATTTGACATTTTTTTTTTAGATGTTTAGTTTGAATTTATTCAAAAAATTCAACAATAATAATTTTGTTCTTAGATTAAAAAAATTTCTTTTAAATCGAGCAGTTTTTTTTTCAGTGTAAAAATAAATAATAATTTATTAGCAAGCAATAGAGTTTTATCAGGATTAGTTCGACTATTTGTTGGGAATAGTACTTGTGACCTCATCCCATTACACAAAGTAAATCCTTTTAAGGACACGATACGTTGCCATAGTAATATCTCTTGTCCGGGCTCTGGATTGGCTTGTGGAAACCCATCGTCGAGAATCACGTCCCGTAGGGCGACATTTCAAAGAGCAACTGATACAACTGAGACTCACACATGTCCACACACGTATCCCTAAAGTCGACAAAAAATCCATAAAAAGGCTCAGGGAATAGAAATCAGGGTAAAAAAATCTTTAGCCTTTATATATGGTTTGTTACATTGAATATGTTGCGAAAAAGCAAGACCAGTCATCGTTCTTTGGCGATCGTGACCGGCAAGTTAAAAGTTATCGATTGAATCCAGTCTGAGTAGTAGCCGCTATAGATCTTCCTATATTGTATAAATCTCGTTGATCTTCTAGGCCGCGATTTTTCATGCGTGCGACTCCAAATTTTCCTCTGATTACACTTTAAATAATTACTTGATTGAAGACAATTTTTTTTCAATTCAAGAATAAAATTGTTTGAAGAAAAAAAATTTTTTTTTAAGTTTAAAATTCTTAAATAAAAAATTAATTGAAAAAAAAAAAAAATTTATTTATTAAAAAAAAGAATAAAATTTTTCAGACAATATTTTTCTTGAATCAAGAAGTTTTTGTTCTCATAATTGTAATTGACACAATAATGCTCGGAGTTTTTGCTGATTTATCACTTTGAAATTCAGAGATAAATTCGGTGTCGGAAAAAATGAGCCGGTCGAGACGGGAATAAATGAGGTGGATGTCTGTAATTATGCCCGGGAAATGAAAATAAAATAAAATAACAAGAAAAAGGGATAAAAGATGGGATAAGAGTGTGTATACTTTTATTTGGATGGATGTAAGAGGGGGAGTATGTTTGTGTTGAGTTTGGACCAGGACCAGAAGATACTATTAACGGTAACCCGTGGCAACTCTCGACGTCCCAACATCCAACATCCAACATCCAACAGCCAACATCGATCGGTGTTTTACCAAAAGCCAAAGCCCCGCCCTAACGCCGGCGAGGTGTCCCGAAAATTTGACTTGTCTGCGACCGCTGTCGCCACAGCTGAATGATTCTGTTTGCAAAGGTGACAATGCCTTGGTTTTAAGCGAGAAAGACGGGCCACGATAGTATTGAGCTTTGTCGATCGAGAATATACTACACTGAATAGAGAGAATATAGACATAGATCTATTCAAAGTGGATCAGCCAAGGGGTCACAGATGTCATTAACCCAAGCTATGGCTATTTCTGGAATCACTTTGACCAGTCTGATCAGTTATTGATACATTCCCCTTAGCGCCTTATTAATTCAACCTTTACTTTTTACTGTCTTGGTAATATTTCCTCCATTTTTCCAGGAGTTTTTTTTAAAAGGACCTTTTAAAGATTTTCTATCTCTAAAAAAATCATTATTTATAAAAAAAATATTTCTAAGTGCTTATAACCACTAAATAATTTTTCCTATCAATTTGATTGAAGATCACAACATTCAGCGGGTGTTAATTAGTCGAGTGTTGGTAAAAACTGAAAACATTTAATTCGTAAGCACCGGCTATCAATATAAAGCTGAAGAATGAAAATAAATAATAGTAATAATAATAATTATAAAAAAAAAAAAAAAAAAAAAAAAACATCAAAGGCATCAATCGATGAACACTCAACACCAGCAATTGCAAGTCTGCCGTTTATTGCTGGCCCTTGTCATTCTTTATTTTTCTATCTCTTTCACTTGTTCGAACTCTCAATAGAAAAAAAAAAAAAAAAAAAAAAAAAAAAAAAAAAAAACAATAAAAATAAAAAGTTAAAATGAAAATAAAAAAAAAGTTTACCGATGGGAGTAGAGGAGAGAAAAATTTCTGACAATCACACGTACAATTGGAGTATTGCTCTGGTCTGGTCTCCAACTCGACCTTATACTTCGGGACGGTCTTTACTTATTTCGATACGATTATTGTACTATCGACCTCGCCTTTCCGTTCTATACTTCGGACAATGGGAGCCAACAGGAAGACGTCTTCTCTGTTCGTCCTCAGGAAGACAAAATAACAATAATAATAATAAATAATAATAAAAAAAAAAAAAATCTAAAAAGCTAACGATAAAAATAATAGTTTTAAAAGTTGGGACAAAATACTTTTATATTTTGATGAATTTATCTTGTTTTAAAGTACGACATAGCTTACGAGTACCAGTCGAGGATTATTCTGTATTTATACGTCATAAACGTTTTAAAGAAGATTGCCCCGAATCCTCATCGTCCGTTTAAGGATACGCTGATGTTGATGGAGGATATATATTTACAGTCGCGGATAAACGGAATAGAAATAAAACGCTGGATAAAAAATAAAACAAAAAATATCATGTAGAGAGTTTGATATTATGAGAAGAAGAAGAAAGAGGAGGGGGAGGGGAATCAATAAATAATGTGCAGTGGAACGATTCAAAACTCGGTGAGTAGGGCACTGTGGAGACAGTCTTTATGCCGGGATGGCGACGGAACAAATTGCCATCATTTATTTATTCTCGACATGCCATCATGACTTGAAGTATCTCGGTTACTCACTACACTTATACTTTCTTCTTTCTTTCATCTACACTCTACTCATTTGCTCCTGTCCCTCTACACACGGCTCTCTTTACTTTTTATTTATCCGAGTAATCAACTTTAGGATTTTATTTTTACACTGATAGAAGGATTTGTTCATATTTTTTATTAACTGTTGATTGATTAGTTTTTAACGGAAGGTGATTTATTAAATATTTATGAATTAATTATTATTGATGCGTGGAAGAAAAGTAAAAATTACTGAAAATTCTATTTTATTTACAGTTTTAATTCTGACTAGCAATGTGACTGCCGTGACTTGTGAATTATGAATAAATAAAATTTTGCTTTATTAAATAATGACTTTTGTTAAATTGCACTGTAACTTCTTAAATATTGACGTTTATAAAGATATAAGCTCATCTCGATGTTATAATTATCAAGAGCTTTCATTTGAGTACCTACATCCATTTTTATATATTTTTCATACGAATTTCGTAAAAATTTAAATTTCATTAAAAAAAACCGATTTTATCAAAAAATTATTTTCAAATAAAAAAATTACAAACAGTTAATAAATGACAAAATTCTTCTATCAGTGTAATTAAATTTAAATTTAACTTTTATTAGTCAATAAATAAATAATTTAGTACTATCACTAGATTTTCTTGAATGTCACTTGAGTTAATTGGGTTGACTGCCTAAAATGCACCTAAAAATTTCTCTCAATGAATAAATATTGAGTGATAATTTAGTATATTTTAAAAACAAAAAAAATTTCGATGCAATGCCAATTCTTTGATTTAAATATTTGATTTAATAATCGATGAATGGACGAGCGATGAAAGTCGAAAAGATAACTACTCACCTCCATAGTTCGGCCTTACTCTTTTATCGTAACTAACTGAAAACGAATCTAGTATTGCTGAAATGTTAACGTCGCCCAGCATGCTGCCACCTGCCGCGCTGTAACAAAAAAATAATTAAAAGTTATTAATTAGCTTTAAGAATTATTCAAGCCTTTGAGAATAAAACGATTTAGTAAAGTGGAGGAGTTACTGTGGGTCCTTCCCTTCATATTGAACTACTAACTCACACGTACACGTACTATACAGGCTAGACGTGGACTGTCGTAAAGTAAGCTGCTTAACGGGCACATTAAAAAACGCTTACCGAGCGTTTTCCATCGACCAATAAGCTACGTTGCAATCGCTAAATGCCAACTTAACTCTTTCTCTCTCAGAGGCTGCTGCCCACTCTGACTAATTTATACTTTACTATTTTTTTTATAGCCCTAATACTATTTTAACGATTTATTCTTATCCTATTTGCTGTCTGGTTTGATTGAATAATTTAGGACTTCAATCCAGTTAAATGTTTTACCTTTTTATTTTTTTTTTATCTTTGAGCTTACAGGGAAATTAATTATTTAAATTTGGTTTTTTAAGATCAAAGACATTTTTTTGAATTTTAGATTGACAAAAAATTAATAAATAATATTTTTTTGTTAAGAATTTTAAGTAATAAAAATTTCAATAATTTATTTGTTGAGAATTGATGAAAATTTCTATGTAAAAATTAATTTCAGTAACATCAAAGTAATTGATTTTATTTATTTTTTATGTTAGGATTTTTTAACAAGACTTGAGATAATTTGTTTGAAGTATTAATTAGCAATCTGACATTTAAAACTGAAAAAAAAAATTTTTTAATCGACTCAGGATTTAATTTTTTCACTTAAAATTTTTTAAAGCGTATAATTGTGCGTAATTTAATCATCAAATGTTTGTAATGATGATTGTCAATGAATTATTAAAGTAAAGAGTTGACGGCTAAAGAGTAAATGGATGATAAAATGAAAAAGCGCCTGCAAAAGAGAGAGAGAGAGAGAGAGAGAGAGAGAGAGAGAGAGAGAGAGAGAGAGAGAGCGAGGAGGAAGAGAGAAGAGCGCTGTGTGCCAAATAGGGTGAAGCTAACGATAAATTACGGCTGTTACCACGAGTTATACACAGAGCGGCGCATATGTTGGAGGCTCTTTTGAAGTCAAACCACACTGGAAAATTATTATGGATAATTAACGGTAATAACGACAATAATGTATAGCTCAGCATGTTATATTACCGGAGTTGTCTGCAGATAAAACTTTGTTTTTTATTTCCATTATTATTTATATTTTTATTTTCACTCAGATTTTAATTTTCTACGTCTACGGCAAAGTCTTTAAAGTAATTATTAAATATTAATAAGCTAATTACTCGGGTTTTAGAATTTTCCCATTTTCGCGGTGAAATATTGCGCACCAACTCCGTATAATATAATATAATATAATATAATATATTTTATGACGTTAAAAATTAATTAACTTATTTAATAAAAAGAATCAGGGGTTAATGGATTTTTTTTCTAAATATCTGGTCAATGTCTCCTCGGATCAGCTCGACGACAAAACTAATTAAACAACTTAATCATTAGTATAAAATTAAGATTCTCTGGAAATTCTTTTTACCGTTAAACCTACTGATAACTTAATACTTTATTCCCTGCCCGCTGGCTTAGTTGTACTACTTTTTATTTATTCTTTTGGTAATTTTTTAAACTTTCGTTCTGTCGAATTAGATAATTAAACAAAAAAATCTTAATTGAAGTATCTACTAACTTTATAATTTTATTTACAATTATTTATATTAATAACAGCCATCTAATTTTATTTTATGAACATTATTAATATTATAAACTTTATTATCTAACATTAATATTGTTTATCAGATTTAATTTTTAATTTACAATTGGAAATTTTTCTTTAAACTTTATAATTTCGAAAAAAATATTTATAATAATTTTTACAAAAAAAAAATACATCAATAAAATCAAACAGAAATTACGATAAAAAAAATGATCATTAAAATGGTAGATTCACTTGCAAATAATTACCGTTTTTTTTTTTTTTTTTTTTTTTAAATGAACAACAGCTATTTATTGTCATTTAATAAAAAAAAAAAATAATTAACTCCAGAAAGATTAAATAAATAAAAAATCATCTACTCCGCGAATTTTTTGCCGCGTAATACCAGCAAATAATTAAAAATAAATTAACGGGTTATAATTACCGCTAATGCGAGTGCCCGGAATTAATGGACGTATATTAAATTCTACCCAAATATAGGTGTACCCATACATATATTATATAGATGAACGTATGATATAATCAGAGACATGCTCGTCAATTTCTCATCCGTATCTAGAGATTCTCGAGCGGAAATTGATTGATAGACTAATGAGATTCGGTTCGCCGTTGGGTTTTGTCGATAATTACTTTAGAATCCACCGGAATCAAGGGACACACTCAGCTGTGGGCCATATCGGTGAGTGTACACAGGGCTGTGGTGTTTCGACCCTTGAGAAACCGATGAAAGCAACACCCAAGGGCTTTTGTAGCACCCCCTTCCAGTTGTCACGAGCCCAGATCCGGCGAACTACAAAGACACTGTCATCGAACCGCCAAATTTTTGTTTTATTTTATTCGAAAGTTGTAGTGTAATAAATTTTGAAAAGTGTCAACACTCAAAAAGTGTTTTGTTCAGGAGAAGAGAAGCTGAAGCTCAAAGCGTAAGCTCGAGAGCCGTGTAGTCGACCGGAGATGATAGATAGACTCTCAGAAGGGGTTATAGAATTGCATAATCAAGGTACACGGTTACTCAGACGAGCAGGCCTTCGATTGCTACTTGTGAGGTACACTCGGTAAATATTAGTCTATTGAATAGTTGTAGGATCGAAGGAAGGAGGAGGTTAATTGAGTCTCAAGTGCCTAGTGTCGGGTCTATTATCGCTGAGAGCTCTAACTAACTCTTTATTATTTTATATTTAATATTTTATATTTATTGCTCATGGATTGAGCAAGAAAGTTAGTCACAAAAGTTTACTCCCCAATTTAGCTTATTTTTGCAATATACCTTCTCATTGTTTCTAACTCTGGCGTATCACCGTAAAAAGTAAGTGACGTCGTTGCGTCAAATGGACTCGTAAAAGTTTATGTTATCGTCGTCAACTGTATTAACCTTTAAAAAAGCTCTCCAGCTCGAGTTACTTTTTTGAGAATAAAACAAACAGACTACTTCCGTTCGGGATCCTCTGACATATTTAGGAATATTGTTCTTATCTTAAAAATATTTTAGGATAAAAATTATGATAATAATGATTAGGAGATACAGTTGCTCTGTGATTGTAGAGAATTGCGAATTTTTTGGCTTTATGATTTTTGGTATTTTCAATCACAATATATAGCTACTTTTGAAATAAATTTAAAAATAATATTGGTACGATATGGACAAATTTTTAAAACCTACAAATTATTCGAAACTCCTACGAAAATTTAACAAAAAATTGATAGCTTAAAAATATGTGACAAGACTAAAATTTAGAACATAATTAAGAAATGACCTTGTATCTTGTGAACTATTAACATTTTTTAAGATATAAGCTCATCCCAACATTACACTCATCGAGACCTTTCATTTGAGTACCCACATCAATTTTTTATATATTTATATATATTGTATATATGTATATATGAAAAATATATAAAAATGCATGTGGGTACTCAAATGAAAGCTCTTGATGAGTGCAACATCGGAATGAGCTTATATCGTAAAAAATGTCAATTTGCATAAAAAAAAAATAATATTTTAGAATCAACCAAGCTTGAAAGATTATTAATTTAGGTCAGATTAATTTAATAAAAAAAGTGACATTTAAGCGTCAAAAAGCGTTTGTATGAAACTTTATGACACATCTGAGTAAACATGACAGGATTTTTCAAGCTTGTCCCAATACCAAGCGTCTTATTTTTATTAACCCAAAAGGTTATCGACGTTGTCTGTATAAATAGCGCCTGGGTTGTATCTCAAGATGGTTATTTTTATTTATTATTTCAAAGGTCGTTACAAAGGAGACTTAAATAGTCAAAGGTTAAGAAAAATAGTTTTAAGTGACACCGAGACATTGGATTTAACAATTTACGGATAAAAGAGTGACTGAGGAAAGCTTTTGATCGTGACATCCAGACATTAAACTTGAGAAAAGTATAAGTATAATTTAAAGTATCTTTTTATTTGATCTGTCTTTTATTTTTTCATTTTTTTTTTAAACTGAGAATGAACGACTGGAAAGTTGTTGTTACCGTAATAGGATCAGTCGTGAGCTTCCTCCAGAATCGAAACGAGCTTACCGCAACCGTCCAAGACTTTTTTAATCCCCTTCGAACCAACAAGAAAGTTTACTTTTATAAGGACGACAATCAGACTTTACTATTTTTTCATTTCGAAGACAAAATCCAGTTACTGTCTAATAAAAATCAACACATTCCGATCCGCTGTAAATTGATACCTCAGGCAACGGCGAACTTTCTTATATTTATTGCCCTTAAGTATAAAAAAGTCCAAAGTAACTTGTTGGGTGATTTTAAAAACAAATGTTTTCTTTAAAATTAAATTTTTTTTTACCCCTCCGACAATTTTTATTTACATTTAATGATCGTGCTTTTATTTATTTTTTTTTTTTTTTATTCAATTACGTCAGAGCCACGATGCATCTTTGATGATATGAAAAACCCGCAGAAAGGTTGCGGATTGCAGAATAAATATATAAATAAATTATAATTGGACTTTGTAATAAAATACCAGAAAAATGCTCTCAATATGATCCCATTACATTTAATATATTTAATAACAGGAACAATATTTATTTAAAAATAAACAAGAGGATCAAACAGTCCTTAATTAATTAAAACTAAATAACAAAAGTATTAAATATTAAACTTAAAATTTTAAATAAAAGCAAAGATAATTAAAATAGAAATTCAACTGAATAATAGGTGCAATTATTTCCGGAGCTTTTTATGCGTGATTTACATTACTGCCCGGATAAAAAACACAAAGTCGAGTAACCAACTGTGAAAAGGGTGATTACAGAAAAAAAAATAAATAAATACGATGAACAATGTGTTTCCGGTCACTAACTACAAACTACTCGGTATTTTTTAAACGAGTTGAAAATAATAATTATCCGACTAGCAAGACAAGAGCTTGTTACTACACTTAACCATTATGTCCAGTTAATTATTCTTATTTTGCCGGTAAAAGAAAAAATAAATCTATTTCAGTGAATTTTTTGTTACTTGTACTTTATTTTTCTAAAAGTACGGCAAGAGTAATTGAGCTTTTTTGTTCTTTTTGATCTTTAATGAGACGGTTGTTAACTCGCTGGTCTTAACGATAAAGTGTAGCTTTCGTTATTGCTTACTTTTTTTTTTTTTTTCATTATTGTTATTATTATTTTTGTTTTTTACTTAAAAGTTTCTTTTAATGGAAAATTAATCGGCTTTCATTTACTCGGAGATAAAATCCGCTTTGTCTGACATATTTTAAACTATTTTTTATCGAGTTTCCGATATAAATTACAAGACTGATCTTTGCGACGTTTTAATCGGTTTATCTGGAAAGAACAAGTAGTTTACCAACGCCCTCGGTAGATGGCGCTTTGTGCGAAATAACTCTATTCTCTTTTTTTTATTATTACAGCGCTTAAATTAGCCGTCTTAAAAAAATAATTTTTAAAATTATTGAAGATGTAACATTGCAACTGTATTTTTTTTATAAAAAAAAAAAATTACTTTGACTTAATATGTAATATTTTTTTGAACACATCTATTATTTACACTGACTATTAGCATTGACCCAGTAGTAAAACCCGCGTTTTATGTTTGACCACAAATCCGTCGTACAAACATTTAATTAAAAAAAAAAAAAAAACAAAATAATTGTTTTTACCAACAATACCAACTAATTATCGGCCTCAACTCTATATACTTCAGATATCTCATATCTCTAGAGGTTTATTTATGTCGACGTCCCCAGCAGTTGTTTAAGCTTACAAGCAAACAATAACACCCAGTGGTAGAAAAATAGTTGTGTTGATAATTGGAGGGTGGATACGCACAAGCTATCCCTCAATATAAACTACCCTTCTATTCACAACTTTTACTTATTTTTTCCATTTTATCATCCCCGTTTTCAGATCCTGGGAATAGCAACCAAGTATCGCTCGATATATAAAGCTTGAGGATTTTATGCGGGCGTTTATAAGCAGCGCCCTAAACTTTTATGGGCACGAGGGATGCTGGTTGGGGCGAAAGCACTTGCAGGGTCTTGAAAGCATGATAGCGTTCAAAGTGCTTGGCACAGAAATCAAACTATCGATGCACTAGAAATATTTATCTTATAAATACTGAGACAAGGTTGCATTTTAGTGGAGGATTTTTTTATCGAGTGGCTCGGGCATCAATAACAAGCTTTAATTTTTTAATAGATTATTATTCGGTTTAAGTTTACGAGCAGAAGTGGGGGCAAAAGAGTCACATGCAGAAGGCGATGGCCATCTGTTCTCTTGCTAGTAAAGAATCGAGAGCCAACTTCTATTCGGGCGAACGATCTTCGTAAAACTTTTCACTCACGTATTTCATCGGTGCTCCAATACTTATCCGTTTTAGCTCCTTCCTTTTTTTACCCTCAACTTCGAGGTATTTTACTTTGGCTTTATTTTTTCTTACTTGGCTCGTACTCTTTCCATTCACTTGGAAAGTAGAGCCATCGCACGATAATCGATCAACCGACGATCATATATCATTCAAAGGGAATATATCTCGGTGTCCGGAATCGTTGGCTCCTTTATAAAGCTCATTTTTATTACTTTTAACGATCGATAGAAAAGTTTAATCTCTGAGTTTTTTTTTTTTATTTTTGTTTAACTAGTTAATTTTTAACAGAAAATTGTCTGAAATTTTATTAAAATTAAAAGATGGTAAATTTTTTTTTTAAGTTGCAATCAACTGATATATGACCATTTTTATTTTTAAAATTTTGTTGAATTAATAATTCATTACAAAAATTAAAAAAAATTGTTTTTTCAATTTTTATGAAATATTTTATTTTACACGAATTAATTTTTTTAATTAAAAATATCCTAAAAGAAATTACTTTGATAGAATTTAAAAATTTTTATCAAACCAAGAATTAATTTTTATAAAATTTTATCTAGTCATTTTTTTTACTTCGTTTAAATTTATTATTGAATTAAAACATCCATTTTTCTTCAAAATAATTTTTTTTTCGGTTAAAAAATATTTCTCTTAAATCAAATCAATTTAATTTCAAGTTAAAGTTTCTAATATTCTCCCAATAATTCAAGACTTCAGATAATAACAATAATTTTAATTATTGAAACTGTTTTGTTCAAAGTTAAATATTTACCCGTTACAAAGTGTCATCAAAGGAAGACAGCAATAAAATAAAATACCAATAACGGGAGTAAAACAAGAATAGAAATGAATTTAAATGTAAAACCCGAGAGCATTTATTTCCCAGGTGTAAATGTCTGTCTCGCAATCTAATCGTAATAATTTATCCTTTTATCTGAAATCGCCTAGGAAAATAAAACCGACTGAAGAATAATAATAAAAAGTAAAAGGTACAAAAGTAAAGCGACAGTACTGTTGGATATCCAATCTCTTTTACGACGCGTAATACAACTTGTCATTCGTTTGTTGGTAGTGTGGATCCGGGCAGATCCTCTCCCTCCCCCAGTTCCTCTCTGCTCGAGTGTAATCCCCTTCGAAACGATTCTATCCGGGCATTTTAACGAATAAAACGAATTGCTATAGGAATAAATCGAGATCGATTATCCGGCATGTCTACTTCGTCACCGATATCACGGAATATAAAGTCGAAAAACCTGAAAACGCGTGTGTGCCAGCCTGGTACTGCTGTGCACCTGGTACACCTACACTCACTTAATTCCACCCCTTCTCTCTGCTTGCTTTCTTCACTGTTATGTATATTTTCCGTCCATCGAGTCATAGCGTCATCTATCCCCGACTCGATCCACAGAATTTTTACTGCCGGCCTCTAATTCAATTTAATATTCAATGTTTTATACAATCGAAAGCAGAAGATATATAAATATAAATATTGGAGCTCAATTTATTATTTTTCCGCAACGTGATTCAAGTACGGAGTAAACAGATGTTATTCTATCTTTCAATAGATCACAGAGTATCTAAATATGGGAACGTTACCGAGAAAATTGTGAAACAGCTGGAAAATTGCATTGCAAATAGTCGAAAGAGATCGAAAAAGAGACGCAACAAAATAGAGACCGGAGAAGGAAAATATACTTTTATTTTCTTGTCTTCTTGATCTCTTTTCTCCTTTTCGCAGTTTTTTTTTTTTTTTTTTTCTTTTTACAGGATATATACGCCAGTAGTCTGCGTATGATGGAAATAATATTATACGTCAACTTTGTTTTCTTTTGTCATAAAATTTTCTAATATAACCATTTACATTTAATTTTAATACATGGTCTAATTTGGTCATACTAATTTATTATTTTTAATATAAAGTTTAAGTCAATTAATCCTATTTTTTTCAAACAAAAATTAATATTCAATTTTTATGAACCTAAAAAAATTATTTATTATAATTTTTTATTTTTTACATAAATGTACATGCCAATGAATTTTTTTACAACTAAAAATTAATGTCAGACAGGCTTCTTAAAGAAATTAAAGAAAATAGTTTTATTTTAGAACTTAACTCTCTACTATTGAGACGATTTAGCCACCATGCGCCACCTGTCGGAGATTTTTAACACTATCTTTATTAAAAAAATTACATTCGAAATTTTTTCACGGTATAATTTTTGTCTGCGACTAAAACGCCTCCATATTTCTGGACGTTCATATTAATATATTATTCAAACTAATTCCTGGATCCGAATATTTGCTGTTTTTGGTAAACAGAATGTCTGAACAACATAAAACGGAATGCAGGATTGACTGTTAGTATATATTTTGTATAACAGAATGATGTAGAGCAGAGAATGGAGAACAGCAATGTGAAATTATCGTTGGAAATTTCTGTTTACAAAATCAGGAACCAAACGGTATATTTACAAAATTGGGCTCTCAATCACTCTGTAATTACATCACCACGAGTACGAGTAATTACAATGAATTTTTGGTATTAATACGACTAATCTAATGCCGCACCGCTGTTTACACAAATCTCAAATATTATACCGGCGTTTTAATTAAACCAAACAATTTTAATATTAATTACAACATGATGATTTGGTAATGATAATGATAAACGTTAATTAGTTATCGGCTGTCATTACTTAATTTTAAACTGATAGAGTAAATTTATCCCTTCAACTCACTTCTGTTTGAATAAAAAAAAAAGTATCCAATTGAATCAATACTTGATTAAATGATAGTTAATATTCAATTCTGTTCGTTCGTCGCTAATTAATTTATCTTCATTTTTAATTCCCAAGTCGGATTATTTATAGATTGTTGTTGGTTATTAAAATTAAATTGTCTGGTTCTTCTCTGTGGGATTCTACAAACTAATGAATTATTTTATTCAAATTAATTAATATTTTATTTCGCGGGATAAAAATCTAAAGAAAAAAAGAAAAGTAGAGAATTTAATTAAATCACTCTACAGTGATTTAATTTTATTCAAATTGAACAAAGTTTATTTATTATTCAATTAATGAATTGGTAAGGTATCCAAGTAACAAAGCTTGAGTTAATTGAGAAAAACGTCTATTGTATAAATTTAATTAATCGTTGGACGGAGAAAGATATTTTATTAGTCAATTGTACGGGTATAGTTTATTGTAACGCCTTTGAATTAAATTCAAGATGACAGAGAACAATGAAGTTATTTAATAAGGGCAATAGTTACAGCTAATTATCTAACTGTTTTATTATCTTTATTGAGTATCAATTGTGACGCCATTTGTCTCGAGCTTACGGCTTTTTAACTGGTAAAGATTACCGGTGAGGCGCGAGGCAGTTATATAGACCCGAGTTATCGAATCCATCGTGGTGTTCTTAAAATCTTACTGGCGATTAGTTTAATTTACGAGATCTAGATATTGAGGGACGTATTTAAATTTTTGAAACTAAATAGCTGTGAAAAAACACCTGTGAGTGTTTTAGGTCATTTCAAAATTTTTTTTGAGGGTAAAAAAAAATTTATGACACGCGAATAAAAATTTGTTCGCTTTTAAAATATCTAAACCACGTTAAATTGTTGAAAGTTAACTTCTAAAAGTTACTAGAATTAAATTTCCGTTCAAAAAACGTCACTCTCAATTTAACTTAAGATTGCAGAAAAATTTTACTCGTAACTCATAAAAGACTTTAATTATAATTTCTCTCAACAAAATTAAGAGTCGAAAAATTAAATTAATTTGTAATAGACTTTCTAGTACAAAAGTTCATTTTTTTGTTGACATTAACGGAATGTTTTTTTCTGAGCGTTGATTAAAATATAAAATCTAGTTTGCGAGTATTGTATTATATTATTAAGATGTGATTGAAGATGAAGATAATCATGCAAAGGTGTGTCGATTAAGAGTAATCACAAAATAACTATTTGTTTTTTTTTTTTTTAATTTTTTTTTAATGCAGTTGCTAGTTCTTTGACCTTGTCGCAGTAATTTTATTTCATTGCAAGCTTAATTACATTTTCCTTGACAACATGCGATCAGGCCAATTTGCGAGTTATCAAAAGTCGATTTAAAAATATTTTAATGCTGCAAATTATTACTAGTTTCTTATTTCTTGTTATTTATTACTCTTAACTATTATTTATATTCCGTTGGCACTCTCATTGATGAAACCTCTTTGCTTTCTTGTCTAATGAAAAAGTATTGTAATAATGGAAATTAGTGACCTCGAGGTTATAATCACGCTTAGGTTGCCTTGAACTCAAAAGTTGGAGGAATTTTCGCAACTTTTTTAGACGTCCCCAATTTTTAACGCTTCCAAGGTTTTAAGTTTTAAATTATTTCTTGAAATCCATATTCATTATAATTATCATAAAATATCTATTAATCATAACTTATAATTTATGATATAACGTGACAATTTTAACGAAAAGTAAGATTTAATTTTTTTTTGTGAAAAATATTATTATTAAAAAATAAAATCAAATTGTTTTATTTTTCGTTAAAAAATTGTCTAACCCTGACATAAAATTTTCAGTAAAAAATCCAAACATTCTATTCAAATTACGGTACTTTAGCGTAAGTACTTGTACAAGTTCCCCTTGATCCGTATCAATATCAATATCAATGTTATTAAATTTATCTAATAGTTATCTATCTGTCCGTCACAAGTCTCAAACAGTATTATTGTTATATTATATTATATTAAGTATAAGCTAAAGATAAAATAAAAAAAAGTAAAGATTGGTTAAACAGATGGCCTGGGGATTAGTATCATCACGGTAGTGTCACGTTAGGGTGGACAAATGACAGCCGTTTGGTCGTATCCGATCAAAGATATTGTTCACTTAGCCCCTTCCCGTCAACACAGTACACAATGCCCGATAAGACTGACAGGCTACCGCACGACACCTGTTATCGGGGGCTGAGGACTGTATACCGCGAAATAAAAACCAGACCGACGGTTAATAAATCGTTTAATAGAGCAATATCCGCCTAAATAGTGAGCTTACTTCGTCTAAATAAATCATAAATTTTTCATTAATGATTTCCTGTGAAAAAAATTTTTTTGAGTGGCCATATATGACCTGACATATTTTGAAAGAAATAATTTTCATATCAGGCCATATAAGCCATATGAGCATATGTCAAAACCTAAATGGTAATGTTGAGCCATATTAAGCCATATAATGCCATATATGGCCACATAATGACATGTATAGCCATCTTAAAAATTTTATATGGATATATCCGACTATATATGGCCTAACATGGACATATATGTCTTGATATGGCAATTTTCTATGTCAGGCTACGTATAGAAATTTTTATAAATTTTAATATGGCAATATATTAGCGTATCAAGCCATATAATAACATTTTTTTACGGGTTATGAAAAACCAAACAAAACACTCACAAGTAAGTTTCTCTCAAGTGGGCACTGATACTCACGGTCTATCGATCAGACAGAGCGCGAGCACTGACATTGAATCCGTACCCGCTGACCCAGTGAGTATTCTCGAGGCTCTTTACTGCCACGGATCGATTACACTCAACTCTGGCTAGGCGAGCAGTAGGTAAACGTCAAGTACATACATAATTATTTTTAATATTATTATTGATATTTTTATTTTATTATTGTTATTAAGAGAATTAATTATTTTTTACAACTTAAGGGTAGTTTAGTGTTACTGCTATTGGTAATTTTATTACTACGCCCGTCATCGCTGTTTGTTAATGAGGATTTTATGTATATGCTAGTAGTTACTGTTTTTGTTCATGGACAGGTGAGCACGCAAGTAAAGACCTTCTCTTTCAACCGTCACATATCAAATGCACATGCGTCTTGAGTTGTTATATATTGTATAGCTCGTGTATGGAACAACCGTGTTAACACACACCAGCTAGCTTAACTATTATTATCTAAATTTAGTTTACCAAAGCCGTTTATATTAAAAAGCAATATTCTCTATAGACAACTACTAAATATCATTTTATGGACATGTTTTCATTTTAGTATTTTTAATATTGTATACCAGGGATTATCAGTAATTATACGTTGATAGAAGGGTTTGTTAGAGAAAATTTAATTAATTTTCCTTGAAAAAATTTTCTGAAATTTCTAATTTTCATAAATATCTATGTATGAAAACGAAGAAAAAATTAATTATAATTTTTTTTTTCAGAAATGTGTTCGTCAATTAACTTGACGTTTTTTTAAATTGGTTTAATAGTTAATTAAACATAAATTACATGATTACAGAAAAATCTATTAAAATTACAGTTTTACTCCTGTCAAGACAGAATTGTGAAGTATACATTTTTAGAAATATAATTTTTACTTTTTAAAAACTGTCAACTTGAAAATATCGATTTCACATAAGGAAAAATTTAAATTTCTACATGAAGAAAAATGTAAATTTAATATTTCTTCCACATATTAAATTTACATGGAAACAATGTCAAATTTATATGAAGAAAAATGTAAATTTAGCAGGTGGAAAAAATGTTAAATTTATAACAAAAAAAAAAAAAAAAAAAAAAAAAAACTAAAATTACCATTTTGAAAAGTGTTGAATTTACATGGAAAATATTTTACATAATTATATAAACATTTTTTTCCCCAAGTGTGTTATTTTCAAAATCATATTTATTTTCAAATATGACACATATTTTTCCATGCAATGTTTAGCTCTTCAAAAGAGCCGAGATTAAAATTTTTCATTTTATAAGTTAACCCCTAAAAATTATCTCTCTTCTAATGAGAAGATTTAGCGACCATCCGCCATCTGTTGGAGATTTTCAAAACTAATTTTGTAAAAAAATTAAATATCGACATATATGACCGTATGAGGGCCATTTTAGGACATATGTAGACACATAAATTATTTTGAAATGGCTGTTGTATCCACATAAATTTTTTCAGAGGATTTTACCAGCAGTAATAAAAATCAAAGTTTGTTTACTTGAAACAAAAGTTTTTCTTACACAAGACACTTGCAGAAAGTTGCGGTTGTGCGGTCGTGTGACGGTCTGACAATAACTTTGGGGAATTCATGGGTGTCGAGTTAAGAAATAGCGAGTTAGAAGTTGTTGGTAAGCGGCCCTCATCCACCCTGTCATTTTTTTCACCCACTCCTCCTGTTGGGTGTTTTCTTACACTCTCATACTTTTACACTGTTAGTAGTGTTTTTGAGTCACCAGCCTGTCATAAAGTTGCTCTTTATCTTTCCGTGCCACTAGTCTTACCAGAGCAACCGCCAGTGACTCGGATTTGCCAATCATCACTTATTTTTCCGAGACTTTTAACCGCAAACCAATCGAGTGAGACGATAGACACGTGCCAAATTTTTCTTCTTTTCCGTTTCAATCTTTGTTATTTATTTCGACATTCAATAATTCAATTTAATGCCAAATTAAATTTACGCTGGATATTATTTCATTGATAATTAATACATTAAATTTATGAATTTATATTTAATGAAATAAAAGCAATAAATCGGATGGAATTCTCTGACAATTTCAAAAAATAATAATAATAAAATTTATATTTTCAGTTGTTGGGATAAAATGGGAGCCGGGTCAGCGCAACATAACACAAATGGATCTGACAGTAACGCGTGGCTCGTGAAAATTGGAGCTCAACTGAAACTGCACGTTAAAAGATTTATGGCGGAAGCGGAAGTATTTCCCGGGCGAAATATCGCATCTATATACGTATAGAGAAAAATAGAAGAGCTCCCGTCATTGGTGAGTGTATTCGTTTGGAACAACTTCTAACACTACTTTCCCATATAAAAACATACACATACATTTAAATTTACATCTAGATCTACATAACTATACAACTATATCTTTTTCCACATAAACGTCCAAGATTTGTGAGTTTACTCCTTTTAAGAACAGCTAATTTGTTCCGGGTTTAGAAGTGTACTGGCTAAAAAGTCTCAGACCAGTGAGAAATAAGCGGTAAACTTTGTCCGGAGTTTTTAAATCAGCGATAGGAAAAAAAGCTCTTTTAGTATACCGATCAAAAATGCAGAAAAAGCTCGGAATAATATTAGCGGAAGAGGATAAATAAGCACATTTTTGCTCTCATATTCAGATCTTATAAACTTTCGTATATTTTTCATCGCTCACTTAGTTTATTCCCATTTAAATGGTTCACTTTGCGTGTAGCATTATTCCCTGGAAAAATACTTGAGACGTTGAGAAATAACCTTCAGTCGAGTTTTTTCTTCTCTAACAAAGTATGATTTATCATTGGCTATTTTGCCGGTGAATAAATTCTTTTATGGCTAGATGTGGACATTTTAGTAAATTTGATGTACCCAGGGCCTTTCATATCCATTATACAACTTTTCATCTCTCTATATATATGGTTCGATATGAAAATTTGCTATATCAGGCCATATATTGACACGTTAAACCATATTAAATTTATTAAGGCTTAATATAACTTTATATGCCCATTTTAGACCATATATTGATTTATCGGGCCATATATAGAAATATTTGACTTAGTATGACTTAAAATGCTCATATAAAATTTTTTAACCTAATTTAGTACATAAAATATCCAACAGGTGGCGTATGGTCGCTAAATCTGCTCCTTAGTAGAGAGTTAACTTTTATAAATTAAGTAATAAAGTAAAAAAATTCTATAACCCTTGTAGAAAGCTTAGATGGTATTGGCTTTTAGTTAAATGGAGTACAAATCCAATTTTTATTTAATTTGACATTCTAATTGACGTTCGCATGTCTAGAGAAACTAAAATAAATTTCTGATTGATCTTATATACAGCCTGATTAGTGATAAATTTATAAGTTTCATAAGATCAATGTTATGAACTATTATTATATTATATATTTGGATTGTAATTATAATTATAGCTGTGATTAGATAACAAGGGAGCTTACTGGGCGTCAGACAATTGGAGATTAGAGATCGATGCGGCCATGTTTGCCGAGTAAATATCCTTTGTTCGTGAATGTATTTGATCTATTAATGTCATGCTGATAGGACAACGTCATTGGCATCCGTATCATTGAGAAGGGAGGATGCATCATCGTCATAGATTCACTGTCGTCGTCATTGTTGTGTAAATTAACATTGAAATTCCACTAAACTCGTTGTGATATTAGTTAAAGCATTTATTGTTTAATTATGTATAACTAATATGTGTTGACAATCGAATTCCTGTTGTGGCAACATATAATGTCCTTAGAAAGAGATGATGATTAGTTGAAGATAAACTTTTAGTAACTGGTGAATATTCAGATACCGGCTAGCTTTTATTAGGGCCTTTAATTTGTAACTTTGCTCTCGGTAGTTCACTCAATGTAGACGAGTAGTTCCTTGAATGCTCTCCATCTGTCAGGAGACAGACTATAAGTCGTCTCTCCTCTTTCAGAGAGTAGAGCTAGTGTGATCATAGTTGGCAAACGTAGGTAATTGAGTCCCTCGAGATATATATTCCAGTGAGTTCAGTCTACTGTCATAACCCTCGGGATATTTATGCTGCGATGGAGAAATTTACATTAGGATATATACTTTGTGACTTGACAGTTCGTAAAGTCCTCTATGCTTTATCAGCGTCCTTTTTTTTTTTAAAGTCAACCATCCTGGAAAAACTTTTCTCCCATTGATTAATTTATTCAGAAAAAAAATATAAAGACACAGAGCTACGCAACGTAAAAGGCTAGAGTGGAGAGCTAAAGTGAGTAAAAAGGTGGAAAATGGCAAAAAGTAGGAGCAAGGGGAATACTGGCGGTCGGAGCCAGTTTTAAAGCGTCTAAACTCATCTGCAAGCCTCGGTGAGCCGCGACACCAACGCATTACCTTAATGTGCTCCAGAAAGCTCTTTTATTACACCCCTGTCGTGCTCCTGGCATAGCCCATACTGCAGCGCACTCTGATACACACGCTTAGTACGTTAATGGTCGCCCATCTTTCGCTTCGGCAAAACACATACACAAACACAAACATTATGGGCTTTTGCACACAAAATTCTTTCCATGCTCTCCATCACTTCATCCTACATTACTTTTTACTTCATTCCCGGCTTACACCTGATACTCTTTAGACTTTTTTTTATCTGAATCTGGATTTTTGCCGACTGTATCCGTAAAAGCCGCGATATTTTAGTTTAAATAATGTAAAATCAGCTCGTGAAAATTTTTTTGATAGATATGTTCGTAAATAAATCTGATATGCCTGGATATCGAATATTATTACAGAAATTGATTTTTTTTTCCATTATACAAAATCTAATATGGCTCTACATGTTCGTAAAAAAATTTTCTATGGCCTTATCTGATAAAATGATGGCCATATATTTCTAATATGACTTCATATGCTCATATAAAGCTTAATATGTTCATATATGCCCATATATAATTTTGCGACCAAAATTAGTATTGAAAATTTCCGATAGATGGCGTATGAGCGCTAAATTATCTCCCTACCAGAGAGTTAATTTTTAGAGGATAAGTTATATGATAAAAATTATTGTTTTGACACTCTTAAGAAACTTATTTAACATAGATTTTTATTTTTAACAATTACTAAACTAATTTTTATGCAGCTGGACAGTTTAATTGACGTTTTTTAAGTTATTTTCTCAATAACAGGGATAAAAATGAAAGTCATAGTTAGCAAAGTGAAGGAATTAACGTTGATTGATAAAAAGTAGAAAAGTTGATATACTGACTTTGACTGTATTGGATAAAATTGACGACGCAGTTCATAAACAGCTGATGCTATCAATAACGCAATTATAAAAAAATATTGTTACGCGGAGCTAGAGAAAGGGGAATAAAAGAGTGAGCAGGTAATATAAGGGCCGATGCAGCAAGCAACCACAGAGTCAGTCAAGTGGAAGAAAAAAAATAGTGAAAAAATTGATGGAAAAAGAGAGATAGAGAGAGAGAGAGAGAGAGAGAGAGAGAGAGAGAGAGAGAGAGAGAGAGAGAGAGAGAGAGAGAGAGAGAGAGAAGGGAAAAAGTAGCGCTACTTGTGTATAAAAGACCATTACAATCGCGCTCTCCCGGCACGGTAATGGGGTAGTGTGATATAATTAACTGGCATTCCCCTGTACATACTCTTATCGGACTACCACCGGCAAGCAAGCTCGGTACTACTTCTCTGAAAATAAAAATAACTAGTCCGCCTGACAGAACGCCAGAATAAGCTGATAAAGAGCGATTTCATTGAGAAAATTATCAACCAAATTGTAAATTATAAATATATAGATATAAATAGTTAGGTTTTTAGTATAATTCAATTGAATTTAATTAATTAAAGTAAGTTGGTTAGCCTCAAGAGGAAATAATATTTTTTCACAGTTAATAAATGAGATTTAAATCAAGATACTTAACTGCACGACAGTCAGGTAAATATTTAAACACACTAATGATCAAACACCGCGCCCAAGGAGAACGAGACCCATAAAAAATATAAATAATTATGATTAAAAAAATGCAAAAAAAGGAAACATTAGTCATCGGTAATTTTAATGCATTAAACCGCTAGCTCACGAGATTTCTCAATTTTTAGCCTAAGGCGTAGTGTAATATCCCCGATGAAAAGATCACGCGATCATATAATACACCACCACCAATAATAATAACAACAACAACAACAATAGTGCTAGCTAATGTAACTTGGATAAAAGGCTGAGATAATAGAGCGGTGGTTTATAAGTGCTCACGATTCCTTCACCTTCCGAGAGTTTTAGGTAATAAGAGCTTTGAATCTTACAAGGTAATTTTAAGCAAAACAACAGCATGAAACTCTGCTTGTATTTATTTTTCATTACCTTAACTATCATTTTTTTCCAAAGTTTTTCGGTGAGTCGAAAATTAGATCGATTCAAAAATTCATGTGTATCAGTGCTTCTGTAATTTTGAAGGGAACTTTATCAAACTTTGTACATTTTCTTTTTGGGGCATAACCTTGAACAAGTTAGAGGATGGTTGAAATTGGTTGGTTAGTTTTTCAAATAACGGCCATGTCAAATTTTGAAAATAGAAATAAATATATTCTGACATTGCCACATTAGATTATGTGTGATAAAAAAAATAACTTGATGCAATTTTTTGTTTATTTTATTAGAAATTTGTTCGTCAATTAATGTGTCAAATTAAACAAAAATTGATATTATTATTAATTGATTTTTTTCTAAGTAGTTAAAAAATTTTTCTGCAGAATAATTTTCTTAAATAAAAATTTTTCTCTAGAACAAAGTCAATTTTTTATCAATGCACTGTTATTTATGTAACTAAACCTGCCGTCTAAAAATACCAGTGTAAAATTAACTTAAAACATTTTCCCGATTATAGAATTATTTATTGAAGCAGTGTGTCGTGAATCATCATTAATAGATATCCGGTAGAAGGGGTGGTTAGTAATCCAGTCTTTCATCATTGACTAGGTCGTGAATAGGGTTACTAAAGTATGCATAGGGCCATGGACTAGAGGCTGATGGCCTCGCATTGATTGGCAACCCTGTCTGCTTGCCAAGGCTCCACTTAAAACTTACAATACATTCTCTAAAACCTCACCCACTACCACATTCTTGTTTTTACTCTCCGTTAATTAAATACCCGATGATGATGATAATAATAATAATAAAATAATTTTATTCCGGTCACTGAAAAATCCAATAAATTTTTAGCAACCACAATAACAAAGTCTGTAAAAATATCTCGGGGTATTTTTTTTGGATTATAAAACAACAGTCGCTGGTAGCTGTTAGCTCCAAGCTGGAAAAGTCTCTTAGATAGAAGAGAACTACCTAGTAGATAGAGTTTAAGAGTACGAGGCAGCCAGTTCTATTAAACTAGACGTTATGTTTATAGTTGAATTGTAACAACCGTATTAAGCTAATATTTTCAATGTCAACATTAAACCTCTACGAGTAATGGGAATGTGACTTTGAATACACTTAATGAAACGCTTCTAGACTCTAATTCACTCTACTTTATTCCTCTGTTTGGTTAAGCCTACTTCTGTTAATATCTAACTCGCTAACTATTGTCCCATTAAATAACCTGCGTTAATTGTTTCTCTTCTGCGACAAACATTTATACACTAGTCACAAAAATTAAGGGATATAAAAAAAATTCCAAATTTTTTGGTGATTTTCAGCGAGCTGTAACTCCGAAGAAAATGATCGCACAGAAAAAAAAAAAAAAAAGCAAATTGTAGCTCCAAGTGTCTAGTTTTTAGATATGACCATGAAAATTTTTTGTCATCGTCAGGTCTGGAGAAATCCTAAGAAAACTACTGAAAAAAAATTTTTCGAAATTTTTTTTCGTCTTAAAAAAGGTCTACGGGCTTCAAAAAAATTTTTTCGATTGTTTCGTTTAAAAGCTCTTTTAGTAAATTTAATACCCTTTAATTTGACGTAATCAAAAAGCCTGTACGATAATTTGCCGCGGAGTTATCGTCAATCAAAGCAAAAAAGTTTTTTTTGACTTTGGAAATCAATAACTCTGGAAATAATGACCGTATAGGAAATCGAAGGAGGGTTTTGAAAACTACACAATATTCTCTATAAGAAAACGTAAACCGCTTTTGAAGAAAAAATTTTTTTTGAATTGAAAACTCGGACTGAAAAAAAGACAAAAATTCGCATAATTAAGGATATTTGGATAACTTGGTATAACTTTGGATAAAATGGATGAACGAAGGATATCGTTGGTAATTTTTTAACTTCAAAGTGTCCCCTAAAATCCCTAAGAAATTCAAAGCGCTGCGATTTTTTGTTCATAGTGCCCAGAAGCTTCAAATTCTGTGTTTTCGCAAAAATCACCATTATGAGCAATTTTGTGATTTTTATTCATTTTTCCATTGAAAAAAATTTTTTTTTTCAAAATTCTTTATTTTTCGATCAAAGAGATTGATTTTTCAAGAAATTTGAAAAAAAAAAAAAAAAAAATTTTCAATTTTTTCGAAAATTTTTTTCGAAATTTTTTTTATCAAAAATTTTTTTTTTTAATTTTTTTTTTTATCGTCTTCAGAATGCTTCACTATTTTCAAAAAAATTAACTCAATTTTTTTCTGTCCGCTACAACTGCCTTAGTTTTAAATCTCATTTTAAAAATTCAATAAAAACAAATTGATATACCCCCGCGGAGTTCGGCTTTTCCTCACACAAAACTTGAATTTTACGTTTTCTTTTTAGCCTAAATTCCTTACGTGAATTTTATGTAAGCTTTTCTTTGATAAGCACCTTTTGATATGCCTCGTCGACATTTAGCTGCCACAGATGTGGCTCGCATTGTTACCCTCCTTCAAGAGGGCTACAGTCAGGTGGAAGTAGCAGCTTCTATGGGAGTGAGCCAGTCCGTTATCAGTCGGGCCTATGCCCGATTTAACGCGACTCAAAGTTACGATCGTCGTCCGGGTCAAGGTAGACTACGAATCACTACCGAGCGTGATGATCGAGCTATCATTCGAGAAGCTCTTCGAAACCCTACTGCGCATGCCCACACGATCGCTCATTAATTTCGCAATCGTCGACAACGTCCTCCCCAACAACACATATCGGCATTGACGGTTCGAAATCGCTTTCGAGAGCAAGGACTACGCGCTAGACGCGCAAATCGCGTGCCTATGCTCACTCCACGACATCGCTGAGCCCGATTGGCCTATGCTCATGATCATCACCATTGGGGTCGTAGACAGTGGACCAGTGTATTGTGGACTGACGAATCTCGATTTTGTCTTCATGGCAGCGATAGACGATCTCTCGTTTGGCGCCGTCGTAGAGAACGAGATCGGGATAGTTTTACGAGACCAGTTACAGCTTTCAATGGTGGATCAGTCATGGTGTGGGCAGGCGTGTCCTTCAATACCAGAACCCCGTTGGTCATCGTTCGTGGGACGTTGACTGCCGATAGGTACGTCGACGAAATTCTGGAGCCACACGTCCTGCCTATGCGCACACGCATGGGGGCAAGACGGTTCATTTTGATGCAGGATAATGCTCGTCCTCACACTGCAGTTCGTACGCGAACTTTTCTCCGCGCCAACAACGTAACAACGCTTAATCATCCAGCGATGAGTCCTGATTTGAACCCAATTGAGCATGTTTGGGACATGCTTGGGCGTCGATTGCGGCGAGACTATCCGCAACTGCACAATCTTCATCAGTTGACTCAAGCGTTGTTACGTTGTTGGCAAGGAATTTCGCAACGTGATATTCGACGATGCATCAACATGCAAGAGCGTTTACGAGCTGTGATTCGGAACAGAGGTGGCAATACACGGTACTGAGCAGTTACTGCCGCGTGCGTACAGAGGTCATTCGGCAGCTGCAAACAGACAAACACGCAGACAAAGACACACACACACACACACACACACACACACACACACACACACACACACACACACACACACACACACGTGTGTGTGTGTGAGAAGCGTAAATCCGACCGAGCAACCTCCACGTGGTACGCTTTGGGTAACGCTAATGCCGGCGGTAAAACAGTCGAAAAAATTGAGAAAATTTCGAAAAAATTTTCGAAAAAATTGAAATTTTTTTTTCAAATTTCTTGAAAAATCAATCTCTTTGATCGAAAAAATAAAGAATTTTGAAAAAAATTTTTTTCAATGGAAAAATGAATAAAAATCACAAAATTGCTCATAATGGTGATTTTTGCGAAAACACAGAATTTGAAGCTTCTGGGCACTATGAACAAAAAATCGCAGCGCTTTGAATTTCTTAGGGATTTTAGGGGACACTTTGAAGTTAAAAATTACCAACGATATCCTTCGTTCATCCATTTTATCCAAAGTTATACCAAGTTATCCAAATATCCTTAATTATGCGAATTTTTGTCTTTTTTCAGTCCGAGTTTTCAATTCAAAAAAATTTTTTCTTCAAAAGCGGTTTACGTTTTCTTATAGAGAATATTGTGTAGTTTTCAAAACCCTCCTTCGATTTCCTATACGGTCATTATTTCCAGAGTTATTGATTTCCAAAGTCAAAAAAACTTTTTGCTTTGATTGACGATAACTCCGCGGCAAATTATCGTACAGGCTTTTTGATTACGTCAAATTAAAGGGTATTAAATTTACTAAAAGAGCTTTTAAACGAAACAATCGAAAAATTTTTTTGAAGCCCGTAGACCTTTTTTAAGACGAAAAAAAATTTCGAAAAAGTTTTTTTCAGTAGTTTTCTTAGGATTTCTCCAGACCTGACGATGACAAAAAATTTTCATGGTCATATCTAAAAACTAGACACTTGGAGCTACAATTTGCTTTTTTTTTTTTCTGTGCGATCATTTTCTTCGGAGTTACAGCTCGCTGAAAATCACCAAAAAATTTGGAATTTTTTTTATATCCCTTAATTTTTGTGACTAGTGTAAGCACGCAAATTTACTTCCCCTTTGATTTAATTACTCAATATATTAACGAATTTTTTGTTTCTTACTTTTAAGGTTTTATATTAAAAAAATTCAAGAAAATTATTATTATTTTATTGGGTACTTCGCTAGTAATAATAATGATGATAATAATAATAATAATAATGATAACTAGCAACTATAAATAAATAAAATTTTGCTTTATTAAAAATGTCAATAATTCACAAGATACAAAGTTATTTCACAATTGTTGACATTTTTAAAGATATCAGCTCATCCCGATGTTACACTCTTCAAGAGCTTTCATTTGAGTACCCACATGTATTTTTATATATTTTTCATATATACATATATATATAACATATTTATAAATATATGAAAAATTGATGTGGGTACTCAAATGAAAGGTCTTGATAAGTGTAGCATTGAGATGAGCTTATATCTTTAAAAATGTCAATAGTTGACAAGATACAAGGTCATTTCTTAATTATGTATTTAAAGATAGAGCATTTTCGAATGCAGCCTAAATACTTATCATTATAAATTTTCTATCGGTGAGAATGATATGAAAAAATGAACAGGCACAACTCCAGGTCATATAAATACACTAGCCACAAAATTTTGCTTATTCTCTTAATAATTTCGATATTAATAATAATAATAATGATAATAGTATATCTAAATATATAAAAAAAAAGTAAAGAAAGATCCTTGATGTATGAAATAAAAAAATATGAGAAGGAGTTACTTAACGAAAAATTAAAGACCAACTGAAGTAAAGATGGTAAACTTGAAAGCGAAAGATCCGAGTTTTCACAGCAAGAGAACTCTGGAAATGTGTGAGGGGTGTCGGGGCCACGGGGCCATGCAGCGCTGACCGAGTTTGTCGGTTGGAGGTCCCATTGATTTTCTGGGCCATGTCAAGGCTGCACGCGAGACCCCTGTCCACCTCACCCCACCAACCCCGGCTCGGCACTCGCGTCAGCCTCCCACAAGCCCTCCTCCTTCTCCACATGTTTATACACACATGTTTGTGTATCTCGAGAACGTATATAGCATACATATAATATTATATACACAATCTCAGATAAGAATTGTAGCTGGTAGCTGGTACTTGTACAAACTGTCTCGGAACCGAACGGGGCTGGCTTGCTGCTTCCTTCCTCTACTCGCTCTGGGGTGATACACACTCGAGCTCCCTTATTATATCGCACTTGCTACGGCCTTTGCTTTTTCAAGATTACACTTTTAGATTTTTCAAAATTAACACTCCTTTCACTGTTCTTTACGCTGTCGAGTTTATTTTTCATAACAATCGTGATAATAAGCCCTATTTTTATAAAACAATCACTGTTTTTATTAATTTATTGATGTAAGGGCTTATACATACTCGGAAAAGGATGAGCTATGAGAAATAATAATCGATGGATAATAAATATCAATTCAAACAGTAATTACAGCTTTGTAAATGTCAAAAAAAAATTAAAATGCTAGTCTTGAGTCTGAATAATTGTTTGAAATATTAAAAATTAACAAGAATCTGAGTATATTTTACAATTTATTTTTTTTTTATACTTTTAATTTTTAATTAATCAAATTTTTTAAAATTTGCACATAATTTAGATTTGTTTCTAATTTTTACACAATTTTTTTTTTTTCAACTACATTTTTCAGCAATTAATTTAAGGATTAATATTTTAAATAAATATTCGATATTTTCATAAAAAATTTATGATCAAAATTTCCATAAAAAAAATTTTTGAAATTTTTTTATGAATCATTAAATAACATATTATATTAAAAAAATTTTACTTAATTCAAAAATTTTTAATCTCAATTAAAACCAGTGAAACTTTTTATTATAATTTCCTTGATTCACAAATTTTCTTTTAAATCAAGTTAATTATTTTTATCTCTCTATAAAACAATAAAAAAGCTCTTCCAACGGAAGAATCCCAGTTAATGTATCCCCTCAATTAAGAAATAATTGATTCAGGAGTTAAGTGCAGAAAGGAGGCAATGTAAATAGTATCACTAGAGCGAGTAAATGGAGCTTAGAGTCGAGGAAGGGGCGCAGAAGGGTTTAGGTGGTATTAGGCGATGTGTCTAGGGACAACAGATGTGTAGCTTCAGCCAGAGTAACTACTCTGGCGTTACTCAGTATAATATAACCAGGACACAATCGTCGCTAATGGGACTCGCCAGTCCAGGATAGGAAATGTCTATTGCTCAGAATGCACGCAGGTGACGCAGCAGCGAGCGCCGGTGGACCGTGTGGAATTCGATTGGCTGGTGACAATCTCCGGTAACAACTATTTCGCGAATTTCGGCAATATCCGCACAATAAGGGTCGTCGAGGGCCGCCGACACCGCAGATAATGCTCCGATAAGAGAAGAGACATGCGTCGGTTGCCGAATCAATGTTAATATCACGTGATACGGGTACTAATACCTATTAATATACGATAAACGATATACATATTAGACATTAACATCAACAGCTACTGGTAATTGAGCCTTTGATCTTATGTCTCTATATTATTATTCAAATCCTTTTAATATTAGAAAGTAAAAAATCGAGGATCATTATTTTTTATATGAAATTTAAATTAGCTTAGATGATAATTATTATACTTTGTGATGATAACTGTTACCATCTCTCAATTATTCCTACTATAAATATCTTTTTCGAGGTTATAAAGTTTAAAGAAAAATTTCCAATTGTAAATTAAAAATTAAATGAGTTAATTCTGATAAACAATATTAATATTAGATAATATTGATGATGTTTATAAAATAAAATTAGACAATGACAAGGGGATAGGGTTGGTAGATACTTTAATTGAGATTGTTTATTAAATGATTTGAGGAGTATTAAATCCTATCGAGTTAAAAAAATTCTACGATAGATAAATGAAAATTTTTACTATCTGTATGATTATTCGGAAGTTATTTTTAATTTTTTGACTAATTTAAACAAGCGATAAATAAAACGCTTGGCGTTAAATTAATAGCCCGATAGATTATAAGGCAGCATTCAGATGTCGGGAGAGTCAGTCGGTCTTCTTGAGCTCGGAAGACAAATAGCGCTAAATGAGATTAAAAGTTGGAATAAGAATTTGTGAGTAATTGGCTATAAAATTTCGTCGACCGCGAATAAGGATAAAAAATCCAAGAGCAGAGGGGTTGAGCTTAACCCGGCCACCGACTCCGACGCTTCTCTTTTGCTCGGGCAAAGAAATAAGAGAATTAAGCTTGAGAATTATGGAGTCTCTGGCTGAGGAAAAAATTATAGGTGGATTTAAGTTTCCTGTTTTTCTTCGGCTCCTCCGTCGTATGTGAATCCGTGACATTATTATTAAATCCACCCGACCGCTTTTTATGAATCTATTTTTGATTGCTTGAATCAAGCATATGCGACGACAATAATTTATTATTATTATCAAACTAAAACCATTAAATTTATTTTACATTAAATTATAAAGAGAATTTTTTTGGACTGTGTATGTTGTTTTAGGGTATTAATGAAAATCAAAAATAAATAAAACTCATCATCTCTATCTCCGTCTCAATTAAAACTCTATTTCGAATGTATACGTAAATTAAACATTTTAGTGTTAGACCTGTTAAAGTTGGCAACATTACCGCATCAGTGGGCTTCATTTCATTAGAGTCTGCATGGAACTTTTAAACATGTTTAACAAAAAGTATACCGTGTACCATTAAACTTTATATGTGGCTTTGTTACCCAGACTCGGGGTTTTATATTAAATTTTAGTTTCCCATCCTATAAACAAACTCCCATTAAACTCACCTACTTATATATCTATATTTATATCGAGAATCACGTCATACACTAAATATATAAATTACTTTGACATAACGCTTTCACGGTTTATCGCGTGTTATTCCGGGTGTTACTTTCCGTCGACCAGAGAATTGCCGGTATGATTTACATGACACGATCTTGAGAGTGCGTCCTTCAGTTATGTGTTATACCGTTAAATTTTTAGTGTTAAATTACTCCTAAGAATTTCTTACAGTAATAAAAAAGTGTGAATTAAATTTATTGAAAATTTTATAAATTCATAAGAATTTTTTTTATACAATTTTAAGAGGATATAAAAATTTTTTTTGCATATTTTAAAAATTTACTTACTCAAGAAAATGTTTAAAATATTTTTATTATTGACAAAATTTTTCTTACAATTTTTTTTTTTTTTTTTGACATAAATAAAGTCTAAATTTATATTTTAAAAAAATCTCGGAATGAAAATCATGCAAAAAAAAATTTTTTTTTATGTTTTAAAAAAATATCCTTTGATTTTTTTTTTTTTTTATGAAGCTTAAAAAAACCTTCTCTATAGACTATAACACCCTTAACTTCTTACTTTAACAACTTGATACTGCGTAAAAAATAATTTATATGTCAGAGAAGCACTTACTTAACTTTTTCTCACCTCTGTGGCTCTTAAAAAAATTTATATTGTAGAAAATAAAAGTAGCGTATTGACAGACGAGTGCGGGATGGGTGTAAAAATCAGCGGATACGAAAGTGCAAGGTAACGAGCAATTCGTAGTGGTTGTAAAATAGAATAACAGGTAAAGTGACGAGAATAATCTTGAAACGACGTGGTTATAGCTACTTGAGATTTTTATCGGTTTCATATAAATTTAACCAGCCACCCACTGCTCTCAAGTACACAATACACCTATAATGTTAATTACATTTTTACCCAGAAGTATCAGTAACTGTATGTGTAATTAGGTTACATAATTAAGCCAGTTATTAATTGTTTTTGATAACGTTAACGTGTAGTTACTGTTGTCGAGTTAAAGATCCACGTGAGATTCTGTTAATAAAACAATAAAAAAGCCCATAAATAACAGTAATAACAGCAATTAACCGGCAATTCTGGCGATCAGTTAATTAATTTTTTTAGGTCACCCTTTTTTGTTAATTGATATATTTTTTTTTTAATTTTATTTTAATTTAATTTGCCCAGTGATTTATTCCAATGACGATTAATTTTTAATCCTGATTAAAATTAAATCCGACTATTTTCATTTAAATATCAAAGTGCCAATTATTCGGGTTTTCAATTAACGAATTTGAATGTAAAAATATCTTTGCCGTCTCTGCTATTAAATAATATTTTATTACAACTTTTTTTTTTTTTTTTCACTTTACAAAATGCTAAGTCATAAATTCAATTAAAATAAAAAAAAATACGAATGTGATATAATAAAAAATATTATGTAATAATAATAAAAATAAAACAATGAATTATTACTCGAGTGTATCAGTTACAGAGACAATGAGCGCATTGTCCAATTAAAAAAAAGCCCGAGTTTATTTTTACTTTTTTTTAATTTAACGCATTAAAAACAGTCGGATGTTTACGGACCGCAATAATTCGGATTTAGTTCGGACAGGTACCTCCGAATGGCACCCTACTGCACCAGCAGTCTCTTCAAATGTTGTATGTCAGCGTCTGTCTATGTCTGTAGTGATACTAGGTGATTCGTGTTCTCTCATTTCATGTTTCTCATTTATACACCCTCTGCTCGTTTGCAGACTTGCTCTGCTGTATATATGTATGTATGTATATGTATATATATGGTACTACCCTCTATCCCGTTCTGGTGGATGTCGTCCACTCGGAATTCACACGGTTGTGTCTAATTGAACAACGTGTACACCCAGTAGAGAAGCAAGCAAACCTGCTCGACTCCTTCCACCCCATCACTAACTCTGTTGACTCACTGACTCTAGAATGTCTCCCGGTACTTTATGCCAGCTTATTTATATACATACATATATATTTACACGTTCCTCGCTCTTGGATTCATATTTACCGTCGTCTATACACTCTTTACCCTTTATTAAGCGTAATTAAGCTGCTTTTATGTGGAATTCGGGAGACAAGTTTAATTCTATGGTAATTTTTTCTAATTAGAATCAATAGCTGTGGAAAAGTTTTCTTTTATGGCGATATATAAAAATAAAAAATTAATTTTGTAATTATATATCTTATTTTTTAGTTGTGTCTTTGTGTTACGAATTTTTTACAGTTACAAAAGTAAAATTTCATTTTAAAGTTTATTTTTTCCAACGAAAAATATTGAAAAAATTAAAAAAGAGTCAGTTAAAAAAATTATTAAAAAATTTTTTTTTATAGTAATGATTTTTTAACTCTCTTCTAAGGAGATAATTTAGCGACCATGCGCCACCTGTTGGTGATTTTACAAACTAAATCAGATAAAAAAATTATTTGGGAGTATATATACTTATATTAAGGCTCATTATGCCAGATATGTTCTGATAAGGCGATATTTGACCTAATCTAACCAATTTTGATAGATAGGGACATGCAAAAAATTAATTTAGTCATACTAGAAAATTTTTTCTGAAAATGGAACAAATTTTCCGTGCAAATAAATGAAATGACAATAAATATTTTAATTGTAAGGTGTAAAAGAGAGCATGAATTATTAATCCGAACAGGAGGTGAAAATAAATGTCCAGAAATCACGTTGTAACATTTAATAACGACACTTAATATGTAGGACTTAATTTTAATGTGAAAAAGTCACGCGTCGATTTATCATCATGAATTTCTAGCGTAATATAACAGAGAGGTATTATGTGGAGGGACAAGTGTAGAATAGAATAGTATGCGAAGTAGAGGAGAAAAGTCCAGTCGCACGGACACCGAGAATGACAGCGATACCGACAAGAGATAGAAAGAGAGAAACTAAAACGGAAAGTGGGAATTTATGCTCGGTCCGTGTTACTGCTGAGAATCGTCGAGATTATTCATATTTTATCGAGGGCGATCAAAGCTGAGACTTTGGATCTATTGTAATGCCTCCAATATTTATCGATTCCGGGGGGGTCGTGACCTTTGACCTATCTCCAATATTCCATTTTATTTTTTACGGCGTCCTCCACATCCAGCCCCTTCGCTTCTGCCCTCCAGACTTACTTTTTACTCCTATCCCAGTTCCTTCTCATTGTATCGTTAAACTTGATATTGTCGCGCTGCGTTTCGAATAAATAACGTATAAAGTTGTATACTCTTCGTCGCTGCTGTTTGTGTGTAAGAGAAAAAAATAAAAAAAAAAAAAGAGAGACCGGGTAGAGTTAGAGTGAATGAGTGAGTAGAATGCCGAGAGCTTTTTCTCCATAACACATTTTATTATTACCTACTATCAAAGTTTCTTTGTAATATAAAAATACATTCTTCTTTGAGCTTTGAGATGCATATAAAAATTCACTGCTAAAGTATTTTTCCACCAGTTGTTGGATGGAATAAGAAGAAAGAATGTGTGTTCATTTTCCGACTATGAAAAAAGTTATTTTGTACACACCGTGTGTCGGCATTTTTTTTTTATTTCATTCTAACTTTTCGTTATTAAAATCAATAATTTTTTTAAAATTGCCAAGTTAGTCTGACTTTTTATACTTTTTTTTTTTTTTTTTAACGATGCTGTCTAGATGTGCAAACAATAAAAAAACATTTTGTTTTAATTAAAAAATAGAAAAAAATCAATTTAGAATAAAAAGAAACAATTTACTGAAAAAATATAAAAATTATAAACTTGTGCTAACTTTTTTGGAATTATTAATTATTTTTTTAATTCTAAAAAATTTTTTTCCAAATTTAGCTCCAATATAATTATAAATCTTTCATAAAAATTTATTTTTTTATAAAAAATAGACTTTTTTTTAAATTATTAAATATGAGATTAATTAATTTGAGGGCTCTACAATTGCAATGTAAGAATAAATAAAGAATAATAAACGGAAAGTAGGTAACGGGTCACGAGTTGAGAGATCTACGCATAACACAAAGTATAAAGAATATATATAGCTGTTGACTGGTTTAGTCATCCATTAGCTTTTATTCATCACCACTGGAACTATTGAAGTATCTTTCACTCCCAACTAAACTCTTGTACATTTTCATACAAGTAAAGCTTGCTTGGCTCGGTCATGACTACTGCCGTAGATCCCTATATGTACTCTGCATTAATGTGTGTTAGTTGCTAATGAAAGCTCGTCCGACCTTTCTCGACATCTCTAGTCTAGTGCTTTGTAACAATATTCTCCGGGGCCTTGTAACAACCAACTACTGCCAGTGGAACGATGCGCAACCCTCATTTTCATACATACTCTCTTCTTTATATATAAATTACTCCTATGAGTTGTTTATTTGTATTTTTTTTTCTTTTAATCTTCTTTATTGCTAACAATAAGACAGTGACATTATTTTCGAAGGAGATTTTTTTTTGTTTTTTTATTATTATAAAAATTAATTATAATTATAAAAAAATTTACTGACGTGACTATTTATTATTATTTTTATTTAACAAAAAAAATTCACCGGGTAGAATTTTTTTTTTTACCGTAAAAAATAAAATTCTTTTCGAATTTTACTCCAAAGGATATTAATTAATTAAAAATCATCCACATTAAAAATTAATTCTAAGAGCAATTGATTTTTTTATTTCTAAGTTTTACAAAAATTAGATGCAAAAAATTATTTAGAGTCATTTCAATTTTTTTTTTTATTCGCAAGTCAAAACACGATTTTTCAAATCGTTTTTTATAATTATTATAAATTGTTAAATTTGTTGTGGAAAAAGCTTGATGATAAATTAAACGGATTAAAAAGTCAGTAGCAGAGAAGCAGAGCTTCGGTTTAGCGGTTACGGAGGATAAAGACACGTCAGATGAGACATAACAAGAGAAATGAGTTGAGTGAATCGTGACGAAACGCTAACGCACTTTCTGCAGCTAAACTATATAATGCTGTACCAAAAGTTTTGAATAGCTGAGGAGTAGAGACAGTAGAGTGAGGAGTAGAGTAGAGAATGAACGTTTAATGTCGTAACTATCAGTACTCCGCAAGCTTCTGTGTGTTTCACCAGGAAAACTTTGTTCGAGCTTCTCGCTTATTCTTTGTGCCCGCAAACTCGCTTCATCTCCCTCAATCTCGCCTCGCTTGCCGAGAAAACCTCGCTGTTGTGTGTGTACTCTATTTCTCGTTCCACGATACTACTTCATCCTCACAGTGAAGTGGTACTAGAGTTAACGCGAAAGCGAGACGTCATCTCACTTCGGCAGCTTCAGACAACCACTTTAAATTATTATTTTATTTAGATTATTCATTTTTTTTTCTCCCTTTCGTCCCTCGATATTCAATTTTTATTCAAATTTTTATAATCCTTCTACTTTGTTTTACATTTCATTGCTAATTATTTATTTTCCTAAAATAATTTATTAATATCCTTGAAAAATTTAATGTTTGTTAAATTGCACTGTGATTTTTTAACTATTGATTTTTTTGAAGATATAAGCTCATCCTGATTTTACACTCATCAAAAGCTTTCATTTGAGTACCCACATGCAATTTTAATATATTTTTCATATATACATATATATATAATATATATAAATATATGAAAAATTGATGTGGGTACTTAAATGAAAGGTCTCGATGAGTGTAACATCAGGATGAGCTTATATCTTTAAAAATTTTAATAATTTACAAGATACAAGGTCATTTTTTAATTATTTATCTTGAATACAAAATTTTTCTTATTCTCTTAATAATATGGATAATAATAATAATAAATAATAATTTTTAAATTCATTGCGTGCGAACCTATAAACTAGGTAACCATTAAAATAATTGCTATACATTTTAATAGAACCTTAAAGTTTGTATACTTTTAAACAAATTTCAGTAGTTTGGCGTAACGCGATCGCCGAGCTTTCAGGGCTTTTCAAACTTCTCAAGTACAATCCTCGGCACAAAGACTCCTCAGATTCCCGAGGAGGATCCAAAGGCTCTGCATATACAACTATACATCCATATAAATCTCTCTCTATATACATTTATATAGATATATATATATAAATATATAAAACAACACAAAACTTTATTACTCATCCTAATGCTTTTAAAAGTTTAAACATGTAAAACTTTGCAATCATGAAAATTCTATTTGTATAATTTCACGCTACTTAAAATATTTGTTGATTTATTTATTTATCCGGTGAGTTATCACACTCAGATACTTGAGAGGTAGAGCACCGAGTTGCGCTGATAACTAATTTTGTTTCGCGGCAAAAGTTGTTGCAATTGGAATAACTTGGAAATACATTAATAAATCTTCCGCAAAACAATAACATTTGCATACCTGCAACTCAGATAATTGTCCTCAGACTCTCCTAAAAAATTTATCTTGTTCCCAGTGAATAAAAAATAAAGAAAAAAAAAAAATGGCATGCAAGAATGTAATATTGAACAGACTAGAGCCGATAAAAAAATTCCATAGATTTTTCTGGCATATTATTATTATTATCTAAGTCTTAAGGAGAATTTCATTTGTCTGTTGTTTGCCGAATTGTCTTCCGGTTCGTATCCGTGAAAAAATTTTATGATATTGCCTGATATGATAATTTTTTTATACAGCCATTATTTATGACCTGATATTGCCAATTTTCAGATCTGAATTTATTAAAAAAAAAACCTATTGAATTTAATTTAATTTTTCTAAATAAAGTTTTTTTTTAATTTTCAATTTTTGTAGGAAGAAGTTTAAAATTTTGGATTTTTAAAGCAGAAAGTTAAAAATATTTTTATGTACACTTTTTTGGCTTTAAGGACGTTCAATCGTACTTTTTTTAGGATTATTTTAAAAAATTGAGACTCATTAATTGAAGATATAAAAAATATTTTTTATCAAAAATAATATAAATGAGCGGTATTAATTTTTTTTAAAAAAAATGTTTGATGTTAGTGACTTTTGATATTTTACGTGAGTGGCAGTAAGTGAGCGATAGTCAGTAAAGAGTTCTTAACAAAAAAAAATTTTAATTAACGCGATATCAGAAATTTTGATATAATTTCTACATCCATTTATTTTTTATTTTTTCCTTACTCAATTTTAAGCAAGTAAATTTGGTAAATTTCGTATAGATAGCGTCTCTTTATTATTCGAATGGGGATCGAATGACAAAGCATGCGGGCACTTGTGACTCCAAGGCGGTTTGATTAGAGGAACACAATTGTAGGGCGTGAAGCGAATTGAAATCCAATTTATACTACCCTGAATTCTATCGCTCCTACATCCCTGTTTCCCTCTCCCACTTCCGCTCTGTCTCTTGAGTCTTCAGACTGACCACCAATCGCTTCCTGAATACAAATAATTGATTCGTGCTGAGAATCGTAAATTAAAAGGCATTTCCTTTCCCCACTCCTGGGGTTTGATAAAATACAAACCATTAATTTAGTGGCTTAATCTAATAATTCAATAATTTAATAAACCAGCAGTAGAATTAATTAAATTAAATTAAATTAAACAGATGATTTAATGAAGTTACGAATAAACGAAGTTTGTGTTCATAAGTGGTAACAAATCAAACAGTTATTACCGTTACGATCAGCAACAGTAATATCCGTGTCTGCGGAATAAGGGATGAAGGATGAAGGAAAGCTAACGTCCGTCTGTTTGTCTGCGGGTTCGTTACGTTTTACCTCCGGTTTGGCTCCGTTCGTGGACGTTTCCACGCTGACGCTCCTCTAATGCCAATACCAATATCAGCCCGATGTGACTTGGTCATCATCGCCCCTCTCGCCCCGTCTGCGCCGTCAGAATCTTCCACAGAGCACACATGAACACTGCACGTAAACTCTATTTGAGTCTTGCGCTTTCAGCTCCTGTCAGAGTCCATCTTCCTCACGTGCCAGCTAAGCTATGCATGGGTAATTTTATCTCTAGCCACCTTCCTCTCGCCCCCGTTCTTCCACTCGGTCGCATCCTATATATTTTAATTTTAAACCTACTGCGAGTCAACCTCTGCCATCAATCTGTAATTTTCCGCTCGCTTGCCGCTGAGTTATGGCATTTTTACCCAAATAAACCAAAAATACTTTCAATGGCTCTATTGTCAGAGGATTAAGGAACAAGTTTTCTTGAATTTTAATTGAATTGATATTTTAAGTTAATTTTTTAATGCAAGAAAATATTTTTGGAAAAATTTTTATCAAAAAATACGACTATTAATTTTTTTTTTATTTTTATCTGATGAAAAAAATTAAGAATTTACTCTGTAAAATTTTTTTTCCTTATTAATATAAATTTTTGATTCATGTAAATTTTTTTTTGAATATTCAAATTTAATAAATTTAGAAAAATATTCATATCAATTTTAAAAATTTCAAAAAACGCATTTTATAATTTTTTAACTAAAAAAAAAAAACAAGAAAAAAAGTCGATCTGCAAATTTTTCTGTGTGTTAAGCCACATATGGTTACACCAGAAAATTTTTTAACGATCTTATTGTAAAAAAAATCAATTAATTGTCACAAAAAAAAAATTTCCTGAATTAAATTGAAGATACAGGATATTAATTTTCGATGAAATATTATGTATGTCAGAGTGTTGAATTCTCGCAGGTGTTGAGATAAAGTCAAAACGTCTATAAAAAACAATAAAAAATAATATTTACCGTTTGACGGAAAAGGGAGAAAAGAATGTAGGATTAATGACAGCGCAGAATACTCCCAATAAAAATATTACCCATCTTCAGATAGTTTTTTATGTTGCGTTATTCACAGAGATAAATTCACCCTCGACTCACTCTACATACTCTATAAGAGAGTATAGACTCGGAAAAGCAACGAACCGGTTCCCCGACCGACGAGCCGAGAGAACAACATTACCCCGGAAATAAATAAGCGACGGCGCCGGGAATACAAACAGCCGATGCATATTTAATAGTAAGCGAATATTAATGCCAGCTTACCGTCAGATGATTGATGAAACGGTGTCGAGCTTGGTCGAAAAGGCTATTTATATTTCACTGTAGAATTCATATTATATTATATACTACAGTAATAACGTGACGAGGAAGACGCGCAAGTGCTCGCGAGACATCACCCGAATAAACCTGATAAATATATAAATATTAATGTAAATATAAGTAATGGTTAATGGTGAAGTGAATACATTAATAAATAAAAAAAAAAGGTGTCTAGAGAACACTGTTAAACCCTCGGACGTTGACGTTTAAGGAATGAACACATTATAAATGTGATGTTTATTACACCAGTCGTGTCATGCAGGCTTTTCATTCATGATATACTTTATTTAATACCCTGACATTTAATCCCCAGGATTTTCATTCATTCTGTGGTTTAATTTCCATAAGATGAATCGTATAATATATAATTATTCACAAAAGAATAAATCTCTCATTTGAATTTTCAAAATAGCTGTCAATTGTTTCTTAAAATATTTATTTTTTCGTGAAAAAATTTTTTGATATGGCCATTAAGCAATATATGGCTTTATATGGCATTTATGGTCGAGTATGGCATATATGAACATAGCAAGACATATAAAAAATTAAATTTACTTTTGAATTTTATATCCTTTCTAGTAGCGAGCATATTTAAAGACTATACGCCATCTGTCGGGTATTTTTTAAATTATTTCTGCTAGAAAAATTCTTTATAAGGTATATATGGCATGTTTGAGCTCATAAAGCCATATAAAATTTTTTACGGATATACAACTAACATAGTTATAGATACAGGATGTATGATTTGTGCTACAGCACTCGCGATGATTGGATTCGATCTTATTTTATTTGACGTATCAATTTACATTGATATAGAAAATAATAATAACAAAATGATATCATTGATTTAAGCTTTTGACATCTCGACATGTAGATTGAAATGTAAATATCTGATGAATACTTTTGAAAACAGTTATATAACCATTTTATAAATCAAAATGAAAGATGTTATGAATTTCGATTGGACATATCTTTGGGTATACTCGTAGCAACCCTTAACTGCCAAACTCTAAACTGGTACAGAGAGTGTCTAGAGAGTAAACAACATCCAATCGCCGCACCGGTGAGCACGATCGCCCACATTTTCCTCTGCTGAGGAAGTAGGTCACTCTACTACCGGAAAGAGAGGGTATACCATCGACAAGAAAATTAGCCTAGCTGCACCCGTAGATTATTTTCCCTTATCCTAAAAGAAATTTATCGAGATAACCAACAAACAAAAAAGGTTCATTGAAAATCTATTTGTTGAATCAGAAACAATGGCACGGTATCAAGTATCTGTCGATAAAAAACAATCCTTAGTAGTTATATAATCTCCCACGATTAGATTGTCAGATCATTTACATTTTCGCAATTTCCAGTCAGCCCACAATTCTATTATTCAACATGAGTCATGAATAATGCCTGAGGACTGAGGACTGAGGACTAAAACAGGCATAAAGTACCAGTATCAGTATGTGTTGTCGTATTATATTGGTAGTAGTTGGTAGTTGGTATATATATAAAAGAAAGAGAAGAGAATTATTGGGGATGGAGTAACGATTCGCTGAGGTTCTTGATACTTGCTACTAGGTATTATCAGCAGACATGTATAGAACTAGTTGTAACTCCAGGGGCATATCGAATAAGATCGAACGAGCATGTTTCCCTTCAATTCGGGTACTTGAATTTATCACGAGATCGATCGTCCCTGATAAAGACAACGAGCTAGATGGAGATGCTAGATGCTAGATTGTCAGAGCAAGAGAGCCTTAAAAAGATTGTGGTTTTTATAAAAGTACATTTATGGCCTGATCTGGTCAAATGTGGCAATATAAAGCTACATATAAAAGTAAAAAAATTGTTTATCATTTTTTGAATGGATATAGGTAAATTCAAATTTTTTTATTGATAAAAATTGATTTAGTACTCGATTAAACTCAAAATAAATGGCAGATAAGCTTATTAAAAGAGTCAAAAAATTAATTTTGATTTTATTACTTAATTCATGAAATTAAACTCTCTACTAGTGAGAAATTTTAACTACAATGCGCCACCTAGCGGAAAAAATTGATACTACGTAAATAAAAAAATTATTTATGGAAATATATGACTATTTGTGGATGTATTAGGATATCTATAGACATGTATGGTCAAATCAAAAAATTTCAAACGGTTAAAGGTAGATATTAATGATAATTTTTTAATGATTTCAGGGAAAAATGATTAAAGTATGGGAGACACTCTGCGCCAGATGAAGTGGATATTTGCTACAGAAAAGCAGGAGGTATGAGGCGTGAAAGAATAAAGACGAAGCGTAAATATTGATAATCGCTCAAACGGGGACACAACTCAATGGCAGAGAATAGCAGCCCAAGTGCCAGGGACAAAAGTAACAAGAGTCAAGGTATGTGTAGTAGATAGTAGATGTATAAATGTACGTCTGTATTATATTACAGACCGGAGGAATCTGTACATGTGTGCCGAGTATAGTTATAGTTATAGCCAGTTTACGATCGATTTTAACCCTTGAGGGATACGCGAGTAAAAACTAAAATAGAATACGGAAGATTGGTGGTCGGGGGAAAAGTGCTATAAAAATAATCTCGCTTTAAAGTTATACCTCTTTTCATTTTATTATTTTCTTTTATTAATTACTCTGCTTGGAGATTCTATTTATAATTATCAATTAATTAATATATTACCGAGAGGAATCTCCTGTTAACGTATTACATTGTACGTTGTAATAACACTTACAATACAGGAGAGTAGGAACAATGCATGAAGAGAATTCAATGGTAAAAATCATCATCTAGTTATTGTAGAATTTTTTTAATCATCGATAGCAATCGTTAGCATCCTCAATAATAACTACTACAATTAAAATGATAAATATTAAGATACTTTATTATAGAAAGTTCTATTAAATGGTTATTAATCCTAATTACAAAATTATTAAACTAATCATTTCAATGCTGGACAAATTAAACTAGTATCTTAGATGATTAATCCAAAAAATTTCCTGTTGTAGATGATGTAATTGAATTCTCTCCGTACGGAGGTGAAAAGTAATCCTCTAGCGTTATCAACCCAAAAAGTTATTTAATTATTGTTTGTTTAATTGAAACTGGAGAATTGTTCATTGAGCAATAGTAACAATATTAGTAATAGCGATAGTTGAGTACAGAATATCATTCCACGTGAACGCCCTGGGAATTCATAACCTCATTCTCGAAAAATTTCTTTATACCAGGGAGCTCGGTGTCTGTTGTCGGCGGTACAGTATATAATATATAGCATATAGTATATAATATATAACATATAACATATAATATTGGTATATTATATATATATATATATATATATATATATATATATATATATATATATATATATATATATATATATATATATATATATATCGGTCCTGGTCTTCCTCCGGTTCTCGGCTGCGTCGATTCGCGCGCCGACTCTGCACTCTGCAATAAATGCACGAGGTTGTGGGAGAATCTAGTTAAATCGAATCACGTGCTGCGGCACTCCATGCCCGCCGTGAGGTGTGGCATGGCAAGTTCACTGGGAACTAAACCTGGAGAAGTTAAGGGGAAAACTCACTCACCCCTTTCCCCGCAACCGGGAGATGGAGATCGAGAGCGAGACAACCAGCCTGCACCGAGAAGAGCCATAAAGTTGGCCGGGGTTGCTACTACTTCTCTGTATTATATCTTTCTTTTTATGTTTTATATAGATATAGATATATATATTTCGCGATCCGAAATTTCGAGTTACTACCGCTGCAATCGATCCGCCGTAAAACTTTCCTGAAACTTATAAAATTCGCATTAAACTTGTTCATTTCTCGAGCAAGTTAAATAAAATTAGGAATGCCGAGTACAAACCTGTATTTCCCGAGTTTATTTTACCGGTTTATAAAGAGCTTTTCCGATTACCCACAATCTATAATTCCGGAAATAACTTTTCGAGTATAAATTTGTTTTGTTCTCCTTTCTTATCAGTAAATTATTCGAGAATTTTCATACTGTCACAGTGTCTTTTAATTTATATTTTTATCGGATGATATATAGTATTAAAAAAAAAAATTATAAAATTTTTTAAATATTTATTCTGTGTTATAAATCTTCATTTAAGATAAATATTCTCATCTTTTAATTTTAATTTATATTTTTATCAGATGCCCGATAAAAAATTAATAATGAATTTTAATTTCTTAAAATATTTATTCTGTACTGCAAAAAATTTCTTTTTTCAAAAAAATATTTATTTTTAAATTTTGCTCTTTTTTTGAAGTATTTAGTTTTAATTAATTTGAGAAATTTATAAATAAAATTTTTTAATGAAGAAAAAAAATTATTTGATATTTTAAAAAAAGCAATTTTTAATCAAAATTGACTGCAAGTTCATTTTTGCGATAGTAATTATATTTTTTTATTACTATCTCTGATAAAAAAATTTTCAATCTGAAATTTGACTAAAATTAAAGAATTTCTCAACAGCATATTTTAATACAATCTTCCTTTGAATTTTTATTCTTGCTTCTAAAAACACTAACCAATAACCGGTAATCCACTATCGGTAATTCAGCTCCCACTGTACGCGTTTAATAACACAAAAGTAATTAAGGAAAACAGTATAAAATATTACTCGGTTTATCTGAAATGACATCGATATTTTAATAGGATTATCTGAGTTAGCGCAAAAAGCTCCAGAAACATAGATCCCACCCCGCCAATACCACGTGACTTTGATCAATGTTTTCCTCTCTACATCCACCAACAAGCTATCTGCACACCTACAGAGACACTCGCTGGCAAGCAGACTGGCTGAGAGAAAAAGAGGAAAAATTTCTCCTTAAAAGTTTTGAAAACAAAACTAAAAACTGAAAAATTTAAGTTTAAGAGAGAGAGAGAGAGATATTAAAAGCTCACGGGCAAGTTGTCCCTTTGAATGCTTTAATGTTGGAACTGACGAGAAGTTCTGGACGTTAAAGTAATATTTTTAGCATTTAAATTTCTATCCAGGCCTGTCGTCAACACATATTCACGCTGCAAGGAGTTTTTTTTATCTCCCGACGTTTTTCTCTTCATCCTATAGGTGAAAACTCTACCGTGATGTCTCGAATTCAAGTGCAAGTTGTTAAGTCCGTGCGAGGACATTTTTTGTCAGTTGGTTTTATAAAACTACGTAAATATCAGTAGCCAGTGGTATGTTGGTGCTGGGAAGGGCGGAGAGAAATTGAAACGGAAAAGAAGAAAAATAAAAATAAGAGTTGTTCGAGGATAAACTTGGAGAGTAAAGAAACTTTTCCTTATTCATAGATTATGTAGTAACTTTTAAAGTGGTTTCTACGTCCAAGTTATTGACAGCAATCGTTTACGTAATTTTAGTAAACATCTCAATATTGTGTGAATAAAAGGAAACAATTTGTTCTTGTATGTAAGGTAGTTTTTTTTATCTTACAGTCCATCAGCAAAACAAGTTGGATTTTTTTTTATAAAATTGAATTATGTTTGTGGGAAGAAAGTAAAATTTTAAATAAGATCAAAATTTTTTTTAATTTTGTAGACGCGACAGAACAAAATTATGAAACTAACAAGCTATTTAAAATTATTCCAAAAATTTTTTTCACTAAAAAAATATTTTCTGGTTTTAATTTTTATCAAAATTTTTGAAAGATTAATTTTTACAATCCCATACTATTTTTTTTCAAAAAAACAAAAATTTCTGAACCTACCAAATTTAACAAAACAAGTCTAAATCATAATAAAATTTTCTTTATTTTTTCACGAATTTAAAATGAATAATTCAAAGTTTAAATTAACTGCATTAAAAAAGGTAACTCAAACCAAACAGGATACAAAATTTAATGAATCACTTAAAGGATCTGACGTTTGACTTACCAACAAAACAACAAAAGTTTCTTTAAATGGGGCCGGTAATACAATATAAATATGAATGTGAATATAACGATGAATGTATGAGTCTGATGTGCTGTGTGTTTGTTCTCCTTAGAAACAATGCGTGACTATCATACTTAGTTGTCGTACGAGGGGAAAACAGCCGGGCTTACAGCGGTATCACAGGAGCAGGAGGGTAGTCAGTTGGAGTGACAGGTTACTAATTAAGAAATTCATCAGGGGCTCACGATGATTTAATTTACCACCCGATTTACCACGTGGGATTGTACTCCCAAGTGACGTCAGCACATGCAATGCTTCTGGCTAGTGTACGCAGACACCAATCCCTTAATAAATAAGCTCAACAAAATTAAAGCAAGAAATTTTGGTCAAATTTAGGGAAACCCCAGTTGGGTTGTTGAGAAGCTCTGGAACAGTGACACACAGTGGATGCTTCAGCGTACATCTGTTTACAGTATGCAAACGCGTGTGTTTGCTGGGAGACAAACCTCCGGGTGAGTGTGTGAGTGTGTAAACCGTCGACAGTGAGGATGAAAACGCAACAAAGAGCCCCCTTTCCTCTGTAGAAAGTTTTAAAGGGAAGAGCAAGAGGAATATATCAGCAGAACATAACACAGAGGACAGTAGTAGCAGCAGCAGCAGAAGCAGCAGAAGCTCACCCTGCTCGTTTCACCACCAACAGTACAACAACAACACACTCTGGTACGCACACCCACATTCACCCCGAATCGATTCGCAGCCGCGCCGTTACGTGGGATGACGACGCTTTTGGGATCGCTGGACCAGCCACTGCTACTGTTACTCTCCTCCTCTTACTCTTTCACTCCTGCTGGCAGAGTCGAGGGCTCGTATAAAAAGAGAATAAAATAAACTAAATGAAAAATAGAAATAGAGGAGAAGATAAAAAAGCGAAATAATGAAATTGGTCCTTCAGTTAGAATAGAAAATAGAAAAAATAAAAAGAAAAAAGGGGTTCAGCTCCCATGTGAAATTCGTCCTCGGTGGTTCAAAGTTAAACGTTTGTCTTTCGAGAGTTCCAATTGAATTCCACCTGGGACTTGAGCTCTGGGCTCTCGGCTCTCGGCTCTCGGCTCTCGGCTCTCGGCTCCAGATGATAATTGATAAGTAATACTATATCTGATCACGTAGATCTGATCGCTAAGGGTAGGGATGATGTGATAACGTACATATGCATCTATATATTGGTAATGGTATTTGTCCAGGTGATAATGGGACGGCAATTAGTTAATGGGATAAGAGTAGGACGTTGATGGTACATCGTATAGCCTATCCACGTCAATCAATCTACAGGCAAAGGACCCTCTAGTTGCGTTAGTTAGTGGTGGGATCATTGACACCACTGGGAACCGCAAAAGCACATATTACTCAGAGGGCAGCTCCACGTGTAAGCTCCCTATAATTATACATGTATAAACCATCTCTCGGTATATAATTTATATCAATCGGAATATAGAGGAGTATATATTGCTAAATTGAACCTTTGGAGTTTAGTTTAGTTGGAGGAATTAGCGTATCAAACGTCCAGTTGATAGTCAAGTTTAACTTTCAAACCCGGACATTAACTTTGAGGATGTCCACAATGACTGAACAGTCTAACATATTTGTCTAGCGTCAGTCAAGAGGATTAACCGGTTAGCAGCTAAGTTTGCCTAAAGCATTACCCTTTCACCATTGCACATCGCCTATCTTTGATTCTCCAGTTAACTTGAGAGAAAACTTTACCGAATGATATGCAAGCGACATTTATCACCAACTACCGTCAATTACTGGAGTTCTCCTCCTCCTTCTCCGACGGAATAACTTTGCTAAATAACTCCTTACGCTCAAACAATATCTAGCAAACTATTTAACCGCCAACACCGACAACAGACGGCTGTCAACGTGTTTCAACAACAAAACACATGACTCACTGAACTTGTCATAAACAATAAAGCTAGTTGTGTGTGTTAGTGTCTGATATAAATTAATTCTAGTTACTTACGCGGCTTGCACGAAAAGCGAGTGATGTAACGTGGGTAGAAGAGCAGCGGTGATTACTAGAAGCGTGAGACTCCTCCACGAGGTTGTCGCCGTTGGTGCATAAGACTTCATAGTTACTCAAAGATTCTCTGCACCTTGTTAATATGTAATAAATACGTGTTTAAAAGCCCCTGCTGATCAGGTTGGCTCAACAAACACCTGTAAAGCACTCAACTGGATCCCTAACTATCCCATCAACGTTCATTCTCCTTCTCCTCCTCCTCCTCCTCCTCCTCCAGCTCTATCTCTAACTCTGTCACCGTTTTTTTCCAAGCCACCAGGTTGATCACAAACTTTATCTCAGCTGATAGTCCTTGTGCTCTTACGGAGCAAGTTTTTTCCAGTAACCGTTGAACCCTGAAGGCTGCCCACTTCCCTCCCGCGGGAAGTTGGCCACTCGAAGACTATTGCCAGAGCTACTGTTTATTTATTAAAACTGCTGAGAAGAATCACCAAAACTGTGCAGCCAGTCGATTAATTAACCAACACTTTTTATAACGTCACACGCACCATGCACCATCAATCATCAATAATCCATGGGACACTTGTGTCTCACAATTTAAAAAGGACAATGTCACACTCTTAAACCACGGAAACGTTTGATAGCAAACGTTGGCAGCAAACAGTCACTGTTGTTGGAGATGTTATTGCTGGTGCTGCTAGTGGTTGTGTCGTCGTCGTCGTCGTCGTCGTCGTCGGATTTCTCTTGACGACAACGTTGATCTTGTTCGGAGGTTGCTCTTGCGAACGGGAAAACGTAACACCGGGAATGTAACAATAAACAACGGGAGTAACGGAACCGGAAGTAGGAAGGTGCGTAGTAGGAATATGATAAACCAGGACCCGAATCTATTTAGGGCCGCTTTAGGGTCCTGTCCTATGAATTCGGAGCCTGTTTGGCGCCGCCGGTCTGCCGGTCGCTCCTCTTCACTTTGATCCTTCCACTGGACATCTCTCGGACGGTCGCACCCGCGCTACGCCGCGCTCGGGAGTGGCGACCCTCACAGATAACCCGGCCGGCGCACCGAGCACGCGCACAGCTCGCCGTTGATCACCCCTTCCCCCTGAGATACTACTAATTCGCGAGCTCCCTCTCGCTGGAAGCTTAAGAGGTAGCTCCGTCTCAGCTACCCCACTACTTGGCCGCTACCCCGCTCGGCTGTCTTCGTTTCTCTGATGCTAACTGCGCGTGGTAAGCTTGCCATTCTGGGGCTGGGGCGCAGCCGCGGCTACCGGTACTCATTTTTCCCCTTTCGGTGATCACCAACGCCAACACCACCAACACCAGCATCACTAGCCTGTAAACAAGCGGAGGCTGCTTCCACCCTTGCCCTGCTTTCGACTCGAGGGGCCACTATCCTCTGGCACGCGCTACGCACACACACGCGTTTACCTCCAGCGGATGATAGAGAAACTGCCAAGTCTTTAGTCAGGCATTGTCGTCACGTGCTTCCGCTCGGTTATTAACCAAAAAATAATCATCATCATTGTCATCGATATTGCAATTTTTTTTTTTTTTTGTTACGGAGAATAATTTTTTTGGTAAAAAAATGAGATTTTTCATCAATACAATCGAATTTTTCAGCCGAGATTTAGAAAAAAATTTTTGTTAAAATTTTCAAAGCTTTCTAACATCTTAAAAAATTTTATAGAATTTTTATTAAGAATTCTAGGAATTTTATAAAATAATAGGTAAAATTTTGTGCCCTTTTTTTTCTATTGTTTACAGAAAATAAAATATAAATGATAAATTTGTATTGATATAAAAATTCAATTTATAATATGAGTAACTACTTTTGATAAATCAACAAGTATTAATAGTTTAACATTCAGTAGTCATTCGACTGATTTGTACATTTAATTATAAATATTGATGAAGCTAAATTGGGAAAAAAGATAAATAATTCAATATTCATAGATTTGAAAATTTTTTATTGATATCACAACATATAAGTTGGATAAAAAAATACAATAATAAATTCATAGAAAAAAGATCAACGTAAATAAACAGCACACGTGTCAATTGTATTATTAATTTATATTCCAATGATATAGTTAAACTTTTTATAATAATTTCTTCATAAATTGAATATCTTGTAAATTATCGATGAATTGAAGATTCCATTTTTGACGATTGGTTGCTTAAAAATGTCTTTTTTTGGAAAAAAAAAAAATTACAAAATTCAATAATTAGCTGTTGAACTAAAAATAATCGAATTTTGTTGACTTGATTATTTTCTTTCACTAGTATAGCCAAACATTTAGGATCTTCAGCAGCCTTTCGAGATTAGAGAAACTCCCCTGGTACTTCCTCACGCGAGAGTTCACGTCTTCGGATTCTCAAAATAAATGCCCGGTGTGTTAAATCATAGGGGAGTTGAATAGTTCGATTGTTTATAGTTATTGTTTTCTATTTTGGTCGGTCGAAAGACCAGTAGCTGATTTACGGGCGACAAGAATAAAAAAGTATTTGTCAAGATGGATATCGAGTGTAGGAGGTGTAGGGGCGATATCAGATTTTCCTCGGAGATGCAAGGGGAAGGATCAATTGGGTACTTTAATCGGGGCAGCTGGTAACTGGTAGCAAGTTGGAAGCTATCCACCAAAATTTACCGTTTAACGTTTGGAACTCGATCTTGCTTAGCGTTAACGCCTCCGGAGTCTTACTATATCTATATTTCTCATAAATTCCCTTTTTGCCGGATCGCTTATGGCTATGACGCATCATCAGCTCGATAGAGGTAACACGAGCGAAGATAAATGGCCGCGGATGATTGTTAATACTCTTGAATGTATAAATTTAACATAACAGGACTATAATATCACGAAGCGTGTGCATAAAAAATAAAAAAAAAAAAAAAAACACGATAAATTATTTCAAGTGATGATTTTTCTTCAAAATTTTAATTTTTAATTTTTTTTCTCCAAGAAATTTATAAGTTTTTTTTAATTTTTAAACCTTCTAGTAAGACCAGCGATCGGAATTTTTATTTTTAGAGACGTTCCTCAATTTTATTTCTACGTAAAATTTTTTTAACATATTTTTCAAAAGAACGGCCTATTTTTTTTCCATTGTTGAGTATATCAATCGACATTTTAAATATTTTAATTAAAATCTTTTAATCCACAAAAATGATCGTACAAAGTCGAAGCAGATAAACCCGATTTGTTACGAGTGAAGCGAGGTTTAATAGTCCTTTGGTCTTGGACCCTAAAGCTCACTGGAGCTTGAACAAACCTAAACACTGTCTCAAATTCCTTGTCTAAAGTTGGGTCTAACGTCTGTGTTGTCTATTGGTTGTTGTATAAATTTATAGAATGCGAGTTCGAGTATGTATATGAGTGTGTATGTTGATGTGATTTCTCAATGCATACAAGTTGGGAAGTACGGGGTGAACCCTTTTCTCCTGCTCAGTAGACTGCTCGAACCAATTTTCGACGGACGATCGATCCTACAGGAGTTTACGTGTGCGATATAGAAGTCGCCACGCCGGATGCATTCCACTATTCTCTCTTTATCTTTATCTTTTTCTTCTCTGTTTCTACTCGACAAGGGGTTTTAGACTTTTAGGGGTCACAGAAAGAGACACCCAGACAGTAATAAAAGACCGAGAGATATTGAAAGCAATTATGTTAGTAGCTTCAGGCCAAGTATCGGTCAATTTAACTTTTACAAGTCGAAACTTTAAAATATGTTTTGTTCGACTTTTATTCCCTCTTTTTTATTCATTTATTTATTGCTCAATCTATACCCTTTTTATTTTGCTAAATCGTTATCATTCACATTTTTATACGGAAGTTAGTTTGTATTTTTTCGGAAATTTATAAAGAAATTTTGTCTTTTATCGTAATTTTATTACAAATGTTTTTATTTTAGTCAAATTATATCGAAAAATATCATTAACGTATAAAAATTAAATATTAATTCGATGAAAAAATTTCTTTGATTTCTAAAAATTTTTTTATCAATTTTGATAAATTTATTTTAAAGTTTAAATTTTTAAAAATTTTTAAAAAAGAGTTTTTAGTGTAATTTTATTAATTATATAAATTTATATTCTGGCTCAAAAAAAAAATTTTCTAAAATAAATTAATAAACCATCCGTGAAAAAAAAAAAAAATATCCGATAAATGAAAAAGTTAAACTAAAGATTAATAGTAAAGAAAAGTCAACAATTTTTTTTATTAATATACTTAAAATTCAGCGGAAAGACTAATCGGCGTTTGCTCATGAAAATTTAAAAAAGTTAATTTGTCGAAAGTTGATATAAAATATAAACTTTTAATATAACGATAGCAGTATATAACTTTTTTAATCACGTAAGTAGATGTTGTAGTAATAATCAAAGTTTGTTTCTTTTGACAAGCTAAAGCTCGACTCGATTTACTTGCCAGTCTGAAGAAAGAGAGAAAGAGAGATCACAAGTGAGTGAGTGAGTTAGTGAAAACAATGTTAAACAAATCTAAAACCCATCATAACTCCTGCTCTCTCTCTTTCTCTCTCTCTTTCTCGCTGTACGATATTATTCAAAGTTTAATTTAATTTCGTGTGTTTTAATAAAATGGGAACCTTTTTAAATTCAGGTCCCGCCATTAGTCTTGCATAGCAGCCAAAAATTAATCTAATCTTTGAAAAGTTTAACCGTGCAATTTAATCCGGACGTGTATGAATGAGAGTTACAATCACGCGGAATAAGTCCTGAGAAAAATTTACACTTACACGGAATAGAACCGAGGGAGGAATCTTGTAAGTTAGTTCAATTCCCGAGTACGGTTCTGTGGAATCGATTCAACCTACTCTATTCTATTTAACTTAACTCCTCTCCACGCTATTTTACTCTTCTCTATTTGGCTCGCTGACTCGAATCGGTGCATGCTTCGTAATATTATACACAGGAAAAAAAGTTGACTCTGCAGGTCATCCCTAAAACTTTTCGCTGTATTCAAACTCAGAATTTAAAAACAACAACAAAGGTTTTTCCAGTTTTACTCAATTTAAGAGAAAGACTATATAATTCCAAGAAGTGGAAATTTGATAAGAAATGGCTTAAGACATTCATTATAGGTTCTTCAATTATATTTGCATCAAAAAAATTTTTTACTACAAGAAAACTTCGGAAAAATTCTATCCTCAAAGTATAAAAAAGGCCAATTGCGCTGAAACATTTAATTGTAAGAATAAGATACCTCGTTAAACTCTCGGACGAATAACTGCTGAATTCAAGTGTCAACGTTGATTATAGGGTACTTGAGTGTGTTGTCGGGTTGTTGGGTTACCTTGCCAGTTCCCCAACATTATTCCAAACAACTCAACTCCTAACACTTGATTACCATTATTATATGTTATATGCTATATATAATGTAGGTATCAGCTAATCATTAAACAGAACAACAGGAGCAATAACGAGCTCTCCTTATAACCTTAAAAATAAATCCGTACTCCAAATAATCCCTTCATTTGCATTAACAGAGCAAATATCCGAATGGTTGAAACTTGTTTCCGGATTCCCATTAGCTGGATTTTGTTAATGCTGAGAGTAACATTAGCGCTACTCGGCTGATTAAAAAGAGGGAACCTTTTCGTTCGTTCTGTCGAGTAAAAACTTTTTAAAATATAAATATAAACAGTAGGGGTGTGCAAATAATTCTAACTTACGAATTATTCGTTCCGAATCGAATATTAATATTCTTATATAATATTTTTATACACGATGTAATCTAGTAATGTAAGAAAATCCAGTAATATTTCGATGATTTGCGAGTTGTTCGAATTATTAAGGATTTTTTTCTCTTCCGAAAAAAAAATTATTCGAAATTTTTCAAATTATTCAATTTTTTTTCGAATGATTCGAAATTTTTTGAATTATTTAATTTTTTTTTTTATAATAAATAAAAAAATAATTGTTAAAATGCTGTTACTGCTGTTGCTGACCCTGTAGAACACTATTTGACCCATCAACATTTGCACACATTATAATCCAAGCTACTGCACGATGTTATGTACGATATTATCGCCACCGTCATCATCATCATCATCATCATCGTCGTTGGTGGCGTCATAATAATAATAATCATAATAATAATGACAATAATGATAATGATAATAATCCAAAGCATGAATAGCCAGTTCAAAGCCGTCGTGTTGGTGTGTATATAACAGCAATATATATTTTGGAAGCAAATTAATCCTCTGCCATCACGTTCACCCAACCATACACGGCTATCCGTTCCAACACATACCAGCTTCCATATATCCAAAATATATGTATGTATATATGTACTAGGAGAGATAATACAAGAGAAATGACACACATGTGTACATACATTCATAACTTTGACAATAAACGCACACAGAGATGGTTTGACGTTTTTATGTAGGCGCTTTTCATCCACCGGATGCGTTTGGACATCTTCATGTTTGTGTTTATGTGTGGAATGATCAACACACACAGAGATATCAATACTCACAATAGTTAAATAATTTACTCCACGTGAATCGACATTTTTATGTTCAATTACTTATACAAAAGAGTATATGATAGCTGATGCTGCTCCTGCTCCTGCTCCTGGTGGCTGGTATATCTATTTACAAAGTGGCAACTACACCTGCGACCAACAAATATGGAAGAGGAGTTTATTATTTATTATTTTTTCAACGTAACCACCTACCATCATCCACTGGAGCAAATAAACCAACAACAAAATAGAGAAAAAAAATCTAACAAAAATTTGTAGGAAAGTTAAATTATGGTTTGCGTGACTATGCTATCAACCGTAACCTCTTGATAGAAGAAAATAGCTTTAAAGCAGTATACGGGCAGGATGGTTTCACGATTGCCGGGAAATGGCTGCACCCAAGTAGTAGATTCGATTGCCGAGAGTTAACATCCACTGGAGCTGAAAAGGTTGTTTACCGTGTGTGTACGAGTGTTACTGGTAGTGTAAGTGACATGCCAAAGGAAATGCTTAAAGGGCAAAAGCAATGTAATTGTTGGAACTCAATAAACCCAGATCTCCAGCAGAAGCTTTCGGGGAGCATTTCACAAACCGGATGTTTCTACAGCCTCCATTTCAATTAAACAGTCTATGTGGATAGATACATATGTGTATTTGGTATTAATAGAAGGGAGTCTATGTTTGTCGGCTATCATATGCAGATGAATCGGCGATTCCGGTAGCTAACACCTAATATTCGGTGGCATATATACCCCAAGCGGCGCGTTATCATCCTGCAAGGAACATTGGACATTGTCCGGTGGGTTAGTTACCCAATCCCAAGTGGCTCCCATACTTGTCAACGTGTCACTGGATTATGTGTGTCTGGGGTCCACATGTGTTCTGAAGAGAGACTAGGTTAACCCGGGTTATCCTATTGGAATGTTCTCCATAACATATCCCTCTTCCTATCCCTATCCTTATTTCTGTCCAGCTTTGCTAATAGATACCCTATCAAGATACCTTCCTTACACTCCCGTCAATAAATTTTCTATGACCATATCTGGCTTAATATCTAATGCCATGACTAGATACATCATTTATAACTTTTTTAAATTTAGTATTAAAAATCTCACACAGATGGCGCATTCTCGCTAAATCTTCTCCCTGCTAGAGATTTAAATTTCAAAATATAAGTTTTAAAATAAAAATTATTTTTTTGACATTGATTTTCAATGTAACCAACTACTAGGCTAATTTTCGTTCAATTCAACGTTGAGTGACGGACAATTTTCTGAAAAAAAAAAAAAAAAAAAAAAAAAAAAATAATAATAATAATAATAATAATAATTGACCATGAATAAAATATTTTACGGGGTTTCCTCAATTATCAAGATAATAATAGCCCAGATAAGTCGAGTCAAAGACTAATAAATTCCAGATTGAGGGACTAAGTATCCGGGTCTTATACTCAGATGTTAGTATCTCATGTAGCTTCCAGTTTTAAAAGGGACGGTGAACCCAAGAGAGTGTACCAGCTGGAAACATGCTATCCACAAATACTCGAGAGTACTCTCTTCACATTCAACACTATCTCTGCTTCCATCTCCACTGCTGGCAGTGCCAGTTTCAGTCCCAGTCCCAGTGCTATCCAAGTATCACTCACCTCCCTCTTGTATTTCTTCTTCTTCTTCTTCTTTGGGTTCTGGTCCTGGTACTTGTTCTTCTTCTGCTCAGCAGCTTGAATCGCTTACAAGCTTATGAGAGAGCCCTAACTACATCGGGAGTGTGTATGGGTAATGTCGTGGTGTGCAGCTCCTCGCTCAGATGAGTACGTGCAAAGTTTCGCGCTTGCGCTGCAGATCTGGGGGACATGGAAAACGGAGAAAGATATACCAGCTGCGGATAGAGAGGTAATATGTGTGTGTATATGAGCCAGTTGCTGGTGGAAATGAAAGAGACAGAATCTCTGGTCGTGTCGCGGCCTGGGATAGCTTGTGGCCTACCTATTGATCTTGGTCAACGTTGCGCGTCGGTACGTGCTAGCCAATCTCACTTACTCGCCTTGTCTTGCTTTCGTTTTATCTATCAACTATTTTTTGCCTCCTCTAATGGGGATACCTTTTTGCTCCTCCGATCTCAGTTGAGAGAGAAGGGAATATATTGTACATGGTATTATACCACCACCGACTGATCACCGTCTTGGGGATTCCTCGGCTTCTCTTCACATCTTCATTATCTGTTACATACAATCGAATCCTTTTTCAATCCTTGCGCCAATTCTTGAAGATCAGATCATCTGATCATTGGGGCTTATTGCTTAATGTTCTCATTTATATTTTACTGTGAAAAAATTCTCTGATAGTCATATATTGCTATTTTTCTATAGATTCGTTTTTTGTTAGAGATTCTTGACACTTTTTTTAGTCAAAAAAAAAAAAAATTATATGAGACCATATGTCAAACCTGATATGGCTAATTTTCATATTTAAATTGATATGAGCCCATAATAAAATATATGGATGCATGAAATTTTTTTTATATGAACTGATATGGCTAATTTCCATAACAAGACCTATATGAACATATAACATTTTCTGACATGAATATATGTAGCCCAAAAAAAATTTTTTTTTGTCACAGTATATCTCTTGTCTGTTTATTTAATTTGATTTGATTTAATTAGATAACCCAATTGTGAATTCCGTCACTGTTTAACCAGATAAAATTATTTTGGTAGGTCAATTAAGCGCTATTGTCAAGCTGATAAATACCCCGGTGTATTGCTCCGGTAAATAAACACACGGATTTATACCGATAAGGAAATTGTCATTTCCTACAATTAGGGGAATATTCCCCTAACAACCGGTTAATGCAAAGGTAAAGTTATTACATGATCCTCTCGGCGTCTCCTATCTATTAAATAACTCCTCATCAGCATCTTGGCTCCGCATCTTCACTCGAGGATCTTGAGCATATTCAATAGATTTACTTAGATGTTCGAAAATCCACATTGACGACATTTACTGGCACCAATTGCTTATTGTCATTTAATTCCAACCAAGTTCGAATAACAGTACCTACATACATTCATACATTCATAGATATACACATACATAAGAGTTAATTTATAGATATAACCTGAAACGTGTCATGACTGCGCTTTTAGTTTATCTTGAAATTCTGTTGGTGAATTGGAGCTGCGGGATTGGCAACTTTACTGTTGCAAAGTTATTAGGTTTCGTGATTGTTCCTACAGATTCTCAAACTGTATTTATGTTGGTAGAGCACTACCACTCATTTCCCGTTTACAATACCGACATTCAAACTCTATTCAACATTCTCGACTCAACATGTGGCTGAGTAATTTATACATGCGTGGATATTAGTGACATGCAAATCTTTGTCTCTCAGATAAGACCAGACTGTGTAATTTTCATTTCTCCTTTTATCTTTTTCACTCTTTTGTTGTTTACCTTTAAATTTTCTCAAGAGATGTTTACTATTGTGAAATCAATAAAAGACCTTGTATGGAATTAAACTAATCAGATCTGAAATTAAAGCCTTAAAAAAGTTCATCATAATAAAGTTAATACTTTATCTGATTATGTTTATCAATCTTATATTAAGATTTAACCGTTCAAGGTTAATACCAACCTATTAATCGAAATCGCCTTTTTGGATTAAGTGTTGTAACATTCAAGATTAATGTTAGGTTTCATAAACATTAGAACAAAATTTTCAATAAGTTTTACGCATACTTAGTAATTTAAAAAATAGTTTTCCTTATTTTTTTACCCGTCAAAATATTTTCTGACACAGCCTAGTAGTTAATTTATATAATTTAGTAATTTAAAGCTCTTTAGAATAGTCAGGAAAATCATTTTTACTTTATTACTTAAGTTTTAAAAATCAACTCTCTACTAGGGAGAAGATTTATCAACTATGCGCCACCTGGCGGAGATTTTCGATACTAAATTTTATAAAAAAATTATATGTGGCCAAAAAACTGTTGAAAAAATTGAAATTGTTATTACTTAACAAAGTACCTATGAGAAACAAGAATCAAATGGTGCCATCTAGTGACCGAGGGAGTAATCAAAAAAAAATAATATAGATATAAACCTGTGTTCCGGGTTGAGCGTATCAAAAGTAAATTTAAAAACATCAATACAAAAGTTTGTATTAAATAACAATAGTGGCAAGTGTATCTTTTGGCAGAAGAATTTCAGGGAAAACAACCAAGAACTCAATAACTTGAAAATAATAAAATAATAAAAATATTTAGTTTGAGGAAAAAAATGATGATAACACGTGTGACCGCAATCCCTGCAAGACATGAGCCACTAACAAACATGAAGAAAAATTTTTATCATTTTATTTTTCATCATTTCTTATTTCACTTCCACTTGTCTTTTATTATATTAAATAAAAATAACATTACTGCCGAAGGAGTGGAGACCAGACAGTATTTTTATTTATATAAACAAGGATTCGGATTATTTCAGCTCATCACCCGTTTCAGCTGGTTCTGGTTTAATTTTTAACGACGTCATAACCGTCCCGCGGTTTCTTATTCATAAAAATTTACTAGACTGCCGGGATAGAGTAATTTCGGTGAAAACATCTTTCGAGACTCTAATTCGTGAATGGACAAAACTATTAAATTATTAAGAGTCTAACAAGTAGCAGAGGACACTCGAGGAACAAAAATTCCCGAGCAAGAAGAATAAGTATAAGGAGTTTTTTTTTTTTTTTTTTTTTTTTTTTAAAAATGGAAGAAAAAATAAGAGGCACTTCTATTCAGTAAATTTCATCCGATAGGTAAATATTGACAATTCTTGGTCTATATATCGACTCAAATAATATCGCTGAAGATGCTGAGAAGAAAATCTCCAGTGTGCTGAAGAATCCCCGGAAATACAAGGGAGAGAAGAAAGTGAATAAGAAGTAGAAAGAGATATGAAGAAGAAAATGAAGAAGGGTATGAGCTACGAGCTATGAGACGTTGGTGCTTTTTGAGACGGCATACTCAACGAAAAAGTTGGAAAAGGATTTGGCCCTTTGCCAGGCCTGTTGAACAACAGCCCCTCATCGGTGGTGCGGGTGAAAAAAAATCTTCCTCGACAAATATATCTCAAATGAAAAATTGTGGGATGATTTCTGGGTATATCGAGTGACAATCGAATTCAGTTGTTAGGATCGGTCTATTGTCGTCGAGGTTATTCACCCGGTGTCCTTTATGAGTTTATTTTTAAATAGAGGGACGTTTATACCGATATTGTGGAACGTTATTTTGCAAAACAGGATGACAATAAAAATAAGGAGAGTTATTTATGAGATATTCTATATTTACTGGACCCATTTTTGAGGTTGACTATGATGAGAATTTTTTGAAAAATTTTAAATTGTTTTGAGACTGAAAAAAAACATTTATTATTTTTTTTACTATTCGCTCCTAAGAATTTTTATTTTTATTATTATTTTCGAATGACTTTTTGAGAAAAAAAAAACACACCTTAATTAATTAATTTATTTATTCCGTAATATTAATGCAATAAATTTTTTATTGGAGTGAATTTCACTCCAAAGGATTGAAATGATCCAAAAACCGTCCACTCCGCAAATTTTTTAGTGCTTCAACTGACAAATGACAAATGGCGTATTGGAGGCCCGCAAATCGAGAAATAGGAATAAGGGTTTTGTGCAAGAGGTTATTCATAAGCAGCGCATAAGTAAGTCGGGTAAGAAGCAGTGGAGAAACTAGTTGGCGACTGGCGAACACAGTAACTCGGATGACCTGGAAGAATGGAGAGCCTCGAACCTCCAAACTAGTAAGCTCGGGCGGTCTACTGAGAACGGGATGATAAATCTACGTCTTCCGGAAAGGGATGATTTGGCTCGCTTTCAACCCACCGGATTCTATATATATCTTATATTACTTTACTATATACTCCATATTCGGTTTAGTTCCTGGACTGTAGGACTGTAACGCAAACAAATGCTGCAGCCCACCGCTGGCCATCCGCGAATAAGACAATGTGTTTTCTGGTTTTGTCGAAGCTTCGGTTCCTCTACTCGCTGCTACTAACTTCAAGATAATTAAATAAACGTATTTGCTCAGATACAGATTCTCCTCTAAATACTCGACTAATGGGCCCATTTCCATTTTAATTTATATTCAAATCAACATAACACATTGAAAATCATTTTTTTAATTTTTCAAAATTTTTTTACCCAAAATTTCAATCAATTTTTTAAGCAGATATTTTTTTTATTTTTCCCACAAATTACTTATTATTAAAATTTTTAATTTAGTTAGAGAAAAAAATTTGAGGTACGTCTTTTTGGTATTAAAATCGCGATTTACATTTTTCCTGGATTTTATAAAAAAAAAAAAGTCCTGCATTACGATATGATAAATAAATCGTGTTACTTAAAAATTTAATAACTCCTTGGATGAGATTTACGAGAATTTGTTTAAACAAACCCGTCCGGAAGAAGTAATATGTTTTTAGAATAATCTCGGGTCATTTTAAAGCAGCAGTAGAATAATGGATGAATGAGTGAATGAATAGATTAATGTAGAGGAAAAATTAAATGGAGATATGACGATAAGAAGAGAGAAGAAAAATACATACCGGATGAAAATAATTACAAGTTTGGTCTTGCTATCGGTATTTATCGCGATCGATAAATAACAAGGATTGGCGGGTTGGCGTGCTTGACGCCTTACGGCCACTCACTCAGATAAAACTCCTCGATTGCGCCGTTCAAATGGTGTCTAAGTCTTCCTATTTCACGACAATATCCCGCTCGACTATTTTACCTCTCGGCACCTATTTCATCTCTTTTTTTCTTATCTTCTTTCATTATTTAACATTTTACTTTATACCTTTTTACATTTTTACTTTTTATACTCTTTCTCTCTATTTTGTAAATTATTTCATCGCGATAATTTCACTTCTGTAATCGCAAAATGGGGCGGCTGCAAGACCTCCCTTTCTCCACGTATCTACATGTGAGTGTGCTTTTTCTTGCACATGATCCTAGATAGCGAAAAGTCAAAAAAATATTAATAATAAATTTAAAAGTTAATACTTACATACAAAGTCAGTTTAAATCTTTATTTTAATAATTCTTGCTCAAGGATTGATTAGACGACAAAATTGATACAGACTTTTCTTATAGAAAATTAAAATCTCTACAAAAAAGGTCTCTTATTTTTTTTGTATCTTTAATACTTAGGCCCCAACAATTACTTTAAACTTTTTAAAATCAATCATAAGTTCTATAACTTCATTTTTGAACTTTACATTCAAATTTTTTAGGAAAAAACAATAATAATAGAAAAAAAACTATTGTTAAACGTCAAAAATAATTAAAAAAACAAACTTTAAATTTTTGAAAAAATTTATGACATTGATTTATGACTAAAACAAAAAAACACAACGGCAACTACTAAATCGATGTGAAAAAAATAATGACAGACAGTTTTGTGTATTTTATTATTATTATCATTATTTTATATGAAACATGAACACATTTAGGTGAAATGTATATATATATATATATATATATATATATATATATATATATATATATATATATATATATATATATATATATATATATATATATATTTTAACTCTGATGTGGATATCATGTTCAGCCTAAATATGGATTCATATCCTTGCTGTGAGCTGTGAAAAAAGGTAAATGTGGATGTGGATATATAGACCAGAGAGATGAATAGGTGGAGGAGGACACACTGGGGGATGAATAAAAGATGGGAATGGGGATAAAAGTATAGCAGTGTGTTTAGAGACCACGTGTAAGCGCACTGACTGCGTGTGAGCTGACTCTCTGCTACTGCACCCTCGCGTGACTCGGATTTTCTATCACACACACACACACACACACACACACACACACACACACACACACACACACACACACACACACACACACACACACATATATATATATATATATATATATATATATATATATCATACATTATACATTATACATAGACCAAAGTATGAGCATTTATTTTTCTCTATACTTTTTGTCTTTATTTTTTATTTTTATTTACTTTCTTTGACTGCGATATTGGTACGAGTTCAGGGTACAAGCTATCCTCTGTCGTTTTTTCCGATAGTCGCGTGTGTCGGACCACATTTTTTTGTTTTTTGGGTGAAAAAAGGCTTTAATATTTTTTTACCCATTGAATTTTATTTTATTTTATTTTTTTTTTTTTTTTTCATATTAAATAACCAGGGCAGGGCAATTGAAAATATATTAGGGTGTAGATCGCCGGTATTATTAATACACATGATATTAATCGCGTGATTGATCGCATTATAAACATGAGTGGCATTAGGTAACAAGCCGAATTATCCGTGTCGACGAACCTTCTACTAATAATAGCCAGTGTCGCGTGTAAAGTCCGGTATTTACCGCGCGTCTCATTTAACACGTCGTACATACTATGGTAACTATCGCAACTATCGTACAGACCTATGGTGTAACTACCAGTTCATCCTTCAGATTCCCGTTCTTCGTCCTTTGTCATTTATCCTTTGTCTCGCTGCTACGCAACCCACTCTTATCACCAGATCAGGTTAATATTTTGACAATGCGTTCAATTACCTGCTGGCCTCTCATTACACACTTGCTGTAATCTACGTGCCTGTTTGCTGAACAATTATTCCCGCCATGATACAGTTTGATCTCGGGTTGCTAACGTTCATGCAATTTATCTGGGAATTTAGATGTTTAGGGGAAGCCTCTAAATAGGGAAATTAAAAAAAAAAATATTTAAGTGGTTGTTTTAAAATTTTTAGGAAATTACGTATTTATTTTAAGTATTTATTTAATTTAAATAAGTTAATTTCAGACATATGAACGATCGTAAAATAAAATAAAATTTATATTAATATCTATCTTAAATTCCGCGCGAGTAACAAATAATTACCTCGATGATTGATGGAGAAATAACCAAATAGGTGGATGATCACGTTCAAAATACGAACCGGGGATTATTTATTGGTCAAAGGCCAGTAAAGAGTGTAAAGGGTGATAGCAGTTGCTTGGTGTAAGTAGTAGTAGTAGTCTTTATCCCATCTGACACCTTGCCAGTAGCCAGCGTACCGTTTAATCGCGAGACCGCATGCGCCAATACGGCCTCACCCAAATTCCGTTAACTACTTTTCTGTTTGTATGACGTCACCACTCTGACAGTGTTTTTGGCAATCATAACTGAGCTCCAAACTCCGGCTGCATACCTCTAAAAGGGTTTTTAAATTTTAAATGTGAAGTATCACCTTCATAAAAATATTTTCCATGGTTAAAAAAAAAAAAAGAAAAAAAACATATATATATATATATCAAGTTAAATTACTAAATTTATAGCGACATTTCCAGGTTATATTATTTTCCGTTCACTCTGCGCTGACGAAAGAGCAAAAAAATAATAAAACATTATTTATTGCTTTTATTTTTACGACCAGTATTTTCCTTTACTCTTAATAAAATTTTTCCCTTTTATTTTTATTCGGGTTATTTTACGGAATCGGGAGAATTTTCATAGAACGTTGATGAGTTTTTTTTCTAGACTGTTGCCGGGTATTTTTAAGCGGTATTAAAAAAAAAAAAAAAAAAAAAAAATGAAGAAAAAGAAGAAATGGATGGTGAATAAAGCGTGTAATAAATTTTATTCCAGACGATTGACACGTCAGTTTATTGTTGTGATTATTATTTTTAGCGGATTGAAAAGCACTCGGAAAAGAAAAATACAGTGGATCCGATCGGCGGGGTAAAATTATGGCATTGGAAACATGTAAAGAGAGAGAGAGTTACATCGATGCAGAGCCAGGTGGTTCGAAACCAGCTCTTTTCGGCACGTGCATATCCCACGTAGTTTCCGGCAATCCCCCACAATCGCTGGGCTATTGTGCTCCACGAGCTAACGTTAAATCGCGGTATGTACACCTCACAAAATCTTTTTCCACGAGCACCGAAGGGAACTGCATCAGCGATATTTGTGGTTTTCTCAATACAACTGAGCAAGCGAGGACTAAATAAAAATATTGCGGTAAAATGAGGGAAAATTTATGTAAAAATAAAGAACAGAAACGAAAAAAAATACCTGAAGAGAAAACGTTATAAAATTCTGCATATGCATTTCCTTTTACGATTACAGAGTGACGAGAAAAGAGACGGTACTTTATCGAAAATTTCATCCACTCTTTTATTGTACGTGTGTGTATGCATGAAGGGTTTTTTTATCTTATGGTATAATGGAGAAAAAAATTCCAGAATATGCCGCTAAGAAATTGCAATAAAATAAAAGTTAAGTGCTCCGAATAAAACTATCGAACAACTTACCATCTCAAGATATTATACGCATATTCAAGCATTTTTGCTTTAAATCTAAAAGCTGGAGTAGCAGCGGCAGTAATAAAAGGGCTCCATGAAAGCTATTTTAAAATTTAATGTTTCTAAGAAATATACCGGTGAAAAAAAAATTTTTTTTCATGTAAGCCATGTCAAAAAATTCTATAAGTCTTATAGACTTAACTTGACTTGATATAACCAATTTAGGCCTTATATGGACATATATACCAATGTATAATTTTTTAATTAGTTAGTTTTTAAAAATTCCGTTAGGCGGCGCATGGTGGCTGAATTTTCTCGCAACAAGAGAGTTAATTTTTTTAATATTAATATTTTGAACAAAAATCATTGTTTTACTCTATCAAGAAGCCTTTAATGTAGTAAAATCGCAGTTTTTGTTTTATTTTATAAAAAGTATCGGTTAAATTTTTATAAAAATTTAGACAGTGATTAAATGTTTTCAATAGTAAAAAATACTGATTGAGAGCATGTGCTTGTTCTAATAAATAAATGGTATCAAAAATGAATTCCGCCTCTATTTCTCTCACGCAATGTTGAATAGATGAATTTACCACGTAAATCAAACGAGACTTCGTATTTGACATCTGACACATGGTTTATCAACACTACTACTTCAATAAACCATTTTCAAATTTTCCATCCATCAAATTCAATAAACTTCTGCTAAAAACCCTACAAACGACGCTGATGAGTCCCAAATGTCCAGTTGATTCACACCAAAAAAATCCTTCACAAGCGCTGGTTGTATAAAAGTAATTTTCCAAGAAGAAACATTTATTTAAACTAACAAAATAACATACTATGTGACGTTAGCACCAAGAACGGGGAGCGACGTCACGGATAATATTTAGCCAAGTTCAGCCTGCCTCGAAATTGACTCTAGATGAGGGTGAGGCTCTATACGTGTACAAGAGCGAGCAACCAACAGCTCTGGACAGCAAGACAAAGCGCAAGACCTAAAAAAAGTAAATTCGTAAAAACAAGAGGGAAAAAAAATTAAAAATCCTCAGAAATGAAGATGTCACCAAGTAAACCACAGTGGTAAAGTAAAACTCGGAGCTTAGAGTTGACGTGGTGGTAATCCGGAGTTTTTTTATCTTTTTATTTCTTCTCTCTTGGAAATACTGGCGTAGTTTTGCTTTACCTGATGGTTGGCGGCTGGTGGGTGCAGATGAGGATGAGGGTGTGAGTGGTCTAGTCTAGTCACCGGCATAACATCGGTGTAGTCTCGTTCTCTCCTTCTGGTACATATCTTAGCGGCATGGTACTGCAGTAAAGTGTACCTCGAGGCGTGTATCATTGCATCTGCATCCACCTCCTAGTGCTCGGCTGGTGTTCATCCCGTTCACTCTCTCGGCATTCATTATTCAGGGGATACACTTTCGTCGAGCGTAGAATCCCGACCACCCCGGCAACAAAGCTCTCCGCGGTCTCAATTCTCTTCCTCTTTTCTTCTGGGGAAGAGGAGGAATAGTCGTGGAGAGGGGTGACTGTCGCCGTTGGCTGAGCTTTCCTGTGCTTCCCAACTTGGTACATGGATAGAAAGAGATTCATGTGGCTAACATCTCAGATGATACTCAGCCCGATCTGTAGTGAGAAAAATTTCCAATCAGAGCCAGTCTCTACTTACGTTTAGTTGTGAGTCTCACGCACAAGCTCGTTAGATTCCTTTTACATTGCAGTAAGTTTTATTTGATATTTTACTAGCATTTATTTATTATTAATAATTAATATTTATCTCTGCTAAAAATAAATCATTCAAATTAAATTTTTTTACGCGGTAAAATTTTATTATTTAAAAAAATATAATGCAATTTAACAAACGTCATAATTTAATTAAGCAAATTTTTATTTATTTATATTGACTGACTCCTACATAAGATAGAAACCAAAAAGTACTTATGACAATCTGCATGGGAGTGGTTACCATTTGAAAATTTTCTTGACTACAGATGGTGCTGAGTACCATCTGAGATGGTAGCCTCATAAATCTCGTTCTTTCCGTGTATATTCAGCTATACATTCCCGAGCCGTCTCATTCCATTTTGCCAACCTTATTCACCCCATCCAGCTCATCTACTTTCCACCTTCCACCCTCTACTTTCTACCTTGGCTAAGAGCCTCGGATATCATGAAGAGACATCCACCTTATATTCCTCCTCTTTAAAACTCTTCGCTGCATCTTTCTCGCTCTGATGTAACGCCAGCTCTATTACAATTAACTACTAAAATCTTTTATTCTCAAATATTGTCAGCGTAATATCCTCATTTCCTTTTTCGAAGATTTTCACGGGTAACTTATTTTTTACACTGTGAAAATTTTCCGAAGGGATAATTTTTAATTAATTCAATCCTGACAAAATAATTTTTTTTTATAAGTTTTAATATTTAAAAAAAAAAATTGCATACATGTTTTTTTTTTTTTTTTTTTTTTTTTTTTTAATTTGTACTGGTCGTTTTTTTGATAAATTTTTTCTGCAATATTTTAGTTTTTTACTCTTGAATTTTTACAGACTGTAATTTATTTTTAAAATGAACCATTACTTATAAATAAAGCCTCCCAATTCCCCGGAACTTAATTAGTTAATTACTAACATGATCAACATTTATAAAATAAAATTCATTAACTTTTTGATTAAAAAATAAAAGATTGAACGAAGCAGCAGAAATGTGAATGTACTCGGTTATTAAGTCAATTATTTAAAAGCAACCGTATCATCATTAAATAAAGGTAACTGCTCAAAATAACGGTAGAGCGCAAACGCTATTAATAATTTTTCTCATTAGCATTAACGTTTCATCGATATTTCAGTACCAGTACTTGTACCTAGCACTTGTTCATTACCGAAGACTCTTCACGGACTCATTAACGCTATCACATTTTCGTAAGCTCGGGAGCTTTTAAATTTTTTAATTCCACGGGAATAGACCATCTGAGAAAAAAATATTCAAATTAAAGACAAATTTATCCTCAGATGTGTTAGTTCTGTTGGATAAGGGAATAATGACAACGAGTATTTAGGGTAATTCAAGTACTTTTAAGTAGTTGTTTGCGCAAAAACATCTTTATGCTAAGACCGAGAGAACTCGCTGAAAAGTAATCACAAATTGCTGCTTTTAATTAATACTTTCCTGGTTAGCAACACACTTAAATAAAAACTTTTATTTCTAAAAATATCAACTTATGTAATTGATTCATTTTTTTTTTAAAGTTAAATTTTGATGATCTTTCAAGAAAAAATATAACTGAATTTATTAAACAGATGTTATTTAAGGTTGCAAAATATTTCGTTTAAAAATTTCGAATTTTTTATTTAATTAATTTTTTAATTAAATAAAAATTTCAATCGTTAATTTTTTGAAAAATTTATTAATATAATTTTTTTTTAGTGTTTAAAAAAAATTTTCAAATAATTAATTATTTAAAAAATTAATTAAAACATTTTTTAAAAAATTAAAAATTGAATTTATAAATAATTATTATTCATAAAAATCCTCTAAAAATTTTTTTCATATGCCTAACTCTCGTATCAAGCCATTTAAACTGATTAAAAATAATGAATGGAGCTATTAAACTCAACCATCAAAATTTTGTCTGTAAAAACGATTCAATTTATTTTATTACAAATTGCACCGATTAAATGACAAAGTAAGGAGGTAGGCGGAAATTATTTCGTTAATTAAATATCTGAGGAATTTAGTGTGTAAGATAAGGTCACTCTTAGATAGGCAGAGGAAGGGACCCCTAGACTTTTGTTACTTTGATAAAAGTTGTAGGAGAAAGGTCGAGTGAGCTTTGTGAGAATGTTTAAGGGAGCACTTAAACTCCTTAACACTCGGTACGAGTTAAATGAATTCTGTCTATTTAAAAAAAGAATAGAATAAAATTTTCGACATTATTATCATGAGGAGTAGTCCGTACCGGAAAAATTAAACTCCTTTGTCGCCGGGTTCGCTCTACATTAACTGACGGACTCTTGCCTTTTTAGCTCTATTTTCTATTATTTTTTTAACTACAGTTCTATAGTTTTACACTTCTGGGCTCCGGATGACAGATAGATGCATTTAGGTCTTTTGTCGCACTGCAGGTTGAGCAATTGAAACGTGAGTCCTTTGACGGGGCTAAAAACCCAGTGAAAATGATAAAAATAGTGAGTTACCTTTTGAACTGCCTTTGTATTATATCCCATCTAATTTTAACCTAGATGAGAGTTTAATTAACTTTATATTCTATCAAATTAAAGCACCCAATTAATACGAGACCTTGATCAATATTTAAATTAACCTTCTCTTTATTTTATTTTATTTTTTTTTTATTTTACTTTCTGAAACATGATTTACATTAATCCCAAATAAAACTTTTGATTGGTTCTTTCTTCAAACAGATACGCTATTTAAATTCCGCCCTAGTCTAATAAAATTCTCTTCCGAGTAAAATTCAGCTAGGACGAAAATTGAGCCTCGAATCTACCCCCAAAAAATTCTCATCACCGACTAATTCAATTATCACTCAATTACACGTGTGATAATCCAGGAGTTATTTAATCAATTTCTCCCGTTAATATTGTAAGCATCAGGTATTCCTTAATTTCAAAGAGCTGTATTTAAGGCAACGGGGTGTAAAATCCTCTCTTCGTTGTTATCTTCGTCGTCGACTGTGTAAGAAACTACGAGCAGTACTTGTAATTATAAAATATCGATTTTAATTTCTGTTACCTGATTTTTTGTTTCTTTTTTATTATTGTTCTTCATATTATAAATATTTATATATTTAGATTCATTATACGGTTATTTGCCATTTTCAATTTTTATTTTTTGATTATTCTTATTACTATCTGTGAACAATATTTCTCCTATTTACTTTATCTCGATCTTTAATTTCCTTCGATAACAGTTGTAATACAAACAGAAGTTATTTTTGGTGGAAATTATATCGAAGTGGGAGCTCTAATTTTTTTTTTTTTTTAATGAGTACAATTCCATTTTTTCTTTCAAAAATTTAAATACTTATATTTTAGCGAATTAAAATATTTAATTTTTCTCTTTTTGATTTTTTTTAATTTTAAAATTTAATTTTTCTATTTTTTAATAATTAATCAAGCCTTAAATATTATTTATTATTTTTTAATTTATTTAGTTTAAAAAAAAAAGAAAAAGACACTATAAATTAATTATTAAATAAAAAAAATATTAATTCATAAATCTATCAAAAAAAAAAAAAATAATAATAAAAAAATTTATCAATTTTCTAAATTAAAAAATTGGTTGCATTGCACATCCAAACAATAACCTTTTAGTCGTGAATAAAACAAAAGAGAGGAGGTGTGATTCATTTCCAAGACTTCGGAATTAAGAAACGAAACAGAGCTCGGAAAATGAAGTTACGTGTTACGTCAAGAGCATTAGAGATTTCATACTTTTGTGTTCTGGTTCTCGACGAGGCGTGTTTCGCCCTCTGTTCCCTTCCGCCTTAATCTTTTTCATTTCACAGGCACTCGAGTCCTCGGCTAGCTCGTTTCTGTGTTTGTATGTTTGTATGTCTGAAAAGAGAAAAAACCGAGTGAGCCAATTTCATTGGGCTGATCCTCGAGATTTTCCTTGGTGTCCTTTTCAAAACGTACCACTCCACACAGAGCCCAAGTATAACTCAAACTGTATAACGGTTAGAGTGTTATGTAAAGCCACGGCTTTTCTCTTTGCATCCCGAGCTTTAATTCTCCTCGTTGCACGCCACCTTTTTATCTCAGCTCTCAAACTATGTGACTCACAGACATCTGTACCTCCGCTCACAAGATTACGGATTTCAGTTTGCTCACTTTCCTCTCAGGCTTCGCCAGGATTCATCTGGATTCATCAGATGAATAAACAACCCCATTTCGAAACAAAATTTGTGCAAATAAACCCAACCAGTTGATTAGTATTAATTGAGTAAATTTATGTTTAACGTGTCTACGAATTTACTTAACCGAAGTAGTTCCAAACTAAAATTTTAATTTCAACTTCAAATTTGTGAAATGATTTTATGATGTACCAAAATATGATCTAATTGGCCATATTAGACCACATACGGATGTGACCACATGCCCCTATTAAGCTTTATACAGTCATATATCTCTGTATATAATTTTTAAACTAAAGTTGGTATAAAAAATCTCCGACAGGTGGCGCATGATCGATGAATCTTCTCCTTACTAGAGAGTTAATTTTAAAATATTAAAGTATTATTTAAAAATCATTCCTTTGACTTCTTAAAGAACTTATCTAACATTGATTTTTAGTTCATTTCTACACAGAAAAAATTATAAGGGTAAAATTATTTTCTTGGTTCAAAAATTTTTCTCTTGAATCAAGTTAATTTTTTTTTTTTCAATAAAAAAATAAATAATTAAAAAATTATTATTCGATCCATACATACATACATAGTTCAATGTGGCCCTAAATGGACATATCAAGCCAAAATTATGTTCGTGTATGACGTTATTAAAAAAATTTTTTTTCCAAAAAATTTAGAATATTTAAATATCTATCTGGATGATTCAATAGAACGCAGATGTGGGAATAGATCTCGTGTTTTCAAACCACAAATGTACTACCACACAACCCGCGGCATCTCACCAACAGTAATTGGCAATTAACAGTAATTGATTCAATAATCCAAACCCTGGGTTGGGTATACCTATAGACCTGCTGTAGACATTCCAAGTATAGTTGTACAGTTGTAATAATCGGAGCCTTTATCCCGAACATACCCATTACAGCTAACTGAATTTTCCGTCTGCAGAGGGAGTTTGATGATATTTCCAGTCGTGTAGCTAATTTTGTCAAATTAAGGTCTGTCATCCACCAATCTCTATCAGAATTGCAATCACAACCTTACTTGCGCCTGGATAAATAAAAAATATAAATGTAGACGTGTGTTGCAGATATATATATATATATATATATATATATATATATATATATATATATATATATATATATATATAAATTTATTTATTTGGTGTATAGTATATAGTATGTAGAGCAGAACAGCCAATGGATGAGACGGAATGTAGATGCATCGTCGACACGATCGTTTTTCTTCGTTACCTTACTACTGCATTTTCCTTTACCTCCTCTGGGGACATCCTTGGATCAACGTTCGGTTGTTCGCCCCAACAATTCTATCCGCCCACACAAGATTTATTTCACAGTTTACGACTCTTCCGTTGGTGCAGACAGTTCTTGGATAAATATTTAAATTTATTTATCTCACTAACTTTGTATCCCTTTTTTTTCTTAAATAATTAAATCTCTGCTGGTATTTTTATTTTTTAGACGTTAATAAAAAAATGATAATTGATAGTAATGAAGGGCATATAAATACAATCACGAGTGTGGATTATAAACAGAAGAGTCTAGCCAATATTGATTTTATACATATTTACCTAGCAATATTTAAATTATAATCTATTCAACGACACTCGTTCTCTCTACATGTACCGCACCGATTTTATTATTTTGCACGGAACTCAAATGAATATGTAAATTACTGTAAAATCCTTTCGGGATTAATTTAACATTACGCTTCATTTATGAGTCCTCGCTAATTTATTTACAAATATCCACACTCATACCTACTTATAGTCATTATCAGGATTTATTTTTACGGCTAAATATATGAGTCACAAATTTAAATTAATAATTTAAGAAATTTTTTTTTTATGAGAAATTTTAATTGTGGTATAAATCATTAAATTTATTATTTAATTACTTTACTATGATTTTTTTTCATTCAAAGATAAAAAATATTTCACTTATAATAATGATAGTAATAAAAAACTTTATTATCTCAAGAATTGATAAGATAAATAAAAAAATTTCTCATCAATTGTATGCTAGAAATAATCAATAGAATTAAAAAAAAAATCATAAAATCTGAAATGAAGTTTGTTCAGTAATACTTGAGAATTTTTTTTTCTTCATAAATATAAGTTAAGAAATTGTCAATAAAATAATTTATTGAAACTGGAGAATATTATCAGAAAAAGTATTATTTTTTTTTGGTGTACTTCTTGGATAATTGCGTTGAATGGATAATGACTTTTGTTAAATTGCACTGTACTTTCTTAAATATTGACGTATTTTAAAATATAAGCTCATTCTGAAGTTACACTCATCAAGAGCTTTCATTTGAATACCCACATACATTTTCATATATTTTTCATATATACATATATATAATATACATAAATATAAGAAAAATTCATGTGGGTACTCAAATGAAAGGTCTCGATGGGTGTAATGTCGGGATGAGCTTATATTTTTAAAAATGTCAATAGTTCACAAGATACATTTACAAATCGAGCAAATATGAAAATTTTTCTCATGAATCTACCTTCGATTTGATTAAAAAAAAATTTATTGTTATTAGAGGCTTAGATGTGATGATAAGCTCGAGTGTAGCATAGGTGGACAGCTTGGTGGTGATACACGTGCTTGTAAGCTTCTACACATGTGTCCGCGAGCTTTCGTACATGTGCTTGGAGCTGAAAACACACCAAGGCAAACATTATCCATCTAAAGCCCTTTGGTTGTAGCCAAGCTTGCCAGCTGGCTACTATATTTTTTACCGTGACGGTAATTGGTGCCGAGCTTTCAAGAGTTACTGCCCGAAGTTATACATATATGTTTATATGTGTGTATGGCACGAAGCATGAAACAGTAACCGCAGTGACGAGAGAGAATTCAAGAGGATTGAATTCATTGAGTTAGCTTATGCATTATCACATACAAACGGCACTACTGCTGCTCTGCAGAACGGTTCAAACAATCACCTCAGTCCTAAGTCTCTCCGCAGCACTTTGCACACATGATAAACCAAAGAACCTGCTAATACTTTATGACCCCTCCTACCTCCTATTTACCAATACGTCATTTAGCAATTACCAGCTCACCGTTTATATCAAATCACCACAAATATCAAACCACTAATCATCTATATATTATATCCATAAGCTATTCATTTAGTTCATTACTCATTATAAATGATAATTAACATTTAATAATTAATATTTTCGACCTATCTCAGTCTATGCAATATTTACATTACCATTCAAATACACATCGCAGATTCTGCATTCAGGATATTTAATGAGTCCAATTTAAGGAAATTCAATGCTACATTTTTTATTATTTATAAATAAAACGTTAGTTATTTTATTATTAAAAGAATTTAATTACACAAACCCAAAAGTAATCAATTTAATTAAAGATTAAATTCTTTGACTGAAGAAATAATTTTGAGAATTTTTTTTTTTTTTTTTTTTATTGGAGCAAAAAAAAATTGTTTGTGGTTAAGAAAGAATTTTTGATCAAAAAGAGACTTGTTTAATAATAAAAAAATATTCTCAATTTTTCTGAGATAACTTAATATTTTAGGAATGGAGAATAATTTTATTTATTAAAAATTGTCGAGCACAAATTTTACATCACGGAAAAAGAACAGTTTGTAGCAAGAAAAAAAAAAGTGGAAATTTTTTATTAAAATTTTTCAATAGTATAATTTTTCTAAGTTTCTGAATAAAATTAAAATAAAAGTTAATTTAATAAATTACTTATGAATAAAATTTTAAATGACCAAAAACTTAAAAATTAAAAGATTTTAATTTAAAATAAAAAAAAAAAAATAATTTTCTTATCAAACTGTTTAACCAGATTAAATAAAAATAATTTTATAAGAGCTTTCACCACTAATGAGCTGCTGTTTGAACTAGTGGTTAAACCTTTTCATAAAAATAAAAGGTTTCCTTTTCGGTGGATAATTCTGAGGAGTGTATGTGGGACCCGCTTGTTATGCAGAGGAGGCAATGTGTAATACCTTACCCGAGAATGTCTAACCTGCGACACGGGACTCTTTTAAAACTTCTATTTTTATAATCGCGGAGACTGAATACGCGCGGGTATTACGTAACGAAAAAGGAGTAACGAGTCGTTACTGGTTGGTAAGACGGGTATGCAAATAGGCCACCGGTATAATTTATATCTGTCAGAAAATAAGTAACCGGAGTAGAGACAAAAGAGGGATGATGGCACGGTGGTGATGGTGAAACTGAGCGAGATAAAAATTAACCGGATAAGAGATCCCGGGCGTTTACTCTCCGACCTATCTTGCGACCCAGAGAATTCAAACCCCGGAAATCTCATGTGTCAATTTGCGGATAGTTCGAGAATATCCGGAAATTATTCTATTTTTTAATTGGTTCCAATAAATTAATTAATTTTTTTATTTTTAAATTAAAAAAATATTTATCAGTTTCAATATTGAGTTTTTTCCTCATACGATAATTTATTATTATTATTTAGTAATAACTCTTGTTAATCGACAGTAAATAATGTGGAGTAGTGTTATGAATAAGTACTCAATTTATTTATCATCGTAACATCATATTTATTTCAATCGATTTTAATAATTAGACAACCTAAATAATTATTATTTTAAAATAAATAGATACATTGTTGAAAAATTTCCTGTAAAATAAATCATCAAATTAAACGCTATTTTCCAAGAAGTATACCAGAAAAAAAAAACTACTTTTCCTTATAATATTTTCCTGTTTCAATAAATTATTTTATTGACAATTTCTTAACTTATATTTATGGAGGAAAAAAAAATCTCAAGTATTACTGAACAAATTTCATTTCAGATTTTATGATTTTTTTTTTTTTAATTCTATTGATTTTTTCTATCATATATTTGATGACGAGAAATTTTATTATTTATTTGATCAATTCTTGAAATAATAAAATTTTTTTTACGCTTGATATTATTATAAATAAATTCTCTGTCTATAAATGATTGAAAAAATTAAGTAATAAATTTAACGATTTATTCGTCAATTAAAATTATATTTTTAAAGTTTTCTTTAAAAAAGGACAGCGCTTAATTTAAAAAAATAATAAAGTCCAATAATAACTGCGCCGCGGCCTTCATCGGATTAAAATAAATAACAAATTAGTAGCTATGAGAATAGCAATGTATGTAATTTCAATAAAATTACTTTTTTTGCTTATATGTTTTGAAATCATTCATATTTATGATATCTCTGATCGAAGAGGTGAATTAAATGAATATATACGCAAAATACCGGCAATGTCACCTTCAAATCACCTTACAGTTGATAATAACAACAAGTAATTTAATTTTTCCCTACTTGCGAATTTTTCCGGTAGCCATGTTGTTGAGGAAAGTATTTAAACGAAAATCAACGGCAAATCTGCAGTCAACTTCAGTATTTTGAAGCATAAAGTTATAAAAAGTAAATATTAATTGTGAAAATGGCAAAAAGCTACAGTTCAATTTTGCTGCTGGTTTGCTTGGCCTTTTTGGTGATCGTCTCTTCTCCAAAAAATGAAGTCCAAGCTGACGTGTCAATCGGAAGCTGCGTTTAGGGAGGAGTTAATTACGTCAGCAACTGTCTCGATGAGTGCAAACGCCGCGGGTACAAAGGAGGACACTGTGGAAGCTTTGCAAACAACATTTGCTGGTGTGAACAATAATTTTTTAAACACCATCCTGATTGATCAACGTCACGCGTCTCAAATTTTTCTTCTTATTTTTTTTTCTGATCCTCTTCTGAACAAATCGTCAAAAATGGAACCAGCAATTCATCGATAATTTACAAGATAACCAATTTATGAAGAAATTATTATGAAAAGTTTAACTAAATTATTGGAGTATAAATTTATAATACAATTGACACGTGTGCTGTTTATTAACGTTGATCTTTTTTCTATGAATTCATTGTTGTATTTTTTATCCAACTTGTGTGTTGTCATTTCAATAAAAAATTTTTAGATCTATGAATATTAAATTATTAATCTTTTTTTCAATTTTACTTTATAAATATTTTATTATTTACAAAGCAGTCAAATATCTTCTTTTAAATATTTGTCAATTTATCGAAAATAAATTGACAAAAATAAATAAAATTTAAATTTTATTTTTTTTTTAACTTCCCTCTGAGAAAATTGAAAATTTTAAAAAATTTTGTGTATGTATGTATGTAACCCTCTTATAACTTTTGAACTGCTTTATGATGGAACCGATTCCATCTCGGTTGGTACCATTCGAAAGGGCTTGACCAAACTTAAATTATGAATACAATTTGAACCGGTATATTTTGAGAAATCTCAAAAAAAAATACAAAAAAATTTTTTTCCGAATGTATTTTTTTTGAAATAAAAAAACCACGTTGATTGCCGCTAAAAATATTGAATCATAATAAAAACTGTAAGTGTCTCTTTAATTACTAAAAAAATAAGTTTCTCAATTTTTTTATTATTAATAATTATCATTAAAAAATTAAAAGTAATTTTAGATATTTTTTCAACGGGTAAAAACCCATTACTCATCAAGTTTATAGAAATAAAATGATTAAAACCTTCTAAAAAAAATTGGAGATAAAATTTTTTTTATTACGAAGTAAAAAATCACAATAATAGGATGGATGTACAGCAGCCATTTTTGTGAGGAAAGTATAAATACCGAATATGAAAAGATTTATGATAGTTAAAATTTGATAATCAAGAATATCAAATATAAATAATTGTCAGTATGTTGACGAAAAATAATTACGGTACAATGTTGATATTTTTTTGCCTGGTATTTTTTGCGATTGCTCCTTCTCAGCAGAATCAAGATCCAGCAGACGTGTATATTGGAAGTTGTCAAGCCTTCGGTTTAAGTTTTGACAAATGCGACTTTGAGTGCAGATATCAGGGTTACATGAAAGGACACTGCGGAGGTTTTTTGTATACTTCTTGCTGGTGTGAAGTATCGCTTTTCAATTCATTGCCACCAAACAACGTTTAGTGATCTTCATGTATTTATATATTTGATCCTGCAAGTCAAAAATTGGACCAGAAGATATTTGATTTAACAAAATGAAAAAATTAACCAAACTTTATTCAATAGATTAGAATTTTTTTAAATTGATCTTCATTTAAAAATTCTACAATTTTCTTCTTTAATCATCAAAATTGTACACTGTTGAAAAAAAAATTATTTTTGTAATTTCAGTGCATTTTTTTGAATTTATAAATTTTTGATCATATTACTTACCTGATAAAAACATTTAATACTAAATAAACTTTTTCACAAAATTTTCAGCAATTTTAGATTATTTTTTAACTAGTAAAAACCCATTACTCATTAAATTTACAAAAATAAAACGATTAAAATTGAAGATACTATAATTGAAACCTCCAAGATTTCTAAAATAAAACTATCAATAAAATTTATTTTATTACAAAATAACAAATCAAAATAATAAGATCCTCAGAAGTAATTTTTAAGAAGAAAGTATAAATACCAAAAATACCAAGAAAGCATTTATTACAGTCAAAATTTGATACTATCCTCAAATTAAAACAATTGTCAGTATGACGAAAAAATTCAATTGTGGTAAAATATTTTTATCCGCTTGCCTGACAATTTTGACGATTGTTTCATCTCAGACGTATGGAATAGATATAATAATTGGAAATTGTAAAATCTTCGGCCGAAATTTTGATCAATGCAACTGGCAGTGCATAAGACAGGGTTACTCAAAAGGTCATTGCGAAGGATTGTTCTATACTGCTTGCTGGTGTAAATCACAATACTTGGAATTTTCACCACCAGTAAGCATTTAGTTATCTTCAAAATTTAATTTAATGAATTACAATTTAAAAAAAAAATATTATTAATCTGTATTTTAAAAATTTAATAATTTTGTAAATTATTTTTAAATCTCTGATTTATAAAATTGTAATAAACTTGTGTAAAGCTAATAAATTTTTGATCGCATTTACTACCTGACATTTAATGTCTTTCTGTTTTATTTTTGTCATTATTTCCGGGCATTAAAAATAAAAAATTCCAACCTATCAGAGACAAATGACGATAGTTATAGTTCTTATTGTCAATGGTTTAGAATTACTGCGCACTAACTGTGTACTGGTTCCGAGAGATATAAAAGACGGGTTCATCAGATCAGCAGTCGAATTTTTCTATTCGATAAAGTCTTTCTAAAATAAATTTAAAGTAATGTCTGTGAAATTGCTGTTAACATTGTGCCTACTTTCATCACCGGTGTTTTCATTAAGCCCGAAAAGCGCTGGAAATAGTTGTGATCACTTACAAACAAATCCGCCTTCGACGATCGTCGATTTACTGGTCAATTGTCGAATCAAAAGTGTAATGGGAGATGAAAAATACTACAATCTCGCAGGATGTTTGCTTGTAGAAGATAAAATTGCAAGTTTAATTAATTATTTTGAATGATTATTTTTTGTATCAGAAATTTTAATAATTATTAATTTTATTTGATATTTTATAGATCGATGAAAATAATTTATTGAACTTTGAAGCAATGATGAATAGATTGCCCGATGAAATATTAAATTCATCGGATCTTACTGACGATTACTGGCAAATAATTAGAGATTGTTCGGAAGAGAGTAATTAATTTTATTATTATTAATATGTGTTATTAATTAGGTAATAAAATATTTAAAATGATGGTTTTAATTTAATTTATTTACAGAGGGAGAAAGTCCAGCTAAAATCGCGAAAATTATTCGACAGTGCATTGATAGTAAAATCAATTATGAAAATGACGATGATTTTGTACAAGATTGATCAATACTTTTAAGATTTGTCCAATGATTATTGTGTTTAAAACAATAGTGTAATACTTTTATTTTAAAATTCTAAAAATTAGCAACCTACAATTACTGTGTGACTCCCGAGAATTAAAAATTATCAATAAAAATCCTTTGGCTCAATAATTTTTGATATTTTTAATTACAGTATACATTGTTAGGGTACTTTTGGAATAAATTAAAAAAATAACATTGCTATCACAGGATTAATTACCAATAATTTGATGGAAAATGTGAAGAAACAAAAAAAAATCCATTTTATTATATAAATGTCCAGACGAAAAAATTTTTCTAATTTTCTTTAGATTAACTTGTAAAAAAGTTGAAAAGATCGATATAAATAATCCTTTAAAAGAGACCAAAAATAGTTGGTAATATTAAATAAATTCCGGCTTGATCCAGCTGGCGGATGACCTTTTTATTATTCAGAGAATATCTGTACTAATTAATAATTAATGAAGTTTAAATTTGTAGAGCTTGTCATGATCAGAAAGCAGCGATCTGTCGGAAAATGCTTGAGGGTAGGTATTAAATCGTTAATTAGTATCGTGGTTAATCTCAGTACTGATACAATGCCTATTATATAGACTACCAACTGAACATTAAACATCCACAAATACAATATAATATAATTTAATATAATACAATATAATATAATATAAAATAAAGTCTTGAGTAATATAACGGATAAATATTTACAAAGAGGAACGGGAACGTCGGAGCCAAAGAAGAGAATTTAAAAATAATTAGAGTTAAAAATAAAAATAGGGGATGAAAAAGAAAATAATAAAAGTAATCTCAGCGTCAAAGAGATCGCGAGTAAGTCGAAGAGTTGCGACGAGTGCTCTCGGTCGTGACCTGGTGACGAGTGAAAAGGATACTGAGAGATAAAGGGTAAAAGTGGAGAAAGAGAACAAGAGCGAGAAAGACTGTGAATAACATATAACATATAACACAGAAAGATGATATATATATAAATATACACATTTATACACAGAGTGTTTGCCGTCTCCAGTGTGTGTTTTAACCGGAGGTTACTGGTCTCAGATGGCGCCAGGTAACGCGGCCAGCGGTCAGGTCACAAGGAATGACGTCATTGGGCGCGTCATAACGCTAAACCCTCTCTGGATGCTCTGGATCAATGACGCGACCTTGCCGACACTATCAGCATCCCCTCCATGAGGATTCCCCTTCCCTATTCCAGTGCTCAAAGGGGCGGCGGCTGTTTCTGCTGCAACCTGGCAACCATTGGCAACCCTGTCTATATTTAGCATCTTCAACTACTCACCCCTTTCCTTTCTTCTTCTCTACAGTACCTAACTTCTCCTCTTTAGTTATTACATCCCTCACTCTCTGCTCTCAGTTAATGCAAATATTCCCGCCACGCGAATTACACTCCCGCGACATCTACCGGACGCGTCCTGTTACTTCCACTAGCTTAATCACCAAATCACATGACACGTAAAACTGGATGAATCTTTTATTCACGCTCTGATGGTATTCATTTTTTCTTTTTTCATCAAAGAATTGTCAAGGATGATTCTTTTTTAAATTAGTAAATAAAAAAATGGTTTCCAGTTCGATTTTCGGCTCTGGGGATACTTTGGAATTTTAAATTCGGGTTTGAAATCGAGAATGTGATAGTCGGTTCTAAAGTAATGCGGAGATGGTGAAATATAATAATAATAAATTATTGAAAATGAAAAACCGAGTATCAGGTTGTGGATTTTTATTGCTCGACAATCCAGAGTACAGAGAGCACTCTATTTCGAGGATATATAGGAAGGGAGAGGTTCCCCGTGAGGAGATGGCAAGAAAAATGAGCTAGTGTAAAACGAATCTAACGTTAACACAGATGGATTTTTATAAGAAAGAAGTTCGAATACATTGTAAAAAATTTGTAGATCATTTTTAATTGACTTAGTATTTTTTTTTGTGTAAATAATATAATATTTAATAAGAATAAAAATTGCTAGAAATTTTTTTTTATAAATTCTCTTCATAGTAATGTATTTTTGATAAAAAAAAATACTTGTTAGATCTTCAATTAATGATTCTCAGTTCTTGTAAAACAATCCTAAGAAAAGTACAATTGTAAATTTTTAAAATTTCTTAACAAATAAATTTTTATAAAGAGAATTGAAAAAAAAAAAAAATTTATTGGATAAATTAAACTAAAGAAATTTTTTACATTAATTTTTATACTTTTTAAATGAATAAAAATTTTTTTTTTATTCAGATTTAATTATAAAGTAATAAATTTAATTGATGTAATTAATATCTTCGGAAAGGATAAAGTCAATCAAAAATCATGAATGCATCCACTTTAAAAACTTTAAAAACAATAATCTCTAAATTTTTAGAGCCTTAATATCGTATGCGGTATAATTTTATAAATAAAAAAATGTTTAAACATTATTTTCATGATTTACTTGTAAATGAGTAACGTCACTCAGTAAATCCGAGTAAAACAGACCCAAGAACAAGTTTATAAGCCCAGTAGCAAAGCTCTGTAAAAAAGTTATAAACTTGTTTAACTACAACTAGATGTAATCTGTATCCATGTGATTTTGACGTCATCAAAAATAAACAAATGAAAATAGATAAAAGTTAAAAGTTAAAAGCAAAGAGCCTCACTAGTTTTATATTTAGAGTTCCTGGGATAGGAAATAGTACGGTAGGAGCGGAGAGAGAGGATGGATTGCTCGAAGGAGGTGAATATCAAAAAGAACTTCTGAGAGCTGAGATTCAAGATTCAAGTCCGAGAAGAACCTCTTTCCCTTTTCTCTCCTCGCTCTAGTTGTACGGAGTACAAACTTTGCATTTGTATGTAGAAATTTTTCTCACTCTCTGACTTATGCAGTCTCTCGGTGGAGCTAGGCCACCCCAAATCCCAAGCCGGGCAGGGGTTGTTTCATCCTCCCTGGTATATCCGCATCCGCATCCTCATCCTCATCCTCAAGCTCTTACTCTCATTCCAGCCCCGCCTCGGTTGCAATGCTCCTGATCTCTCATGTGGGTTCTTCAACACTTCCGGCTCGTTGAGAGTTTCACGGATAAACAGGAAAATACGATAAAGTGATGTAGACCTTTTTAAATCTTTTCATCATCAATCTTGTCGATCTTACATTTTTTATCACCAACAAACTTTGTTTTCTTATTACAGCACGCTCTTTTCTTCTTCTTTTTCTTCTTTTTCTTAACAATAATTTCCTACTTCTTCTTTCTTCTCTGCGAGTTCTTCAAAACTATTGATTCTTAATTAAACTTCTTCAAGAGTAAGATTTATAATTAATTATCGAGCTCCAAAATTAGCCGAATAGAATAGCTTTCAATTCTTATAAAAGACTGGAGAAATAAAATACTTCGGGTACAAAATAAATATTAAATTTACTCCGAAAAACATCTGAGTATGTTTTTTGATTGAAATTAATTTTTATTTAGTTGAAATAAATTTTATTTAAAAAATTACTGAAAAATACTTTGAGCAATTTTTCTCAAGCTTAATTTTTACTATATTTTTATGAAAAATTTGATTTTTTATTAAAAATAGTTTTAAAATTATCTTAAAAAAATCTTAAAATAGTCTTAAAAAAGTTTAAAAAAAAATTTATTATTTTTTACTTTATATATTAAGAATTATCAACAAGACTTGATAAAACAAAAATCTCAATTAAAAATCTCTTCAAAAATTAAAAGAAAAAATTTTTTTTTTCAATTTAAAAAATTATTATTATTTTATAATAATAAAAAAAATTATTTTCAGTACAATATATAGCATCTAAGACAAAATAAAACATCTCTGCTCGATTTACTCTCATGCTCGTGGGATTTTTCTTTCTCATACGTTAAATCCATTTATCATCTATTTACTGACTTATTTTCTGTAGCTCTCATCTCAGTATATAACTATTTTTTAAACTGTTTTTTTCTTTATTTAGTTTATCAGCTCGGAAATCAGAATCTTGGATGATTTTTCACGTTGTCACCGGATGTCATTCGTTAAATTTTTTAAAACACTACCTTCAACAACTGTATCATCCCAACATATTTACAACTTCATTGAATTATTGCACCAACAACAACAACAATTTTAATTTAAAAAAAAAAAAAAAATGGAATAATTCCTTAAAATTTTCCATTAAATTTTTTATAATAGATCCTTTGATAGCAATTTAATTTTTCTAATTTATTTTAAAAAAATTATTTAATTAATAATTATTAATTCTCAGCGTATTATTTCAATATTGATTATTTCGACGATTACTTAGAATGCGGAAGGACTATCTAAGAAACTATCGGAGTAATAAAGTCCCCAGTTACCCTATAAAGTTTATATTCCAATCAAGTGATTGAATGCGAATGGAGAATGGTCACCGTATCAAATTCGCAATTACATCGTTGGATATTTATGAAACCGCTGACTGTGCTAGCGACTATTTGAAAATCGCAGATGGTTACTCCGAGGACAAAGCACTCGGGCGTAAATATTTCAAATTTTTCAGCCTCGTAGTGAACTGTTATTTAAATTAACATTGAAATTGATAAATTTATTTGGGTAATTACGGGGAAATTCTGCAGAACTGGTAATGAAGCTAGTTTACATTCGACGGACAACCGTATGTTGGTGAAATACCGAAAAAGTGGTGAAAGCACCCCCACAAGGGATTCACTGCGCAATACCAACAGACTTGCAATCACACAATATTTGTTGATGGAAAAACAGTTCATTTGGAGTCTCCGAATTACCCCGAACCGTACGAAGCGAATGCTTTTTTGAGCTTGAAAATAAAAAGAAAAATTGTTCCTTGATATTTGATGATGACAGGACTGAGACAAGTGCTTTATGAGGTCTTGATAAGGCGGATGAATATTTAAAAAAAAAAATTCAAAATATGATCAGTAAAATTAAATAAATTATTTTTACAATAACGACGCTAATGAGGCTGAAGTTTGTTTAAGTATACTCAGGATTAAATTTAGAGTCAACCACAGGCAGGATGGATGATGGGCTGCACACGAGTACTTCTATAGGAACACCGCGTGAGAGAGCCTCCAAGGAAAATTAACCGAGAGAGATAGAACGGGAATAATACTGGCTCGCATAATGAAGCTTATTAAATAACAATGTTAACCAGCAGCCCGAGGTAGGAAGCAGCGCTGTAAAATCGAGCTCGCCAACCGCATCATTTGCATTTCAGCGGCATCGATTTATCACCGCAAGTACCATTAAAATCACTCTTTTGTTGGCCTCTGTCCTTTCAATTGGTTCGAACCTGGAGCCCGACCGATCAAACTCCTGTTTTCACCACAATTATAATTATAATTATCATTACAATCATTGTAGAACAGTCTCCTGCAGGTTATGGACCCGGACTTAAAAAAAAATCAAACGAAGTTTTGACGAATCGGTGGAAAGACGAAGTTCGGAGAATTTAAGATTCATGATCAAGATAAAATTCAAGACAAGTCTCTCAATCCTTACTTCCTTCTCTTTTTATTCTGAATACATCTATGCAACACACCTTAGTTCCGTTTGATTTATGAATAAGTGTACAAACATCGGGAATTCATGACACGGAGTAACTAAAAATGCAAACATCACTTTAAAAGATCAGCCACCAGCCACGTGAGAGGCATTACACATTATATATATATATATATATATATATATATATATATATATATATATATATATATATATATATATATATGTATGTATATATTTATATCTCGCATGCTCGCACTACTAAACTACTAAACTACCAAACTTCGAAGCTTTATTTTTTTATTATTCACAAGGAAGATTTTAAATTTTGTGCTTTAGTGCTTGATAAAGTCCCGTGATAATCTCTTGAAATATTTAATTTTTTTTTTTTAGCCTAAATAGTATTATGATTTTTATAAAATTAGTGCGCAATAATTTTCATTATTTATCTAATTATTAATTTTATAAAAAATTACCAGGAAAAAATTTTTTCATGAAATTTTATAAAATTTAATTGAAACTATGTGAATTATAAATAAATAAAATTTTGATTTATTAAATAATGAATTTTGTTAAATTGCACTGTACTTTCTTAAATATTGACGTTTTTTAAAATATAAGTTCATTCTGAAGTTACACTCATCAAGAGCTTTCATTTGAGTACCCACATACATTTTTATATATTTTTCATATATACATATATATAATATATATAAATATATGAAAAATTGATGTGGGTACTCAAATGAAAGGTCTTAATGCGTGTAACGTCGGGATGAGCTTATATCTTTAAAAATATCAATAGTTTACAAGATACAAGGTCATTTCATAATTACGTACAAATTCTAGCCAAGACCTTTCTAATGACACTATTGACAGTTCTAATGACTCATTTCAGCAAAATCAATAAAATTATTTATAAATGACTAATAATAACAAAAAGATAATTGCGCTTGATAAGTACAAGCGTTACATGCACGACTTGATAGTAGCCTAGAGCGATAAAATATTAAGAGACACCCGTCGCCCGCATCACCCTCTCCAGCGTCGTGTATCTGTATACTCAAGCACTTACATTAACATTCACATGGATATTTAGATTTTTATTCAACTCCTTTCGCAGAGCGTGAAGAAAAAAGGACGAGCTGAAGGACCGCATTGCAGAGCACCGTTTAATAACTTATGCAGGAGCTACAAATCCCGGTGTATATCTTTTCTCTCTCTCTCTCTCTCTCTCTCTCTCTCTCTCTCTCTTGTTTATAGCTTATAGTGCATTGTATATTGTATATTGTATATTGTGTAGACAGAGTATGTAGCGACTAGTGACTAGTGTATCTCTATGCCCATTTAAATAAAATATAAATATTAATTGATATCTGAATGCGATAAATCTCCGTTTAATGGGGATAATACCGTATTAACTGTAGGATAAACGGGCTCGCGATAATTATAACGAAAAGGAAGGAAAAAATAAATAAATAAGTAAATGAATGAGTGAGTGAATAAATGAAAAATAATGCAAATGAACAGGGTTGAATCCTCGGGGGCACTTGATCGAGAGCTATTGTGATAGCCTGATAGCGTATATCTATCTCTGGTCCGTTTCGATGCACTCGTAGTTTCAGTTTTAATACGTACTTCACCTCTCATTAAAACCCTCCGGTTGAGTGCTGCAATTTCGAAAGCTACCAGCTACCAACAGGAGCTCACCAGGTTATGGACCATGCACATACTATCGCCCTCGCCCTCTTGTCTTGCTTCTCTTTTTGTCTATGCATGCTGGAGTTTTCTCTTTACCCCGATCTATTCTCTGGGATCTGGCCGTCTCTTTTCACCTGACGGACTATTATCGAAACTCGAGCAACAGACATTTAATATTCACCGGCTCGGCTCATCGATGATGCATTTTAACGGTCATGTATCTTTATTACTATTATATCAACACTGGAATTGCTTTAGGGTAGCTATATCGGGCTATGGCTCAGGTGTCTTGTTTTTATTATCCTATTTATTATTCTCTTATGCCGCCATTTAAAATTTACTAATAGTAATTATTATTATTGCCCAGGGGTGTTGCTTTTAATATTTAGTATGCGTCCAATTATTTTTTATTTTCATTCTTTATAAATTAAAGTAATATTTAAATTTAAAGTCATGACTATGAAATTGCTGTTAACATTGTGCCTATTTTCATCACCGGTGTTTTCATTAAGCCCGAAAAGCGCTGGAAATAGTTGTGATCACTTACAAACAAATCCGCCTTCGGCGATCGTCGATTTACTGGTCAATTGTCGAATCAAAAGTGTAATGGGAGATGAAAAATACTACAATCTCGCAGGATGTTTGCTTGTAGAAGATAAAATTGCAAGTTTAATTAATTATTTTGAATGATTATTTTTTGTATCAGAAATTTTAATAATTATTAATTTTATTTGATATTTTATAGATCGATGAAAATAATTTATTGAACTTTGAAGCAATGATGAATAGATTGCCCGATGAAATATTAAATTCATCGGATCTTACTGACGATTACTGGCAAATAATTAGAGATTGTTCGGAAGAGAGTAATTAATTTTATTATTATTAATATGTGTTATTAATTAGGTAATAAAATATTTAAAATGATGGTTTTAATTTAATTTATTTACAGAGGGAGAAAGTCCAGCTAAAATCGCGAAATTTATTCGACAGTGCATTGATAGTAAAATCAATTATGAAAATGACGATGATTTTGTACAAGATTGATCAATACTTTTAAGATTTGTCCAATGATTATTATTTTTAAAACAATAGTGTAATACTTTTATTTTCAACTGAGAATTTTAAAATTCTAAAAATTAGCAACCTACAGTTACTGTGTGACTCTCGAGAATTAAAAATTATCAATAAAAATCCTTTGGCTCAATAATTTTTGATATTTTTAATTACAGTATACATTGTTAGGGTACTTTTGGAATAAATTTAAAAAATAACATTGCTATCACAGGATTAATTACCAATAATTTGATGGAAAATGTGAAGAAATAAACTTATAGAACCGAAAAACTATTCAAAATTCCGCCGAAAAATTTACAAAAAAAATTGACCAACCAAAAAATGTGTAAGGTTGTAAAAAGGTACAAATTTAGGTCAGAAATTTCCCAAAAATACTAAATTTAACTTAAAAATGTCCAGAAAAAAAAATTTTTCTTATTTTCTTAATTATAAAGACTATTACTAATTATTAAATTTGATAATAAATAATAAGTCAATGGTTATGTTAAATAAATGATCGTGTATTAATGTTAATTTGATTGGTTTACAACAGTTTCATACAATAACTTTAAATTTATAATAATAAACAATAACTAATTATTAATAATTAATAATGACTGATTTCAAGTAACCCACACTTTGCTCGATAAATACAAAAATTAAAATAAAAAGCCAGGACGGTACAGAGCTCAGCTCTGTCTAAAAAAAAAACAAGAGTAACAAACTAAAAAAACAAGTAAAATTTCCGACTGAGTGATGCTCAAACAATAATTTCAATTCACTCTGTTATATCTCCTCACCCACACTTAACTTAAATTAGTTTACAATTATTAAATACAATAGGATTAATCACATGGGATTTAATTTATATTTATTTAATAACATTATAATCAATGCAATCTTTATTAATTTATTTTATATTTTATAGGGTATCATCTTTAACGTTATGTGCACCATATTCGTTTTTTTTTTTTTTTTTTTCTTTAACTTTATCATTATATCTATTTAATCGATTGAGTGATTCACTTTATTGTATTTTATTACGTAGTTTTATTTACGAAAAGTCGATATGATATATCCTACAACGGCGTACAAAACTTCCATCATTATTTATTATTATTATTATTATTATTTTTTTTTAATATTATACAGTAATTGCAATATATAATATTATTAATTTTACTAAAAAAAAATTTTCAACAATTTAAATTAATTTTATTTACCGTCAAAATAATTTTTGCGTCGTCTATTTGCAATTATCGAGCTACAAAAAAGCGGTCATTTTATTTGGCACACATATTGGCTTTATCACTCTTTAAACAATCGAGAAAATCCCATAAATTCCAACAATTACTAAATTACTGAATTATCTAGAGTCGATAAGCAATTTTTTTTTTATCAAACATCAGTCAAAGTAATTTATTTTCAGTCGGTAAGATAATTTTCTACAAAAATTAATCGGTATTTTAAAAACTGCAATAAATAAAAATTTTTTATTATTATTAATATTAATTTTAATGTTAATAAATCAACGCTCATACCAGTGAGACTTGTATTAATAATAATTCTCAACCTGATCGCACTCACACAATAATTAATAATTAATAATTATTTAATTATTAATATTAATAACACATTGTTTACATATACTCTTACTTATTATTTATATTTCTTACATTAATTAGTTATTTGTTTAAAAATCGTAGTTTAGTACTTGAACGTGGCATAAAAAAATTTTACATCAATTTTCACAACTGTGATTCGTTAGTTTTATTATTTTAATTATTATTTTAAACTTTTTTATTGAATCAGTTCGAGTTATTTATCTAAATAAAAAGGTTTATATGCATTTGGCAGTTTTGTTATTACAATTGTTAATTGTTAATTGTTTTACATAAACCCTTTTGGGGACCATACTGTTTGTTATTTATTGTTAACATTATATCATTTTATTCTGCTAACTTTTTTTTTAAATAAATTATTTATCCTTCTTTTGATTATTATTTGATCTGCGTACAATTATTTACAGTATATTAACATGTTTTCTAATAATTCTCAATGTCATTTGTAATTCAGTGGTTACAAAAAATATAGTGACAATAATTCAATGTTTATAATCAACATTATATACAATTTTTTATAAGTTTTTTTTTTTTTAATTGATTAATTATTTTTTATTTTCTATTTGGGAAAAAAATTTTTTTATGAAATTTTATAATTTAGTAATAAATTATTTTATTTTATAATTTATATTCATTAAAAAATTAAATTTTGTAATAAATAAAATAAATTTTATAAAATTTTAGTTCTAGTATTTTATGAAATTTTACAGATTTATTTTCTTATAAAAAAAATCCAACAGCTCATAGGCCAATAACAGGGTCGCTGCAATGTTGTAAACATATAGCTTAATTTATTTAAAATAATTAGAAATTTTACATAAATTATTTTTTCCTTTATCTTCAAAATTTTATAAACTTTTACGTGATTTTATCAAGTTTTATGAATTTATGTCAAGTTTCATTGAATTATTAATTTTTTTTTCGTATCAATGATAATTTCTTTTACATTTCATTTGTTGTCCAAGTATGACAGAGATACTTCCGTTTGACCAATAGAGGGAGAGAGAGAAAAAAGTGTAATATCTTCTTAAAAAAAATTTTATAAAATTATAAAAAATTTCACGATATTTTATATAGTTTTATAAACTTTGATTTAATTTTATCAAATCAAAATTTTCTTCGAATTGATAATGATTTTTTTAAATTCTATAAAATTTCATGAATTTTTTACGCAATTGCATTGTTAAAATTTTATGATAAAATATCACATTTTATCAAATATTTAATTTTATTGTTAAATTTTCATGATATTTTGTAAAATTTCATAAAAAATTTTTTTTCCCATTTAAATAATACAATTATTAAAAAATAAAAAATATATATTGAGCAAAAATAAAATCATAAATAATAAAAAAAAAAAAAAAAAAAAATTAATTAATAACATTGAGAAATAATAGAACAATAAACAAAGTCACTGGTCGTAAATAATTATTTACGTAACATACTCGGCTTTGCGATTATCCCAGTGACTGGGAGTCGCGGGTGTCCACGGAACCGCGACATTAAGTGACTTAATAGTTGACCTACGACGAAACACCCACGGACTTTTGGGGCTCTTGGGACTCCGAGGGCTCTTTGACGGCGACTCCGCAAAAGTGACGCTGCGGCGGGTAGGCCGTGGCGGCGGAGGCGGCGGGGGTGGAACAACCGCTTTCGGAGGTGGTGGCGGAGTCGGCAACGATATCGACGGCGATGGATCCGAAGTTTCGTCGCTGCTTCCCGCTGGTGCGGTGTACCAGGGGCTTACACTTGTGTGTGAGTATTGCTGTGAACCTGGTCGCCCTCGGTATTCCCAATCGCGTTCGCCGGGGCGTAATACTAGAATTTTTTTAGTTTTATTAGTAATTACGCTCATTGGAATTATAATTATGATTTTTTATTTTAATTATTTTGTGCGTTTATTTTTTTTATAATTTTTAGATTTTATTTCAAGTCAATGTTTAAATGTGATTATGCAATCATAAATTTATTACCGTCTTTAATATTATTATTATATATTTTAACTATCATTGAAATTTATTAAAAATATTTAAAAAATTTTTATTGCAGTTATGTCAAAAATTTTACCGTAATTTTAAAATTAAATTACCACTCACAAAAAATGATTAAAATTTTTGCAAACTAAAAAATTTTTATTTTAAAATTACCGCTTTTCTGAAAAATCTTGAGAAAAAAATTATAGGAAATATTTCTTTCTTGTAGAAAATTAAATTTTAAATAATTTCTACTTGAAAAATTTTTTTATACGACCAATACCGTAATATTAAAAATGTACTACTAATTATTAGAAATTATTGCTTAAAAATTTTAATTTTCCTCCAATTATTATCTAAAAAAATTTATAAAACTTTTCACAAATTAATTAAAATTTTCACCATTTAAACATTTACCATATTTAATTTTTATTAAATTATTTAGTGACGTATTTGTGCTGTTAAAATTGAAATTGTTAAAATAAAAGCTTATGTTTTCTTAAAATTTATCCAAAATATTGAAAGTGATGAATGTTGATCAAGTATGAGATGAAAAATGAATAAAATAATTCGACCTCGGCTCACCTTAAGCTGAAAGCGTTCAAAATGAACTTAAAAAAAAAAACAAAAGTCTTAATAATAAAAAGGAATGAGAGCATGCGTCACTGTAATTACATGCTTATGTACAAATGATAAGCTGGATTGATAAATAAACAAAAATAATGTCAATAGAATAAAAATGAAAGCAGTGAATGCATAAGCATTACTATAATTGTAAATAAGTAAAATATAAATATAAAAATAAATCATAATATATATATATATATATATATATATATATATATATATATATATATATATATATATATATATATATATATATATATATATATATATATATATATAAAGAATGTTAAACGGGGATTTAAAATAAAGGGTGAGAGTACTCACATATGGTCCCGGAAAAGGCGCATGCATCCTCCGTCTAACTCTGCAGTCCGTACCACTATAGACAAAATAAAAAAACGAAAAAGTAGAACAACGCAAAATCACTGCTAACGCCTTTTTTTTAATTAAAAAATTCAGGACATTTAATTTAAATAATAAAAATTATAAATTACAAATTTAAAATAATATTCTAGCGTTCAGCCTCCGAATTATCATCGCAACAATTAGCAAACTATCGTTACTTGGATAAAAAATTATAAACAATAATTATACTGTGTGTGTGTGTGTGTGTGTGTGTGTGTGTGTGTGTGTGTGTGTGTGTGTGTGTGTGTGTGTGTGTGTATTTTTTTACTGCCAGATTGTTAATTATTTACTTCGGTCTGCGAATAGATTTATTATTTTTTTTTTATAAAACAAGGCTGCTAGTGGCATGCTAAGCAGAGGTCTAATTACACGGATTTATTTTTTTTATCGTCATTATTAATTTTCTTCTTAAGAAATGTCGGTAGTAATTACGTAGTAAGCCTTTTTCACTATGTTTACAGTTAAATAATAGTTTTTATAAATTAAGTATTAAATATTGTAATACTAGTATTACTTTTAGTATTAATAAATTACCCGGCCATTGTCGAAGTCGCGGCCACCGCCGATAGTTAAGCGCGCTTTGGCTTTCATGGCGTCTGACAGTGAGATCTGTAATTATACGATTTATTAAAATTTTGACGATAGTGATGATACACAGTAAAAAATATTGCGTGGATAGAAATTGTGTTGATTTTACACAATATTTTTTACTGTGATAACAATAGTGGTAATACCTTAGCTCGGGTGGCTTCGGTGTGCGATTTGTAGCAAAATTCAACGAGAGCAACTGCAAGGGCCAGCAACAATCCACCGATAAGTATATAAAATATTCCAGCGACATTGCTCAACGAAAGTTCATTACGCGCGTCTTGTTTGTCCCCATGGCGACACTCTGTTCTGTCGAACCACCATTTGTTCATCAGCTTTCCCAGTTCCCCGGTTTCGATTAGCGACAGCACTGCTAAATTTATTTTATCTCTGGAAAATTTAAATGTTTGTCAAATCAAGTGATTTTAATTGTTTTTTTTTTTTTTTAAATTACGGTGGTCCAAAAAAAAAATTTTTTTTTTAGTCTTTCATGGAATTATGTTAATTTTTAATGTTTTAAGAGTCTTATCAGCACAAAAATTTTGAAGAGCTCACTCAAGATTTTAAACAATTTCCAAAATCGTCAAAAATTGATTTTCTTTCATATTTAATTTTTTTTTGATTTTTTCTAAAGTAAAAAAAATTTCAAAAATCGATTTAGATCATTTTTGACGATTTTAGAAATTTATTAAAATTTTGAGCGACATGAAAAAATATTTTTTGAGCTCAAAATTTAAACAAATGTGAAAAATAAATTTTCTGTCATTTTTAATTTTTCTCGAATTTTTTTCAATCTAAAAAAAATCTGAAAATTTCAAAAATCTTGAAAATAATTTACATAATAATGAGCTGATATTTAAAAAAGGGCTCTTAAAACATGACAAATTAAAAAATTTCTATAACAGTCAGTTTTTGTGACCACTCGACTCATTATAGCATTAATTAAGAATTAATAAAACTACCTCAAGGGTGAACCAATAGGTGTCGCAATACCAAATCCCTTTGTGTCAAGATTCCGTCCTACTTTCATGGTATCGCAAGGCTCGCGTTCATTTATGTAATCATTTTTGGGGCTTTCTATCAGCAACGCATATTTTCCTTTGCTCGCTCTTACTTTTTTTATTCCCTCGTCGTATGTTTTCACAAATACGTGGTTACGAGTGTTCATATACTCCCACATTTTGCTGTACAAGCTTATTTGTGATTTCTGTAGTCCATAAATATTAATTATTACTATTATTAATTAATAAATCTTTCTAATCTTTTAATTTGATGCAATTTTTATTAAAAATTTAAATAAAAATATTTTAGCAACAATTTTTACTATTTTTAAAAATTTTATAAAATTATCAAAGTTAAAATATAAATTCATTAAAAAGTAAAAAAAAAAAAAAAAAAAAATTAATTTTATTTATTTATTTAAAAAAATTATTGCTAAAATCTTTATATTAAAATTCTTAATAAAGTTTACTTCTAAAAAAAAAAAAAAAAATAAGAAGTCTTCAATATTAAAAAACTAAAAAATCAATATTGCAAATAATTTTTTTTTATCAATATTAATAATAATAATATGACTTTTATAACATAATAAATGTAATTGCTTACCCGGAAAAAATCCCAGGTAGATCCGTACTGCAGAGTCCCGTACTCGACTTCTGTTTGCGCAGCTAAATCTTCCGGGGAGTTAATGGGAGAAACCATTCTCTCGACCGTTAAAAAGGCTGCCAAGTTAGCAGTGTACGAGGATATTAAAATCAATGTAAAGAACCACCAGACGGAACCGACGATCCTCCCGGACATTGATCTTTAAAATAAATTACATTATATTTATACATTATAATAAAAAGTATTCAACTTTTAATAAAAATTTCATTCTCGTTTTATCTTTTAATTAACATTGAAAAAACTCTGCCGCTTAATTGCGCTTTTATACATTTAAGTATCGTTAATTTTTTTCAAGGATTAATCATGTCAGAAATGCTTATAAAAAGTTTATTAATATTTCTAAAAGCGAGCATTTAATATTGAATTGAATGGAATATAAATTATAGAATAAGTCTCTTTGGTTATTTTATCAGAGATGATTAATGTTGATGATATTCATTAAAAAACTCAAGAGTCTTAAATTAAAATAATGAAATACTGTAAATTATGATTGTAACTTAATTAGCATAAAGACAATACCGTAAATAATTTTTTTTTTTTTTTTTTGACTTTTATTCTTCGCGTATTTACCTGGGAGAAATATCACAGCCTTGTTGCATAAAAGCTCCGAGAGAAAACCACATACTGTTGAGAATACTGAAATCATTGGCCATGCACGGATTTGGTGAATGCAGTGAGGTTTGGTTTTGATGAGGATGTTGGAGACTAGGATCACCCCGGCCGAGTGATGGATCTCCGCCAGAGCTCAATTGAATCAATCGCCATTCATACGGCGAAAACCTGCAGTAAATAGAATGAAATAAAATCAAACAGAATAATATATTTAGTCTGACTTAGTAATACTTATACTACTTGCCTGGATACGATGAAGAGAACAATAGAGACTCCGATGTAGGAAAAAATAACGCAGACCCAAATCTCTTTGCTGAGTGGGTTTAAAAAGCTGAAAACTCCAGGCTTTTGCTTTATTGGTTTTTTTATCATTATACTAATGCCGAGTGACATGAATGGTTTACTGAAATCTATTACACGTTCACGTTCAGACGTAATTGTCATTGGCGCAATTGCTATGTCCGCTTCCTGCAATTAAATCAATTACACTCATTACATTTATCTTTCTATAATTATACCATTTTATTTTTACATGATTTTAAAGTGCCCGAAATTATCCTTGAAATAATGATCAATTTTTTTATCTTTATTATCATTGTTATTAATAATTATGCGGTATAAAAATAATTTTATGTTTCTTAGTTTCTCATTTAATTTTCTACTTATTTTATTTTTTTTTCAATTTCATTATTATTTATATTATTAAGAAAATAAGAAAAATGTCCTATCTCTAAATACATAATTAAGAAATTACCTTGTATCTTGTGAAATATTGAAATTTTTTAAAATATAAGCTCATCCTAATATTACACTCATCGAGACCTTTCATTTGAGTACCCACATGCATTTTTGATATATTTTTCATAAATACATATATATATATATATATATATATATATATATATATATATATATATATATATATATATATATATATATATATATATATATATATATGAAAAATATATCAAAAATGCATGTGGGTACTCAAATGAAAGCTCTTGATGAGTGTAACTTCAGAATGAGTTTATATTTTAAAAAACGTCAATATTTAAGAAAGTACAGTGCAATTTAACAAAATTTGTTATTTAATAAACCAAAATTTTATTTATTTCTAGTCACATATCGACTGCAAGGTTGCTAGTGTACATATAATATCTCAAACTTGTGGAAAAATCAAAGTGAATATGATTTGTTGTAAAAAAAAAATCGCTTTGCTATAAAATAGAATATTAAATCATTTATCGGATTTTTTCTAAAATTTTGTTTATTTAAGAGAAACCGCCGATGAATCTGTAATAGCTGAGACCGCCTCTTAATAGAAGAAACGTCTCATCAGAGCGTGAATATTGATAAATATCCATAGATAGATAAATGAATATATCGTTAGAGTCGAACACAGGGGAAATGGAAGGATGAATAAATAAACAGGTTGAATATTTTATCGATAATCAAAGCGTGTACGATATCTCCCAACAGATATGCTATAGATTAGGTCATGGTGAAGTTTAATTAAATTTCAAAGGGTGGTATTAATATTCGCAGTGGCATATATCGGACCGGGAGCCGTGAGGCGGTGGAGAGTGATAGTTCCCCGGAAATGAGAGGGTGGAAGGGTGTAAGGGCATGCACAAGGCCACCAGTTGTGATAGCTCAAGGGTATGAAGGGGTGCTGGCGTGTGTACGCAGCCAGTTCCAACGTATTTCCAAGTAATTTCATTGAGCCCGAGTTACTCTCTCTCTCTCTCTCTCTCTCTCTCTCTCTCTCTCTCTCTCTCTCTCTCTCTCTCTCTCTCTCTCTCTCTCTCTCTCTCTTCTTCTTCTTCTTCTTCTTCTCTCCCTGACTCTGCTCCGGGTCTCGGCATCGCCATGAATATAATGTCATTATCGATGCACATGCTTTAAATGGAATAGCCAAGGCTCATAAAGTTATTTCGCGAGTGAACAGAGACAAAGTCATATTGACGAGCCAACCAACATTCGCCCCATCATATTCTCTGCGTTGAACTTACACCCCTTTAACTCCTCTTCTCCATTCTCTCCTCCTCCTCCTCCTCCTCCTTCCTGCTTCGTATTCATATTTAACCCTCTGCTCTCTAATACAACTTTACAACATCAACAACTACATTCTATTCCGATCTGATCACGATTCTCTCCACACGCCACTAAATCATTAATATTCTCTCGCCAATTTCACTACCGCGTCCTCCCCAAGTTCTGGAACCACTCGCACTTGTCAATCATTACCTATCACTACCATCTAATCTCATTAATATATGCTACTATGTGACATGATACATTTATGATATTATTATTATCATATATCAGAGAATATGTCAAGTATACTAATAATTCATTCATTACCCTATTCATCAAATTAGCTTCTTGAATTTTTTTTTTTTAATTAATATATTCTTACTGGAACATAGAAATAATAATAATAATTTTGTAAAATGTAATGAATGGATAAATGTTGAAAATTATTACGTACTTTCTTAAATATTGACATTTTTAAAAATATAAGCTCACCCCGATGTTACACTCATCAAGAGCTTTCATTTGAGTACCCACATGCATTTTTGATATATTTTTCATATATACATACATATATATATATATATATATATATATATATATATATATATATATATATATATATATATATATAATATATATATAAATATATGAAAAATTGATGTGGGTACTCAAATGAAAGGTCTTGATAAGTGTAACTTTAAGATGAGCTTATATTTTTAAAAATGTCAATAGTTCACAAGACACAAGGTCATTTCTTAACTATCTAGAGATAGAGCACTTTCGAATGCTGCCTAAATAATCATTCACTAAATTATTTTAAAAAATACTTATAATAAAATCACCTTTCTAATAAGCTCACCGACCATTCCGTCCCAACCACCAGGAGTATCCGGGCTCTCTGTACCATATTTACCGTCTCGAACAATCCTCAGCTCGTCTAAAATTACAATTGATGTAATTTATTTAATAAAAAAATTTCTTAACACAATAAATAAATATCTACATTTGATCCCCAGCTCAGCAGTAATTAAATCCGCGAGATCCTTGCAGTATCCTTCGTATTGATCGTTTCCAATAAGCACTTTCTCGGGATCTGTTTTCTTCAGCATGATGTAGGGCTCCTCCTGAAGAAACAAGAGTAAATAAATTAATGATTAAATTTGAATAGTTGAAAGTTTTAAATATACTTTTTAAAGTCTTTATTATATTTAAAAATATATGTAACTTTAAATTATTCATTTATTCATTAATGCAATAACTTTGTACAGTGTTTTTCTCTTCAGGTAGTTCAAAAAACTGTCGAAAAAACAAGTCTCTAAGATAAGTTAAGTGTAAAATCCACTAAAAAATAAGACTCCGTTTATACCAAAGATCAAAATTATTAATATTTATGAAAATATTTTTATTTTATTTTGAAACTTACCACTATTGTTGTTACAATGTAAGTTTTATTTTTTTCTATTTCTTGAGTTGGTAAACGGACGTATTTAGCGGCTATTGGTTGAAATCCACCCTCGTCTGTCCATTCGGCAACCTTTTAATTATTTTATTAAAATTTTTAAAGTAGAAAATTTGCGGAATTTAAATAAATATTTTTAAAAAAATTGCAATATTTTTTTATTAAATTTTACAAGTCGCATTTTTTAATAAATTTTTTTTTTTTATAATAATTTATTTGTTAAAAAATTTCTAATTAACAAGACAAAAACAAAATAATTTTTTTTTTTAATTTGATTCGATATTAAAAAATTTTAATTATTGTTAAAAATTTATTTTATTAAATTTTTTGAAGTGTTTTCTTAGTAATTTTGTCTGTAAAACTATTTTTAATTTAATTCTGCAAAAAAATGAAATTACCTTCACCATTGCGCTGTTGACAGTCATCTCAACAACATGAAGAGTGTAATTATGCCTCCGGCTGTCATTATTGAATCGAATCTGGCCTGTGAGCCCTTCAATTTCAGCCTGGAATCAACAAAAGAAAGAGAAACCCATAAAAACCTATAAAATAAATTACCCGGCTAAAAAAAAAAAAAAAAAAAAAAAAAAAGAGGAAAAAAAAACAGAGTTGTTTAAAGGGAAATTAAAGAGTAAGACAATCCGCAAGTAGACCGCCGATGCAATATTCGATCGTGAAACAGTGTGAATAGTCAGCCCAGAGTTTCAGTGGTTGCGCTCGATATTGGTCGGACTGAGGGAGTTCAAAGGTGGGACACGTGCTGGATAAGACACGGAATACCATACAGGGAAGTATATACAGCACACACAGGAATGGGAATGGGAGCACATCTGGCGCCCAACGATAATGTCTCGAGTACCCTGTTCCGAGTTGGTTATTTTCAGTGTGTAATAACTTCTCACTACCTAAATTACTTTTAGTTTAGCCATCTGATAAATTTACACATTAATTACTGATAATTATTATTAATTTAATTAATTGTTGTTTATAATAATTCTTGTAAATTTACCTTGCGAAGAAATTTTGATATTTTATCCCCGTGTTCCCACGGTGTGACCCAACCGTTGTTTGTATTGCAGTCCAGCGGTTTAGACACATTCGTGGGCTGCATACTGCTCTGGACTCCAGGACGCTTTGGATTGCTGCGGTCGATTTTTTTCTTCAGGAATTTGTTCAACGCCTCGACGAGAACCAGCACTGCATCGTACATCAGCGCAGCTTGCGCCTGAATGATAAATACAATTACAAATAATAAATCATGTTACAGATGCTGTAAATTTTTTTTTTAAATTAAAATTTTATTACAGAAAAAAAAATATTTTTTTTTAAATTAAAATTTTATTATTGATAAAAAAATTTATTTTATTATGTAATAAATTTTTTATTAAATATTAAATATTAAATAAAGGTAAATAAAATGAAGCACCGAAATAGAATCACGACCAGCTCCAGGTAAGGTCATCGGATCGAGACGGCGCCAGCTATCAAGAAAGTCTTTGACGGGTCGTCGACTTGCGTCTACTATACGGAACCCAGTTATATTAATTGCGCCGTATTCAATTACTTCGCTCTCCCAACGATCGTCCATTATCTGTAATTATAATAAATAAATATTTTCAATTTATTATTATTTCAATTAAATTCGCTTATAATTATAAATTATAACTTGTAAATAAAAATAATAAAGTTATTATATTCAAAATCATGACATTTGGCTGACTAATAAAGTTACACGTAATCACACTCGTGTCTACGAGGAAATAGAATCAACCCTCGAGAACCCCGAGTGAAAATTAAAGATTCGATCCTTGTAATTTGATTTATTACTCTAATATTATTATCTTTGGGTGAAGAAAATTTTTCATAAATATTTATTGAGTGCAAACAAATTTTTGCTTCATTTTGGTCCTTCAGGATGTAATAATAATAATAATAATAATAATAATAATAATAATAATAATAATAATAATAATAATAATAATAATAATAATAATAATAATAATAATAATAATAATAATAATAATAATAATAATAATAATAATAATAATAATAATAATAATAATAATAATAATAATAATAATAATAATAATAATAATAATAATAATAATAATAATAATAATAATAATAATAATAATAATAATAATAATAATAATAATAATAATAATAATAATAATGAAGTCAATAAATAATAAATGGTATCGATAAAAAAAAAAAAGAATAAAAAATTTTATTTTATTAACTTACCAATCCGCTTAGTAAGTAGTGATAGGTTCTTTTACCCAAAGCAATGTCTCTTACATGACTGACTACTATATCCTTGGCCATGTCCGTCGGACAATCGAGAACGATATACTTGTAACTCCATCTGTAAGTTATTTATGTTAATACTTTTTCATTTTAAATAAACATCATAAGGATAATTAAATTAAAAAAAGATTTTTGAACTTTAAATTAAAATTCCAAGGAAAGGAAACAGGATAAAAAAATTTAGAAGAATGTTTTTGATAGGAAATTAAATTCTGCATAAAAAAGATCTGATAAAATTTTTTCGTATTTTTAATATTTGATTCATAATTTTAAATTGTAATTTAAACCTTCAAAATTTGAAAAATGAAATTATTTTTTTTATTTATAAATTATAATTTAAAAAAATATAATAACAAATATTTGGTAATTATTCCGACGAAGTAATCAGCGGAAGATCTGTAGCTGATTGAGTGTAAAGTGTTAAAGGGCTTGAGACGAATAAACGTTAATGTCTTCTCAACTAGAAATTTAGGTGCGATCAAATGCTCAGAAAGCTTACATCCATAGTGACTATACTGGGTATACGGGACGGGTACTTATACTTATACACGTGTATAAAGAGATTCTGAGCTGGAGATATACAGATTGCATTACCCTCACTTCGGTTATCATCTCTTTCCCTCTAGCTTACACTTACGACCCGACAGCTCGTAACTCAATGGCAGCTCTAAACTCCGCTAACGTTAACTGCACATACCAATTGCCAGCAGCCATTATCATTATTATAACATACTTTACTGGTTTTAATTAATTTTTTGTCACTCGTTTCATTGTCATAAAATTTTATAAACTCTGAACTCTCGACTGTGAATAAAACAAGGATGTCTGAAATTAAACACAGTGGAGAGTAAACAGATGGTACAGCACAGCAAATACCGGACTTTGAGACCCGAACGCATCACGACAATTAAATATTAATTATCTCTTCTCATTTCCTATTCTCTGTCATGGCAGAGTGTCCTCATATTTCGACCGGCAGTAAGCCATTTTAAACAAAACATCATTTTATAAACTATTAAATTTAATTCACTATTTCGATATTTTATTTTAGAATTATAAAGTGTTTTGCATAAAGACAAGCTTACCCAAAAGACAATTAGTGTAATTACTCTCCCTTGATTCTCTCATAACCGTGTAAAGTTAATTTGACTAGTCGAAAGTCTGTTGCTTCTCGGGTAACTAAGGCGCTTCGAAACAGCTCAAGAAATAACAGCTAACCTGTGACCGATGTTGCGGCGATTATTGTGGCTTTACAAACTTTACTCTCAAACAGCTCTACATTTGTACTACTCGTATACATTATTCACATCAATTAACATCCTTACATATTAATTAAATTATTTTGTTAATTACACACCGATTCAACTCTTCTAAATTTCTCAGAAAGTCAATCGCGTCAGACATGTTCTGGATTCGCTTTACTGTTTCTACTTGGAAGGATTCGTTGCCTGGTCTCAGTCCCTGGTAAATTTGCTGGAGTCTCAGCAATCCTGAAAAGAACAGAAAAAATTATATGATTAAAATTATGAATAAAAATATTTTTGTTTAGTGATTTTTTAAATAAATTTAAAAAATATCATTGCTACCACAGGATTAATTATTAAATAATTATTTTAACTATTTAAAACTCTTCCAAAAATTTACAGAAAAAATTGACCACCCAAAAAATTTATGAAATTATAAAAAGACTATTTTGACGAATATTTTTTTGATAGTATTAAATTTCACTGCAGAATTTCATTTTATAATAAAAATAGACCCATTACAAAATTATGCTTATTTTTTTAATTTTATATATGAACTAGCTGTTACCCGCCTGCTCCGCTGGGCACTTTATAGAATTGTATTTTTAAATTTAAACTGTAAATTTAATTAGAGTATTGCTTTGACTTGCACAGATTCCAAATTCCATCGAATTGGAATGTACCTTTTATCCATGTGATTATTCTAGCTAATATTCATTGTAACAATAAATAATTAACGTATAATCAAATTCACTTGTACAAAAAAAAATGTGAAATTATTATATGATATTTATAATTTTATGTGAAAAAGAGTGAAATTATAATTTATTTAAAACTACATTAAAAAAAAAAAAATTTTAGCGAAATTAAAATCTTGAACCAATTAAATACTTTTGAAGAGCTTCATCGTCTTGATTAAAGTAAGAAAATTTTATTAAAGAATTTTTCATCTTGATTAAATTTAATGAAACTCTTCAAAATAATTTCTTGGTTCAAAAATTTTTATTCTTGATTAAAGTTAATTTTTTTTTTTCAGTACATTCTGATAAATAAACCATATAAAAAAATTTTCCTTATTTTTTTAATTATAAAAGCTAAAATAAATAAATTGGTATCTTTCTCCAGTCGTTTATTTCGATTAATCATTGACGATAATTAATTTAAGAATACAAATGGGAATAAAATTAATATAAAAGCGAGAGGCGATCTGTAAATGAATTATTATCGCGGTAGCGACATGACGAGCTGTGCAGAAGGATGCAGAGTATACGTCGACATAAACTTAACGAAGATGCATGCACAGACGGCAGACGGGCTGACGTGAATATGTTTGATGTCTCGTCCGGCCTCCTACTCCGGTCTAGTGTATATATAATCGTAGGTGTACTACCAGTCCTCCTCTAGCCCTCATATTGTCCGACTCACATCATCACTTTCGTTTACATCCAATCAATAGACGTTCTCATTCACACGCGGCGGCAAATAAACCTCGACTTTGTTTATTTAAAAAACTATTTATCATAAATTTTCGTTATCAAAATATCATATCACTTTAATCGATAATTCAGTCGCGCAATAAGATAACTGATATTTATTTTATATTGTGCATTTGACGTCACTCATTCGTAAGACAACTTAATTCCAGTTTAATAAGGTACTTTGCGGAGGATAAAAAATCAATATGTATAAAAGGACTCGTAGATTGCAACGAGCAAATAAATAAAAATAAGATTCTCGGAATAGTCTCGATACTTTACCCATGTTTTACTTTGACGACTTTAAAACAAATGCCGTACGGAAGTTTAACAAGAATAAAGTATAAGAAGAAGGAGGAGAAGGAGTAGAAGAACATTGGAGAGAACAAGTCTCAAAACATAATTAATTAAAACTTAAAACTTTATTACAACTTGTTCCTACAATACATTGCTCCATACAACTTTGTATATATATGTATATATATATATATATATATATATATATATATATATATATATATATATATATATATATATATATATATATATATATATATATATATATATATATCTATATAAATATATATAGAGGTTTAGGTATAATATAACAAGTCTTTTGATACCTACTTTACTTTAATCTCTACCATATTTTTTGAATGTCATTTATGGTACGCAAATAAATACTTTAGTTTCTATACAAAAAAAAAAAAAAAAAAAAAAAAATTCAATTAGTAAACCAAACTAAAAAGTAAATAAAAAAATTTCGAATATGTTCGATAAAAAAAGCATTTACTAATTAAAAGCATTTAGTTTTTTGTGAAAAAAAAAGCTTGATAAAATTATAAACATTCAGAGAAAAAATTTATTTTAAAAAAAATTGGCATTGTTGTGAAAAAAAAATTTATTTGTTGGAAATTTTCAATTTTATTTTTTAACTGAAGATATAAAAATTTTTCTCACAGTAATTTTCTATTTTTTTTTATTTAAAAAAAAAAAAAAATTTAGATGAACAATTTGCAAATTTTCAATCAAAAATTTTTTTACAACAAATTATTTTCTGATTACATTATTTAGATTTTGTTTATTTTATTTTATTTAATTAATATAGAAGCTGGAGAATGTATTCAATTGTTGAAATAAATATTAGGCCATCAGCGATTAATTTAACCATAAAATCCTAAAGATTATAAAGTTATTTATTTCAATAATGAACAGAGAAAAAAAATTGAAATTAGTTTATTATTCTGTTAGTGATGCTCGCGTAAGCGTAACTTTGGACTCTTGTTAACCCGGGGATCAGTTTATCATTCGGTAGAAAAAGAAATAAGAAGAAATGGAAAAAATAATGTTGCTCGAGGGATAGAATAGTCTGCTCGTGGGTTACACGCCAGGACCAAATAAAATGTAACTAAAATACAGTACACCGGAGCCAGACGTCACACAACTTAAATTAACAAACGTGATGTCTTTCTAACTGACAACCTTCTGCTGTCTACTTAAACAAGATCTGTTTTGTTACATGGAACTCTTTCTTATATTGTTCTTTTTTTTTTGTTACTTAAATTTTTGTTGGATTCAACGGAATATTTATTTATCTAGGTACTATTAATCAAAGTTATAAAAAGTTGAAATGTCAGAGATTAAGTGAAAAATGAAAAAATTCATTTTATTTATTGTTAATAAATTTTTTTTTTTAAATTAGGTCATTTGATAAATTTCTATTGACAGATTTTTTAACAAATAAATTATTGTATAAAGAATTTATTAATAAATCCTGCTTGTAGAAATTTTAAAAAATTTGATGGAAATTTTTTTTTAAACTAAAAAAATTTTTTATTTTCTGAGCGGGAATTTCAAAAATAATTTTTTAAAAAATCGCTTCTTAGCTGTATTAAATAAAAAAAAAAATTTCTAAAAGGATTTTCACATAGCAATATTTCAACGGGAAAAATTTTAATCTATAAAATAATCATGTGTAAAAATGAGTAAGCGATAGCCCGTAAAAAATCAACACCAGCGAGTAAATAAGCAATATAAACTACAGCTCCTGTCCAATGAACCTTAATTTCCTGATTTAAAGCCCCTGTATCTTAACAATTTTCACGAAAAGTTATAAATAAGGTCGAGTATAGCTCGCGGGCCCTATCTTATATTTTCGGTTGGTTTTAGTCTTTACTTATCGACAAGCTCCACATCTACACACTTTTCTGAAAGTTTCTCAGCGTGGATATTTATAGGAACCGTATAAGGATGAGGATCTAAAAAAAGAAGAAATAAAGCACCAAGAGGAAAGTAAAGAATCTTGGGATCTACTCTATCTCATACCCGAACAAATATAAATATACAGGGAAGAGTGGACGAGAATTTCATCGGTATTGGAAGTCCCGCCGGGCCATGGAAAATATTCTAGAATCTAGAACGAACTTTGTTTCTGCAAGCCCACAGCAGTAGTGTTAGTGTTAGTATTGGTGGGTACTTTTATCCCTGGAGATTGCCGCAAGGCGTTACACTCGTTACACTTTTATTTTTCTTCCTTGTTTAGGGGTTTCTGCTTTCTGGATCAGTCCTTTGAAAGCTATCGAAATGGCGAATTAATTGAATTAATAAAGTTTATTTACTATTCAGGGACTTGTCAAGTGAAATAGCATGTACCATTATGTGCTTGGTGATCGGATTTTCCATCAAACGGAGTCGTGTTAACTAAACCGTCTTTGTGAAGCGGGAGTAGATATAAGCGACAGAGGGCAAAGATTCCAGGTATGTCAGGACCGTAAAGACTAGACGACAAATATATCGCCAAATACGTCTGTTTAACCTCAAGACGCTAAGACACTGCGTCTAGTCTTCTTCCCCTATGTCCTCTTGATTGTCTAAGAATATGTGGAGTTAGACTGGTACAAGTAATAGTTATAGTAATAGTCACAGCAGTGAGTTGAAGGTTCAGGTTGAGGGCTGTGCAATTAAGACTACCAGACTAGCTAACTCCTGTCCCAGAATTGGAGGAATACCAGCAAAGCTGCTTGCGGTTTCTACCCTTATGTGTGTCTTGAATTTCTCCACTCAGGGAATCACTGCTAGGCACCTAGATAAGGCAACTCTTCAAATCCATACGTATATGCCTTCCACCTTTGGGGTTGGATAATTGTACCGTCGGGATATTTCAAGTTATTTCACTTGATAATTGCGATTTATCATTCATTATTTAGAAAAAAAAAAAAATAATAATAATAATGTTAGTTTATATTAAAAAAAAAAAAAAAAATATTCATTAAAATTTGTTCTTTTGATTTATAATAACATAAAAAATTCAGTTTTCTAATAATTTATTTTATAGAAAAATTCCGCACTTTAATTCAAACATTTATCATTTTTTTTTTTTTTTTTTCATTTAATAAAATATCAATTTTAAATAACAGCAAATGAAATTGTTAATTAACTTACGTCGCATTATTAATTCAAAATTATATTCAGTTTGTTAAAAATAATCCAAATGAAATTGCTCAATAGATTATTTTGAATGACCCAGTAATAATTAAATTATTGATCATATCATTTTCAATTAACAATACAAAATAAGTGAATTATGTGATAATTGTGAGATAGGAGTTGAATTAAAAATGAAAAAAAAAAAAAAAAAAAAAAAAAACGCAACATGAAATGTTAAATAATTTAAAAACTAACAAAAAGTACTTTTTTTTTTTATTATATCTCTTGTAAATATTTAAAATTTAAGCGACAGTAATGGTTTATCGACGCTATAATAAATAACATAAAAAATATTCAATACTCTCCAGAATTTAGTGGCACTGGAGAAATAAACATGTCTACATATGACTTTTATGTAGAAATTCGATGAAAAATAAATTTTCAGGATTCTTGGTAGCATTATTGAAAATTTATCGAAAATATTCGACATGAATTTCCGATACAAGGTTGAGTATTTTTATTCGAAAAAAATTATTGTCTAGATCGTGGATTATTAAAAAAAAAAAAAATATACTAGTATATTGTAAAATATAAAACTTAACTAATAATATAAATGAGATAATTTAATCAGTGGATTGGTGGTTACGATTCTGTAATGGGAGCGGGGAGGAGGAAGGGGAGTAAATTCAAATACAGAAGCAGAAGAGTAAAGCAGTGCCGGTGCATGGATAGAACAGCAATAGCATCAAACTCGTTTACATGACTGATAAATTTTCGAATCACTTGGCTCATTCATGACAACGTACTACCGGATTTCTATTCCAGCAATGTCGAACCCGAACATTTGCATGAATTAACGAGAAACGAGATAAAGACAGAGACAACTACCAAGCAGATGTATGTAGAGACTAGACGTCTCTCTGCGAGGTTTATGTACATATAGACACATTGACGACACATACACACATACACAAGCGTTGTGTCATGGAGATCCACCTAATGCAATTCGGAATTGCACTCCGAGGGCGTTTCCCTTTGACCTCGGTTATATTTTATTAAATCCTCTTTTTTAGTTTTTCATTAAATGCCCGCGTAATTACCGTGTGCTTATCCAATTACAACCTGTGATTCCCGGTTAATTTATACACCGATACCACCCTGGTTTATTTTATTTTATTTTCCGAATTAGTGTTACGACTTTTCAATATTTATTCAGGACATTATACTGGTGAAAAAGATTTTTTTAACACGTTTTTATGAGCTTGGCTTCCAGCTATTTATTTTTCAATGTTATAAAATTTTTTAAAATTATTTTCACTAATTAAAATAAAATAATTAATAAATTTTTCTAATCAAGATTAATCAGGAGAGTCGAAAAAAAAAATTTTTATTTTATTACTTAATTTCTGAAAATTAAATCTCTGCCAGCGAGAAAATTTTGCGACCATGCGCCACCTGTCGGAATTTTTCGGAACTAATTTTTTCAAAAATTATTTATGGGCATAAATGAACATATCAGACTATTTATGGACATTTTTCGACACATTAGGACATAAAAAACATTATAAATGGACTTGTAAGACATTTATAATATTATCAAGCTTTCCACAATTTTTTTACAATCATATTAATTCTTCAAAATTATTTTCTTTTAGTTGAGTTTGTTATTAACCCATTTTTTCAACTTTTCCAAACAATAATCCATTTAAATAAACAATAAACTTACTCTTATAATACTATTGTTTGTTCTCAGACATAAATTTCATCTGGCTTACGGATTATTTTTACAATCTACTTTAAAGTTGTACTAGAAATTTATTTTATATCGTCTTCAATAAGAAATAAGTTTCCTCAGAATCCACGGGTGGAACGGCGTAATATTAAATTGAGGATGAAGACGAAATAGAAGACAAGAAGAAAGATTGAGGTTCAAGCAATAGTAGTAGTAAGTTGTATAAGCATTAGTGGACGATTTCTCATCGTTTTAATAATAATTTCACCAGAATGACGGTCCGTCGACTTATGAATATAACGAGAATAATTTAACGACCAATCCAACCAAGACATTGTCATCATACCAAATTATTATTATACCCATTATATTCGCTCGCTTGAATTGACAGTTCTACTTCTTCTCTCTTTGCTTATATACGAGGTTTTATTTTCTTAATTTTTATTTCATTGCCTCATTATTTCGATTAATTCTAATTTTCATTTCCATTCAAATGCTCTTTTATTTAAAGTCTATTTCACCGGAAATTTGAATAAAATTTTCATTGCTGTTTATTATTTTTATAACAAAACTCAGAGGCATGAAAATTTTATTTAATGGCTTATTTATGGTGATTTTGGAGGTAAATATTGAAAACCTCACAAGGTTTTAGAGTTTAAACTAAAATCTCTCCTCGGCTAAAGTGTCTACAGTAGAAGCTAGACATTTGTCTGGTCGTTATGCCCGTATATTGCTTACGGCAGTGATACGACCCGTTTTATAGTTTTTCTGCATTTTAAATCCGCAAGAACGGAAAAATTCGTTCAAAATAAAAAATAAAAAGTAAAAAAAAAATTAATAATGAATTAAAGAAAAAAAAAGTTGAGATTATTTGAATGACAATGCAATGGTTTATGATCATAATATTTATCTTCGTAATCCTTGACGTCATTCATAGAGGATTCTTTATTGCTTATAGAATAATATTTATAATTAAAAAAATAATAACAGTCAAGAGAAAAAAATAAATAAATAAAATTATGAGGATGATGACAGCGAGTAAATTTACAACGAATGGAGAAAAAAAGAGAAAGAGAGTGGAATCATAGAGCGTGAAGGTAAAATAAAATAAGTGTACTTTCAAAACCAATGGCAGGTGTGTGCAAATGACAGATACAATTTTCATAAATTCAAATGCTCTTTTCTCTCGTCCTCTAGTAATATTTCCAGATGTTTTTATATATTTCATATAAATATCTGCGTTGAGTGTTTTCATTCCACGCGTATGTTGCTATTTTCGTTATTGCTGATGAGAATACATTTTAGTGTCAAAACAATGTTTTGTTTAATGGAAAATTATTATCTGTTTATTTCAGTGAAAAATGGACAGAAATTTGTTTATTCACTTTTTTGGAAGGTTACAAAAAATATTTGATTAGAATTTAAAGGAGAGTTTGAAAGTTATTGATGAATTAAAATTGCAGTTGAGAGAAATCAGCTGACTTGAGGCCGCCATATTGATTTTTGTGACGTAGAAGTCGAAAAGGAAGTCGATAAGTAAGAAATCGGCATTTTACTTTTTAAAATAATTTAAACTTCTATTGAAAGATTACAACCGTAATTAAATGATAAATGAAAATAAATGAGTAAAGTTTATTAAAAGAGTGAATAGTACAATAGTCATAAGATCAATTAACAGTGAAGATAAGCAAGTAGTAGACTTGAGATTGAAACCAAGTGTCTGTAGATAAGGAAGTAGTTGCCATTTGAAATTGCTTGGTGCATTAGTTTCAGCCGTAGTTGAGTGTACAGGTACACATATAACTTCGGGGCTCGGGATACATCTCATCAAGATAATGCACGGTTAAGTAGCACCGATGTGTAAATGTAAATACATGTCCTATATGTATATGTATATGTATTTATATATATATATATATATATATATATATATATATATATATATATATATATATCAATCTTGAGGTTTTGGCAAGTGTAAGATAACCTACCGAGGATATTATGCACGATACCTAGTTCTCAACGTACGTTGAAAGGTACAACACACGACACACGACATAGGACATGCGACATACACGAACAGAGCATCACTCTGTCCCCCTTTGTCCTGGCTGATGATGCCGTGTGTACACCCAACTTGTCACTACAGATGGCACTCCTGAGATTACTCCTCTATAATGTGTTACATCATTATTATAATTACGATTCTTGTAATTATTATTGATTAAGATTTTTCGTTTTTTCATCAATGCGCACTTTTATATTTTATAAAAAGCATTGAAAAAAAATTTTTAATGTCTAATTTTACATTGCGGGTGAAATTTCGGACATTTGAGAAAGTTTTTTAAAGCTTGATAAAAAAAAATCCATGGATAATTTTTTTTCATATTTTATGAATATATAAAAAAAATTTCTCGATAAAAAAATCAAAAATTACAGAAAAGCAAAGTAAAGGGTTTGAAAAAAATTTTTTTAGTCATTGTAAATAAAAAAAAAAAAATTATTTTTAATCAATAATGATGTCGTGACACGCCCTGACTCAGATAAGGTAAAGAAAATTATTTTTTGCAAGATGGAAAATATTTGAAAAATAAATTTTTAATTAAAAATTTTTGTATATTTTTTTAACCTTATTTTCAAGGCGAAATTTCTTGAAAATAATAAAATAATAAAAAGTAAGTTACCCTAGAATAGCTTTTGATCTGAAAATTATTGTCACACCTGAAATGTATATAAAAACACTTGAAGTAGTGTTTCTTGGCAAATAATTCGAAAAAATATTGCATTATATGATTCGAGAGTATGTAGGAGTATTACTGTTGAAGCGAGAGCTGAATAGAATACATTTGCATGGTGAAGTAGCTCGCTGATCAAATATATAGAGGAATGTCAATTGGATTTCAAGATCCATGGATTCTGCTCAATAGTAGTGACGCATACATGCATCTCCAGTCAACTCAGTTTCTCTAGACTAGTAGATGTAAATACATACCTTCACTAGTCTGTATACTTCCAAATGTACATATATATATATATATTTAATACAAGATGATTCTCCTCCTATCCTACTCGAGAAAATGTATTCAATTACATCTAGAATTTCGCTCGAGATACTAAAGAACCGGCGATAAACTAATGCCCTACTTTCGCTTTATTAAACTAACTATCATAAAATTAGTTATAACCTGCGAAATAATTCGCTTTAATGAACAATTGTTTATTAAGATCAACATTTGTAAAAATATTTGTATAAAACGGTACAAAATAATCAGTATGAATGTAATAACAGGTGAGTTAGTTCGTCGACTTTACGCTTGTTAGATTTATTTTGTTGACAGATTCAAAACTTTGTTGATGTCTTCCTCTGGATAAATTTTTTTTCACAAAATCTCCGGTCAGCGCGAGTTGGATCTCTTCTAGAGTCATTCCTTCAGTCTCCAGCACAAATATGTACATCAGGATCCACAGTATGATAGTTATGACTGTGAGCGCCCAGAATGCCACGTGTGTTCCGTAATCGTCGTGTAAAATCTAATTTAAAGTTAAATAAATGAATAATTTTTGTGAAAATAATTTTTATTGAAATATTTAAAATAAATTAGTAATATGTAAAATTTGTGCACGTATTTTAAATATTATTCATTTATTTCGTAATATATTTTATAAAAATTTTTTTCACGTAAAAAAAAAAAAAAATAAAAATAAATAAAAATACCTGATAAAGTTTAATAATTCCAGTTGTCGTGACAGCGTAATAAATGGACGAGCAAATACCGGCAGTGACTTTAAAATCAAAGGTGAACAATTCCCCCAAGTAAGCCAGGGGCATTGGATTAAACGCGAGCCCATAAATAATAACATACAAGACCACAAACACCGTGGGTATCCAATTAACAGCCTTGACATCGTATCCAAAGTCAATAAGTGTGAAAAAGGTGGCTATTGTTCCGAGACAAAGTACTGCGACTGGGGCAGTTAATAAAAGTAATCTTCGCTTTCCAGTGGTTCTGACAAGTGAAACACAGGCTATTCCCGCCAAAACAATAGCAACCCCCGTGGTTATTATCCCCAAATTAGTTCCAAAATGAAAGCCAGCCTCCTCGGATATGTATGATTGATAAGTCATTATCGCGCCTGCCCCAGTTAGCGACAGCACGCTCGCTAATATCAGCATGATCAGCGCAGCCCTTTTGTTAGCCGGAGACCGCATTGCCTTGATAAGAGAGCTGAAAAATCCCATCGTTTTGACGTCTTCCTCAGTTTTGACAATCCGCTTCACTTCTTCGAGCTCCAGTTCGACATTTTGCTTCCCCAGGGACCACTGCAGCGTTTTTTCAGCGCAAGTCAGCCTGTTTTTCCGGGTTAAATAGACCGAGCTCTCCGGCAGCCAGACGAAAGTGACGATAAAGAGGACCGGAAGCGCCAGGCACATCATCGCCATGGCAAATCTCGTAACGTAAAGCCCGATTGTGTAGATAAAAAGGATCCCCATGTTTATCAACACGGACTGCAATGTTCCTAGTGGGCCGCGAGTTCTTTTACTGCTAATTTCCCCGATGTACATCGGCATCACTGAATAAGTCATCCCGCATCCAATTCCCGCAAGCAAACGCGCGCAATAGAGAGTCGTGTGTGTGTTTGCTAACCCGATCGCTATCCAACTGAATATTTTGGGAACCGCCGCTGACAGCAGAGTCCATTTCCGTCCGAAACGATCCATAAGGAATATTGGAGATAGTGCTCCCAAACTGACGCCTAGGTACAGCAAATTGATCAAAAGGACTTCTTGATTAGATGTCAAAGTCACTGGGTCTTCGGTTCCAAATTTTGGAAGCGTTACTGTTGGCCATCCTTCGTGCAGTCCGCAATCAATAATTAGCAGGTTACCTGACAAACGGTTTAGACTTTTGTAGTCAGTTATTCTCTTGGAGGATTATTTATTTTTTTTTTTTTAATTGTAACTTACAAACCAGGCCGATTATGATCTGGTGGAATATTTCCTGGTCCATAGTTTATTATTAAGTGACTAAAATTAGGGCTGAAAAATTAATGTAAAAAAAATTTTATAAAGATTCGCGGAAAAATTTTTTGATTAAATTTTTGGCTTGATATGTTCATATATAATTTTTTATATCTCAATAGATGGCCTGATATGGTCTCATATGCTCATTTATAATTTTTTGACAAAATTTAGTCTTAAAAATTCCCGACAGATGGCGTATGATTGCTTAATCTTCTCTTTATAAGAGAGTTAAGTTTCAGAAGTTAAGTTTTAAAATAAAAATTATTTTTAAGACTTTTTTATAGTGCAAATTAAAAAAAAAAAAACTTAATTAAGATGGTCATATATCAAAATTGACCTTATCAAAAAATTATTTGACGGGGAATGTATTCGGTGGGTGATAATGCGGATATATGGTACCACGTATGAATGACGTTGAATTGAAGGGATAGTTACAAGATTCCTGAGGACATATCTCGGTCAGAATGGGGTTGAGATGGTACATAACACAACTCTATCCTTCACGCATGACCAGAGTACAAATGTTCGGATGTTCGAATGTACTGAGGGTCTTGTGTAACGCGAATAGCCCGGCCTAGAGGTTGTTACACATTGCGAACTGCGAGACCCCAATCCGAGAATCAAAGAGCACAGACAAAGACATAGAAATTAGAGATAGTGGAGCCTACAGGTCGTAGAGCAGTAGCACTAACAGTAGCAGTAGTTGGAGTGTATATCTAGGTGGCCAGTGGACTATGGAACTACTACTGCGAGTTCAGTTCCCACGGCGACAGTTATGGCGAGGATAATACAATGTATGTGGTATTAGCGTGTCGTACGACCTAGAATTGTAGTTGGGGGACAACCAGAGACAACCAGGGACAACGCAGTAGTGAGTTGAGTGACTTAACTTGAATTTACGACGTGACCAATGACAGAACTACGTTACGGTTTAATGCTCTCCGTCTATCAACGGCTTACTTCTATCTGTGTCTATCTATATCTATTTATATACACGTACGTGAATTCGCGAATTACTATTGTAAGAGGTGGCCTGTGATACATCTAATTTAGACTCGCTTTTTATCTTGGAGAACAATTTCATTGAATATTCAAGGTCCGGACGATATTTGTTTTTTTATTTAGATAAATTGTGAAAATTTCATATATGGCCATATCTGGCCTAAAATTGATAGGTATGGCTATATATGACCACAAGAGTTATATTTGAGCATATATATGATCATATGTGGTTATATTAAGCTATTTTTAAATATCAGAATGAAAAAAAAAATTTAATTTTACTTTATAATTTAACATCTCAAACTTAACTCTCTTGTAGTGAGATAATTAAGCCGTCAAACGCCATCTATCGGAGAATTTTCAAACTACTTTTAATAAAAAAAATTACAAATGAATATGTATGACCAAATCAGGCTTAATATGATTATTTCAGACGAAATCAAAAAATTTCTTCACAGATTGCTTTATTTTAAGAACAAACAATTTTTAAGTAGTTTCTATTTTCCACGATCTACGGTCTTAATCTAAAGTGTATCAACAGATAGTTGGATCGATCAATGTCAAACTGTTTAAAAGTTATTGCAATAGTTGTTAGAGTGGCTTGATAATCAAACGATACCTCTTTCAAATGTGTAAGTTGCTGGTACTACTACTACTATCAGACTATCACTGTGCAAAGTTAGCCTCGACTAAAATCCCCCGATTCAATGTTTTGAGGTGATGGTAGTATACTGAGTACTGGGAGGAATTTAGCGGTGAAGGAGAGGAATGAGGATAAGGACGATAGAGAAGTCTCAGACTGAATAAGTGAGAGAAGTAGATCCGCTGAGGACTGATAAAGAACGGAGATGTGGGTACAGTGCTCTATATACTATATCTGTAGAGGAAGAGGCCAATTCACGGCTAGGCAGTCGACTTCTGTACAGTGATCGTGCTTTCTCGTTCGAAATACTAATTAAGCAAAAAGTAAAATCGGTACGTAGTACGTGCCGCAAGCTCACCATTTCCTATATTCTACTACTACTACTACTACGGCTACTACTTCTCTTTATCCCACTCATTCCTGGTTTACTTATTTTCTGTCTTTGTCTCCGTCTCGGTCTCGGTCTCGATCTCCCAGAATACTTGTACTTGGCTCGGTGTTTCTACAGCCCGGAGCGTTACTGGAAATTGACCCTCGTCGCTGGCATCTCGCGAATAGATAGAGTTTTCCCGGGACCCCGAGACCCGGCTACCAACCAGGGAACAAGGATGATCGCTAATTATAAGCTAAGCTACGGTCTTAATTGTACTGTATCGTTATCTACTGCTTATAATCCAACTTATTCATTAATTTATACTTATACTTATCTTCGTGTACACGGAAAAACTAGTTGGCTATGAAAGTATTGTTAAATAACGATTTCATTTTTTTTATTTTTTTATTTAATATTTTACGTTATTTATTGATTGATCATTTTTTGTAAATAGAATTTTTTGAAGCGTTTAATTCCTTTTTTTTTTTTTTAAATAAATTATTCATATCTTTTAAAAAATGTCCAAACAAAAAAATTTTATAAAATGGACAATTTAAATTTATTAATTTTTTGTCAAAAAAATATTTTCTTCTATAATGTTCAAACAAACGAACAGTTTTACTTCAATTAAATAAAAACTACTTGATTAATTCTAAAAATTCTAATATCAAGAAAATTATTATGAAATTTTATAATTATTTTAACAATATTCGAATCACAAAAGAAAAAAATAATTTCCGTGTATTACTCTTAAGTAATTTAAGATATAATAATAATAAATAATAATTGAGCAATAGAATAAATTATAAGCGTCTAATAGTTATTATAAAACATTAATCGAAAGATCTCATCAAGTAAATAAAAGTAAATAAAATTAGAAATTTATTTATTCTTGATAATATCAGGACTAATTGCCTTCAATTATGATAAAAATTGATGTTGTATGTTTATATTATTTTTTAAATGATACTTTTAACATTCTGTCTGTATTATTTTAATATAATAATGAGTTAGTATGTAATTGATAAAGAGAAAATAATAATTACTATAATTTATCCAAAAACAGAAATCTTCAGCCAAAAAATTTTTTTGTTTGGACAATAATTATTTCTTATATATTATATTTTATATCTCTTAGATAACCATGAATTTAGTTCGATTAATTCCCAACAGTTCACCTTCACTCGTTAACCTTCAGTACCCATAACTATCGATTATTCTCTTAATAAATATATGTATTATATAAATAACTCGAGTATACTCGCTCTTAATCTTTTTATTTCTTTCAAGATAACACCACGGGTCATTTACAACGATAATTACTCGCGATATTGATACTGCACTAGATTTATGATTTAATCACCGTTAACGGTCATTATCTTTCTGTGCTAAAACGATAAAAGAAATGCAAAAGTTAATTAAATTTCTTCTCTACGCATTATCAAATTACATGTACAATTATTGTCATAATTATTATTTTTATTATTATTATTACTCTAGTATGTGTATATAATTTCCATATTAATTATATCGCGAGTCAATAATGCGCGTCAAAGTGTTTGTACATCAAAGTCATATTGACAAACAGTCTATTATTTAAACGAGAATTAGATAATAATACACAGAAAAAAAAAAATAACTTGGTTCAAGTAAATATTTTTCCTCGAAATTTCAGTCTTGCTTCAAAAGATGAAGATAATGCCGACTTATTTTGAGAATAACACGTTTTTTTCAATCAGATTTTTATTGTACTAGCTTCAAAAAAACATCTATAGATTTTTTAATTTATAACCAGTAAAGTTCTACAATAATATCAAATCCTGATTATTAAATTAAATACATTTTTTTATTTATAAATATTTTTGTTTACAAATATTAGAGATTACACGCAGCTATAATTATACACTGTTGAATATTTTCCTTGTAGATAATAATTTTTCTGCGATCATGTCAGGATCATTTTATTTAATAAACAATTTTCCAATTATAAAAAACTAGTTATTGTTTAAAATCTTTAATATTTTATGACTAAATTATCAGCGACAGACAATTTTAAGTTATCTAGTAAATAAAAATCTTCAATTTCATACTTTCGTCGGATAAATCTCTGCACCTAGTAGTTATTAATTATATTGGATTTTATTCTAATAAAAATTGTATTTATTTATGCATTACAATAATAATTAAACGCAAAGACGGTCTTCTGATGCAAAGAATAAAAACTTAAAACTAACCGAAAAAAAAATGACAAGTGTCATCAGTAATACGGATATTGTTCGCTGACGCGCCATCTGGTGTTTAAATTTAAATTTGTCCCAAGAAAATACGTTTGTTGGTTTGAAAATTAAATTATATCAAATTAAAAAAATACTTTTGAACCGAGCATAAACAAATTTTGAATAAAAAATTTAAAAATTAAAAAGAAAAATTCTTGAAGCAATAAAATCGGCTTCTTAAAAATTTTTTTAGTTCGAGAATATTTTTCTTGAATGAAGTTACTTTTATTTTCTGTGTAAAATTCTGAATTATTTTTACTTAATTCAATTTTAGGTAAATTTAGTGTTTTTTTTTTTCCTTTTCTCCGAACAGAACCACATACGTTCAGTGATAGTTTGAAAGTTCGGAACGTACGTCAAGAACAAACCAAACTTTGTTGAAAACAAACACGACTATTCCATTTAAGAAACTTTAGCAAAAATAAAAGTTGAAAAAATAAAAAAAAAAAAAAAACTAACTGTTCAATTGAATGACAGCTAATGCCAACTGATTTTAATTTAGAGTTTTTTTTTTTTTCAGCAATCACTCAATACTTTACCCCACTTAATCATATATTAATTATTTAAAAATAAATAATTTTAACAACTATTGTTATTGCTTATTGTTTACCGCTCATTGTTTATTTCTTGCTCTATTGTAAATAAAGCATAAATTAACTATTGTGGAAAATTTTCTTACATAAGAGTTAATGTTCCGTTTATCTAAACAATAAATTACCTTCATAATAAAAATCATCACGAATTTTCACTGTCAATTTTCGGAACGCAATCTAAGCGGGTAATTATTTTATAATTAAAAAAATTAAATTGAATTTTTGTTATTAAATCATTGTTATTATTTATTTATTTATTTATTTAACTAGAAGGCTAAGTGAATGTCACTAGCGCTAGAGTCAAGTACAATTCACGACTAGGATGCACGAGAACACTGAAACTGACATAGACAAAAGTGAAGGAAATTTTATTCATCCCCCCACTCAAACTTAATATGTTTTTTCCCACTTAATATTTCTCGAACAAACTCATTAAATGTCAATGATAACGTAACATTTGTAAGGCTTTGTACATTGTGTAGTATTTTTCGTTATTGCCTTTTTATTACTCGACTCGTTGGCGCATGTACTTATATATATATATGTAAACGTTTAAAAATTTAAACACAATAAAGTAGAAACGTCATAAATTTAAAATTAGCCAATCAACTCATATAAGCCAGTGAAAATAAATAACTTACGTGAACTAAAATTGAATTTTTTGTTGACCGAATGAATGGAAAAAAAAAACGAAACATTTATCATTTTTAATTACCAATTTTTTTTTTTTTTTTTTTGTTATCAGTAACTTCATTTTGCGAGATAAAAATTAATGTCGGATTACGTGGGACGCTATCGATTTAAAGTGATCTGGTTTAAAGAACCTGCCAATCAAATGGAAATTGTGTAATCGATTTTATCATTTGCCAGCGCTATTTTGAAAAATAAAAAATAAAATGTTTACGAAAAAAAATGTGATTTATACGTTTATAACTTGATAATATTATAAAGTTTAATTATATTGAGTAATGAGTCTTATTATTTATTATAATAATTTTAATCTTAGGTATTAATTCATGAATAATTAATAGATTAAAGATATTTTGCCAGACATATTTATTTTTAATGATGGAAATTGAAAATTAAAGAATATTAATGTTGAAAATTTAATTATTTAAACATTTATAAAATTATAGAAAAAAAAATTTTGAGTAGTTAAATTTTGGTCGTATGGTTTCTTTAACGTTTTGGCTTTAACTGTTTTAAATTAAATTATATTCTAAATATAATAACACTTTTGTCGATTTTTATTAAATTTTCATGAAAAAAAAAAATTATTTTTATGAATTATAGTTGAAGCTTATTTATTTAATTTTTATATAAATTTTTTCATAGAGATTATTTCAAAAGCAAATCAACCATTTTTGATCATACTGAAACTTGTGATCGTAACAGCTCAAAAAGGAAGTATTCTAAGCTCCATCAAGGTCTCTCAAAACCAGCGAACCTCAGTTGATAATTAGATAATTACATAATTACATACATGTTATGAAATTGGCGCGAAGTTACATCAAGAGGTCAAATTTAATAGTTACACTGGTAAATTGACAAATGTAGAAAAAGATAATTAGTCATTTTTATGGTCAAAGTATTTAGAATAGATTATGCAAAATTCGGCTCTTAGTTGTTATTCTCTTTGGCTGAACTCTAGTCAACATTTATCGGTAAAGAGCGGGAAAAGTGAGCGTCGAGTTCAAGAGAGAGAGAAAGGATGCGAGATTGTCGCGTGGAGTTTACAGTTTAGTCCCAAAGTGCAGAGATAGGAGGACGAGAGCTATTTCACGTTATAGTGTACAGTGTATAGGGAAAATGAAAATCCCTGAAGTATATTTGCATTTGCATTTGTAATTAAATGCTTTTCATTGCTCCGGCGTTATATTAACTTCAGAGTCTTATCAACTTTTAAACAAAATAATATTTTTTAAAATTATTATTTGAGATTGATTTTTTGAATTTAATTCTGTATAATTTTTTAATAAAAATGAAATTGTATCTTGTGAACTGTTGACATTTTTAGAGATATAAGTTCATCCCGACATTATACTCATCAAGACCTTTCATTTGAGTACCCACATCAATTTTTCATATATTTTATATATATATATATATATATATATATATATATATATATATATATATATATATATATATATATATGAAAAATATATAAAAATGCATGTGGGTATTCAAATGAAAGCTCTTGATGAGTGTAACATCAGGATGAGCTTAAATCTTTAAAAACGTCAATATTTAAGAAAGTTTATTTATTTTATTAATTTAAAAAAATTTTATTTTCTAATAATTTAAAAAATATTATTAAAATGTTTTTTTTTTTAATTTTTTTAATAAAATATGTAAAAAAATGTATTAATAAATTTTTCGAAGAAAAAAAATTTTTAAAAATTTATTTATTACGCCCTAAAATCTGTCTCTATCATAAATAAAAAATAAATTGACTTCATTGTTTGGTATCGAAAAATATGACCTATAAGATGTTGAAGTTGATAGAAAAAGACATGAAAAAGTATCAAGTAGACCAAAACTAAGAAAGACCACGATAAAGAAAAAGAAGAATATAATGTAACCTGTAAAATGAGAAATGCATAGGAGGATTGGGACTCACCGTCGTGGGAGTCGTAGAGGTAGATGATTTTCCGCCATCCGTAGTGTCGCACCGTGTCGATGATGGCGCGATGGTAATCCGGGCGCATGCTTATAGCAAAGTCAAGAAAACCCGAAGACGGTGTCAGGACCTGCAATCACAAATTCCATTTCATCTTTTTTATTCAACGTGAATTTTTCTTACGCTCTTCATTTGCCGTTGAGATTGCGTATTTTTTTTTTTTTTATTAAATTTTAACCTCATTCTTTAAATATTTCCCGTTTGATGCATTTTTTTTATTATTATTAGAGCTAAAAGTTAATAAAGTTGCGTGATACTGAAGGTCCGAAATATTTTTTTTATTTTTTCATTTTTTTAAAGGAATATTTGTGTCTTGTCAAGATAACTGTAAATTTTTATTATTTATTGTCGACTACGTCACAAATATGATATATATATAAGATATAATTGTTCGAAGGAAAAAAGTAACGTAAGATTAAATTATCAGACATGTAAGCCTCATTATTTTTTATTGTGTGTAAGCAAGTCCATTAATAATTGATAATTACGCCGGCAATTAAATATATAAGGCTTTACGAAATAATTGTTGAGGCCTTGTAAAAAAATATAAATAAAAATAAAGTATTTGAAAGAGCTTAGCGAGTTTTAATGGTGGTAGTTTTTGTCGTCCGGTCACACTGTTGCTATTTCATTATTTTTATTTTTTTTATTTTATTTGAAGTTAAATCACGATAAAGAATATAAACGGAATATAATTTAATTTATTCAGTATATGTCCCAGTGAGTGCATCGTTCGGTACATTGCTCGATCGATCGAGCTCGGTGTATATGGAGTCATGACGCGTTTTCCAATTTACATTTTCGAATGAAATGCCCGGTGCCCCCCTTTACACCAGTGCGCCCGTTCTTGTAGCCCCATGGACTAAAACTCTTTACTATACGTGACCTCTCCGCTCTATGCTTGCTAAATTTATCTCTGTCCGTGATAATATTTCCTCACAATAACCATATCCATACCCTTACTTTTTACACGATAAAATTGGTTAAGTGGTTTAAATTTATTTGTTTACACAAATAACAATAATAACAACAATATATTATAAAAAATTGACGGACTGGATGATTTTTGATTGATTCAATTGCTCTGTACTGAAATTCACTTCTAAAAGAATTTTTATTTATTTTATTAATGCGTATTTAGAAGTTTTACAATATTTAAAAAAAATTCCATTAATGTTTTTTTCTAACTTTTACAAATTGATAAATTTTTTTCGTTAAGAAAATCTAAAAATTGTAAAATAAAAATTATTTTGGCGATTGAATATTTTTTTAATTAAAATCCATATTTACTTCCAATTTTTTACAGTGTAATAATAATAATAATAAAATGATATACATTACCTTTTCGGGAAACCACGGCGTGACAAAAGGCATTTGAAAAGTGTTGCTGTAGGAATGAAGGGTGTCAAATGAATCCGGACTGACGGCACCAAGCATTGAATATACGCCTCGGCTGAATTGATTGCAAACTTTAACAAAAACCGTAAGAAAAGGTACACTTTATTAGCATGACAAAGCCATTCTCCCCTTTCGTCACAATTTCCCACTTTCCCTTATTCTTATTTTATATTTTATATTTTTTATAATACACACTACATTATCCTCTCCTATTTTTGAACTTATCCCTTCTGGACATATAAGAGAGGTCCTTTCTCAACCAATTTCATTGCCTCAGCTCACTTTAATTTTTTTTTTATTCCTTTTTACTTTTACTGACTCGAGTACTGTATATATTGCTCGAAGAATTATTACACGCGGTATACATATGAAAGATTATGCAAGAGGATCCACGATGCTCCGTTTAACACGCGTTTATACCAATTTATGTATGGAGGGAGTTTATCGCTTGTGAAATGTTACTTCGCTTTGCTTTGATGTCTTCTATTGTCGATTTACATTTATTTAGACGATTATAGTTTATGATTATTTTATTTTAATAATAATACTTTTAAAAAGTATAATAAAAATAATGTTAATGCATGAAATTGCAGGTAATTAAAGTTTTTTTGTTTTCCCAGATATTAAACAAAAGAGGATAAAGAAAATGACCAGAGAGAAAGAAAGCATTGTGGTAAATTTTTCATAAATGAAGAATATTCCATGTTAAATTTAATACCTTAGTGGCGAGCTCTCGGAAGGAGAGAGAGTATGAAAAATCAGTTGATGATTCGGGTGGGAGGTTGGCTGTAATATTAGTGGTTTTTAAAAAAAGGTAAAAGAGAGAGAGAGAAAGATGATGAAATGAGGAAGAGGGTCGAGGGGGAGGGGCTGGTATAAATGAGGAAAAGGGTGAAAGGATGAAAATGGGGGTGGAAAAGGGAAAAGTGTCGGCGCCAGTTCACTCTGGTATCCACGGGTGTGGAAGATATGCAATTTTTTGCTTCCAGTGGTAGTGGTATTGCTCCTGTTACTGCCATACTACGCTCGTGGATACTCTAAGTAAAACGGGACGTAAAATGGAAAGAATAAAATGATAAAATGGTGGTGGATACTGCTCGGACCACAAAATTTGGACCACATCCAAAAATATGATAGACAACGGACGAGACAGCAATCCTTGGGGCACAAGAAAACTGTTTAAAGGCATCCGAGGTAAATGTTTACGAGGGATGACAGCCAACTACTTTTCTCTCGTATTTTTATTCTACATTTTTGTGGTTTCATTTTTTTTTTTTTTTTTTTTTTCATTTATTATTATAAAAATAATGTCAAACCAAATTGCTATTTGTTCGACACTTTATCATCGTTGTTTTATTGTGATATTTTTTTAATGTAAAAACTTAATTTAAATTTAATAAAAAATTGTAAATTTCGATACATTTATTTCTAATGATTATTATGTACCAATTAAATTTTTTTTTCACATTCCCCACAAGGTTTGAAGGTCTAAGAGTTGATTAGTTTATTATCTTTTTAGAAATTTATATTTTTAAACTTTAAATTTATAATAAAATAATAATAGTAATAAAATATATTTTCAAATAATTATTTTGATCATTCAAATTTTTCTTTTAAAAATTCTGACCAAAAAAGATAGTGACATTGATTAGAATTTTTTTTGCATAAAATATAATATCTTCAATACTTAACTTAGAATTTTAAATTGAAAGTTAAACATTAAAAACTTATGGATTTTCTTATGTTTTTTTTTTTGTTTTTGTAGAAAAAAAAATTAAGAATTCTTATTTTCTTTCATCTTTTTAGAGCGAATAGTTTCCTTACCTTGTACTTGGGTAATCCGATAAAACCTGGCCGGAGGAAAAACAAGGGAAACATCTAGCCTACAATCACTCTTGTACATAATGTACGAAATACCATATCCATTGAAAATGAAACGATATTACACATTCTAGTGATGCTGACAAAGCCTAGAGCGACTTCCCTCAAGCTTTGGCCACTGTGAATGTAACTTTTACTAGTGTACTCTGCCTCCGATAATAAATGAATATATTAAGAAGCAATTTAAAAATTATTAATTGTACGTCCTGTATATTTGTTATTTACATTATCAACCCATGAGAAAATTTTCAGTTGGTAATATATTTAACAAAATATCTCATTTATAATGTATTATTAATTAAATTGCAATAATGAAAATTTAAGCCCCGAGGGAATTAAACTTTTGTAATTAAATTTTACACATAAAATATTTCCGTACGTTAGTAATATTCCTATAAATACGCTGGATATTTATGATTATTCAAATAGAAGCTTCATAAAAAAAATCATTAAATTATTTATCAGCTATTATTTTATTTTAAAACTACGGACATTTAATTTAAATTTATAATTTATGATTTATTATCATTTTAATTATCAAAAATTTTAACGAGCTCGAGCCACTTTAACCACCATTCGTGGTTTATCGTGCCTTAAAATTGACAGTATTTTCATTCACAATTTGGCCTGCTGACGTAAAAAATAAAAAAATATAGATAAAGGTTTACTGAAATTTTAATCATCATCCGCTATTCACTGCCCGTAATCCGTCCTTTGTTCTGTTTTATGCAAATTTAACGTCCCATCAAAACGAAGAATATTTTGGAAAAATATTGCGCGAAGAGAGATAGAGAAAGAGATAAACAAAGCAAACTTTACTGTAATTATTCTTTGACATGCTAGAGCTTGAGGGTAACATTTACTCTTTCATTTATTTAATTATCATCCTCGAGCAGATTACATAGAACAAGAAATTAATTTCATTCAATAAAAATATTTTTAGGAAAAAATTCAATATTGCTTCAAGAATTTTTCTTTTTAATTTTAAAATTTTTAAATCAAATTTTGAAGCAAGTACAATAACAATCTGATTGAAAAAATGTGGTACTTCAAGCAAGTAATTTTTTTTGCGTGGTATTTTTATCATAGTCCCTAAGTTAAATGACTGATGCACTGACTCTTTCTTCAGGACCTCAACTCTGCTCTAGCGAATGTTAATACAAATTCAAAGCTATTTCTCATCCTCGCAATAATAATCATTAGTTACCATAAACCCTCGGAATAAATTTATACCCGCCATCATAAGCATAAATGGGACATACATAGCACGCACGATGATATATACCGTTGACTTTGATCAAAGCGTTCTTTCACGTTTTCATGGCATTAATCTAAAAGCTTCGTCTGCTCTTTCAAACGTTATGAATAATGATAAATCATCTTCACCCACTTCTTCCTTATCATTTTTATTTTTTATTAAAATCCTACATTGCTAGCAGGAAAAAGTCTGTGTTTTATTAGGCGTTTAATTTCTCCTGGATAATTGATGGGACACATTCAATCGATTAAGTATTTCGGTATTTGTCGCAGATAGTCGTTGAGGTAAACGGCAGATATTAAATAGCAGATCGGAGATACCAGATGGGCATGTCATTATCGAAAGGATCCTCCTCTGGCCAAACAACAACTTATATTATCGGTTATTTTAATAATAAAGACCATGGAGACGGGAATATTGCTAATGATCTTGCCAAAGTTTCCTCTCTGCAGCAGACACCAACTTCGGGCTGGATGGAGATACTAAAGTTGATAATTTCATTGAAATCCTTCGAGCTAATCAACAATTATCGCTTATCTGCTAGTTTGATTTTAATTATCTATTTATAGTCAGAAATTTCGAGCTTGATTGGTTAGTTGATTCTTACCAATCACTTAGCAAATAGATTCTAAGCTTGAAATTGAATTAAAAAATTTTTTTTTAAAGTTAAAAGGGCGTTTGTACAAAATTATACGTTTTTTTGGCTTTAAAACTTGGAAATTTTGTGATTTGATGCCAAAATGGTGAAAAAAAAATTTTTACACGCTCTATTGGTAATTAAAAAAAAAAAAATTAAGGAAGGATCTGATGTAAGTACCTCTGAAATAATTTTTTTTTATGACTTAATATGGTTAGATCTGATCATATATGACAAAATATAAAGAATTTCTTACGGGTTTGTTGAATTTTGACAAGGAGTTTCTAAAAACTTAAAAGTTTTGAAGAAAATAATCTCCCAAGATATAGAGTCACTATTAAAGATTCTGGTGACACGTAGCCCATCAAGCAAAACAATAAAAAACAATATCCTACAAAATGGACAATATGTTTTTATACTCGAGGTACTTTTATTTACCTTGAGCAATAAAAAAGGTATTAAAAAGGAAAAATAGTAAAAAATTTTATTCATATCTTGACAAGTTTATAGCTTATAAAATCAACATAAAGTAATATAAATAAGCTTGGCAATTGAAGATCGTGAAAAGCTGGAATGAGCGGACGTTCTTTTACGGTTGAGAGACACATCGTGGTGGACTTTAAGATTTACGAGCAGTTGCCCACTCTGTTTCTTTTTTTCAGCTACCTCTTTCCCCCCATACACTCGTTTTCCCCCTCCTCAGAGCAGGAGCCTCTCTTACCCTCGGAAAATTTGTGTGTGTACAGAGGACACTCCAGAAATTATAGAGGACATAAAACTTTCTGGCACGGAAAATAACGATACGGGAATACGACTCTACAAATACCATCTTTTTCTCTTGCTTTCTCATCTGTCCGACGCACTTTTTTTAATTTCATTTTTGGACTTGTTTTTATTCCTATCATTGTTGGTATTTTCCTTTTCCGCATCTCTCTTCCTTTCTTTTTCATCAACAAAACTATTTCTCGCCAGCTTCACCACTTGTGTATTCTTTCATACTTACCTCGCAAACAATCATAACGATCCTCACTTTTCTTCTCCAACCACCACCACTATTTTTATCCCCAAGGAAAAATGATTTTCAATAGTCTTAGTCATTAAAAATAATAGTCCACACTGTCTTCTTACCAACATATCTATACGGCCACTAATTTCCTGTATTTTATATAAAATACTCTTGAAGAAATTTTCTGATGTGGCCATATACGGTTTGTATTTATATAAGATCCTATATGTTTAAAAATAAACAGAAAATTTTCATACTATGCCATGTATGTCTAACAATAAGCATCAAATTTTGACATTAGATCACATAGATCCAACAATTGACATCAAATATTGACATTAGATCATATAGATCCAAAAATTGACATCAAATTTTCTAATATGACCAACATTGGATGTAATATTTTGATCTCAATACATGGTCACTTAAAAAAATTCTTTCACCAAAAGTGATAATATAAAATAACATAAAATATAATATAAAGTTAGTTAAATCCAGTCATGAAGATCGGATGACCACAGAGTGATATTATCGCGGATACTCGTTTAGCAGCGAGGAGGAAACAACTAATTCCAACTATCGTTCACGAAACATTTAACTTGGTAACTGGTCCTATCGGAGTAGCCGAGTCACCGGGATCCATTTGTTTTTGAACTCTGATATCTACTGCTGGTAGCTGATATTATAGAGCGCCCTGTTGCCCGGCACTCCAGGAGCAGTGACCTCTCCATTGAAACTCCACCAGCACCAGCTCGGTTATCTTCATTTCGAGCGGTTGCCAATCAACTAAAAATTTATGTTGATTTTATAAATTCTGGTTCGAGCATCGTGGTGGCTCTCAAATACTCGGTTCCACTCTGCTGAAATGACTTTTTATCTTTGTTTTTTTTTTTTTTTTTTTTTTTTTTTTTTTTGGTACAGCCGGCAAATAGAACATGAACGTTGACCACACACAATCCACCGGGATTATCCTTTTAGTGAATTGCTGGTGGTGCCTCGGTTTGAGTTTTCTCAGATCCAGCTCTAAAAGTTGGAAAATCTTTAGCTACCGAGTTGATGGAGTTTATTTTAGTGATAGACCGGGGAATTTATCATTTTGTTAAACTTTTCTGGCGTTTTATAAAATATATTATTTTATATTTTGAATTTAAAACGTCTGGGTGTGTTATTTATTTTGTTTATCTATTTGTTTGTTTGTTTGTTGGAATATTAAATAATAGAATAAAATCACTTTGAGTGTTTTTTATAGATCCGAGATCTGAGAGATGAATGAGCGAAATAAAGAGGATTTATTATAATAAAGTAAAGGACGAAAATAGAAGATAGGGGAAGTAAAAGAGCAATTGTGATAGGATTTTTACAGAAAGCAGAAGTAAAATAGGATGGAGTGTGCAGTATGGAGTACAGAGTACAGAGTAGTGTATGCTAGAGTGGTAAAAAAGCATTGCTCTCATCTCTTGAGCTTCAGAGTTTGTGTTATAAAGAAATAAGACAAGAGTAAAATAAAATAAAAGTTAAAATTCAACGAAAGTCTTTTTCTCACGCTCCGAAGAGAATTCTTGGATGTTATTACCCGCGACGCCTATATCGCGCTTCAGAAAGAATAATGGCCCCTCCCTGTCTTGACTTTAAGACATTCGGATGAAAAGTCCCCGGTGACAACCGCTCTGGAGAAGAAAAAATTTACGAGTAATGGAAAAAATAAAAAAAATACTTTATCAATCATCAGCGTTTTTATTTACTACTGTTTTTAGTTAAATTAAATTAATAACAATAACTCGATAAAAAATCTTGCAATGCAGTCCTACATGACCTTTAAGATGTGCCGAAAAATAAAAGAAATTTTTTTTTTCTAAAATTTTGTCAAAAAAAAAAAAAAAATTAGATAAAATGAAAAGAAATATTTCGAAACTTTGGAAATTTTTATCTTGTCCTACAAGCGACTGACCAGAAAGTGTGATGTACATTTCTTGTAGAGAATTGAACGCTCTACAAAAAATGTCACTTATGATTTTTCGATAACTTCACTTTTATAAAAGTTATTTGAGGTTAAAGTTGGACGTATCCCAAATTGTCAGATTTTCAGGAAAATTATTAATGTTGAGATAAAAGTTTCTCATCGAATAACTTTTAAAAAAGTAAATTTATCGAAAAATTGTAAGATACCTTTTTTATAGAGCATTGAATTTCCTACAAGAATTTTTATTTTATCAACTACTAACTATTTTTGTTTAATGCAAAATGTTAATTCTAATCCGGTCATGTACGATTAGATCAGGATGTATTTGAAAATTTTGTAATAAAATGTTTAATTTGTAATCTCGAGATTTAAGCTTTGGTATTGAAATAAGAATCAGGAATTTATAGAGTATCGAGTGCTCACTTGTTTATTCAAAGAATGTAATTTTATCGACGCTTGAGGATGATAGTAAAAGAAAGTAAGTGAAAAAAGCGTCGAGAGAAAAAAAATAAAAACTCGGAGGAAGAAAAAAAATTTTTATAGAATCGAAATTCCGGGAATGTGAAAGAATTTACTTTCTGTACTGAGAGAAGAGCGTCGAGTAGAACGAAATTAAATCTGCTCTATACAGTAGTGTAATCGAGCGTGAAAACCGTATTGGAAAAAGCTTGAATAGTTGGTGAAAAAAATTATTATTTTCCCCCTTATATACCTACAGTAATACCTCGGCTGTTTACTCTTTTAAATAATTTATAAATATAAATACAAGGACCAAATTAAAGTTTTAAATTAAATTTACCCGTACTACTAATTTTCAGCGGCAAAAAAAAAGTTAATTAAAAATTAGAAATGTCTAATTAATGTGATTAAAAAAAAAAAAAAAAAACTATTTGTAGTTGCACTGGAGATTTTTTATTTTCTCAAAAGGGTTACATTACCTCGGACCAAGGAGTGATGGGAAAACTGTAAAAGCACATCAGAGTAGTAATTTCCATTGGGAATGCAAAAGTCCTTCCACTTTTCTACTACTATTACCGAACAGGAGCAGGAACGGGGTACAACTGCAGCAACACTACACAACACAACTACTTCTAACTCACTGTCGATTTACTTTCAAACGTGGCGTGAAAGGCAAATTAAATCCAATTGAACGAAACTCGATCGTTTGTACTCTCAAATGTACTAGGAGGCAGAATGGAAAAAAATGTTCGAAAAAAGACTGAAATAATAAAATAAAAAAAGCTCGTTAATTTCCACGGTCTGGTGAACTGCCACCGGAACTTTTATTCGAATCACGCGAAGAACATTCACCTAATTCGTCTGCTTGGTCAAGTGGATATATATTGAATTTTGTCCGACGAATTTGCATAAAGTCCAAGACTTGGGCCAGCCACCGACTGGGTAATTCGCTTTTTTATCTTTTTCAATTATTTTGTTTGTTGCTTCGCTGTCCCACACTGCAGAGCAAAGAGAGAGAGAGAGAGAGAGAGAGAGAGAGAGAGAGAGAGAGAGAGAGAGAGAGAGAGAGAGAGAGAGAGAGAGAGAGAGAGAGAGAGAGAGAGGAAGAGAGTGCAGTGTGTGCTCGAACAACAAAACCAACCAACCCCATTGATCAACCCAGCTGTCGATTGTTTTGTACGCGTCAGCGAACGCTAATTGAAATCCCAACAAAGGCTTCTGTTGCGTTTACTTAACTTCATTACAATACGTCCCGGCGTTTCGTTTGTAATTATATTTGATTTTATTGCGTTATATTATATATTATCTATCTGGTTATTATCTATCGAATTAATTCAATATTTAATGGTTGATATTTATGTTCGATATTCAATTACGAAATTATAATGGGCTCGGATTCGTCAGGGATGTTTCTAATTCTATAGTTCTGTTATGACTATCAGCGAAATTTGCATTCATTAAATCGGAGATGTTATTTTGGTTGATTTGGGTAAAGTGTAACAATTTAATAATTTTAAATTAATGTGATTTATAACAATGAATTAAAATTCATTTAAAAAATAATACAAAAGTTTGTGGAATTATTTTTTAACATAGATTTTTTTGCATCAATATCAGAAAGGACTATTTTATACATAACAAAAATTTACTACAGTGCAAAAAAAAAAATTAACTTGATTTAAAAGAGAAATTTTTAAACCAAGAAAATAATTTTGAAGAATTTAATCATTTTTAATCAAGACAAAAATTTTTGAAATAGGCAAAATTTTATTTTTGCACTCTTTTATTTATTAATTTCTGTAAAAAAATTGAAACATTGCAAGGATAAATTTTTAATAAAATTATATATACTTCAAAATATGAAAAAAAATTTTTTTGCACTAAAAGAGTTTTTGAATTGAAAAATTTATGATATGACTTGGAAGTAAGTTATCTATTTGGAAGCACCCGAAGTGAAAGTTATTTGATATTAATGCTGATATAGATGTACGAACAAACCACGGAAGCTATTTTGAAAGTTTGCTATGAATTTTCTGTTCGGTTATTGAAATTTTGCGGCTTCAAAATTAACCGCGAATACGAGTCTCACTTTTATCAGTTATTGAGGGTCTACCCACTTTCGCGGTGTGTTTTAACTTATACGGCTTCGATGTTACCATTATGATTTAATTACCAAGTTACTGCACGAGAACAGTGATTAAAAATAGCTGATAAATATTTATCAACAGAAGTTTGTGAAAAATTTCATGAGAATCACTGAAATGTTTACGAGAACGTAAGATAAATGGACTTTTAGTCTGAATACAAACATAATATAACATAACACACGTAGACAAAATTACCTTGATGATAAATAACCAGGATGTAGATATTATCGTGGCTCTTAGCGGTATAATGCGTTTGTATTTATATCTATATCTACACACATAGTCGATAAAGTAAACTGTACGCCGTCCCGGAGATCCTTCGGGAAAAAATTGGATTTGTAAGTTGGTTCGTGCCAGGACTTGAAGACTTAGACTTTGCTATCGCGATCATTTCGCAGTAGATATGTAAGTAAAGACACTGAGTAGTATAAGGTAGTTGAGACTAGTGGTAGAATGAACCTCTAACCCCTGGCTCCTCATCCCTCGAACACGATCGTGTATGAGCAAGAGAGTTTAAAGTTGTCCAATTGTTCAAACGTTCGGAAGCGATTGATCTTGCACAAACGGATATAAATTTACGGGCATTGTCATGGTAATTCTCTCCAATAGAATAATTATTATACTAACGTTTTATCATTTTTCATTGAAAAATTTTCTGACGTGGGTTTATAATAATTTTTTTTGTCCTTTCTAAAAATATGAATTTAAATTTTCATATATTATTAAACAGATACTTATTAAATTGATTAAAATAAAAAATAACAACAAATTATCTATTAAAGGACGTGAAAAAATAATTTTTATTTTAAAACTTAACTTCTGAAAATTAACTCTGTAAGAGTGAGATAATTTAGTAACCATGCGCCACCTGTTGGTGATTTTTAACACTATTTTGAGCAAAAAATTATATTTAGTCGTAGAGAGCCATTTTAAATCATATGTGGTTACATAAGAATATATCCGGCCATACCGGCAATACACAAGCATATCAGAAAATTTTTTCACAGATTAATAACGAGAAATAAAATGAAATTGGATTATTTAAATTAGAGTGACGTTTAACAGAATTAAATGAAAAAAGGGGTCGTTTATTTGTTTAGTTGTTATTTTTAGCGAGTGGTAGGCAGATCACTTGACGACTTGACTTTGGGAGGGGAGGGACGAAGGATATCGGGTTGGAAGGTACATGTGCAAACATATGGAGGGGCTAGTTTAATTATACGCCAGTTGAGCGTGTCAACAAGCCGAGAGGACCGAATTCGACGGTTTGTAGACAGGACAGAGAGAGGATCACCGTTGTACGCTCCACGGTAATTGATTTCCGTCTACTATATACATTTCAGATAGATAAATGTCTATTTTCAAGAGAAACTGTATCAACACCCACATCATTGATTATTGTTTTTAAAATTTTGAATTTAAATGCAGAACAATTTTCGGACCAGAAGAATTATCTTGTAAATAAAGACGTGTAATGATTTTTAATGCGTAAACTAAACGGTTTAATTTATTAAAAGCCAGTCTCGGAGATTAATGGGTTCTCATCAGCGACGTTAACAAGGTCACATCCTTCAACCCCCATCAGGTATCTTACACTTCTGGTAGGTACTCTTCTAAACCGAGAGATAAATTAATGCCACTTGGATCCTCCTATCCTTCTATCAAGAGCGACAAGTCAACCCTTTGAGAATCTCTTGAGCATCAAATTACAATCGTAATAATGCCGTTTTGTATCTGATATCCTTTGAGATTAACCATCGTTATATATTAACTCCTTTATATATATTTATCTGTATTAATCAAGTTTAATCGCTTCTGTTTTGTTGGGTTGGCAAATTTATAGTTTTTTTTTTTTTTTTTTATTTTAAAGCTTTAATTATCCCATCTCTCTACTTTGCAAGACGAAATAATTAAATATGGTCTTTAGTAAAGCAGTCGGAGTTTTATTCGCTTTGACATTCCGATCGTAGATCCTCGAGCGCTCGTGAAAGCTTCTAGTAGTCACTCTCGTCCCTCTTACACTCACTCCATGCTCTGTCACAGGATTTCCAGCCCCAATAAAAGGATTTAACGGACGAGGGTTAATCCTATTGGAAGGACTATTCTCGCACTTTTATTCCGTAACTGCACGCCATCTACCAATTTACCAATCCTCATTTCAGCCTTTTACTCATTTTCTTTACGTACATTATTATTATTATTTTTTTTATTATTGACGTTAACGTAAACTCTTGATAGAAATTTTACCAACCGGAAAAAATTATTTTGTGATCATTTTTATTTTTTTATTTGTACATAGATTAATTCAAAATAGGTTCAGGTTTTGCTTAAGCTGGGAATCAATTTCAAATAAGCTTCGAGAAAAAGTCACTACAATAATTTTTATTTTTTAACATAAATTTTGAAACTAAACTCTCTAACAAGGAGAGAATTTAGCGATCATACGCCACCTGTCGGAACTTTTCAAAACTAACTTTGGTTAAAAAAGCATACATAGACATGTGAGATCATATCTAGCCAGGAAAAAAATTTTATTTCATTAAAAAAAAATAATTTTTAAATTTATAAAAATATATCTTTAAAAATATCAAGGGAAAAAATTTTTTTCACTTACACAATTAATGACGATAATGATATGTCAAAAAATAATTTTTTCCGTATACATGAGGACTTATTACCCTAGATTATAAAATTTGTTCTCAGGAAAATTGTTCAAAATTTCTAATTAAAATAAAAAGTTTCAAAAGTTAATGATGTACTTAACATTGCGCTCGAAGCGGAAACCTACAACAAAAGTTAACGGCAAAATTTAGTCCCTATCCTACCCTCTTGTTCGTTTGTCAACAGCACTTGATATTCAAACTTAATGTATCACTTGTACATCTGGGTATAAAACTACCAGCGTGATTTCTCAATTTAAACTCTTACTCTTCCTCTTGATATTTAAGTTTTCCAGTGTTGCAAAACTCAACATCAATCATTTAAATTCACTCGTCAGAACACACAAACAATAGTAATTAAAAGTTTTTTAAAAATACGACTGACGAGTCGCTAATCGATCCGAACGATGATAAACCATCAAAGCATCACAGTAAATAAAAACCAGATAACCTACTGTTCTCCACTGCCCCTCTAAATTTATCGCGTCCTTTTTCGCGAAACTCCATTGATCCCAATACCATATTTTTTATCATTCATTTTACATTAACCATTTGACATGTAAATCCTGATTGATAGTTACTTTTATAACTGTTACTGTTTATCAGCCCACAACCCCCAGATCACTACCAGTAATTAATCACTTTTCTATTTTTAAAATTGCTCCCGACCCGAGATCGTTAGAACAATGGCCTTTTATCAATCTTTTTTTACAGTTTAACAAACACGAATGTGTTTTACACGCAATAAAAGTTATTGTGCACGGAAAAAAAAAATTGTCAATTACATATTTTTTTTAAAAACTTCAGTATTAATTAAAAAGATTTACATCTCTTAATTAAAGAAAATTACTACTCTTGGATTTGCTTGAAAAATGTATCAATGTATTTTTAATTATTAACAAGTAAAAATATTTTTATTGAATGAAGTTAATTTTTTTCTAATTTATAAGTTCTAATCTTTAATTTAAAATTTCTTCCCAAAAATTAACGACAAAATTTATGACTTTGATAACATTATTTCAGCAAAGCCATACTCTATTGTGGAAATAAATAACAATCAGAGCTGTCAGAGTTAAAATCCTATTATTTATCAGTAATTAAACGAAAATTTATAAACTTTTGCCGCAGTCCCGCAGTTACTAGTGAGCAGTGAGGTTTGCGGATAATAAATAGTAATAACAATTACTATTACCCGAATGGGTCGATCTTATGAAAATGCATGTGCGCGAAACACTTTGGTTGGTTTGGGATAATCGGGGACATGGGATAAATACCGACTGCTGACTACCGACGGAGAATATACACAGATATAGAGGTGAGCAAGCTTTTCAAGAAGAATGAGCTTGTATATGAATAGACATAAATTTCTCGGAGGGCCTTCCAGGGAATACTTGAATATAGATATACAGTTGGGATAACCACGGCTGGTTATCCTGTACAAGAACAAAACTAGCTGGGATTACTGCTAGGGACGTTGGACATCAGAATTCAGGAAGACCTTTGTTGTTAATGACGACTACTTTTTTTATAATTACTTTTAAATATTATTTTAATTGAATTAAATCTCAAATTTATTTTTTTGGACATTTTTGACAATATTTAGAGAACAACTTGTTTTATAAAAACTTGCAAAGAAATAAATTGTAAAAAATTTAATTTAAAATAAATGTGAACAATTAAATGTTTAAAAATTAAGAAGAATTTAATTTTTTTGAGGAAAAAAATTTTTAATATATTTTATTTTGAAGGGTAAATTTTTGACTAGAGTGTATGTAAATGTAATTATGAGTAAGGGAGTTGATATTTATTATAAAAGATTTTTCTGAGGCAGGTCTGGAGCTTTAGCCCACCTGGGAAAGGATAGGACGGGGTTGATGTCTGACTTATGGGTACCATTACTCCTAGACCGCATCGTCAGGATGAAACACGAAAGAGAATGAGTGAACGAAGCTCGGTAACGCAAAAGAGAAAAGGAAAAGCGAGCCACCAGGGCCGTATGAGTGAGATCGAGCAGAGGTCGTGCAAGTGTCAGAAGAGAAAGAGAAAGCTCATTTGTTAAACTTAAAATTGATCTTCTCAGTCTCGTACTCGTACTTGGGCGATAGTATGGTACACAGCTAGTACCTTTACTCTACCTCTACTCATTCTTGACTAATGACGTTCCACCAGACGTGTAAGTCCTTAATAACAGTCACGTTCAAGTTACTACAGCTAACAATATACCTTAAAATTCATTTTATCATTAACAATTATCATTTTTTACTTTTTTTTGTATTATTATCATTATAATCATTAAAATTTTAAATGTTTATCTTTCAATTTAAAATTCTGGGTTAAGTATTAAAGATACGAAAAAATATTTTTTTATAGCAAATTTAATTTCCTACAAAAAAAAAAATTTATCAATTTTGTTCTATCTCTTTCTTTTTCTAGAATTTGAATTTAAAGTGTAAAAATAAAGTTATAAAATTTATCAGTGGATTTAAAATGTTTCTAATTACATAAAATATTAAAAATAAAAAAAAAAAAATGATGAACCCTTTAGCCAAAATTAAAAAAAAAAAGATTTAAATATTTAAGAAGGTATTTTATTATTATTTACTTTTCGATGTAGTTGTGATTGTAGTTAGTGAAAAAATGAGTGGAAATATTGGAGAAAAGGAGAAAAATTCTGAGACGACAAAAGAAATAAAATATATCAATATTAATTACTGAAGTATTAGCGTCGACAGAAATTAAAAAAGTTCTCCTCAGATATTAAGCAAACAAATCTAGGTAACTCAATGAAAGCCGGTAACAAAGACATTTATCGTTTTGGCAGACCGAGGACTGAGTATCGTAAGACGCTTGCTTCAAAAGGAAAGGTTCTTGAGAGTAAAAATAAGAAACCAAACTAAAGAAAAATCAATGGGAGGGAGTTCTGATCAAGTCGACGCCCTAATGCTTTATCAAACCAAAAGTTTAATTCTGATTCCTCTTCGACTCGTCACAACAAAGCCTGTTATATATTGTCATTGTCAAAAGTTTCTTTTTCATCCGATCTTTCATCCCCCAGTCCTTTAATCTTAAACTTTATCTCTAAAAAAATAATCTCTGATAATTGTTTTGCTTCTGTTTATTCAACATCTTAATGCCAATTAACTTCTGTTTTTTTCTTTTTTTATTTTTATTTAATAGATGAAGGGTTATTACCGGATAAAGAAAAGTTGATAATTCATGACCGGTATCGATGGAATATGTACATGAATAATCAAGAATGCTATTAGAGTTAATTATTAAACAAAGTAGAGTGGTGACGTTATTATAAATGGAAGGATTATTAATTATTATTATGAAGCTTGCCGAGATAGTTTTTGAATTAAACAGGGACAAGGGGAGTGGACGGAAATTAAAAATTATTGAGAATTCTTAATAAGGATTTACAAGTTAATAGCCGGTACGACATTATTTTATAAGTTTTAGAGATGGAGTTATAAATTTTGATAAAGAAGATTATCGGCTGAATTATTTAGATCTTAATAGATTGACTTTAGCATTGATGGTTTTACTCTAGGTTTTGTTAAATCATAAATGAAGATTACGAACATACCTAGACAAATTTCTGACCTAGATTATTTTCACATATAACCTAATTAGGTCATTAATTAACAAATCAGAATATGAAGAATAAAAAAAATTTTTTAAACTTAACTCTATGCTGGCGAGAAGATTTAGCTATCATGCGCCACCTGTCGGAAATTTTCAACACTAAACTTTATCAAAAAATTTTATATGGCTATATCAGACTATATATGGGCAAGTCAAGTCATACCTTGCTATATGAAGCCAGCGATATGATCTAATATGGCCTAACATGTCTGTATATGGCTAATATGGGTATACCAGACCTTCAAAAAATGTTTTATGGACTTTCAGACCATATTTGGTCATATATAAACATATTATTTAATATCTGGCGTTTTATAAACATATTAAATCATTTATAGACATATAAGAATATTTTTTATAGATATTTAAAATCTAGAACGAGTAAATAAATAAATATAGACTCTAAAAATGGAATGATGTATTGCATGACAAAGGAACTGGGGTTGCAAGGCTGTTACGGGAGTAATGGAGGAACAATTGAAATAATTTAGCGAGTTTGTAGGTGACGAATGAGTGTTTCCGGTGGCTTAGTTGTTGGTATCCTCGGTTAATTCGCACTGGGGATCCGAGAACTCCAAGCAAGTGCTCCATCTCCATGAAAATTTGGGCATGGTCCAAGACTTCGGTTCTACTCCTAGCCCAGCTAAGATCTCTATTGCGTGAGAACGAAAAGTGAGACAGACGTAGCGAGATATAGTTATAGTTATCTCACAATATAGCACTTAGCAAAGCTGCAGCACTAATTGTATTAATGCCCGCTTGGTTTGTCTGAGCTGGATCAACAAGATTTCAGTTATCTCTTTTCCTTTTCTTTTTAAATCTCTGGCTCGTTTTTACCGGCTCCAAGTTGCCTTCTGACTAAATTATATTCTTTCTTTTTTCTTCGTCAAGCAGAAGCAGCAGTAAAAGTAGAAGTAGAAGAATACATAACGTACATTTTAGCAGTGATAGCTCAAGTCATGTACAACGCCAATTCTATTGTGGCTCATCCGTGAAGATCCACCACACCGGAGCGCTGAGTGAACGAGGGAGCGTCCCATTATAAATGTGCTGAAAGCAATTATGCTGAATCTGGGAAGAAACGAGGACCCGGAATCACCACAACTGAGGTAATACTTTTTTCCTCGTCTGTCTTATGTATTTATGTTGGCTGCTATTTGTATAGATTCTTAATCCCTAGAATTCGATCTCTGATTCTGACTTGGAAAAGACTCACGCGACATTACAAGGGAGATCCAATTTACAAACGATCTTGTTTTTGTTTTATTTATTTTGTTTTATTCGGCATTCTGGAGCTGATTTCACCTGAAGCAATGTGCCGAGCGGAATATTCATCGCCAGTTTAATTAAATATTTTATTGATATCCTTTTTTTCCGTAGTTTGACATTTGTCAATCGCTTTTTTCCATGTAAAACATACGTAATTTTTTACCTTATGTACGTTTGTTTATTTTTCGTGTAAATAATTAATAATATTCGCTGAAAACAAAGTTATGCACACTGTTTCGACAGCATATCAAAGTTATGGCAAACACTGAACAAAAACTTGCTCCAACAATCAGCCATCAAACACAGTCAACTCTGTCCTTGTTGTTCGAAATTCGAACCAGGTTCTTTTAATTTTATGTTAATGATTTTGATGGTAATTAATAATGTCGGGTTTAATTACCTTAATGAGGAGGCAAATATCAAAACAATACGCTTTTACTTCATTACTCAATAGATAGTTCGAATGTTTTTTTTATTATTCCAAACTTTTGCTCCATGTAAATGAAAATTAATTTAATTTAAATAAAAAATTTTCCAAACCCTTTCTATAATTCCCACGAAAAATTTTCCATGCATTTCAAAATGCCATGACAGTTTACCAACAACAACAACAACAATACAATATTTACCATACACAATCTCTGCACGGAGTATGTCACTCCAAAAAAGACTCTGATAAGAAAAATAAAAAAAAATAAAAACATGAAAAAAAAAATGTAAAGTAAAATAATCCAGCATTGGAAGGGGGGCAGCGTCAGTTCGTCGACATCTTAGCGGAACATTATAGCCATCTATCACCTTTCGGAGCATATCGTATAATATCCTGGTGAGATCCCTCCGGTGGTAGTTCACTATATAGCAGAGAGTATACCAACGGTTTGCGGGGTGGTGGCAGTAGAAGCGCAGAATTGAGAGTGAGGGTGCTATAGAGATTCCCGTAAAGCGCAAAGGAGAAGACTCCGGAGAGAAAGAAGAAGGAAGAAAATGGTTCAATATATAGATATATATGTATATGGAAAGAGGGTTGCCAGCCAGGGCCAGGGGTGGCATAAATCTGCTGAGAGCTCCCCAGGGTATTTCCCTTCTTTTCTATCCTCCGGTTGGTCCTCTTCCTCTACACTCTCTTTACATTCTCGGAGGTTGTAAGTGTATGGGTGTGTAAGTGTGTACATGAATGGGGAAAGGGGTGAGGTGCGGGATTGCCCAACCCGGGCTCAGAAGGCAGACGCGAGATGAATCTTGAGGTTCAATTCCCGCCCGGTTTATCCGACGCCCGAAGGTGCGAGACCGCATGAAAGAGCAAGAAGTCTTTTCTATATTACTCCAGGCAATTACATATCAACTATATATTGATCCTACTTGATCCTCTCCGAAGATCTCTCCTTTTCCTCTTCCTCTTATTCCTTTTGCCATCCTCCTGGTGATTCTGATGGTTCAGCTTCTCTCGATGGTAGGTGGTACACTACCAGACACTAGACATTTTCATTTGTGCCTTTCAACATATTACCACTCCAATATTAGTAAATATATTAAGGCTTTTCCTTTTATTACTTTGCTGATATGCATCCGTAATCTCGGCGGGAGGATTCTATTGGTAATCTTATTTTTTAATCATTTTTATGTGACACCCCCGGTTGATTCTGTTACTCCGCTGTACGGATTTTTTTTTTTTAATAATACGAGGGAAATGTATGAGGCGTAGAAACATAACGGATATTATTTATATTTATATTTATATATATATCCATTGGAAATTCTTACGGTTGGCGGAGGATACTCCCCTAAGACCTTGTGTTTATATCCATTGAAGGTCTGGTTATAGACGATGGGAAAAACCATCAAGGCTCATGGGACTTTTATAGTATCGTCAACACTGTGTCTCACCTCAGAAAATTTTATATTTTTTTTTGTCACCTATTTACAATAAATTTTCATTTTTACTGAAAAGTGCGAGTTTTAGGTACGAATATTCGTGAAAAAATTTTTTATGACCTGGTTTGAGTTGATTTGGTCATTTTTTACTATATCAGGCTTTGCATGAGAAAAAAAAATTAATTTATTATCATTTTTCAATTTTTTAGTAATGTATAAATTAATTAAAACTAAAAAAAAAAAATAAAAATTGATCTAGAAGTTGATTAAATAAAAAATTAACGTCATATAAGCTCCTTAAGGGGGTCAAAAAAATATTTAAAATTTAACTATCCACTAGCGAGATAATTTAGCGATCATGCGCCACCTGTCGGAAATTTTCAAAACTACATTTAATAGAAAAATTACAAATGACCATATCAAGCTAAATGTGCCCTGATGTTGCCTTATATGATTAATTTTCATATCAGGGCTTGTCAAAAATAATATTTGGAAATATTAAATCAGATAATTTTTCTGCGGAAAAATAAACATTATACAAAGTAAATTTTAAGTTGTTGGAAAGTAAATTATCTTGAATGCATGACCAGCCATTGAAAATAAAAAGATAAAAAAAAGTTGTAAAGCCAAAGTTTATCACAGCTGGCATCTTGGAGGTGGTCTTAGTATCTGCACTTACCAAATTAGACACCGCAGATTTGAATCCTCTTTTCTGAGTTGCAATTTTACGAGCACTTCGAGTTGCATGAGTACCTCATCATCAGAGTGAGAACTTTTATCCATTTTTTGCTGCTAAATCTCTTGTATTGAATGTCTTCAAACGGAATACGATTGAATCTTTCTATTAGACTCAATTGTAAATAAGAAATCATCAATTCCAATGCAATGAACATGGAGGACTCGGTAAATTTCCTTTGACGACGACACCAGGTAGTTACGGAACGTTTGGATGAAATATTAAGATAAGACATTGGGTTTAATGATAGCACGAATAAGAATGAGAATGAAAATGAGAATGGAAAGATGACTGGTGACGTGTCATTTCCGAATGTCATTCCTTAAAACGGACAATCTTGTCTTCTTCCTGAGTTTAGTTGGTGAAAACCCATTCAAAACTGTGCTGCTCGAGTTCTATTATTATTATAAACGGGTGTCGCGCGTGTCATCCGGTCGTCGAGAATACACTCTACCCCTGCACTGGTGCCGATGAGCAGTGAGTGGCTGGGTAGCTTAGTAGCTCGGTTCCTGGGTTTCAAACTTGGGAATTAGATTCCCAAGCGTGGCAAAAGCTAAGTCGTCTCCTCTCATCTTCACTCGCCAGTTATATAGAATACCGGAACGTTGTTACGAGATACTCTTCCTTTATTTAAAAACTTTATCCTTCCGAACTTATTTAATAAATTAACAACTCACTTGTTTATCCATAATTAACTTTTTATTTCATTTTCGACCCGCTAGATATTTTCAATTAATTAACCTGAGAATTTACAGGGCTCTGGTTTAAAATAATCGAAAGAGAAAAAAAATTAGAATAATTGTTATCGTAAAAAAGGATCAATGGCAATTAATCCGAGATTAAATTTAACGCTTGCCCTGTTCCTTTATTTTCTATTATTTTTTAAGCTTTATCTCTTTCATTAATCTCGTTTAGTTTTTAATTGATGAATTTGTTAAAATCCATAGTGGAAAAAAAAATATTAATAAAAGTGGTAATAATAATTTTTTGGACTCACTCAGTCGGGAAAGCTTGAAAGCATCAGCGGTATTGATTACATCAACGTAAGCTTGAAGATCAAAGCGACGAGTAGTATTATTTTGATTGTGGATCGCTATTGCGTATTTAAATGCTGACTGCACTTCATCAGTTCCCTGCTCGAATATTGCTCCTGAAAACATATGATATAGTAGAGATTAACATCAATATTAGATAGAATTTTCTCCAGTTTTTGATAAAACTATTAAAAAACTTAATTAGTTTTATTGACTGAAAAAATAGATTATATTTCAGAATTAAACTCTCTAATAGTGAGACAATTTAGCGACCATGCGCCACCTGTTGAATTTTTTTAGTACTAACTTTTATTAAAAAATTACACATGGTTGTACATAACCTTATTAAGCCCAATGTGGCCAATTTTCATGTCAGAACGTCCTAAAAAGGATAAGAATTTTTTTAACAAGGACAAAAAAAATTATAATACTTCTGAAAAATGAAATCGGATAAATTTTGACGCCTGTCTAATTAGAGGAATTAAATTAGTCAAAAGACATCTGAAATCCGAGAGTATTATATATTAACTGACACTAATGGCCATTGACTTTCTAAATCCACCCATTATATCTCTACACAATACTCTCGTTAATTCGTTTGAGTGTTTATATTGATGTTACACTAATTTGAGCTTCTGTACGCGGAGTATTATTTCGAGAGATAATTAATATAATCAATAAAGAGAAAGGAAGAGAAAGAAAATGATTATAAAAATTGGCCTTTGTGTAATTTATTTGTTGCAGCGGGTCGGAGATTTTCGTTTGAGAAACTATAGAGATGATCATCATGTAATATTGAATAACCAAGTAAAGTCATAGTCGAGCGGGTACTCCTGGTTGGCTTTGAACTCACCAGCACGGTAAAGTGCTTATGAGGCTAGAGATACCCGAGAGAAACAGAATACGGATAGTGGAGAGTACAGTGGAAGCGTAAGGAAAGGACTCGAACCTGGAGAGCGGGAACAAGAGAGAGGATGAAATTCTCTTCCACCAGAAGACGGTTCATTAGAAAATATCAGTTTACATTGTCATATTCCGGGTTTCTTTCATATTCTATCAAGTCTTTGAGTCGACTCTTCTTCACTTCACTCACTATCAAGTATTGTATATCATTTTTTATCAAGAACATTGTTTCGACATAATAAGCCGAGCGACATTGTTGTTTATTAGAAAACTAATTGCTTCACTGTGTATAAAATTATTTTATATTAAATTTTAAACTGTATAGTTCGCGGATGGGGAAGAAATGAAAAATATTTTTTGGTGAGGGCACAAGCTGTCGAAACATATAATCTCGATTGCAGATTTTTAACCGAAACGCAATTACACGGCCATCGAAAGTTCGATTGTAAGGTACACTCTGCGCAATTTGGTAGTCCTCTACGCCAGCACACTAGTAAACCATGCTCGCTCATGCTACTCGTTATATTCGGATTCGGTTTCAGTTTCGACATTCTTCCGGTGGATGAAACGTAGTTACTGTCAATTCGTACCCGGAATCGATGCTTTTTATTCAGTTACGTTTTTTTTCTTTTTCTGTTTATTCATTTATCCTTGTTTTGACCATTTTTATACCTTTTCAATAGTTTTTTTTTGTTTTACTTCTGTTAGCAACAACTCGCCAATCATCGCTCTTGATATCGACTTCCCTTTGTTTTATAAACCGTTTTCCACTTATGGATAAAAAATATGAGATACGCGGCTTTTTCAAAACAATAAACAATGAGATAATTTTTTTTATTATTATTAGTAATATCATACTTTGAAAAAATTTCATTAATCAATGAAAAATTAGTTTAATTATTAAAATTTTTGATGTTCAAGTTTCCTTCAAAAATTATGAAATATTCAAATGCTGAAAATATCAACCAATGATAAATTTTATCGTATCTTTAATTTTTTAAATTATTATTATTTTTTTTTATGATACAAGAAGCCTAAAGTATCCAATTAACTTTAAAAAAAAAACTTATTAGTAAGTCACTTGAATGTTAAAAAAAAAAAAAAATTTAAGTAAAAAGATGAGGTCAGACGGTTCAATAATTCGTCCTGCGAATCTCAAGTTTGAGAAAAAAATAAAACAAGGATAGGCTGAAGAACGGAGGAAATAAAAAAAAAAAAAAAATCTTGAGAAGCTTTTTTCTTCATTGCACTTAAACATGTCTTCTCGCCTCTTCTCTCAAAAACCGAAAAGAAAAAGAGAAAAAATGAAGAAAAAATGGGTCGATTATTCGAACCGCGGCTTTTCGCAGTTTTAATCCGGCATCTGGATATATAAAGTTGGCGAAAGAAAGATGGAGTGAGATTTAAATTCTTGGGGGTGTGCTGGTGGTTGTTCAACAAATGCTCCATAAACTTTAAGTTCTTAAAGTTTAACATCCTTGATTTTATTTTACTCTTACTCGACTCTTTTCGACTTGGCCCCTTTTCATCAACACGAATAAGACGGGCTCGTAAATTTCAGTCTCACAATTTCACAACAATTAAAGAATAAAAATAACAAAACGGATTATTTTAATTAAGAATAATAAATTATCCAATCAACAAGACAATTAAATTTAATTTTATCAATCAAAAGCTAGCAACAGAGAATTTTGCACGGTTTGTTAAATTCCCATCGTGAAAAAGATTGATAGTTTCATTCATCCGTAACATAGTTAATTTTCTTTGAGTCCCACCACCCAGTCATCGCGTTTAACTCGCTTTGTATGCATCCGAATAATGAAAGTATTATTTTAACCATGAATTTTTGTCAAAATAATAATAAATAATCATAATAGTTGATAATTGTACAGAATAGTGGAAATTTGAGTTTTTATTCTCAAAATTTTTTCTTAAGTAAGAAAATTAAATTTTTTAAAAAAAAGGTCTGATATTTTTAAAGATATAAGCTCATCCTGATGTTACACTCATCAAGAGCTTTCATTTGAGTACCCACATGCATTTTTATGTATAAAAATGTCAATACTTAAGAAAGTACAGTGCAATTTAACAAAACTCATTATTTAATACAGCAAAATTTTATTTATTTACAGTTCAAAAGTCACAGCAGTCACACAGTGACTGCAAGGTTGCTAGTAATAATTTACCAGAATAAAATCATAAAAATAACATGTTGCATTAATTAAACAAATTATCAGTGTTTTAGGGAGGATTAATTTAAATAAACGTGAGTGTCATGAGATCTTGATTTTGTAATCACGCTGGTGAATGCACGTGCAAGTGCAAATACCCATGTACGGAGTAAACGTACCGAGTGGTGTTTATCTCGTAACCGTTGACAGGTGGCGCGCCGCCGCGTCTCTATTGATTGGTGCCCAACATCTCCCACCAAAATCCTCGCTGGTACACGAAATCCATCCAGACTCTCTCTCTCTCTCTCTCTCTCTCTCTCTCTCTCTCTCTCTCTCTCTCTCTCTCTCTCTTTCCCTCTTTCTCTCTGTGCATTTACATCGATTTCAGTTTTTTCCGATTTTTATTTTTTAAAAATTTTCTTCACCGAGGCTCATAAAGCATAAAACGAATTTCTAATTATAATTGAAATAAAGTAATAAAAAGGATGGAATGTAATATATCCCGAAACATTTGAAGCTCGCTTAGCTGTCACTTTTTAATTAACAGTAATTTGGAATGTTGCTAAAAGAAGTGGATAAGGTTCATCGACTCAGCACTTGATAATGCATGATTAGCCTCTTTGTCAGAACGAGTGCAATTTTAAACCGGGTGGAGTGCATAAAAATAAAAAAAACGGTACAAACTTAAAACAGAGCCAGAGTACCAACAGAGTAGGAGTGGAAGGATGAAAAATAACAAGATGGGTGTTTTTTGTTGTGCAAACAAGGGAGTCATTCTATTCTCTGGATCTAGTGAATCTTGTATCACTTTGTTCGGGGTCTTTGTTCTTGAACCAATGGTCTTCATCCTCTTTGTAGGCTCTTCCACTACGGAATTAGTCCGATCGAGTGCACCCGGTCGTCTCCTCTCTAATTCGTCTCTTCTGTTCTCGAGTCTGGCTGTGTCCGCCCAAACCTTTCCTTCCTTCATTCCCTTTTCGCTCTAGCCTCCTCTCTTGTCATCTCCATTGATGCTCATCACCGCTGCACACTTATATTTACCAAAGGTCCTTCAATCATCCAGCTACTGACGACTAATATAAACATCACCCAATAATTACAAGGTATCTTATCCGGTAATCCTCGACATCAAGAGCTTCCCGATAACTAACCGATTGTTTGCACCATCAAAAGGCAAAGGCAAAGGCATGCATCATTTTTACGGAGATGAGAGTAATGCTTTTGATGCTACCCGGAATTGATTTCCAATATGACGGATTTTGCTTTCAATGAATTTCATTCATTTTTGTTGGGAGATTTGTTACTACACAATTGCAGGGCAATTTCTTCTATGCTCGCCGGTGGGAGCGTCGCAATTTCGCGATGGATTGCTACGAAGATTGGGGGAATATCCAGAGAGAATGCAAAAAGAATGCCATGCCAGGCTAGTCCAGAGCTACTGCTGCTGCTGCTGCTCCGGCTCGGAAATTCACGTTCGTCTGCTGACGATACATCAACAGTTTTTTAAAAGCTTTAAGTTATTGGCCATTGGTTTTCAGGGATGGAATAGTCGGCTAGTTTTGGTTAAGTTTATTTTTTGATAGTTTTTGGGAATTATTTTTTTTTTCAAATTCAATATAAAAAAAAATTTTATTCACCAAATTACTAAAAAAATATTTTATTTAATTCATCTCAAGTTTAAGTTTGTAAATATTAATTGTATTTTTCTAAAAAAGATTTAAAATTATTTTGCATAAAAAAATATTGACCAAAAAACGCAACTTGTACAAATTGAAAAAAAAAATATTTATGCAATTTTTTTTTAATGTTACAATTTATTTGTTAAAAAAAAAATTCACTCCATGTAGCTTTTTTATGAAAAATTTTTTTCTACGTAAATATCATTCCAAAGGAAATTAATCAATAAAAAGTTTACTAAAAATTTTTTTACAATGCACTCTTTTTTAATATAAGCAATAAATGTAAAAAGAAAAAAACATAAATCTTTTATATTCGAAAAAAAATAAAAATTGATTTAAGACCTAAGTAAATTTTTTTACTCTCGAGAATAAACATAGAATTGGAAATATACAACCTAGGACTTAAAGGGGACTGTTTATTTAAGAATATTATCATTCAAGTTTATTGATAGAGACGTGTATCGTATCGAAATGCAATAACTACAGTTCTTTGCGTGTATCTCGAGCGCGATCGCTCTTTTATCTCTTTTATTATTGTATATAAACGAAGAGGCTGAGCTTTGATTTTTATCTCGCAGCCTCTGCAGCTCTTATATCCACGCATTGAATTGTCGTGTCCATGTTTATACCGATATATACTGATATATATTTATACAGATCAATATCCGCAGTAAATCTAATGCATTTCGCGAAGTAAATGTTGGACGAGAATAAATATAAGAAAGAGAATGGGTTTATATTGGAAAACACGGAGGTGATATAATAACACCAGAAGAAGCACAGACATTTTAGATCCAATCTCACATCGATTTCTCAAACATTATAATTTCCGTCTATTTTCGATCCGCGACATTACGACTGAGAGTGTCATTGATAGTGTCTCGCTTTACAATAACAGTCCAATCCTTTCTTTTTCTTTCATCGCGATTGCTATTTTTATTCCATTCATTTTTCATCAATAAAGAATAGTCAGTGTTCATTTATTTTTACTTTTGATTTAATGCTTTTTATAAATTTATTTAAAATTTTTTTGTGTTTAATAAAGTCCATAAAAAACAGAAAAAATTTGAATTAAACTTTAAACCAAAATTATTTTAATTTTCTCCATTAATTTTTTTCTTTTTAAAATTTTTTGAACTTCAAAACTGATACAAAAAAGTTCCGTCAAATTTTCTCTATTGAAGAGTTATAATTTATTCATTTAAGTGTAATTAAGAAATTTAAATATTTTAAAACAATAAAACAGTAATTTTAAAGAAAAATGATTTTTTTTTGTCAACAATTACTAGTAATTTTAATAGAGAGTAAAATTTATATAGCGACACTCAAGAGTCTGCACATTTTATGGCATTATTAATTAAGATCTGTCGTCAAATAGAAAAAAAAAAAATTAACAATTAATGGTAAGAATAATAAAAAAATAATGAGATATTTTTTGGTCACCTCTATCAATTAATTTTCCCCGGAAAATTTTTTCAATAGACGCCAACATCCTTCCCCTTACAATAATTTGAGCAACTAAATGTACTGCTACCTGGCGGAGCTTTATTACAACAAGAATTAATATTGGTTGGAAGAACGAACTGAATTAAAATGGCTATAGAAGTAAAAGAGAGCGATTATAACCGGCAGCGAGTTGTTGTAGGTAGCAGCACTAGTATTAGTGTATGTTGGATTTGTTTGCGGACAAACGGAGAAAGCGAGTATTGTCGAGACAACAATAGAAATAGTGATATAGACATTACCGTACACACGTATTTACTCAGTACCGTTCGCGGTCCACGAAATATCTACAGCATAAAACATATTTAGTGGCTATAAGTTCCAAATAAATATTCATTTCCCATGTCTGTGTTTTCCTCATATTCTGCATTATATATTCCACAGAATACGCAATAAAATGCATTACATATATATTTTACAAGTCCTCAAAGTTGGCTTCACATTTCTTCACTTCGATTTAAAAATCACAGAAGTTCAATACTCATCTGTACCATCGAATATGTTACATGAAGGATATCTCTTTGTACTGCGAAAATTTCAATGCATCCCTTGTAACGGAAATGAGACTTTCCTTTATTCATATTATTTTTGCGTAACGCTCTTTACTTGGGAAATAATAATAACTGAACATTTAATTATCTTAGCGTCACTTCTGAAGGAACAAAAACTAAAATGATGGTCGCTCAAAGTTTTGTTAATTATTAAGCTTGTTATTACTGGGATTTCATTAACATGACTTATACTTATAATATAATGCTATTCCAGCAGCTTCAAAGCTCAGAAACTCGTTGTTTGATGTGTCACTTCAGTAAATGCAACTTTTATCTCAAAGCTTCTTTCTCTTTTAAGCGCCAACTGTTTCTACTTGTTTCGCTTCTGAGTTAAGATTTTTTCAGTTTTACTACTCAACACGCAATTTTTTAATAATTTTGGAGTCTAAATTGATAAAAAAAATTTTTTTTTAATTATTAAAATTGTAATTAGAAATCCTTTTTTTTTTTTTTCTACAAAATTTTCATAAGAATTTTTTTTTTTGTCTTTTTGATTAATTCTAACGTAAAAAATATAAAATAATAAATTATTAACATTACTGTTTAATTAAAAAAAAAATTTCTAAAATTAAATTTTGTAAGGCAATTTTGAAGATTTTTTAACACATAAATAATCATAGAAAAAATTTGTAAAAATTAAAAAAAAAATATCGATGCAATTTTTTTAAGTATTAAAAAAATTTTTTAAAACAATTTTTTCATTTTTATTCACTAAAAAAATTAATTTCGTGTTTTTTTATTAATGATATAAATCAAATTTTTCGTAATAAAATAATTACAGAAGCATTTTGGGATGTGCAATTGATCGGAGTGGGCAGTCAAGTATTATTATCGAGTTGGCAAGAGTTTCGAGTTTATCGGTAAATTTGTGATATCGGTGATATTCTATATGCTCTGAAAGTTTAATGATAGTACACTCATTGCCATTGTTAAAGTAATAGCAAAAGTAATAATAATAATAATAACAATAACACTTATACCAATAGAGTGATATCAACGATAGTGAGATTCAATGGTAGTAAAACACCGTCTGATAAGTTAACACTAAGGGTTTTATTGGAATCTTATTAAACATAAAACTCAGCGTTGTAATTACAGTTTGATTGATTAATCCGGTCGCCCCATTGTATTAAATTTATGTAATTGATTTTAAAAGTTATCTATTTTTTTTTGACACTATTTGAAACTTTAGTAATTATATTCTCGTTAGCTCTTCACTGTAATTATATTATCCTATATAGACTGTATTACTTCTTTAAGAAAAAAAAAAAAAAAAAAAAAAAAAAAAAAAAAAAAAATGAAAACCGTTTGATGGCCTCTTTTACTCTCAACTCTTTACTTGGTATTATTAATTAAAAATCAATTGTCACTTTAATTGAATATTTTTATTATAGATTGTAGACAATTGTAAATAAATTTTTTCGAGCGTCAAAAAAACAATAATTTAATTACTTTCGCATCCTTTGCTTTGATACTCGATCATTTTTTCTTCCTTTCAATATCCGTGTACAGGCAGATATAATTTTTTACCCGCGAACAAAATAATAATGCCTAGTCCCAAAAAGTGTAATAAGATAAAAAAATACCGATTATTTCATTATCAATTTTTTATTCAAACTTTCATGCTAACTCGTTCTCTTTTAGATTCAGTTCAGTGGATTGAACAAATATTCGTAAAATGCAATAATTATCTCGAGCATCCCTCGGCTATTAGTTTTGTTTCTAACACTAAAATTTCATCACGAAATTTTCTATCATCCAATATCCAGCTTTTCATTAAACAATTGGAACGTTTTTTCCTCCTATACCTTTTTTGCTGGCCATCGGGAGACCGAATTTTTCTCTTAAATTGGATTTGCTGTTGATATTAAATATAAAAATAGTTTACATTGGTTTTTATCGGAATATAAATATAAATACGTAAAAAAAAAAAAAAAAAAAAAAAAAAATACAAATATATAAATATAAATGAAACAAGACAGCAGAGTAGATGTTTTCAGACGGCTGCTGGTACACAGCGATACACTGAGTAAGTAAAAGTCTGCCAAAGTAGGAGGCTCCTAATAAACGTAAGAGGAAAGCTGGCTTAAAAGCTCTTCGAATAACGGAGAACTCGAGTCTTTTGTAGAAAAATAAGAAAAAAAATTAATAATAAGAATAAAAAAAGAAAGAGTGGAGAGACAAAAGAATTTTACGCCAACACCGTTGACTAAAGCCCAGTCTTAACTGACCCAAATTTAAGATCCATTAAAAATAATCGGACCGATGACTTCTTTGTTTAATTTCTTCACCCGGTTTTTTATTTGATAGTAATTATTAATTATTGTCTACAGCAGTCTTGGAGAATTATTAATGCTACATTTGACGTTTTTTTTTGTGAAATAACAAAGTAGATAATTTGCGGAGTGTTAAGATAATTTTTAATTGATTAAAAAAAAATTACAAAATGTAATTAGATACTTTAAAATTAATTTTTTCTTTTGGTTAATTCAATAAATACATTTTGATATTTAAAAAAAAATTGCATCGATATTTTTTTTTAATTTCTACAAGTTGCACTTTTTTATTAATTTTTTTTTTTTTAATAATAATTCCTTAAAATGCATTAAAAAATTAATTTTTACGTTAGAATTCATCAAAAAAAAAAATTTAAAATAAAAAAAAATCTTTAAAAAAATTTATATCAGCTAAATAAAAATTTATTTTACTCCAAAACATGGTACGCAATTATTTTTAAGTTTTAAATTTTTGATATAAATTTTGGATCCAAGGAACAAAACTGAAAACCGTAAGAAAATAACCGGCCCGTATCGGAAAGATTCGGAACGTCGGCAAGGATGAAATTCATAATCCTGGGTGTTATAATATTTGCCCAGGGATTGAGGGGTGTTGCGTCGCGGATGAGAATAAGGATGCAAATGAGGACGAGGAAGATACTGCTGGTGAGTATGCATAAAGTGTTGAGAGCTTGTGGTTTACAGAGCAAGAGAGAGATAAACATCTAGAGATGATGGAGCAGGGAATAAAAAGAAGGGGGTTGTTTTTTGTTTTTCGCTCAGGAAGAAAAATTAGCGTATATATTTGTATGATATATAGAGTAAAAAGCATATTATATATAGTTATATACATATGATTTGTGTGTGTATGTAAAACTCTGGGGAATATGAGGTTTTAATGGATTGACCGATTAGAGAGAGGATACTAACGCAGTCAAACTTGTTTTGCGTACATCAACACCTGTGTTCAACCCTCGAGTTCTTTTCCCCCGACGCTTCGGTGAAACAGATTTTGTTTTTATTTTTATTTTTATTTAGCTTTTTAGTGTACCAGAGTTAACCAGAAAGCGGAGATTATTTTTACCGTCTGCTCCGCACACTAGGTTTGAATTTAGACTAATTAAAAATATGCACATCAGAAGAGTGGAATAAATATTTAAACCAAGATTAATGTGTGTGTATTTCATTAGAACATTTTTTGATAACCCATGGGAAAATGTTCATCTATCAGTCATATTCAAAAATTTTATAAGTTCAAATCTTATCTTGATATAAAAATTGGCTAAATCAAGCTTGATATGATTTTATATGCCCATAAGTTATTTTTTAGACAGAATAGTGCTAAAATTCCCACTAGGTGGCGCATAATCGCTAAATTTTCTCGTTACCAGAGAGTTAAATTTCAGAAATTAAGTTTTGAAATAAAAATCATTTTTATTCTACTAAAAATTTTATCTGAAATTGATTTTTAGTTCAATTCATTATTGTTTATTTTAAAATTATAATTGCTGTACTTATTTTTTATAAAAAAAAAAAAAGAAAAAATTTTTTTTTTCAATTTTAAACTTAGAAATATATATTTTCAAATTAATTGATAAGAAAAAATGTTGTAATAATTCTTTTTACAATTTAGAATGCAATTTGAAAACAAACCGTATCATAAAATTATTCAAGAAAAAATCAGAAATCAAATTAAATGAAATATATAAAGTTTGAGGCGTTGAAGTCTCGAAGCGGCAGTATCGCAATCGGTATTGAAGTTATCCATCGATAGCTGATAGTTGATAGCATTGAGAGTCTCGGTATGGTTTTCGAACAACACGAAAAAGCCATTCTTTCATAAAGAACCTGAGCAAAGACCGAAAGTCTAAAAATAGAGCCATAGCCCGCATTCTCGATTCGAGAACGCCACTATATTTTATATTACTTTCTCCTTTTCATTCTCTGTTTCTCGTTCGGTCTTTTTATAAAAGATAAAGATCGTACTCCCCCGTTCCTCCGGCCTCTTGACTCGTCCTAAGGGCGGAAGAGCCGAGCTAGTAAAAATAACCAAAAGCTGAACAAAACTAAAAAAGTTACCGAAAGTGAGATGGAAAATTTATTATATTCGATAGTGATGTTCTCTTTTCTCTCTGAAGATGAGCCTGCCAGGAATTGAGGAGCTGAAAAAACCCAGTATCGGTCGAGTGCCGTTCGCTAGGTTCAACATATTCGTTTTCATATCCCTCGAGAGTTTTTAAATATATATATGGATCTCTGCTGTGTAATCTAATAAAAAAGTTACGGAAAGTATGTTTCACCGTCTGTTAATAAATTACCAAAGTTACCTCCATTATTTTGATAATCAACTTTAAAGTTTAGAGTTAAAAAAATTATTTCCGTTTATTAAATTATTGCACTACCGAGTTGTCCAATAATACCATTATTTATATATATATATATATATATATACATCGACAGGGATGTTTTGAGGCAAAAGGCTATTTTTTATTCCAGTGATTTCATATCTTTTGCACCTTTTTTTTCAGTCTGAAAGAGAGCTGACATAATTTTCCAAGCTCGTTTTTTTTTTTTTTTTTTTTTCAACACCCCTTTCTTCACTATCCAAGACTTTTCATCCAGCAGCATCCTTTTCTAGCTTTTTTTTTTTTTTTTATTTATTTTTCCGTTACTGTCAGACAAAAAGCTCGTGTAAGTAAGCGAGGATCACTTCTCAATGGCTCAGAATGGGAGAAAAATAAAATAACTAAGAACGGAGAAAAGAAAATAATAAGAGCGTGTCAATTGTTGTTGGGTGTTACGAGTAAAGTAATATAGACTACGAATTCTTATTTACTAACCCACTTTTTATTATATGTATTTACCGGGGGGTTGGAATCAAGTATTCTTAAGCCGGCTTGATGTCAAAAGAACAAAGAAATTTTTTTGTTGAAGAAAATAAGGATACTCGGGATAATACGAGTCATTTTTTGGTATTTGAAAATAGTTGATAGCCGCCATTTTGAATCTAATCGATCGATTTAGCTGATTTTTTAACTGAATCTCGGTAATTGCTTGAAAAATAAGTCTCTTCAGTTTCGTAACGATTCCTTCAAAATTACGGCCGTGAGAAATCATTAATTTGATGTGTGTGAATTGTTTAAACAGATGTGGATCGTGATAATTGAATAAAAATATTAATATGAGCTTACTCGCTAATATAATCAGCACTTGTGCTCTGAAATAATCAACGAGGCCTTTGAAATATAATTAAATTTATGAACATACACAAATACTTCCTTTACATCCTCGGTATTCTCGGTAAATTAATTCAGTTATGAATATATTTAGAGAGTAAATTGTAATAACCTCATAACGTTAATTTTCTTGTAATATTATCTGGGTAATTTATTAAAGTATAATTGAAATTTTATATGTATAATAATAGTAATAGAATATGTGGGGTAGAAAAAAAATTAATAACGGTTGAGGATTGTCGCAGGGAACCGTTTGATTATATTATTTGTACGTGGGAAATGATAAGAATATTAATGGTAACAATAACAATAACTGTACAGACATAGTTGTATATGTCAGTGAATGCAGGGTTTGGGCTTGAGTTTAGGTTGAGGGGAAGGTGGTTGGTATATTGAGTCTGGAGCTGGAACGAGTATTGGCTGTGGCACGTGCTGCATGGTAATTACGTTATTCCATTCAACAGCATTTAGTTAATCCAGCTGGAATTAGTGCTACGTCAGGGGTGAAAGGCCCCTAAATTCCCTGACTCGTCTTGTGATTGAGTCTTAAGCTTAACTTACACTCAACTTTCATCGTTCATACATTTTTTATCCATTTATTGTTATCATCGTTATGATTATCATTTTTTCTGTCGTTTAATTAAATTTTTTTGTAAATTATTATTATTTATAATTTATTTTGAAAACTTCTTGATAATAATTGAAAAACTAGTTTATTTAAAGCTTTTTTATAAAAAATTTAATTTCCTACAAAAATTTCAATTTTATTTCTTACTTCCTTTCTTTAGAGTTTAAAAATGAAGTTATAGAACTTATCAGTTATTTTTGAAAAGTTTGTAGTACTGGTTGTGGCTAAAATATTGAAGATATAAAATTCTAAAAGACCTTTCTTACAGAAGATTTAATTCTCTACAAAAAGTCTTTATTAATTTTACCGTATCTTTTATCTTGATTCATGAATTTTGAAAATAAAGACTCAAATTGACATTGCTTGGTTTAATTATCAACTTTTAGGTTTATTATTATTATTAATATTATTATTAAGAAAAATAAATGATAAAATTGAATTCATGGAAAATTGGCTTGAGAAGGAAATTTAAAAAAGTTTAAAATTGAATTTGTTTTGTTAGAAAAAGAAAAAAAGGAAGCTAAAAAGAGAAGAAATAAAACTAAATTAATGTAAAATGCTAAAGTTTATTATTATATTTATATTTGGCGGAGGAAAAACCCCAAGTAGCTCCAATTCACATGACAATGTTGGGGAAAACGTCGCGTTGTCCAATTTAACTCACGGCATCTCGACTTGTGGATTGTGGATTCTGTATGGCGGATGGCGGATTGTGGATGTACTCGTGAGCTCCGGTAGGTCGCGAACCCACCTCGAGTTTCTCAACAATCTTAACAAGCGTTTCTAAGAATTGTTCGTAGCACATAAAGTAGAGAACAAGAAGTTGTACTGTAGAAATAAAAATAAAAAAGTGGATAAAACGAGAGAAGAACCAGAGAATGCTTCTGGTGATCTCCACAGGTACAACATCTAGACCGCTCACAATTGTTGTCATTCTACGAGCCAATTTTCTCCCCTTCTTCTTTCCACTATCTTCTCTCAACTTATTCTTCTTTCTCCTTTATTTTTCACCATTTCCGTAACAATATCATTACCATCTTCATTTCTTCAATTTTCAAACATTTTCCCGTCGAAAATTCCCTCAGAAAAAATTTCAAATAAAACTTTTCCTCATAAATCCACGTACCGAGAACAAACGATTTTATTAACACGTTCCCCGTTAAAATCCACCGGGAATTTATATATACAATAAAATAAAATAAATAAAAAGACTGAGAAGGTATAAGGCGCCGTAACAGCTGGTCCTAACGCAATTTTTCTCTGATATAAATCCTCAAGGGCTGACGATATTGAATCAAACCACGTAGTTGGGAACGAGAGAACGGCTTTATCCTCAACTACTGCTACCGAGGAGCTTCTTACTGGGCACTAGTGTAGTGCTGCTGCCCCTAACTAGATCCACTAGCCATTTTCGCCATTACCTCGTTTGCGCTGGAACACTCTGATAGGGGATAAAAGCGTGGAAAAAAAAAAAAAATATCAAAAATTGATTAAAACTCGTTCATCAGGACTAGGGAGCGTTGATGGGGCCATAACCTGTTGGAGGAATTGTCAAAAGTTTTTTCTATTTGTCATATATAGTTAAATATTTTTTTTTTTTTTTTTAATTTTTATGAGTTGAATTTTTTGATAAATTTTCTCTAAAATAATTTATTTACCGAAAAATTAAAAAAATTTTTTTGACACAAATTTACTAATTTTTCAGCTTAGCATGGATCATTCTTAATATAGAATTTTGGAATTTGAATCACGCACTGCCGTCATAACTACAGAGTTTATTCTCTGGGCCAGTAACTACCAACTAGTAGAGGGTTCTAATAAATGAGGATGGCCTGGTTGGTCCATTGAAACGCCTATGTATCTGTCTATGAGTTATTAGCGTGACTGCTCGCGAAAGTTCTGCCTACGCCTGTATACCATACACTAGCATATAGAATATAATACATAGAATAGTGCCTACTATGAATTGTACCAGTTAAATTTAATAATTAATTACATCCATTATCCTTTAATTAATCTCTCGTTTATTTCGCTAATTAAATATATAATATAATGTCATGATATTATATGAAAATTTAAAATGTATTTAACACCTTTGTCGCTACAAGATTTTGTGCCAGGATTTGACAAACTGTAACGGGGAGATATATAACGAGAAGGGTTTGATTAAGATTAATGGGCTGTTCTGCGAGGGAGGTTCTGGCGAAGAGAAAAAGGTTTATGGTCATTTTTACCCGCAGTGTCTTCTCGTCTTTCTTTGAAAATAAGAAGAAAGGAAAAAGAAAAAAAATAAGATAAACCAAAAATGAAACGGGTCATGCGAGGAGATAGACCAAAGCTCAAATAAAAATATCGGATGATATCAGACGTTTAGAGGAGTCTTCTTCGATTTGAAGTTTTATTTTGAGAATTTCTTGGAAAAGGTTAGAACTGCGGAACTTTTGCCAGGTTTCTATCTGAGTTCCCAATTTCGTTAAAATTTATCTTTTGATTAATGCCCGGGATTCGGACGTTTATTTATGTAACTATTGATAATTGTTATCGCGTTGCATTTTTGGTGAGTCCAAGAAACTTCGGAAAATATGTTCCCGGAATATATGAACCTAATGAGAGGAGATAAAAATATGAGAAAGGTCAAGTTTGCCAAGCGCAAAAGGAAAAAGTTTTTCTGCATTCAAAGTTGAGATATCGGGAGCAGAACATGTCTGTCGCATCGGAGTTTGCGTGGAAAAATACTGAGGATCTTGCGGTGACAAGGAGACCAATGTCCAACCCGGTGGTTGTCCATGTCGAGTCGGTCAAGTGCATTGGCAACATCTGCTGATTCGAGGCTTCAACTCAAGCACAACCACTACTGCTACTACTACTAATATTACTGCTAACACTAACGTCTGTGCAAATTTGTAATGCATGGATGTCAAAAGAAGACGTCGTTTGCTTATATGTACAATGTAGCCCATACATAAAGAACTTCCCAAGCAAAACTATGAATTTTCTTGAAAAATTCAGTAGAGAAGTTTTGGATTATTTTCATGTACAAAATTTACACTTTAAGTAGTAGCAAAAAAATTTTTGATTTAATTAATATGTCAAACTAATAAAAAATTGGTTTAGAAGTTTATTAAACTAGAGACATGTCAAATAAGCTTATTAGGAGAGACAAAAGAATAATTTATATTTTGTTATTTAGTTCTTGAAGTTTAATTCTCTGGTAGTGAAATAATCTAACTGTTGGAGATTTTTAAAACTAACTTTAAATAAAAAATTATACATGACCATATTGGGCTCTATATTATTTTTTAGTTTGATATTTGATTATATTTTTTATGTTTTTCTCATATTTTTTTAATCCATTCAAATCATAATTCAAAAATATACGAACATCGATGAAAAATAAGCTATTAAAAATTTATTCATTTTTATTGAATTTCAACATATATTTTTAAAAAAAATTACTTCGATAAAAAATAAAAAAATTTAATCAATTAAACAAAGTTGGCTTTTCAATAAATAATTTCGGTCGACAATTAAATTTTTGTTTTCACATATCGCTAAAGGGCATTTACATTTCAATTTTTAATACTTTTCGTAAAAAAAAAAAAAAACCCTTCAACTGTGATTTTTTCCACAGTAAATTTTCCCCGCGGTTATTTACTATATCCCATCATCACTGAATAAATGTAAACAACAAAATAACAATAACAGTAATTACAAATGAACAAATTTGTAAAATACATGACTTTAGAAGCAGTTACCCTTAACAGAAAGTAAAACTAAAACAATAGCCTTTATTTGATTATGCGTCTATTATTCTGGTGTAGAAAGCCAGCGTTTGTGTCAGAGCTCAAAATGAAAGCATCCAGCAGCTAGCAGCGAGAACCCGCGAATTCAGGAAGAGAATAACGAGAGTACCAGAACTAGCGAGTCCGTTCGAGGTGCGGGTTGGTCAGCGGAGTCAACGAGTTGAACTTTCAGAGTGGGTTTAAAATTTTCAGCTCGTCTCTATGGTCAACAGTACACACCCTCTTTCTCACCCTCATCATCGTCATTTACCCTCATTCACTCATTCATTCAGTCGGCACTCTTTGGCTATTACTATCACTATTACTATTACTCTCTTGCTCTCGCTCCGATAACACATTATCCTTATCCGGTGGGAGTACTCTCGACTACTCGGTAAATAATTCCTCCACCCTTTCTACTTGACTTTCCGAGCGATATTTTCCGGCACTCTAGGCCCTCCTCATCGATTCACAGCCGCAGCACATATAATACTCACCCTTTCCCTCTTCCCGGTCCCTCGGCTCTTACTCTCCACTCTCCACTCTCTAAAACTCGAAACCAACCAACCAACCAAAACTCTTACGCCAGAAACGTTCAAACATATCGGTGATGCTTAATGAGTAATGGCAGCCGTCTATCATCTGAAAAGTATGTGCTTGACATGTGTTAGTAATGCCTCGGGAACAGCGTACGTTGGTGACGTCTACCATGAAAAGTCACTTCAACACAGTCTCACACACACACGCAAGCTTATATCCATGCACATACTTCACCAAGAAAAGCTATTTCTTTGCTTTGCTTAACGTTATTTGTTTATTATTTTTATGTTCATCCCCGCTGAAAAAATTACGCAGAGGGATGTGTGTGTTTGACTGGAAGGGCTTGAATTTTTTTTTTATTGCGTTTTATTTTATTCGAATTTAAATTAATTGAATGGAAAGTATCAATTGACAATTGAGTTTGATTTGTCGCTTCTATTTATTATTAATCAATGCTGGGCGGAAAAAAAAATTTTTTTTTTGGTTATTCTATTTTTAGAAAAATTATTTATTGATTAAAAGTTCTGAAATATTAATTTCAAGATCGATAATTAATTTTTTTGAGAAATTAAAATTTTAAAAAATTTTATTAACTTTTCAGAAAAATTGATAACTTGAAAAAAAAAAATGTTGGTAATTTTTCAGAAATATCAATTATTAGAGAGTGCAGCAATTGATCATTTTTTGTTTAATTTTAGTTACTATGAATTTATTTTTGTTTTATAAAAATTGTTAATTAACGAAAAAAATATCAAATTTTTTTTTCAAAATTAGTAATTTGATCAAAATATTAATTGAAAAAAAAATACTACTCATTGTTCATCGAATTTGATAGCCAGAAAAAAAAATAACGATAGAAATTTCATTTCCAATTAAAAAAAAAAATTTGCAATCAACACCAACAGTAACAAGAATATTTTCACCACCCACCACTAAAAAATTTTCATTATTTTCAGTCTCTCTAAAAACGCGTCATAACCTCAGACTCGTGACGTAAAATCCTCAGTACTATTCCTTACAACAGAAATCCTGGTTGTAGAGCTTTCTTTATTATATTTCATTGGTCGGTGACTGTAAACTGTAAACGACAATTCCGCACGATCAAACTGGTGAATTGCTGGTAAAGTTGAAACAATACCAAATTTATTGGAGAAAGGAACCGGATGTTGGGACACTGAAATACGAGTAGAGGTAGAGGTAGAGTTTGTCGTTCTGAAGAAAAAGGATACCAGATGGGTAAGAAGAAAGGCAATGGCTACAAGTCAATGGTATTTTGACTCGAGGATTTATGTTGAAAGTCTAACAGGATCGGCGAGGGGAAGAGAGTGTCGGCCCCGAGGGGAAATGAAGGTGATCGAAATGGTGAGAATGACACATAAAGTGAGGCTACAGAAATTTCAGTGATTGGTTGTTCTACTGGGCTGGTGGTGGTAGTGGCATTGCTGCAGTTAGAATTACGGTATGTCGTCGAGAGCTTTTGCTGACGGAGATATATAAGAACGAATGGGTTTGCTTGAGTGCAATAAACCAGGGTAAGCAGGTGAAATTATGGAAAGTTTTAAATTCAATTTCGCTTTGTCTCGCGATTCATTTAAACAATCCAACAAAAGTACCAAGTTATCTTCTGTAATTATTTATCGTCATTGTTAAAAATTTTTCAACTTATAAATTCATAAAAAAGTTTAAAAAATTGAAAAGTGCACGCCTCACAATGCTCATTTAATTAAAAAAAAATTTTGTTGCTAGTATTAATGAATTAATCATCATATAAATTTAATGTGAATACATTAACGATAATTAAAGCTCAAAAAATTAACTATGAAGCGTGCAAAAGAATATCCCTTGATAAAAAGTATCGGTAAACTCTACAAGACCTCTTAGAGATATAAATAATACTGTTATAAGATACAGCACGTAGAAGTTATATATATAGGAAGCTTTATCTGAGGATTGATACCGGAGATAAATATAAAATGTACAAGGGAAGGAAAGTGTTGAGGACCGACACATAATCAACAGATTAGGCGCATAGATCACGAGAAGAAACGGATAAGAGTGACTTCTTAGCGGCTTAGGTAATAAAATAAGTATTCGGTAAAAAAATATTTATACACAGATTTGAATGATATATTCGAGTTTGTTTTTCCTGAGACGCCGGTTAAAAGACATCTATTTCGTTGCCAAGTTTATACTTTTATAGAGTGAGCTCTGCAAAGCATGCGGCGCGGTGTTATCGATGCTATTTACATAAACGGAGAACCGGGTGTTTGGCTTTCAGGTGGTACATCTACATAACGGCCCGATCCAAAGACTTTGAATTCTCGAGTGGCTATATTGATGTGGTTATATATACATATATGGATTATGTAGACCTCTATCGAGGTATCGGCTAAATTTTACAAAGCTCGAAGACTAATCTTCCATTATGGATCATGTTTATTTTATTTTGATCGAAATAATTCGGAAAAAAAAATTTTTATCGGACCAATTTTAATATGTGGCTTTATATGGTCATATATAATTCGATCTGACAGTATGTGGCCCTATCAGACGAAAAATAATGACAAATCAATAATTTACTATGATTAAAAAAAAATATATTTGTATTTTATAAATTAAATCTCTAGTAGGAAGAGCATTTAGCGACCATGCGCCATCTGTTGGAGATTTTTGGAACTAACTTTGGTCAAAAAAATATTTGTGATAAAATAATAATTTTGCTCTTCACAAAAATATTTAAATTAGATTTTATGCAAAATTTAAAATATTAGTTATTTTTTTTTCTATCTATAAATATATCATTATTATTATTATTATTATTATTATTATTATTATTATTATTATTATTATTATTATTATTATTATTATTATTATTATTATTATTATTATTATTATTATTATTATTATTATTATTATTATTATTATTATTATTATTATTATTATTATTATTATTATTATTATTATTATTATTATTATTATTATTATTATTATTATTATTATTATTATTATTATTATTATTATTATTATTATTATTATTATTATTATTATTATTATTATTATTATTATTATTATTATTATTATTATTATTATTATTATTATTATTATTATTATTATTATTATTATTATTATTATTATTATTATTATTATTATTATTATTATTATTATTATTATTATTATTATTATTATTATTATTATTATTATTATTATTATTATTATTATTATTATTATTATTATTATTATTATTATTTATGGACACAAATAAAATAATCGTGCATTAAATCGAAAAAAAAAAAAAAACATTTGATTATTTAATGTACAAAATAAACAATTAAATAATGGAACTAAAAATAAATACGAGGCTATGAAAATTGAAACTTATTATTTGTTTCCATAATGACAAATAAAGTTAACAAAGTATCTTATAGAGTGTATGTAGGGTAGATAGAGATGAAAAGACAGACATGTGCGTGTGCTTGTGTATATGGATAATTATATATCCCTTCAACAAGCCACTTTGAATTGAATGAACATTGACAATGATTATAATGTGGTCGGTGGTTGAAAATAACGTTACGTGCGTTGATTATAATTGTGCTTTGGCTCGACGAGAGGCAGAATCGAATCAACGATGCGAGAAAAGGAGGATCATTTTCATGATTGGTTACCAAATAAATATATGAACCAGACCAGCGGGAGAGACGAGGACACTGGACATCGGATAAAAGTGGTGCATATGCATGTGTATTTGTGTTTGTATGCACATGCATGGATAAGAGAGATAAAATAAGCTCTGGCTATTCAGAGACCGGGAAACAGTTTTGGTTCACCAGTAATTTCACCTGCTGAATTGCTGTGAATTGCGTAAATAGCTATTTCCATTCGAGTATCAAAAGCTAGTTCCATCAGTTTTCATACCCGTTTTATCCGCTGCACAAAAATTATATTCACATCCGATGAGTTTTTTTTTTTTTTTGATAAATATGAAGAACTAAAAATATCTACATTTTTTTGTGGGAAGCTCTGTTCGTACGAAATATTTTGCGAGACGTAGTTCGATGTTTACGGAACGGCGATTTTTGTTAGAGCATACAATAAGTATAAGAAAAACCCGACATTACTTCCATATAAAATCACATGATAACTTGTAAAATGTATGAAGTTAACGGTAAAGTTCGAGAAGAAATACTTGACCTTTGTCTCAATCCTCCCTGACGACAGAAAAATATTGTATGTGAGCCTCGAGTATTTTTATTCAGCCGGTAGTGTGTCGGTAAAAAAATTTTTAGTTTCTTTATAGCAGCATTGTGTGTTATTATTTTTATTTTATTTTATTTTTTTTTTTTTTGGTTCGAGTATCAATAAACTGCAAAGACTGAAATAAGAAAACGGTGGTATTGTGATGGAAAATGGCATCGAACGGAAATGTGATCTTTAGTAAAAGAACGGATTTACCGGTAAATTGAATTTTCTATTCAACCGAGTCTTGACGATTCTTCAATTTGACGTCGACATAAAGAACTAGGCTTAGCAGCCCAGCTCAAACACACCATTCTTAGTCAATGTTCCAAAAGAATTATTTTTCTCTTTTTATCACGGGTAAATTTCATTCTTCACAACTTATAAATAATTCATACCAAATATTTGATAATAAAAATAAAAGTAATGTAAAAAAAAATTTCTTCAAAAATGCCATTATGTATAAAAAAATTTTTTTCAAGCTTAATATGCCCATTTGAGGCCTAATATGGTCATTCTAGTCCATATATAATTTTTCTGTCAAAGATAGTTTTGAAAATTTCCGACAGATGGCGTATGGTCGCTAAATCTTCTCACTACTAGAGAGTTAAGTTTCAGAACTTAAGTAATAAAGTCTCATGGCGAAAATTACTGAAAATTCAGGAATAGCATTCATTTAAAAATTTATGTATACATGTATCACTCGTTTTGATCATTTGATTAGTAGTACATTTGACAACAAAAGAAGATCAAAAAAGCTGAAAATATATTATTATTCTTCAGTCTCTTATAACGGATGATATTTCTTATTACAAAGTTTCAAAAGGCTCGTATTCACTGATAAAATACAAAGACAAGGAAATAGGATACAAACATTCAAGTTGATTTTGTTGGTGATGAAAAGGACAGGATGAAAATTGCTCAAGAACTACCCTTCGCTTCTTGGCAAAGTGCTTTCCCTTCACCTGAGGCTCTTTTAGCCTCACACATACAGATCCACACACACATGCCCTCTCCACTCAGTTGAGAAGATGACTAAAAAAAATAAATAAAAAATACGAAGAAGAACAAGTTGAGGAAAGGAAGAAGACGGTGAAAAGCTTGTTTCGTGTCAATCAGTCTTTCATTCTTGGAGACTACTGTACACTACTCTACACTCTTCGCTCTATATACATGCGTGAGTGTGAGTGCGAAATCCATCATGTCGAAATTGAAACGTAACACTATTGCCTACCTCCTACGGCAAATTTCGTACATTATTTTCTTTTCTATTTCATCTTTCATTTTCTCTTCGGTATTTTTTCCAGGTCGTTTTTCATTGCTGTTATTTAATTTAAGTTCGGTGTAATTCAATCAAAATTGGCTTTTGGCATATCGTTAAAAATCCTCTCGAGAGAAAGAGTCGAATGTCTGACCAATAATGGCCGAGTACTACTGGAATACTCGAGACCCTTAGTCGCAGTAGTTGTTGTAGTCGCAGTAATAGTAGTCCTAGACTCTGGACCCGGAAAAAGATTGTAAGGGACCACAGGAGCTATTCCAGTACGTAGTTACAACGACTTCTATGGCATTGTCCGACTGGTAGCCGCAATGCGACGTGCTCGAGCCCGACGGTGCAAGTTTTAGGTGGCTCAGTGGTTGTTAGGAAAGTAACAAACCGCGGTTGAAATTTCTCTCTTATACTGGCACCTTCAGCACCCTTATGTTCTATAAGACATATATATATATATATATATATATATATATATATATATATATATATATATATATATATACATATAACATACTCACAAGTGTTTTCACCCACCGATATATTACCTTTAACATTCTCTATTATTTTTTCCTTTCGTTTAAATTCATGATACGTTCGCGGCAATTTTACATAAATTTTTTTCACCGAGATATTTAATTAAATTATTTTTTTATTTTGTACCAGAGATCGGTAGTTTTTTTTTTTTTTTAATATTCAATTTGCCTTTCATCCATTATAGTTTTTTTCTGGCGTGTACTTCCGCAACTCAAAAAGGGGAAATTTCTCTATAAAAATAAGATTAATGTTCTTGCCCTCTATTCAGAGATAGCTCAATAGATCTACCACCCCTCAGCTCTGTGGTTTGGAATGTGGAAATGACCACAATATTAGTCACAGCTTATTCAATTAATGTTTACTAACTTTTTATCATTTATTATAATTGTTATTACTGAAGATAATAAAATTTTGATATCAAATTTTTTTGTAACGAAATTTTTACAATTTATTATAAGTCACCTTTAGACTATTGACTAGATTTAATTAAAATGATGTCGCATAGATTAATTTAATAGCTACATGAGAATTAAAAAAAATTTTTTTTCCAAAAATTAATTATCAGAATAAATGGATAATTTAATAGTACATTAAGATACGAGTTGCTTAAATGAGCGATTATGACACGGCGTGAAGTTGGCGCACGAGCGAAGCGAGTGCGCTAACACGCCGTGAATGATCGCTCATTTAAGCTACGAGTATCTTACACTATTTTGTAGCACCAGTGTCCTAAATTCGTCTTCAGTATTATTTAAATTTAAATATAAAAATTAATTAAGCAAAAACAAAAATAGTATATCGTGCATAAATAAAATCTAGAATGTTAAAGTAAATAATTGCTTAAAAATAGTATGATAGTATATTGTGGTAATCGACAACGTTACACGAGTGGCACGCACTATCATTATTACAAATGTAGCGATATATGTAGACCCAAAATCGGGGTCCAGGGGCAGAGCCCCGGTGGGGTCCAGGGGCGAAGCCCCGGCGGGGGGTTGGGGGGGGCGGAGCCCCCCCAGTCCTAAAAAACGAATAAAAAGTTAAAAAAAAAGAAATAAATATATATCAAATTTTAAATCCAAAGTGATTAATAGTAATTAAAAAAAAATTAATCCACACATTAAAACACTCAATATATAAAATTAAATAACAATAAATTTAGCTGTCACTTTATAATTTTTTAATTTTCTTTAACCAAAAAATTTGCTCCAAAAATTTATTCATAAGAAATTGCATTTTTTATTTTATAAAATTCCCACTTGTCAATTAAAAAAAAAAATTTGAAATGATTAACAAAAAAAATAAAAATATACTTAATAATTTTTTCATTTAATTATTAGTTTTTTTTATTATTTTTTTAACGATTTTTAAAATGTTTATTTCCACTTATTTCTATTTATTATTAAAATCATAAAATGTAAAATCAACGAATATTTATTTTTCTTCGGATTGAACTTCAATGGTGAAATGGCAGTTTTGGAATACCTTATATTGAGACTCTTAAAATTTTTTCACGCATAAACCTAAATCTTGATCATAAAATACTGTAGAACTGATAAATAAATCAGGAGTTCCACAATCGTTGAATTGAGAAGTTGAATTTTTCTTTTTCGCAACAGTATTTTCTTGCGAAATAGATTTAAATTTTTTTTGATGGTGTGATGTATCAACTTCAACTACATTTGATGCTGGTGAACACGGTTGGCCAAAGTTTGATAAAACACTATTTTCGGGTTTGGACATTGAGACTGCTGTTTCAATTAATTTTTCATTTAATACTGATAAAACATTTGTAATTTTTGTCAAATTTTTTTTCGTCGAAACGTCTAAACTGGTTGATTTATTTAAAACGGTACTGTTTGTAACTACAGGAGATGGTTTAGTAGATCGAGGAGTGGATTCAACAGTATTTGTTTTTTTATCCAAAACAATTCCATCGGTGATCATAGAATGTGTACGTTTTTTGTTGTTAACGGAATCGGCAATATAACCTTCAACTACTGTTGATGACTTCCAACCACCATGTCTCTTCATCACTGTCATATCACCTCCAGCATCAGCTAATAATGTGGCAGATGTTCGACGGAAACTATGTCCAGTGTATTTATTGGCATTCTCTAATTTTAAAAATTCAGCAATGGTTCTAGGCATTGAACCAAACTTGTTAATTCCTATGGGCTGACAAGTACATCGACCATTTTGGTAATTCAAAAAAAATCGATCTGTTTTACAGGTTTTGGGCCTAGCATCCATGTATTCTTTTGCGTAGTCATAATATTTACCATCAATGGTAAATGATCTTGGCTGATTATTTTTTGTAATCGGAACTTTAATAAATAAAGTGTTCTCATCAATTTTTTTGACATCTTCCAGTTTCATGTTCATGAATTCACTTCTTCTTAAAGCACCAGAAATTCCAAATATTAAACAAACCTGCAACAGTAAGAATAAAATAAACAAATATTTAGACTATATAGACATTTTCATACTCAAAAAATCAATAAATATTTAATTACCTTTGTAGCAAGATATTTATTATCAGGGGCTTCATTTAAAAATTTTTGGATATTTTCTTTTGTAAATACTTCAGATTTTTTAGCAACATATTTACTCATTTGTTTCTTCAAAAAAAACGTTACTTTTTTGTAATTACCAATATCAACGTCATCAAATGCTTTGATAGTAGTTTTCAACATCGAATGAAAAGCCCATAAACTGGGAGGGGCATATTTTTGAGAAAGATTATCAAAATAGACTAAAATCACATCTTCAGCAAAAGAATTTGATTTAACATTTTCTTTACGCCATGCTTTAAAAGCATTATAAGCTGCTACATACATTCGTTTAGATTTTGTTGGCATTGATTGCAAAGCTATATTCTTCGCCTTTTCTTTTATCTCGTCAGGAACAAAATCATTATAATCATCGTCTAAATCACTGTAATCACTGTCCATATTTATTACGGAATAGGATTCTTGTTAAATTAAATAACGTTTAGCAAATATTTCACACCAGAATAATGTTTACAACTGAGCGAAATCGATAATAAAAACATTTGCGAATCATCAATTGAGGTTTCAGCATACTTCAGACTGAATCATAACCGACAAAAAGATGTAATTTTAATTATTAATTATTTATTATTTTCTATTTTTTCGGAGCTTTGAATGTTTTTAGATACATTTTTTCGTTTTTTTCTGCGGTGAAAGTCAAATTTTTAGAGCAGAAATGTATGGATTGATCGTAAATATGAGCCCGTAGCCTAAAAAATTCTTCTCAGCTCGTTTCATAATTGTTTATTTAAGTCAACAGTTGAGCGTGTCCTAAATACGAATTTAGGACACGCAGTGCTATAAAAAATTATAATTGTTAATTTTATTTTAAATAAAAAATGCAAAATCTTAAAATTAAATAACAACCCCGAAAAAAAAAAAAATTAATATTAATAAGCACTAAAAAATTTAAACATAGTTAAAAGATAAATATAACAGAATAAAAGTTGGTTGAAAGAAATAATGGAAACGACGACAGAATGAAATAAAATAAATGAGGTGAAAGAGACAAATGTAAATAAGTTTAGGATGGCCTCGTAATTCGAGAACCGAGCAACCACTTTTTATTCTTAGGCGTACTGGTAGACGGATTCATTTATAGTACCACTACTCTTGCTAAGTCCTCAACTACTTTTGCTTCGCCTCATTTACAATCATTCCCCTTTTAAACGAATTTACTGGCAACCGGACTGATTGTTTTAACGAAATCTACTTTTAAGCGACAATTATTCCAATTAAAAACTCTGATTTCCTTCAATAGGATAATAATAAACAATATAATATTGTCTTACATTTGATATTAACTATTTAACAAAACATGACAGGTGATAAATTAACAATTAGTTAACAAGGAGACGACTGAGGGAGTGTTAGGCCAGTGGGGAAGTTGTCAGCGTGGGGGAGTTTAGGGGGATTTTATCAACTACTGAGAGACAATTCCATCGAGAGTATAAAGTTGTTCTGTGGAATACCAATTAGCAGGATATTACAAGGGCAAGGGGCTGGGATATTCATTGACGCACTGAAGACGGAACCGAAAGGGATAGATCATCATCACACAGACATTCACTCACAATCTTAGATTTACACTCACTCAGTAGAGGCTGAGACTGATGCATGTGTTCCGCATTTCATAGAGCTGGATGCTGGACCGCTACAGTCGCAGACCGGAGCAGGATTTGGTTTATAGTGTACAGTGTATACTGGTGAGCATAATCTTCCTTTACTGGGGGAGGAGGCGCAAGTAGGTAGTTCGTCGGAAGACGAAATTCCGAGTCATCGCACGTTCCGAATTATCCGTTCGGCTTGACTGCTGTACCAAATAGTCTGAAGGTCTGAAAATGTCTAACTCTCCAGACTCCAGTCTCTAGAAGGGTAGCAGCTCTATATAATATACTCTACTATACTGTACTGTGCTATATGGGAGCATAAATATAGTTCATGGATATTTATTCTACCGAGTAAATAATTCTAGATGAAAACCTGTGGGAAATGTTCATGTGTGGCCATTTATGGCTTTATATGAGAGAAAAAATTATTTAGTGTGACTTTTTATTTAAATTATTTATGTTAATTCATATTTTGTATGAAATAAAAATTAGTTTGAGTGATTAAACTGAAGAATAATTGCATATAAATTTTTTAAAAGAGCTAAAAAAAATTATCTATATTTTAGAATTTAACTCTCCTGTATTGAGAGAATTTAGCGACTATGCGCCACCTAGCGGAATTTTTTAAAACTAATTTTGGTCAAAAATTATAAATGGGTATATATGAACATATAAACTCATACATAGATATACTAGAGGAATTCTATGAAAATAACCTGTCTGTAAAAAATTATATATGAATTTATATCAAATTTTGTAAGAGTTTTAATTCATATTCTGTTTTATGTAATGAATTTTACCAAATAAATTTCTACATAGAGCAATATTTAAAAAATTGTTGAGAAATATATAATATTATAAAAACTGTGTACAAATATTGAAGGCTTTTTGGTAGAATGGAAATTTTTAGAGTTAAAAAAAAAGAGAAAATTAATAAAGGGAAAAAAAAAGTTCGGTCCAGTGTATGGTACGTGTATATGCGCATCGACAAAAGAAACTCGTGAATAAAAACTACGGGGAATAAATAAAACTCTTCAATATGCATGTATGAATATTGAATTCATCGATATACACATCCACGGTTACAACCACCACCAGATGCACAAATGAAAGCGTACACAGTCTTTATTGGAAAAGTGAAAAATTGTAAACTAAAATTTTTACAATTTCACCCAATATTTTTTAATTTTCCGGAATTTATTAGATTATTAATATTTTTAAATAAATGAAAATTATTTCTAAGGATCATAAATACAGATTTAGAATTTAATATAATTTAGTAAGGATAAAATTGTGTACATCACTCAGAATTTACGGCTATTTATCACGGCTGTAGCAAAATTTTCTTAGCAAAAGATGGCTCTTGCTCGTAACGAAATAAACGAGGTTCTAGAAAATTGAGAATGAAAACGAGAATGATGAAAAAGAAACGCGAATTAACTGAATTTACTGGCGTGTCAAAGTCACTTTTATAATTTTTTTTATCCTGGAAATATATAAATGTATTTTTTCTTCACCGGAGAGCTTCTGAACTATTTCTCACCTTTATCTCTCTATTTTTTCCGGTAATTATTTGAGATGAATGTTTTTTCATTAAAAAACAAACATTTAAACATTTAGATGTAATTATTTTATCATAATATACTTGGTCGGTGAATTTTTTTTTTGTATAAAAAAAAAAAAGCGAAAAAGAAAAGTATAAATAGAGGGTCATAGAGCATAAAGATAAAAGTATCTGTGGCGTATATTAAAATGAATATGTACTTATTTTTTTAATCTTTTTTTAAACTCATAGTAACCGCGTTTAATTTTTAAAAGTTATAACAGCTGTGTTTAATTTTTTTTTTTGTGACCGCGTATGAGGTTTAATCATTTTTTTTAAACACATTAAACGTTCTATTTATTTATGCCCATGAAGTTAAATTTGAATTTAAGTCAAAGTGAACTTTTTACAAGTTACAACACCAAAGCAAAGGTTGGATAAAAATGCATGACCCTTTTAGTTTTTTATAAATATTCAAATTTGCTATTAAATATTTTTTCATTTACTCTTTGTATAAATAATTGTAATGATATTTTTATTAAATTATTCGAAATAACTAAGTATTCAATTATAGAACTATATGTTTTCTTAACTATACTTGATTTAAGGACGTAAAAAAAATTTTTCCTTTAAAAAGGTACCGCAGTCCCTTAGAAGGATTTCTACAGTTTATTTCAGAATTTTTTTTTTCAATCATAATTTTTTTTTTTTTAATTTTTCGTTGTATACAACTTTTTGAACTTCAGATACATCAGTAACTTTTGTAATTGAGTTTAAGTCATCGTGTGTCGTGTATCGTGTGTCAAAAGTTATAAGAGAATAAAACTCGTGCAGTACTAAAGGGATTCTTCTCGTTGCTCTTGACTACCAACTTTACTTAGCCAGTGTGTATTCTAAACTAAACTGTGCAGTCTCTATCTTAAAGTTATATCTACGGAATAGCTTACGTTAGGAAATGCTCTTGAGATTCGCCTCTCCAGCTCGAGCTGGAACTCCCGCTCATTCTACCCTTTCTACTCTTACTTACTTATTTTACCTTTACTTCAATCCAGTGCATACACATACAAGTAACGTTGTCTTTTCCGCATACGCTTTTGACGCGAGTGAAACGTAAAGTACTAGTAAAATCCGTGAGGCATGACCTCCTACTCGATGCATCAGCTCTCCAACAAGATTTTCTAGATGTAAGAGGAATTTTCCAGCACAAAAAAACTTTAAAATAGTCAAATAAAAAAGCTTTAAAAATTCAAAATAACAAAAAAGGAAGCGCTGGAGAAAAACGAGGAGACGAGGAAAGAGGGAGAGAGATAACTTCAGAGTTTTTGCTAAAGAAAATAAAAAAAAAAAGATAAATTCTAATGGAAGAGCCGGCTGAAATTTATTATGGGCTTTGAGAGCCTCATTAAAAGTTATCCAGCACTCACAATCCGATAATTCGCGTCAAAGGAGAACAAAATTTTTCTTTTTACGTAATTATGATGGTTAAGTAATAATTGGTTATAATATGGAAATTTTGTGGTTACTCTTAATAAGGGTAAATAACTTTTTTTCTCTAACAGTTATCAATTCGTGTTATATAATTTTGAGAGTGAAATTGGTATTTTTATACTGAAAAAAAAAAAAAAATTAGTTGATTCCAAGAAAAATTTTATTTTTAAAATTGGACTCTTTTTTTAGATATTTAGTTTGAATTTATTCAAATATTTTACCTTTGAATCAAAAATTTAAATTTTAGGATGAAAAAAAAAAATTCTTCGTTCATAAATTTTTTTTTAAAGTATTTTTAATTAAGAAATTTCTTCTTCAACTTAGAATATAAAATTCATGAAGAAAAACCAAATTTTTCTTAATTAAAAAATAATATACTCTTGATTTAAAGTGTAAATTAAACAATAAAAAAAGTAAGAAAATAATTTTGACGAATTTGAAATAAATAGATTTTTTAATCAAATCTTTAAAAAAAATTTTTTGGAATCAAAAATATTCCCCTCAAATTAACTAGTTTTTTTATCAGTATACTCAATAAAAATTTCTTTATTTTAGAAGATTTACGAAACTTTTACCCTCTAAGCTTTCATAAAATCATATGCCGAGCGGTTAGATATTTCGATTTGTATTTTATTTTTAAACAATTCATTTCTCTGGAATTCAAAGTTTTAGAGCAGCGATGCGAAAGTATATGGCCAGGCAGATCATCAGGGTATCAGTTCTGTGGGCAAAGAAGAGGGTATTACTCGGTATACTGGGCAAGATAGCCGACTACTACTCCCCCAGGATCTCATAAATTTACCGTGAGAGCTTGCATCCCGAAAAATAAACTAAAATAGAAACAAACAAGTGGAAAAAGGTTTCAGGGCAGACCTTTTAAAAATATATAATTTCAAAGATAGAGACCTGAAAATATGGATTTATGCTGAGGTGTTCGGCGTGAACTAGAGACTACTGTGCGAAGCAAAATTTCCGGACTCTGAAACTCTCTAGACCGGAAGGGAAGCTTTATCCCTACGGACGAACTTTTTCCAGCTTGCCAAAGCCACGAGACTGAATAATAGTTGGCTTTTATTTTTTAAACAAAAATTTTTATGTCGATAATTGAGCAATTTATTTATAAAAGTTTAAATAATTCAATTTCAGAGTAAATAAAAAGAAGCGTATCAAATTTATTATTGAGTTTTGTAGCCAGAAGAATGCAAGGGTGATATGAACCGTTTATCTGATTCGCTATAAAACTCATCGTATTGTCGTTGACGACTCATTCCTGTGAGTCCTCTCTTTCTGGTGCTCGAAATAAAAACGAAACGGTAAATAGAGTCAATAGAGAATTGTTATCATTTGTCGCAGGCACAATCGTATCTCTAATGTAGTATTAGTGAATGGAAAAATTTTAAATATGAGTAATATCGCAATTTTATCGTAAATAATGTTACTTAGACAAGATGTAAATAATTTGTAAATAGTATGCTAGTTAAAATTAGCAAGGTAAATTTTATTTGGTATGAATATGTATTTATAGATTATATGAACATTGGATTTCGAGAGAGTAAGGATTATGCTGGTGTAGAATCAAGGCAAACTCCTCAACGTCGAACTTAACGAAAACTTGGTCCGAAGCTTATCTCAGCGACTTATACAAGTTAGGAAGCTAAGATTATTATACATACTCTCAGAAGTTAATGTAGCGATTAGACCTGTCTATACCCCAATTCCTTTGTCTACATATTTCAAACATGCCTTTTGTGGTCATGTATGTTAATGGAGGTAGAACAGTTTTGAGGTAACAGGTTAAAGTACTCGAAAAAAAATTAACCAAGAAAATAATTGTTCTTCAGAATTTTTTTTTTTTTTTTTTTTTTTGAATCAAGTCGAAAAATTCTTGAATCGTGAAATTTATTCAAACCAAGAAAAATTTCTTAATTTAAGAATTTTTTATTCAAATCAAGAAAATGAATTACTTCAAAATTATTAAATTGATTCAAGTAAATTTTGTTTTTTGTGTAGGACTCAAAAATTATTTTTCGAGGATTGTTTTTTATTAACTAAATATTTATTCGTGATAAAATAATTTTTTTGAGTGTCTATCAATTCAATCAACCACCACTGCAGAGTTAAAATATTTTTTTGATTAATACTCCGACAACAAATAATCCAGAGTGAAGAATAGAGACTAATATAATTCAAATAGAAAAAAAATAAATAAATATTGACAAGCACGTACGAGAAAAATCGTCAAGTCGTTGGTTATGAAAATGGACGATTCGTGTTCCATACGACTGTTGGATACGAAGAACCTTTTTCTGGTGTCTTGGGCTGGTAAAAAATACGAATGAGGTGAAATAAGATAGGAAGGGGAAAAATGTAGAGACGTAGTTGCAAAAAAAGAGAAGCAAAGTAAATAAATAAATAAAAAAGACAATGGGTATAACGGACAGAAGATAAACGTTGAAATGCAAAGCTTAAAGCTTGATGCGTCTCTCTCTTACCCGCCGTAGTGTTACGGCTGCTCGTCGTATTTCATTTGGCGTCGGTGCACATCGTTTCATTGTTAACCGCGTGTCGACAGTCGACGTTCTCGAGAAAAGATTCGTTTTACGTCGATAGCTCTTTTGTGTATGTGTTTTATACACATTTCTGTTTCGCTTAACTGTTGCACATCAAATCTACGTTGAGTTGTGTGTACAGAGCGCAGTGCTCTCTGTTTTTCACCCCGTCAGCTTTTTACACTTTCGACGGCTAAATACCGGAACTATTGCTTGTGACTTTGTTAATATATAAATATATATTTCAAGTATTAAGGTGGTCCAAAAAATTCAATTTTTTATACTCTTCAGAAGACGTGTTAGTATGTTATATTTTAAGAGCCCTCTTCAAAAGTCGGCTCAAAAAAAATTTTTTTTTCAAGCTGATCTTTAAAAAAGACTTTTCAAATATAATAAATTAACATAAATTCAAGAATCGAATTATAAAAATATATAAATTCAATTTTTTGAGCCACCCTAATAAACATAAAAAATGTAAATTTTTGATTATTTATTTTTCCGATGAAAGAATGAATGGATATTTTATTTTCGCTGCAGAGAACATTAGCAAGACTCTGTCGTCGTTTGTTCATTTTTTATGCCTCAATTTACGCCTTGAGCTAGAGACAAAGTAAAGAGATAAAGCGAAAAGAGAGACGGGGCAAAATGTGACAGGATAAAAAGAGGGTGACAATATGAAAGACCAAAAGACTGAGACCCTCCCTTCTCTATGTTGCACAGCACTGTGTGTGTGTGTGTGTGTGTGTGTGTGTGTGTGTGTGTGTGTGTGTGTGTGTGTGTGTGTGTGTGTGTGTGTGTGTGTGTGTGTGTGTGCGTGCGTGTGTGTGTGTGTGTGTGTTGATAATGAAATGGGTAAAAAGTTATAAATTTATTAAACAAAAAAGCTAACAAAATTATTGAATTGATTAACTTAAAAATAAAAATAAAAATATTAAAAAATTTATTAATTATTCGGTAGATTTTATTCATTAGCTATTAAACTTGAGAAATGAGGTTTGATACAAAGAAAGAATTAAAAGTAAGAAAGTACTAAGCAAGATGAAAATAAATTATTCAGGAGCCCTGCGGAGTAGATGCAGATTGGATAATTACAAGAGGTAAAAATTTAAGGATAATAATCGAGAAATATTTTAACCCCTTTGGAGAATGTATTAAAATATCTTTATGAGAGTTAAAGATAAAACTGGAATTCAATTTGCCCGCGAATTCATGATAGAGACGCGCTACTCTCGTAATAACAAACTCTTTTTTATTACTTTTATACTATTATATTATAGGTGTGTAGATGTAGATACTGAAGCAAGTGAGAGGGGGAGGATGTAACAATAAAAAGTCTCGATTCGTATATAAGTTGCATTCGAGGAGTTGGCTTATTTTTTACGACTCTGTCTGAAATAACTGTTGTTTTCCAACAACTTGAAGGAATGGAACGAAGAAACGAATAGAACAAAGTACGAATATAAGGAACGTAACAAGAACTGAGAAACGATGGAGAAACTTTTCTGGCTATGCTTCGGTGCGGATAAGCCACGGCGAATTGTACGATTACAAACGTACGGGAATAACCATTCTTATCAAGTTAATTGCCGGAAAATTGAATTGACCAAACATTATATACGCTTTTACAATAATAATAAAATAATCGTTTTTCTTAATTTTATTTCTACTTTTTATTTTATTTTTCAATAATATTTTAATAAAAATAATTATTATTAAATTTTTATTTTTTAGTTAGCGTAGAGATAAGTGTAAAGATAAACGCGTGCTGATGTAATCAGAGACATGAAATTTTTTACCTCTTTTTACTCTCTATGAGTTTTTGTCGACAGGTAGTAAAAAGCAAGGCTTTTCTTTGTTCTAAAAGATGCGTTAGTGCTTTTATATCAAAGTGATCTGAAACGAGGATAGGTTTTTAAAACCGAGAGCCTACATGGTTTAGACTTTAGACACGACTTGGTCCCGATAAAGGTGAAAAAAGAAAAAAAAAAGTTTGTAGAAAGTAAAAAGATTAAATAATATAAATAAGACGGAGAATAATCTGAAAAAGTCTAAGCCTTCCCCGTCTAGTTTTTTTTTTTTTTTTAATCTCTTCAACACGACTAATTTTTATTTCAGCGACTAATTAGTTTTTTTAATAACTATCTTATGTTTTAGAGAATATTTTAGTTAAATATTAAATAGAATGTCTCTTTCTTGTGCGAAATAAATTTTTACTGATGGATTGGATCCTTAAATTCATATTTTAAAACAAATATAAATTTATTATGAAAAAATTTTACTTTTATCACAAAAATGTTTGGGAAAAAAAATAAAAATTTTATATAGCCCTTAAAAAAAATTGAAATTGCTTTCCGATGAATTTCTTATAAGGCTAAATTCATTTCTTTGCTCGACGGGCAGAAAGCGTCAACTTTCGACCCGTTGCACTAAACGAAGTTGCCGCTTCCTGCTTTCGTCGAGCAAAAAAATAGCATCCACTCTTCGAGAAGTAAATAAAAAAGCTTCAGATCACATGTTTGTTGAGGCTTTTCTTATTTTTCTTCCCGAGGGATGTAATATACTATTAAAATATCAATCTAATAATAAAACGAATTTTTTTCGCAAAGGTTACGATCAAACTACGAATCATCACAATATTTCTCACCTACTATTTTGAAATCGTCACACAAAAAAGATCTTTGATTATTTTTATAACGTGATATAAATAAAGAGTAACGTGTAAGCTATAAAGTATATATAGATACGTATATAGAAGAGAGGTTGTCGTGAACAATATAGATACATTTATGTTCACGCAGTATCCACTCTCATCCACTCACTCCACTTAGAAAACCCCTTGGATCGACAAACCATCCAACTGGATTAGGGCTTTGTGTACACATAATAATCTCATACAGTCCATAAACTATAAACCAGCTCTATAAAATTGCTTACGTGGTCTACCAGCTTTTCTAAAGATTTTATTTTACAGCTTTTTCTATCAATACATGATTCCATATTTTTTTATTTCAAAAAATTTATTTCAAATTTTTCCTCTCGAGCACTTTAAAATCTACCGACTAATTTTCCCACAATTATTTTACACATTAATTATAATTTTCTACGCTCCTAGACAATTAATGAGTATCAAGGTCTACCGACTCTAAAAATAGCGACATTATCGGCAACAATACTCATTAAACTCTCGAGCAGCCTGAAAAAGGAGACAACAATGAGAAAAAAAAAAGTAATCGATAACTAAGCATCACCGATGGATAGGCTTTAAAGGAATTCATTACATAGACTGTCGATCAACAGAGAAAGCATATAATTGCCGAGGTAGAGCCAGTAGATCGATTGAGCTCAAGGATACAAGTGTATATACAGCACGTCAATGCACCAATTGTGAGTATGTGGGTATATGTGTGTATGTAATATACAGCATGTGAAATCAAACCCAAGCCCCTGAGCTGAAGGATCGTGTGCCAGTCGGATGAACGGCGAGACAGCTCGTGATCAGATTGCACGTGTGCGGGAAGCGCTCGCAACTATATATAATATCATACATAACGCTTGTCGCTTCAGGTGAACAGAAATAGATGATGATGTGTAATCAGAATCATCTATTATGTATTCCCTCAATGCTGAATATTAAAAAAACATAAAAAACTAACCTTACCCACTCCGGTGTCGAGATCTATTTTGAAATGTTTCATCTATTTGTAATTGAACCTAGATACGTCAGTTAGTTCTATATTATGAGGCTGACATCTGATTGATTGATTGATAATTACTATTTTAGATTTTTTTATAACGATATTGAAGACTTTTAATTACTTTGGGAAAAAGTTTTGGAAATTTTGTTAAATTTCTCGATTCAAGACTATTAAACTCGTCAAAATTATTTTCTCGGTTCAAGAATTTTTCTCTTGATTTATGTTAATTTTTTTTTTTTTTTTTTTTTTTTCAGTGTACGATAAAAATTTACATGGTCTACTAATAAAAAAAATTAACTTGGTTTAAAAGAAAAATTCTTTTGAAGACTTAAATTTTATTGAATAAAAAAAATTCTCGTCAAAATAAATAATCGGATAAATTTTTTTAATAAATTTAGTAGCAAATAATATTAAAAAATTACAATACCGTCTCAGAAATTAATTTAAGCAACAATTTTGTAAAAAATGCCCTCTTTTCCTTCGTAAAAGTGTATTTGATACTTAAAAAGGATTATCATGCAGCCCGTTGAAATATTCAATGACGCTCTAAACTATCGCGTTGATATTGGAGTCTGAAATTCCATGATCTATATAATAAATAATATATGTATACCGATCCTAATGCACAGACTGGGCTGATATCAGGTACATGTAAGCCAGCAAGTTCCTCTTCCCGTCCTCCAGCCCCTATCGCCTAGATATCGTCCTTTCTCTTCTCGGTGAATCCGCGCGCCACGATCGTTAAATAAATTTCATCTCGCTCTAATTTCGCGTAATGCTATTATCAGAACGTTAATTTCACCAATGTGGTCGGCTCTGCCGTCGGGTGGTTGTACAGGTAGAAAGAGAGAACGTGATATACTGGGGGTGGTTGCGAACAAGACTACACCCTCCACTGGATGGAAGATAATGTCGATTTTATTATCGATGATAATATGTTCCAGAGGAGAGAGAATATCCGCGTTTTAATTCCTGATAAATTTCACTTTTCCCTTCTAATTGCCTTTTTTTTTTTTTTTTAATTAACGCGTTACTAAACAATTACACCAAGTGAATGAATGTAATTCGAAACCCGAGTTATTTTGTTTTATTTAATTTTATTGAAATAAATAATACATACTTAATGCTAGTAAAAAGTTTTTGTTTTAAAGTTTCAGTATAATTTGTATGAATATCCAGAGTTCTCAGTTCGCAGATAGAAACTCAGTGAAAAAGAGAGAGTGAAAGACTCCGTCACTTAACGTTAACGACCTTAACTCGTTTAATCAACTGCAAACTTTACGGAATGTTGGTTACCGCGGTTTTTATCGTTTCACCTGCCTCATTTTTATGTTCGCTACTAAGTTAGCTGTCTAAAGACTGAATAATCATTTTAACTTACATGGAAAGGCATTAATACAAAAATATAATCGATATAATTATGCCTTTTAAAAGTTTTATATTTTTTTCTAAGATAATTAATTTATTAAAATTTATTTTTTACCATATTTTTATTTTAAGAGAAATTTTGAATTTTAAATCATTAAAACTATCTTGGCATAAATTTGTGTTTTCACAATTTTATAGATTTTTTTTTATGATAGTCAACTTTTGATATCATTGTTGTTTTTAAAATTTATTTAAAAAGTATCCAAACCAAGTTTATATCGCGATCAAAAATATCAAAATCCGTAAACAAAAAGTTTTTAAACCATAATTTATAATTTTTGACAGTCAAATAGTGACTGCAGTTTGCTACTTATTATTATTATTTAATTATCGTAAAATGTAGTAAGTAATTGTATATTAGATATGAATTATGAGACCTTTTTATTAGAACATACTTTTTTGACGCAGCGATACTTTATTATTTCCCGTAGCGTGATAAGAAACTTTGTTATAAACAGTAAGTAATGTTTTCCCTCGTAAACAGCGATTCATCTTAAGATGTGCAATATATGTGTAGTAACATTATACCTCTATAGTAAGCTATATATGGTTATACATGTACATGAGTGTAAGTGAAGAAAACTAAGTGAATTTCCGACAAACAAGTGGTTAATTTAAACAACCGGTTTCATTTAAGCTGACCGTGATATGAATTTAGGTCTAAACTCAGAAGTTTAAAACTAGTTTATCTTATTTCTTGGAAAAGTTTATTCTTAGACAGACCATTTGTTTTTTCGATGAATTTAACATCAACAGCGAGAGTGAATTTATTAAAGGTAATGAAATGTCAGGGGAGTTTAATGAAATCAGAATGAAATTTGGAGTTTGAATGAACAGTGAGATATAATATAACGTCTTTAAATAATATTAAAGCTAGAAAGGTAAGCCGGAAACGAAGAGCGAGAACAGCGGCACTCGTCTAGTCTACGGGAGGAGGTGTGATGATATATTATGGAAGTGCCTTGATGAATAATGTAGGCTGTGTGGGTGCTGCTGGTAGTGGTTAGTGAGGACGTTTAAAGGATCCTCCGATTATTTCTGAGCTCTCACCGAAGAAACCTTCTCGACATTGATTCTCAAACAATCGCATCCAGCATCCAGCTGAACCGTTGCCGGCTCACATTCGCATACATGGACACAGAATACAGAGGGAGTATTATGATGGGTGAAGCAACTCATGGATATATGTACCAACACCACGTAGAAAGTGATATGAAATGCGTACTGTGGAAATATCGAATGCGCGGCGTACCATACATTTCAAGATGCAGAATCTCTCTCTTCTCATTTCTCTATTTTATCCATTCTAGATTATTCCACCCGTCACGTATCCTAGACACAGCTTTATTCCACTCCCAGGCACTCGGCTCGATTTCACGCTGATCAGCCATTTAGTTTCATTTTAAATTGAGATTTTTGACTTTACTGCTTTTTAAAAGATCATTTTAGAATTGACGAATCGGCTCGGTCAAAGGAAAATTTCTTTAGCCAAGAATATGAATTCGAGAAAATAATAATAGTAGTGAAAAATTATTCCTTGGCTTGCTCTGGATTTATGGTTAAATTTAAATAAAAATAATTGAATTAGAAAGTGAGAGAGAAAATGGAATAACAAATGACTAAGTTAAATACAAATGCCAATGGTTTTCCAGAGCTACTGAAACAATTAATTAATTTGAACGTTAACCGCCATCTGATATTGACAAACTGATCATTTTAATCACAGGAAATGGAATAATTGCAATTACTCGTTAAACGACAAGTTCACGTTAATTTAAATATTTTTAAGCACTTCGCTAATTAAAATAAATTACATTCTTTTTTTTTCTTTGTTCTGTTTAACAATCTAACTTTTTTTTAATATTTTTTTTTTCTGAAGAAAAAAATTTATTTCAAAGAGATTGATCGTCTTGAATCAAGTGGAAAAATTTTTATTTGAATCAAAAAAATAAAATTTTTTCAAAATTCCATTTTTAGTTCAATTATTTTTCTCTTGAATTAAGTTTACTTTTTCTAAGTGTATAAATACATAAAAATCAGCTTTAAAATTTTTCCTTTAACTGTCAATTAAAATCGGAGAATAAAAAAGACAGAGCACGTGAAAATTGTAATAGTAACGAGCTAACGAACAAACGAGCATCCCGAAGGAAGGCAAGACAAAACGAGGTAGCATCCTACCAATCAAACGGATTTTCCTCATTCTTTCTATTTTACTCACTCCAGACAATTTTCTTCTCAACTCTGTCTTATTTTTCTTTATTTTACAAGTTTTTCCCGGCCACACTACAGCCACGTTGTACAATAACGTCTTGGTTGTCCCATCACTATCTGATGGTCCGTGTTAAATCGTCCATTATCCAATTGCTGTGGTATACACCGTGTACGTTCTCACACGATTGATGCTGATGTCCGAGTATTTGTATCTGTATCTCTATCTGTGTGTTCATGGGTGTGTGTGTGTGTGTGTGTGTGTGTGTCCAAACGGAGCTGAGAGACACCTATCAGGAATTGTGCAGCAGAGAGACCAGAATAAAAGGCGAGGGCGAACCACCACCACGAGCTTCTATTAGGGGTTACTCCAATTGCTTCGACGATTCACGTTCTATGTTGTTGCGGGGTTGCGGGTAGCTTCCAACCAACCAACCTACCCAACTTAACTACCAACAAATCTATTCTTGTCATTCTTGTTCTCGTCTACGTGCTCTACCCTGCACACTACAAATCCTCCCACACATATATAATATATATCTATATCGTTAATACTTGTTCTTATTCTTCGCTTCGCTTCTTTTTTTTTTTTACTTTCAGTTTCTTTTTTTTATCCAGTAACCACATTTCTTGGATTTAACGTTCACTATTGATCTCAGTAAATTGACTACGTAGTTTTGTAACTTGAGTTTTGTTTTTTAAAAAATTTTTTGATAACTATTTTTTATAGTATCCTATCATAACTGTAATTTCAAGAATGTTTTTTTATCCACCCTTGCTAAAATTTTTTAATTTAACGTATATTTTATAAAAATATTCATCAAATGAAATTTTTGATCCAACATTTACAAAAAAATATTTTTGACAAGAGATTATTAAAAAAAAATTTTTGAAACGATATTTTTGACAAAACATTTTTGAAATTACACTTTTAAGAAAGTTCCGTGAAAAATCACTTTTCTTACAATATTCTTCAATTTTTGAATACGTGTACTTTTAAGTGTCCTCTATACAAATTAATTTTTTCTTGCCAATGAATCTCCTTAAGAAGATATTTTTAATATAATATTATTGATAAAAGATTGTATAAATAATTTTGACAAAATCCTCTCAAAAAAAATATTTTTAACACGATACTTTTGACATAATATTTTTAACCTGTTATTTTCATAATACTATTTTTCATACTAATTATTTACAGAATATATTACAAAAATTTTTTGACATTATAATAAAGTAATACTTTTTTATGTAACAATAATAACATGACGAACAAAAGACTAATCTCTAGTTTTTTTATTCATTTGTGAATAAAATTTTCATATGATAAAATATAAAAGACAACTCATATACCGGTGAAGAAAATGAAAAAAAAAGAACAACTACTTTACATGGAATTTACATAGCAGACAGAACGGTTGGCTTGACATTGTAGTAAAATTTTTGAATTATATTTTCCCGCAATCGCGTTGTCGCATCTCAATGAATATAGCGGTACCGAGGGTAGGGGGTGTACTGGACCAGTAGCAACATTATACATATAGGATATATAAATCGTTAGTACCCGAGACGGGTTTATTCACATTCAAATATTTTCGTTAATACCATATTGTAGGTCGATACAGAATGAGGGACAATGTGACAACGCAGAAAACGTTTTGATGGCGCCATATCATAAATGCGTCGCCCGGCATTCGATCGTATATTCGAATCGATCATACACGATCGATCGGGGTTATTTTATTGACACAGACTTACGGTACTTTTGCATAATACAGGGACACTTATCATTCATTATAATTTATCATTATCCAATCAAATATATATTGTCCGGAGTTATCATTTAACTTTAATGTCACGTACATACATGGTAATAACTAATAACCGTGAGACAATTAAGGGTACTTTCAATCAATAATGATTGTTACTACTTTGACTGTATATTTATAGTACAAAGAGTAAATTGTGGGACAATTTAAGTTGTTGTATATTGGCAATAAGGACTAACTAATAACTGATTAATATTTATCACCGCGCTCGGGGTTATTTAATAATTAATACACTAAATTAATGTTAAATCCCGACTTAATTTTCTCTGTATACCGACGTTAACATCAAAGTAATCCGTTTTTATGCTAATTTTATTCGGTTATTTTAATATGTAACATTCTGCTTTAAATATCCAATCATAATTATAAGAGATTTATTTATTTTATTATCAAATTTTCAATCAATAAATTTCAAAAAATAATCATACTTATGTTTAAATTTAATATTAATAATTATCAAATTAAAAAATCGTTCTGTAAAGATTAAAAATCGAAAAAAAAAAATATCTTCAAAAATTGTGATAAAAATTTGTTATTAATATTGTTTTTAACTGAATTAATATACTTTAACTGTATGTACTTTCGTAAAAAAATTTTCATAGCTTGATTCGGCCTGATATAGTTATATGTGACCATAAATAATTTTTCTATAAAACTAAGTTCTTAAAATTTCCGACAGATGGCGTATGGTCGCTAAATTATCTCACTCTAAGAGAGTTAGAATTTAGAATTTAAGCTTTAAAATAAAAATAATTTTTCTGTATCCTCATACACAGTCTGATAGGTTCCTATATGATGACGATATGATAATAAATAATATTTAACACAAGTTATCGGTCTATTCACCAGATTTTAAAGATTTATATCAACAAATAATAAAAATCAAACTCGAGAACAGTTAGTGCGGTAGTAAGCATTAATTTTAATAATTCCTGGCAAAGTTATAGAGCCAGAATCCGGCGTCTTACTAACTTGAGATTAATAGTGTTCAAATATTCGTGACTATCCCATCCCAAGTATTACAACTATTATATATCTATATAATTCGGTTGAGAGAAAGAATAAGAAGTACAGTAAGCGAATGAATAAAGAAGTTAGATGAAGGGCAAAAAGAGAAGAGAGATAGGAGAAGAGTAGTGTGTATGCCAGTGGTGTGAAGGAGGGAAATGAGGGAAAGAGGGCGTAACTGACCCGAATCCCTGCAGCGCTCGCGGAAAACCTGCTGGCGTAGGAAATGCTTCGCTAGCGCTTCAAGGAAATCATGTTGGAAAATTTTGCTAGCTTGAAAAAAATAAAAACCCGGAAAAAAAATAAAATGTAGTCTGTAGTCTGTACATTCAGCTGGTTGCTCGTCATACGATTCATTACTTGAGCACTACTGTCACTCATATCACCCTTTCATTTATTAACTGAACTACACTTTTACTTTTTATTATCTGTAATTTAATTTCAAATTTTAAAATAAACCTCGCTCGCTTTGCTCGGCTCGAAGGAATTTTTTTCAATAAATATTCAAATCACAGATCTTCGTTTTGATGAAATTTTTGTTCGATTTCAATATAATATAATAAAATATAAAATTTTGACGTGAATAGTATCGATTTGATATTGAAAAAAAAAAATAAATAAATAAATAAAAAATAAAAAACAATATTGTTCGTTTACATTGGGATAAATGGAACCGGTTGGTATAGTTACCGGTTGGGGTGCGGGTGTGGTTGGAAATCAATCGTGAGTAGACTCCAGCACATCTGCAATACAACTAGATACTGCTATACTACTGGTACGCGGTACTCGGTATTGGTCATACTACTGACTCGTTTGCTCTCTCTTTGTTACGACACAACTCACGTTATGGAATACCAAATATAACGGCAGCAGTATACTACCAATAGAAATATAAATAGAAATAGCAGCAGTAGATCCAGTCGGAGTACAACAACAACATCAGAGGTTGAATCTCTTCTATACACTTCGATCGATGATTTATACTCTGACAATCATACCGTAAATACAACACCGACACATCTTAAATTCACGTCACATCGTAATCGGTAATTCGACTTACCAGTAATAACCCGTATACCCAGTCAATATGAAATAATAACTTAAATCTTGATGCTGTGTAGAGGATTTTCACTCACCTGAAACAGAACAAAGATAAAATTGCGATAAAAACGAGCAAGTTAAATAAAATTATTTGATAACATCTAAGGTAACATATTTATTGAGGGTCGACTGGAATTTCAATAAGCTCGCTTTAATAAAAGATTCAAAGCCGTTTGATCTACAAAGGAAGTCGATTGACTTGACAGATTACGGAGTATTAAATGATAAATGACTTTTGTATTGAATCACTGCTCTATCGTTACAATACTCTATTTAAATTAATGGAAAAGTTTATTAAAATGATCATATACGTATTGAAAATTATCTGTATTGAGGCACCAAATGCCCATATGAGGTCTAGAATGATCACATATGCCCATATAATTTTTTTTTTAAGTTAGTGTTGAAAATTTCCAACAGATGGCGCATAGTCGTTCAATCTTCTTGCTAGCGGAGAAAGTTCTAAAATAAAATTTGATTTTTTTCGACTATTTGAAAATTTTATCTGACATTGGTTTTAATTTTAATCAATTTGTGTTTAATTCATATCTATCAGAAATTTTTTTAAGGATAGTAAAAGATATAGCTTTTAGAGATGCTTTAACATAAAAAATTTTACAAGTTTGTAAATGTATTATAGGTAGATGAAGTGAAATTAGTTGCCCATGAAATTCCCTCCAACACATGCCAAGAGTATAGATAGTATATACAGGACACAGAGAGATCCTTCTATTTGGACCATCATACGTGCCATTAAACTCAGTCAGACGGATGCTCGATAAGCGCCCCCAATCCTCGTGCGAGAGAGAATTTGCACCGAGGCATGTTGGAATACCGTCCGGTCAGAGATATCATCATCATCATCATCATCATGATCGAGGGTGGCAAAGAGCATTTCCTAGGTGGACCACTATCACTAACATCAACTGGAAGGCTTCTAGACTCAACCCAATGCATCCTCGTCCTCGTTCTCAAATGGCTGCCGAGAATAATGAGAGCGTTACAAGTTTGGTTGATGGCGAATGTTGAATCCCGTTCGCTGACAATTCTGCAGCTACGTGATCTGCCAGCACGAATATTACGATGTTCGTTCGCCAGCAGTTTACTCTTGATTCAACCCATCATATCCACATGTGCCGTATTAATCGTGTCTGTGTATGTATGATGATCCTTTCAATGTGTCTCGCCGACAATCTCGATTCGCTAATATCATCCGCCAGCCATCATTCAATTATGGTTGTGAGGCATGCCGTTGTGGCGCATCACGGTAAACTGTTGAACCTATTCAGTATGAATATTATCAACCACTCGTGGAGCTCATCTGCGTTTATCTTTTTGATACATCATTACCTTTTTTGAATAGTTACACGCTTTGGATGATAACTTCTAATGATGCACTCCAAACATATGATCCACTACCCATATATAGACGGATTAATTAGCAAATTTTTTAGAAAGTCATTCTGTGATATCTTTAAATAACAATACACATCATTTAAGTAACCTAGTTAGAGAAATTTTTCTTACTATTGAAATTAAATTGATTTTCAAACGAAAAAAAATTTCCCCTAACATTACTTGATATATTTATATCAAGACATGTTAATTCAATTGACTTAATAGAAAGGGACATGGAAATAATTAGCACAGTAACTAATGAAAAATTTAGAAAGCTGATCAATCAGATGGGGTGGTTGGATTCACATGATAGAAGTATCGGACTCAGCCAGTGAAAGGGGATGATTTTCATTATAATTAACCTGAGGTCGTAGAAGCCTTGTGAAGAAAAGGACGTGCTCTATCAGGCTGACCCATAATCGTGCGAGCTGACCCGTAGTGCGGATAATCTTGCCAGTCAGTAGAACTCTGACCTCGACGAATGTTCAACGGACCAGCAGAATATAAAATCCTTAAGTAGATTATTCAAGATAATCACGCGCTATTTATGCCACTATCGATTATCCTTTTTATGCCGAGCTTATTTTAATTTCGTTATTATTACCATACATGCTAGTTTATTTATCGGGTACATGCTTTATTTAGGTTCACTTTCTTCCATTTTGACGGATGATATGATACGATACGGTATTCAAAGCTTTTATGGATTAAAAATAAATCCATACATTCTGTTAAAACTGACATTCTGAAACATTTTGAAAATTTCTTCGTTCAAAGGCCTCCCGGTTTTAATTTAATACTTCCAATCGGATTTATATTGAACAGATACTTTGATGTACTACCAAATATTTCCAGTTGCAATGGAGTAATCCGGTGTGTGAAATGATACTCACTACGTGCTTGCCTAATCTCGATTTATTTTAAATAAATGATCCCTCATATTGGGAATTGACTGAATGTTTATTATGGAAAAAAAAAAAAAAAAAAAAAAATGGATCCATTTGAAATAACTGGAAGTGAATCTAATAAAATTTAGGGAATGTCTTGAGTGAAAATAGAACCCGGTGAACAAAGTTAAGACGATTGAGACCAGCGAAATGACAAGACAAAGAAAAAGATGATGAAAAATTTGGACGGGACGGAAAAATAAAACTAAAAAAAAGAATGTGAATGGAAAAGACAAAAGCAAAAGTGCAGATTCCGTAAAGTCATGTTCCGGTACATACGACTGGAAAATACGTGAGATTGCCAAACGTTGCAGAAAGAAAAAGTGGGGTCCAAGCATGTTTACCCATACCCTTAAGTTACGGTTTATTTCCCTTTCCAGGTCGTACCCTCACCCTCGTCCAATCACCATTGACTGGGCTACGAGGAAATAAAAGAGTAGAAAAATGAAAATAAAAATAGGAACCGTCCAATCGTTTGATCAGGAGCTAACCATTCGATTGAACGTACCGGAGCTGGAGCTCCAGCTAGAATAGAGAGGTAAGAGAAAAATGGGTAGTAAAAGAAGTAAAAGAGTAAAAGAGATCCGGCAAGTCTTGAACTTAAATTCCTGGCGTGCTACCTATTCTCGAGTGTCCGGCAAGTCTCGAATCGAATAAAGTTACTTCAGATCTTCTTGCCAGCTCCAGATTAAGAGCAAGTAAAGTTTAAGTTAAAGAACGGAGAATGGCGATAGACTTTCCGAGCTTGGGTTTGCGACGCCTGATGCGCTGCTTCAGAACTTCCACTATTCTCCTGACTCCTTTTATCGAGGGAAAAAGGACCGGGATTATAAAAAAAAAATTGAAAAAATCGGTAGAATCCCAAAGACGATTATACTTTCGCGTGGGTAATATATCAGCTTTTAATGGACCACGATCTCGTGTCGATCTTACTGATCATGCTCGATGTTTCCTGCATTCTTCTGATAATGGTCCTGAGAAAATCTCCAAACTGTCTGACCAAAAGTTTTAACCGGATGAGCCTTAATACCGGTTTTAAGTCTGTCGATAAATACTCGGCGGTACTTTTATTTTACTCGAAGACTTTTTTAAATTAAGATTTATAAATCCGTGAAAAAATTTTTTTTCGTGGTCATATAATTTTTTCATTTCCATACATAGCCTGATATGGCCATATATGATCATATATAAAGATTATTTCACGCGTAATGATAAGAAAAATGTGAAAAAACATACAGTGATGCAGTATTAGTGTAAAAAAAGCAATATCAAACTTTTGATAACAGAAGAGTATAGCCAACGTCATTGATACGATGACGTCTGTGGATTAGTGGTTCCACAGAGGAAACTAAAATACCACACATACACACAAAAAAGTAATACAAAAAAGTGTTATATTTAAATAACAAAAAGTAAAAGAATGCGTTTGGATATAACCGTTCGAAAAAGCGAGGATGTCCTGCTGCCAATAATTGTGTATTGCTCATCGCGTATCCCATCGCACTTTATTTATTGTTGCTTTTATATAAATAACCAAAAAAAAAAAAAATAGAACAATTAAGTTTTTAACCCGTTAAACGAAAAAAATTCGATAACCACTTAAATTTCAAATAGTTTTTTTTAATAAAAAATGACAAATGATAAATGATCGAGGGTATTTTATTAATATTTATATGTAGGTGTGAGATGTCGAAAGTCAAGTATGTGGGGTTTCACGGCAAACACTTTGGCGAAGAAGGCGGAGATGAGTCTTTGAAGCCGTTGTTTGGGTGACAATTCACAAGTAGTCTCTCTTGAGCAACGCGAATTAACACGATTGGGGCTTCTCGGTCTAGTCACTAGACGATTGTTTGTACCTCAGTTCTTGTTTCAAAACTTACTACAAATGCATACTCAATTTGGTTTACTAATTATTATTCTCAGCTATCAAATTTATAATGAATGTAAGTTCAACCACAAAATGGAATGAAATATTAAATGTTATTCGTAAAATTGGGTCAATCATATGTTTACCATATATTTAAAATAAAATCAATATTACAAATAGCTACACGATACCCATTAATCATAAATTATAATTCAGAATATAACAACCAGGGGTTGTTTGATAAATCGACAGCTACCAAAGAGTGTCAGTGATTTATATAGAGCTGTTTGGTAATGACCGTTTGATCTAATTAATCTTAATTTCTTATTTCTTGTAGGACTTTTTTTTTATTGTTTTACTGATTTCCAATTTAATAATTTTTATTTGTTACTTCCCATGAAAAAAATTATTTTTATTTTTTATTATTAAAATAAATTCTAAATTTTTAAATAATTTAGATAAATTCTTAATTTTAAAAAAAATTACGTCGCAAAAAAATTTATTTTTAGTTCAGAAAACTTCCAAATTGTACCTTTGACAGGGAGACGATTAAGCGATCATTCTCTCAGTTCGACTACAAAAGCCAAACATACAAGCACCTTCCATTTTTCGTAGCCCCTACATGTATATAATAGGTGGCCTGATATAAAGTGTAAAAAAAATTTCATACCCAAAAGCATCCATCTATTTATCCAACTTTCGAAAAACAACCGGGTAAAAAAGTAAATGGGGCAATTTTCTGTTTAAAGAAGCGCCCAAGGGCCACGACAACAACGACAATAGCTACGACTGCGTCGGAACGACGTATTATAGTAAAGATTTTACGTACATAAAATTCTTCTCCCCTCGGCGGTAGGTAATGTCTCGCGCCATTTCTTACAGCTCTATAAAACGTTCTTTCACTACACGGTAAAAATTCAAAGAGTCGAGGGTGTGTAACTATTAAAAAGGAAACGTCTTATCCTCCTGTTTGCTATTCTGTTTATGCGATCGTGGATTTTTATTATGTCTATAATCACATATACATATTCCGTATTACATGTGTATAAAACCACTTCAAATACGCTTCCTGTATGTTATTTAAAAACACTAGAAAATTAAAAACAAATACACTTACTTGCATTTCGTATGCTTCGAGACTTTAAATTGAATTTACTTTTACATTAACTGTATTTTATAATAATATTATTATTTTTTCTATAAATATGCAGTAAAAAATGAACAAGACTTGATTTAGATGAGATGAAAAATATATTGTGCAATGCCACCGGCTGTGCCAATAAACTCCACAGACACGTTAAGGAAAAGATGCTTTCGTCTTTCTTCTTTCCTCCATTAAATCTATAACTCTCTCTTTTTCTTGCAAGCTTTATTTCGCGGTCGCGCAAACTCTCGTAAATGGTGAAATGTGCCCTAGGGATGAAATGAGATTTTCCTTAATTTAACGGGTTGCATTAAAGAATCTGTTGTTCCATGTAAAATGAAAAGTAGTTAACATGTCAGTGAATTTCCCCACCCTGAAGCTCAAACTCAATGGTTTTACTTTTTGCTTTTAATTAAAAATTTATCGTCACTTTTAAAAGCGCTCTATGATGTATGTACGGGAAAATTGGAATTGAAAATTGGGGCGCGATAAAAAAATGATGAAAATAGTGTAAAATGTCGACGAACTGATAAATGTTTTTTCTCTTTTTTTTTTATTTTTTATTTTTATAGACATGTATGGTTTGTTTATAAATGTAAAATAATTTAATAGGAGTATGTAAAATTTGTTTGGGATTGCTTTTACGATTTGGTAAATGGGTCAAGTAGAAATATGACGTGTTTATCTGGCGAATGGAATATGACAAGTTAATATGTTTCGTTGTATACTGCCTACGTGTGCATATGTTAACTCTAGAAAATATAAATATCATTGTTATGTTTCCTGAATTTAATATTTTGCTTAATATTGTCGTTTTCGTTGTTTGTTTTATTTTATAATTAATGTATGCATTTAATTACGCCAAAAATAATTATTCTAAATAATATCTGTAGAAAAATTGTCTGAAATAAAAATTAGCCACATATGAGGCCATATCTGGCTTGAATTAGTCTATATGTCTATATATAATTTTTTTTTATCAAAGATAGTGTTAAAAATCTCCAACAGGTGGCGCATTGTCGCTAAATTGTCTCATTATAAGAGACTTAACTTTTAAAATATATATAATTTTAATGTTGCTATTATAATTTATTATTTCTGCAATTTTTGATTAATAAAATAAGTTTGATATTGTCATATGTGACCAATTTAAGCCTTAGATAAAAATATTGGACATTAAATAATTCTTTCACAGGTCACAATAACGGAAACAAAACAATTTACCGTTATAATAATATTTAATACCAAATTGTTTTTACTTGGTCATAAAAAATGAAACATTGTAAGTACCCTAACACGATTTTGGTCGTAAAAGTCTGACAGATATAATTCTCAAGATATTAAACGAAACGAAATTAAAAGGAACAATCACATACATAACTCGACGTTTACAAAGTTTGTCATGTATTTAAAGCTCATACATAGTAATACTAATCCTTATTGTAATTGCGTTGAAATGCAAGTTGTCTTTGTCGTAAAAATAACAATAAAATATTTTACGACTTCATGACAAACTCTCGACTGTTGAATATTCAAATTAGCATATTCAAAAGCAGAAAACTGACTAAATAATGTATACAAATGATGCTTACACACATATGTACCAGCTCTTTTCACTCTCTGTATAGTATTAATGATCAAATAAAAATAAATAATTAAGCAAATAGTAGATGTTTAAAAATGTAATATTTATAATTATATATGTTATACGTTGTATTTATTGAAATTGACGAAATGAAAAATAAATATTGTACAAGTATCAAAAAATAGTCTACCACATGGCGTATTGAATTGTTTATTTTTTATGCTATATATAAATATAAATATACACAGATATTATGTAAAATAGTCGATAAACGGATAAAACCATATTTGTATCGCCGCGATCAACATCCGGCAGTACGGATTCCGGATTATCGAACGTAAACAATTCAATGTTCAATATTGCGTGCATATTTAAAAATAATACGCATGTGTGATCATTTTTACATGAATTTATATTTTTTTTTGTTATTCCACCGGACTCAGATATCTTTTATGTCAACAATTTATTATTTTTACTACTTCTATCTAGTATCTTTTTTTTTTTTATTTTTGGCTTTTTCCTATTGAATGGGTGCCTGCTAAATTTATTTACCGCCACATGAATTGATACTCTATTTAAAATAAACACTTAAAATTTATTTAGCATTTAATTTCATGATATTCATTGGGTTTCCCATTCGATTCAAAAATATATTTTTCGTATATAGGATAACAATAATAAAAATAAAATTATGCATGTGTGCTTTTAAATCGAATAATAATTGAGAGATTTAGTTTAATATAGGAAGATTTAATAAAGAGATGTTTTTAAAAAGTAGCATAAGAGATGAGGGTGGAAAAGCTTGTAAGCTCAATGAAAGACTATCGAATTGCCTCGTTTTCATTTCTATCCTCTATTCTCTACTTTATTTTATTTTTTTATCCCACCTTATGGCCTGAAATCCCGCGTCAAGCCAATTCCAAGACAATGATTCAACGAAAGACTAACTGGATACTGTGGCAAGAAACAATCCCAGATTCGTTCGGGTAAGCAAATCCCTATTCTCTGTCTTTGCTTTCTATACACATACACACATAAAAATCTTTGTATATAAATATATAAATATACTACCAAGAGATTTCCCTTTATTTTTTGGTTTAGGGACAGGGATAGGAGCAAAAATACATCCACACCCACATAAAAATATACTTATATGTACATGTACGTAGATTTGAGGACTGAAAGGGACTTTCTAGCCCAAACCTCATCTACTTTGTCTTGTGTGATATCCCGGAAACCTTTTTCATGTGTACTTTGTGTCTGTCGATTGTTGCTTCAAAAAAAATCCAATGAAAAAGTATAAAAGTTTTACCGAGATTTGTTTCCCGACTTTTTAAATTATAATTAAAATTTTTATTTATAATTATAACGATTGATCATTAAAAGCTGAAAGTGATAATGATAGAAGTTGGAGTTTACTATGAGATTAAATTACCCGCTCGACAGGAAAGAAAATAATATGCATCACTTGAAATTATCATCAAATCACATTACGCTAATCGATATTTAATTTGAATTTTTTTAATTTTAAAATTAAAATACTAATAAAATCAACATAAATTTATTATACCCGACTCGGTGAAAATGTATTTACTATAGCAAATTCGAGTTATTTAATATTGAATAATGTATTAGTAATTATTGGTAAAATTGGGTATTCCACCAGCTGCCGTAATTCGATTAATTATTCATCAAACATCCTCTTTATATATACCTCTGATTATCTGCTTTTTCTGTTTACCCTAAAAATGCAACTCGAGCTCATTTCATCATAAATTTGTTACTGTTTAAATTAGAATAATATTTGCGATTAACTTTTGTAATTTTTCGAAAATTTTTTTACGTCAATTATCATGTCACTTAAAAAAAATTGTTTATTATTCCATGTAAGAAAAGATCAATTTCAAATAAGCTTCTGAGAGTCAAAAAAAATTTTTTTTTTATTTTACTTAACATTTCAAAATTAACTCTCTTGTTAGGAGAAGATTTAGCGATCATACGCCATCTGTTGGAAATTTTCAACACTATTAAAAAAATTAAAAACAGGACTATTGAACTCAATATAGTCAAAGTTTCATATTAGATTATAGAAAAAATGATGCATGAATGTTTCAGTCCATATCGGAAAAGTTTTTCAAGACCTATATATTTTATTAATACAAAATGTCAACAACTAATTATTTAAATAAAAAATTAGTAAAAACTTTAGGTCATTAGCGTCGCCTAGTTTCTCGCAAAAAATAAGTAAACATATCTTCTGGTGAAAAGTACATTACTACAACGATTTTGGTAATTACTGCAGTTACTTAATTTTTTTGTCAATGTATTTTATTTACCTTAAATGTCTCGGACTGCCGGGAGGCGAATCTTCCTGTAATTATTCAGCCGAGGAATTTGAGGCGAAAGCTGGGAGACGTTGTACAAAAGGCCAAAAGAAGAATAATAATAATAATAATAATAACAATAATAATAATAGTAATAGCCGGCAGGAGTGACACAGACAGAAAAAGCTTAGCCAAAGTAAAAAAATAAAGCGAAATGAAATGAAATGAAAATAATAATAATACAAAACGTCTTTTGTGAAACTGATTGAAGAGGTGAGAGGGGAGAATGAGCAACTTCCTGTCGGTAGAACAAAGTACCACCACGTCATACTCTTATTCTACTTCTCTGGTGTACTACTACACTATACTCGTCTACTACACTTGACTACTACTCATTCTCACTCTCTTATACTCATTTTCATTTCTATCCATCCTTTTATTATCTGTCTCAGTCTGACTTACCACCCTTATATAAAGCTCGCTAATGGCTGTCTAGAAGCGTTACTGTTGCGGAAGTTAGTGGAGGTTTTGAGTGAAAGCAATTACGAAATAACTTTTAACTACCCTTAACACTTACACACCCACCCACATACACGCACATCGACCGAGACATGTAGATAGATCTACGTTATATTTATATATTGTGACTATCGCTGGACAAAAGGATTATCTCCATCTTTTCTCGCTCATGCTAAAGATAATCCAATTGTTGAATTTACTGCTTAGTTATTATAATAATCATTACTTTTTATCACGAATTTTATTTGTTTATTTATTTATCGATCAACCTCTTAAAAACCGTTGGTATATTTTTTAGTGTGTAGTCCATTTATTCATGAGTGTTTGACTTATTCAAGAAGTGAAAGAATCTCCCGCAAGACCTACGCCCGGGGTCATATATCGAAGTTTAATGTCTCTGTGACATGAATTTAAAGTTCTAAACTTGAGTAGCATGCTTAACCTACTCCCAGCTTCAACAGCATGAATAACAATAAAAGTATACCCACAATATTTTAATATTAAATTAAATTAATTTATTATATATTAAATTATTATAAAAAAGAGGAAAGTAATAGACGCGAGTGAAATTAACGTATAACTGCCTTCCATGACAGTAGTATCATTAATGGGCGGCATTTATGATTCTGAATAAACCGAGTTAACGTTTCAACTATTATAAAATGAAATTGCCTTGCGTCAGTTCGTTCATTCGTTTCAAATTTTATCACTTGACGTCTTAACTAACTTTACACTCGCGGAACAAAGTTTAACGCGGTATTGTCTCTTTATAGCCATCATATTATTTTAACGTATAAAGTCTGTTTTTTCTTTTCTTTACTTCTTACTTATTCGTATTTTCATATTGTCACTCGCTTTTATTTCACCTACTTTGGTTTAATTGTATTTAATACTAACAATTGGTTGGTGCTTAATTTTTTTTTTTATTTTCTTGTTTTACTATAAAAAATTTCCTAATCTTGTATTAGATTAAAATTAATTTAGTAGTTGGTTTAAAATAAAAACCAATTACAGATAAGCTCTTTAGAAAAGTAAAAAAAAATAATTTTTGGTTCATAATTTAATGCTTTAAAATTAACTTTCTTGTTAGGAGATTATTTAGCGACTATGAGCCATCTGTTGGATTTTTTTAACACTATTTTTATGAAAAAAAAAAATGTCAAAAAAATGAATATGAAAATTAACCTTTAGAGGTTTATAAGCGAGTCGCTAATGAAATAGGCAATTGGATAAAATAATAGATATGATTATCATTAATTAATGATTTATATGTGTTGTGAAGGCACGATAAGACAGATGATTAAATAGTGACTATTAATCTAGGGTAGTAGCATAGCAATCAATTACCGTATCTGAGCTCACTACACTAGATTTAGCTACAACCCATTCCACTTAACGACGAAATGGCTGGTAGTACTGGTACTACTGCTGCCTGGGAGGTGAATTCTGTTCAACAATCTATCTATATCTTAACAAGTTTCTTGGGATTTGTGTCTGTGTGGGTTATATCAAGCTCCTATTCATAATCTTTGTATACGTATGTGTACATGTTAGTGTGAGACCGTAAGTATACAGAAGAGAAGCTATACCATAACTTTGAATGAGGTAATGTTTAGATTTTGCTGCAACCTCAATGAGATTAAAGGGATAAGTGGTTTAGCAATATTAATATCACTTATTAATCTCGATCAAAAATATTACTTTTAAAAAAGAACGAGAAAAAAGTTAAAGTCGAAGTTTAGATTAAAGACAATAAAAAGAAAAAATTTAATCGTAATTAGAAGGCAACAAATATTTAATTAGAGCCGTAGACTGTAAATTCAGGGTTTGTTTGTTGGTATTGAATCCGTAGAGCGAGTTGTCTCGTTTATCTCGTTCTCATCGATCTTCGAAGGATTCGAAAAGTATACCTTTGTTATTTTATTTATTTTTTACCGTACAATTGTCTTGTATTTTTCTTTTAATTTTCTTATTCTCCGGAACGTTTTTTTCCCCATTCCCATGAACTGCACCACCCGCAAAAGCCAATATGACATTCTTCAAGTTCCTCCGTTCTCTCCCGGGATTCTGCGACAATTCCGCTATATTCGCGATCGTCTCGACTATTTCAGAGGACACGCCAGATATTCCATTCCACTATTCCGCTATTTCTCTCTTTCTCTTTCTCGGAAAGACTAAAATTTGACGCAAAGTACGCGGTCTCTCTTCGACTAGTGGCTCTCCAGTGAGCTTTGCCCTTCCCCAAGGGATTCTATCTCGAGAAATAGCTTGTACGTTATCTCCGAAGTAATTACCGGGAACTTGTCGTCATGATGATGGGGATCATGAGTTTAGTTCTCTGATGAATGTCAATGGATCTAATATTTTGTTACTATTACAATAATAATCATTTTCATCAGCATAATAATTGATTCCATTCAATAAATTACATATTACATCAAAAGTAGCTAACAAGATAACCCTTGGAAAATTTTTTAATCCATCCAATTTTCATATAAACTTTGTATAAGAATAAACAATCATTTTTCCTTTGTCTAAAGTTTTTGACGCTAATTAAAATATTTAATTGAACGAAAAATTGGTTTAATAATTAATTAAACTACAATCTATTGTCAGATAAACTGTTTGAGAGTCAAACAAATTTTTTTCATTAAAATTAACTCTCTTGTAGCGAGAATATTTAGCAACCATGCGCCACCTGTCGGAAATTTTTAACACTAACGTTTTCAAAATTTCTAAGGTTCAAGATGTCATCAAATATCAATAATTACAAGTTCCAAAGAGCGTATTAAATCATTTGAAAATTATAAAGGTTCTTTTGAAACCATAAATTCAATTAATTGATTTTTTTGCTCACCCTATGTCACATGAGGCCATGTTAGAAAATTTATTCTTGGAGATTAGTAATCTTGAATACTAAACCGTGAAATAATGACATCCCTTTAATAACTCAACATTTGGGTCAGTTAAAAGGGCAGTAGCGACTATAAATAACTGGAGAAGAGGTTGGTAGTTCATTGACAATAACTAAGAGGGTTAATGTAATCATTTCCGAGTGTTGTACTGGGAAAGTACGTGTCGAGGCATGCTGGTGGCCCGGCACTCGACTGATCAACTTTGTCTTCCTCCTCGACGTGCTGGCATCATGTTGCATATCCACGAGTGCTCGATTACCTAGACACACTACCAGTCTAACCAGTGCAATACTATTAACAGTGTACACACCTATCTATGAATAAATCTTGATCTAAGGGGATGAATAAGGCACTTTACTTGGTACTTGATGATGCTTCTACCTTCCAGCTTCTACCCCCGATTTCCAACTACCTATCCATCTATCCACAGTGTAGTGTTTTCCAAAGCATTCCTCAGCATCTTTGCACATCCCCGTTTTACCAAACCCACTCGCTTGAGTGTGATGCATTCGAATAGTTCAAATAGTCCGACTGTTTACACTGCCCGGTTTATTCAACAATCTGCTTCAGATAATTTTAGTTGTTAGACTGTTGCTTTGGAAATTGTTAGTAACATTGCGGCCAAGATTATTTAGTATCAAATTTTATAATTATAAAATTTACAACAAATTTAAAAATTGTGAAAAAAAAATATATAAAAATTTTTTTCAATCCATAAGATAACTCTGAGCCAATAAAATCGGGTAAATAAAACAGAGCAAGTCAATTGAAAGTACTAATCTACTCTAAGTTCAATTCCAGAATTTAATTATTATTTTTAAATAATAAAATAACTATAATTATTATTTGAGAAGAATAATGTTATAAAGAAGAAGAAAATAATTTAAAAATGAAAATTAGAGACCTTTTGAAGTATGAAAATAGACCTCGAGTACTCTGCATAATAAAATCACATGATCCAACTTATATATATATATATATGTACATGTATATGTATAATGTATATAAGTTAGTCTCTGCTTTTTCAGTTGAAATGGCGAACACAGAGAGTCTTTACCGACGTTTAGACAAATTCAATTTTCCAGAGCATTACACGAACCCAAGGACCAGAGATAATCTTGTGCTCTTTCACTGTACTACCACTTCCACTGTACAATTTCTCCCACTAGTAAAAACTATTATTATTATTATTATACGTTAAACAAAAAATAAATATACGTCGACGAGAAGTGTCTCTGTAGGCCACAATGTTTTCTTTGCCATCATCTATAAACGACAATTAAAAATAATGTCTATTTTAATTTTAACAGAGGATTATTTTATTTATAAAAGAGAAGAACCAAGAGTTCACTCAATTTATTGGTTAGTATTTTTCTTTCCATTAATTTCGACCATGACAAACGTAGATAGGTGTTTGTTTTGTTGTAAATTCGAAGCTGACACCATGTTAATGAACGACGTATTTACTCAGGAGTCGACTGTCTGGGAAATAGAATGCCATATGAAACAATGTCCTGGATACGGCTTACATACGGCGTCTTGTTCTTGGTCTTGGTGCTGTACATATAGTAAAACTATCCTCTATTCTGTTATATGTTGTACCCTGATGTGTACCACTTGTACAGCGGATAGTGTAGTAATTCAGCTCTCGTCTCTTGTCTCACTTTGGACCGACTAGAACTAGGAAAATATACTTAACCAGTTGAAATTTCGCTTTCCACATTCTACTAACTAAATTAATCCGCTCTAGTCCCGTTGCTGAGATTTCTAGCACTCAGGTGAATTTCATCCCATCACTCGTCATCCCATAGCCGGCGAGCAGAAATATAAACGCTGTTTCATTTAAACTGGGCTCTTTCTTTTTAAATGTACTTGCATAGGATTTTCTCAGATTACTCTTGACCGTTTCCAACGAATTTAATCCTCAGGAAAAACACTACTTCACTTGAAAATTCAAGTTTGTTAATGAATTTTATATTACTAATAATTAATTATAAATAGAGCAAATGAAAAAGCTATAAAATTCAGTATAATATTTCTCGGTGAGTAAGGAACGGAAAAAAAGGTTAGAGAAAGGAAAAAAGTTAAGAGCAAACGCTCATAAAATTCAGTGAATCTGACGTAGCGTACAAGCTCAATCTAAAGAAAAAAATCTTGTATAGCAGCAGGAGATTTAAAATAGTAAATCGAAATACAAACTAAAAGTCAGCATGGATTTATAAGTACTTGACTTATTTTTTTTCCACTGCCGTTAGAATTTATAATGAAAGTTTTTTCAATACAAAATAAATCCGGCTCTCCTCACCTCCCGACTTTATTCTTATTCTTCTTTATTAACTCTTTTCTTCCATACAATCTGCTGTACTGATCATTAAAATGACAACTAAACACACCCTAGATTTTTCTGCTTATTATCTTCGATACTGAATATTTATCTAACAAATATTATTGATTTTATAAATAGCACTGAAAAAAGCTACTTTTTTCAAGAGAAGTATTAAATTTTTTGACTGAATAAAATTTTGAAAAAAATATTTTTCTAAAATCAAGCAATTTTTTTTTTTCTCTAAATAAAAATATTTCAAAAATGATGTAAAAGTAAAATAAACATATCGATAGACATTTATTTTATAGTTATTGTTGTTATAGGATGTAAAAGATGAAAAAGCTTTTTCGTTAAAAGCAGTAGAGCGAACATGAACATGTATCGGCATAATTCTATTTAGTCTAGACAAAAAGGTAAAATAGCAGAGAAGAGAACAAAGAAAGAGAGACAGCAGACAAACACGGAGCGATATTGTTTAAAATATTATCCAAGAGAGACAGAAAAGCATTCGTAGGTAGAAGGTAGTAGTATAAGTAAAAGGTTGGGGAGGAAAGCCAAACAAGGATGCGATGGTAAAAGTAATGGTTACGATCCCGGTATTATATTGTGTGTATATACTCTATACATAGAACAAGAAAGTGCAACGAAGGAGAATAAAAGAGACGAATGTAGATGACGGGTCGTAGGTAGCCTGTTGGATTATAATTAAATTTAATTACGTAGTTCATGGGATCGAGAAATGTACGCGAGATTTTAAAGCATAAATTGTTGTTCACTCTTATATATACAATATACTTCAGTACACACGTGTTCGTGTTTGGTTTCATAAATTTATATCCTGTAAACTACTAAGCATGTCACACATTTCATACCGGTTTATTATGCATGATATATCTTGTTCTTATTGCTGACGTTTACATGCTCGCGAATTTTGTTCCAGCGAAACGACTAAAAATTACCGATTTTTTCGGTGAAGATATTTTCTTTTGACAGCGCGTAGTTTTGAGTCAAAACCGATATAAATAAAACCTAATGGGACAATTTCCAGGTTCTAAAAAATGTAGACAAGCTAAACTTTAAGGAAGACTTTTTGGCACGATTTTAAACTGAGCTTCCGTGCAATAAAGTCCAATGTAATCTTCAGTATCTAGATATGTGATATCACGAGTTTATTTTTAGCGTATCATTTTGAATTCTTTTGGATGGATTCCAGTGATGAAGACAATTATTAGACTAACCGGTTGATAAAATTCGGTTGAAGTTTAATTACAAAAAATTTCTAAGCCTGTCATAAAAGTTTTTGAATTTCTATCAAATAAACGTTTGGTTTTTCTTGGCTCCCTTTTTTTTTTGAAAACTTTAGAGCTTTAATATTAAAAAAAAAAAATTTTATTTTGATGATGATTCAAAATAATTTTTAAAAATTAAAAACATTCATCTTGAATCAACTAGATTTTTTCTGAGTATCACAACTCACTAGAAATAAATTGTTATTATTGATAAATAAAACGTATCAAATAAAAACAAAATGAAAATAATTTTTTCATCATTTAAGTTCTTCACAAAACGATAGGCTATTGTCAGTGCAAAAAAAAAAGCTTTTTGTAGTAACTATTCACTCTCTCGAAACTTTAATTTCGTCGTCCGTTGCAATGCCACTTCTACTTTATCGCTTGGCTCGCTAGAGAATCGGTAGGATTACTTTGGCGACGATAATCCGCTTTTTCGGTAGCCTTTTGTTACAAACTCCCATTCTTTATTTTTTATTTACTTTTTTTCACTTTCGCTGTTGTCTTCCTATTGATTTTATTTATTCTTTCATCAATTTCACGCTAGATTTACATTTTTACTTAGGATTCTTTTTTAAATCCAGTGCTTTATTATCAAGATTTAAAGTCGAACTCATCAGCCAGGAGTTTTATGCATCCCATCCATCTGAGAATCAAACTTGTCCTACAAAAATATTAAAATCTGAATACAGTCTGCTGGATTTAATTAGCGATTGTTCATAGATTTAATAAATAATTTAATATCGCTCATTAAAATAAAATACCCCTCGATTTATAAAATAAATATATTTTTTGTTTGTTAACAAGAGCATCGACGCCTGTGGTAGCGTTGATTTTTTTCTTCCTTCAAGAGCTTTCTTTTCCTTCAGCCCTCTTACTCCATAATCTTTCTTTTCACCAACCTCGTTTCCTTCTCAACAACAACCAGTCCGTTGAAAAATCTTAGTTCCGAAAAAAAAAAAAAAAAAACCACAAACCCGCTGTAATTTTTCACTTTTAACAACAATCGTGATAAATTTCACCATGAATTAAAAATTATAATAAATAATAAATCGAAAAAACAAAAAATTGGTTTTCTTCTCCCGAGGAAACAAAAAAAAATAATTGCAATTATTTGATACTTTAAGACACTTGAGTCGCCCTCAGACACACTTGAAACAAAGATTTTCCTGTCTCTCTTGAAAGCCTGACTGTGTCTCAGCGGACACAAAGAAGCAACACAAAGTTTAAGCACATTACGACCTCAACCAACGAAATAGCTGAATCTTCCTCCACTTGTACTTTCACTTTTTTTTATCGTCTCTTACTTCTACTTCTCCGCTATTTATTCAACAAATCTGACAGCATACTTGTGTGAACGATAACGGATGATATAACGGGTACTTTTTATGTGTACACAAAACTCGTTGACCTCTCAAGTGGGCCTTTCTCAAACATTTCAACCCCTGATTTTTATGTTACGAGAAAAAAATAGAGAAAGTAAGATAAAAAATAAACCTAATATCTTGATTCCTATTTAACCGGCATTTCTTATAAATAACAATTCCTTTTTCTTACGAGGCCTCTTATTTCTAGTGTAACCAGTCCTCTAATACCTTTTCTAATCACGTTTATCTTGGCCTTAACAAATACCTTTTTTTCTCTTCGTTCTTTTAATTAATAAATTTCAATCAAAAACAGATTATCCCTGCATTTTCACACTCGAGGAATCGTGTGAAATAATAGTATTATTTATTTCTCAAAATTAGTGACATATACTGAAAAAAAAAAAATTATTTGTTCAAGAAAAATATTTTTAATGCAAGAAAATTATTTTTAAGATATTGAAAAAAATTTTTTTTTCTTTATTTTCTTGATTAAAAAATTAAATTAAACTAAATATCCTAAAATAAGAGTGAAATTTTGAAAATAATATTTTTCTTGAATCAAATATTTTGTTCTGGGTATATCCGAGCTACATACCAATTTTATCCGAGAATAATGAACAAGATTAACTAAAGCTTGAGAATTTTCTATTAAATAAAAAAGCAATTTAGAATGAAATTAGCTGAGCGCTGTATGAAATTTTCACAAAGCTCGATTCAAAATTCTTGATGACATTATAGGTTACTATTGACAGCCGATGGACAGCTGGCGTATAAAAAGGTTTTTATCAAAAGCAAAAATTAAATTTGAATATCGAATTAGGAAACTTTTGAGTAACTTAATTTGGTTGATAATGAAAACATAGTCCCTGTATGTGGAGAATAATTAATACAACACTAGGTCCCACACTAGAGAAGGCATGTATAGTGTATAGTATGATGTTAATAATACAATTGGCTAAGAGAAACGATATATTAACCCACGTCACATCCATACAGGCTATTAATAGACAAATTTATAATCCAAATGTACAGCAACCTAATATACACTTGAATGAACATTGGCTAGGTGGCTCGGCACGTTCATACATTTGACGTATATAATATTAGTTAGTCTTTGTAGTGTATGTGGAAGTGTAAGTGTTCAAGTATGATGTATATAGGGAGTTAAGGGTGAAACTGTTCCACTGGAAGCGCTACCATCACCATTGCCATCGCCATCACAACCCTTGGGAGAGAAAATTGGCGGAACTCGGAAGTGGTTTCCCAGGGGCATGATCGAGAATTATCATTCAATAACCTAACGTTCAGAAAATGTATTCCTTGTCCCGAGGCTCAAAACTTATAGTACCAACGCCGAACTGTGATATTGTGGCACTATGGAAGGAGTCTATGCATTATATATTTCCAATATATCTATATAGATCGATTCAAGAACTCGAATATACTGGAAAAACGAGAAAAGTACTTAAGATCCGGTGAAAAATATTTTTTATGGGGTCAGATATGATCAAGTATTATATTTGACATAAAAATTAGCCATATCAGAACATATCTGGCTTGATATGCTCATAATAATTTTTTAAATTAAAGTTAGTTTCCAAAATTCCCGACAGGTGGCGCATGATCGCTAAATATTCTCCCCGCAAGAGAGTTACTTTTTTAATTATAAGTTTTAAAATAAAAATTATTTTTTCACTCTCCCAATCTGATAGTAATCATTATAAATATGTTCTTACATTTGTAATAATATAGGTCATAGTTTCTTGTATACTCTACCTGATTTGGTGGTAAGCAGATACCTAAACAACTATAAGAACAAACGTCAAGTTGTAAACACGGAAAGATCCAACCGAGTTTGAGATTCTAAACAGAATACTGAACCAAAGACATACTCTGTATGCTTATAGTTCGGTGACGCTACCGCTTGAGACGCTGACCGAAGTAAGATACTCTGTCAGAGATCCAAGGTCGTTCTACTGTTCAAAAACAAGCAATAGTTGCTCTCGTCCGCGTTCAAATTTACGTCCGTTGTTGTAGTTGTAGTTGTAGTTAGTAATTACCGTGTTGTGTGCTTCTAACGAGAAGAAACACACTTTATACATCACAGACCTCGCATTACTTGTATATACGAAATATAACACACAAACGACGTACATATTTTTCGGGTACACCTGCTGGTACACTGTCGAGTAAGCAAAGCAACGAATGTGCTCAGCGAAAAAATAAGAAAAAAAAATTAAAAAAAAAAGTAGTTGATAAAAATGAGAAAAAAATATTCATGTGAAGTAAAAAGTAAAAAATATAATAATAATAATGTAAAAAATAAAAATGAAGAAATAGAGATAGATGTAGGATGTAGGAGAGAAAAAACACATGTGGCTTTTTATAAAATTGCCTCACGCGTTACATTTTACAAAAATGAAATAAAAGTCACTCTCTATCTTCATCTTTTGTATGAAATGTTTTTTATGATTTGATATTTATAATTAACGACAAGTTTTTTTTGTTTTTATTGTTTAGATTTTATTGACATAGGAGACTAATTTATGATGATGGGTGATCAATCAAAGTGATGAGTAAAAATTAATCGAGCGCTTTGTCGATAGTATTTGAGATGGGAGAACAAAAGGATGCACTTAAGCGTTAATTTGCGGTGTAACGCAGAGTACCGTCATCTATACAAGTATATATGCTTATCGTCGTCTACGATCGTACGATCGGCGCGGGTTGTTTGCCCGTTAAGCAAATAATGGCTGTGGATCAACCTTGGACAAAATTAATGCCCCTTTAACTTGAGAGAAAACGAAAACGAGTAGACCAAAAAAAAAAAAAATAATAAAATGAAAAGGAAAAAAGGATTTTAGCGACGCAGACATTTTTCCTCTTTTCTTTTTAATTTTTTATTCGTTTTAAGAAGTAAAAAAGAACTAAGCCCATAAAGTAACAGAGTTGAGACCATAACGATCTCCAGTATTTATTTCAATCCTCCGGCCATTAGGAGAGCCGTTTCACGATCCGGCAAAGCCCAAAACGCCCACTGACCATCTACTCCGTTCGTATCGTTCATACCATACCATTTCAAGGTACTGGCTAGCTCCTAGTACTTGCTATATACCAACATTTTATTTTATTTTATTTTTTTTACCTTTCTCTTTATGCTCACTTTTGTGAAACTCTCACATGTGCGCAGAACATTCAAAGATACTATAAACGTCGAACTTGTTCAATGAAACTTCTTCTAGGCACTCTGTAAATTAAAACTTCTAACTTTTGAGATTCTATTGTTGTACACAGCTGGTGTGCTATTTTGTTAATCCTTTTTTTCTCAAAGAAAATCCAAGAGTAATTCAACTTATACACTGATAAAAGAATAATCTTAATTTAAGTGAAAAAATTTTGAACTAACTACAAAGAGAATTCCTGATATACCCAGTAACAATTTTTGTAAAGTTAATGTTGGAAATTTCCGACAGGTGGCGCATGGTTGCTGAATTGTCTCACTACTAGAGAGTTAAGATTTAGAAATTAAGTTTTAAGATAAAAATAAATTTCTAGACTCTTCTAAAAAGTTTATCTGATTTATTTTTCAGTTAAATCAATTGATAAACTCAATTAAAATTAATCCGACATATTAATTGATGTACATATTACTTCACATTTAATATGATTATATTATAAATGATATTCTTCACATTAAATAACCAAATTTATCAAGGAGTAAGTAATTAGTCAGTAATCACGTACTTGACCGGCAAATATTCAATTAATCGCAATTCATCACAATTATTAACACGCGTGACATTTCGTTGAATTTCATGAATGTATGATATTTTAATCTATTGTATAAAAAAATCAATTTTTGAAATAAAAGTATAATTATCAATCAATTGAACTTGTTAAATTAATATATAATGATAAATATAAATTTACTTTTTAATTTATTTTAATGAAAGGTAATTATATTGGCTTTAGAACCAATAATGGATTTATCTACGTACGCGATATCCCATTTTCTACCTCTGGTGATTTTTTATTACCCGATAATGAATGTTATCAAACATTAAGTCACATTGAAATTTTGAACCCCAGTGAAAATAAATCCTCGTTGGTAAATTAAATTACAATAGATCAATATTTTGGTATATAATTTTTGGTACTCTTATTAGTGAGGACAATTTGTACGGTAAACTTTTTTTTTTATTTATTATTTGATTTTTATCGGTTTGTTTTTATTAAAGCATTGATAATACTCTGTTAGGTAGTCCGATGCTTCTCAGGAAAACCTACACATCATGCGGCCTAATACCAGACCACATCATGTCCAGTACTCAAGTACAATAAAAACCGTCATCGATTCGATAATTTACTTACTTAATACTCTGTTAATGAGTATAAATAATTTGTTTTAATAACGTAATCACGAGTAGGATGAAGCGAATAATAATTTGTTGATGAGTGAACAAAAAACGATGTATTTGTCCGATGATTATAATCCTGACGGATCAGAAATAATTGGAACCCATTGTGATGTACAATACGTAAATGTTTTAAATCACTATTTTTTAATCTATTATTATTATTATTTTTAAATAATCCGTTTATTTTTTTCGACAGCCATAAAATTCTAATCTTCTTTATTTAAAAATTTTTTATCATTGTAATTTTCAAAAATGTAATTAAAATGTTAATTTTAATGTAATTTTTTACTGATAATACGTTGAATAATTAAAATGATGTAACAATGAATATTTAATGGTTATACCGCGGCTCATTTATTTATAGTAATGAAATTTATGTAAAATATTGACTCTTTCCACAGTTACAATATAGAATAGTAAGTACTAAAAAATTATTAATGAATCTCTAACTATTATCTTCTCTCCATCTACAATGTACATAGTTCTACCGTGACCAATAACAATAATAGTTACCAGAAACAACACCGTCGGTTTTATCCTCCAGTAATTCGATATTACTGGATCATCAGAACTGTAATTATTTATTTAATTATTAACATTATTAGTGATGTCATTGCTGAGCAAATTTAGATTATGATGGGATAAATTTATTTATTCTGTAGCAGGTTCGTTTCATTGGTATACATTTAACAGTAACTATGATTTAATAGAACCAGCAATCATGTTATCTGACCGATAGAAGCACTATAAATTAAACCTCAATCCGCCAGAATCAATAATAAGTCTGAAACTACTAATTAACGATATACCGGTAGCTACCGCTATAACTAAATCTCATTCCTGTACTCTGGCCCTTGAAAATAATAATATAATATAATTATGTACTCGAAAATTCTATCGATAATAATAATAATAATAGTAACAATCATTAAAATATCTTGAGATTAATCCCTAAAAGCGAGAATACACTAAAACCCTTGAAGTGTATAAGAGAAAATAAATATCTATATAATATTAAAAACAAAATAGAGCCAAAGGTGAAACGAACATAAAATAAAGCCTTGTAATTCCCGTGTCGTTTCGTAAACACAATTACGGAGCGAGGAAGTAAAACTCTGAAAACTGGCGGGCGAAATACCTGAAACAGGGTAAGTGGCGCGATTATAATTTCTCTTGGTAGTGGGTGTTTAAGGGGTTCAAGAGGACAAACACCAACAGTACGAAGAATAATAATAACAATGATAATAATAATAATAATAATAATAATAATAATAATAATAATAATAATAATAATAATAATAATAATAATAAGAGAATATGAGAAAGATATTGTGTGTAGAAGAGGACGCTTCACAGTGGTGGAACGCGGGAAGCAAGAGGTGGTTTATAAAAACTTTTAAGCTTAGTCTTCGTAGCCTACAACCTAGTCGGTACAAAATAGAGGCCTCGCGCTCCATTTTTGGTCCTTTTCCAACGTCTTCTCCGGCATCATAATGTTACACCTCCCCCGATCTCTACAGTCTTCCTCCCGTCCCTCGACGACCACTTTTATTCACTCGGCTCAACAATGCTCCACTAGTTTCCTACCTAATGCAAAATACTCTCTCTCTACAAGTCAACTTAGTCAAATAATTTCACCTACTTCCTGCTCGGACTCGTTTATTATTACTTACTCTAACGCAAATGTACTAACTTTAAACTCTAATATTCTTAATTTATTTGTTCATCATTATTTCTCCGGGAGTGTTCACGCAAAATTAACTGTACTAACATTAACCCGTTTTGGCGCCTTTAATTTTAATGTTGGATAAGTTGTAAGCAACTTATTTACTGATAATTATTTTTTGAGAAAAAAAAAAAAATACTTGATTCAAGAAAAAAAGTCTTTTTAAAATTTTAATTTTTTTTTTTTCTGAGGCATTTAGTTCCAATTGATTTAAAAAATTCACGAACAGAATCAAAATAATTTTTTTCTTAGATCAAGTAATTTTTTTTTCAGTGTAACTCACTTTCTAACATCCATTTTTCAAGAAGAAATTTCTTCGTGTATGTTAAGAAAAATTTACAGGACAAAAATTGTACAAAACTAGTGTAATAAGCGTGCATATAAATGTTAAAAGTGGGAGTAAACAGAGTATATTTGTACGTGTAAAAATAAATTTATATTAATGTTCAAGAGAAGTAGGCGGAAATAGCGTGAGAATACAGTGAGATATTACTATTACTGCGAGTGTATAGAGTCTGGGATAAATTTGTTGTCTCTCTGGTGGGAATAACTCTAAGTATTTTTTATTGTTGACTATATGTTTTCCTCGAGGTGCTTGACACTTTTTCATTTATATATTTCATCATCAAATTATACGTTATGTTGTTCAAGATGCTAGATTTTATTGTGCTCAAATCCAAGCTCTTACGTTTCTCACTATTATTATTATTCACTAAGGCCCTCCGTGAATTTCAAAATATATTAAATTGTTTAAGCTTACCAAGATAATTCCAATAATTTTATTCAAATTTCTTACCTGAAACAGAAAAATAGAGTACTGGGTTAATTAAATCTCAGAGTTTTTCAAGTGATTAATTATTCAATGAACAAATAAAATATATATATATATATATATATATATATATATATATATATATATATATATATATATATATATATATATATATATATATATATATATATTATTCGTTAAAGTAGATCAAAAAACATTGCAGAGCGAGAAAGAGCTCCAACCATTGTAAATGATTAAACAAGCTTGTGAATCAGAGGGAAGCTGGTTTAATCCGAGGGTAGAAGCAAAACAGAAAATGCAAGTTACCCCAACCTAGGCACTAGCTCCGCGTTATACAGATAAAAGCAGCATCAACGGCAATAGTTGCTGTAGTTGCAATAGCAAAACCGGCAATGTCACTGCTGTACCCTCTTCCTCTTTCCTCCTTCTTCCTTCGCTTCCTTACCCTGGGATTTCTCACCCTCGTGACTTAACGTTTCTACTTCGAGTTTTCATCTCGTTATTTACAACTTTCCCACATACATGTTTCTTTTTCGAATGCTTGAAATCACACCAAGAAAAGATGATAATTCAGAGTTTAAACTTTAAATGAAGACTTTTTTTATCTAACGGCAATAATTTTCCAAATTTCAAACATTCAAGTTAGTATTAGCGGTCTTTAAGGACGTTATGGCAATAGATTATGGAAAACAAAAAAATATTATGTGTAGTTTTATTATTTTAATCTGTTAAATCAGATGATAGTAATGAATAGTTAAAGTTTAAGCAATCATAATTTGGCGCGATTTACAAGAGTAATAACATAACCGTAGCGGGTGAATTTTGCTGGAAAAAACGGAATAATAGCTGTGGTAGGAGAAAAGTGGCTGTTGCCGGTATACTCGTATACTTGTAGATAGTAAATGTTAAGTGGTAAGAGGGAAATTGAGGGCGCGAAATGAATTTCAAGTATGCTACCTTGGTCGGTTCCATTGGATCCATATAACTGAATCAAAGCTACGCAACATTCGCGAATATCGTTGGAAATGCCTCATCGGTACTTCTAACACTCGTTCTCGGTATTTGTTACTAGACGGAAATTGCTCGCGCTATTAAATATTCATACATACTGCAAAAAAAAAGTGATGATAATAAGAGCACTTTTGTTTGTATGTTGTTTTTCTTGTTTCTATTGTTTTATTTCAATGGGAATTTTTTTTTTTTTCAAATTATAAAATAATTGCTTCCATAGCGGATAACCACGAAAAAGTTTCGATTTCAATGTTCGATTATTAAATATAAAATATGATACCCAATTATACAGTGGAATCTTTTTATTTTAAAATTTTTATTGTCAATAGCAAAAAAATTTTACGGTCTTACAGCAATTATTTCATGATAAATAAAAATAAAAAAAGCTCTATTGCAAAACAAAAATAATTGCGAGGTATTCTCTGCTGAATAAAACAGAGTTGATAAATAATTAATTTTTTTTTTTTTGTATTTTCGAGAATTGAATTTAATTTTAAAAGTGAAATTCAGCTATTATTCATCATCATTCGCAGCAGTAATTCACGAGTAATAAATATCCGTTTCAATTTGATCTTTCTCATCCATTATGAAAGGAACGTTGAATTTTAAAATAAACGAGAATATATGTGAAAAATAGTTGAAATAAAAATTCATTTTATATTCAATTAAATTGAATGAATAAAACGTAATGTAATGTTACCTAGTGGAGTGTGTATATACTATGGGCTTTGTACCAGCCATTGCAAACAGAATTATTCGAGTAATTCTACTCGTGAATTTTATTTTTTAAAAATTACTTTTTCATCATTTGGTCCGTAAAAAAACACACATATATGCAAATACAACATAATTATTTAAATGAATAATTAAATAGTGCAAACTGATGTAATTTTTTCATTAAGCTCAGCTTTAATTAAATTAAAAATAGAATATAATGGTTTTGACGTGCTCGAAAATAGCCGAGACAATCTCCGGAAGGTATTCGGGTGAAGTACACCCGAAGAAAGGAATTAATCGAGCGTGTTATACAGAATTAGTACTTTGGTTATGGAGAAGAAAAAAGATTACAATGCATAAGAATACATATTGCGTGTAGTTAGATATAAGTAATTGTATGCTAGCTCATGTTTAAAAAAGCAACAAAGTAAATTATATTTCTGTCTGTATTAACAAGCTTTCTTTGAAATAATTAACTACTTAATTCAATGATAAAAAAAATTTTTAGTACGTTTCAGAGTATGTTGAAAAAAATTTTTTTTAGTATTTTAAACGAAAAATTTTTAGAAATTTCCCATATAGATACTCTTATTCAAAGTTGTAAAATTTTTTTTGCTCAAAAAAAGAATTTCAAGGCAAAAATTCTTGAATCAAGACTTAAAGTTTTCTTAAAACTAATTCTCTAAAATCAAGAATTTTTTTTTTCAATCTAGCATCAAAACCAAAAGCATAACATGAAATCCTCTCGAATTGACTCAAGTAAATTAAGGATAATCCTCCTATTGAGAGCCATCTAACCGGAGAATTCGCGGTCTCATTAATTTTAAATTCGCTTTGCTTCAATCTCAACTGCTTTTTACGAAATTGGAATAAAACGTTTAATAATAAAAAGTACATTAGATTTTCCAAATCACAATGATAATTATAATTGTTATTACATACAATATAAAAAAAAAATATTTCCTATAGTTGTTTCTATTATTATATTTACAACAAAACTTGGTAAATCTGTTTCGTATAGCAGACCAACATAACACAACACAACACAACTAGCAGCATTGTATACAGATAGATGTAAGCCTTTGGGATGGTCAGACCTCACTTGGCGCACGACTGCGGTTTTGAACTTGATGGAACTCGAATATTCGTATTTACTCAGTGCCAAAACGAGACTCTCTGGAGATTATATGGCCGTATTTTATAAATTTAAAACATATATAACTATTTGTCTACTATAGAGAAATACAAACTCAAACTCTGTCCTTAATTTCTATGAATCATTACTATTTTGGTCTTGATTATTTCCTTGTCTCTTGAAAAAATAAAATTTAAACGATTTGAGACCAGATATAGAAGAGTCGTCTCGATTTTGTGGTATCCGGTTCATACAATTTTATATAAATTCCCAAAAGACTCGTATAAAGTGGTAAGGTATGGTCGTCGCATAAAAAAATAAAATACACCCAGTACGATTTATGTTTGTTTTTTTTTTTATCTCAATCGTTCCATGCCCTCATATAAATTGATAAGCTTTCAAAATGAAGCAGAGTCATAAAAGCAAATACTAAAAACTTTTAAAAAATTGCAACTTTTCTTTTAAGTTTAATAATTGAAAATAAAAATTATTTGCCGTATAAAATTTCTTGCAAAAGATTCGATATAATACTCTTACTTTCGTAAAAACAAATGGAGCACTTAAAATATTATATTGTAAATTTATTTTATATATAAGTAACAATATTTATTTAAAAGTAAAATTTAAGGGAAAATTTGTAATGTGATAACATTATTTGATACTGACGTTAGAGTACATTTGCAAAAGAGAGCTGAAGATGAGCAAACCACCGTCATATATATATACTCTTGGATATATATTTATATATTGTAAAGACGTGTATACCTATTCTGTATAAACTAGTAGACTTGGAGTGGAGAAGAGAAAGAGATATATACGAAAAGCGTATCGACTAGCGCTGCTTGCACGCCCATTAAGCGTCGTATTTTACAAAAGAGGGCAAAAGCTCCAAGAAAGAATACGCAAGAGTTTACAGCGTTACTCGGCACTCTATTTTCACATTTTATTATTTTCCTTTTTCTTATATTTATTTTCATCTTATTTTATTTATTTACTTATTTTACATTTTATATTCCTTACTTTATTTATTTTTTAAGAATATAAATAAATAATCAAGTGACTCGAGATTTTTAAATCTTAAAAATGTAAATAACATTCTGACTAGAATCAAGATATATAATTTAATCAATTAATTAAGAATTTAATGAATAAGCAAGAGTAATAAAAATTGAAAAAAAAAATTGTATCAGCTCTCAAATTTATTTTTTTGGTATAAAAGCAATTTAATAATTTAGAATTGCATTTTGAAGAACTTAATGCATCTCAACCTTAATTAACGTAATAAATTAATTTTTCATCATATGAGATTCGCTAAATATATCCACCTGAGTCGGTATAAATTTTTTATGTCTATCTATATGCTTTAATCTGTATTTTCATCCGTGGGGGTGAAATGGCTGCATTTTAAAACAAATACTTAAAAAGTAAATTTGTTTAAATAAATAAAAGTGACACTAATTGACATTTCAAGAGGTAAAACCGAATTCGAATGGACAGATGAGCATCGTATGACGAGATCCTTAAGCTGGTCGTTTGCAGTTAAACCCATTCATCGATCATATTACGCAGTTACGTACATAACGATGCCTGTTATCGTCATCTGCGTCAAATGGCTTTACACATACAGATATACTCATATGTAAACTGGATTAGTGGATGGATATGCTGATGCTTTTTTAAATGTACATATATGGATCTGTATATATAAATTGATTGACACTAAACCACGATATTTCGGTGTGTATAGACGAGAGATAAATGATAAACAGGCAACAATAAATAATTATAAGTGTGTCGAGTGAATTACCGATAACTGATTGCAGACGGCTGATGGTTGATGACGATGACACCAAGATTGTATTATACAAGTGATAAGTGATAATGATAAGCGATAAGATGTAGGGTAGTAACACGATAAGGATAAACGTGAAGCAAGCCGAGTAGAGGAGTATACTCATTACCACGAGCACCAGGATGCTGCAGGATGGGATGAGCTTACAAGGAGAAGGAGGAAGGTAGAGGGATCTTAAATTGTGGGATCGATGAAGCTACTAACCGTTTACTATCGTCTTCTCTGCTCTAACCGTAGACTCTAACCTCCTCTGCTCGGCATCGTCGTCTTTATTTACTTAAACTACGAGGTAATAAGAACCTCACTGAGTTAACCGTTCAGATTTATATCTATAACCTGAGGTTTTAGATATTGAACCGTACCTAGTTCTTGTGTACACTTAATTACAGTAAACATTAATTATCTGCAAATATCGTGTAATATTTTAATTCTGAATAAATAGCTTAGGTAGTAATATTTACTCGGGATTTTTTTTAGATAAAAAAAAGTCAATTCATCGGCATAATTTTTAAGTATACAATTGTGACTTTGAAATAAATTAATTTTTATAAAAAAATATTGTTGATTTAAATAATTATTTTGAAGAGAATTTTATGTCTTAATTCAAGAATTTTTTGCCTTGAAATTCATTTTAAAAAGAATTTTTTTTTTAAATCATGTAATTTTTGTCAGCGCACAAAATAGTGAACTTACATCGATAACTTTTATCAAGTGAATGCACATTATTTAAAAACTCATGCAAAAAGCAGAGTATCATTAAAGGGCAAATTCGTCGAACCCGGATGCAAGCGCACTCAGACTCGAGCTTAAATAATCGATCGTTAACAAGTCCATTAATAAAGCGACTTTTATGTTTTATGGAATGTTTTATGCGCAAGATAAATTTATCGTCTTATTTAAAAAAAAAAAAAAAAAAAAAGACGATAGTAATAAATAATTGAAGTTAAATATCAAGTGCTTTGACTGCAACAGTATAAATCATGAGCAAATAAACTTGACGATCTAGTAAACGGAAAATGCAGTAGAGTTGACAACAAAATGTCTTGATTTATACATAAACATATAAACAGTATGCATGAAAGGACTCGACGATCAAAGGAGTAGTTGAATTTATGTTTTCATACAAACAGATATCGATATAGGTATATATATATATATATATATATATATATATATATATATATATATATATATATATATATATATATATATATATATATATATATATATATATATATATATATATATATATATATATATATATATATATATATATATATATATATATATATATATATATATATATATATATATATATATATATATATATATAGACCTAAACATGTCGCTTTTGTCATTCTAATAGGGATAATGCATCAATTATAGAATCTGTGAACGCATTCCAAATTACATGGCATCGCATAAACTGGCATCCGATCGCTAGCGATTATGCTGCCAATAAATTATCCCTTCTGGCGTTACTATACCATACGTTCACTACCATACCAGCCAGATCTCTCTGTCTCGCTCTTGCTCACTACCCTTCTGATTTATTTCGTCAATTGATATTGACCCAAATAACTTTAACTGATAATAACTTTAATTGTTAACTACTAAGTGAAAGGGAATATTGTTCTAAAATATTTAAAACCAGTGAAATTTTTTAAGACACAAATCAATCAATCGATATCACCCTAATTGTTTGTTTCTTCCCACACGTTATATTTTTACCCTCGTCTCTATTTAGGTGAAGAGAAAAAAAAAAAAGTACCGTGTACGCTGTTACTCACAATGAGGATGAATGATTTTGCTAAACGATTGATTGACAGTATAACTTATTGCCCGTTTTATTTTCACATTTATCATTCTATTGTATTAATTCATGAAGATTACAAGGTCATCACTGTTACACACTAAACTGATTTTTTGCCACTCATTTATTCACTGACTCATTCAATCTTCATAATTTCACTTTTATTTTACTTCATTATCAAGCTCGTTTTGGCAATTACAGTATCGATTACACTGATAAAAAAATTATTCATTGATTATAATCAATTATTTAAGAATAATAATTTTTTTTTTAATTTTTAGAAAATATTTTTTAGTAAAATTTTAATTTATATTATTAAAATTAATGATATTCTTGATTCACTATTTTTTTTTTTAATTAAATTAATTTTTTAATTTAATTAATTAAAAAATAAAATAAAAAATTCTATAAAAATAATCCAAATAAAAAAGTGTTGATAAATTATAAATAGAGTTGTTATTTGAGGAACGAGTCATTGACAAGTGGAAAATATTGAGAATGGTCAGACACGTACGCTAGAGAACATTGACATTTTCTACTGTTTGCTGATACAATGCCACCCGTGTAGTGAATAAGAGTGAAAGAGAAAAGTAATGTATACACACATGTATATAATAGTAAAGTCGATTCACTCTCTCATGAGAATAGAAACTCGTCGACTACACCGACTTGTCTCCGGGTACATTTGAGCTTTGTTTTTAGAAACAAGACCACGACGACAGACAAGTCCAAGACTTTCATTTATATTATTTTTATTCTTATTATTTTTTTTTTTAATAATAATAAAAAATAATCAGATATTTTATTAAATAATTTTCATCATTGACGGATAAATTTGCAACACTTTGAATATTTTTTATTAAAAAAAAAAAACATTAATTTTTTAAAGAAAAAAAAATTTTTGCAGTGTTGCCTTAAGATAATAACAGTGTTGGAAAAAACACATGTGCCCAAGCATCGTCATTCAGGTCAAGGACCCTAAGAAAGTGCACCGTTGGTTAAATCACGCTTCCCAAGTGTTGAGAGTATGTCTTCTGGCGGATAAGTAACATTCACGAGTAGCTGGTGTCGAGGAGAGAGTTAAGAGGAAAAGAATATAAAGAAAGCCAACAACAGGATAGAAAAAAGCAACGTTTGAGTGATGTATGTTGGTTAGGCAGCGAGCATTTAAGGTACCAACTCTTCTATCAGCATAAACTATACTTTAACTACTGTATTTTTATTTTTTATTATTTCAGTTTATCTTTTTTTTTTTTTTTTTTTTTTAAAGCAACTGGACTCCCTCGGGAGCGAACGAGACCTCAGTATTTCTATAGGTACTCATCATTCACTCCTCTTTCTCTTTCATCCTCTTCTGCACTCATTTTCCGCAATCCGAAGCCCACCCCCATTCCTTTATCTTATAGCTTTTCCACGGTACTATTTTACCCAGTTCACTCATCGTTTCATATTTTTTTTTAAACTCTCTTTTTCTATGAAATCTGCGTTGATGATAATCTCTTTTAAACTTTTAAAATACGTGTCTGTCTCGAGCCTTTTTTATTTTATTTTATTTTACATTCTATACACTACTTTTATACTAAATTATAAATTTTAATGGAATGGTTTAAATTTTTATGTCTTACAACAAATAATAATAATTATAATTGATAAAAAAAAATTTGAGTAGGCAATATAAATTATTAAATTTCATTGTTTTGTAGACAAACTTGTTTTTTGTGTCTGGTAAGATATATTTAAAGACCCGGGAGTGCTTCGAGCCAATTATATGTTCAAAATCATATTTATGCAGTGAAAAAAATTTTATCATTTTGTTATTTTGACAACAAAACTTGCTATTATTCCATTTCGAAACGTGGCATATGATATTTTTTAGACTTTCTCAAATTCATATCTTCCTTATTTAAAAAAAAATAAAAACTCATACATTTAACTAATAAAAAATTTAACAGACAAAAAAAGAAAAATTACAATTAAAAAAAAACTCTTTTATAAATTTAATGGTGACTGCAAGGTTGCTAGTTCATATAATCTCAATAATTTGTTATTTGATAAGAATAAAATTTTTCTTCAATGTAAGAATAAAAATAAATACTTTATACCGATAACAAGTTTCTGGATTAGATTGATTTAAAGGCTTATTTTTCGTGGTGAATTAAAAAAAATGAGGGTAAGAAACACAACTACGTTAATGCGCTTACCCGGATAATTATACACTTGGCATATTCAGCAAAAGCTATCCGAGGCAGTGTGGTCAGATCGTGCGATTTTTTTACCCCCATTTTGTACCACTTTCAATATAGTCAGATGAGAGTGTCCTACAAAGTGGGGGTAAGAAAAGAGCACGATCTGGCCACACTGATCCGAGGTTTATATACTTGTATATTCAATTCTATAATTTATAGGTTATATAGATACATATCCATTGGGTATATATAATACCGTAGGATAATATCGTTTAGTATAAAGAGTATCTACAGATATATACAGATATATGAAGTGGAAGTGTATACACTTTGAAATCGGATTCAGAACGTAACGTGGGGTAGCTCATGAATCACGGTTAAAAGCCAACATAATGTTTCAACACGATTGATTTCAGTATCTACCACTTGTCAAATTATAAATCATTTAAAATCCCCAATTATTATTATTTAAATATTTTATCATTATTATTATTGTTATTATGATATTTAAATAGATGGATAGAAATATAAGTTGGAAAGAGTCCAATGGTATAAGGACCTTTGACTCAGTTATCTCTGAAACTCATCGGTATTATCAAGATTATTTTCAAGAGTATTGAGATTGTGGCACGTTTCCAATGTCGATTACTAAAATCTGTATAAACTAAAACAAACTGCCAAGTATTTATATAAAATACAATAAAACTTTTTTTTTTTTATTTTTATCGCCAATAGAAATCCTCGAATCATCCCAGTTGTCACGTTTGTGAATTCTGATTCAAGGAACCAAACTAAATATTATTCGCGATAAAGTAAATATATTAAGTGGTAATGAAAAATAAAAAGAAAAGAAACGGGAGAAGCGAATAGCGAAAGAAAAAAATCCACCAAGAAATTTAAAACTGTCGTCATGGACCAAGTTCACACAACGTTAAACTTTTTCTCCTAACTCGCAATTGCGTCGACATTTCCAGCTTGCTCTCAATGACAAAGTTTCTCAATTTCACTTCAACCCTTAGTGTCTTCACTAAATTTTATTTATTTTTATTTTTATCCATGAAATATAAATTAAAATATTTATTTTTCCTTTTTAAAAAACTTTCCGCTGTATGTACAAGAGAACAGTACTTTTATTATCAAACTAAATAATTTTTTTTTTTTGTTATTAATTAATACTTAAAAAATATTTCTGTGTTGAAAATATAAAATACGCACCACCAAAACTCGGGAATTTCGTTACCCTTGGCACTCATTCACGCACGTGGAGTTTGCTTTGCACCCAAAAACAAAATAAAATTCCGGCATTGCGTCGTCGAAAAAGAAAAAATTTACTAAAAACAAAACTTTTTGTACTCATGGGAACTAAAATATTTGCATAAAAAAAATGTAACGTGTACGAAGAATTAAACAACGGTATTGCAGACAATTGTTTGAAAAAAAAAAAAAAAAAAAGACCAATAAAGTAGTAAAAAAAAACTTTTCAGACTTTCAGTAAATGCATTTGGATCTCAAAAACAATTCTAATTAATTTTTTACATAAAAATAATTCTGAAAAATTGAAAAAAAATTTCTTAATAATTTAATCCTAAAAAAATTTTCTTTAATAACCAAAATAAAAAGTGAGACTGACCTATGGGAATTTTGTCCGGTGCAGCAGCTGCTGAAATTCCAGGCACAAGGATCACCGTCACCATTAAAAAGATTCCACACATGATTAAATTAATAAAATTAACCGGTTGAATATTTTTACTCTTAATAATTTTACAATCACTATTTTTCCGAGTAGAACGACTCAAAACTCGCGATAGTCGTTGTCTGAGATAAATTTCCCGATTTTGTTTTTGTCCGAGTGTTTGTTTGTTTATACTTGGCTCGTTAATAAGCGGTGGTGGTCGCGTTAATGATAATGAAAACGAATAAATATCCGTATGAGTTGACGGAGGTGATGCTCCTCCCTCGACGACAAACGGGAGCATCTTCCTCGCGCGATAGTCTGACACAAACTGATAGTAAAGGAGACTACTACAGACTAGGACCCGTTAGCTTAAATTCTGTTCACTTGGATCCCAGCATCCCTCTCTCTGGACTGCACCCTCAACCCTCTACCATCCACCCTCAACCCTGTACCCCCCTTTTACACATCGCGCCGACTCCGGGGCCCACCCTTGTATCCTCAGGGTGGAAGCGTACGCTTAACGCGCATGTTACGTCACACGACGCACATACAACTGAGAGAGAAAAATAGTAAGGGAGGAGTTGATGCTTGGCTCTATACGCTGCTCTACTGAGACTGATGCGATGTTTCTAGGACGACAAGATTTTACCTTTTTTTTTTATTTTTATCATTTTTTTCTCATAATCTGCTAAAATGTATTTATTGTCGCTGTTGTTATTATTTTTTATTAATAAATAAGTAAGCTTGTGCTTGCAACAGTTCATTAAATAAAATATAAGTCAATATTAATTTTTAGTATTCAAAATTAATTGCTCTAACTAATTACAATTATTTTTACGATTAAGTAATACCTAAAATTATAAAAAAAAATTATTAATGTTTTTTTTTTATTTTTATATAATTGTATTTTCTTAATAATATAGCTGTAAGTTATAAATAAAAAATTTTTATTAAAAAATTTTATGAAAATGACGGAATATGTAAAATTTATGGTTGACTTAATATATGAATAGTAATGTTTTTTAAAATTAAAACTTTATATTATATTTATTATTTTTTTTCCTCTCTCGGTTTTCACCGTAGTATTATGTGAGTCAGATTAAATACAAAATTATAGAGTAACGAGTTGGACGATAAAAAAAAGTTTTTAATAATTTTTTTCGTTATATTATAAATTTATATTATAATATAAATATACATATAATATAAGGAAAGTAAATATTTTACTGTTAGTATAAAATATTTTGTTTCAGCCGAGCGTTAAATTATTTTATTATAAATAAAAATAAAAAGGTAAATAAAGTTGAGTGTATCATTTTCCGTATACGGTTATTATAGTTTACGAGATACGGTTCTTCGACTAAACGCCCGGATTTCCATGCTGTGTTAGCTCATTCAAGATTCTTATTTGGAATAAGTATATACAGGCATATACTACCTGCTAATACCAGAAGTGAGTGCTTTTATACGTAAAAGCAAAGTTACAAACAAGGATCCTCCGCGTGGTGGGTACCTATATAACTTTTAAAAAGCTCCTGCTTCCCAGTATGCCTTCCCATCGATTATGTACCATCCCTTTACCTCAACCTTTGCTTCTATTTCTATAAAATCAGCCCGTTCCTTTTTCCTTCCTTGTCTTTTAATCCAACTGATAAACTTTTAAAAGTATGAATTATTGAGATAAAAGTTTAATACAACAACAAATACCCGACAATAAACAAATGTCTGTGATTTTAAGGGCACCAGACGGCAGAGATATAAAAAGTAGCATATAAAGATCGTAAACTGTTAAATTTTAAAAGAGCGATCCAACTCTGACGGGCTTGTAAAACGGTTAGCTACGTGTTCTCAAGTTTACAAGACGTTTATTTCATTGACTGGAGTCACTTGGGTTTTTTCACGCGGATAAAATCGACCTACACTTGGTGTGAATCACGTCACGCTGCACCGTAAAAAAACTCGTATAAACAGTTTTTAAATTTAATTCATCGCAAGCATTGAAAAAATTTTTTATAATTATTTACAAATGAGGTCAACCCATATTTTATTTTTTTTTATCACAATTTTCTAAAAAATTTATAAATTTGTTAAAATTGTGACAATCAATTTTTTTTTGAATGTTTATTTTTTTATGTATTAAAAAAAAAATATATATATATATATATATATATATATATATATATATATATATATATATATATATATATATATATGAAAATTGTGACAATCAATTTTTTTTTGAATGTTTATTTTTTTATGTATTAAAAATATATATATATATATATATATATATATATATATATATATATATATATATATATGAATAAAATCAAATAGAAATTTCGTTCAAAAACATAAAAATCCCACTTGTAAATATTTACCAAATTTTTTATAACCTTAATTAAATAAATAATAAAAGTAGAGATGGATGGATGGTTGGTAGCAGTTATTGTAACATAGCTTTACCATCGATTGCACTTGTATGAGCTACTAGAATAAGCAGAGGAGCACAAGCGGAGCGAGCTATTATAAACCCTGATGCGTGCGCTATTCAGCCACGAGCTATTTCAATATTACCTTCTGCTTCTACTCAGCTGGTACATATAATACAACATCCCGGTGTGTACTGACTGGGATGCTACTGACTAACAGACCGGACCAGCCTAAACTCTACAGCACGTCAACTCGTCATACTCCTCTACTCCCAAAGTGTCAATCGTTGATATCAGTATGTATATGGAATATGGACGATGGACACAACACACAACACACATCGCGGCATTATCAACTTGGGCATTATAATATTAAACATCAGTGTAGGGTATATGTGAACGTCGAAACTCAACGAAACTTAATCTATATATCATGTGTGGTGCTGGATACATTCACTCACTCACTCACCATAGTGCACTTATCGGTATGCAATTGTAGATATTATGCAAACATGAGCATGAGCACGTGTATATACGTCCAAGTACACCACTACTATCCATATATCTACTCTGTCTATCTATCAATCTATTCTACATGCTATATACTGCGCCATCAACCAATATAACCGCTTTCTCTCCTGCTCTTACTCTATCTCGGATGCAAACATCATATCGTATCCTATCCTAATGTCTTCTGAAAAGTACACTTCAATGAAATAGAACTTACCTGATCATACATGCGACGATAACAGCCAGCTATTTATATATGACTTTAGCTTCCACGTATATCTTCCATTAGAGCTGGAGTTTCAATGCTGGAAGGCGAACCGCCTGTTTCTCCGGTTGATATTCCTTGCAAAGACCTTCTGGCTAAAATAGAATTATAAAAAATTAAAAATTATCATGAAAATTAAATTAGCCGATGTCTAAAAATTTTTATAATTTTTTTTTATTCAAAAAATTATAACAAAATCATTTTTAAAAAATTCCATTTGTAAAAAATTTTAGAAACTGTAAATGCAATTTTTTAAAAATATTTTTTGTTCTGATTTAATTATTGAAAAAATTCTTACCTAATTTTTTTTATTAAATTTTAGTTTTATTTAAACACTACACTTTACACTTTACACTTTACACTTGAATTAATTGAATATGAAAGTAAATTTAATTTTTTTAGAAATTAGAAAAAAATTTATTTTCTAATTTTTCAGATGTAAATTTTATTTTTTTTGTCTAATTAATATTTAATGATTTTATATTTTAAAAAATTTTATTTATTAAAAAAAAATAAAACTGAAGTTGACAAATATTAAAAATTTTTTTGGAATTTTTATAGCTATACTATTAAATAATTAAAAAAAAATTTAATTAAAAAGTTTCACATGTGAAAATTAATAAAAATTACAAGTGAAAATTTTTAGAAGCATTTTTTTTTTTGTAATTAATTTGTTAAAAAAAATTTTTAAATTGACAGCTGACCGCTAACTTCAGTATTATCAAAAAAATTATTTAGTAAAATAAATCACACGGACAAAATGGCACCAGAAAAAAAAATGAATATTTCATAAATAATTAAATTAATCTTCATTACTTTCATATTCATTGAATTTAATCATTATTATTATAACAACGCGCTAAATATCGAACGACAGTAAAAACACTACAATAATAATCATGAGTTGACAAAATCAAAAGACATTCGCGACCTAACGTACAAATTTGACAACTTTACTTCCGGATTAATTTACTATCTGACAAATTTTCAATATTTATATTATTTTTTCTGTTATTATTGACTACTTTATATATCCGCGATGATAAACTTTTAATACTATCTATAATTGATAAATAATATATAAAAAATCTCTAATTACTTTCATTAAATTAAAAGCAATAATTAAAAAACTAAGAGCTTAATTCTTTCCGACTTGTCACGCCAACCGTCACCCGGCTTATTGCGTAGTTCTGCATTGTCATCAAGATGGCGCCAGTAATTCCTAAGCGGTAAATTTAAAATCAGTTGCGCATGCGCAGTATTTAAATTTTAGTTTCTATTTCAGTCGCTTGGCGTCTCTCGCGATGCGTTTATTTACGTTTTGCCTTTCACTACATTCAACAGCACTTTAGCAGTCACAATTAACTCAGTTTTTCAGCCAGCAAAGTGTTTTTCATTTAATTTATTAATTAGTTAAATATTATTTATTGTTCCACGGCAATATGTCGACAAAAATGGACCCCGCTTTGCTGCAGCAACGCGAACTGTTTAAAAAACGCGCAATTGCTACTCCAACGTAAGTAAAATTCTATTAACCTACAATTTATAATTTTTTTATATTTATAATAATTAATATTAATAATTCAGCAATTTATTTATAAAAAAAAATTTTTTTTATTTATTTATTTTTATCAGGGTGGAAAAAAAGAAACGAGAAAAAGAAACAGAGCGCGATGATGCATTGTTAAAAAAGCCAAAAGTTTCCTCCTCGTCGAGTGCTTCCAAGATTGACACCACTAGTTATAAAACTACGGCTGGAAGTTCTCAGTATAAATTTTCAGTATTAGCAAAAATTGTTAAGCATTTAAAAACTAAGTACCAGGAAAACGATGATTACCCGCTCTCGCTTGATGAAATTTTAGATGAAACGAATCAGCTTGACGTTGGATCCAAAGTATATTTTTTTTTGTTATTATTTATCAAGAATTTTTATATTTATTTAATATTTTTAGTAAAAAAAAAAAAATTACAATATCTAGATTTATATTAACATACAAATAATAATATTTAAAAAAATAGGTAAAACAATGGTTACAAACAGAAGCACTAGCTCAAAATCCAAAAATCGAAATGTTACAAGATGGTCGATTTATTTTCAAGCCAACGTACAAAATAAAAGACAGAAAATCATTGTTGAAACTTCTTAAGCAGCAAGATTTAAAAGGACTAGGTGGTATTTTATTGGATGACATCCAAGAGAGCTTACCTCAGTGTGAAAAATATTTCAAAGTAATTATTAATCCATTCTTTATTTTTTTTTATTTTGATTTTTTTTTTTTTTTTACGGCGCATTTATGATAAAAAATGCCGTGAAAGAAAAAAATAAAAATTTCGATAGCTTTTTTGCCTCATTTTAAAATTTATATTATTAATTTTATTTTCCATTTTACAGAATTTACAAAATGAAATAATAGTTGTTCAAAGACCATTGGACAAGAAAAAAGTAATATTTTACCATGACAAAATGGATAATATACAAATAGACGAGGATTTTCAAAAACTATGGCGATCTGTCCCGGTTGATGCGATAGACGATCAGAAAATAGACGAGCACCTGGAAAAACAAGGAATCGCGAAGCTGAGTGATCACGGATTGAAGAAAGCACCTCCCATCAAGCGAAAGAAAGCAGCGAATAAACGGAAACATCTTAAAAAGCCACGCGACAATGAACACATGGCAGATCTTCTGGAGACGTATGGAGACGATAAGTAGTTATTTATTTCATTAAGATATATAATCATTATCATTACTCATAAGTACAAAATAAATAATAATAATAATTATGTTAGTATCTATTTTATTAATTAATAACTTTCGGTAAAATTGTGGATTGAATAATTAACAAATTTGAGGTGAAATAATAAAAAAAAAGGAAAAAAAAAATTAGTGTATATAAAAAAATACTCGTCTGTACATTTAAGGTAGTTTAGTTTAGTAATTATAAATATGGATAGTTAATTAATCTTTAGGTAAAGCAGAATCACTTTTTCCTCGTGAGTAAGCTTTAGTTGCTTTACTTCCGAGCATACGATCCAATAGCGACTGTTTATTCCGTCTTCTTGCAGCTAAAACTTCTCTGCATAATTCATGAAATGATTCAGCGATCTGGGCTACCTATAGGTCCGATGAAAATAGAGAAAAAGGTATAAATTAATAGCAGGAGCCAAGTAATTTAGTTATTATATATTTAAATAGGTTATTAAAGTTACCTGTTCGGCAGCAGTAACTTCACTAAACCAACACTCAAAGTCTTTGGCCAAAATTTCACCCTCTTCAGTGCTAACCTGACGTAAGTGAACCATGTCTGCTTTGTTTCCAACCAAAGCTAAAGGCATCGCTGCTTCTGGGTCGGCGACCGCAAGTGCTTGTTTCGCTTTTCTTACAAAGTTGAAGGAACCTCGATCGGTTATTGAATAAACTAATAGAAGACCATCCGCCCATTGCAACGTTTCCATTGTTGGCATTTCCTCTTCACTCTTAATTTGAGTTTTAATTATAATAGTTACAATGATTATTATTATTATTATTTATTTATTTATTTATATATAGGGCATGAATTTTTATTTTTCGAACTAAAATTAATTATTGGTCATCTAAAACGACTTATAAATGCCAAATTACAAGCTAATATTTCAAAAAAATGATTTAAAATTTAATCAATTGATTTTTAAAATTAATTAAAATTTTTTTTCAGTCTAAATGAATTAAAAATTAATAAATTAATGGAGGGAAAATTTTTTCAAAAAATGATTTTAGTAGAAATTAAAAAAAATTAAATATTAAAATTTATTTATTATATTTGACTGAGCAAAAAGGGCTTAGTTAATTTTTTAAATAACAACAAATATTTCTTTATTTTTTTTTTTTTCAATTGAAATTCTGGAGAAAAAAATTTTTTTAATCTCTTAATAATATAGATTATATAAAAAAAAAAAATTATAAATTACCTTTGGACATGAGTCTAATATTTCAAAAAGTATCGGCTCGCCATCAATAAGTACCTCGTGTTTATACCGATTTTCTGCAAATGACATTTTATTCAATTAAATCAAGTAATTTATTACAGCGGTCGACAATCCAGTAAAATACATTTTATAAATTTAGACCAGACGTCCAAGACTCTGAAGCATGCAGAGTAAAAGAAAGGAGGAGGACAATAAACATAAAGTATATTTTGCTCCGACAATATGAATCAGAGATAGAGATTAATAATAAATTTAATATACAATAATATAAATTAAAATAAATAAACAATATATTATTAGTATTACCTTGTTGGTGGTCATACTCGCCGATATATCGCCTCGTCAAGAATCTCACAGTCAAGGCTAGAACATTGTAAAGTAAACTTTGAAATTAAACAAATAAAGTTGCACGTATAATGCACTAATATTATCTACAAAATACGGCAACCCGCGTCGCGTTATTGTATAATTATAACTACCCGTTGTATTCAGAGTTTATTTTACGTAAACTTATTTTTCATACGTCCGTTTTGTCAGTTTAACTTTATAAACACAAATTTTCCGCGTACATATACATTATAAATTCCATGAATACTATTATTCTTATTTTAAACCGGATGTTATACAATAATTATTGCTATTTTAAAATACTAGGCCCGACGAATATTGGTATAGCTTTTCACGTAATTCGGATTAGAATTTCGACTCCAAGTGGCAAAAAGTACCGAATAGAAGGAAGTTAGAATAAGATAGGGAAAAAAAAATAAATAATTAAAAAGAGGAGAGTAAAAAGATAAAAGACAGAGGGGAGAAGAGAAGAAATGTAAAAGAGCAGGCAAATGCCACCCGTTTTACTCTCTGACTCTGCTTGCATCCTCTGAATATTTAGCAAGCTCCTTCTTCCTAAAGGAAGTTATTTCCCATTATTTATTCCTCCCTTTTTTTACTTTTTTACTCATTCATAAAATCATCTATATGTATGGAGATATACTATATACTTTATAAAAATATATATCCATCTTTTCGAATCTTTTTTCAGTTAATATTTAATTACTAGCCCGGCATAAAATTTTCTTGATTTTATTAATCAGAAAAAAAAAATAATAGGTAATTATTTACAAGTAGGGTCAATCCCATTTTGAGCCATAACTAGGTAAAAAATAAACATTTAAAAATTTTTTGGAAAATTTGTTAAAATTATGATAATCAATTTTTTTTTCATTTTTCATTTTTTTATATATTTAAAAAAAAATTATCAAAAAAATCAAATAGAAATTTTATTCAAAAAAATGAAATTAAAATAGTTGACCCCACTTATAAATACTTACCTAATAATATTGCTATAACGGGATCAACTAATGGAAAAAGTGAAGGAAAATAAAATCAATCAATCATTCAAAACTTCTCTAAAAAATTGACCCAAAAAAAAATTTATAAAAAGGCACAAATTCAGATCAAGACCTTTCTGATGATACAAAATTTAATTATAAAAATCCCTTTTTAAATAAAAACATGCCAAGAAAATTTTCCTCAATCTCTTGGTTATATAGATTATTATTAATATAATCTTCAATATTAAATATTATATTTATTCAGACGTAGTTTATACATATGAATATATAATATGTACGAAAATGAGTGAAAAATAACGGTCGAGCGATGATAAGTAGCCCGGGGGGTAAAACGATGACGGTGTTCCGTTTGTGATTCTAGTCGCGGTTAATATTTGAATATTCATCGAGAATACCCCTATCTCTATCCTGGAATATAATGACTCTTTTTGTTGCCTCTTTTTAACTTGACAAAGTACTTGATAAGATGATAATCTTTATAATGAGCTCCGATTTTTCATTTTATAATTACATTTTTTTTTTTTTTTAATTTTAACTCGGCGGATTTATTTGTTTGAAGTAATCTAGGGTCTGAGAGTACTTGTGGTGGTTTTTCATCGTAATAAATATTGTATTAATCGAAAAGTATAAGTGTAACCCAGTGACCTGGTTCAAGTGGTACACCACACTATTTTTATCGTCAATCTTACTACCCACTACTACTATAGATGTATATGTGCATACTGTTTACCACTATTACCACATATATCGTCATCATCGTCATAATACGTCCGCGAAACCTTGCTCAACTACTTTGCTTACGTTTACTGATCTCATAATTACTCTCTTTATATCAGATACATGCCTCATAACATATCTCATGTCTCTTTTGTATGGAGTGCTATTATTGATATAACTATTTTTTTATTAGTTGAACAAATTGTTACAATTATTTTATGTTCATTACGGTCATAAGTCAATTTTCAATTTAAATATTTAGGAATTGATAATTTTTTTTTTATAATAATTTGACATTATTATTATTATTATTATTATTATTATTATTATTATTATTATTATTATTATTATTATTATTATTTACAGTAAAAATGCCATAATAATAATAATAATAATAATAATAATAATAATAATAATAATAATAATAATAATAATAATAATAATAATAATAATAATAATAATAAATAATGAAATTTTAAACATCAAATGCATTTTTATTATTAATATTTTTTTAAATGAAAAAATTTTATATAAATTGAAAAAACAAAATAATAATATTAAGTAAATTTAATTTTAGATTTAAAGTTACGATGAAAAGATATTGAATTATGATTTTAAAACGCACTTGAGATTAAAGTCTATATTTGAGGTAAAACATAAATAGCAAGAGTCTGTAAGTTGTTGCACAGCTGCTGCTTATACTGAATAAAATCCCTCTCAAATTTATTTATCCACTTGTTGTTTTATAAATCTAATATTTAATTGATTTATAAAAAAAAATTACAATAACTAAAAAAAAAAAAATCCATAATATTAATTAACTTGTCATTATTATTGTCATTGTTTGTAATGAATACAATTTTAGAGTAAAAACATTGTTACGGTAAATGCTGAGTTGGTCCGTTGGTCTCGGTAGCGAGCTCATTTACCCAGTAACGCCAAAAACTCGGACTAATTTTAATATAATGCAGAGACCTTATCTGTGTATGTAATTATTTAATTATTTATACGGTATAATGTTGAAGAAAATACGCGTTTGTACGTTTGTACGTTTGTAAATATGAACCTAGTGAGAATTATATTCTCTTTAAAAAAAAAAAGTGAAATTAATGTTTCTAAAAAAAATAGATATTTATTTTTTCATTCATTAGAGAAAACCCGTTGTTTTCTTTTCTAGTTAGTTAATTTATTTTTATCCCAATGGAATTTTTTTAAACAAACAACACTGTTACACTTTTTTTAAAAAATAAATAACAAAGCTAAACACAAGATTATTTGTAGAGGAGTTGAGTAAATAATATTGTGTTTAATGGGACATGTACTATAATTAAAACCAACTTTTTTGGATCACCACATTAATTATAATAATTAGGTGAAAGATATTTTAATCTCTGGTATTTATTTTTAATTTTTAATTTTATTATTTTATTATTTTATTATTTAAAAATTATAAATATAATTACCACTTTTTCCAACACCTGGGGCACCAATAACAGCAACTTTAACTTCACAAAGTGAACTTTTTTTTCTACGTATTCCTCTTATTGCATTGCTCGTCATTTTACTGGCATTTGTATCTAAAAAATAATAAAATAAACAAGTTTATTTGTAGTGAGAAATGACAAATGACAAATAAAATAAAATATCAGGATAGGATTATGTAAAATAAATGGTAATCTATTTCTAGTCGCACTTTGTTAAAGATTAAAACCAACTGGTCTTAAGTGTTGGAGCAGTAATGTGAACGAGCTGTCTCAAAAAACAATCATGCAATCTATTTTAATCTTGTTTAATATAAATTCAATTTTTTATAAATTTTTTTATTTTTATTAATTTTGTTAGTAAACTTCTCTGTTGTCACGACAAATTAGCAATAACCCGCAATTACGATGTTCTCTTAGGCACGCGCTGTTTAATTTACTAAATCTTTTGCCAAAGATTTTAATTCAACTGTCGGATGTACTGGCTGGCAAATATCGTAATTTATAATATAAATTATTATTGCATCAAAATAAACAGAAATAAGTAATATATGTATGGATGGGATGGACGGATGGGTAGATGTGGAAAGAGGAAGATACCAACCAATAGGATTATGTGGGATGTGTATCCAAAGTTTAAGTACAAATTCAGTGATGCACCCAGGGACGTTACCGCAAATCAGCTAACGGCTTGATATATAATATCAAATTTATATTAGAGTCTTATGTCTATTTTTTATAGACTAATAAAAAATCGAAATCATTATTTGAGAATGCTCCAACCAGGTGTCTGTCGAGTAAATTATTTAGTTTCTTTTTTTTTTTTATTTTTATTGCAAATAAAATTTTAATTTTATTATTAAATATTTTGAATACTTGATAAATTTATATAATATTTTTTATTAAAAATTCAATAACAATAAGACCAAAAATCTTTATTAAAATAATAATTATAATTATTGAATGAAAATTCAATGAAAAAATTTTGGAGCTATCGTTTCTATTCTTAATTTTAAAATTTTATTAAATAATGACTTTTGTTAAATTGCACTGTACTTTCTTAACTATTGACATTTTAAAAAATATAAGCTCATCTTGTTATTACACTCATCAAGAGCTTTCATTTGAGTACCCACATGCATTTTCATATATTTTTCATATATACATATATAAAATATATATAAATATATGAAAAATTGATATGGGTACTCAAGTGAAAGGTCTCGATGAGTGTAATGTCGGAATGAGCTTAGATCTTTAAAAATGTCAATATTTCTCAAGATACATGGTCATTTTTCAATTATGTATCTAGAGATAGAGAATTTTTGAATGCAACCTAAATACTCATCATAATAAATTAACTATCGGTGAAAAAAATATGAAACTTTGAAAAGGTAAAAATTCAAGTCAAGACCTTTGCAATGACACTAAATTTCACTAAAAAAAACCGATTTTATCGTATAATTATCATTGACACAAAATTTTTCTTATTCTCTTAATATTATAGATAATAATTAATTTTTTGCTATTAATATTATTGTTATTAAATTTCTTCAAACAATTAAAAATTATTGTTTACTGTCATAATTTTGAATCAATAATAATAATAATAATAATAATAATAATAATAATAAAATTTTTATTAATCAAAAATTTTTTTTAATTTATCAAAAAAATGATAATACTTTTTACCTATAAATATTTTAATTGAATTTAATTTAGATATTACTCCACTCACCACTCAAAAGTAACCCACCAATCATAATTACTCACAAATAAATATTTATAAATGATAATAATAGTGATAAGTAATAACAGAGTAGACTACAACTATCTGTACAATGAGTGAAAAGTTTTACCGAATAATGAATGCACGTGCAAATAGTTTATTCTACACGGAGCAATGAAACATAATTATAAACTTCCGGTGAGATATTTAATTTTTAAAACAGGTCACGTGCTTGCACACTTTACACCAAACGTTTAATATCAATAATAATAATTAGTGACACAATATAACAATTATTTAAGCGACTTTATAAAAATAAATTAGCGAGTGAGATCCGTCCTGCATCCGGCGGGTTTGTTAGTTCGCGCCCGACTGTCTTAAGACATTCACTATTTATCTTTTTCTCTTCATCTTACACTTCTTCCTCTTAAAATTACCTTCATTCTCATTCGTAAACTCGGCCTTTTTTTCACTCGAAATAGCTGCCAAAAAAAAAAAAAATAACGTCTCTATTTATCATTAATAAATTACGGTTTTATTTTATTTTAGGGACCCATAATTTAATCCAAGTACATAAAGTTTATATTTTATTAGTACAAATGCTCAAAAAAATAATTAAACTCCAATCAATGGGATCCACTTGGACAACCGCCAAAAAGCCAACGATAGGCGCGAGCTACTATCGGAGTAACACGATCTGAAAAATCAATGCAAATTTTAAATATTTAAATAACTTAATAATTATTAATTAAACCGCAAAAATTGATTCTCGTCAAAAAAAAATCTACAATAATATTAATCATAAAATATAAATAAAATAGAGCAATAATTTTTGAAAGAAAAAATGTTATAATTTTTGAATATCAGGGTCGCTTGAATTTAAAATATCAAAAAAATATGAACTTGCCATTAATTATCGGCGGGGGTAAAAAATCATCGGAGTCATCCGAGTAGATATCTTCGTAATCCACGGGTGATATTTCTTCGTGAGTGTTACGCCGGCTGCGTCTCGCGGATTCCCTTCTTGCCGACGGAGGTTTTCTTCCTGACCAAGAGCCGTCATTACCTCCGTTAACTTTATTGCCGTCGACGACTAAAGTCTCAAACTCCATCCTTTTATGACCGACATTATAATTGTCTTCATTTATTAAATCGTCGATCAATTTCAAAGCCTCATACTCCTTCTGCTGTCTCTCCTTCTTGCTCCCGTCAGTCAGCGAAACAATTTTCCTCCGAATTTTCCGCAATTTATCTTTAACCTCCTGGTCATCTTCTTGTTCTTCGTCAAAATCTTCTTCAGCTCGGTAAAGATCAAATTTCTGTTTGTTTTTCCGTTTTTTTAATTTTCGTGAATTTTTTACATCTTCACTCGCGCCCGGAAAATATTGGTCGTCATTGGAAGGCATTCCTTCATTTTCCAGGTACAAGATGTCGTTTTTTTTACTCATAATTGATTTGTTTCCCTTAAAATCGCCGACGAATTCTCTAAAATAAAAAATTGGTATTTTTTGTCGATGATTAAATTATTAATTTACAATAAAATCAAAAATAAGTACCCGGAAAATTGATGGAAGCCTCTGGTAGGATAGAGTCTTACTTCCGACCACTCTCTGTTAATTTCTGCACCCTTATAATGATTTTTCGTAGTTTTACCTTCTTTTCTACGCTTTTCTTTCCGAGTTTTCAGAGCCTCGTGTTTTATGTCGTAAGATTTGCTCGAAAAATCCGTTTCTAGGGAATTTAATATTGTTTTGAGCCCAAGCGCTATGCCGTCAATTAAAATCAGACATCCTTTTCGAAAATCTAGAAGTTTTTCTCGATAAAATATTCCGTTGAAATAATTTATCAAAAATACTTACAGGAACGAGATATGGGAATAAAGTAAAACATAATTCCCAAAAACGTAACGCTCGGCGCTATTATTTTTAGAAGATTCCATTCTTGAAGATTTTCATCCATAAATTTTGAGATTTTTTTTTTTTGTATTTAGGTTACTGAACTTGACACTTGGAATTTAAGATTAAGCATTGAATTTGTGAAAAACAAATGAAAAGAAGGGATTAATACGTACATATATTGATGGCCTAAAAAAAAATTACTTTGTTTATTTTTAGAGTCTTACGAAAAATATGATAATTTGTCAATTTTTTAAGCGCTTTCTCAAATTATCAGCTTAAAAAAATTTTTTAGGATTTTCTACAAAATAAAATGAGTAAAAAAAATTAAAAATTCAATTTTTGACGATTTTGGAAACTTTTAAAATTCTCGAGCGACCCCTGAAATTTTTTTGAGCCGATCTTTTAAGACTCTTATCATGACAAACTTCCATATTTTCATAGGAGACTCTAAATTTAAAAAAAAATTTGTTTTTTTGGGCCAATTTAATTTATAAAAAAATTCTAAACAATATAAGATTGAAATCTTAAAATTTTATTATGCTCATAATTTACAATATAATACAAATAAAATCTAACAATAATAATCAGGTGGGAAGGATTCAATAAATTTTTTTTTTTTCTAATTATCATTATATTCATTTATTTATCCACAAACGATCAACTGCGCAATATAAGTGCATAAAATACGGTTTAAACTTGACAATAAATTCATTACAATTTCTAAATATACTTTCGAAATTCCCCGATTTAAAATTTACGATCCAAAATTCAAGCCTCGTTAAAGTGCCATCGGGAAAACATTCCTATAACATACTACAATACCGTAAAATTTCTAATCGAACATTTTATTATAATATTACCATTAACATTGATAGAATCGATATTGATAACGTGATCTCAAAAATTTTTGGTGCAACCAGTGCATAAAATAAATGATTAAACAAATATACATATTTTAAAAATATAATTCTAACATAAGACAAAACATAATAATAATATTTTTCAAAATACAATATAACATAATTACTTTTAAATATATATTTGAATCCACGAATATTTAAAGCTCACTTCCTTTCTAATTCATAAAAAATGAAAAATAAAGGCTCACAGAAAATACTTTAAAATAAAAAAAATCGCATTTCACTTCGCCAAAAATAAAAAAAAAAATTATTCTAATTATACTTTCTGTTCTCGTGAGAATTAAATATTCGTGCATAATAATAAAATAAAATAAAAACATATAGAGATTGAGAATAATGATGGATGGGTGATTTTATACAGGAAAATGATGAGTAACGTGCATTCAAATATTCTGATGAAGAAAGACAAAAAATACTGTATGCTCGGAGGGTTTTTAAATATAATCTAGGTTACAAGTTGTTCAATAATTTTAAGGGTTATTAGTTACCAATAATTAATAATTAATAATAATAGATAGACTTTTAGATTCTTGTAGCTTGCATTTTTTTGATGGCATTCGTCAGATGAAGTATCTCGGTGTTGACTTGATTGACGAGACCCTCGAGTCTTTCGACAGAGTCGAGGACTTCAACTCTCTGCGTGTGTGGGTTGAATCTGACCTCGAAGGGCCTGCTCATGGTGCTGACCCAGCGCCTGAATTTTTCTTTAGCGTCCTCGAAGCTTTCCGCGACGTAGTAAATCGGTTGGAAGTCTTGGTCCTGGTAGGGCTGGAGAGCCGTGGTTGAGGGGTCGAATGGTCTGTGCTCGCACTTGTCACTCAGGGAGTGCAAAAGCTCTCCGTACGCTGACAAAAGTCCAGCCCCGTAGGCCTTTACTTCGTTTCCTTCCTTACAGAGACCGAACTCAACGGTGAACCAGTAGATCGTGGACAATTTTTCGATTTCTTCGTCGGAAGCTCCCAGAGAGGCCAGACCAATTTCTTGTGAGAACTGGGCGAAGCTTGGGTCCGCGAGCAGCGGCATGTGACCCAGGAGCTCGTGGATGCAATCACTGTTTTCGAGATAAATACGTGTAAATAATAGCATTCGTTGTTTTATTGAGTTATCGTTTTGATAGATAGATAGATATATAGATAAGTAATTTTATTATAAATTATTAACGGGGAGAATCACTTGGAAACTAAAAGTTAGTTATCAATTGATGCTAAAGCAAAATATAGGCATCGTTGACGTTAAAAGCCAATTAGAGTTCCATTACAAGCTTCAGAGGCTACGGTAATTTTGTTATACTCTTGGCACTTTATATTCAACATATATCTGGACATACTACAGGCTTATATTTTATGAATAATAATAATAATAATAATAATAATAATTATGATTTTTTTTTTTTTTAAGACAATAAAACTCTTGAAAATGATTTTCTTTGTTTTATTATTGGCAAAAATTTATAATCTATATTATTAAGATAAAATGACCTTGTATCTTGTGAACTATTGACATTTTTAAAAATATAAGCTCATCCCGATGTTACACTCATCAAGATCTTTCATTTGAGTACCCACATCAATTTTTCATATATTTATATATATTATATATATGTATATATGAAAAATATATCAAAATGCATGTAGGTACTCAAATGAAAGCTCTTGATGAGTATAACATCGGGATGATACTCACGAAGTCCCAGCAGTCACATAGTGACTGCAAGGTTGCTAGTTATTATTATTAGTATTATTCAAACTAGAAAAAAATTAGTTTTTAATTTTTTAAATCAATTTTTAATCAAACAATAATATCATTAATTGCTTTTAAATTTTTCAAAGTCAAAATTTTTTTAATTTTCTTGCTTCAAAAATTTTTCTACATTTAAAATGATCAAATTTTTAAAAATAATTCTGTCTATCAAAAAATTAAATTTCTTTAATCGGTAATTTTGTCATCATCGTAATATGTCTATAACTATTCAAAAAAATTTGAAAATTTAACAAAAAAAAAATCAACTTACGGTTCAGGAGTATGGTACGGGCTGTTGATGTGTCGGACATACTGTGTGCTTTGGAATATTCTGAAAGCAAGACTGGACAAGAAGTCTCTAGCAGTAAGGAGTCCAGCAGCGGGACGCAGAGTGAATCCGGTGTTTCTGTTTAAAAAATCGCTGACTTCTTGAAGCTGAGGAATGCGATGAGGAACGAAAATCTTTTCATCTCGGAGCTTTTTGAATACACGTTGATACTCGATGCAGGCGTGTTTTGGAACCAGATCGACGACAGTGTTGAAAACTCTCAACCAGGTCTCGTTTTCGGTCTCAGTGTAGGGAATAGAAGGAATAGGGTCGCCGTATTTGTAAGCGAAAGCTATCTCGGCGATGATTTTCCTGCGAGCGCGGTACTCCTTATCAGCGAATCCAGGGTGATTCATGTCCAAGTCCGGCTCGTATTTGGTCATCAGATGGTTGCAATTGTCGAGGTCAGAGGCGTGGCGTGGAAACCACGGGTCTTTGATGCTGACAGAGTTGTCTGTGAGAAGGGTTACTTCTTCAAGCGCAGCACTTTGCCGCAAATTGCGGATCAGTTGCAACAGACACTGACGTGTCATGTCCACCTTGACCAGTACATCAAATTGAGAGCCTTCTTTGCGCGATGGACGCGATTCCAGATGGGTGACAGTGCCCTTGAAATTTTCTATGGCCTTCAGTATACGCGCCAGCGAGCCTATTCCATCGCGTAAGCGCAGCATCAACGTCGCTTTTTGAATTCCTGTTTCACCATCCGGACTTTCCGCTATTGATTTAGCAAGTACTACTTCTTCTTCAGTTAGTCCGTAATCTGGTTAAAAAAATATTTATTTTTTTATTAGAAAAACTTCAGTAGAATTTTCAAAAACGCAAAAAATATTTATTAGGGTAGTCAAAAAAATTTCAGGGTTAGCTCAAAAATTTTAAAACTTTACAAAATCGTCAAAAATTGAATTTTTTATTTTTTTACTTATTTTATTTTGTAGATTGAAAATTATGTACATTCTGAAAATTTAAAGTCGATATTTTTAGTCTTAAAGGTCGCTCAAGATTTTTGGAATTTTCAAAGTAGTTCATAAAAAAAAACTAAATAAAAAATTTCAATTTTTGACGATTTTAAAAATTTTTAAAAATCTTTTGCCATCCCTAAAAATTTTTTTTGAGTTGATACTTTGAGAAGACGCTTAAAAATTGACAAATTATTATATTTTTTTATAAGACTCTAAATATAAACAAGTTTTTTTGGACCACCCCAATACTTACATCACTAGACCACAAAGTGGCACTACCATAAAATTCCGAGCGTTTAAATTTATTATTTTAAAAGCGATAAAATCATAGAGGAAATAATCCGACTATTCAAAGTCCATTTGCACGGCTATAAAAAGAAAAAGTGCTTTCGGAAGAGAGTGTTGAGAAAGTACTCGTCATTGTCGCAGTCTCCAAACTCATGGACCGTAAAAAATTGCTCTATACATCTATAACGCCGGTAAAAATATGAGTAGTGCTAAATATATAAGAAAATTCTAGCTAATAAAATTCTCAGTACACAAAGCTACAGCAAAGACCTTTGTCAGTACTTCGGTAAAGTGTCGAGTGTGGGAGGAGGCTGTTTTCACCCTCAATTTACTCGCGCTCTACCTCAATAATTTTTTCTTCGTCTAATAATATTTTTCAGTAAAAGTTCAAATATCAAACTTACATTCGTCGGGTCCAAAAGACTTCTCCTCTCCGTCCGATGATGAAGCTTCAGCCTTAGCTTCTGCAATTTATGCAAAAATTAACACACATGCTCATGCCAAAAAATCATAAACAAAAATTAAAAAAAAAAAAAAAAATACCTCCATCTTGAGCAGCGCTCAAAGTTTCAGATTGTTCGTCATCGCTAGAAGATGTGTAAGGCTCCTCGTGGTCTTGCTGTTCTTGAGCGCAATTTGCCGGATCAGCACTCGAGTCTTTACAATCGAACAAAAACAAAAAAACCAACTAAAAATCGTGCACCATGCAAAAAAAATAATTAAAGAAGAAAATGTAAAAATTTGAAAGCAACAAACCATTAGCTCTCTGACGGGCTTCTTCAAGGACACTTTGCTTGGTTTGCTTGACCACCAAAGTCTCAAAGCGTGCGTCGTCGACAAGAGATCTTCGACGAGCTGGATATCCATTCTGAAACACAAAATAAAGGAACCAATTAAATATTAAATCAAAATTTGACAAAGATCAGAGACAAGAAGTTCAATTACAGAACCATTCTATCCAACCGGACTTTAAGACCGAGAGGAAATAAAGAGGAAGTCTTTGATCATCCGCGGGAAATTGAGTGCAAGCTTTAGACATGACACGATACGGGTGGATGCATTTGAATTAATAGAAGCTAATGCTGTGATTTCTTTAAAACTACGTCAGAAGTGAATTGCAATTATCTATGGTAATTGTAGTTTATTGGCATCAGCAATAATGGGTAGTACTGATGTTAAATATAAATTGTTGAGCATGTTGTCGGTGTCGTCAAAGTGGGCCAAGTACTTTGCCAACGTACAGACAGCCGATGAGTATGTGATATTGCATCACCGCATAATCGGAACTTGGATTATCACTAGGACTGCTATGGGACACCTATATAGGAGATTTGTTGCGTTAAAGGAGCCTTGATCTGCTGCAATAGACCAAGTGCTGCTTGCTGTTCGCACGCTATTGACCCCATCTTCTTCATTTGATTCATTTATCATACTTGACATTTATATCGAGTTTTAACAAATTTATTAATTATTTATTTATTTATCAGCATTAAAAAAAAAATTTAATATTCCTATTATCTAAAATATTTATAAATTTTTTTGAAAATTTGTTAAAATTGTGATAATCAACTTTTTTTTTTTTTAATTGTCCATTTTTTTATGTATTTTTCAAAAAAAAAAAAAAAAAAAAATATTAATAGAAATTTCTTTAAAAAAAATGAAAATGAAAATTAGTAACCCCACTTGAAAATATTCAACAAATTTTCTATCCAAAATAATTTTTTTTTTTCAAAAATTTTTTTTTCTTCAGCTTAAAAACAAAATTTTTTAACAAATTAATTTTTTGTTACAAAATTTTCCATTTTTTTTAGATTTTTTCTTTAAAAAAAATTATTTTACAATAATTTTTCATGATTTAAATCTAATATTAAAAATTAACTATAAAATTGAAAATAAGATCCAATTTTTCTTGAAATCAACGATTAAAAATAATAACCGATAAAATAAATCGGTAATTCACTAATTATCAATAATAACTGCCAATATTTCAATACTGTAATTATTGCAACAACTAACTTAATACTTTAGCAGCAATTACTGCTAAGTATTAATTAATTAGATGAATAATAAAATCGGATTGATTTACATAGCGGATCACACGTGAGCAATTCCCTCGTTAGATAATTAGAATAAAAATAATGGTAATAAATAGATATCGGCGATATAATTACCATTATTATAATTCAAATTATTTTATAAACATAAATATTAACAAAGTCTTAGAGCAGCGGTAGGAGACGGAGTGTCGAGCCTCCAAGTTATAACGGTTAGACTTATGCTCGATCCTAGTTTTGTCTCAGGGACTTATTATATTTTACAATCTCTCGGTTCTCATATTTATAACATATTCGTAATTATCATGCCAACAAGGCCAATACGATTTCTCAATCTCACGATTTCTGCGATCACGGTAATAATAATCACCGTATCGTGATATCACGATAAGGACGATCAAGCTGAGGATCATCGGTAATATTGATGATGCTTCATATCGATCACCTTTTGAAAATTCGAACAAGGTCTCTGTTTTTCCACATCATCCCATCCAGCCGTTGCGTGATATTTTTTTATCATCCTTGCTAACATTTTAAGTATTCATCAGTTTGAGTAATTATAAATATTATTTATCGCAGATTCTAATAAAAAAAAAAAAAAAAAAAAAAAAAAACAGCTCTTAACTCTCAACTATCGAGTTATCGATGGATAATAAGCATAATAAAATAATTAAGGACTGGAAAAACTGTGCCGAGTGACATAACTTAAATGACATATCATCCGCGTGATCATTACATGTTTAACAGTTTTAAAGGAAAGTACTAATTATTTTTCTTTTAAACTTTCTCTAAGCCGCGACAATAAACCAGTAGTTTTCTTTAAAAATAAAAATAGATTTTTACGTCAGACGATTATTTATTAAAAGGTCATTAAACTCTAAGCTTTATTATTGTTATTTATTATTTTGGAGTCGCCGGTCGAATTTTCCTTTGAGTAAAAAATGGAGAATCTGTGTGTAGAGATTACGATGATGTGGAGAAAGTTCTTAACGGCTGAACTAACGGTGTCGCGAGAGTTAATAAAGTATTTGCTTGAGGAATCGGTTGTAATTTCGGAGCATTTACACTCGATCTTATCCAATTAATTATTATATGTAATCCATCCGATTTGCGTAATACCGGAAAAATGGCTACCGAATAAATCAATCGTAAAGTTTATTAAAATCATTTAAATTAAATAAAAAATTAAATGAGTTTAAAATTTCGGTGTCAATAAATTTATTATTTTGTTGTAATTATTCATTAGTGCGTTTAACAGCTCAATAAAATGTAAACTCGTTTTTACGGCGTGTAAGATAATAAATAACGATATTAATCAGCTAAAGCCAGCCTTGGGATATCCTACGATTTGATGAATCTAGAATAAAGACTGAAAGGCCAAGGATTTTTTGTTTTATTTATATATATTTATACTGTTGTTGTTAATTTATCTTGCCGAAGATATCCGTGAAGTTTTACGATAAAACAAAGACAACTATTGACAACTTATGTACCGCAAGGTTGACGTTGTGTAACACATGGACTATTAAATTCCGTAAACTTTCTCCACACATCTTCTTTCACATTCAATTTGGCTTCTTTAAACACCTGATGTCATGGGCGAGGATAATAGGAAATTTCTCTCAGCCTAAAGACTCAATCTTGTCATTTTAGTTGTTTTTGTCGTTGTTGTTGTTGTTGTTAGCGCATACCGGAACAGGGAAAGACCCGCCAAGAGATAAATTCTCAAAAATCTTACAATTTTTTAAATAACATCTTTTAATTTATTTTAATTCTGCTGATGTAATTTTTTTTACCATTACGACAGTGCCAAAAGTCACGTAAGATAAAAATAAATTTCTTTTAGTAGAAAATGAATTTTTTTTTGTTAGATTTGATACGCTTTTTTTTTTTTTTAAATGTTTTAAATTTTAGAAAACTTTTTTTTTATTTTTTAATTTCAAATTTCAAAGTTAAAATTAATTTTAATAATTTTAAAAAAATTTTTAATTAATTATTATTATTATTTTTTTGAAACACAAAATTTAAAAATGAAAAATAAAGCTATTAATATTATTAATTATTTCTAACTTAAAAAATTGTTAAAGTTAGTATAAAAAAAAATGAAATTAGTGGTAATAATAATACAACTTACCTCAATACTGTATGATTTTTTGATAGCGAACATCTCGCGGTTCTTTTGAGCAGCAGCAACAGCCATTGTCTTACAATGTGCAATAAAATAAAAAACTCCAAAATTTTCCACACGGAACCACCGGAATATAAAAAATTCCCTTTCTCAAAATGAGTTAAAAAAAAAAATTAAAAAAATATGCCTGACACTCGATATGAGTCTCACTGCAAATTCTCAAAATCAGGACAACGAAATATAAAAATACACCAAACCGTAAAATTTGAAAATAAAAAATTCACTCAAAATAAAAAATAAATTATCAATTCAAAATTTTTAAAAAAATTAACTCAACTCACGTGTAAAGTGAGCTGAATATATTAAAATATAAAAACGACGAAAACGATAAATTTAAAAATTTTTTAAACGAAAATAATGATTGTTATTTCGTGTCCTGCTTTGACGAAGCGAAAGAGCGAATGCGTTGACGGGGCGGTTTGTCGCGGCATATAAACGTTTCCTCCCTTCACTGTCGGCGGTTCGGGTCAGGGGTGTCCCTCTCCTCTGACTCCCACCCTCATGCACTTAGCAAGGGAAAAGAGAGGGCTTTTGGGTGATCTGTTATCCACGCGCTGCCTTAAGACTTACGATCCGATCAGATGGTCCTCCTCACTTTCGTAACTCCACACACGCACACTTGCGCTGCTGCCAGTCTTGAAGGTTCACATTTTTCTTCCATCTCCCTCGCACCGCTCTGTACCTCTTAAGTTTTAATGTTATTTATATTTGTATTTATTATTTACTTATTTCACTTGGGATTTTGCCTAACGACGCGCGCACTTTACTACCCGCGCAGTTTTCCTATTGGCTAGTTTGTAATACGTGCGCACGCGGGCTTTCTAGAATTTAATGGAGTTATTTATCTTACTTACCTCTACTCCCACCTTTGAATTGTTAGTACAACGACAGTAATTGGTAATAAATATAGTATAATTGTTTTAGTGTCTGGTGATATGACTCAGTCCTACGGTCTGATAATCTGAGGTATGGGCATAATAATTACCCTTTTTAATGTTAAAATATTTAAATCTATATTTGATCGATTTTTAAAATTGATCAATTCTTCGGAAAGTTTTTTAAAGAAAATATTTAAAAAAAAAAAAAAAATTTTGAAATTATTTCAAGAATGAAAAATATGGACTTTTATTTAAAAATTGAACAATCACATATTTTACATAATTTTTTTAATTTTATTTAAAAATTTCTTGCAATACAAATTAAAATAATTAATGATGAATAAATGATCTTTATTGCTTCCTTAAAAAAATTACAATAAGTACAATGGAGTTCAATAACATAATAGAAGTAAAAAAAAAAAAATACCTAATTGAGTTCACGAAAAAAAGAGCAATTTTAAATAACATTTTTATAAAATAAAATCTTTAGATTGGTTTTTAGAATTTTCTAAAAATTTTTCCTGTTTTTTACTTGAGCCATTCAACTTTAATAAAATTTATTGTAAATTGTGCTTTTTCATATTTTTGACAAGCAGTTGAACTTTACAATAAAAAAAAAAAAAAAAAAAAAAAAACATTTTTTTTCTAATAATATAAAAATTCACTTTTGATACAGAATAGAAAAGGAGTATTTTAAAAATACCATTTCTGGGCTCAGAAAAAAATTAATTTTATTCAAGAATTTTTTGTCTTAATTCGAGTCAATGAAACTTATAAAACAAGTTTTCTTGTTTCAAGAATTTTTTTTCTTGAATCGAGTTAATTTTTTAGTTTAACAATAAGAAGAGCTGCCAATAAAAAAATTAAAAAATACATTTCTATTTATTTTTACAGTTTTAAAATTTAATTCTTAAAAAATTCATGAAAATTAAATTTTTCTAATTTCTTGTTCGGAGAACTCACCTTTTATAAATTGTACTTTAAACTATTATTTTTCTGTGAACCTATCGCGCAATTGTAATTATCAATAAACACTAGAAATAATTACTTTTCATTACAGAGAAATTTTTGACACAAAAGAACTTATATTTCCTTCCTCAATAAAATCCGTTACGTTCCCAATATTACTTCTTTACAAGAATGAATATTCCGGCTCTGTCATTTATATATTTATTTATTTATTATTTTTTTTCAAAGCCGATAACTATTAATTCACAATTTATGCGCTCGATGAAATCTAATCAGACTTTCATGTATCAAGGCTACCGCGCCTGTCTATGCTGGATAACACTTGCTAATACCAATTACAAAGAAATTTGTCTTTGCATAAAAGTTGTTTAAATAAAATCTTGATTCTTTGTCTTGAAAATAATTATACGGGCAATAAGTTCCGATATAATTAAAAAATAATACAGAATATATTATAAAAAAAATTATTTCATTCGCAGTAACTTTCCTTTTTAATGAAAACATTATAAAAAATGGCTATTCAATTATTTTTTTACGGTATTACCTAATCACAATGATTATTATTTGATAAAAAATAAAATAAAATAATATTTGTGGTTTAGATCGGTAACAATTTACCAATGACCTTAAACTACCGGAAGAATTTAACTTCAAGGTCACTAATCAGTCATAAAATTTTCATTGTAAATAAACAGTTGTAACAAAAAAATTAACCTTAGTATTACAATTATTCATAATTGAAAAATGATAAATATTAGACAGGAAGATAATAAAGTCTGAAGTATTTTTGAATATCGGTCCATATATTATTGAAATGTTAAATAATGAGTTGGTAAAAAATTAAAAGCTGATGAAATAAGTAAACAAATAATAATAATAAATTTTTAATGATTTAAGAAAACAAGTGCATTATTATTATTATTGCTATTATTAATAATTTTATATTTTTGAATAATAATAATAATAATAATAATAATAATAATAATAATAATAATAATAATAATAATAATAATAATAATAATAATAATAATAAAACCGGAACAAAAATTTTCTACAACAATAAAATAATGGCAAGTGGTAAATGCTAATGTCCTTACCAGGTTATATTATAATTAAACGCAAAGAACAGATATCACGATCTCAAGAGTAGTTATGTAATAAAATCGTCGTTACTTTGTAATGATTATTTCCTCAATGCAAATCGATTATATTAGTCGATGATAAACCTTGAAGATATTGAATTCTTTCAGTACAAATACAAATATGAATAGAGTGATTAAATAAAGGCGAGGGGCTCGATTATGATAATCATTAAGACTTATAACTAGGATTTATATATCTTTAATTCAATAAAAGCATCATCAATGCGTGTTGCCACGAAACCGTAATCTCTAACTACCGTTATCACTTACACTTTCAGGGACACTCTTTATAATTAATTATATGATTAAAATAATTAAATATGTTAGGATAATTTATCGATTTAATTAATTGTTATTTATATAGTGAAATTTTCTTGATCGTCCTCTATGTTCTCTTAGTCCGTTTAGTTATCAAATCGCATATAATAATATAATATATCCAGGATTGATGTGATCACAATAGCGTGCCAATGGCACGTGAACACACTCTGTCAATCCTGTTGAGAGTGTTTTTATTTTAATAATTATTCAAGGGGATACCGGCGTATCGATTGAATTCTGTTCCTAATTATTATTATTTTTATTTATTATTATTGTCATTATTAACTTACTTATTTATTAGCCATATAGTCGAACCTTCTAATAAAAAAAAAACAAGTTATATTTCAACAGTTCGCTAAATTTTCCCCCGATAAAAATATTATCGATTTAATGTGTTGTTTACCATATTATGAATTAAATTGTTACTTTGTTGCAAATATTCAAAACTAGTTTATTTTTATTTAAATCCAGTTGTAAATTTTACGGTATTCAAATTAAAATTTTTATGCATTGTTTATCGTAGTATTGATTAAAATCATCATTTTTATTTTTACAAACAGATTAAATTTATTGAAAACAAAATAAATTTTATTAGACGTAAATTTGACGTCTTAAAAAATTTTTTTAATTATTATCTTTATTATTAAGAGAATAAGAACAATTTCGAACAAAATTAAGAAATGACCTGGTATCTTGTGAATTATTGACATTTTTAAGGATATAAGCTCATCCCGATGTTACACTCATCGAGACCTTTCATTCGAGTACCGACATCAATTTTTCATATATTTATATATTTTATATATATGTATATATGAAAAATATATCAAAATGCATGTGGGTACTCAAATGAAAGCTCTTGATGAATGTAACTTCGGGATGAGCTTAGATTTTTAAAAACGTCAATATTTAAGAAAGTACAGTGCAACTTAACAAAAGTAATTATTTAATAAAGCAAAATTTAATTTATTTATAGTCACATAAAAAATTGGCTTAGAAAATTGAAAATTTTAATTTAAACTCATTATAATAATAATAACAACAATGAATGAATTAATGAGTCATAGTAAACCACAAGAAGCATAAAACAGTAAAAACTACAATAAATCCAATGACCACGTTAATAATCCGCACACTTAAATCTAAAAAACAATGAGTATAATTTTACGCAATAATAACCAACGAATGGGTCAGTGTCGATATGCACGACTGATTGTTCGTGAGTTCTTATTTTATTATTTATTTTTTTCTTCACTTCACCCAATTAGCTCCTCCAGTTAAACATCTACAAATTAACAAATAAACTTCTTATAAAAATCTATCAATCCACTCGCGTAAATTATAAATATTAAATTACACTAATCATAAATCATAACAACAATAATTATTACCATCATCACTGTCTATAATAATTTGTTTTTTCCCACCAACAATTAAACGGATAATTACAGCGCTGATATTTATACAGTTAAAAGATTAATCAATATAATTATGATAATTACATTTAAAAAAGTGATTGTAATAAAAAGAGTAACTTGTCAAGTACAAATCGAACTTTAAATTCTATTCTATCGTAGAAATGTTGTACGAAATCACGCGGACGTCTGGTTAATATGTAAAAGTCCCGAAGGTTAAAATTTGAAAATAACAAAAAAAAAGGTTAATTCTGATTGTAGGCTGAGTACTTCCGACAATAAGAGTAACTTAGAATAATAATATTAACTGCTTCCGTGATAAGTGTAACCTTCTTTCTTATGACGTGCCTTGACAGCCAGTGTCAGTCTTGTAAATTCAGCAAATCAGTCACCGAGCCATTAACTCTAAGGATAAAAACCTTATCTGTAACAAGTAAACAATATTATTTATTCTCATATTTATATTTTAGCATCTTGCTGTAATTATTTTCCATAAACGTGCCGCGGTTAACAAGCGCCTTTTTTCGCAACAGCCACCAGCCACGAGTGCTGAAAAAATAATTTATATTCGTAAGAAACAAAACATTTCACGATACAGAAAAAGTTAAATTAATTTGAATCAAAAAAAAATATTTTTAAGAATTTTATTTTCTTCATTTAAAAAATTTTATCGAGAAATTTTTTTTTATTTCAAATTTTTAGTAGATTTCATTAAAATCTAAGTATTGCAGCTGTACTTATGGCGCCAATTTTAAAATTTAACCATTTTAAAATTTTATTTTTTTTATTTTTTTTTTTTTTTTTTTTAAATAAAAATTTATAAATATTAAAAAAATAAAATTTTTGACCTCACGAGAGCGATAAAATAAAGCTGAGGGTTGATAGCTAGAGTGAATAGCACCCTGAAGACATATCCGTGTTGGAAATAGAAATTCTGATAAATATACTCCTAGAAATAAAAAGTAATCCCACGGAATCATCACCATAATCTCTTTACTAGGGACAACATTTTTCTGTGAGAAATCAAGCAAGGGATAATATAATAATAATAATAATAATATTAATATTTACACATACATCTAAGTCAAGGACTTAATATCAAGGATTACAATTATTGATTCAGCATTGAGATCATCAATCAATATAAGCACAATTCATTAGTCATTATTATTTTTGTTTAGAAGAAAGGCCAATGACTCGGTGCTTTCTTGGTTTTTTTCACATCCGTCTTTTATAGATGGAAATCTTTACAATGTTAAGTGTTGATAAGTAGATTGTTAATTGGTAATTAAATTACAAACGGACTGTGACATAACACGAGCTACAAGACGTGGATACAAAGTGTCTTTAATGACCTTGCCTTATGTCGTTATGTAGATGGTTATCATTATTTTTTTATGGATCTAGATTATAGGCATTGGTATTTTATTTTTAATCGATTACTATTATTTTATGATCATCTATATTCAATTTTTATTTATTAATATTTATTAATATTACTGGGTCGGTCTTTTTGAATTTTAATAATTTTATAAATTATTATACTGGAATAACTATTATTATTATTATTATTATTATTATTATTATTAACATTTTAAGCGGGGAAATTTAAAAAAATGGTTAATAATTATCAAATGCAAAATTTTTACGTGAGGTCAAAAAAACTTTTTTTTTTTTTCAATATTTATAAATTTTAATTAAAAAAAAAAAAAAAAAAAAATTAACTAAGTCAAAAAATGACTAAATTTTTTTAAAGTTGTGCCATAGAACGGCTGCAATAGTTAGATTTTTAATAAATCAACTAAAAACGATCATTTAGTTGTTGTAGTTTTTTAAATTTAACTCAGGAATTAATTACTCCTACTCTAAATATATTCAGATTGCTTTTTAATAATAAACTTATTAATTGAAATCATTAAAGTTAAAAATAATAAAATAGTCTGATGGCTCGGACTATTGACAGGAAAGATTGTGATACTGTATGTAAATAGTATAAAATTAAACTTAAAGGCGGGTAAATGATAAACTGTCAATAAATTATAATCGAAATATTTGATTTAAATAGGACATTAAAATGAGCAAATACAAAATTAATATACAAATTAAATTAGTCCCATTCACCCTTCTAATTCTAAATTATATAACTATTGCCAATTGTTGCAAAATTATTATCTGAGATATATAAATTTTATAAAAATATTAAATTATATAACATCATTTCAACAGAAATTAACATTCGATTATTTAATTGATTTCTAAATCTGATCTACCCGCGTTAGATTTTTTAATTAAACAATATCGCGTAATCCTATTTAATTTTTAAGAAGAAAAAGAAAAAACTTGATAAAAAAAATTATCCTTAATTCAACGAGATTACGAAGAAATTTCATTCTCCTCTTTGTCTTCCTCCGCTTCTATAACTCAGTCCCGGGAAATCCCGACACTCATCGCTGTATATTTTATTTATTTTCTTTGTACTTTTTCCGTCACCATCGCATTCTTTCGTGGTAATTTTTTTTTTGCTCAATGATATTGACATTACATGATTTGAGTCAATCCGTCGATCTTGTGAAAATTTCCTCCGTCAAGTTAATGAGTAATCATTATTATTATTATTATTATTATTATTATTATTATTATTATTAAGTTAGCAGTTAGATAGAACACATACGACAACTGAATGCAGAATTTAAGCGAAAAAAAGAGAGGGGGATACAAATATTAACTACGTCAATGGTAACCCATTTTATTGTCACCTTGAGGGTGAAGGGATTAGCAATGCGCAATAAAACGATCTAATAGTGAAAGTCCTAACGATCCATAATATCCATTTTTTAACATTATTTTATGTTTTATTAACCCCTTATTATTCTGATAATTATTACTTTTTTCCATTGCTTACAAGCTTACAATTCTTCGACACCTACGTTAAAGGGTTTTATATTTTATTTAATGGGTGTTGAATTCGGATAATTTTTATAAAATATCAAACGGCAAAAATTTTTTATAATTATTTTGAAGAAATTATCGTAAAATTTTTTTCTTTTTCTTTTTAATAAAATTAATAAAAGATTATTTAACCTTTAGAATTTTAATTTATTCAAACGTTAGATCTACAATTTATTTAAGCCCAAAAATTAATAATACACTTATTTTTTTTTTAATTTATTATTATTATTTTTGATTTAAAATTTTGACAATAAATAATAATTCTTAATTTTTTGAAGAAATTTTTAATCAAATAAAAATAATAATAATAATAATAATAATAATAATAATAATAATATTTTATTAAAAATTTAAAAATATTTTCAATTGAAATTTATTTTTATAAAAATTATATATATAAATATTTAATAGCAAATAATTATTATTAATATCAGTCATTATAATATTAAATGCAACAATTAAGTTATTATTTATTTATTTATTATTTATTACCAATTTATTAATACATTGTATAAAGATATCCTCAGATACAATCAATTAAACACACAATTTTTTTTTTCATATTTTATTTAAAACATAAATAATTTTAAATAATAATAATATAATAATTTTTTGTCATTGATAGAATGATAACATTAGTCGGTTAATGTTGCAAAATAATTATAAGTATGCGTCGTTTGCAATTAAATATTCAAATATATGTGATATGTAATTTTTCTTTGAATATCTTAACTATCAGGAATTGCATAATAAATTTTTTTTTTTTAACACAACAGAAATTAAATTTTATGGTCTTTAAGTAGATATGCAAACTCTTTTTATTTTGTGACAATAAATACAGGATAAACCTCAACAACCACAACAACAACAAAAACATTAACGTCTATGCTATTTTTAGGAAGAAACTAATAAAATCCAATGCATTCACAGCCTAATGATATACAAAAGTTCAGTCGTAAATTTACAGATTTTATTTTTTTAAAAAGCAGTTCTCGATTTTTCCATAAACGACGCAATAATTATATAAATTTATAAAAAAAAAAAAAAAAAAAAAAATGTGAAAAAACAAAATACAAAGCCAAGTAATCAATGACGAATCTATTTTTAATAATTATACTCAGACTTGCATAATTGGTTGTGGATTTATTACTTGATCGATATACAGTTTTTAATCATGCAATAATTAAAATTTTTAATTTTAAATTAACACATTATCTTTATGTTTTCATTGACTTTTAAAAAGTTTTAATGTTTCAATTCCAATCGTAATTATAATTAAAAACTAATCCATTGTGGTAGGAGATATTATCGAAGAATATTCTTGTCGGGGCTTGTATATAAATAAAATAAGCATCAAGTAAATGAAATGACTAATTAATATAATTACCGAATATTAAACCGACAAAAGTTTGGAAAATCCAAAAGTAAACTTAAGATTAGTTTTTTATTACTAATAATTAAACGAAACCGAGTTAAATAGTTAGTATCAATACCAAACTAGTTTATGAAATTCCGAAGCTATTAAAAAAAACCCCATCTTGATTCGTCTATTTTTTTCCGGGTTATCCTGATTACATGCCAAAAATTCCATACATAAATCGGTAAAAATTTTTTTTAAAAAGTCTTTCTTAAGATAAGATGTAATAACATTTTTTTATTGTTGTAATCGCCAAAAATTATGATACTGAAATTAAAAGACATCTACAGAGAAAAAGAAATTTACTTGAATCAATTAAATAATTTTGAAGGATTTTATCTTGTTGATTTGAGTAGAAAAATTCTAAAACAAAAAAATTATTCATGGTTTATGTAAATTTAAATTAATTCAAAAATTTTTCGTCTTAATTCAAGTTAATTTTTTTTCTGTGTATAATTTTTAGAATTTTTAAAATAAATTATAGCAAAAAAAATTAATTTAAAAAGAATTTCCAAAAAAATGATAAATGTAATTTTTTAAAAATAATTTTTCACACTTAGTTTATTTTTAAATTGTCAAAAGTTAATTTCAATTTAATCAAAAATTGAGGATTTAAAATTGCGTGTTTTGGTATAAAAAAAAAAAAAAAAAAAAATAAAAAATTAGTGCTATAAATTAATGAATAATATTATTAGATTATGATTGAAAAATATGCAAGTATGTATATCTTCATAGATAATTTTAATTTCCAAGTGATTATATCACCGTACCGGTAAATACTAATGAAGGCAGGACCAAAGTTATCACGTGAAAAGAGGCGTGTTGGCTCGTGTCCTCGATAATAAGTATTGAATAACGTATTAAAGTGTCGATTCGAATATAAAATTATTTTTAAAAACTACTCTAGACAAAAAGTAGGAAAAAAATAATCTAAATTTGAAATTTAAAACCCGACAGTATAAAAATAATGAAACTTATTAAATCATTAGAAATCATTTAAAGCAGTCTTGCGGGAAAAATCAAATAATTACAGGAACAAAAAGCTTAATTATCATTTTAATTATTGGAATTTGACGCGTAGCATTCAATAATATGTCTTATTGTTACGTAATTTTTAATATTGCCGATCGAGTGGTAAAATAATTTTTAATTGAGGAAAATTGAGCTTAGATTTTATCTGATGGTCGTTAGCGCGATGACAAATACCAAATTAATTAATTAATTAATATTTAAGACACGGTGTGTGTGTGTGTGTGTGTGTGTGTGTGTGTGTGTGTGTGTGTGTGTGTGTGTGTGTGTGTGTGTGTGTGTGACCTTGTCGGCGATGATGACAAGTACTATTAGTTAAATACGTCATTACATTTTTATTAATTTATAATATGTACATACATGCATGCAAGATCGAGTTCTTCGGAATAAGATAACCGGTAACCGGTCAGACTGCAACGACCTACCTCAGCGCGTTATATATATCTATATATATATATTTGTTAAATGCGTCATCAAATGTTTCATTGCTTTTTAGTTTTTTATTTCGCCAATACTAATGCCGAGTGTCTAATAATGCATAACTGTAATTAATTAAATACACATTCGTGACATTTCATTATTTTTATTTTTTCTAAGGACTGTAACACTAAAGTAAACTTTAGTGGGTTTTTTTGAGCGAAGGAAACCCCGAGCAGGTTTGCGGGCTTGGAAATATTTTAGACAAGTCCCGGGGAAACCCCGGATTCGTAAAAATACCCGGTAGCAGGAAAAAGTGACAAGAAATGGTTAAGAAGTAGTTTTTTATCTGAATTTAAGTACTTCTTATGTAAAATATTTATTTATTTGGAGAATATAACTGATGAGGTAAATTGTGATAAATTTTACTATTTTACGTCAATGGAAAAATATCTTGGGTTTACCGTCTTGTTTACTATGTTGATGATTTGGATATTAGATTTCAGTTTTAAATAAGATGCGTTCATTGTAAACAGGTTGAATTTTATATTAGGAGTCGCTTGCAAATTTTGTGGCATTATAAGTATCTTGAATTGTTTAATTTTACGATCTTATTTGTGTTCTTGATTGTTGTTGTCCATCGGAGGGAAGGAATTATGGTCGAGAGAATTGTAAATGAGACAAATGGTTATGTAAAAATTGCTTGTTGAGTAATATCATATTTATGGAGAAAAATTGTTAAATTTACTCGGATGGATTTATAAAAATTATATTTTTTAATTTTCAGGAATAGATTTGAAAAAATTTTGTATAAATTATGGAAAAGTTTTAGTCAGATATAATTTTATTAAGATTTATATAATGCATTTTTTTAATATAAAATTTACAATTTTTCCACGTAAATTTCACATTTTTTCCATGTTCTAAATTTATAGAATTTTTTTTTAAGTAAAAAAATTTTTTACATGCTACATTTGGGTCATTCCATGCCAAATCGACAAATTTATTACCTGACCTCTTTCGATTTCGCTAAAAATTTTCTATCTTTTTCTACCCCCCGAAAGACATTTTTCAGAATTTTAAAAAATTTTTTTTCCAAACTCAAAAAAAGTTACGAATTTTCGAAAAAAACCGCTCTTTTTTTTTGAAAATGCTAGAACTTTTTTAAAAATTGACCGTTTGGGAACTTTTTTTTTTCAAAATTTTTGTTTTTAAATGTAGTTTTTGAAAAAAAATATGAAAAAATTTTCAGAATCCCAGATATATGAAATATTTTAGTTTTTTTGAAAAAACCGTGATTTTCTCAAAGTTGGACCATTTTTTTTTTTTTTTTTTTTTCTAAAAAACTTCAACTAATTCCGCAGTGATCCCCGCATATTTCAGGATGTGATCGCTATTGCTTCTAATTTTTTTACTATTTAAAAAAAAAGTTTTTTTACAATTTAGTTTATTTTTTTAACTTTTCGGCCAAATTTTTTAGCTTACTCGTGAAACTTCAGAAGTTAAAAAATAATGTATCTTTCAAAAATTTTAAGTCGTTATCTTCCAAAATTTTTTTTTTTTTTTAAATTCATACTTCCAACCTCATATTTCTACATAAATAAAAATCACTTTTATTACTTGTCCTGAAATCAACACGGAAAAAAAGTGATACAAATTTTACGTCAGGTGATGCTATATTCGGTTCACTACTATAGAAAATGCTGTATCATAGTATAGTAAAGTATAGGACATAATACATTAGATACAAAATTAGCGTCTACAGTGATACAAATTTTACATCACCTTTTTATCCGTGAATGTATTTCATATAAAACATTTTCTTCTGACCAGGTTCTAATATTTATTGATTTATTTATTCATTAATTAGTTTATTTATTTACAATAACATCTATTCTTTATGATAACATCTATTTCCTTATTTCTTTTTACTTAATGATTGTCTTCTTTTTTCACTGTGCTATGAGTTAAAGACTGATCCGAAAAAGAAAATGACTTAACTTCCACTATACCATCTTCCAACGGCGAAATTTTATGTATTTTCTGTGTTGCTGGGATGGTTTTGGCATTTTTAAAACGATCTTCTAGTTTGTCTTTCATCAGATTGTAGGCGTCAACTGTTGAGAATCGCACATTTATATTTGTCAAATTTTTTCACACCCATTCAAAAAATTGTACAGGTGTTAATATTTGCTCATCAGGTGGTAATTGCAGACTTGCTCTCGAGGCCCTCATTTTAACCGTCCCACCGACTCCGTCACAAGGCCCTTTGCCGTGAGCCGTTGCAAAAAAATTCCATTCAACTGGTACACCAAAATCTTCACGATAATGGGATAAATTACTAAAATGCTTATAATTTTTATACTGTTGCGGTGCACCATCCGAAAAAAAAAAATACTTTGGAGACTGTGGGCGAAAGAGATTTGATAAAGTCGAAAATAATTCCAGAATAAACATGGACAGCAATAGAATCATGGTTTAAGCAGTCTGAAATTATAACCATACTCTGATGAGTTAGTTGATTATTAACCTTATAATAAATAACGACTGTGTAAACTGTTGCTTGATCGTTATTCCAATGGAATCCCGGTGCAGCATTTTGAACAATAAACGCATAATTTTCAGCAAAATCAACAATTACTATGAATTCGTTATCGGTTATCGATTCTTTTAGCGCTCTTAGATATGCCGATTGTTCTTTTGCAATGAAATTATGTGGTAATAGACCAACAAGCTTATCACAAAAATCATCAACAAAATCCGAAGCATTTTTCAACGTTGTTTCAAGAGTTACTTTTGGGGTAGACACCCATTGTTTGTAACGAATTTCATCGATTGCATGATTATCCATTTCTGTGAAAATTAATTGTTTTATGTTGTCAATGCCTGGACAATTTAGACATGTATTGAAATAGCACTCAGTCTTGGGATTGTCACAGATAATAGCATTCACACAGTCGCTGTAAGTTTTCAATGGCATATTTGAACCTTCTGTTAATCGACTTAATTTACCTCCTAAAATCATTAATTTGACATTCTGATGAATAGAACAAACGCAAACTGTATGAGTCCCCGAACCACCAGCTAAGATACAGTGTTTTGGACGTAAAGATGCAAATGACGAAAATCCGATCTTACTTCCGGGAAATCTTGATTGAAATATCTTATGTAACTCCTTCAAATTACAGAGTACTAAGCGTTTTTCAATTTGAATTTTCGTACCATCATCATTACGCAATGAAACAAAATCTTTTTCCCTGGCATAGGACTGCTCATTTCATTGTCATTATAAAAATTTATAACAGCTGATGACACTTCAACAGATAATCCATGCCCTGAAAAATTGAGTGATGATTAAAATTATATATAAATACGTATAAATTGTTCAAACAAAAATTAGTTAGTAAGTCAATATCTCACCCATTTTCTTTTCAGGTATTGATAATATTCCTTTATCAGCTTCAAGATTTATTGCTAATCGCGCCATATACGTAGTTGTGCCCATTACTTCAACAATCTTCTCAATACTCCAACTTGATGGCATAAGAGTCAACATTTGTATACGTAAAGATTTGGTCGTATTGGTATCATGGAACTTTTCTCTTAATTTTTTAATTATTTCAGCAGCATCTGTGTTGCTGCATTGAAAATCTACAGGATTTGGAATTCCTAATGCCTTTTTCAAACTATCAGCAACACGAGAAACTTTATTGTTTAAATACGTTTCATCATTTACTCTTCTAGCTAGCAATGGAGATTGGTTTAATAATAATAAAGCTTCATTTACGATCGAACGAGTTATTTCCAAACTGAGTTCAGATAACGACGAACTACTTTGCTGAATTTGTGATTCTCCAACACTTGTTGTTGGATCTAAAAAAAAATAATCAATAGAAAATACAAAGAACAATGATAGTTGAACATCGAAACATAAAAGCTTCAAAAATACCTGTCAGGTTATTGCCTCCGGAATTATCAACTTCTATAGATCCGGTAAGAATATTTTCATCATTCTCAGAACGCTCATCGGGTTCATTGTCATCACTTTCATCAGAAAGACTTTCAGCGTAATGATGAAGTAATTTTTTATAGCATGAACTGCATATTCGATCAACAGTTGACAAATTGTATCGATTAGCTAAATTTTGTGGTACATTACGCAAAGATGATGTTTTCCGATGGTTCTCCAAATTATGTGGATTACAACATCGATCGCGAAACTTTGGCATTGTAATCACTTGTAAACAAAAATTCGATAAAAAGAACTCTCCGTCAAACTGTGTAAATTTATTTAATAATGTTATATCTTTGTGACACTTTGAACACATCAACGATACGATTATTCTTTTAACATAACCTTCATTTTAACAGAATAAAGTAGAGATGATCTCTTTTTACCGATAGACGACAGTTTAAAAATTATCGGCTGAGGATATTTTTCTGCACACTTCAATAGTGCAGTTGTGATTTTTAGTACAAAAAAATTGAACAAATATGAAACAAAAACATAATTATCACTTAATTTAAAAAAAAATTTTGGAAGATAACGACTTAAAATTTTCGAAAGATACATTATTTTTCAACTTCTGAAGTTTCACGAGTAAGCTAAAAAAATTTGGCCGAAAAGTTAAAAAAATAAACTAAATTGTAAAAAACTTTTTTTTAAACAGTAAAAAAATTAGAAGCAATAGCGATCACATCCTGAAATATGCGGCGATCACTGCGGAATTAGTTGAAGTTTTTTTAGAAAAAAAAAAAAAAAAATGGTCCAACTTTGAGAAAATCACGGTTTTTTCAAAAAAACTAAAATATTTCATATATCTGGGATTCTGAAAATTTTTTCATATTTTTTTCAAAAACTACATTTAAAAACAAAAATTTTGAAAAAAAAGTTCCCAAACGGTCAATTTTTAAAAAGTTCTAGCATTTTCAAAAAAAAAGAGCGGTTTTTTTCGAAAATTCGTAACTTTTTTTGAGTTTGGAAAAAAAATTTTTTAAAATTCTGAAAAATGTCTTTCGGGGGGTAGAAAAAGATAGAAAATTTTTAGCGAAATCGAAAGAGGTCAGGTAATAAATTTGTCGATTTGGCATGGAATGACCCATTTACATTTTTTTAATGCAAATTTACATTTCCCATGTAAATTTACATTTTCCATGTAAATTTAACATTTTTTTCCGCGTCCTAAATTTACATTATTTTTCTAGGAAATTAAAAATTTTTTTTCACATGCTAAATTTACATTTTCTCCATCCAAAATTTACATTTTCATATTATAATATTTTACAATGGAAAAATTAAATTTTATAGGTGTAAAACTACTTACGATATCGCGGTATCACCGACGATATGTTACTGCAAAATATCCGGTAAAAGTCAACCTATTTAAATGTGATGTTATTCATACAAAAATGAATTTATTCAGTATGAGCTTCACATACACGTATCGAAAAGACCGAATTTATTGATGACCTTGACAATTTAGCTTCTGAACCAGGCAAATGTAAAATTGAAACCACGAAAACCTTGAAAAAATATATTTAGATAAAGGTTGATCAAGCTCATTCATTTAAATGATTAATTGTTCATTATTAAGTCCTTTATTTTATCGATTTTTATGTCTCGAGGTTGTTTTAGAACAATATCATCATTATTTCTTTTCACCCGGTAACAAAAAAATTTTCACTTTTCAAAAACTAACTCAAGTAGTGATAATTACTCGAGTAGTAAAAAAATAAAAAATAAAATGCTAATTAAGTGTAATTACTTGATTGAATAATCACCCGCATTATTTACAATTGACAAATTATAAATAAAACAACAATTTCCAATAACTACAACAATAAATAAATAAATAAATTACAATAATTTGTTCTTTACAATTGATTTAAATTCAAAGAAAACTATAACATCCTTTATTACGATTAATTTTATTAAAAAAAGTGACACTGGTATTTCTTCTCAACGTCGACATTTTAACCCAACCAATATCATCATCATTATCCTCGGAATTATGATAATTATGTTGAATTTTAAAGATCGATTTCACATCTCTCAATAACTGATGCAAATCTTTGCCGAATCCCGTAATACGGCTAGACTCTTTGCTGGAATAATTTTTATTTTTATCCGCCGATAAATCACTGTAAAAATCAGCATCTTTGCAATACTGACAAAAATGATGATCATCATCAATAATCCTAGACTCTGGACGTTCTTTTGAGTTCATTTCCACGACAAGATTTTTACTTTTAACAACCGAATCCAAATTAATCTTCTTTTCGCTGGATTTCTGTTGTTTCGGTGAATTATAGTCTTCATCTTGACCTCCAGCTGCTACTCCAGACAAATCGATGTCGATCAAAGTTGAGTGACCGGCTGGTTGGCTTCCTAAAGCTGATGTAATTGAGGTCCAAGATTTCAATGGACTTTTCCTCTCACTCTCAATATTTAAATCAAAATCATTGAAATTTAGCATTCGCCGACACTTTTTTATGAAACTCGTCACAAGTTTTGGCTTTTTATTTTCAATTTCAATTGAATTCATTAATTCTAAAGAATTCAGTTTTCTTCCCTGAATTTCCGATAAACTTTCTTCTTTATCGCCGTCATTTCTGTCCAACACCGATTTGAACTCTTTTGAATCTTCATTTTGATCTATTTTAACTTCTGGGTACAGTGAATTGTAAAATTTATCCTTTAAACCACAATTATCATCAACTTTATCGTCACAATTGATTACAAATGACAATTGCGCTTTTGCTTGAGAAGGTGGATGTTTCCGCGGAGGCTTAACAATTTTTTTCCCAATCGTAACACCGATTTCCGGCGGATCACTTCTTATTATCTCCTTATATTCAATCGAACTATGCAAATCATTAGTACTGCAACAATTATTATTATTATTATCAATTGCATTGACCACATTCGGAAAATCAGTTTGAGTTCCCTTCGACTTCAAAGTTGTTGCGTAAATAATATTGCTTTGCAATTGAGAAATATTATCAGATCTAAATCTAAAGGACAAAAATTCCGTAGACAAGTCTTCATTTTTTTGACTCAACTCCATTAACTCAGGGACTAATTTTACAATCTTTCTTCTTTTGACGCGCACTTTCAGCGGAGAACTGATTGATGATCGCTTTGAAATTTTGCGCGGGTTTTTTGAACCATCTAAAATAAATTTATTTAAATTATTATTATTATTTTTGCAATTATAACTATTTTAACCTTCAAAATTACCATTAGAGCCCTTGTGAAGCCAGGGAGACACGCATGTACACACAACTCCAATCGCAACTACCAGACCTATGAAGGTTATTTTTGGGGGTTTTAATGTTCTTAAAGCACTTCCAAACACTCCAAGAGCCATTTTCACTATTTTTGAAATTTATTTGATTATTCAAGCGCTTGTAACAGCGAATTAAAAAAAAAAATTAATATTAGAAGCTTCTTTTGTAAAACTGAACGCTTAAATTGTAGAAAGTACTTGTACGTATTTAAATTACTTAAGTATACTTTTGCGAAAAATAAACAAACTTATTTATCATCGGAATTTATTACAGAGAATTGATTCTTTAATCGCTTAATTTTAGAAATTAGAAACTTGAATGTATAGTCAAATTGCACATACTATATTGCTTCTTATTATCTCACTTGCTATCTCTTACTCATTTCCCACGAACATTTTTAAAAGTTTTGTTAAAATTTTGACAAAATTCAAAAATTTTTTTACTTTATTTAAATTATAAATTATAAATAAATTAGAAAAATTATTTTAAAAAATTTTCAGTTTTTTATGATTTCTTCATGTAGAATTTTCTGAATAAAACAAATTTTTTGCATCCATTAAAAAAATTTTAAATAAAATATTTCCTGTCTAAAATTTAAATTTTTCTTACAAAAACTGATCTGCGTAATTTAAAAAATTTTTATCTGTCAGTACAACCTTTAATTAAAAATGACTCAAGTATAATAAGTAATTTTCAATTGAAAAATTTATTTACAAACAATCAATCATATATTTACTGGAAATTATTGACAGTTTTATCGTAAACAAGAAACATAATTTCAGGAGCTAAAATTAATAGTATATTTTCCACGGCAATAAAAAACAAGCGATTAATAATTTTTTAATTAAAAATAATAATAATAAAGATAAATAAATAAATAAATAGAAGTTGGAGGTTCTGTAGTATATAGGAAGCACTAGCAAGGTGAAAATAATTAAAGGAAAAAATAAATTCAATCACCCGTAGTTTATTAAGGATATTTATACCATAAAATTTAATAATGCGGTTTTTCCAACAACCAATTACTATATTTATTATATTATTACTCCGTCATTACCATTTTTCAATATTCATAATAAGTCATAAAAAAAATTTCGCTTTAATTCCATTGTTCTTGCCAGTAAAAAAACTCCTTTAATTACCAAATTATGTAAAAAAATTATTAAAAACAAACAAGAGGACATTGATGACTCCGAGGATTGATTAATTATTTTTTTTACTTGCCAGTAAAGGATTTCCAAGCTTCCGGCTTCTGGTTAAGTGTAACAGTCTATTAAATATTAAGTATTAATATTAATATTATTCTTTTTTTTATTAATAAAATATAGACCGGAAGAACCTTGGGATATTGTCGTTGGCGATAAGTGATTAGGTGATTACATTTAATTCAAGTACATGTCCTAAGGCATATACGATATACCTTTTATTATATTTGTTGAATCATTGTAATGTCTCTATCCACTCGAGGTTACATTGCCATCTCTGTTGGGAATGATTCGCAATTACTTCAGGCGTATGATCGGCTGGTAGCTTATATTTTATGACAAACACCTTTTATTTATTTCATCACTTTTTTAACTCTCTTTCTTTTTTAGAATTTTTTTACAGCAATTAACTAATAAATAAAAAAATAATTTAAATAATTTTGGCTTTTCGGGTTTTTTTATTGTAAAATTAATTTTTTTAATTAAATTTTGTATTATTAGAAAGGTTTTGATTTTTATTTGGGCAATTTTAAGGTTTTATGTGCTTTTATAAGATTGTTCATTTATAATGATAAATTTGCTTGAATTAAAAATAATTTTTTGACTCAAGAATTTTTTCTCTTGACTCAAAAAAATTATTTTTTTTAAAATGATATTATTGGTTCAAGATTTTGGTTCTTAAGTCATTAATTTTAAGTAAAAAATTTAATTCATAATTTAAAGTCATTTAATATCAAATAAAAAATTTTGTGTTAAATATTTAACAATTTTTTGTGTTAATTTAACACAACAAATGTTAAATTTACACATAAAAGTGTTAAATATTTGACACAAAATTTTTTACTAGGTAGAAATCTCAAAAAAATAGCAAAAAATTTTTTTTTTTAATAATTTTTAACGGGTTTTATCGATCGATTCCAAAAATTAATCAGCTCTCAGTTAATAAAAGAATTTTATATCATAACCATTTGAATTTTGTATAAAAAAAAAGTCGACATCTAAAAAATTAAAAAATTTTTTTTATTAAAAAAATTTAACATTTAAAAAATTTGAAAAACTACAAGTGCAAACTTAAATATAATGTTTTTTTTTTTTTTTTTTTTTTTATCATAAATCGGTAGAATTAGTGAATATGGCTCTAATGAATTAACGATCTAGTTGTATCGCGTAATCGCGGATTTATTTTTCTTCTTCTGGATAACGATTACAGTGATTTTATTGAAATAATTTGCAAGATAAATAAAAATATTTATTTAAAGAGATGTTGCCAGATAAATGTAACCTCGTCCCATTTGTATCCTTAAATACATAATTAGAGTATTTATAATGGAATTTTTTAATTGTCTGATTTTATGGACATTAAAAAATTAACGTATAATTTTAAATGCACATTAGCGATTTAAAATTTTTTTACAGACGTTTTTGCCTTTGCGTATAAGTCACGTTAACAAAAATAAATAACTATAAATAATTTGACAGAGCTGAGTGAGGTATGAGTTTATAATCATTTAATTATTATCAGAAGTTGTACGATCCGGTCTACGAACTGGCACAAGGTGCACTACGGTGTTACGTAACTAGATCGGCATATATATCGCGTTCAACTTAACTTCTTCCTTGGCGATTAAAAAGACGCTGGTTCTCGGTCAGGGGTAAGCCAGAAAAATAATAAAAAAAAAAACTCTCGAATACTACAATGTAATAATTAATAATAATAATTGTTATTATTTTTTTTTCGATACTTAATCCTTGATATTTTTTATTATCAATAATTAATAAATGATTAGTGATTGAAGGGTATTTAATAATTAATAAATCATTAGCTGGAGGCCCGACACCTGATGCATGTTCACTGTTCTACATATGTAATGTATCGATAATTTAATATTGTATAATTGAATGGCGATGGTGATCATGAGATATGCTTCCACGGATTGTTACCACTCAATCCGACACTCACTACCGCAAACTAAATAATTAATAATAAATTAATCTAAAAAATTAGTTCGGAAAAAATTGGTATGATAATAATGAGGCTTTCTAGAACAACGCGGCCTTGATTCTGCTCTATTCCACGCCCACATCCGCGCAATGTTCTGGGGAATGTATATCCGGTACCAAATCGATCCATTGATTGATCCATTTGATCGATCATTTATTAAAAATTATTCAAAATATTTTTTTTTTTTTCAAATAATCATTTATGATTTTTAAATTTTATTTAAAATATATTTTAGATGCAGAATTACTAACAAATATTTCAAGTTTAAGCTTGTTAATATTAATTTTTTTAAAATAAATAATTAATGAAAAAAATTAGTAACAAATTTTCATAAAAAAATTTTATTTTTTACTAAGTTTAAATTAGCAAAATATCTATTTTTTTATAAGTTATTTATTAACATTACAAGAATACGGAAAAAAATTAAAAAAATGAAAAAAGTTGAAAATTCAAAAAATTAGTAGCTGATAAAGTCGAGGGAAGTCTCAAAAAATTGGCTCGTGACCATGTCCACGATTCCAACCCTCCTAGCAATCTGAAATAAAAAAATTAAAAAGATCATTAATCTAGAGTAACGTCGCTATGGCATGAACTAGAAAAAAGTTGAAAAAAATTTTTTTCACAAAGTGGCGAATTCCTGAAAAAAAAAAAAAAAAAAAAAAAAATTTTTTAACTACTTATTTTTACTTTTTCGAATTTTTTAAAAATACTGAAAATTGAAATTCGGGGATGATCGTAGTTCATGTAAAAAAATAAATAATAATAATAATAAAACGCATATTTCATATATATATATAACATAAAGTAAGTAAAGCATATGTGGTTCGGTCGCATTATGATGAATTTTCCTAAAACCAGATTCTTGTTCCTGTACAAGAGCTATAACTAAATCTTATTCATAAATCTATCAACCATATGATAATAATAATAATAATAATAATAATAATAATAATAATAATAATATTTACAAAAAATTCCCTACTCCTAATTAAATTAATGAATAACTAATAACACAAGTACGCTTATAAAATTTTTCAAACTATTTTATGTAAAACTCTGCAATTACAAAAAAACAACACGTGTAATGGTAATGAGTAATAAGTAATAAGTAATGATCACGATTGATAATTGGGTATGAATTATCATTACAATGTTTTACAACAAACGGTCATTGATTTTAAAATCGCTGTCACGTGGAAAGAACATTTGATACTTCTAGACTTTTTGAAATAACTTGAATAATTACTCATAATTTGTTAATAAAAGACAAGTGCAATGATAGTATTAATATATATGATAAAATGGGCGTAGTAGATTAAAATCTAACCTCGGGCTGGTTGATCTTGTCATCATCAAAGTCGAAGTCTTTTTTTTTTTACTACTCGATCATTGTATCATTGGATTACAATTTATTATTTATTAATTACTATGTAGTTTCAACACGTGATGTCATCAATTATCATCTATCAATTTTTTCTTGGTATTAATAGAAGAAAATATTTAAAAAATATTATTTTTTCAATATATTTAAATACATATATGTAGAATAATTAGTCAAGCATCAAGCTATTAATTAAATAATAAATAAAAAAGATAAAACTCGACAAGTGTGTCGTGAAAAGTCAAAGTACTTTAATGAAAGTTCTATTATATTGTATAGTTATTATTATTCTTGTAGATTTTATGAGAGACTCCATGGCGTCAACTCTATTGAGCACGTAGACCGTAGAATAATAGTTTATTGTAATTACAATTACATACTATTCAATGTTATCTATATCATATGTCACTATTTTTGTTTATTATGCTTTGTTTTATTATTATTATTATTATTATTACTATTATTCAAATTTTAAGCGGGAAATTTAAAAAAATGGTTAATAATTATAATAATAATAATTATTATTATTATTATATTAAAAAAATTTTATTTTATTTTTTTTTTATTGTTGAATATTTAATAATTTTTTTTGAAAAATTTTTTTAATAATTTTCAAAAATTAATAATAAAAAAATTAGAGATCAGACTTTATATTCAATCCTATCACGAGTAAAAGAGCTTTTCTACGCTACTTAACTCGGTATAGTATTTTCTGAGTAAATCCCCATTTTATTACCTTTTTTCCAAGGATATATATAAGTCAAAAAAATTCACTCACCCACATCGTCAAAAAAAAAAAAGAAGAAATAATAAGTAATAAGTCAATATTTCTTCTCACGCTCTCAACTTTTTTTACGGCCATTAAACATAAATAAAAAAAGGTCAAACTTAAACTATTAATTAAAAAGTAATAAAACAAAAGAAGAATATGAGAAAACAATACAAAAGATTTTTAATGCAATCATGATTAAAATTTTAATTATTTTTAAATAAATCAATAGTTTTTTTTGTAATAAAAATCCAATAAATCAAAAGTGTTATTTTATGTTAAATATTATGATTTGTCGTTTGATTAAATTTGACATAAAAAGCGGATTCTATACACACCCCTTTTTGTATTATATCATAAAATCATAATTAGATAACAATAATTAGAATATCGAGAATATTCATAAATGTTTCCAGCTGAATTGACGTAGATTTTTACAATTAGAATTATAATAGCAATACTTATGATCCATGTATGTATTTATTAGTTATATTATCTAGTTGATTAGTAATTATAATTATTAACAATTCAAATGGGGTGATTGCAACAATATCACGCGTAGAACAGATGTGTCGGGTATGATGCATTAATGTGGTTATATATTACGAGGGTAATTGAAAAAAAAATCATAATTAACAAATCGAGAATCTAGAATACCGTGACGTTTGTTTTTATATATTTATGTGGGTGTGTATTTATTTTTAAAATTAATATTCATGATTACATAAATTAATAACGGCAATTATTAATTTATTTTATTTATTCTATTTATTTTATTCCGTAATAATACGCCCAAGAATATTAAATTGAATTATATGTATTATATAAATTCTCTTTTTTTTTTTAATTTCATTTTAATACAAGACTTTAGTCATAAATATAATAATAAGATTTACTCAAGACTATCTCGGGAATTAATTTAATTTATTTTTTATTGTTCAGGTAAGAACAATAAATTTAAAAGAAGAAAAAATCATTTTATCTTTTTTATTTAATAAATATCTATCTTAAAAAGTTACTTTTTATACAGTAGATATTTTTTTTATTAAAATTATTATTACAAAAAAATAATAAAAATTTTTCATTTGTAAAAAACTTGAAAAATTATAAGCGCAAATTTTTTAGAAATATTTTTTAGTTATAATTTTAAGAATTTTTGTAACAAATAAATTATGGCAAAAAAAAAAATTGACATTTAAAAATTTAAAATTTTTAAAAACTAACAAATGTAATTTTTTAAAAATAATTTTTTGGAGAAAATTTATTTGTTAAAAAAAATTAAAAAATTGTCAAGTGACAGCTAACTTTACTGTCATTTTAATTTAATAAATAAAAAAATTAAAAATGTCGGCTCTTTATTATCATAAAAAACGCGCGAAATTTAAACGTGGCGCCACCTGTCGAGTCAAATAAGAACTAAATAAATTTACCAATGGCGGTAAGTAAGATTTTATAGGTCTCTAAAATTTTTTCATGCCACATTGAGCCGAATTGGCTCTGCTCGGTCCTGGGTTAACCTAATTTAACAGTTTGGAGTGACACAAATAATAAATAATTAATTATTAATAATTAACAATTTCTGTTAGAAATAATTAAATATTTCTGTATTTAAATTATTTTCTCATGTCTAAATAAAAATATATATTAGCAATTAGTTAGGCTGATTGATTACACCGGGAGAGTAATCTATTGAATATTGAAAATTGATAACAATTATTACATTGGTAAAAATTATCGCTTGAATTAAAAAAAAAAAAAAAAAAAAAAAATGATTAATTCTCGAAAGCGTGAAGAAAAAATGTGGCCGGGTGTTGTTTCTCGTTTATTACTAAACACAGTTTCACATCCTATTGAATATGCCAAAGTACTGATACGAATAGGACATGAACCAATATTACCTCGAGAAACCACGACGTTGGTTCTCCGAAAGCCAGCTCTGTCACTGCCAAATATTTTTCAGTATGGTAAGTATTTTTTTTTTTTTTTTTTTTTTTTTTTTTTTTTTTTTTAATCAATAAATTAATCAATCAATTTATTTATTTTTATTTTTTTAGTGAGGTACATAAAAGCATGTGATGGCTTTATTGGTTGCTATCGCGGTCTGGTTCCAAAAATATGTGCCTACACTATCAACGGTGTTGTCACAGACAAAATCAGTGATTCGTATTTATTTACCGAAGTATTTCCGCAAGTTCAGGATGATGATGAACACATTGAAGAATTACCTGATGAAAAAAGGTTTTTATTTTTGTTGAAAAAATTATTAAAATAAATTTTGTAATTACAAGGATTTTATTACAGAAAAGCAGCTTACATTCGTGAATTTTTAAAAGATGCTATTTGTAAAGTTGCTGGAATTATTGCTTGTCATCCCTTGGATGTCATTGCTATCAGGATGATGGCACAATTTGTTGGGGGCGAAGATAAATACAAGTATGTTGATAAATCTAATTATAAGGAGCGTAAAATTTTTTTTTCAAATTCACAAGATACAAAGTCAATTCTTAATTATTGATATTTTTAAAGATGTAAGCTCATCCTGATGTTACACTCATCAAGAACTTTCATTTGAGTACCCACATGCATTTTTGATATATTTTTCATATATACATATATATAATATATATATAAATATATAAAATATATGAAAAATTGATGTGGGTACTCAAATGAAAGGTCTCGATGAGTGTAATGTCAGGGTGAGCTTATATCTTTAATTATTATTAATAAAAAATTTCTTCTTTAATTTTTAAATTGATTATTATAATATTTATCAAAAAAATAAAATATTTCAGGAGCGTATTCTCATCAATAATCGAAGTGTACAGAGAAAATGGGCTGATGGGTTACTACTCAGGCCTAGCGCCCCGACTGGTCGCAAACGTATCAACAATCGCCCTGATCAGTTACTCGACGTACCTGATAAACAAATACCTGGTCCACGATCGGGAGTCAATGTCATACGTTTCAGCACTGATGACTCTCCTGTCCACGACAGTTACCTACCCATTTTTAGTGGTGTACAACTGCATGGCTGTCACTAATTCCGGACTAGCAGCAGGTGAGCCTCCACACATGCCAATCTACTCATCCTGGGTGGATTGCTGGAGGCATTTATCAATGACCAACCAATTGAAACGCGGAAGCAGTATGTTGTGGCGTTATTACACCGGTCCGACCGCTATTATCAATGGAAAATTAGTAATGCTCAACAAAACGCACTACTATACATTGGATTAAGGAAAAATCACTCAATTAATTAAAAAAAAAAAAAAAATTATCCTTAATCTTGTTAATTAATTAATTACTGAAGTGATTATTAACTTCTTACTCATTAGAAAAAAAGTTTTTTGTGTAAAAAAAATTAAAAAATTCTTGACAAGAATTAAATTGCTGAAAAAAAAAATTTTTTCGGTTTCTAAATTTAGTGATTTATTTTATAACAAAAATTAATCTTACTGATTATTTAAAAATTATATTAACAATTTAATTATTGTTCTACTTGAGGATGTAGTTAGAGGGGTAAGACATAATCCGGGGAAATTCGTCCTTAACTTCCTCATGAATGCGGTCAAGATGTGTAGGAACTGGTCTGAGCTGTCGAATTTGGTTAGAAACGTTCTTCATTATTTCTTCAGGTACGTTTTCGTCTGGGAAGATGTGCAGACGCTCCATAGTGTGACGACGTTGAAGATTGCCTCTCAAGGCATGGTATACGGCTTTTTTGAAGATCATGGTTTTGTTCTTCTTGTGTAATTCCCACGCAAGGGTCCAGGTATCTCCACTGTGGAAAGTTGTATGGTGGAAGTAGACTCGTTTTTTCCACTCGTCACCTCTCAGGGCGATGTCCTTGCTGTTTATTACTACGACGTGATCTCCAACCAGTGCTGAAATTAATTTTTTATTTTTATTGATACTTCATAATAAATTGTCAGCTGACAATTTGTAGAATTTTTTTTTTAATAAATTATAAAAATTTTTTTGACATTAAATTTTGCTGTCATTTTAAAATTGTTTTAATTTTTTTAACAAATAAACTATAGCAAAAAAAATTATTTAAAAAATGAATTTGTAGAAATTTTAATAAATTAAAAATGCAATTTTTTTTAAATAATTTTTTTTGTTAAAGAAAATTAAAAAATTGTCATAATTTAATTTTATAATTTTTTAATTTTTAATTATTATAATTTTTTAATTTTTAAATTCATAAATTTTTTTTTTTTTTTTTTTTTCAATTTTAAGACAATTTTTTAAAAATACTTTCTTTTAATAAATCTTATTATTTTTTTAAGATACTTACAATCAGCAGACACTTGACAATTTTTTTATTTTTATTAAAAAAATAAACTAGATAAAAAAAACTTACTCATTGGTGCGTAAATTGGTTTAGCTTTTCCCTGAAGAAACGGTACCAAGTAAACAGCACTTTTGTAAGGATCTTGCCATTTAGCATCATAGATATGCCAAATTCTTGACATTGAACCCCATTGCTAGATCAATAATATTTTAATTAATTTTACCAGGTTATTTCTATTAATAAAAGAAGAAATAAATACCTGTGCTCTCCTTATTAATGACATAATTATTAATTATAAATTTTCTTATTTTTTATTGAACCCACTAGGTTATATTGACTCACATGGAGCTTGTAAAAAATATTAATACCGGTTTGATTGGTGAAACTCAACACAGATGGCAGCACGAAGCAATTCCAGTTTTTGAAAACTTGAAACTGTCAAAAAAAATTAGTATTAATAAAAAGTGTTTTTTTTTTTTTTTTTTTATGACACTAGACTTAACACGCTCGCTTCCCTCGCCTTCATTCTTTTAAAAATCCCACCACTCAAAAATCTCAGTCGACAAATCAACAACCGAATAAAATAGTCACAGAAGTGACGTAAAACGATACGACATCCGGCCATCAACTTTTTAGAAGAGGATTAAAGTCAGCTGTTACTTGATTAATTTTTAATTTTATTTAACTATTAAATTAATTAAATGATTAAATATAATTATTAAATAATTAAAAATAATATAATTGGAATTTTTAAATTTTAAAAAATAAAAAATGCAATTTTTTAAAGATAATTTTTTGGAAGAAATTTTTTTTTAAATAAAATAAAAAAATTGTCAAGTGACAGCTAACTTGAATATCATGATAAATAAATTCCGAAGATATCCGAAGTGATTTCAGAAAATCCGAATATATCCGAACACGAGTTATATGTTTCAGTAAATCGGAATATAAATACTTATTTTTCCGATATAAAATAAAAAATTATAATTATTATGTACTTTAAAAAATAATTATGTTAATAAACATTATTAAAAAGCACTATTGCTTTAAATTAAAAAAATCAGCATTAATTATTTAATAATTGATCAAATAATTGGAGTTATTGTCTCAACTGGAGAAATGTCAAACTCGAAATTAAATGACATCAATAATAAACACTTATAAAAAAATCAATGTCTTATCGATGATAAATAGTTTCATTTTTAATAATTTATCTTCACAGCTATAATGTTAATAAAATAAAAAAAATGACATTTAAATAATAAACAAAAATAATTAGTACTCAATAAAATGTAAGTAGACTATTTATAGGTTATATTGATATATATTTTGAAAGGTTTAATTTTATGTAGCAAATACCATCTTATTATTATTTATTTCATTGAATGTATGAATTGCATAATTGTAGTAATCATCAACATTTTTCGAGTTATCAATTTTATAAGCTATTGATTTATTGTTACTGATTTTTTATTATTTTATTATTTTTTTATTTATAGACTCTAATGACTAGTATACATAGAAAGGTAACCTTTATTATATCTTTATTTTATTATTTATATTATTATTTTTATTTTAGGTAAATAATTATTTCATTTCATTCAATCAGTATTAATAATAAAAATAATAAATTTAGATGTATGATTACAAGGGCGATGATAAAAATAAATTAATAGAAGAAATGGATTATGAGTACATGCCATTTCAAAAAGAACGTGACATTCACAACCGATGTTGCGGTGGTAAATTTTGGTGTATCAAGGTATTAATAATTATTTATTTATTTATTTATTATTATTTAATTATACACGGAAAAAAAAAAAAGATGATACTGGATATCATGCCAGATTATACTCAGTGATATCTGGAGTAAAAACAAATTTCAGATTGTAGCTTAAAAAAAATCCAGATTATAATGTGTAATATCTGGATTATACTCATTGTAATCTGGACTATACTCACTATAATCTGGATTATACTCATTATAATCTGGATTATACTAGCTACTATCTAAAATTTTTTTTTTTTTTCATTCAGTATAATCTGGGATGATTGCATTTTTAATTTTAAAAATTTTCTACATGTCAATTTTTATTTGCCACAATTTATTTGTCAAAAAAATTCTTAAACTTTTATTTTCATTAAATGATATTATGTGATTTAAAAAATTTTTAATTGATACAGGATATTTGTGGAATTATTTGCGCTATTCTAACATGGCTGTTAATTATTTATGCGGAATTTGTTGTTATGGCAGTTATATTAATCCCTACTATAAATACAGTATATTCGAGTTTGAATATGGCAATATTTCAAACTCTGGCATTTTTAGCTTTCGCTTCGCATCTTAGGACTATGTTTACTGATCCTGTAAGTAGAATTTTATATGTTCAATGCATTTTTTTATTTATTTATAATTCACAAGTCACAGCAGTTATATATTTATAAACATGATAAAATTTTAGGGCGCTGTACCAAAAGGTAACGCTACCAAGGAAATGTTACAACAAATGGGATTTAGAAATGGTCAAGTAATATTCAAATGTCCAAGATGTTGTTCTATAAAACCTGATCGTGCTCACCATTGTTCTGTTTGTCAAAGGTGAAAGTTAATTCATTATTATTATTATTATTATTATTATTATTATTATTATTATTATTATTATTTCCCTTTTTTAAGTATAATAATTATAATAACAATAATATCAAAAATTTTAATTTCAAAATATTTTACATTAAATTTTATTTTTATAAAAATTATAAATAATAAATGCAACAATTAAATAAAATCACTAATTAATTAAAAATATTTAATTGCAACAGATGCATAAGAAAAATGGATCATCACTGTCCATGGGTGAATAATTGTGTCGGTGAAAATAATCAAAAATATTTCGTCCTATTCACTGTAAGTCTCAGATTAAAATATTTATCAATAATGATGATAATAATAATTATTATTAAATAAAATAATTATTTTATAGTTTTACATTGCCGGTATATCACTGCAATCACTATTTTTATGCATACAACAATTTACAATGTGCGTCCGGCAAGAATGGCGTGACTGTACGACATTCAGTCCACCAGCAACAGTTGTATTACTATTATTTTTAACATTTGAAGCTCTACTTTTTGCTATTTTTACGGTTGTTATGTTAGGAACTCAACTACAAGCTATATGGAATGACGAAACGGTAATTATATTTATAATTACTTCCATTTAAGTAATTACCTCTTAATTAATAATTTATAATTATATTAAAAGGGCATTGAACAATTAAAAAAAGAAGAAGCTAGGTGGGTACGGAATAGTAGATGGAAATCTCTTCAGGCTGTATTTGGACGATTTTCTATTGCATGGTTTTCACCTTTCACATCACCACCTAACGCCAAAACTAAACTCGATTCTTATTTATATTCCGTATAATTTATAAATTATATACATCACTTATCATCAAAGACTTTACTTTTCATCTTAAGTAATTGTAATTATTTTTTTTTTAATATTTTCAAATTGTACATATAAAAAAAAATCAAGCGAAGAATATAAATCGGAATTGTCAGTCTTGTTTAAACTTTTGTTTACATCAAGCTAATTTTAATAATTCAGGGAGCGAGACATTTTTTTAACGAGTCCTGTTAATTTTTATATTTATAAATTTTATCGTAATTAATTTAAATCAGGAGCAGCCTACTCAGGAGAAAGAGAAAAGAAGAGAAAAAAACTTCTAGTTAGATTTTAAAATAATTTATTTAATTTATAAATTTATAATTTTTAAGGGCTCGTTATACATTAAATTAAAATACAATTTTATTATTTTTTTTTTTTTTTTTTTTTTTTTATACTAAGTCCAGAATGGAGAACATACACTAAGACTTAAAGTGTACCTTTTAATAAATAAAATTCAATTACAAATTATATGTGCCTCAGGTTTTTAAAAATAATTATTCAATTTATACGTAAAAACACTCATTGTAAGAATTATTGTATAGTTAGTTTTATGATTGACCAGATTAGATTGAAATTGTTATTTTTTCTTAAATAATTTTTATAAATTTTTCATTCAACTAGATTTTTTATTTAGCTAGTTTTTATTCAATTTTTTTTATTATTTACACTTAGAGTGTTAATTGAATTAGATAAAAAAAAAAAAAAAAAATAATTATGATGACATTCCGCAAATATCTTCTTCCGTTTTTTTCGTTTAAGAAAAAAATACTTAAGAGGTAATTGAACAAGGTTAAAAATAATAGTATATTACACCCCTTGGGAAGGAAAATAAGAAAAGCCTCAGATCACATGTAATTGTTGGCCGAGGCGAAGCCGAGGTCGACAAACATGTGATCTGAGGTTTTCTTTTTTACTTTCCAAGGGCTGTATACTATTTTTTTGTCCGACGAAGGCGGAAAGCGGCAACTTTGTTTAGCGTAGCGGGACGAAAGTTGCCACTTTCCGCCCGGAGGGCAAAAAAATAAATTAAGTGTCCATTATCTATTAATTTTAAGAATAAGAATAATACAATTGGTGTTTGAAAATTTGGTAAATATTTACAAGTGGTTACATATTTACAATTGTTTGTTTTTTTGGGTATTTAAAAAAAAAAAAAAAAACTATATCAAAAACATTAAAAAAAGATAGAATAAAAATTTTATTTAAAAACATGAGAGCCAAAAATGTTTCCAACTTTTGAAGGTCAGACGTCAATTGTAAATATTTACCAAAAATTTTATTATTATTATTATTATTTTCAAAACATTGGCATTTTTTTATTTTAAACAAATCATAATAATAATAATAATAATGATAATAATAATAATAATAATAATAATAATAATAATAATAATAATAATAATAATAATAATAATAATAATAATAATAATAATAATAATAATAATAATAATAATAATAATAATAATAATAATAATAATAATAATAATAATAATAATAATAATAATAATAATAATAATAATAATAATAATAATAATAATAATAATAATAATAATAATAATAATAATAATAATAATAAAATATACTGTGACAATTTGTGCAATTTAATGCAAAGCATTACATGTCTAAAAAACGAATTTTCTTTAAAAAAAAAAATAAATATATATATATATATATATATTACACTAAATGTCAAATTATTTATGACAAGTAATTATTTATTAAACGATTATGTATTTAATAAAACAAGGTGTACCTATTTATAAAGACATTTTTATTGTTAATAAGATAGTTTTTGATAAAACCATATTTATTGAAATTTATTCTGAAGAAAAGAAGAAAATAGATAAGTGTATCAAGATTAATGATACAGCCGGATACAAAATCTAAAATTGAATTTTCTCACGGTAGAATTAAAAAAACAAATACAAACTGACTTATTAAACTGATTATTAATCAAGTGATAAATTAAAAAATATTTCAGGCATAATAATCTAGAGTTTTGATTTTGAATAAAAGCAAAAAAAAAAAAAAGAAAAATGAAATGAATGAAGAAAAAAATCGATATCAGGGGAGAGTGTGTTCCTATTTCAGATCTATGCACTTTCATCGCGTTCCGTTTGAATTTCTTATGCCGTGTTGGAGATCAAGTGGTGGCAAGCTTTTTCATATCAAATGTCGAATTACTTGGTCACTTCTATACAACGACATACAAGGTCATTCGAGCGAGTGTTTCATTTTTTTTATTTTTATTTAATCATTAATATCTATCTGTACATTTATAAGCTGTTATTTTGTGTTGTAGATGCTTTGGTAAGCTGAATCGCTTCAGCAGAAACTGGACAACAGCCGAGTGAATACATGCCTAAGAAGTATCTGAATAAGTAGTCGACTTTCACTTTTATTATAATAATAATAATAATAATAAAAGAGCACCAACTCATACTCACACTTATAATCAGTAAGAATCATTGGTAGATAGAGTTGCTGTTAATCCTATAGTATCACTAAAACTATATCACCACAAGTTGTTTTATCACTACTTTTTATTTCCGTAATTCCGCAACTTATTTTTAATAATTATTGGACTGAAACAATTTATATCAGATTCTTGATCTTGTCGAGTTCACTTACTTCAAATTATTTATCTGACATTATTCTTCTACCAGATAAATACATAGATAAAGACATTTAACGTCGAGGATTGAAATATGAAGTCGGTAAGTACTATTGCAAATAATATGATTGTTAATGTTCATTAATATACTTCAATTGTGGATAATTTTGCAAAAATTTTTCTTCCCAAAGAAATTTTTATATTACATATTTTTTAGTTAGACATTCTCATGGATTTCTCTTGGAATTTATTACCAATATCTATTTCTTCTTTATTTAAGAAGCTATATGTCAAATTATTTATGCTAATTTTTTTCGGTGTTCTACCGGTCTACTTCTTGTGTATTTATATTCATGAGTTTTATCAAGATTAACTGTTATATTTTATTTTATTGAGACAATATATTTATTATTTTCATTTTAATTACATTGTTTTTATTTCTTCTTTGTTTTGAGGAACTTTTAGTGATTTTTATTGAATTACATACACAGAAAAAAAAAATTTCTTGAATCAAGAAAATTATAAGGAAGGCTGAAGTTATTTTGGAGCAAGAAGAAAATTTATTGGCTTAAAAAATGTTTTCTTCTTTGAAATTTTAAAAGAAGAAAATGTAAAAATTTTTTATTTTCTAAAAATTACATTTTTTTTTTTTTACCTAAAATTAAAATTTAATAATATTGCAAAAATAAAAAAACATCTATCAATTTTTTAATAAATTAATTATAAAAAAATTCTACATTTAGAAATTAAAAATAATTACAAGTGCAAATTATTAAAAAATCATTTTTTTTGTAATAAAATTTTTAAAGAATGTCAAAAAAAAATTTTTTAATTTTATATTTTTAAAAATATCTAAAAATTTAATTTTTTTCTTAAGAATTAATTAAAACTAGCAACCTTGCATTTAAAAAAAAAATTAACACAGATATTATTTAAAATTTTTATGTAATTCTGAAATTAACTGACATTTAATCACTTTTATAATTTTTTTAAACAAGAAATAATAAAATTATATAGAAATATTAAAATTAATAAATGTAATTTTTTAAAATAATTTATTTGTTAAATAAAATTAAATAGTGTCTGCTGAATTAAGAATTATGATTTTTATTAAAAAAAAAAAAATTTTTTTTTAATATTATTAATAAATTTTTTTAATAAAAAATTAATATATTAAATTGTTCAATTTAAAAAATTCTAAAGTGGAGAAATCTTAATTTAGACATAATTTTTTTTTTTTCACCGTAAAAAATTACATTATAAATTCCATCGAGCAATTTTCTAAAAAAAAAACCCATAATTTTTCCAGTTTATAATTCTTCTTCTCCTCATAATCGGACTCATCGATGCGTACGACCCAAATGACAAAGATCTAAAAACAATTCTGCTACCGGATGGCGAATTCGAGGCTTTTTATCTGAAAGGCCCGCAAAGTGAAGAAGAAAACGCGGCCCGACCGTCTCACTTACACGGATCTTTCCACGCATATCGTCACCCGGCGCTTGTAAATGCCCCAAACAGCGCAGCTTATGGATTTCGCTTTGACGGCAAGCGACGATTTAATTACGACTAAAGACCATTACTCATAATAACAAATAGAGTTAACTACAAGGCTAGAAAGATTTTGCCGGATGGATGCCTCTGAGAAAGATTAATCACGTTGGAAAATCTAGCAGTCATATCAAGAATAATAACAGCAGTAAGATGTACCAAGCTTGTAGCAATTCACCTTTATTTTTTTGTTTGTTCCATATAATCAAACAGTATGGGCGTTCTCAACTTCACCATTAACTATCCTATCTCAGAAGAGAAGACTACTACATATATATAAGTAGTTTTCATGTTGAATTTATAAACGTATCATTAATCGAGACCTAAACATCTATCTTGATCGATTCCTGTTTTCATCCAACTCAGCAAAACCGTCCTGTGGTTTTAACTCTACTTTTTTTTTACATTTTTTTAAGCCGTTGGTTATTATTTTATTGGGATTAGTATAAATATTCATTTTTTATGCGGTTTCTAAATTTCTATTGGAAAATAAATTTAATTTATATTTATAGTGTAATAATATATCACAATAAAATTTTTAATTTTTTGATTTGTCTTCAATAATTTAGATCTAAAAAATTATTTATAAAAAATTGCATTAATAATTTTTTAAAGGTTCTAAAAATAGAATTTTTTAATAAATTTTTTCTACTGTAATTTATTAATTGAAAAATGATCAAATTTTTAAAAATTTCAGCAATATAAAAAAATTGTTTTAAAGAAGAAATAAATGACTAAATTTTAGGATGTAAAATTTAATAATAATCTTACTTACAATTTAAAGTAATTAATTCTGATAAAATTTGATTAACGTATCACAAGTTATAAATTAACTGAAGACAAGTGTTGATTTTATTTATAAGTAAATTTTTAAACTAATCAGCAGACTAGATTTATAAATATATTAGTAACATAAATAGCGACAAGGTGCGCATTAAATATTAATAAAGAGGACAAATTATAACTATTAAAAAAAATAATAAATATTTTTACCCAAAAATAGAAAAGGAAACTTAAGTTATGCATTACACATAGAATATATTAAATATGGTGCAAAGTATAGATAAGCTTCATCGAGAAAATTTGCTAACCGGGAGTAGAATGTAAATTGCAGATGTGCGTGAGAGTAAATTAGTCCACCTCTTGACACATATAATTAAATGATAGAACGCTTATAGATTGGGATTTCTCCGCGGAAAAGAATTTTTATTTCCGACATTAAAATAAAATGTTTAAGACTTGATAACTTAATACACCTATTTGTATCTATATCCGTCATCTTAAACTATTTCAGTTAATCAAAAGCATTTAATTGCTTTTGTTAGTATATATATGTAATTAAAAAAAGATAAATTCTTAATCTTAAAATATATAAATAAAAATAAAAACGAAGAAAGTAGTCAGCTAAAGAATTTTCTTCAAGTTGACTCACGAAGCCAGTTGTAATAAAGATAAAATATTGGAAATTTAAGATGGTCAAGTGCATTAAAGTTTAAGAATAAGAAAAACCGGTGTCCTTCAATGGCTTTAATTACTAATCCCTCTTGATTTAGTTAGCAAGTGAAGTTTATTTATAGAAAGCAGTGTCGAAGTATCAATCAAGGAATGCACGCGAGTTTCTATAATTACAACTTTTTCGTATGTACATACTGTACTAACTGAAGTAAAAACTTATTGCTGTCCTTATTTGCTTCAAGTAACAATAAATTAATAAAATAAATAAATTACATGTTTATTGTAATTTATATTAAATATTCTGGATAAAAATGTACTGTACTTTCTTTAATATTGATGTTTTTAAAAATATAAGCTCATCCCGATGTTACACTCATTAAGAGCTTTCATTTGAGTACCGACATGCAATTTTGATATATTTTTCATATATACATATATATAAAATATATAAATATATAAAATATATGAAAAATTTATGTGGGTACTCAAATGAAAGGTCTTAATGAGTATAACATCGGAATGAGCTTATATCTTTAAAAATGTCAATATTTCACTAGATACAAGGTCATTTCTTAAATATTGACATTTTTAAAAATATAAGCTCATCCCGATGTTACACTCATCAAGACCTTTCATTTGAGTACCCACATGCATTTTTATATATTTTTCATATATACATATACATAATATATATAAATATATAAAATATATGAAAAATTGATGCGGGTACTCAAATGAAAGCTCTTGACGAGTGTAACATCAGGATGAGCTTATATTTTTTGTTTAAATCTTTTCTTCTTATTATAAATTAATTTCTAATTAAAAAAAGGTTATAAAATTGTAAGAACTTTTTCAATAATTTATATCTTCTTTAAAACAATAAAAATTTTTTATCAATAATAAAACAAAATTATTCTTTTTAAAACCTTTCTTCACTACATTATAAGTTAATTTTTAACAATAATAATTTAATTAATTTTATAAAAATAATCAAATTCAAAATCCTTAAATCTAGTATTTTTAAAAATAATTTACGATATTTTTTTTAAACCAATAAAAATTTATTAGCATGAACTAAAATGTTTTTGTTGATATTTTCTTCACATAAATATCGAAGACTAAAGAAGCGATAAATTTTTAATTTATTCTATCCATCCTGTAATTAATATTACATATACCTTTTATGATAGCGAAGATGCCACAGATTTTCTGTAGCGAAACGTATTAAAAATTACTCAAATAAAAGAACAATCTAAACCGAGATCGGTTGGCCTATAAAATCATTCACTAACATGTGAAGAATATAAATGCAGGAGAACAAAATATCCATCAAACAAAATTTATTCATCATAAACGTCAACTGGCTATTCAGAATCACCGGTTCATCTTAAACAATAATTAAAAAAAAAAATTTCAAGCATTTCAAGCATCGATAGAGTCTGATTGGTGATTCGTAGCGAGTAGGCATATGTAAGGGGAAGTAGGGATATTACCATAAATGTATTAGAATGAGAAAATACATGATACTAGGTGGAAGATATATAGTACAAGTGATAAGTGTACTACATATACTTATACCGCGTATTTACACACACAAGACAAGTTTGCGGGTAAATGAGGAAAGCCTTTAAAAGACTTGAGGACATGATGTTACCCGACAGTTGTTACTCGTCACTCGGTACTCGGTACTTCGAGGCTTTGTGGAGCTAGTGTGACTTGTTGTCAGTGTGTGCAAGTACTACCAGTGATTTAGTACTTACTCTTTATATCTGGAGTCCATGTGATATCATGAGAATTATATGTCTGATAACGGTGAGTGGATATTGTTTCACTGATCAGATTTAATTCTTCATAATCAAATTGATTATTAGAACGTGATTAACTATAGAGTGTTTGGTTATTAATATTATTATTATCTTCTTCATTACTGGATATTAATTGTGTGTTGTGGGTGCTTTTTATTTCATTTCTTCTTTGTGATACTAATACAAGTGATATTTATCAAAGTGCTCTCTGAAATGATTCTACTATTTTATTTTTGTGTAAATTATTATTTATTTTTTTGTTTTTATAAATAAATAAAATTTTTTAAATATTTTTATGAATTATTTTTATATTAATATTTCTTCTTTAGGTTGGTTCAATTTTTCTTTCGATTACAATTGCTGAGGGTGAAATACCAACAGGGTAAACAATTTATAATAATAATAATTATTATTATTCCTTCCTTGTTTAAAAATATTGATTTAAAAAAAATTAAAAATGATAAAATTTTATTTTTTTTTTTAATAATTTTAATTTTCTCATTTGTATTTAGAATTTTTTTTTCAATCAATATTTCTAATTAAGATTATTATTATTATTATTATTATTATTATTATTATTATTATTATTATTAAATTAAAATTTTTGATATTTATTAAATTTTTTTCAATTTTATGTCTGAAAAATTTTGATACCATATCAAATTATAATACTTCCTGTTTAATTATTAATTTAATGTATTTAAATGATTTTTTTATTTTAAAAATTTCAATTATTGCCACCAAATTCTTAAAATAATAATAATAATTAATATTAATGTCAAATTAATAAGTTAAAATTAATATTTAATAAGTTAATTAATTAAAATGAATGTTAAATTAATTATATAAAATTAATATTAAATTAATTAATTAAAATTACTATCAACAAAGAAAAACTAAAAAATCCTCAAACTTTTCCAGCAACAACGTTCAGCGAAGCCCCCGCGCCTTGCTCCTAAAACCAGTAATAAAAGAAGTCGAAGATGACGGTCCATTCGACTTCCTCGCAAATTGGATCTCCCGGATGATAAACCCTCCAAAAAAGCCGAAACTGCCAATGCTGGGCCCGATTCACGTTCCAGGAATCAACGACGAAGTTTACCTGGACAACCCAATGCCATCGCGAGCTCCAAGCCGCGTGGTGATCCGGATGATGCCTGATAGCCTAAAAACCCAATCATTCCCAGGAATGTCGCTCCAATCTAATTCCTTCCCTCCCTTTTTTCCTATTTCTTCCACGCGGATTCCAATGATGTCCACAAACTTCCACCCAATGCTATCAACCGCTTCATCATGGCGCTATCCCCAATTTCCCCCTCAAAACCGACCGGAAGAATTTTTCGGGAATAATTTCAACGGTCCCCAAAATTACTACAAAGATTTTTCTCCTCAGCCGTATCAGAAGCCGCATTTCTCTCCCAATCCCACTCCAAATGAACCGTTCCGTCCTTTAGTTCCTCAATCTTCTTCTTCTTCTTCTTCTTCTTACTCTAGCTTCAATAATAATAACAATAATATTAATTACAAAAATCATAACTCAATTTCCGGTAATAATTTTAATTACGGATCAAATTATCGTCCGCCGTATTCAACTCAAGATAATTCCCAGTACAATTATAATTCTAATGGTCAATTTGCAAATGGTAATATTTCTTCCGGCAATTCTTACAAATTAAACAATAATGAAGATGAATTTACGGAAGAAATAAAAGAAACTCTTGAAACAGTAGATTTCAGTAAAGTTTCTTCAACAAAGCGCCCCAAAATAACGACAATTAAATCATCAGCTTCTCTATCGTCTTCAGTGTCGGTAAGTGAGAACGAAATCTACCGAGCTGATCGGATGATCCCGACAAACCCAAGTTACAAGGACACAAGATATTGGCGACCATTGAAGACAACTGCCGCCAATACACTAAAATCTTCTGCTTCGGTAAGAGCTACTACGTACAGACCGACTTTGTCTCCGATTACAACGACTCCCAGCAGCACAAATCGGTACAGTGCTCGGGATATTCAAGAAATTCCTCCGCCTAATTTGAAAGACTGGAGTGATGTCAGTAGTGTTCAGGAAAATTCTTCTGAAGTTATTTACTTCAATAATAATGAAAATAATCGGGATGATAATGATAGTGAGAGCGACAAAGAATGGATTGTCACGGAAAAAAGCTCGGATTCGAGGATGGACAACTTGAAGATTAATGAGAAAGATGAGGACGGAATCACCACCAAAGATGGAATCACTTTAGGAAGAGGAGAGACTCAGGAACACAATCAAAAATTTAACGCGAGAGTTTTGAGGAAACATAGAATTTTTCCGAGTTCTGATAATAATTCTAGAGACATGGGCAGGGAATGGAAGGTACCCACGACAATGATTACTACTACTACTACTACTACGACGGAGGAGAGGTTTACTAAAAGGTTTAATAATACGGGAGGGAATATTGATAGTGTTATGGAGCTAACTGCGAGTAATAATTGGAGGGATGATATTAAAAAGAACAAGAGAAAATTGGATAAATTGAAGAATAGCAATAGGAGAGTTAGGATTGTTGAAAGTGTCCAGAGTTCTGTTTCTATGACTAGTTCTAAGGACACGTAAGAATTTTATTCGCCATTTTAAGAAGATGATAGTGGAATTAAGACATTTGATCATTTTTTGCATTTTTATGACCAATTATTCGAAAGAAATAATTTTTTTTTTATTTTCAGGGTAAAAATTTGTGTAAAAAAATTTTTTCTACACTTTTTTTATATTAATTCTTTTAAATAAAAGATAAAAAAAAGTGTTAAATATTTTTTAAAACAAATTTTTTACTGTCCGCATTTTTAAAAATTTTTAAATAACAATTTTTTATAATTATAATTTTATTATTTTTATAATTCTCATAACAAAAAATAGTAAAATATTTTTTAAAATAATTTTTTTACTATATCCATTTATAATTTTTAAAATTTTTAAATAAGGATTTTTTTCTAATTTTTTATCATTAGAATTTCATTATTTTCATAACTAATTATTATAAAAAAATTTTTTTTCTTAACCAAAAAAGTGTTAAATAATTATCAAAAATTTTTTACCGTAAACATTTACAATTTTTTAAAATTTCTTCATAAAAAATTTTCTCCCTAATTTTTTATCACAAAAATAAAACCCCAAAAAATAATTAAATGTCAATTAAATTCACTATCACTAAAAACAATTGTTTTGTTGATTATTTATATTGTTAATAATAAATAAATCTTCTGGTAAGAATTTGTAATTAAATAAATTCAATTGAGATTAATTCAGAATTCTTACTAAAAGATTAACGAATAAAGTATTTTATTGTATTAATATATTTTTATCTATTGTTAAACCCAAAATACTCAAAGCTTTATTGAATATAAGTGATATAATATTATTTTAGTATTGAATTACTGTCTAATATTGTTATTGTTATTTGTTTTATTGCTTAACTATAGTGAATTAAAATAAATATTGTTGTCATAAAAATAAAACTCATTTCTTCTTTTCTTATTTGTCTTATTTAAATAATAACAAAATGCAACTTGATATTCCGAGTAATTAGCGTGTAAGTTGATGAATGAAGGGTTGATATCAAATAATTGGCAGGAACTTTCTCTGGAAATGAAAAAAAAAAAAAAAAAATGGGTAAAATCAATAAGAGAAAATATGTGCGACAAACTTTCACATTATCGGGGAAATTAAAAAAAATTGATATTTGAATTAAAGAAATCATGTGTTTCTAATTTATTTAATTGATATCTTTAATATGTAATAGAAAAATCTAAACAAAAAACGGTATAGAAATTTCTTACACACAGAAGTAGGATTTGTTGTGGTATAGTAAGCGGGTAAATTATCAGATACGAGAAAATTACACTTGCACGGCGTATCATAATAACCATTAAATGTACATAATAATATGGATGGATCTTTGTGTTGGTAATTTCTTCTTTATAAATACTGACTTGTCTAATGTCTTATATCTAATACATCTAATAGATAATTATTTCACTCGTGTATTTACATTTACATCGATTGTTACGCATCGATCGCACACGCGAGATTTCATCAACCTTACTATAAACATTTCGCTTTGAGATTTCACTTTTTTATTTTACTTACCTATTAATATAAATATGCAAATTAAACAACTGTAATTGTAATGTTCCATTGTATAATTTCATTAATCTTTGTTCCAGTTATCATTTTTATTAGAATTTTTATTTACAACTGGGTTATGTACTTTTTTTTACAAGAAGAATATTAAAAAAAACCGAAATGGAAATTAATTTCATTTTATTTCATTTTTTTGGACAAAAAAATTGCCAAAGTAAAATTTATTATAAATTATCTTAAATTTAATTTAAAAAAAATATATAAATATGTAAATTGAAGCTTAATTTCTCGGATTTCAGATGCATTTTACAGAAAATAATAATAAAGTTACACAATAAAAAATTTTGCGTCCTTGTGTCAAAAAAATTAGTGTTAAAAATTTTTGTATCAAATATTTAACATTTTTTCTGTTAAATTAACACAAAAAAAGTGTTAAATATTTAACATAAAAATTTTTAACACAAAAATTTTTGACGCAAAATTTTTGCCGAAATTTTGGATTTTTTTTTATTTTAGTTCATTAATTAAATTAAAACTAAAAAATTTTTTTTTAAAATTACATTTACAGTTTTTCAAATTTTCTACGTGTCTAATTTTATTTTTCTATTTTTGATAATAATTTTTTTAAATAAAAAAATTTATAAAAATGTTTGAATCTCGACGCATTCAAAATTTATTTGAAAGAAAAGTATTGAAAGTATGAAATTTAAAAATTTAAAAAATTTTTTAAAGCTGTAATTTTTAGACTAATCGACCGATTGAGCTCATATTTGAACGAGAGCTCGACAAACTAAAAAAATGATTAAATTTTTTAAAATTAGCGCCATAAAGACGGCTGCAATAGTTAGATTTTTAAAAAGTTTGTTTTCATATTTTTACAGGCAATAATTAAAGTAATTAATATGATTAAGCGAAAAATAATGATGGTGCGTTATTCTCGAAGCGATTTGTATCTTTAATATCATTGTTGTGCGTACTGTGATTGTACGAAAACAAAAGTAAATTAATTGTTATAATAGCATTATATATATATATATATATATATATATATATATATATATATATATATATATATATATATATATATATATATATATATATATATATATATAGTTGTTCCGCTGATTAACGAGAGGATCAACAGTTTCACTGAATAGTTTGTAGATATGATTCGCCTCGATAATCATCCTCACTTTATATATATATATATATATATATATATATATATATATATATATATATATATATATATATATATAAAAGCCGACGCGATGCCAAGGCTAACGCAGTTTACTATTTTTATTGCCAGAGTGGTTCATCTTTCAGTGCTTTATTGTTCTGTTAGTGTTCACGGCAGAAATGAAGAAAGAACATTTGGTAAGATTTTAATTTTTAATTAAGATTTCGGTGATTAAAACGTCGGGTTAAATAGAAACTTTGCGCACTTATCAAGGATCGATGACCGTACAATAATTTAATAAGTTTGTTCAATTATCCTGGACAGGAGCTTCAGGATTAAGGAGTTTTTATATTCAAAGACACGTCAGTGCCCAGCGTTAAGTACTAACGCGTGTATAATACACAGTAAAAAATTTTGCGTCAAAAAATTTTGTGATAGAAATATTTTTGTTAAATATTTAACACTTTTTTGTGTTAATTTAACAAAATAAATGTTAAATTTACTCATAAAAGTGTTAAATATTTAACACAAAATTTTTTACTGTGTTAGACTTTCATTGATTAATCTTTAAGACGAGCTATTTTTAAAAATTACAGTCTTAAAAAATAAAAAACACACGCTTTGACGGTCAATCGAACTATAAAGTACAAAATAAATAATTTTTTCACTGAAAAAAAAATTTCTTGAACCAAAAAAATTATAGTTATTTTGGAGCAAGAAGAAATTTTCTTAGCTTAAAAAAATTTAACTTCATTCAAGAAATTTTGAGTCTTCCTTAAAATTTCCTTAATTTAAGAAAATTTACGCTTAACTCAAGATTTTTTTTCTTTCTGTGTTTAAAAAATTTAAAACACGCTTCGATAAAAAATTTAAAAATCTAATAAAAAGAAAATTATTTTTAATGAGTATTTAAAAAGAATTGTGATTAAAAAAAAATTTATTTTTGCGTAAAAAAACTTCGGGTGCTTGATGTAAATTATTGTGAGTAATTTATTGACAAATATTGAGTAAAAAATCATTATTAAAATATTTAAAAAAGCGCCCGCGCTTTTTTACAATATAAATTAATTTTTTTGTTAATCATTCTTATTTAAAATTATTTTTTACTTTTTAGTTTGATTTTTTATCAAAACCTGTTTTTTTCTTTCTTCAAACTATTGTTTTATTTAAAGAAGAAATGTCTTGATGTTTAAATAAAAAATCATACATAAATGTAAATTGTTTGAGTTGAAAAATATTAATTTGTTAATTTTTTTTGCAGTGGTTATTGGCTTTAATTATAACAATGTTAATATTATACCACCCAACAGACGCGTAAGTTTTTTTTTTTTATTACATTAATTAAAATTTTTTTGAATAATTTATTTTTTTACTTTCAGGAAGAAAAAAGTTGTGATTCATGTACCTTATCGTATAAAAAAAATAAAACACACTCACACCGTCTACAAAGTTATTCCACACAGTATTGATCACGGAAAATCTGATGTCGCCGTTGATGACAAAGAAGAATTCGATCATTTTAAAAAATAACACTTACGAATTAAATATAAAATTATTATCAATACCCGCCGTAAATATTAGCACCAAAGATTCAAAGAAGAAACTTATTATGTACAAAATAGCAGTCAATATTTCTTAATTGTTTTATTTTAGTTGTAGGTTTACAAAAACATGCAATGCGTAGTTAGAGAACAGAATAAAGATCTCTTTATATTTATTTTTAATCAAAAAAATTTTCCTTTTGGTTTTTTTTTTATTGTAAAAATTGTAAAAGTCTGAATAAACTTTTTTACTGTTATGAATATTTGTTTAAAAGGTGAAGAAAAATTTTATGTAATAAAAAAAAGTATTATTAGTAATTTTAATTGTTGTACGAACCAAAAATAAAGTTAATTAAAAATGTTATAAAATAAAAAATTATATTTTCCTTGTTGAAGCCGCCTGAGTTTTAAAAGAAAAAATAATTCAACATTTACACGCTAATTGGCACTTTTTAACAATAGAAAGTTTAAAGGTTTGATATATAGACAATCCGAGAAATTTTTTTTTAAGAGAAAGATTAAAATTAATGACTGTTTATTTAGTATGGTCAAATAAGCAGAATTGCTATTTTTTAAATGAATTTTTCTATTTTATTTAGCTTCAAATTTTATTTTTCAGTTCTTAATTATTAGCAAGTCTGGAATTCTAAATTATTAGCTTCTAAAAAATTTTTTAACTGAAGAAAATCATTTTAAGGCAATCAAATTATTATAAAAAAAATTCCATCTCTGAAAATTCAAAAAAAATTTGATTAAATCAATAATAAATTCTTCTCAAAAATTTCTTAACTTAATTCGCGCAGTAAAAAATTTTGCGTTAAATATTTAACACTTTTATGGGTAAATTTAATACTTTTTCATGTTAGTTCTCTTAAATCAACACAAAAAGGGTTAAATATTCAGCAAAAAATTTTTTACCGTACGCATTTATAATTTTTTTAATTTAAATTTCTTCATGAAAAATTTTTTTTACTAATATTTAATAAAAATTTTTTTTTTTAATAATATTTTATGAAAAAAATTTTTTTTTCATTTGCAATAATAATCTCGGCATTCTAATTTACAACAAACATTAAAAATTAAAAAGTGAAGCCGTACGGAGAAATGAAGGATCACCTTATTACCTTGATGTCATGGATGTTTGTTTTATTTATCTTGAGCCGTTTTACTCTAATTGCTTTGTTGCACTTGGGACAAAAAATAAAAAGTGTCTCAAAGAAAATCGCTAACATTACGGTGGTCAATCGCGAAAGCGACAGCCCATAAAACTGTATCGGGACATTAATTAAATAATATAAATATCCCATCTAGACCCACTAAATCTGCGCAGTTATATTTTTACAGTGACATTGAACAGACCAATTTTTTATTTTGTCTTCTTTATTGAAATGGTAAATTATTGTCATTAAATTGTTATTTGCGTTAACAGAAGGATTTGTTTATATTTAATAAGTTTTAGTAATTGTTTATAATATTTATTAAAATTTAATTAATTAAATAATTGTCTTCAAATAAATTAAATTTTATAAATTTATTAATATTTTCAGAAGTCGAGTTTTATTTATTTATTTGTAATAATCAAAATTTTGGACATTGAAGCTGATAGTGAGCAGTAAGTTTTTATTTTTCTATTTTTTCCGTGAAAAAAAATAGTAGAATTCAATTTACAAAATTTCCAGCGTCCATTTAAAAATTTACATCCCAGAATTAATAAAGCGGCATATCCACACAAAAACAGTCTGGGTATATCTTCACACGCCGAAGAGCAAGAAAAAAAATAATTACCCGAAAAAACAAAATTATTTAAATGAAAACTTCAATAGCTGGAGCACTTCTTACGAAGAAAGTTACAATAATCATCAAGACCAAGGTGAGCCTCCCTATTACGACGACTATAGAGAGCCAGAAGACTACTCGGCGAGTCTTGAAGAACCTCCTCCAGTGACTAAATTTGAAACTGGTGTTACGGGATACTCATACCCGCCTCAGTACCATCAAGACACTTACAGCAATGATTTTAATGGCAATGGAGATGATTATGACAATAATAGTGTTGAAAATTCTTCTTATGAACGAGTCGAGTACAATCAAGGGCATCATCACGCAGGGAAGCTACAATCAGGACACTTATACACGGATGATGAGTACGCTAAATTTTATAATAATAAAATTGAACAATCTCCAGTGGAACAAGCTACTGATGCTGCTAATAATAATTTTAAATTTGTGAGGAGTAATTATCTTATTAAATTACTTTCTGATTATTGAATCATATTTAAATTTAATATATATTTTTTATACATTTTTTATCTATATTATTAAGAAAATAAGAAAAATTTTGTCTCCAGAATATTCATCGAATTTTTTTAAATTAAATTTAGTGTCATTGCAAAGGTCTTGACATTTTTAAAGATATAAGCCCACTCCGATATTACACTCATCGAGACCTTTCATTTGAGTACCCACATGAATTTTTCATATATTTATATATATAATATATATATGTATATATGAAAAATATATCAAAATGCATGTGGGTACTCAAATGAAAGCTCTTGACGAGTGTAACACCAGGATGAGCTTATATCTTCAAAAACTTCTATAGTTTTGAAAGCACAGTGCAATTTAACAAAAGTCATTTTTTAATAAAATAAAATTTTATTTATTTATAGTTACTAGTTTATATTAATTTAGTATGTATTTTTATAAAAAAAATCAGGATTTAAAATTAGTAATTTTATAAACCAAATAAAGAAGAAAACTTTATTTTTAATACAAATTTTTATATAATTACCAAATAATTTATTTAATATAATTTAAATTTTAAAAAATTAACTTGATTGAAGATGAAAATTCTTAAATCAATTTATTTGAATCAGAAAAAAATTACATTGTTTAAAAATTATTTAATCAAGTTAATTTTTTTTCTTTTTACTGTATAAATATAAAATATATATTAATATTAATATCCAGAAAATTTATTTTGAAAATCATTATGATTAATTTGATTGTATCCAGCATAGTGATCAAAGCCACCAAGATATCCCTTGTAAGTTTTTAACATTTCTTCTTTGTTTTTATTATCATGACCATTATTTCCATAATTTTTATAACAATCTTCATTATTATTATTATTATTATTATTATTATTATTATTATTATTATTATTATAACTTTCAGCTTGAAAAACTCGATGTGGAGCAAGAATTGGTTTGCCAACAGTGTAACCAAGTACTTTGTACTTCTTATCGTCTTCTTTTTGGTGTATATACTTCGTTATTGTGTGAGTGTGCTTCAGTGTTTTAATATAATAAGGCACATAAATAATCACATGGTCACTAAAAATTAATAAAATTATAATTAAGACAAATTAACATTATAAAAAAAATTAATAACAAACTTACTGTTGAATATCATCTTCAGATGTAGAAAAATTTATCAAAAAACTCACTAAAAAAATTGTTGTCTGTAAAAAAAATTTAAATTATTAATTTGAAGTATATATTTACAAAAAGAAGAATATATACTTACAAAAATTAATTTTTTTAGATATAACATTTTTTAATTAGGTTTAAAATACCGCAAAACTAAATTACAGAAAATCCGAGTGTTAACTGATCGGGTTTGTATATCGAGCACTTGTTATATATTCGAGACAAAATCGAAAGGAAGAAATATTGTCTAAGACAAAACCGTGAAAGGTCTAAAAGTAGCAAAAAAATTAAAAAAACCAATAAAAATTTAACTGCTGAGTATATGACAATTTATTAAAGTCCTTTCACTCCTTAATAATGGTAAAAACAATTTCCAAGTTCAAGATTTTAAATCATTTTTCCTGAAAAATTTTTATGGGCTTAAAAAGAATTGTAATTTTTTTGCAAATAAATCAAGGCAGACAATAGACGTCTCTATTAAAACTGTCCATATATAAATAAATAATTACCGAGTTTAAATGACAAGAATGCATTTACAAACATTGTAAATTGTAATATAATATATGAGAAAGCGAGAAAATGGCGAAGAAACAATTTGGCGCCATTTTTTATGTGAGAAAAATATTTCTTCTTGTAAACTCGATCTCCAATTTATTATTCTATATTATTTTATTGTATGTATATTGGAGTAATTTATTATTTATCCCGGTAATTTATAATTTAACGATTTATATTTCTTTTGGTTAATTTAATAAGCGTAATTAAAATATATTGGCAAGTTTACTTTCATCATCAGGTTTTGCGCTTGACCGAAAGAATAAGGAGCGGAGAAAGGAGTTTGATGCACTCATCTTGAGTATTAACTCTATACTATTATTTACAATGTAATAAGTGTAACGGCTTTAAAAGAAGAAAAAAGAAGAAATGAGTAATTAGGTTTAAGAAAACTATCAGGGAAAATAAATCGAGCTAGGTTATTAAAAGTTAGGTTAATATAGACTCTTTAGATTTATGGATAACATTTAACGCATGAAATATTTTTAAGTTTATTTAAATTATGGATATTCATGCATAAAAAATGGTAATTTTATCGTTTAATTTGTATTATAACAAATTAATAGTAATTAAGACATCTATTACTGTGGTTAAGTAGAAACGATTTTTTTTAAGGGCGTTAGACGTGCCCTCTATTTTTTATGAAACCTAATAATTGAGCAGCATCAATAATAATTTTAAATTTAAATTAAATTAAAGTTTTAATTGATAAAAAGAAAGTATAATTATAATTTTGCCAATTTATAAACTCGAAAAATAATTAATTTCTGTTGATATTAATTAACAGTTAAATTTAATTAAAGAAAAAAAATTTCAAGTGAGCTTAAGTGTTCAAAATGGCCGACGGCTTGATTTTAATGTCCAAATTTAATGGCGCTATTATTGATATAGTGTTAAAGAAGAAATATTCTAGCGGGAAAATTCAAAATGATTTAATGTTTTGCATTTTAAGTGTTATTAAAGTGAAAGATTATTAACCGCGATGCTTGAATATATAAACATTAATATTCCGCTATCATAATAAATATTAAGAAAAAAAATGACGCGGATGGCTGGAATATATTTATAATTATCTGATTTTATCTAAATAAGGAGTAACAACTCTTGTGAAAAAATATTAACCATCAACAATCAACAGTGTGTTGTATGAAGACTATAAAATAATATGTGGTAAGTTGTGAGTGGTAAGTGGTATAATACGAGCGTGAATAAATCTAATACACTAGATACACTAAGATGAAAAGTGGGAGGACCAACGATCCTTCTCCTCTTGAACGATTTATCTTGTATATAAAACAAGTGTCTCACCAGAGTTTGCTTAGTTTAGACACTCCTTGAACTTGTGCTGCGATATTTTACAGTCTAACTTAATCTAATATGAACATAACAAGTTTTCTTCTTTTAAAAAAAATTTTTTGATTTGTTTATGCAAAACACTTTGGAGTTATTAACGTTATCTTCTTATTATCAGTTATTTCTTCTTAGTTGAAACAAAGTTTGCATAAAAATGATTTTAATGGTAAGTTTTTAATTAATTTAAATTCTTCTTTTATTAATTTTTGTGAATTTAATATTGTTTTTATTTCTTCTTTTTAACAGAAATTTTCAATATTTATTCTTCTGGCTTTTACTCCAAAATTTATCTACGGACAGTAAGTAAATCAATAAATAATAAAACTGGCCCTCAAAAAAAAAAGTGAATCAGAATCTGGAGTCAGTTTTGTCCGTACACCCTCAAAATTTTAAGTTAATTGCAAAAAACCATAAAAATCGTGAAAAATAAGCAATTTTGGGAAGAAAAAAAATTGATTTTTATATATTTTGATCCGCTAAATCCAAATTTGAAGTTTATTCAACCATAAACCTTTTAAAGTTTAAATAAATTGCAAAAAAATCGATGAAAATTGTGGGAAAAAGCGAAAAATTGCAATTATTGTCATAAAATAAATTCTATAGCGCTAGATTAATAGATCAAAAATGATTTCTATGTAGTTTGATCCTTTGAATCTAAATATTGAGCCTATTTGGCTTGTATATTTTTAAAAATCTAAGTAAGTAGCAAAAAATCTCAAAAAATTGATGAAAATTACTTTTTAAATCAAAAAAAGTTCTTTATTTATTTAAAATCTTAACAATTTGTAATTAAATATAAATTTAAAGTTTATTTGGCCCGTTAGTTCTCAAAAAAATTAAGTTAATGCGGAAAACTGCACATATAGTCATGAAAAAAATTCAGCGGACCATAATACACAAAAATCTGCTAATTTTTGGCGATTTTTATGGTTTTTTGCAATTTACTCAAAATTTTGAGGGTTTACGGGCAAACCTGGCTTCAGATTTGGATTTAGCGCATCAAAACACCCAAAGACAGTTAAATCCGATCAAAAATACAGACCACTTTTTTTTGGACCGATATTTATAATTTATCTAAATTTTTTTTTATAAAATTTAATAAATTTTACAGAAAAAAAATGGTATTGATAGTCCCACGGCAAGTTAGACGAGAAACAGCAATGATGGCTCCTTGGCGTCAATTTAATCGTCACCCAGAATTACTGGACAACGAAATTTCGGCGTCAATAATCCGGGGTTCGAACCATAACCCGCCAAATCATCTTCAACCTCCGTACCATTTTCTAAATGGGAATCCCCGATTTCGGTTCAACAAAAATCATGCGTTATTGTCTTCTCACGGAAACAAACCGCACCCAAGTGGTCCAGGAGGAGCACTAGGTATTGACGACGACTTTAGCAACAATGGACCAGTTAATCACGTGTTATTACCCCACGGAAAGGGAATTACTCACGCTTTGTCATTTGGCAAGGGTTACGTTCCTCATGACGCGCTAACTGGGAACACTTTTAACGGAGTTTCTTCTCAAGATAACCATCCTTCCCAGTCTGTATCGCAATTACCTGCCATTGCAAATCAAAATAATAATAATCATAATCAAAATAATCAGAACAATTTTGATTTAACTGCAGAAAGAAGATTAGAAGAAATAAAGTCGCTTATTTTTAAAGCGAAACAACTTGGACTGCTTGGCGGTAATGATGATTACAATAACAATGATAAGTCTGTAATCACGCGCGATGTTGAATCTTTTAGCAGTCAAAATAATTACAATAATTATAATGATAAAAAAGGAATAATAATACGCGATACAATTCTTTATGATGATTACAACAAAAAAATTACAGAACTGGCCAAAAATTGGCCCGCGCATGTCTTCAATAATAATAATAAAAATATGGGGATTATTAATGTGGCAGAAATGGCGGCTCAGAATGGTTTTAACCTACCCACACAATTTTTAAGACACGTTAATTTAAATAATGCAGGAATTGGAAACAATAATTTAATGAAACAAAATTCAGGGTACGCTGTTAATGAACATGTTCAAGATATTCCGCAAGATTACAATCGCTACAAGCCTATTGCCAAAATTCGGCCAAATCCTACGGCAGTTGCCACAGCCGCCGCTATTGTCGCTACTGGAGCGCAAGTTGTTCCGCAAGTTCCGCAATATAGCCAACAAAATAGTCATTTTCATCCAGGTTACTTTTCACTTCACTCGCCGGCTATTTTTAATAAGTAGATTTTTTTTTTTTTGAGGAGGAAATTGAATTTTTGAAAATTTTTAGATGCAACTGTCGAAATATTGTTGATGATTTATGAAAATTAAATTTGCCGATATTTGAAAATTTATTTTGTTGAAAAATAATTTTTTAAAAATTAAAAGAACAATTTTTACATGTAGAAAATTTTTAAAATTAGACGTGCAATTTTTTTTTTTTTTAGTTCTAATTTAATTAATTAAAAAAATTATAATTTTTCAAGTTTTTTGCAAATGAAAATTTATTTTCATTTTTTTGTCTTGATTTTTTTAATAAAAAAAAAATTCTAAAAATTTTTAAATGTCGGCTAACTTAATTTTCAATAATAATAAAGTTAGCCGACGTTTTTAATTTTTTAATTAATTTTAATTTATTAAATTAGAACTAAAAAATTTTTTTTAAAAATTGCACTTATAATTTTTCAAGTTTTTTACAAAAAAAAATTTATATTAATTTTTTTGTCTTGATTTTTTTGATAAAAAAAAATTCTAAAAATTTTTTTAAGTCGGCTAAGTTAATTTTCATGATAATTTTGCTATTAATTACCAAAGTTTATGCATTAATGTAATAATATTCTTCAATTATTGTAATTGTAATTTTAGATTACTAAAAAATTAATATTTTTATTAAAAAAAATTTGTGATAATGGTTTAATATGATTAATTTTAAGCAAAGTATTTATAGATTATGTATGAAGAAATAATAAATATACTTTTACCGCTTTTTTTATGATAATAATGAAGTTACTTTGATTGATCGAGGTGAATTAATGACTGTGAAGTTCAATAATGCAACTAGTGAAGATATTTAAGATGCATACACACAGGTAAACGTTACTTTCACTGGGAGCCGATCAACTGTGGAGTGTTTGAAAGTCTAGAAAGTTTTTGCAGCGATTGCTTTTCGTTTACCCCAATCTTCTGTCCTCAGATGAATTATCATTATTATTATTATTTTTTTTTGCAATTGTCGTATCATCAAGGATCATTTCTTCACTGTAACAACGAAGAATTTAAATTATAAGAATTTAAAAATTTCTATTGTAAATTATATCTTCTCGGACAAAAAAAATGTTAATTTTTTTTAATTAAATAATAATATTGAGCGTGAAGTATAAATTATTTTTTTTTTAACGGGAAGAAAACGATTATTTTAAATATTAATCTTTAGAGTTGCATAAAATAACAAAACAATGAAAGTTAAAAATAATAAAAAGATTTTTTTTGCAAAAATAGTAAATTTTTTAATTAATTTCAAAGAAGAAATATTAAATAAATTTTTTTCTTTAAATTAATCATTTTTTCTTAATATTTGACTTAAAAAATGTTATTTTGTATTTGAAAAAAATAATTATGAAGAAAATTATTGACAAAATTAATTATTAAAAAATTTTCATAAAAAATTTCTATTTTTAAAAATTTTTTTTGCATTTAAAAAAAAAAAGAGAATTGAAAAAAAAAATTAAAAAATTTTGATATCACGGAAGTATACAAATATATAAATAAATAAATAAATTTAAATAGAGAAAGTAAATACATATCTTTAGTTGCTCATGACCATGAATGTATGTAATGTTAATCGTCCAGATGCGAATTCAGTAAGTTAAAAGACGCTCTTAGCAATAATCTCCGACCTGATGCGCCGGAGGTCGAGAAATGAGCAAGTGAAGACAATGTTGGTCGGTTTTTGCTGGCCATTGCATTTCCCAGACGAGATTCTCCGCTCCTCACTCAACACACTCATGCACACTCGTCCACATTCACGATCTGAAAGGGAATGGATTATAAAATACCACCTGGGAGTCGGAAGAAATATAATAATAATGGTGGCTTGGCTTTAACCTATAAAGTTTAAAGAAAACTACAGGAAGCAATTGACAGCAAGTTTAAGGATAAAAAGAGAAAGATGCATATGTAAGTAATGTTAATGCTTTTGCGAAGAATACATTCTCTGGGAATTGAGAATTTAATGTTATTATTATTATTATTATTATTATTATTATTATTATTATTATTATTATTATTATTATTATTATTATTATTATTATTATTATTATTATTATTATTATTATTATTATTATTATTATTATTATTATTATTATTATTATTATTATTATTATTATTATTATTATTATTATTATTATTATTATTATTATTATTATTATTATTATTATTATTATTATTATTATTATTATTATTATTACAAGCAACCTTGCACTAGGTGACTGCCGTGACTTATGAACTATGAAAAATTAAAATTTTGCTTTATTAGATAATTAATTTTATTCAATTGCACTGTACTTTCTTGAAGATTTAAGCTCATTCCAATGTTACACTCATCTAGAGCTTTCATTTGAGTACCCACATGCATTTTTCATATATTTTTCATATAAACATATATATAAAATATATAAATATATGAAAAATTGATGTGGGTACTCAAATGAAAGCTCTTGATAAATGTAACATCGGAATGAGCTTATATCTTTAAAAATGTCAATAGTTCACAAAATAAAGGGTAATTTTTTAATTATTATCATTTTTAAAGATTTAAGCTCATCCCGATGTTACACTCATCAAGAGCTTTCATATGAGTACCCACATGCATTTTTGATATATTTTTCATATATACATATATATAATATATATAATGTATATATAAATATATGAAAAATTGATATGGGTACTTAAATGAAAGGTCTTGATGAGTGTAACATCCAGATGAGCTTATATCTTCAATAACAACAACAATAATAATAATAATTATAATTATAATGCACTCGTTTTTTAGAAAATTTATTACTATTATTATTATTATTTTAATTATAATTATAAAATCACTGTCAAGGCCATTTATTTATTTATATATTCTTCACCGAGAAAGAAGAAAACAATAATGACTCTGCTGAATAAAAAAACGTAATAGTAATATAATTACTTATAAATAATATGTGTTTGATAAATGCTAAAGAAATGAAGATTAATCCATTAATTTGCGGGAAAATTATAAAATATTAATGATCCGAAGAAGGAGAAGTTAACAAGATAAAAAGATAGAAAGGGAATTGTAACACGTATCTTCTCTGCACTGCATCTCTTCTCCCACGATGAGCGTTGAGCACTTTCTATTTCCTTGACTCTCAGTAAAGTACAGCTGGAATTACCTTCAGGTAATTGTTTTTTTTTTTTTTTTTTTTTTCTCAGGTACTTGACTCTTTTAAAGAAGACAACTAAGCAGTGATTATAATTTTTATGAAGCAAACAAACATAGCCGTAAAAAATAGTATTTTGGTGATGGATTGGTGAACAAGTAATCCAGATCCTTATTTATTATCATTACACGCGAGTTGTATAATATAACTGCGTATAAAGTGAAAATAAGTACTCATAATAGAAAGTAATTATTACTTATTTCACTCTAGCCATTAATATTACACCTTATTTCACTAAATAATATTATTAGTGCAAACACTCTTGCTTATCGTTAGTTATCACTCGACATAATTTTTAAATTATAACTTGTGGCTGTTAAAATGTCTAATAATTACCAACTATGGCTTAATAATAATTTTATTATAAATTATAATTCTAACGTAATAAAAAAAAAAAATTTCGGTGAGAAAAAAAACCGAAATTAAAGGAAGTAATTTTCTTCTTTCAAAAAATTAATTTACTTTTTTTTTCTGATTTAAAATTTTGATAAAATTATTAAGATTAAAAATTAATGAATAATTTAGCATAAATTTCTAGAAAAGTTAATAAATTAACGATTGTTTTAAAATAAAATATATAAATACATGCATGAAGGATAGTTGAGCATTATGGAATATTAATATGCCTGAACCACAATTTCTCTGGGTCATGGTCGTTGTGGGATCTACGAATCCTCGTATTTTATATCTTACATCTTTCTTCTTGATTATTGTTAATTCTCTCTCTAAATAAGCATCTACATACATGGATATATGATAATCACACACTTACACACAAAGTGAGTAAGTCTGACAAAGACATTGAGACAGAAAGACGGAACAACGTGTGTCTGTACTACTGCCGTCACATTTCTTCCCCACTCGATCCTACTGGTACTCACTTCCTTCCTTCCCTTTGATATTTTCTCACCTCAGTATATATATAAGCCCGCTCATCTCAAATATATATAACAGTAAGGATACATCTTCGGTGTCATCAAGTGCATCTTGTACGGTTCATTGTAAAATGACATCAAGATTTATTGTAAGATTTTTATTAATATTTTTTTTTCTTCTTCAAATATTATCAAACTTCGTAGATTTTAATTTTTTATAAAGTGAAAATTAAAAAAAAAATTAAGTTATGGAGTTTGATAAAAAATAATATTATCAAGAAGAATATATATATCTTTATTAAATTATTTTTATTTCTTCCCATAGATTTTTTTAATAGTGTCAATTAGTTTTAAAACTGTCACTGCGACGTTTGGAAATGAACAGTAAGTAATTTTAATTTTTTATAAATAATTTTTTCAAATTTAATAATTATTATTTAAAATATTTCAGCGTACATATAAGGATACACTTGAAAGAAAAAGAGAGCCATGACAGTCATGGACCACCAGGAGGAGGTGGAGGTGACCATATTGAAATGAGTGGCCCAGGAGGCGGCTGGAGTGGTGGAGGCGGAGGCGGACATGGAGGTGGAGATGGTGGATACGGAGGAGGTGGATTTGGAGGAGGAGGGGGTGGTGGTCACGGAGGAGGACACGGAGATTTTGGAGGATCTGGAGGTGACTCTTTTGGAGGATACGGAGATTCTGGAGGAGATTTTGGCGGTCACGGAGGAGGCGGATTTGGAGGAGCTGGTTCGCATGGTTCTGGAGGTGATTTTGGAGGCCACGGAGGAGGAGGCAGATCTGGAGGATTTGGAGGCTCGGGACATGGAGGAGATAGTTACGGACCACCATCGGCTAGTTATGGACCACCTTCTTCAAGCTATGGGGCACCATCATCAGGCCATGGAGGAGGAGCTCCTTCTTCGAGTTATGGAGCACCACCGTCATCAAGCTATGGACCACCATCTTCTAGTTATGGAGCACCATCAGGTGGAGGAGGAGGAGGAGGAGGAGGAGGATGGTCATCATCAGGCGGTGGAGGTGCTCCATCATCTAGTTATGGAGCACCATCATCAGGTCATGGAGGCGGAGCTCCTTCTTCAAGCTATGGAGCACCTCCATCATCAAGCTATGGAGCACCACCATCATCAAGCTATGGAGCACCATCATCAGGTGGTGGAGGAGGAAGAGGATTGTCAGGATGGTCAGCATCAGGAGGTGGAGGCTTCTCATCAGGTCACGGAGGATCGCCATCGTCTAGTTATGGAGCACCACCGTCTTCAAGTTATGGAGCTCCTCCATCTCAAAGTTATGGACCTCCTTCTACTAGCTATGGAGTACCTTCTTCAGTATTTGGAAGCAGGTTAGATATTTTATGATTTAAATTAATTAATATTGTTAAAAAAAAAATTATTAAAATTATTTTAAATATTTTATAGTGGACATGGAGGCAGTTCATCTGGATTTGGAGGTCACGGAAGTTCTGGAGGATATTCTGGAGGAGGAGGAGGTGGAGGTGGTCACGGTGGATTTTCATCAGGCTTCGGTGGTGGATCTTCAAGTTATTCTGGAGGTCACGGCGGTTCTTCTTTCTCTTCTGGATTCAGCGGCTCTGATTCTTACTCTTCAGGTGGTAGCGGTAGTAGCTTTTCAGGATATCACAAAAAGTAAAAGTTGTAGATATATATATAAGTTGATATTGTTAAATCCTCGAGGCTACAAGAGAGAGAGTCTTGAACTTACGAGTTAACGATGAACATGCAGTTGAACAAGTCCTGTATGAGTACCCTCCTCCCTTTCTTATTTTCTCCACACCGACGATCTATCAGAACCTGTTACTCAACAGCATATTTACACCAACACTTATCATTATCTTTGATTAATACACCTATAAAAACCTACTTTACAAATTACCGACGCTCAACTTTTCACATATCATTATTATTTCATTTTATTTGTTAATATCTAAATTGATCATCGTGTTTAAATACTTTAATTTCACCGCAATTTCTGTTTTATATTAATATTCATCACAGACTGTTTTTATTAAATTTGTTACTTTAAGTAAATATTATTGTAATATGTAAAATATTTTTATAATTTTTTTGTACATAATTGTTTTAGTAATAAATATTCTTTTTTAATTTTTTAATCATTTTATTTTATTTCTTCCCTTTTATTTTATTATTACATTTTATTTTTTATTATATTTTATTATTAAAATTTTCTCATTTTATAATTAATTAATGTGTATAAAGTTACTCTTAGACAATGGAAAAGATATGTATCACTTAAATGATTAAACCATCAGGAAACTAGAAAGAGAATTGTCTAGTCAATTGTTGGTTGAAAAGAACAATATAAGATTATTTCTTACATGAGAAATTACTTTAAGAAATGGAAAGCATTTACTGCGTTAAAGATATGTGTTTAAAAAATTACAATAAATTATTATTATTAACAATAATAATAATAATAATAATAATAATAATAATAATAATAATAATAATAATAATAATAATCAATTTTTATTTTCAAAATAGTCATATTCATTCGAAAATGTTCTATCTCTAGACACATAATTGTAAATGACCTTGTATCTTGTGAAATATTGACATTTTTAAAGATATAAGCTCATCCTGACATTACACTCATCGAGACCTTTCATTTGAATACCCACATCAATTTTTCATATATTTTATATATTTATATATATTATGTATATGTATATATGAAAAATATATAAAAATGCATGTGGGTACTCAAATGAAAGCTCTTGATGAGTGTAATGTCAGGATGAGCTTATTTTATAAAAATGTCAATATTTAAGGAAGTACAGTGCAATTAAAGTCATTATTTAATAAAGCAAAATTTTATTTATTGCTAGTTAATATTATTATTTTTTTATTTTGGTATTTTTAGATAATAATAATAAAAATAATAAGGTGTTCTAGTAATTTTTAATTTCACTGAAGCATTACAGTGCATAAATAAAATATATAGTCTTCTCTGATGATGAAATCATATATAAGATTATACTCAGTATTATTCGTGAAAGCAGCCTTGGTCTCTGATCCACTGCTTCCGGTAATGATTAATTAATTAATTAGCCAGTATAAATGAAATGTATTAATTACAATAATAATAATAATAATAATAATAATAATAGTAATAATTATGATAAATGCAATTTATTTAAGAATTTCAAAGAAGAAAAAATCAATAATTGACGACAGAAAATAAACAAGGTGTCAATGACTTACTATAAATTTTTTAATTGACAGTGTTACTTATACTTATTTATTTATTCGCTTATTTAAATTAAATAAACAAAAAGAATCTTAAACTTTCCCTTGCAATAAAAATTCACGCTTGTGTATGCACGGCATTAACGAGCGATAATACAAACAAACTATAGATTTATGTCTAGAATAATCTAATATTAAATAAAATCTAAAATTGCTACTGCACTGTTTGTACAATGAATAAGTGAGAGTATGATTTTTCCTCAAGATCAGGAAGATGGTGATTTAGAGGAGGGATTGTAATATTATTTAAACCCGGAAATTTCGTGTTGTCTATACATTTTACTACCGGCATTATCCTTACATTTATAAGCCAGCCTAAGTGAGATTAGTTATAGTCTTCATTGAGTGTCCGTGCGATTAAGTTGAACAGAAAAAAATATGAAAATCTTTTTGCTTCACGTATGTATCTAAAACAAACTTAAATATCGATAGAAAAAGTAAGTATTGTTAATTTTTTATTTTATTACAGCTTTTTTTCTTCATTACAATTATTGCTACTGTTTCTTCTTTACCAATTCCTGATGATGATCATCATCAGTAAGTTTTTCTTTAATTTATTTTAGTCTATTTTTAATAACAAGGAATTTAAAAAAAATTATATTGACAGCTGGCAATTTTTTTTGAATTTTATAAATAAATTATTTTGAAAAAATTTTAATAAAAAATTATGAAAAAATTTAATTATTAATTAATTAATAAAAAATTAATGTGAAAAAAATTTTAATAAAAAAATTTGATTTTTAATTAATTAATTAAAAATTTTTGTGGAAAAATTTTAATAAAAACACATTTAAAAATTGAAAAAAATTTTAAAAGTCCAAATTTTTAGAAAAAAAAATTTTTTTTCAAATAATTTTTAATAAAAATAAAAAAAAAAATTGTCCTCTATTTTCAGTGTCAAAATAAAAATTATTAATTATAATTTTATTCCAGTGTACATATAAAAATCCACGTACCCAAACACATCCACACGCACCATCACACATTACTTAAAAAAATTTATGTACCTGTGAAGAAAGAGCACCACGAAGAACACCATGAAGAACCTCACATTCATCAAGTCCACGAAGAAGGAAAAAAATTCTTCGATGATGCATGGTAGTTATAAATATATAACAGTATTAATTTAAATTAATTAAACCAATGAAAGTTTAATATATTGTTATTTAACTGTTAATTATTATTTAAGTAAAATTAAAATTTTTTTTTCTTAACATCATTTATTATCTTTAAAATTTTTATAAAAATTACAACATTCAGGTAACGAATAGTAATACATATTCATGAGAATAAAATTATGTACATTTGGTATAAAAAATATTAATTACTCTATATTGTAACTATAATTTGTTATTTCTTCCTTGGATATCCAAAGTTCCGTTTCAATGATTTGTTAAGAATACTCATCAACTATTTCCTGAAGAATAATCTATTGAAAATTACCTGCAGGAAGAAATGAATAAATTGTTAAATAAAAAAATAAAGTTAATGAAATTTAAATGAAGACATACTTATTTAATCCCACCATCCTTTCTTGTCGTCGTCGAAGGACCATTTAGATTCTTCGTGATGCTCGGGAATGTGGTGCTCGTGATGCTCATGATGCTCTGGGATGTGGACAGGTACGTGAACCTTCTCGATGACTGGCACGTATTCTTTCTTCACCACTGGGTAGGGTACGGGAACATGTACTTTTTCAACGTGGTGAACTGGGACGTGGACCTTTTCTACGTGGTGGACTGGGTAGGGGACCTTTTTCACGTGGTGGTGGTGGACTGTGTGTACTTTGTAGGGCACATGGATCACTACATGCTTGCTGAGTATTATTAAAATAGTTTATTAATTATTATTTAGTTAAAAAATATAAATTTAAAAGAAGAAATTTAATTTAAAGAGTTTTTTTTAATATAAAATGTTTTCTTCTTAGAAATTATTTCTTCCTTAATAAATATTAAAGAAAAATATTAATTAAAAATTAAAAAGAAGAAATTTAATATAAAGAATATTTTTTTTAATAGAAAATATTTTCTTATTTTAAATTATTTCTTCTTTGATAATTATTAAATTAAAAATTAAAAAGAAGAAATTTAATATAAAAAATTTATGTTAATAAAAAATTGTTTCTTCTTTGGGAATTATCAAATAAAAAATATTAACTAAAAATTAACGAGAAGAAATTTGACATAAAGATTTAAAGAGCTTTTATTAATAGAAAATTTTTTCTTCCTTTGTAATTATTTCTTCTTTAATAATAAATTAAAGAAAAAAATGTAATTTAAAAATAAAAAAGAAGAAATTTAATATAAAGAACTTTTGTTGATATAAATATCCTTTTTTTTTTTAATATAAATTCTTTATTATCAATAATTTCTTCTTGATAAATTATTATTATTATTATTGATAAATTAATAAATTTCTTTTCAATATTGCTCCATTTTATTTCTTCAGGCAATCTGACCTTTTTTTTTTAATTTTACTGCTCAAATTTCTTCTTCGATAAAATCAATTTAATGTAAACTTTTTTCTTGTAAAAAATTTTGACCAATCTAAAAAATGTCACTAAATTTTTTAAGCAGCCACAATAAAGAATTAAAAATGAACATTAACAAAGAAGAAAACATTTCTCAATTAATAAAAGCTTATTAATTTTCAAATCCTTACTGATGATCGTAGCCTGGAGCCGCAAAACTAACAGCTACGACACCCAACAAGATCACCTGAAACAAATATACATAAATTTATATTCTTCTTGAATAAAAAAAATTTCTAATTAAAATTTGCAACAACACAATTCACTTATTTTTTAACACTACACAATTTGACGAAAGAAGAATATAACTTAATTTTTTCTTATATAAAAAAAAATAAAAAAGAGTAAAAACTCACAGCAAAAGTATTTAAGTACATGTTTATACTTAAAATTGATAATGCACGATTGCGGATTGAGTTCTGATTGGCAAACGGTAAGCATTGGGTTTATAAAGCTGTTCTTGGTACCAAAAGGCTTTCATATGGGGGGGTAGTCTGCAGTAAGTCGTATGTGCTCGAGTAGGGTAGGAGATCCGTCACCTATTGGCCCCCTATTTGATAATTACGTAAAAGTAAGGAAATAGTCCATGCGTTACGTATTAATAACGAAGACATGTATACACACGCCTTTCTTTTTCGAGGCATTTGTTATTAATTCACCACCACGTGGCGAAGACTATATTTATGCCAGCATACATTGTTGATAAATAATAGGACATTAAAATTAATCAGCTAAAGTTATTTCATGTTGAAGCTAATCTTATAAAATTAATTTTTTTTTTATAAAAGTAACAGAATGTAACTTTTACATTTTTGACAAATTTTCTCGCAATAACTTACCGCATAAATTAATGCAATAAATCCAGTTTGAAATAAATATAATATAAATACTACCGGTTTTTATATTTTTAAGATATAAATGACGTTTATTTTTCGATATCAAATTATTTTTTTCGGGTACATTTACCGTGTAGGAAGTAGTGCAAATATCGTATACAGAGAAAGTGTTTCATAATCCTTTCATGTGTTTATTTTTTGTTATTTGTATTTTTTATAGTTATATACACTTATGTTGCATTATACCTCTAACGGGTTACCAAACCGCGTCGATTGCACGAGTTGCAGGAATCATCCTGCATTAATTAACAATTGCATAATTCATTCTATTATCCCTTTTTTTTTTTTGGAAATTTATTTTGCTAAAAATAATTATTTAAAAAATTTGTGATATTTTTGAAGATATAAGCTCATCCTGTTGTTATACTCATCGAGAGCTTTCATTTGAGTACCCACATGCAATTTTGATATATTTTTCATATATACATATATATATATACATATAAAATATATAAATATATAAAATATATGAAAAATTGCATGTGGGTACTCAAATGAAAGGTCTTGATGAGTGTAATGTCAAAGTGAGCTTAGATCTTCAAAAATGTCAATAATTCACAAGATACAAGGTCATTTCTTAATTATTGATATTTTTAAAAATATAAGCTCATCCTGTTGTTACACTCATCGAGAGCTTTTATTTGAGTACCCACATGCATTTTTGACATATTTTTCATATATACATATATATAAATATATAAAATATATGAAAAATTGATGTGGGTACTCAAATGAAAGGTCTTGATGAGTATAATGTCGGGATGAGCTTACATCTTTAAAAATATCAATTGTTCACAAGATACAAGGTAATTTCTTAATTATGTATCAAGAGATCATATGACTATCTTGGAAAAAAATTTTTATTATTCTTTTAAATATATGGATTATTAAAAAAAATTTTTTTTCAAGTAAAAAATTTTAATTGTAACATTAAAATATTTTTTTTTTTATATGCTATATATAATATGGACATATAAGACCAAAAAATAAATAAAATACTAAAAAGATAATTTAATTGTGAAAGTTAAATGTTGCGCGTGCTTTGAAATTTTTTATTATTCTTGTTTGATGATATTTTTTTTACTCTTTTTAAAGAAAATACTTCGAATGTTCTTTGACAAGAGAAAATAAAGAATGTAATCGACGATGAAAGTAATTGGAATGAATCCAATAGTACTTGTAAGTAAATCGACGCAATATTTAAATCCAATATTATAAATAATTAATAAGCCTATTTTAATATTAAATAAGTTTTAATTATTTATATTTAATGAAAATTATTTTATTAATAATAAATGCATATTTTATTTATTTATAACTGTGATAATTATTTCTTCTTTTTATTTTTAGGCGGAGCATCAGATGGTTGTGGTTTCTGCCAATCGAGAGGTTTTCTTCTGTACATCGGCCATGGAGGTACGGTAATTATAAGCGCCATTAAACATCCAGCAGCAAGAATGTAAAGTGCTTGGGAAAACTCTTGGATTGCATAACCCCAGATCAAACCAACTGCCTGTTTAATTATTAATAAATAATAATTATTATTATTTTTGTAATTAATTGATATTGCTGCTGATTAAGTCAGCTAACAGCTGTCAATTTTTTTTAATCATTAAAAAATAATTAATTACAATAAAAAAAAATATTAAAAAAAATTTTTTTCAATTTTCACATGTAGAATTTTTTTACTAAATTTTTTTTATAAAATTAATTAATTTTTTAAAATATTTTAATTTAATATTTTTATACTTACTCCAAAAAGAGTGACAATAATTCTTGATAATTTTTCAGCTCTTGCTTGACCATCATAGTCCTAAAAAATAAAAAAAAATAATAATAAACTTAAAATCAGCTGATTGTTTAAAAAAATATAATAATAAAATTAGCCGTCAGCTGTTAATTTAAAAAAATTTTTTTTATTGAAAAAATAATCACAAAAAAATTAAAAAAAAATTTTCAATTGTAAAAAACTTGAAAAAGAATGCGTTAAATTTTTCAAAGATATTTTTTACTTTTAATTTAATAATTAAAAGAAAATAAAAATATAATTAATTAATAAAAAATATGTTTATAAAAATAATAATGTTTACGTGGCAAATATTTAACCTTAAAAGGAATATTTTATTAATTTTGACATTTATTGACAGGTGAATTAAATATATCACTTGTTGGAAAATTATAATTTTTTTATTAGACTCACCATGTGCGTTTGAATTGATTTAAATGACTGAATTAATCCAGCCATTATTATAAATATAAAATTTTCTAATCACACTGGAAATGAATAAATATTACAGACGTAAGTCAAAATAATACACATCATACATTTCATCCATTACTTTATTTTAGAACTGCGCATGCGCGAAAGTAATCAATATCTAGCGCGCGTTTCGCCATTTTGATATCGTTAATTTAAAATAAAATAATTTTCATTTAAAAATTTTAAAAACAAGTTTCTAGAATTAAAAAAAAATTATTTGTAAATGTGAATTTCTTCTTTTTCAGTGAGAAGAATATATGATGATTTCAGTAGAAATATCGTCGAGAATTTAAAGCGCTAAATTATAGAATAGTATTCTGACAGCTTGCCAATACAATGAAAAATTCAACAATAGTAATATAAATGATAACGTGATTAATTATTATTTATTTCTTCATTAATTAATCATTTATATTAACAAAAGATTTTTTTTCATTAATTTATTTGGAATGTTTGATTAAATTATTATACATACACAAATTATTTACACTTTAATCTTAAGCAATAAATAACAATCTATTTCTTCTTTGAATTTTTAAAATTTATAAATTTATAAATAAAAATCTATTTCTTCTTTAAATTTATAAATATAATTAATTATTAATTATTTACAACAATAATAAAAATTATAATCGACTTATACTACTATTTTGATCATAAATTTGTTGATACGTCGGCCATGTTGAAATTGATGCTGAAGAAATAACATTTTCATTTCGCGCATAATTAACAGCATCATTTACAGTTGGAAATATCATAAATACAGTTGTGACCTTTTCAACTGAATTACATTTTCTAATCATTTCAAAAACAGGTCCTGTAAAATAAAAATATTATTATATTCTTCTTTTTATATTTTTTAGAGAAAATATTTCCGGTGTTATATCAATATATAAGTGGAATAAATCCATCGAAAACCGGAAGATAAAACGATTGTAAATTCCAAGTAATCATCGATAAATGCTGTAAGTAATAGTAAACTACATCGTGATTAATACCTGAGCAACCAGCAAGGTAAACATAAACTCCAATCTTTATATAATCTTGAATTATACCACGTACTGTTGCTACACCAGCTGGGTCCATATGAATTAGCGCTGAAAAATCTATTATCAGTACCTGCAACTGTAATTAATTGGAGAGTAATAATGAGCACAGATCATAAAATTATTTTAAAATAGTTTGATTTAAGTTTTGTACTTATAGAGAAAATTAAAACTAACAGTTTTGGTGTCGTCAGGTATTACTTCTTTACTTTCAGATTTGTAGCTATTACTTGATTTCTTTAATGGATCTACACCAGCAGCTTGAACTAATTGCTTTTTGAAGTGTAACTTTGTTGCGAAATTCAGGCCGCCGCAGTAATGGAACATTTGGACACCTGGAATTTCAACTGTCTAAAAATAATTAGAGAAGAAATGAAAAATTAGATGATAGATCAACAAAATAAAAAAAAAAATTACAAAAGAAGAAGAAATAAAAAAATTAAAAAAGTACTAAAAAATTAAAGAAGATATAAAAAGTTAAAAAAGAAGAAATGTAACGTTAAAGAAGAAGAAATAAAAATTAAAGAAGAAATAAATAATTAAAAAGAAGAAATGTAACGTTAAAGAAGAAATAAAAAATTAAAGATATAAAAAATTAATAAAGAAGAAATAAAAAAGTTAAAGATGAAACAAAAAATTTAACTACCTTGTGATACCTATTAGTATCCAAATAAAGTTCCGTTCCAGGTACAACAGCTAATTTACAAGTGTATGGTTTCATCGACAGCATTATTAATTTGAGTAGACAAAAAATAGCGCCGACAAGCAATCCATATTCAACATCAAGAATAATTACTGTTAAAAATGTAGCTATCCATACAGCAGCGTCGCTTGCTGAGAGTTTGAAAAATTTTATTAAGTCTTTTACTTGCAAGAACATACCCTTCAATGCGACTACGATAATACTCGCTAAAACGCACTGCAAATAATACGCAATAATTATAATGTTTTTTTTAATTAATTTTTTTACTTCGATTTATTAGCATACTCACTCTTGGTAGAGGTTCCAAAAGCGGGCCAATCCAAAGCAATACGAACAAAAGTAAAAAACATGATACTAAACTAGCAAGTTGGGTTTTCCCACCAACAGCAGTCTGGACTAGAGATCGCGACAGAGAGGCAGTAAACGGCATACACGAAAAAAAAGATCCAACAAAATTGCCCAAGCCTTGCGCCATTAATTCCTGATTAGCGTCCACTTGATAGTTCATTTTTTTGAGCAAATATTAGCGCCATCGACATCGATATCGAGTATGATACCATTGTTATCACAAAACAATCAATCATTATCGATGGAAGTAATGAGATTTGAGGCAGTGATGGAACTGGAAGTCTGTTTTCTTCGTTATTAACTTTAAAATTTATAATTATAGTTTTAAATATAGAAGAAGAAATAATTAAATTTAGTACCCGACAGGAATATGGCCTACAGTGATGACATTATATACTTCATTTAGGTTCATTTTAGTTGACACTACTGTTCCTATTACTACAGCCATCATTTCAATCGGGATTGGAAATGTACATCGTTTACTTACACGAGGCTGCAAAATAAAATTTTTTTGTTTTTAATTATTATTAAACTGAAAGAAAAAATTTCTTTTGAAAAAAAAAAATACGCATTGCTGTAGAAAAAAAATTAATTTTTTAAGCTTTTTATTTCTTTGCTGAAGAAATGATTAATTTTTTAACCATTTTATTTAATCGCTGAAGAAATGAATTTTTTTTTAATTAAAAAAAAAATAATTTTAAATAGACAACTTGCGAATTTTCATCCAAAAAAAAATTTTTTTTTCAAATCTATAAGTTTTTTAAAAAAAAATTTTTTTATTTCTTCAGCTACATGAAAAGAACAAAATGACACTGGATATCATCCCAGATTATACTCAGTGATATCTGTGGTGAAAAAAAAAAATTTCAAATAGTAGCTAGTATAATCTGGATCATACTGTGTGATATCTGAATTATACCCATTATAATCTAGATTATACTCAGTATAATCTGGGATTATACTCAGTATAATCTGGGATGATATCCAGTATCATCTTGTTTTTTCCGTATAAGAGATAAAATTGTCTAAAATTTTTAACAAATTAATTTTTTATAATAATATTGCTCATTTAAAAAAAAAAAAAAATTTTTTTCTCTCTGAAGAAGCTAAAATTAGAAAAAAAAAAAAAAAAATATATACTTACTTTTAAAACTTCATTATTAAATATAATTGCTAATATTGTAATTCCAGATATTATAGTTGCAGTGAGATTTATATTATCTAATGAATTAAAAACATCATAATACGTCTGTAATAAAAATAAATTAATTAATTAATCATTTAAGAAAGAAGAAAAATAAATAAATAAATAAATATTGTAGATCAAAGGTAAGCATTTTCTTCAAGGAGAAATAAAAAAAATAATTTTATGTCTAACTACAATCTAATAAAATTGTTATTATTATTATTGGTATGAAATTATCAGTCTGACTGGTTTCTAACGTCACAAGTTGTCCTCGCGTAAAAATGAATACCGCGAAAGCAATTACCGTAAAGTGTGACTGAAGAAATATATTTAAGGAAATAATTATTGTAGCAAGACGGATCCTTAATACATTTATCATTATTAATGATGATTATCACTTACGTATATAACTTTAAGAACTCCACGACGTTTTATGAGCTCCAGTCCCAGCAGATCTTTTATTTGCGAAGTAAACACGTGAACAGCAGCTCCTGTTGTAAATCCGCTAACAAGCGCGTCAGATAATAAAGATGATATCAATCCGAGGCGCAATACATACATTATTAACTAGAAGATTTTATTGGTTATTGTAATTTATTATTTGATTGGTGGAAAAATAAAAAAAAATACTTGGATTATCGCGACTCCGAATGTTACAACAGTCGCTACTTCTAGAGGCGAATACTGAGAAGTATTCGATTCTTGGATATTTATTAGTAATGATGAATTTGTATTTTTAAAATTTTCTTGGTTTATGTTACTGTAAGTCAACACTACTTTTCCTGTCATCATGCAAACAACTGCAAATGTTCCTGAAATAAAGAAGAAATAATTTATGTTATCTCGTGAATTATTGACATTTTTAATGATATAAGCTCATCTTGATGTTACACTCATCAAGACCTTTCATTTGAGTACCCACATCAATTTTTCATATATTTTATATATTTATATATATTATATATATGTATATATGAAAAATATATGAAAAATGTATAAAGGGTACTCAAATGAAAGCTCTTGATGAGTGTAACATCGGGATGAGCTTAGATCTTTAAAAACTTTGATAGTTAAAAAAGTCCAGAGCAATTTAATAAAAGTAACTATTTAATAAAGCAAAATTTTATTTATTGCAAGGTTGCTAGTAGTGACTGCTAGTAGTTTAATATTTAATTAAAAAATTTACCCATTGAATTGTGTCGAGATGTTCCAAAAATCATGTAAACTAAAACTGGAAAAAATGCCATGTACATTCCAACAACTGGAGGAACATTTCCTAACATGGCATAAGCCATTCCTGGAAAATTGATTTATTTATAAATTCTTAGAATTAAATATAACAATTAAAAACAATTCTTGCAGCTGAATTAATAATAATAATAATAAGAAAAATAAATAATAATTATTACCTTGAGGTATATGCATAACAGCTACGGTAATTCCCGCAGCAATGTCACCCAGCAAGTCATTTCTCCACTGGTAATTCGGTAACCAGTCAAGAATCGGAAGCGATTTCTTCAGGCATGATGTTATTTTAAAGTTTTTGTACTTATTCTTCACCGAGCGCGATACTAAAAATTATTTAAATATTTAAAATAATAATAAAATATTTTTTTTTTTCTTTTATATATAAATTATTAAAAAATTTTGTTAATTGTAATTGACTTACTAGATTTATCTGGCTCGGCATAGTCATAATAACGATCAATATCTTCCTGCTGGTAAACTGGCCGTCGGATTATAAGTTCAATATTATTTGTCATCTCATTACTTTTATCTACAATTTTAAAATTAAAATAAAAAAAAAAAAAATTATATTTTTATTCACTAAATACTTTTTAATAAAAAAATTATTACAAAAAAAATTTTTTAAATAATCTTCACATATCAAAGATTTAAAAACATTATATGTTTAATTTTAATCAAGTATTTTTTTTACTTGTAATTTAATTTAATAAACAAAATAAAAAATTCTTAAACGTCAGCTAATTTTAGTATAATATTTTTTAAATATTAAAAAAATCCCAAATGTGTCAACGTACGATAAAAAAAAATTAAGAAAGAAGAAATAATTTTTTTGTAAACAAAATAAGCCCAAAATAAATTGATAAACCAGTAACTTGATTCGCTGTTTAAAAAATTAGATAAAATATTTTAAAAATATTAATAATTAACAAAAAAGCTTTTATAGTCTTACCGCAGTCATATTTATTATTTTTATTGGTAATTAACCGACTAGTCTCCATATTTTAATTGTTTAAAAAAAAAAAGCGAGTTAATAAAAAGTGAAAGTTAATTTTTTACAGCGAGTTAAAGTTATTTCGATAAAATAATCCACTAATATTGAAGAAAAACAAATCGACACGTTACTTTACGTCAACGATAAAAATTATTTAGATATAACAGCCGAAACTGGACACTATCCACGACAAAACACTTTGGTCATTAAATTTATAATCTAAAATATTAATTACTCCTGTAGTATTTATTTTAACGAAATAAGTGAGCTCTGAAGATGATTACACAACATCATCAATGAGTCCAATAAATTACAGAGAGAGATGCGTTGATTTTTATTCATTTGTATGGTCACGCGGCTATCTCAACTCTCAATACAACTTATATATATCTTTATTAATCTGAGTGGGATGGATGATTATTATATTAACGCTCGGTTTACGATATAATACACATTTACTGTTCTACTCACATATTTTCTTTTAAACTTACAATACTTGTCACGTATTTTTATTCGCTTTGAGAATTAAATCAAGTGTTAATAAAATATAAATACACCGCATTTTGTTATTCATTAGATACAATACGCTAATTTACTTTTTATTTTCGCTTATCGTATAATTAGACCCGAAAAATAAATATTTTAAATAATAATTATGAAATTTTTTTAATTACTAAGATAAAAGTCGTTTTTTGTGATAAAAAATTAATTGCTATGATTTTTATTGGTTTGTTTTGTTTAAAAATTTTTTAATAAATAATTTATTATTTTAAATAAGTTAAAGTTTGTGTATAAGCAAATTTAAATTATTTGTATTTTATTCTAATTAATTATTTTTATAGATTTAAAAATTTTTAAATATATTTTAAGATTTTTAAGAGAAGAAATTTTTAAATATATTTTAAAATTTTGAAAGTGATTTTTCTATTTTAAACTTTTTTTTGAGAAAAAATTTTTTATTTCTTCAGCTAAGGAATAAAATTTTTTTAAAGGAAGTTTACTTAATAAATAATGCATAATTACCAAATACTGTTAATAAATTAATAAATTAATAAATTAATCAAGTACCTTACTTCCCAAGAGATATTTAAGAACTAATCTCCTTTTTCAACTTAAAAACAAACTTATTATTAAATAAAAACTTGGGACATTACATCGATGTCAAGAAAACGATTTCTCTGATCTTGAATAATCACACCAACGGTTGTTACGAAATTTAATTATTTACTTATTTTTCTTTTGCTCTAATTATCTCAAGTCAAGAACACGAGCCAATTTTACTGATAATTTTTTTTTTTTTTTTTTTTTTTTTTTTTTTTTTTTAATAAACCAAATCTCTCAAATTTGAAACTCTTCTAAATTTTAAATTCCAAAAAAAAATATCCCTGAACAAAATATCTCCAAGAAAATACGGCACAATACGGTAACAAGCTTATATGTTAGTCTACTGTCAAAAAAACACACACAAAATCCATGATAAAAAGTCACAACACGGTAACAAGCTTATGTATTGGTACTTTAATTATTTAAGATATTTTTTCCGGGGATATTTTGTCGGAGGATATTTTGTCAGAGGATCAAGAATAATTGAACCATAGTTATAACTTAAATAAATTGCTGAAGTAAAAAACTAAAAAATTAAAGACTACTACATAAAAAAATTCTAAAACAAACTAAAGTATAACAACAGCTTAGTATGAATCAACTTAAAACAATACAATTGTCCACTCAGCTTGTATGCGTAATTACATTAATGATAATTCACATCCGATAATCTATATACAAACGTAGCGTGCGTATGATAAAAATTAATAGAAACAAAAAGTTCTTTGTAATATGATACAATTATTATTATTATTATTATTAATTTTTTTTTTTTTATTAATTCTACTTACTTAACTCAAATTACTAATGTTTAATTATAAATTATACTTAATAATAATAATAATAATAATAATAATAATAATAATAATAATAATAATAATAATAATAATAATTTAATTAAAAATATTATAAGAAGAAATAAGCAATACGTTCAACTTGACACTAAACACTCGATACAAGTGATGATGCTTTAAATAAGATACCTCATTAACATTTAATAAAATTATCAAAGTCGCTGTTTTATTACAAAAATAATAATAATTATTATTATTATCATTAATTAAAACAAACCTTCTACCACTTTTCACACCACATAATCATTAAATACAAACTGACAATGAAAGAAGAAAAAATCAACTACTTTAAAATTAGTATTCTAAAAATGAATCAACAATCATCATTATTTAAAAACTAAAATTAAATTACATGTATACATATGTTACAAAACAATATTAAAAAACAATTAGTTTTAAAATAAATATTAATTATTACTTGGATATTATTTTAAAAATAATACAAATTTAATAAATAAATTTATAGAGTAGTTCTAAAAAATTGACATTAAAGTGACGAGTAGATAATAAGGTGTATTTTTATCAAATAAGTTTATTTGATCTTGGCACACTAGACTCAACTCTATACTACAATTACAGATCTTCGTGTACATAGCCGTTACAATGAATTTTATTTAGTATCTTAAGACCTACTTATATTAATATTTTCAAGGGCGAACATCAACTGTATACGAACGAATTTATTTTGTTGACACGCGGATGTACTTTATGAATATTAAACACCTTTAAACTTGTCAGATACATATTGTTTTTTTAATTAAAAAAAAAAAAAAAAAATAGCGACTGCAAGATTGCTGGTATAGATTAACATTTCTTCTTCAATATAAACTGAAGTAATTTACTTAATTTCCTATTTTAACTTACAACTATCTTCAATTAAATGAACTTAAGTGAATTATGGCCCTGATTCAAGTATTCATCCCATTAATAATAATTAAAATAATAAATAGTTTGTCTTTAGTGAACAATTCATTAGAAATAGGAGAAACATGGGAAGAATATGACAATCCGCTTTTAGGAGTTCCTCTTAAATTTAACAATTTCGTTACTAATATATCCAGCGAAGATGAAACAGTGGATTACAATCCTTTAGTAGGTGCTCCTATTAATAAAACGTGGATTGACTTATACCTGTTAACTCAAGATGAAAACTTGGACGAGTCTTTCTTCTTAAACTGGGACGTCGCAGAGACCATTCGTGACGCGGCTTATTACATCCGTGATCACAAATTCAACGACTTTGATCGGCGTTATTATAAAAATATGAGTGATTACGAAAAAACAAATAGTAGTAGATTATACCAAGAGTTTGCTAAGCCCGGATTAAAATCCCTGCATTGGCAAGTGCTGAAGTACTGCAATGGCGGATTTTTTCAGTGTCTCAAGTATGTTGACAGCATGATTAAAAAAACGTCACCGAAGCGGCTTGATGATATTGTATATGTGATTATTAAAAATAATTGGAGTAGAAAAACTCACAATCAGCAAATCAATGTTCTTGATAATCAATGCAGATCTTCGCGTGATAATTATTCACCGTTTCAAGGACCTCTTGGTATTTCTTCTTCTTTTTTTTTTCTTTTTATTATTATTATTATTAATTTTTTTTTCAAACTATTAAAGTGAAGATATATTAATAGATTTCTTCTCTAGAAATATTTAGACTGGAAAATTTGAATCATGAATTTATACACATGGTCAAAAAAATTTAATTATTATTGAATTTTAATTTTGTAGAGCGTTTTCAATGGCGAACATCTGTCAGTTATTATTTATGCTGGTACACAATATTGAATAGACTTGAAATGAAACATTTTAATGAATCTTGTGATAATTTTGCTAATTGTCTTGATGATAAATATTTTACTAATAATAAAGACCCACGAGCTGATGATACAATACCATTTGCATGCGCATTTTATAGCTTTTGTCCTGATCCTTGCTGCCCTTTGAAACATGTTTCTAGTATTTTAGATTGTTCCAAAAGTCTATTAAATCCGTGCTTGATTAATAGTGATAAAGGTAACTAAAAAAAAAAATTGCCAGAAATTAAAAAATTTAATTTCAAATTAAATAAAATATTTCAGAATATAACAATTGTTACTTACCATTTGAAAATAATTACAACTTCAATTCACTGATAAGCAATAAATTAAATTTAACCTGCGATTGTGACGAACCAGGATACGAATGGTCGTCAAAATTCGGACTGTGCATAGATATTGATGAATGTTCAACAAATCTTCATGATTGTTGGCCAGAATCTCATACAGTTTGCGTTAATTTACCGGGAAGTTTTGACTGTGTTTGCCAGCTCGGATATGAGTACGACAATGAAACAGAGAGGTGTAAAAATAACTACCCGCTTCAAAATATTTTGAGACAATCTTTATCGATTGTTAGTTCAACCCCGCAAAGCTTGTTCGATACTATCGTTAATTTTTTAACAAAAAAAATTGATATTTTGTAAGAAAATCATTAAAATTTTTATGTTTATTGATAAGTAATTATTTCTTCAGTAATTATAAATAAATATGGATAAAAACGCATGTGCAAAAAAATTAACATCCATTATCTGTAGGACGTAAAGTATTAAGTAACTTTTGTACAAGTTTCATCACAGGTTTAATCGGTCTTTTTCCAATAGAATAATTTTTGTCTATTTCTAAGCAAGTACCATCAGAATCTGACGCCGGCCAGTTTAGATCTCCTAGTATTGGATCTGTTGCATTTGGTGTCGGATTCCTGATCATCAAAAGTAATTAAATTATCGGCGAAAAAAATTTGAATTTTTGTAAATTTTTATTCTTATAAATTATAAAAATAACTTACCCATATTTAGCAAAATTAGTCCAAAGTTTAACCATCCTACTGCGCTGCTTGCTAATAGAACTCTGAGGATTAAGAGTTTGATTCCTATGAGACACCCAAAAAACATGAGCGATGTCATCAGAGTGAGCTGTACCATTCAAAAAATTTCCCTCAACTTTGTGGATCGCTTGAGGATAATCAAACGAATTTTGATAGTAATAAATCGGTTGTTTAGTGTTCTCGATTAAATATTTCTGAGTACGGTCAATACCGTCCTTGAAAGACACATCAGTGGTCAAGTCCAATACTACATAAATTACATCAGTCGTTAAAGTACCTAAATCAGTCAGGCCTGTTGATACTATATTCTTCAGTATGTCTAAATTTAAAATTGTGTTTATTCCCGGTAGACTGATAAATTGATTAATCGTTTGATTTACAGACTGCAAAAAAGTCGTAACGTCTGAGGCAAATGATAAAGTTTCTAAATCAACGAAGCCGATTATTTGCGGAACGTGATTGAAGTCACCAGACTCGTATTTCTTTATAGTACATTCGTTTAAAAATGGTGCCTTTGATACTGAAGGGTATTCGATCGTTGGATTAAATGGTAAATCAAGCTGTAATTAACTTATTAATTTGAAAATTTTCAATTTATAGAAAAAAAAAAAAAAAAAAAAAAAAAAGGTGACACTTACAAGGGTCATATTTTTTGTCCCTTCAATAATTTGTGCAGCCGTGACATTTTTTAATTTTTCTAGAAGAACTTCGTGAAACAGCTTCATCTGGGCGATAAAATGCCCAAAAATTCAAGGGAGTTCCACTCATGTATATTGCTCCATGAAATAATCCTAAAATCAATTATTTTCGAAAGCTTCATCTTCCTGAGTTGAGTAGAAAAATTCTTAAGAAAGAATTACCTTTAGAAAGAGGAGATAAAACATGGAACCCAACACTTGCAGACCCAGCGCTTTGTCCAAAAATAGTAACCCGATTAGGGTCGCCTCCGAATTTATCAATGTTTCGCTGCACCCAGCGCAGCGCAAGAGCCTGGTCCTTCAATCCCGCATTACCACTCGCAGCTGAAATGTTCAGTGACAAAAATCCGAGGGCTCCTAGGCGGTAATTCATCGCAACAACTACAACATCATCTTCGATTAAAAGATCTGGACCATATCTTGTTCTATTAACGTATCCGGTAACGAACGCTCCTCCGTAAATCCAAACCATTACAGCACGTAATTCATTGTCCGTAGAATTGATCTTTTTAAATTTACACAACATTAATTTATCATTATAATTATGATACTGAAATCAGTAAATATCTGACAATTTTTTTAATTTTTATTACAAATAAATTAATAAAAAAAAAAATTTTTTTTTAATTTCTACATTTGGAATATTTTTATAAAAATTTTTTCATTATTTTTTAATTACTTAGCAACTTAAATTATTTTTAAAAAATTGTATTTTTAATTTTTAAAAATTTTTCCATGTCAATTTTATTTTTTTCACTTTTTTTGCCATAATTTATTTGTTAGAAAAATTAAAAAAATTTTCAAATATCTGCTAAATTAATTATCATTATAAAAATCTAAAAAATTGACAGATATGTCTGTTAAATTTCAGTATCATTTATAAAAAATTTTTAATAATAAATAATTAACAATACTAACTTTAGGTGTGTAAACATTAAGATAAAGACAGTCTTCATGTCCATCAAAGAAATTGTCTTCATAATTCCATTGAGGACAAACACTTGCTTCTCTAGTAATATTACGAACACCCTTCCACTCATCAACTTCTTCTGGAGGCTGTAAGAGTTTAATTAATATTAATTTTTAATTAATAATAATATAATTATTATCATTATTATTATTATTATTATTATTATTATATATGTGAAGAAATATAATTTACTTGAAATCTTAAACGACCAACTGGAGGTTTGCCATATGGAACGCCTTCATAACTCGAGAAAGGAATATTTTTTGCAACAGTTCGTAAAATTTTACCCCGAATTGAACCTTTGTCAGTTTTTATGACCTCTGTTGGTGTAAGTTGAGCTGAATATTTAATCAGAAGAAATATTACTGAAAAATAAAAACAATTTATATTATTATTACAAGTGTGTATTGTAAATTTGAATATTAAATGAAGACTAGTATTCTACTTTTAACTTACTTAATTTATAAACAAATGTGAAAATTTTTTTTCCTTATACAATTTGCAGGTATCATAAATTAAGTGAATATTAACTGATATAATTAGAACATATGGTTAACTCAATGCCACTTTGTACATAAAATGTGAAACTTATTAGCACATTCACAAGAAATTATCAATTTTCTCTAATTATTCATTTTTCAATTGTTAGTAATTGTCCATAATTACAATTCGATGCGGTAACTTCACTTGTTTTAAATTTTTAAATTTATATTTTCTCTGTGTACAACTTTTCTCCCGACAATAAAGAGCGTTAATTTATCTTCTGCCGAAAATGTCATGATAACCTAACTTTTATTGTGACACTGAAGTTGGCAACATTAAAAATTATTTTAAAATTTTACAATAATGTAATTATTATAAAAAAAATTAAATTAATAAATTCCGCATGTGAAAATTAATAAAAATTACAAGTAAAAATTTTTAGAAGTATTTTTTTATTGTAATTAATTTGTTAAAAAAATTTTTTAAATTAACAGCTGATCGCTAACTTCAGTATGATACTTTTATTTTTAATTTGACAGTTTGTGTTTATTAATTTTTATTACTCCTGAGTGGTTGAAATAAACTTGCAAAAATTATATTTTTTAACAAGTGTAATAAAAAAAAAAAAAAAAAAAAATGAGTGGTGATATTAATCAAGACAGTTCACAGTCAAATACAAATTCATACAACAAACGTAAACATTGGGACGAACATGAAAAAACAATATTATTAAGAGCGCTTAAAAAATATGGTTATAAAGACATTGAAAATATCGCGAAAGAATTTCCGTATAAAACACCGGCTGCTGTCAGGACGATGATTAATAAATTGCATTTAGCAGCGAAGAAAAATTCTACTGTCAAAAAAATTCAATTAGATGAGTGGTTGAATTCTGGATATTTTAATTACACTGATACTATGATACCTGAAGCGCTTAAAATTATTTCTGAAGTTGAAGATCATCCTTTGCGTGAGCAATCAGCTGATTGTGATTTCATGTAATTATTTTTTTATTTTTAATTTAAAATTTTCTACATGTAAAATTTATGACAGTAAAATCAGCTGATATTAAAAAAAAATTTTTCAATTAATTAAATTAGAATAAAAAAAATTTTTTAAAAATTTTTTTTTGTTCTAATTTAATTATTAAATAAAAATCAAAAAATTAGAAACTTTATTAGTATTTAATTTATAAATATCACATGTGGAATTTTTTTATTAAATTTTTCTCATCAAAATTTAATTCTAAAAAAATTTTTAGTGTCATTATTTTAATTAAATTTTATTTCAGGGCACTGTATGATTTGTTGCATCGCATAACACAGGGACAACCAGCTGTTGATGTAACACAGATGACCGTCGAAACATTATTATATACTCTGAATCAAGTAACTCATGAAGTTTGGCCAAGTTGTGAGAAAGAAGCCTACGCATACGTGGAAAAATTAGAAGAATCTAAATCTCGAAAAGTTTATCCACCTCATCGGTCTAAGCGTATAAATAATACAAGCTAAAATTAATCTTATTTCTTAAAAATAGTTGAAGGAATTTTTAAATACAATTATGAACTTAAATAATTCAAAATAGTGAATTAAAAATAATAATATTGTATAATTATTTCGTTTATAATCTTAACTTACATAAATAATTGACATTGTTTAATTCTTCAACAAAATTTCATCATTACTATTCCAATTTTTTTTTTTTTTTTTTTTTTTTTTTTTTTTTTTTTTTAATAATTAATTAGTATTTGTAAATATAATTGCTTAATAAATGAATAAATGTAAATAATAAATTCATTTTACTAAAATTAATATTTTATTGATATAATATAATATTTTTATATCCAAATTTTTATCTTTGAATATTTAAAATGCAACACTTTAATTGTTCTTATTTTTACCTTTAACATTATTAAATCATTTAATTTGTATATACAATTATTAACCAATGTATAATATTTTTAGTTTAATAAACAGGTTCAGACTTATCAATGAATTAAAAAAAAAAAAAAAAAAAATTGTTATAGTAAAATAATAAACTGAAGGTCTTATTAATTAATCATACAGAAGGAATTAAAAATTATTAACTAATTTAAAATTATAAAAAATTAATATAAGTTTCATGTTTAATTATTTTATACTGTAATTATTTAAATGATCGATTTATCTATATTTATATTATATGATTATTGAATTACTCATCATTAATCTTTCAAAATTTCCCAAGCATCTTCTTCAGCTTTGGATGAAGTTTTCCTCCAACTATCCTCATTTTTATTTTCAAAGTCAATCAATGATTCTTTATCTTTTACTTTTTTATCCTTACTTCTGCGAGATGTTGATTTAGTTTCTGTAATATTCTCTGAGTTTTGTTGCGAATTGCCCCAATCCCAGTCTTGCACCGATGAATTGTTTGAAGATGCACCACCACTTTTAAATAATTATTTAAATTAATAAATATTTCTTCAATTATTGTTATTTTTTTTTTTTTTATTATACTAGACGAAAAAATAACCTACTTGCTACTTGAATTAGATATTAGGGAAAACTTTTCATTGGAGTAAGAATTTTGATAGCTGTTTTGATAACCTTCAGATGATGCGTTTTGATATTGATCATTTGATTGATACTGATATTGTGATTGAGATTGCGATAAAGATGATGATGAATTTGTACCAGAAAGATCTCCCCATCCGCGACGTCCTATATCTCCTACCTGTAATTTTTATAATCATAATTATGATTATCAATTTGGGAATTAATAAAAATTAATTTTAAAGTTGAAAAAATAAGAAATAAAATTAAAAAAAAATAAAATAAAATACCTTAGAGGCTAAAGTATTAACTTGAGATGTAACATCCTCTAATAATGTACCATCACGTACCTAATAAAATAATAATAATAATAAAATAATAATAAGCTCTCAAAATTATTAAATAAAAATTTGTTAAAAAAGTAAAATATTATCGACATTAAATATAAAATAATTAAATAAAAAAAAACGTAATTTAATAAATTAGCAAGGAAAAAATACCTTTTGTGTGGCCATACCACCGATTTTAATAGCATTCTCGGTAGCTTTAGTAGCAATTTTAGACGCTGATGATGAAAATATTGACCATCCCTAAAAAAAATTTTTTTTTAATGAATAAATAATTGAATACATTATAAAAAAATTTTTTTTAATAATTACACTTGCTAATGAAGAAACAGCAGTGTCAAAAAATTCCTGTGAAGTACTTCTTGGAGGCGCATCCATCTGATATCCGAATCCGCCATACTTACCACCTTGGTTCGGTGGAAGATTACTGTAAATATAAATATTTAAAAAATCACTGAATTCACTTAAAAAAAAAAAAAAAAAAAAAAAAAAAATATTACTAACTCTGGTCTGGTAGCATTTTCATTCTGTACTCGCGCAAAGAATGATTCAGTTTGTGATTTAAATGCAGCGGTATTAAAATTACTCTGCTGATACGAGTTTGGATTATTTACATCTTGCTGGTAGGATGAAGATGAAGACATGCCACCAGAAGAAGAGTACGAATGATTATTATCGTTGCTATTATTGTCAGAGTACGTCGGCATAAAATCTTTAGCAGCAGCTTTATCAATGCTCCAAGAATCACCTCTGGCTAACGTAGCAATCTAAAAAAAAGTACGTAAGCATTAAAAAAAAGTAAATTGAATTTTTTATGACATTTTAAAATTTTATAATTATGCAATTATTAAAAAAAATTAATTAAAAAGTTTCACATGTGAAAATTAATAAAAATTACAAGTGAAAATTTTTAGAAGCATTTTTTTATTGTAATTGATTTGTTAAAAAAATTTTTAAAATTGACAGCTGACCGCTAACTTCAGTATTATATTTTTTTTTATTGAAAATAAAGTTTAATTACCTTGTCACGATACAGAGCAGCCGCTTTAGTGTTGTACTTTTTATTAATTGGCATAGAATCATCCCAATCGGGCTGGGACTCGAAAAATTCACGGGCTTTTCTATTACCTCCGACTTTCATTTTTTCCAGCTCGACATCCTTCCATTTATCCATTGATATAGATCTTACGAATGAGAGATGAACACCAAGGCCACGGTGCTTGCCCGAACACTCCAAGCAGATCCATATCCCATATGTTACAGAGACCCATTGAGGATTATGAGCTCCGCACTCAAAACATTTCTACAAATTTATTTAATAAAATAAATAAAAATAAAAAGCAGCAATAAAATTGACAGCATTTGTTCCTTTAATTGTATTATTAATTATAATAATTACTCACATTATTTTCATCGTGAGGCTTCAGTTCACCCAAAGCTCGACGTGTTCTTGGACTCGCCATTTTATTTTAACTAATTAAAACTATTTATATATTTAATAATTATTTTAAAAAACCAACAATTGGAACGATATATTATATTAAATGCCAAGTGTCATAACCAGTTTTTTTTTAACGATGCAAGATGCGAGGAAGTGAAGGCAAGAGCAACAATTCAGGCTAGGCAACTAAATACATCACAATCTTCTTCTATCTGTAAGTATGTACAATTATTTTTATTTTTTATCTTCTTTGCATTACAACTATTATTATATATACATTACCTCATAAAAAGTACAATTTCATATTATTTTAAACTATTAAAGTTCCACGTCAAAATACAAGATATATCTACAGTTTTCCCAGCACCAGATGCCGTTGAGAATTGGCGTACATACCATATGTGTCTAATATCCAATCAATGTCCTTTAAATTGCCCCACTGCTTTCATAATTTTCCAATTAAATTTTTTTTTTTACACTGAAGCTAGCAGAATTTTTCTAAAAATTTTTAAAAATTATCAAGTAGTTTTTTTTTTTTTTAATTTTTTTAGTATTAAATTAGTTTTTTAATTAATTTTGAATGCACAAGTAAATTTGATATTTTAACAGAATTTTATAGCAATTAAATTATTTTAAAATAAAAATTTGATTAAAAAATTCCACATGTGAAAATTTAAAAAAATTTAGAAGCATTTTTTTGTTATGTAAAAATTTTTAAAATTAACAGCTGACAATTACACTGAAGTTGACAGATGTTAACAATTTTTTTTTTTGAATTTCAAAGCAATTAAATTATTGAAAAAAAATTTTATTAAAAAGTTTCACATGTTGAAATTAATAAATTATCTGATCAGCTGACTGCAGCCCAAATGTATTGAAAATAAATTTTTAAACTACTTAAAAAATTTTCTAAATGCGCTTTTTTTTATAAATTGATTCCACAATTAAGACACTGAAGTTAACTTACATCAGAAATTAAAAAAATTCATAATGATAAAATTATTATAAAAAAGTTCAATAAAAAATTCCAGATGTGCAAATTAAAAAAATTAGTAGATATTTTTTTATTGATTGATTTTTATAAAAATTAAAAAAATTGACAGCTGTCAGCTGACTTCAGTATAATTTAAAAATAAACTGCTACATTCACGCTGCTCATAAAAATTTTTGAACTTCCGCTCCAAAATTAAAAGCTAAAAAATTTATCAGTAAGTAAAATTAAATAATAATAAAATTACAAATACTAAAATTTTTTAAAATAAATTATTAATTAATTAAAAAAAAGATTGTTTGGAATTTATTGTTTTCACTGAAGTTAGCCGTCAGCTGTCAATTTAAAAAAATTTTTAACGGATTAATTACAATAAACAAAAGTTTCTAAAAATTATCACTTATAATTTTTATAAATTTTTACGTGTGGATTTTTAATTAATTTTTTTTTAATAATTGAATTATTATAAAATTCTAAAAAAATTTATAATGTCTGTCAACTTCAGTGTCACATTTATTGCCGTAATATTGGTAGACATGAACTCACCCAATGCACACAGATACTGCTGATGATGCGTAAATATATTTGTGTGAGTAATGACCGTGATGACAAATGCAACTTTAATTTTCGGCTAAGTTCAGACTTGAAAGAGTAAGAGCAAGAGTGAGAAAGAGTATACAGAGTGAACTTTAGTACATCCTACCCACAGATACATTTTTAATGTTTTACAACCAATAACCTATCTGTAGTTGTAGTTGTGTTACCACTACACATCGTAAAAATCATACCATCTTCCTCATTATCGTTTGGATTTACCGTCGTTGATCGTTGTGTCGTTGTCGTCGTGCTAGTCGCCATCGTCATCATTTATAGTTAATTAAAAAAGTTTAAAAGCTCTGTTCTACGACACATTAATATTGTTTTTTTCAATAATACAAACTAGTATCCTTGTCAAATAAAAAAAAACTATTTGTAATTGCAATTTGCAGTCGTATAACTACGAGGGATCTATTTTGTTTGTCGTATGTCCATCCAGAATCTTAACACATTCGGTGAGTTTTAATGTTTTATATTTTATCTTTTATTTTTACCACTACTCTATTTGTCTTCTAGATAGCTATCATCAGTCTATAGCAGCCATTATCTAGCATTGAAATAATCCTAAAAATTACATGAAAAAATTTTATTCAATAATTTCAATAAAATTGAAGGTTTTTTTTTTTTTTTTTTTTTTTTTTTTTTTTTTGTCAAAATGGCGGACACTTAGCGTCTTTGCACCATACCACGTAATTTTTCTATTACTCATTACGATAAATTATCTCAAAGGTTACTTGGAGTCAAGAAAAATTCATGAGAAAATTTTTTTAAATTTTAATTAGAACAAAAATCTATAAATTAAAACTCATTGATGAATAATTAAATTTTTTTTGTCCAGACCCCTTTGCAGATGCAAACAAGGGTACTGATGATGATGTCCAAGACGGTCTCGTGCATATAAGAATCCAACAACGAAATGGTCGTAAGACCTTAACAACTGTACAAGGACTATCGTCAGAATATGACTTGAAAAAAATAGTTCGAGCATGTAAAAAGGTAAATTATTTAATTTTTATTTTACTTAAGCTTAAAATCAAACAATAAATTTTTTGTTTATTATTATTTATTGTTATTAATGCAATAGCCTCAATATAAAGCAATACAGTTAAGAATTACTATACTTAGATATGGCCTTGTCCTACATTTGATCTTTGATCTACTCTATCACAATAAACGAATCTATTGTATGTTGCTAAAATAGATCTTTGTCATCTTGATTACCAATCAAATTATTTTTTTTTTTTAAATAAAGTTACTTTTTTTTTTTTATGATACTGAAGTTAGCCGAGTTTTTAATTTTTTTAATTAATTAAATCAGAAGAAAAAATTTTTTTGAAAAATTGCACTTGCAATTTTCCAAGTTTTTTTACAAATTAAATTTTTTATTTTTTTTTTTTTGCAATAATTTTTTCAATAAAAAATTTTCAGATGTCGACTAACTTAATTTTCATTTTTTTTTTTATGTAATTAATTTATTGAATTTTTTTTATTGATAATAAAATTATTAAATTAATAATTAATTTTTTTATTAAAGGAGTTTGCGTGCAATGGGACTGTAGTAGATCACCCAGAGTACGGGGAGGTGCTCCAATTGCAGGGTGATCAACGTGAAAATATATGTCAGTGGTTAACCAAAGCAGGTTTGGCAAAGCCTGACCAGCTTAAAGTTCACGGTTTTTAAACGAATATTAAAAACAACAACAACAACACCAACGTCATCAAGAACAATAACAGCTACAAGAGGAGCAGCAGCAGCAGGCCAATTTCATGTCACCACGTTTAAAAATATTCAATGTCATTAACACCACCTAATAATCATCTTAAATTATCTGTATCATTTGATTCTATATTACTTGTTGATATTTGCTGGTCTGTTATGATCAACTATACGCATACGATAAATATATATTTAAATATATTTCAATAAAAGAAAAAAAAAACGTTAAAAAAATAATAAATAAATAATTAAACTAAATAAATAAAATAAAAAAAATAATAAAATAACGGATATCAGTATAGACAGCGGTAATTTATGTAATCCAAACACTTTTTGTAAGACATTATAGGAAGCAATACTTTTAACAGCCTTATGCTAGATAATCCGAGTAACACTTGAATTGTCACTATTTTCAATTAAAATATTAAACAAAAACATATTAAAAATAATTAGCTGTAATTAGATGAATTTTTGAGATTATTGTACAAGCGGTAGATACAGGTAGCTACGGATGCTTTTAATTTTTGATGATAGTTAATATGTATCTCGGCGCTATTGACGTCTTCAGAGAAGATATTTTCATCTTTAAAACATAATTATTAAAAAAATGAAAGGAATAATACTAGCTTAAGCTTTAACTGGCTTTCATCTTTTTAAAAAAATTTTCTATAATTCTCTATTGATTTTTTAGATTTATTATCAACTCCTGGTTAAAAATACTGATTGAAAAATTCAATTTCCGTAAAGGACGTTTTAAAATTGGAATTTTGAGCTCTAATTTTAGCAGGAGCTCAAAATTTCAATTTTAAAAAGTCCTCCAAGGAAATTAAATTTTTGTACATCCTAATCTAAATATACAAACAAAAAAATTGGAATTTAATGTTTTTAATTATTATCAATCAATATTTTTAAACAGGGCTCAATCACTCACCGTTTGATTTTTATTTTAAATAAATTGCGGAGAAGAAATTAATTATTCTAGATTTATTTATAAATTAAATATAAACTCGAATTTTTTATACTATAATACAATCAACATTTGCGTCTAGTTTTTCCAATCTTATAAACAAAATAAAATTTTTTTTTAACTCTGCTTTAACGCTAAAGCCAGTGATAGTCGCCATTACTTTTCTTCTCTTAAATTTTGTTTGTTTTATATTTGTTTGTTTGAACTGAGATGAAATACGTAACTAAATGTTCTTAGATAAATAAATTTGAATTCATTTTCCTCAATTACTGATCATTTATTTATAAATAATCCTAATTGATATAAAAAATATATTAAATAATTAAAAAAAAATTTTTTTCTTCAATAATAAACTGTACTTAATTATATTTACAGGTAAAATAGTCTCAGTGATGATCCGTTGACGTCATACAAATAGAAATAACGACACAAGTCGTGATATGTATATATATATATATATATGCTTATATTTTATCTTAAAAATATCAACGATTACGTAATAGGCCAATTAAATATTCAACACGTTAAATATTATTGTTTTATCAGTTACAAAATATTCATTTTAATTATTTTAATTTATTTCTTCTAGAATTTTATAAAATTATTTTTTAATAAAAAAAAATACTTTTTTAGAGAAAAATATTTTTAAAATTAAATGATTTTATATTTGATAAATTTTAAGTACAGTTAAATGTGCAAACGTAAGTATAATAGTAATAATAATAATAATATCTAGCGTCCTACAGCATTCCACGCATTTACATATAATGATAAAGTAAAAACAACAGTCAAGTGTCGAGTGTAAGTAAGAGTATTGAAGTAGTGTACAGTATAAGTAGCAAAAGTATCAGAGTTAAAAGCTCTAATAGGCCCTACTCTAATATATTGTATATAATATTTAAGTTAGCCGACGTTTTCAATTTTTTAATTATTTTTCTTTAATTTAATTATAAAAAAAAAATTTTTTTTTAAATTGTATGTGTAATTTTTTTAATTTTCTGCATGTGAAATTTTTTAATTATTTTTCTTTTATTCAATTTTACAAAAAAAATTTTTTTTTTAAATTGCATGTGTAATTTTTAAAATTTTCTACCGGGAAAATTAAAAAAAAAATTTTTTTTAAATAATTTTTCAATACAATAAATTATTAAAATTTTGAAATGTTAGATAACTTAATTTTATATGTTGTATATGTTTATTTTATTTATGTATGTATCATTATTATGCAAGACCTCATACTGCGACAAGAGACAAATAGACTCGAGTAGACAGATAATGATAATTCTGATAATTTCGATTTAAGCTAAAATTAATAATTATGTTATATCATATGTACGCTGGTGTTATAAATCTGTCATATATTCACGATGATTCATCATCATCTTTATCTCTTCACCGAGTTTTAATTTATTTATATGAATCATAAAAAAATTATTAAATATCTGCTAAATTAATTCTCATTTAAAATTAGCAGTCACTTGATTATTTTTTAGTTGTTTTTTTTTTAACAAATAAATTTTTTCTGAAAAATTATTTTAAAAAATTGCATTTTCAATTTTTTTTTTAATTTTTACATGTCAATTTTTTTGCAATGATTTATTTAAAAAAATATCAAATTAATTTTGTGTGAAGAAAAAAAACCTTTTTTTTTTACATTGTATAAGTTGGCTGGTTTATGAAACTTTCTGTTTTTAATATAATGAGCATTTTATTATATGGAGTAAAAAATAAATTGTAACATTCCGTAACGCCTATTAAGCAAAGTTCAATCGCCATTTACATTATCAAATTATCATGCAAAAAAATCTTTAAGTAAGTTACTGATAATATGTAATAACAGGAAAAACAGTTATGAAAATTCTTGGGATTAAAAAAAAATTTTAAATGAAGAAAAATATAAATTTACAATTGTGAAAAATAAAATTTACATTTTTTTTTTAATTAATTAATCGTTAAAATTTTCCATAAACGTGAAAGTAGCTGAAATAGAATTTCTTTAAATGATAAAAAATTCTAACACTGAAGTTGACGGACATTAGAAATTATTAAATAATTTTAAAGAAGAATATATCTGAAATTTCGTTTTAAATTTTCTATATTTTAATTAAAAAATTAAAATTTTATTTAAAATATTTAAAAAGTGTAAATTTCATATTCAAAATTTTCCCGCGTAATTTTTTCGCGCCGGCGCAGATTTAAAATCTAAAAATTCAAATATTAAAAATGATTTAATTATAAAAAAAAAATCTACAATTAAAGAAGAAATAATAAAAATAATAAATAAATAAAAAAACCTGGTCATATCCGGTTTTTAAAAAAAATAGCGGGAGTATATTTTGTTATACGGCTTTAATAGTTGTGTGTTGTAAGATGTCGCAGTACTCGAATTACACATTCTACATATTCATGGTATGTATAGGTATAACAAACGCGCTTACAAACACAACAAAAATCAGGTGTGTACAGGGCATGTACAAGTATGTATATGTATAATCCATTAGCCCACAATGCATTTCACTGACGGCATGTGCCTTTCAGAGTGTCGGCCATTTTGTAGTTTCCTTGAGAAATTGGTGTGTTGAGTTGATTCCTTCTTCTCGGTAAGAAAAAAAAATTTATAACAAACGTATTAACGTTATTAAAACTGATTATTATTTCGTTAAAAAAATAATAAAAAGATTATTATTATTAAATAATAATTAAAAGACATAATTCACATTGTCGTGATGTATCATTTAATGTGTAAAATAACGCATAACAATAAATAATAATATATAATAAATAATCAGCAAGTAAAATAATAAATAATTGAGGAAAAGTAATGAAAAAATAAAAACAATATTGAATAATAATAAAACATTAAATACGGTGTATTTAAATGTGTTATCGACAACTACGATTAACATCCTAAAGACTGCGAATTACGAACGTCTAGTTTAAAGTCTGTAGTAAAGTTAGTACTTTTTTTTTTTTTATTATCTTATTAATATGTAATTTAAATATTTTATAATTTTGTGTTAATTGTGCGTATGTGAGTATGGGTGTGTAATTAAAAATAATTATTAAATTTTAGTAAATAATTATTAATTTTTGGTACATTAATGTGTTTCAGATAAATGAATCCATACGTTTTGTCCATATCGTAGTAATGTATATGTATACATGTTACTGAGCTTGTGTGAGATTACATTTATGTATATGTGTAGATATATATAGACGAGTGAATATATATATGTATGTATGGAGGCATATATATCTATATATATTATATATTATACAATCAGGTTGATTTTACGTGGTTTATTGTAAAAATGAATGGTGATATATATTGTTATATCCATACGTATTAAGTGTTGTACTTCCGTAGTGGTTGTCATCTTTTTACAAAACTGATTGCGTGCGGTGATCATTACACATTAAAAGAGAGCCCGGCCAAACGTCTCACTCTATATTTGGCCAGTGCTGATATCCAACATATTGCATATCTTGTCCATACATATTACCAATTTATCACATTGTCGTCGATGCGTTTAGTCTACAACGACGGTACTTAACGTTATTATACTGTCTTTTATAAACATATTTTATGTTAACGTAATTTGTCATTATCATCATCATTAATACTTATACTGTTGCCATCGCTATTCCTATTAAATGCTATCAATATATAACTATCGACATCAATTTAATGTTACTTTAGTAATTATAAATTCATTATTATTATTATTATTTTTTTTTTTTTCGACATAATTTTTCTGATGTAATTATTACGACTGCTGTTGATTAATTCTTCGACTTTTTATAATCATTTTTCGAAAATTATTACTATCATTACTAACGTATGATTCATCATTATTATAATAACTATTATTGTTCTTCCATTTTAAAAACAGCTATTATTTTTTTCATCAAAAAATACATATGTGTTATTGTTTAATTTATTTATTTTTAATTTTAAAGTTAACTTCTTTATTTATTGATGAAATATTAATGATATTAAAATTAGCCGACAGCAAAAAATGTTCACTTTTTTTATTAATTGAATTAGCTATAAAAAAATATTTTTAAAAAATTGCACAAATAGTTTTTTTAATTATTTTATTAGTAAAAAAAATTCTAAAAAAGTTAAGATGTCAGCTAAATTAATTTTTATATATTAATGATACTAAAATTAACCGACACTAGATGATTTTTTATTTTAATTAAATTAGAATTTAAAAAACTGGACATAAAATTGAAAAAAAATTTTTTTTTTTTTTTTTTTTCATTTTTTAAAAATTATTTTTCAATAAAATAAATTATCAAAATTTTTAAATGTCAGCTAATTAATTTTCATAAATATTATTGTTATTTTGAATAATTTTAATGATGGCAAAAACATAATTATTAAAGTTTGGTTAATTTTATCTTAATATTTTCGTCGAATTGGACTATCAATCAACTAGTGATTAAAAAAGTAATAATTATATAATTCAGAGAACACGTAAATAAATACAAGACAAAAATAATAATAACACTATAAAAAATTGTTATCACGTATGAATCAGTATGACAAAGTACTTCTTTTAATGTTTCTAGAAATAATCGGTTCATTATTAATTATTACACGTTAAAGTTGACAAATTATTACAGTTAATTAAATTTTTATTGAACTTTTATTAACTTGAGGTATTTTATCTAACTTCCTAATGTTTATATTAATAAATAAAAATAAATTTAGCCGCTTTTTGATAATTTTTTTAGAATTTTAGTAACAAATAAATTATGGCAAAAAAAATTAACATATAGAAATTTTTAAAAATCAAAAATGCAATTTATTGAAGTAAATTTATTTGTTGAATAAAATTAAAAAATGTTCAAGTGACTGCTAACTTTAATGTCATCATTAAAAATAAAAATAATGAATCGTAAAAAAATTAATTAGGAATATAAGTTTTATAATAATTAAAATTAATTAATGATTCTAATAATTCTAAATATTTTGTTTGTTTTTAAGGTTACGTGTACATGAATGGGGACATCGGGAAGCTCCCACCAGGGGCGGTTTACCCAGCCACCCCTGAACCCTTGGGTTCTGTCGGTGGTACAGTTATTGCAAACACCAGCTTAGATTACAGTGTCATGAACGGAGGATCTGTACCAGGCGAACTGATGCTCGACCCAACTACAATGGGTGGTATTGAGCCTTCGCCTCAACACTCGATAAGATTAAGCGGTACTGTTGGTGGTCTAGCTGGCTCTGCTGACATTACTGGTGGTACCAGTGACGGTGGAGGCGGTGGTAATCCTCCTTCAATTGCCGGTGCTGCACCTCCAGATGTTGCCGGTGCTCTGAGAGTTGGAGTTAACCTTGGTTATGTTCCTGTTGAAGTTAATCCCTTGGATGTTCAAATGTCACCAGCATTAATGACTGAATTACCGACATCTGGCATTCCATTAGATCAACTTAAACAAATGCTCTCTTCACAGCTCGAATATTATTTCTCTAGGTACGCTATTTTTATTTTTATTTTTTTTTAGATAAGTTCTTAGGGTCATCAGTCTTAATGATGGTTTGTTTGATGTATTACAGAGAAAATTTAGCAAATGATACATACTTATTATCACAAATGGATAATGATCAATATGTGCCCATATGGACAGTCGCAAACTTCAATCAAGTTAAAAAATTAACTAAAGATATTAAATTGATTACTCAAGTGTTACGTGAATCGCCAAATGTACAAGTTGATGAAGAGGGACAAAAAGTTAGACCTAATCATAAACGATGTATAGTTATTTTACGGGAAATTCCAGACAACACACCATTGGAAGAAGTCAAGGTTTGTCTAATATAATAATATAATAATAATACTTTTAAAAATTTTTTTATTATTATTAAACAAAAATTTGTTCAGAAAATTAAAAATTATTGATTATTGTTCTAACTTTCAATCAATAATAATAATAATAATTTATTAAGTTACTTAATTATATTTTTTTTTCTTTTTATTAGAATTTGTTCTCGGGAGAAGGGTGTCCAAAAGTAATATCATGTGAGTTTGCCCACAATAGCTCATGGTATGTTACTTTTGAATCAGATGAAGACGCCCAGAAGGCCTACAGGTTTTTACGCGAAGAAGTTAGAGAATTTCAGGTGAGTTATTTGTAAAAAAAAAAAAAAAAAAAAAAAAAAAAAAAAAAAAACAACAGAAATATTTAAATATCCACCTTCTAATCATCATGATACTCATGACAATATTATTCATTAGTGATAAAATGTTCAATTTTATTTATTCATTATTTTATCAATATTTTATTTATGATTATTAGTAAATAATTTTTTAAATAAATGAAACTACATGTAAACACCACTTGAACTCATGAAAAGATAGAAATATAGACAACATGGCCTTTAAACTCATGAGTTTGAGCTGATAAAAGGTTTATCAAATAAACACGTAATTGAATAACAAATAAAAATTTTGATGTGACTGAAAAACTACTAGAAAAATACCTTAGTTCCATAAGTATTGATACATATTTATTTTTTTGTTTCTACAGGGAAAGCCTATAATGGCTCGTATAAAAGCTAAACCAATGAACAGGCTACCAATTCCTACGGTGGCTGGAGTTAGTAGCATAAAAAACGGCTTTCGAACTCCTCCACCACCGCCAGTTTTTGATCCAACTAGTTATCCACCTGGTCAACAACGCTTCCTATACACCAATGGTACTACCATGCCCCAAACCACAATACCGCCATACCCCAACCAGATACAGGTCTACGTAAGTACTTCATAATAATCTTTATTAAAAAATCATAAAATATCCTTAAGACAAAAATTGGACAAAATATTTTTAATAAATTTTATTTTTTTCTTATTTTTTATATTTTTAATATTAAAAATATGTCAAATTGACCCCTGAAGATATTTTTTCCAATAATTAATAGTTAATCTTCTTCAATAATTTTTTCCCGTACTTTATTCACTAAAATAATTTATAAAAAATTAGCACCAGCCATTTTACACTCCATCGATGATGCACTGGGGTCCAGCAAGTCCGGCTTATTTCGACATGACCAGTGTATTCACAATGAACGGAATGACACCGCACAATTCATTTAAACCACACACAAGGTTTAATCCACGAAATAGGTAAATTTTTTTCTAATAACCATTTTATAAATCATACAATAGTTTTATAGAATAAATGAATTTTTTTTAGAAACAAACACAGAAATGGATCTGACAGAGGTGGTCCAATTGACAGTGGTATGTCACACATGGGTCGTATGAACCATCCACCAAAATTGAATTCCAATATGCATACCAGCAATAACAACAACAACAACAACACCAATAACAACAACAATACTCCTACTACTGCTATTACTTCTACGACTAACAATCATAACAACAATAGTAATGGAAATTCCGGGAATAATTCAATGTTGACAACGACAATAACAACAGCAACCACAACATTACCAGTTTTATCGTCCAACTATTCAGCGTCACCAAAATCAACATCTTATCACCATCATCATAACCACCACCATCAGAACCAACACCATCAGCAACAGAAGCACCACCACCACCAACAGCATCACCATAATCAAATAAGCGGCACAAAATTCCATTCATCATCAGCACTATCATCGTTATCCACGCTGTCATCTTCTTCGTCATCGTCATCATCATCTTCATCCTCCTCGTCTTCGTCATCGCCTCACACTCTGTCTTCAAGCGTGGCTGGCGACACCCACTTCTCCGGTGGTAATATTTCCAAAGCAAATGTCCATGATAATGAGCCTTATCATCATAACTATCATTCTATTGGTAGTAATACTTCTGTAACTGGTAATACTAACGCCAACACTGACCGAGATGGTGACAGAGGTGACAGAGATCGTGATCGTGATCGTGACAATAAAGGTGAACGCGAGAGAGGATACCACAGTGAGCGCGGAGACCGGGATGTAAGAAGCGATCGTGGAGACAGAGACCGCAGTGGAGGCAGCTTGCAGTACCGTCATCGTATTCACCGCAGGACCAAAGATCAAGACAACGCTATGTCTAAAAGCAACAGCACATTGCCGTCTATTCGGGAGGGCAATCATTCTGCTGCTGCTGGAGGTGGAGGAGGAGGATTTGGTGTTGATCGTGATAGGCACGATAGAAGTGCTGTTGGTGGTAATCCTACCGCTGGATCCAACAGTCACCATCATCAGCACCATCATCAGCACCACCATCATCATCATCCTCACAACTATCATCACAATAATCCCAGCAACAGTTTTCATAATAGCAACAGTGGCAGCAGCAGTAATAATAATAATAATAATAATAATAATAATAATAATAATAATAATAATTACAACAGTAGCAGCGGTATCAATAACAAAGATGTTAGTAATAACAGCAACACTCACACATCCTCGACTTTATCGTCCTACAGCAATCGCAGTGTCGTACAATTTGATTTGGAAGCTACGGCATTTCCACCATTACCTGGTCTAGATGCTGATTTAATAAAATCACACAGTACTGCCAGCGAATCAAGTACAGTGATTGAGTATAATAGTAGTAGTAATAATAGTGGTGGTGGAGGTGGTGGTGGTGGTGGTAGTAGTGGTGGTGGTGGTGGTGGTGGTGGTGGTGGTGGTAGTGGTAACAGTAATAGTAATAGTCCTAGTAGTAATGTTACTGTAAGTAGTGGTGCTGGTGGTTGTAGTAGTGGTGCTGTTGCCGCGTTACAATCACAAAATAGGCTGTCAGATGTTGTTAAAGGTACGGCCAAAATAAAAAGCACAAAAGATATGACATTGCCAATGCCCAAGGAGGGTCAGATATCATTTTCATCTTCGTCGATGACTTTTGTACCGACGGTAGTTGGTGTTAATCAGCTGAATAGCAGATCAACTAGTCCAGGATTGGTAATTTGTGGAGCTGCTGGTACAGCTACTGGTGTTGTTACTGTATCGGGTGTACTCGGGCAACCCATTGAGGATGCTGCTGCTAATATTGTTATCGCTTCGGGTGGATCTGTTATGAATGCTACTGTTGTTACCGGTGCGAGCAATGTCACTAATGACAACATTTACGGCATTGTCACTCTCACTCCCCCGTCATCTCCCAATAAGTAAGTATTTTTTTTTTTTTTTTTTTTTTTTTAAATTCAATTATGTCAATAGAAAGTGATTTTTATTCATATTGATGAGTGTACAAGAAATACAAAAAAAAATTTATCAATTCTTACTATTGCTTCAGTTAATTAATTAATTAAATTATGACTTGAATTGAGTCTGAAAAAAAATTGAATTTTTTTAATAATAAAAATTTAATAAAAAATTTTTTTACTAAAAATAATATAGATTAAAGTCTATAAAATAAATTGAATTGAATTAAAAATAAATTTATTTATTTTCAACAGATCTATTAAGACTGATGACACAAATTTGATGGTGAACGGTGTGGACGAGGCCATAAGTACAAAAACCCATGCTGCTGAAAAGTCTGAGCCAGTAATGAGGTGCAATTGTGACAACATCCCTACTGTCCCACAAAATCCTCCTCAATTACAAACAGGAGTGGCCTCGGCCTATCCTTTAGTAAGTTATTTTTTTAAATAAAAATCAGTAACAATTTATTTAATTTAATAATTAATTAATTAATTAAAATTCATTACTCAGGACCTCAACAGGCCAAGCTATGCCCAAGTAGCTCAACATTGTCGTGAACAACCTTGTACCAAACACAAAATAGATGAAAAAGATACGAATGAATAACCTACTATGTAAGTTTACTTACTTTCAAATAATTTCCAATAGTTCAATACATTAATATTTTTTTTTAAATCGATTATTTCAACTCTTACGGGCTGTTATATTATATCGAGCTTAAGTAAACGCCCTAAGTTGAGTAGTGTCAGGGCGGAGCCACGCTCATAAAGCGAGAAAGAAATATAAGCGTAATGACTTACGTTTAAATTATCACATAATTCATTTTTAATAGTGTTTAAAATACAAAAAAAATTACTTAGTCATTTTCACTGACATTAAAAAAAAAAAAAATATTTTTTTTTAATTGCTCATATTTAGTTGATATATTTTTTTCAGGCGTTTCTGCAATTGATGAAAAAGAAAACTAAATATTCTGCCGTCATCATTGGTTTGTTTCTTTACTTTTTTTTAACTAAAAAAGGAATAAACGAACGTTAAATGAAAAAAAAAGAAAACACTCGATTGCTGCTGCTTGTATTGTCAACAGTGATTTTTTTATTCAGGTTGTACAAGTGGTTACGAAAAGCATAATAACTTTTTACGTTGTACAGTGATTTTGCCTATATTATTATTATTATTATTATTATTATTATTATTATTATTATTATTGTATGATAAACAATATTTAACGTTTCATAATTTATTAATATTAATTAATAAATTAAAATAATAATAATGATAATGAAAAATAAGATAAAAAATGGAGAATTTTTTCGCAAATTAAAAAAAAAAAAATGCTTATGAAAAAATACATTAATTCAAAACTTAAAAATAAATTTCAGTAATTTTAAGAGTATTTGTTAATTTATATTAACGAGACTCAAAAATTGTAATAAATTAAATAATATGATTTATTACTTATTAATATTAATTTTTTTAGTTTTTAGTAAAAGAAGAAATTAAGAAAAAAATAAAATAATAATAAATATAACAATAATAATGATAAAATAATAGATAGTTTTGTGCCAAAATCCAAAATCATCAGGACACAGAATATATTTTAAGCAACGAATGTGTTTATAAAATAGTCATTTTTAAAAATTGAGAAGCGACAACGAGAGTGCTAGAAAAAAAAAGGAATAATTTTAAACGAAATATTATTCAAATAACAATAACCATAGTTTGATCACATTAATAACGATAATGTTATTTAAAAGTTAGTTAAGCGTAAGTTATCTTTCTTTATTATTTTTTCTCTCGTATAACATTACAAACAAAAGATACCACACCTCATATTTGATAAGTTATAAGATTGTTTTTTTTTTTTTTAGAATGTAAAAATAATTAACTATTTTTTTTTTTTTTTTTTTTTTTTTTTTAATTTATATTTGATTGTTTGGGAATTTTTCTTAACTATTGGTTAGGTGTTTTATTTATTATTTTTCCTTTTTTAAGACATATATGTAAAGATTGAAATTTATCAGCACAAAAATTAATCAACCATTTGATTGCTTTTATTTTCAATGAGATATGTTGATATGCGATAGATATTCATACCAATGACTTCCATAATGTTAAAAGGAATGGTTGTACATGTCGGATAGTAGAAAAATAATTATTTCAAATTAAAATTGATATTTATATGATATTTTGATTTAAAAATTTTTATTTAAGTATCTATTGTGACAAAAAAAAATGCATATATAGTTTAATTAACGGGGAATAAGATAAGATAATTTTTTTTTTATTGCATTATCTTACTGCAAATTTTGTATCGCGTTACAGATGCCATAAAAAGCGTATAAAATACATTTTTTTTTTTCCAAGTCCAAAAAAATTTTTTTTTCAAACTTAAAATTTTTTTTGGACTTAGAAAAAAAAAAGAATTTTTATTATACGCCCTTATGGCATCCGAGGGCGAATAAAATTTTTTTTTAGCATTTCTCCAAATTTCGGATGCGTTGATTCCCGAAAAAAAATTTTTTATACGCCCTTTTGGCATCTGGAACACGATATAATAAATAACGGAATTAGTTTTTTAAATTCTAAAAATAATGATAATTATAAAAAGTGAAAAAATAAAAAAAAAAAGTTTTAAAAAGCTTCAAATATATTTTCCATTGATTTTTGAGACACTAAATAACGTTTATTTGTCACTTGATCTGTTTATTACTTTTATTTTTATTTGCATCAATAAATAGCGTAAGTTTTTTTTTTTTATTTGATGCAACGAATGTTAAATGAACATTTGATTGTTGAATTAAATAAATAAGATTAAGAATTTATGCGAATGTATTGAATTAGAAAAAAAAAAAAAAAAAAAAAAACAACGTTTGTAATTTTTGCTTTGGCAATTAATGTAATCTAATGTAAAAACAGTGTCATGTCAAAACGGTTTACTATAAATTTGAGCACACAATTAAGTGCCTCAAGTGTTAATGTATATTAAAGGAGCTTGGCTTTAGGTGTTATTGTATGATTATTATTATTATTAATTGATAAGTATAATATAAATCTTATGATTAAATAAATAAATAATTAAGAAAAATAAAATAATAAAAATAAAAAAAAAATACGCATACGATATATTTGTTACTGATATGCGTAAAGAATTGAAAAATAGATACGAATAATAACAACAATAATAATAATAATAATAATAATAATAATAATAATAATAATAATAATAATAATAATAAATTCATTATTTATAATAAGAATAATTACAAAGCAACAAATAATTATAAAATATATATTTAAAAATCGAGATGATTAATTAATGGAGATAATAGTCGGTATTAGCTGTTATAATTATTTACAAAAAAAAATTAGACGTTGCCTTTTAATTTTTTTATACTTTACCTCAATTGATATATTTGTTTATAATATTAATCATAAATAATTAAACAAACAATTTACGGAAATAATGACAGTGGTTGGAATTTAAAAAATTAAATTTAACAATACTTAATCATACATTTGAATGTGGAATTAAAATTGTGTATGTATGTGTATATAAATATGGGATTTTCCATCCCAAATCGACCAATTTTGACCTGACCCGTTGAGATTTAGCTAAAGTACCCTTTGAAAGACATTTTTAAGAATTTTTTTTTTTTTTCAAAATTTTTTTTGGGTTGGATAAAAAAATTTTCAAAAATTTTTTTCAAAGGATACTTTAGCTAAATTTAAAGGAGTCTGGTTCAACAGTCGTCGATTTGACATGGGATACCCCATATGAGTTAATATATATATATATATATATGCCCATCATGCAACTCATTTATCTTACGATTTAAAAATAAAAAAAATAAAAAAAAAAAGTTACCGAATCACAAAAAATCTAAGAAAAAAAATTGACAAAACATAAAAGAACAAAAAAATAAAATTAGGATTTAATTAATAGATAAATAAATAAATAAATGGTGTTTTATGTAAATGTAATGTAGTATTGAGAATAAACATTGAATATTAAAATGGCGTTTGATCCAACTCCTGGTTTAGTTATAATGAGAAAAAAACTGTCAGATATTATCATACATGTGGCTATATAGTTATATTAATATAATAATAATAATAATAATAATAATAATAAATAAAAATAGTAATAGTAATTGTAGAGTAAAGTACTATTATTATTGTAAATATTAAATACAATCAAATAATCAGGTATAATATAACAGAACAAGTGTTTTAGAAAGAAAAAAAAAAAAAAATAAATAAATAAACATAGTCCATTATTATGACTTATTATATACGATCATATATATTGTTATCTATTAAAATGCTTTTGCAAAGCATTATTATTATTAACGTAAAGTTCATTGTATGATAGTATTACATTATTTTTTCTCATACGGAAAATACAATTAATAAAATAATGAAATTATTAATGCTACATCACTCTTCATATTATATTATATTATATTATATAAATACAAGTTATGGAAAGACTTAATAATATATAAAAAGTCGCTTTAACATCATTATGTATTTTTTAAAAGTATTTTCGCTTATTATTATTATTATTATTATTATTATTATTATTATTATTATTATTATTATTATTATTATTATTATTTTTATAGTTTCATAATAAATTTCTAATTTTTGTGAACATTTAAAAAAAATATAAATTTAATAATACTTCATTTAATTTAATAAATAAAAAATTCACATGAATTTTTAAAAATAATAAAATTTAAAGAAGAAATCATTAATTGTTTTATCAAGTAGGAATTTATAATGAGACACATGTTATTAATTAATATTATTTGAATATATAAACTACGGTGTAGGAAAATTAAAATGCACCATACTACCCCATGATACAATTATTTTGCAAAAAAAAAAAATATGTATTTATTAAGATATTTAAATAATATTATTATGAATATAATTACTGATGACAATGCCTTGAATCTGAGACGATTAATTGTTAACTCAATTATTTATATGTCTAAATAACCAAATAAACTTCCACAATCTTTTAAAAAAACTCTCCATTATAAATATGTATAAAAATCATAAGCTGAAGAAAAAAAAATGTTAATTTTAATTATATAATATTGAAAATTACAACATATGGGTAATAATAGTAAAAATAATAATAATAATAATTAATGCCATTTAATATTCATAATATAACAAATGTCTTCTTGAACATAGATATGGCGAAAAGTTTTATCTTTAATTAAAATAATCGTAATAAAAATTAACTATATAATAAGAATTAAAAAAAAAAAAAAAAACGATCAAATATTCTATTTTAATTTCTTAATTTAAAACAATTTATTTTATTTTTATTGATAAAAATTGGAGGAACTTGAAACTTTTTTTTTTTTTTTTTTTTTTTTTTTTTTTTTTTTTTTTAATTAAATAAATATTCAATTAAGTTAATAATTATGAGTAAAAAAAAAGCTACTATTATGGTGAACATAGATAATAAATAATAAATATGATATATAATATAAATATATAATAATACAACATATTAAAAAAAAAAATAATTGAGTTAATAAATCAGTAAATACAATATGCACTCAGTTTTACAGGCCAATTTCATAGGGCTGGCCTAGAAAGTCTGAACGGATATGTATTATAATTATTAAATAAAAATTAATATAGTCAACATTTATTTTATTTGTAAACTGTATCTATTAAGAGTAACAGAATTTTGGTTAAAGAAAAAAGAAAAATACAAAAACATTAACTAAATACATAAATAATTAGAATAACTGTAATAATAATAATAATGATAAATAAACGTCTAAATATATAAACATTATTATTATTAATTATTAAACTACTGTTAATAAATTTTTGAAAAAATTAAATATCGCCGTTTTAGCTACTGGTTTTTTAGCGCTTTGTCTTTAGAATTTATTTTTTAATGTCAAGAATAATAAATATTGATTAAAATAAATAAAAATAAGTTCTAATCAAGAAATCACTCGCTGGGATTCCTTGATGAATATATGTATGTATAATTATAATTATTTATAAATATATAATTATACATAAATATATAATTAAGAATTTAACTAAGATGTAAAATAATAAAGCAAAAATCATTAACGATTAATATTAAATATTTTTTTTTTTTTATTGTTTTAAAATTTATAATCTTACAATGTGAATTTATAATTTTAAATAATAATAATAATATTGGAATATTTTTTTTTTCTTTTATAAACAATTAAAATTAAAATATATAAAGTTTGAAATTGTTGCATTTAATTTATTTACTAATTTTTATTAACAAGTTTTTAAATATTTTAAATTAATTAAAAAAAATCCCGGAGAAGAAATAAAAATCTTTAATTAATTAGTAAAATATTAATTCAGTTTTATAAAAATAAAATTGTAAAACTGCCGATATTTTTTTATCAGTGAGACTGATAAAATTATTTAGTGAATGACAATTGAAATTGAATCGAGTTATATAATGGAATAATTATTACTCAATGAAGTAATAACAATGGTAAATATTAAGTAAGTTAAATTTTTAACACCTGATTAATATTATTAAAGAGATATCTATTTCGATATTTAATTAATCGTATTGAATTTATTTTTTTATCTTCACAATAGTATATATATAAGGATATAAACTTAATTATCAATTAAAAACTTGTTTTTACTTCATTATCATCAGGCTCATTCACCGTTTTTTCTTTTTTTCTTCTTTAACTATAATAATTAAGATTATTATTGTAAGAGTAATTAATAAATAAATAAATGAATTAATTAATAATTACTTAGTATAGATTTACTAACGAATATAAAATATAAAATAATAGAGTGAAGAAAACAATGATAAGTAACAGTAAGAAAAAAAAAATAAAAATATAATTCACACTCACGCATTAAAAATATTTCATATAACAATTGAGGAGTATAAACAATAATAAACTTGTACATATTAATCATTAAATAAATAAATATACGCTAGTTAGAGCTTTCTATTAGAAATCTATCAATTTTTTTTTTCCTGTTTTAACATTCATTTTTATTCAACAATTATTTCTTCTTAGTCGTCAGAGATGTAGATTATTTCTTCTTTAATTTATAACAGATTCAAATATATATTGTCTATATTCAGCATAAGTAATTTAAGCATTTAAATATAGATACACACGTGATTAAATATTTAATTAATAATTAAATTAAGTTAGCCAACATTTAAAAATTTTTAGAATTTTTTTTTATTGAAAAAATTATTAAAAAACATTTTTAATTGTAAAAAATTTGAAAAACTATAAGTGCAATTTTTTAAAAATATTTTCTAAATAATTTAATAAATTAAAAATGTCGGCTAACTTAATTATTATTAATTAATATATGAAAATTAAGTTAGCCGACATATTAAAAAAATTTTAGAATTTTTTTTTACTGAAAAAATAATTACAAAAAAATAAAAAAAAATTTTCAATTGTAAAAAACTTGAATAACGATGCGTGAAATTTTTTAAAAATATTTTTCAGTTTTAATTTAATTATTAAAAGAAAATCAAAAAATTAAAAACGTCGGCTAACTTTAATATTATAATTAATATTACCATAAATTATTGAGTCTACGATAATTAAATATATATATATATATATATATATATATATATATATATATATATATATATATATATATATATATATATATATATATATATATATATATCTGTAAATCTATTTTCATAAATTTTCTTCATTATTTTTAATATAACTAAGAATGACTTTGGCCTATACTTTTACGGTCATCAACATTAGGGCTCTTGTCACCATCATCAGTGTCCGAAGAAGACGATGAAGATGGATCCTGTGCCAGGTTAATTCCTTGAGTGAGAAGACTAGTAATCTTCTCAACATCCACGGTGTCATCTTGTTCGTAAATTTTCTTCAGCGCATTTGAAACAATACAAAGGTCGCCGCGCAGCTCGCTGACCAACGCGGTTATTTTTTGGGCATCTGTTAGAACTTCAACAGACTGGGTGTATGCATTGTATCGTAGGCCAAACGGACGTTGGATTCCATTGGCAAATGCTCTGAATAATTATTTATTTTAATGTATACATTACTTTTATCTAGATGGTTAATTTAATTACCTCATTTTTTCTTTAGCTTCTTCAATACTGTCGGTGTAATAATATGCATGTTGGTAAGCTGTAATAACACATTCTTGTTGACATGTTACATCAGGCTCAAAGCGGTAAATTTTATCTTTAGCCTCTAAAACATGCTTTATTTCTGCAACTGACGACAACAATCCTGCACCGTAGATGCGCAAGTCGCCATCTTGTTTACATAATCCAAATTCCACAGTAAAGAAGTACAGCTGATTTTTTTTTAAGTAAAAAAAAAACATTATTAATTCAACTTGGTATGAAAAAAATTAATAACACTTAATTTAGCCGTTAGCTGTTAATTTAAAAAATTTTTATAACAAATTAATTACAATAAAAAATGCTTATTTAATTTTTATAAAAAAAATTGTCAGCTGTCAGCTAACTTCAGTGTCAAATTAATAATGACACTGAAGTTAACTGACATTAGACATTTTTTTTATAATTTTACAGCAATTAAATTATTATGAAAAAAATTTAATTAAAAAATTCCAAATGTGAAAATTACAACAAAATTATTAGTGGAAATTTTTTTAAATATTTTTTTTAATTGTAATTGATTTGTTGTAAAAATTATATAAAAATTGACAGTTGTCAGCTAACTTCAATATCATTAATTCATAATTAATGATAGAAAGTTTATAGATTTATATTTACTGTCGCTAATTTATTAATATCTTCTTCAGAAGCTCCTAAAGAAGCTAATCCTAGTTCTTGAGAAAATTGCGCAAAGCTTGGATTCGCTAACAATGGCATGTGGCCCAATAATTCATGACAGCAGTCGCTAAAAAAATGTATTATTTTATTTTATTGTTAATTATTAATTTACTTATTTATAATAAAAATAATTGATTAATTAATTACGGCTCAGGTGTATAAAATGGATCCGATGAATGACGGATGTATTGAGTGCAATGGAAGACGCGAAAAGCCAACCCGGCTAAAAAGTCACGTGGTGACAAATATCCAGCAACTGGACGTAGTTGAAAGCCAGTCATTCCTGCAATAACAATTAATTAATTAATTAATTAAATTATTTATTAAGAATTTTAGATTAATAAAATTAATATTAAATACACTTACGTTTTAAAAATACGGAAACATCTTCTAGTTGAGGAATATTGTCTTCTCTGATAATAATTTAATAATTTAATACAATTATAAATTTTTAATAAATGTATAAAATTTTAATTTATCTAAAACGTACCTGTAACCGCAATATTTACTCAATTTCGGCCAATTTTCTAAATATTCTTTGCAAGCGTGCTTCAAGTACAGTTGATAAAGCTCGCGAAAAACAGTTGCCCTAAAAAATTTATAAATTTATAAATAAATTATGTAATTTATTAAACTTATCGTTTCAAATAAATTTTACAATAATAAATTAAAGACTTTAGTAACAGAGTAAATGAATGAATTTTCTTCGTAAGTAAGTTTGTCAAATCAAATTAGGGCAATTTGTGTGTATTCAGGGTATATTCATCTTATCAGAGTTGTATAGATTGCTAAGTTTAGAGTGAAAACGAGAATTGTGAGTATAGCGTAGATTTTTATTTTATTATTAGGTTCATAGATGAAAAAACACGATCATATGAAGTTGGAAAATGAGAGAAATTTTTTTAAATTGATAAAAAAAAATTTTTTATTGTTATACTTACCATGTATTTATTTCTTCTGGGGTGTATTGAATTCTTGGAATCGGTTGTCCGCTGTAATTATTATTATTATTATTTATTTATTTATTTATTTATTTATTTTAACTTACTGTCGATAATTATTAGCAATATCAGCAAATTGTTGTCTTCTTTTACGATAAACTGGATCTTTAAAGCCCTAAAAAATAAAAAGTTAATTAAAAAATAATTAATATTGAATTTATAAGAAGAAAATAAAACTTACTGGATGATCAGCATCTAATGCAGTACCATACATAAGAACATTTTGAGCTTGATCAAGATCTGAAATTTTTCTGGGGAACCAGAGCATGTCTACTTGACTAAAGTCTAAATTAAATTAAAAAATTTTTGTAAGACCAATAATGTAAAAAATTTATATTACATCAATTATTTACCAAAACTAGGGGCTGCAGATAACATCGGTGGATGAGGAACACTTCCAGTTTGTTCATACTGTGCAAGATTAATAGCCGCGACTTCGCGGCTTAGCATATTCGTAAGCTTTTCCATCTTCTTGGATTCGCATTCAACATCGACTAGAATTTCATACTCTGAACCACGTCTCATTGACTTTCGCGATTCTATGTGTACTACATTTACGCCCAAGTCCTATTAAATTGAAAATTTTTTTTTATTATTTCTTCTTTGAATATTTTTTATAAGTAAAGGAAGAAACTTTTACTTGAAAAACTTGAAGAGCACGAGCTAATCCACCAATTTGATTTTTTAATGAAAATACCACTGAACTTTTGTTGTCTGAATGCTCCATTTTTTTTACCATTGGTATCTATTTTATAAAAATGTAATAAATTTTTTTAATTATTTAATTTAATTTTTTGAATTTTAATTTTAGTAAATATTGTAATAAAATTAAAATTTTTACCTTGAAAAATATTTTTAAGACAAAAAAGTGAGAAGATTATAAAATATTAATATATTTTTATAACTAAGAAAAAATTAAATAAAAGATAATTATTAATTATATTATTTAATTTATATTTTAATAAAATATGTATAAAAAAAAAAAAGATTAAAAATCATTGTCTTCAAAATTTTAAACATAAAATTTTCACTTTAAAATTTCTTCAAGAAGAAAATTCACTTAAGAAGATGATAAAGTAATAATAATATTCTTCACATAGTAATTATTAAATAAATAAAAAAAAAATAATTAATTAATTAATTTATATTTTTATAACTTACATTTGTTGATTTATGCAAAGGACTACCCTCTTTAAGAGTCCATTCTTCACCTCGGCGATAAAGCCACATACCCAGAAAACTTTTTCCCGAGCCACTCATTTTATTATTAACAAATTTCAACACCAAAAAATTTCACTTTGTATATTTCTTCTTTATTGTTTAAAATATTATTTAAAAACTTTACTGGTTGTGTCTTGTTTAAATGAAAATTATAAAATGTGAGGATCCAACATAAGAATCGGTCTTTTAAGCTTTTCACCCCTCCGTTATTCACCAACCACCAGTATTCACTCACAGAATCTCTTGTTCTTGATCCGATTGGTTGACTGACTGGTAAAGCTCACCACTTATTACTTTCATTGGCGGACTAAATCTTTTTTTCATTTTAATCTTCCTGTTTACTAAATCAACCCTGCATTCTAAAATAACATTAAAAATTATTTACTTTTATTTATTAAAAACTAATTAAATATTAATACAATAAAAGTCACAGACTGTTGAGCAGGATATTAAAAATCACGGTGACTTGCTTCTGAAAAATGAGAAGAAATTTTTAATTCTAAAAAGCTCGTTCCATTTATTAATAATGAAACAAAAGTTCATTGAAATTCATTGTTTATTATGTATTTCTTCTTTTCATTGAAATTTTTTTTTAAAAAAAGTCTATTTATATATACTTAATGTATAAAATGTATAAATAAATACAGCACATTATACTCGGCCCCATCACTTACCACTATCAGACTATTTTCTCTTCTTTTTTCTCAACAACTCCCATCGCCACTTGGCTAAATAATGCCCGATGTTTTCCTTGAGTTAAAAGAATTGCTTGATCGATCTATCCAATTTCTTCTTTCGCTCACTCTCTATCTATCTATCCATAAAATCTTTGTGTTCATTTACTTCAATAATGAATAATATAATTTATTTAATATTAATTTGTATTTTAAAAATTTTTTATAAATATTGCGTTGATTTTTAGAAAATTATGCAAAGAAGAAATGAAACAAAGTGAATTTGACAGGATCAGATAACAAATAGCTCTAAGCTGTCATCTGCTTATCATTTAACGCTAAGGGATGTTGCCCTTATCTTACTTTGTTTAATGACAGTTCATTATTAATGGATTTAATACATTTATTATGTGCATTGAAATATTAAATAATTTTAGAAATAAATAAAATTTAAATTTAACAAATATTTTTTTTTTTAACTAAAAAATTATAAATATAGAATTAAAATAAATTTTTTTAAAAATATTTTATTAAATAAAACCAAAAGTAATTAGATGTTTGTTAATTTAAAGTCAAAATTTTTTACAATAATTAAATTTTAAAATTAAAGAAGAAATAATCATATATTTTGTTAATTTTTATGTAACAAATTTTTATAATAATTTAATTTTGTAATTAAAGAAGAAATGATTATATTTTTGACAATTTCATTGTCAAATTTTTTACAATAATTAAATTTAAAATTTAAAGAAGAAATGACGTCAATTGAAATGACGTTAATCCCAGTAAACAATAAAAAAACATTTTATTTCTCAAGCGCTCTTTTTCTCAAGTCTTCAAAAGGATTTTAATCATAATTTTTTTTTTTTTTTTTTTTTTTTTTTTTTTCATTCCTCCACCTAAAAATAAACTAATCTCTTTAAATTTGTATACATAACTTCATGAATAATATTTTTTTTTTCATCAAGATACTCTATCAACATAAAAATATAATTCATCTGACTGATAAAAAAAAAATATATGTATATATATTTAATCAGTTAAATTATTTATGTACATTTTGAATAATACATAAAGAAAAGTTTGAATGAATTAAATCTACATTCATATAAGTAAGTCCATATTAACAAATTAAAGTGGAGATGAAATGAATTTAAGTTAATTAATGAAAGTGAAATCTGATGTATTGATATATTGATGTGGCAATGAAGCTATGTAATTTGAATTAAGATTTTTTTTTTTTTTTTTTTTTTTTTTTTTTTAAAGCGATTGGGGATGATACTGAACATGTTACAAGTATCCCACCCCAGTCGAGTATATAGACGACAGTGGTGGTGTTAGCGCTTGCGTCTGATTACAAATAGAATCAATAGAGTGACGACCATAGCGCCTCCATCTCCGCCTCCTTCCCGAGACCCGACATCGAAATCGACGTCAACGAGCACGACGAAGGTGAGGTGGTGGTGGTGTGTGTATCCCCCGTTGACGGGGTCTTCAGGATCCTTTTTCTCTGATTGACAATGGCTGATACTGAGTTTGAGGAATTTCGCCATTATTTTGAGCGATTGCCTCAACATCTGAAAGCACCTATATCAAATTATACGTGAGTTTTTTAATGTATTATATTTTTCTTTATTAAATATTTAATTTACCTCACCTAGTAAAAATACCGCATCATTTTTTTCCAGTAGCATATTGAGAATAAAATAATTTTCATCTAAAATAAAAAGAAAATTAATTAAGTACAAAATATCTTCATTGTTAATTTTTATTACAGAAGTCATATGTACCAGTTTTACTGCATTTATTTATTGATTCTTCTTTTTTTAAGTATCAATTAAAACTCAAGATCTCTCATTAAAAATTTCTTCTTTAATTTAATTTAAAAATTAGAAATTATTTTTTTTTTTTGGAAAAAAATTTTCTAAAGAAGAAATAAAAAAATTTTTTTTTTTTTGGTTAAATAAATAAATTTATCTGAGGGCTGGTTGGCTGAAAAATTGCAGCGTTGCACCGCTGAGCTAATGAATAGAATATATTCTGACCTCAACCCCCTAGCGGTTAGGCATGCGTCGATACAAGTGTAATACTTAATATTAATAAGTTTAAAAAAAAGTATATTATTTTATTACACTTTTTAAATTAGAAATTAAAAAGTTTTTGTTTAAATTAATTTTATTTTGTAATAAATATTTTGACTACTATGATACAACAATCTGACATATGGCTTCTGGTCTTGAATACACATCAAATATATATTTTATTGTAGTAGTAAAATATTAAAAAAAATTTTTTTTTTTTTTTTTATTTCTTCATGCGGAATTTTTTTCATAATTTATTTATTATAAAAATCTAAATTAATTAATAATTAATTATATTAAAAAAAAAATTGACTTTTTTACAAGTTTGGTCCACGATGTGCTGGTGGATGATTCCCCGACATCGTCACAAGCAAGTGACAATGAAGACAACAACTCTTGTCCTCGAATTTCAACTGCAGCAATGGGAGCTGAAGATTCGGATGATCAAGATGATCAGGATGCCCAAGTTATGGGCATAAATCAGCATGACAATCAAAGTGATGACATATCTGGTGACGACAGTGAAGATTTTGATCACAATTCTTCAATAGTTGCTGACAGTGATTTTAGGTATTGTTTATATTGTCATTAGATCTGTAATAGAAAGAAATGTAAGAACTTAGATTTTTTTGACATTTAAATTAGCAGGCATTAAACTAACTTTTTAGATTTTAATTAAATGTTAAATTAACGTTCATAGTATTTAATATTTTTTAAAAGTAGAATTTTTTTTTTTTTTTTTTTTTCCATATTAGTTGAAAAAATTCTAAGAATTATTGAATGTCATTTTACTTCAATTTTTTTTTTGTATAAATAACCTAGAAATAGTTTGTTTTATAATACTGAAGTTAGCTGACAGCTGTCAATTTTTTTCAAATTTTTATAACAAAATATTTATACACTAAAAAAATGCTTCTAAAAATTTCCTTTAATTTTCAGATGTGAAATTTATTTATTAAATTTTTTTTGATAATAATTTAATGGCTATAAAATTATAAAAAACTTTTAATATTAGTTATAACTTCAGAGTTTTAAAATTTTAGTTACTTAGAAATAATACTGAAGTCAGCTGACAGCTGTCACTTTTTTTTTTATTTTTATAACAATTGCACTAAAAAAAAAAGCTTCTAAAAATTTGCTTTAATTTTTACATGTGAAATTTATTTATTAAATTTTTTTGACAATAATTTAATTGCTATAAAATTATAAAAAAATTTCTAACAGCTGTCAAAACTCAAGTGTCATTATTCATAAATGTGTATTAAGACTCGAGTACAGTAAGCATGGTGTAGTGTTAGCTGATTGTTCCCTATTATGTACCTTTGATGACATTAGCTTGTTCGGTGGACTAAGCAGCAGGACTCGGTACAATTCCGGAGGTAAAAATGGATCCCGAATAATAAACAGCGGCCCGCAGAGCGACTGCTCAACAGTAGTCAGTGATTCTGTCGGTGGTTCGTGCTCAAGTCTTGCTACTGGGTCATCATGTTGGCCTACTCCAGAGCACGCGGCCAATCGACCTGTCAGCAGCGCTAATGAACGACGTCGGAGGCGTTTGCCTGAAATACCAAAAAGTAACATTAATGTCAACAACAATAATCATAAATGTAAGAGCAATTAATTATATTACTAAGATTATATATATATATATTTTTTTTTTTATTATAAAAATATTATTCATACCCTGGATAAAAAATTCAACGGGGTATAGTATTATATTATAGTTAAAAAAAAAAAATTAATCAGCTATGATAGGTTATGTGTCCCTTCAAACATCTCCTGCTTCATTGGCTGATGAATTAGCAGGTGTCTCAGGAGCTACTGGAGCCGGAAGACCTCACTTGATTCTTCGAAAATGTCACCCTCGGCTGCTCAACGAGGACTCGTCACCTGACAGCGAAAGAATGACCACTGACAGCGGACACAGTACGGCTCATTCGCCTGACAATGGACCTAAAAGTGTTTCACCTATTATGTGCAGTAATACCTTGCAAAATACTGACTCTGTGTCACCCAGCAGCACTCCAGGTAATGAAAATGAAGTTAGCCGACATTTCAAAATTTTTAGAAATTTTTTATTGAAAAAATTTCAATTAAATAATTTTAAACAATCAATAAAAAAATCAAAAATTTTCAGACGTCTGCTAACTTCAGTGTCATAATAAAATTATCAAATTAAAAAAAGACAAATTTGAAAAAACTATAAGAGCAATTTTTTAAAAATATTTTTTTTTTTTAGTTGTAATTTAATTAATTAAAAAAATGAGAAAAATTCTCAATGTCAGCTGACTTTAGTGTCATCTTCAGTTATTTCTTAAGTTAACCTAAAATTTATCATGATACTAAATTATAACAATTAAATTAATAGACATCCGATGATTTTTCTTATTAAAAAAATTTATAAAAAAAACCTTTTTTGAGAAGGAATGAGAAGAAAAATTTGAAAAAACTATAAGCGCAATTTAAAAAAAATTTTTTTTTAATTTTACAATTAATAAAATGAATGAAAAAAAAAATTATTTTAATAAAAATTTAAATATTACCAATTTAGGAAGCGGAGGAATTCCATTCACACAATTAGAATTACTGGAAGCAACACATCGTGGTCTCCATAAATTCATCCCACGACACCATGATGAAATAGACCTAGAAATTGGAGACCCTATTTACGTTCAAAAAGAAGCTGACGATTTATGGTGTGAAGGTAAAAATTGTTCAATGAAGATAATAATGAAGGTTATTAATTGAGTTATTAATTATTTACAGGTGTAAATTTAAGAACAGGACGTCAAGGAATATTTCCATCAGCTTATGCAGTAGACATGGATTACAATGATTTTGATCCGACTGCCCCAAAAGTTAAGCGCGAACGCTATTTGTTAGGTTATCTGGGGTCTGTTGAGACATTGGCTCACAAGGGAACGGGTGTTGTTTGTCAAGCTGTCAGGAGGATTGTTGGTAACACTGCCAGCGATTCACCGGAATCCCAGAGTTGTATATTAGAAGTTTCTGATCAAGGGCTTCGTATGGTTGATCGCAGCAAACCTAGGGTAAAAAATTATGATGCTGAAGAAAACAAACATCTGTCAATTTTTTTAATTTTTGCAACAATTAAATAATGAAAAATTTTTTAATAAAAAAATTTTACATCTAAAAATTAAAAATAATTTTTTTTTATAATTGACTTGTAAAAAAATTTTTTAAAATGACAGATGACTCTTGACTACTAAAAAATTATGATAGTAATTTTAAATTATTACTAATAATTATAAAAAAATATTTTTATTAATTTTAGCAACGCAAAAATCGTGGGCCATGTCACGATTATTTTTATTCGCTGAAAAATGTATCGTTTTGCGCATTTCACCCCAGAGATCACAGGTATCTAGGGTTTATTACTAAACACCCTACATTGCAGAGGTTTGCTTGCCATGTATTTATTGGACAAGAATCAACACGGCCTGTTGCGGAAGCTGTTGGGTAAAATTATTATTTCTTCTTTAAAATAATTTTTATACTCACATATTTATATATTTATGTAATATATTTAATCTTGAATTTTTTTTGTGTTGTAGACGAGCCTTCCATCGATTCTACACTAAATTTATTGAGACTGCTTTTCCCATAGAAGATATATACATAGAGTAAATAAAGAAGAAGAAATAAAATTATTTTCAAATGACTTTTGTTCACGGCACAATTTTAATAATTAAATTTGCCGAAAATTGTATAACAAATCCTTGTAAATAAATTTCCCATTTTAAAATTAATGAAGAACTATGTAGATACCTATATTATATATAAATAAAATAAATAATTATATTTAAATTCTTAAAATTAATAATTAAAATCAGTATTTTAATTATAGTAATAATAACTAGCAACCTTTTGCTTTATTGAATAATTTATTGTTATAACAATAAATTATTTAAAATAATAATTATCAGTTAAAGAAGAAATGAAATAATAATTAGTGTTATTTAAGTAATTTATTTATTTTTATTTATTAATAATATACTTCATTATCATTGATAACTTGAAATTTTTTCAGTACAAAGAAATTCAACTAGCTATATGTTATTTTAATTTTACTATTCAGTAATAATTATTTATTTATACAATTAATAATCGAGAAGAAATATCGCTTGTAATAATAACTTTAAACATAATGTTATTTGTATAGGTTAGTAATTAATAATAACAAAAGTATGACAGTATTAAAAGGAATATGTAACAAATATTATCTATATTAATTATAAATTATCATTGATAAAAAATTCGCTTCAGTATAATTGTTTTCTTCTTTGTTTTAATATGAAGTCTACTTTTAAAATATTTACAAATTCCAGGTGAATATTAAACTGATTAAATAAAGCTTATGTTTGGTTACAACTCATAAAATAATTTTTAACAATATATTTACCTCAAGAGTATTATAATTAACTTTCTTGAGCAATTGTGTTAAAAAAAGAAAAACAAAAATATCAGTCTTAAAGAGAATTGATAAAGATACATCCAATCAAACAGTCAATTGATTAATAATAACTATTACTTCAATTGCACAAGTTTTTTTTTTTTTTTTTTTTTTTTTTTTTTTTATGTAAATAAACAAGCAATTTTAACATTATCAAATTAGTAATTTAATGATAACATATTTCGATAGCTCAAAAATTAGTGATTTTTTTTTTTTTTTTTAACAGATAAATATCACCAATCAGAGTCTCTCATCGAATTTACCTATTTTACAATACACTTTGGAATTTTATTTGTACTTAAATAAACCTAATACAACAATTTTTTATCTAATTATCTGCAAGTATTTCTTCGTTGAATAAATAATAATAATTAGTTTAAATAATTATTTTTATTTTTTATTTATTTGAGAAAAATATGACAAATGGCAAGATGTATACAAAAAATTTTTTATATAACATAATAACTAGATCAATCAAAATTAGATCAATTTGATGAGAGGCCTCTAAATTTATCTAACTTTTATTTTTTTATTTCTTCTTTTATTTTTTTAATTTCTTCTTTTATTTTTTTTAATTTCCTCTTTTATTTTTTTATTCCCTTTATTTCTTCTTTTATTTTTTTTTGTATTTCTTCATTTTTTTTAATTATTTCTTCTTTTATTTTTTATTTCTTCTTTTTTTATTCATTTCTTCTTTAATTTTTTAAATTTCTTGTTTTGTTTTTGTATTTCTTCTTTTATTTTTTTATTTCTTCTTTAAGGGTCGGGTCAAAAATTCCAAACTGTGACTTACACACACAATTAATTTTCATTATAATTTTTATTAAACAAAATCAATAATTATACATCGATAAAATGATAATTACAACGATTTTTTTTTTTTTTTTCCCATGAATTGAAGTTAATAAAAGATCTCTCTCATCTAATCGGTGTATGGCCACAAATTATTTTGTTCTAGATTTTTAAAATCTTTTATTTTTGTTAATTGCTAGTTTCGTATGTGAAAAACGTCATGTATAAATTTTATATCTTTTTTTTTTGCTTTTATAATTTTAAATAAATTTTATTAAAAAGAAAAATAATTTTTTTTTTTTAGCTACTTATTATTAAAAATTCACACGTACTTTTTTTTTTTTTTAACAATAAAACGTAATTATACTTAAAAATATTAATATATTTAGTACTAGGCGATAATAGATGATTTAATAATAAGGATAATGACAATAATAATAATAATAATAGTAATAATAATAATAATAATAATAATAATAATAATAATAATAATAATAATAATAATAATAATAATCTAAGGAAAATTAACTTTGCAGTCTTACAATTAGCCAATATTAATAATGGCAACAGTTGGAATATTAGTTTTAGTTTTTTTTTACTGAATATTATTTTATACTCAATTGAAATTGTCTAATAATATGTACTTGTTACTTAAATTTATTTCAATTAATTATTTTATTTAAAAATTATTAGTATAAGCATTATTGGATTATTCAATGCCAGCAGAGAGGTAGTTATAATTTTACCTTTTAAAGTTTTAAATAATTTTTTTTTTTTTTTTTTAATTTTCAACGTTTAAACACAACGTTATTTTTATCTATTTTTTCAATTTCAACCAATACGATTAGTTTATCTACTCGTTTTTTAAAAAATGACTTTTCTTCATATTTATATTAAGGGAAGAAATACGCGTTTTTAAACGGATTTTTATTAATTTTTTTAAAGTGATAGAAATTTGAACGCGCTTCGCGCGCTTTTTTCAAATTATTTATTATCGACTATTTAATTAATTAATTAATATTTTTTTACAAATTTTATTTATTAATATTTAACCGTTGCTAAATTGGTCATAGCAACGAAAAACGTCTCATCAACTTTTTAATAAAGAATAAACAAATTTATATTATTTATTAAAACTATCAGATCATTTTCTACATATATTTATATTCTTACATATTATACAATATAATTTAAAAATTAGCGAAGATACATTACCTGATACCCACCGTAGGTTTTCATCCGACTTGCCCCAATTTTTATCTGGAATCTATCGCACAGAAAAATTAATTTTTTATTTAATTAATTAATTTTATTAATTTTTTCAAACATTGATTAAAAAAAAAAAAAAAAAAAAATATTTTAAATAAAAATATCGCTTATAATTAAAGATCATATTAAGCGTAATTGTATAAAAAAAATTAATTTTTCTTTGCCATTAATTTCAGATAAAAATTGCAGTTTATATACTGCTAAGTCGGATGACAACCGATAATATATATCTTCGCTACTTTTTAAATTATATGGTTGAAGAATATAAATATATATAATAATTAGACAATTTAAATAAATAAAATTAATTTTCATACCTTAAAAAAATTAACAAAAAATATTTTTATACACGTAATTCTTCCCTTGAAGAAATGAGACTAAGTGTTTTACTTACTGGAAATTTCATTTCTTCTTTTATCCATTTCCAATAAATTTTATGTTAAAATTTATTCCCATTAATCGAGTAATTACACCTATTAAATTTTACTAGTTCATTGTCTTAATAATCAATAATTAAATCCATTAATAACTATTTAATTAAAAAAAAAAAATTAAATAGTTACTTTAGATTAATAAATTTCGATTAACATTTTCAAAGATCTCAGATCGTTTGTCTACTTTTCAGTCTCATCCTCAAAACAAAGATCATTTAATTGCACAATCCATTTTTTATATTTAACTCATCAATCATTAATTTATATTTAAATGCATTGACGAATTGTCATTTTTTTCCTACTCTAAATTAATATTACTAATAATTACTATAATTAACTATTATCATTATAACCATCACCATCATCATCTTCTTTATCATTATCATCATCAACATATTATTATTATTATTATTATTATTTTAAAATTAAACGATTAAAATTGACATTAAATAAAAATTAAATTTTTGTTTCTTCCCTAAACGACATAAAAAAAATAATAGTAATTTAATAACAATAATTAAGAAATAAAAATAATAAATTATAATCTACTTTTGTCTGAGACACTTTGGAATGAAAGGAATTTTCCAAAGACAATTATAAATAACATTTGTTGAATTAATTATTATATTTTAATAAACTTAAAGTTTTTTTTTTTTTTTTTTGCACAGACATTATCCTATTACCTATTAAATAAATTGACTAATTGAAATATAAAAATTATTGTAATAAATCATTACTTTAACCCACCACTGCTCCTATTATTATTTAATTATTTTTCAGCCACTTCATTTTTGTGATTAACAATTGGCTTATGCCTTTATCGAATACCGTAAAATTAGTGGAACTAACACAGCTTTACTCCAGATTACTCAATTCTGTGATTTACTGTACTTGACTAAAATAATTTAATAACTTAAAAAAAAAAAAAAAATTTTTTTTAATCAATTTTTTCACTAACTTTATACAGTACAAACAATTATATCTCGACTAAATAGTACATTAGAAGTATTGACGCGCTTTTAAAAATTTCTATTTAATTTTTTTTTTTAATTAAAAAAAAAAAAAAAAAAATTTTTTTTTTTAATTTCAAATTATTCAATTATTTTAGAAAAGCACAGTATTTTTCAGAGTTTAGTAATTTGTATTAAAGATGTATTACTGCCAAATTACCGAACGATAAAAAAAATTTTTTTTACAAACTTAACATCAAATAAAATAATTAAAAAAAATTCAACCATTAATTGATTTTAAAAATAAAATTTATAAAGATTCTTAAAATGAGTGGTGATAAAATACCAATAATAAGAGTGGTAATAGATTAAATAATAAATATTATTTTTAAATGGTATAATCATTGACATCAACTTTAAATTCTTGATGATCATCTTCAAAGTTGTTAATAATATTACTCTGACATTCGGATGTTAATTGTTGATAATGTTTTATCGTTTCACAATCTTCTTCATTATAAATTAATTCCACCTGACCAAATTGCTTACTTTGTCCATTAATATGATTATCTATATTAAATAATGTATCAATAGTTTTTTTTTTATCATTATTCATCACTTGATTATCTATTATTAAATTACTTGATTCATTAACGTGTATCACCCTATCAGCATTAGCATTACCGCAGAATTTTTTCTCCTGTACTTTTAATTTATTAACAATAATTTCATTATTTTTAACAACAATTAAATTATTAACTTGATCGCTCGAACTGATTGAAATATGTCGTCGTTTATCTTTACGTTTATCAGCTTCACCAGGACGTTTAATACCTATACCATTTAACTCCATTTTAACACACGATGTAGCTTCTTGTTCATTTTTATTTACATTATCATTATCATATTTTAAATAAATATTGTTCGATTGCTTCAAATTATCCTCACCATCATCATTAATATCGACATTATTTTTCATTAATCTATTATTAATTTTATTACCACTAAATAATAAATTTTGACTATTTAAACTTAACATTTTATCATTTATTATTGATTTATCATTATTTATTTTTTTTTCACTGTTATTTAATGACGAATCAAACGAATTTGATAATTCTGTTTTAATGCGTTTATTTTTATGACTCAATTCATCTTCAGATTTTTTATTATCCACCTTAGAAATATTATCCGCGGAAGATAACTTGAATAAGTTAGCATTGGATCCGTCAGATGGCGTTGTCATCACTGACGTCACAGCTGAAGAAATCAAAGTTGTTTCGGCAATTTCGGGGTTACACTCGATATCAGACGTCGGTGGTGATAAACTTGGAACCGTTGTGGGCGATTTAAGCGTGCTAATCAGCTGATAAATAGCATCTTCAAGCTGAGTTGGATCCTCGACATTTTGTTCTGATTGTGAATGTGATGTCGTTGACGTTGGCACCACTGAAGATGGCGCTGTCGTCGTTACTGCTACTGAAGCTGATAAATCTGGCGACAGTCCAAATTTTGGAGGTGAACAAGGCGAGAAGTAGAAAGATGATGATGAAGTCGTTGAAAACGAGGAAGAAAGAGAAGGCGACAATGCTGAAGTTATTGAGGATGATGCTACTGTCAATGTTCCTGCTGATGTTGCGCTGATTTGCGTTACTGTTGCGGAAAAACGATTGCGCAGTTCTTTTATTAACTTCTCTCCTTCGTCTTTTTCTACCAGAGTGTTGACGCAGATGAATGACTCGAATGTCCCGGTTTTGTTGTCGAACTCTAGCCAACCGTGGGTCCGTAAATAAATAAATTTACCGCTCTTTGAGAGCAAACGATAGCACGAGGTGCCAAAACCTTCACGACGGTCATACACTGCAATAATATTTAGATTGTAGTTGTAATAATTTTTTAATGATAATAATAATTAAGTATTTTAATAGTTACTTTGTCTTAATGCTGTAATTGCCCACATTACATCGTCCTTGTGCATAAATCGAAAAGCATTGACACCAGATACTTCCTCAGACATGTACCCAGCTATCAGAGCTATTCTGTGATCGCTGAATACAATTCGGCCATCCACTAGGTGCCGAGTTATGTATTCTTGTTTGTTAGCTTCATACAATGATAACTCAGTGATACGTTTGTGGATCACTTTAGCAATACCAGTAAATATAATATCATTGCTTGTTGCTGCTACCGTTGGCGAATTTTCTGAAGCAATACAAAATTTTATAATTAAAAATATTAAAAATTTATTATACTGAAGATGACAATTTTTTTAATTTTTATAACAAATTTTGCTTTATTAAATAATGACTGTCAACTTCAGTAACATAAATATTGACAATAAAATAAAAAAATTACCTGAATTATTTTTCTTCCTTAAAAAATCAGCCAGTCGCAATACGCCCGATACGTGAAAACATTTAAATTGCGTATGCTCACCTCTTGAATTAGTACGTTGTGCTATTTTAACGTAAAAACTACGTCGCTGTTCTTTGAAATTACTGTTACTATTATGATTAATATTACTATTATTATTATTTGTTATTATAGAAACAGCTGTAGAGTTAGAAGAAGTATTTGTGGTTTCTTCATTGGTACTGCAGTCTTCATTGTAATACGCTATTTTTTTGACTGGCAGAACATATTCATCGGGTGTTAGTGCTTTTGAAAGCTCTGAATGATCTTCCGGATGTACATATGAGAAAATTGATTTACCCATCATTTCAACCTGGAATAATTTTTTTTTTTAAATTATTAATATTGTATAGTATTTCATTATTGCTATTATTATCATCATAATTATTTGATATTTTTATGATACGAAGTAGTTATCACCGCAGGATATTCTCCATTTCTTTGGATACAATAGTCGTCTGATTGTACATACTTTTATCATTATATCTTTATGAGTATATTTTTTTTACAAACAGAAAAAATTTATTTAAGATGGTCAACCAAATGTGGGACACCCACGTTACTTATTAGGAATTATAATTATATTTTTATTAAACCAAGAATAAATTGATTTTTAGTTTTTATCATCAAATTAAATAAAAAAACATAACATCATGCAACATCCTGATTTAAATTAATTATTTAATTATATATGAAAATTATTTGTCAAACAAATATAGATGGTATTTTAATAAAACTATGGTATAAACTTTTTCCTCATATTCCCAGTCGATTTGAAGTACCACTGACTGGGTCGATATGTGTATGAAAATTCTCTAGAGTGACACGTGTGTAATCTGACGTTTTTTTTTTTTTTTTTTTTTTTTTTTTTTTCCCATTAAAATAATATTTTATTTCATCAATATGCAAATAAAAATTATGAAACCTGTTTTTGCATTATACTTTCATTAACTCTGTCTCATCGTATGAACTCATTTTTTATTTTTATTTTAATAAAATTATTATCTTACTGGTGAGTAACCCAGAGGTCCTTCCACACGTGGACTGATGTAAACAATATTGCCGGTTATTGTAACGACTAGAAGAAAACTTCCCGTTCCATCGAAGCCCTTGAATAATTATTTAATAATTAATAAAAAATAAATATAAATTAATGACTTTTAAATTAGCAGACACTTGACAATTTTTTAATTTTTTTTTTTTTTTTTAAACAAACTACTAAACAAAAAACTTATGGCAAAAAAAAATGACATGTTAAATTTTTGAAAAATTAAAAATAAAATTTTTTTAAAATAATTTTTCGGAACAAATTTAGTTCAAAAAATATTTTTAAAAAATTGCACGCTTAGTTTTTTACATTTTTTACATGTGCAACTTTTTTAATAATTAAAAAAATAATTTTATTAATAAAAAAAATTCTAAAAATTGTCAGCTGTCTGCTAATTTTATTTTCATTAAGTTTAATGTGAAAACAATTAGTAATTAATTGTAAATTTTATTATATATACTCACGTCGACAAAATTTTCTTCAAGGTCAATATCACTGTACTCCGGCGGGATGAAGTCTCGAATACCAGGACCAATTGCTGTGAGGTAATTAAAATTTTTTGTATATAATATACATTATCTTATACAATGATAATTATTATTTTTAATTATACTACTTACCAAAATTAGACCGCAAATAAGCAGCGGCAAGTCTCAGAATAGAAATTTTGTCGTGACGTTTTGAGCTTGACGCTATATTGGGTACTAATGCTGCCATCATTGCAATGTTGGTGTTTAGATTGTCACGTCGCTGTTTTTCCGCCAGATTACGTGAAGCTCGGGAACTGCTGTAATTATAATTTAACCACGTATGAATAGTAATTGATATAATTTATAATTGACAACGTAATTGCTTTCAGGAAATTTTATAATACTGAAGTCAGCTGATAACTGTCAATTTTTTTTTTAATTTTACAACAAATCAATTACATTATAAAAAATGTTTTTAAATTTCCACTAATAAGTTTTTTTTAATTTTCACATATGAAATTTTTTATTTTTTATTTAACAAAAAAATTTGTTCCGAAAAAATATTTTAAAAAAATTGCATTTTTAATTTAATAAAATTAGAATAATTATTAAAATTATTAAATATTGGTTAAATTAATTTTCATAAAAAAAAAAAAAAAAAAAAAATGAGAACAAAAAATTGACATGTAAAAATTTTTAAAAATTATAAATGCAATTTTGAAAAAATAATTTTTTGGAGCAAATTTATTTATTAAAAAAAAAAAAAAAATTAAAAAATTATCCAGTTTTTTTATGCAGCAATTTTTTTATTAGAAAAATTATTAAAATTATAGTTAAAAAAAATTTTAATAAAAATATTGCACATGTGAAAATAAAAAAAATTATCAATTGTAATTGATTTGTAATAAAAATTTAAAAAAAAGTGACAGCTGTCAACTAACTTCAGTAAAATTTTGTTTTCTTTAATTTTATAATTATTACATTGAATTTATTTTAAAAATTTATTTAATTGTTTATTATTCAAACATCGTAACATGTTTTTATTTTAAAATAAAAAATTTATGATATGTAATTCATAAAAAAAAACTTTTTATGTTTCAATACTTATAATTTTTGATTTTATAGCTCATAAATAACATAGTGTAGGTAGAAACATAAAATTATAATGAATAAAAAAAAAATAATGATAATAATAATAAAAAAAGTAAAAAAAAAAAAAAAATTAGTATAGGTAAAGAGAGAAGCTTGAAATGAAACGGTGACGCAGGGCTTGAAGTAACAATCGATATTTAAATAAAACTTCAGGATTGTATATATCTGGGCATAAAGGATTCTCGTATTAAAGAGCGGGAAAAGAAGAATACATGGGGTTTTTTGCCTCCGCTGTGCAAGGTTCAAGGTCAAGGGCAGTTATACACGTATGTCTTACTCCGCTTACTTGCAGCATACTTTTAATGTGCAATGTGTACCCATAAAATCAATATATGCTCACAAAAAGCCCCTGCATTAACTTCGTCTAATTATTTAGCTGAGTTTTCATTGAAAAAAATTAAAAACAAATTATTTACCGCTTCAATAAATTAAAAATTGGGCTTTTTGTGTAATTATAAATTATATTTAATTAAGAATAAAATTTTTTTCACTTCAAAAAATCTCATGGTATAATTTAACAGCTAAATTGCGCACCACTGGCCATCAGCATTCCATCAATGTATGGGTAATTTTCATTTTTTTGTCATGCGAGTTTTTACAAGCAATCTTTGTAAGGAAATAAATTTAATTATTTAAATTTATCAATTATTTAAAAAAAAAAAGATGTTTTAATATTTAAAAAATTTTTTTCATTTTTGGAGAAGAAGAATATGTGATGAATAAATGCAAGAATTTATTCATCTGGTCTGATGTTGACAGCGTATAAAGAAAAATAATAAAAATAAGGAAAATAAGAAAAAATGTGACCATACATATGAATTGGGCACCTCTGGTGGATTTGGATTTGGGCGTCGACCGCGTCCTGCCTCACTGCTAGCCTGCGTGAGCCATCCAAATTCAACAGAACGAGCTCCTATCCATTCGTATTCGGCTAACATCCCCATACCCCAATACAATTATTCAGTATTATGTACTACATGGCATGTAATAATTCAATAGTAAAAAAAAATAATAATAATCTTGGGTTTATATTTTATTATTATTGTTTGTTATTATAATTTTAATTAGAATAATTTTCATATTTTTTATTCCAACTTTATTCTAAAGAATAAAAATAAAAAAAATTAATAATAAGAATAATAATAATAACTAGCAACCTTGCAAAATAAATTTTGCTTAATTAAATAATTACTTTTGTTCAATTGCATTTTTTTTTTAAACTATTGACATTTTTTAAGATATAAGCTCATCTCGATGTTACACTCATCAAGAGCTTTCATTTGAGTACCCACATGCATTTTTTATTTATTTTTCATATATACATATATGTAATATATATAAATATATAAAATATATGAAAAATTGATGTGGGTACTCAAATGAAAGGTCTTGATGAGTGTAATGCCGAGATGAGCTTATATCTTTAAAAATGTCAAAAACACAATTATTATTATTATTATTTTTGTTGACTTGATAATTTTGGATAAAAATAATAGTAATAATAATAATAATAATAATAATAATAATAATAATAATAATTCTTGTGTTTTTGATAATCTATCTCTCTTCTATTCTACATAATACTACGTAACTTCGTTATATTATGCATTATGCATCAAGACTATAAGTCTACTTTGTAAACAATATTATTATTATTCGCTTCCATAATATTCAACGGTATAATCACCAAAGCATCTTAAAATAATTTTTATATGTTCATTTCAACGGCGCTCGAGATCGAACACAGTTTGCTAGTTTAATACTATAGTTACATAATTTATCAAAGGATATTTAGACTTTAAACGAATGTCGTAAAATTTATTATATATTGATACATAAAAACTCAAGTGCAGAACAATAATATATGCAAATAAAAAGTAGTTATATATTTATTATTATAATTTATATGTTTGTTGGAAAAGTGAGAAAAGTTATATGTACATAAATGTATTTCTTCATGCATAAAAACTTTCCGAAGTCTTTGATTTCTTCTATTCATTCTTTGTTATGTTTACAGTACAAATATGTATTATGTATCAGTCAGGTTGCAAATATATCTTCTGTGTACTGTAAACTAAAGTCAGTCAACAAACTACTGTGAATATAGCCAAGTACTCAATAGAAAATTTTATCGACGTACTAAAATTCAATATTTTCCTCCATTATTTATTATTTCTACTAGTGTTTTTATAGATCAATCAGGGTCTATTTAAAAATAATTTTTTGCTTGCGCCTTGAGAACTTTGTGGAAAAATTTTCCTTAAAAAAAAAAAAAAAAAAAAAAATTGTTATCTCTTACAGAGTTGGGTCAAAGTTTTCTTTTTCCTTATTATAAGTCAAGCATGAAGAAAACTTTTTACACATAAAATTTCCTACCCTGCATCTAATGATAGAAATTTTCTGAGAGATTTTTTATGCTAAATTTTTTACGGAAAATTTCTATTTCTTCTTTTGCAAAGAATCAACAATGTCAATAATCCATAGTATTATTATTATTATTAAATATGACCTTGTATCTTGTGAACTATTGACATTTTTAAAGATATAAACTCATCTCGATGTTACACTCATCAAGACCTTTCATTTGAGTACCCACATCAATTTTTCATATATTTATATATATTATATATATATGTATATATGAAAAATATATAAAAATGCATGTGGGTACTCAAATAAAAGCTTTTAATGAGTCTAACATCGGGATGAGCTTATATCTTTAAAAACGTCCATATTTAAGAAATTACGCTGCAATTTAATAAAATTAATTATTTAATAAAGCAAAATTTTATTTATTTATAGTTCACAAATCACGGCAGTCACATAGTGATCAAGGAAGTTTTCGACAAAAATGATTAAATTTATAAAATTTCACAATGTATTACGAATATAAATATATATTACTTCTCATCAGACTGTCTGGCTCAATTACTATAATTCGCATTCTCTATATATATATAATGGACAGTATTCCGTGACATCGAATCTAAATAAGTAACAGAGAAGACACAAAATAAAAAAAAGTGGACGTCGCAACCATAAGAAAGAAAATGGAGGAGCATTTTGATATATTATACACGTGTTGTAAAAACTGCTTTAGATTTAAAAATACGTATCATTCGAAGGATGGGGACGAAAATGTAGATGAGGGCATCGACTTTGTTATCTTTCTCATTTTATATCGTTCTCACAGAATACATGTACATATGTATAGGTATATATGTATACATCGTACTACATTAGTATTATGCTATTATCGAGTCGCTCAACATAAAGATAGTATTTGCAGGGCTTCATTCTTGTATACATAACAGTTGATCGGGTTTATTGATGTGTAGTTAAGTGTTTAACTATTTACTCAATAATTTACTGTTTTGTTGATAATTATCATCACAATAATAACTCTATTTCTGTTTTTGTCATTAAAGAATTTTTAATTGGTTTTTATTTGTACTTTGTTTGAAGATATAGTGCAATTTATTATACTTTTCTTTTTTTTATGATTTGGTTTTCTCATTAATATCATTTCAGTGACTGACTTTATTTTAATTACTTTAATTATAAATCTAATTAATAATTTTATTACTTAGTAAAAAAAAACAATTATTATTTCTTCTTTTAATTATTGATCAATTTTATTTTTTAAAAAATTTTTATCATTTAAATTAGAACTAAAAGCTTTTTTTATTAAAATAAAATTAGTTTAAATAAAAGAAAATTAATTTAATAAATTTATCTATTAATATTAAATTTAGCAAAAGTTTAAAAAAAATTTTTTTTAAGACTTCTGTTAAATTAAAGTTGAAAAAATAATTTAAAAAAATTGCAAATTAAAAAAAAAATTGTCAAATATTTGGTAATTTAAATTTTACATATTAAAAAATTTTTAATTTTTTTTTCTTTAATTAAATTAGAACTAAAATATTTTTTTAAAAATTGCACTCATAATTTTTAAAATCTATTATAATTTTTTTTAATAAGAAAAATTTTAAATATCTGCCAATTTAATTTTCATACAACAAATAAATTTCTATCTATAAATTAATAAATTAATCCTTATTTATTTATACACATGTACTTTTGAATCAATCAAAATGACGTCTACAATTGTTAGAGTATGTTATCAACAGAATGAGGTTACAAGTGCCATATTATGTAAACAGATGTTGATTCAATATTTCTGATGATCGTATAAAATAAAATAAAATAAAATGCCTACTATGAGCACTTTCACACACACAATAAAATAATAACACAAGTGATTTCGAAAATAATCTTAACACAGTACTAAATTGATATCACCAAGCATGTCGGTAGTTGTCAAAAATTTGATTCATTAATTACTACATTAACATTATCTTGTACATAAATTTGTTAAAATTAAAAATTTCAATTCTGTATTATGTAAGATAGTATCACAGCTTTTAAGTAACGAAACGACGAAAGTTTCTCCAGTAAAACTATTTTATAAATAATTATTTTTACTACCGCTCTGTATTACATTATTAATGTAGTCTTCGGCTCGTTGGTTTGTTATTAATAATAAATTACATGAATTAATCAGTGAATAGAGAATAATTAATGTGAAGACATATGAATTTCTATGTTATTATATTATTTAAGTAAATAATAACCGTCTATTTGAAGATTACGCAAAAGTAAATCACATAATGGTTATATTAAAAATTATCACTATTACACACTCTAAGTAAAACAACGTTGGCAATTATCGGTCATTGTACCTCGATACGCATATATTAAACCTTGAGTTTGAAAAAGTTGATATATATATATATATATATATATATATATATATATATATATATATATATATATATATATATATATATGCATATGCAACAGACTTTATAAAACATCAATATTTTATAAAAATATATACGGAGTTATTATAACAACTTGGTAATTTAATTGTTATTTTTAATTAAAATGGATATCTATGGACACATCTGTACAACGACTGTATATAAATATAATTACAAAAACATAAATTAATCGAAAATTTTTACATTTAAATTAAAACACAAAAAAAAAAAATAAAATTGTACTTGTAATTTATTATCTAAAAGACTTGAGTTAAAAATGAATAATCAGAATGACATTGGAAAGAATCATTTATCAACTATCAGTAACTGATTTAAATTTTAAAAACTAATATCTTGTTGTGATAAACATTGATAATTTTTTTTTTTTTTTTTTTTTTTAAGATTTAATGTAAATTGCAATTATATTTTTTTATCTTACTTATCATTAAGCTAGTTTTTTAATTGATAGCTTCACAATTTTATTTTATTTTTAATAATTTAATTTAAATATTACAAGATAAATAATTCCAAGTACTATAAGTACTTTTAAAGTAGATAGAATTACTTTTACGTAAACAACGTGATTTTCTCAATTATTAATCATCAATATATTATTTTGTTTACGTTTTATAAATTAGCTATTTTATAAATATTTATAATTATTTTTTTTTTTTTTTTGTAAAGAAGAAGTGTAAGTTGTATAAAAATATGTTGTAAAAATAAATTAATTGTTAATCTTAGTCATAATATTATTATATTCTAAATATCTATGTTAAAATAAATAGTTAATGTTGTGTATAATGTAATAAACAGTATAGTATCAAGTATATGACCAACCAAACGAGAAACGTAATGTCCTAGGTAGAGGACAACGCGGTCAAAGCCAATGCGTCATTATCGTAGCACTTAACTCGACAAAGTTGACAGTAATATTACATGTTTATGTATAGATGCTAAGTACTACAAGACGCTGATATTTCTTCAATATTTTTCACAGTATTTTGCTAGTTAATTCCGGAGAATCTTTTATCATAATTCTATTTTTAATGACAATTTTTAAAATTTATTTAACAAAAAAATTATTAAAAAAAATTGCATTTTATATTTTTTTAATAACTTTTTTTTGCTATAATTTATTTTTTATAAAATTATAAAATATATTCTCTAATGACAATTTATAAAATTTATTTAACAAAAAAATTATTTAAAAAAATTGCATTTTATACTTTTTTAATAATTTTTTTTTGCTATAATTTATTTGTTATAAAATTATAAAATAATTATTCTAAATTAATTTTATTCTAAATCGCGCACCGAATATTTAATTGATATTAACTAATTATTGATTCTATTGATACATATATAATAACAAATTTATTTACATAAAATGCGTATTTAATTATTAATATATTCAAATAATTTACATTAAACATTATTGTTTTCAAAGTGATAATTTTTTATTTTAAAACTTGTGAATAATAATAATAAATAAAAATATTTTTTATTTATAAAATGTTATTAATTAAATTATTATTATTATTATATTAATTTCTGATTTAAAAGTCACTTGTGAGACTGGATTGTTAAATTATCTACTCATTTTAATATTCATTGACATTTAAAGCTAAATTCTGCAATATTTCTTTTTATAAAAAAATTTCAATTACTCTTTTTGATTATCAAAGATTAGTTGAAATTTATTTATTGATAATAATTCAATGTGAAGTATATATACATAAAAAACAAATAAAATAAAGAATGTTACAATAAGAGAATAAAGAAATAGTCTGGTGAAGAAATTGATTTGACTGGTCAAGTACCTAAACTCAATAAAACAAACATTACAATGTCTGCTGTTATTACTACTCACAAAGACAATTATAAAATAAAAAATAAATTATTTAAAAATAATTTTTTTCTTCTGTTAAATTAAATCTAAAAATGACGATCATCTTCACATTAGAGACCGGTCGCATATTAGGTAGATGTACCCAGAATGAATCAGCTTAAGCAAAAGGAAAACAGTCGCTTGGTGCCATTGACTTGACAAAAGTTTTAAAACTACAGTTTAGCTCAATATTAGACTGTCAGTCTGAATCTTGTCACTCATTTTTAAATTTACAAGTACGAATATTTAATAATATCTTCTTTGTATTTTATTATATATACTTCATTTTTTAATTAATTATTAAATTTTACTGTTTAATAAAACATGGAAAATTTTTGAATAATTTCTTCAAGAAGAAATTTAGAAAAAAATTTATTTAAAGAAGAAATAAATAAAAATGTTTTTTTTTTTTTTTTTTTTTTTTACAACTGAAGATATTTTTTGCGATTAAACAAACGAAATAAAATATTTAACTCACGTAGTGTAAAATTTCTTCAAGAAGAAATTTATTTAAAGAAATAAACAAAAATGTTTTTTTTTTTTTTTTTTTTTTTTTTTTTTTTTTACAATTGAAGATATTTGTTATAATTGAACAAATGAAACAAAATATTTAAGGCTCACGCAGTGACGTGACGGCCCTGAAACAGACCTTGAACTCGGCGTCCGTTCCCTTGTGGCATTACGATGATGATGCCCCATACCCATGGTTTGACTGACAATAAGATTGTTTGGTGGCATCATGGCCAATTTAACCGGTTGTTGTTGATATTGCTGTTGTACCAGCTCCTCTGTTTCAGATTGGCCCATTGTAGCTTTAATTTTCGATTGGAGCGCATCGTTATTATCGATCTGTTGCAATAGCTCTTGTTGCGGTAGATTTACCAAATACGAAGGATCTTGTTGCCACATTACTGATTAATGATTATGATAATAATTGTTGATTACTCTATTGTTTAACTAATTTATTTACAAATAATTATCACTATCGTATACACAAAACAAACAAGTGCATCGATTTACAAATTATTAACCCCGTATTACCGCTAATTGAGTAATAATGTTCCAATTTAAAGTCATATTCAAGCGCCATCTTATAAAATATACCGGTTTATTTTTACCGGCGTCCAAATCACTCTAAATTTTTTTAACTGCACTCAATTTATTTATATTATATATCAATTAATTTTATATTTAATAAAATACATTCTTAATAATTATCCTTAATTGTTTATTTTATTTTGACACTTTTTCAGGTGATATAATTTTTCTTCTCAAATTTCACATTTTTTTTTTACATTTTTAATAAATATTTTTCATTATTTAAATTAATATTAATTATTTGCACAATAGATTTAATATAAACATTTCTTCTTCTTTTGTTATTATTTATATCTCATAATTTATAAATATATTTGGTTGATTTTTAATAATTTATCTTGTAATATTTTTTTTAACATTTAAATATATTATTTTTTATTTTATATTTAGAAATATATTAATTAAAATTATTTATAAATTTTTAAAACATAAATTCACACTTTTTCTTCAACATAAAACACTTCAGAAGAAATAAAATAAACCAACAAAAATAAATCACTTAAATATTTTTTAATTAACAATTTTTTAAATTTAATAACAATCAACAAAAATAATACTGACAGTTATTAATGTCAAAATTTAGTAACAGTTTTTAAAACTAACTGATAATCCGGATTCTTGACCTTGAAAACATAATAATACATATATAGCTGAGATTAATGCGAACTACGCAGCTCGGTAAACCGCGGAAAGTAAAAAATAGTAAACATAAATGAACTCACTAATTAATACACTCAAAAAACTACCAACAGTTTGTTAAACACACTTTTTTAAATGAAGAAATAAATTATTGAGAAGTAACAGCTGATTTTTTAATACTTTTTAATTTTTATTATATTTAATGATTAGAGTTATAAATAGAATAAAATTACTTGTTTTTTTTTTTAATTGTAATTATTATTTATTGCGGTTTGTAACACTTAGTCAGGTGAACCGATCACGAAAAGCATGAGATGTTCGGACGCAATTCTCTCAAGAGTTACTTTCAAACTGCCGACGGTGGGTTGCCCCCACTATTGCAAAAATTTGCCGACTGACATATATGTATGTCGATGCATATATGTAACTAGTGCGCCGTCTGTTGGCGATTTAATAATTATGTACCATTTATTTAATAAACTTTTATTCAACCAACTCCTTTTTTTTGGGATTCTACTTAATATTTGGAGCATTAAACGAGTTTTATAAGTTTTAAATCTTGCAATTTATATATCTATATATTACTAAATAAAAGTACATTTTATAATTTTTTATTACATAATAATTGGGGAATTTTTTTTATACTAAATAAATATAATAATAAAAGTTAGCCGACGTTTTTAATTTTTTAATTTATTAAATTAGAATTAAAAAATATTTTTAAAAAATTGCACTTATAATTTTTCAAGTTTTTTACAAAAAAAATTTTTTTTTATTTTTTTGTAATAATTTTTCCAATGAAAAAAAATTTTTAAATGTCGGCTAACTTAATTTTCATAAATAAATTTTTTAAAAACTCACCAATATGAATTGGAGTCTGTACAAGTTCCTGGTGAGGACGCTGGAGATTTTTCTTCTTCCACTTTGGATTTCATGATGATAAAAATCTAAAAAAAAATTTTTTTTATTATTAAAATAGTTAATAATTAATAAATAAATTTTTAATATTAAATTTAGATTTTTAATGCAAAGTCTGAGCTTTAATAATTTACAATGGTTTGTTAAAAAAAAAAAAAAAATGTAAAATGTCTGCTAATTTCAGTATCATATTACTGTAAATTGTTCTCAATTAGATAATATTAAACTGCAATTGTGTGTATATATGTATAGATGTTTTAACTTACTAAATGACGTCAGTAATATTTATATGCGTTAAAATATAAGGATTGTAATGTGTAAGAACCTCAGTGAATGGATCACTGACCTATTTTCCGGCATTTGAGCTATTATATCGTTATACCACGGCGACATTTTTCAGCGGAAAAAATATACGTCTCAAGTGATAAGCTGTGACGACAATTAAGTATTCACTTTCATTATACGTAAGTCTGAGATATTTGATGCATTGACGCAGACAATTAAGATACAATATTTAATAATCAACTCGGGAAGAAATAATAGAGAAACTATTAGAAATCCTCAATTATTTTTTTTTAATTATAAAATAATAAATTACACGGAAAAAAATTATGAAAATTAAGTTTGCTGACATTTAAAAATTTTTAGAATTTTTTTTTATTGAAAAAATTATTACAAAAAAATTTTTTTTAATTTTATTTGTAAAAAACTTAATTTTTATTTTTTTTTTTCTTGTAGTTTAAAATTTTGAATTGATTAAAAAAATATTATTGTGAATTTTATTAAAAAAAAAAATTGAAATTTCTTTGACAGGTAGACCGAAAGTAAAAAAAATCAAAGCTCAGTTTAAAGTGAAATTTTATCGGCTAATCGGTTCAATAGTTATCGACCCTAACACATCTATATCCATTCACATATACTAACGACGTTATTGTTATCTTACAAATAGACAAAATAGCCTCAAGCGACCTCAAAACCTTGACATTAGATAGAAAATGTGTCAATTTTTTAGAATTTAACTTAAACTTTTGAGAATTAATCACTTTCAATTATTTCAAAATTATACAAATAATAATTAAAGAAAAAAAAATGACAATGATAAAATTGTTTAAATTATTAAATATATGCTACATTAATTATGACATTAAATTTAGCTGTCACTTGATGAATTTTTTAATTTTTTTTAATAAATAAATTATGGCAAAAAAAATTTATTGAAAAAATGGACTTGTAGAAATTAAATAAAATTAAAAATGCAATTTTTTGAAAACAATTTTTTTGTTTATAAAAATTTAAAAATTGTCAAGTGACAGCTCAATTAAATGTCACAGATTTTTACAACACAATTGCAGATTAAGAATAATTTTAAGAGTTACATAAATATTGTTGAAGTTTTTACAAGTATAAATTTTTTAAGAAGAAACTTTTCTGGTAAAAAATATTTTTATAAAATAAATTATTAAATCAACAAATAAATGCAAATATGTACTACAAGAGCAATACATTTTTTTTTTGTACCGTCAAAAATATTTTTTTATCCAAACAGTAATAGAGATAATGATAGTTGAGAGTCATAAAGTACGAGTGAATTATAAAATAAAAAAATAATTAATTTATATCAAGTAAAATGTCAATTTAAAAATTATCATATAAAAATAATAAATAATAATAAAAATAATTTCTATTTTTATAAATTGACAGAAAAAAAAATTTTTTTTACAACATACAAGTGTATATAGATGTAAGTTATATATAAGAAGAAAATATATTTATATGTATATATTGATTAATAGACATTACCTTATACAATAATTGTTTAGGCGTATACTGGTGATAATTGGTTATTAACAAATAAATAACTCAAGTATGTAAAGTGAGTAAATATGAATACAAATGAATATGTGGGTTGCAATAAATGATAATAATTTGTTTGATTCTTTGATATTCGCTCACTCGTCAATGCGGCGTTAATATTTGTCATAAAACACAGTCCATTTTACAATATTAAAATGGTGAACGAAGATTATGTTGAATAATGATAATGGTGATTATAGTTATAGTAACAGTAGAGTTTTTGGTAGTTAGTAACAATAAAATAAAAATAAATGAAAACACAAGGAATAATTTAAATGACGAACAAACACTTTTTGCGACACGGTTTTTGCCGTACTGTCGCCATTATTAATCCATTTTCCATGGATAATGATAATAGTAAAATCATACCATGGACATGCGTAATGCATTTTTGAAAATTTTTACTCCGTTGATAAAAACGTTTTAGTGTTACAAATAAAAAAATTTGTATAGATAATTTTTAAAATTTTCTAAATGTGAATTTTTTCTTTTAATTTTTTCAATAAAAAAAAAGAAAATTAATTTAGCAGATATTTTATAATTTTTAGAACTTTTGTTATTTAATAAATTATAGCAAAAAAAAAATAAAAGGAAAAAATTGACATGTAGAAATTTTAAATCATTAACAATGTAATTGTTTTTAATTATTCATTAAAATTAATTTAATTGTCAAATAAAATTAAAAATTGGTCGTGACAGCTTACTTTAATGTAATTAAAAAAAATTATAAAAATGTTTAAATATCGGCTGACAGGTCTCCGTTAGATCCAAAGATTTTTTTTGTTACCGTTAGAAATTTACATAACCGCCCGGACAAAATTACAACTAAGAAGATTCAAAAATTTTCTGTAGATGGCGGTAGGTTTGTTTTCTCAGTCAAATTACCTTTCGGTAAGTTTCGTGAATCGCGAAAATTTATAATACTGAAGTTAGCTGACAGCTGTTAATTAAAAAAATTTTTTTAATAAATCAATTACAATAAAAAAATGTTTCTAAAAATTTATATTAATTTTTACATGTAAAACTTTTTAATTACATTTTTTTTTTATAATAATTTAATTGCTGTAAATATCTAAAAAATATCTTCAGTGTCTTCGAAAATTTTCATGCGCATGGAACTTTATAAAAAGTAAAAGCTTGAGGCGCAACTATAAAAAATAAACTTGTATTAATTTTGCGCGTATGAGTATGAGTGATTCTGCATGACGTCAAGTTGATCAGTTTATTTTCGAAGGTTACTTATTTTTTATATTTTGACAGTATTTATCATTGATACTTATATAAAAATGTCAATCTTAGTGTAGTTATATTGTAATAAATTACGTCTTGTCAATTGACAAAATAGTCACAACATTTAGGTTAAAAGTTGCCCATCTTAATGTAATTTAATTTTCAGGAGCTCAAACATTAACGCAGATCTTGTACATCGTGGAGTATACACCCGAGTAATAGTAATTTAATGATAATTATTTAAAACCATGGCCGCAGGAACAATACTACAGGTTTTAATATTTACTTTCTTCTGACATATATTTTTTTATATTTGTTTCCTTTTTAAAATATGAGCACATTTTTATTTTTATAAATGTTGCTTTTTTTTTGTTTAGAAAGCGATTGATTTGGTGACAAAAGCCACTGAGGAAGACAGGAATAAAAATTACGAAGAAGCTCTCAAGTATTACGAGCATGCAGTTGAATATTTTCTTCATTCGATTAAATGTTTGTATTTTATAAATATTTCTTCTTTAATTATTATTAATAATAATAATAATAATAATAATAATAATAATAATAATAATAATAATTATTATTATTATTATTATTGTTATTATTATTTTTTATGTAGATGAAGCACAAGGTGAAAGAGCGAAAGAGAGCATTCGCCAGAAATGTCAGCAGTACCTCGATAGAGCCGAGAAGCTAAAAGCATACTTGAAGAAAGGAAAGAAGAAACCAGTGGCTGCTGGCGATGAAGGAACTAAGGAAGAGAAAAAAAGTGACAGTGGAGATAGTGACACTGACAGTGATCCTGAAAAGAAGAAATTACAATCACGTCTCGAGGGAGCTATTATTATCGAGCGACCCAATGTTAAGTGGAGTGATGTCGCTGGATTAGATCTCGCTAAAGAAGCGCTGAAGGAAGCTGTTATTTTGCCTATTAAATTTCCACATCTTTTTACTGGAAAACGAATACCTTGGAAGGGTATTCTTCTCTTTGGTGTAAGTTTATTCATCATAATTATAATTATAAATATATAATAAAATTATTCGTAATCCTAAAGGTAACAGAGATCTGGTAATTGTTTTGATTTTTTATAGAAAATTTTAAAAACAATAATTTGATTACTGAAAAAGGTAAAAAAAAAAAATTGTCTAATGTCTGCTGATTTCAGTATTATGTTTATTTTACAGCTGAATTTTATTACAGGTCTTTCGTTAATTAATCAATTAACTTATTAATTTATTTTAAATTATTACAGCCTCCAGGTACTGGTAAATCATATTTAGCTAAAGCAGTAGCAACTGAAGCAAACAATTCAAATTTTCTCTCGGTTTCATCATCTGATTTGGTAAGCAAGTGGCTCGGTGAATCTGAGAAACTTGTTAAAAATTTATTCGAACTAGCAAGACAGCGTAAGCCAAGTATTATATTTATTGATGAAGTTGATTCACTTTGTTCATCGCGTTCAGATAATGAATCTGAGTCAGCACGACGAATTAAAACTGAATTTTTGGTTCAAATGCAAGGTAAAATTTTAATTAAAAATTGGAGTATTTTTTTTCACAAATTGTGAAATATTTTTTATTCAAATTTTTATCTTCATATTAAATTAGGTGTTGGTAATGACAATGATGGAATACTAGTTTTGGGAGCTACAAATATCCCGTGGGTCTTAGATGCCGCCATTAGAAGACGATTTGAGAAGCGAATATACATAAGCTTACCCGAAGAGCACGCTCGCGCAACTATGTTTAAACTTCACTTGGGAGACACTCCGCACACTCTTACAGAGGACGATTTCAAGCAGCTAGCAGCTCTGACAGAAGGTTACTCCGGTGCTGACATCGGAATAATCGTAAGAGATGCTTTGATGCAGCCGGTGAGACTTGTTCAAACTGCAACGCACTTCAAACGCGTAAGAGGTCCCTCGCCCAAAGACCGCAATGTTATTGTCGATGACTTGCTCACTCCTTGCTCGCCTGGAGATCCTGATGCTATTGAGATGAACTGGCTTGAAGTAGAGAGTGATAAGCTTTGTGAGCCTTTGGTTACAATGGTGAGTATTTTTTTTTTTTTTTTTTTTTTTTTCCAATTTGTCAACAATAACAATTTAACAAAAATCAGTTATTATTATTAACATTATTTTTTTTTTTTTTAGAAATATATGCTAAAGTCTCTATCAACAACCCGTCCGACAGTCAACGAAGAAGACATGGCAAAGTTAGAGAAATTCAAAGAAGATTTCGGACAGGAAGGATAAAATGAATATTTATTAGACCACTATGAGGTACTACATCCTTGCCTTAATGTTTTCACTAAAAGCCGCGTTTTAAAATCAATAAATTAAATACTTTGTCCATAAAATATGATAATTTTATTTTTTCTACTGTATTTAACAGCTGGACATCACAATTCAGAGATTTAGTGTGTTTATTACTTTCGTTTCTTTATAAATTTTTTAATTTCAAGTACATTAATGCCAATTTAAAATAATTGCTAATTCTTATTGATTGTACGATACACTAATCCAGGAATGTAAGTAAATGTAATATTAATATTGATTATGATAACCATAATATAATAATTATTAAATAGATTTAGTGGTTAATTGACACTTTACCACTTAGTTATAATTATAATACTAATGGATTAAAAAAAAATGAATCGATTGTAATGAAAATTTTATTCTATTATACACAATGTCTACCGTAAACAACTAGAATTAATTGTTTAAGTTAATATTAATTAAATAACTGCTTATAAATAATCTCTAACACATTGTATACTTTACATTCAAAAAATAAATATTAGCTTATGTAAATTATTTTATGAGTAAATAAAAATGTTAAATACAAAAATTAATTGTCAATTATATAATATTTTTAAAAAATTTTGGGATCGGTCAGAAATAATTGTTAATTGAAATTTTAATAATAACAACAAATCAAATTTATATTGAAGCCAATTTTATTACCATATAAAATTTTAGTCACAAAAAGTATAAAGCGTATAAGTTAATATAAATAAAATTCATTAAAAATAAATAATAATCTGTAACACATTGTACACTAATTACATTAAAAAAAACAAACATTGGTTACTGCAAATTACCCTATTATAGAAAAACATTAAACACCAAATCAACAGATTATTACTAGCGTTATTTCCTTGTTTAAAAAATACTTATTGAAAATAATTAGAATTTTTTTCAATAATTAAAATTTTTTTGTTTGTATATATAGATATACAGTTTGAATCCCGGAAAAAATTTTTTTTCAGAAGTTAATGTATTTTTGTATGAAACGTGTAGAAAAGCAAAAAAAAAATTTTCTTCAAATTAAAAATTTTTTTGGACTTAGAAAAAAAAACAAAATTTTTATGATACGCCCTTATGGCAAACAATTCTTTTCAATCAGTATTCTTATCAAGGTTTATAAGATCATAAAAAATATTACGTATAATTTTGCAAAATTTCCGAGTTGAAGTAAACAACAGTAATCGTAATATCATCCCTGAAAATACGCACGACTTCATTAGGCAGAGTTAAAAATTTGGACAATCTTAAATTATCAATGCCGTACTCAGTACCACCGAGAGCGTTTCTCAGTAAATGAGTCGCGGCATTGTCATCTAATGGCATTTTTTTCAGACTTTCCTTGCGTTGGATGAGCAAATTGTTTATCTCCGACAGTTTCATGTCATCAAAAGGCACCGAAAGAGGATTCATGGCCACTTTACTGGTCATATGCTCGCCAACAAGCTGCACAGCTTCGAGAGGAGTCATCAAATCCCAAAGTCCGTCGCTTGCCAGGATCAAAAATTTATCTTTTGGCGTTAACTTGTGGTAAGTGGTTTGAGGCCTGGCAGTTAAATATGGCGGTGTGTAGTAGTTTGGAGGAACTGCAGTCTCACTGAAGTACGGGACTATTATTTTATTCATAATATCTCGACTCCACTTGTAACGAAAGTCTCCAAGGGCACGCAGAGGTGCTAATTGACCTAAAAGTCGCTCCATTTTAATTACGGTATTTTTTTCTCTCTCAGGATGCTCTGATAATATTCTGTCGACTTCTTCTCGGTTGTCTACGTTGTGTTCTATGCTCATTGGTAGTGCAGACCATCCTTCATTTTCTAAAATTTTTTAAATAAAAATTTTCATTGGAATTCTAGTATGACAATTTTTTTTTTGTTAAATAATTTATATTATTAAAAAAATAAAAAAAAATTTTGTGTCCAGGTTGCTAGTACTTTTATATTTAATTAAAATCAACAATTAAAAATATTGATAAATTTTTCTTAACCTTTCCTTAAAAGCGTTGATGAAAAAAAAATTCTAGATTGAATTTAAAAATATGTTTGTTACATAAATTATTATCTGAAATATTATTTACAAATTAACCGATAATTTTAATTATTTCTGTACTAAAATAACTCTATTTAAATTTATAAATCAGCATTTATGTAAATAAATATAATCAAGTTATATTTTTAAAACATCCCTCTGAAAATTTAAATAGGATAATTATTTTGATAAAAACCTACCAGAATGAACACCAAGAACAGCTTGACAGTCTCCAACATTAGCAACATGAAGATCACGACCATCAATCCGCGCCACAATAGCGACAGACCCAGACATAGCTACTGACAGCGTCCTGGCCAGTTCTTTTCGCTCCAATTTTTCAAAAGCCTCTGTTGACAAATCTTGATCGAGGTGTAGGAACGCGTGCTCGAGCGCAACTTCTACTTCCAAATCAGACTTGTTCGATTTAGTCAATTCTTTAATAAAAGTTAAATAACTTTTATGGTAGAGTTTCTCCAACTCTGATACCAAATTCAGATTATCATTAAATGTCTCCAGTAAAGTATTTTTTACCTCCATTGGAGACTTTTGCGTCTCGATGACGTTTTGTAGGGTTGATTTTGGTAGCAAGCTAGCAGCGATATAGTAAAGCAATCGCTTTGAGACAACCTGCGAGCACGCGTTACTTCCATGTCCGTCAAAAATTCCCAATAAGAAATCTAGAAAGTTGAAATATTTATTAACTAAGTGAAGTTTTTTAATTTTAGTTTAGAAGAATATTTACCATTTGTAATTTTACATCTTGCTTCTGCTCTCATGTCCTCTATAGGATTATTTGACGCTAGTTGATTGGTGTCATAGGATTTTACCGAAAAATTATCCTCAAATTCTTTAGTGAATTCATTGGTCCTTAAAATTTTAGTTACCTAAAACATAAATATATAAATAAATAAATAATAATAATAATAATAATAATGAAAAATAATAATAAAAAAAAATTTACCTCATCTGGAGTAAGCTTTGGTACCGGTGGATTCTGTCGCACAAAATGACGAATTGATTTACTAAATTTATTATTAGATTTTATTCTCAATAAGTTTTTCGACAGGAAAAAGCTACCATGCCGCAAAACCATATTAGATATTTTTTGTAAAAATTATTATTTTGATTTGAGCTCAAGATTGAATTAATAATAATAATAATTGTCAACAAATTAATCCATCACTGTTCCATGACATTTTTTATTTTTATTTAATTTTCTAAAAAATATAGGCAATGGGCGAGTATTTTTAACTCGATAAAAAATAATTCAATAAAATTGACAATTGTTAATTTTTATTGACAACTCACAAGCGCTTCTCATTGAAATCAAGGCGATGACTGTCAACAGCAATAAATAAAGTAAAATAAAATGCTTTTTATTTTATTTAACCATCGATTTGCTGGCTTTGGATATAAGACACGAGGAATGGCTTGTTTAATTTTGAGGTTATCCGGAAGTTTAAATTTAAAACATATATTTAAAAATAGATGTTATTTGCGGGAATATTCAAACTTTTTACGGGAAGTGTAAATAGATTTATAATTTTGAAATTGAATTATTATAAAATTTTTAAGTAATTTTTAATGTCTGTCAAGGTCAGTGTCATTAAAATTATCAAATATCTTCTAAATTAATTTTGATATTAAAAAAACTTCTGCGTTAACAAAATGAAGTGTAAAAATGAAATGAGCGACAGATTTTTAGCCAGTAGAGCGCGCTTCTTATTTTTATTTCAAATTCAAAAACTCCCGCTCTTTTTGCACCCGGCAAGTGGCGCCCCGTATCAGAAGCTTTTTGACAACGCTCCCTCTTGTCGTCAAACAAAACTACCGCATTAGTCAGTGAAATAAAACGTGTGTAGGTTTGTGTTTAGCTCCTGACGTTTTTACACTTAATCCAGCGGTAAGTCGTCTTTATTTACATGTTCAATAACAAATATTACATCATTATCGTATTAACAATACGCTCCGCACACCCGGCTCGCATTTTTTACTCAGCAATCATACATTTCATTCAATCCCAACCTCCAGTAAATAAATATCATATCACCATCGATTACTCCCTGTAAAAGCCCGTACATCAACCCTGCTGTCATCTGTTTATTTTTCTTATTAATTAGCTGTCTAATGACACAGTTCCTATTTTTACCTCTCACCGTCTATTTATCTCAATTTACATCCTCTAGTTCTATAAATTTTTGACAGCTCTTCTACTTGACTTAGAAATTTTAAGTTCTATGATAATTCTAAAGTTAGCCGACGTTTTTAATTTTTTTTTCATTTATTAAAATATTTTTTCAAATTTTTACTTCATGTTCTTTACATGACATTAAATTTAGCTGTCACTTCATAATTGTTTTAATTTTTTTTAACAAATAAATTATAGCAAAAAAAAAATTATTAAAAAAATCGCATTTTCAATTTATTAAAATTTCTACAAGTCCATTTTTTTAATATTTTTTTTTTTTGCTATAATTTATTTGTTAAAGAAAATTAAAAAATTATCAAATTAAAAAAAATTTTTTAAAGAAAATTGTCATAGTTCTGTGTTCTACCCTATTTTATTTTTTTTTCTATACAAATTCTAATGAAGCAATTAAGTATTAACTTAATTTAAAATTATCTCACTGCCAGTTAGTAGTTTTATTCTTATCTTAATTTTTTCAGATTCCTGCCAATGGATTGAAATTCTTTTTCAATTATAAATTATAATACAGTTAATTTCAAAGATATGCTGCAACTAGTTTTTTTTTTTTTTTTTAATAATTAATTATTTTCAAATTAAATTTTTAAAATATTCAAATCAACAGTCTGGTAATTTTTAGAATTTTTTTTAAAGTAATAAATTATTTGGAAGAAAATTTTTTTAAAATCTTAAAAAAAAATTGGAGCAATTTTTTAAAATTTGACAGTGAAATTAAAAAAATCTATTGTGATTTTTAAAAATATTTTCTTGATATTAATTTATTAATTAACAAAAAAAAAATCAATAATTTACAAAATTAAAAAAAAAATAAATTTTTTTTTTTTTTTAATTAAAAAAATTGCTAGTTTGTTAGTATCAATTAAAAAAAATTTATAGCATTAAAAATTAACAAAAAACATATAATTTGTAACGTAGAAAAGAATTTCATCCCGTTATTAAATTAATTATTTAACGTAAGATCAAGTTCCATTGAGTTATATTAATAATTCAATACATAGTATTTGACGTCTAGAATTCTGCGAGACATAATACCGGTTAACTGACTAATCCGTAATATATTGTCCATGATCTTGATAAAAACAGGTTTTTTGCATAAAAGCACGTGTAAAACACGCGATATTTTTATCAATGAGGAAAGGGAAGTAGCATTAACTAAAACCGAGCAGGTTCTAAAAAATTTAATTATTTTATCTGTTCAGACAATAATTAAAAATTAGTCACTAAATTTTTCTCATTCTCGTAATAATATAGATGATTGCAAAAATTATGGATGTCTTGATTAAATATGACGTAGTTTCTGTAAATATAGAGCAAAGTGACACATCTATCTATATATAAACACTGTGAGTCTGAGTGAGTCTACATTCGACATGTATGAGGCGCCAGACTGCTTGGACAGATGGAGCCGGGTGTTGCAGACTGGCCACTTGATCTTGAGAATCATTTCGGAAATTAAACCAATCCTACCCAGTAGGCAGGAACCAGTTTTTTGTTATTTTGGTTCTTCTTGATAGAGATCCTGGACCGTTATGTCACGCTTGATGTTCTCAGATTCGATCCAACTTACTTTCAATTGTCCTAAGACCATTCACGATTGATCTCTGAGTCTCATTAGTTAATTAAATTTGAATTTTAACAATTTCTGCGCCTTCAGGAGTTTATTTATAGACAAGAGACATTAATTAATTATGAGGGAATTAATTTTAAATATTTATCTTTTAATTCGATATTGATTAATTTATTTCCGTTCTGAGTTATGAGTTTTTGGGTTTTAAGCAGAGCGAGACGATTACAGTTATTTTTTTATTTATCATTAATTTAAATTTTATACCAATTTTTCATTGGTTTTATTTATTTGCTTAAGCTTAAATCTTATCAAAAAAAAATTTTTTTATGACTTATTTTTAGTCTAAAAATTATAATAGTAAAATTTACTCTGTAAATTATTAATGACTAATTTTGACAGATTGTTTATTATTTAAGCGAGTACTGTAAAGCGTAAACACATATTAGAACATTATTTATGATGACCGACAACAATCAAAATAAATTATTAACTACTAACCTCAGTAATAACCATTAATGGTCACCCGGTAAATAATAATTGCATATTTAAATCATGGTCATGATTGTCGACAAACATAATGAATTTATGGATCAATTATTTGTAATTATATTTATTAATAAATATAAATACTTCATTGTTTCTTCAATAGAAGGTGATATTTATTACTTGAAGCTTGTTAGATTTTTTTGATTGTTAGTCTTGTAAATTATTTTATTTTATTTTTTTTAAATTGTAATTTTTTATCAGTTGATTCAAAATTTAGAAATCAAATTTGAAACTATTTAAATTGAATGCAAATGATTAAACTTACAAAAATTAAAACTAAGTGATAATTCATAATCCATAAATCTTAATAATTTCTTAATGGATACATTATACACAACCATACAGTCAACGGGTTAAATTAAAATTCATTACAAGCACTCAGTTATTTATTCTCGCGTTACATTTACTCTCATAAGAGTCATATTTGGTCTCACATCGTTGGCATGTAGCACATGAGTAAATTTGTACTTATTTATTTAAAAAATTTTTTTAAGTGCTAAATTGGACAATTTTACAATTTTTTTATTTTTAGAATTATGAAGAAAATTATTTTTCTGTAAATAATTATTTTCAGGCAAAAAAATATTTTCTTCTTAGTTGTATCAGCAAAATTTATCATAATTTAAAAAAATATAATTTTTATTCAAAAATATCTTTTTAAAATATTAATTCAAAAAATTATCACAATTTAAAAAAAAAAAATAATTTTTATTCAAAAATATATTTTTAAAATATTAATTCAAAAAATTATTACAATTTTTTAGTAGAAAATTTAAAAATTCATATAATTACATTAATAAAAATTTTTTTGATTAAAAAATTTCACTTTTGCTTCGAGAAATTTAGTTTAAATTAATTTAAAAATTTTATTAAATTATTTTGTCAGAATTAAATTACAAGATAAAAATTTTAAGATTATTTTATTGTCAAAAAAAATTTTTATGCAGGTAAATAGTTTTTTTCTTGGATAATTTTTTTTTTCTTCATGTTCAATTTTTATTTCATTTTAACAGAATCCAATTATTAAATACTTAAACCAATAAAACAGTTAATTGGATTAAATAATTAAAAAAGATGTTACGATCGCAGACGGAAAAAAGAAAATAAAAATTAATGAGATTGAGTAAATAAATACACTGATGATGGCATCATGGATTTAAATACTCAGGAGTGTTACATCGCATTTAGACTGTGACTTTTACAGCGCGAATTATGTTATGATAAGCCTGCCGAAGAGTCTTAAGATAATATTCATACACATACTACATACTACCTTCATAAATTTATTTATCTATATACAATACATATAATATAAGATAGAATGGAGAAAAGAGTAAGCGCAGTCCACGGGTATGCACTATCCGTGAAGGAGATTAACGACCTTTTAATTGCCAGCGCTCAGAGGCTCCACCGGAACACCGACCCTCAGATTCTATTTTTTATTTTTTTAAATTTCGACCCTCAACCTTTCAGCAAAACAATTTTTTGAGATGACTCGCATGGTTGTTTAGTTTTTTATCTGACGTGTGACTGTAATTGGAAAATTTAGCTGTCAAAAATTTTTTTTAATTATTTAAATTTCTCGGTAAATATTTTATTTTCGTTAGGAATAATTAAAAAGAGAAATTTAATAAATAAAATTTAATTTAAATATTTTCAGACGATCTATCATTTTTTTTTTTTTTTTTCATTGAACTAGATTTTTTGCTAAAAATGAAATCTCATAAATTGAGTAAATAAAATGTTAATGAATTTTTAATTAAAATAAGAATTTTAGCCCGAGGAATAAAAATTGTGAACATTAGTCTTCTCTTTATAACCAATTATTGGTGAATTTTTATTGAATTAAATTTCAATCAAACTGTGTATCCTTTCTCCGGAAATAATACATCCGTATTGTAGATTCGTTCACTTGCTCTTGATAAAAATTAATTGAGATGGACATTCGAACAATTCAAGGCTAAATAAAATAATTGTTGCTGTTAAAAAGGTCTGTAGGTTAATGATGAGTCTTTTGAACAGTTGGGTTCAAAATTTAGTTAATTACAGAATTTTTTAATGAATTTTTTTTTTTTTTTAATTTATAGAAATAAATTTTGTCAATTTTTTAATATAAAAAATTTTTTATTTTATTTTTATTTATTGAATTTATAGCGCACAATCCTTATTGATTTTTAAATAAATATTAGAAGTAAATTTTGTCAATATTTTTTACTATAAAAATTTTTTTATACAAATTTTATATTAAAATAATATTTTAATAATTTATTTCAAAATTAATGATTAAATTTTATTAAAAAATAAAATATTTATAAAAAAATTCCAATCATAAATTTTGCACACAATTTTTTAAATAATTTATTTTTTAAAAGTAAAAAAAAATTTTTTAAATTTTAGCCAAGCTTGAATTTTCAAAAAACTTGCAATTAATTTATTTATTTATTTAATAAATAAAAATAAAAAGTTATTTTAAGGTAATTTATAAAACTTTGAGTCATGAAATCACAGCTCTTTAATTATCTGAACTTCGTGAATCAAAAAACCAAAAAAGCTCCGGAATGACAAGCAGCAATACATTATTTGTATTGAGCTTTATTTAATTCAAATAAAACTGCAATAGCCTGTCGGCTTGCACGCCATGAATCTCTGGTCGGAAAATAAGAGACAGGAAGAAGAAGAGTGTGTAGATATACGTATACATAAGCTTAACTCTTAACTCTCCTCTACCACTTGGTCGCACTTAGTTTTGCAAGGTGAACGCGCCGTGTGTGTACATATGTGAAGCTTCGCACTCAGTTTCAGTCGTATCTTCTCGTACGTAAGATCACTGTAGACGATTACTCGATCAATTTCACGTGTTAAAACACTATTAAAGTCGATAAAAATAAATAATATTTAATGTAATACCTACCGGCGTTTTTTAAATTTATAGTTCGCGCTTTTTCATTTTATTTTTGGTTTAAGTTTTAAGTGACTGGGTGATTATTCATTTTTAATAGTGTTGAGTAATTTTTTTCTTAATTTAATTATATATTATTAACAGTTAAAAAGAAATAATAATAATAATAATAAAAAACTTGATTGTTAATCAAAGTTACGATATGGGATTTAATTTATGTCATAATGGTCGTGGCAACGTCATCGGCAATTCCCTCTATTGAGGATTTCTCAAAGGACACATTAGGGAGGTAAAAAAATTTTTTAGTTTAAAATTTTTGTAATTTTTTTCACGAAAAAAATTTAATATTAATTCAAAAAATTGACAAGAAATTTTTATTCAATATTAAAAGCTTTAAAATTTATAGAAAAATTAATTTTTATGATTATGATTAAATCATAAAAATATTTATTTTTGAGTTTCTGTCAGAAAAACAATCATTAAAATTTTATTTCAACAATTTTTTTGAGCACACTGATGAAGGATTTATTAAATATTAATAATTTAATTTATTTAAAGACAATTATTTAATTTTTTAAATTATGATAAATATTTTTTAACATTCAATAAATATTTATTTGGGAGGAAAGTACATTTATTAACAATTAATAAATTGTACTTAATAAATTCTTTATTAACTGTTAAAAAATATTTATTAAATCTTATTAAATAGAATCAAATCCTTCTATCAGTGCATAAAAAAAAATAAACTAAAAATATTTGTTTAAAAAATAATCAAGATCTGTCATAAAATTTTCAGGTCAGAGAAATTTGTCTTAAATGTGTCTTGCACATGGTTTATATTTAGTAATAAAATAAGAATTATCATGAAGATATTCGCGATCGAAAGTCGGACCTACTTGTGTTTATTTATCACTTAATATTTTATTTATAATGTTTAGATTAATCCCCGCAGAAACAAAAATATATTAATAGGTGTAATAATAAAATGAAAATTCATATAATTTTGTAAATAAGTATGAGTATGTGTATGAAATATAAGTATCGCAGAAAATACATATGGCCAATTACTAAAGCTCCTCGGGCCGGAACGAACATTGCACTGAGATCTAAAACATCTTAGCGTATCTTTTAGACTTAACTATAAAAACTGCGGCCTGAATTTTGAGTATATAGGTTGGATAATGATGATAAAAATAAATAACAATAATTATTGGGATTTAGATATTTTTATTTGGTGCTAAAATTAGTTTAGTGAGGAAGAAAAGGCCCTCGGCGATTTATGGTAATGCGGTATACGGAAGTGAGGTGAATAGGAGTTTCGTTAGAAGTTAGAATGTATGTATGTTGTATATATAGAGGAGATAAGATGAACAAGTTCATGGACAGGTCGTGGCTTTCCTGGACCGGTCTTTACTTATACTTGGTTATTCTTTGATTTTATTCGTCCTCCCACAATCCTCAATTATTTTACAACTATTCCGTTTTTTAAATTTGTTTTTGCTTCGTTCAATTATTTTTTAAATTGCATTAAAATTTTTTTATCTATATTATTAAGAGAATAAGAAAAATTTTTTTAGTGAAATTTAGTGTCATTAAAAAGGGCTTAAATAACTGTAAGGTTCTAGTAATAATTATTTAACATCAGCAGGGACTTGACAATTTTTTAGCTTCGTTTAAAAAATTAATTAGTAGTCAGTAGACTGAGAAAAAAAAATATTTCTTTTAAAATTTTGTGTTCTTAACATAAAAAAATTTTTATTTGCATTTTTTTTTTTTTGAAATAAATTACTTTAAATAATTAAGTGAAAAAATTTTTTTTTCATTGAATTTGATATTTAAAATAATAATTTTTTTATCAAACATTTTCATGTTATTATAATTACTAGAAATCGAATTTTCTTTATAAGGAAACTTTAATCAACTTCATACATAAATTAATGCAAAAAATTAGATTTATAAATGCTAAAAAACAAGCCCGACAGTTTACAAATTGAATAATATATATTTATCTACAATGTTAATCGACGTGAAAGCGAAATTTCACTGGGTTTCATTGAAAGTCAATAAAGGCTCGGGTCTTCTTCAATAAATAAAATTGGGTCACTATTAATTGTTTGTTAGTTAAAAAAAATTTTTTTAAACTCTTATTTTATGTGGATTTTTAACCACTGACTAAATGAAAAATTATAAGCATTTAATTGTTTATTGTCAGCATATTTAAGATGCCTACATATTTAATAAATGAAATAATAGAATAGAATTGTCTGGGAAAACCTCCAGTCATCTGAGAATTTCACGTCGCTGTAACAAGAATCCGTTATTATTATTTCATGCGTACGAGCTCTGCATCTCTGGCTCTGGATCGGCAATAAATGCAATGGCGAATTGCGAGTCTTTGTCACTGTCATCAAGACATTAGACACTGACCTAGTAAGCGGTCTATGTTCTGTTAAGTGTCATCGGTTTTATTTACTATTTATTTATTTTTTTTTTTTTTAATTAATAATTAATTTGTCAAAAATTTTCTTTAACCGAAAAATTGACACTTAAAAAAAAAAAAAATTTTTTTTTAATTATTAATAAATTTTAAGAAAAAAATAATTAATTCTTAAAAAAAAATTTTAATCATAATTAAAAAAAACTACAAATTTACTAAAATTAAAAAAAAAAAAAATTCTCTGGAGAAAAATCGGTCTTTTAGAATCTCGTGGATTTAGGAGTAGTTGCGTTGCGCAAATTTCGTTCACCGTCGAATCCTCCAGTCAGATATTATATAGCACTACAGAGTACGTCGAAAACGAACTCCGACGCCCACTCGGCGTCGCGACGTCATCCACGAAACACGGCAAATGTGTTATGAAAAAAAAAAGCACGGTCAGTGTGCCGCGTGACTTAAGTCTGAGCACGTGTTTCCGGTCTACTGGAGTATTATATATCGCGTTATATAATTTTCTCTTTTTTTTATTTGTGCTTGTAATTTAATATAATTCCTCAGCTCTTTTATTATATCTTTATCCTTCGGCTCCGTGTATTCTATACTACATTAATAATAAATGTGTCGTGTATAAATACGTCATATCCAATCGCTAAATAAATTGCTTACTGGCAATTTTTGCTACAGATGAGTCAGTGGTTTTTTTTAAATTAGTACCTGGATTGAATTGTGAATGTTGGACGTTCGCAAACCTAACAAGATAGGTAGAAAAAAGTAAGCAGTTTAGTTTGTAACTTAATTTTTTTTTTTTTTTTTTTTTACGTTATTAGTAACGGTTTGCTGATTTTTATCAGTAATTGATAGTTGAGCTGAATTTGTTGTAAATAATTCAAGTTTAGATAAATTAATAGCTTTAAATAAAAAAATTAAAAAATTACGAATTAAAATAATTTTTTAGTAAGTTAAATTTTTTTTTTCTTAAATTTTTATTACAAATAATTAAAAATTTATTATTAATTTTTTTGATAAAAAAAAAAAAAATATTGAAAGATTTTTATTAATTTTTTGAGCCCAAATTACTTCATAATTTTTTTTTATCATTAATAATTTGTTCGAAAAAAAAATTATTAAAAATGTACTAAACTGTAGATTTAAAAAAAATTTTTTTTAATTGATAAAATTGATAAAATTTTCGGTAAATTAATTTGTAGAATAATTAGTAATTTTATTAAATATTAAAAACTTAAATTCTTAAATTTTCTCGGTGTAGTAATCGTAGTAATAATTAATTGTTTTTTTTTTCTTCACTGTCAGACAGTTTGAGTTTAATATTTGATGCAATTATTTTTTATAATTTCCACACATGTATATTTACGGAAGTCCTGCGGTCTATGGAATGCATAATGAGTAATAAATGCGTGCTCTTTTAATTAAGAATTTTGATGCCGTGACGACGTCGTCAAGCACGAGTAGAAAATCTTCACCGTTATGATTCACTTTATATGTTACCTATGATGTGAATGAAAATTTTATAAGCTAGAAGAGATAAATTGCTTAAAACTTTTCTGCATTGGTAATAAAAGAAATATATAAGTTTATAAAAGTAAACTTGTTCATAAATTACCTTTAATAAAAATTTATAAATTTTTTATAATTATTTATATAAAATAAATTATTATTATTACTTATTTTTATTAAAAAAAATTTAAGCTTCAAATTTATAAACTAAATGAATTAAAAATAGAATTAATTGTAAATTCCAATAATGAATTTAGTAAACAACTAAATCATACAATCACTAATCAAATTTAAACTATTTATCGACAAGCTTACACCTTACTAGCTCGAGCATTAAATTAATAATTAAAAAAGCACCCTCGTATAAAAAAACGACAGGTAGACGATAGCATCAGCAAAAAATATCTGTTTAACGAAAATAAGTAAAAATAGAAATAAAATGTATTGTAGGAAGAACTCGGTGAAGCGAACAGAAACTAGGAAAAATTCCGGCGTGTTTAATCTCTCTTTAATCTACCCTTCACTCCAATCCACGTCTGTCTACCCATGGGCTTGAGCATAAAAATCGACGAACACTCGGGTTGAATAATAAAGACTCCCACTAACACTCACTTTCCTATTTCTACCCGACAAATTAAAGTGTCCGCTGAAAAAATGTATCAACAATGCATAGTATTCGGTCGACAATCGTGAATCATTCCCCGACTGCTCGCAATAAATAAAAATAAATATTTTTATCTTTATCTTTATCTAGCTTTTGGTATTGTCTTCTTGAGCCTTTTCGTAACAACGGGTAAAATATTACCCAAAGGATCCAGTAATCTCAAGTTATCTATCCTTGTGTATTTTGTGGGCTCATTGTTGAATTTTTTTTTTTTTTTGTTTTTTACAATGATGGAAGGATTTATTTAGATTGAGTGCGATTTGTTAATTTTAAAATTTAAGTAATGGTTTGTTGGGAATTTTTTAAACAAAAGTTATTAAATTGATTTTTTTGAAGATGAATATTTGATATTAAATATTAAATTTTAAATTATTGCTCGTATTTTTTTTTTTTAAAGAATTATTCTTTTGTTAAATTGCACTGTACATTCTTAAGTATTGATATTTTTAAAGATATAAGCTCATTCCGATGTTACACTCATCAAGAGCTTTCATTTGAGTACCCACATGCATTTTTATATATTTTTCATATATACATATATATATATAATATATATATATATATATAAATATATGAAAAATTGATGTGGGTATTCAAATGAAAGGTCTTGATGAGTGTAACATCGGGATGAGCTTATATATTTAAAAATGTCAATAATTCACAAGATAATAAGGTCATTAATAAACAAAAATTGTTATTTAGTCACCAAAAAACCATAACTCGAACTCTTTCTCAGATAAAAGCCTCAGTTGTTGAAAACCGCGAAAAGTACTGAGAAATGTGTGTCAGGAGATAAAAGCGCGGACACAAAGATGAATTTTAAAGTTTCAAAGTGTTTTTTTTTTTTTTTTTTTTTTCTATTTAAAAAATAAAATAGTGAAAAGTTCCCATTTGCTTGTGCAAACTGTTCGTCCAATGGCGTATGTGTTTCTAGCAAAGAGTCAAAGGTGCAACGCTTCAATGGAACCATTAGAACTCTGTAATGGATCCCTTTTGCTTCCAGAGAAAAGTTATACGATCTAGCAAAGATAAAAAAAGGAAAAAAAAAAGAGTGAAAACTAAGAAAAAGATTTTTTTAAACTATCTTGAGCCAAAGACTTTTCTTTTCTCCAGTCTATGGATTATTTTTTTATTGGAATAAAAATAAATCTCAAATGAGTGGAAAATGATGGAGGATAATCGTTGAGTAAAAAAATGTAATTTATACGCTTGGAAAAATCCGTAAAGTACCGCGGGCTAGGTTATTACTCATCTCATCTTAAAATTACATAAAATTGGAAATTTAGGTTTTATATGTGTATATGAAATATAAAAATTAAATTCATATTACATTTTTTTAATACGTAAGATATTACAGCCTCGGGTGTAGCGCAAGGAGGATGAAATGACAACCTTCTGGTTTATTGTTCAATGTTAAATCTGACGTTACATTCTCTGGAATATAGAACTACGCTACTTAGACTTATACTTGCCGTCCTAATCCTTCGATCCTTCATGTCACCCCCGCTGTCTGGGGCAATTAATTTCAACAGATAAATTACAGACAATTACATTAACCTCCAGACACTGTTTAGCTCTTTGTATTGGTTTAGTTCTCTGTTTTTTTTTTTATTTATTTTATTTATAAAGATTTCTTTGAAAATCAGTAGTTTGTTCTTCGGATAAATTAATTAAATTTTTATTTTATTGTGATTAGCGGTACATAGTTTATATAATTGGATTATTCAGTGGACGGAGTTCGATAAGGCTTACAATGATTTATCATTTGTATAAATATATAAAAAGGATTAAATTAAATTATTTAACTACGAAGATAATTAGGGTAGGAGTTCCGGTTTTGGCCACTTGATATTTTAGTAAATTTAAAAAAAAATTTAATTATTCAAGTAGAATTTTTAATTCATGAAGTCTTGCGCTTACAAAAATATTTTTACAATAATTTGATAATAAAGTAGCCAAAAAAGGTACTTTTACCCTGTATTATATTAAGTAGTATGAAAATAATATTCTAGAGATAAAAATAATACATTGATTTTTTTTATTTTAATTTTAGATGAAAAAAAAATTGATAGTTTGTGCTTGCATTAATTTTTTAAGCTCAATATTTTTATTTTCGTTGATTAATTATAAAATTTTAATATTTTGTAAAAATTAACTCGTCTTAAAATTTAATTTTAAAAATTATTGTTACTAATTTTTTTGACAATTAATTAATCAAAAAATTACTATTAAAAATTAAAAATTTTTTGCATCAATAATTTAATTAAAAAAAAAAAACATTTTATTAATCCTTAAATTTGAATTTTTTATAAGTTATATTTTTACTAAAAATAATTTTTTAAAATTAATTAAAAAATGTTTTTAAATATTAATTTTAATTCCTAAAAGCCATCAAAAAAATTTTATATTCACTCACTAATTTTAAATTTCTAATTAATAAATAATAATCAATGCATTATTTTTCCAATAAAATATTAAAAAAACCCACAAAATTCAAAAATAAAAAAAAGTATAAAAAAATTATAATAAATTAAAACTTAAATAAATTATTGATATGAAAAGTAATTAGGTGTTTGATACACGGGAAATTTTTGTAAATAATAATTATTAGCCGGGGTGAACGAATATACCGGAGCAAAGTTCCTAAAATTTTGATTATTATTATTGGGTGCATTACCTGGCCATAAAGTTGGTTTATAAAACGCGCTTCCAGCAGCGGGGGGATGGAATGAATTGTAATTATTCATTTTCGGAGTTGAGTTCGGTTGCGGATTGGCTCTGGCGATTGCTGGAAATGGAATCTGCTGTGGGAGATTTCCATTGACTGAAGGTCTATAGTGCCGATATTGTACAGGTGCGGCTGTCACATTTGTTGAATTTTTGACCAATTCTTCTGACAAACCAATAAAGTTATCCCGAAATCTTTTGTTCTGTCCATCGCTTTGTGTCTAAAAAATTTTATCAGTTCAAATTAACCAAGAATTTTTACATTAAAAAATTTCTGATAAATTTTAATCAAGGCAAAAAAAAATAATTACTTTTTGTGGTTGGTTGTTCGGAAGCTGCTGTCCAGCTTGCGAGAGATTGCGTATAGAACCGTCTGACGTTTTAGAGATGTCATCGGTCACTAGATAATCTTCTGAGTGAGAAGTTGAAGGGGCTTCGCTAGGATGTGATGGAAAGCTAGGCATAACGTTTTTGAAAAAGTTTGTACAAAACGATTTTAATTTTTTGTTTTCTTCTGTTGGGTGATGCTGGTCGATGGTTTCGTAATCTTTGCAAATTTCTAAGGGATTTCCAATTATCATATGTTCTGATGAACTTGCTGCACGCATATCTGATAATTAAAATAATAATAACAATAATTAAAATTAATTTAAAAAAAATTTTTCGTTTAAGCAAAAAAATAAAACAGTAATTTAAAATTATTTTTTACCTAAAAATTAATTTAATTTAATTAAGAAATTTTTTAATTGAAGAATTTACGAGATTAATTCTTCTTTTTAAAAATTTTTCATTTGAACAAAAATTAAAAAAAAAAAAAAAAACTTACTCGGCACGTCCTTGTTAGAAAAGTTCTCCGTTGCATTTAGGGTCGAGTTCTGGGCCAATGAGCTCCCGAAAGATTTTTTATCAGATGTTTCTTCGTCGCTCCTAATATTGAGTTTTGAAAAAGCTCCTCCGGGTCCCAAAGCCGAGAGTTTTTCAAGCTGCAAAATAAAAACTGTTAAAACTTCCGTTATTTTTCGAACAACCCACAATTTACAATCACCTTAAAAAAAAAAAAAACTTACATTTTGATAATCCTTGAGCCTGATAATTTGGTAGCCTTGCGCTTGAAGCGCCTGAAGATTAGGAAGTGGAGACCGGTGAATTCTTTGGGCCCACCGGTTCTGAGGAAAAGGCGCCCAAGCGTTTGGCACCGAGAAGGGCGCTTGAAAATTCTGGGGCATAATTCGAGGCCCTGCGATTGATTTATTCTGCATCATTTCCCTTATTTGCTTCGCTATCTCATCGTTTAGGTGTTTGAATTGTTGATATTGCCAATTTACAGCTTCTATCGACGTTTTTTGGGGTTCAAATACATTCGATCCAGGCACTCCCATAGTATAAGGTCCAAGTTGATCGTTTGATCCGGGTTGGGGAGATATAATAGGTCCATTTTGATTGCTGAACCTCGGCTGTCCAGGAATAGACAGTGGCGCAGATTGTATCGGTTGTCCTGGTCCAGGTTGTCCAAAACTTTCCGGTTGCACATTGACTCTAACTTGATACGGGTCAAATGGTCCAGTTGGTTGGGGATGGTCAAACTGATTGGGAAATCTAGGCTGTCCAGGAATAGTCAACTGTCCAAATGGCTCAGCAGGTCCTTGTCCTTGTCCTTGTCCTTGTCCTTGTCCTTGTCCTTGTCCTTGTCCTTGAATAAAAACTCCTGGTTGAACAGCAATTCCAATTTGATCTTGCGGAATTGGTCCAGGTTGGGGATGATCAAAATTATTGGCAAATCTAGGCTGTCCAGGAATTGCCAATGGTCCGGATTGCATCGGTTGTCCTGGTCCAGGTTGTCCATAAGTTCCAGGTTGAACATTGGTTCTAATTTGGTATGGATCAAACGGTCCAGGTTTTTGGGGATGATCAAATTGATTCGGAAATCTAGGCTGTCCAGGAATAGACAACTGTCCTAATGGTCCAGGTGACCCTTTTATTTGTACTTCTCCTGGCCTTGATTGAATAAACATTCCTGGTTGTACAGCAATTCCAATTTCGTCTTGCGGAATTGGTCCAGCTTGTGGAGGATGATCAAATTTATTAGCTCCAGGACCAGGAATATTTGCTTGTCTAAACAGTCCTGGTTGGTTGTAAAAATTAGGAGATAATTGGTGGTAGCTTGGCTGTCCATTTCCTGGAGATCCATGAAAAAATTGAGGAACAGCTCCAACTAAAAATGTTCCAATCAGCAGGAATGCCTAATGATTGCGAACAGAAAACAGAAAAATGAAGGATTTAAAATATAAATAATAAATAATGAAATTATTGATTTGATTCAATTGTAAGTTTAGATTGAAACTGTCAATAAGTGTTCTATTATACACAGAGGAATTAATCTCTTACCAATGAATGGAATACGATCTTCATAATGTTCTGTTATCTTTGCGAAGTTATATGTAAGACTGGCACTGTGCAACTGGCACTCGTCAGTCCGATAAATTCAAGTTTCAATTTGCTGACTAAAAGGTCTCAAGTTTCATCGCCACCTCCAACTTATTTAAAGAATAAAAGTATTTCCCAATTGAATAAAATGTAAGCTTTTAATTTAGTGTCGATTGTTTTTTCAGGGGAATGTTTGCTCATCGGTTTTTGTAAATTGAAAAAAATTTTAGGGGATACTAAAGCAAGATTTAAAAAGATCTATCTCAGTATTTTCGAGGCGGTTTATTTCTCAAAGGCCAGACGTCTTTAGACCGTAAATCCCTCTTGAATAAAAAGCTATGTTAACATATTCATCCAAATAACTTTTACATTTATACTTACGTTTATTATCTTTATTTTTTGGTGCTTTCTGTCATCCTTCTTCGCTGATTAGCTAAATATCACCGACCTCGTTATTTTTATGCATTCGTACACTTTGCGACCAGTCAGCATGAATCGCATCAACAAAAATAATGCTAGATTTTATTTTTTTAAACCTAGCAATGTTTCGCAATTACATTTTTTAGTAATCAAATTTTTTTAAGTAATCTAATATTTAATTCAACGGCATTAATTTAATTTAAAAGGCAGATTTTGAAGAAATTTATAGTTTTAATAATTTTTTTATTATTTTATGCTGTCAAAGTATATTTTTTAAAGAAATTGCGCTTAAATATTAAATAATTTGAGAAAAATATCTTTCTCAAAAATTGAATCTTACTTTAAGATATCTAATTCTTTTAATTGAAGAAGTTACCGACCGAAGATACTGATCTCTTGAGCCAAGAGTCAGAATTCAAGGCAAAAATTTCTAAAAATTTTTTTTTTGTTCAAAATATTTTTTATTACAAAAATTAATGATTAAAAAAAAAATAAAAAAGCTGTAATAAGCAAAATTTTATAATTGATTTTTAATTTAATATTAATTTTTTTTTAATCAATAAAAAAAATTAATTACTAAAGCAGAGATGAAATTACACCTCTTTAGAATTTTCTCTAATAAGAAATAAGAAATAAAAAAAAAATTATTTATATTTTTTTTCTAATAAATCTCGTCATAAATTTACTAAAAAAAATGAACCAATTGTACTAAATTATAAAAATATTTTTCAGGTTGCGGATTCGGTACGTGATGCCGGCGGCGCACCTGACGCTGCGAGAAGAGGACGTGGTGCGACTGACCCTCGAGTTTCTTCACGGCCGTGACCTTCACATCACTCAGCTCTCACTTGAACGGGAGACTGGCGTGATAAATGGTCAGTACAGCGATGACGTTCTCTTCCTACGTCAGCTGATTCTGGACGGACAATGGGACGATGTGCTGGAATTCATCCAGCCGCTGGAGGCGCTTCCAGATTTCGACATGAAGAAGTTCACCTACTCGATCCTGCGCCACAAGTACGTCGAGCTGCTCTGCATAAAATCAGAGGCGAATATCATCGCAGGTGCTAATGGGAGCGTTGACAATGCCGTCGAGGAGGTCGTTAAAGTCCTCAGCGACCTGGAGAAAGTAGCGCCTTCCAAAGAAGAATACAGCAGCCTTTGTCTGCTGCTGACTCTCCCGCGGCTAACAGATCACTTGCAGTATAAAGACTGGAATCCGAGCAATGCTAGAGTTCAGTGCTTCAGGGAAGTCCACTCCTTGGTTGAAAAATTCTTACCTGGTGATCGCAAGTCTGATCCAAGTCATCCCGTTGCTTCTGCTAAAAATGACCGGCTTATTCAATTAATCATCAAGGGCATTCTTTATGAGTCGTGTGTTAATTATTGTCAAGCTAAGGCTACTGGATCTAAAGAGAGTGAACAGGTTGGTAATTATTTCTACTCTGTTATTATATTTTTAATTTATATTCAATTATGTTGGTGTTACTTAGCCTAGAAAATAATTTTTTTAATTTATTTGATGTTACAAAAATTTTTTTTATGACTTTAATATTTTTAAATTAATAGAAAAATTAATTTAATTCAAGAAAAAAATTCTTAAGCTTTCTTAAATATTGACGATTTTAAAGATATAAGCTCATCCCAATGTTACACTCATCAAGACCTTTCATTTGAGTACCCACATGTATTTTGACATATTTTTCATATATACATATATATATATAATGTATATATAAATATATGAAAAATTGATGTGGGTACTCAAATGAAAGCTCTTGATGAGTGTAATGTCAGGGTGAGCTTATATCTTCAATAATGTCAATAGTTCACAAAATATTTGGTAGTAATATAAATTATGTTTTTGATTTTAAAAATTTATTTTTTGAATCGAATTTTTTTAGTAAAAATTTTGATGATTCTCCAAATTGATTTATAATTGAAAAAAAAATTTATTATATTGATACAATATAATTAATAAATAAATTTAATTCCAGGTTGAGATGAGTTTCTCGCGACTGCTAGACGGATCAGTAGGGTTCAGCGACTCGGATTTAAGTTTGCTGTCTTGGCTGCAAAGTATCCCGCCAGAAACGTTTGCGGTTCCGTTTGCCCAGAGGACATTGAACGTGGACGTGGAAAGACTGGAGAGACCATCCTTGGAGACCTCGTGGACTGAACACATGCTGATAACGCCAATAAAGCCAAAGACCTTCCCACACAGCGCGATGCCATTTACCAGGCCGCGTTCCGCAGCTGATATGATGTCAAGAAGCCTCGTACCAGCTCTAGAAGCCGGTTTGGGACCTCGCAGCCCAGGGCCTAAAAATACAACTCTGCCGTCAGCAGCACTAATGGCGCTGTCAACCGGTGATATAAATCCTATGTCTCGATCATCCTTCGCTAGTTTTCACTTAACCGGGTTCAAAAATAACAAAATAATGAACACCAGCGTTGACAGGCTTTTTGAAAATGAAAGCGACGTCTTTCTCAGCTCGAGTTACGCCGAATTCCAGCAGCAGCTACCGTCAATCCAGGAAACTATCGCTAATGCGCAGGCAAACTCAGCTGTCAGAACACGTGGACAGTCTCAGAGTCCAGAAGGTATTTTTTTTTTTTTTTTTTTTGGTTCTTTTATTAAGCTAATATTATACTAGCAAAATGATAATAATTGTTTTAGGGCACAAAACAAATCCTTCGTCAGCATCTACTCCAGAAAGACGTCTACCAGGTCGTGAATCACCCGCATTGTCTACCGCAAGAAGCTCACGACGCGATTCTTTGGCTGACAAACCTACTGGCGTTGCTGCTAAAATACCAGAGCCTACTGTGATACCCGCACGTGGTGTTATTGCCGGTGATAATCCTGATCAAAGCTACAATGGTGATTTATTTAAAGAGTATCAAAAACAAAAACAGAAATTACAAGAAACAATTCAACAAAAGGAACGTGAGCGTGATGAACTTGTTAGACAATTATCTGCTCCTATTTCTGCTCAGTTGGTTGACAATAGACTTCAAAATGAAACGTAAGAATTTTTATTATTTATTAATTTATTTATTTTTTAAGAAATCCGATTGCTGGCTAAAGAATTTTTATTGTATTTATAAAATTAATTTTATATTAAGGTGGATAAAAAAAATTGATTTTGACAGTTAATTAATTAATTAAATTAATTCTCAGTTATTGTAATATTTTTCAGAATAGATGAAAAATTTTTGGATAAATAATAAGTTTGCTGAAAATGAAAAAAAAAATTAAAAATTTAGGACGTTGAAATTTAACTTTTAAAAGAGTAAATTTATCAAAAAAATTATAATTTTACATTTGGATTGATCTCAAAACTAATTCATATTTGTGTCAAAATATGAATTTCAATTTTAAATTAATTTTAAATCAGAAATTTTTTTTTCCACGAAAGGTGTCTTAAAAAAATCAATGACAAGCTTATCATAAAAAAATAAAACCAATGAGACAAATTTAATTTAAAAAAAAAAAAAAAAAAAAAAACAAATTATTAATATCAAGATGAATTATTCATATGGAGCAATCGGATTTCCTAGCTGGTTAAAAATAATTTTTATTTCGCGAGACGATATCAATTAGAATTAGCGATAAATTTATTACCCTTAGTAGGATTTACTAAATTAGAATATAAACGGGTATGGTATTATGAGGCTTTGTGTGTTATTCACTTGAAGGGTTGTTATGGTTTTGTATTCCCCTTGAAATACCAGAATAGAACATACGTTGAGTCTAGACATAAGCGTGGCGCCGATTGGGAATTCCAAAAAAAAAAAAATCAAGCTAAATAATAAAAGGAAAATTATTTTTGTAACCGGATGCTGTCAAAGACATTATAACTTCACAGAGATTTTATTTGCTGTCTATTATATGTCAGTCGTGGGGTTTAAAGCCGAGAGTCTGTAAACGAATCACACCAAAGCTAACAATAATCGCAATAAGCGAAACTGGTCACTTGTCTCAAAGCTCGTCGTTGTTCAATATAATATTATAGAACAGTAAGACAAGAAGCAAAAAAAAAAACGGTAAAGAGCTTAAGTACTTCGGAGTCTTGTAACGAGAGTTAAAATTACCTTGGCGTGAAATGTCAAGTGCAATGTCTATCTTTGCGAGGTAAAATATATTTCAACTAACCATGGTAGTAAAATTCTACCCACTGGTACAGAAAAGATTTACTCTTCATTTATCGTCTAGTTCATCTCTCTTTGCTTTTTATTTTAACGTTGATTTTCATCTTCATCTTTTGAGTTAAATTTTTTTTTTTTTTTTTTACTCTTCTTCGTCTTGCTTTCATTCAATGTTATTTCTTCCCACTACTGAAGCTCGGGTAGCATAGTCGTAGCTTTGAACGATAACGTCTTGAGGACAAGTACCATTAATATTCAAGACGTCATAAGTTCTGAATGACTTGCGGCAAATGACATCAGCTTTAATAATATTTTTTGGAGTTCCTTCATGAAACTTGTAGTTTTTTTTTTTTTTTTTTTTTTTTTTTTTTTTTTTTTTAAGAAACTTTTACCAAACTTTATCTTCTTATAGAAATAAAAAGTTATGGAAAAATTTTTAAGAATAAGCCGATGCTTTGATTTATTCAAATTAGAAGAATTCGTAATGCAGACTGTCTGTATGAAATATTTAATTAATTTCTAAATCAGTTATTGAATTTTATTTACTGAAAATTTTCATAATACATTTTTTAGTGAGCTAATTTTAGATATTATTTATATTATTGTAGTGTTTATTGATTATATTAATTATTTAATTTCACGGTCACTATTTTTTTTTTTTTGACAAAAAATCAAACAATTTTTTTTCAATTTATAAATTTTTTATTTTTTCAAAATAATTTTTTTTAATTATCAATTTTTTTTAAATTATTTTTGGCTCATTGATGTTACGCTCATTGAGACCTTTCATTTGAATACCCACATGAATTTTTTCATATATTTTATATATATTGATATTTCTCATATTTGTGAAATATATAAAATATATAAAAAAATTCGTGTGGGTATTCAAATGAAAGGTCTCGATAAGTGTAACTCCAGGATGAGCTTATATCGTTAAAAATATCATCAGTATTCAAAATACAACGTAATTTCTTAATTATTGACATAACTGTTGCCATAGCAGCGACAAGCGACAACAATATAATATTTTATAAAATAATTCCACAATTTAAAGTACCTTGAAATTAATATTTATCCCGAAATTAATTCTTAAAGTAAACTTTTACATATTTTTCATTAAAAATAAATTCACAAGAAAAATTATTTCCCAAAAAAATAACATTTAATAATACAACTTACGAAATAAAAATAAAAAATTGCTTATTCATTTTAATTCACCAGCCAGTGTATTAATAAAAATCCCCACTGTCATACGTCCAGTTTAAAATGACCGGAAAAAGGAAACACGGGTGAAATCGTCTGTCGTCGTTAATATTACTCCAATCACGTCATCACGCGCGATTTGCAGATTTATTGTCCCATTGTCCCCAGAAAAAAAAAAACACAATAAATGTCCTCGAATCCCAAAAGCTCTTAGCAATCATAACTATCAACAATAACAATCATCACTATTACAATAATCATCATCAATAAATATATCTTTAAAAAAAAACTCCACCCACCCAACAAATCTCTAGAATCAATCTTAAAAATGATTTATCCATCCATTAAAATCATAATTATATCTTCACTCATTTTTATTTCCATCTTACCCGCGCAATTGTTAAAATATTAATTAAAATACATTACCGTCAACTGAATAAACACCCAACCGTCCAAAAAGATAATTATTAATTACCAATAAAATATCTCAATATTTTAATCGCGCGCGCGCGCAAAAAAAAAAAAAAAAACATTTTTTAATTACATAAGTTAGCAATAACATCTTAAATAAATATAAATACCCGACATTTGTGATTTAAGTATCGCAGTATTGTAATATAATACATACTCAGTATCGGTTTATTTAAAAATAAGATCCGTTACTTTTCTCATAACTACAACAGCTGTTCGACGTTTTTTTCCGCACAGTAACGTCGGATATTACCAACTAAATAGGATTTCTTCTCTTCTTAACTCTTGAGTTTATTTACATCCGTAACCCATGTCATTAATTAATTATTTAACATTCTGTTCTTCGAAAATTATAAACTATTTGTTTATTTTATTCTACTTCTACTTATTTATATACTTCTATTGTCTAATTTATCTTCTTTTGACGTATTAGTCTTCTTATATTCTTCTTTATTCAATTTACTGCAATAATAAAGAAGCGCAACATGATATATAGCTATAAAATTACAAGGAAGATATATAAATGAGTTCTCTAGTGCATCTTGTGTCTTACAAGCAAAGTGCGGTGTTGATTTTTATTTCCAGATGAGAGTATGACTATTACCAAGTCTCGGTACTGTAACTTAACTGACTATGACTGAATTGAAGCTGGTACATTCTGCGTTGAGCTTCCCCAGAGGTGGTAACTCTCCGTACAACGTATAGTAGTGAATTATACAGTACAACTTAATGTGCGGCCTTTGATATTGTATTAAATGTGTCTTTAGTTATTATTTACTCTCCAGCTCGGTATCATTGAGATCACTTGGATTTTATTAATATTAATACATTTAATTATTATATAGGCTTCTTACATTCAATATTTAATTCTAGTGCTCTTGTTCATTTACATACTGAGTTCTTGTGTATAGTGTTGATACTCTCATTAATCATTTCCACATTTGATTACGCTCCGCTGATGTCAAGCATTTAAATTATTATACATTGCGTATCTTTGTCGACGCTCTGTCTGTCGTGATATCGCTTCAGTTTTAAATTGCATTTATTTTTATAATTTAAAATTTCTTTAATTTTTTACGCGCGGTCTGGAGCCATGTGAATTTTTGTGGTTTAAAAGTGGGAATTTAAAAATTTTTTAATTGATAGCCGGGAAGAAATAAGAAAAATTGATCGTGAAAATGATGTACCATAAGCCTACTGTGCCGCGATTTAGAATTGCTGAAAGAATTTGCACAAATCGACCCGTTTCAAGGAATATTAGCTATGAACATGAGAGTAATTGCAGTTTTATTATTTCTGCCAGCAACTCAACCATTAATCGGTATTTAATATTATTAATTATGAAAAATAATTATTTTTTATTAAAAAAAATATATTTTAGTGTCGAAAAAAAATTTTTAAAAATTAATATTATGTGAAATATATTTTTAATCAATTTTTGGCTCATTTTTACTATTTTAAAAATATATAATATAATTTAAATAATTATTTATTTAAAAATATGTTTTTTTGAAGAAGTATGCAATAAAAAATTTTTTTTAAAAGATAAATATATAAAATTATGTAAAATATTTTTTCAAACAATTTTTGGCTAGTTTTAATTATAATTTAAATATATTTAAAATAAATAAATAAATTTTTTTTTTTCACAGAAAAAATAAAGAGAAATTTTTTTTTTGAGTGTAGAGCAATAATTGACTTTGTTTACATTTGAATTAACATTAAGTTACTTGTAAATTTTATTATGTAGGTTGGTCTTGAATGGAAGGCAGGAATTGATTGCATAGTTGGTATGGATCGCGAGACGAGTCGAACGATTAGACTGTTTATTATTGTTTTCGATTGTTTATAATTATTTGCCGTAGATGGTTCGATTGTTTTCAGGGGTGTAATTTATTTGTAAAATTCAAGCTGAAAAAAATATCTTAACTTTCAAAGTGAATGAATTGGCGAATGATGATTATTTTTAAATATTATCTGTTATCAGTTTAAAAACGGGTCAACAAGAAGACCTTTATATATTTTTTTAACCTGATAAATATAAAGAAGAAAATACATTTTTTATTGTTGTTGAAAACAAAAAAAAATAATTGGTTTTTTGTTTTAATTTTCAGAAGTGGAAAATCACATGTAGGAAGCAAAGGGACTTCTCCACATCCTAGTACACCTAATCGATCTGGAATTCAATCTCCAAAACCAACATTGAATGGATCTAATTTAATTTCGTAAGTTCAAATTTTTTAAATAAAAATTAATTAAATATCTCACAATTTTTTTCTTTTTATTTTTTTTTTTTCAAGATAAAATAGTGACATTAAATAAATGATAAAATAATTACATCATTCTGTAGTTATGATAAATTTTATTGAAATTTTAAAAAGTACAAAAATATTTTTTTTTTACTAAAAAAAAAATTTTTTTAATTTTTTAATTTTATACAAAAAAAATTTTTAAAATGATTAAAAATTAAAGAGGCTCATTAATAAAAAAAGTTCAAATTTTTTATAATTTATTTGAGATTTTTCATCCCAAAAAAAAGTTATTTTTCTAAAATAAAAAAAAATTAAATTTTATAATTTCTAAAAGAATTTTCTTCTTAAGGTTGAAAAAATTTTTATCTGTCTGTGAATTTCAGTATTTATTATAAATTAAATAATATAAAATTAATTTTTGAACAGACACAATTCATCAGCAACATGCGTGTACGAATCGAGAATCCAAGAAAGCCACTACGACACCGTAAAGCCGCTTAAGGTAAGATTCTTCCATCTAAAACCTATAACAATCTCATTTTGGACTATTACCAACAATTAGCTCTTGTTCTCGTGTTAATCATCCGTTGCCATACCGCTGATTCTATTTTTCACATCTAGTCCAAGTCAAGGCCAGGATATACACGAGTTACCGATAAATACAAAGCGCATTAGATATAGTATCGTAAAACGTTTAATTTTCAATGATAAAAAACGAGAACAACTCCATAAGAGTCTTACGTCAATCATACGTGAATTTAAAAATGCAAAACATAAAACTCACATTGTTAAATAAGAGTGACATAACACCCGATAATTCAATTTTAATTATTATAATTAGATCAGACATCAAGGCCAATTATTAGTTTCACATTCCGTCGATATATATTTTAATATATTATCTAATTACCTGTAATTTAATTTATAATTTCCATTACATTTTTTTCATCAAACAATTATTGACTTGAAATGAAATCCTACACTTAGTTCGCAGTTAAAATTAATCATCGATTCGTTCTGGTAATTTACCGAGAAAATAATTGTTTAATATGCTTAATTAGTGAAACACTTAAAGTAATAATAAGTAATTATTATTTTAATATTTTATTTAAGTTAAAAGAAAATACACGGATAGTGTAATTGAAGAAAACGACGTGTTAAATTTTGAATTAAACCTTTTATTTTTTTTTTTAAATTACATTTACAAAAAACTAGTATTATATACAGTACAAGTTCATGAGACGGCAAGTAAACAAAGTTCCCCTACTGTACTATTCAGTACATATCAGCTATGTCGAAAAAAATTTTTAAATACTACAAATAAGTGTAGTAATAATTCTTGGAATAATATTTGAGGTGCGATGAATCATTACGGTGTTGCGAGTTGAGAACAAATAATTAGGATTTTTTTTTTAAACTATTTTTAGATAATTACTATTACAATTAACTGTGGCTTCTTTTGGTGAAATAATTCAATGTGTCAAGGTTTATTTTTGACCAAAAATGTACAAAGGCTATTTATTGTTCATTGACAATTTTTATTTTTAAAATAAAATTGAGGAGTTTTACGCACTTAAATGGTTGAAAAGAAGCGAATTATTATTATTTTTTTTTTTTTTTTTAGTAATTGAATGAATTATAAAAATATTTTTAACAAAATAGTGGCTTTAAAAAAAATTTTTTTTTTATTTTGATAAAAATTTTAGCCTTGAATTTTTTAAAAAAAAGTTTTTCTGAGATTAATATTAAATTTTTGAATTTATTTTCATTACAAAAATGAAGAAAAACATTAAAATTGATTTTTTTTATTTTAAAATTTTAATTACATTTGATTTATTGATCATATATGTTTAAGTTTAATTTAAACGTGATTACACGTTATTAGAGATAATAAAATATATTTTCCGTGGGCATGTTTATCGAAAAATCACAAGTACCGTAAAGTATGCGATGCGATGTACATAAAAGTAATTGTATATCATCATACGTGGATTTTATTCATTTTCTATACTAAGCCATGAAAGTATAGAGCCACTATGAAATAGGACTGAATGATTATGGGTGGGAAAAATTTTTATAACTTTGTTTATTTTTGATTAGAAATATTCCAGGTTCTTCTTCTCGCTTTATGACGAATTGACGAAATAATTTATTGGTGTCGTTAAGAAATATGAGCGTTGATATAAAATAAACCATGTTTTTTTTTTTTTTTTTTGAGATGATTCATAGCGTTGAAAACGAAAATTTAATTGATTGATGTAAAATTTGAATTAGGTACATTGATCAAAGTAATTTTAAGTTCAGAAAATTTTTTTTCAAACTTAAAAGTATTTTTAGAAAAACACACCCACATCTATAATGAAATAACAAGACGGGAACATAAATATGCTGATTTTTTCTCTTGTTAAACACAATGAGAATAAATGACGCAATCATAATCCGATCGTGTGATACTAATCATTACGCGGTTTAATTTGTTATTTTTCATCGTAGAGAGCTAATAAAACATTATTTTCTTGTCATAATGCATGGTACCTAAACTCAAGTACTGCGTAGGTCGATTCATAGTTTATTCAACAATATAAATTTGTACTTCCTAGTTTCTATCATATTTGTTTAGCACTTATCTACAAATAATACCATAATCCACCTTTAATCATACTTTGATATATTTTTAATTTATTGCTTTTAGTCATCACTTCCTTTTATTTATTTGAAAAATAAAATAATAATAATAATAAAATTTTAAACATATTATTATTATTATTATTATTATTGACATTATTAAAGATATAAGCTCATCTTGATATTACACTCATCAAGACCTTTCATTTGAGTACCCACATAATTTTTTCATATATTTATATATATTATATATATGTATATATGAAAAATATATCAAAAATGCATGTGGGTATTCAAATGAAAGCTCTTGATGAGTGTAACATCGGGATGAGCTCATATCTGTAAAAACGTCAATATTTAAAAAAGTATAGTGTAATTTAACAAAATTAATTTTTTAATGAAGCAAAATTTTATTTATTTATAGTTCGCAAATCATAGCAGTCACATAGTGACTGCAAGGTTGCTGCTTATTATTATTATCATTATTATTATTATTATTATTAATTTGAAAAAAAAAAAATAATCTAATATATTAATAGTAATAATGATTCTCTTATAATTTAAAACTAATATTTATTATGTTAATTAACTGAAATATATATCTAGTTTTCGTAAGACTGTATAATTGACAAGTACTTACAGTTCATCAAGGTAAACAGCAATCTACGTAAACTATCGCGTAGGCTTCATATAAACTTTAATTTCTGGAAATTCTACTCATTGTAATCCAATACTACTGTTTTGCTCTGTTGAATTATTTCGCTGTTTATCAACATAAAAAATATATCATAGTTTGCGTGACAATTATCCGTGACCTTGCTCTTTAAGAGCGAAGAAGTCAAACAAAGTTTTCCTCTCACGTTATAATCACTGATCTTGTAACTACAATTATTTTCTACTTTATTTTCATTATCACAACTATCTTTATTATGACTAAATTGTGATATAATTATCAATTACTGCTTCCATAATTATCCTGACCAGTTTTGCTCCAAATATTTTTTTTTTTTTTTTATTTCAATTGCTTCAATCTTAACCGAAGTTGTTTCTACCTCAGAAAATTAACGTGAATATTTATTATCATTTAAAAAAAAAATTTTAATTTCCATTCATATAATTTGTGATGCAATAACGCGATAGAAAAATTACAACATTTTAAAGCACTGTATTAAGTAAAAGCAATATACTCGTTTATTTACTTTGATATTCATATTCTTGTAAAAAATTAATGTATGCACACGAACGCGATAAAATCTTAAGTGCTCTATAAACTGACTTACTTTTTTTCTGCAATTTTTTGATTGATCTCAAGTAAATTATTGAAAATAATTATTCTAATCTTTATTTATTATCTTAATTGATTTTTTTAAATTAATTTATGACTCAAAATAGAGTTATTTAGTTTTACGAAATATCTTGCATTAAATTCTCGATAAATTTCACTTAGTTTAGCGGAATGAAGATATTTAAGGTCCCTCTATTTTCCCTAAATTCCAATCTAGCAATATACATTCTAAATTCTGTCTAATTAGATCTAAATTCTCAAGAATTAAAATATTTATTAAAAAAAAAAAAAAAAAAAAAATAAGACTACAATACTTTAACAAATAAAAATATTTTGAACAATTTAAATTATTTTTATAAATTTATCAAAAAAAATTTTTTTTTTAATTTCAATTTTTAAATAAAAAAAAAAAATTTTTTTAATTATAAAATTATAAAAAAAATTTATTTTTTTTTTTAATTTTTTGTAAATATAATCATTTAAAAAAAAATGTTAATTTTTCAATTTTTAACGCAAAAAAAATACAGTGACTGTGAAACTAAATATTTAAAAAAAATAAATTAAAATTAAATCGAAAACTTACACAAAAAAATATCGGGTGCAATTGAATGATTATTTACTCAATTAATCTCCTGAAAATCAAGCAAAAAGGTTAAAATAATAATTGTATTCTTCACACTCAATTAATCAGTCAATAAAGCAAAAATAATTTAATTTTGACCGACTCAACATTCCGCAATAACAAAACTTCTGATATACGACCTACATTTTACAATTAAAACCCGTAAATTAAAATTATTACTCTCATTTCTTGAATCAAAAATTATTATAGTCTTCTTTAGTAACTGTAACCAAAAATTAAGATCCAAGTACAATAATTTATAAAATAACCACGTATTAAATGAAATAGAAAAAAATATTAAAGTACTTCATACATGCAAAAGGTTGTACATGTAGAGTATGCACAGAGTGAACGTTCTGTTTGAATTGGCTTAGTATTATATTAGCTCGAGGGCCTCACACGATTATCACGAGCAGCATTCCATTCCAACAACAGTCTCTTCAGATATTCTTTTCTCTGCAAAACACTGTAGCATACCATGCCATGCTTTTCTGCTTTGACTCACAACTTAAGTGATATTAATATGAGTAACATACTAACACTAGTATCCAGTAACCAGTGTTCCGTCATACAATATAATATATAATACATTGATCCTGAATTAAAATCAAACTGCATCCACGTAAAATGTTACTCACATTACATCTTATCTATTTCTCTTTATTTATTTCATTTCCACTTCCTATTCCGCCGTATGACCCGTTACTACTTTTATTTCACTTGTATACTTTATACTTACTTGCAGTACTAGTACACTGCACGTAAGACTGAAGCATGTCTGGCAAAAGTCGGTCAGAGCCTCACAACAGGCTCCATTTTTTTTTGCCGCAATGAAAATGACCTGGAATTTTTATTTCCCTTTAATGATTATCATTAATAATGTTTTTTGTCGCAAATACAAAGACGCTAATCTCTGGGAATTTATACAATGTAACGTCGTGAGACTAAGATCTGTTCTCATAAATGACACATAATTTTTGGCATTTCTTCTTTTGATTATTAATTATTTATTAGTTAGGAGACAAAAATTTCTAATTATTTATTATAGATGTACTGGGCAAATTTAATGTTTGAGATATTTTATTTTATTTATTAAAATTCAAATGACGTTACCATTTTCAACTCATCCGGATAATATATGAGTGCTCTATATAGTTAATTAATTAATATAAATGTATGGATATAGTTTTAAATTTATGTCGTTTCTTTACTGACCAAGTAATATAAATTTTATTTATTACAATGAATATAATTCATGACATAAATAGGTAATATTGATTTATAAAAAATATAATAATAATAATTTAAAAAATTTCATATTATTATTATTTTAAATTATTATTATTGTAATTGTCTGAAAAAAAATTTGCAAAATATTGCATTAAAGAAAAAAAAAAAATTGATAAATATTTTGGCTGCATTCGAAAATGCTCTATCTCTAGATACATAATTAAGAAATGACCTTGTATCTTGTGAACTATTGACATTATTAAAAAAACAAGCTCATCCCGATGTTACACTCATCAAGATCTTTCATTTGAGTACCCACATCAAATTTTCATATATTTATATATATTATATATATGTATATATGAAAAATATATCAAAAGTGCATGTGGGTACTCAAATGAAAGCTTTTGATGAGTGTAACATCGGGATGAGCTTAGATTTTTAAAAACATCAATATAGTGACTGCAAGGTTGCTAGTAATAATAATAATAAATATTTTAAAAATTTCTATGTTATTATTATTATTATTGTTATTGTTGAAAAAAAAATTTGCAAATTATTGCATTAAAAAAAAAAAAAAATTTGCAAATTATTGCATTAAAAAAAAAAAAAAATAATTAAAATTTTTTCAATTTCAAAAACAGTAAAAAAAAAATCTACTGAGCTAGAAGACTTGCAAAAAACAATGGATCCAAAAATAACTCAACAATACCTCGGAAAAATCCACCGAAAAGGAAAAGTATCCTCATGATGATGATGATATTAATTACTTACCTTCCTCCCTTCATATTATCCCGCATTAAAATTATTTCGCTGGACAAAAAACCCATAAGTTTGACCTAATAAGGAAGAAGCCTACAGCAAAACAACGTGTGATCTTTACTGGTGTCTGGTGGGGACCCAACACATAGCTCTTAACTTAAACTCACACAACTCTCCCTTCCTTTTCATATTATACCTCTCTCTTCTCTCTATGCCATCCAGTTACATTATGTTATGTTAGTATCCATTCAGTCGCGTTAAGAACTACGGTCTTTACAGCATACGCTCTTTTTATGTAGCATTAGATCCGCGAAGCATCTTTCCAATCTTTCATCAAAACTAAATCTGTGTGTAAAAATCAAGTGATAGTTTTTCAATAGTTTGTTTTAATTCGGTCAAATAAATATGTCCTCGATGCATCAACAAGCGGCGATACGTCGCTTGGAAGACTTATTCAGAGATGTGAAACTAGAGCAAGATTTATCAAAACCCCCGAGTGTGAGCAAACTGGAGCGCAAAATCGACAGGTGCTGTGACATCCACGGGAAGCATTTCAAGGAAAATTGCACGAACCGCCGCGGCTCTCTGAGCATGTTGTACCCCCTGAGGACGAACAACAACCTCACTTTGGGGCGGAGAAGCTCCTTGGGAATCTCTTCGACATCTTCGCTGTTGTCAGGGACCTCAACCTCGAATTTAGCGAAAAAAGAGATCCACCCTTCGTCTTTTCCGAGCACTTTGCGGCGCGATCCTCTCGCGGCTTCAACAGGTGCGATAAATCATCACTTTAAACGCGATAATTACTCCGCCTCAATGGGAATGGGCTCCAGAAACGACTCTTCGCCGTTTATCGGCTCCGGGTACCAGAAAAAAGAATCCTACGCCCCGCTGAGACGTGATTATGTCGCCAAGTCGATGACAAGCCTCCAGAGACCCGCGATAAGACGGGACTCCCTCGAATTAGATAATGACAGGAGTATTAATGATAATAATAATCATTTGGGGAGTATCTTTGGCACCTCGGTGGACGTTGTCGACTCTCCCAGGTCGACCAGTGTCGATTATCACATCAGTGCCAGGAATATCTCTAATTCTAATGGGAATCTTAAGAGTTGTTTGGCCGGCTCTAATGGGAACTTGAGGAGCAATCTGAGTGTCACTCTTAAAAGCGACCCGCTTCATGGATCCAATGGAAATATCCGAAAGGATAAATTGGGCGTCTCGGGGACTGTGGGGAATTTTTATGCTCCGACGAGGAGAAGTTCTGTTGAGAGGTCCAAGAGGTTTTCTACCGACTCTCTGGATAATTTTAAGAGGAACTCTTGGGATCCTGGGAGGAGAAGCTCTTCCGGGTCCTCTGGGGGATGGGATGATGCCATTTGGGAGGAAGATGTTGGGAAGGTAAATTTATTTTTTTTTTTTTTTTTTATTATAGAAAAAAAGATTTTTTATTGTGAGTTAAAATTTTTAAAGATTTAAGCTCATCCCGATGTTACACTCATCAAGAGCTTTCATTTGAGTACCCACATCAATTTTTCATATATTTTTCGTATATACATATATATAATATATATAAATATATGAAAAATTGATGTGGGTACTTAAATGAAAGCTCTTGATGAGTATAACATCAGGATGAGCTTATATCTTTAAAAATGTGAATATTTCACAAGATACCAGGTCATTTCTTAATTATTTGCAGTCTAAATACTTATCATAAAAAATTGATTATTTATCAAATAAATACACTAGCTACAAAATTTTGCTTATTCTCTTAATAATATAGATTAATAAAAATAATAATAAATTTGAAGATTATCGTTGTGATAATTTTTTTTAATTGTCGAAAATAAAGTTGGAATTAAAATTCAAAAATTTTTTTGAAAAAAAAAAAAACCTATTTTTAATAATTAATTTTTAAATAAAAAAATTCAAATCCCATATCAATATTTTACAAATTTTTGTTTATTTTGATCGAAAAAAAAAAATCAATAAATTTTTCGTTCAATAAAAAAAACCTTGAAATTTGACATTGATTTTAAAGCTAAGTTAAAATGAGAACACGGTCATGAATATTTCCGAAGATTCTGGGTCCTGATGACGACAATTACGTCATAAGCTATGCCATGCATGGTAATAGTCGCGCGGTTGCTCGCTTAGTCATACACACAAGACAAGCACAGTCGATTGCAAAAACACTTTTATTTTGTTTGCTTACTAATTAATTGACAATTGATGCATTTTTTTCTTATACTTATTTATAGACTGCATACTTTATTAGTTTTTTTTTTTTTTTAAATTAATAAAATTTTATAACCAATCCGTATTGATATTCAAATATAGTCCACCTACACTCGTACTCTGTTCTTCCGCATTGTCATACCTAAACATTTGTTTCAATGTTTTGACTTCTGAATTTCATTTAAATGCCCGAGATCTAGTCATGATCGGAATTGTAAACCTTATTATTTATTAAACCGCCCACTTTTAGCGCGGATATGGTCGCGACGGGTTTACAATATGGATTTTTTCATTTGAATCTATTACTTTTAATTTTTATTCATTTGCGTCATTTTTAAATTTATATTTAAATGATAAAAAAGTTATGCTGATTTTTTTCCTTTCATTTAAACAAATTTACTTTAATTTTATTATTATTTTTATTAATATTTATTTAAATTGAACAATTTTACAAATTATTATTTTTAAAATATTTACTTCTTCCTTCTTGTCTCACAAATATGTACTTAAACAATTAAATTTGTTAATTCAAATTTATTCTACATAATAAATTTTAATTACCGCTTCTGAGTACCGTTGAAATATTTTTAGCGCTAAACAATTTTTACAGCTTATATAATTAAAAATTTTAATTATTAAGAATGAGGGACAAATAGATTAATAATTGTTTAGTTTTATGGTACAAAAAAATTATATTTAAAATTTTTTTTCGTAATTTAAAAAAAAAATTTTTAATTTTTAAATTTTTTACGTAAAAAAAAATCCAGTGCGTAAAATTAAATAACTACTAATAATTTTACAATTAACGACCTTTATCGGATTTCAATAAATAATTACACTTGATAATAATAAATACGAGTCATTGCTCATAAATTATAATTACACTAAAAAAATCCCCGACATTTTTATTATTTTCTATAAAATATTTTATCTTCTAATTACTGTAAATGTCTTAACTTTTCACGCAATATTTAATTTATTATTATATTAATTACTTTTAATAGCAAACTATTATTTATGCAACGATAACATCAATAAAACACCAACACATGTTAAAATTTAAATAAATCTTCGTTAACTTTACAATAAAATTCTTCTGACTCATCTTTTTACAAACTTTTAGAATCAATGCAATAAAATTAAGCTAACAATTTTCAAATTATTGATTGCAAATTTCTAAAAAAAAATATTGAGCAAAAGTATGTTGATTTAATTGCTTAACAAAAAATAAAAACTAGAAAATGGGTTATAAACTATAAATTAAAAATTTTTAAATGACAGCAAAAATTCTGGAGCTATGAAAACTAGTCCATTTACGTTGTAAACAATAAACTTTCATTTCCCTTACAAAAAACACAAGTTTCGCATCATGAAACTCGAGCTATTTTCTAGGATTCTTTTAACTGACGCGTGGGATCCTAGGGCTGATGTATAGTGTGACATATTTATTGTATAGAGCTTACCTGAAAAATAACAAAAAAAATTCATTTAAATATTACAACAGAAATTATTTATAGGAAGCTTGTTATTTTTAATTTTTTTTTTTATAATTGTCTTTAGTGAAAAAAACTCATGAAATTCATAAATAATAATAATAATAATAATAAATTATTTTCTATTTATTTTTCGAAGCAAATTAATTTAAAAGTAATTATTTATTTACATCAATAATTTATAAAATTAAACATTTAATCCTTTCATGCATCCACGCAAAAATTACCTTTCATATGCAAATGGTACTCGTTACAAGCTCCTCAATAATACAAGTGACATAAATGTTAAAAATTAAATAATGCTCATGTAATAGTGCTGAACTGTAGTCAATGACATGACAGTACGTACAGTTCATAGTCCATTATGGATAATACTCAATATTTGTCTCGGTACACGTGCATGAATTATTAGTTCCACTATAAAAAGATACCGTTAACTAAAATTGAAGCTTATTGACACATAAACTTAAGCCCTAGTCACTGTCCAATGTTTTCTTATTATTATATATTATTTATAAATTTTTATTTTCAAACTTTCAAATAAAAAAAATTTTTTTTTTTTAATTTTTGATAGAAAAATTTTGGACTTTTTATGGTAATAAGAATTATTCGTCAAAAAATTTCATTGATAGTTATTAAAAATTATTTATTGGAAAAATATCATAATTATGGATAAAATTTATATTTTTTTTTTCGTTGAATAAAAAAATAATAATAATAATAATTTTTTATATGTTAAAGTGTGTTAATTTTTCTAATAAAAATCTAGGCATAATTATTATATTTTCAAGTGTAAAAAATTTCCATAAATGCTTTTAAAAGAAAGATGTATTGACACACTTGTAAAATTCCCGGAAAATAAAATTAAAAGCCGCAAAAAGAAGAACGAGCCGCAGGCAAATCCGTATTTAACTTTCCGGTATTTTTTTTCTTCTTAAAATTTTTTTTTAAGCATAAATAAATTTTTTTACGGAAAATACGAAAGCACCTTTCTTCAGTCCAATAAAAACCAAAATTTACACTCATTTTCCTGTAACACAAATAAAACATTAAATTTATTATCCAACACATCAAAGATTTCTATTTCATATGGCTACCACGGCTCGTTGCTCGACTTTGTGGGTCTCATTTCCTTCGAATCTTCCGGAAAACATTAAATTTTGTCAGCATCAGGTAAAAACAAAAAACAAACAACCATTAAAAGATAATATTAAAATTCAGCAAGCGTCTCTAGAAAATGAAACAATTTTCCGGTTATTTACTCCCTAAAATTATTTAAAACTCAAACAACATAATTTTTCTCCTTAGAGAGTTAAAATTTCTTGTTCTGGTCTTTAAGCGTCAGTTCTAAGCGGAAATGAATCACGTCTCAAAAATAAATTTATCTTGTCCGCTTAACTCATCTTAAAATATCTCTTAAAAGTAAATTTATTTACCGTTTGTTAAAATTCAAAATATAAAAAAAATCATTTCAAATTTGCCGCGAATTTCCGGGTCGAGATTTAAGATTTGTTCTTTCTTCGCTTTGTTCTCAGGAATTTTTGACTTAATTTAATTAATCTGATATGTATATCACATATAATATAATATAATCGTATCATCATAATTTTTTCCACAATCGCAAACTATAAATTTAATTATTTATTTAAAATTATTCATCCGGGAAACAAAGTTGCGTTTCCTACTTTCACTGTCGCTTTATTTCCCTCTGATTCCATTGTATATATATATATATAAATATCATCTAGCTAAAAATTTATTTACGATTTAGCGATAAAATATAATTATAATTGTATAATTATGATTGATCTTAGATTGCAAAGAACAAAAAAGTGGAAGTGAATTTTCTAAGTTATGGAGGAAGAAAGGAGCAAAAGGCACGACCGCGGCTTAACTCTTAAACTCGCGTGATCGTAATAGAAATGGAAAGTTGTCTTCTGGTCTAGGTCTAGGAAACACGCCGCTACAGTTGTTTATTTCAGTTGTGAATAGGAGCTGTAGCAAAAGGCATCGAACTTACTGACATCGGTGTAAAATATTAATATTTTTATTTTATTTTAAATATTTATTAAATTCAAGCTTAGATTTCGTGTTTTGCACCTTAAATTTCGGAAATACGCTTCATCTATTGTCTGTGTGCGCGCACCTCAAGTTTGTGTTTTTACATCATGCCTAGGAATGACGAATTAAATTATTAATCTAATTCTTATTATAATTTTTCAAAAGTTCGGTCATAAATTGTTTAATTTAAAAAATTTTGGCTTGCAATGAGGTCTTTGGATTTTGATAAAGTGTTGCCGTACATGCTGTGGAAAAGTCAAGGTGGCTCGGAAAATTACGATGAAAATGTTGTAGACTCGCTTGAATTCGAGGTATTTTATTTTAACTTTTTTTTTTATGTTAACGGTGGATTTTTTGTCTGCTTGCTGAGTAATCAAAGTGAAAGTTGCCGATTTTTAACTTTATTTCGCAATGTGTTTTTTTTTTTTAATAAAAAAAAAAAAAAATTGTGAAACCTCTGTCATTTACAAGAGCCTCAATTTTTTATTGAAAATATGTACTTGGATAAAAAAAAATTAGTTTTTTTTTATTAAGTTAATTTGAAAAAAAAAAATTGTACGGAAGGTTTCAAAAATTTAGTTTTGAATTCAATGATTAAATTTGATCTCCGTTCTAAGAAGGATTATCACTTGCATAATACTGAATTATTTAATTCAATCTCTTGTATTCATTCAGTTGTAAGAATAAGTTTCAGTTGACTGGGCTTGAAGTTTTTCATTCACTAAATTCTGATACAAGCGCTCTTTTTATTCGGTATAAGATAAAATACTTCAATTTAATCTTCTTGTCTCCAGCGTGACTTTAATATTTTTATACAGAATCAGTTGAATTAACTTTCTTGTAAAATAAATTTGATGCAATAATTTAATAAGACCCATGTCTTTTATGTTTTAGAGTAAATCAGTTACAAATGAAAAATAATTTTACGTTTTTAACCAAAATAAATTTTTAAAAATATTTATGTGTGGATTAAAATTTTTTAAATTAGATTTTTGATAGTTAAGTTCAAGATTAATTTAAAAAATTATAAAATATCTAATTTAAAATATTTAATCTTAAAATCTAGGATTTTTATCATCAATTTTAAAGAAAATTGACTGAAAAAATAATTGCCGTAAAAATTTGTTGATAAAATTAAATATTTTTGATTTTATCCTAAATATTTTTTAGCTTGGATGGATACTATCTAATTACTTAATTTTAATAACTTAATATAATATTACCGATGATTTTTAATATAAAAAATATTTTTTGATCATTGAAATTTTAATAAAATTACTTTTCTTCAATAACTCTAGCAATACAATTGATTGCAATAAAGCTGATTTATTTTAACGCTTAGATTTATTCACGTTCAATTTTTTGAGAATCAAAGCTAAATTAAAAGATCCAGTTATTGACACTGAACCATTTGTTAGACACTTGTAATTTTATTCTAATAAAAAAAATTGAATTTTATCAAAAAACCAATTTTAAAATTTATAACTAAAAAATTAAATATTATTAATTTATCAGTGTTGATTTTTTTTTTTGTAAATTAAAATTGCAAGTGTCAATATCTGGGAAGGCTTATATACACTGATAAAAAAATTGACTTAAATCTTGAACCAAGAATACTATTTTAAAGAAAATGATTTTTTTTTTTTAATCAAAAGAACAAATTTTTGAATTTGTTCTTAAAAAATTATTTTTGGCCTAAACAAATTTTCTTATGTCAAGTATAGTATATTACACACCGAGGGAAGTAAAGTAAGAAATGTCTCAGATCACATGTAATTGTTGGCCGAGGCGAAGCCGAGGTCAACAAACATGTGATCTGAGGCTTTCTTATTTACTTCCCGAGGAGTGTATACTATTTTTTTCCCTGACGAAGGTGTAAAGCGGAAACTTTGTTTAGCGCAGCGGGGCTAAAGTTGACGCTTTACACCCGGAGGGGAAAAAAATTTTTTTATCAGTTTAAAAATATTAAAAATAAATGAACAAGTTACATTATAACAGTCTATAAAAATAATTCAACTATAAATATTTTTTTATAAAAGATTTCTTTCTTCACAATCACGCCGATAACATCAACACTGACGATATTCCTCCCGATAAAGAAACATTCTAATTCTACCGGTAGCAAATTCTATAGACTAACTTTACCAACAACATAACCGACGATAATTCCAACGTTATCGACGATGGCGCGATCTATAAATCTAAAACATGCTGTAAATATAAACAAAAAGACCGAGGCTGCTTTCTCATGCGTCAAAGTAAAAGAAACTGATGGAAGTTTAAATAGTTAGGCTCTGGTGATCATGGAAACTGCAATTAAAGTCACTCAGCATGTACAAATAGCTCCGAGCACCTCATTTCTCCTTCTTTTGATGTCAATGATAATCTCAATGACTGAATTATCATCAATAAAACTTTGCAAATAAGAGAGTGCCTTTTTTCCTTTTGTTTCTTCTTTGAAAATTTATTCATAGCTGACATAATTTTTTTTAAAATGAAATTTAAGGCAAATTTGGCTTTTTTAGTGATTGTTTTTATAAAAATTAATCATTATTTTGCGGTCGTCTGTTAAAAATTAAGTTATATACTCTTAATAACACGACGCTCATTTTATTAGCAATAAAATACCGGTCGTAATCTGGTCATGATTTTTTTACTGAAGAAAGTCGGTTAACAGGACCTGTTTGATCAACTTCGACCCTCATTTCGACCTTTAACAACTCGTAACTCGATTTATTTTACCGTGATCACTGAATTTTGGTAAGCCTGTTTTTTTTATATGATAAATAGTTTAAATTCATTGCATTGCAATCGAATCGTAGAATTTTAACTTTTATCTTTTGTGATAAAATAAAAAAAAATTTCAACACAAATATTTGACTTTTTTTTACACTAATTTAACACAATTTAAGTGTAATAATTAAGTAACACAGCTTTGCATTGACGAAAAATTAAAAAAGTATCGAATAATATTTTTGTGTCAAAAAAAATTTTTTTTTAATTTTTGAGTTAAATATTTGACACTACACAATAAAAATTTTTAAACACAAAATTTTTTTTTTTTTCTATAATGCAAAATTTTTTCTGAACACTGAAAAAAAAAAATTAAATCAAGAGAAAAATTCTTGAGCCAAAAAAATAATTAATATAAATTTAATTGTCTTGAAAAAAACAAAAATTGAATCAAATAAAATTTAATCCAAGAAAAATTTCTTAGAAGAATTTTTTTACTCAAATCAAAACGATAAAACTCTTGAAAATTATTAAAATTTTTTTCCTGTAAAGAATTAAGTATTACAATTACGATAACTAATTAATTAGCATTTAATATTACACTGTAACATCTAATAAAGTTATTAAGTTTCATTTTATTAAGCGAGGAAGAAAACAAACTTTCTTATGTCTGTCAACTAAAATCAGATTGATCCGGCCGGATCCAAACAATTTTCATCTTCCTGATTTTTTGACAAACTTTCTCCACAGTAGTGCACATAGAACTCAGAACATAGAACTTAGAACACAGGACCAGGAGACAGACAGGATATAGTATCAATTCGTATCATAGCGTATCAAAGACATCCGTATAATTTAGCCGCGTAGTGTTACATGTCACAAGTATCATTATATTCATTAAAATCCAATCGACCTAGATAGTTCGTTTAGTAGTTTTATTTATGCTCCAATGATTCTATCATCGAAAATTATATCTTACATTGATGACAAATAATTTGTGTGCATCATGGATAACGATAGAGAAAGCTTTGCTGGACGCGGATTTTTAGTTTTTGTTTCGATAAAGTGGTTTTACTAACTGGAGCAAATATTTGTTGTTTATTATTATTATAATTCATAAAATTAATTGTTCATTCACTTTTCATCTTCAAAATTTTTATTTTCTTATCTAACTTATATATTCACTTGAATTTTTTCCATTCACATTACCATATTTCTCTTAATTTTATACAAACTACAAATCAACGAATTATTTGCGCTAAGTAATTGTTCTAATTACTTCCGTCAAAAGTATTTTTTAATTATTGGCTTATATAAGACTTACAAAAACATTATATTTAAATATTTGTTTCTCTTTTAGAAAATAAAAATAAAAACTAATTATACTATTTACTAATTGCGTAAAACAAATTAGGGCTCTGATAATTGAGATAGTACACTAAAAAAAAAAAAAAAAAAAAAAAAAAAAAAACATTCACTTTTAGTCGCACACATGATTATCTTCAATTTACATTCATTTTTATTTCCTACAATTATTTTTTAATTGAACTTTTTCTTAATTAATTATACCTCGGATTTATCAATCGTAAAAAAAATTTTTTTTGAATGATCTAATGATTTTTTAATCCAAAATAAAATTATTATTGCCGGAGAAAAAACTTTAAATAATTTTTTTTTAACTAAGTAAAATTTATTTGCATTGGAAAAATATTTAGACATTTTTTTTTTTTTCCGAAAGTTCGAGAGTTAAACACTCAATGTCGTAAAAAAATAATTATTTAAAACTATCAATTACGTATTCAGTAATAGATGTTAATAATTATATGCACAAGTAAAATATTTAAAAACATATAACAACTTTTCCGGAAATATGTCTCGAGTCATTTAATTTAGTATTTACAGGACGTTCTTCATCATCTCTAAATCCAGTGAAAGCATATATTTCCCGGAAACCCAGTAAACTCTGTGTCTATTTAGTCTTCATTAATAAATTCATATTTCAGTTTATATTTATGTGTCCCATACGTAACTCTTGGATAATTTTATTTTTCAAATATATAATTTATAAATCAAACAGGAAAAGCCAATAGGGTTACTTAATATCATCTATTTTACATATACGCTCATAATTTTTATTATAAAAATATTTTGCAAAAATTTTAATGATTTTAAATTTTATTAAAATTAAAAAAAATGTTTTTTTTTTTTTTTTTTTTTGTAATTTTAATAAAACTCAATTTTTTTTTTTTACACTAAAAATTTATAAAGTTAACAAAGACTTTTTTGTTGGAAAAAATTAATAATGATAATTTTTTTTTCCATCAAAAATTTAATTTTTTAATTTTGGATCAATTTTTGTTTAATTATTTAAAAAAAAATTAATTTCTTAATTTATTATTTAAATTTTGGCTCCAAAATTAGACTCAAAAAATTATAGAAATCTTTTTTAAGAGAATTAAATTTAAAAAAAAAAAGTCTCATAATTTTTCCAAATTTTTAATATTTAAGCCATAATTTTTATTTCTCATAAAAAATTTTTTTATAATAATTTTTACACTTAAAAAAATCTAAAAAATTATCATCTATATTTTTGGTATCATATTTAAACATTAACTAACTTAAATTTCATAATATTATTTTGGACATAATTTAGTGACAAAAATGAAGCAACACCCAGCAAACAAAGATAAGACAAAACTAAAAAATTGAGTAACAATTAAAAAAATGAATGACAAAAATTAGACCGAGATTAATCATCAAACTATGAATGAGAAGCAATAAAAACTGTGAAAGAGGATGCTTTCTTCACCGTATTATTTACTAGCTCACTGCTACGGAGTGTAGCCTATACTTAATATCTAAAAGTATAATAACAAGTAGTGTTTTGAGAAAAGTAAGGAGGGAGAGTAACAGAAGTGGGTCGGCTTATTACTTGCTTCGTTTGTATAGTAAGTCAGTCTTCGAGAACGTTGCATTCGTTCAGGATACTCCGTACAGCGTTCTCTTAAAATAAAATTCACATTCACTTAGTTTTAATTTCCCGAAAGTTTTCCGGAAAAACCAGTTCGATAAATCAATTTTTCCTTAATTAATAAAAGTATTAAAATTATACAAAAATCTTTTCTAAATTAACAAACAAACAAACAAAAAAATTTCTTCTGGAAAAGTAAGATGTGTTTAATTTTAAATAAAATCTTAAGAACAAATTCCTAAAATGTGTGAATATTGTACAGTGAAATCGTGAGAGAAATTGCAAGTGAGAATTGTTTTATTCACTGAGTCGTACAATACAAAAAAATTTATCTAGAATTAATTTTTATTTAATAATTTATTTTTATCAAAAAAAAAAAAAAAAAAAAAAAAATAATAATTTAAATGGATGACTAAATAAATCAAAAAAGAGAGATCGTTTTAATTCTCGAGGAAAGTTGTGAAAATATTTAAAAAAAAAAAATTAAATTTTTATTTTTATTTTTATTGAAGAGAATTTAATTTAAACGCACGATCGATTGCCGATCAGGCAAAGAAGGATTTAATTCAATTGGCCATCAGTCAAATTTTCACTTTTTAAATAAAGTCAAAGGAGAAGTAAAGCGTGAAATCAACTCTCACTTTTCGGAGTTTTAATTTAAAAAATTACCATAGCGAATATTAGACAGTAAAAGTGATAAAAAAAAAAATAAAAATGGGCGACATAAGAATCCTGGATCCGCGAATGGATCCGCGATTCGGAGGAGAGTTTAAACCGCGACCGTGGCCGGCGATGTACAGAAATTACCCAGCACGTGGTCCGTCATTTTGCTACCGGCCAGTTCCTATAGACGCGCTCACGCAGTGGATCGCGCCCCATTTGCCCCACGATTACAATTACAACGTGATCCCCCCGGGGATGAGGCCGAAAAAGGCCCGAGAAATGGGGAATAGAGACTATTACTATCTCGGGCCGATGTATCAGAACGCGCTTCCGCCTCCGCCGAGCGGGCCTGGACTGCAAGTGGCCCCGATGACTCTGGCGCCTCCCAGGATGATGCTGATGGAGAAATCCAGGAATGGGACCAAGACTTCTTCTTCTAACGGCGCCGGCAGGAGCAGTGTGCCTTGCACTTGCTCCGTTGGCAGGACCAGGTCCCTGGAGGATGTCCGGAGCGAAGTTGTCGAGTGGGAGGAGTACAGTGATGAAAATGGCAATCAAGTTAAAGGAAATCCTAAGGCTCATGGCAAGCACACTAGGAGGTCTATGGAGAATCTTCTCGATGTTGATAATTCTTGCAGCACTACTTTTAATAGGAAGTCTTGCGGGGGGAAGAGTAGGCAGGAGGGAAGAGATTGCAGGAGAAGAGGAAGTTATATGGTTTGTTTTTTCAGGATTTATATTTATGCAGGAAAAAAAATTTTTTGATTTGAATTAAGAAAAATTTTTTAATTAAACTTTAAATTATTTCGTCATTAAAAAAATTTTTAAATCGAATTTTTTTGGAGTAAAATTTTATCTCGAGGATCAAAATTTTTTTTTAGAGATTTTTTGAAGCTACACTTAAAAAAAAAAATTACTTTCAATGAAGAAAAAAATTATTTGGAAGAGTTTCATTGTCTTGAATTAAAAAAAAAATTTTAAATCAAGTAAAATTTATTTAAATTAAAATTAAATTTCTGAGTTTAAGAAGTTTTTTTACTTAAACCAAAAAAATAGAATTCTTAAAAATTATTTACTTGATTAAAATAATTTTTTTTCTGTGTATGAATTTTTTTTTTTAAATATTGCATGATACACTGAGATAACGAAGAAATGTTGTCCAGACAAGAATATCTTAATTTAAATTAATTTATTGATCTATTGAAAAAAATCGATATTTTTTCTATTTAAAAATACATTTTTTGTGAGAAAAAAATTGGATCGAAATATATTTTATATATATTAACAAAAAAAAATTACTAAGAAAGTAAACATAAAATTATTTATTTAAGCTTAGTATTTTTAATATTTACTAACGTTCAATTAATTTATATATATCCGCATGCGGAAAAGTGTCATGCTATTACTTTCGATTCATAAAAGTAACGAAACAATTTTTACAACCAAGAAAACAAGTGTAAAATATAAGTAAGTGGTGTGATAAGGAATAAATGTCAATTGAGTAACAGGATATAGTTACAGTTAATACTTCACTCGAGTTATTGAAATATGTTTTATGTATTAATGCCAAATTATTAAAATTCGATATACAAGAGTAGTTGCATTTATTTTAGTGTTTTTTTTTTTTATTTTTATGAGCTTTAGAAAATTTTATGAACAAAAAATTAGTTCAAATAAATTATTTTTAAATATACTTAACTTTTACGAGAGAGAAATTGATAGTGTATTCATATAATTTAGATTAAATACTGCTTCATAGCCTCATGAGTTCAAAAAAAATTTTTTTCGTGACTATATTATAAAATTTTTGTTAAATTGCCCTGTAATTTCTTAAATATTGAAGTGTTTAAAAATACAAACTCATTCCGATGTTACACTCATCAAGAGCTTTCATTTGAGTACCCACATGCATTATCATATATTTTTCATATATACATATATATAATATATATAAATATATGAAAAATTGATGTGGGTACTCAAATGAAAGCTCTTGATGAGTATAATGTCGGGGTGAGCTTATTTCTTTAAAAATGTCAATAGTTCACAAGATACAAGGTCATTTCTTAATTATGTATTACGTAAAAAAAAAAAAAAAAAAAAATTGCCTCCAATTTGTAATAATATAATTTAAAAAAAAATGTTCTCCGCCAAAAAACAGTTGTTAAAAATGATGTGAACAAAACAACGTTTAGCGATACTTAAAAACATTTAAACAGTTCCAGAAAAGTACAATGACTAGTGACAGTAATTTAGCTCGATGACTTTCTATTTTTTGCAAACAGGATACACTGTCCTTTGAACCTTTGACAATCGTTAACTGCCTTATTATTTAATATGAACAGCTAAAACAGTGTCTTCTTCCTCAGCCACATTTTCAAGATCACTTTCTACTTTAAACAGTCGCAAAAAGTCACCACTGACCACAAATTATCGTCATAAAAAATAAACATAAAAAAAAAAAAAAAAAAAAAAAAAAAAACAAACATTTTCAAGCATCCAAATTTCTCCGAGAAAAAATCTACAAGACAAGATAGTTTCTAGTAATTTAATAATTTCGATTGGAAAGTTCCTATCGATCACTTTTTACTAACTTTAATTTAAATTACAAACTAATAAATTTATTTTTATAGCTGCGTATTGAAATATATATTACGCTCTTAAAACTTGGAAATAATTTATTAACACTCAATAAATAAATTTTTACTTGCATATTATTTTTATTAATTGATAAGCCAACAAACGAATGACTTTATTTAATTACTAAAAAATTATTTTATTTGTTCAGACAATTTGTAATTAATTATAATTACAAATTAGACTTTATTTATAAAAAAAAAAAGCTGATTAAGAAGAGTATTATTAAGAAATTATAAAAAAACAAAGATTGAGCAATGAATTAAATTAAAAAATACAAATAAAGATATTGTGCAAGGTGTATTATATCTAGGATCTTTAGCAATAGCGTTGTCGCGAAATCCTAGTGAACAATCAACAACAATCCGGGTATTGAGCATCAATGCGTGAACATCAATAATTTCATAAGAATAGAGAAAATACTTCTGTTTTAAATTTGCTATGTACTATCTAGTATCTGGGACAGACTGCAGCTGTTTAATTTACTTATATGTCTTAAAAATAAATAAATATATTAAAACACAAGTCATTCGCTTTATCAAACAAATGGTTTACTAATTTTACTTGTAAACTTTTTTTTATCGGAATTTCTATATGCTGGGAATAGTAAATACTTTCTCGTGCACTTTCGAAAAATTCTGGGAGATATAGATCATCTTCTTTATAAAAAATTTTTAATGTTTGTAAAATTCATTCAATATTAATAAGAGAATAAGAAAAATTTTTTTAGTGAAATTTAGTCTCATTGCATAATTAAGAAATGACCTTATATCTAGTGAAATATTGACATTTTTAAAGATATAAGCTCATCCTGATGTTACACTCATTGAGACCTTTCATTTGAGTACCCACATCAATTTTTCATATATTTATATATATTATATATATGTATATATGAAAAATATATCAAAAATGCATGTGGGTATTCAAATGAAAGCTCTTGACGAGTGTAATATCAGGATGATTTTATATTTTAGTGACTGCAGAGTTGCTCGTCATTAATTAATTGTTTTTAATTTTTTTTAATTAAATTAAAAAAAAATAAACGTAAAGATTAATAATTAAAATTAATCTATTTAAAAGTAATAACTGAAACTCAATAAAAAACTTTTCTTTCAATGGAATAATTAAAAACGTATAACTACACTAACGAATAATTAAGAAGAATCGTAAATCTATTCGGTCACTCAACTTTCTACGTGTAACAGCATGTTAAATCATTAGATTCTGTTAAGAAAAATAAAATTATTACTTTACTTACAGTTATGCCGACGTTAATAAGGCAATACATTGGTGGGTGTCTACCGGACCGTATAGTTTACATCGTACATTTATTATTATTTAACCACTAAACATTACCGTTTAATCCGAAATTTTGCAATGTTAAATTGCCAATAATTAATTTACGTACGCAATACTAAATATTGCATCCAATTATTGATCAAGATCATGATAAATGATAGCCCGCAAGTTATTATCAATTACGGACAATTTAAAATTATCAATGCTTGTTTCCACATTCATGTTTTTAATGTTCATTATTTAAATTAATGTTGCAGCCAGAACCAAGGTCAGAACTAGATTCGACAAATGGAAGTAGTCACAATGGAAGACCGAGATTTGTTCCTGTTACCGCTCTTGAAGATGTCCAAGCTGTCAGATGCGCTGAATTTCATCCTCATGGGAAACTTTATGCAGTTGGGTCTAATTCTAAAACTCTTAGAATATGCGCGTATCCAAAACTTAATGATGTTCGGTAAATATATTACATTTTTTTTTTTTTAATCTTAAGTAATAAATTAATTAACCAAGTTCAAATTAATTAATAAAAATTTAATAATTTTTATTAAATTAATTACATTGAAAATAAACTAAAAATTGTTGGAAATTTTTTTTATTGAAAAAATTATTACAGAGAAAAATTTTTTTTGGAAAAAATTTGAAAAACTTTAAGTGTAATTTTTTAAAAATATTTTTTAGTTCTAATTTAATAAATAAAAAAAAAATCAAAAACTTCTGTTAAATTTAGTAGCATAAATTAGCAGCTATGTAAAAATTTTTGGAATTTTTAGAACAAATTAATTATCATTAAAAAATATTTTTAAAAATTGCACTTGTAATTTTTTTTAAATTTTTATATAGAATTTTTTGCAAATTTTTTTTTGGCTTAATTTTATTATTATAAAAATTTTTTCATGTGTGTTAAATACATAAAATTAAAGTTAGCAGACGTTTATGATTTTTTTTTTTTTTTTATTTATTTAATTATACTTAAAAATATTTTGAAAAAAATTGCACTTAAAATTTTTAAAGTTTTTTTTTTTTCAATAAAAAAAAATTCTAAAAATTTTTAAATGCCAGTAAATTTAATTTTTATGTTAAAAATTGTATTTTTGGATAAAATAATGAATTTTTTGAAAGATCAGTAAGAAATTTTGTGCTACAACAAAATGTCGCCCTTTTCATGTTAGCGCCACGAGATATGACGTACATAGATGGCGCACTAGTAAGCGCGCCAAATTCAAAACCTAATTGAGTGTCACTTGAATAGTGAGAAAAAAAAGATAATTATAAAAATGAAATTAATTTATAATTATAAATAATAGACTAAGGGAACGTTATTTAAAATTGAAACTCGTGGAATAAGAGACTATTGTTAAGATTTAATGTCACTTTCCTTCATCACCTGGTTCCCAAGATATTTCTCCCACTTTGTTGTTGGTACTTGTTGTACATTGGGACATAATTAAATCAGAGCTCAGGCTCCGTTACTTATATACAGAATAACTCCATATAAATAAAGAATAAGAAGCTGAGTGAAGGAAGAAATAAGAAACGAAAGAGTAGAGTACTATTTATTATATTAAGTCTACTTTCTCAATCTCTTTTACTGCAGCGTTGATTTTTTAATTAACTAGTTTATATTTTCTCACTCACTTTAATCTCTGAAAAATAATGTAGTTTCACTTGAATTATTATTTTTATAATATTAGTTATTTTAATCTTCAATCGATCGGGATAATAATTATTTCATTACTTTATAATTTGTGGGATTGTTGAAGAAAGTATTATTGAGTAAACGGAATTTTACTTAATATAGACTTATAATCTAATAAAAATAATAATAAATTTTTTTTTTTATACCGAAACACTTTCTCGCGTTAAAACGAATTGAATTCACAGCGTGATTTAATGATAATTTTTTTATTTGAATGAAATTTATAAAATTTAAAGTCAAAATAGAAAACAGGTATCATAGAATTTTAAATTATTATTATAAAATAAATTATTTCTTTCTATTTTTACAATTGATATTTATTTGTATTTTGATGTTTCAAGTTTAAGTCCTAGAATTTCATGCTCCGGTTAGTATGAAGGTCCTTCTTGCAATACGTTGTACTATTTTAATTTTACTTCTTACTTATTATTAATTAATAATAAATTTGTGTATTTTTAAATATTTTTTATTTAACTTAATTATATGTATTTTATCAAGTATATATTTTTGTTATAGTGAAGACCATCAGACATACCAGCCTACAGTTCTCTTCAAAAGAACGAAGCATCATAAAGGCTCAATATACTGTCTCGCATGGACACCTGATGGCCAATTAATGGCTACTGGTAGTAACGATAAGACCGTTAAATTGATGCGATTCAATGCCGATACTTCAAATCTAGAGGGTTAGTACTCTATTATTTTTATTCGTTTATCAATTTATTTATTTATTTATTTATTTTTTTTTTTTTTTTTTTTTTTTTTTTAAATAAAAATTCCAAAAATAATTAGTTTGTATATTTAGAATTTTTTTTTTTTTATAGTTAGTTATTTAATAACAATTTTTTTATTTTTTATGAGTGTATCAAATTAATAATAAAAATAATAATGAAAATTCACTATAAAGTAAAAAAAGAAAACAATTAAAAAAATAATAAATTTTTATTTTTAATTTAAAAAAAATCATAAAAAGGCTAAATTATGAAAAAAAATTTTTTTTCTTTTTATTAAAAATTATTTTTTGTAATTGACCAAATAATTAATTAAATAAAATATTACAGGCCAAGAAGTTGAATTAACAATGCACGATGGAACAGTACGTGACCTCTGTTTCCTGGAAGACACATCTAACAAATCAAGCCTACTGATAAGCGGCGGTGCAGGTGATTGCAAGATATACGTAACCGATTGTACTACAGGAACACCTTTCCAAGCTCTCAGTGGTCATAGTGGCCACGTGCTCACCCTTTACAATTGGGGAGGTGCGATGTTTGTCAGCGGTTCGCAAGATAAGACTGTTAGATTCTGGGACTTACGTACCAGAGGGTGTGTTAATATGGTTACACCAGCAACAGTACCCGGCAGCAGGGTAATTAATTTTTTTTTTTTTTTTTTTTTTTTTTTGACTTACAATTAATAAATCATCACCTACATACCGAACAGCAAAATTTCTCAATTCTACAAAATCTATAAAAATTTCTTTTATTTTATTTCTTGCTAGATAAAATTTTGAGGACCAATTAATTATTGTACTGAACAATTATAAAAATAATAATAATAATAATAATAATTGAATTATAAAAAAATAAAAAAATATTAGTTAATAAATCAAAATTTTATCTAGCAATTCTAAAGAATAAAGATAAGAAATGAAATTACTTGTCTGAGTAGGATTGGATTTATTTGCAGGTCGGCAGCCCAGTGGCAGCGGTTTGTGTGGATCCATCGGGAAGATTGCTTGTTTCTGGTCACGAAGACAGTAGCTGTGTTCTGTTTGATATACGAGGTGGTAGAACTGTTCAATGTTTCAAACCTCACGCCGCTGATATAAGAAGTATTCGCTTTTCACCTTCTGCTTATTATTTATTAACTGGTGGTTATGATAATAAACTCGTTCTTACGGATCTTCAACGTAAGTTTATTTATTTTTTTATAATTAGTGTAATTTTTTTATAGCAAAAAAAAATTTATTTTAAAAATTCCATCTTAAGAAGATCTAAAAAATTATAAATTTAATTTTTAACAATAATTTTCTAGAACTAATTTATTATTAAAAAATTGTTTATTTTAAAGTTAAGCCCAATCATTTATTTATTAATAATTTTAATAGAAACTTGAATAAAAAATTATTATAAATAATATTTTTATATGTTAAATTACAGTGTAATTAAATATTAAATATTTATTGTTTTAGGTGATCTAACATTGCCATTACCAAGTGTCGTAGTTGCCCAACATCAAGACAAAGTTATCTCGGGCCGTTGGCACCCGACAGAATTTTCATTTCTCAGTACATCCGCCGACAAAACAGCCACCCTCTGGGCTCTTCCTCCTGTCTAAAAATTTAATACTCATTTACTTTATTTATATTTATAATTTTTTTTTACTAAAAATATTTTGCTACTTAAAATAATTTTTAAAATCATTAGCAAACACGCATTGAATTCGCACAATGGACCATGACCAATGATAAATTAAAACTCTTATGTTATTAAAATAAATATAAACGTAAACGCGTACTTTAAAAGTAATTAATTATCTTCATAAGTAATTTAAATTTATTATTATTTTTAATATAATTAATTGTTGATTGATACTACGTAATCCAGGCGTAAATTAATAAAGTAATAAATAAAAACTGGATCAAAAGTGCTGCAATTTTGAAAAAACAATTAACACAAGTTTAAGATTACGGAACACCTTTTTAAAATATTTTTTTCATAAATTAAATAATAATGTAAATAAAATCTGTGAACTTGAAATAATTTTTTTCATCAGTCACTTTGTGTACAGTTTTATTAATTCATTAATTAATTAATTAACTAATTAAGAGTAACTTTACTTGTATTTTTTTTTTCTTAATATATGTATTTAATAATTATTTAATAATTTGTTGAGCAAATAAATTATTCAAATTCTAAATTTGTTATGAAAAAAAAAATTTTTTTTTATAGTTTAATTTGTAAATCATTATTATTATCATTATTATTATTATTATAATTATTAATTAAAGTATTACTAAAATATGTTTGAAAATAAAGTATGTATAAGGTAAAAGCCCTAATTATTGAGATCCTAAATTATTTTTAAATATATTTAATGTATAACATTCAGATGAGCTTAAATTTATCTTTAAAAACGTCAATAATTAAGAAATGGCCTTGTATCTTGTGACTTATTGACATTTTTAAAGATATAAGCTCATCCTGATATTACTCTCATTGAGACCTTTCATTTGAATACCCACATCAATTTTTCATATATTTTATATATTTATATATATCATATATATGTATATATGAAAAATATATCAAAAATGCATGTGGGTACTCAAATGAAAGCTCTTGATGAGTGTAACGTCAGGGTGAGCTTATATCTTAAAAAACGTCAATTTTTAAGAAAATACAGTGCAATTTAACAAAATTAAAATTTTTTATAGTTTGCTAATTTTAAATAATTTATAATATAAAAAATATCCCTGATTTATATTAATCATAGTGACATAAATTTTTTTCCAAGATTGTTAATAAAAAAATTATCCCAACATTTCTTCTTTTAATATAAATAAAACCATTTGATGATAATCACTGACATTATGAAAGATACTCCTCGGTCCCTCGGTCTGTTCCATTGATCGCTTCTGATCATGTACAAGCTAAATTAATCCAAGCTGTCATACTTTGGCAGTCACGTACTGACCGCAGATTTGTACGAGATCAGCCAAGTAATGAAATTATATTTTTGTAAAATCAAACTTTTTTATTACAATATTATAAAATCTACAGTTTACACATACATACATAAAACATATATAAATATATGATACAATAAGTACAATTTACACACAGAAAGTCAAAATTATTTTCTAGTACATTATTAAATATAAAAAAAAAAAATTAAGTAGAAATAATAATAATTATATTATACAATAATTATAAATTAATTTATACTGTTAATACACTTGCTATTAACAAAAATTTACATTTCAACATATAACACATAAACTTTCTAATAATACATTCATTAATTTTCATATATATATATTTTTTTTTTATAGTAATTTATTTTTAATTAAAGGTTGAGACGTTATTATTATTATTAATATTATTATTATTATTATTATTATTATTATTATTATTATTTATTGTGAAAATGGTCCTCAGTTGCGAAAAAATTCGCCTCTCATTAAAATTATCATTGTTTTTCTATTCATAAAAAATTTATATAATTATTTCTTCATTCTTAAATAAAATAATTATGTTTTTAAAATTTTTACTTTCTGTCATAGCATAATATAATTAATTAGCGACGGACATGGGCGTATAATTACAACATCAAGTATATATATTTATTATTTATATTTAATCTATTTAAAAATGATATTGATGCCTACTGTTTTGATAAATATCCACTAGACCATTTCTTCTTTCTATTAAAAAAAAAAAAAAAAAAAAAAAAAAAAAAAAAAAAAAAAAAAAAAAAACATTTTTTTATTGCCGGGTAGTCAGATATAAAATCTAATATAAAAAATATATCAATGAAAAAAATTAATAATTACAGTATAAACATAAATTTGAGATAAAGATCAAAAGGATTTCTTCAATAAACTCCTTTTGGTCCCTTTTTGAAGAATTTATGAATTTTTTATCTGCCTTTTTTAGTTTTCTTCTAATTAAGTTTTTTTTTTTTTTTTTTTTTTTTTTTTTTTTTATACAGGTATTATAAAATCGCTGTGGTATTCTCGAGATTTAAATTAGTTAAATCAGTCTCATTAAATATTAATTATGCTCGTTACATTATGATTGGCAGGACAGTAAATTATATAGAGCATTTGTAACAGTAGGCTAATTTAAAATTGCAATCATCAATTTTGATATGTGTAAATAAAATGCATACAAATAATCATCGGTACATATATAATATATACAATTTTTTTTTTTTTTTTTTTGATTGGGCGGCACCAAACCATAAGAATTTTTTGATAATTGTACACGGTAAAAACAAGATTACACTGGATATCATCCTAGATTATAATGAGTATAATCTGAATTATAATGAGTATAATCTGGATTATAATGAGTATAATCTGGATTATAATGAGTATAATCCAGATATCACCCAGTATAATCTGGGATGATATACAGTATCATCTTGTTCTTTTCGTGTAGTAAGTAATTTTTTTTTAATATTAACTTATTGCGAGACTCTCGCAATCACATTTCAAGTGATCACAGTTTTTTTTACATATTAAAAATTTTTTTTAACACTCGTGTGCTTCAAACAAACTTTTCAAATATTTTTTTGTTTATAAAATCTTAGCGCGGATTTTTAAAAATGATAAAAATTGTACAATTTCTTCTTTAAAAATTTAAATTATCTCTTTAGTAAATAAAAAATAAAAAAGAACATTTTTACCCCCCCCCCCCCAAAAAAAAAAAAAAATACCAATTACACAACGAATAATTATATCAATAAAAAAAGAAATACAATGGCGCCTAATTACATATAAAATTATAACAACAAAACATAAAGGGAATAATAACTTTGTATTGTCAATTATTGGAGCTTCTCCAGTGTTGGTAAAAACAAAAAATCGACTACAATACGTAATAAAAGTTGTCGATAGCTTTCAGCTCACGCATGGTCACTTGAAAAAACGTCAATAATCAAGGAGACTTTATTGCCGTTTCCCACGTAAAAATTTTCATCCTCTATTTCCACCCCCGCCCAACAAAGCCTCTTAAATTTTTATCTCACCATTAAACATTTTTATTTTATATAATCCGACGGCATTAAATTAAAACGCGTATATTATTTATAGCTGAGTTGATAAATTTATTCAATCCATTAAAAACAAATAAAAAAATTAATAAAATAATGGACGGAATTAATTAAAAATAGGGTAGCGCAAAATAATGTGTATTTTTTTAGTTTCTTATAATGAGTATAATCTGAATTATAATTAGTATAATCTGGATTATAATGAGTATAATCCCAGATTATAATGAGTATAATCCAGATATCACAGAGTATAATCTGGATTATACTAGCTACTATCTGAAATTTTTTTTTTTTTTTTCACCACAGATATCACTGAGTATAATCTGGGATGATATCCAGTGTCATCTTGTTCTTTCTGTGAAGAAATAAATAAAATAAATATTTTTTTATCTTCTTGCCTAATTTTTGAGAGCTTCATAATTTTTTTCCTAAGACACTAAAAAAAATAAATTTTTTTGCGGCACCCTAGTGAAGAAATAAAAAAAAAAAAAAAACTAAAACTTAAAGTTCATAAACGTCTCTGCCATTTGGCCTTGCGACATTTGGCCTACAAGAAGCGGGACTGGCATATGAGTGGATGATATGAACCCTGAGTCTTACATCCCCAGAAGACCTGGATCCGTCTCCTCTGGGTCGCCTGGAGAAGCTAACCGTCGTTTTGCAGCAGCAGTAATGAAAGAGTTTTACATAAGCATTTCTGAAATGTCGGTCGAAAACGCAGTAGATGAGACTGTTGATGCAGGACTTGGATAAAGCGAACCAAGCGAGATTGTAAAAGATCCTTGCCCCTACGCGTCGTTGGGCGCTTGCTAAAATTGCCGCGCCAAAGGGCAACCAGAATATTGCGAAGAGGGTGAAGCTGTATATATTGGTCTTCATTAACTCATAATCCCATGAGAATGACGCCGGTGGCTTGAATGAACCTCTTACTGCGCGACGCACGCGTAATATCAAACGCAGATACAGAATTGGTGTCAGCAGAGCCGGCAATAGTACGAGGAAAAATGCTCCTATTACCTGCGGGATTACCACTGGAATAAATTTACGCCCACAGAAGTCTGGACCGAAGTCTAATGATGATTCAAGTCCTACTGCTATTCCTGCTATCACCCAGATTACGAAGATTGTCGCTGTTACGCGACTTGGGGTCAATGCTTCGTATCTGAAAAATTATCAATAGTTAGTCATGAGCTGATCGATTATTTAAGTGGCTGGATAATTGTCTTAATTAAGTTAATTGTTTTAGATTGTACCCTGAGACATAATCAGACAAGGATCTATTGATTTAAAAATTTTTTTTCAATTAATAATTTAATTTATTAATTTTTTAGTTAGATTTTATAATTAAAATTTCATTTGGAAAAAATTCATAAAAAATTTTTTTATTGAGCTAATTTTTAAAAAGATCAATCAAAAAAATTAATATACTTTTACAAAAGACTTAAAAAGTAAAAGAAATATTTTTTTTGCCCTACCATATTGTCTTTAATTAAAAAAAAATATTAAATTATTAATTTCTTCAAATGAAGAAATATCTATCCAGAAATTAAAATTAAATTTTCCACTAAAAATAAATACTGTAATATTATCAAACAGATTATTAAATCATTTCTTTTTTACCGCGTAAAAAATTTCTATGCATTGAAATTACAATAAATTATTTATAAAATTTTCAAGTAATTAATTCTGATAATAATTTTTCTAAGCTCATAAAAAATAAAATAACACCAAGTTAATATAATTGCATAAATAATAAATGAAGTGACGTTTCGATTTAGTCATAGTAATTTCTAAGAACTATAAAGATCATTGATCGCTGTATTTTTAGGGTAAAAATTTTCAAGGCTGTTGAAAAGAGAAATTATACTGAAGAAATTAGAATTAAAGCGAAAATTTACCGATTAATTTCCAACAGACAATAAATTTATATATATTTTAAGAAATCTTGTTTAATATGAAAACAATGACGTCGCAGCATTGAATAGATGTGAAGATACCATCTTTGTATTTGAAGAACATCAATATCTTCTATTGAGGTCTGTTCATTATTTATAATATTTCTTCTTGTCGGGGCAATAACGTTGAGAATGATTTTAGTGAGCTTCTTTGTATTATTTGTATTATTCTTACAATAGATAAGTACAATAAAATGTTTGATAATGAACATTGTCATTTATTGATCTTCAGAGAAGAAAGTAATTTTTAAAGAATAAATATTTAATTGATTAATCGAAACTCTATTAGATTAAAATTGTGTCTACTATAAAATATACTGCGTCACAGAAAATATTACCGTAATAAATTTTCTAATACTTGGAGTAAATAATTCATCAATTTTATGATTTATGACTGATACTAAAATTTGTTATTCTAATTTTACTTCAATAATTCTCGATAAATTTATATAGGTTGAAATAACTTTTGACCTCTAACTACAGATTTCTTCTTTTGAATATTAATTGAATTTATATCATCTTTAAAAGAAGAAAACTTTTTTTAATTAATATGTAAAAAAAAATATTAAATATTTAAAAAAAAATTTTAATGTTATTTGCAGTAATTATTAACACTAATATTATATTAATAAATGTATATTTACTTTTCAGCAGGCAAGCAAAGTCGTGCATAATTTTCCCCGGCGATGGTTGCCAGAGTCAAGATCGTTACGAGGAAACACAAAGCCTCGAGTGTCCATTCAAATCTACATATACTGAGAGAGTCTTCGTGACCAGCAAGAATAACAATCGCTGATGAAGGTATAACTAGTCCAGTTACCAGTAAATCAGCAAGCGCGACATTGGCCAAGAATGCATTGCCTTGAAAAAAAAAAAAAAAAAAAATAGTATTATATTTAGTAATCATGCGATTATTAATCTCATTAATTTTTTTTTTTTTTTTTATATTGCAATATCGCAATCATGCATCTAAAACCTTTAAAAGCGCGCTTATTTTTTTATAATTGAAGGTGGAATTATTCATGGAAATTTTTTTGTTTGAATTTTTCATCAGTAAATTCTCAGGTAAACTTAATTGATTGAAAAAAATCCGTTAATTGGTAAGATAAATATCGGGAACGTTTCCATTAGATATCTCGATAAAATAAAGACTTTAATGGCCTCTAAAACGTTTTTAAACTTCCAGATGCCTGGTGGTAATTAAAGGAAAAACCCTCGAGTATAAAAGGTGAAATCCAATTGCATAATTATCATAAATTTACCTCATGCGGCTTTTGAAGAAATATAAGAGTGAAAAAAAAATTTTTTTAAAATTTTTTTTTTAATAATTTTTCAATAAAAAAAAATTCTAAAAATTCAAAAATTTTTTTATTAAATAAATTAGAATTAAAAAAATATTTTTAAATAATTGCACTTAAAATTTTTGAAGTTTTTTACAAGTGAAAATTAAAAAAAAATTTTTTTGTAACAATTTTGTCAATAAAAAAACATTCTAAAAATTTTTTAATTTTTTTATTACATAAATTAGAACCCAAAAAATATTTTTAAATAATTGCACTTGTAGTTTTTTACAAATGAAATTTTTTGTATTAATTTTTTCAATAAAAAAAATTTTTTTTAATTTTTAAATATCAGCTATCTTAATTTTCATCAATTTTTAATGAAAATTAAATTAGCAGGCATCTTAAAATTATTATAATTTATTTTCTTTAAAAAATTTCACATGGAGAAATTTAAAAAAAATTTTTTTTTTTAGTTCTAATTTAATTAATAAAAAAAAAAATCAAAAATTTTAGTATCATGAAAAATTATGACATTGAAATTAGCAAACACTTGAAAATTTTTTTATTTATTTTTAATAATATATTAGGTCTAAAAAATTGTTCTTATAATTTTTTAGAGCTTCTAAAGATTGAATTTTTTAATGAAAATTAAGTCAGCCGACCTCTAAAAATTTTAAGAATTTTTTTTTTAAAGGAAAATTAATAAAAAAAAAAACTAAAAAGTCTGTTTAAAAATTTTTTAATCATTATTAAATTTATCCTTAAAAAAATCAAAAAGCTCACCTCTTTTTTTGAGATGATCCTCAACCATAATTGCAGAAATCATAAAGACATTACCAACGCTGCCGACAACAGCAAGAGAAGCGAGTAGTAGAAGCCTAGCGACTCTGGACCAGTCAGACGAGAGCGTAACGGGCGACACATCTAGATCGCTGTCATAGATCTTTGTTTTGCTCCTGTCCATCGATATTTTAACGTCAATCCCGGCAAGCATTCCGACCAAAGTAGTGCTGGACATGGTCATTGTCATTCTGTCATTGTCATCTCCAGTCATCAGCGAAGCCAGCGTGGTAATACTTCTCATCGCCGTCACATTCATTTTAAATCTAAAAGAAATTATTACATCAAAAAGTGACATTGAATTTAAAAAAAAAAAAAATACAGTAAAGCCTTACACTCGATTAAATTAAATAATTAACGAGAATGACACATGAATGTATCACATTCATACTTTTTAATTACATTATAAATTAATTACGTTAATGGAAAGATTTTACGCCCTTTATTATTATTACTATTTAAATTTTTTAGATTTTATTTCCATAAAAGTGAACGACAACTGGCGCACTGATATGAATTGCAGAGCGTTAGCGTTAGCGTAACGCTGGTCGAATTCTCCAGCAGAAGTTCTATCCTCTACTCTTAACTGGAGGATTATCTAGAGGGAAATGAAATGATGAGAATTACGAGGTCACCCGCTGGGAGAAGTTCTCATTATCGAGAGTGGGCTGTGCTGGTGTACACCCTCTTGCTACTCGTACTTGGAGAACGTGTTGTGCTGATGGTATTACTATGGTAGTGTCGCACACAAAATCTACTCTACTAGAGACTACGAGAGACTAGAGACCAGAGGCTAGAGGCTACAGGCCAGAGGTAGAATAAACACTCTAGGGTCTATCTCTCACCTACTCAATACTACTCCACTCTCTATGGGAAGCCTCGTTGTTCAAGTGTCGGCACGTAATCAACGATTAATCGAATCCAAGTGCTGATAAATTGAAAAATATAATTAAATATTAAAAATACTTGGCTCTTACTCAACAACTCCTCTGCATTTTAATTTTTCTCTTATGGCTATCTTTTTTTCTTTTTTTTTTTTTTTTTTAGCATCATATTTTATGAAATTTTTGAAGGGTTGTTTTTATTTTTGATTTTTGACAAATTAATAATTTTTTTATTTTATTTTTAGAATGAAAATATATTCAAGTATCTACACAGAAAATTTTTAATTAATTGGACAAGTATTTTTTAAGTTATACGAATTTTTGTAAAGTTATCTCGGAGCTTCAAAATTTAGTTTTAAAAAAAATGAGCAATTTTTTAATAATTTAATTAATTATTTTTTAAATTTTGTTTCTTAATTAAAAAAGTAAGAATTTTTATCAGAAACTTTTTTATTGAAAAAAAATATTATAAATTTGGAAAAAAAAAAAATTTTAGATAAAATTCTTTAAGTTTTCTTCTTAAAACTATTTTTTTTTTTTTTTTTAATCAAAAAAATTTCCATTGAAAAAATTAATTTTGATTAAAATTTTTATCTAAAAAAAAAATATTTTTCTTACAGTAAAGTATTTTATCATAAAATTATCCTGGAAACAAAATTTTTCTTATTTTTTTAATAATATAAATTACAAAATTGCTAATTTTTTTTTTTTTTTAATTTTTTTTTCAAATTGTTTTTAAATTGTCTTTTTGTAGTACAAAATTTCTCAATAATTTTTAAAATTTAATTTTTTACTAATAAATTAAAAGATTAATAATTCTAACAAATATTTAATAATTTTATAATCAATTTAATTAAAATTCTGATCCAATTTTATTAAAAATAAATATTTTAATTAGTAAGATAAAATTTTCTTAAATTTTTGAATTTATAAAAATTAAAAAAAAAACTCATTAATTTTTACATTAATCAATTAAAAAAAAGCTTATTCAGAAAAAAAAATATTATTCTCAGCCTTCCAAGTGCGTATAACCCTTCAATTAGATTCATAAATCAATAAACTGTAATAAAATCATCAAGTGTTTGCAAAGTTTTATTCAATTGTATAAATTTTCCAGAGGGTATATAATTTATTTATAAGAGCGCAAAAATAGCCTGATGTTTGCTGTTTTCAATATCATAAAATACGCGTAATATTTTCATAGCTTCAACAGTAAAATTGTTTACGTAAGTAAACACTCCAATAACATACGATTTATATATTTTATATTTTTTTTAGAGAATTTCTAAACTTGAAGCATAGAAATTCGTAGATTCTAGAATTAAATACGATGGATCGATTCTTCTGAGCAAAAAGAAACAACACAAACAAATATATCATTTCTCGGAATATTATTTTTGATATATACTTCATAAGAAGTTCTTCATATAAAGCGACGGAGATTGAAAAGTAGCAATAAAGAAGAAAAAGTAAATTATAAACGTAATTTCAAGAAGAATATTACGCATGAGAAATATTTCTGTTCAAGACTTATATGTAATAATATTTTACAATTATCGTAAAAAGACTCGTATACATATATTAAATATATTAAATATATGTCAGTCTTATTTATAATTTTAAATCTACATCTCAAGAAATTCCCTCGGCTCAATAAATTCATGCCCAGGAATGGTTTACATTTCCCATGTAAATGTAAATTATCTCTGAGAGGTTTCATGCATTCTTTTTATCAACCTTTCTTCCTTTTAATTTTAATTTTAAAAAATAATTAAATATTTTTCAGAACTGACGTCTGACAAGTTTTTAACATAGTTCTAAACATTTAGAATAATTTATAGAACTCGGGAATTAATTACTACTTATAAAAGTTATTCAAAACTTTGTCCATCATCATTTAAATTGCTACTACATGCTGGATTATAAAAGTTTTAAATTAAACGTGTAATTTTTTTTCAGGTAGCCTGAAGAAATATTTTGTTGACTGCTAAACATTAACAAGGATTGTTTCAAGAAGCTATATGACAAAAAAAAATATTTATTTTTTTATTAACACTCTAAAAAGAAAAAAAAAATCAATTATTTTCCAAAATATTTGGGAAGAAAATTGTTTTTTTTTTTTTTTTAAACTGTGTTTTTGGTAAAAATTTTTTTTTTTTTTGTAAATTATAATTGGTAAAAATTAAGTCATGTAATTTTACAAACTCGGCGATGTAAAAATGTAATGGATGGTTTTAATTTAAAATCTATTAAAATTCTGCAAATTTTTATTAAGATTTAAAAAATTTTGTAAGTTTAAATTTAATTTTTTTACTTTGTAAAATTCAGTATTTTATTTTATCAGATTTTAATCTTGTAATTTTATTATTGTGTTGTTAAATATGTAGTAAGCTAATTTTTTAACCAAATATTGAGAAGAAAAAATTTTTTTTGAAAAAAATAATCAAATTGAGGAAAAATTAATTTTAATTAAAATTTTATTTGATTTTAAAAAAAATAATTTTAGACAAGCAACTTACAAATTTTCATCAAAAAATTTTTTTTTCAACAAAAAAAAGTTTCTGGAAAAAAATTTGGAAAAAAAAACAGTTTTAGGAAGACAACTTAAAAATTTTTATCCAAATTTATGATATTTTTTTTTTTAATAAAAAAGTTTCTGAGAAAAATTCTTATTTCTTCTAATAAATAAAATTCTCAACAATTTTTTGCAAGCATATGCATAAAAAAATTAGTAAACTTAATAAATAAATTCAAAACTTATAAAAAAATACTTTGGTAAATTTTTACCATGCAAAAAAAAATTAATTTTCTTCATAGCTTCAATGTTTAATTAAAAAAAAAATTTTTACTCGTAAAAATAAAAAAAATTACCAAAAATTCTTCTAGTAAATAATTAAATATTTAAAATTACAAAAAATTCTCCTAGTAAAAAATCAAATAATCAAAATTCCCAAAAATTTTCCCAGTAAATAATAAAATATCAAAATCCAAGGATCCTCTGACATTAATAAGTATTTGAATATAAATAACAAAGCAACAGGCAGCCAGTTCTGGCATATAATTGATTATTGATGAAGATGGCAAGCTCCCGCTGTAATAAATGTGAGGGATAAGCGGTACTCGTCGGAAATACACGTATGAATATATAATTCAATAGGTCTCGGAAGGGACCAAGGAACACGATTATCCATAGGTATAATATAACTCTAGAACTATAAGTTAGAAGCTAGTGAAGATAGTTAACATTGTAGGCAGAGCGACCACCGACGACAACCAGCTGACTGACGAAGAGGGTGTAGTCAGTAGGTGCGAGACGGGAAGCTGTATCGATTTGGCGCTTTGCCGGGACCACCGCCTTTCACTAACCCTCACTCTCTTTTGTACTCACCCCTGAGTCATTCGCTCTATTCATTTTCTTCTTTTACTATTATAACCATAGATATATATTTATATATTTATACACACATATATATATATATATATATATATATATATATATATATATATATATATATATATATATATATATATATATATATATATATATATATATATACATACTTGCTTTCGCACGTGTTTTTTACAACCCCTATTAACTCTTGCATTATTGCGCTCAATTATTTCATTCCATTCGCTGGATGAAGAAATAAAATTCCGACATTTAATTCAACTCTAAAGAAGAAATAAAAAAATTCCTGTTTTTTTTTTTATTTAATAAATAAATATTTTTTAAATTAATTAATTTAAGTAATCTTATTATAATTTCTTGCATTATATAAAAAATAGGCTACTTACTCTAACATATATAAATAATTTAAATGCTTACTTGTATTATCACAATGTAAGGTGTTTCTTCTATTCGTAGGATATTATACTCAAACTCTAATTATCCTATAATTACTTCTTCGTACTTATAGCTCAGCTTAATGGCATTCGGTCTTTAGATCTATACATCCGTATCCTGTGATATATATATATATATATATATATATATATATATATATATATATATATATATATATATATATATATATATGAATAGGATATTATCCATATATATGTACTTAAATATAAGTACTGTTGAATATAGACAGACACAATAATGATTAATGAGTCAAGATAATAAAAATTCAACTAAAAAAAGGTAATTTTAAATTTTAATTATTAAATTGAGCTTTAAAAAGCTTGAGGGCATTTAACTTTTCACTAAAAAAAAAAAAAAATAATAATAATTAAAATAGTAAAAAAAAAAAAAAATTATTTCTTCTTTAAAAAATAATTTTTTTATGAACTTACGCTTATTGTAAACTTATAAATGATTTCTTGACACTCTTAAACTTTTCTCATGACTCATCTTCTTTTTTACAAAAATGTCACTCGAAAAAAAAAAAATTTTTTTTTTTTTTGAGTGATTTAATTTAATCGAATTTATTTTGTAGTTAGATGAACTTGTTTATACTATTTATTTTAAACAGATATAAATCGGTGGTCAAGGGGATAACACGCACCGGCATACTGAACGTTGGTTGACTGAACGCTGGTTTATATCATTCGCTAGGAGCTTTTATATATACGCCGGCAGTACACTGAAAAATAATAAAAGCGCAAGCGCTGGTATTATGCTTTTTACTTAATGTGTTCTTGTACTTATATAAATTTTACTTTTGACCTATCAGCTTGTTGAATATCCATCCTCGTTTGAACAAATATTAATTTTACATTTATTTGCAGACATTATTGAATCACATTTGAATTTTAACAAATTTAATAATTAAATATTTTATTTGTTAAATAAATAGATTATTTGTGTATTAAATTGTCTTTAATTACATTAACGAATACATTGAGTATTATCTAAAAATTATTAAAAAAAAAATTACATTTTTTTTTATAAGTAAAAAAAATATATAATTGAGTATTTTAAAGTTTTTATAATAAGTTAATGCTGGATAATTAAATTAAAGAAATGGCACTGATTACATACCTTAATCGCGTAAAATTTAAGCATAATAATAATAATAATAATAATAATAATAATAATAATTATTATTATTATTATTATTATTATATATAAAATATAAATCTGAACACGTTGGCTTAATTAAATTGTCTTGAATATTTTTTTCACATAATTGTAAAATACTGTTTGGATTATTATTATTATTTTTATTATTATCTGAATGAGTATCTTGATTTAAGCGATGGAGTCTGCATCTTCAAGCTGTAAATAAAATAATTAATTAAAATTTTGCTTTATTAAATAATGAATTTTGTTAAATTGCACCGTATTTTTTTAACTATTAATATTTTTAAAGAATTAAGCCCATTTCGATGTTACACTCATCAAGAGCTTTCATTTAAGTACCCACAAGCATTTTTTATATATTTTTCATATATTTATATATATATATATATATATATATATATATAATATATATATATATATATATATATATATATATATATATATATATATATATATATATATAAAATATATGAAAAATGTATGTGGGTACTCAAATGAAAGGTCTCAATGAGAGTAATATCAGGATGAGCTTATTTCTTTAAAAATTTCAATAGTTTACAAGATAAAAGGCAATTTCTTAATTATTACACATAGCAATATTAAAAAAAAAAAGTTTTTTAACTTACCCAGTAGCCGCTTTAATTTTTTTTCAAGGACTCAAAATCTGTAAAAATAATTTTATTTTATTAATCAATAATATTTTATATTTTTCTATGAGCAATTGGCATGACCTTTCGCCGTTAGTCTCTTAATTAATTAACAATTAATATAATAATTTATCACAGTGCTCCAGTCTTTTTTTTTAAATCTTCATTGATGATCTTCAGTGTTGAATTTTCTCATTAAAAATTCCTATTAATTACTTCCTTTATTTTCTATCGATAATTAAAAAAATTTAATAAACTCTAACTTTAAATAAGTCAATAAAATCTTCAGCGTAGAACTAATTTTTTTTTTTATGTATATTAAAAAAAAAAAATTAATTAAAAAAAATAATAATAATATTTATCAATCTAATACCTTCTTTAAAATGTAATCTTCGATGCTGAAAAATGTTACTTTTCTTCTTTTTCTTCAATGCAGGTTCCTTAATACCCTTGAGACCCCTCATCTTACTTTGTCGATTAGAAGCATTAGATTTTCCATCGCCCCTCGGCTGGCACTGTTCAGAAATAAGGGAAGTAGTGGAAGAAACACCAGAGGAAGACTGTCTCCCAAAATCATCAAAAGCCTTTTTATCAGGATCTGAAACAAACTGACACTCCAGCGGTTGTTCATCTCCCGGAGCTTTGTCATCGCAATCTTTCTTACTCAACCCCAGCGATACCATGTAATTATGCTTCGAAAAACTCTTCCTCGTAAGCGTCGGATCTATCAGCTCCGTACTGGCCAAAATCGCATCCGGGGACTCAATATTCGCCAGATGACAATCAAACAAGTAGCTCCAGTTTCCCGGCCTGGAGTCAATTGGCACGTCTTGCAAAATATTATCAAATATTCCAACATCCGCTCCAGTTTCCTTCAAATTTATTTCACTGGTTGGTTTTAAATCAGAGTAATTATTATCCATGTCAAATTCTAATTTGTAATCATTATACTTAAACAAATTAACATCATCCCAGAAAATACCGTCGCCTGATAAATCTTCAGAGCTGACAGTAGTCGTAACAGGACACATTTCTAAATTACTTATATCGTTATCGTAATCACTGTCATCATCATCATCATCATCATCATCATCATTTTTAATTTTCTTATTTCTATTATTTATAATTAATTCCTGTACATCCTTTGAACTTTTATCACCGCTAGAACAAGATTGTTTAGCAGGTAAATCACAACGTAATTTATCATTATAAAATAATAATAAATTATCTGTTTTACTGTTATTATTATTAATATTATTACTACAACTATTATTATTTTTACTGCAATTAGCGGTAACTTCTGATAAGGTATTATAATTTATATCTTGACACATTAAATTCGTAGGATTACTCTCACTGACTTCATTAACAAAGACAGGCTTATAATTTGGCATTTTATCATTAATATCCCGGGAGTTAGCAGTGCTGTGGGCATCAGCGATCTGTACATCACTATTATTATTTTTATTATTCTTACCACGTCCATTTTTCCTAACTTTATCCTGCTCGAGGATTTTTTTGAGCCATCGTAAACTCCCACCTCTGTACTTTTTCTTCTCCCCGTACTCTATTTTTTCTTTGGGTTCATCGTCCGTCAAATCGATATGTATCACCTTACCAGGTCGTTTGCGTCTGCTATTTTTAAAACTTTTTTTACATTCCATCGAACTCCGCCGAGCAGCGACGGAGTTAAGTAATTGCTAGGAGCCGTCGTCGACAACTGGACGAGATAGTTTGTAAGACTCGTAATTTAAAAAGTCAATCCAGTGTTTCTGGAGATCAAAGGGCTGCTGGATCCACTCGAGAGTGGTGTTTGTCAAATTACGAGGCAGCAGTTGAGCTACAAGAGAAGAAGAAGAAGAAGAAGAAGAAGAAGTAGGAGGATGAGGTCCTAGAAGATTGACAGCGATGTCTTCGACTTTTCCTACGTCCTCTGGAGAATCTTTCAGACTTCTCCAGAGCTTCAGGCCCAGCAATTGTCATACATACGACCTGTCTGTTAAACAACCGCTTTTGCTGAAGCACTTGCTGAAAATCGGCTCGTAAACCGCCTTATCCAACTTTGACAGCTTCGCGTTTAGCAACACTCGCAGCACGTGCTCTCTTGAGTTTTCTAAGTTAATAAAAATCGTGTTAAATAAGTTAGTGGGCGGTAATTTAATCTCGAGGTAAATTGACAGCAAGTCAGATATTTTGTTCAAGTACAAATTGGTCACTTGGTCGTCGCACTGCTCTTTGATGTCGAGCCAGTAGAAGTAGAAGAAGGTCAGGGTGCGATTGATGTGGTTCGATAATTCAGCTGCCAGCTCGGGCTTTCGGCTACAGTCTACGGCTTCCGAGGATACATTTTTTATGTACTTACGCAGTAAGTTTAATAAAACTGTGTGGTTCTGGCTGGAGATACTTTGGCAGAGATCTTTTGAGAATGAAGAACTCCAGCTGAAACGTTCCTCCATGGAGTCGCCTTGACATTGGTTCTTCATTGTTTCATCTTTGCTTGATAAGCTCTCGTTACAAGGAATCACCTCCGTCATTTTTTTAAATTTTAATGCATTGAATATTTTGAATTTTTGACCTTGGTTTTAAAAATTTGCGGTGGAAATTTAATTCAGAGGAATTGCAGCAGATGTTTTAATTAACCTGGACATTAAAAAAAAATTATTAATACTACTCTAATTATTTTTTAATAATAAAGTAATGACAATAAACTTTTGATTTTGTTTAATTTATAAAATTAGAACTAAAAAAAAATTTTTTTTTTTTTTATTGCACTTAATGAGATTGAAATTAGCAGACTTTTAACAATCATCATTTTTTTTTAATTAATTTAATTAGAACTAAAAAAATAATTTTTAAAAATTGCAATTATTTTTGTTTTTAATTTTATAAATGTGAAATTTTTTTTTTTTATAAATTTTTCAATAAAAAAAAATTCTAAAAATTGTCAAGTGTTTAAATTTTCAATTGTCAAGACATTTATATTATACTTACTTGATTGTTTACAATTTTTCTGTCAAAATTTCAGTGGCTCCTAACTCTCTAATAAACGCCTTTCACATTCTAAACATAGCTTCAAATTTGATCCTTTTAGTTTTTAATTTCAATAAAACTTCAAGTTTAAAAAACAATAATAAATTATTATTATTATTTAGTATTTATTTTTATTGAGTAATTTTCTTGTCACAATTAACCACTGCATGCAATTGCATCTATCAGAAGCGTTTTATTAAAAAAAATTTTTTTTCTACTGCAAGATGTCATCAGAGGCTCATTCTAACCGCATTTGTCAAAATAATTTGAAAATAAAATTAAAAAATTAATATTTTTAATTAAATACAATAATTATTATTATTATTATTATTGAAAATTAATTATTTTAAATATGACATTAAAGTTAGTTGGCACTTGACAAATTTTTAATTTTATTTAACAATTAAATTAATTCTAAAAAAATTATTTTTAATTTTTTTTAATTTCTAAATGTCAATTTTTTTTTTTGCCTTAATTTATTTGTTTATAAAAGTTCTAAAAATTGTTAAAACTTGAATATCATACCTTGTATTGTATTGTAGACACTTTTAAAATATTTGACAGGAGAGTTGAAGACCGTGGTTCCAGCAAACGTGACAGCAACAACATACGTGAGTACAGTCTGTAAAGAAGAAATCGTTGATAATTGTCGAATCTTTTGGCGAGACTATACTCGATGAGTGAATTTAGCGCTTGTGCATAGTAAAGACTGCGGTTCGTTCGACTAAAGAACTAAAGAAGTGACATGGCGTCCGGGTAGGATGAAAGTTGACTGTTACAATCCAAACGTTAATGTTATTTTTATGACATTAATTTTGATATATTATTAAATATATATATATATATATAAACATAAAACCGAGAGCCGCGAATTAAATAAAGACACCGGCATTGATGGTAATGCATGCGAGGAAACCACAAAGGATCAGCGATGGGTAGGACACCAGGAAGACAACACTTTATTCTACACTCTTAAATATTACATTTTTTTATCCCGACGATTTTTCCATCCTGACTTTATTAACAAACTGACGCTTCATCTTGATAATTACTCTTCTTAACGTCACTTTACTCACTATTACCACTCTCACCTTTTGTAAACTTTACCCGAAATCACTTTTTATTTATTATCCCACTTGAACCTCATCAACTTGTCTCAATTCTCACAACCGCCATTGAATTTTTACTTGTCTATTTTATTATTTATTTTACTTTTATTATTTTTATTAAATTTATATTTTTAATATTCCTAAATATTAATCACTGTTTTTTTATTTTATTTCAGGTACTTCGAAAAGCACCAAACCCATCCCTATCAGGTAAATATTATTTTGGAGGGGATAAATTTTAATATTTATTTACTTTTTTTTTATTTGGGCGCATTTATTGCTTCAATATGTTTTTTTAAACATTTAAATTCTTTTTAAGTTAGTTTTTATTCGCGATGTTATTTATTGAGGACAATTACACTCGGACGTTGACAGCAACTCAATTGCTGAGTGTTTAGAATTTTTATTGTTATTTTTTATTTTTACTTTCAATTTTAATCTTTTTTTTAACTTGCAAAATATTATTTGACATTTTTTAATTATTTAAAATCTTGAAATTTTATTTATTTTTTTAAAAATATCAAAAATATATTTTTTTAATTTTTTTTTTTATTATTTATAATCATTTTTAGTGAATAAATTTATTTTTTATTTATAAATATTTTAATTTATTTATTTTAGTTATTATTCAATAAATAATTGATAGAATTGGTGAAAATGACAGAACATAACCTCATTTTATAGAAAAAAATCAATAATCTTACTAAAGTTGCTCAAAAAGAATAAAAAAGTTGTTTAATTGTAGATAATAATAATAAAATAGCAGATTTATTGTAATTTTTAGTTTTTACAAATAATTTACACTTGAGTTTTTTTTAATTTATCGCGTAGATTTTACTTTGACACTCGTGGATGAAAAGTTTATAAAATCTGATATTTTTATATGAAAATAAATTAGCCGACAACGAAAAAATTTTATTTTTCCTTTATTTATTGAATTAACAATAAAAAAATATTTTTAAAAAATTACGCGTGTAATTATTAATAAAATTATTACAAAAAAAAATTCCACAAGTAAAAAATTTGAAAAACTAAACGTGCAATTTTTTAAAAATATTTTTTTGTTGCTAATTCAATTAATAAAATCAAATTTTTCAATATCGGCTTACTTTAGTTTCATTATTTTCATTATTTATCATAGCTGTTTAAATTTTGAGGGTGAATTTAGCAGACAGCTAATTTTTTAATTAATTTTAATTTAATGGTTGTAAAAAAAAAATCTAAAAAATTGTGAAAATTTCCGTATGCATTTTTTTAAACTATTTCTTCTGTAACAAATAAATTGTTTATAAATTATTAAAAAATTATTATGAAAATTATGTTAGCCGACGTCAAAAAATTTTTAGAATTTTTTTTTATTGAAAAAATTATTACAAAAAAATTAAAAAAAAAATTTCACTTGTAAAAAACATAAAAAACTGTAAGTGTAATTTTTTAAAAATGTTTTTTTGTTTTAATTTAATTATTAAAAAAAAATTTAACTTTAGAATTATAAAATTATAAGATGTTTGCTAAATTCCCGCTCATTTTAAATTAATTAAAAAGATTTCTGAGGAAGAAATAAAATGAAACTGACTGGAGAAAAAAAATTGATAATTTTGATGACTGAAGAGCTAATTGGTGATGTGTGTCGAAGCAGAACGCCAAGTACAGCGGTTCAAAAGGCGGCTATCCCTCATCAACGGTGTCATCGGACAATCGTTACGAGGGACGAATGCGCGATTCTCCAAATGGTAATTCATATAGTCCAGCTGGTGGATTGGGCATGGGCATGCCTGTGGATCGCGAGAGTCCACGTAGCTACACAACCAAACCTCTTTATAAGAAGGAGAGAGAAAATAGAGACTACAAGTTATCTTCTTCACGAGAAAAGTATTCCGGTACTTGTATATTAATTATTTTTATTTATTTAATATTGATATTCCAATAGTTGATGACAAGAGAATATCTAATGTCTATTAAGATAAAAGCTGGATGATGTTTGATTGATAATTTTCAGCTTATACATGCTTGTATGTCTAGATTGTGCACGATCTCCAAAAGACAAACGAAGCCGTGACAGTCGGGATTCTGAGCATCGGACCAATCATGACAGGAGTGGTGGAGAGGTAAATTATTATATTTATATTTTATTACAAAAAATTGATTTTTTTTGTTTTGATTAATTATCAAGGCAATTTTTTTTTATAAATTTTATAAAAAAAATTGAAAAATTTTGTAATAATTCATATCTTTAAAAAAAAAAAAAAAAAAAAAAAAAAAAAAAAAAAAAAACAAATTTTACTGAAAATAAAATTATTTCTTAGCTTTAAAGATTAAAATTATTTAAAATTTTACTTGCAATAATTTTATTTTAAAAATTTACACTTTGAATTATCAGAGAATAAAATAATAAATTATATAAATTCTTTATAGGTTTTACAAATAAATTTTTTTTTAATTTATTAAACTTACAAGCTGGTGAATATAATTTTACTAGTCTCAGTTTGTAAAAAAAATATTTAACTCATGACTTACGAAAAAGAAATTAAAAAATTTTTTTGTTTCAAGATCTTGCATCCCATAAAACTATCTAATTCCTCCCGAGAATCGTCGCAGCGTAAACCTGCACATAACTCTTGTCAGGTATATTTAATTAAGTTATTTATTTAGTTGAATTTTTTCACAAAGAACAATGACTGAATTTATACGAATAAATTGTAGGATAAAAGAGGAGATGAACGAGGTGGTGTCGTTGAACGAGGAGCAAGATTCGGTGACTGGTCAGAACACTTGAGTTCATCAGGTAAAAAGTATTATTACAACTGCAAAACAGAAGTATCACAGTGGGAAAAACCACGTGAATGGATTGTTCGAAATGACAGTAGGCAACGTCAATCGAATGATTATTCATCTAGGTCAAGTATGTATTTTTTTATTTTTTAAATTTCTATAAAATTTTTATATGAGGGTACCTGAGAGAAAAAATTTATTTAAAAAAAAAAAATGAGCAATTTTATAATAAAAAATAAATTTTTTAAAAATTTGGCTTTATTAAATTGCACTATACTTTTTTAAATATTGACTTTTTTGAAAATATAAGCTCATCCCGGTGTTACACTCATCAAGAGCTTTCATTTAAGTACCCACATGCATTTTTTATATATTTTTCATATATACATATATATAATATATTTATAAATATATAAAATATATGAAAAATTGATGTGGATACTCAAATGAAAGGTCTCGATGAGTGTAACATCTGGATGAGCTTATATCTTTAAAAATGTCAATATTTTACAAAATAAAAGATTTTTTCAAAAAAAAAAATTTTTTTCTCTCAGCGTAATAACTATCAATAAAATTCATAAAAAAAGCTAGCATAAAAATAATCACCAACAAATCAAATAATAATTGTCATAATTAAAATTACAAAGGTCATGATAAACATTCCAATTCGCGAGCCAACAGTAGCAATATAAGGGATAGCAAATCCCGGCAGATAGACAAACGCGAGTACTGGGGTTCGTGTTCAGGAAGCAATCAACCCAGCAATAGTGTGGGCAGTTCCAGCAGAGATGATTTGCTGTCGTTGTCCTCCCGCGAGCGCGACAAAGAGCAGCGCGAGCGTGACCGCGAACAAAGGGAGCGAGAGCGCGACAGAGAGCAGCGAGAGCGTGAACGCGAACTACAGCAGCAGCAGCGAGAACGTGAGCAGCAGCAACGTGACAGAGATGACATGTGTGGCGGCGAGCGCCAGTCCCAAGACATGGACATATCACCGGGTGATTCAACGCCGACCTCGGAAACTCAGACATCTCTTCACGACACAATGCCCCAAGGACCTGTGCTCCTAGCCACCGCGCTCCCAAGATTATCTTCTCATCCACCCACATCTTTACCCTCGATAACTGGAAAATTGTCGTCATCCCCTACGACGCACAGTAGTCAACCTGGTAACAGCAATGCACCTGGTCCCCCGGTTACTCTCGCTAACTTGCCGAGATTGTTGTCACAAATAACTGGGAGCAAGGATCAGAATGACATTACACCCAAGCAAGCGCTCCAAACTATACAGACTGCTCTTTTTCTGTCGCGACAAGTAAGTTTTGTTTCAATAATTTTATTTATTCTCATTAATTCTTACTGGCAGCCTTGCAGTTACTCTGTGACTGTCGTAACTTAATCTTAAATCTTACAAATTTATTAATTCTTGACTAATTATTTCTTCAGCAGTCAGGAAGCAGTGATCGAGGATGCAACGATCTTATGGCGCCTCTGAAAGTTGATACCAGTGGTAATGTCAATTCTACGAATGAAGGTCCGCCGACACCGACTCATTCGGAGACACAGGATTGTATTGATGCTAGAAAAAGTAATTTTTTTTTATTGTTTATTTTTAGTTTATTATTTAGGAGGTTATTTAATTGTAAATTTTTTAATTACCAGTGGTGAGTCCTGGAGGATTAAATGCTAGCGTTCAGGGAGTCAGCACGTTGGGTTCTCTTGGTAGTCTTGGTAGTGCTGGAGGGTTACAAGCGCTTTCAAGAGTTCAGCCGCCGTTAACACCTTCTCTGACACCTTCACTTGCTAATCATTATCGGGAAGATTTGACACAACATGTTCGCGCTTTTCCGGCTGATATTCTTGAAAAACAGGTTTGTTTTTACTTTTAATTTTAAACGTTTTTTTTTTTTTCCGAAGATTAATAATAATAATAAAATTTTAGTTAACCACATTATTTTTTTTTTTATATATTAATTTATCAGGCCCAAAAATTAAGTGAAGAAGCACATACAATGGGAAGTTTACAATGTACTAGAGTTTCAGCAGAGCTTAAAACTGCTCGATCGTTAGTAAGGCTCACTGAAATACAAGCTACATTACAAGAACAAAGGTAATAAATTTAATAATTATTAAAAAAAAAAATTAATTGTGTGAAACTTATTAATAATAAAAATTGCAATTTTTTTTACAGGATATTATTTTTACGCCAACAAATCCACACCTTGGAGGAGCTAAAATCCCAAAACTCCTTTATGGCTGATGACTCTTAGTGTAAGAGACTCTATAAAAATTATTGATTAATTAATAATAATAATAATAATAATAATAATAATATTAAATATTAAATATTAATAATAATAACGATAATGAAGAAACCTATAATTAATTCACGCAAGTAAACAAGAATAAAAACATAATTATTATTCTCATTAATATTAAAATAAAAAAAAAAAAGTATAAAAAAATAATTAAAAAAATAATTAAGAAGTGTACGTAAATTATGTCATTAATGTAAAAGTGATATGAATTAGCGAATGATGATTGGGCTGCCTAGAGAGAGAGGATAGGCTTCGCTTCTCAATCTATAATTAATTATCAATTATTATTATAATTAATTTTTATCGTCATTTAGCATTGTCGTTTCATCATTATCATTATCGTCTCGTCATCCTCGTTATCATGATCCATTTATAATAATAATTACGGATTAATTATAAAGTATATTAAATAAATAAAAAAAAAATTAATTATTAATTCGCGTTACTAATGACAAAAAGGCGCATCTCAATATTTACGTCCTTTTGGCTCTGCAGAGCCAAAAAGGCGTGTAAAAAAATTTTTTTTCACTTTAACTAATCAAAAAATATTTATAATATTTAGAAAAGTGAATAAAAAAATTTTTTTTAAGTGTTTAATTAAAAAATTCTAAAGCCAAAGGAGCGTATGATTTTTTTTTAAATCCCAATTAATTATTAGCTTACTTTTGAAAGACAAAAATAATAAATATATCGTGTTACAAATGTCATAAGAGCGTAAAATAAAAATTCTCTTTTTTTTTTTCAAGTTCAAAAAAATTTTTAGTTTAAAAAAAAATTTTTTTTTTTGGGAATTGACGTATAATTTTTTTATTTTAAGGCTAATAATTAATTGTGATAAAAAAAAAAATGATACGCCTTTTTGGCTTTAGAATTTTTTAATTAAAAAATTAAAAAAAAAAATTTTATTCACTTTTTTTACAGATTTAAATATTATAAATATTTTTGGGTTAATTGGAGTAAAAAAAATTTTTTTATGGGCTTTTTTGGCTCTGCAGAGCTAAAAGGGTGTAGATATTGAGATGCGCTCTTTTAAAATTAGTAACAAAAATTATTAATTAATTAATAAACAATTAAAGGATTAAGGAAATATGTTAAAGACCTCTCTGGGAAAACGCATTAGGCCTATCCCCGAAAAGCAGTTATTACAATGGATAAAAATCAATAATAATTACATTCGTCATTTAGCGTAGGGGAAAAATGATTGACTTTAGGTATATATATATTTTTTTTCATTATTTAAATAAATATATTATTAAAAAAATAAATATCAATTCTTAAACTTTGAATACTTGTATAAAAAAAAATTCGCATCTTTGTACTACTTGTGTTGTGACAACAGTGTTTCTTAAAAAGTTAAATTAATGGAAAAAAAAAAATAAAAAAAAAAATAAAATAGCATTTTAATAATTCAAGACGATAGAGAAGAAAAAAAAAAATTTTTATTTTTTAGATATTAATAGCAGAATTTATTGACCATTTTATTTTATTAATTATTCACAATTTTTTATATACTTTTTTAATGTATTAATTATTTTGTTTCTAATCACTTGAATATTATCAACGTTGATTCATTTTGTAAGGCCTTACGGTCAAACGAGGTCAATAAGTCTTGCTGAAAAAAAAAAAAAAAAAAAAAAAAAAAAAAAAAAAAATTAAATTAAATTAAATTAAATTAAATAGGCTTATTCCAATCGTCATTTGTAAAAAAAATTTAATTTAATTTAATTATTAATTATTAATTATTGAAACGTAGTAATAAATTACGAGTATAAACAAAAGGCTTTTGTTTCGTGTAGATTTGCTTTTTCTTATTTCCTTTTGTGATTAATTACAAAAAAAAAAAAATTAATAAGTTAAACGTTAATTAAAATAATTAATTGAATAAATAAATAAATAAATAAATAAAATAGGGTAAAGTCACTGGTGGTTGATCGCTTAAAAATGCGTCATCACATCTTTCTATTTATTTGTATTATAATTTTTAAAAACTGACTATCAAATAGTCGATAAAATGTAACCGTATATAGTTTGTAAGTATTTAAAATTTTCTAATGATTATTTTTACTATTTTAATAATTATAACGACATGGTTTAATATTATAATTATTACTATTGAAAATTAAAAATTAATTAGTTATTTTTAAGTACATTTCTTTAATAAAAAAGATTAAAAAAAATGTATATAAACATTATTTCTTCTTTATTTTTATTTTTATTAAATGAGATTAATTATTAGTGTCTTTGCCCTATTACTTTAATTGTTTTTTTACACAATTGTTGACAGATTATAATGATAAATAAATAATAATTAAAATTAAGAAGAATTTAATTAATGAGATAAAATTAATCCATTTTTTTTAATAAAAAAATCATTACTGACAAGCAATCTTGCAGTCACTATGATATGACTGTCGTAATTGGTAAACTATAAATAAATAAAATTTTGCTTTATTAAATAATTAATTTTATTAAATTTCACTGTAATTTTTTAAATATTGACTTTTTTGAAGATATAAGCTCATTCCGATGTTACACTCATCAAGAGCTTTCATTTGAATACCCACATGCATTTTTCATATATTTTTCATATATACATATATATAATATATATAAATATATAAAAAATTGATGTGGGTACTCAAATGAAAGGTCTTGATGAGTGTAATGCCGAGATGAGCTTATATCTTTAAAAATGTCAATAGTTCACAAGATATTTGTTAAAATTCCCTATACTTTCTTAACGATTGACGTTTTTAAAAATATAAGCTCATCCCGATGTTACACTCATCAAGAGCTTTCATTTGAATACCCACATGTATTTTTCATATATTTTTCATATATGCATATATATGATGTATATAAATATATAAAATATATGAAAAATTGATGTGGGTACTCAAACGAAAGCTCTCGATGAGTGTAACATCGAGGTGAACTTATATAGGCACAAATTCAAATCAAGACCTTTGCAATGACACTAAATTTCACTAAAAAAAACCGATTTTCTCATATAACTATCCTGGAAACAATTATTCTTATTTTTTTAATAATATAGATTATTAGAAATTCTTATTTTATTTTTCTAAAAGTTATTTAACTCGAGAAAGTTCCATAAAAAAATAAAAATTATAATTAATTATCTCTAATTATAAAATTATGACCAGTAATAAAAGTTTAAGTGATCATTAATGTTAACTAATGCAAAAAAAATTTTCTCCAAGTTATTGAATTGCGGGAATTAAATTAAAAAAACAATAAAAATATCCATTATTATTTTTTTTTAATTATGATAAGTTTTTATTATCATCTTTAGTCTGAAAATGAAGATTTTAAACAAAACAAAAATAATTGCGTGGAATTACATCAATTGCTGGTAAAAATAAAATTAGAAGTGAATTTAATGAATACTTATTCAAATAATTTTTTCACAAATTAATAATAATAATAATAATAATAATAATAATAATAATAATAATAATAATAATAATGAATTAGTTGCTAAAACTAATAACTATTTAAAAACAATGATTTAATATAAATTTATTTTTTTTTTCTTTTTATTCTGTCCACTTAGTATTTTTTGATCCTACAATAAAACACTTAGCAAATATTTTTTTACCATTGCTATAGTAATAATAATAATTATTTAATTAATTAATAATAATTATCATTTAATATTCTAACGAAAATGGCATTCAGTTCATTTCATTTTTTTTTTTTTTTTAATTATTTATAAGATTATTAATCATTTGGTTTTTTATATATAAAAAAAATATAAAATTTTATCTACTCAATGGAAACGATTGGGTAAATCGTAATTTATTATTTGTACTATCCGAATGCCATTTTCGTATTATGTTACAATATTTATTTTAATTTTTACGTTTATTTTCTTTTTATATTTTATTATTACTTTAAACATTTATTTTCGAGAAACAGCGGTTTAAAAAAATTTATATTTTTAATAAACTATTCCCCGAGTGTCTTAACTAAATTATAATTAAACTAATACATTTTATTTTATTATTTTTTTTTTTAATCGTTATTATATAATTTGCAACAAAAATTGACATTTTTTTTTTTTAACAAAATTTTACAATTCAGGAAAAAGGTAAAAAAAAAAAAAAAAAATAAACGTTAAAATTATAAACGAATTTATTTAGAAGTTGTGTTAAGTGTATTTTAATTTAATAAATTTAAAGTAAACTGTCAAAATTTAAAGATGAAATTTTTAATTCAATTTAATGAAATAAAATTACTCTACTGATATTTTTACAATTACAATTTTAATATTAATTTATTTAATTAAATAAATAAATTAATTTTAATATTAACATAAAAACTCTTAAGAGTTTTTTTGCTAAAATATTTTATCTGTTTTTGTAAAAATATCCTTAAAGTATGTCAAATATACAAAAAAAAAAAAAAAAAAAAAAAAAATTTAAACTTGTTGACGCGTGACCTAATAATTACAACTGTCTTTTTTTGGCTTCTTATTAATCTATCTCGCGTAATTTGTATTATGTTAATTAATTATACAGTTGATAACTTATTTTTTTTTTTTTTTTTTTAGACACGAATTTAACCGCACATTGTTGCAAAAATTTATTAGATTTAAATTTATCTTTTAAAGTAATAATTATAACAATTATTCAAGTTCGTGGATGTGCTCTTCTTACTGCTCGTTTTATTTTTCTTTGCGTTACAGCTTGTTGTGGTGCCGCACTGAAATTAAAAGCAAATTTTCTATTTAATTTACTGCTAATTATAATTAATTATTGTATTTAATTTAAATATAAAATTAATTACCTAAATTGGGCTACTGCACTGCCACCAGTGAAATTGAATGTCGGAGGTGTGTTAGGATCAAAGGCGATTCCCGGTGTTGAAGGCATGGGATTAAATTTAAACCCACCTGATGGTGTTAGTGGTGCCTGAAAAATAATTTGTTTATTAATTAATTATCGATTAATAAATTAATTAAGACTTCATTACTTGATTCAAGATTTTTGATGAAAATAGTAGTCTTGTAAATGTTTTTAGAAAAAAGTTAAAAATTTTATTTTTTACAAGAAATGTTTTTTATATTTTTTTTATGACTAATATTTTTATTTTGATTTCTTAATTAAAATTTAATAGTAAATAATTGAAATTTTCGCGGCTTTTGTATTGGTATTAAGAAAAAATTATCAGACATTTTTTTTTTTAAATTAAATCTTGAAAAATTTTTATTAAAAAAATTTTTTTATACGATTTTATTAATTTTTTAAATTATTAATTCAAAAAATTATTAATTAAAAAAAATACTAATTTTAAAAATTATTTAAAAATAAAAAAAAAAAAAACTTACATTTAACACAGTATTAAAATTAAATCCAGTAGAACCACTGGCAGTAGAAGATCCAGTAGCTGGAGCAGGAGATCCAAAATGAAACATATTATTAGACCCAGAATTCTGTCCCAATGTCCCGGAAGCTTGATTATCAAAAATACTAGGAAGCGGTGTAGCGGACGGTTGTCCAAAAGCTGGTGGATCAGCTTTGGGTGCATTGAAAGAGAATGCCGGTTGGGAGGTAGCATTGCTACCAAAAGTCGTTCTGAATCCCGTCTCAGTAGCTGGAGCCGGAGCCGGAGTCTGGGCCGAAACGGTAGCCTGAGCAACCGAGTTACTTCCAAAACTAAACATCGGTTTCTGCGTCGTATTATTGGCTCCACTGAAATTGAACCCTCCAGTAGAGTTCTGAGTATTTTGCCCGGACGTAGCTCCAAATGAAAATAGCCCTTGACTGCTGGCCGCAGGTGCTGGAGTCTCAGCAGGTTTTACCGCTGAAAATAAATTCTGGGTAGCAGCAGGAGTTCCAAAACTGGAGGTACTAGTTCCAAATATGCTAGTGGGCGCCGCAGTGGAGCCAAACAACGATGGAGTTGAAGTGGTAGGTACAGATCCAAAAGTAGGCGCCGTAGATCCTGTATTGAACATCGGCTTGTCTCCAAAAGTAGTTTCAGCTGTTTTTTCTTCACTAAATCCTCCGGATTTTTTCTCCAGCGTAAAAGGTGTCTTGGAACTGTCTTTAATTTCAAACAGCGACGATTTTTCCTCAGGCTTGGCCGCCGAATTTAATTCAAAAACTGGAGCTGGAGCAGTCGCAGCAGTTCCAAAAGAAATCGCGGCTTTTTTCTCCGGCGGAGCTGATGAGTCCGTAAATTTCGGACTCGTGAATGAAAATCCCGAAGAAGTTGTCACTGGAGCAACGACAGGCTGGCTCTGTCCGAATTTGACAGTCTCCGTGTTCAAATTTTTGGGCTCTGAAAATTTGAAAACAGTCGAAGAAGCTCCTACATCACAACTCGCGCTAGCCACAGCCTCCGGAGAGACAAACGAAAATCCCAGAGTAGCCTTCTCAGTTTTTTCCTGCGAATTAACAGTAAGCGGATTAGAAAATACAATTGATGTTTCCTTCTCTACAATTTTTGGAGATTCAAATGAAAACACTGGCTTCTCCTCGACCTTCTCAACAGCCTTGGGAACTCCGAAGGTGAAGGTCCCACTAACCGGACCCGCAGGAGGAATTTCCGTAGCTTTGGGCGCAATAGTCGTCGGCGAGGAAAATTTGAAGCTCGTAGGCTCGGTTGTTTCCGTGGAGGTCTTAGGAATGCCAAAAGTAAACGGTTGACTCGTAGGCGGCGCGAATGTGAATCCATTCGTAGCACCATCAGACTTTTTCTCATCGCTCTTCGCCAGAAGCTTCGGCTGGGTGCCAGCCGGAATTCCGAAAGTGAATTTAGGAGCTTCTGTCTTCTTATCTTCCTCCTTTTTAGTCGCTCCGGGCTTCAAGGTACTGCAGGAGACGCACTCAGTGACCTCAGCTTTGTTTTGGACCATACAAGTGTCGCAAGTCCACGCACCAGGTGGTTTTTTGAATTTATCCCCAAATCCGCTGGTCACTGGAACTGTTAACATTGCAGGTTGCGCAGGCTTTGCCTCAGAAGATTTATTCGGACAAGGAGTCTCACAGCAGACGCAAGACGAAGCCGTCAGTTCATTTCTCACCATGCAGGCAGGACATTCCCATTTTTGTGCGACATTCTGCTGAATTTTAGGAAGGGGCAGGCTGTTCTTTACCGTCTTGACTAGTCCTGGCTTGGACGCGTTGCAGCAAGGACATGTTATCACATTAGAAGGATTCTTCAACATACAACCCGGACATTCCCACGTTCCATCAACAGGCTTCGCTTTTTCTTTAGCTTTATCTTCCTTCGCAGCTTCAACCTTGGAACTGAAACTCGAGAATGATTTGCTGGAACTTTTGCTACTGCTCTTATCTTGCCGCTGCGTCGAGCAAGACAGACAGCTAGTCTCAGTGGCTGGATTTCTCACCAGACAAGACTCACACTCCCACTTGTCATTCAACTTGAACTGCATTCCAAATTGTCCTTCACCCGCTTCAACTGATGAAGACGACGTAAACGAACTAGCTATCTTAGAGTCAGATTTACGAGCTTTACAAGCGACACACTGATCATTGCTGTCGTTATTCTTGATAAAGCACTCACGACATTCCCAAATTTGGACTTCTGATTCAAATTTGTCATTTTTCTTGCCAAGAACCTCCATTACACTACCAGCTTGTATTTCAACTGGCTTAGTTTCATTTTGAATTTTTTTATCCTTAGGTCTAGGAGCTGTAGACGATCCCGACCACAAAAAGTTTGCCGAGGGTTGACTGCTAGAAGTTGAATTGAAATTAAAATTAGGCTTAGACGTGAAATTAAAATTCACTGGACTATTTTTCGGAGATGATTCTTCTTTCAAATTAATTGGCTTAGAGAATGTAAATTGCTGCCCGTCTGACTCGAGACTAGTATTAGCTCCATCCAATTTTATTGGACTAGAAAATTTAAACAGCCCCGTTTCTTTGGACGGAGAAATTCTCTTGGTCTCTAGCCCAGAAGCTCCTGGTTTATTAATATTAGAATTATTATTATTATTATTAATAATAATAATAGAAGAAGTAGCAGAAGTTGAATTAGAATTATTTTTCGACTCGGATATATCGATCGGAATATCAAAAGTCGGCAATGTAGTGATAGGTAGAGGTATATGAGCAAGATTAAGCTCTTCCTTGGGCTCTTCAATATCAATTTTTTTCTTACCCTTGGACCTGAGTTTGCCCATGAATTTTTTATCCTCGGTCTCAGTCCTGAGATGATACTCAGCAGGTTTTACCTGAGGCGCGGGCTCGCTGTGAGCTGACACAATTTTCCTGGCAGCCAGAGTAGTATTCGTCAATCTCTGCCGTCTCTTGAGCTTCAGCATATCCGGGACAGTAGGCACCGCTAGCTCCCTGGTCAAGTGTCTCAGTCCAATAGGAGCAACACTGTAAGAGCTAACGTTGCTCTCTTCTTCTCTTGCACGCTTCCTCGAGGCAAAAGTGCTCAGCGGAGTCTTCACAGGAATCTTCTTGGCGTCTGTAATAGGCGAAGAAAAATGTTCCAAGGTCTCAAGGATCCTTTTAGCGGTCTGGCTCATTCCCGAGACGTCTGTCGTGGAGGAATTCGAAGGCTTCACCCGCACACTCGACCGCTTGGGCACTCTCAGCTGGAAGTCGTTGATCTGACCGGGTCTTCTTGTCGCCCGGAAATTCCCAATGGCGTTTGAACCTCCGAAGGTCGTATTGCCGCTGTAGAACGGCGAGGAGAGCCCGGCAGCGCGTTCTAGAGGACTGTTGTCGTTGCTGGCCATCGACGCGTTGAAACTGGGTCGTCGGGAGCTCAGCGAGTCTCTTCCGTTGAACAGCAGCGACTTCGACTGCAGGTGATTCGTAAACGATAACTTATTTTCACTATTTAGTTTTTTATTACTGGCGAATGGATAAATTATAAAGTTAGACAGCCCGTCTTGTCTGCTAGTCTGGGGAATTAAGGAACTGCACCCGCTGGTGCTTTCACTGGACTCGGAATTGTCGTCTGCACCGTTTGCATTCGCTTCATGCTGCTGTTGCTGCAGAGGCGTGATATCTGACTTGGTGTGAGTCAACCTTACAGGAACTCGCAGCGTAGGCGTAGAAGCTGCGAAAGATCTGCTGGACCCGGCGGTTGGCTGCGGGAAGCCTGGCATTGTTTCGTCAGCGTCCTCGTAGTGCTCGGTACTAAGTTTACGAGCTGTATAATTAATATTGTGGTTGCTAATAGGGTTGGAATTATTATTTGTGTTGTTGGAGATACGATTACGCGACTGGATCTTGAAGGTATCTGACGGGTGAGTTACGTCCAATCGTATACAAGGCCGCTTTGAAGGCGGCTGGAGTGACTCTTCCTCCACGTCCTGCTCTTCCGTGTCCTGGTCAGTCAGGCCATTATTACCTGGAGAGTTGAACCACTTGCTTATCCAGGATCTTTGTGGTATTAAATCCGTTACTCTAGTAGCCATTTTCTTGACAAACGACTGAAATTATTTATAATTATTAATTAGTATTCTAAATTTATTAAATAATTTTTTTTTTATTTTTATTTTTAATTAATAATTAATTAATTAATACGCAATTGATAAAATGTCAAACTTTTTTAAAATCAATATCAGATGTCGTAACTTTGAGGTTAAGTACAGAGCATGGCGTGCGTGGAAAATAAAATTAATTCTCGAGGATTCTAGAGATGAATAAAAAATATTATTGCATTTTATTATTATTAAACGCACAATTAAGGATTTTTTTTTGTTTATTTTAGAAAAATAAAAAAATAAATGTCAAAAATCCAGATGAGTTGCTGACCTATTTAAAGAAAAAAAAAGCAACGAGTGATTTTAGCAAGGCTACTTGTCACACGACAATCACACCAACAATAATACCATATTTTTATTTATTATTTGTACAAACGTCGGCGAATAATTATTGAGCAAGTGTTTGAGCTGGTTATTAATAGCTAATTGAACTCACGTTGTTGACATCGTATGGCTTCTCACCATAGGACCGTCTTCCAGCCGAGTTGTTGTTATTTCTCTTGGCCATTTTGCACGCGCTGGTTATTTATTTATTTTTATATTACTTTACTCTTTTACCTTTCACTGTATCACGGGTACTTGAGACCAAAAACTAAAACTTTATTTAATTTACACTTATTTATTGTTATTATTCACACGGCAAGTGGGGATTCAATAATTATTAGGAGCATTCTTGATGATGGATATATATTTTCCGTTTTAACCCAACAGTACGCTGGTGGTTAGAGCGGGAGCTTCACGAGTGGAAGGGACCGCGCATCAAACTCTCTACATTCATTCAAAGACTCTTTCACGCGCCACCAGAGGGACGGCTTACACATTCAGCGCCTCTATGGTTATTTTTTTAAACTTTTTTTTTCAGTTACGTTTTATTCATTTTATTCCGTCATTTTTTATTTTTAAATTGTCATTTATTTTATTATTATTATTACAATTACTCTGAATAATTTTTTTTTAATTACTTTTGTAACACTCAAGTTGACAGACATTAAAAAATCTTTAAAATTCTATAACAACTAAATTAATATAAAAAAAAAATTTAATTAAAAAATTCCACATGTGAAAATTAATAAAAATTACAAGTGAAAATTATGACACTGAAGTTGACAGACGTTAAAAAATTTTTTAAAACTTTATAGTAATAAAATTATAATAAAAAAAATTAAATTAAAAAATTCTACATGTAAAAAATTTGAAAAACTAAGCGTGCAATTTTTTTAAAATAATTTTTTTAGAATTAATTTAATTGTTAAATAAAATTAAAAATTTGCCAAGTCACAGCTAATTTAAATGTCATTAAAAAAAAATAATTAGTTGAAAGTTTTAAAATTATTTTTATTATTGTTATTAATTTATTATAAAAATTTTTAAAATTGACAGATGTCAGCTGACTTCAGTATCATTTTTATTATAATTAATTTTTTATAAAATTTTTAAAATTGACAGCTGACAACTAACTTCAGTATCATATTATTTTAAATGCTGAATTACTTAAATTAAAGAATGCAATTATTAAAATTATTTATGACAATTAATAAAATTGTAAATAAAAGAAAATTTGATGAATATCGTTACTTAAGTCTTGAATGATTGTTAGCAGATGGCAGTTAAGTTGGCAATTTAAATTTGTTTTATTGATGGTTGAAGGTTGAAGATTAGTTGACTAAATTAATTTTCCGAAGCCTTTGATCTTATATTCTTCATATATGTACTTAACCTTTTGACGAATGTTTTATATCAAATAGAACTTAGAAAAATCTTCCAAAAATCTGTGATTATTAAATGAAGGTAATTATTAATTACATCATAAGGTTGTGAATCATTGCTGTGTTCCATTAACTGGAGCTTTTCTTTGTTTAGGTTATTTCTTCTTCAAACTAAGATGAACAAAGAAAGGAAAAGCTTGTCTCTAATTGTAAGTAAATTTGTGTCAAAAGTGCTGACAAATAATTCAGGTTCAATTATTTCATAAAAAAAAATATTTTTGACAGATAATTTTTGGGTCATAAATTTTTTTAATTGAAAATTAGATTGTTGATAAATGAATTTTAAAAAATTCATAAATTTTTAATAATTTTGAGGAACATAATGTTGAAAATTTGTCATAATAAGTAATCACATGTTTTAGCGTGACTTTGGAGTATTTAATTTGTTTTGAATATAATCCCATCAATAATTTTAATCCTTGTCATTATCAAATTTTAGCAGACAAATTATGAAAATTAAATTGACCGACATTTCAAAATTTTTATAATTTATTTTATTGAAAAATAATTTTTAATAAATTAAAAAAAATTTGCACATGTAGAAAATTAAAAAAATTATACGTGCAATTTTTTAAAAATATTTTTTAGTTCTAATTTAATAAATTAAAAATGTCGGCTAACTTTATTATTATAATTATCTAAATAAATTTTTCTTGCTAAAATTTATCAGTCAAAAAATTAATAAAAATTGTTTTTCTCTGAGTTTAAAAATCATGAAAAATTTTTCAACAATTGGAGCTTAAATATTTATAAATTACCTTAATATTGAGATGTAATTTATTTACATAAAAAAAAAAAGCACAAAGCTTATATTGAAAAACAATTTTTAATTTTAGTTTAATCGAGAATTGCAAGTGGGAGAGCCAGTAATCTACAACCAAATAATATCAACATTATTAAACCTCGGAATAACAGAAATAGATGACTTGGATCGAATTACCCCGGACGACATCAGTGAAATGGTTAGAAATATTTACAAGAAAAATCCAGATTGTTATTCCTCGATGCCGATTCACGCAAATTTATTTTCCTTTATCCGCGAGTACAGGGCTAAAATAATGCGAGATCTAGAGCTGTTTAGAAGGGGTGAACAAGTAAAATTTCGCGTCAGATTAAGACCACGCTATAACTGCAGTTATGTATAAATCCTGCCGATAAGAAATACCAAATCACAAATCAATTCTCAGTTATTTTACGTAATTTAGTAAAAGTTAAGAATTAACAATTGACAACTGTACGACTAAGAAATAAATATATTTTGTATTCTTCTGTATATTTATATGTAATTTAACTCAGGGAAAGTAGTCGTAGTAGACAATATAATAGAATAGTGTAGAATAGTATAGAACCAAGAAAACTATGAATTCTTCAGAGTAAAATCACATTGAGGTGAGTGTTGGATCGTTGATAGTTGTATGTTAAGAGAAAGCGCTTAACTCTTTTCCTGGGAACGAGTGTATAAGGATGTTTGTTAAATATCTGACGTATTTCTTTTACATTTAAACTTACTCACGTCCGTTTTAATCTTGTGTTTATATGTTAAAACCTTTTTTTTATTTCCTTGACTCATAACCAAACTGAAAGTTAAAGAACTTTATTTACCGATATATGAGTTTCATCATATCACAATCGGCACTAATTTTTTTTTTTTGCCGTCTTCTATTTGTCTCACATAATCAATACGTACTGATAATTGTCAATTATTAATAAATAGTTTGTTTAAATAATTAATAAATAAATTCTTAAAATATTTATATAAATTTCAGCTAAAAATAATTAAAAGACAAAATTTATTTTTAAAAAATTGATATTGTTGTAAAAATAAATTAGTTTTTCTCAATTTTTTAATAATTTTATTTCTTAGTAATTTTTTTATTGAAAAAAAAATTTTTTAGATTTATGAAATAATAATTTTAGATAAAAATTAGCCAGTTGTCTATTTAAATTTTTTTTTTTAATAAAAAAATTACTGTAAGAAAAATTTTCATTTCTTCAGCTAAGAAATTAATTTATTGTCGCAAAAATGTCAATTTTTTTTTAAAAGAAATTTAATTTTTTTGAAAAAAAAAAAAAAAAAAAAATGTTTATTTCTTCTTCTAAAAAATTAAAAAAAAAATTTTAAATATCACAATCGGCACTAATTTTTTTTACCGTCTTCTATTTGTCCCACATAATCAATACTTGCATACCGATAATTATCAATTATTAATGAACAATCTATTTAAATAATTAATAAATAAATTCTTAAAATACTTAGCTTGGTCAGCATGGCCTGAATACCAAACCGTTTATACACTTCTTACCAGGTTTTATTTCATTGTATTTAATTTTATTAGTAGAGTAACCCGCATATTTATTAATACATACAATTATTATGGCTATAGCTATTTAATATTTTTATTTATCTTATTTGCTTGCATTAATATTTAGGTGCGATACCAAGGAAGTGAAGAATGATGACGCAGTGATGATAGAAAATACTTCTGTGTTTCTTCAACCGCTATGAATTGCAATTCTTCCATACACCCAACGCAACACATATATAATGCATTGATGTTTATATGTTATGAAGAATGAAGATATATGAACACAGAGGATATGGAGGTGTAGGAAAATAAAATAAGGTGTAAAGAGTTGTCTTAAGTGTGAGCTTTACGAAGGTAAGGTAGCACAAATGGTTGGCTGGCAGACTTAAATCCTCAGGTGGGGACTGCTACCAACACCTGGGACTTAACTTCCTGTCTCAGATACTCCAGCTCCTTGCTTCAGTATTTGACAAACGCTTCTTTCACTCGCACGCTCTTCAGAGCGGTCTTTAACGCTTTATTCAAACCGAAAGCTTTTAAATTATTAATTTTAAGTGTCATAATTATGTTCTTCGTTTAGAAAATTTTTATTTTAATTAGTGATTTTAATTGGTGTTTTTTTTTTTTTTTTTTTTTTTTTTAAGTGCTGATTTATGATGAAAACTCAATTTTATTTTAATTGTTTTCTTTTTATTCTTTTACAATCAAAGGTTTGTTTTATTTTTTTTTATTTATTTTTTAAAATTAAAAATTAAAAAATTTTATTTTTTAATTTAAAATTAAAAAAAAAATTTTTAATTTAAAATAAATTTTTTTTAATTTTTAATTTGAAATTTATTTTTAAAAATTAATTAGGGAAGAAATCGATCCGATTATTTACTGAAAAAAAAAATATTAATTTATCTATTACCGACATCCTTTTTCGCAAGTAGAAACTTATTGATACAAAGATAAATAAATGCCGCAATTATTGAGTAAATAAAAAAAACGTCAAACATCCTCTAAAATTATCGTAATAACTAGATACAATATTTCGATAGCCGATTACAATATTTTCATACCGGAATACGATTTCACCGGTAGCTGAAATAAAATAAAAAATAATTCATAAAAATAACCATCTTAATTCTATTAAAATAATTAAACAATTATTTATATTTTTAAAACTTAACAAACACTTCCCATGGTTAATAATTAAATAAAATTAAACAATTATTGTTTTAATAATAATAATAATAATAATAATAATAATAATAATAATAATAATAATTAGTATTATTATTCTATTCTGTGGTAATCCTTGTCTGATTGTTGGTATATAAAATTTCTCATCACTAAATAATACTAACGTCTCCTATCTCGTATTTTGAAAAAGAAAGCTACAAATATTTCTCACGATAGTAAACTAATGTAACGGTAAAAAACATATGGCCACCGAATCACATTTTACTCTACTCTGAGCTTATTATTTGCTATTATTTATTTTTTATTACTTTTAATGTATGTTTTTAAAATAATTTAGACTGCAAATAATAATTTAAAAAGATAAATAAAGAAGAAATGAAAAGAAGAAACCGACCGGCATGCTTAGTTAAATAGATCAAAAATAATTCGTTAATGCTTAGTCACTTTTCTCTACGACTTTTGTCCTACTAACCGATTTATACCGGTTCTTATCTAAAATCAAATGACACAGCGTGACAATCATTATTATTATTTATTTTCTCGGGCCCTAAGGATAGATAGTTAATAAATAGGAAATTGCTAATTAATATCTTCTTAATTAGTTTTTTTTTTTTTTCGGTATAAAAAATCGGATAATTGATTTTTTTCTTAATTACATTTTTTTTTTTGGTAAATTTACAAAATTGATGATCTAAATTTTGAAAAATAATTTTCAAGATTTTAATGTTAAGAAAAATTTTATTTTGATTAAAAATTGTTAATAAAATTATTTCACATAAGTTTAGAAATTTTTAATATTTTTTTTTTCTATATTTAGTCAGTAAAAAAAATCAAAAAAAAATTTTTTTTTTTCAAAATTTTCATTTTTTATCATTAAAAAAATTTTTTCTCTAAAATTTTTATTTTTCATAATTAAAAAAAAAAGATTTTTTTTTAAATGCTATTTTTTTTTTTTTTTTTTTTTTTTAATGAACAAATTGACTAAAAAAATTTTATCCTTTTTATTTATTCTATTTCTAACGAATTAAAAAAAAAAAAAGCATGTAATTTAAAAAAAAAAATTTTTAAATATAATTTTCATGGATTAAAATATTATGGACCATGTAACTAAACAATTACCACAAAAATATCTGACTGTTAGCATGTGTTTCTGTGATTAATATGTTAATTAAATTGTAGTTGGAGTTCCGTTAGGCAAGCGTGCCGATCGGGAAACGGGATCGATTCTCCGTAGATATTTAATAATACTTATTCAATAAAACTGTCATTAAAATAACACAGGCTATTTGTTATTACAAACTATTTAATTCGTCGAATAGATCAATTGACAAACATCGAGTATAATCAAAACGTTTATGTAAATGTAGAATAGAGCAAGGAGTGAAATAAAATAAAAAATAAAAATAATGACCATCGATGGTGTAATGAAGCAATGTACATTGATATGATGCCGATGCCGATACCGATATATTTACATGTACTTATTATAACTTAGGAATTTACGTACAAAACATGTAAGTATAAAACGCGATCGCTGTCACTATAAGACGGTTAATTACTATGAAAGTCAATGCTCGGCACGCAGAACGTACTTCTGCTATACATTAACCGTTAATTTTACATCGCGGTTAATACTTGTTACCAGTACTTTTATCATTCACGATCATCTTTATAAATACAATGCTAAATTTTCATTGTCTGAGGTTGCACACGATTCAATTGCAATAATAGATTGCTGATTTTAATAAAATAAACCGGTGATAATAGATGAAGAATAACATTTGGCATACTTGATGCCCATCTGCCGTTCCAGGTGTAAAAAAAACGGGTGAATGATCTTGGAATTAAATGTCTTGTTCTTGTTTACACTGACAGAAAAAATTTATTTTTAAAACAATCACCAATTTTTTAATAATAAATTAATTTATTCAAAATTTTATTTCTTAGCTGAAGAAATACAAATTTTTCTCATAAAAATTTTGATGTTAAAAAAAAATTTTTAGGCATGAATAAATCCAAATTATATGTTTGGATAAAAAATTTGCTAGTTGTTTATCTAAATTTATTTTTTTTTTTTTTTTAACTAAATTTTTATAGAAATAATTGAAGAAATAAAAATTTGTATTTAAAAAAAAATTGACATTGTTGTAACAGTAAATTAATTTGTTTAAAATTTTAAGTAATTTTATTTCTTCGCTGAAGAAATAAAAATTATTATTGCAATAATTTTTTTATTGAAAAAAAATTTTCTAGATTTATGAAATAATAATTTTGGATAAAAATTTGCAAGTTGTCTATTTAAAATTTTTTTTCAATAAGAAATTAATTGATTGTCACAACAGTGTTAATTTAAAAAAAAAAAATTTAATTTTTTTGAAAAGAAAAATATTTATTTCTTTATCTAAAAAATAAAATTTTAAATAAATTAATTTATTGTAATTTTTTTAAAAATATTTATTTTTTCTTTTAAAAAATAAAATAGTTTAAAATTCTCAACAAATAAATTTATAACTTTAAAATTAAATGTTTGTACAAATAACTGATAACTTTATTTAATATTTAATCTAATAAATTGTTCAATTATTTGTTTTAGGAATCAAATGTACAGGATGCGGCTACCCAGGAGCGCCAGCCCACAGCACAGTGCGCTTCACGAATAATTTAGACGACGTGCTCGACGAAGAAGATTCATTGATAAAAGACACCGTCTTCCCGACTGGAACTGTTGCTACTTACGCATGTGAGCGTGGGTTTGAGTTGCTGGGACCTGCGAGAAGACAGTGCCAGCCTGATGGCACTTGGACACCTGAAGGCGTACCTTTTTGTGGTATGTTGAGAGTTAAATGGATATATAATTGAAGAGAAGACTAAAGCTAAAAATTAGAGAGTGAAGATTATAGATTGGAGATTGAAGAGCAATTAAATCTTCAGATTGAAGGCTGGAGATTAGAATTAAATATTTAAAATTAATAATAAATATGACCCGGTATGTCGGGAACGAATCTCCCTTATACTGGCCCGCCAACAGGTTAATGTTTAACGGTTTAATGCCCCTTCCAGTATCTATATTACTTGGTTCCGTTTCACAGAGCTATTATCGAGCCACCTCGGTCAAGGACATCGGGAAACAGGTCACGTGTCTTTGACATTCAAATAAGATATTTCATTCTTGTATTCAAATTTTATTCTCATTACGTGGGTATTTCATTTTATTAATTTTATTGAGAACTAGATTTTCTTTTAATTTGTTTTATTATTTTTATTTCATAATAATTCATTGAAAATTAATTTAGAAAATATTTGATGTTTTTTAATAATTTTTTTAATAAATTAAATTTTGCTCTATTAAATAATAAATTTTATTAAATTGCACTGTACTTTCTTAACTATTGATATTTTTAAAGATATAAGCTCATTCCGATGTTACACTCATTAAGAGCTTTCATTTGAGTACCCACATGCATATTTTTATATATATTCTTCATATATACATATATATTATATATATAAATATATGAAAAATTGATGTGGGTACTCAAATGAAAGGTCTTGATGAGTGTAACATCAGGATGAGCTTATATCTTTAAAAATGTCAATAGTTCACGAGATACAAGGTAATTTAGGGAGCAAAAAAATTTAGACAGAAATTTTAAAAAATTAGAATTTTTAATAACAATTTATCTAATTTGTTAAATAAAATAAAAAAATAGTCAAGTTACAATTTTAATGTCATGATAATTAATATGACTATTTTTTTATATTAATTTAAAAAAAAAATGCGAGTAATTTTAAAGTAAAATTAAAAAATTTGTCAATTTTTTTGATGTTTTTATTTACTAAATTATAAAAAAAAAAAAAAATTACATTTCTAATTTTTTAAAATTTCTGTCAATTTTTGCTTTAATTTATTTATCACAAAAATTCTTAAATTAATGAAATATCTTCTAAATTAATTATCAAGAAAATGAAAAATTCATTTCTTCTTTTAATTATTTTATTTTTGATTAAAAAAAAATTTAATGTACTATTTTTATGAGTTTAAATATCGAGGACCGTGAAATTAAACAATTACTTAAATTAGAACTAAGAAAGTTTCTTTTTTTTTTTAAATTACATTCATAATTGAAAAAAATTTCCATGCATGAATTAATTAAAAAAAAAATTTTCTTCTTCTTATTACTGTCTGTCAAAAATACCTAGTAAAAAAAATAAACTAAGATTAATTGTTTCTCCAAACATTCTGAGCGACCATTAAAAAAAAAAAAAACAAACAATAATTACACAACATAAAAAAAAATTTGAATATTTAAATTTAAAAAAAATAAAACTGAGCAAGATCTAAAGATTGAAAATTTTCCCATGGATTTAAATAAACATTTCCATGTAATTTTTGTTATAAAACAAATAATGTAAAAAAGATGATAAATATGTAAAGGAATGTTTGATTATTAATATTAATATTTAAGTGTGATAATTTTTTACGAGTGTGAGGATTTATTTAATTTATATTTGTATATAGAAAGAGAAAGAGAAAGAGGTGAAAATATGCGACATAATAAAACAAAAGGCTATATGGCAGGTGAGCGTTAATATATAAGTAGGTCTTTTTAAAGACACAAGTGGGTCGTGGGGCATAAGTGTACACGAGTACTGAGTATGAGAGTTGTAGAGAGACAAGTAAGGTATATGGTAAATATGCTAGTAAAAAGGTAAGCAGGTAGTGTAGACAAGAAGACGATATGCTTGGTCGCCAATACGACACACACGTTATATTATATCCTTATACTTATGTTATGGTCCTCATATTAGAATATAAAGCAAACAGAGCACGAGATTTAGTAAAAAAATTATCTTTATTTTATTTCACTAATGGATTTTATTTAAACTTGCTATTTAATTCGATTAAAAACGCTCGATTTAACAGACAAATTGTTATTTTTTTGCTTGTAATGTAGCGGTAGATTTTATTATATATTTTATTAAATAAAGTGGTCGCGATTTATCCACTGATTTCTCGACCAATTTCAGAAAGGAGGACAAATGCGGGATTGTCATTTTGGTTTAAGTGAAACCCGTTTGTCCGTGCAATTGTTTTGCTTTTATTTATACATTTTTATTCTCCAAGTTTTTTATTTTTATTTATGATCTAGAGGAATTAATTATGATGAAAGTGTAAAGATTTTTTTTCAGGAAGAGATGATAAGATTATATATTACTTTATTTTAATTGGGGATTGTTACCATTCATTTATTTATTTATTTATTTATTTATTTATTTATTTATAGAGTAATTAATGGCTATTTTATTTCTTCCCAGTGTTGAACGTCGCTGGAGGCAAGGCTCCGATGCAATCCAGCAGCTCTGAAGGTGGAATTCCTCAAAAGGCTGTCGATGGTAGCAGCGGTCAAGTTTACAATCCTCAAACTTGCACACTCACCAGGGCAGAGGTCAAACCTTGGTGGTATGTTAATTTATTGGAACCTTACATGGTGCAGTTGGTCAGGTTGGACTTTGGAAAAGCTTGCTGTGGTAAGTTTTTTTTTAGATTATTAAAATAATTAGTGTAACTGTTTATTTTAAATTGTTTTGTTTTTATTTTTGGAGGATAAATTATTGCTAGAATTTTTTTAGAACAATTTTGGAGTTTTTTTCTTGTAATTAATTAAAAGTAGAATAATTTAAAAAGAAAAAAAAAATTTTTAAATGTCTATTTTTTAATTAAAAAAAATTTTTTTTTAAATGATAAAAAATTACCATTTTTTTTTTAATTTTTTGAAAAATGACTTAAAAAATTGCGGATTTTTTTTTTTTTATTTTTTTATTTAAATTTTATTGACAAAAGTAACTATAAAAAATTTTTTAAAACTATCTTATATTTTTTTTCTGATAATTTATCAAAAATAGAATAATTTTAAGAGAAAAAGAAAATTTTTCAATGGCAATTTTTTAATAAAAAATTAATATTTGTTTTTAAAAATGACTTAAAAAATTATGGATTTTTTTTTAATTATTTTGATGAAAAAAAAATTTTTATTTAAATTTTATTGAAAAAAGTAACTATAAAAAATTTTTTAAAACAATTTCATATTTTTCTTTTGATAATTTATCAAAAATAGAATAATTTGAAAAATTTTAATTGTCAATTTTATAAAAAAAATTTTTTTCTTGATAAAAAATTTAAATTTGTTTAATTAAATTTTTTAACAACTTCTTTTCACTATATATAAAAATATAACAGTCTATTCTTTAGTAAAACTACAAAATTAAATTCAATATAAAATTCTTCACATAAAAAAAAAAAAACAATTAAAACTTTCTCATAAATAAAAAATTAAAAAATAAATTTTTTGAATGAACACTAAAATATTTTCCATTAACTCCGCCTGAAAAAAAAAATTTACTACTCCTAAAATTCCCACGAAAGTAATAAAATTTCGTCTAAAATAAAACTTAATCCTCACAATCCAATAATTAAATAGCTGGAAGCTGTGAAACATAAAAGAATCTAAAAAAAGTAATAAGCCATTAAGCTAAATAATGTTTAAAAAATTTCTAGGATTTAACAGTAAACCACCTGAGATAAAAATGCCTTCAGAAGATGAAAAAAGAAACGGTCGAATAAATATCTCAATTTCATAAAAGTCTCTCGAACTTTCCACAATTAGAGCAGATCGATAGCAATTTATCCTGTAACTAGATTTGCAAACCCAGCAAAAAATAATTCTAGTCAACGACCTGGAAAATGTCAGTCATTAAATTGGTTGACGATTCGCGTAAAAATATTCCCATTAAATAAAAAAAAAACTAAAAAGAATTTTTAATTCTTACGCTCCTTAACTTCAGCGATGATAATGTCTTGTGCCTGCAAAATAAACTATAATCAATGATTGTAAGATTATAATGATGATTTTAGAAATTAGAGTTCGATAGACTTGTGTGTTCTCAGTGAGAGTCTTTCACTTACTTTCGATAGTTAGAAAACGCCGGAAAACTCCGACAAGATAGCCTGTAATAGAATTCTATTGAAGATTGATAAGCATTGCGTGTTAATTCAGACGCATCAAGTCCATTCTCTCCAGCAGCTTACCAGCAATCTTCTGGTTAACGCGTGTAATACATTAAGAGCACTTACAGACATTATTTTAAAGTCTACTACAATGATTAAATGATAAAGATAAAGATAATAATAATTTATAATATTAATTTAACAAAAAGATATCGTAGAAGAGGAATTACGGGTGTATCATTGACAAATGCGGCTATCTTAATGTATCACGGGTGAAATGGTTAGTAGGCCATTGTTTAGTTGGATATGGATACCTACCACCAATAATAAAACCAGCCGCATAATTAAATAAAAAACTAACGAAACATTATTGATAGTAATCTCTTTCTTCCTTTTTTAATCGACCTTCTATTCAATCCTGAACACTGTTTACTTCTATACCAATTACAAGTGAAAGCTTACTTCACCCTAATTATTACTCATTTATTTATTTATTTAGGTACTATTTTAATTTATTAATTTATTAATATTTATGTTTTTTGTTTCTTAATATTTCAGACGGCAGCGCGGGAACAATAATTGTGCGCGTTGGTAATAATCGTCCGGATCTTGGTACAAATCCGATTTGTAATAAATTTTCCGGGCCGCTTGAAGAAGGCCAGCCATTATTTTTACCCTGCAATCCACCGATGCCTGGAGCATTTGTCTCTGTACATTTGGAAGCTTCTTCTCATACGCCGACGCCTGTTCAACTGTCGCTTTGTGAAGCTTTTGTTTATACTGACCAGGTAGAGTAAATTATTAAAAAAAAAATTAATTTGATGTTTCAAAAAATACACCAAAAAAGATTTAAACAATTTTAGTATTTATAAGTATATTTTAAAATAATAATTGATAATTAATGGTGTTAAATTTTTGACATTACGGCAAAAATCTAGTCAACTACTGATATTTTTAAAGATTTAAGCTCATCCTGACATTCGACTCATTGAGACTTTTCATTTGAGTACCCACATCAATTTTTCATATATTTTATATGTATATATATAAAAAATGCATGTGGGTACTCAAATGAAAGCTCTTGATGAGTGTAACATCGGAATGAGCTTATATCTTTAAAAATGTCAATTGTTAAAAAAGTACAGTGCTATTTAATAAAGCAAAATTTATTTATTTATAATTCACAAGTCAATAAAATTTTATTTTTTACTCAAATCAATTTTTTTTTATTATTGTAATTTAAATTTGTAAAAAAAAATTAATAAAAATAATTATCAACAGGCATTACCAATAGAAAGATGTCCGCAATTCCGTGACCAGCCTCCAGGATCAACGGCGACTTACAATGGAAAGTGTTACATATTTTACAACCGCCAGCCGATGCAATTCCGTGAAGCTCTATCATTCTGTCGAGCCCGAGGAGGAACTTTAGTCGATGAGAGCAATCCAGCCCTCCAGGGCTTCATATCGTGGGAATTATGGCGCCGTCATCGCAGCGATACCTCGAGCCAGTACTGGATGGGCGCAGTGCGCGATTCCAAGGATAAAAGTGTCTGGAGATGGACCGGAAGCGGCGATGAAGTCGCGGTTTCCTTCTGGAGTCTCCCTCAAGGCTCTCAGGAAGATTGCGCGCGTTATGATGGAAGCAGAGGCTGGCTCTGGTCAGACACTCCCTGTACTGCGAGGCTAAATTACATCTGCCAGCACCGTAACTATTAAATTTACATTTTTACAATCTAAATCAATGAATAAATAAATAAATAATTATATTTTTTTCTTTTTTATTAATATTTTAGAACCGCGGGCTTGTGGTAGACCCGAACAACCGCCAAACTCAACAATGATAATCACTAATCAAAGTGACGACTCCCCCGCATCGTCTTCATCTTCATCAGGAAGCAATTACCAAGTTGGCGCAACTGTTGCTTACAGTTGTAATGCAGGAAGTCTCTTGATAGGACCCGCGACTCGTACATGCTTAGACACTGGATTTTACAACGAATTCCCACCAGTTTGCAAAAGTATTGAATGCGGTTTTCCAGCTAGTATCAAACACGGAGAGTACACGCTTATCAACAATACTGTGACTTACTTGAGCCAAGTCCTCTATTCCTGCGAAGATGGTTACGAAATGACAGGTTAAATTGCAATTATCTATTAATACAATACTTTTTATAAACATTTATTTTTTTTTTTTTTTATTTAGGAATTTTATTAATAGGCACATCTGATTTTCTTGGAATTTATTTACTAATCATTATTGAGAGTTATTAGAACAAGCTCTAGAATTCTTAGAAAATTTTATACAATTAATTTATTGATTTTAAAATTAATAAATCTATTGTAAATAATATAGACATTTAGCAATTTTTTAAATTAAATTATTATGAAAAAAAAATTTCAAAAGTTGAAACTTTAAAAAATTATAAGTGCATATTTTTTTAAATATATTTTTTTTATGATTGATTAAAAAATTTTTTTTAATTTTGCTCAATAATTTAAAAAAATTAAATTAACCGACATCTGAAAAATTTTTAGAATTTTATATTGAAAAAAAAACCTATTTAAAATTCTAAATTTAACTTTTTAAAAATTTTTTTTATCGATAATTTTATTAATTATAAAATATCAGCTAATTTTAGTATCGTCAATAATTTATTCAATTGAAAAAAAATTTAATTTACTAATAATCTTCCACTAAAAATTTTTTATTTTTATTCTAATAGATAAAAAAAGCGAAAAATTTTTTTTGAATTAAAAATTAGATCAATTTTCAGATAACAAAATATATTTTTTATTTTAATAATTATCAACAATTTCTTCTTATATAAAAAAAAATTTTTTTATTGAGTTTGACTCTAAAAAATTTTTTTACTCAAAAAAAATCTAAAAAATCAATTATAATAAAATCAGATGTACCTATTAATTTTAATCTACCATTTTATCGACTAAAGTACCAATGAATCAGAAAAAATCTACAGAATTGAAAGATTTCTTCTTAATATCATTAGCAGTTATTCAAAAGATAAAAAAAAAATGTTTCCTATAGAATTTATATTTTTTTCCTTATTTAGATATTTATTAGATAACGGAACTTTTTTTGTAGGTCGAGCGCGGCTCACGTGTGACATCGACGAGCGTTGGAACGGACCACCGCCGCGATGCGAGCCCATTCGGTGTGACCCACCTCCATTGGTGAGTCACAGTACTATTCAGCTGGACGAAATGAATGCTGACAACAACCTGGACAATAAAAACACAAACCGTAGCTTAATAGTGGGCAGCATTGTCACTTATACTTGCGATAAGGGCTACCAAGTCTCCGGTAGTCGACAAATTTTATGCTTACCCACCGGATTGTACGATCACCCGGCCCCGGTTTGCTTGCGTAAGCATTATAATTCCTTCCTACAAAAATAAACTCAATAAATAAATAAATTACATTTAATTTAAATATTGCTAATAACAATATTTTATTTCCAGTCGAAGAAAGTCGCACGACGACCCGAGCAACCTCAAGACCGCCTGTTACGCGTGGCAAGCCGTTTTACCCGGCAAGAACGCGCACCACGACAGAGCAAACTTCAACAGACTCCACCAACGCAGCAGCTGAAGAAAAAATTTCTGTCGCTGAATTACCAGCTACTGTTCGCGAGGCTGCTGTGAAAAAGCCCGCAGTTTCGCTCTACAGACCCTTTTCTTCTTCTTCCTCTTCGCCTATACAACACAGCAACACCAACAACTACAACAATAATAATAGAAATGACGATGACCATCCGCAAGACAATGAAATTTCAGGAAGCGGAGTTGATAACGCTCGCGCTAAAATTGCATCAGGCGTCGCAGAGCCTACAGGTCCATTCAGGGTTGACAGCACTGGTTATCAACCCAAGCTCAGTCTTGGGGGTATGATTACTCTAGGTGTCGTCGGATTTGTAATCGTTGTGTCCGTGATTGCTACCACTGTAGTAGTTTTTATGAAAAGGTAAGATTTAAATAAATAATTTATTTTTAAATAATATGATACTGAAATTAGCAGACACTTGAAAAAATTTTTTTTAAATATTTTAAAAATTATTTTTTATAATTTTTTAGATCTTTTTAAAATGGAATTTTTTAAACAAATTTTTTATGCTATAATTTACTAGCAACCTTGCAATATTTTTTTTTTTTTATTATAAGATGTCTCAATTTTAGAATCATATTTTTATGATACTAAAATTGACTGACACTTGACAATTTTTATAATACTAGTTAGCCGAGGTTTTTAATTTTTTTTAATTATTAAATTAAAACTAAAAAAAATTTTTTTTTTTTTTTTCAAATTTTTTACAAATGAAATTAAAAAAAAAAAAAAATAAAAATGATCAAATGTCTGAATTTCAGTATCATTAAATAAATTTTCCATAAAATTTCTTCACGAGTGTGATGATACTGATGATTAAAAAATTGCTTTCGAGCTTCTGACAGTTCTTTACACCAGTTTCGCACTGTTGTACATAGTAATTTAAAATTTAATCCAAAATGTATTAAATTACAACATTAATATTAAATAATAATAGAATTTAATAGCAAAGGACAGTGCGGACGTTTATAGTAATATTAATAACGTAATGTAGCTTAACACAATTGACAGAAAAAAAAAAAAAAAAACCGATTAGATGAATTAAAATAAATGTATAAATAAAATGCGTGTGATGGTTAGCGGCAACGGCAGAGTACGAGGAAGACGTCGCCGCCGGGGTGGTCTCGGCGGGGTTGGTGCGCTCGGTAGTGGCGATGGTTTGGCGGGCGGTCTTGGTAGATCTGACCCCTCGGGGATGCCTTCACGTTGGTACACTCTTTTGGCGCTTCCATTCCCCGACCAGCACCTCGGGCGCCGTGATCTCACTGCTCGTCGGACTGCTGATCACCCTTACTCTTTCAACCTGTCAGCGGCTCATCGCGCTGGCTATTTTTCTAATCCTTCTTTGTAAGAAGGCCCACTAGAAATTTTATTTTTCATTAATTGAATTCATTTTAACAGAATCGCTGCCAATAAATTTGAAAATCAAAAAAAAATAATAATTTTAATTAAAAGTGAATTTTATAAAAAAAAAAAAAAAATAACAATACAAGTACCTAGATAATTATGCCATTACTATGACCCACTACCTAATCGCCCAACTACCGCCTTCTTCTACACACCATCACCAACTCAATATCAACGTCTCTTCTCGACACCATCAATTCAGTGTATACTGACGTGTTTTAGTCAAGGTAATTCATTAATTCCTGATGAAGAACACCACACACACACACATACATACGATATTATGGTGGTCATACATTGATTAAAAAAAATTTACTTTATTTAAGAGAAAAATTTTTCAGCTTAATAAAATATTATTTTTAAACTTGTCTTAATTTAAGTGAAAAAATTATTGAATTAGAAAATTGTTCTTGATTTGATTTAAAAATTTTTCGACTTGATTCAACATGATCAAATTGCACTGTACTTTTTTAACTATTGATATTTTTTAAGATACAAGCTCATCCCGATGTTACACTCATCAAGAGCTTTCATTTGAGTACCCACATGCATTTTATATATATTTTTCATATATACATATATATAATATATATATATATATATATAAATATATAAAATATATGAAAAATTGATGTGGGTATTCAAATGAAAGGTCTTGATGAGTGTAATGTCGGGATGAGCTTATATCTTTAAAAATATCAATAGTTCACAAGATACAAGGTCATTTCTTAATAATATAGATCAAGTTAGCCGACATGTAAAAATTTTTAGATTTTTTTTATTGAAAAAATGACTAAAAAAAACAAATTTTACTTTTAAAAAACTATAAGTGCAATTTTAAAAAATATTTTTCAGTTCTAATTTAATAAATAAAAAAAATTTTTAAATATTTAAAAAAAATTTGCAATTATAATTTTTTAAATTTAAATTTTATTTAAAAAAAAATTTAATTGTTATGAAAAAAAAAATAATATTTTTAATTCAATAATTTTTCTCTTAAATAAAGTAAATTTTTTTTATCAATGTAAAAAAAATCTGGCTTATGATATTAAAAAAATTTTTGACCACCATTAATATCTATCAGTCAGGTGAAATGGAAACTGTCAAAAAAAAAAAAAACTGCACATTATAATTAATAATTATAAATTATTAATGAATTAAATAAGCACAAAAAAAATTCTTGGTAAAAAAAAATAGAGATGGAAGTTGATGGCCTTATCCCATTAAAAACTCACGCATAAATATTTATAATCGCACAATTTTTTCCACAATTGTTTAGCAGTAGGCTTGTATTAAATTTTTCTCAGCATATATCGCACGCCGCACGCATACTGGAACTATCTGGAGGCATTAAAAAAAAAAAAAAAACTACTTTATTTACTATTAAATTTAAAAGTATTATGTCTTATAAATATAATAATAAGACATAATAATAAAATCTGATATGTATCTAGAGTTAGCAATTGTTAATTATTAATGGGTTTATTATTTTTATTATTATTCTAGGTCTCGAGGAGGACGCAGCAAGCATTACAGACACCGCGCGTCACCAGATTGCAACACAGTAGCTAGCTTTGACAGTAGCTCATCAGAGAGTCGCGGAGGACTCAACAGATACTACCGGCAGGCGTGGGAAAACTTGCACGAGACAGCTGGACAGAAAGCAAACCCTCCACTGAGACGCAAAGACACTTTGGATGATCCTAATTACCGCGATAATTACCGCGGTAATGACAACAGCAACTCTACCACAGACGACACTGCTAACAAGCATTCTGATAAAAAAAGACATCACCATCATCATCATCATCATCACGGATCGACGACGAATTCCGAGTGGCGACAGCCTCAGTCTCACCACCGATATTAATTTTATTAATTTTATTAATTCATCACATTATGTGTGATAAAAATACTTAATAGTTATAATATCAATTAATTAATTAATTAATATTTTTAGCAACATTAATTGATAATAATAGTTATTACTGATAAAAATAATTAACGTTACTGTAAATAATTTTGAGTTCGTGTTACGGCTCAGGAATATTTTATCCTGATGGAAAACATGCCAAAAAATAATAATCTATTTATGTAATTCAAATACTAATAAGTTTTATCCAAGTTAAATTTATTATCTACTTTAAAAAAAAAAAAAAAAAAAATTTGGTCAATATTTACTTTTTTTTTTTTTTTTTTGAACGAAATTTTTATTTGATTTACTTGATAAATTTTTTTTTGAAAAATACATAAAAAATTAACAATTGCTGACCCCACTTGTAAATAATGACCAAACTTTTATTTAATATCTCTATCATTTTATTTTTATAAAATTAAATTGGATATTTTTTTACGGCCATAATGGACACCTTGGCCTCACCTTTATCGGGATTTTAAGGAAAGGCTAATGCTGTCCATTTGGTCAAAAATTAAAATTTTTTTTTCATGACTGACAATTTTTTATAAATTTATATATATTTGTATTGTTTCGTTTCCTGTATAATTTTTAAAATTATTTTAACATATAAATTTTAGTTTTAAACCTGGATGTATTTTATGTCAGAGTTAATATATTTAATAATTATTACAACAAATTAATTTTTTATTCACTACTTTACCAAAATTTATCAAAACCTTTAATATAAAAAAAATAAAAACTTTTAATAATAGAAGAAAATAATTGCAGTCTTCTAATTATCACTGAAAATCTTGATATTAACTCTTTATATTTTAATTTTATTTTAAAACTCACCAACAATTAATTAATTTTTAATTATTTTACTTTAACCAATCACGAATAATAGCTCCAACTTTTTGTCTAGCTTTAACCAAATCCGGAAGATCCGACGGTAAAGCTGGATACATATTAGCACAATGGGCAGTACCTAGAAAGTTTAGATAATCAGCAACTATTTATGTAATTGTTGTATAATTATTGTCATACAATAAAATAATAAAAATAGCATACCATTAATGTAAATCGCAGGAGTCAATGGGTTAGAAGACTTAGTAATTCCCAGCGCATGCCAGGGATCAATAGACCCATGAACATAAACGACGTTGGACACTTCAATATGCAGTCCTCCGTAGAGAAGATTACTGCGTTCAACAGAAGACTCCAACAAGTGAATATTGTACCTAGGCCCAAAGACATCAGTGCACTGCTGGACAAAAAAGTCAACCGGGAACATCTCGCTGAACAACTCAGGCCTGGCCGTAGAAGTCTGGAAGAATCCAAACTCAGTACAAGTTTGGTAGAACCACTGCCGACCTCCCTCAGAAGCTTCTGCCTTCCAAGAGACATTTCTGAGCTCGTCGATCATCTTCATGTATCTGTAGTCCAGGCAAGTCTCATTATTAGCCTTCAAGAGTAAATTATTAACAGCTCCTAGCCGCTCGATGGGGATTCCTTGTTTTTCATCAACCAACACGTCGCAAATCGTGTCTATAGTAATATTTGCAGTCTTGGAGCTGTCCCGGTTGTCCTTATTGTACTGAACTACCTCCGCGAAGTTACTTGCAATCGTCTCGTAGAGGTTCGAAATGTCATTTTTCTTCGTAGCAGCTGGGTCCAGGGGGTCGCAGAGCTTGAAGAGCTTTGATAAATCTTGCTGGCCGATGCGGTGACGCAGCATCGCATGGAACTGCTTGTTCGCAGCGGCTATTGAATCCACACACGCTTGAGAGTGAGTTTTCAGCGCGTCTTCCACCACTGTGTAGTACTCCTGGAAGTCTATCTTTGCTAACAACGGTCCGCTTGATGAAACTGCTCCATGGACCAGGTGAGGGTACTTCATTCGCATCCAAGCTGCTAATGAGCCAGGGTATGACCCTCCGAAGACTATGAATTTTGTACCGGATGATATCTGGTGCAAGTGGGTCATTCCTTCTATGAAATACGCCAAGTCTGCTAATGCTTGCTCTGATGTCAAGTAGATTAAGTTCTTGATGCTCAAATCCCTGGATTAATTATAATTGATTTATTATTAATTTTTTTAATTAATTTGTTGAAGAATTTTTAATTAAAATTTATTTAAAAGATATTTTATGAATTTTTTTAATAAATAAATTATGGCAAAAAAAAAAAAAATAATAATTATTATTATTATTATTATTATTATTATTATTATTATTAAATTAGGAAAAAAATTAAGATGTAGAAATTATAAAAAATTAAAAATAAAATTTTTTTTTAATAATTTTTCAGAATTTAATAATTATATTCTATAGTAAATTATTTTATAATTAAATTAAAAGTAATTTGAAGATTTCAATGATTTTTTTTACAAATAAATTATGAGAAAAAAATTCCAGATGTAGAAATTAAAAAAAAAAAAAAAAAAAAAAAAAAATGGTTCATAGTAATTTTTTTTCTAAGTAATTTATTTATTAAATAAAATGTAATAATAATTAAGTATCTGCTAATTTTTGTGTGACTACTAACTTTGATGTGATAATTTAAAAATACATACTGAGTTGGATGACTTTTGCCGTAAAATCGGTGCTCTAATTGAAAGCACAAAGCCCGAAATTGCTTAGCATACTCAATCCATTGTCCTTCGGCCATCCATTTAGCGCTGGCTTCTCCTTCACCGCCAATCATGATGAAAACCGGTCCACCAGGTTTGTAAAATTGTTTGTTCATAAAGTATCTCTATAAATAAATAAATAAATTTATTTATTTCTTAATAATAAACAAAAAAAATTATAACATACCTGGTGCCATGTCTGAGTATTGGTGGGATCAAAGTGATCAAGCTCCTGCTGGAACCACAAGTCATCGGCTAAATTGTGGTCCCTCGACAAATTCGGAGTACCTAGACCATCCTTGCTTCTGCCACGAAAGAATCGCCGCCAAGCTGATGATCCATCAGTGAAAATCAGCAAGCAGAGAACTAGCAGGTACTTCATCTCAACTTTCTGCGCTTTCTGCGTTGTAATAAAGGTTAGTGATACTTACAGACTTAGCACGGGGTTATCTGTTTGTTTTCGATATCAATATTTATTTATAAAGTTATCTAAAAGGGCAATAGCTTCTTATTAATATCAATAAAAATTGTTTTTACAAATATAAAAGAAGAATGTCGGTTAAGATGTGATTGTTAATGCCTACTGTTAACCTGCAAGCGTGCAAGTTGAACTATGAGACAAAAATCCACCAAGAATAAATCGAATAAAATTGTTATAGGTTAGCATCATATATCTAAGGAATAACAACAACAAAAATAGGAAACGGAATTGAAACGACATGACTGAAATTGTTGATCAGACGGACAACAATGTCGGAGAATACGTTTTCACGTGGATTACTTACAAAGATGATATTCCAAGGTTTATGTACCAATTATTCAATAATGAATCACTTGTTGACGTGACGCTCTGTGTTGCTGGTGAACGTATTCAAGCTCACCGTCTCATCCTCGGTGCTTGCAGCGATTTATTTAGAGTAAATAAATATTCTTCATCACGGCAAGTACACGCAAAATTACAAATTAATTTTTATTGCTTGCAGGATGTGTTAAAAGAAGCTCCTGAAGACCACCCGACTCTTATAATTAATGACGTTTCAGCCGAAACTATGAAAGCAATAATTGAATTTTGTTATACCGGGAATGTCAAAGTTCCTCCCGCAGGGACTAGAAGTTTATTTGAAGCTGCTAGGTTTTTACAAATATCAGCACTGATGGAGGTAATTGTTTTTTTTTTTTTTTTTTTTTTTTTTTTTTCATTTTTATGACATTTAATTTATCTGTCATTTCGCAATTTTTTAAATTTTCTTTAACAAATAAATTATAGCAAAAAAATGGACTTGTAGAAATTTTAATAAATTTAAAATGCATTAATTTTTCATTTTCTTTGACAAAAAAATTTGTTTTAAAAAATTATTTTAAAAAAATTGCATTTTTAATTTTATTAAATTTCTACAAGTTCATTTTTTTAATAATTTTTTTATTAAGTAATTTATTTATTAAGAAAATTACAAAAATTGTCAAGTGACAGCTAAATTTAATGTCATTGATTTTTTTTTTTCCAATTATTAAATTAGAACTAAAAAATAGCACTTATAGTTTTTCAAATTTTTATTTAGTAATAATTTTTCCAATTAAAAAAATTCTAAAAATTTTTAAATGTCGGCTAACTTAATTTTCATGACACTGAAATTAGCTGTCAATTTTTTTAATTCTTATAACAATTCAATTTCAATTTAAAAAATGCTTCTAAAAATTTCCACAAATAATTTTTTTTAATTTTTACAAATGAAATTTTTTTTTATAATAATTCAATTGCAACCTTAATTATTTAAAATCAAGCAATTAATTTTTTTAATCAGTTTCAGACAGCAGACCCTGAATTTAAAAATGAAGATGAGTATCAATTAATAGATTCTTTGGATGTGTCTAATGAAGTTGTAGAAAATAATTGGGAAATAGAAAATGAAAATTTTGAGGCTGAAGGTGTAACATATACTGAGGAAGTAGAACAAATAAGTACTGTTAAGGAAGAAGAAGTTAAACCAGAGAAAAAAAAAAGTAACAAGACGAAACGCAAACGAGAGAACGCCAAAAGAGATTACAACCCTGCGAACATGGAAGCTGCATTGAATGACTTGAGCCAGGGGTTGTCTTTAGTTGAGGCTTCTACTAAAAATAATGTAGCCAGGTCGACACTCTACATGAGGTGCAAAGCTCTAGGAATGCAACTGAACACCTCCAGACACGATTATCCTGCTGAGCGACTCAAAGCGGCTATCAATGCTGTCATGAGTAAGTTATTTAGATTATTTATAATATTTATTGCTCAGTTATTTATTTTTAATTTTGTTTAATAATTATTTAAGATGGAGCCAGTTTTCAAAGTGCATCTGATAGATACAAAATACCTAAAACTGTCTTGTGGAGGCGGATTCAAAAAGAAAATTATCGCTCGATGAGGCCTGATTGCAAACGGGCTTATGATGCTCGCAAAAGAGAAGCTGCTGTTAAAGCTTTGGCTAGAGGGGAAAATCTTACCAAAGTTTCTTTGGAGTTTCAGGTAATTGATTTAAAAAAAAAAAAAATATTACAAAAATTAATTTAGCAGGTATTTATTAATTTTTATAACAAATAAATTATGGCAAAAAAAAAATTGACAAGTAGAAATTTTAATAAATTAAAAATGTAATTTTTTAAAATAATTTTTTCAAGTTTTTTACAAATGAAAAAATTTTTTTAATATAAAAATTTTTAGATGTCGGCTAACTTAATTTTTTCAGATTCCAAAAACAACATTGTTTCGTGATAAGACAAAATTAGTGGACCAAGGAAAATTACCGGAATCATTTTGGAAAAAACGTAAAACCGAAGACGAGCATATAAAAAAAATGCGCCTTGAAGAAGCGGTCACCGCTTGCTTGCAAGGAAAAATGTCTCAGGCAGCTGCTTCAGTGGCTTATCATATTCCAAAAACCACAATTTGGCGGCGGCTTCAGCAGGAACAGAGAAAAATGGATAAAAACTTTGCCACTAAAAGAAGAGTACGTTCTATTCAACAGGCAGATGTTAAAGTTGAGAGTCTAAAAGATTCTGAACTTACGATGTGTAATGTAAGAATTAATTTTTGACCAGTTTTTTATTAAAAATTATTCAATTAATTTTTTATTAAAAATTTTTCAATTAATTAATTATTAAAAATTATTTAAATATTCATCAGGACTCTTCGGATATTCCAATGACGTACATCAATGAAAATAACGTCGAAGAGTCTATTATTATTCTAACTAAAGAAGAAGTTGAAGGCCTTAATCTCGATGATAGTCAACAAATTATTGTCAGCACGGTATAAACCTTCATAGTATTTTTTTTTTTTTTTACTATAAATATTATTTCAAAAATTTTTAAGCTAATCCTTGAATTTTCATTTCAGGACAATGATGGGGAGTACATTCCTTGTTCGATAAACATCGAAGATACTTCTAACTATTCGGCTATTGAAAGTTAATACTAATAATAAAAGAAGAACCCGGTGTTTTTTATTTATACAAAAGACTGTTAATATTTGATAGTATATAATACAAATAAAATATTTATTAGTAAAAAAATTCATCAATTTTTCTGGTTTGGAGAATTTATTTTTTTTTTTTATTTTTATTTTGAAGTACAAACTTTGGGCTTAAATAGCAAAAATTTTAATCACACTCATGGCAGTTATAAATATTATGCATATGCATTTTATTTTTAGGCGTAAAATTAAATATATATTGATTAAATCAATAATTAATTCGCGAGGCAATTTTTATTTTTATTCAATTAATTGGCTATCAAAGCCATCATTGTAAAATGAACTTCTCCGGGATCACGAGCCATGTATTCTTTGCAAATTTTAGCAGCGTTATCCAGGACAGTTTCTTTGGTTGTTGGACCATGATTTATTGGCAATGATTTGCATCCATCTGGTCAAATTTAATTTTTAAAATTTATAGTAAATATTAATAAAAAATATTTATTATTAATATTTAAAATAATCCTTCAAATTTATTTTAAATTAAAATTTTATGAAATAAATATGTAATCAATAATTACCAAGCTCGTAAAGTGTTCCATCTTTTTCAACAAACGCTACAAAGTGATGAACAACTGGCTCGTCTTCTGGAGGTGCTTGAGTTTGTCCTTCCTGAGCTAATTGTTTATGAGCTTCAATTATTCCATTGGTTTCTTTCATCAACAATTCACCGCGCTCAGCGAACGATAAATCTTTGGCTTCTTCGTAAAAATTCTTCAGGGCTCCGTCGTTTAAATCAATTCTAGAAAATTAAAAATTTCAATTAGATAATTCTAGAAATTAAATTGTCTAGAAGACAAAAAATTTTTTTTAGCTCTTCAATTAACATTTAAAAAAATGTCTATTATTTTTGCACGCTTAAAAAAAATATTTGAACGATTTTATCTTATGACTCTCCTGAAGACAAAATTTTTTTTTATTAATTTTATATAATAATATTGATGAGTAATTGATATATTAGAATTAGCAGACACTTGACAATTTTTTTAAATAATAAATAAATAAACTTACTGTTCAAGATTGTTGAGAATAGAGTGAATTAAAGCGACAGTTCCACAAGCGTTTGTCACACACTGTTTCATGTGAAAAACATTTTTTGGTGGCTCTTTTCCTTCTGCTTTTATCTTAGATTCCAATTCTGCGCCGTAAGCTTTTGCCTGGTTAAAAAATTAAATTGTCAAAAATTTATCAGTAAAGTTTTAATAACACTAAATTTAACTGTCACATTACAATTGTTTTAATATTTTTTACAAATAAATTATAGCAAAAAAAAAATTATTAAAAAAATGGACTTGTAGAAATTTTAATAAATTAAAAATGCAATTTTTTTAAAATAATTTTTTAGAACAAATTTATTTGTTAAAAAAAATTAAAAAATTGTCAAGTGACAAAAATAAAAAAAATTACTTACTTTTTCAGATTCTGGGTAGAGTAAAATTAAAGCTAAAACCGGCTTAGGTACCATCGCCAATAATGGCTCGTCCAACCCGTAGACGTCACTGAGTTTCCATTTTGCCGGTACGCCAATTTTATGAATAAACTATAAAAATGATTTTAATTAATTGATTAATAAAAACTTACTATTTAATTTGTAATTAAAAGAAAATTCCGTACCTTGGTCATAACCTAAAACCAAAAAAAAATTTATTTATTAGTATTTTGATGATTTATTAGTATTTTATAAAAAAGCCGGCTACTTACCTCAGGGTTAGATTCAAGCGGTATCAGAGCCATTTTTGTTTAATTATTTAAACTGAAATAAATTCAATGAGATAGTTATTAATTTTTTTAAAAGTTAAGACTGGATGACGATTGTTATTTGAAAAATATACTGCGTTTATATATAAGAAAAGTTGAATCACGAAACAGCAGATGTCAAGTCCGCACCCCCAATATGGCAGTCACTTGTTTCAGCGCCTGTAATTTGTCAGAGCAGTGATGCGCAGAAAAAAAAACTGAAAGTAATACACACCAGTTTATTTAATGGTATTAAAGTAAGCTGACATTATTATAATTTTTTTATTCTTTTTAATAAATAAATTTGCTCCAAAAAATTACATTTTTCACTTTTTAAAATTTTTAAGTGTCAATTTTTTGTTTTCATTTTTTTTGTCATCATTTATTTGTTAAAAAGATATTTAATAATTTTTTTTAACAAATAAATTATGGCAAAAAAAAATCAGGAAAAAAAAATTGACATTTAGAAATTAAAAAAAATTAAAAATCATTTTTTGGAGCTAATTTTTTTGTTAAATAATATTTAAAAATTCTCTAGTGACTGTTAACTTTAATATCATAACAAAAAAATATTTTTAAAAAATTGCACTTATAGTTTTTTACAAATTAAATTTTTGATAGCTTCTAAAGCTGAAATTTTTTAAATAAAAAAGGAATTAGAAAATAAAAAAAAAATTTTTTTAGCTTGCTATATATTTTTATTTAAATTAATATACTTAATAATATCACAAATTTCTTAAAATTACAATTCTTAAACAACTAGATATATTCATAAGATATAATTAAATAAAAATATTTTTATCGCAAGCACTGCTACGCATTATTCAATGATTTAATTAAAAAAATTAATATTCTTGGAAGAAACTACATATTTAGATAAATTTGACATTATACATATATTAGATAAATTGGCAGTAACAGGTCTTTACTCCAGATAGTCGCAAAGTTGAGTAATCTGGAGTAAAGATGTATTACTGCCGATAAATTTGCCATATAATTTAAATTAACAAAAAAATTTTTTTACAATAATTCACAAATAAATAAAATCACTCGAATTAAAACAAAAAAAAAAAAAAAAAAATACATTTTTTTTTTGTTTTTTAAATTAAATAATTCTTAAAAATTTCTTTTACGAAGTCATGTTACAATTCTTGTACATAAAATAAATAAAAATCAGTCAACTTAAAAAAAAAAAAAAAAAAAAAAAAAAAAAAATTATTTGTACATAATTTAATACTATATTATCCACAGCATTATTGACTTAACACAAATACACAAATTTACATTTTAGATAACATTGTTAACTCTTCATGATTAAAGTAACCATAAATATTTCTTTTGATCAACTCAGGCAGTTCTCGCTGGAACATTTCATTTAGTTTATTATTAACAATAGCAAGAGATTTTTTTTCATTAAATGCCCTGCTCAATTTATAAAAAATCATGCCACCGTAATTCGGAAACTTAAGCCGTAAATTATCTTCACTGATGGCGTCCTCGTAAATAATATTCAAAAGAAGTAAAGCCAGCTGATGTTGACTGAATTGTAAAACGTGAAAAAAGCTGAACCTGGTGTTCTTAAAAATGATAGTCTTCATAACTTCAAGCTCACTGAGACACCTTCTTTGAAGACCATCATAGTCAAATTGAACATCATTATAAATAGGAGAAGACGCCGGAAAATAATTTAAATCTACTTGATAGAATTGCTGCATGACATCCGGAGAAATGTACATGCCAGCGGTTTTAATTTTAACAATATGTTGCTTTAACGCGACCAAAGTACGTCCGGAGTAATCATAGCAAAAGTCAAAGGCGGTATTCTTTCTCTTGTCTTTGAGATTGATGTTAGCTCCCGCGTCCAGTAAAATATTTATCACTTCAACGCTCTTGTTTTGACAAGCAATATGAAGAGCTGACTCTCCGTAAGAATTAACTGCGTTAACGTCAAGGCTATTGATAGCGCAGAAGGAAATGATTTCAAGGTTGTTGGTGTTGAGGGAGTAATGTAAGATTGTCCTGTCGATTTTAGCTTTGTTGTTAGTCAACAATCTTACAATTTTTAAATTTTCCTTCAAAATGGCCATCTGCAAGGGCGTGTAAAGCTTCAATTCTTTTTCATAAATATGTTTACCAAGAATATTAACATCCGCATTCCATTTAATCAAATATTTAACCATTATATAATTATTCTTGCTGATAGCTGTGTGCAACGGCTTGCACTCATTCAAGCCGCCGTTAATATCAGCTCCAGCTCTTAATAATAATTTAACTATTTTGAAAATACCTTTCTCGACGGCAATATTCAGAGCAGAACCATAGCAAGATACGATGTTAGGATCGGCTTTGTTCTGAATCAGCAATTTGGCCATCTTCTCGTTTCCTTTTTCCACCGCGATTATCAATGGTGGACAGGGACACTGGATCTTGGGACTAGGAACTAAAAATTTAGGAGGATGACCACATGAATCACCTAATTTTTCTACCGCGTTGGGATTTGCACCGGCGTCTATCAATTGTTGGACCACTGTGTACTTGGAGCTGCGGACCGCTGTGTGGAGCAGAGGCTCCGGTAATTTTGGAGCTAAGTTCAAGTCCATACCTGTCTGAAGAAATCGGCTGATTGAATTGATCCAAGGACATTCTATTACTTTTTGTAACACCAATAGGCTAACTCGTTTTTTTATATTTTTCTTCTTGAAGAAATACTTTTTATCCTTTTTTTTGCTGTAATGTCCGAATTTTGAATTCTTACCTTCTTTGAACTTTTTTACCATCATGGTGATCAATTTTCGGGCTTGTTGATTCACAAGATCTGAAACAATTTTTCATTAATTAGATATTTATTGTAATAAAAATAACTATAGCAACCTTGCAGTCACTTATGAACTATAAATAAATAAAATTTTACTTTATTGAATAATTACTTTTTTTAAATTGCACTGTACTTTCTTAAATATTGACTTTTTTAAAGATATAAGCTCATCACGATGTTATACTCATCAAGAGCTTTCATTTGAGTACCCACATGCATTTTTGATATATTTTTCATATATACATATATCTAAATATATAAAATATATGAAAAATTGATATGGGTACTCAAATGAAAAGTCTTGATGAGTATAACATCAGGATGAGCTTATTTCTTTAAAAATGTCAATAGTTCACAAAATACAAAGTCATTTCTTAATTACAGAGATTTTATTGTCTTAGTAATTACCCCATGATATTTTATAATTTATTAACCCATGACTCATGATTTATATTTAAAATCTTCTTAATGATTAAGTAAATAAATGTATTTAATCTTGAGGTTTTTACACTTAAAAAAAAAAAAAAAAAAAAAAAAAAATGATTTTATGAATGAAAATAAATTTTTTCTTAAAATTAACTTACAGAATTATAAATACAAGAAGAAAATAATTTTTTGAAGATGATTTTTTATATAATTATTTAGAAAAAAAATTAATTTTTAAATGTAAATTTATAAATTATATTTTTGTTGAAATTAAATTAAATTTAAATTATAAAAAATTTTTTTTGTTTAATTTAAAATTTAAAAAAAAAAAAAAACTGAACAGATAAAATAAAATAATCTAATTATTTCTATCAAAATTGGAGAAGCTAATATGAAGAATAATTTACTCCAACAAAAATATCTTCAAAACTATCTCAAATTAATCTAAAATCACAAAAATAATTTTTTCACAAAAACAACACACACCATTAAAACTATAAATCAAATAAAATAAATTTCTTCAGTAAAAAGTCAAAAAAAAAAAAATTTGTTGATAGTTACCTGACGTGAGCGGAACGTTTCCACGTGCTTTAGTTCGACCAATAAATTAACCTCTCTCCAAAGTCCAACAGAAAGGTCGTCCCACAGCCACTCTATGGCACAGATAAAGCACAACTAAAATTTTATTTCAACTCACTGCTGCAGAACAAACCGAAATGATTCCGAAGCTACTCGAAAAAGTTTGATAAAATATTACCAGAAACTATATTAATGGCCAAAAGTCTCCAAATCGAAAGTTCGCTTCAGAAATAACCAAAGCAGAAGCTAAAATATTATTGTAATGCAAACGTAAGGTCTTGAGATATATATATTTCTCTTATATATATATCTGAGATATATATATATATATAATTTTATATATATATATATATATATATATATATATATATATATATATATATATATATATATATATATATATATATATATATATATATATATATATATATAATTGACGCATGCGCGCTAGTTTCTTACTCCATAATTTAATTTTTATTACATAATTTATCTAAAAAAAATTAATAATTATTTCTAATAAAAAAAATTTTTATGAAATTAGAAATTACATTTTTTGTGAAGAATTTTTTTTTTTTTTTTTTTTTTCAAAACAAAACAATTTAATTTAAATTGTGTTTAATATAAAAATTGTTTTAAATCTTAAGTTTGTAAATATCTACAAATTTTTTTAATAATTAAATTCTGAATTTTTTCCCTTAAAATAATGACACTGTTGACGGACATTATAAATTTTTTTAGAATTTTATAGCAATTAAATTATTATAAAAAAAAATTTCACATGTTAAAATTAATGAAAATTACAATTGAAAATTTTTAGAATTATTTTTTTATTGTAATTTATTTGTTAAAAAAATTTTTTTAAATTGACAGCTGACCGTCAATTTTAGTATTATTTAAAATAATATAAATTAAATTATAAGCTTTTTTTTAATAAAAGCTTTTTTTAATCTTTTGAAAACAATTTCTTCATAAATCATCAGCTTAGTCCTTATAAATTATTAACTAATAAAGAAAAGCTCTTATTTATCAAAATTACTTTGCAACTTAATTTTTATCACATAAATTATCTAAAAAAAAAAATTAATAAAAAATTTTTCTATGAAAAATTAAATTAAAAATGACATTTTTTGTGAAGAAATAATTTAAAAAAAAAAAAAAAAAATATTTAAACTATTTACAATTTGAACAACGTTTCAAATCTTGAGTGGTTAAATACCCGCAAACTTTTTTAATAATTAAATCTGGAATTTTTTCCCTCAAAATAACATAAATAAAATCATAAGATTTTTCCAAATAAACTTTCCTCCTAAAAGTTTTTTTAATTCTATTAAAAATAATTCCTCCGTAAATCTTGAAATTATTCTTCAGATATTTTTCATAAATACAATTAACATTGCGGATATTAACTAAAATAAAGCTCATGTCGTGAGCATTTTTCATGAGAAAATCATAAAGAGTATGAGACGTATTATAAAAATGAATATCTTTCATTTTTTTAATTTCTTCTTGGCAATTAGCTAAATAAACTTGATAATAAATTTTTTCTTCCACAGCTTTTAAATTTTTCTTGGACACATACAAATTAGCGCCGAGTAGCTTCAAAATATGTTGTTCAAATAAGACTCTGAGGCCATATTTATCATCGCAGTCAACATTATCAATCGGAAGCTTGCCAAAGCTGTCTTGGTAATTAATATCAGCGCCAGCTTCAAGTAATTTTTCAATAATTTCTTTATTCTGTGAAAATGTAACCGCATAATGCAAAAGAGATTCGTGTTTAATTTTAGTCCTGGCATTGACATCAATCTCTTCATTACTTAAAAACAATTTTAATTCTTCTTCATATTGAAACTCAATTGCATAATGAATTACCGTGAGACTGTCGTCAGCATATGCGCTATTATCAATAATTAAATTCATATTCGCGCCATTTTCGAGCAGAAGTTTAACAATGTCGATGTCGTCCATCATAACAGCGAGCTGGAGCGCTGAAAAATTGCCTTTTAATAAATTATATTTTTTTACAGGACTTACATGGTTAACATTAGCCCCACGGCAAATTAAAAAATCAACGAGCTGGCTATTTTTTCGAATGATAGCCCAGTGCAAGGGCGTGATGCAGCACCCGACGGGATTTAAATCAGCTCCAGCATCTACAAGTAATTCCACAATTTCAAAATTATTTTTTTCAATGGCCCAGCACAAAACAGAGTAGCCATCCTTGCAATCATGAACATCAGCTCCATTGTCCAGCAACAATTTAATAATATCCGTTTGTTCTCTCTTCACAGCAGTCTCCAGAGCAGTTCTGTTCCTGGAGATTCCATTTACATCTGCGCCGTGTTGGATCAGGTGCTTTGCCATGCTGAAATTGTTCGTGACAATTGCCATGTGCAAAGGCTTGCCCAGTTTATTTTCTGGGTTCAAATCCGCTCCGGCGTGTAACAATAAATCTACCAGCTCAAAACTTTCTTTCCTGACCGCTCTGGTCAGCACTGGAGTCACATGCTGGACATTCACGCTTGCGTTATGCTGGAGGAGCAATTTTACCAGGTCTTTGTTTCTCTTCTCGACTGCCACGTGCAAAGGCGTGCAATTTTGAAACGCACCCTGGGTACAGCGCATTAAATTCACATCAGCGCCTAAATTTATCAGCTTCTCGGCTAATACCAAGTTGTTGGAGTTTATCGCGGAGTGCAGAGCTAGCTCTCCGGATTCTGTGGCAAAGTTTACGCTCACTCCTTCGGAGATTAATTTGTCTACTAGTTTTAGAGACTGCTCCGCTGAGTTTGGGTCAGTTTGTACATCTCTTGTTGGGGGAAATCGCATCAATTTTTTTTTCTTTCTATTTATCAGTCTCCAATTTCGATTCATATGCGCTGCCATTGCTATCTTCTTTTCTGAAGACATTTTTGAGGAATTGCAAAATCTGGAAATAAAATTATGACATTTAATTTAGCAAAAAAAATTTTCTTAAACGTGATACAAACCAAGACTATTTTAAGATAAAAAAAAAAAAAAAATATAAATCGCTCAAAATTCAACTTCAGTTTATAAATAGTAAGAAAAACTTTCATAGAAAAAAAAAATAATTTTTTTTTACCTTCTTATTATTAAATTAAAATTTTTATCAACTATTTTTTAAAAACAAATATTAAAAAAAAGAAAAAAAAAAAACAAATTTAATTAAATACACACACTGACTAAATTTAAATAGGTTAAGAATATTTTTCTAACTAGATACTTTTAAACACGTCAGAAATTGGAAATTTGTTTTTACTAATTGAAGATAAAACAGATTTTTGTCGCTCAGTAATTTTTAAAAAATAAATTCATAAAATTAACTTTTATGGTTAAAATAAAGTATACTATTTTAAAAACTAAATTAAATTAGCCGATATTTAAAAATTTTTATAAATTTTTTTTACCAAAAAAATTAAAAAAAAATTTTTAATTTTAAAAAACTTAAAAAACAATTTTAATGTCAGCAAACTTTAGTATTAAACCTAATTAATATCATTAATTAAAAAAATAAAAAATCTTATTTTTTCTTTTCAAATTATTTTGTTTCTCGAAAATATATTGCCACATGTTACAATGTACTTAATAAAATAAAAAAAACTTATAATGACTGAATTATTATGTTGTCACAAAATTATTCTAAAGAAAATACTTATAATAACAGAATATTATTTATACATATAACTATTTTCACAATATTTTAAATACGACTGGCTAATTTTAATATTTTAACTTTTAATTACACGCTACCGACACTTAACATATTAACATCGTTAGCTATTGCTAAATTTATTATTAATAATAATAATTATTATTTTTATTCCAATACTGTCGTAGTCTATACACTCACTAATTGATTTTATTATTATCATTTAAATTAATCAATTCTATAAGTTTTTCGTTATCAGATCGAACTATTTTTACATATTGAACAATTTCCATAGGCGTTCGTCTTATTTTACAATATATATCATTAATAATATTTCAAAACTATTTATTATGATATATTTATATTTTTAATTAAAAAAAATATATAATAGTAATATTAATAATAATAATAATTAATAGCTAATAAAAATACTTGAGGAACAAATAATTGAATTAAATAATCTAATAATTTGTTCCTAATTACAATTACAATTAGAATTAGCATTAATTAATTAAATAAAAAAATTGAGAGTATTTATTAAAATAATCTCTTTTTAAATTCACGAGCGCTTTAAAGTAAATTGTAATAATAATAATTATTTTTTAATCGTAATTAAATAACAAGTGTCTAATTATTTCAAGTCTAATTCAACTTCAGGACTCTCGAGAGAAAACGGTTTAAGATTTTCAACAATTGGCGTCTCGTCGGGATCTATTTTTATTCGAATTTTATTTGTCTCAAGAACATGAGGAAGAGTACGTTGTAGGTCCTCTTCGTAAGAAGCCGGTGATAGCGGTGAGTAAGGTACGTAAATCCGAACGATATCCGGACTAGGATGATGGGGAGTCGCACGAGGCGTAAGAAGTCCTCCACTGTTAGAACTGCCAACGGATAAATTGCTCTGAGTGTCTAAACTATTGTCCAGGGCTTGAGATCTTGTTGCTGAGCTAAAGACCGACAGGTCTGCCGTTGAAGTAACCGATGTATCGGCTAGAGAACGTCTCGATCCGCTCGGTGATCCACCGTCATCCAGGCTCGGATCAAACGAGAATTTACTTCCTGCAAGTACATCGTCTTCATTGGCACAGGATAAATTTTTAGTATATTAATAATTTAAACACGTTATCTATAGACGTGTCGTCTGATTTTCCGAAATACCACCAAGGTCGCTGCTACTAGGTGGATCTCCGGGTATCGGGCTGCCTCGTGGGTCCTCGATGCTTGCCATATCTCTACGCTGAGCCACTGATTCCCGCAAAACTGTTTGGGCTTCACTGAATTCTTCAGCGCGTCTTCCAACCTGAATTATTTTTAATTTATTATTTTATTTATTCATTATTAATATTGTAAGTTAATTAAAGCTCTTTAATAAATTTTTTTTTATTAATGTATTAAAATTATTTAATAATAAATCATTAAATAAATGTTGGAATTTTTTAATTCAAACAAAAAATTTCTTAATTAAAAAAAAAAAAGAGCAATGTTGTAATAAAAAATTAATTTTTATTTTTTAGCTGAAAAAAGTTTTTTAAAATTTGGAAAAAAATTATTTCTTCAACTAAAAAATAAAATTTTTCAACAAATTAATTTCTTGTCACAACAATGCCGATTTATTTTTAAATAAATTTTTTCTCAGTGTATTTTGTTACACTTCCAATAAATCATTAAATAAATATCGGATTTCTTAAATTAAAACAAAAAAATTTTTTAATTAAAAAAAAGTGTGCTTTAATAATCAAAGACTTACTTTACTAGTGAAAGTAGGTTCTTTAAAAGTTCCAAGTGGAAATCGTGGTAATTCATGTGGCATTGGCGCTCCAGGATAATCTAATTTACTACGTTTCAATTCTTCCATATTACGTTCAACTGAACTGATAACAGTGTCATCGTCAAAGCGAAAGTCTTTTTCCAATTTAGCTTGTAAATAGTTACAGAACTCATCGAGACTGTCTAACGGTATTAGATACCGTTTGTGAAGCTTCATTACCGTGTACGCCATAGCTGGTAGTATGCGATCCCCGTCTAACAGGAATATATCCCAAATACGAAGACCAAGACTAACCGGTGTCTAATCAGACAACACAAAATTAATTACAATAACAATTTTATGATAACATACTTACATAAAATTATTTAAAAAAAAAAAAAAAAAAAAAAAAACTTACGCGTTCTTGAAATACAACGAAAAACCACTTCAACGCATAAAGCATCGAGTCACATCCGCATTTGTCTAATTTGCGTTTTAATTTCGGAAGAAATTTATTCATTATTTTATCATGGTGCTCGATAAATCGGTTTAATTTTGGAAATCCATCAATGTAAAATCCTGAAACGTTTTTTTGTTAATCAAAAATTTTAACTAGCGTGAAAAATAAAATAATAAGCTGTTATTAATTAAAATATATTGCCAGCGCAGCGATGGTCATTAAATGGCACTTAGTTAATTATATCACAAAAAATGATAAAGCGGTTAATTATTATTATTATTATTATTATTATTATTATTATTTAAGTAATTAAAATTTCCAAACCATGCATGCTGTACTTCTTATCTGCGAGTAAGATGGACAGTCCCCAAAAGGCATCTTCTTCATTCATGTATAACAATAATAGTCCTGCTAAAACTGACATTCCTTGACAGTATCCAACTTCCATGTTGTACATACTGTAAGCTGCTAGTACGTAAAACATTGATCTTTGTTTAATGCTATACCTCTCTCTGAAAAAAAAAAAAAATATAAATTTAGTAAATTAATAAGCAGAGTATTTACAAGGTAAAAAATTTCAAACATCAATAATATTTATGGCATTAAAATTAGGAGTCTTGACCATTTTTTAATTTTTTTTTAATAAACAAATTTGTTTAGAAAATAAAAATTTTTCTTACTTAATTTTGTTGTTGAAAAAAAAATTACTGTGAGAAAAATTTATATTTCTTCAGATAAAAAATAAAATTGTTTAAAATTTTGAACAAATTTGTTTCTTGCTAGCAACCTTACAGTCACTATCAATTTCTTATTACATCGCTAATTTTTTTCCAACGAAATTTTTTATCTCAATGTAAAGTACATTATTAAATAACACCAGAAAACTGATAAAAACCTGTAGTCAATATGATCACGATATTGCCGAGCAACATCAGCATCAATTTGTCGAATCTCAGTGGACCACTGTCTGGCAAGTTGCAGCATCTCCTCATATTTTCCAGCCTGTTCCTGTTTCAGTGTCTGAATACCAAGTAATAGTGACCAAATTTGTCCTCTGAAACGATCCGGTATCCCTTTGTAAACCCTTCTTCTCAATTTTTCTTTGGTCACCGGACTTTCCCAATGTTTTGTCATTTTCTCCCACTTTTTTACTCGCTCCATTTCGACCTGATGCATTTTAATCTCGTTGGTCTCCAATTTACGTGGCAATCTTTTATCACTGTAATTTAATACCCAAGATTATTATTTTAATTTGCATTAGTAAGTTTCTTTTTTCATACATTGAAAAAAAAAAAAAAAAAAAAAAAAAAAAAATGATATAAAATAAATTTAATTGTAGGACGTAATGGAATACTCACTGGATGAAACCATATCTATCTGTTGTATGGTAAACTTCATACCCAGGATCTTCCCACGAATCAATCTGAGCACCATTCTCTCTACCACGATCGTAACAGCTGAATATTCTGTCCCGCTCAGCAGCGGATCGTTTTAATAGCTCTTCCTCATTCATCCCACAGTAATATTCACCAACGGTATTAGCACAAACATACCGGATTATTTACATATATATTACTATTAATAAATAAATACAAGTACCTAAACAACTATTTATTTAAATATTAAATAAATATTCATCAAATAAACTCGATGAGATTTTTATTGTCTTGCAGCTGGACTATTAATCACGACACCTGTTAACAAACAAACCATTATTTATAATATTATAAATAAATAAATAAATAAATAAATTCATAAATTTATCATTAAATTATCCTCAGCAAAGGTTGAAAGGTTATGATTGTTAAAAAATAAATTAAATCACGTACTTATGTCACACTAGCATCCTTCTTTCATATTTATTTTTATATATGTTTATTATTTATTTATCAATCAATTTTATTGTTGGTTTATCTTTATGCCTTGGAGGATTGTGATAAAAATATTTTTTCCGCTTGTACTTATATCAGTTGTAGCAACAAAACTTAAATATTATTGAGGCCTTGGTCTTGCTCTTGCCAACTAAAACTGTTTTATAACTTTCTTCACTTAATATTTATGCTACTGTGTGTTGTAGGTACTGAGTACGAGTACTGTAAACTGAACTGTAGATTGTACATGGCTTTTTTTATTTATTATCAAGAATCAACTGTGTCTGCTTCTGATGATGTTTAATGGATGTATATATATATGTGTTCTTTAATTCAACGGTAAGGCAGAGCGGATTTCATCAAGACACTGAAGTTAACTGACATTTAAAAATTTTTTAATAATTTTTTAATACTGAAGTTAGCCGTCAGCTGTCAATTTTTAAAATTTTAATATCAAATCAATTACAATAAAAAAAAAAAAATGATTCTAAAAATTTTCACTTGTAATTTTTATTAATTTTCACAGATGGAATTTTTTAACTAATTTTTCTTTTTATAATAATTTCATTATTGTAAAATTTCAATATAATTTTTAATGCCTGTTAACTTCAGTGTCTTTTTTTTAGCATAATTCGTCAAGAAAATTCTAAATTAATTTTCATAAAAAATTCCACGTGTAAAAAAAAATGTAAAGGTAAATTTTTGAACTAATTTATTTTTTACAAAAATTAAAAAAATTTACAGCTGTCAGCTACCTTCAGTTTTATTTATTTAATTTTAAGTTTGTCGGTAAGTTTCCTACAGAAGAGATTGTAGGTTAGTTCTACAAGAATAAAAAAAAACACAAAATGGTACAGTGAAACGTAAAAGTGTCTTCTGCGTGATAACGAAAGTAATAATGATTAATTAATTAATTAGAAAAATTCAATCAGAAATTTTTTAAAAATGATGGACCCAGATCCTTATAAAAATAACCCGACTCAAAATTATCCAGCTCAAAATTTTCCAAGGTCAGATTCTGATGAAGCGATTCAAAAGCAAATTGGCGATGCTCTGGTATATTAACTTTTAAATTCTCAATATTTAATTATTCTTAATAAAAAAAAAAAAAAATTGTAAAAATTACTTTTATTTAATAGAATTTACAATTGACAACTGAAGAAATGGCTGTTCTAAAAGAATGCCAGCACAACGCTGTTTTTCACAGAGGTCTGCCGCTTGCAGCTGTTGCTGCTGGTGGATTTCATTATATGATGAAAACCGGAATGTTGAAAAAGAATGTTTATACATTGGTAGTAAGTGGTATCACCGGATTCTTCATCGGCACAGCATCTTACAGGTCTGTTTGTATGGAGAAGTTGATTGCCTTGCCAAATAGTACTTTGAAGGAGCGAATTTTGGCTGCTCAAGGAGTCCAGCCCGTTAAGTAAGTCCAGAATTAAATAAATAAATAAATTAATTAATTAATTAAATGACAGATGAATATATAAAAAAATAATATGGTGGTTTATCTATGTATCATCAGGGTAGATTTGCAATCGGATAGTCAGTTACAACCTTGGGTGGACGTCCATCCTAATTACGAAACTCCTAATGCTCCAATGGGTTCTGCACTAGATATTGAACCTTATCAATCCCATAATGACTCTTATTCTTCCACCAACAACACTCCGGATCCTGGTAAATATAATTATAATTTAAAATTTCAGATACTTGAAAAAAAAATTTTTTTTCTTTAAAAATGAAAACTAAGTCTAGAAAATTATTTTTTAAAAATTGCATTTTAATTTTTAAATTATTTAATGAAGTTAATTGATATTGGAAATTTTTTTATAATTTTATAACAATTAAATTATTATGAAAAAAATTCCACATGTAAAAATTAAAAACAAAAAATTAGTGGAAATTTTTTAAAGCATTTTTTTTAATTGTAATAAATTCTTATAAAAATTGTAAAAAAATTTACAATTGTCAGCTAAATTCAGTGTCATTTTATTTAATAAGAAAATTTTTTAATTCATCAAATGTCTCTTAATTTCAGTACCATTATAATTAATTAAAAAAAAATAATTACTTTTAGAATCATCATACATATTAGATCCGCCATTGAGATCACCACTTAGGGATAATTACACAAGTTACGATGAAATGCGGCGCAGAAATCGTGAGGAGTATGAAAGAGCTCAGGCTCAAAGAACCAGGTTTCAATTTTGTTTATTAATCTTCACTATAATTATTATATAATTTAATATTAAATTTTGGACGTATCATCCAGGTCAGGTAGGCCTCAACCACCACCACCACCACCACCACCTCCGCCATCTTCAACGGCATTTGACCCAAGATTCGACAGGCCTTATGAGCCACCACCATTTGATCCACCAAGGCGTGATGATTTTTTGTGATTCTCTAATCTGTAATACTTTATTTTTTTCAGTAGTACTGTTTTTATATTCATTGGTACTTTGTACGTATGTATATTGCATTAAAAAGCTTATTAAGCCACGATAATTAATTATTAATTATTAATTCGTTACACACAACTATTGAGCTTAAAAAAATAGTCGGCACCGCAACAAGTAAATTTTTTTTATCAATATTTTTAATTGAATAAACTAATAATTTACCTACGTGGGTAAATAATATACAAATTTAATAAAAAAAAAATTATTTTTTTTGCTACAAATGAGCAATAGATATTTTTTACATATAACTTCTTTCATTGTATTAATTTCTTTGTTTAATTAATATTTATAATTATTTTTAATAACTTTCATTTATTAATAATCAACCTAATTGGCCAGTATTTCAATTATTTCATTAACAACTCCTGATAATAATGAATTATTATCTCCTTTGCCTTCAATTATAAGGCAGGAAGAATTTTCTGATGATTTCTGAAAGAAAAAAATTTAATTATTTGAATTTTAATTATAATAAATAAAAAAATAATCACAAAAATTAATGATACTGAAATTGAGAAATTTGACAATTTTTATTAATTTTTTAACTAATAAATTGTAGCAAAAAAAAATTATTTAAAAAATTCCATCTTTAGAAACTTAAAAAAATTATAAATAAAATTTTTTAAAAATAATTTTCTATATTTAATTTATATTATTAAGAGAATTTAAAAATTTAAGAGAAAAAAAAAAATTGTCAAATATCTACCAAAAATTTCAACATCATAAAAATTCCTTAAAAAAAAAAAAAAAACTTACTTTTTTAACTAAAAGGCACACATGATGTCCCTTTAGAGATTGCCCATAAAGCGAAGCATTGTCACCAACCTGTTCAACAAGAGTAAAATGACATCTCTGACAAATAATTTCCAAAGACCGACTAAAATCCCTCGTAAGTTTAACTTTATTCTTAGTCTTGAACATCAACTGATCCCCGCTGAGTAACTCCGTAAAAACATAACTATGCGACAGACTACCCATCAAAAAACTGCAGTGGGAAAGTCTGAGAGTAAAATCTAATTTTTCCTGAATCCACCCTCCAGAATTTTCCACCATATAAGTCAGCGCGCCTCTTAATTTCTGGGCATAAGTATCATCAGCGACAATGATCGGAAGATGAACTTCAGTGCTGGCGGAAGGAGCGAGCGGAACTCTAATTTTAATCCCCGACTCTTCTCCAAGACTCCTGACTAACTTCAAAGAAGACGCATCGGACACATCAAGGTCCAGTTCCTTGAGCAATTTACTTCCAGAGTTGCTCAGCGTGACCACAGCAATAATTCTTCCGACCTCGTGCGGCAGTTGCTTCAGCTCGTAAGTCATTTTAACTTTATCATTCCCCGCGAGTTCCAAGTACCCTTGAAACTCTCCAGGAACTTCATTATTATTGCCTCCAGAATCATTGACAATTCCAGTATCTTCACAATTGCTCGTGAGTCCCGGCAAGATTTCTTTAGACGGCGTCGAAATTCCCGCAGTTTCTTCATAGCCCGACGGCTTCTGTTTCTTGCCATCATGTTTCTTCTTGCGCCTCCTTTCTTCATCCTTCTTCTTCGCCTTGGACCTCTTGGGCTTTCCCTTGAGCTCAGCATCATCAGCATTAGAATTCTCCTTATCAATCACATCATTCCCGAGCCACAAGTCAATATTATTTAAATTCTCATTCTCACTTACTTTGCTCTTGCTCTTCTTTTTCTTCTTAGTCTTCTCGCTTTTCTTCTTATCCCTCTCCGCCGCTCCCACATGAGCCCTGTGCTCCGGAACAGGCAGCCTCTCGTCCTCCCTCAAGGGAATATCAAGATCAATATTAAGCGCGCGATGAGGATCATTAGCATCAGTCAAATTATTGTCATCATTATCGCTGAGCTCAGCTCCAGGCGGCAGTTCACCGACTCCAGTATTAACAAAGTGCGTGGGATACCCACCGTCCATGTCATCATCAGTACTCGACTGATTTTTATTTTTCTTCGACTTCTTCTTCTTACCATGCTTCTTCCTGCGCTTCTTATTGACCTCCGCGCTTAAATTAAGTAACTTAGAATTAGAAAACGAGTTTACTTTAAGCGACACGGGAATATCTAGCTCAGCGATAGGAATGTGATCGTAATCATCGTTTTTATAGTCAGAATTATGATAAGAATTGCTGTTACTGTTCCTGGGGCTGGCAGTTGTCTTCAAGTAGTGTGGATTGTTCTCTTGCTCGAGTTTCCTTGCTTCGCGCCTTCTCTGGAGCTCTTCAGCAGTCGGCTCGACGGAAACTTTCCTTGCTCCGTACTCGGATTTTTCCGACTTGACAAAAATGTCATTCATGTCTAGATCCTCTTCGTCGGAAGTCTCCGAGGGAGGATCATTGATCCAGGTGTCTAGATCCAGACCCTCGGGAATGGGAACTTTCTTCTGAGCCTTGGGAGCTACGGGGTTCAGCTCTCCTTCAAAAGTAGCCGCTAATTCGGAAATCAGCGCGGGATTTTCCTTCAAATAATCAAATAAAACTAACACAGCTGACGAACGCTCTTGGACCTCCAGATCACCGCTGCAGACAAACTCAGCCATTTTGTCTTTCAGCTCAAAAATCTGGTCGATTGTCGCTTGATCGTTCTCGGCGTAGGCCTTGTTCAAAGTGACGGCAGCTAGCTTGAGGATATTGTGGACGTAGACCGCCTGGATGTGTCCGGGAAGGCTCGAGGCCTGGGATTTGAGCATAGACTTCAAGGTAGCTATTGGGTCGTCCAGCTCGCTGCAGAACTCCCCGCAGATCCAAGCAGCCGCGTAGAGAACTTCGCACATGGTGGCTCGAGGTTGGCCGGTTAGCAAGTGCGCGTTCTCCAGCAGTAAGGCACATTGCTGGACTGCGCACTTTCTGATTGCTTGCACGCGAATTGCAACGTCCAGCAACTGAGTAGCTACCAGCTGCCCGTGTTTGGTGCCTTCCATTCGGGTCAGGTCTACGAGCACGGAGATGTACCACTCAAAGTAAGTTATGAACTGGTAATTATTCTGGGAACAAATTTGGATTATCTTCGACAGCAATTCGTCACGGTAAGTCGTACCCTCGGCTTTGTCCATGTGGATCATCAGCTTGCGGACTATCTCCATCAAATTTTTCTTCGACACCATTCCGTATAAAAGGTCCAACGCGCGCAATCTGATGCTCTCGTCTTTGTCGTCCAGGCACTGCATTATTAAATCTTTATGCGCTTGAACGCTCTTAGGGTGAGTCTTTAATATTTTTGACATCGCTAAAAGCCCGAGATACTTCAAATTTTGGTCTGAGTCTTCGATCAGGATTCGCAGCTTTTGGACACACAGCTGGATTGAGTCGGAATGGTTCGGCATTCCCGACGATATTGATATCAGCACGGCTATCACAGTGTTTATACACTCGTACAGCAGGGACATTGCTGAGGTACTGAAATTTAAGGGCTGGATTAGTATTTTTTTAATTTTTTTTTATGGAAATTTTTTTAGGATAGAAAGAAGTGAGATTTAGTCGGCTGATGGCTTACTATCATCTAGGCAACTGTAAAGCTATTAGAACTATTTAAAAAAAAAAAAAAAATTACCTGTGTATTAAATTGGTCAAAGGTTCTATGAGTTTTTTTCCAAGCCTAGGTTCTAAGGGTGTCAATGCGCCAAACTGTAAATTAATTTACAAACAATTTTTGAACACTAGCTAATAAAGGAAGGCTAAAAAATAAAATAAAATAAAATAAATTGGGATATGAATTTTTAAAAAATTTTTTATATTAGACATTTTCAAATGACAATATTTAGTTTTGTTTTATTTAATCTATGTTATTAAAAGAATAAGAAAAATTTTGTAAAATTTTTTACAATTAATTTACTTGTATTTAAAAAAAAAAAAAAAAAAAAAAATTGTTATATAAAGTCATTTAAAAATAATCCATCCTACAAAAATAATAAAATTGCCGATAAATCATAAGCGAAAAATATATTAAAAAATTAATTTAATAAATATAATAAGCTAGCTCATCTAATATCAATTAAATTAACCTTGATATCAGATCAATGAGCGGTTGGGTCAATTGCCTGCCCAATTTTGGCTCGATCAGCGTTATCGTTGAAAACTGAATCAATAATATGTATGTTAATAATAAATTATAAAATATTTTGCTTCGGTACCAAGACTTTGATAATTTTTAAAAATCATAAATAAAAATAAGATTGATTTTAAAAGGGAGTTTAAAAAATATTTACCAGTTTAATTATTTTAATGAGCATCCAGTTGTTGGTAGAAGTGGTCATGAGTTTAAAAAATATCGGCGCAAGGCTTAGATAATTTTTAGGATTTTTTCTAGCTAGCTCGCAGACGACATTTACTGCTGCGGACTGCACCCCACTGTCCGGGTCCTCGAGTTTTTCTTTTAGACGCGGGAATGCTGGACGCAGAGCCTCAGGGAAGCGCAAAAATACTTTGTACATCATGAGAACGGCTTTTTTACGCAAATAAGGCTTTGTGCTGGTTAACAAGGTCATTATGTCGTTGACCAAGTCGCGTGCCAGGTCAGGACTTATGAAACATGAGAGCCCGCTCAAGGCTAGACCTGCATCATATTGATTCTGGCTGTTCAAATCTTTACGTATCATATTTGTTGTCAGCATCAGTAACTAAAATAAATAAATAAATTAATTAATTAATTAAAAATATTTTTAATAAATAAATAAATACCTCGGTGTCCATGTGAAAACTCTGACTAGCAGCAAGATATCCAATGCGCTTATAAGTGAATTTTCCGGATGACATTACTTCAATTATATTGAAACCAGCCCAGCTAATATCATATCCCAGCATTTGAAGCTATTTAATTTAAAATAATAAATTATTAGTTTGTAAATAAAAAAATTATTTTTTTTTTTCGAGTTAATTTATAATATATACATACGTATGTTAATTTAGCAACCGCATTAGCTTTCACAGCAACATTGTCTTGTCGTAATTCTTGCTTAATCTCTTCTATACACTGAGTTATGTATTTCGCCTGAAAAATAATTAGTTTTTTTAATTAAATGCGACAAAAATAAAAATTTTTTAGAAATAATTTTTTTGGAAAAAATTTATTTGTTAAATAAAATTAAAAAACAGACAAGTAACTGTTTAATTTAATGTCATACTGTAATTTAATAGTTTTAATAATTTTTTTAATAAATAAATTACATAAAAAATTTTTATTTTAATTCCAGAAGTAAAAATTGAAAAAAAAAAAAAAAAAAAATAGTTGATATAAATTTTTTTAAATAATTTATTTATGAAATAAAATTATAAAGTCTCAGCTGATTTTTATTTTCTTAAAAACTAAAATCATGAATTTTATTTTAAGATTAAAAATAAATAAAAATTAAAAGTTAGGTTAAAAAAGAATAATTAAAAAAAATAAATAAAATTACCTCATTATTTTTGTTATTTCTGATTCCACGGACCAAGTCCGTAAGATTTTTATCAAACATCCTTTCAAAATTTCCTTTAACTTTCCTGAGAGCCATTATATCTCCAGCAATCACTGTAGTATCCTCAAGTAAAATAAGTTTGACGTTTAAAAAATAAAAACTTTATCTAGGTAGTAGCTGAGTCGAGTTTTCTGCACCACTTAGAACGTCTCACTTTTAGCATTTGAACAGCACTTGTGCTACATATTCTCTGTATATTAAATTGATAAAGAAGTACTTATCAAATTAGTGTAACTATGGAGTAAATAAGTGTATACATAAATAAAAATCTATTAGGCATGTTGAATAAGTGAATTGCGCCGAGGAGGAAAAACTTACCGATTCTAAATATTTATTTATTTGGTTATCTCTCAATTGAATTGTAAAATTCCTTCACTGGATTTTAACAACAAATTTATTTTCACCAGCTGTTTTATGGATTTATGTGGGAGTATATTATTAAATATAGACACAAACAGAGCAGAAGTGATGATAAATAAACCAATATATTGTATTGGTAAACGATAACATTAATTACCAGCCGGTTTGTGAAAATTTTTTAATAGTCTGTTGGATTATTGTCGAGAAGCAGAAACACCAAAAAAAAAAAAACTTTACTTTATTTTTACATAAATCTCAGTCTCTTTTATCTCTCGTCTCTCTCAACCTCACTCACATCTTCATATTTTAATACGCACTCACAATAACATTCACATGTTTGCCATAATTCCTGTGAGAAATGTCAAGTTACTCTCTTTTTTATTAGTGACACGTCTTCAACTGCTCATGATATTTTTCTACACTGTTGGCAACACTTGTTTCGAGGTACAGTACACAAATCACTTTTTTTTTTTTTTTTAATTATTATTATATAAATTACAATTATTATTATTAGAGCTGATTTTGCTGTTGTTATTATTTTTTTTTAGGTCAACAACTGAACGTGGGTGTATGACAGCTGAGCGCTGGACGAGTTTTAAGTTACTTTGGAGTTACAATTACATTTTTATTATAAAACTGTGGATTCTATTTTTGTAAATTGTTACACTGAGGATTTGTTGCCATGGAAACTCACGAAGAAGATGATATTGATGAACTGATGGCTAATTTTTTTACATTTCCACCTGATGTGCAGGCTGTCATTGAACAGGTTATAATTAATTTATTTTATTATATTGTTATTTATTTAAATTATTCCGACTAAATATTTTTAATTGTTTCAAACAATTAATTTAGCAGAAATTTGATGATTTAAAAAAATTTTTTAACCAGTAAATTATAGTAAAAATATTATTGACGTAGAAAATTGAAATAATTAAAAATACTATTTTTTAAAAGTAATTTTTCTGTTAAATAAAATTAATAAATGGTCTGACTGCTAACTTGAATGTTATAAAATTGATGACGTTTGACAGCATTTGGACTTTCTTGTGAAACAAGTACTCAAACTTTTTCTAACAATTTTTTTTTTTTTTTATTAAACAAATGGAACCAAAATTTGCAAACATCTTCTTTTAGATTTTTTTGATTTACAATTTTTTTTTACGGCAAATAAATTACTATTACAAAAGCATTTTTAAAAAAAATCACACAAATAATTTTTTTCAAAATATCTAGTAGTAGAATTTTTGAAAAAATTTTACTTGTAATAATTTATTTATTTATTTGTTGAAAAAAATTACAGAAATTATCAAATTTTAGTATCATATTAAATGATAAAAAATTATTCATAATAATATTAATTACTAGCAATTATTCAGTGAGACTATCCTGGAGACAAAATTTTTTTTATTCATTTAATAATATAAATTAATAAATTATCATAAAAAAATATTTCATAAAAATTTTAAAAATTCATAATTAGAATTTTTTTTTTTTTTTTTTATTATTTTTTTATGATTAAAAAAATAAAAAAAATGAAAAATTAAATGTTTCACATAAAAATTTAAAAAACTCATGATTAGAATTTTTTTTTTTTATTTTTTATGATTAAAAAATTAAAAATTATTTTTTTGAATAATATTTTAATTAATAATAAATACTTCTCTTGCAGGTTCTTCCAAGTAAAGACCCACTAGATCAACCAGACTTCAACGTAGTAGATTACATAAACCAACTATTTCCAAACGAGCAATCATTATCAAACATCGACGACGTGATCAATGAATTCGAGTACAAGAAACGTTCAATAGACAAAGAAATCCGGGCAGTAGTTCGCGGGCAGACGAATGGGGACCAAGATGGCCGAGCAGCCTTGGAGGAGGCGCAAAAAACTATCAAGCAGCTGTTCGTCCAGATCAAAGAGATAAAAGCCAAAGCCGAGCAGTCTGAAGAGACTGTGAAAGAAATAACCCGTGACATAAAGCAGCTGGATTTCGCGAAGAGAAATCTCACGGCCTCGATAACTGCGCTCAATAAGCTCCACGTGCTCGTAGGCGAGGTGGACAGCCTAAGGATTCTCACCGAGAAAAAACAGTACGGGGAAATAGTTCTCAAGTTGCAGGCAATTATGGAGGTAATGCAGTTCTTCAGCAAGTACATGGACATTCCCCAGATAAAGGAGCTGTCTGATGAAGTCAATCAGATTGAAATTGAGTTGGCTCAGCAGATAACTACCGACTTCAAAGAAGCCTTCTCTGGACAGAATCTCAAACATTTTACGCAATTGACTGAAGGCTGCCAAGTGCTTTCAGTCTTGGATCCTAAAGTTAAAAAAGATCTGCTGATTTGGTTCGTCAATGTTCAATTGCAGGTAATTAGACGCAAAAAAAAATTTATTTAAATCAATTTGAAAATTTTTCTTCTTGATTTAAGATAATTAAATTTTTAAAAATTATTTTCTTGGTTTAAGAATTTTTTTTTTGATTCAAATTAATTTTTTTTTTCTGTGTAAATAATTTTTAAGTCATTATTGAAAAAATTATTTATATAATTAAAGATATAAGCTCATCCCGATGTTGCATTTATCAAGAGCTTTCATTTGAGTACCCACATCATTTTTTCATATATTTTATATATTTATATATATATATATGTATTAAGTATATATGAGAAATATGTCAAAATGCATGTGGGTACTCAAATGAAAGGTCTTGATGAGTGTGACATCAGGATGAGCTTATATCTAAAAAAATGTCAATAGTTCACAAGATACCAGGTCATTTCTTAATTACGTATCTAGAGATATTTTCGAATGCAGCCTAAAAAATTATCATAACAAATTAACTAGTATCCTAAAAACAATAATTAAAATTTAATTCCAGGAATACGCGCACTTGTTCGACGAAAACCAAGACATAGCTTGGCTGGACAAGATCGACAAGAGATACACGTGGATCAAGAAGCACCTGATGGACTTTGAGCAGAAGTTCGGTTCAATTTTCCCACTGGACTGGGAAGTATCCGAGCGTATCGCGGTCCAATTCTGCCACAACACCCGCGAGGATTTATCAAAGTTGATGCAAAAGCGGCGTGTGGAGATCGACGTAAAGCTCTTGCTCTACGCGATCCAGCGCACGAGTAACTTTGAAAGCCTACTCTCCAAAAGATTCACGGGAATAACTTTAAAAACCGCATCAGCCACTTCTCCTCCTGCTTCTGCTTCAGCTTCAGCTTCTTCTGAAGCAAAGCCCGTGGAAGAGAGTACGAATCCTTTCGAAGAAGCTCTGGAGAAAGAAGAAGCAAAGCCGAGCCCTTCTCCGTTCGCCAATTTAATCGGAAAATGCTTCGAGCCGTACTTGAATATTTACATCGAGAGCTTGGACCGCAATCTTGCAGAATTGATGGAGAAATTTGTCTTAGATTGCAAGAACCAGCCTCCTGGGTCCAAGGACTTTGACGGAGTCGAAGGACCAAGCAGCGTGCTGTCATCTTGCGCTGACTTGTTTGTGTTTTACAAAAAATGCATGCTGCAGTGCACGCAATTGAGCACCGGCTCGATTATGCTGTCTCTTTCTGAAACTTTTCAGAAGTATTTGCGCGAGTACGCTCTGAAGCTGCTGCAGAACAATCTTCCGAAGACTGGAGGGAGCATCAGCCTGGGCTCCAGTATGAGCAGCATCACCCGGGATTTTAGAGACTTGTCCACAGCCGGGTTGATCCAGAATTTCCAGAGCTTTCTTAAAGAAGGCGAGAGCACCAGGTTCAGCAAAGAAGAGCAGTCCCGGATCTGCTGCATCTTAACTACTGCTGAGTACTGTCTGGAAACTACCCAGCAGCTGGAAGAGAAGCTCAAGGAAAAAACCGACAGCTGCTATTCCGAAAAAATTAATTTATCTCAAGAGCAAGACCTCTTTCACAACGTAATCTCCAATTGCATCCAATTATTGGTCCAGGATCTGGAAGCCGCTTGCGACCCGGCGCTCACTGCGATGATCAAAGTCCCCTGGGGCTCTATAGAGAGCGTCGGGGACCAGAGCGCTTACGCCAGCACTATTATCGCGCATTTAAAGCAAACTATTCCCACGATCCGCAACAGATTGTCTTCTTGCAGGAAATACTTCACGCAATTGTGCGTCAAGTTTGTCAGCTCTTTCATTCCCAAGCTGGTCCAGCAATTATACAAGTGCAAGCCTCTGAGCGCAGTTGGAGCGGAGCAGCTGCTGCTGGATGTTCACATGTTGAAGACGGCGTTGCTGGATTTGCCTTCCACTGGCTGCCAGGTTGCGAGGAAGGCTCCGGCTACTTATACCAAGGTTGTCGTCAAGGGCATGGCTAAGGCTGAGATGATTCTCAAGATTGTCATGTCTACTACTGAGTGTCCCAAGAGCTTTGCTGAACAGTGTCGAAGGCTCCTGCCTGATCTCCAGATCTCCGAGTTTCAGAAAGTTTTGGAGATGAAGGGGCTGAGGAAGCAGGAACAAGTGGCGTTGATTGAACAGTTTAAAGCTACGGCTGCTGATAATCCGGAGGGTTCCGGGAATTTAGCCCATGATAGTCCGGAACATGAAGCCGGGAAAATTAAGAGATTGGAGAAGTTGATTAAAAAGAGGATGTAGGAAGTTGAAAAGATTTTTGGAGTAGTTTGGTTGGAGGAATTTTTTTTTAATTATTAATTTTAATTAGGGTACAAGCACCAATTATTGAAGATATAAGAGATCATTTTAAAGTTAGCTGTCTCTTGATAATTTTTTTATTTTATTCAACAAGCACATGGTAATTATTTACTAATGGGGTCAACCATTTTCATTTTCATTTTTTTGAAAGAAATTTTTATTTGATTTTAGTAATATTTTTTTTTTTTTTTAATTACTTAAAAAAATGGACAATTAAAAAAAAATTTGATTAATATAATTTTAATAAATTTTACAAATTAAAAAAAAAAAATTGAAATTTTTAGAAAATTATGATTTCATTTTTTTAACACATTTTAAATTAAAATTGTCTAATTTTTATTTTACATGATATTAATTAATTTTTTGAGAAAATAAATTAGTGCTTTTTAATAACTATATTATTTTATTAATTAATTAATATCATCATATATTTTTCTCAACTATTAATTTTTTTTTTTGAATTCCTAAATTATAGTGATTGTATAAAAAAATTAATGATTGATAATTAAATAAAATAGTGTGTCACTAATTGGTGCATTTGTCTTGTGTAGATAAATTAAATTTTTTTTTAAATTAAAACTTCATCCATTGATATTTTACGAGGATTTTTTCAAGAACAAAAAAAAATTGGTATTATTTATAATTGACAAATAAAAAAGCGATATTTAAAATTTTTTTTCCTTTTTTTTATTTATTTTGTATCAACAAGCTCGCTTAGTAATTTAAACTTGTTTCTGGGCGAGTTCCTTAGCCTTAGCCTTTTCCAATTTAGCGATTCTGGCAGCGGATTTGCTACCAAGAAGACCACCACCCCAGTGACGTCTGATCTCGTCGTAGCGGTCGTTAAAGTTGGTCTTGATTGCTTCGACAACCTTTGCAAAGTTGGCACGGTCAGCTGAGTCAACCTGGAATAATTTATAAAAAAACAAATTAGTAAAAAAAATTTTTTATAATAGTGATAAATTTTGATTTTTATTTTTAAAAATCAGTTAAAAAGAAATAGGTTTGTTATCATAGACCATCATTGGATTGGCTCTATTTTGATCATCATGTTAATTTTTATACTTTAAATAATTATAAATAATAAATTTAAAAAAAAAAAATTAAATTTACCTGAGTAAGAGCGACAGCAGTGCAGGTCTTGCGTCTTACAAGACGTCCCAATCGTGATTTGCCTTTGACAATACAGTATGGTACTCCCATTTTCCGGCAAAGAGCTGGCAAGAACAGGACGATCTGCAAAATTATTAATTTTTTATTATTCAGTGTTTGGCAAAATATTTTTGATGATCTTTAGAAGTTTTTTTAAAGATTCAGAGTCATTTGACATCCTCCGACAAAATTATAATTTTTGTTATTTTGTCTCAGGTGAAGAAATTCATTACATCATTCATTAAAATTTTTTTTTTTTTAAATTAAAAAAAACATTAAAAATTATTTAATTTTTTAGTTTAATAAATTATGAAAAAAAATTTTTTTTGCTCTAATATATTATAAAAAAAATTATTATAATTATTTTAATTCTGCTAAATTAAAATTTGGAGATTGGAAAAATAATTACCTCAATGGGGTCAACATCGTGGGCAATGACAACAAGTTGAGCTTTCTTCTGTTCAACCAAAGTTGTTACGGCGTTGCTTCCACTTCTGAGCATGTTGGGGCGCTTGGTTGGAGTGTCTTCCTTCTTGGTGACTTTTTCCTCAGCACGCGCCTTCAATCTCATCTTCTTGGCTAAGGCAGACTCTGGCCTGTATTTCTCCAAGATTTTGAACAACTGGCTGGCTGTAAAAAATTAATTATTTAGTATTTTTTTTTTATTTACTGTAATAAATAAAAATTAGCATGATCATTTAAAATTGAATTTAAATATCAAATTATTATTTTAGAGATTTAAAAAAAATATTCAAAATTAATAATCAATCAAGTAAAAAAAAAAAAAATACTTAGAAAAAAATTGGACAGATAATTTATCAAATTTTTAACTTGGGAATTTTTTTTCTTTTCAATTTTTCTATAAAATATATTATAAAAATTTTTAGACGTCGGCTAAATTAATTATCATAATGATACAAAAGTTTGCCGAATGTTTTTAATTGTTTGATTTTTTTTTTTTTTTAAATCAAACGAGTACTACAAAATATTTTTTTAAAATTGCACGTGTAGTTTTAAAAAATTTGTTTTTGGTAATAATTTTTTTAATAAATTTTTTTTATATAATTATGATATTAAAACTAGCCAATGTCCAAAAAAAATTTTTTTTTCATCAATTAAATTGCTAATAAAAAAATTGCAAAGATAATTTTTAACAAGTGAAATTTTTTTTAAGAAAATAAATCATAAATATTTTCAGATGGCAAATTTAATTTTTAAAAAATAATTTGGAGTAAACTTACCAGTTTGTTTATCAAGAGTCTGGGTAAATTGGTTGATTGGTGGTGGGACCTTCAACCTTTTGTAAAGGACAGCCCGTTGTCGCTGTATCCTGATGTACTTGGGCCATTTAACAAAACGACTCAGATCCCTGGATGGCTGGATATCTTGCCCGATTCCGAAGTTGCGAGTTCTTTTCTCGAAAAGAGGGTTGGTTACCTTCTTGGGTTCGACTTTCTTAATTGCTAAAGGAGCCGCAGCTACCTTCTTTCCGGTCTTCTTCTTCGGCTACAAATTAATTAAATACAATTAATTATTTATCACCAATAAACATTAAATTAAAAAAAAAAAAAAAATTATTATCACAAATCACACACACATGTTACGCATAACCTCACTTTTGTTTTTGGGCAAATAAAAAATAATTAACAAGTGCCGATAATTAAAATATAAAATTAATGAGATTTATAAATTTAATTACCTTCTTTTGGACCATTTTTTATATTAAGAATCCCGTGGATTCCTTTATAATTAATGGAATAAAAATCGTCAAATTGCGGACAATACGCAATGTCTGACGGCAACTCTATAAAGGAAGGCTTTTCTTGTCAGCGTAAGCGTGAATGTCGCGGTGGAACCGAGACATTTTTAAAGATGGCGCCACAAGTTTGAACCATGCGCGCCAAATTTAAAAAAATTTTAAATTAAGAATATTGAGTTTATTTATTTATAAACTTTTAATTTTTTTTTTAATAAATAAATTTTTTAAAAAAAATTATTTAAAAAAAATTGCATTTTTCATTTTTTTTGCCATAATTTTTTGATTATAAAAATTCTTAAAATTATTAAACGTCTGCTAAATTAAGTGAAATTGAAAAATTTTTTTTTCAAAAAAAAAAATTCAAGTTTTTGCATGATTTAAATAAAAATTTTTAAAAGAAATTTTTCTACGTAGTTATCTAATGATAGTCGCGTAGTTTCATTAGGAAAATGCTTAGAATTTTCCAGAGGACGAACATCAAGGGTGTCAATTATTCGGCTGTTGGTAAGTTTCAGACCTTTAATTAATTACCCCTGACAAGGGTTGCAAATTTTAAAATATATAAAGAAGTGATTTTCAAAAAGGTATCTTTATATTTTAAAAGAGCAGTTTTTAAAATTTTTTAATATTAATTACTTTAAGAATTATAAAGATTTCGGAATAAAAATAGAATTGTAGCTTCATAAACGAGAGCACTTAGTAGCTAAATTAAAAAAGTTCAATAAAAAAAATTTACAATTGAAGATAACCAGTTTATTGTCTCCCTTGCAACCTTCACCTCACTCTGGAATCACTCTGTATTCAGAGTCAGAGTGAAATCATATTGAAACCAGTGTGGATCCAGAGTGGTTTTGTGCCTTTTTTCCAGAGTCAAATCACAGTGAATCCAGAGTGATCCCAGAGTGAATTCAGTGATCCCAGAGTGAATTCAGAGTAATCTCAGAGTGAATTCAGAGTAATCTCAGAGTGAATTCAAAATGAAACTAGAGTGTTTTCAGAATGTCGTGAAAATGTTTTCAACGTGGGTTTAGCGCTTTTCAGAGTAAATTCGAATAATTCTCAATTTTGTCCTTAGTATATTTATGATAACTTTAACACGAGTGTAGTGTATTGAGTTTTCATAATTTACCTAATTATATTAACAGTTAGACGACAAATGGTTAATAAATTGATAATCATATAGCATTTTTCGACTACATAATTAACAACCATTTCATTCTACAAAATAAGAGATAACAAATTTTGTAATTTGAAAATACTTTCAATTAGTTAAAGGTCTATTTTTATCTTTATTATATTAAATTATGAAGTCAACAGGTGAATTTAGTATTATACATTATTAATTGGTTCCCTATTTAAAAATTTTTAAATGTTATGAATTTTTGTATGACTTAAAAAGATTTTATTTTGAAAATACTAGAAATTCACATAGGGATCAGTTTGATCCCGGGAAAAAAAAATTATATATAATTCTATAGAACCATATATAATCTATATATGATTTCATATAATTCCCTGGTTAAAAATATTGATTGAAAAGGATTGAAAATGATGAAATTAGAATACTTTTGAATAATTTCAATTCTTTTTCATGTATATATAGATATACAGTTCACATAGGGTGACTGATTCCCAATACTTTTCAATCAATATTTTTAATCAGGGTTTGTATATAACTATATGTCTTTACATATGTTTGTTTTTAAGATTATATGTAATTATATAAAGCTATATATAATTGCAAATAATTTATATATAACTGTACGTCACTACATACATTCGTTTTTAAGATTATATATAATTTTTATATAACTACATATAATTACATATAATTTATATATAACTATATGTCATTACATGTATTTGTTTTTAATATTTGATCGAGCTAAATTTTAAATTATTTTAATTTTAAATTATTAAAATTTAACCAATTAAATAATTGTCTTCGAATAAATTAATTTATTAATAGTTAATAAATCTTTCTATCAGTGTATATTGATAATTAATAATTTACAAACGAAATAAAAAATTTTGTTCATTACGCATTGATCATGTATACGATTTGCATTACTTGTAGTTGTTAAAAACCCTGATATCCAAGTAATTCTCATCGGTAAACTGGTAAAGAATTAGTCTTTCAAGCGTCAGGTCCCAGGTTCGATTCCCGAGCGTAACAGTTGTTTTTTATTTGATTCCACTCTGGCTTTAGTCTGGGTTCACTCTGGTTTCATGCTGGAAAATAGGCACAAAACCACTCTGGAACCATCATGATTCCATAACGTTTCCAGAATTTTTTCAGACTGATTTCAGAATGATTTGAAAGTCGCAAGGGCTCGATTAATCAAAAATAAGATATTCTTTACTTACTGTCCAAATTTCTGAGATTAAATTATTTAAATTATGGACGAGAATTTAAATATGAATTATTAAATTAATATAATTTAACGCAGATAAATCAACCCTCTAAAAATCTCTAAAATTTTAATTAAAAGCAACTTTACTTTGGACAAATAAAAATAAAAAAAAAAAAATTCCATCTGATCGCAGTTTACCGGGCAAATTTATCCAGTGGCGTTAAAAACTATCAGAAAACCATTAAGAGCAATATAAAAAAAAAAAAAAACAGCTTTGATTAGCTTGATTCCACCTTCGGAGCGCAAATATCAAACATTTAATCTGCGACGATATTGACATTGTCCCGGGCCTCGTATCGATACAAGGAGAATAATTGAAACTGTTTGGATTGACATCAGGAATTATTTGTCGGTGTGGATTGTGGATAAACCGACAATGTTTAACAGCCAAATAATATATAATATATATTACAAGTTAGAGCGTAAATAAACACATTTGCTGTTAAACATTAGGCGTATTATTTTTTACGAAGCTTGAGAAAGCATTTCTTTATGATTTTTTCTGCTGGAGCTTATCGCGGCGGCTTAATGTGCCTGGAGGAGCATCAAATCTCCATTTAGCCGGTGTTATTATTATACTAGCGCTTCTTTTATCATTTGTTAAGGGAAAATGACTGAAAGCTATAAACCTACTCTTCTGAGTCGAGGAAATGGAAGAAGAAAAATAAAAGCGTATAAATATAAGCAGAAGCGCGTTGTATTGCCCCTCGGGATTGTTGTTGAACCCATCGCCTCTGAAAAAACCTGCTTGCACCCTTTTTGCCGCGTCTACTCTGGATTCGTAACTCAAGGTGGGATTGTTAGCACCAAGGGTGGAAGCCTCTGAGGCTATTGTGCGTTCAAGAGTACCTGAGTGTTAGTTTATTGTTATCCGGTACCCGGTGGGCAACTTTTTAATATTTAAATACCCTATTAGAATCAGGTGTTTGTCTGTCACTTCAAGATAACTATCTAATTTTTTTTTTTTTATAGAAATTTTATTGTTCATTTTTTAAAAAACGAAAATTTTTAGTTCCTCAGAATTTTTTTCGGTAATTTGTGAGTTTTTATTTGCTATTTTTATTGACAAACCGAATCAGCAGATCTTTTTTAAGACAGTACTTTTTTAACTATTGACATTTTTTAAGATATATGCTCATCCTGATGTCACACTCATCAGGACCTTTCATTTGAGTACCCACATCAATTTTTCATATATTTATATATATTATATATATGTATATATGAAAAATATATGAAAAATGCATGTGGGTACTCAAATGAAAGCTCTTGAGGAGTGTAATATCGGGGTGAGCTTATATTTTTAAAAACGTCAATATTTAAAAAAGTACAGTGCAATTTAACAAAAGTAATTATTTAATAAAGCAAAATTTTAATTATTTATAGTTTACAATTTAAGGCCGTCTCATAGTGACTGCAAGACTGCTATGCTTTTATTATATTTTATAATTATAAATTTTAAATAAAAATTCTTTGAAGTTAAAAAAAATTTATTATAAAAAAAATTACGAAATTTTTTTTAAAATTATTAAAAAAAAATTTTTTTAAATTGAGTATTCAACTATAAATTTTAGCTTAAAATTTTAATACATAATTGATAAAAAAGTGTCCTGAATATTTAATTACTTTTAATTTATTTGACGAAAATTTAATAAATTTTTACCACTTTGAATTTATTTAAATTAAATTATTAATAAAGCGCTCTAAAAAAAATTATCAATAAATTTCAATATTAGCTTTACTTTACCTCCGTCTGCATTACATTTATATGATATTAATATATTTATAGCGACAATAATCCATGAGCCTTAATCCAAAAAAACCTCCAGTGAATCCCCTCTTCATTAATTTTATTTTTTACAATATTCCACATACTCCGGTCCATAATGTTTCCCGCGGGGCGTGAATTACAAGAAAGCGCGAGCAGAGGATTATTCGTCATCAGAGGTAAAAATAAAAAGCAGTGATAAAAATAAAAACTTATGGTATTGCCTCTAAAAATCAATGCGCTACAGCTCGGAGTAGTAATAAAAACTTATAGGGATTATTTTATTTTTAATATTTAGTATTAGTATTCTACAATTGAATGCTCGGAAAGAACAAGCGCCAATAACCGTGTTATGTAATGGCCCGCTGGGTCCAATCGCTTGGAATTAATGCTTCGCCCATTATTAGCAGAAGTTAGTTAAACTTGTAACACGCTTGGTCTCGAAACTTCCAACTTCAAGAAATACTTGTACTTATTCTTTTATAAACTACCTACTTCTGCTCGCCTTCAGATGAGTGGTGTGAGTCTGGAAAAAAATTTAAAGATTTTTAAGAAGCTTTAGAAACTCTTTTATTTATTTTTTAAGTAAAAAAATTTTCTGAAAATACATTAAAATAATTTCTATAACAATATTTTAGTAAATATTTTAATTTTTACCCTAATAGACATAATTTTTGTTAATTGCAATTATTACTTGGTCTCAAAAAGCATAAAAAGCGTTTGAAAAGAGTTGAAAAAAAATATGTATATTTTAAAACTTAACTCTCTAGTTAGGAGAAGATTTAGCGATCATGCGCCACTTACCGGTAACTCCGGTAATAATTTAAAAAATTATTAATATTAATATTTATTTATTGTATAATAAAATATTCAAAATATTTGGCAAGTATTTATTAATAAAATATTAATTGATAAAACTAAAGATTGAGATAAATTCGTAAAATTTATGAAAAGGGTTCCTTGATGTTTGTAATTAAAATTCCACCCTGTGGTACGCTGAATCCACCCAGGGCCAAACGATTCTTGTTTGTCTTAACAACAAAAGGAGGAGAGAAGTTGGTAGTATTTCCTCTTTACGTGAGGATGTCTCTCCTCTTCCTTCTACTACTGCTAGTGATGGAGCTAAGTTAAACTACTTTACGGTATGATTATAGTTGGTCCTATGAGAAAATGAATGAAAGAGAGACAAAAGAGGAGACCGGGAAACTGAAAAGGGGTCGCTACGCAGAATTATTAGATCTTTTGTTTGAGCCTCGAACCGCCCCATTTGCGGAATTGCGGATCGCATTCGAGTCGCGATTGCGGCCGCTGAACGAGAGGACACCCACGGGGGTGACTTTCCCGAGTTAACCCCTTTGTTAGTTTGGCTAATTTAACAACAGGTTATTTTTTCCATTCGCATTTACATCCAACTTATTCATATCCTCTATATTCTTGCCTCTTTATTGTCATGTTTCAATTCAGTTACTTCTTTTATTGCTTTTATTAATTATTCTGAAATTTTTTTTTTGTTTAAATAATTATTAATAAAATATTAATTAATTTTTTTTTTTAAATATCAATGATTAAGAAATTACGTTGTATTTTGTCTACTGATGATATTTTTGATGATATAAGCCCATCCTGGAGTTACACTTATCAAGACCTTTCATTTGAATACCCACATGAATTTTTTTTCATATATATATATATATATATATATATATATATATATATATATATATATATATATATATATATATATATATATGATATTTCTCATATTTTTGAAATATATAAAAAAAATCATGTGTGTACTCAAATGAAAGGTCTTGATGAGTGTAACATCAGGATGAGCTTATATCTTAAAAAATGTCAATAATAAAGAAATTTTGTCCACTGATGATATTTTTAAATTAAAAAAAAAATTTTTTTTTGCTCCAAAATAATTTTAGTCTTCGTAATAATTTTATTAACGAATAACCAACTCTTAAATTAATTCAAAAATTTCCTGCAGAAGATCTAAAGTAAATTTGACGGGCCAATAATTCTTGAGCCACATAAAGCTAACCGTATTTATCCCCATAAAACGACTTTAAATTCCTGAAACGCGTTCTACTCCCACGGCTGACTTTATTCTCAAGTAACTCTTCCACACCCGAACAATACCCTTTTCTTCTATATAAATATATACATGTACATTCATACAAGATAATATAGAGATATACCGAGCGAACAATAATACGTAAGAGCGTATAACAGGATCGTTAACGTAAGAAAGTTGGCACTGTTATTGCCAATGTTACCATTAACTAAACCAACTTTTACTTTTACGTGGTGATTCGAATTAAGAATTTACGATAACTGCCCTTTTCACCCTTCTTATACACTCTTCAGATATTTCTCTTATAACTATCTCTCCTCTCGCTCTTTCATTACTCCGCATCCCCAACCAGGATCAGCCCCTGATTCTGAATCCGTTCTTCCGCAATCGACAATAGTCAAGAGTGAAAATAACTTTGGGTATAACTGGTACAATATAACAGTACTCTTTTCTTTAATTGCTAATGATAGTGTCTTCAGTCTTCAGTCTTCAGTGAATTGTAATATTTTTCGCTGTGTCGACAACTCGAAAACAAAAGAAGAAACTGAAGAAATCTCGAGATAAACTGAAGGAACAAATATAAAATATAATAAAAGGGGTGAAGGGTGAGCTAATGAAGATACGTAGGGTCAATTTCGCCAAATAATCGCAAGATCCATAACTCTGTCATCTCACGATTTATTTTTTCACGTTTTTATTTTATGCTTGCTCTTAATCTTTATCTAACATTTTTTTTTTATTTTGAAGCAAGAAAAAATTTTCTTGGTTTAAAAGAATTTAATTTCGTTCAAGAAACTTTAAATTCATTCAAGAAATTTTCAGTATAATTTTCAGACTTTTTATCAATTTATTGTCTTTACAAGCTACAAAAATTTTTATACCACTTTGCGAGAGCAAATTTTGAGTTTATTTAATCATTTTTTGCCCATTAGAGAATTATTTTTTATTAGATTTTTTTTCTCAGCGTAATTATAATATTTATCTTGATTCAAAATTTCCTTATAAGAAGTATTATATAAAAGATGTGAGCTATAAAAAAAGGTTTCAGGTAACGAAGCCTCAGAACTTGGAATTCGAGGTAAAGAACGAAAACTCAATTTATTTTCTCTTGATCTTGGTACGGGAAAATAAATAGCTGGAATACATACCGACAATTGTATTAAAATAAAAATAATGAAACTAAACAAAGTCCCATTCAGCTCACCGCAAGAATATTTAATTCTTTATACGACAATACAAACGGGAATTGAACAATCTTGGGAAAAAAAAATGGTAAAGTTGAAATAAAAACTCCGCGGAGGTGTACAGCCCAAGTAATATAGGGGTTGAAAGAGATTGCAGAGTGATTTTACACAGAGCTTTTGTTTTACGAGTACTGCCACTTGTAAATATAATTACAAACCCCGACTGTCCCATTCCTAATTTGATTCCGCGGTTGTTTTCACCCACTTGCTGCAGATCCCAAACTCGCCAAATAATCTTTATCTCTGTTGCTCCTCCCGCCCGGCAATTTCGAGCGTCTTCTCTCCCTTAGGCAGTTTTGTAACCGTCTACTCTTCTTTGCTATCCCTTTTCCCGCTTACGGTTTACTATACACGCATTGTCTCTCGTCTTTTCATTCAAATTACCGAGGCTCGGTGGATCCATTCTCAGCCGGGATGGAACAGGAACAGAACTCGCAGGAAACCTACCATGCTTTTCTCTTTATGCCCCTTGGTTGGTTTGTATTGTCGCGGTTTTATTGAATCCAAAGTGCCATTGTCTCGCGACCAAGCGAAACACCGTCGATTGTACAACCAAATTCTCCCATTTTTCACGTACCGTCTCGCCGGTACGGAACTTTATCTCCGATCTTTTTAATTTTATCCATTTCAAAAAAATTTTCACGGAAAATTTTTTTTAAATTATATTGATAAAAATTTGTTACAAAATTTATCGAATAAAAAATATTAATGTCAATACATTAAAATGAAAAATTTTATAAAACATTTTAGAGCTTCAATATTAATTATTTTACTTGATAAAATTAAATATTTTCTTAATTTTAAAAAAATTTTTAAATATACAAAAATTTTACAAGATTAAATTTATTATAAAAAAAAAAAAAAAAAACAATATTGATGAAAATTTTCGAGCTAATTGATAACATAAATTTTTTCTGAATTTTATTTAAAGGTTAGTAAAAAAAAATTTGTAGTAAAATTTTTCTATTGAATTTTTTTTAATAAAATAATATTAATACCAATTTTATATGAGTATATTTAAGTGAAAAATCTTGAAAAAGATTATAGAGCTTTAATATAAAAAATTTTAATTGATAAAATTAAATTTTTTCAGATTTTACCCGTGTAAAAAAATCGTCTTAAAATTGTCGGATAATAATTTTTCAACAATTTTAAATTCAATTTGAAAAGAGTTTACTCAAAAATTTTGTGGTTAAAAAATCGCAAAATCGTATAAAAATTAAAAAATCTGCTGTTAAAATTATTTTTTGCGTTTTAAAACAGTCTTGATTTGTGTTAAGTTTAAAAAAACGACATTTTTAAGACGATTTTTTTTTACACGGGACATTTAAAATGTTTTACTAAAATTGTAAGATTAAATTTATTAAATAAGTAATGTTATAAATTTTTAACGAATGCATTGAAGTGGAAAATGTTTAAAAAAAATTTTAATCGTTAAAATTGACGAGTTTTTTTTTTTAAATAAAAATCTAATCTTCTTTAAAACAAAAAAAAACAATTCTTTCTAAATTTTTGAGAGTTTTTGTGAATGTAAAATATTTCTCGTGTAATTCTTAATTTTTCTTGCAAAAAAATCTAACCAAATAAAATTACAAGCATAAATTCACATTCGACTCGCTATTTTCCTAGAAAAACAAAATTTGACATAAAAAAGACATCAATGGAAATGTACATATAAAAAAAAATAATATGCTGACTTAGGTACTTGTAGAATGTTCACGTGAATGTCCATATAGGTTGTTGAGTAAGAAAAAGATGAAGCTAAGAAAGACGTCCTCGGGCGAGAGACGTAAAAAAGTAGATATGTCTGATATTACACGGACTATACTACTAGCTACTGGCTAGGGGGTCGAAAGACATTCCTGGACAAAGCGAAATGAAAAGATTGCTCGCGTTTTTTACTTTCATGTATGACATCTAATATATAAAGACATTCAAAAGTACTCGACTACCTGAGGCACCTGTCCACTCGGTAAAAATTCGTTGGATCCGTGCTCACTCAATCGTGCCCTTGAATGCTTTGTGCAGTTTAATATCTTCGGAATAATAAAAAAAAAAAAAAAACCCGGAGAAGAAAAATGAATTCGCTTGCTTTAATGCTAATTTCCGACAATCACTTTTTTAATTAGGGCCATTCCAAAACGGGGCATACAATAGCACTTTTGCTTTTAAACTCCTCTTTGACCTCACTCTGCTTTTTTCGATGCCTTCGCTCTTTTATTTTTATTTTATTTTATTGTTTTACGAGCCCCACAGTCTCGACTCCTTTCTTTGCTTTTCATTTTCGCCTCACTGGACCAGAGATTGCTCGTGGGACACATTCTCCAGTCGGAATAGTAATCTAAAGTATTATATGCACAGTCACTGATTTTTTGCTTCATACTTTTGTATAATAACTTCGTTATATTTCGGGTAATTTATGAAAGAAGCTTTGGATGGTTTAAAAAAAATTTTTGTAATGTAATTTATTTATTATAAATAATTTATATTATTAAGAGAATAAGAAAAATTTTGTTTCCAGAATAATCACATGATAAAAATAATTTTTTTTAGAAAAATTTAGTGTCATTGCAACTAACTAAATAATTTTTTTAGTGTCATTGCAAAGGTCTTGACTTGAATTTGTGCCTTTTCAAGGTTTTATATTATTTTCATCGATAGTTAATTTATTATGATAAGTAATTAAGCTGCATTCTAAAATACACTATTTCTAGATTCATAGTTGAGAAATGATCTTGTATCTTGTGAACTATTGACATTTTTCAAGATGTAAGCTCATCCCGACATTACATTCGTCAAGTGTAATGTCACATCAATTTTTCATATATTTATATATATTATATATATGTATATATGAAAAATATATAAAAATGCATGTGGGTACTCAAATGAAAGCTCTTAATGAGTGTAACATCGGGATGAGCTTATATCTTAAAAAATGTCAATAGTTCACGAGATAAAAGGTCATTTCTTAAATATTTCACTAAAAAAAATTAATTTTATCAAATGACTACCCTGGAGAAAAAATTTTGACTAATTTATTTACATAAAACCTTGACACAATGAAAAGTGAATTTGAATTTAAAAATATTATTTTTATTCATGAAAATAGACCAGACTGGGCTTGACGTTTAGTGGAAAAAAAAAAATAAATAATGAATATGTGAATATTTGAATACGTATGTGTATAAAAAAATCAAGGGCACACAAGCGAGTAACAACGATTAATTAAAAAAGTAAAAATTGTTTTCATAAAATGAATTTACGAAAATATGCGCGGACTGAAATAATATCCGGGTGGCTGATGCGTGTCCTTGCACCCGAAACCGTCAGTCTCGGGTCTCGGGAGAATAAAGAAGGAAGGAAGCTAAAAAAGTGACTAAATAAAAACAAGAATAAAAGTTAAACGCGAGTGACAGGACTCGGAAGAAACTTTTCCACATTTTTTTAATTTCCATAACTCTTATAAAAATATTTCAATGGCATTTCATATCCAGTGTACCCGCAGTCCTTCTGTTTTCGCTCACCTCCTGTTTTCTTTGTTGTCGTTCTAAAGCCCGACGAGGTTACGGGTAAGGTAGCCCATGCGAAGTGTGATTTAAGGACCCGTAAAACGATCGTTAAAACAACAAAGCTTTTTAATGTCTTTCCTTGATTGCTTAACTCACTTTATTAAAACGTTATGCGATATTTTAATATCACATTTTTTTATTATTTTAATATATTTGGATATTTTTCTCTCTTTTATTTAACTCCCAGGTGGACTTTGTCAACTCGATTTTACTCCACTCAACTTGGATAAATATTCTTAAACTTTTTTACGGACTGCAAGATTGCTACACGGGGAAAAAAACAGAGGGATTTTTTTTTTCAGTTGAAAAGAAATAAAAATCAAAAAAAACCATTCTGAAATTTTTAGGATATTTATAGAAAATGTCAAAGTTTCATATGAAAGAAATAAAAAATAAATTAAAAATGTTTATCATTAAGAAATTCGGAGTTTTTTCAGAAAATCTAAAAAAAAAAAAACGATGAAAATAGGTTCGAATAATTTTTTTCAATTTTTTCTCGAAAAGAATATTTAATAAAAAAAATTTTGAAAAAAAAAACGTCCCGATAAGTCAATTTTTGAAAAAGTTATAGAAATTTAAGCCGAACTGTCTATAATCTGTTGGATTTTTAATTTTTTTGAAATGTAAAGCAAAATATGAAAAAAATTTCCTCGAATTTTTTTTATCACAAACCAACTGTATATCACTGTTTTACTTTTAAATTATATAAGTATATCTATCATGTTCCTATGCAAAAATAGGAAGTAGTATAAACAAAAAGCTCTACAGAAAAAAAAGAACTCCAAAAAAAATATTCAATATTAATTATCAATAATGTAAAATAATTTTCTCCATCTCTCGATTTAAAAATGAATGATGAGTGACACTGTAAGTGTTGACAATTAAAACCAAAAAAAAATGATAATAGTAAGTAGCAATCAAAATGCGTAAGCTGAATGGTTAATCGTCGCGCAATTAGAGAGGGCCGCGGTAGCAATTTCGGTTGGAGACTCGAGACGGTGTTACATTAAACTAGTGGCAGGGTACCTTGGTAGTTAGCCGTGCCCATGGATAATCGTCGACCATAAATAACATTTATCGGGGGTGCGCCACCGCCTAATTGCCAATGATTACGCGCGGAACAATTTAAAAGGGAAACAATAAAAAATTGACTGCTTCCATTCGATGGCTGTCATTCATCACAGCGAGTGATTAAGCGGGTCAATATATTTCATTTTTAATAATTCATCGAGGAACAAATCGTTTTATTCAATTTACGGAAAATTAATTTTACCATGAATTTTTTTTCTCTTATTTTTGGAATATTACTTCGAGTTTTGTCGAGAGAAGAGAGAGAGGGGAAGAGCTTTCGTATGAATGAGAAGCAAAGTTTAAACTTGCATAAAATGGCAAAATACTTTACCTGAAAAAGCATGTAGAGACGATAAATTCGCAATGTTAAGCGAAATATTTCGAGTCAATTCGTGCGAACAGTGAAGATTGCCAGAAATCTTGGTGTACAAAAGATATGATTCCATATAGCTTTTTGCTTCCTCGGTTCGGATCGAGTTTATTCTCCTTCCCTCTTCTCAACAGAAACTCAACAACTTTAGAGTTGGATTTTGATGCTTCTCCTGAATACACAATGGGATTTATCTGTTTTCGGTGATGTAAAACACAAACCGTGTGTATGAGTGCGTGCGTGATTGCTAAATTATTGAGATGAAATTTTGTCGGCCAATCACGTACTCTCCTTTTAATATTTTAACGGGAAACAGGCATAAGCGGTGTTCAGTCTTCAGTAGAAATTCCTCAATTCGACGGCTAGCAAGGGAACACGTGTATCGGGATATTATTCGGGGAAAAAGTTAACGATACAGTGGAAAAGGAAAAAAATTTTTATATTGTTACATTAAAATTCTATGATCGTATTAGCATTTTTATCGTACAAAATAACATTATTATACTTTTGATAAATTATTGTTTATTTATTTAATATACATTAAAAATATTAAGTTAAATATTCATCTCTACTAAATAATATTTATGTTTTAATTACAATTATTAAACACTAATTAAATGATTTTTTGAGAACTAACTTATTACAATTATCTACAATACAAAAAAACATGTTCTACAAAATTTTATTTTTTTCTTTTAAATTTTTTTAGTCAAAAATTTTTATAAGAATTTTTGAAAAGTACTTTAGCGGTTATTACATTAAATTTTGGTAATTATTTATCAGTTTTTTTAGTTGCAAATTTATTTATTTGACAAAATTCTTAAAAATTGAATTTTTTAGACGTCAAAAAATTTTAGTGAAATTTTATTTTTTTTAAAATTACATTTTTAGTGAATAAAAAAAATTGGGAAGAAAATTTTTTAATTTTTTATTAATTTAAAAAATTGAACAATTTAAAATTTTTAGAAAGAAATTTTTTTACTTAGAAAAATTCATTTTTATTTAATTTTAATCTATATTATTGAGAGAGTAAGAAAAATTTTGTCTCCAGAATAGTTATATGATAAAATTAATTTTTTTTAGTGAAATTATTAAGAAATGACCATGTATCTCGTGAACTATTGACATTTTTTTAAATTTAAGCTCATCCCGATGTTATACTCGTCGAGAGCTTTCATTTGAATACCCACATCAATTTTTTATATATTTATATATATTATATATATATAAATGCATGTGGGTACTTAAATGAAAGCTCTTGATGAGTGTAACATCGGAATGAGTTTGTATTTTTAAACACTTCAATATTTAAGAAATTACAGGGCAATTTAATAAAATAAAATAATATAATATAATAAAGCAAAATTAAAAAAATTTTTTTAAAATATGACTTACTTATTTAATATACTCCTTTGTATTAATAATAATAACATGATAGATATTTGACAAACTATTCGATGGTTTTAAAAAACAACAACTGATTTAATTAATTAATAATAAATAATTTTTATTTAATACTAATAATAATTACAATAATGATAATATTAAAATCTGCAAGTATTTTACATATAAATCGTAACAGCGTAATGGAAGCATAAGTCGCAGGTACGGATGTGTATGTCGAATCTTTGACTCCTGGGTAGCAATCTATTTCTCGAGATAAATAAAGCGTTCAACTTGTGCATATCCCGGTCCCCACCTCCGCATCCGTGCTTTAGTTTTTGCTCCGCTTTAGTTATTTTATTTTTTATAATATATAGAGCCCCGTAAAAGTTTGGGCATAACTCAGCCTCGTTATCTGACTCGCAAATAAGGCAACGCAAAAGTTGGCCGCATCAATCTGGCCTCGGAGATTCCAAGTTGAAACGACGCTAAGTCACCCCTAACGTATTACACCCCCGGGGGTGCCCGGCGAGCGTGTCGCCTGATTTCGATCTATCTCTGCGACTGCGAATTCAACTCCGTAACCATCGCACCTATGTAATGCTATATTAGTATGTAGTGTCCCGTGTAGTGTCAAGTTATACTTCATTATGTTTGGCAAACTCACTTCTTCTTATTATTATTATTATTTTTTTTATCCAGCTAGATATAATACTACTAGTTAGTTCATTTATTAGTCGACTAATTTATTTACTAATTATTATTTTAGTTTTTTATTTAACTAACAAGCACCGAATTTTTAATAATTTATAATTATAAATTAACAATAAAAATTTATCACAAAATTTAATGGATCATTTTTTTCTTTTTTTTTTTTTTTTTTAGTTTCACAGTTGAAATTTTTTTTTATTTAACACTTTTTTAAAAAAACTGTAAAAGTAAATTTTGTTTATTTTTTTAAATAAAAATTAAAAATTTATTTTATTACACAGTAAAAAATTTTGCGTTAAAATTTTGTGTTAAAAATTTTTGTGTTCAATATTTAACACTTTTTCGTGTTAATTTAACAGAATAAAAGTTAAATTTACACATAAAAGTGTTAAATAATTAACACAAAATTTTTTGAACTACCTTAAATGTATTATTTGCTTTTAATTTTTTTTTATTTAGTAAAATAAATTTCTCAATTATAAAGTAAGACTAAATTATTAAAAAAAATTCCAATTTTTTGTAAATATTTTTTAGAAAAATGTCCTTAAATAATAATTAACATTTAAATTCATCAATAATTATCCTTCAATAACAAATATCCTTTAACTAGGCCTCATAAAAAACAATTTTTATAAGCAAAAAAATTTATTTAAAAATATCCAATTAAAAAAAAAATAAAAATAATTTTTTTTAAAAGTCAAATAAATTAAAAAAAATGATTTTTTTTTATTAAAATACATTATAAAATAAAAATAGCTGTGTTAAATAAAATAAAATTAAAAAACAGCGTAAACTTCTTCCATACCTGCGATCACAATTTTTCGGCAAATAATCAATGTCTACTATTATATAATTTAGCTTATAATTTATTTATATTTATTAGTTTATTTATAGGAAATGAAAATCGAATCAGCAATAAAAGAAGATTTATTATTTGGCAGCATACGTATGTTCCGTTTTCTTCTTGTTCTTACGTATGGATCGTTATTATTATTGTTATTTTTAATATAACTGCTACTGTTGGGGGTTGGGTGGCTGTGATTCGATTTTAGTAACCTTGTATTTTACTTTGTTTGTCATTTGGTGTCGTAGGTAGCTTGTGCGTTGATGCCGTTTAAATTATTCATGGGGTTTAGAGCGTTATGGGCTGCCGAGATCGCGGGAGTCGGGTACCCGTTGTGGTTATGCCCAGCGTCTCCGTTTGTCTGCCTCGTATTGCCTTGTGCCAAAGCCTGAAGAAACAAAACAAAAGAATAATATTTCCATTAAATTTTTTTTTTTTTTCCATTTTTTTGGGTTTATAATTTCGCCATAAGATAGTATATCTTTTACTCTTTAACTGTACTAGTGAAAAATCGAAGTTATATAGGAAAAAAATTTGAATATTTTTGTTTAACAATTTTTGATAAAAAAAATTTTTTTTAAATATTTCAAGAAGAAAAATTATTTTTAGCAATTACACACTCGTAAAAGCCATTTTCTTTTGGAAAAATCTATTGAATTAATTATCAGTGTACAAAAATTATTTTGCAATGCGCAATATATTATTTTGTTAAAAATAAAGTAAAATATAAATCAGGTTACTGTCTTACGGAAAATTTTAAACGCATAAAAAGTCATTAAAGTTAATTTTAAAAAATTGCAGAAAGTGTTTGAGAACCAATTGCATTTTTAGCTGGAGTTTATTTATCACTTCGTTGATAATTACACCGTTAAATTACGTCAATCACGACTTGAAAATTTACCCGTGTAATCTTTATGTATTGTAGCCTTCAAAATATCGCGTTGATAATAAACAGTATGATAAACTGTAAAAATTTTCATACGTAGATCACTTTTTCTTCTGCAGTGCTAGCCTAAAGTTTGTAAAAAAAAATTTAGATCTTGAGTTCAAAAGTAATAATGAATTTTCATAATTCGTTTTCTACCTTGGTATGGATGTTTATCATCGTAAAATTAAACATATCATTTGTAGCATCAAAAATAGTTCCATTGCAAAAAGGAGACTCGAGAGATTGGCGTGAAACTGGGGATAATGGTAAACTTCTTGAAGAAAATTTATGATTAAAAAATGTTATATTCTTTCCATTATGTTTCTACACTGAAAAACAATTTTATCTTGAATCGAGAGAAAAATTTTTGGACCTAAAGCATCATTTCTTGTAGAAAGATCATTTTGAATCAAGTAAATTTCATATTTTTTTTTTATATAATTATATTAATCTAAATTGTTCTTGTTTATCTATCCAGCGAATCTTGCAAAGTTCAACAACTTGTACACGATAATAATTGACGAAGAAAAATTGAGCGAAAGCAATTATTATTCTGGAAAATGTGATTCTCTTGATTGGCCTGGTTACATCAATGCAATGAATTTAGAGTACCCAAATCAATGTTCTGGACTGCTTGTTAATTGCTGGTTTCACGAAGTAAGCTTACCCAAATTTAAAATTTCAATCATATTGACAATTATCAAATATATTAAGTAAAAAAAAAATCTATTAAGTAAATTTCTGTTATACATAAATAAGGAATCTCAAAGACGTAAAGATGCTCAACATCATTACGACAATGTTGAATATTATGATACATGGACAGCCGCGGCTTCGCTTGGCGGGTCGGATACGAAAGCTGTAAGAGAAGCTAAGAATCAAATTTATCGCACGGGAAACACGTGCAAATGTTTATGTAATCGTCATTGGGATAATGGCCCTGATGATAAACGAGGCAAATTGCTCGATTTTATTTGTTTGGATCCCGTTTCGGTAGATGAAAACTAGTAAGTAGTCAGAATCATCAATACATTAATGCACAGTAAAAATTTTTCGTCATTGTGTAGAGTGTTAAAATTTGTGTGTACACAGAAAAAAAAAAATTTCTTGAACCAACATAAAAAATCTTTTTAACAAAATAAAATACTCAGTTTGTTAATTTAACAATTTTTTCTGTTAATTTAACACAATAAATATTAAATTTACACATAAAAGTGTTAAATATTTAACACAAAAATTTTCAACACAAAATTTTTTGACACAATGACGCAAAATTTTTTACTGTGTAAAAAATTTTTTTTTTTTAAGTGTTATAACTGGGGTAAGATTCAAAAGACATGATAATATGATTTACCTGGAACTTCAACAAGCAAAACTACTTAACAATCGAATTGTCACCACGCCATGGTGGAATACTACAAATGAATGTCAAAAAAGCGCAGCTGTTGCAAGTCAATCTCTGAGGGGTTGGGACAGAAGATTCAGTATTCTTGCAGACGATCTAATTTTGTCAGAAGATGCAGTTGTAACAGGTCACTTACTTTTTTCTAAGAAAATTGATAATTGATGGTATGAAAAAAATAAATTGATTGATTAGTAAGACAGGCGTCACATTTGGAGAGTCAGTACGCGGGAGATACATCAATGAAAATGGAAATTTTGATACAAGAAGAGACGAATTCACAAAAGCTAGTCAATGTGTCAATAAGTAATTATGATACATACAATTGCTTACATGTAATGTAATTTTCATAAGTTTGATAATTGCTTCCTTTAGCAAATGTCCGGACGAGTTTAATGAACAATGCAAGATAGGCAAGCGGCCATCTCTTCGGGATGCGGATTATAGAGACGAAAATCCACGTGTGTCTACTGCTACACAAGATAATTACGAACGCAGTGAGCCATGCAAAAGTCGGATATTTTTCAGGGAAACTTCTGCAACAGAGAATGATATGAAAAATGTTGTTCCCTTTGTTGATTTACAAGAAATTGTTACCGATCCAGCTGAACCAATTCGGGGAGTTGGTTGGTATCTTCGCGGGTTTCCCGGATATGGAGGATTTCTTGCTCTTAAGATTTTCAAAAAAGTGTAAAAATAAAAAATTTATTTGACCTTATTTTGAGTAAATTTTATTCGTTTCAATCAAAGTTGTCTAATTAATTCATTTTATATATGCTTTAGTTAACTAAACTTAGAAATTATCAAGAAGATATATTTCTTTTGGTAATTAAATACTTGTAAAACCCATTATCTTTTGAAAAAATCTATTTAATTGACTATCAGCGTACAAAAATTATTTTGCAATGCGTAATATATTATTTTGTTAAAAATAAAGTAAAATATAAATCAGGTTACTGTCTTACGGAAAATTTTAAACGCATAAAAAGTCATTAAAGTTGATATTAAAAAATTGCAGAAAGTGTTTGAGAACCAATTGCATTTTTAGCTGGAGTTTATTTATCACTTCGTTGATAATTATACCATTGAATTACGTCAATCACCACTTGAAAATTTACCCGTGTAATCTTTATGTATTGTAGCCTTCAAAATATCGCGTTGATAATAAACAGTATGATAAACTGTAAAAATTTTCATACGTAGATCACTTTTTCTTCTGCAGTGCTAGCCTAAAGTTTGTAAAAAAAAATTTAGATCTTGAGTTCAAAAGTAATAATGAATTTTCATAATTCGTTTTCTACCTTGGTATGGATGTTTATCATCGTAAAATTAAACATATCATTTGTAGCATCAAAAATAGTTCCATTGCAAAAAGGAGACGGGAGAGATTGGCGTGAAACTGGGGATAATGGTAAACTTCTTAAAGAAAATTTATGATTAAAAAATGTTATATTTTTTCTATTATATTTTTACGCTGAAAAAAAAAATCTCAACTTGAATCGAGAGAAAAATTCTTGAAGCAAAAAAATAATTTTGAAGATTTTCATTGTCTCGAGTCAAGACAAAAAATTTTTGAATTAAGCAAAATTTACTTATAGCTAAAAAATAGTTTTTAAGTTTAAAAATTTTTCTACTCAAATTTTTCAAAATTCTTTTCTTGATTAAGATTAATTTTTTTTCCATATAATTATGATTTTTTTTTCTAATTTTCAAAGCAAATATTGCGAAAATCAATAGTTTTCACACGATAATAATTGATGAAGAAAAATTGAGCTTAAGTCATTATTGCACTGGAAAATGCGAGACTCTTACTAGCTACGGTGAATTCGGTGCAATGAATTTCAAATATCCAAATGATTGTCGTGGGATGCTCGTTCGTTGCTGGTTTTACGAAGTAATTTAACTCAAATTTAATTTTTAAATTGTATTCTCGACGATTAAATAATGAATTAAATTTTTTTAATTCATAAATTAGGAAACTCAAAAACGTAAAGATGCCCAAAGTAATTACGACAGCGTTGTCTATTACGATGCTCTCACAGCGTTGATGAGCCATGGTTTATCAAATACAAAAGTTGTAGATGCAGTTAAGAATAAACTTGACCACATTGGAAATTTATGTAAATGTTTATGCTATCGTTTTTATGATCCTGATCCTTTCAATCCTGAAGACAAACGAGAAAAATTGCTTGAAAATCTTTGTTTGGATCCCGTTTCAGCAGATAAAGATCAGTAAGTAGTCGTAAACACCAATATATTAAAGGATTGCATGGGTTTCACGGTTTTTTCAATTAAAAAAAAAAAAAATTGTTTCCTCAAAAAGAGCTCTACTACAGACAGTGTGTAATCAATATTTTTTTCCAGTGTCGTAACTGGCGTTAGATTTAAGAGATATGGTGACATGATCTTCTTGGAACTTCAACAAGCGAAACTAGTTAACAATAGAATTGTCACAATGCCACAGTGGAAAACTTCGGGATATTGTCAAAATAGCAAATCTCTTGCTAGTGAATCTTTGTGGGGCTTAAAGAAAAGTTTCAATATTATTGCAGAAGATTTAGTTTTGTCAGAAGATGCTGTTGTAACGGGTCAGTTGCTTTTTTTTTTTAGAAAATTGATAATTGATTGTCTGAAATAAATAAATTGTTTAATGGGTAAGACAGGCGTCACACTTGGTGAGTCATTGCGCGGAAGATACATCAATACAAATGGAAATTTTGATCAGAACAGAGAGGAATTCACTAAAGCTACTCAATGTGTTACTAAGTAATTATTATACCGACAATTGTTTACATGTAATGTAATTTTTATGAGTTTAATTAATGATTGCCTTTTTTATCAGTTGTCCAGACGATTCGAATGTACTATGTAAGATGGACAAGCGGCCATCTTTTCGTGATGCAGATTCTAGTGACGAAAATCCACGTGTGTCTACTGCTACGCAAGATAATTACGAACGCAGTGAGTCATGCAAGACTCGGATATTTTTCCGACATACTTCTGCTACTGAGAATGAAATGCGAGACATTGTTCCATACATTGATTTACAAGAAGTTGTTACCACGCCCCCTGAACCAATTCGGGGAGTTGGTTGGTATCTTCGCGGGTTTCCTGGATACGGAGGATTTCTTGCTCTTAAGATTTTTAAAAAAGTGTAAAAATAAAAAATTTATTTTACCTTATTTTCAATAAATTTTATTCGTTTCAATCAAAGTTGTCTAATCAATTCATTTTATATATGCTTTAGTTAATTAAACTTAGAAATTATCAAGAAGATATATTTTTTTTTGGTAATTAAATACTTGCAAAACCCATTATCTTTTGAAAACATCTATTTAATTAACTATCAGCGTACAAAAATTATTTTGCAATGCGCAATATATTATTTTGTTAAAAATAAAGTAAAATATAAATCAGGTTACTGTCTTAGGGAAAATTTTAAACGCATAAAAAGTCATTAAAGTTAATGTTAAAAAATTGCAGAAAGTGTTTGAGAATCAATTGCATTTTTAGCTTGATTTTATTTATCACTTCGTTGATAATTACACCATTAAATTAAGTCAATCACGACTTGAAAATTTACACGTGTAATCTTTATGTATTGTAGCCTTGAAAATATCAAGTTGATAATAAACAGTATTATAAAATGTAAAAATTTTCATACGTAGATCACTTTTTCTTCTACAGTGCTAACCTAAAGTTTGTAAAAAAAATTTTGATCCTGAGTTCAAAAGTAATAATGAATTTTCATAATTCGTTTTCTACCTTGGTATGGATTTTTATCATCGTAAAATTAAATGTATCATTTGTAGCATCAAAAATAGTTCCATTGCAAAAAGGAGACGCGAGAGATTGGCGTGAAACTGGAGATGATGGTAAGCTTCTTGAAGAAAATTTATGATTAAAAAATCTTATATTCTTTCCATTATGTTTCTACGCTGAAAAAAAATTCTCAACTTGAATCGAGAGAAAAATTCTTGAAGCAAAAAAATAATTTTGAAGATTTTCATTGTCTCGAGTCAAGACAAAAAATTTTTGAATCAAGCAAAATTTACTTAAGCTAAAAAATAGTTTTTAAGTTTAAAAATTTTTCTACTCAAATTTTTCAAAATTCTTTTCTTGATTAAGATTAATTTTTTTTCCGTATAATTATGATTTTTTTTTCTAATTTTCAAAGCAAATCTTGCGAAATTCAATAATTATTACTCGATAACAATTGATGAAGAACAATTGAACTCAAATCATTATTCGACTGGAAAATGCAATGGTCTTACTAGCTATGCTGAATCCGTCGCAAGGACATTCGAGTACCCAAATCAATGTCGTGGAAAGCTCCTCCATTGCTGGCTTTTTGAAGTAAGTATACTCAAATTCAATTTTAAAATTGTATTTTCGATGATTAAATAATGAATTAAATTTTTTTAATACATAAATTAGGAAACTCAAAAACGTAAAGATGCCCAACATGAATATGACCATTATGTTTGGACCGATAATTACATAGGTGCGATGATAGGTCACTCAAGAAGTAGTAGAGATACAAATGAAGCTAAGATTAAACTTGACCACACTGGAAATACGTGCAAATGCTTATGTAATCGTCTTGATGATTCTAATTCTAATGATGAACGAGGCAAATTGGTTGATTCTATTTGTTTGGATCCCGTTTTAGCAGATAATGATCAGTAAGTGATCATAATTGTAACAAACAATCATACATTTTTCCTTGCTTCGATTCTAATTTAATCATATAATTTTTTTTAATTTATAACACATAGTATTAAATTTAACTCCTGATTTAATAGATATAAAGTAAAATTATGATATTAATATTTAGTTATTTTAACTTTCAGTGTTGTAACTGGCGTTAGATTTAATAGACATGATAATGTGATTTACTTGGAACTTCAACAAGCTAAACTCAAAAACTATCCAACTGTTTCGAAACCGGAGTGGAAAATTTCATACAATTGTAAGGAAAAAAAATACATTGATGATTTTACCTCTTCAAAATTAAACGAAGTTTTCAGCATTGTAGCAGAAGATTTTGTTCTCTCCGAAAATGTTGTTGTTACAGGTAAATTTTTACTTATACAGAAAATAAAATTTGATTAAAATGAAAAATTTTTTTGCATTGTAAAATGTTAATAATTAATGTGTACAACAGGTGTGACATTAGGTGAGTCATTACGCGGAAGATACATCAATAGCAATGGGAATTTTGATACAAGAAGAGACGAATTTGAAAGCGTCTCTAAATATATCGATTAGTAATTATAATATTTATTAATGAAAATTTATAATTTTATCAACTAATTATTTTAGATCTGGTTTTATTCTCAAAATACTTTTTCAGTTGTGCAGGGTTCGGTCATCGAATGACGTGTCTAATTCTTGAGGGTCTGAATTTTCATAATTACAGCCGAAGTGATGTAAATCCCCGAGTGCCTACCGCCACTAAAGATAATTACGAACGCAGTGAGCCATGCAAAAGTCGGATATTTTTCCGACAGACTTCTGCAACTGAGAATGACATGCAAGCCATTGTTCCATACATTGATTTACAAGAAATTGTAACCGACCCACCAGAACCAATTCATGGAGTTGGTTGGTACCTTCGCGGTTTTCCTGGATATGGCGGATTTCTTGCGCTCAAAATTTTCAAAAAAGTGTAAAAACTTTACTGTTCTATTTTTTCAATGATCGATGAAAATATCTTGTTTTTTCAAACAAAATTTAATAAATAAATTTCGTCGACTAAAAAAAATCAGCCATCGCATTATTGTCGCACCTATCCCGATATTTTTATTCAAATTTTAAGCGCTCAAAAATTAAAAACAGATTTTTTTTATAAGTTTAATTTCAGAATCGAGTATGATGAAAGCGTAATTGTCGAAAGCAAAGCAACTGAAGATTAAAAATTTCCAGCATAATTATGCAGCGATGCAATGTGATGATTACCGTCGGTGTTATTTAGTGTCAGCTGTAATTCGATGGAAACAAAAAGTTAAAAGTACAACAAGTATCTCAACTCGGGGCGGCAGCTCGGCTCAGAATTAGTTTGTGCGCTGTAAAAGGGGGAGGGATATGTATCTGCAGAGTGTGTACTTGGAGGCGAGCTTCCGAAGGGATATTTATGTGGAGCAAAAGCTGCCGGCTAGGTGAAGCGTGAGAAGAAAGAACTGAGAATTGTGGAGATGCGAGCCGTCGAAAAGTTTAAACTCCTCCGGTTTCTCAACCTCTAAAGTCTCCTCTCTTTCTCCTCGATCTTGTGCTCTTCAGGACTCGTTGCCCCGAGTCTCCCTCCCAAGCTTGGCTTACACGGGCAAGGTGTTAAATTAAACAAGCTTAAAATTTGCAATCGGCCCCTCGCCTCTTACTCGGCACTCACTTTTCCAAAGTTTAGCCTTTTTTCTCAAATATTCACTCCCGATTATCTCGTCTGCCGAAAACCAAACAAATTTCAAAACTAAATTATTAATTCCCCGTTGAATTTTATTTACTCTTTTCTCCAGCGATTAAAAATGGTAATAAAAAATCATAAATCAGTGGGTCGTAACTCTTTCCTGGGAATTGTAGATAAAAGTAAAATAAGTCATAGTCTTAATTTACTCCTTACGAGTCGTTGGCTGTGTAGTTCTTCTCGAGATTTCTTAATTACCTACAGCCCGAGATACTGAACCGAAAAGGTACCACAGTATTCCGTTCAGAATACGCATTTATACACAGAAGGTGGAGTCGAACTACCCGAGCAAACTAAAAAGGGTTGTCTGGAGCTTCGGGTATACATAAAAGTCCAACAACCAGGTTTTTAAACGCCATGAATAAGGGAGCAAGAGATTTACGGATTCTTCCACCCGAGCACGATTAACTGCCACGGGTTTCTGTCATTTTTATCACTATTATTTACAGTCCAAGTCTAATTACGCCTCCCGATCCGCGACTCAGTCCGATAGTGCTTTTCCCTTGGCAAATAAAATTCAATGCAATTCATTCGAGTTATTTTTATTTATATTAATCTAAATTATTAAGAGAATAAGAAAAATTAACAAATGACTTTGTATCTTTTAAACTATTGACATTTTTTTGGATATAAGCTCATCTTGACATTACACTCATCAAGACCTTTCGTTTGAGTACCCACATCGATTTTTCATATATTTATATATTTTATATATATATATATATATATATATATATATATATATATATATATATATATATGTATATATGAAAAAAATATAAAAATGTATGTGGGTACTCAAATGAAAGCTCTTGATGAGTGTAACATCGAGATGAGCTTATATCTTTAAAAATTTCAATAGTTAAGAAAGTACAGTGCAATTTAACAAAATTAAGGAAAATTTTTTATTTTATTAAATCCATTTTCTTCCCACTAAATAATTAATAAAATATAAAATAAAACATTACGGATGATCCCTCGACTAAGTAAGACATTAATCGGTGCTATATATCTCCTCAGAGCTTCAATAGCGGCACGATAATCCGTGTATTATATCTAATATAATATATCTAATATGTAATCCCCAGTGTAGCAGTGAATCGCGTGTCATTTGTCAGTTGATCTCCCGATCCCTAGCCGGGGCTCTGGGAACCTTCCAGGTGTGAGCATTTATTTTATTTCTCCAGAGCTTACACTTGCTCGCGTTAAAATTAGCGCCTCTGCTCCCCGTACAGTAAGTTACCGGCGTAATAGATGTGTCCAGAAAAAATGTGCTCGTTTGTAGAAAAACAAACTGAGAGAGTTCGTGCTGTTTCGGAAGATTAACTCCCTGGGCTAACGATCCTCTGGGGTGAACGCTTTTGTCCTTCGAGAAGTTTCCTTATTTTTTGTCTTTGCAGTTTGTTCGATCTACAGCAGAGTTCACAAAAGCTCATGATGGGCAATTAACCCTCACTCGGTAATCTTGCCTATTGATTAACGACGAACTGCGGACTCATCATCCTAATAACCACGCCGTGAATTGTGATATCAATGTGATCTATGATGTATGATGTATTGTTGTATTAATGTAGATTATGTATGCACAGGGAGAGAATTTAATTATAAATTAATGAATTTATTCATTCGAAATAATTTTTTTTTTTTTTTTTATTAAATAAAATTAATATTTTATAAATATTTATTGACTATTAATAAATATTTTTTTTCAAAGTTTTTTTCTGACTTAAATTTATAACATAAAAAAAAATTTTTTTTCTTGAATCAACAATCAATAATTCTTGAAGTGAAATAAAATTATTTTTTAATTTGAATAGAAAAATTCTTAAACTAAGAAATTCTTCTTGGTTTAAGTAAATTTTACTCGATTTAAAAATTTTTCGTCTTGATTCAAGACAACGAAATTATTTTCTTGATTCAAGAAGTTTTCTCTCAAATAAATATTTTGTAAAATAAAATTAGATAGCTGTAATTAATATAAATAATTGTAAATAAAATGATAAATAAAATAATAAGATACTTTATTAGAGACTCAGGTGACGTGTGTAGACTATGGTGTACGTATACATATATGTGGGTGGGTCGTGGAGGTATATAGACGGTAATAATCGGTATAAAAGTGGAAACGGAGACTGAAACTTTGAGTTTGAAAACAAAACTCATAATCTCACGTAAGCTCGCAAGCTGGACTTTCCCATGCGAGGTTCACTTCCTAACACGGCCTTATACTTGGGACCCCTCACACCCCCGATTACTTACCCTCAGTTAGTACATTCTCTCCGCTAAATGTGCGCTGTATAGTATATAGTATATAGTGCTACCCAGTATATTAAGTTCATACACTCGGTAGCTTAGTCCGAGGCTTATGTGAAATTTAGCCATGCATCTAGGCTAATAATAAAGCTTGTTACGCGGAAGAGCCACGCAAACTCATGATGCACTTTTCGGGGTGACGAGCTATATTGTTATTATCAGGATTATTCGGCTTACGAGTTTAATAAGTTTGTTTTTTAACAAACAATTTTTTTTTTTTTTTTTTTTTTTGTGATGTTAAATATAATTGAGGATTATTAAAGGTACTGCCAGGTAATAAGGAATATTTTTTTTTTTTTTAAACAATTTTATTTTAAACAATTTTAGGTAATTTTGAAATGATGAACAAAAAGTTGATAAGCAGGCTTAAAAATATAAAACTAATAATATTAATATAGATAATGAAGATGCAGATGTAGGTAAAGTTATTTTAAACTTTTCAATTTGTATTTTATGATGAAGACAGTATCGCAAAATACTCGGCAAAACTACCCTCATAGTAATTGTGTAGCAGTGTTCATTCAAGGGTAACTCGACTCACGAGCATTGATCCTCTTAAATTCCCATGTAGCTCCTTCCTTAGCATTAGCATATTATCTCGTTCCCGTCACCAACCCTTAACGTTTTCCAGCCAGCCCACGGCCCGTCCTGTTCCTCTCTTTTCCTCCCCCGACGGAGCTTTCGAGTAAGAGGACTTTGCAGACACTTGAGAGTTTGTTTTAAAACTCAGATAATCGTTTCGAGCCTTATCCCTCTCTCCCCTTACCGCTCTCTTACTTCTTGCTGCTCCCTTTCCCAGGGGTGACATTAGATCCAAATAAAAGTCTTGTCCAATTATTTAACAAAACTACTTGGCTAAATTTTCTACTGAAATTTATTTATATATTTCAAAATTATTATTATTATCATTTTTTCAAAATTAAATGATAGTAATAATAATAATAAAAAAATTTTTTTTAACTATTGCATTATCTATATTATTAAGAGAATAAGAAAAATTTTGTGTCCAGGATAATCATATGGATAAAATCGTTATTTTTTTTTTGGTGAAATTCAGTGTTATTGCAAAGTTTGTATCTTGTGAATTATTGATATTTTTAAGAATATAAGCTCATCCCGATGTTACACTCATCAAGAGCTTTCATTTGAGTACCCACATCAATTTTTCATATATTTATATATTTTATATATATGTATATATGAAAAATATATGAAAAATTGATGTGGGTACTCAAATGAAAGCTCTTGATGAGTGTAACATCGGGATGAGCTTATATTTTTAAAAACGTCAATATTTAAAAAATTACAGTGCAGTTTAACAAAATTTATTTTTTAATAAAACAAAATTTTATTAATTTATAGTTTATAATTCACTGCAGTCACACAGTGACTGCAAGATTACTAGTTATAGTTAAAAAAAAAAATAATAATAATAAATTTTTTGGAAATTAAAATTTTGCATACAATTAAGAAAAATAAGAGGAACAAAACCCTTTATTTAAATCTTTTTAGGCATAAGCTATGATTATTCAAATCCCGTCAATATAAACGTCTTAACGTCTGAATTAGTGAATCACTTATATGAGGATAATTGATCGAGGGGCTTGAATAAAATAGCAGACTCGAGAGGAAGACTTGTGAAGGAACTCTATGGAACATGGAATATAGAATAGAGCTGGCTGGACACCTTGAATGGCCTTGACACTCGCATTCAAATGCTCCAACTGCCTGCTTACTCGGATACCCCCTATATCCACGGGGAGAACTGCCGAGTATCGCGAGAACGAGACAAGAGACAAGAGACGTCAAGTGGGATCCATCAGAGCTTAAGGGTAATAGATGCTCCGACATTAGCATCCCACCCCCGATTATACCGGTATTAACCGTTGACACGTCGTCGTAGTCGGTTCTACACTCACCCCCCCTTCCCCCTCTTGTCTACCATTCACGACACGTGTTGTTTGAAACAAAAAATTATCTAATACATAAAACATAAAATAATGATAATAAATCATTGTAATTTTTTTTTTATTTTAAATCGGGACGAAAATCAAAGGCGTTAAAGTTCTTTAACGCCTTCACCGCCAAGTGCCAGACTAAGACTAAGATGTTCGATTTTAGTTTCTCATTCGGGACCCCCATCCCCGTAGACGAGAACGAGGAGCTAAGCCGGACTGAGGAGAAATAAAATAAAAAGAAAGCGAGAAATACTTGAGGATAGAGATCCTTAAAAGAGGGTAGTTTTTCTGATTGCCTGTGAACAGGCAGCTGTCCCAATCTTTTACCAAGATAATTGTTACTGTAACTGCACTCAGACAAATTTATTCACCACGGATAAAAAATACTAGAAGAAATATTTATTTTACGCTGTACCAAAAAATAATCATTTTGCAACAAATTAAGTCGATAAAGAAGTATAATTTGCGTTGAATGTTTTCTCAATTAATTAAATAATTTTAAAAGTTAGTGCTGCAATTTTTTTTTTTAACAACCTCCAATTAAAATAAATTTATAGCGAATAATAATTTAACTGAAAAAATTACTACAGTGAGAAACCGGGATTTGCATATTATAAGTACACGTTACCGAGTTTAGATATCATCACCTCGTTATTCTGTGCATATAATACGATTCGTGATGAAAGCGCCTTTACCCACTAGTATACAGTCACCAACTCCCTCGAGTAAATCCACAGGCGATTGCCCTCGTATATGTTTCTAGATCACGCACCAATTCCAGCTATTTCATCATCGTTTATTTAGTATTCGTAAATTTTTAAATATCAATTTTTTTTTTTTTTTTTCATTAAAAATTGCATTTATAAATTTGAAATTAGTATCAGTCCCAGGATTAAATTTGGGGATTTTGTGGAAATTTTTACCGGCGTTTTTACAGTAAATCTTTAATTTAATTAAGTATAAAAATTTTTGAGCCAAATAAAATTTATTTAAATCTTTGCTCAGGAATTTTTCAATGACTTAAAATCATTAAATTGTTCAAAATGATTTTCTGAATATAAGAATTTTTGAAAATAAAAAAATGATCAAGTTAATTTTTAATCAGCGCAATTATTAAAAATTTTAAGTGAAAAAGATCAATTTCGATCAGACACAATCAAGAATAGATTAATTTAACTAAACAAGACAGCCTTGTTTGTCCAATAGACACCTAACCCTCTATTCATCTTCAGCGTAGGATTTTTCGGGCCAAAGAAAGACAACAGACAGGGGATAGGACCTGAGAAGCAACTTTGAGAAGATGATGCTGAGGCATGCGAGGCTCGTCTTAATTAATAAGGACACGCGATATCGTAGGTAAGGATCCAGGATAGGACGGAGAGGATTTAAGATTTAAGAGACTGGATCTCTGGCGAAGGCACACAACAAACTAGTCCTTTGTTGTCAAGAGGGTCAGGCTCTAGCCCCGGGGCTTCCTCGAGACGTCTCACCCTCGAGCTTTCGTCACATTCTGCTCATCTCATCATCTTATGGCGAAATTCTCCGGTTGGGTGTTTGTTTTTGTAAGGGAATCTGCCTGTGAGCTGGGGGCTAGCTCACCTGTGGCTGGAGATGCGTTACCTGGCGCTTGATGTGCGCCAATGTCGCCGTTGGCGGTGGGTGTAAGGCCATGTTCGCGAAGACTAGTCGCTCCTCGTAGTCGTACTCGCACAGGATTTTGTTCTCGCACAGGTAGAAACGGTCACCCACGCAGAATCTGAAAATTTATATATTATTTAATATTTTAATTAAATTTATAAGAATTAAATTGATAAATATTTCCCAACTTTTATTAATTGAATTTATTTGTAATTAATAAATTCGTGGGGCGAAATTCTTTTTTTTTAATAATTTAAATTCATTGTTTATTTTTTTTTTCTATAAATAAATATTAAAATTTTTTTGATGTTGCTGAAAAAAATATGATACTTTCATATATAATTTTTTTTGGCTTGAAATACCCATATGTGGTGACATATAACTTGATATACCCATAAATAGGCTTATATAACCAGAAGTGTTAAAAAATTCCGACAGGTGGCGCATAGTCGCTAAATTCTCTCATTATAAGAGAGTTTTAGAACTTAAATTGTAAAATAAAAATAATTTTTTGGATAGAAAATATTTAATGTTTGTTTTATAAATATTTTTACCGAAAAAATTTAAATAGAATCAAATTATAATTAAATAAAACAGGAATTATTATTAAATTTATTACTGTTAGAGTTGTTATTTATTAAATTTTCCAAAACTCATTTTATTTTGGTCTCATCATAAATAAGCATCTCTAAATCGAGATAACAAAACCCAGCCACATTTTCTGATGAATTCCGACTTGATCACAGCATTTGATCCCAAGTATGAGATTGGAAAAAAGAGAGAAAATAAAAATAATGAAAGGCTCAGAAAAAATGAAATAAGAAATAGAAGAAAAGTTGACGATTGGAGAAATCGAGGAAATGGTGAAACAAGATGCGAATCGAGTGGAAATTTGCATTTAAAACGCTCGAGTTCTCCTGGAATAGAGTGGAAGAGATTCTCAGCCCTAGCCCCTACACTACTTGTTGTTTTATATACACATAAGACAATACATAGTACAAGTACATCTGTATATATGTGTATTCAACTTTTTATTCTTATTTTCTCTTGGGATTATTTTCCCGCAATTTCCTTGACAGAGCGGAACGGAAAGCGGTCTTAAACGGAATTAGCACGGTTTGCTGCTCCGCCCATCTTTAGGTTAGCTTCCGACAAATATAGGGAGAGAATTGCTCCAAAAACGATCAACACTCAACCCACTAAATACAACTGCTACTTTCAGTAGTAGATTATACGGCCTAACAATCCCGACAAAATATATTACTGCTATTAACTCTCACTCCTCATATTTTTTTCCGTATTTCCAAAAAAAAAAAAAAAAAATAAATAAATAGATTGCTCGAAAATATACAAGTATGCTCAATCATTTATAACAAGTGGTAATGAAAAATTAAACACACTAATTAAGAGGGACTCTACTTTAAAAATAAAAAAAAAATCGACCTTTTTTTTCAAACAGTCTCTAGTTTTTTTTTTTATCTCAAGCAGGGGCTGACATCCTTACAGATTAAGTATCTTATTTTTTTTTTTCACTTTACATATCTGTAATTTAAAAAAAAATTTTTTTGATTGAGAATTTTTTAGTACATTTTTAAAACATAAATAAATAAATGATAAAAAAATGTCCATTAATTTTTTTGTATCGTGCTTTAAAAAATTTTTCAAATTCATACATTAATAATTCAAAATTTCAGAAAATATTTTGAATCATATCTGATTAATTTATTAAAATTTTAAATGACAAAAAAAATAAATGGATAAAAAAAAGAAGTATTAACTGGAAAAGAGTTGTTGATTATTTAACATCAATTATGCAGAAATACATAACCACGGACACAGAAATATCGTGGTTTGATCCCCGAGGGAGTTGCCGCCGGTGAACCCCTTCACAAAATCTACTTCTTCGAAGCGTGGGTCGTCATTTAATTCTCCACAGATCTCGGTCATTAATATTGCTTATGGCGGTTATTTAAGCTCCAGACAATAATTGATGGGCTATGAATTATTACCATTAAGATATTTAAATGTTGATGGGTAATGCATATTCATAACAAGACAAAGCCAGTTAGATTGTATCAATCTTCCGAGGATTCTTGATCCAAGCCTGTCTTTGGTACGAAACTCATGACGCACTGAGTGTGTTTCATGCTTGTAGAGAGCAGAGACTGTCATTTAGTCCCTAACTATCTCAGAATTCGCTCCCGCGAGTTGACTTTTGATCGAATTAACTCGGCAGGGCGCTTCCTCGATACCCTGACAGCTTGAATTAGTTAACAGGCAGCTGGCATTATTATTGACATTTTGCCTTCGAAGGAATCAGCTAAATAAAAGCGTGGTTGATTTAATGTTAATGAGCATCGCTGTCATAAATACTGTTGTGGAAATTCAATCAGGCGGATGAGTGATAAGAATTTAATATTATTTTTTAATAAATGATAAATGTTATTCAACTATTGTTAATTTATAAATGGAAAATAATTTATTACAGTGGCGGAAAATTAATTTATTAAACATTAAATATTTTATTTGGATTTAAATTTAAGAATTTAATTTATTAAGCGTTAAATATTGGGATAAAAATTAGAAAATTTTAGTTTAAACTCAAAAATTGGAAGTATAAATTAGGTAATTAATTTTTAATCCAAATATTTGGATGAAAAAATAGGAAATTAATTTTGAATTTAAATAGAAAATTCAGAAATTAAAAAATTGGATCTAAATTCAAGCAATGGGATTAAAAATCAGAGAATTAATTTTGAGATTAAAAATTAGGAAATTTAAGTTTGTATTTAAGTATTGGAAGTATAAATTGAAGAATTAATTTTTAATCCAAATATTTGGATAAAAATTTTATAAAATTCAAATGTGGTCAAAGTTTGAAAAATAAATTTTGAATTAAATAATGGGAATTAAAAATGATAGAACTGATGCTGAACTCAAAATTTGATAAAAAAAATTGAATTTATTATTTGAGATGAAAAATAAAAAAATTAATTTTAAATTTAAATGCTGGGTTCAAAAATTGACAAATTATGTTTGAATTTTAATTTAATAAATAAAATAAATGAATTTTTTTTTCGTAATTTTTATTTAAAAAATTAGCAGTAATTTTTAAATAAAATTTCTATTTTTCTGTGTAATAAATAAAAACGATAATGATAAGTAACTGAATTTTGGACAAACCGTTTCCTCATTCGTTATTCGAAGGGAAACTCGCTCGAGTACATTAATAACCAAAGTGTCTATACTGAAGAGTCTCTGGGGGTGTCTACGGTTCCTTGACTCCATTAACTTCACACTTAACGTCGCGTTGGGCTGCTGTTGTTCGCGACTCCGCTGAAGTAGATCTGATTAGAGCGAGTCTCGGCTAAACGCGTTAGCCTCGGCTGCTGCACAGTTCAACATTCAAGATGCACAGACTCTGCTCAATGGAAACGAGCAAGATAGTCTAATTCAAAGGGTGAGGGTGGAGGCAAAGGGTGAGTAAGAAATCCCCTCTGTTGTCTTCAGTCATTCTCCTTTCTACTTGCTCGTCTCTCGTCCCAGGTTGATGCAAATTGACTAAGAGCGACGCCAACTACTTCAAGTAACTCCTTCGGGAATTCTCGATCACGATAAGTTTATTCCGTTCTGCTTCTCCCCCGCGTACTTATCCCATCCCGAGGTACCTTTATCCTTCACCGTTGCAATGTCGTTTGGGGTTTTCCAATTGTTTGCTCACTAATCTCCGCTTCAGTCTTCGATAAACACTCAATTTACACTTTTTTGGGTTACATTGAGTTTATTTGATGATTTAATTAACATATGTTAAGTTTTTTATTTTTTTGGACAATACAAAAAATTATTTATTAAAATAAAAATACATTCGATCTTAAAATAAAAAATTAAAAATAAAAATAAAAATAAAAATCAAAATAATAAAATTAAAAATTAAAATTAAAAATAAAAATTAAAAATAAAAAATTATTTTAGAAAAATTTTAAGATGCAATTTAAAAATTTCTTAAGAACATTTTTTTTTCTTTTAATTTTAATTTTTTTTTGGTTGATTTTTTTTTAAGAAATCGTACGACAAAAATTTATTTACACACGCGCATGACAAAACATCTCGAAAATTTCCAATTTTTTTAGAAATTTACACAGTTAAAAATTTTTATATTAAATATTTAACATTTTTTTGTGTTAATTTGATGCTTTTTTATGTTAATTTAACACAATAAATGTTAAATTTACACATGGAAGAGTTAAATATTTAACACAAAATTTTTTGACGCAATGTAAAATTTTTTACTGTGTAAAGAAAAAAAAAAACAAAAATCAAATTTTTAATGAAATAATTTTTTAATCGAGAAAAAAAATTTTTTTTTCATTTTAAAAAATTTTCTTAAATGATGTGAAGGTTTATTGATATTATTTATGATATTTCATCATCCACAGAAATAAAGTAAAAAAAAAAAAGTATACACACTCTAAACTCAAAGAGTACCTCAAGCACCAACTGTCGTGGTACTTTAAAAAAAGTTTCGGCGTATCCACGTTTTCGTTTTATTGCCAGTTTTAAAAGCCGATCTTATATACAGAGGGATTTCAGTGTATACACCGCAGTAAACTGATGCGGAGTTTAAAAAACCGTTCTGACATTATTTGAAATTCGTGTCGAGTATCAGAAACATCAGTCTCCTGTCTAAAATATTCTCCTGTCATTATCTTTTATCATAACATTTATTCGACTTTAAATTCTTCAATTTTTTTTTAAATTGCCCATCAAACAAGATCAAGCTCCTTAATTGCAATTTATATATCACATTATTATTATTATTATTATTATTATTATTATTATTATTATTATTATTATTATTATTATTATTATTATTTATTATTGTTTTTATTGTAAGTGGCTAAAAAAATATTTCCACCCATGAAACTTTTGTTTTTCATCATTCAGTATTCACGATACGTACACTGGTCTCGAGATTTAACGTCGAGGATTCCTGTCGAGTGGTTTATACCCGCGCTTATGTAAATGCCGACGTGAAATTTTTTTATTCGACTGCATTGGCATATTTTATTTTATAAAATAAAAAACAGATGTCCACAAAACGGTGAATCTTTAAATTTTATAATTTTTATAATTTTAGTCCTTTCATTTAATATAAAATTTTAATTAAATTAGAAGAGACTCCTTTGATTATTCCAGAGGGTATAATTTAATGGACGAGCTGAGGAACGTGTATGTATATCTCATGGTGATCGGTAACCATAAAAAGCAATGTGCCGTCATAACGCGCTACGATAAGTACCTCAGTGGCATCGAAATCGATGCCGGCATCAAATATCGGGCGTCATAAAAACCCCTGGTGTTTCCATTCCCAGTATACAGATTTCGTGTTATGTATAATGTTTGCTCGTAATGATTACCCACTCTATTCGCCGATACGCGCACCGTGCTCTGTGCGGGTGATAAGCGTGATAAAAAATAATCGATAAATGCTTCAAACATTAGCCCGTTCGATTGATGGCTTCTTTTTTTATTATTTTTTGATTTTTTAGGGTGTAAATATTATATATATGCTCATACAATTTTTTTTATCAAACTTAGTACTAAAAATTTCCAATAGGTGGCGCATGGTCGTTAAATTTTCTCGCTACTAGAGAGTTAATTTTTAAAAAATAAGTCATAAAAAAATTAATTTTCTACCTGAGTAGTTTTTAAACAAATCCGATAGGTGGCGCATGGTCGCTAAATTTTCTCGCTACTAGAAAGTTAATTGTAAAAAAAATAAGTTATGAAAAAATTTAATTTTCTGACACTCTTACGGAGCTTATGTCTCATTAATTTTCATTTTGATAAATTATTAAACTAATATTTATTTAATATAATTTTAATTAAAGTACTTTATGCCAGAAAAAATGAAAAATTATAATTAATAATTTTTTAATCAGATTAAAGAAAAAAAAAATTATTCACAGGTTTTTCTTCTTCTTATCATTATTATCTCGCATTAAAACTGAACTATGCTTTATAATTATACCGTAGAAAAGGCCCAGAGTAAATTTTTCTCTAAAACAGAGGTGCAAGTCGGATCAGAACATTATCGCCTTGGGAACAACTCCGAGTGCTTCCAAAAGGGGATTAAGTATGACTTAGTACTCAAGTTTCCATCATTAGCCATAGCCTTATACAAGTTCCGTCCAGAGTTCCACCCCGTCTCACCCTGAACTTATAATACTCGCCCAAACCGAGAGATACATTGGCCAAGTTTTCAGCTCTTACACCAATACACCAATACTATTTATCCTCGATAGTCCACAGTCTGGAGTCTACGGTCTAGTTGAGCATTGTCAAGGTTTCCTGAAGTTTCCTCGGCTTCTCGCACCCGATTACCGAGAAAGGGATTATTCAACCCTTTGAGCAATATCGGCAAACTCGAAATCACGATAAATGCCAAAAAAGCCCCGCCTGGAAACTCCGAGCTTCTTGCTAAGGTCCAAGTTTCCGAGGAGAGCCTATAAGTGTAAGAACAATTTGTTTTAATTAATAGAGTTGTTGGTTGTCAAACAGTTAGCTAGTTAACACAAAACAAGTGGGGTTGGTTAAATTATACAAATATATATACATATATTATATAAGCGAGTCTTATCTGCTTTGAGGCAGCTTGTTTGACTTCCGGCGCTGTCTCCTCTGACCGGACGCACTTGATAACTGAATATCCCGAGTGTGGCGAATGAGCTTAGCCCAGTCTAATCCTTTCCGGAGCTGCATCGTTTCAACGAGATTATTACCAAGTTTAAGCTTCTTCAGCTTCGCTTGCTGCCCATCCAACAACTTATATTAAGATTGTGTACTCTTAATGTTTTCACTCTCTTAATTCGCTACCCTTGATCCTCTTAAGTCAACCATGTTAATCAGAAACACTATTATGCTTGGTTATTATGTATAAATTTTTAAGTAAATATTATTTAATTCTCAAGTAAACAAACATATTTTCTTAGGATGAATTAGAATTTAAATATCATTTTTTTTTTTTTTTGTAAGATTTTATTCTTCACATCAAAATACCGTCTTTGCGTTTAATTATTATATATTGCAATGCAGAAGTAAATACAATTTAAAAAATTTTTTATAAGATAAAATGATCCTTACATTATTATAGAAAAATTATTTTTTAAAAAAAAAATAATCTACTGTGTATAATTGTAATTATATGTATTCTCCGATATTTGTAAACAAAATTTTTATCAATAAAAAAATTAATTTAAATTAATAATTGTTAAAAACATTTTTTATGAAAATTAATTTTTAACGATTACTGCCTTAATTTTTTCCAAGAGTGTATTGCTTCAACTGACAATTTTTTTTTTGGATTCCTTTGTAGACTTTATGATAAGAAAATTTGGTTTTTCATTTTCGGAAAAAAAATTTTTTTTTGGTGATAATTGCAAATTTTTGGTATTTAGTAAAAACTTAAAATTTTCTTGAGTAATTTATTTTGTTCCAGAAAATTTTCCCGCGGAAATAACAATAAAAAAAATTTAGAAATTATTTAAAAAAATGAATTCTATTAATTAAAAAAAATAATTATTGTTATAAATACTAATTGTAACAATGCAAAGACATTGGTAACTACAAAGGTAGAATAGGATAAAGCAGCAAACTATAGAGGAGAATGACATGGATGTCGAGCACACGAGGTATGATACAACGGTTGCCACAGAGCAATGTGTCGTGGTATCTGCTTCAGACAGTTGCAAGGCACGTTAGTACGTTACCCGAGACAAGTCAGAGATACAATATCTCCTGGCACCTTTGACGTGCGTCTCTTCCCATTTAGTGCTCGGCATAATGGACCCAAGGATTCCCGTTCCTCGATTCCGTCAACCACCAACTACCAACTTGTTGGCGACTATTTGGGTTAGGTTACGGACGATACTAGTTACCAGTTGCCAGTATTATGTCTATCATAAACAGAGCACATAGTCGAGGACAGTATCAACATTTCCTTATTCTTATTCAGCTCGTAACCAAGCTCGTACGTTAAAAAGTTACCCGAACTGCGTGAGTCTTGTCGGGCCGTCCACTGCATCAATTTCAACTTTCCAGCTTCCATTTTCTTCCACTTAACTTTTTCGACGATAAGACCGTTAAAGTTAGATAAGGAGGACGGCACAAGTACTTGTTGGAAAAGAAGAATAAGAGCAAGAAATATGGATAGGAAGAAACGCCAGACGCGTGCAAACTTGCTCCTCGTTCATTCGTTAAGTTACTTCTTTATTCTAAGCGACAGAATAAGATCCGTAAGAAAAAGATCCTCGTAGAATTATGAGACTCAAGGTTGTACGATAACCCACTCACATTATTCACAGGCTGAATCTTATATAGACACTCTGATCAATCGAGATATACTTTTTTATGTACTTCCCGGTTTATTCCTCCCTAGTCTCATTTTTTCCTCCATTTCATCGGAATACGCTCAAATTTATTCACCACTAACAACCACATTTTAATTTTTTGTAGAATCTAAAAAAAAAATTTTTTTTGTCAAAAATTTATATTATTAGAAAAATAAGAAAAATTTTTTCTCCAGGATAGTCATAAGACAAAATTCGTTTTTTTAGTGAAATTTAGTGTCATTGCAAAGGTCTTGACTTTAATTTGTGCCTTTTCAAGATTTCATATTTTTTTTTCATCGATAGTCAATTTATTATGATAAGTATTTAGGCTACATTCGAAAATTCTCTATTTCTAGATACATAATTGACCTTGTATCTTGTGAACCATTGACATTTTTTAAAATTTAAGCTCATCCCGATGTTACATTCGTCGAGAGCTTTCATTTGAGTACCCACATCAATTTTTCATATATTTTATATATTTATATATATGAATATATGAAAATATCAAAATGCATGTGGGTACTCAAATGAAAGCTCTTAATGAGTGTAAGTAATCAGGATAAGCTTATATCTTTAAAAACGTCAATATTTAAGAAAGTACAGTGCAATTTAATAAAATTCATTATTTAAGGAATGACCTTATATCTTGTGAAATATTGTAAATTTTTTTACCATTTATTTATTCATGTTTTGAGAATATAATAAAAAATTTTAAACCAAAAAAATTAAGAATGTTACAGAGTTAAAATGAAAAGTCTAAAAAAAAAAATTCATAATCAATAAAGATGTCGTTGTAGTTTTTCCTTTGAAGAAAAAATAAATTTTTTTCTTTACATGATGGCAAATATCAATTTTTTTTTAATTATTAGTTTTTCTGAACCGAGAAAATTTTATTCTTACTCCAAAACAACTTAAATCGTCAAAATAATTTTTTTGGTTGAGTTAAATTTTTTTTCTAATCGTAAATTTAATCTCTTGATCTGTAATGAGTTTAAAAATGAAAATAAAATTTATTTTGAAAAATTGCCTAAATAACTAACTTATTAATCCACAGAAACAGTGACGTGTATAATCAAAAACAGCCAATTCGGTGAATTGTTGGCTGAATTATAGGCGCAAAGCTTTGTTTGCGGATCTGGAGCAAGATATATTATAACTATAGGTATACCGTGAGATTAATGTAAAAAATAAAACACACGTGTTTGATTGTATGTACGCACGACAGAATAATTAGCGAAACATCAAATTCCGTTAAACGTCCGGAATTAATCGGGCAAATACGAAATTAGCTGAGCGAGCACACGTTCAATAGTCGGTAGGTATAAATATATATTTATACGTCGAAGAGCGAGAGGGTCAGACAAAGAGAGAGAGCCGTACAAAACGGACCGGTGCCGATAAAATGATACTGAAATTGCGCGACGGAGCAAATATCGTTAGAAACTAATGTGATTTTCAAACTGACACTCAGTGAGTTTATGCCAGCAGCAGCACCACCAACCAAAACTGATCATATTTGCATAATTTAATTTAATCAAATAGTCAAATTATTTTTAAATAATCCTATTAAATTACAATGACCGATATTGTTGTTATTATGGGAAATATTTTCGGGATAATTTAATACATCCCGCTGAATTATTATAATTATTCAATTTGTAAGATAAATTATTTGGATGATTTAATTGTTAATGTATATATCTGCGGTAGTTATGACACAATTTTAGGATCTGACAAATCTGTAATCGGATATCAAATTTATACTGTTAAACTTCTCAAGCTATTGTAATTCAATGACGCTGACGTTGACGTACTTGTCTTTGTACAACTTGATACTGTTAGTGGTTGCAAATGTTCGATGTCCGTTGTGAATTTTCGATAAATTTTACAATTTAAATGAATGTAAAATATTTTAAAAAAATAATTTGAAAAATTAAAAAGTGATTTATTTTCATAATTTAAAAATTGGACTTTAATTTTTTAGTTTTTAATTAATTATAATTAAACGACACTGAATTATACAGCCATTCGCAATACGAAGCAAGATTATATAATTCTGAAGCTAATAAAAAAAACCCGGTTGCGATTCGTCAATTTCTTTGGGAGTTATCGTGTTTACAAACAATTTTCAAAAAATTCTATAATTTAAAAAAAAAAATTTTTTTTAAGGCAGCATAAAATGATTTTTTTTTAAATTTTGGATGAAATTTCCTAAATAAAATTTTGGAGATTTATCCTGGTTGGGCTCGAGATAAAATATCGTGTCAGGAGGCCATAGCTTCGAATCGGGGATTAATTATAAACACAAATAGCGATGATAATAATAAACAAAAAACGGAGTGAAAAGTTTAAATCGTATATCAATTAAAATGGACACGCTATCAAAAATTATAGACAGATAACAGCCGGATGTACGTGACAGGACACAAGAGTAGCCGATTATAAATCTCTCGATGAATTTTCACAATAGATCGCTATTTTATTATCGTTAATAACCGACCAGAGAATTATTTTATATTTACGCAGCTTGCGTGAGCCGAACTGCAGTTCAGCTGCCGTGATACTCTCATTTAAATATCTGTCCATTCATTTATATATCGCGAAAATCAAGACTTAATAATCTCTTCAAAATAATTTTTTTTGGACTGAAAATATTTCTCTTAATAATTTTTTTTGGACCAAAAATATTTCTCTTAAATGAAGTAACTTTTTTTTCAATACAAACTAAAAAATGCTAGAAATACTTCACATGAAATCAATGACGTTTATTTAATATTTAATTAATAAATTAATTCTCGATAATATTTAATAAAAAATGTATTTAAGGTTTGAAAATATTTCTCAAAAACCTCTGAATTTTTTTTTAGATCCACGAAGAGAGATACAAAGTAAAAATGACACGACAAAAGTAAATCGATCGTAACTCGAAGGGGGTTAATCTCGGCCCGCAGCTAAAGAGATCGGCAATATTTCTCAATAAACGATAAATCAGAGAAAACATACGCACACATATCTGCCGCAGAGATTTCCATCTCTTTCTTAGCACACAGACACTCCGGAGATGTTTCAGTTTGGCTCATTTCCAGCTCGAATCGCGTAGCATACATACATGTATACATTTATACCTTTATATATAGATTAGAGCGATGGTCGCTCCTTGTAGTGGTGCGAAGCCCATTAATCTATGGTTATCTATGGCGTACGCTGGTGGATAAGTGCACGGGAATGAGCCATTTCACCCTTGGGACTCGGAAGGATCGACGTCATCCTCGAGAGTAGGGTCAGCAGCCCCTCCCACTTGAGCTCAACACTCGTGATGAGTTCAACGAAAAGCTTTATGGTTACTTATAGACATCATTCTAAGGGTGTTAGCCTTTTGTTACTACAAAAGTTCAATTCTATGTATCATTTCAGGTCTGATCTTCTTTTAATATTATAAAAGAAAAGGGTTGAGCTTGCAATCGAGCTTATTGGCTGTTAAAGTTTATAATTTAATAAATAATTTATTAGATTAATTTTTATAGATTAATTTTTTTGAAGATCAAAATTAAAAATTTTTTTAATAATTAAATTAAATTAAAACTTAAAAAAATTATTTTTAAAAATTGCATTTATGACTTTTATATGTGTAATTTTTTATGATAATTATTTTAATGAGAAAAAACCGAAAAATTGTTAGATGTTTTCACATTTAATTAAAATTTTTTTTTTTAGTTATTTTTAAAAAGAAAAATTTAAATTTTTCTTGAAGAATTCTTCTCGAAGAAAGAAATAAAAACTATTTAATTTTTTATGCAATAATTGAGATTTATTCAAATGAAGAAATATATTTTCTTGTTATAATTTTAGCGATGTTAATTATGGGCTTAATGAAGAAAAATCACAGCAGTAAAGATTTTTTCTTTAATATCTACTCCATAATTTTTATGATAAATGATTTAAAATTTTTTGGGTAAAACATACAATTTTTATAATTTTTAATAAAATGTTTTTTAAAATTTTAATTTATCATATTTTTTAACCAAAAATATTTTTTAATTAAACCTTATTATCTGCAGGTACTTAAAAAATTGAATAAAATTATTTAGAACATTAATAAAATTATAATTCATAAAAATAAAAGTTTTCTAGCTCTAATCGGCTGTGTCATTAATTATATAAATAATTAATACATCAGAACCGCGGATTAAATCCTCCACTTAAACTGACAAATTTAACTACTGGATAATAAACGTCACGATTAATCTTGCCTGAAAAAGGTTCTCTTCAATAAATTTATCGCATAAATCTCTTAAAATCCGAAATAGTGCATTATAATAATAATAATAATTACATTCATAACTTCAATAAATATCTCATACATAAAATTAAACAAAAAAAAAATAAAATAAAATTTTTTTCTATCAATTTATATTTTTTTTTGTCCGATAGCAAAAAAAGTTTACACCTTTATGACATCTGAAGCACGTGACAGCCCGACACGCAATTAGAAATGTAAACACAGTAACCAAGTAAGTACTTTTTAAAATAAATCAGCGTGTGTCAGCAATCTCGACTCACCGAGTAGAGCAGCGGTAGCACTTTCATACATAAATATCACCAGCACACAACTTCATATTTACATTTACGTATGTTTATACACATATATGAACATATATTGCCATTCGGGCATTACAGTTATAGCCGCGTATGTGTCACGAGTGTAATGGGTGCATCATATATATAACCGTGCACTCTTTATGCACGTACATGTGTATGCTCACCCACGCGTTTACTTGCTTGATGATTTATGCACACCACTAATTACCAGCGCTTGTGACTACTCACACACACACATTCACATATTTACCGTGTATTTTATTCACACTAGTTTTATCATAGAACCGCTGCTATTGCTATTGTCATTCTCTCATTTGATATTACCCCCAATCGTTACCCCCAATTACGCTGTAAAAACAGTCGCGTTCGCATCAATTATCATGCTTTCATGTATAAATATCAATGCTGATAATTGTTACGTCATTAAATTATCACATTGTCATGGTTTCAATTTTTTAAAAATATTTCTGTCCATATGTGATCATAAAATGTAAACTTATATGATCATATAAAATTAATTATCATATTACATATGACCATGTTTTATCACATATGATCATTTTTCATGTCAAATATGATCTTTAAAAATAATATACGACCCTTTAAAACCATATATGATCACATATGGCCATATATGATCACATATGGCCATTTTTTTTATCACATATGATCATTTTTCATGTCAAATATGACGTTGAAAAATAATATACGGCCCTTTAAAACCATATATGATCACATATTACTATATATGATCACATGTGATCATATATAGTCTCATGTGATCATATATAGTCTCATGTGATCATATATAGTCTCATATGACCATATATAGTAACATATGACCTCATCTCATCACATAGATTTATTTTTTCCTAATAAAAATTATAAGAGCTACAACTGAATTCAACCCTGACTTTCCATATAAATATGTCGATGTGATGCACTCGCAAATTGCAGCAAGGTATTGTGTGGATCAAGGAAATCAAATCTCCAATCTCGGCAACTCGACGCCGTTCATTTACAATCGACGAAACGCTTATTACGGCAGGCTCGACACCGGTATCGGATGAAACACAGCAACTAGGGGTTGTACTATGGTGTTATGTGTATAGTTCGTAACAGTAATGTTCTATCGCAACCAGACCCTGCACAACCGAGCACCAAGTCTAGGTTATCCGATGACAAAGCGGCTTCCACGGTTCTCTCTTTCTCTCTTTCTCTCTCAGTAACAGCAGTGCTTACACCAGTTGTTCGCACTATCACTTACCACTAGGTCTACTCTTACTGTCACAGCCCTCTACGGATTATCACCATCGAAAATTGAAAACACAACCAAAGCTATGTTTGGATGCAGCCGCGCTTGAACGCGATACCGTTTCAGTTTCATCTTTTTGTGCATCATGCTTCTGTTTGTCCTCTCTCCAACAAACCCGGGTGTAATTAACAGTCGTCTAGTAGATAAATATTAATTGGACATTATTAATTATAACAACAATAATAATAATACCCTTTCAAATAATTATCTTGAATATTTGAGTCTTTATTTTTTAAATTCTGATTAAAGAATAATTTTAATAATTAACCCAACATTTTAAATTGAAAGTTAAACACTGAAAATTTTAATAAATTTATTATTATTGTAAATAAAATTAATAATAGAAATAATTAACCAGATTTGTTGGTCAGCTTAGTGAGTCTTGAGTAGGTAAGTAATAGACAAAGTAAATATAGAGTCAAAGTAAGAGTAAGAGTAAGAGAAATTTCCGAAGGCTCCCCCGAGACCAGGAGGCTAAATTGGTGGCATTATATTACGGCTCAGAGTTCGCATTTAATTTGAATATAATCGCGGAAGGAGATCTCCGGGAGGCTCCACGTTCTCGCAACCAGCTACCCCCAGTGTGTTATATATGGCTGGTGTATGCTCATGGTGGCACCCCAGTGCATATATTTAGCAGCTTAGAAACTGCGTGACGTTGACCGGAAGCCGCCCTCGGGACACCGGAAGCAAAATGGCCGATGCAAATCCAAGTCCCCGAGTCAAGACTCACTGAGCCTCAATTTTATTCGCGCCCTCTTTCCAAGGGTCTTCTGGTAGTGTAAATTATCGTCTGGTTGGAAAATTGTAAGTACTAGTCACTGTGACTGCCGTAACTTGTAAGCTACAAATAAATAAAATTTTGCTTTATTAAATAATGTCTTTGGTTAAATTGGACTGTATTAAATATTGACATTTTTAAAGATATAAGCTCATCCCGATGTTACACTCATCAAGAGCTTTCATTTAAATACCCACATGCATTTTTATATATTTTTCATATATATATATATATATATATATATATATATATATATATATATATATATATATATATATATATATATATATATATATATATATATAAATATATGAAAAATTGATGTGGGTACTCAAATGAAAGCTCTCGACAAGTGTAACATCGGGATGAGCTTAAATTTTTAAAAATGTCAATGGTTCACAAGATACAAGGTCAATTATGTATAATCAAATATGTAATTATTTTTTAATAAAATATTTACTAAAAACAGTTATTTTTTATCGCAAAAATTTATTAGCTGTTAGGAAATTAATTTTTTAACATTAGAGGATTTAATAAATATTTATTAATAATTGAAAAATATTAATTAATTATAAGTAGTAAAAAAAAAATTGCATCAGACATAAAGGTAGAAGTTAATCGATTGACAGCGAAACTCCTCCAGCGAAACAACAAACCTCGGTAGCAATAGAAGCTCTTCCACGTCTTTCAGTAACATCAAGCATAGTTGGTTAAACTGAACTGACTTTTGTCGGGAGTGGTTCCCATCCGAACTCGTCCTCGTCCGTCAATTATCCTTGCCACGGCAGTATAAGTATAAAGGGGCTGTAAATCTCAAGTGCTCTGGATCACAATCCTCAACACCCTCAACTTACTGCCTCCTGCCTTCTGCCTACTTGCTAACTAAATCTCTAGTCTCCTTATTTATCTCAACTTTACATATCCCACTTTATATAGTTTGAGGCAACACGAGCCGAGAACTGAGAACTTGGAGCTTCTAGGATGCCAAGTCAAGCAGAAACAATCGTTCGTTAAACATCTCCCAGATTAAATTAAATTGTCACATTCAGTTTCCAACTTGTGTAGACTGTAGACGCAGTTTGCAATACATTGTGCGTACTTGTATTGAGTATGTATTGAATTTTTGATCATCCTCACTACGCCGCGGTTGAAAGTTAAACATGGATTTCATTATTTTGCGGAACACTTTTGATTTAGTTATTAACTTTTAACATTGCTGTTATAACGCTGTGATTTCATTTATTATGTAAGATGTGAGCGACATGGTTGCTTGATTTTATATTTTAAGGGAAGTTAATTTAATTAAGAGCCTGATTTTAATTATGTTGAGGCTGATGTACGTGAATAGAAAATTCGATAAATTTTTTGTTTAAAAATGGTGTTAAATTTTTTTAATAACATTTTCTTTTATAAAAAAAATTTTAAATTAGATTTTTGAAATTTAAAAAAGCTATTTGGAATAAATTAAATGGTAAGGCTCAATTCTAGCTTAACATACTGATAAAAAAAATTTAATTCATTAAAAAAAAAAAATTCTTTTGAACCCAGAAAATTTTTTACTTAAATAAAATAAATTTTTTTTAAGAAAAAAAAATTAAAAAAATTTTATTCCTTTCTTTCTAAAAATTAAAAAAAACTTTCTAAATTAAAATTTTTTTTGTTAAATAAATTTTTTACGTATTAAAATAAATTTTTTATCAGTTATTTAAATTATTAAAAAATAATTAATATGAAAAATTTGTTGATTGAATTTTATATTTTTTATAAAAAAAAAATAATTGTTAAGTTATTAGACAGTTAAAGTTTAAGTTTCATACATAGTACTTGTGCATATGATGATAATACACAACTTAACGTGAAACTTACCGAAATGTCCGGCACGAGTGGTTTTTAACAGAGATCCTTATCGCAGACACGAGCCATTGGTTTGAGGTTGAGGATTAACTAAAGCTTAAAGGGTCGTAGAGGAACGAGAAGAGGTGTATTGGTAGCAGTTGACCGCTGCAAGGCAAAAGGAAACGGATATGGCTGTTGAGTCACGCGATCGCGAGCTTGCGAGGCGAGCATAAAACACCTGAGTTGGTTAATCGCGGTTAAGTCAAGTGCAATGGAGCCGACACATCTTTTCGTTTTAATTTCTCTTGGACTCCAAATTGGAGAAAATTTATGGGTTGGTCTATTTTTAACGTTTAATAATTTTTATATTATTAAAAAAACTATTTAGTGTTATTTAAGAAAAAAACTTGACAATTTTTTGATAATAAATTAAACCTAGAAAATTATTTTTAAAAAATTGCATTTATAATTTTTTAAAAATTTTTGAAATAAATTTTTCTTGCTGTAATTTAGTTGTTAAAAAATTTTTAAAATTATCAGAGGTCTTTTTTTATTATTATAAAAAGTATAAGCTGTGAAAATTGAATTTTTCTTGAAAAATTGCTCATATTATTTTTAAAATTTATAAAAAAAAAATAATTAAAAATGTTTTATAATTTATTTACCATATTTTCACCTTTAAAAATTTATTTTAATGATTTACTTTCGACAAATGTGAACAAAAAAATAAAAAACAATTTTAATAGAGCCCAATAGAAATAAATTTGTATTTTCTGTATGTATTGTCTGGCTTTTTGGATGCGATAAAATGGAAATTTATCAAAAATATTTTAAGTTAAAAAATAAAATTAATAAAAAAACGTACCTATGATTACATTGTTGACAAGCAAAACATTCAAGATGATAAACATTTGTCCTGGCTCTCATAACCATTTCGAAGGCTGGTATGTCTTTGGAACACGCTGCGCAGTACCCGGTATTACCAAACAACCTGAAATGAATGAAAAAAAAAAGAAATTAAAACAACAATAACAACAGAGGCTAATAAAAGAAAAGAAATAACCAACAAGTGATTAAATTTAACGTGTATGTATACATATGTACATTGTGATACCAGGAAGCCATTGAATCAATAAATACCGACTTGAAACGACATAGAGACAGCAACACTAATGTCCTCCTCAAATATTGGGCCATTAATAAAGGCCTTAGTTTCAATAGCTCGGAACTCTCACAATAGCACCTGTGTGTTTGTAAAACTCCCTTGGGAGGCTGTAATCTCAACACGGTTTATTTACTCACTTTTACCCTGTGCTCTCTTCCGCACTAAGCAACTACCCTCGAGTCGACATTAACTCATTCGCTTGCTTTCAATCGGAATTCACCCTATATTATGTACTGTGTATTATATATTACATATATGATTTGACGTATTTGATATGACGTTTGCTTCTCGTTTCGAGGTTTTATTAAATAAAGGAAACTCATCTGTGAAATTCGATTTGTAATATCGCTTCTTCTTGGCCTTATTGGCTCTCAAATTATATTTAAATTCGTATTCATATTTATGTATGAATGTTTCGATCCATCGGATGGTATTATTATAATAATATGACGTGGATTTGTGTTTTATACTGGAGTTTTATTTATGATGCATTAAAAATTCTGGACAGTACCTCAGATAATCGCGCTTGCAGAGGATCAAGTTGGCTTTTGTGTAGAGGGTCGAACCCAGTTCTCCGAGTCTGCAGTTACAGCACCCACACTTTAAACAATCTTCGTGCCAAAGCATGTCCAGTGCTTTTAATAAATATCTGAAATCACAATTTAATTTTTTGAGGATTTTTTTTTTTTTTTTTTTAATAAGAAATTATTAAAATTTATTAAAATTAATTTTAAATTGTCAAAAAATTAATTTTAATAAATTTTGGAAATAATTAATAATATTTATACTGAAAAGAAATTTTTTTTTACTTAATTAATGATTACTCACAAATCTGAATAAATTTTGATGCATTATTAATTGAATAAAAATTTATTTAATTTTAAAAAAAAATTCTTGAGCTCGGAAAATAATGTTTGAGACTTTCGTCTCTTGATTTAAATCAATTTTGCTCAATTAAAAAATTTTCTGTCTTTATTCAAGACAATATATTTTTTAGTGATGGTTAATTTTTTATGTAAAATTTTTGGAGAATTTTTCAATAAATTTAATGATTTAAAAAATTTATTTTTCCACATTTTTAATTAAATTATTAATAATTGATCTTGTGACAGCAATATTATCTAAAAAATTAACAGTTCGTAATTTTTGTCAGTCATAAATAATAAAATTCGCTAATGAATAATTAATAATAATAAAACATACCTTTCGGTAATAGCTTTACCACATCCAGCGCAATCTTGAGGAGTAGATCCAATTTTATTGGATTCACTTTTGCTTACGTCCATCGTCATCTCGTACCGATGAACTGTCAAAGATAAATAAAATATTAATGACCAAGCCAGATTCATCTTGATCAAAATATTAAAAACTTTTATGGTTTGAATAATTAATAGATTGGGTCAATAAATAATCGATGGTATGAAGTTCGGGTGACAACTTTTGAGTGATAAAATTATTTATCAGAGTGATATATGATAAACGTATTAGAGCTTAATATCTGCAAGTGTCGTTGGCGGATAGCTTTTATCAAGTTTCAACGGCAGATGGTTGAATCTCAATTCTAGTCGGGTTGTCTATGAGTAATTAGAGTTACGGTGCCTGAGAATTTAACCGCGGTTAGTGCCATCTGTGTCCGAGCTCCGAGCCGGGGGTGGTGTCCTGACTGCGGTGGTGGTCAGAGTTTAGAATCGAATTAGTTTGTGACCAACCTACACACACACACACACACACATATATATATTTTAGTTTCTACATCCATGCGGTATCCTTCTTCAGACTAGTGTAATGTTCCTTTATTATTAAACGTGTTTCAATGTTTTAGCGCTATATATCATTTTCAATTGGACATACTTATTGATTTTTAGTTAAAAAAAATTTAATTGATCTTCGAAATAAAAATTTTCTTTTTAAAAATATATTTATATAAATTAAAGAAAAAATTATTGATGACAATTTGTACAATTGGAATTTTGTAATAAAAAAATTGACTTAGTAGTTAATTAAACTAGAAAAAAATTTAGCTAAGCTTCTTAGAAAAATCAAAGTAATTATTTTAATTTCAAAAAATAAATATTTTATTTTTTTAATGAGAAAAAAAAAAGATTTATAAATTATTAATAAAAAAAATTTTTAATTTTAAATTTTAAATAATTTTAAAATAAAAAAATTTTAAATAATGAAATAAATTAATATTTTGTATGAAGTTTGATAAAAAAATTTTTTTAAAATAGCAGTGGCGAAATTTGGCATTTAAAACATTTTTTTTTTTTTATTTAATAATTTTTTTTTTGAAAAATTATTCACAAAAAAAATTTTTATATGATTTTTTGACATTTTTTACACGATGTATATAATAATATTCAAAACATAGATTAAGATAGTTAAAGGGTCCTCGTAAACAGCGGGAGAAGCTGAACCGCAAGAATTCATGTGGTCAAATTCCGACGGTTAGCCTCGCGGAGAAAATAACTCGTTGAAATTCCTCCCTTCTTCAGTTTATTTTTAATTTATTTTCCGGCTATTTGGAAACTATTTCGGTTATTTTTTATATAAATTTGAATCTTTTATTCGGCACGGACAAATGCACTGTGTACAAAAAGTATTTTATATTTACATTTCGCATGTGCTTGTATTTGTATTTGTTTCAGTAATTTTTTAGAACGAGAATGAGAATGTCGGATAAAATTATTGAGATGGTTTAATTTAGGGATGAAAGGCCCGGAATGTATTTGCTCGGAAGTTTTAACCACAAGGAGATATTAACGTCACGAGTAATACTGTGTCCAAGCAGACCTATTCAAACCGCAAGGAACTTTGTTAATATTGTAGTTCACTCTGCAGTCATATCATGTTATTACCATTTAGGATGGAATATCTGTGCTAATAAATGATGGAAGGATTTTTTGGGATTTAAAAAAATTTTTTAGTATATTTAAAAAATTATTTTTTATCAAACTTGATTTGAAAAAAATTAAAAAATAATTTATTTTATCTTTATAAATATTTTTAACTTGTAAAAATAGTATATTACACCCCTTGGGAAGGAAAATAAGAAAAGCCTCAGATCACATGTAATTGTTGGCCGAGGCGAAGCCGAGGTCGACAAACATGTGATCTGAGGTTTTCTTTTTTACTTTCCAAGGGCTGTATACTATTTTTTTGTCCGACGAAGGCGGAAAGCGGCAACTTTGTTTAGCGTAGCGGGACGAAAGTTGCCACTTTCCGCCCGGAGGGCAAAAAAAAATATTAAGGTTATTTTTACGACATTTTATTTAAACTTGAAAATTATTTAATATCTAAATTTAATTTTTATTTTAAATAAATAAAAATTAAAAAAAAAAAACAAACAAATTAATAATTAAAACCAAAAATTAAAAAACTATCTTGTATTAGATAATTAATACTAAAAATTTTATTTTAAAATAATTTTCTACATCATAAAACAACTAGACATTAAATGAATTAAATAACTAAACGTTTATTTCTGGACTTGTGAGCGTGTAAAATTATCAGCATAAGCGAAGGAAGAATCTGATTTATCAAACTGACAAAAGGGGTAGAAGAATTCTCATTACCCGTCAATGGGAGTCAGTGCTCAGTACAAAGCGGGAGAAAGTTGTGGTGACAGTACAAGCTGAAGTTGAGGTAGAATGGATGCAGAGAGGAGACAAGATGAGTCTGTAATTGTGCGTTATACTGAGCGAATCTGCAGATGGACGTGTGTGTACGGAATTACATGTCCGAGCACACGGAAGTGACTCGCATCGCTGGGAATTCGTCCATCGGCCACGTGATCCGATCATCCACGGACTCTGATCTTCAAAGCAACGATAATTCGATTAGCTACTCTGCGCGTTCATCAACCGCTAACCACTGTATACTCTCTACTCTGTACTGTGTAGTATTCCCAATCAGCCAATATGTACTTGTCTTGCCTACTGTGTCTGTCTACATCGATACAAATTGCTCCACATGTGTGTGAGAAACACACTATCGTCGCAATAATTCCAGCCAACCTTTCGTCCTCTTACATTCACAATTATTAATTAATATTGTGACTATTTTATCATAGACTGCACAGAAAAAAATTGAGAAAATAATTTTAATTATTAACAATTACGTCGGTCGTTAAGATAATCAGACGACACACTTACAATTAATTGGGTTTTTATAACATAAAATACAATCACTTTTAAAAATAATCTGAAAATTTAATATGAAATATTAACTAAAAGTTGAACTTTTTCATTTTTAATTATCGTCAAAATTATTTAAAATAAAATCATCCAACTTTTAAATGACATCTATTTAAAATAAGATCGTTAATTAGGTCATTTTAAAATTAATTATAAATGTATTGAATATTTAATTTAAATTTTCAAGTGAGCCGGTAAGTAACACGTACAATTTGATACAGATAAGAATTATTAATATCTTTAAAGTAGGACAAATTACTTGAAATTAAAGCAAAGACGATTTTTTATACTGTACATATTTTAATTGACTCATGGATTTTTATTTTTTTATTAAAAATATTTTTTGAGTATGACACTGGATATCATCCCAGATCATACTCAGTGATATCTGTGGTAAAAAAAAATTTCAGATAGTAGCTAGTATAATCCAGATTATACTGGGTGATATCTGGATTATACTCATTATAATCTGGATTATACTAGCTACTATCTGAAATTTTTTTTCACTCAGTATAATCTAGGATGATATCCAGTGTAATCTTGCTTTTACCGTGTACAAAATATTTAATTAATTTTAAGAGAAGAAAAAAATTTTTAATTTCAAATTTTTCTGATAAAAACAATAAAAAAATTATTAATTAAATTTTTATATTTTCTTGATTAACACGATCAATAATCTCCTGAGTAACATATTCAAAGAAATGTCCATAACACGCACTCCGGCCCTCAGTTGGGAGCTGATGCTTACTTCTTGGGTTTTTATGTTCAAATCCGTAGTTTCGTACACCATCGTATCGTGAGTCCCCGTTAGCGACAAGTATCCGATTGGATGCGAGTCATCCAAGTACGACAATAACAGACTCCGATTTTTGTATGTTTTGTATGGTTTGTACCGATAGTTGTAACATTTTGAACGTTTTGATTGCGCGAAAAATATCACTGAGTTTATTGTGAGTATTAAAATTAACAGTTTTAATTTTAAGATTTTTTTTACTGGGAACATGGTTTTATTATTAATAATAATTACTTATATTGATGAAAAAAAAATATCGGTTTTAGCCGGTATTGTTGAGTAGAAGGTTTAGATTTAAAGTGTGTGTTTTTTTTTTTTTTTTTATTGTCGCTTGATGAATGGTTGGCAATTAATTTATATTTTGTTATCAGGATTTTATTGGGTATTTCACTAAAAAATAATAAAGTAATCTTGAAAAACGGATGTAATTATAAAATTAGTACATTGAATTATAGAGCATAAAGATTTTTAGTAGAATTTTTTTTATCTTTTATTAAAAGTGTATTTAATGCAAAAGGAAAATACAATTTAAAGAAAATTTTATTTTTAAAAGGAAAAAATTAAATTCAGAAAATTTTATAAAAATTTCTGCTCCAAAATTTCAATCTTAAAATTTTTTTTTAAAAATATTTTTAATTTATTTTAGTCCGATTTTTTAAAGTAGAATTTTCATGAAATTTTCACATTTAGAGAGCTTAATAGGAAATAATTCCAAATATTTCCGGCTGGAAATCCGGCCCTGCGTCCGTATATATGTGTAAATATAATTTTATTCTAAAATTTATAAATATCTAATTAAATTTATAATTTAATCGATCAAGTCAAATTTTTTTTTTTTAATAAAATTTAAATTATTTAACTTGACAAAAAATTTTTTTTAAATTCCAAAGAATCTTAAAAAATAATTTTTATATTTTTGAGCTTGATATTTAATCTAAATTTTACAAAAAATTGAAAAGAAATAATTTTTATTCCTGATAATTAATGTAGTAATAAATTACTAAAGCTTGCAATTAGCTTTGGCATAATAAATAAATAAATAAAAAATTAAAATGAAACTTATAACACGAAATTCAAATTAAAATAAAAAAATTTAAAGGCGTCAAAACATTATCGATCAGATAAGTGATAAAAAGTGAAGAAGGTCTTAATCTTAGACGATGGTGGTACCGTTGCAGCGCCGGCTCGGTGCATTTGCAAGCTCCGCCCCTTGGACCAGAGTCGGTACCACCTCCAGGTCCTACCGTCTCGAGAAAATATTCTAGGACACTAGATACAGGATATCTGAAGCTCTACGCCAACGCCTGTATCCTTACATGCAGCGCACCACAATGGAGTCACAGCAATAATCATAATCACAACAAAAAGCTGCATGGAAGTGAAGTTCCATGCTTATAATGCACACAATATCTTCCACCTATCTCTATTTTATCCTTGTAAATAATAAACTGTTATCTATATCTGGAGAACTTTTTTATCCCCATCCTGTCTCAGCATTAGTATCAGCGGGATCCGGGCGAAGTAGGTTCATTAATTAACAACGAGCACATTAAGCTGGGCATTAATATACTCGGGGTCCGGTGTTTTGTTTTATCCCGCAGGAAGGAAGGACTGCTGCGATATAAATACTGTACCAGCATAAAAGTATAACGGAGATGGAGATGTAACAGTATTATCTCGCTGAAGGGAAAGGAAGGGAAAAAAAGACACAGAAGAAATAAATGAGGAGGAGAAGGGGAAGGGTGGTTTTTCCTGGTAGGTCGTCGCGACGGAAACTCAAGTGAGTTTAATCCTTAGCCTTATCCCAATGAGGGTTGTGAGATGTTTAAATTCACGGAATCGCTCTCACTTTAAAGTTCCGATTCCGAGATAGCCACTTTCTAGAAATTAACAAGATAACACCGATAACGAGTCCTTTTATTCTACTCCTTATTAAGCTTCTGATTTTACTTATTATTATTATCATTGATTCGTGGATCTAGGTGATTGTTGGATGCCGATTTATTTGGAAATTTTTATCTGTCTAATATTGTACTCGATTTTGTGTCACAATTTAAAGAAAATTTTGCGTATTTATTGAAATATCAGTCATTGGAAATTATTATTAAAATTCAAAACATTTTAGATCCAAGATTTTAAAAGACAACCGGTTGTTTTGCTTCAACAATTTCTTGCCTTGAATTCTGAATTCTCGGCTCAAGAGATCTTTATCTTCGGTCGATAACTATTGTCACTTGATTAAAGAGGATATTATCTTCAGTTGATGCAGAAAATTCAAAAACTAACAACAATTATCTAGAACTAAAAATAATTTCGTTTTCTTTCGAGAATTCTAGATTTTTGGTTAAAGATAAAGTTTCTTCATTCGAAATACCAAAAAATCTTTTAGAAAAATAAAATTTTAACTTTAACATATTCAAGAATTTTTTGATGGTGCAGAAAGTAGCAGAAATCCGAGAATTTGTTGGTTCTAACGGAACTCTTGAAACAGATCGGTAAAATCTTGGACCGGCGTTACCGCGTGTCTCGATCCAATAGAAATTCTCGGGCAAAGTATCAATACATCTTGTTTGAAAACAGAAAAGTGCTTCGTTAGAATAAAATTCTTTAGATTGAGTCTTGTATTTATTATCAATGGAATTAAATAAAATTATAACTAATTGCTAAGTTTTGAAAAGTTCAAAATAAATAGAACATTTAATTAAATTAATTAATTAAAAATTAATTAATTTAAAAAACTATAAAAAAATAAATTTAACAAAAATTCTTACAAATATTGCAATAGATATTTTTTAAAAATACAATTTCTGCAGATGCAAAGGGTGTCTCTAACATAGACGAGTGATATGAAAGAGAAGCTCGGGTAAATTCGTCTGCCGGCGGAACAATCCGTCGTCTTTGCTATCGGACTAAAACGATTTATCATCGACGACATTTTCCATAGGAATATTGAATACGACAAGATAATCTCTCCAAGAGACATCCCTTTGCATCTCTCTCTCTTCTCTCGATCAATTTTACGAACACAGGGAGATGTAAAGCAACACAAACGTGCTTAATGTACCGCGAGGCTCCGATAAGCTGCCTCAGAGATGTAACCTGCGGTTTTTCCGGTAAACTTGTATCACACATAACAAGATAACTACATAAGCACCCACATCCTAGCTCCAAGTCCATTAAATCTTCAAATACTCGCGTATTGTTTTATTGTTTTTTGGTAAAGTCATAAACAGAGAGAGCGCCGATGACGTTATCAATAATTCATCAGTAAATAATATCGCAATAATAATATCCAGCCAGAAAGAGCTAATAAAAATAAACGTAATTTTGGAGGCCGTTTGTTTAACACATTTTGATATTGAGCGAACCCCGTGGATTTATCGCAACGTTACGCCGAAAGTTGGAAACTCTAAGGCGCTAAAGGATATTTATACAGTTTGGATCCACGTACGAGGATCATTCTAATGGTTTTATTATACCGATGCCGGCTTTGTCGGACGGTTGCAAAAATCCCGGGATTCTTGAGATTTTATATACAATACAGAATACAATATTATGTGTTATGTGTTATAAATAAGTGGTTATGTGTGATGAAGTGGATTTTACCAGGTTTCATTTTTGGTGATTTATTTTTCTACGGAAATCGCATCTAGTGCTTTTTTGGTTAAGCTACACAGAAAAAAAATTTACTTGAATTCAGTAAATAATTGTGACGAACTTGATCTTCTTGATTTCAGTAGAAAAATTCTTAAATTATAAATAAAAATAAAATATTTTTTAAATAAAAAATAAATAAATTATTTTTTGAAATAAAATAATAAATGCAAAAATTAATTCTTAAAATTAGAAATAAAAAAATTTTTTTTTGAATCAATAATTAATAATTTTCTTGGAGCAAGAATATTTTTCTTAAGTAAAGATATTTTTTTTTATCAGTGTAGTATTTTTTTTTTTTTTAATTGATTAATTTTTTTAGTTTAATAAAAAATTATTTTATTAAAAATTTTACGTCTTATTATATAATACTATTACTAATTTTATTCAAAAAATTTTTTTTTTCTCAGTGCACCCATAAAAAAAAAAATTATTGATGTCATAATTTTATATAATAATTTTTTTTACATATAATCGATTTAAACGACAATTTAAAAAAATTGATTAATAATTTTTTCACACAGAAAATATATTTAATAACTGTCTAAGTGATTAATGAATTTATTAACCACTTGAAATTGAAACGTAGAATAAAGAGAGATTTGATGCGTCACTTTGAGGGAAAACTTTTAAGTTTATCGAGTTATATAAGTTTTGTCTTTTTACCTGAAGTATTATTATTGTCTGAGAAATCGGCATCTGGAGGACTTAAGTCTTGAGAGGGATGAAATAATAAAGATGAAATTAATTAGCGGGAATGAAGGAACCGATGCGTGGATTTACGATTCTCAAGAAAGAAGGGGAGAAGTGGAGTTTATTATTTTTATTGTGAAAAATGAGAAATGTCTTGAGCGACACTTAACCGAGCGGTCATCTAGATGCGACTCCGGAGGATATTTAGACGTTCATGGATCGTGGATCCTAGGATAAGGTCTTTGTAAAGTGAAAAAACCTGAAAGAGGGTGTACCGCGGTGTGGCGAGCTAGTTTCCGCAGCATTGACAGACGACAATACAACCCTGATACGAGCGACGACACCGACCCCATTTGCAAGCTCTCACCCCTGCAGACGCAATCTCCGACGCCTTTGCTCCAAAGATTCGCTCTCAGCCCTTTCCTGCTAAACCCACGGTCGCGGAGGAGCTTCGGCTTTTGTGTTATTATTGAGCTTTCAGTCGGAGTTTTTTATGGATTTGAAAAATTTTGCATTGAAGGTGATACTTTATCAGTTTATGTATCAAAAGGACTAAAATTAGCTTATTTTTTTTTTTTAGAAATAATTAATGAAGTTTTGGCAAAAATTTTTCCAAGTAAATTTTTGAAAATAGTGATTTTATATTTTGTATTCTAAAAAAATTTTACATCCAATTTTTTTTTTAGAAAAAACTTCGTAAAGTGTATTAAAATACTGACTTTTTCTTTAAGTAAATATTATATTATAAAATGTTAATTAAGAGAAGAGAAAATTGTTTAATAAAATATTAAAAAGGATACCCTTAACACATTTACTGCTTGATACCCCAAAGCGAGAATTTTATTAAAGCGCGATATAGTCATATTGTAGTAATGCATGGATAAAGATAAAGAAGGTTATATTTAACGTGTGATATAAATCTTAGGTCAAGAGCGAGGAGAGGAGCTCTGCAATATAAGAGACGGGACAAAGGGTGTGTGGCTACTGGAATCCTCGTTTGTACGGCATTTGGGTCTTTTGCTGGCTAATAGGGGTAATTTAGGGATGTTTTAAGCTCCATGGGCACACGTGAGCCGCACAAAAACTCGGCATTACCTGCTTCACCGTTTTACCCACACAATCGGCCATTAGCATCCTGAATTAGGGGAATAAGATACTCCGACGTTTGCGAATAATTGTTTTAATTATTTCAAGTGTTATACTGTCATTCATATATGGAGAGAAATTTCTATATGATAATATAATTCTTGCAATGAAAAAGCGATCGTCAGATTTTACATCTAGATATAAATTTTAGATGTATCTTGAAGAAAAAAAAATTTTCTAGAGCTGGAAAAAGAACAATTTTAAATTAAAATTCTCGTCTGTGTAAAATTGACATTTTTTAAATCAAATAAACTTTTTTCTAACAAGAAAGTTACCGTAAAAAAAAATTTGATTTCTTTAGCTAAAAAATAAAATTGTTGAAAATTTCCAACAAATTTAATTTATTGTCACATAAATGCTTTTATTTTTTGAAAAAAATTTTTCCCACAATTTTTCGAGCATCAACAGCAAACTTGTTTCGAATTTCATTGGTACGAGTACCGATCGATTAAGATCTGAAAGCGACACTTACAAATTAGCCAATCAAGCGCTAATCTCCATCACCCCTAATTCTCCTTCTGTAGTTTATACCCGACATATATAGCTAGAGAATAGAGAATAGAGGATAGAGGATAAATTGGAGAATACAGCGGCAAATACTTTAATCCAACCATTAATCCACGAGATAAAAGTTTTCCCGTTTGTTGTGTAGCCTTTTGTCGTCAAGTTACACTCGGCAGCACCCGCATTCTACCGAGGACTGTCACTGATTCCCGCTGATGCTGATGCTGTGTCTGGCATATCGATGACAATCATGGAGATACTATTAATTACCTTTATTTGTAAGAAAAAATCCTCTTTTTTTTTCTTTTTCTATTTATTATTTTTATTTTCAAAAATTTTTGGAGAATTTTTGAACAAATTAAGGCAAGCGGTAATTTATATTAAATCTAGCGTTAAAAAAAAGTAATTGATTGCCGAGAGAAGAGCGAAAGCAACATTTAACTTGGGAACAAAAAAGGTCGAGTAAAAATGTGGGGGTGAATTTATGCCTGACATCCGCGTGGATGCTCGTACGATTTTTTACTCCGACACACACCGTGAGCACACACGCGGCACTGGACAAACAACAATAAATATATTTTGGGGCGAAGGGGGAGGAATGGTTAAAGGGATCGGAGAACTTCCGTGCAAGCACGTACGGGCATAGCTTAACGTAATCTAACTGCACAACGCCCTATATCAGGACTAGTGTTGCCCCTTACTCACCTACACCTACACTTATACCTATACCTATGACTACCGAGAAATAGCTGGCTGTTATGTGTAGCCCCTCTTCTCTACACCTCCAACTGCACTATCCCGATTTATATGGCATTGTCACCTGTGACTAAAAATCCCTATCTAAATTTTTTCGCTTTATTTTATTAAAGAGAAAATTTTATTGAGGATTAATTTTATCGGTGAGAAAACCATAATAATTGGTAAAAATTTTTTTTTAACAATTATAGAATAATAATATTAATACTAGCGACCTTGCAGTCACTTTGTAACTTGTAAACTATAAATAAATTAAATAATGACTTTTGTTAAATTGCACTACTTTCTTAAATATTGAAGTTTTTAAAGATATAAACTCATCACGATGTTACACTCATCGAGAGCTTTCATTTGAATACCCACATCAATTTTTCATATATTTTATATATTTATATTTATGTATATATGAAAAATATATGAAAATGCATGTGGGTACTCAAATGAAAGCTCTCGATGAGTGTAACATCGGGATAAGCTTATATCTTTAAAAATGTCAATATTTCATACGATACAAGCTCATTTTTTAATTTATATCTAGAGATAATTTATTAAGATTTCTTGAATAAAACTTAACTGTTAGTAAATGAATATTTAAACTTGACGAGACGTCGGATGTTTATTCAAAGGAAACAAGAGAACTCTGAAGTTAGACATAGGTCTGGGGAAAGTTAATGTGCGGTGAGCACAAGCGGCTGACCACTCGCCTGATTTACATCACACCCTTATCCTTCCATCGGAAAATAACGCGAGGGTGTTCAGTCGAGAACCCGAGCAAGACTGCGAAACTGCGGTGGTCAAGTGAAGGATGTTCTTTGTGATATAACCGCCGGTTCTCGTTACTCTCAAATGAATAAAAGTAGACACAATAATTGATCATTTTTTTAACTTAAAAAAGTTTATAACAAATTAATAGAATGATTAAAAAAATTTATCTAACTTTTTTAAATTAAAAAAAATTAAAATAAATCTGGAATTTTTTGAATAAAAAAATATCCGACCCTCGTGTTTGATGGGGGTTTTAGCAAAATACAAAAATGAGGGTGACGGGTTTCCAGAGATTGGGCGAAATATTTTTAGTTCAATTGTCAAGACAACTAAAATCAGAAAGAGCGACAAACTGAGAGAGAGAGAGAGAGAAATGTTTAAAAGCTCATGAGCGGCTGCATGCCTGTCCAGACACTGGTGATTCCGGTTTCCTGTCCTCCTTACAATTTGCAGACAGTCCTGGCCAGACAAAACCGTGTGACGGACCAACTCAAGATAAGGACCATTCACCAAGACAAAACCCGCCTCTCTCACCTCGAAAAATAAATTTACTGTACTAGTTTGGTCGGGGTAACTTTTAAACTTTTTTATTTTTTGTTTTGCATTTCGCGATTGTCTGCATTTACTCGGCTAGTTACTTTTATTTATATTACGGTTTAATTAAAATTCTTAACGAGTTTATACACTTTGAATCTTCAACATTCATCAACTATTCAGCTTAAACTCTTGCCAAAGATTCTTTGGATTTTTTGTATTATAAAAATCGCACGACTCATAATACAAAACTCTAAATAATTTTTTTCGTAGCTATTTTTATCGTTAATTCTCCAAATAAAAATAATGAAAAGTTCAAAATTTTATAAAATAATAATTCAGTAATTTCTCCAAAACAAAAAAATTAATTTTTCTTTTAATTTAAAACAAATTTTTAATCAAATAAAAAATTACTTAATTTTTTCTTTTCTGCACTGATAGAAGAATTTATTATTCATTAGTAATTTAATTTATTTGAAGACAATTATTTAATTTATTAAATTCTAATATAAATATTTATTAAATCCTATGATGTTAAAAAATCATTTATTAATAGTTAATAAAATTTATTTAATAAAAAAAAAATTTTTTTTAGATGTGTTTTAATATTGATTAGAATTAAACAGAATTTAAAAATTCTTTCGTTATAATTTTAAACCAGAATCTTAAATATTAAAAGAGAGTATCAGGCATTAAAGTTACCAAAAGTGTCTAGTCTAGTCGATAAATATACTCCGAGCAAAATTAAGATCCAGCCAGTCTATTTACGGTATTTTAGGAAACAGAGCTGACAGTTGATAGACTCTTGTTGGGGGAGGGCGGCAGATATAGATATCAGTGGGGATAAATCGATTTGGAATTCGAGAATATCGAATAGTTAAATCTGAGCCGAGCGTTCCTGTGCGGGAAGGACATTGTAACTGGTATCTGATAACTGGTGAATGTGTAAGAGCGATGCACAGATAGAGATAGAGATATAGGATAGAGGTTGAAACGCAGATCTTGCAATCTGGTCCTAACGAGCTGGGGACGTGAATAATTTAAGGATCCCGAGCCTCATGTCCGGCTATTACGTACGTGGAATATTGCATGTCTAACCCGAGTGGCTTTATTACCGCGATGCTTGGATTATTTCAATTCGTTGCTCCAAGGTAAATTGTTTAATTGGTTCCATCTATTTTTGAGTGGCTATTATCAGCATTATTAGTTATTGAAAGGCTTTTAATTTTTATTTTATTTAATTTTTTTATAGAAAAAAAAATACAACTAAATATAATTAAATTTATTAAATTTATTTAGATAAATTTTTTTTATTGTAAGAATTATAAAATTGATTCTCCTGTAAATGAAGTAGAAATAAATTTCAATTTTTATTATTTAAAAATAGTTAATTTATGTGAAAATTGTAATTATTTTTTTTTAGTCAGAAAATTTTTTATAAAATTTAATTTTTGATTTTAAAAAACATCGATGGATTAATTATTGATAAAAAAAATTAAATTAAATTATTTTTTGATTAATAAATTTATTTAGAATCAAAAAAAATTTTTTTTTCTAATACTTTGCAGTATAAGTCATGCAAAGTTCGATAAAAATTTTTCAAGCGACGTTAAAAAATAAATTGAACAAAATTTTGACCGAGGAGATCTCAAATATCCGGCAAAAATATTAAACGTTTTATTCGGAAGCAAATATTTATATTTCATTTGAACGACTAAAATATTTATCGATTTGTTTGCTGACGGATGTTATTTACCCAGCGAAAATATATTTTCCGGTAACCAGTAGCCAGTGACCAGTAACCAGTAATTGAAAAATGATCAAAGATTGCCAGCGGGTCGGCTGAAGCAACTGACCAACCTGGTAAATGAGTTAAGACCGAGCTGGAGGGTATGAAAGTAAATTTCTCGCCTCAATTACAACTTTGAGGGTCTTTTCCACCGACCCTCAAGTCTGCGGACTATTTTTTGCGTCCTTGTTGCCAGTAGATCAGTTTAAAGGAAACAAAAGTTAGTATTGCATCTAATCGTCTTAGCTTTGTTTAATTTAAGGTGAGTCTAAGATGAGCAAAGATGCCTCGCTGGTAACGCGAGGGTAAATGTTAGCGTCTCGCGTGGCCATAAACTTTGATGTACGTTTTCGCAGTTAAGACTTACTAGTGGTATGCCTGGTATCTGACAGTAGGTATCGCCGGAAATTCGCATTAGAAACTAAAGCTCGGGGGAAAACGAGAAGTTACGGTCTACCTTTATGTCCCGCTAGCACTGAGAATCCTCGCTACTTGTCTTGGGTATCATGACGGATGTCTGCTCATTTATATCCTCATATAAATGTTGTATTTTTTTTAAATCCAACTTTATTATGAATTATTGCTAACGACCTTTGTTAAATTTTATTTATTTTTTTTTTTAACACTGAAAGATTTGAGCTTAAAATTAACTATACATTTTTTTTTTTATTTAATTACAAATTTTGGTAATTTTTTATTCGTAAAATTTTATGAAAAAAAATTGAGAAAAAATTTTTTTTCAAAAAATTTGGCCATAAAAAAAAATCTGTTAATTTTTTATTTATAAAATTTTATCAAAAAAAATTTATTTATAAAATTTTGTCATGAAAAAAATTTTTTTTTGAATTATTTCAAAATTCTGTCAAGAAAAATGGAAAAAAAATTTTTTTCTTCCATAAAAAGAATTTTTTTTTTTATATATTGACGTAACAAAGCTCCTGTATATTTGTGTGCAGCACTTTGGTGTTAAATAAAAATGATTTTGTGGGGAGAAAGATGATAAAAATATATGTTTTTAGTATGTATGGCGCTCATCGGCGTTTAGCGAAGCAAACAGACAGAAAATGGAGCGCAACCGCATATAAAGAGTCGATGATAACGGAATGATATACGACTTGGCGTGAATAGCCGTGCTGGAAAGAGAAAAGAGACGGGGTGATATCAGGGAGAGGGTGTACCAAAATCCGTAACGGCGACGTTCTACTAGTGTAGTGTTCTCGTTGCTGGTACTAGTACCTACATAGATATATAGATATACATGTACATAGAAGCGAGTGAAGAGGAAGCCCGTGGGGTGGTACACTGGTGATTGATCGGCATGGAGATAACGCGCGATATTCGCTCCCAGGATTAAGTGAATGTGGGAGCACTTCATAATTTCGGCGGTCAGCCCGACGGAAACTGGCAACCGCGATTTAGCTGAGTAGAAAACATTACTCATTATTATTATTAATTTTTTTTTAATTTTTCCTTTTTAAAAAAATGTAATTAAACAAATAAAAATTTATTATTTTATTATTGTAATTTAGTTTCTTATTTTATTAATAAAGACATCGAAGTAATATCGTAAAGCTTTTATGAGATCATTTTTTAAGGGTCATAGATTTTTTATTAGCCAATCGGGAAATTGGGTGTCGTAAAAATCGAGGTTTTAAGAAAATTATTTTTTAATTTATGGGGAGCTTTAAAATTATTAATTACTTTTATAGATAATATTTGTGATAAATTATAAATTTATTAGCTAATTCGTGTAAATGTAATTTATAAAATTTTTTTTTTAATTAAATTTTCTAACAAAAATTTTTTTTTGTATTTTTAGTCTAGCAAGAAACAAAGAGTTAAAATTTTTTAAGTTTGATAAAAAATTAATTGATAGAAAATTTATAATTTTAAACTTCTAAGCAAATTAAGAGAGACCTAATAAATTATTTATTAATCACACTATAAATCCTTCAATTAAAAAAATATTTAACAAAAAAAAAAATTATTTTTCTTTAATTAATAAAATTTTCATTTTTTTTTAAATGCCTAAAAATTTATTAAAAAAATCTAGCAGTCAAATTCCCATGTCCTTTATCATTTAAATAAAATTAACAGGCTGTCTCCCACAGACGTAGAAAAACAATTTTTTTTTCCGCAGCAAAACTAAAATTCACAATCGAGTGACGATAAGAAGTAATCAACAATCGTTCTCTTGAAAAAAACAATTCCCTGTTTTTGCGCAATGGATTTTTTTTCTATTATCACCGAAACCTAACCGTCGAAAAACTGATTGAGCGTTTTGCAACCGGGCTGTAGAAAGGGAAAGGGGAAGGGGTTCGTGTGCTAGACCAGGGGGATTAGTGTTAGTAAATAAAGTGATAGTGATAATAATAGCGATAGTAGTGGGTAAAAGTAGGGGAGGATCGGCGAATATTTTTTCTGGCAGCAGAGCCGGAGGGCCGTAAATCAAACGGTCACATATGCACCCGAAGAGGGATCAGTGCATCGGGGAACCGGCGCCATCTTGCATGCTGTGCATCCGAGCCCGGTGAACCGGAAACGACTGATAGTGATGCTCCGATCGACGCCTAGTATAGTTCATGAGTTAGTCCAGTCTCTAGCAGGAACCGCTTCACTATTCACTATATTCACTGGCCAATGGATTTGGTTACTACCACAACCTACCACCGCCACGCTGGGATAAAGAGTTATCCCCGGTTGATACTCATCCAGTATATATGGATCCGGAATTCTATTCAACAGATGCCACAACAGATTTTGTACCAACCTTTGTTATGTCCGCTTCGATAATAAATCTGGGCTCTTTTACGCACTGTCGATGATTTTTGTTTAATCTACAGTATACGTGAAATATGCATACATCGGATAGAATTTTTTTTTTTTACAGACGCACTATTGCATGACGTGATAAGAAACATCAGAAGGAACTTTTATTATTTTCATGAAAAATAAATATTATAAATGGTTGTATGTAATTTTTTTGACTAAAAGTAGTGTTAAAAATTTCTAACAGATGGCGAATTGTCGCTAAATTTTCTCACGAACAGAGAGTTGAGTTTTAAAAAATAAGTTATGAAATAAAAATTACTTTTTGACTCTTTAAAGAAGATTATCTGTTTTAAATTTTTAATTTAATCAATTACTGAGCCAATTATCACTTAAATTGATATTTTAGTCTTACTTAATTCTAGAAAAATTACAATAAATAATTTTTTTCATTTTCATATCTTAATATGGCCATATTTGATTAGACCAGGCCATAGATAGCCATATAAAAATTTTTTCATACTTGAATTTTTTAAAAAATTATCTTATAAGTTCGTTTAATTGCAATAATTATTTTTCTATAAAAATAAATTAGCCATAAAATATATTTTTCCAATTTTTTGTATGAAAATTAAAGGTAAGTTACCATATTAGTATGTGTGTGCATTAGCACACAGTAAAGGAGAGTATCCTGAGGGTAGGCGCATCGTAAGCCAGGTTGACTAATTGGCAGGGTTATAATCATGGTGCATGGTTAGGTTGGTATTACCGCGAGTTATAGCTCCGGCATTATATCCATGGATGTCGTCTCACTCCTTCTCACTATCCGTCTGGTGGCTGGCTCATATCGGTACTAGAGTACTAGAGCACTTGACCCTCTTCTATCCCTCTTACGCCTTCCTCATGGATCTGTTCATATGTAGCATATACCATATACCACATATACCTATATGGAGAGCAGAGTCTGCACTCATAGCACAAGGGGCGTTTAATGATTCCACCGTTTACGCAAATTTTCCCATTATGTGACGCGGTTTTGCCCAGCAAACGGCCCGATTCGAGACACCTATTCCTACACTTACGTCTGTTAATGCTTATGTGAGCAGCGGGAGTGTGTGAGAGCGTTTATATTTAACAAACCCGTGACACCATGCGCTGTGAGTGAACGGGGAAGGGATTTAGACTCAGATAATAAAAAATACCGGGATATAAAATAATTCAAACGAATGCTCTGGGGACGCGAACGCCCGGACAGGGACTCCTAAAAGCGATATATTTACGTCCGGCTTATCCGCGTATGGTCATTCATAAGCGACAGCCAAAAAATGACGTGTTACGCGGCGTTATCTGTAACCGTTAGTACGGGCAAAGTCGCTAGATTTTTCTCTGTCGTTTAGCTCTAATCTAATGGCGTATAGATGTCCGAGCTATTTTTGTCCTGACGCAGGAGAATTTATTCAATTTTTACGATGGAAAAAAAATTCTCTGATTAAATGGAAAATTTTTGATACAGAATTTTTTGACTCGAAGATTTAGGAATTTTTTATTTATTTTTATAAGTTTAATCAATTATTTCATGATATTTTTATGTTTAAAAAATATATAAATGCTGAAAAAAATTATTTTTGAAGCTTTTTTTTTGGTAAAATAATTTAGTCAATTTTTTATTTTTGATAATTTATTAATTGTATTTTTGCAGGATAGTCATAGAAAAATTCAATCTATTTTTTATAAAAAATTATACTTGTATTTTCGTACAAACGGAAGATTCTCTAAAATAGAATTAGACAATTTTTTATTTAGAACGTCAATATAGAAAATTATTAAAATCCGAGAGTAATACACTGATAAAAAAAAAAAATAATTTAATTCAAGAAAAAAATTCTTGATGTAAATTAAAAAATGTTTTTGTGAATAGTAAAAATACATTGCATCGTCTTTCAATGAAAAAATGACTTTTATTTAATAGAAAATATTTTTAAATAAAAATTAATCAATAATTTTTTTTTTAATAAAAATTTAAGAAGAAAAATTACAAAAATAATAAATGTGTCTGTAAATTTTAATATTTTTTTAAAGTTTGTGATATAATATAACAAATGTTGAGGATTTAAAAGTTTTGATTGATCCAAAAGATGCAAATAGTTGTAGATGTTTATTTCGACGAAGGAAGAGGAGAAACGAGCTATCACGTAGTACTCCCGTGGGTGTGATCGCCGGTAACTAAACTTGTAAATCTCTCTGCTGATCCTCGTCCTCGTCCTCGTCCCATCGCTCCTATTCTATTGGAGTAGTGATGGTGTTGCTGCGGCGGGACGGCCTCGACTGACCAGAACACATTTGTCTGTCTTAACCGAGCGTACTGACCGTGTAGTTTCGAGAAATCAAACGAGATTGCTTCCAGACCGGATTAATCATGATAATTATCCGGCAATGTTTGTTTTACTCGATTACTCCCCAATTAAACAACTTTAATTCACTCACGAATATTATTATTATTGTTTTGGATTTTGTAATTCGATTAGTTTTTAATTCGGTAAATTTGAAATTTAAAAATCAGAGTAATTAAAGATAAATTTGGGATAAAAAGTATGGAAAGAAAAAAAAGAAACATTTTTAAATGCGATAGTGAAAAATAAAATAACCACATGGAATATTTAGCATAAATGTAAAGTAAGCCGTGGCCGGGGTATAAATCGTATTCCCATTAGAGCTAGTGTAGCTTTTGGGAGTAAGAATGAGAGCGCCGATGAGGAAGAGGAGAGAGAAGAGTGCATTTGAATACTGGAGGATTAAAAATTAAATATTATGCGCGAGGCTCCTCGATTAGGAACCGCAGTCGAGCTACGAGGTACGAGGTTTTTAAATACACGGATTTTTCATCGCTTGAATTTGTTTAAAGGAAAAAAATTTCCTTTTTTCTCTGATTTTTTAATAATGAATTATGGCTGGTAATTAATCATTTTTTTTTTGTAAATTTTAATTGTAAAAATTAAATTTTTTAAGCACTTACATAAGAGATTTTAAAAGTCTATGAATAACAGAGTTTTTAAAACAAAATTAATAAAAAATTAAAATTAAAATTTTTAAGTGTTAATAACATTTAAAAAAAAAAAAAAAAATTCATTAAAAAAATATGACATTAAATTTAGCTGTCACTTTACAATTGTTTTAATTTTCTTCAACAAATAAATTATAGCAAAAAAAAATTATTAAAAAAATGGACTTGTAGAAATTTTAATAAATTAAAAATGCAATTTTTAAAAATAATTTTTTAGAACAAATTTTTTAATTTTAATCTTATTTTTTTTTTTTCAGTTTAAAATTAATGACTTATATAGTAAAAAATTAAATTTTTCATTAAAAAAATATCTACTCTGTATTACGAACTAAACACAGCAAAAACAAAGGCTGTCACGGAGCCGAAAGCTATCAGTGGCCTTCGGAAGGGCAGAAAGGCTATACTGGCTGGTGGTTGGCATCCGATAGCACTGAATGAGCATTGCTGACATGGCCCTCCCCGTCCAGTTTGTGTAACGCATGGCAGACCAGTAAATAGTTTGCTCACTCTCACTTTCATGCAAGATAATTATGTACACTGCAGTTGTAACGGGACAGTTGCTTGGTCAGCCTTTGCTTAGGTCCTTAATGGCCTCAGATCCGCAGGGCTTCGGTAATTGATAATCACAAAATGATAGTCCTCACCCTCTTTAATCTTGTCTATCCTTGATTATTAATTACGATTATTAACAATTAATTATTCATTAAGTTTGTACAGTTTCATTTTATTATTTGGTATGTTTAGTCTCGTGGGTGATTCGACCCTCATCAATCATGGCATGGCTAATGGATGGTTTTGACCAGACCTGAGTTATGCTTCGCCGGCAAACACTCCGAGGTTGGTCAAGATTAGCTTGTTATGTAGTCTGAGCTTTTGATACTGATACTAATTCAAGAACAGCTACTTCTAGAGAACTGAGAACTGAGAACTATCTTAACCGCAGTCTTAGATAAATTTACTGCCCAGGTTAGACCGTGGTCTTGTGTCTTAATTATTTGAGCAGTATGTTTTAATAAGCTTTATTAACTGTTAATAAATAACTCAGAGATTTTTGCCAAGAATATTGCCACAGACAAAAAAAAAAAAAAAAAAAAAAAAAAACATTAAATTTTAATCTCTGATTTTAATTTACAATACTTTTATATTTTCTTCAAACTAAAAATTTTTTTGGACTTAAAAAAAATACTAGAATTTTTATTATACGCCCTTATGGGTCCAAGATAGGTCCCGGAAGCCACAAGGGCGTATAATTTTTTTTTTTTGCATTTCTGCACATTTCGGACAGAAATAAAAATCAAAATCTATCAAATATATTTTTTTATGCAATTTAAATAAAAGTTAAATTTGAAATCGTATATTACAGAGACTTAATTGACTAATAAATTTAAATGACGCCCTATCTAGGAATTCCGGAGGAAAGTTATGAGTTAAAAGCAGTTAACAATTGTTTAAAACAAGTAATAAAGATAATTAATAACCGCCATTAGTCTAATGCAAAATAATTATTATTTTTTGTTGTTGAGCTGAGAGAATTCGAGAACCGGCACATGCTGCGCAATTTAGCTAAATAATTACCAAACTTATGCCGCTCAACTCCTATCTTAGTTATACGTTTATTCATTTATACTGGGTTCTGTTTGTGGTGAGCACGTGTTCCTCAGAATGTTTTACTAAATTGCCGCGTTGAGCTGCTGATTAATTGGGAAAATTAGTTTGATTGATTTTTGTATTTACTTAGACTTAATAAATTTTGTATTGATCTTAAAATAATTTTGAAGAATTTTATTTTTTTGATTTGAGCAGAAAAATTTTAAAACCAAGAAATTTTCCTTTGTTTAAGTAAATTTTATTTCATCTTGATTCAAGTTTATTTATTTATTTATTTTTTTTTGTGTAGTAGAAAAATCAGCGCGTTAAAATATAGTAGATATAAGATTTTTTTTTCAGTTTTATAATTAATTGTTCTCTTTGATTGTCAAAAAAGAAAAAACAAAATAAATAATTATTTAACCCGGAGCGTAAAAGTTTTGCCAAAGATGATTGATCTGGTCGGAGGTTATAACGAATTACCCCGTAAAAAGCTGACGGTGACAAACCCTCCACCCTGTGACCCTTCGGTACGCGGGAGAATGTGTATTTAGTTGATTTTACCGTAGCCGGGAGCGTCAAAACCAACGATATACCATACGTGGCTCAGATGTTTAATTAATTTAACGTCCCGCGTAATGAAACGCAAAAACATAATACGGGCGCACTGCCGGCGTAAACTCTAAGTGAAGGACGCTCGGATTAAAAAAAGCTTCCGTCATATGTATATAAGCTCGGACTTTTGTTTTCCCGACTCGACGTATATTATATTATAAATTTATTTATTTTTAAATTTATAATTTCATCCTTCTATCCTACTTGCGTGGCTCGGTTTAGTTCGTATATCGCCCCGGAACTAAATTCTTTATTTCTCTAAATCTTTTTCTCCATCCGTTTTGATTTAACTCGCGGATTATTCGCTCGAGAGTTTTATTTAAGCTCAGGCAAATATATAAATAAATGAAATCTCTCGAGGATAAATGGACCGTTAAAAACGTAAACTCTGTTAATTTTCAATATTTTCCTTTATGTCGAGTTAAAACAATTTTTTTATTCCCAGTCTCTCGCATGGTATCTTCTGACTCCGGGCTATGTCAATCGGGCAATTGAGTTAGCATCAGCCACCAATTTCCCCCAATCTTCCAGCTCTTTCTCTCACGTCTGTTTGCATTTTTAATTCCTCGTACGAGTGGAGAGCAGGGAAAAGAAAAGAAGAATCTAAAAACAATCAAGTATTGAAAAAAAAAAAAAAATAAAATTTTAGTGATATTTATTTTAATATTAAATTATTATAAATTTATTCGTCTAATGATTAGTTGGAGAATTTTAGTGGTGAAATGAAAAAATTAAATTAAATCGATTTTTTTAAATTATAAATAATGAAATTGTAATTTTTACCATGAAAAAAAAAAAATTTAATCTTGTACAAAAACAAAAAATATAAAAATTAAAATTTATATCGTACCAAGCGTCGCTTTAAAAATAAAGTAAAAAAATTACAATTATAAAACATTTTTATAAATTTAATTTTAAATTTTGTTTTTTACAATTTTGAATATAATTTTTAATAAAAAAAATATAAATTTACAGAATTTGTAAAAATTATAATCTGAAACTCTAATTTTTCTATGATATTAGTCGTATAAGTCCATATATAATTTTTTGATCAAAAGTAGTAATAAAAGTTTCCGATAGATGGCGTATGATAGCTAAATCTTCTCCCTAGCAGACAGTTAAATTTCAGGAATTAAATTATAAATTAAAAATAATTTTTTTGACTCTTTTAAAGAGCTTACTTGTAATTAATTTTTAGATTCACCAATTTCTAAATTAAAATTGATTTAATTTACCTGTAAATTGGTGTACACATTTCTAAAAACAATAAAAATTACATTAAGTATTTTTTCTTTCTATTAAAAAAAAAAATCCTTAATTATATCTAGAGATTAAAATAAAAGATAAAATTAAAGTGAAGATTCGTTTTTTTTTGTCTCCGCTCTTCCACCTTCTCTTCTAAAAATTTTTTACTCTATTTTAGTTATTTATATTTGTTGTTTAAGCCCCAAGATTGAAATCCGGTGGGTGGCATCCGGGATTTTTCTCCAACAACCGGAAATTAATCGGCCGAGCGATAAACTTGGAGATATAAAATGACATTTCGGATTCACCTCGTTACCGAGCTCTCCGGTGCATAACTAAACAAACAGCCGAAACCGACGAGCGACGAGTAACCACGATTAGTTATTTGAAAAGCTGACAGTCGGTAGTGGCGCCCACTTTGATGCAGAATAGCTTATTGGTATTATATTACAGGCCATAGTATGTAACTATATCAGTATTATCTAATACAAGAAATAATTCGGTCTGTCGCTCTTTCTCATTGAAATCTGGCTCTGTTCTGTCAAATGAAATCGATTATGCCTTTCGTCATTTGAATCACCGGATTGCAAGGTATAAATCAACATTAACATTAAATACAACCGCGATTATATTTCCATCCTTAACGATCGTTTTACAAATACCACCAGAATGGTGAGCGATGTACCGTGCAGCTCGGCCGGACGGTGTAGCTTTAAAATACCCCATTGCGCACTCACGTAATGTGAAATCGGTCCAGCCGCTTTATTAGTTTGTCCAGCACAACCGATAAATCAAACCGATCAATTTTGGTGGCCTTTCTCTTCGCTGGAACAATATCGCAGATTATAAATTCGTGATTTTGAATTTCAGGGCCATTCATTTGGATCTATTAAAACAAATTTCAACGTTAATTGATTTTGCTGGATAACAATCTAAGAGTTTAATTATTTAGAAAAAAAAAAATTTTTTTTCTGGAATTTTTGATTGAAAATTTTCTTAAATTCAAGGAACTTTAGTAATTTGTGCATTACAAAGTGCCTGATCGTGACCAACGATCCAGATCCAATATTCGAAGTTGAGTGAAGATGGGTGCTCTAATTAGGGATGAAGTTAGAGAGAGTCTAACTCTCGGGTCAGCTGAGCGGTGCGTTGGCCGAGTGGTTGTACTTGTGCGTCCCTATCTGCTGGTAGATTGTAGACTGTAGACTGTAGACTGTAGACTGTACTCTTGTAGTCGTAATCGAGCTTATACCAGCTATAACTGTCTACGTCGTTTAACTGTACAATCCAGCCTTGGTTCTAGATCGCAGAAGCCTAACCACTGTGCCACTGACGGCTCGCTAATTGTTCGAGCAGCCCCGTTACACCCTTCAAATCCAAATGCATCCCTTCATCCCTTCGTGATCTCGATTTCCTCCCTTCTGTCTATAACTCGACGGCCATCTACATCTGACGGCTCTGTATTATGTTATACCACCTATTTGTCACTTATCAACGCTATTTCTGGCCAAAAAGTTAATTATTCACATCAAAATACATTAATTCATCGATTTTTAATTCATATTTTTATGGACGAAAAAACGTGTAATATTATCTAATTATTTTTAATTAATAGGAATTTTTTTACATATGATAAATTTACATTTTGTCAATTGTAAAGTTTTCCAATTTTTGGATGCTAAATTAAAAATTTTTTTCTTTGTGAATTTAACATTTTATCCAAAGTAAAATTTAGATTTTTTCCCTATAAATTTAATATTTTTCCTCATACAAATTTACAATTTTTCCAATACCAAGTTTACATTTTTTTTTGATAAATTTACATTTTTCCGTAAAATTTAATATTTTTTATTTTATTTAAACGTTAAATGTCTTTGTATCCTTGATCCTCTAAAATGATAAATTGTCAAATTTATAATTTTAGAGTCTAAAAAAAAAATCTCCTGTTCCCAAAAAACAAAAAAAAAAACTCCCCATCAAACCTGTAAAATAGTTAAAGTAGTAACGGGATATCGATAGGCTCACCAGCGGGGGTGAAACACAATCTATGAAGGATAATTAGCGATGGAGGTGCATGGAGCTATAGACACTGAGCAGTTAGAGGGAGGAGACGACCAGAGAATAGGATGCGGGATGAATGCAATTATAATTTTAATTTCAAAGGTATTTAATAAAGGGAACGGATGCATCGTGTGTAGGCTTCACATATCCCCAGCACACAGGATCCAGCAGCAACAGCGCTCTTGCATCCGTCGCGCTTGAGCCCTCTCGTGCTGCAACCGAGTGTTATATCCAAACCCTAAGCGGACTAATTAGTAATTACGGCTTGACAGCCGACCATTTGAGTTCGCTTTGGCTCGCGAACGAATAGACTCCCTCCAACACTCTCTGGCGCAATGGATTACTCTCATATACGTCCCAGTTCCAGTTCCCGCCTGATCTCGATCCCTTTCTATCTCCAGCTGCAGGTTCGGCACTCCAAAGTTCCTCCACTACCCACTTAAATTAATACAACTCTCCAGTTTGTTCTCTGTGTACTCATTTTCATCGTCATTATCATTGCCCCGCATGATGACGGTGTTCCTCTCGATATGACATTCATATGAATTATTACTATTATTATTTATTTAATAAAATGCAGGCTCTGCTGGCTGGAGCTGCTGCTGCATCTGAGTAGTCTTTGTTTTAATTGCATTCATCGGCATATCCACGTTCCAGCATCCACGCTCTTGTTATTGTGCCGTTATGTGTTATAACATTATCGCAAATTTTACCGATCCAATTGACTGACATTCGAGTGTAATGCTGATGCACATATAATAATAGCCCGTAGTTTCAATCGATATAATAACACCGAGTTTACCCAGCTCCATCTCTTTGCCCGTCAATAATTAAATTAACCAGTCCAACAAGCTTTTTTAACATTTTTAAATCCACTTATTCGCTTTATCTCTTTACAAACACATTTATAGTGGCTATTTTATCCGGTATATTCTATAAATATGTCTGTGTTATACCTTTAGATCTATATATTTTATTATACTATCTCTGGCTTCTGTCTGTTTATTTACTTTTTGTTTATTTTATCAATACGTTTATTCATATTTCACGAGATTTATTACCAAGATGTTTTATCTGCGTCAGATTTAATTACATTTAGCTGCAAATAAAAAGGGTTAATGTAGGGGGGAATTTTTTTTAGTGTTCTAGTTTGAAGATAAAAATTGTGATTTTATTTTATTTTATATTTAAATTATGGAAAAAGTCCCCTATGAAAAAAATTAAAGACAGAAATTTTTTTTTATCATATAACCAAGTTCTGTGAAAGGAAAAAAAATAAAAAATTTTTTTTATACAATACCTTGTACTGATTTCAAAAAATCCTGAAATTTTTAAAACTGTGTTTTCCTTTTTTTCAAAAATATGAATTTTTTAATTAAAAAAAAAAATTTTTTTTTGGTTTTTTGCACAGTAAAAAATTTTGCGTAAAAAAGTTTTGTGTTAAAAATTTTTATAATAAATATTTAACACTTTTTTGTGTTAATTTAACACAATAAATGTTAAATTCACACGTAAAAGTGTTAAATATTTAACACAAAATTTTTTAACTCAAAATAAGATGAATAAATTTTTTTTTCTGCTGAAAATTCACTTAAAATTTTATTCTAAAATGATTTTTTTCTAAAACCTGAAAATTAAAAAAATTAAAATTCTAACTCTATTAAACTTTTATTTCTCTAGAATTTTGTTGAGTAGTCCGGGGTGTCCTCGCGTCAATGCGCTACCAATTAGAGAATAAAGAGAGGCAAATTGGCTCATCTCTCTCACACACGTCACACATCCCCCGAGCAGGAGTAGAGGTTCCACTGGCAACGAGCTCCGTCTCTCCTCACGGTTAGTTGTAGCACCATGCTGATTTCCAGTGAGCCTTTGATGCGGGCATGTTGAAAGCTTAACTACAAGCTGGACATTCCATCCGTGAAAATTCAATTCCCCTTTTTTTGTTCCACCGAAATTTTTAAGCGTTCACTAATGCCCGCCGAGCTATTTTCCAAACATTCGAATCAAATACCGACTGATGTAATTTTGTATTAAAATTTTGTTGAAGTAATTTTCAGAAAAACAAACTTAAAAAAAAAAAAAATAAAAACTCTCGAATCAATCATTCCAGAAATCAAAGTAACCCCTTGATCTGAGCACTTATGACCCACGAATGTGGCTGTCTGTGTCCATGCATGTACATTGGACGGCCAAGTGTTTAATAACCCTCTATTTCGGCGAGCGTTTAGCTGGGATGAGCGGGAGCGAGAAACAACCCCAAAACGCGAGGGGTGCATATGACCGATCGCCACACAGCACACGCGGTGTTGTAGTAGCAATAGCACCGGCCGTGATGCCCAGCATTTACGTTAATTAAATTTTCCCATTCTCTCATCAAGCATCTAGCCTCCGCAACACCCCTCTCATTTACGTTTCACTCATTCCCACTCATCCTTCGAGCCCCCAACTTCGTCACCCTACACCGAAAAACATGCTGGATCCAGAGTTACTCAAAATTTCGTATCAATCGTAGTTCAAGATGTTAAACTAATTGTTACTTTATTCAAGAAAAATATTTTCTTTAAAATTTTTTTATACAATATTTTTAAAAATATCTATTGCATTATTTGTAAGAATTTTTGTTAAATTTATTTTTTACAGTTTTTTAAATTAATTTTTAATTAATTAATTTAATTAAATGTACTATTTATTTTGAACCTTTCAAGACTTAGCGATTACTTATAATTTTATTTAATTCCATTGATAATAAATACAGGACTCAATCTAGAAGAATTTTATTCTAACGAAGCACTTTACTGTTTTCAAACAAGATGTATTGATACTTCGCCCGAGAATTTCTATTGGATCAAGATACGCGGTAACGTCGGTCCAAGATTTTACCGACCTGTTTCAAGAGTTCCGTTAGAACCAACAAATTCTCGGATTTCTGCTACTCTCTGCACCCTCAAAAAATTCTTGAATACTTTTCAAAATATGTTAAAGTTAAAATTTTATTTTTCTAAAAGATTTTTTGGTATGTCGAATGAAGAAACTTTATCTTTAGCCAAAAATCTAGAATTCTTAAAAGAAAACGAAATTATTTTTAGTTCTAGATAATTGTTGTTAGTTTTTGAATTTTCTGCATCAACTGAAGATAATATCCTCTTTAATCAAGTGACAATAGTTATCGACTGAAGATAAAGATCTCTTGAGCCGAGAATTCAGAATTCAAGGCAAGAAATTGTTGAAGCAAAATAACCGGTTGTCTTTTAAAATCTTGGATCTAAAATGTTTTAAATTTTAATAATAATTTCCAATGACTAATATTTCAATAAATAAACAAAATTTTAGACAGATAAAAATTTCCAAATAATTCGGCTTCCACGAATCACTTTATTTTCAATTAAAAACCAAAATCAAATAAGCACTTTATTTACTCTTACGTAAAACTTTCCTCGGAACCCTTTTATTTACTCACAATCAGTTGTTTACTTTCTTGGTAATATATTTCGCGGAGTAAATTTATACTTTATTCCTTCCAGAAGTGGTATTGTTCTATTTCCGAGAATTCTTTAGCGATTTTCCTCCGATGGCACAGCAATCTCGTAATCGACTTTGCGAAACAATTCTATAATCCCTTAAACTTAATTAGGGGCCGAACTGAAGGCGCCCGGAACTCAGTTAACTAAAGCTACAAACAAGAACAATATCTTATCCTCATGACCGTGGCCAGGGGAACTTTGTTAGCCCCCAGGACTCAAGAAACAGGAAAGAAGAAAAAAGAAAGTAAAAAATACAAGTAGAAAGATATATATTACATTATATTAGGATAAAAGGACGAGCAAAGGAAAGGATCCGATAAAGTGGAGACATCACGAACCTCTGGCCAACGTAATCGCTTGTAAAAATTTTATTAAGGATCAAAGTCCACCGAATATAGATTCTATAAAAGACTTTCAATTTTTTTTTTTTTATAAAAAAATTACTGTATAAATTTTTTATACAACATTTATACGCGTTTGTATATTTGAGATTTATATATTGAATCAACGAAGATAGAATGTCAATATGTCGGATTTCCCGGCGCTCAACTAGTCTTCACTTATGTCAAAGAATTTCTCGAGGGAAAATAAACTCCGATGGATCGTTGAATATTATTTAAATAAAAAAATTAAATGGCTCGTTAATTTTAGTCAAATTTTTTAAATATTAATTATACATATTTCTTATACATATTCATATATATAATATTTATAAATATATGAAAAATCGATGTGGGTACTCTAATGAAAGGTCTTGATGAGTGTAACATCGGGATGAGATTAAATTTTTAAAAATGTCAATAGTTCACGAGATACAAGGTTAGTTCATAATTATTCTCTTAATAATATAGATTAATATTTCACCGGGTTTTTTTTTATGATTAATAATATAAAAAAACAATTTTTTAATCAATGATCGAAGGGATTCAATCAATTAAAAATCATCTAGTACACAAAATTTTAAAAAATTAGTAAATTTTAAAGTTTGATCGAAAATTTAATAGTGATAAAATAATTTTTCAGCAATATATTTTATACAGGGAATTTAAAATTTTTTACTCGTACCAATTAAAAATCATTTACTCCCAAATTTTTTAAAATATATTTTATTAATAAAATTTAATAAAAATATAAGAAAATCCTGCCAAATTCGTCCGCATTGGCACAATTGTGGCGTTTTAAGTTTGCTAAACTTCTTATCAGTATAAGCCCGGCAGTAGTGCGTTGTTCCAAGCGACTGGATCCAGTTATAGTAACAGTTACCTCCAGCTCTGCTCCAGCACTTCTCTTCGGAGTATCTAGACACCTTTGTACTTAGCGAAACCCATGTAAGCTCACGCTAGAACAAATTCCGTTCTTACACTCGTTGCAGCAAGACCCTTCGTACTCCTTCAGCCCTTTCCTTTTTCTCAAGCACCCTTCCCGGATGTTATGAAGTTGTGTTGAACTTTTGCAGGCATAGTTTGCGGAACAGCCCCCGAGCGATTACCCGGCTTATGACATGCTACCAAAACTTTTATTTGAACTTAAACTTTAAAAATTAACGCTCATAAATATGTTATCAATAGCAGCTTGTTTTTTATTTTTTATTTTGATTCGGAGAAAGACGAAAAAAAAAAAAATGTATCATCAATAAATCAGCAATGCTGATGAAAAATATTTGAAATTTGCCAATAGACAATGCGCTTTGATGTATTGTTACTCTGTTGTTTGGTTTCATTTTATTGGACTTTTTTGTTGCTGTGCTTTTATTTTGAAAATTTACCCGGGGCAAATGAAACACACGCGTTAGAAATTCTCGGCATTACTAACTCACGTTGATGTAAAATCCACACTGTCAACTCCGCTGGTATTGGTATTAGTTTTAGGAATAGTTGTAGAGTGATATATGTGCATATGTGCGGGAATATGTGAGTAACATACAAGAAGGGAAATAGTTAACTTACGAGGCAACTTTGAGGGACGTAGTAACAGCATTACAATATTATTAGATTTACCGCAAGCACCTCAGCCCGCAGGCTTTTGCCAGTAGACCGAATTATACCCGCACTCTAAAGTATAAGTATACATAAGTAACCCCAAACTGTTAGTGTAATGTTATACTACACGCTTGAAAAAATACGGAGTAGTTGTGTTACTAGTTTGCTTCGAGCTTGTACTAATACTGATGCAATAGGGATTAATTATTGGAAATTTAATGTTATTGGTAGTCACTGAGAGAGTCTAGGGAAAATAAGTTGTGTATGGTCAGACGTAAATTTTTTGGCATGTCTGAACATATATAATCAAGTAGTATTATATAATTTTTATTATAAATTTTTGATAATTTTAGAGCTTAAAAAAAAATTCTGTGGAGTGAATTAATTTTTTTTTTTATGAGAATAAAAAAAATTACATATTTTTATTTTAAAAATTAATTTAAGATTTTTTTTTAGTTTGATATTTATGTAAAAAATAAATTTTAATATTTTTAAAATCTTAAATTAATATTATTTTTTTTTTCGCTCTTTAACAAATTTTATCTACAATAATTTATTTGTTAAAAAATTTCAAGTAAAAATTAATTTCAGATTATTAAAGTAACTAATTTTATTAAATTAAACGTAATAATATTAATAATTTATTATTTGTTAATGTTTACGATAAAATTTCTGCATTCAAAACTTGTTTCAACTAAATAAAAATAAAAATGTACTTTAAATTTTACGTAAAATTTATCAAAAGATTTATTTTTCAGTAATTTGATTTGTTATCCGCAAGTAAAATAAAAAAGTGTTAGATAAAAATATATTTCAATGTATGTTCGACATTCAGCTTTGAAATTACTAATAGAAAACAATGGGAAGAAGAAAGATCGAGGCTCGGTGTAGTATTGAGTGTCCTTAAGATAAGGATAGTAACGTAACGGTTGGTGGTTTAGTTACTCCACCCGATGCGCCTGTTCCTTTTGGCTCATACGTTTCCGCTATCTGAGGCTAAACGGCACACCGCGTTTCCACCGAGAATCGTAAGGGGACGCGTGTGCTGCGGTGTACATTGCTCGCTACATAATACTCCAGCACATTACTGTCGAAAAGGGAGATAACGAAAATTTAGAGCTAGGAATTTGAGGATAGGAACGGGAGCATGCTGGAAAAATACCGGTTAGGTATTGCTTCTCTTTCTCTGTGTTCTATTGTCTTGAAACTATTTCTACAGAGAAGCAAATTGATTTTTTGTTATTATGGTTTAATAAATATCAATTCTTACGCTTAATTAAGAACATTTAGTACAGTCTGGTGTCGGTAATTTAGTCTGGACCAGTTAATAAAAATTCCAATTGAATATATCGGTTTGTTTATTTGAAACACAATGATTAAATTTTAAAATAAAAGAATTAATTTTTCTTCTTAATTATTTTCTTGAGCGAAAAAAAAATTTTTTTTTGACTCAAGAAATTTTTTTATTCCAATAAAATTAATTTTCTTGCTTTAACAAATACGTATCTTGATCCAAGAAAATTAATTTAAGTCAAAATAATCTTGTTGATTTGTGAAAATTCAGCCTCTTGCTCCAAAAAATTTAGTTCTTGATAGAAATAAATTTTCTTGTCTTGAAAAAATTTTTCTCTTGCTCCAAAAAATTATACATCTCGATAGAAGTAAATTTTTATCAATATTTTTATTGATTAACATGTCCTACATGTTCTGTTAATAAAAATAATCTTTGAATTAAAAAAAAAATTTTTTTTTCCATAAAAATATTTTCCTACTAGAGATTTATTTTTATTTATATTTTTTCACTGAAGTATTTTATCTCAAAGATTTCAATTACCAAGTCATGAGTGGTCTGATGTTGATGTTGATGGTAATAGTAGCCATTTAAGAAAATGACAAAACATCTTTATCTTATCTGTTCTTTAGCTGTCACAATATTTATAGAATTTGGTCCCTTTCTTATTTGTCAGTGGGTACTGAAGTTGTGAAAACAAAGATGTAACATTATTTTCCGTATCTCGGTTGTAAAATAACCGATGAACGAGACGATTTACCTCCGAAGAAAGACCGGGCGGGTAATAAATGAGATAAGCTGAAGAATGGAGCCGGAGGTACGTAATGTAATGTAGTAGAGGTGGTGATGCGAGTCACGGGAGCTGGAAAATGGACGCAAGTCCGCGATTCCTTATCCCTCGGGACATTATCAATGTGTTTTCTCCACGAGATCGTGAGGCTTTCCCTTACGTGGCACGCTGAGACTGAGATAAGCTCCAGCTGATCGGACGGAAACTTTCTCTGATGGAAATTACGATTGTTATCCCTTTTTATTTTTTATTAGCAAACTGCGCCAAATTTTATTATATTTTAATGTTAGTATTATTGTAATGTTAATATTAAATTCAAGTAATTCCATTTTAGAGTCTCGTAATTGAGAATTTATTGAATTTATATTAGTAAAAGTTTGGTAGTAAAATAAATTTGATATCAATAAATTTAATGACAAAATTTTATTTTTGTGAAACACGTATACATTTTTTCCAAAAATTTAAAAAAATACTAACTTGCAAAAATTTGAGAAGAAATTAAAAATTACCGTATGAAAATAATATTTGAATTTTTCTAAAAGTGTATGAGATAATAAACTTTAATTGTCAATAAAACTTCTTTATTTTGCAATTTAACTCTCTGATAGGGAGAAAATTTAGCGATCATGCGCCACCTGGCGGAGATTTTCAATACTACATTTATTTTTTAATTTATATTAGGAAATTTAAAGCCAGAAAATTTTTTTACATCAAATTTCTCAGTTTAAAAATTAATATTACGAAATTTTTCGAAAATTACAAAAATTATTTTTTAAAAAAAAAATTTTTTTACTCATATAAAATTTATTGAATTTTTTTTTTTTTTTTTACTAAAATGGCAACTTTCTCTTGAATTTCCTACATAAAAATTTTTAATAATAATTAAAAAAAAAATATCTATTAATAATAACAACATTACACCAAACAAATATGATTGACTAATTAATTAACAAACAATCCCTTTGAGCTGATAGAGCAGACTAAACATAATAACTAATGAATTGAGTTTCGAACCGATAGAGTTTAACTGTTAACGATTACGTCAACTGGAGACGGAGAAATGGGAGCAAAGCCCGTGCCTAAATTATTTGACGATGTAAACAGCCAAGTATAGGTCGGGCGAGCTTGCAAACATTTAGACACGTAGTTCGTCCATACATTAATACGTTTATACGTTTATCCATAGGTGAGTGCGCCCCGGCAATAGAAAGAGGAGCTCGGGGGTGAGAGACGAGGGGGGTCACCGGTAAATGGGGGTTGACGGGGGTGGGTAATTAATAGCAAACCCGTATAAATCAGAGACAGACTGGATGTTACGTTTGGATACGTAGCAACGAACCGGAATTATGCCCAGAGGGCTGGTTACCACCTTCATACTTGGAACCTGGTGGTAGTGGTGTCGAGTGTCGAGTGTATGGAGAATGCGGTGTCAGTGTGAGTAGACCAGCTCCAGGTCCCTTCTATTTCTCCAGTACTGTACACTGTGTCATGTACTGTGTATGTTCGAGCCCCCGACCGACAACTATTGCCTGCACTCGCTAATTTTTCAAACGCGCGGCTATAATGGTCCCGGCTAATTACTGATTTTTATCTACATGCCCTCGTACTATGCAAAGCACCAGCAGTAGCAGTGCCCGAACTGAGCAGAGAGCAGAGTTACATTCAGCAACAACTAACCTAACACACCAGAAATACTGAATACAGACCGGCACAGAGATGTGTATGGAGCTTTGGCAATTATTAACAACCCGGCTGGGCAGACTCATCCTGCTGCCCACCGACAGTCTTTATACCACTTTACAACACACAAAACCAGAGATTTGTAAACTAACAAATTATTCGACAATACCGTTTTATTCTCTACCTGTTCGGGTGGTTTTATTTATCTGATTGGACAACAGCCTGTGGGTTTCTCTCCTGCCCTCAAATTAACCTACGGCTCTTTTATCACAATATTAGTATTGCTGTTGTTATTTTTATTTGATTTTTATGTTAAATTTATGTGTAAATTAGAAAAAATCGAAAATTATAAATATTATAGAAATTATTTTAGTGATTTAGAATGTAGTCCGGTCTTAATAAAATTTTAATCTTTAAGAGTGTTTGTGACAAAACTCCATTTTAATTAAAAAATTATAAAATAAATTTTATTTTTAATGTTTATAAGAATTAGTCATTTTAGATCAATTTTGTTTGCAAGATTTTAATTAAATATTTGAATGTATTTGTATCCAATGATGCAAATTTTGATTAAAGTAAAAAAATTTTTAGATAAAGCCACGCACAGTACAAGTTCTATCCAAACACAAGCTACTAGTGTGCATATTAAATTCTTTCCTTCTTTTTCATCTTTGTCACAGCTCTATCACCAAACACTCGTTTCCCCTTTTCACATCAGAGAGGCTACACCGAAACATATACAACCATATGCCAAGTGGTTACGTTCCGCGGGATGTTTCGCATTTGTAATTTATTTGCCAAACAACTAAATATTTGTTTTTAGCCATTATCAATTTAACATTCCGTCGGTTTGTTTCTTCCTGACATTGACATTCACTGTTGTTGGTCCACTACAAGGTTTAATTCAATGATCTCTTTTGTAGAGTTGCGATATAATGAAGAAAATTATTACTCTGGCTTATCTATATTTATTTTATTTTTTTGTAGATATACACTGGAACAAAAAATTTCTTGACTGGAGGGTGAATTTTCTTGCTCCAAAATAACTTTTGTCTTCCTTAGAATTTTCTTTGTGAAAGAAGTTTTTTTTTTTTTGTGTACTGTTAAAAAAAATGACTTGAATCAAGCAAAAAAATTTTTGAATTAAGAAATTATTATTGATTCAAGTAAATTTCACGTAATTCAAAAATTTTTCTAGATTTTTTTTTTTTTTTTTATTAGTTAACAAATTTATTTAAGTTTTTAATTTTTAAATAAAAATTAATAATAATAATAATAATAATAATAATAAATAATTTTATATTTTCTAAATTATAAACACTCAAATTTTTAAATTTTAATGACAAAGAATTTTCTTCAACAAAAACTTTAACCAAAGACATATAGCCAAATTCCTTAATCATGCTATATCATCACGAATCGCATCCACATCAGTCTCCATAAACTCTTGATCTGCATTGCTGAAATTCTGACAGACTACACGAGACGCAAGTAGTAGGAGTATAACGTGTGCCAGACATGGTTAGCTGGTGGCATGCGACCGCAAGCTCTCAGCCTCATTGCAGCTATGCCCAAGCTTCGGCTGTCGAGGCCTATTTGCCACCCACACCCCTCGCCCGTCACCCGTCAGCCCATTGCCAGTATAACCTCTCATATCTTTGCCCCGTCGCCACCCCGGCCCTGTCTCGTCTCTGCCCATCATTCGATGCAACTTCAACGTTATCGACGAGACGGCTGCGGGGGAGGAGGGTAGACATTCAAGACATAACACACGAGATATGTATCATTAACTTGGAATATATACCATAACTTGGCGAACGTTATCGTCAAATCACTTACACGACCGACTTATGCTCAACAACTCCTTTCATTTATAATTAATTTTATTAATTTTACTTTTTTTTACTCGCACATACTTTGATAATTTTTTTATTATTCTGCTGTTAAAATAAGAAAAATTTTTTGTTTGTACATCATTTAGTTCTTTAAAAAAAATTTGCTGGAATTTAATGAGCCATTAATTAAACCCGACAAAACATCAGAAGTAAAAAATTTTCCTGAAAGTAAACAAAGTACCTACCGACAAAAAATAGCGGTTATAAAACAAACGAGTGTTTTCCCTTCAATAGGGCAAAGAGAAGTATAATTATACTTATAATTATAATCGTTTATAATTATAATCGTTCGAGTTCGAGCCCTAGAGCGTTTAACCTCACACTCACCCGCCGCGAATCGCCCCAGCTATTTATTGCCTCCACTCGGGCAGTTCACATTCTAAATATGTTGCCTCGCTAATTTTTCACCCGTCCTGTTTAAATAACTCAAAATAGCCGTACTCTCTGTTTTATTTATCACTCTATCAAAGTACAAAATTTTTTATCGCAATTAAAAAAATTTTTTTATTGGCCTTTCACATCATTTATTTTTTTTTGAAAATTATTTACATCCAAAAAAATCCTTAAAGAATAATAATTTTAAAAAAAGCTTAATTTTTTTTCAATAGTCATAATAATTAAAAAAAAAATTTATTTCGATAAATTTATCCATTTTTTTTTTTTTTTATATAAAATTATTAACATCGAATAAAAGTTTGTAGAAATTTTTTTTCACTCAAAAAAAAATTTTAAAGATTGTTAAAAAATATTTTTAACTCAATAAAAAAGTTTAAAAATTTTTTTCCTTGCAAATATGGACAAAAAAAAAATATAACCTACTTAACGCGAGGTAATAAATTTTTTCGGGCTCTTAATTTTCTTAAAATAATTTTTTCTTGGATAATGGGTGTGTGATAATTTTTTTTACTAATTACTTTGACGAAAAAAGAAACATTTGTTGCAGAAATATGAGTATTGTTGATTAAAAAAATATTTCCGAAAGCTCTTGAACCGTGATCAGGGTAATCACGATCCTCAGTCCTTGAAAAGGGCGAGTAAGCGTGAAAAAGCTTAAAGCTTAAAGGGAGGAAGCTCAAGTTGGAAGAAAGTAAGGGTGGGAGCAAGTATCCGTAGTGACTTAGGGGCTTTGAGCTTTTGAAGATAAAAGAAAGACCAACTGTTGAATATCGTTTGGCAATAATTCTCCGTCGATTATTTTTTGACTCTCTAATTTTTTAATTAATAATTTAAACCATTTTTTAATCGACAAAAAAATAATAATAATCATTAACAGATAATCATAATAATAATAAATAATAATAATAAAATTAATTACTCACCAATTTTTTGACGCGCCGCGAGCTTTCACCGTTAAATAATTCACCACAAAAATTAGCTTGCGTAAAAAAGAACTTTGTTTTTAAATTTTCAAAGCTTTCGAAAAGCTCCCGAGCGTAACGCACGTGCGACCGGGCCGCGATGCACGTGGTGTTTGTTCGCAGAAGTACGTTGCTCTAGGTTTCGGTGTTCAGAACTCGCGAAGCTCGCGCACAAGCGCGGATTGGCCAATGGGCGTTTTATGCGCAAGCTCGGAGGCGGTTCTGGAGCTTTTGGGGCGGCGTTGAGACCAAGGTGGTAATAGGTGACGACCCGACCTGGGGATGGTACCGTCTTCCAGGTTGGTCCGTTCGGGACGACGAAAGCTCAAGCTCAACGCCTTATGGAGCTTCTCAACCCGTTCCTCCTCCTACGCGCAGCCTTTCTTCGGTTTTGTTTCACTCTTTAACGCGTCGATTGTTTAAGATTAATTATTCGATTTATTTTTTTGGACTCGAGATTTTTTTGGTAAGGACTAATGGATAGAATATTATTGCAGATTTGTCAATGAGTTAATTAATGCAGTATAAAATATAAAAGCTTGGAATTTATAATAAAGTCCAAATTTTCGATAAAAAATATATATATTTATCATACAAAAATTTTTATTTTCACATTTAGGTCTATTTTATGTTTATTTTCTCTAGAAACTTGCGTAAAATTTTTTTTTTATATTAAATAAGCTTTTTAAATTATTAATAAACGATTTTTTAACATCATACTATTTAATAAATATTTATTAACGGTTAATAAATTATTTATTAAATGTTATTAAATATTTTTAATGATTAATGAATACTTGTTAACTGTTAACAAATATTTATTTAAAATAAAAAGCAAAAATAGCAATTTTTTTGACACTTTTTATAACCCAATAGCTGGAATACATGATAATAATTTATTTCACTAAATAAATTAACGTTTTTATTTAAAGCTGATACCAATAGATAAATACTTTTTACAAATGACATTTTAAACTTGTTGCTTATATCAGAAAAAATGAATTTAATTTATTTTTTCTTCTAAAAACTAGAGTCCTATAAAGTTTATTTAAAATTGTAAATTTTGCTTAGAAAAATTTGTAGAAGAAAAAATTTTTTTTAACAAGCTTAGTTGAAAAATGATAAAGCTTTTTCTTATTGGAATAAAATATATTAAAAGCTTAATTGATGAAGAACGTTCACGTAAGAAGCTTAGTTAAGATTAAAAATACATTGACATATGACATCTATTTTAGATTTCTATTCCGAGTGGCTAAAGTAGAAACGGATAATTTTATTATTTACAACTAAATGGCTGCCCGATTTAATTTTATCTTTATAAAATAGAGTGTAGATTAATATGTTAGCTAATTGATAGGTGTTCTTTTAAATAATTGAAAGTTTAAGAGGTAAGATATCGGTTTTCAAGAATCGATATTGTATAAGTAGAAATTTTCTTTAAATATTCAATTTTATTTTAAATAAAAAAGCTTACACTCGTCGCTACAATTTATTATTTAATAATAATAACAATTATGACAATTATAATTATGATCACAAATGGAAGGTATAAAAATGTTACCGTGAAAAAATGTAATTAGGAATTTATATACTATGAGTGTATTTATGGATAAATATATGTGTGTGTCGATATACATTTTCATGTTTCCAGTTAATTAATAATCGCTCGGGGCTTAAACGTATATTAATCTCGTGTAATTGCATTAGTTACACGTGAATTTATGTCACGATAATAAAATATTTAATTACAATATTTTCGTTCAGTTATTTTGTTTATTATATTGCACACATTTTTGTATTTTTACGAGATATCAATTACCAAGTAATTTTATTAAATTAATTAAAAAGTACATACGAACGCTCTTTTAAATAATTACATTCACTAGAGTAAATAACTAGATTTAAAAAAATTGGTAAATTATTATTAATGTGATTAAACAAAAAAATATTTAAATATGACTTATATTTATGACATTTTGTTTTTTGAATAAATAAAAAAAATTATTCTAAAATTTTTTTTTTTAATTTCTGTAAAGAATATTATTTATAAATATTTTTCATGACAATTTACTTTGCTTTTTAAATAAAATAAAAATGAGCCATGGTCATTTATTATCTCTACGTTATGTGAAGCGTGAGAAGAAGGAACTGAGAATTGTGGAGATGCAAGCCGTCGAAAAGTTTAAACTCCTCCGGTTTCTCAACCTCTAAAGTCTCCTCTCTTTCTCCTCGATCTTGTGCTCTTCAGGACTCGTTGCCCCGGAGTCTCCCTTTCAAGCTTGGCTTACACGGGCAAGGTGTTAAATTAAACAAGCTTAAAATTTGCAATCGGCCCCTCACCTCTTACTCGGCACTCACTTTCCCAAAGTTTAGCCTTTTTCCTCGAATATTCACTCCCGATTATCTCGTCTGCCGAAAACCAAACAAATTTCAAAACTAAATTATTAATTCCTCGTTAAATCTTATTTATTCTTTTCACTTTCTCTCCTCTCTCCGTCGATAAAAAATTATTGATGAATAGATTGTAATTTTTTTTCTATACACAAAAAAAAAGTTATATACGAACTACAATAATTATATTAAAATGACACGACCTTATCATGTAATATTTACGAAGAAAAATTGAGAATTTCTTTCTCAAAGCTTTAAAACAATTAGTACTTTCACTCGTCCAAGATTTTCCCACTCCGAAAATCAATTCTCCTAATCCTTATCTGAGCTCCAAAATTTATCTCACCCAAAATCCTTTAACCCGAAGCTTCTCGCGATTTACCTGCGACAGAACACTGCTCTCCACTTAACTCGTAAAAATCCATTACTAATTGCAGAGTACTGCGTCACTTTCTCCTAAATCGCCCCTAAAAGTAAATAAAAAACCTAAAAAAAAAGGAAAACTGAAACTAAAGCTAAAGCCAAAGGAAATATTTGAGTGGTACCTCGAAGGCTTGTCCGTAATTTAAACGTTAATCCATCCATAAATATTGTTGAATTATATTTTCCATCTAGCAGACACCCAGGGACGATCCGTGAGCCGAAGGGACAACGGGAAGGGACAACGGCATTTAGCCGTTAATCGCCCAATTAAATTGGATCGCCTGAATCAGCCTCTAATCCACGCACTGCCCGCCGCTGCTACCAAACAGGGGTTTCCTCTCCAGCCATACATGTATATGTGTATGTATATGGCCTATACCTATCTACTACACACTATACGATACTAACATATATAAAGGGTAGGATATAGAGAACACCTTCACCCTCCGAATGAAAAACTCTTTATTTTTTCAAAGTTCCCCACCGATCTCTCCGCTCCTCTGTCGTTTAACTGGTTGATGGCTCGCGAATGCATCCATGCACGGAAAACCAACAAAAACGAGTGGGCTCGTAAACGAATTAAACCGCATTCTAGCAATAAAAATTAACTCGCCATTGTAAATCTATTTTTCGGTCGGGACGCACACGCAAAAATTAATATCTTTGTGATAACTAAATTTTTTATTATTTGGTGCTTGTATTATATTATATGGATTACTTCTGCTAAAAAATTGATAAATTGTGAGTGCTCTACCGTCGGAAAATTTTTTTGCATTGAAAAAAAAATTAATTTGACTTAAGGAGATCCAAGTCCACAGAAAGAACAAGATGACACTGAATATCATCCAACATTATACTCAGTGATATCTGTGATGAAAAAAAAAATTTCAGATAGTAGCTAGTATAATCCAGATTACAATTAATATAATCCAGATATCACCCAGTATAATCTGGATTATACTAGCTACTATCTGAAATTTTTTTTATTCAGTATAATCTGGGATTATTCTTTTTGGTTATTTTTTATTTGTATTGTTATAATTTTCTTGAATAAAAATTTCACAAATTATCCCCGATGATAAATTTAAATAATTTTCACTTTTTTCAGAAAGACGTTCATATATATAATTGTGTGTAACTTTTTTTTGTCGTATAATGCACGTTGTCACAAAATTCTCAGCGTGTAAGTATAAACATCCATATTCATATCTGTACAGAGTTTAGAGTCACGATATGTAGTTGCGATGACAACGACGGAATTAATTAAGAGCACCCGCTGGACGAGCAAAGGCCCATGCAAATTTTGATAGCTCGGTCCACAGTGGCCAGCGAGGGTGTCGGGTGGCGTGACAATCTCAATGTCCGAGCTTGGACCGTAACTACTGTCTGACCATATGTCGTCACACTCGTGACGTCACTGGTTAACTATCGCCCAGTATCTCCTCTGTTGGATAGCATATTATGTGGACGCGACCCTTCTCTACGTCGTTGACACGATATGCCGCGACTATTCTGATTAATTGCCCATGGTTTGCGTTATCAGTTATTCGGAATAACTCTTGTCTTTATAATAAGAATTTTTTCTTATATTTTTAAGATCAAACATGCAGAAAAATAACACGATATTAAAAATAAAATAATTTACAAACATATTTTTATTTTTTACAATTATGTATAGCAAAAAAATATAAAAATCGAATTTAATGTGGTTAAATATATCCATAAATAATTTTTAGATTAAATTTAGTATTGAAAATTTACAACAGATGGCGCATTGTTGCTAAATCTTCTCACTACTAGAAAGTTTAAATTTATAAATAAGTTATATTTACAATTTTAAATTAATTTTTGACTTTTTAAAAGAGTTTACCTGACTTTTGTTTTTTATTTAATCAACTACTGAACCAATTTTTGCTCAAAAAAAAAATATGATAAACAAACCTGCGTTTATAGACGAAACAAAAAATTAAATAAACTGATACTTGCTCCAAAATTGAAAGTAAAAAATAAAATTCATGATGAAAATTTTTCTACACGAGAATTTGAACTTTAAATATTCGAATATTTAACAAAAAAAAAAAAATTTCTGGTAAAAACTACTAACCAAATACGCAAAGAAAAAATTTTAATCTAAAATTCTTGTAAAACTCGGAATGAAATAGAAAAAAATCGTTTAATACGACGATTGACTGTGGATGAAGCTCAAAAAGAGAATAAACAAACGTTAATGGAATTCATTTGTATATACATATGTATCTATCTCGAATTGGCAATATTTGGCAATTACGAAATATGAGTTTACATATAATAATTGCGGTAAACAGTGGTCGACGTGGTTGCGTTGAGTGGTTGTTATAAATACATATATGTGTATATATTTTTGAAAGAAAAATTTAATCTCTCTCTTTATTTGTATTAACCTCTTTCATTATCACTCTACGCATGTGAGAGATAAATTTAGCGTGTTAGAGGGAGAAGTGTATCTATAAAAATACATGTATACATATATACATATGGATAAATGTGCAGATTTGACTCGTAATTTGTTAAATAAATGGGTGATATTAAACGCGAAGCAACTCGGGTAAATCGAAATTTTATTTCACCCCCGATTTGGTTGCCGATTAATTCACCATGCTCTGATAATAATGGATCGGAAAATATGCCTGGTATTTATCCTCAATTAATTATTTTACTCGATTGTTTACATTTAATTGCGTGGTCGAGGACGGTGTTATTTATTTATTCACCGGAATGAATTTATGCTGGAAGTTTAAATTTAAAGTTATCGCTAAATATTTATGAAAAAAGTTATACTATGAAAAAATATTTGAATATCATTAGAAGTACGACACAGTAGTAGGCTATTAATGATCAACGATATGATCGATATTAGCGAATATTTCCCGTGGGATATTTATCCCGATCGTGCCTCCGATACCTACTCGTATTCATTTTGCCCGGGTGGTTATCGCCCGGTGACATTTATTCAAATGTAATATCTTGTTGCTGAAGATTATACCTGAGAGGGGAATGTTTTCACATGGGAATTTGCTTATCTGGTTAATCCCAAATTTTTAATGTTTTTTATTTATATTTATATTTATATTGTCGATAAATGGATAAATATAATAGAGTAAGGAGTTTTTAGACGAAAATAAATTTTTATTTAGCTGAAACAAGTTTTTAATACAAAATTAATTACGAATACTGCAAATAACTTCTTTAAAATTTTGAATTTGACTTTGAAACATTGAAAAAAATTTTTAACGACTTCTTAATAAATAAAATTTACTCCAAAGGAATTCAATTGATTAAAAATTATCTTGGAAAATTTTTTACAGTGAATATATGTTTGATAAAATTTGTCATTTTTTTATTCTGATTAAAAGTGTGTCAAAAAAAATTAAATTAAAGAAAAATTTTCTAATTTCTTCTTGAATAATTTGTAAATTTTTAAGTTTGATCGACAATTTAATTTAATCAATGAATTAAAATTTTTTTCAATTCATTTAGAATTTTTTTATTTTAAAAAATCAATACCTCCAAAACTTTAAGGAAAATAAGCAAATATTTTTTTTAATTTTTAAATTAGAAAACATATTTATTTGAAAAAAAATTAAAAAAAAATGTTAGAAAAACTGAAAATTTGTGTTTTAAAAATCTGTTAAAATTTGAAACTTGGCCAAAATAAATTAAATTAATAATGATTCATTACTTAGTCAAATAATATTACAGAAGAATATGTGAAAAAAGGTTTTTTTCCCAAAAATAAATTTTTTGTTGAGTCCTACATTCAAAATTTTACTTAAATTTTGTGCAGAATTTTTTTAAAGAAAATTAAATAAACAAAAACCAGGTTTTTTTTTTTTTTTTTTTCATAATGTTATTATTATTTAAAAAATTGTTCAAATTTTTGAGTAACAAAATTGATCAAGTGAAGTGTCAATAGACTTATCACTTCAGTGATAATTTATAGAGTGGGAGTTTTAAAATCCATTACTCTTGACAATCGTCGAAAAAAAGTAAAAAGTTTTTAAGCACTCTACGCAAGCTGTTTCCCACGTGCCTTTCCAATTTCTTAAAGAGCCGCAACAATTTATGTGACTCGTGTTCATAAACTACAAGCCCACCCTCGTAATTTCGTGTCCGTCTCACACTCGGTGTCTTAACCATCGAAACAGAAAACCGGGAAGCGAACAGAGCAGTGTACTACAATGTACTCCTGTCCCTCGTCTCCATTCCAGAGTTCTTAAAAGTTACTCCTGGATCGTGTTTCTCGATACTTATTACCTTTTCTTCTCCTTCACTTTCACTTCGACTAAGAATAGCGAAAGGTGCGAGCCCTTTTCCTTTTTTTTTTTCCCATTCTTCGACCTACCTCCGTTATAAAGCGTCACTTTTAGGAGGGTTTCGCCAAGAGCTTTAAAACTATGCGAATGAGTGTTAAACTTTGCCAATATCCACGTGTGCACACATTACACACTCGTCTGCTGGATACTTTTTTCCGCATTTTAAACTTAACATTTTCCTTTTTTAACGTGAATTTTTTATTTTTTCATCAGAGATCTTGAAAAATTTCACTAAACTCCAAGACTGTCATCATCGATGTGGTTGTAGGGGAGAATTGAGGTCGTAACGTTTTGATCGACGCAAGAAATCCCGCTGATGAGCCGAGGAACGGCACTGGTCGGTTACAGCTAAGAAAATTGATTGTGCCTTAAGGGGTTGAAAAGCGCCGCTCAAGAGTCTGCTTCGTAGTTAAGACTTGCGCCGTCGCGTGGCGGCACAAGTGTCTTCGAACATTTTTCATTTAGATATATATGTTTTTATATTTATTTAAAATTATTTTTTTTTTTTCAACACAATTTTTTGTTATTTATAATTTTCTCTCGGATTTTTTTTTGTAATTATTATTTTTATTATTGTAATTAACAATAAAAATAGTTCATTAATTTTTTCTCAATATTTAAAATTCTGGGTCAAATATTAAAGATACCAAAAATTTCCATAATTTTTTTTTTTACATTCAAGTTAAAAAACTAATGAGCTATTTTAAGACTTTTTTAAGACGCCAAAAATAAAAAAATTCTGAGAGCAGGTTTTTGAAATTTCGTTCTCGAATTTTTTATTAAAATTAGATAGCTCCGGAAAATTATTATAGAGTCTTAAAATCGTCTTAAAAAAATATTAAAATAATTTTTACTCGGCAAGGAAGTCAAAAAATTTTTCTAAAGAAATATTTACTGATTAATTGACTTCAAAGAACGGAATACTTTGATAAAGATAATTAAAATTATTTGTAGAATATTTTCATTAATTTTTTCTCCATTAAAAATTTTCTTGAGATACTATCCTATCCACACATCTAAAAGTTTCTCGGAACCCTCCTTGGTAGTAATATTCTCCCAGTTAAGTAGATCTCGACCAATTACACTCTGCGTCCACGGGCGTTGAATTTTAATTGGAAAAGAAGTAACAGAACCCTTTTCCATTGTCTTGCGATCTATCTCTCCCCAAGATTTTCCTTGCTATCCCCAGAGTTCGTCCTCACAGTCAGATCCTCTCGCCCAAGACAATCATCAATTGTTTAACCCTAAGACGGTTATTTAATGGGCCTTATTCTACTCAACGAACCAATGAATTCTCGTAACAAACCAAAAACTTTATTTAATACTGTACGGCTGTATTAAGTCGGGCTTCCATCCGTTGTTACTCTCCGAGGTTTTAAATAAAATCCATTAATTTGGTTAGTTGATGAGGAGAATTAAGTTATCAAAGCAAAGGGGTTTTGAGTATCCAGCCCTCTAAGTTGTCCAATTAATTATAATTTACTGAATCTCTTACTCTTATTACGGTTTACTTTTTTATCATAAATTTAAATTTTTATCATTCACCGAGCCATGCATTTTTATGACCTTTTAATTTTTTATTTATGCCTCGAGTTTAACGGTGTATTATATTTATTAAAAAATATACATTTTAAGTGGGATGAAATAATAATTACCGGGGTTTTTAACGACCACTCTTTAGTACACTTGTGCATGCCTACTGAGTGAATGAGAACCCGAAAAGGCTCCAACCTACCAGAAGAGGTATAAATGGGCCATCTCTCTTCATGTAAATATAAATATAAAGATAAATTTAGTTGAGTTTTATGTTTAATTGGGTATAGAGATTAATTAACGCGGGCTTTACTGAATAGAGAATTAGCCCACTACTGCATCGCGTCTTCTTCGTTTTTTTACCGCTTCTGGCTTTTATTCACTGACTGAAGATCACTAATTTTTCTTCTCTCATTATTATAAGCATAAAAATTTTTAATAAAAAAAAAACAATTTTTTTTTTTAATTTATCCTAAAAATTCAAGTCTTTATTTTTAAAATTCTGATTATCTTAAGAGCCAAAGTTACGAAAAAATTTGTCGAAAATTAAATTATCTGAAATAAAAGCTTTTTTATAATTTTTTTTTCAATCTCTAATATTTTAGTCAGAATCAATACAAAAAATAAAATTTTATTTTTGAATTTTAAATTTAAATTATGGGAAAAATAAAAGAAAAAGAGCAAAAATGTCTCCCTATTTATTTAATCAAAAATGATTTAGCAAGATTGAAAAAAAAAAAAAAAAAAAAAACATGTGGTATGTTTTCTATTCTATAAGCAATTCGATAAACTCTCGAGCCCCGATGTGTGAAAACAAGAGGTCACCCCAATCTGAGTTTTTACCGGTTGGACCAGGTTCTAAGTTACAGCACCTATCCTCACAACATGTCGCCTGTGTTTTACAAACTTTTCAATGTTTTTTTGTCCAAATATATGTTTCGTCGGAACTCATAACTTTTGAGTATACAGTACATTTATTAGCTCCCTATATGATGTATATAATATATAATATGTTATATGTAACAGAACGCGAGTCACATATAATATCGACTGGAGTCGTTCTGTTGGCAACTGACAGGTTTTATTGTCAATACTTAATAATTTTTTTATTGGCCCTCTTGATCCCCGAGCGGACTGATATGCCAGAAATATCGCAAGAAGGAACGTACGAAGGCGCGAGAATTGAGAATGAAATTTAGTAATCGCGCCGGAGGGTTAACGTGTTGCGGCGCAGTTAACGAGTGCGGTAGACCGACCCGCCGGAAGCCCCGGTGTCGTCCTCTAATATATGTATATGTTTAGGGTGGTAATATATAGCTGTGAGTACGAGAGAAAAGCCCGATGGTAACTCATGCAACGCCTGAATGACTCTGTCTGAGCATATGTTGCCACAACTACTAGTATATACTATTGATATAGTACACCACCACCTACTGTGATAATACGGCTAATTCTACTCACATTTTCGATACTTATGTTATTAAAATCAACAAACTCTAATGTGTATCCTAAAAAAAAAAATGAAATTGATTGAGCCCGGTAAAAAATTTTACATCGTTGTATTGAAAAATTTTATGTTAAATACACAGGAAAAAATTTGACGTCAAAAAATTTTGTGTTAAATATTTTATACTTTTTTGTATTAATTTAACACAATAAATGTTAAATTTACATATAAAAGAGTTAAATATTTAACAAAATTTTTTAACACAGAATCTTTTGACGCAAAATTTTTTACTGAGCAGTTAATAATTTTTTATTCCATAATATTTTGCAAAAAAGTGTGAAATATTTAACGAAAAAATTTTTTGATCCAATAACGCAAAATTTTTTTACTTTTTTCAATTGATAAATTAATTCAAACTAAAAATCTCGATGGAGCATAAATAAAATTTCCAAAAGAATATTTTTCAAGAACCAATAACTTTTTTCAGCGTTAAAATAATTGCAATTGCTCAAATCAACGGATTTTTCAGCAGAATAAGTTAATTAAAATTAGGATTCATGATTAACAAGCGCTGAGGAGGGCGATGCTGGGAACCGCACCCCTGTTATGACATAAAACCATGTAATTAGCCGTACGAGCCTTTGTCCGTATTGCCCTGTCAATGCCGGCGCACTTTAGAGCGGGATGAAAAGAGAGGGATGCATCGAGATGAGGCATCAAGTACCCGCTAATTAATACCCCTAATTGCGTCGACCTCAGCTTACTCCACAGCCACCATATTGCTACTCTCGCTTACACGTATCCCACTATTTATAACTCACTTAATACTTTTGATTTTTTCTTTCTGTATCTCTGCAATTTAACTTTTCGACTTTAATTTGTTATAAGTCAATACCTAATCCAAATTAATGATTTTTTATTTTACTGTATGAATTCTGATTTAATTACAATTCATTTAATAATTATTCACAAGTTAATTATGAAAAAGTACCATAAATTTTTACCGATAAAAAATAATAAAGTGAAAAATTAATAAAAATTTTTTTTTAAATTATTTATTTTAATAAATATTAATTTATCCAATGATATGTAAATTAAAAAGAAAATTAACTTTAATAGTCAATTTAAAATTTATTTTTTAATATCTGGTTAATTTATCAGCAGACGTATCAACCCTTGTAATTTAAAAAAAAAAAAAAAAAAAAAAACCAAGAAAAGACTGAGTTTTAACTAAAAATTGAATAAATTAATCACATTTTCGAATAATCAAAAGTTTTTTCAAAATTTCGGCTTGCTAATTCGACAATTTAATTAAAAAAAAACTGATAAACAAAACAGAAAGCTTTTATTAACAAAAAGTATCTTGAAAGCATCAATAGGTAAGAACAATACAACGCGATGGAATAGTATAAAGTATAAATAAGAGGCGGAGAAGCTCGAGGGTGGAATAACGACTTTTATTTAGTTATTTTCCCTCTTTGTCACTATTATTATCGGTCTTTGTTCCTCCTCTCGTTCTCATTCGGTTTAAAATTAATTACTCCAATAAAAGTTAATCTTAACTGTTTGTAAAGCCACGAGGACGTCGATGGGGTGATTATTAAATAAAAATAATATCCAATAAAATTTTATCTTCTCTTTAATAATAAACTTTAGTAATACCGTTGTCTTTGTCTCTGTGCATTCATTGGCTTTGTTACTTCAGTCTTACATTATATGATGTATAATAACGTAAAGGGGTTAGTACTTTAACGGGTTCTCTTTTACTTTGAGACGAAATTTTAAGTCTGATTTTTGGATTATTTTGGTGACAAATCTTAGCTTTATTTTTCAACAAATGGATTGTAAATTTTTATTAAAATTAACTGTAAAAAAAAAAAAAAAAAAAAGACGAATGCGGGTAGCTCAATGTAAGATTCAAAATAAATCGATTGAGACGCCGGCGGTGTTGGTATAGAAGCTGAGGTAAGAGGCAAGAGGTAAGAGTACGTCGTTTGCGCGGGCGGGTTCATTAGAGGCTCTTAATTAACTTGCGGCGCGCACGCGACTTCACACAATAGAATATTCCCAGTGCAAGCTTACGGGCATTCAATTACACGTTAATAATATACGCTAGAATGTTACGTCGTTATACACGCTCCTATGATTGTCACTGTTCTCTTGTACTAATTTCGAGTCTATATTTTGATACTGGTTAATATAGTATTATATTAATTATTACTATTATAATTATTATTATTGGAGTTACTTAGAATGAGTTTTTTCAAAAATTTCCTTGCATGAATTTAATTTTAACAAAACTTAAATTTTTTATTGTACAAAATAAAAATAATATTTTGATCAAATTGTAGAAAATAAATTATTCTAATCACGAAAAAATTTTTTTAAATTGCCATATATGTCCTTGATATAGAATTGGCCATATATCATGCCATATATGGGTATATCAAAACACATAGCTTGATATGTCTTAATAAATCATAGTATGCCCATATATGACTTAATATGGCCATAAATAATTTATTTATAAAATTTAGTGTTGAAAAACTCCAACAGATGGCGTATGGTCTCTAAATCTTCTCCCTACTAAAGAGTTAACTTTTAAAATTTATTTTTTAAACTAAAATTAATGAGTTTGACTTTCATAAGGGAACTTTCTGAGTCAATTTTTGATTTAATTAAATGCAAATCCAATTATTGATTGATATAAAATGTTACTTAATTATTTATTTATTATTTTATACTGCAAGGTTGCTAGTTGTTATTATTATAAAAAATTCCAAATAAATTAAAAAAATAAAATATAAAAATTAAAAATATTAATTGACAGGATTAAATTAAATGCCTCACAAAAGGTTATTAACGTTTATTGTGTGTGTAAACAATGTGCGTCGTGCGATCGGGTGAGTAAATGCGCTTGAAACACCCTCACTTATTTATCGGGCTGGTAATAAAATCGATCCTAACTAATCGTCGGTAGTTTGAGTGCTCTTGCACGTTCTTCTATTTATTATTTATATACGTCCATCCCGTTCATGTATTTATTTACACATATTCACATATACATATACATTTACGTATTTATTAAATATATGTATGCATAATAGATTATTGAATGTTTTATTCACCAACAGATAATTAACGAATACGCTAATTGTTTTGCTCTACACCCGAAATATCATTATTAATTTAATTATTTCATAATCTAACAGGCATTTATGACTTTAATATTTATAATTAACTTTTTGTACGTACAATTAGCTTTGGATTATTTTAATAATCCTTCTTTTGTTAAATTAATTAATTATTACTCAATTATTAAACTAATATCATTATCGATAATTAATCTTCAATAATCATCATTATTAATTTTATTTTTAAAATAATAATTTAAAAATTAATTAAAATCTATTTTGATTTTATAAATTTAATATTAACGTTTCTTATTCCAAAATTTTTTTCTCGAAAATTAAAGTTAAAAAAATCTCAAATGCGGAGGTTATTAAACTAAAAAAAAAGCCGGCGAAAGTAGAGATAAGAGGAAGGAGGGGGTAGTGTGTGTTCAAAATTAGTAGGCTGGTTAACAAATGGTTGGGAGTATATCGAGCAAAAGGAAGAAAATACTCTGAATACCAAGTTCGCTAATTAGTTATGTATAAAAGGAGGTGGAAAGGTTTCCTGCACCCCAGAAGCTTATACTGTTAATTAACATACCGAGGGTGAAGTCCTTGTACCCGGGATTGCTATCTAAGACGGTGTGTATAAACTTTCGAATAATACCCAGAAAAGTTACTCAGTACTTTTATTATTTCCTTTTCTTTTGCATGCTTCATTTTGTCTACGATTGTGGTAAAGATAAAAAATAGATCGAGCTACTTTCCGATAAAATAAACAAGATGATACTGGATATCATCCCAGATTATACTCAGTGATATCTGTAGTGAAAAAAAAATTTAAGATAGTAGCTAAAAAAAATCCAGATTATACTGAGTGATATTCTGGATTATACTCATTATAATCTGGATTATACTGAGTGATATTCTGGATTATACTAATTATAATCTGGATTATATTGAGTGATATTCTGGATTATACTCATTATAATCTGGATTATACTAGCTACTATCTGAAATTTTTAGAATTTAGACCAGAAATTTATAATAATAATTTTTTGGAGCTCTGTCGCTGTGAGCTCATCTTAAAATATTCTTTAAAAATTTTTTTTTAATTTTTATAAAATAAAATTACATATTTCTATAATAATTTTAATTTTAATTTAATTATCACATGAAAATTATTATTTTATTTTACATTATCAAATAATTTCTAATTACTTTATTATTAAGTGTACTTATCTACTATTAAGAAATTATATTGTTCATTTATTTCCAAAAGGTCTTAGGCGAATAATCATCATAATTGCCTAAACTTGTAAGTAATTAACGATGACTCAGCCTCCGAACAAGCGCAATAGAAAAATAATCATAAATAAATTATTAAGTTACTATTATCAACAACAAAATCTGAGAGTCTACCACTTTGAAATATTTTATAATCAAATAAATTGATAAATATCCCAATCATTCTTCCTAGTCCATAACTTGTTGAAAAATAAATTAATCGATGGAATTGTAAGTGAATAAACACTCATTAAGCTTTTATTATAAAAAGGAGGATTAAATTATTTTTATTATCTTACTTGTACATTATATTTTTTTAAAGTCATATTATTTTTTGTTAAATAAAATAAATCAGTGTAAAATCATTAGATAAACTAATGAGTTCGGATTATTTTTTGACTAAGATATAAGGTCTGCCGTCTGTAATGACCAACTTATGTGAAGAGGCCGTGTCAATTATCACCCAAAGAGCATAGTTGTAGGCACCGTCGGTGTGGAACTATAAAATCAACGAAAAATAATTTAATTAGTAATTAAAAATTTTATCAGTTTAGAAACAAGTAATCGTCTGTATTATTAAGAGAATAAGAATATGCAATTTAATAAAATTCATTATTCAATAAAGCAAAATTTTATTTATTTATAAACTACTCACGTTTATTGAATCCATTAGTGATTGTCCATATTCGTTTTGATAATAAGACATTACTGTTTCGTAGTCATCGTGATTAATGAGTGTGATTATAAGACGTGTGAGGCCACGGTAGTCGCCGTTGGTCAGAGATGAGTGGAGACGTTCGGAGAAAAATCTAGGCCCGTTTGTGGTGCACACAACTGTAAATATTTTAAACAAAGAATTTTTTGTCAATTTTTATTTCTTGAGATATATAAATTTATTTATCATGATCAATCTTACGTTCATTTAGGATCAATCTTAGCACTTACGTTCATTGTAGTAGGCGTGATCTCGTGAGTATTCAGAAAATTCGACCATCGTGGGATCAAACCTGAAATGACTAATTTTCTGGCCTCGAGCGAATCGCATTAATGAAGCTCTTAACATCGGGTCAGGCACGAAGCTTAAATCGCTTGTGAGTTCACGTCCGAATTCTAAAAAAAAAAAAATTCAAATTAAATACAAAAATTTTTTACAGTGTGATAATAATTAATAAAAAAAAAAAAAAAATAGATGATGAGAATAAATAATTATTGCTCACTTGATCTATAAGCTTGGACAATTGAGGCGATTTGGTCTGCGTGAGGGTTACAAAGGACGTCCAGACCAGCGTAGATGTTTCCATCAGATATTCCAAAAATTCCGTCGTGGAGTTCCTGGGCAAGAAACGCGTACTTGTCCTCGACGAAAGCTTGCAAAAGATCGCGATACGCTCCGCTGAAACTGGCCTTAATGTCGGTTTTTATGTCGTTCCAGGATGTCAGGAGGTAACGAGTGGCGATGATCTCGCGATTGTAGAAGTTGTCTCTTAGCAGAAGATCTGAAACCTTTTTGGCGTCCTGGTACGAAATTGCCTTTCTGAGGTTATCCATGTTATTCACTGGTACAGGAGCTGAGGGCTTAGGCTTCACGCCGAAAAGATTGCCAAGGAAATCGAGTGCACCGTCAACGACGTCTAAGGCACCGCCTCCTAATTTTTTGATGGAATTTATCACGACCGAGCGCCTGGTCACATTTTTGTCTGGGATGGGCTCAATAACGATGGTGGCAGTAGCTATTGTGATTAGCAGATAAATTCCTAGGAGCTGAAATTGTTAAAATTAATTTTATTTTAATAAATAAAAATAAATAAATAAAAAGGAAAACATTTTAAATTAATTAATTTTTTTTTATTTTAAAAATATTTATTTGGACTTTTTAAAATAAAATTTTTGTTGCAATTTTATTTGATACTTTTTGTGATTCTAAATTAAAAAAAAAAAAATTTTTGTAATTTAAAAAAAATTAGTAAATTAAATTATTAATGTAAAATTCCAAGCGAGACAAAGTCAGTTCTAAATATAATTGTAAATTATTAATTAATATAATTTTTTCCTTAAAAAATATTTATTAAAAAATTTTTTTATTTGTGTGTTTGATAATTAATGAAATTAAAAAATAAAAATGTGGATAAAATGTTAAATTTGAAAATTTAAAGAAAAATTGTTGTAATTAATGAAAATATTGATAAATAAATTAATTTTAGTAAAATAGTTTGTGAAACTTACAGAAAATGTCGATTTAGCCATGCTTGCTGTATAAAATTCGTCGGATTGTATAACTTAATATTTCTGCACGTTAACAGTAAGAAGTTTCTCGGAGGAATGAGTTTTCTGGGCCCGTAATTATAGGTAATACTACATGAGACTCCCCCACTCCCCTTAAGGGTCGTATGTAATCAGTCAATCATTAGATACTCATTTCTTAGAGCCTAAGTAATATACCACGTCATCTTTTTTAAGTACTTCTAAGCTGCGACAAGGTTCGGGAGGAAAATTCCAGTACTTATTATTTCTTACAATGAGCCTATTATAATAATAAACATAAATTCTCAAAATATGTACACTCGCATTGAAAAAAAAAAAGTCAAGATAAAAAATTGTTGAATCAAGCAAAATTTACTCGATCCAGTTAATTTTTTTTTCTGTGTGGAAATTTCATTTGCAGAGAACTATGTTAAACTTTGACAGGGAATTGCTCGAAAATTTAACAAAAAATAAATAATTTCCTTCTAGAAAGTGATTAACATAATTGAAAATTACACGAACACTAATCCTTCTCTCAAGAAGCCTCAGGTGAAATATAATGAACATTTAAATTACACAAGCTGTTGAGTGATTTCGGTGACTCATTTCTAAATGTAAGCGCATTAGAGTATATTGTCATGAATGATATCTAATATTTTGACGTCAATAAAAATTCTATGAATCAATCGTTCAAAAATGCATTTTCAATCAATGTCATAAGTTACGAAAGTTATATGTTATCAATAGTAGTATTTATTTTAAATAATTTAATTTAATTTACGACTGCTGTCGTATTTTAGCATGATTGTTTTTCAAACTAGAATTCCGGGAGTCAAATATTTTTGAATAAAAAGACAAATATTTTTCGAATCTTTAAAACATTTATTATTATTACTATTTCATTTACATTTTCACAAAAATATTATGCAAAAAAAAAAAATTCAAATTCAAATAAAACATTTAATAATATTTAACCGAAAATTTACATGAATAAAAATTAACATTATAAATTTTAATGATGACAATTTTAATTTCAATGCTGGGATTTAGAAAAAATAGTAATTATTAATTTAAAAACTATTTTTTATTAAATTTACAAAAAATTCTAAAAAATTTATGTGTCGCTAAAAATATTCCGGCTCTCCCGAAGCTTCCGAGCGATTTCCGACAGCTCTTTAAAAATTTAGCTTTTATTTTTACTTTGCTTTAATGTCTGATCCACATTAAGTCGGAAATTATTGAATAAATTTTAGTTATTTTTTACTTTTGATACATTAAAACTTTTTCAAATTTAAATATTTTTTTTTTGAAAAATCAATTATTTTCATTTTTAAAATAAAAAAATTGTATTCTTTAATTAAATAAAAATTACCGTGAAAATTGCTTGAGACATGCTTGTAAAATTACAGATGGATCGTATAATTTAATATTTATAGTCACGTTGACGAAAAATGACTGAAAGAAATCAATTTTAATTTTTTATAGCTTGTAATCATAATTGATAATATCAATCGTTCTATTAAGTTTGATGAGTTCGAATTTTCTAGTCGATAGAAACATTAACAGAGATGTAATTAAGTTAATTGTATATCATAGTTTTTAAGTTCCCCCCCTTTTTTTTTTTTTTCTTCTTATCGTCTTGATAATAAAATTATGAGGCCGAATTAAAAAAAAATAAATACCGAGATAAATTGATTTGAATTAAAATTCATTTTTATAGTCACTATTTTTACAATTTGAATTTTTAAAAAATATAAATAATGATAATAACAAAGCAAAAAAATAATTTGAGTTCAAATGAAAAATTTGATAACACACAAATAAATAGAGTACTAAAAATTCTCACCGACTGGGAGTTTAGTTCTTTATGATAACTCGTAAACAAATAAAAGAATAAAAGTGAGTCTGCAGACGAATTTGAGACATAAACAAAGAGCGTAATCGAAAGCAGTCTTCAGTGTCTAGTCAGTGATCCCCAATTGAGTAATCGTTAACTAAAGGCACCAGGGAGCTTAATAGAAACGACAAATGTCAAAAGTATCGTCGGTGAAATGGAAAGTTAAGTATTTCTTCTTACACATGTATAAGTTTTTGGGGTCGGATCTTGGATCGCTTTATCGTCTGTGGAAATCTCGTTGGATAAGTGGGACTTGACAGTGGCAGTAACGAGAGACTGTTACTTCAGTTATACCCATTGGAATTTATACCGTACATACTTACTGTCCTCAAAGCTTTCGTGCTTTCTTTATCATTCAGACACTCTATTTCTCTTACAGCTACATTATATTACTCTCTCCGCGGCTTTAATTCATTTTGTGGAAAGTTATCCTGTGTTTTAGGGTTCAATTAACTCAAGAAATTTAGGGTGCAATAAAAATTGCATTATACAAGAATTTTTTTGGCTTTTTTTTGACTATTTTTATTATTGTAAAATTTTTTGCATCAATTTTGTAATTTTTTTTTAAATTTATTTTTTAATTAATTATATTAATTAAATTATATAATTAATTATATTAATTGATTAAATTTTAATTTTAATTAACCCGGAATTAATTAAATTTTAAAAATGATGTAATTTTGTAATTAGAATAAATAAACATTTAATCAAACTTTTTATAATAAAGTTTATAATTTATAATTCAAAAATTATATTTATTAATTTTTTAGAGTTCAATTTTTTTTTTAATTAAAATAAAATTGCAACCGTTGATAACTAATTATTGTTGAGGATAGTAATAATTACGATCAAGGATAATGATTTTTTTTTGTGAAATTTAAATTAGCTTAGATGATAACTATAATAATTTTTGATGGTAATTTTAAAGGATCTTTAAAAGTATGTGTATTAAAAAATTAGAAGGTATTGTAAGAAAGATAATTTTCCGATGAATCTTTTTAAAAATAACCAGTATAATATACTTTTTATTGACATATTTTATTTACACAAATCCCATGATCATTATTTATCTAAATCTCATCAATTTTACTCCCCTCCCCTCCCATCATGGCTGATACTTCCTAAATCCCCACCTTTTTGAAACCCAACTACAATCATTCCAACTGCACCCAAATTCCTCCAACAACAGCGGTCAAAAAGTACCTAGGATCCATTTGAGTAGAATCATAACAAGAGTCAAGGTCTTAAGTAAAAAAAAAAAAAAAAAAAAAAAAAAAACCAATGAAATAATTAACTAGCAAATTACACAAACCAAATCACAAATGTTCCAACTTAACCCAAAAGCCTCCAACAACACTTGTCAAAAAATATCTCGGATCAATTTCCACAGGCTCGATCATTTTCTTGGAGGGCTTGATGACGTAGTTCATCAAAATAGTCGCAATGGCAGCTTTCACCTGAGTAATACCCATTCTCTTGCCCGGGCACATTCGCGGTCCATCGCCAAACGCCAGAAAAGCAAACTTGTGCAGCCTTTCAGCGGAATCTTTCTTAAATTTCTCAGGATTGAACTCATTCGGATTGTTCCAAATCTCAGGATCTCTGTGGATGCCGGTCGCCGAAACACAAACATAGTCTCCAGAATTGAGCGTGCACTTCAATCCATCAGACCCCTCAAGAGTGATTTCCTTTGAACAAACTTTCTGGAGCTTTCCTAGCGGTGGAAAGAGCCTCAGAGTTTCCAAAATAACCATTTCCACATAGTTCATCTCATTGACCGCATCGTAGCATATTTCTCCGTGCTTTTCCACCAATTCTTGCACTTCCTTGCGCATCTTTTCCTGAACGTCCGGATGCTTCAAAAGCAGATAAGCCATCGCACTCAAGGTCATGCTGGAAGTCTCGTAGCCTTCGATGAAAAACGAGAAAGCGTGAGCAGCAACAATGTCTCCATATTTTTTATCAGCTTCATATTCAATAATGTGCTGGAGAAAATCTTCGCGAGTGATTGACTGGTTCTTCCTGACCTGATGGATTTCGTCAGTCGTTTTCGTGAACGCATCATAGACCCAGGAGGGCCCGAAACCTACCTTCAGTACTTTGCTCAAGAACGGAATCGACATGATGATGTTTTGTCTGATGGCGCTTGAAACTTTAACTTCAAAAATTGCGTCCATCATCTTCCGAAATGATTTGGGCGGGTCGACGTCAACCAGCGCGTTACCGTCAATACCGAATATCACATTGACCACCACCTGAGTTGTGAACTTGGAAAACATAATTTTGGCGTTGACGTCAATTCCATTATCACCGTTTCCAGCAATCTTTCCGTTAATGAACTCTACCAGCTTTTTGCACTCATCTCTGGCCACTGTTGCGATGAATTTCAATTTCTTGGACGAAAATGCGCTTGTAAACACCCCGCGAGTGTTCTTCCAGGTTTCTCCGTTTGCGAAAAACGGATCCATGGCTAGCAAGGGATTTGCTTCAGGGTCCAGAGGCGGGTGCTCGCTAAAACTGTTGAACTCTGCCAGCATCACCGTTTTCACTAGCTCCAGGTGTCTGACCAACAGAACCGGCTTCTCCATGTCCAGGAATCCCACCATGCTTGCTTTGGATGCTTTGTAGATTTCGTGCAGCTTTGTTGATGCATTCTTTCTCAGTACAAACACTTCCAGCATGTGGCCGAAAACTGGACGCGCTCCTAAGATTGTTGGGATTCTTCGCTCTTTCCAATAATTGTGATTGCGTGTGAAGTATTTGTAAGTTATGGTCAAGATTAAGGCCAAAGTTATCAGACAGTTCACTGTCCAAGTCATGGTTGATGATTATCAGAAAGTGTGTTTCACTCTAAGGCAGTTTTAAGACTGATGTTTTGCTGCAAGGAGTTTGTTATCTTGCGCTGTTGCGTCACTTGATTGCATGTGTGGAATAATTAATAGTATAGTTTATAAGTTCATTCTGTTTTATATGATTAGTGTTATCTTTGAATGTCAGCAGAAATGAAATAAAAATTCTTGTGGATTATTTGATAGTTAAGTAATTTTATCGAATTGCATAAAAATAATTTTTGAAAAAATTTTTAATTTTATTTTTTTATTTTTAATAAATAAAATTTTTATTTTTATTTTCTTTGTTTTTAAATGAAGTTTCTAAAAAAAAAAATCAGAGATTTATTCTATTTTTTTCTGACTTTTTTTCAATAAATATTTTATGTCTTTTAATCTTAAAATAATTTTTCAATCGTAAAAAATAACTTCAAAATATTAATTCATCTTTAAGTTCAGACAATTATCTACAATTTAAATTATTATTCAACAACTTTTAATAAAATTTTTGATTTATTTTCTGACGGAAAATTAAAAAATAATTTTTTAATGAATTAAAATTCATAAAAAATATGAAAATAAATATAATTTTTATTTACGGTAAAAAATAAAAAATTCTTGATGTAAATTCCCGGCTAAATTACGACTAAAATAAATACACGTGTAAATATAAATATTTTTTTTCTGAGGGTAACACTCTTCCTTCAAATATCACGAGCATCATCACCATCTTCTCCTTTCAACTAACAATCTTATTTTTCTCCTCCACCCACCGACTGTTCTCCAGTGCTCATTTCTAAGCTTCCAACCTTGCAATTGAGCTTCTCGTGGAAGACCGAGAGTGGCTGCACAGAAGGCAGTAGGGTGAATCCCAAGTCTGCCTCTGAGAATAATGTTAATGAAATACAGATAAGATCTCTATACAAGAACCCGAAGTGAATGTCCGCTGGGTAACTTTTGTCCTCCTTAGATTTACTTCACGCTTACTTAAGCTTGTACTTATTATTCCTCTCACTCTTTCTCTTCTTTTCGCCCCTAAATAGCCAACCACAGTTATCACAACTTCCTCTAATCATTGATAATCATTGAAGTGAAATTTTTCGGAAAAATATAATTATTTACAAACTTAAGCTTGACATTAAATGTTCAAATTATATTTTCTTAATTAAAAATCTCCGTACTAAAAAATTTTTCTTCATAAAATCAAAAAAAGCTTCAGTTGTACTCCAGTATTGCAAAAGTTTTAATCTTTAAGCCAAAATAAATTTTTTAATTCACTTTTTGTTTATAAACCAAGCAGGATCTGAAGAATATTTATAAATAAGGCATCAAGCGGAATAAAAATTTAATCGAGGGAAAAAACAAAAAGGTGGTATATAATAGGAATATAGAAGTGGAACTTTTTTGTATTCACTTGAGACTTGTCTTGCAGAGAACCGTGGCACGTTATGGCCTGAACATCCTTCTCAACTCGTCGAGGAGGACCTTCAAAGTATTTTCCTGGCACACACCCTCGTATTTCAAATTTTATCGTTCGAAAATGTTAAGCCGACCTTTACTGTTTTCTAGTCGAGTCTACACTTTTTTTTATTGTCACTCTACCCAGCCGGTCTGATAGTTTTTTTTTTTCTATCTAAAAACTATAAATCATTTTTTATTTTGAAATTTATTGATGAAATTGTTGATTTTTAGTGAATAGTTTTAGTTTAAAGTCGATAGCGTTTCGGTGGAAGACAATTTCTGGGATCATTGTACCCCTGATGCGAAAGCTCTTCGGTACAGTAAACTATACGCGTGGGGAGAGGAAGAGCCAAGGGGGTTGTTCCGTTTTCTGAGCGCAGAAACTACCCTCATTGACTCTGACTTTGACACTCTCGCTCTCACTCGCATCCATTTCCTTGTTCTCCATAGAAATGGGATAGAGTCCTATTATAGGGCTCGTAGAGAAGAGGCAGAGGAAGGCCCTCAGATTCTAGAGACCGAGCTTGCCTCTTGCCATCCCCCGGGTTGTCGCATTGTTACCAACGACCCCGGAGATACAAATGCCTCTGCGGTTGGCGTTTATGATGCCGCCTCGAGTTAAGATATCTTCTTACCTCAATATCCTGTTAACGAACCGTCTAAAGAATCATCTTGTTGCCAGACGGAAAACTTCCGACCAGACATACGTGGATTATTTTTATTTATTATTATTATTATTATTATTGGTAATGATGAATAAAAGGATGGTGTAATCTTGACGGATGATTTTTTATGTCACATAGATTTTAAAACGCAGACGGAAAAAATCCGTATGGTAAATAGAATAAGCTTGAGGTTAATTTACGACTTTACATCAGTGATATATATTTTAAGAATGTCAAGTTTAGTTATAGTTAATCTTATTTTATTGTTTTGATTGTTAAAGATTTTTTTTTAACCTTCTAAATATTTTTAAGAAAAATTGAAATTAAGGTTTCAAAGTTATCAGAAATGCAGCAATACTGAAAAAAATCAGGTATAAAAATTGTAAGTAACACTGCAAAATTTCCTCAATGAAGTTAAAATTTCTAGAATTAAAAAAATTTATTCTTACTTCAAAGTAACTTTAGTTTCCCTCAAAATTTTCTTGGCATAAAAAACTCTTTATTCATGCCCTGATATATGGTTGTTTCATTTGCAACAACTATTGTTTTCTAGCCGACACTATAAAATATTTTTCTACAAATCAAAAATAAAATTTCCTTAAAATTTGGACCGTTTGGACCTTGATTTTAATTTTAAGGACTTTCACATTTAATTTTTTTCATTTAAAAAATATGAATTTCAAATCGTGATAAATTTGCCCGATTTTTAACTTTCATATCAATGAAAATGATTATTTAGAAGAAATTTAATTTTTTTTTTTAAATACCAAATTTTTTACTCTAAATTATCTTATATGAATTTTCCCAGCGGTCAAAGACATTTTTTTATATTTTTGAAGATATTGTAAGAATATTCCTGTATTTGTATCGCTAAAATGCTCAGTTTAAAAAATATAAGCAGTTAAATATTTAAAAATAAAAAAAAGTCAAATTTTCTACAATTGTTTTAAAAAAATTTTATAAAGGTCTAAAATATTTTATAAGGCTTCAAAAAAATTTGATCCAGGATATTTTTATTACTTACTAATAAAATTTCATTGTGCAATATACATCGTACCTTAACATTGAACTTGTTTAGCAATAATAGAAAAAAAAAAAATAAAAAAATTTTTTGAATCTCTGAGCTCGTAACCAAACACACTCTCATCATTTAACTTTCAACCCCTTGCGCTCATGCCTTGTATCAGCCCTCTTCTCTTTGGGGGTTGGTATCGTTATGAAATAACAACGAATTATTGTTACGAGGAAAAACGGGCCGGGATTTAGGCTTCAACAACTCATCGACAATCTACTAATCTCCCGATATATTTTCTCGGATTTTTGCCAGCCAGTTTTATCGACACTGAAATCCCCTCAGAAATTTATAAAATTTGATATTTTTGCTTTGCGACCCGTAGATAAGTAAATAATGAAATAATAGTAGCTGTAAAGCAATAGTAGATAACGTAATATTTGAATATAAATATAAATATTAATTGACTTGTTAAAATGAACTATTTGGTGATGTATGTATATAAATATAATGTCATCGGATATTCACGGCAGAATGTGTGCACCTGATACTCAACCAAATTGACGCAGTAATCCCTCGTAACTCAGGATTATCAAAGTTCGACGTGCTCAAATAAACGCGTACGTCCTCAGGATTAAAATCGTTTATATATTTAAACAAACTGATATGTATTTTGCGCTAATAAATGTCCTGATTCATGATAAGCAAGTAAAATCCCTATAAATTACTGTAAATTATAGTTAATTGTTAGGTTTTAATTCAGCAGATACCAGATCAAATTTATTTATTTTTTTTTTTTTATCAAAAATTTAAATTTAAAGTAGAAATTTCGAATTTTTAAGACTGAAAAAAATGAATTGCTTAAAAAAAACCTTTTTTTAGAAATTTGGGCCTTGCTTCAAAAAATCAAATATTTTTATTTGATTGTAAAACCTCAAAAATCACTGTAACAAATTGTTCAATTATTTAACCATTGGCACAATTAATCTTTCTAGTGATAAACACTAAAATTGAAATTCATTTTTTGACAGTGAGTTATTTCACACTATAAAAATAAATATCCACACATTAACAGTGATGGTAAACTTTACAGAGAGGGTGAGAGAGATTCTCAACCAAAAAAAGCTCCCTCAGAGCTTTATCTACCTCTGCATCGCCATTCAGCGTGGACTCGGCGATGAGACAAAACTTACACTCAATCAGAGTCCGTGTTTCGTGTACGGGCCAGGGGAACAAAACACAAAGATTTTTCTAGGCTTTTACGCGCTGTTTATGATTAATACTCTTAGAAGCAGGCCACAAAAGAGGTCCATGCTTGAAATATATAGCAAATCCCCGTCAACCACATTCAATTACGATGTTATCGCGAATATAGATGACGGTTATTTCCTTGGGTACACCCTATATATAATGGCATCTCTTGCGCAAAGTCTCTCGGTGTGTAATACGGTTCACTGTGATTGTTTCGGTATTTAATCAGTCTTGCTAACTAATACAGTATTTGTTTATCACTTTTCTCTGCATTTTTCAGTGGAAGCTTTTTTTGGTATGAACCTTTTTCTAAGCCAAAAATTTTTCACAGGTTTTAAACACCGGTTTTGAGTTAAATTAAAAAGTTGAAACGACCAAAGGACGAATACATTTGACGCCTGAATTATAAACTTTGCACTCACTCGGACGGAAGAGCGAGAGGACTGTCAAAAGCAGCGCGTTTTTCCGGCACGCGGCGAGCTGATGTAATGTATACACCCCGTCACTTCCAACTATGCCTCTCTCTTGCTTTAATTTATTTTGTTATTGCCAATAACGGCCAATTTTAATACTTATTAATGCAGAATCAATTTTATATAAAAACAAATTTTTTTTTTCTTTGAAGTATTTTATTTTTTTGCTTATTTGAGATTATTAATTTTTGAAAATCAAAATTTAAAAACTTAAATTTTAACCTTGGCTTGAATTTTAATAATTAAATTTTTTATTTTTTTACTCTATAAAAATTAAAAATCTGAAAAATTAAATCTTGTTGAAAAAATTCATTATTTTAATTATTTTATTCTTGACAAGCTTTAAAAAAAAATATTTAATTGTAGATTTTTAAAATTAAATTTTTATTGAAAAAAAAAAAAAAAAAAAAAAAAAAAAATTGCTTTTAAATGCAGAAAAAAAATTTAATTACCAATAAAATAAATTTTTAAGAGTATAAAAAAGAGTTTCACATCCGTAAATCGTTAAAATTAACGATGTTCTGACAGTAAAATGAAGGATTGTATGACAGAAAATTGCGAATCCAAAAAACAAAAAAGGTCGTTTTTTTTTTACATCAAAAAGCCAGTTACAGAATGAAATGGTCGACTGCAGAGCTCAGAGCTATAATCAAATACTTAAAACCAATGCCAGCAGTAGTTTTGTTGACTTGTTTGAGAGTAAGGGGGCTGTAAAAACGTTTGTCTTCAGGAGCGTACCGGTCTCAAGGGACTCGTTTTCACGTCTTGTGTCTTGTGTCTTACTCATCTCATCTGATCTCTCCTATTTCTCCCCATGCGTGTCTACTATCATTGATGAAACTTTTCCGGCGGCTATTGCGCGGAAAAACTCCGTGAGAGTAAAAAAAAAACCCTAAAAAGGATTGGAGAAGTTCCGAGGAGAAAGTCTGCGTAAGAAGTAAAGGGAGTTAATATTATCTGAAAGGGAAAAGCGAGTTTATGAGCTTGGAATATTAAGTACCAGTGATGTATATTCCTCGGGACGAAAATATCCTTGCGTATAAGGAGAAAGAAAAATACAAATTAAGACTACTAAGCACGGATTTAACGCTTATTTATAACCCGCTAAGTGCTGGTATTACGACGCATTAAGGATCTAACAGCCAGTTAAACTTTTTTTACCATCGATAAACGCTTTGGTTTATTTATTGTTTAGCTTTTTTATCTTTAAATTCACTGTAAATTAAGAATTTAGAAATTTACTATCTTAATTGATTTTTTTTTAATTACAATTAAATTAAGTGTGAAAATATTTAATTAATCGTATATGGTCATATATGACCGTTTATGTCGTAATGTGGCTTAATATAGCCACAAATAATTTTTTAACTAAAGTTAGTATTAAAATTCACCAACAGGTGGCGCATGATTGCTAAATCTTCTCGCTGTTCGAAAGTTAATTTTTATAAACTAAGTAATGGAAAAAAAAATTTTTTTGCGACTTAATAAGACAGCTTATCTAAATTGGTTCTTAGTTTAATCGACTATAAAACCAATTTTTGGTTAATTAACGTTAAAAATTTCTTTAATATACTATTTTTTTTTTTTTTTAAATTTCGTTTAAATCAAATAATTTTTCTCAGTAAAATTAATCTTTCATGTAATATAAACTCTTATTAAAAACCCAATTAGCAAGTAGTTACAAAGTTAGGAAGTAAGCGATAGCCAAAACGCAAGGCAACGGTTGCTCTCAAAACCGATTACCACAAAGCAAACCGCCCAACAAGACATTGTCCCCAATAGCTCAGCCATTTCGGGTTTCTGAGTACACCGACAAGGAACTTGGTGTTGGGAAATATCTCCATTCCATTCCATTCTACTCCCATTCTATTTTGCCTCGGCATAGCAGGATCATCTGGGTTCTGGTCCTCGGCGTCCATTCTCTTAATACAACTCCGAAGCGAGTTAACAGCGCTGGTCTGGTGACGGTCGTTAGCAACCACCCTGAAGCCCCTAACACTCGATCTTTCCTCTTATGTAGCCGATCTTCCCGCTCATCCCCTACCGTCCTTTCTCTTTCTTCTCTTGTCTCTTCTCTGCTCCTTATTGCGACGATCCTCGTTGATTTCACCGGCTCTAGCCGACCCTCGTGTTCACACACTAGAATAAATTACAATGGTATTATTATTATTATTATTATTATTATTATTATTATTATTATTATCGGTGTATGTGTGTGGGTGAGAGCCCTCCTGATTCTCTGCTCGGTTAGTTGGCACGCATGACGGTTTGCTGGAAAGAGTAAGAGAGTACGTGCTGGTCTCGCGGGACCTGTTTTCGGGGCTCGAAATTGTGGGAGTTGAAACCGAGATGGCCCATTGACGGTCGGCTCGCTCGTAACGTTAATTTCCACGACCATGGGATTACGATTTCTGATTTGCTAATCTCTTTTATTTCATTTCGTTGAGAATTATATTTTATATTCATTCTCTATCCTTTAGTTTTTTTTTTTTTAATACTTAGAGGAAAGGGTAAGATGATTCTAATATTCAAAAGCTTGGAAAATTCAAAAAGGCACGCCTCATAATGCTCATTTATTTTTTAAGCAATAAAAAAATTGTATAATTGATTAAAAAAAAAAATTACTAAGTTTTTTCTTATAGACTATTTTCTATATTTTTTAAATTATTGTAAATTTATTAAATCTCTTGCATCTCTATAGACCTGTATGCGAGAAAAATGAATAAAATAAAAATAAATAAATAAATAAAATTTATCCATTTAAAGAATGATTAAATACAATTTTAATAGCCGACGAGTGATGGCATCCGGGTGGATAACCAGTAACCAGTCAAACGGTATCCAAGCGGATGTACGGCATGTATCGTCGTTAAATTTAATGTTTATTGACGGGAGCGTAAAATTTAATTAATCCAAAAGTGATTATGAGGAAAAGCTCGCGAGTCTAGCTTCGGGGGCAGAGGGAGGGAGTAAAAGAGGAAGAGGAAGAGGAAGGAAAAAGAAGGGTATGAGTGACCAGAGCGCTGATTCTATCAGTGGCAATCGCCCATAAGCTCGGTATGGCCGGTCATAACCCTTCTGGCCGAACCAGCGCCCTTTTAACATCACTCGGCGGAGCTGACATGCCAGCCGGACGCAGTTACACTTTGATCGGTTTCCCTGGGCGCCCGAGGCCTATATCGATCTCGCGTTGTAAGCTTATGCTAAAAGCTTTGCAGACATTCTTCGCTCCCTTTTAATTTGTTTATGCTTCCTATCAAAATTAAATCAAAAGCCAGCATGAAACATTCTTTGTATGCTTATTAACTGTTTTACAAAAATTTGTTAAAAAATAAAAGTTTTTTTTTAATAATATTAAAGTAATTAATTTTATTTTGTTGAATTAATTAATGTTAATAATTTATTTTTTAAAAAAATTTATACACTTTACCAAATCAATCGAAATTTGATTGTTATTAAGAATATTACCAAGTCATATATAACATTTGACACATGATACGTGATACGTGACATGTAATATATGTAATATGTGTCCACATATATTTCCAACTACCCTCGACATTTGGGTGTCTATAAATTTGAACTCGCAATATGCCAGCGAAGGGCGAGGGTAAGCGTACGACTACGACGTAACTCGCCGTCACAGTTTTAAGGAGTTCCAACCTCTACTCCTATTATAAAGTCTTCACGGAGTATAATAACATCCGAGTTCGTCGGCTGGAAGACATTAGGGAAATCACTCGCTAGCATCCAGTAACTGAACTTACGATCCGCGAACCTGAGAACCTTTCTACTCACTTTAGCTTTTATACTTTCTATGCTCTCTATATATTTTAATATAAATATACTAATACCTTTTATTTGGAAGAGAACGACCAAGTAAATCAATTAAACTTACTTTTGTTAACATTAAGGGTAGATTATAGTTTTCTGATCTTGATTTCACATGTTTATTTTTTTTCCCATTTTTTCAAATGAATTTTAAATTAAAATTAATTTTATTATTATTTATTTTATCAAATGTATTATTGAATAAAAAAATAAAAAATATGATTGATTTAATCTTTATACACTCTCAATTTTTATCATTGTTAAGCATAATTCAACTAATATTATCAAAAAGCCATAAAAATTTTTTAGTTTGGCCATATATGGCAATGTATGGACATATGAGGGGCATATTTAAAAATTTAATATTCAAAAATTTGGGTGTCTATATGTGGCATGACATGAAAATATGCCATATTAGGCCATATATAGACATTTATGGCTATATATGGACATATATGACTATATATGGCCTAATATAACATTAAATGGCAAAATATGATGATCATATGTGCCCATATATCACTTTTTGAATAACTTTAGTTTCAGAATCGTCCAACAGGTGGCGCGTGATCGCTAAATCTTCTCCCTGCCGGAGAGTTAAATTCGAAAATATAAGGTATAAAATAAAAATAATTATTTTGGCTCTCCTAAGAAGCTTATCTGACATTAACTTTCAATTTAATCAGTTACTCAATCAATTTTTTTAAATACAACATATAAAAATGCTTTTAAAAAATGAAAAAATCTTTTTTTTTCACATATTGGTCAAAAACTTTTTAGAGATATAAATAAATTGAAATAAAGGTAGGTACGAATAAAAAACAATTGATATCAATAAGAACGTATATTTTTTGAATTCTTTTCGTTTTTTTCTCTCAGTAGTAATGGAACTACAGATCTTAATTATACATAATTAATAGTGCACTAATGATGACGTTATATACAATGAAGAACAACAAAGAGTGGTTAACGCATTACTAAAAGTACAACAATAGTTTATTCTTCCACTTTCTCCCTATTCTTATTTTGCTTACTCGCTCTCAGTACAACCACACGGTCCAAAACATTCACGTCCTTATAAATACTTAGTGTATGTATATATCACCCATATGCATACATTAATATCAATGCTTCATCAATCAATTAACGTACGCAATTCTACAGAACAAATTTGTACTGGATTATAAAAAAATGTAGTTTTATTTTATTATTTATGTGTTTGTTGTATAATTATTACCGTTAATCCTTTAACAATTTTCCAAATTTTTACACAAAAAATTTTCGATTTTTATAGAAAAATTACTTCATTATTTTTATTTAAAATTTCTACAATTTGTGAAAGGATTAATAAAAATAAAAAATTGGCGCTTATTTGGTATTAACTTGGTAATTATGTATCAACATAAAATCTATGACTAAAAAATAGTCTCACTGGATTATTTGACAGTACAATTAAATGTTATTTATTCATTAACTTAGTTTTCTATTACAGTAAACAGTATAGTGTGCAAGTAATTGATAAGTCAGAGATAATTACTTAAAATTTGCAATGATTTAAATATCTAAAAATTTACTCGATCCAAGAAAAATAATTTTGAAGTCAGAAAATTATTTAAAATATTTTTTATATTATTTGAATTATTATCTCTAGATACATAATTAAGAAATGACCTTGTATTTCGTGAACTACTGCCATTTTTAAAGATATAAGCTCATCCCGGCATTCTACTCATCGAGACCTTTCATTTGAGTACCCACATCAATTTTTCATATATTTTATATATTATATATTTCAAAAATACCATATATGTAAAATATATAAAAAATGCCATGTGGGTACTCAAATGAAAGGTCTCAATGAGTGTAACATCGGGATGAGCTTATATCTTGAAAAACGTCAATAGTTAAGAAAGTACAGTGCAATTTGAGAAAATTTATTATTTAATAAATTAAAATTTTATTTATTAGAAATAAATTTTTATATTGTTTAATAAAAATTTATTAAAAAATTTCAATAAAATTTGACAGTTTAAAAATTAGCATGACAAAATAATTTTCTAGTTTCAAAATTTTTCTCTTGAAGAAAATAAATTTTTTTTTCAGTATTTAAATTAAAAATGAAAGAGCAATACTTGTTCACTTAAAACTTATCAGTAACATCTTTGGTTTTTGCTGTACGAGACTAAAAACTCATAATGATAATAAAACTAAATTAACCATTGAATGAACTAAATTTTCAGTAACAGATTTGGAAAAACCAGAGTAGATATAATCGTAATTATAATCGTATACTCATTATCTATTTTCATTCTTCCAACATAAATAATTATTAAAATGATCTTCGTCTTTCTTATCCTACCTTTATCATTAATAGTTATTAATTATTTAACTTACTTAAATAGTTTATTCAGTATTTACATGTGCGAGTGCACTCAATCGAAAAAATATCTTACACAAGCTTCGGTACTTAAATATTATACACTATTTTTTTTTTATTTACTATTTATCATTATTTGTTAGCCGTATCACCGTCACTTAGTCCGTCTCATCACAGGCGCGAAAAATAATCAGTAGTGAATTATTTTTAGCTTGGACGTACTTGGTTAACTCGTTATTAGTCGGTCAATTAATATCAATGTTAATAATAATGTTTTATAACTTTATTAATTAATAAAATTGTTATTGTTAATAACTATCAAGACACCGGAGCTTTTTCATAGGTGGAGCCTCGTCTCAGCTGGTCGGCGCCGGCATTGACATTGGGGGTGGTTTGACTGCCCCTAATCCTGGACCCGATAACCCGTTATTATTCATGTCACCTGGCCCACGTGCTCCTGACATTCCGTTTATTGGGGTGCTTGATATTTGACCCTGTCAAATAAAAAGTTTTAAATTTTATTTAATTTTTAATTGCTTAATTAAAAAAAAAAAAATTTTTTTTTCACAGAAAAAAAATAATTAGGGTCGTAGTAAATATTTTTGTATCACTGATAGAAGGATTCAGTTCTATTTAATAAGATTTAGTCTTTTTTATTAAAAGAATAAGCAAAATTTTGTGGCCAGTATATTTATATAGTAAAATTGGTTTTTATGTTTAAATTTGGTATCTTGTGAATTATTCTTGTGAACTCTTGACATTTTCAAAGAAATAATCTCATCCCGGCATTACACTCATCAAGACCTTTCATTTGAGTACCCACATCAATTTTTCATATATTTATATATATTATATATATGTATATATGAAAAATATATGAAAATGCATGTGGGTATTCAAATGAAAGCTCTTGATGAGTGTAACATCGAGATGAGCTTATATCTCTAAATACGTCAATATTTAAGAAATTACAGTGCAAGGTTGCCAGTAATAAATATTTCTGTTAAAAATTTCGGTTTGGTTGAATAATAAAATTATTTTTTATACTTTATGGAGATAAATAATTTAGGAGATAAATAACAAATTGCAGCTTAAAGTTTTGGAAAAAAAAAAAAACTCGCGATAAAACTCAGCCGGAAGATGGACTAAAATAAAAAAATAAACTCACATTGACATGATTGTGTGGCACAGATTGTCCGAGTGTCTGTGGCGGATGTCCTTGATGAATCTGATTGTGACCCGGATGGAGATTCTGCGTAGCTCCCGGAGGCGTCGGCGTTGGTGTCGGCGGAAGTTGTCTTTTTAAATGGGTAAGAGATACTGGGGGGTGTAGGGCCATATTCGCGAAAACTAATCTCTCTTCGTAGTCGTACTCACAGAGGATTTTGTTGTCGCAAAGGTAGAACCTGTCTCCTACGCAGAAACTGGAACAAAAAATTAAAATATTTATTATTTATTTAGAACCTATAATTATTAATATAAAAGCTGATAGAATTTTGAGTCTCTTGTAATTTTTTTGTATCGTCAAAAAAGAAAGAAATAATGATAATAATCATTTTATAAGACAAAATCTTGTTCTTTAAATGTACTTGCGAGAAACTAGACACTCAGCGCCATCTAACGTCAAATACGCGAACTTATAAAAATCACGCGGTAAACACTCGGTCGTCAAAGAAGAATGTCGCGTACTTAAAATTGAAAAAAAAGTAATTAAAACATAATAATATCACATCAAACAATTTTTTAATTAAAAAATAATTATTTTTCACAAGCGAAATAATAAAAGCTTGGGATAAAAATTAATAAAGGAGCGTGAAATAAAAATAGTTTTATTAAAAAAATAAATTAGCATCATCGCAGAATCACAGTTGAGCGAAGTTACGTATTACGTTAAACATGTGTGTGTGTGTGTGTATATATATATATATATATATATATATATATATATATATATATATATATATATATATATATATATATATATATATATATATATATATATTTATATATATATATATATATATATATATATATATATATATATATATATATATATATATATGTGTGTGTGTGTGTGTGTGTGTGTGTGTGTGTGTGTGTGTGTGTGTGTGTGTGTGTGTGTGTGTGTGTGTGTGTGTGTGTGTGTGTGTGTGTGTGTGTGTGTGTGTGTGTGTGTGTGTGTGTGATAAAAATATGAAGGATTTATATTCATAATTCACGTGATATTAATTCATTTTAATTTGGGTGAGACAAATACAAACTCTTATGAATAGCGAACAACTAAACCGAGTAGCGAGTACGAGAGAATAGTCGAGTAGGACCATGGATCATATAATAATAGCCCGGAGTAAGCGCAAATGCGGAATGGAATGAGTGCCGTACGTGCAATGCGATAATTCTGTTTGCCGTGCGATTATTAATATATCTGGTTTATGCCAGCCCGGTCGCATTTCCGGCTGGATCAAAGCTCATCCCGTTTAAAGAGACTTCATACACATTATTCCACTCCCACCCTCACTTTCCACCCCTAACTTGTGCTTATATCTGTCACTTTCTAGAGCTCGCTAACGAAATTGCGATAATCGTTCAACTCGGCATGCTTCTCTTTTAATGACTCAATCCTTTAGTTAACTTTTGGGTGGTATTTGCAATTTGTAGTTAATTTAATTTTGTAATTTTTTAGTCAAAATTAAATTGATGATAAATTTTCGTAAATTTTTATTTTTTAAGTCACCTGTTTTTCTTTTTTTTCTTTTTGTCAAAATATTTGACACAAAATATAGATTTTAAAAAGCACATTTTTAAATTCATTTTGTAATTTTTGTCAAAAAAAATTTTATATCGAAATTTTTAAATAAAATGTCTCTATTTAATCTAAAATTTTTATTTTCTAATTGCTTCTTTAAAAAAATTTTTAATGAACTATTATAAAGTTTTTACATGTTATTTTTTGGAAAATTCATTTTATTTTATTTAAAAATTTATTTAGGACGTAATTAAAAAAATGATATGTCTAAAAATATATATACTACAGGATAATTTTAAATAAAATAATTTATATATTTTTTGAGAGGTATTTTAATTTTTTTTTTTTTTTTTTTTTTTTTTTTTTGGTAACTTTCTTTACTTATTTAGTTAATTTTTGAATAATAATATTAATGTAAAATAATGATGTTTAATTTTTTTATTTATAAAAAAATAAGCTTGTTAAATTGTGTACTTTTAAATTTTCCAAACTTTAAACCTGTCGAAAAATGATCAGAGAATTTGGTATCAGGTAAATTTAATTTATTTATTCCTTTTCTTACTTGTTAGATTGAACAATCGATTTATTAAAGCCCGTAAGTAATTGTCACAAGTTAATATAACAAATGTACATAAAGCAAAAGGGAGAAAATGAAAACAGAGCAAGAGAGGGTGGAAGATATAAATAGCGATACGGGTGTACACATTGTGAAAAAAGGCGGAAGATACCAAAGACTGTCGCGGTTATCAAGGGATGAGTGAGAGGAAGAAAAAAAGAAAGGAAACTGTCGATATAAACAATACATTGATGGTAAAAAACGTTAAATTGATCCTACAGTTTATAACATATCATTTTGTGTGGACGCATTTGTCGAAATGTCGAACAATGGCTCTCTCGATATTTCACGCTGAAATAAAATAAATATACTTTTAACAATTACTGTTTGACACTGTTACTCACACAGTATGTGCATTCAGGAGATTTAAAGGCTTTTAATAAATATTTTTTATTTAAAATCCTAAAAAAAATCAAAGTATGATTTTTTTCATTTGAAAATATTATAATATAAAAGTAAAATTCATTAAACTTTATCGGCGCGTTATTAATTATAACTCAAATGAATCTGAATCGATAAGAAGCAGCTAGCTGTAACGAGATGAGTGAACTATTGACAAAAGCTCAGATAATTACTTTTATCTGGATAAAAACGGCAATTAAAAACAAAGAGGGTCAAGTGTTATTTTAGTCGATGTCAAGCTTTAGTTTTCCATCAATAAAATTCCGTCATTTGAATTGGTAATGAATTAGGTAATAGTCTCGATACTCGACTGCTTCATTTTACTTAAATTATGAAATTAGTCAATTAAGATTTTTTTCTTTTGTTACTTTAATTTTGTTTTCTTAAGAAATATGTTTTTTAATGAAAAAATTTAATAGAAATTAATATTCATTAAAAAATTAAAATTATGATGTACTTCTTCACAGTTTTTTAATAATTAATCGCGGAAAATGTAAAAAATATTGAAAAGTACTAGTAAAAAAATACACGTGAAAAATTAATCGAAATAATTATTTTTTACTGTTTTAATATCAAATGTTTTTACTGAAACTACTAAAATATTTAATAAAAATAAATCTAAATATAATATTATCCACTGACTTGTAAATTTTTAAGTGAAATAATCTAAAAAAATAAATTAAATAAAAATTTAATCTTATTGAATTAAAATCTAGTTTTTCGAAGATATAAAATCTATAAAAGAAATATTAATATTTTTTATGTAAAAACATGTCTAATAATAATTCTATTTTTGTGTGCGGTAAGCTGCATTAAAATTTTTTTTATTTAACAGAAGACTCAGATAAATTTTTTTGACATAAACTTAAAAAATTATTTATTGATAAATGATAAAACAGAGCTCTAGATGAGTTTTTTTTTATGAATTTATCAATCAATTTTATAAAAAAAATTTTTTGTGTGTATTTGACCCAAGAAAATTAAAAGAGAACCTAAAAAACCAAAATCGAAAGCCGAGATTGAGCTGGAATCTGCAATTGAAAGCGATTTAACGAGAAGGGAACAAGAGCCTGTACTACTAGAGAAGAGAAGAGAAGAGAAGAGAAGAAAGAATCGAGATTGTAGGGTTACTATTTAATTGGAGTGCCCGTTAAATTAGACCGGACGTCTTTTTAGAAGAGTCCCCGCGAAGAGCTAATTGGATCGGTAAATCATCCGGTAACCAGACGGGGTGGGATCCAGGCGAGGGGCAGCAAAGGGGACACGGTGGGGCGAGGAGCCAACCCTTTATTCCGTGTTATTACAGTCTAAAGTTACCCCCGTGTAATTGTTGCTGTTTAATTGCAAGTTCCAAGTCGCCCACGCTCCTCCAGGCCCTCTGCCTCTGTTCCGCTACTCCCAACCAAACTCAACCCTTTCTTCCTCCATCTCTGTCCCTATATACTGCCTCTCGTTACTTCTACCGCCCTCCACTCTGCACCGCTGCAGTCCTTGCTTCAATCTCCACCAAATCCTGGCATAATTGCAGCTTCAAGTTGCCTTGTCTGTCCACTCGCTCTTAGATACAAACTCTTTTTTTATCACTTATCTTATTTTTTCTTTTAAATTCTTGATATTTTTATTTTTTTATTTTTGGAGTTTGATAATGAGAACAAAATGGTTTTATGATTTTATGAAAAATACCATTAGGTGTCGCGTTCATTGAAAAAAAAAAAAAAAAAAAAAAAAAAAAAAACTAATTCACGAAAAATATTATCTTTAAATTTTTATTTAATAAAAAAGTTCTATTTTTTCTTTTTTAATTATATTTAAAAAATTAGCTGTCAAATCAAACGAATAAAATTTTTTTTTAATCTCTCTTCTCTAAAAAATGAGTTCAAGGCAAAAAATCTCTTTAATATAATTTTGTTCTTTAATCAAACACATTATTTATTTATTAACATTTAAGTGAATTGACTTTCTGTCTAGTTTTAAATTTTTCATAGAATTAAATTAAAAAATTACTTTTAATAAATTTCTAAACTAAAATTTTAATTAATAAATAAAAAATAAAGAAGTCAAAATTTGTATTAAATTCCATTAATTTTTTTTTTTTGATAATAAATCATTTTTAAAATTTAATGATACTTATTTTTAAGATAATTAATTGTCCATTTTTAAATCTAGAACTTTTAAAGCTCAAGTTTTAAATAAACTTCTAAAAAAAATAATTTAGTTTTTGAATAAAAAATATTTCTTCTGAATAAAGTTATTTTTTCTTCAGTGCATAGTAAATTTCGTAGACCCGACCTTGTAAGTTTTTTCATAATTTTATGATAGCTAATCTATAATCGATAAGAAGCATAAAAAGTGTAAAGTGTATAAATAATAAAAACATCTCAAAGAAAAAGTAGATAAACAGTTAAATAGACGGCGACAGACTAACAGCCTGCGTTAAAATATTAATATCAGTACAGGAAATAGCATAAAGTAATCTCAGTCTGTCCTTCCTGTAGTTGTTTATCTATCCCTCTTTCTTCTCTAACTTATACACAGAGTGTCTGGTAGAGTGCAGAGAGCAAAGTAGAGACGAGTCTGTGCATGGAAAATTTCAATCTGGGCGCTCAGATAACTCTGGTGAATCTTTAACGAGGGTTCCCGTGTTATTCCACCAGAGAGCAAGTGAGAAGGAGAACTTCCGCGGTCACCAAACGACGCACGGACAGGACGGATAGAGTTGTCGAGTAGGGCTTGATGAATAAATAATCGAAATCCTCGAGTGCCGATGTGCGACCCCATTAGGAACGTTTTACTGTGGGTGAAGCTGCAATATACCAATACATCTAAACTTATAGATGTAAAGGAAAAATCTTCTAAACTAGATTAATTTAATGACAAGAATGATCACAGTTACGCGCCGTTAAAAATTTCTTAAAATAATCCTAGTCATATCAGATTAAATTTCAAGTCAAAAAAATTTTTTTATTCCATAAAAATTGAAATAATAATTAATTAAACTCATACAAAATGTTAGATAAGCTATTTGAGGGTCAAAAAAATTATTTTTGTTTTTTAACTTATTTTCTGAAACTGAACTCTCTGGTATTGAGAAGATTTAGCGACCATGCGCCACCTGTTGGAAACTTTGGGAACTAACTTTAAAAAAATTATATACGGACATATTAGGGCATTAAAAATTATTTACAAACGTCTGATACTTAATTAGACCATAAAATTATAATTATAAAATCAGAAGTATGGAATTAAAATAAAAATTGTTAAAAAACAATGATCTAATCTAAGCGTTCTCAAAAATTACTACATTTATTAGAGAAAATAACTTTGGAATATCAGAGAATTACCTGAGGGAAATCAAATGGATCCATGGCATCTATTTCACACGGGAAACGTGACTTTTGAATACATAAAAAACGAGATTGACAATAGCCGGCAATAAAAAAAAACAGTAAAACTCACCTGTAAATAAACAAATGTTAAAGCCGGAGGGACAAACGTATTGGACATAAAACTGTCACGCGAGGAATAATTATATATAATACAGGAGAAGAACGAAGAAATAAAAATGGAGTATGGAATGTAAGTAGGCTGATGAGAAAGTCCTTACTTGAAATAGATCGAAAAAAAATAAAGCGAGAGGGATGATTTCCCAATTGGCTTGTAAACCAACCCCTGGAGAAGTGGACTCTCATCGTGAATGCTCATGTCTCATTGTCTGTGTAGAGTATCGGTGCGAAATTACTGTCGCATAGTTTACAGTTTATAGGCGGGGAGGTGTAACTAAACCTGAAAGGAACGAAGCAGGAAAATGAGTGACGGTAGAAAATAAAATTTAAGATTGAGAGACGTCCTGGACATCTTATTCATTGATGTTTGATGTCTTACATTGTCTTAGTGTCAATTGAAAAGGTTTTGACCTGAATTTGTACTTTTTCAAGATTTTCTAATTATTTTATAAAATAAATTGAAAAGTAAAAAATTATCTTACCGATGATTACACTGCTGACAAGCAAAGCATTCCAAGTGGTAAACGTTTGTCCGAGCTCTCATTACCATCTCGAAGGGCGGTATTGATTTGGAACAAGCCGAACAATGCCCCTCGTGGCCGAATATCCTCAGGTAATCCCTTTTGCAAAGTAACAGATTAGCTCTTGTATATAATGTTGATCCTACTTCGCCTAATCGGCAATCACAGCAACTGCACTTTAGACAGTCTTCGTGCCACAGTAGGTCCAAGGCTTTCAGGAGGAACCTGAATGACAACAATTACAACCAATTATTATTATTATTATGATTTCTTAATAAATAAATTTTTTTAGAGAGAATTAATTATAAACTGCTACTTGTAAAAATAAAAAAAAATGGATGCAGTTGTTTTAAAATATGTATAAAACTAAAAAAAATTTTAATTAATTTTTTATATCACTAAATATGAATTTTTAGATAAATAATTAATTTTTTATTTTTATCCAATTATTTTTTAATATGTAATATATCTGATTAATTGTTGAATAAAAAAAATTAACCTTTCTGTTATGGTTTTGCGACATCCCGCGCATATCTCCTGCTGCGCTGAGCCGTTTTTGTTCGTTTCCGATTTACTCACGTCCATCGTCATGATTGAAGTTACTCCGCCGTCTGAAAAATAAATTTAATAATTTATTCAGTAAATAAAATAAAATAAAAGGAAAAATTGTCAATAAAACAATTACTGAATTGCGAATTTTTATCCGGACTCAGTAAATACAAAAAACGTAATGCAAAGACGTTTTTAGTGATTGGAGTGGTACTCTTTGCAGATAAATTTTTCTGGAAAGCCTCGGAAGTTAAATCGAGCGGTACGAGTGTCGATAATTTATAACAGTCGGTTTTTATATAGATAAATATTTTTTTTTTTTTATTTTCTATACATCGCAACCGTAACATGTACATATATTTCTCTGGTATACAAAGCCCTTTACAAATCGTGAAAGTTCTACGAGCTTCCAAGTAAATGCGTCACTTCCGTTTCCATCCGGTCCAACAGGATTCCGCTACACTGCCAGTATTATAGTGCAATAGTGAACTCCTCGCTGGTTCCTTTGCGCTACTTTTACGCTAGCTCTATTTGTGTGTGTGTGTGTGTGTGTGTGTGTGTGTGTGTGTGTGTGTGTGTGTGTGTGTGTGTGTGTGTGTGTGTGTGTGTGTGTGTGTGTGTGTGTGTGTGTGTGTGTGTGTGTGTGTGTGTGTGTGTGTGTGTGTGTGTGTGTGTGTGTGTGTGCATTTGATACTTTATACATTTATATATATTTGTATATAAATATACACTCTGGGAATAACTAATGTAACGAGAGAGTAAAGAGGGCTTGCAGGTTGGTCGTGTCCGCAACGAATGGCGCCAGCACAACAGATCCTTGTTGTATGTATATATATGAGGATTACTAAACTTCAAAACAACTCTCAATTCATTATTTTTATCTTCCCGCTCTTTTTTATTCACTCGAAGATTCTATACCACACACATGTTTTTTTACTTTGGATATTTATTATTATGTCTTTGAAGATTCGAACATAAAAAAATTGAGTTTGAAAAAAAAATTTAATAAAAAAATTCAACTATAAAAAATTTTTGAATAAAATTTCCGAAATGTAAATTTTGAAGTTTATAGATTAAAATTACTATAAAAAATTTTTATTTTGTTGAATGTATTAATTGATATTTTATATAGACCGAGAAATAAAATATTATGTACGTCAAAGAATGATTTTTCTTTTACAACTTATTTTGTAAAACTTAAATCTCTAATAGCGAGAACATTTAGCGACCATGCGCCACCTGTCGGAAAATTTCAATACTAATATATAAAAATTAATTTGAATAAAAACAAAAATTCTTTACCGAGAAAAAAATTCTAAAAAATTTTATTGTCTGAAATTTAAAAATAAAAAAAAAAAAAATTTTTTTTTAAATTAAAAAATTCTTTCACTTGATTAAAAATAATTTTCTATGCTCAACAATAATTCCCTTTACTGAAGTGATTTTTTTTTACAAGTGAATACTATAATTACAAGCAGCAATTATAATAAATAATTAAAGCAGTGGTGATAGAACGTCAGGTGCAGAAGTTAAGGAAGACGTTAACAAGGGTTTTGGATAGGACGCTGCAGAAGTTGAGTACGTTCCAGTGAACAAATAGGTGTGACGTTGGATACGTGTTTACCGGTTAGCTGCTGTAATATATACTGCACAGTTATACGTGAACGCCGCGGACAAGAGTAAGCTCAAATCGGAGTGGAGGATGGAGGGTGGAGGGATGAATGATACAGATACATGAATCCCGAGCTCGGTTCTCGGCTGTTGTGTAACGGAAGTGAACCAACTGGGATACGCTTGTGAGGGAAATTATTATGAGGATGAGAGCGACGCCGAGGAGGGCAGAGCTTAATTAATTAGCCGGATACTTTGAGTAACAATCCATTATTACATACAAACATCTCACCTCTGCAACACAGGAGTCCGTGTTGTAGCTAGCTTTATGCTGCTAATTGGCCTTCTCTGAAGCTCCGAGGCTCAACTGGGAAGCCCGTAAGAGTAAGAGTTATAAACGACAACCCCCGGCTCTTCCCCTCAAGCGCCAAACATGCTTTCTGACTCTATATGCTTTCTCGGTTTCATCCAACTGCTTTATCTCTTTATTTATTTATTTATTTCTAGAACTTTTATCAAATATTCATTGTGGATTTAAATTTGAATTAAAATTAACTATATAAACAACGAAAATAAATTTATTTAATCCAAGAGAAAAATTATTTTAGAGAATTAAATAAATCAAAACGATTAAACTTTGAAAATTATTTTTTTAGTTCAAGAATTATTCTCTTAAATCAAGTTAATTTTTTTTTCAACTTAGATACATTATTATCCACTATAAATCCACTATAACTACAAAAAAAAATTTTTTGACCAAAAGTTGACTCGAAAAATTCAACTTAAAAAATTATGGAATCAAAACAAATCGCTTCTCTTTAAAATAATTTTATTCTTGAATCAATTAGTATTTTTTTAATGTGCAAAAATTGGTGCAACAGTGAACCTGTGATTTATTTTGAATTTATCCAAAAAATACTTTTTATTAAAAAAAATTTGGATTTATTAAAAATTATAATTTGTAATGAACTTAAAAAAAATTACCACTGTTAATAATTGATAAATTATAAAAATAAAAAAACCAAAAATTTATATTACATGCCCGTCAATTTCTTCTTAACATTAATTTATTTCCAAAATGTCCGTTGCCGGTGGCTACTTTATATTTGACATTTTTATTAAACCCCTTGTTCTCCCTACCGGGTAGCTTTCTCTGGTCTCGGGGCTCTCGAAGTTCTTGCTCTAGACTAGCGTAGTCTAATATATATGTATATATTAGAAAGATATATATATATATATATATATATATATATATATATATATATATATATATATATATATATATATATATATATATATATATATATATATATATATATATATATATATATATATATATATATATAAAACTCCAATTCGAGCTCCGAGTCGAATGACAAACTGAGACGGACGTCTCCTGTCCCGTATCACTGATAGGGCATTCTCAACGTAATCTCTTTTCCTTTTAAATTCAATTTCTCCTTTTTTGTCTCGAACAAAAATAATATAAATCCGTGCTCTATTGACCGACTCGAGAAGATATCCAATATCGCGTGACACGAGCTGATATCTACTAACAGAAATACTTTTTAAATTCTTCGATTATTATTTTTTATCAACACTATCTTTTTACGGATGTAATTGCAGCTAAAAATTTTAAATTAATTTTAGCGATAAAAAAATATTTAAATTAATTAAAAATAAATTAGCGAGGCAATAAATAAAAACTAGTTGTTAGACAAGGGCAAGAAGGCTGTAGGACTTGATAATGATTAAAAGCTGAAGATCGTGTGTCATTATACGTGGTATACAAGAGGAGCTTGCTGCTAATTAGTCATTAGCGGAGGAAAAAGACACCTTTGCCTGTGGACGCGGAACAGAGCGACGGGGAGCAGAAGTAGACGCGTATGTTTTGAGATGTACTCACTAGGCACAGTAGTGCTGAAACCAGTACCCGAGTGTACTCTGTACATACGTCTATATCTGGCACTAGTGTACAGAAGGTACTGTACGCGGGAACGTCAAACTTGTGTAAACAGGCTTTCGAGCAACCCCGTGCTTCTAATTGGACTCCACGACATAAGTTTAACTAATTGAGACCAGCTACCACTGTTGTACCACCTGCACTTTCGCCCCAAATGATTTAGACCGTGAAATATTTTACGACGCACCCTCATCAAACAAATCTAATGCTAATTAATCTTTTTACCTTTTTTCTCTCTTTATTTTTTATGAAAAAAATTTTTTTAGTGAAAAATAATTATTTATTTATTCAAATTTTAAGTTAATAACTTTCAATTCAAAATTGTGGGGTAAATATTAAAGATAAAAAAAAATTATCTTATCAATTTTGCTTTAACTCTATTTTTTTCTCTAGAATTCGAATTTAAAGTTCAAAAATAAAATTATAAAATTTATCCGTGGCTTTCAAAAGTTTCTTGTCCTGATTTTGGCTAAAATATTAGATTTTTGGACAATTCAATTTTTGACCAAAAAAATCCTGGTCGATTTTATTGCAGCTGTGACTCTCGAGTTAGAATCTCGAAAATAAGGACTTCAATATTCAATGTAATTATTAAAAAAGGTATTTCATTATTATTATCATTATTTTACGTAATAATTCAGATAGAGGTAGATTGAGTAGGGGCCCTTGTATGATTAGGGGCCAAGTATACGGGTGTATGTAGTGAGTAAATGTGAGTTTTACTCCCCCAGGAAGCTTGTTAGGCGTCACCGTACTCTGTACCGAGTTTGCTGTCTTCTAATTGGCGATATAATGATCGTCAGCATGTAAGTATACAAGGGATACCCTTGTAAATATATAAATGCACGCTGGTCCTCGTCGCGACCCTTGAATACTGCCTGATGAGTGCTGGATCGTATTTTTTAGCCCGACATTGCTGGGGAAATTTCACCGAAAAAGTCCTCTAGCACTACACGTGGAATTACAAACTCTTTCCCTGCAGCTTTTTACTCAGACAGAACACTCGACAGTCTTCTAAGCAAAATACTTAAAAAAAATTTTTTTTGGTTAAAAAATTCGATTATATTGAGATAAAAACATACTTTTGAACAAAAAAAAAAAAAAACAGATTTTAAAGCAAGAATTTATAAACTAAGAAAAAAATTTTTAGCGCAATAAATTCGGCTTTCTTTTGCGAGTTTTCTCGCAAGTGTAAAAACATTTTTCTGAGCGAAAAGAAAGCTTTTTTTTATTAAAATAAAAATTAAGTAATCTTGAAGATCCAATTAAAGATAAGTCAAAGCTCTTGGTCAGTTAGAAATTAGTTCTCGGACGGGTATCATGAGAAAAGGAGGAAAGAATGGAAGATATAAGGCAAGGGGCGAAAAGTGCGGTCACTAGTGGAGGGAGAGCGGGAGTGAAGAAATCGTTGCACCATCGCGATTCAAGACAACTTGAGTTCGAGTAGAGTAGCCAGAGAGGTTTAGTACCCATAAAAAACACAGAGAAAAAGCGCCCTCGCAGAAAAGGGGCCAAGGGGTTACAAAGGGACCAAGGAATTCAATTTAAACTTATTTTTTGCTAGACAATATCTCCTTCAATGTGAATCTAAATACAATAATAAAATATTAAATTGCTTTTTATAACCCTACCCTCTACTCTTCTTCATCCCCGAGGGTTTAATAAAAACAAACTACACCCTGCAAACTATACCCGTTTTAATATTATAAATTGCTTTTTATTCGCGATAAATAACAACTTAGTAAAGATATCCTTATGAGTTTTACACAAAATCTATTTATACTTGTATTTACTTTTTACTTTTATTTATTTACTTTTAATAAAATTTACCTACCGATACACAAAGTAGCAACCAATATTCATAAATCACCCCACGTTTATACTCTTAGAATAAGTAGTCTTGTTGCCTTATACTTTCTACCCTCGGCGGATGGGAATGAAAACAGAAAACTCTCTTAGCATTTTTCGGTGTATAAGAAAAGTCCGACAACGGTCAGTCACCGGCTAAAAAAATCTAACAAAAAATTAGAAGTTGTAAAAAAACTTGCTGATTCTATTAAGATTTCTCTAAGGCTTGGTACATCGATTCTCGAAGCCTAAAAAATCTGTCAATAAAATATACACTTAATTTTTTAGATCGTCTTTTTATTCTTAAAAAAAAATTTTAATTTAATGATTTTTAACGAAAAGAAAAACTATAAAAAAAATTGTCATTTTATTATTCTAATTGTTAATTATTAATATTTTTAAAATTAATAATATAGCAATTTTGAACAAGAAAAAATCATAATAATTTTTTTTTTTTGATGTAAGATAAATGTGTGAATTTTTATTTATATAGAAAGTAAGGTCTTAAGTTCGAATCCGAGTCATGTTTTTTTTTAATTAGAAATTTTATTTCATTATTTTAGATAATTGTTAATTATTTCTGTTTCGTTAAAAAAAGAAATTTAAAGATTACGGTGGCTCAAACTGTCGGAAAAAGAGCGAAATCAATCAAAAACATTAATTGAAAGAGCAAGAAGACAATGGTCTCTATCTGCAAGGAGAGTTTAAGTTATTTATTTGCCCGAGATTCTATAACAGGACAGCGGCTGCCCGCTCGAGAAGCTACGGATCCTCGCGCTGTCTTGAACGCTCTTGATAATCGAAAGATATCGGGGCAATATCCCCGAGCACGAAACGCTTCTGTTGAATTCAATCGCTGATACCTTTTCAAACTTTTCGTTTTTCCAACTTTTCTTTCTTTTTTTAAACTTTTAGATTTAATTACTCGAGATACGGTAGTAATTTAATTACTTTTTCATCGATGGTTTTTTGTGAATTATATTTAAAATCCAACTTTAAATTTAAGAAATAATGTATGCATTAAAGTAGTAAAAAATAATTATTAAAAAAATTGTAATTAAATCAAAAATTGAGTAATATTTTTAAACTGCTGTTATTTTCACGGTAATTTAAAAAAAAATTTTTTTCCGTGTACTTATACTTATGAGATATGTCCCTCAAGGAACCTCTAGAGGCTTGTCTACCCCAAACTCACCGCAGACATACTGGTGCCACCTGACGGCATGTCTAAGGACTCAGATCACGTTTCAATCGCCGTAAAAGCAACTAAACTCAACTGAAGTAAAGTAACCAAACCAAAGCAGCCTTTCTGTCTGGATGTATAGATATATAGATATATATATCTATATATCTATACATCTATATATATATATATATATATATATATATATATATATATATATATATATATATATATATATATATATATATATATATATATATATATATATATATATATATATATATATATTTATAGTAGCTAGCCCACAGAATAAAGGTCGCCGAAGTAAAACTTGTATCGAGAAAAGGAATAGGAGCTTCTGGTCACTCGGTGAGATACCACCCCACAAATTCAGCTGCTATATAAAGAGTAAGTAAAAATACTCGTGTCTGCACACATCGATGGCATACATGCACGTGTAGGATGTATAATGGCGGGAGCGACTTAAGAGGATTATATTTGATATTTCGATCGAGCAAAGTGGCTTTTTATTGGCCGTCCGACTCGGAAATTATCTTTGGCATTATGGGAATTGTTTTTTGCCCTTCTATCACTCACTTCCCTCTGCTTCACTTAAAATACCTTTGTTTAATATAAGTATATGGATATGTAAAACCAGAATTCAATTAAATCCACTTGATGATATTAAAAATTTAGGATTCGATGTTATTGAAATATTTTACTAAATTAAAAAATTTTTGTCTATCGAGCGATTAAATTTTGAACTTAAAAATTTATTGCCTTTTATAATTGTGGATGGAGATTTAATGGCAGTATTATTAAATACTTTTGTAATTTTTTAATTTTAATGTTAGAAAATTTTAATTAATTTTTTTTCAAATATTTGAATTTTTTTAAATCTCTAATATTTTATATAAATAAATTCTATAATTTTATTTATGAACTTTAAATTAAAATTTTGGGGAAAATACACTTATAGAAGGATTTGTTTATATTTAATAAATTTTATTAACTGTTAATAAATTATTTATTAAATATGAGTCGTTAAATGTTAAAAAATTTTTTTTTAAATTTAATAAATTAAATAAATGTCTTCAAATTAAATTATTAATAAATTAATTGTTTAATAATAATAATAATAATAATAATAATAATAATAATAATATGATAAATTAACCTTGAAAAAAAAATAAAAAATAAAGACATAAATTAACTGTAAACTAAAATAAACACTAGCTCAAGTGGATTTATTTGTCAAGCTTCCTTTGGAGTATACAAATAACAGTAGCTTCTCTAGCAGGTTCAGTTCGCCTTCACAGACAAGTACCACAAGTATAGCAGCAGTGACAGTGGCTGCACTATATATTTCACCCCTGAACCTCTGTTCAGTGTAGTACAGTACATAACAGTAGTATAGAGTAGGGTAACTTCAAACGAAACAATTCGGGCATTCTCTTCAGAGTGCATCATCGACTACTCGGAAACTCGGAACTCGGTGACTGGTGTACCGTTACACACACGATCTACTCAGTTCCCAGTTCTCAGTGACTGACGTATTATAGAGGACTACTAAAACAGTATGTAGTATGTAGTAGTGTAGTGGGTACTCTCGGAGTAGTAGCTTCTAACGAGCCCCCAGTGTCACTTAAACTAGTGCCAATTATCGAAATCCAAATGGACGGATACGTCGGCAGTCGCTCGTCGAGGAAACCGCTTAAAGAGGGCTGGTTCATTATATCGAGGGCTGTGGAATTCGACGTCAATCACTCTCTCTTACTTTTTCCCCTCTCTCTCTCTCTCTCTCTCTCTCTCTTCTGCATAGTGCTTTACTAATTTCCAACTTCAATTACGCTTACCGAGATCAATAATTCGCCTCACTGTACTTTTAAATTGCTTTTTGAAAATATTCATTTTTAAATGCTCTATTCATTTTTCCAATTATTAAAAACTATTTTATTTAATTTTTTTTTGTTTCAATTACTTACAAATTATTCTGATCAATTTTTTCCAAATTTCAATTGTTCTTTTTTGATTTTTAATAATTAAAAATTTTTTTAACAAATTGTATTTATAAAAAAAAAACCTTCGTTATTTTTTTATTACTTATCCATGAAAAAAAATGATATAGTTTTAATTCAATAAACGTATTAAATATAAAATAATATTTCAGTGCTGATACTCTTGATTTTTAGTAAATTGTCTTGAATTAAACAAAAAAGTTAATTTAAAAAATTAATTTTTGTTTTGAGTAAGTTCAAGATTTTTCTTTCAAATTATTAAAGACTAAATAAGATTTTTTATGATTAAGAATTCATCTAAATTTTAAGAAGGGTTTACATTTTTTTTCTTGCTCGCCAATAAAGGCCAATTCTTAAAAAAGCGCTTAATTTAATTATTTATCGAAGAGCGAAGCGTTTTTTTTTTTTCGAAATTTTATCTTATACATAAGCAAAACACATTTGAAAATTAACTATCAACCACTCTTAAGCCAAAAAATCAATGCAATAAATTTTCTAATATCATAAATTTGATATTTAATATTCAAAATTATTTTACAATATTAAATTTTTTTTTTAAACAGCAATTTTCGAATCAAAATCTTGTAAGCTGTCAAAAACAACTTAAGCATCCTAAGGACCCTAATAAATAATTAAAGGGCAAAAAAAAATCCCTTTTAAATCCTCACAAATAAATCCCTTGAAATGAGAAGGAGCACAAAAAGATTGCTCATATATTTATACCTTATTATTCATTATTTCAGTATTGTTATTATTATTACTATAATAATAATAATAATTATTATTATTATATACTAAGATAAAGAAGAGGGTGAAGTAGGTTGCGCTCTATTCGCTTCGAATGGGAATGCAAGCAAAGTGCATGAAAGGCATTATACATTACAGAGATACACAATGCACTACAATAGAATACACTCGAGTCAATATAAATATAAAATACATAGACCCGAGTGAGTTGAGTCTTAAATACCTCAACCTCTGCCGGTAATTCGAGTAACCTCGAGAGTCTCTGAGTTAATACTCTCAGCTCGAAGCTCTCAGCAGTAGCAGCACTCCTTAAGCTCCTTCCCTCCACCCAACCCTTCCTTTTCGACTGGAGACGAACCCCTTAATTAAATCCGACGCTTCGAAATCCGATCGAAACTCGAGTCGACTCCAATCAACGTTACGCCGAGAGTTTCTACGCTAATAATGGACTTATTTTATTTTCATTTTATCTTTAAATACTTCATTAACGTCTTTTTATTCATTACCAACTTTATTCATTAACTTTCAGTACTTTTTATTTGAATAATTATTATTATTCATTCAATTTAATTAATAAGTATTTTTAATTATTAATTATGTTTTTTATTACCTGGCAAACGTGAGCCATGTGCGGATTTTCTTGCGTTCGGAGCAATTTTGGCAACTGCAATTGTTCTTTCTTGGTTAAAATTTATTTAAAATTAAAATAAATTATTAAAATATAAATTTCAAATTTTTTTTTAACTCGAAATTATTTTAACAAAAATTTTCACTTCACTTAAAAACAAAGTCACTAAAAATTTTTTTTTTATTATTTTGATACTAATTATTATTATTATCCACACGAATAATTCGATGTTTAATTAAAGAGTGATTTTTGGCAGAGAAAATAAAGCGGTTGTAATTATATTACTCGCGACTAATAAATAGTATAATGTAGAGAGTGATATAACCATATGCTTCAGCGGCCGGCTGTAAACTGTCGCGTGTGACGTTCCGCGGCACGCCACCGACACCAATAAATCCCCACCAAGATTCACCACCCCTCTAGCGCTCCCACCAGAGCCTCGAGATCCCCACTAGACAACCTTCACCCTACTACGGCAATTTCGTCCCCTCTGGTGAAGTGTGTTGGGGAAATTACCCCTGATTACTCGGATCACATGCTTCCTCAATAGCGTGCTTCGTTGGCATTTATTTTGTTTTCTAATTATTAAATTATTTTTTATTTTGTGCTCTGAATTGGTGAGCTGCTTTTTTATTTGATTGTCTGGATATTTATTTATTTCTAGCTAGTGAAATTTTTAGTTTGAAGATTTTTATTAAATTTTATTTTTGTAATTATAAATATTTTAAAATTTCGAAATATTTTTTTTTTAACTCAATAGTCCTTTAAAAAATTTAATGGAACATGAATAAAAATTTTGTCAATTTGAAAAAGTACAAATTCAAGTCAAGACCTTTGCAATGATACTAAATTTCACTGAAAAAACCGATTTTATCATATGACTATATATTTTTTTTAAAAAATATTTTTTTAATTCAGCTGCTTAATATTTTGACTGCAAAAATTTATTAAAATTATTTTGTAAAAATATTTAAATTATTCACCATAAAATATTAATTATAATTAAATAAATACTATCACAAAGAACAAAAAAATAAAATTAATAATCCTTGAACATAAAATAAACGAGTGTCACGACGTTAAATAAACGAGATTGAAAATACCGAGGATTTCCACCTCCGAGTCCCTTGTAGTGCTTGTACAACTGGAACAATAAGCACAGAAGCCAGAAGCCCGCGTATGAGAGCAAATCAGGGGAAATTTCCCCACTTTCCCGAAATCCTTCCCACCTTTGGACCCTTTCCTCGGGAAGCCACACCTCCCATTACAAAAATTACTCCGTCGTTGATTTAGTGTTGCACTCTATACCACACCAGTCCGTATCCCGTGTCCCGTATCCCGTATTGCGTTCGCGTACTGTTACTATCATTATTATATCCTATTAGGATAGCTTCACCACTACCACTAACGCGACTAACGGCCCGAACACTTCGGGTGGGAACTAAGTAATGAAAGGGTTGCCGCAGCCAGGATACACCGATTCACGGAATCATTCGCCAGATTAAATTATAAACCCTGCACACTTACACTGATACTAATACTGATACTAATGCTGCCTTATATTGTCTATTATTTTTATTCATTGCATTTTTCTCTCCGAAAAACAAACAAATCTAATTTAATTCATTACTCTCAGACCAAACGCATTAACTAATAAAATCTATGGTGAATTATTATTATTATTATTATTGTTATTTTTATTATGATAGTTATTTCAATAGATTAAAGTACGCTGTATCAATGAACTTTTTAATTATTACCGAGTGGTTTCTAGTAAATTGGAAAAAACAATTATTAGCGCGCCCTAAGGAGTGTCTTCAATTAGTTGATTCGGATAAATTTTAATCAATCGAGTTTGGTTCCATTTAATAATTGTTTTTACACAATTTAATTTTTTTGAAGATTCAAAATTCTATTTTTCCTTCAAGAAATTCGTGAATTTATCCAATAAATTAATTTTTTTAATGAGCAGAAAATTTATATATATGAGTAAAATTCTTCAGAAGAATTTTACTCTATCAGAGCACTTTATTATTGTTCAAGTCGCTAGCTTTCCAAATAATTTTGTTCTTGAACCAAAATTTCTACCACTGTAATAGTTTTGTCGGTGGCAAATGATAAAGAGAAGCACAAGAATAATACTAAGAGTATTAATCACTTAAAAGACTTTAGAGGAACTTTTCTGTAGGTCTACTTAGTCCTCGACTTATACTACTTCGATTATGAGGCTTCAGAGGTAAACGCGGATGATGGGAGGTATTTTAAAAACCGCCGTGTCTTTGTATTAAGAAAAGCGACTATTATATTGCACGTATTAAACTAAACGGTGCTGGGGAACTTTTATCTTTTTAATATAAAGCAACTTTGGGGCTGGGAGGACAGCGTAAAAAAGGGATTCATTTGCTAAATTAATCAGTTGTGGATGGATTAATGGGAATATTTTTTCCTGGCGTGATTATTCCGGGCACTCTGGGTAATTATTGGGTGTGGGTGACTCAAAGCACTGAAAAAATTTACTCAAGGTAATTGACCCTTTTTAGATTCTTAATGGAGGGTAGACAAATACTTTTTACTTTTTTATATTGAATTTATATAATTGTATTGCGACGAACTTTTAAATAAATTGAATTTTTTTTTTGGCTATTTTTTCGAATAGAAAGACAGTTCCAAGGTCGATCGAAATGAAAGAAATAAAGATGTTAGGGCATTTGTGATGAAACGAGCTCTAATAATATTGTGTGTTCTATCACAGGGGACGACAACAAGGAAACAATTTATGGAGTCACTGATCGTAGAAAGAGAAGAAGAAAAACTCAATTGCTTTATATAAATGTATCATATGTATAGATATTATAAGAATTTCCCCGGTCCTGTCTGTCCGTGATCCAGAGTCCACTCTCAAGAGTACCCTAGCTACGCGTCTGATGTCCGATACATCAGCCCCATGCATAATAAATCCCCGGACGACTCAGTGTAGGGAGTTGAGGTACTCTACCGAGTTTCTCTTCGCCGCAAGCACTCTCCTCTGGAATATGACTTTGTCCGTCTTCTCTTACTCTTTCAAACTTTTTACAACGTTTTATTTTTATGTTTTTATTATTTTTTATTTTTGGAGGCACTCTCAAGTCGAAAATCCAGAAACCGAGGATTCACGTTTTTCCCATATATTTTTTTTATTTCAGCCTTATATTTATTCTTTTATATCCCTCGCTATTACCGGAGCTCGTTTAGCTGTGACCGGTGATGGAACTTTTTTATGATATCGTTATTTGAGATTGTTGCTTCCAGCTAAATAATTATTTTACTTTTGCCTGTTTTATGCCCTTTTTCGACGTATATAGGGAACAGTTTTGGGTTTAAATATTTTGGGAAAGTTTTAATGGTAGTTTTGATCTCAAAATTTGGTGGATAAATTTTAAATTTTATTAATTTTTAAACCACAAAAAAAAAAAAGTTTTTTTTAACAACGAAAAATTCTTCATCTTTTATTAAAATTCTGACAATATTTTTCTGAAATAAATTTAATTTTTTTTTTTTTTTTTTGGTGAACTTTTGACAAAAATTAATCATCATGTAAAAGTAAAAACACCAAAAATTTATTTAACCACGTATCGTTTTCTTACAAACAATTTAAATGTAAATGTAACGAAAAAATGATAAACAATAAAAATAATTTACATGTAAATGAGGTTGTAAAATCTCATAAAACTCGTGAAACATCATCAAAAGGTTCAAAGTGAAATTGCGTTTGGTAGAAGCTACTAGTAAAGACCGAAGTTGACGAAGGACGACCCAATGTCCACGGCAATTTCATTCCAGCAAACGTATAAGCTCTCTACGCCGGATAAGGGTTAAGGAGGGCTCGGGCCGAGGGGCAAGGGAAACTACTTTTAGGAGTTGTCAACCCACCGAAACTTGGAGAGGGCCAGGGGCTAAAGATAGAAGCTGCGCTGAGACTAGCTCATCTTGTAATGGACTCAAGAGACAACCGAGTCGGCTAATGGAGCTTCTGCTTCTCCGGAAAAGCTCTTATCTCTCACGATATCTATCACGTATCAATACTAATCCGATGCTCCGACTCCTGCACTTTCAATTTATTTTGTTAAATTTATTTTTATAGCAAATTTTTCGCAAATTTATGAATTTTGTAACTAAATTTATGTTAAATAGTTGAATTATTGAATTGAATAAATAAATTTGTAATTTAATTTATTAATAAGATTTATTTTAATTTTTTGAAAAAATGTATGCCGATAAATTCGAAAATCAGCGAATTTGAATTCATAAAATTTTGTTTAATCAAGAAAAAAATTTTTCTTGCATTCAATTAAAATAAAAATAAATCTCAGATAAACTCTTTAAAAAAAAGTCGAATTATTAATTCATATTTTAAAACTTAACTCTCTTTAAACGAGAGAATTTAGCAACAATGCGCCACCTGTCGGATATACTATGCAGTAACTATGGCCGAAAAATTATATTTGGTCATATATGACCATATATTGACGTCAAATTATCTGATATGATCACTTTTCATATCAGGCCATGTATAGGCATATCAAAAATTACATATGGAATTATGAAATTTTCTAATATTGTCATGTATGACTTCAATATGCTTCAATACCTCCAACTTCAAGATTAGGATATCAATTTATTTATATCGATAAACGTGGCCTGCTTCAGGGGTCGCTTTAATGATTTAATTAGTCTTTGATAATAAATTTGTATGTTCTTGACATTAATGACTTGAGTGATCACCATTAATATTGTTATTCTATAACTGATATAGCAATTATCTGAAGATCAATTATTTGATAAAAATATAGTGACACTCATCTTGTAAACAATTTTTGTTAAATTAACAGTATAATACCAACCTGTGCTTGAAGACTAATGAAGATTTGTATTAAATAAATTATTTGCGGTATAAGAAAGTAATAGAAAATGTTACTCATAATTTGTCTTTTGATAATAAGTGCAAACGCAAAAATTGTGCCGCTAAAGAAAATAAAAGTCGGTGATATAGTGAACATAAAAAATTTGAGTTACGAATCGATAGAAATCCTGGATGATATTTTCAATGGATTTGATGCCACTAAGTTCATAGAAACGGAAAATAACGAAGATATTTTTAGTTTCAATCGTCGGAAGGACTTATGTATGAACTTGGAATCTTTTATGAATTATAGATATGCTCCGACATTATTTGTTGATGATATTAAATTAAAATTGTCGTCAAAAGTGAACAATTTTACCACTATTAAATATTATAACACAGATATTGATCCAAGCGACATCAGTGATAATTACTTTTTTAGTATTGTTAAAGTATGCTTACTCAAGAGCAAAAAATATTTGAATGTTAACCTTGTTAATGAATTCAATTTCTCAATGGCTAACGATGGATTAACTCCCCTTATTATTTTCAACATGACTAGCATTTTAAAATACCGAAAAAATAATGAGACAAGTTATGTATCTTCAATTTTTACTGGAGAATGTTTTTATCAGGTAAAATTTAATTTAATACATGGAAAAAATTAAAACAGCAATAATTGACTTATTTATGTTACGAATTGCGTTATGAGTCGTGCAATTGCAGTATAAATGTTAAATTTTGTAATTTATAATATAAAAAATTTGTACTAACATTTTATTCCCAAATTAATTCCTGTTTTCTTTTTACCGTGTAGTTCAATCATTTTAAGCCAATATTTTTGCTAATAATTTTAAAAATTAAAGGTTTTTTGGCATACAAAGGGAATGTGCCGTGATTTTCTTGAAAAAAATTCACCACCAACCGCAAACTATTCATTTTTTGAATCGTACGTTTACAAAAGCCAAATCTTTACTGAGAACGGCAATTTCACACTCGAGAATCAAATCAACCATCAAGCTCAAAAGATCTCTCTCACAGATGATTTGGAATGGTTTTTTGAAGAAAGGGAAAATGTCTTTGATAACATTAATAAAAAAAACGTAGTTAGAATTGAATTTCGATCACTACCAAATCCACCCGTGCGACCAAATAGAGAAATGTTATCTAAAAATGTGTCATTGGACGATTTGAAAGTGGGCGATGTCATTAACATTGATGCTGAAAACGTGCAATATCATTTCAATATCCATGGAACAACTCAAAAATATGAAGAACCACCCAGTATGGTCCAAGAGTACGGCCATTGCTATGAAAACGAAGTGGAAACGTTGACGCCAAAAAAGAGCTATTCAAGAGATCCTGACCACTCTGAGAACTACTATAAATTCAGTCTCTTCCATCAGATGATCAAAAGTTACAACTATGGAGTCGACAAACTGTACCTGAATGATAATTACAAATGTTTGAAATTAACACTTTGTTCTAGGCTCAAGGGTCAAAAGTCCAACTCGCCGAACTTAAAAATGATCGACTTGGAAAAATTTTCGAGTGATAACCAGTACAATTTCTTCAAAAACGAAAATGTAGTAATGCTTTCTGGAAATAATTATAGTACATTTTATCATGTCAAGGGTGTTGAATCAGGAGAATGCTTATTTCAGGTAAATCAAAACCGCGTCAATTTTTGAACTGATTGTCATTGGATTCTTTTTTTCCAGGCTTTGATCTACCCTGCCTCAGCAAGTAGATACGATGTGGAATATTTTCATGAATTACCTGTGCAAAGAGGAAGGATAATGTCAGCTAGCGGGAATCATAATCTCGAAAATCGGATCAAAATATTTCTCGCTTTTGACCCACTGAATATATTTGAAAGCCTTTTTACTGCAAAACTTAATATTTTGAATGTAACTTTGCCAATATTTGATATATTTCGCAATAGTGCGCTGATAAATCTCTATTTAGACCATATTTAACAAAAAAAATTTTTGATAAAAATAAATTTTTAAAATGTAAAAAAAAAAATTTTTTATCTACCCTTTTGACATTTGTAACGCTATACATTTTTGATCTTCATGATCTACGAATTATAATTAAATATCTCAAAATTTATTGAAAAATTTAATTTACATCTAAATTTACGAGAATTAAAAAGATGAAGATATAAAAACCGATTGTCGAATAAGAAGTAGACGAAGAAGGAGGGGGATAAGGATAAGGGTGATTGTGAAAAATGCAATAACAGTGCAGTATACTGTGTAAACGATGAGTTTAAGAGCGAGAGAGTGAGAAGAAGAGCAAGTGAGAAAAAACGGCAATAAATAAATTGTTGAGGGTGGCCTGTACACACCGAGAATACGGGGTGGTAGGCATGTAGGCTGGATAGATATTACTCCGGTGTACTGCAGAGACTCGAGAAACCGCCCCTCTTCTATATATTATTGTCCCCAGCCCTTATTTCCCGGTAAATATTTTTAATTTATCGATAAAAACATTTCACAACTAACCTCGCGAAAAATATTTTCAATAAGCTCGTATCAATTAATATCGTTATGAAAAATTTACTGGATTTATATTACATAATATTAACTCGGATAGAAGACGATTTTCTGGAAAATTAAATTGTTTTTTGTACCGAAGAATGCCGGGTCATCTCCATTGCGAGTTCGCTTCTGCAAGATAGCACGAGGAAGATACCTAAGCCCATTTAGTCTGCAGTAATTGGCTTATTGACATTAATAAATGAAATGTGCCACTCAATTTTTGGCGATAAATCAATTTTTGATTTAATTTTATTGAAATTTTTTGGCTTTAAACTTTAATTTAATTTTTTTGTATTCAAATAAATTATTTCTTATTGTTTAATAAAATTTGTTGATGCTTTTTTTAGAGAAAAATCATCAATTTTTATTTTTATTTGCTGCAGTGTGTCATTTTTATTTTTTTTTTCGAGGATTCTGAAGATAATAATTTTTAAAAAGTTATCTAAAAATTGATATTAAATTTTTTAGTTTAAAATAAATTTATTTATTGACAGTCCAAAATACTTTTACTTCGTCATATAAGTAAATAATATGAATATCTAAAAGCAATAATCTCAGTTATGTAGAATCCGGTATTCTCTGAAACTATTTCGGCGTCGTGTGTTTAAATTCTTTCCTCGGTTTCAAATGTGTTATCGCTGTTTTTACATGTGTTGCATTTCGTTTGTTTGGGCACATACCACTTAACTGTATCGAGGTTCCGGGCATTATGTAGCGATTATGCGTGGGGGAAATTTACTTAGGATGGGCGAAGATTTTCGGACGTCCGGGTATTTATGTACGGGTGTTAGGGTGTTAGTTTAAGTGGAAAAATGAAATAACCAAAAGTGAAAAGGATATTGGGGATTAAGATATGAAGAAAACAATTTTCATGTAAGATTTATGTCATAGATTTTTGCGGCTTGACGCCTGTTGAATGTCGGAGTTTACATTTAAATTAGAAGTTTTTAAAATTATAATTTGAAAAATTAAAAAAGATAAGTGGATTGTATAGAGTAAAAAGTAGAAAATAATTTTAAATGATTTTCAATAAGTTTTAAATAAGAATAGAGTGATTGACAAAAGAATTCAGTTTATTGTTAAGAAAGCGTGGGGTATTTGATGAAATTGTCAGAAATATGTTATTTATAGAAATTTGTAAAAATAAAATTACTACTAAAATATTTTAAAGAGCAATCCACGTTTTTTTTTTTTTTTTTTCAATGTGTAATTTTATAGACTGAGTATATTTAAGTTAGAATAAAATTGTATCATCAGTCCTTAATACGCGCGCGAATTTTAAAATTAATCAGACATTTTATTCGAAAAATTTTTCTTCTCACCTTTGATCCCTCAGCAAAAAAAGCTAAACTTGGCTCCTACTGACTGTTGGCTGCCGACTTAGTGCCAGACCGGCCATATTCCATCTCCATCTCCATATAATATAATATAAAATGTAATGTACTGATGGAAGAAATAGAATATTATTAAAGTTGCAAGCCTGGCTCGCGAAACCCGTGAAATATCGCTCGGACCTCATGCTTCAATTTACTTTATTATACTCCAACAGTTTTCAGCGAATTTTTCACGGACGGAACAAGCTCTGAAGAATTAACGTGTCCGTTTTACTTAACAATTTCTCGGCTAGTTTTTTCGTTTAAATATTGTTCGGAATATTAATAACAATATTCGAAATAATTTTCAGATAATGTTGACAGGGTGAGACACCAAGTTTCCGAGTAAATATTTTATATTTCATATGCGATGCGCGTTTGAAATACGAAATTATTATTTAGTTTTTATGCAAAAGGTTAATGATATTGGATGGCCGGCAGTAAGCACGGTATTATCTAGAAGATATTTAAAGTAATGCTAATGTTATTGTAATGCCCAATGTTAATGGAGTAGATGATAATGTTATGACAATCACTAAAGCTGCTTTGTATGTGTATTGCTGTTTTTTTTTTTTTTTTTTTTTTTTTTTATAAGTATTTCCTGCTGGTAATTATAGTCTGATATACGTACTGAAGAATGACTGAATAATATTACATTAATCCAGACTGTTTTTATTTTTTTTTTCTAAATTCTCAAATTAAATTAATATTTTTAAATGAGTAATTAAAATAAAAAATTTAAATTATTAGTCTAGCAATTTAATAATAAACTCTAATATCGTCTTAAAAAAAAAATAAAGCCTCAAAGTATAACAAGTGTGATTAATTATTAATATCTTCGTATGATCTCCGTACATTTAAAACACTCTGTCTTTTCCAGTAAACACTGAGAAAATTGTTACATACACACGCACATGTGTTGTATCCTGCAAGAGTCCACTTAATTATCTCTTCTCCCCATACAGACCATTAGCTCTTAGCATCACCAGCTGAGGTAATGTAGCACTACATGAGTTCATCACCAAATTAAATATTAGAGCCATAATTCTATATGACGTTTATAAAACTTCCCGTTTTTTCTACAAAATTGGAACACTATTCATCTCTACCACTGACGATAAAATTATTATTATTATTTTTATTAATAACTATAGTAATAAAAATGATGAAGATAATTATCCATAAAAAATTGAGAATAAAAATTAAAATAACAAAAACAGTAAATTTGAATACAAGGAATGATGTATATTTTTTAATACGAATAGAAATAAATTTTGAATGCGAAGATTAGTGACAATCGTTCATTAACACCGTTTTTTATTTCCATTACAACCCGTCGAATAAATCAGAGCTGTGTTTTATTTAAATAAAAGAGGAAATGAAGATGAAAAGATTCCAATGGAGATCCAACACAAGTGTGTGTGAGGGTAAATGATGAGAAAGAAAGAGAAAAGTTATGTGGGAAAGAGAGTGATAGAAAGAGAGGGGTCAAATAGTGGGGAGAATGCGCGGTGATTGCTCGAGGGCCGCATAATTGCACCCTTTGTGGTGCAATCAGCGCCGCAACTTGGCCGGCGCCTCGCGCTCTTCACCCCGCTACAGCCGAGATATATCTCACCCAGTTCACCCTTACCTCCACTATAATACACTCTACACTGTTTAGTTACAACCTATATATGTATATACATTCTAGCTAAACTGTAATACCCTCTACTGGTCTAGAGATCATGTTACTTTGGCACATTAATCAATTGTTATTTTGCAAGGGTCTCAGATTATTATTTTTACTTTTTTTTTTTGCTCAACATTTTTAACAGGAAATTTGGGTCTTTTAATGAGAGAAGATTGAGTACCATTTGTAGTTTTTTTTTTTTTTTTTTTTTTTTTTTTTAAAGGAAATTTGATACTTGTTAAGTATACTTGGGGTTTGACATTTGAACTGCAATTGATAATGTATTGATTTGCTTCATGCCTAATTTTGAAAAGTTAATTGGTGATTGTCAAATAAATAAAGACTGAGTGACTGAACTTAATTTTTTGTGGCTCCAAAATTTAATTTATTTTAAAAATTTAATGCAATTATAATTTAGGATTTTTTAAGATAAATTTTGACATTTTTATTACCACTGAAAATTTGAAAATTTGAAATTTTGATTTAAGGTTAAATTTTTTTAACTAAAAAAATGATATTAAAAATTTCTAAGATAAAAAATAAAAAAATTCTAGTTGAAGAATTTTTTTGTTTGATTTAAGACGATTAAATTTAATTTGATTAAAAAATTTTTAACGTTAATGAATTTGAAAATTTTTAGAATAAATTTGGTAATAAAAAATAAATACCAAATTTTTAACAAGTAAATTCTGTACATTGAAATAAATTTAGTCCATTACTTCAACAGTATTAATTTTTTTTATGAAAATACTCACACTTAACCTCACCCCAAATTCCCTGTATTTAATATTTTATACATGTATTAACAAAATGAAGGTCTGTAGCAGAGATGAAGAGGGCAACTGTGAAGAGAGAGAGAGAGAGAGAGAGAGAGAGAGAGAGAGAGAGAGAGAGAGAGAGAGAGAGAGAGAGAGAGAGAGAGAGAGAGAGAGAGAGAGAGAGAGAGAGAGAGAGAGAGAGAGAGAGAGAGAGAGAGAGAGAGAGAGAGAGAGAGAGAGAGAGAGAGAGAGAGAGAGAGAGAGAGAGAGAGAGAGAGAGAGAGAGAGAGAGAGAGAGAGAGAGAGAGAGAGAGAGAGAGAGAGAGAGAGAGAGAGAGAGAGAGAGAGAGAGAGAGAGAGAGAGAGAGAGAGAGAGAGAGAGAGAGAGAGAGAGAGAGAGAGAGAGAGAGAGAGAGAGAGAGAGAGAGAGAGAGAGAGAGAGAGAGAGAGAGAGAGAGAGAGAGAGAGAGAGAGAGAGAGAGAGAGAGAGAGAGAGAGAGAGAGAGAGAGAGAGAGAGAGAGAGAGAGAGAGAGAGAGAGAGAGAGAGAGAGAGAGAGAGAGAGAGAGAGAGAGAGAGAGAGAGAGAGAGAGAGAGAGAGAGAGAGAGAGAGAGAGAGAGAGAGAGAGAGAGAGAGAGAGAGAGAGAGAGAGAGAGAGAGAGAGAGAGAGAGAGAGAGAGAGAGAGAGAGAGAGAGAGAGAGAGAGAGAGAGAGAGAGAGAGAGAGAGAGAGAGAGAGAGAGAGAGAGAGAGAGAGAGAGAGAGAGAGAGAGAGAGAGAGAGAGAGAGAGAGAGAGAGAGAGAGAGAGAGAGAGAGAGAGAGAGAGAGAGAGAGAGAGAGAGAGAGAGAGAGAGAGAGAGAGAGAGAGAGAGAGAGAGAGAGAGAGAGAGAGAGAGAGAGAGAGAGAGAGAGAGAGAGAGAGAGAGAGAGAGAGAGAGAGAGAGAGAGAGAGAGAGAGAGAGAGAGAGAGAGAGAGAGAGAGAGAGAGAGAGAGAGAGAGAGAGAGAGAGAGAGAGAGAGAGAGAGAGAGAGAGAGAGAGAGAGAGAGAGAGAGAGAGAGAGAGAGAGAGAGAGAGAGAGAGAGAGAGAGAGAGAGAGAGAGAGAGAGAGAGAGAGAGAGAGAGAGAGAGAGAGAGAGAGAGAGAGAGAGAGAGAGAGAGAGAGAGAGAGAGAGAGAGAGAGAGAGAGAGAGAGAGAGAGAGAGAGAGAGAGAGAGAGAGAGAGAGAGAGAGAGAGAGAGAGAGAGAGAGAGAGAGAGAGAGAGAGAGAGAGAGAGAGAGAGAGAGAGAGAGAGAGAGAGAGAGAGAGAGAGAGAGAGAGAGAGAGAGAGAGAGAGAGAGAGAGAGAGAGAGAGAGAGAGAGAGAGAGAGAGAGAGAGAGAGAGAGAGAGAGAGAGAGAGAGAGAGAGAGAGAGAGAGAGAGAGAGAGAGAGAGAGAGAGAGAGAGAGAGAGAGAGAGAGAGAGAGAGAGAGAGAGAGAGAGAGAGAGAGAGAGAGAGAGAGAGAGAGAGAGAGAGAGAGAGAGAGAGAGAGAGAGAGAGAGAGAGAGAGAGAGAGAGAGAGAGAGAGAGAGAGAGAGAGAGAGAGAGAGAGAGAGAGAGAGAGAGAGAGAGAGAGAGAGAGAGAGAGAGAGAGAGAGAGAGAGAGAGAGAGAGAGAGAGAGAGAGAGAGAGAGAGAGAGAGAGAGAGAGAGAGAGAGAGAGAGAGAGAGAGAGAGAGAGAGAGAGAGAGAGAGAGAGAGAGAGAGAGAGAGAGAGAGAGAGAGAGAGAGAGAGAGAGAGAGAGAGAGAGAGAGAGAGAGAGAGAGAGAGAGAGAGAGAGAGAGAGAGAGAGAGAGAGAGAGAGAGAGAGAGAGAGAGAGAGAGAGAGAGAGAGAGAGAGAGAGTTATCTCTTTCTTCGTCGGTCCTCAGTTCTGAGTCCTCAGAAATAGCGTCCGAATCTCCATAATTCCGGCTTACAGAAAATGACAGCTTTTAACGTTGATGCACAGTTTATACCGGGTGTATTATTTTAAGTGGCGCCGACTGTATAATTCAAGTCTGCTGAGAGTAGAGAGAGAGTAAGTGCGCGTGGAAAGTAAACGCGGCGAGAAGAAAGTCTAGTCCGCGAGTTTAGTTGTGTGAGAGGAGCGGGAAAGCCGGGCGGTAAAAGCACCCGTCAGATAGGGGTGAAACGAGTGGGAGCCAGACTTGGGGGTGAGAGAGGTCGCCACGGTAATGGCATCGTCGTGTCCCGTTGAGCGTTGAGCTGCAAGCTCCATATCCAGCGGTGCTCAAAATCTTTCTCTTCTCGTAATTTTCCCTTTCGAGGCTCCGGATAAACAAATTGCAAACGGACGCACTCTTTAACGAAGATTTATGACGCGAGTTGTTTAGTCGGGCTACACTACCGTTAAGGCTAAGTCTCTACGGCTCTTCTCATTTAACTGATGCTGTACTATGTTGTGCTCTACTCTACGAACTGTTGCCAACCATCTTTGCTTATTGCGTCAATCTACATAATCATTTTTATTTTGTTTACTTTCTCCTCGAAAAAAAAATAAATACTTCTCAATTTATTTATTAAAATATTTTTGATTATTTATTTTACGTTCAAAAATTTTTTAATGTGATTTGATTTGTCAATTACTATGATTGTATTTAATATATAATGATTATTCAATTAGCAATAAGTATTTTTTAATGAAAGCAAAAATAAAAAAAAAAAAAATTAGCGAGTTGCTATAACAGCTGTGTCAGACATATTCTAAAAGTCATAAGTCTCTAATGGGCGGCTCATTATAACCCCTCTGAACTCACACTTTTCTCTTTTTTTATTTCTTTTTATTTCCGTTCTTCCTTTCTACTTTCGGTCCTCCTCTGTACTCTCTACCTTCGCCTTCTCTCACGGTAATAGTGTCACTAATAGCTCAACTACTAACACGACCCCGTCACAAACAGAGTGAGATTAAGTTCGTTATTCAAGTTGTCTGTTTGATGCACATGCACTTATCCATTAGTATATCTCTCAATATTGCCATTATGCTAATAGAGATATTAATTTATAGATCAAATATTATTGTTCTTGTTGTTTCAAAAAAATAATGTCAAATTTTTTTCTAATTTATTGCATAAAAATAAAACATATGAATATTTACAAAATTATTATTTTAAACGTAAAAAAAGATAAAATATCCAAATGTTTATACGTAAGATTAGAAGACACGTGTTGGTCGAAAAACGCACCCAGAAAAAAAAAACATACCTCACCGCTTTAATCTTGAACAAACACTTATATACATTTTTACTGATGGTAATCATAAATAAATAGATAATTTTGAAACCTCGGAAAAAGTCTGTTTTTCTTTTATTCTTTATTCCTTTTACTTGTTTACTTTTCAATTTCAAATATTTTTTTTGTTCGAATATTTATTATTTATTTTTCTATTATTTTTATTACTGAAAATGATAACAATAATTATTATGGATCATGATTTTTATATGAAATTTAAATTAGCTATGATAAATATTATAGTTTGTGATGGCAATTGTTATCAAGATAATCAATGCTATCAATCTAATTGTAAATTAGATAATAGGAATGATAAATACTTCAATAGAAATTTTTTATTTAATTTCTCTCCGTGTCGATATATAATCTTCACATAGTAGTATTAGTAACATAAAATACAAGTAGTACAGTGTATCACATGTTGAACACAGACATACTGTACCCTACAAGTGGATACCTCAATCTCCAACTTCATAGCAAGAACTATCTATGCTATATACATATTTATAAATACAACTACAGCCTTAACTAAACTAAAGCAAGTAGTGTCTAGGGGTAGTTGCGAGAAGTGAGAAGTGAGAAGTGAGAAACTCGGTACATATTGGAAGCAGAGGAGGTAGATAGAGTTTAGTTTCAGCTAAAGGGACCTGGAAGCTACAGACTAGAGACTAGAGACCAGAGACAAGACTGCAGACTACAAACTACAGAACATAGACTAGAGATTAGAGATTGTGCTTAGTTAACGGACAATGCGGTCTCTAATGAACAACCCAGCGGCGCTTCTCACTTACTTATATTATATTATACTCCGCTCATATCATTCAATCTCATTAATTACTCTCTGCTCTTCTCTTCTGCGAGATTCTCATACTGAGGGTTTCGTTTAAGTTTTAGAGGTCACTTTTGGTTGATTCGAGTCGTGCTCTGCACTTATACAAAAAATTGTTGATATTTAATAAGTTTATCAAATGTAAAAAAATTATTTTGCCTTTAATACTTAATTTTTAAAACTCAACTCTCTGGTAGGGAAAATATTTAGCGGCCATGCGCCACTTGTCGGAGACTTTCAACACTACTTTCCGTAAAAAAATTATTTATGGCCGTATATGAAAATTTTTATACATTTTTATATAAAAATATTTTGATTAAAAAATAAATTGATAAATTTTTTTTAAATAAATTAATTTATAAGATAAATTCTTTCATTAATGTGTGAGGAAATAAATCAAAAAGAAGTTAACACTTTTAATCGATTAGTACACTCGCACTGTGTACAGAGATTCAAAGATCGGAGATCGAGCCGAGGTTGAGAATCTCTGAGCATTGCGGCGGCTGTAATTGGATTCAATTGTCCCTCGTTGAATCACCTACTGCACTCTCAACGGATCTCTGTACTCTGTGCTTTCAATTTCAATGTAACGTTATATTACGATACAGTATCAGTATAATATAAGTGTGCTAATATGTGAGGCTCTTTTCGCTAAATTTTGCTTGATACTTCATATTTATCTATTTAAATTAAATAATATAATTTGGATAATTGGATAAATTTTAAAAATTAGCTGCAATCATTGCCAGATAAAAATTATGAATAAACATAGAACGATAAATAGTTGAAATAATTTAAAAGTAGAATACGAGAATTTGGAACGCGAACTGAATGTTAATGTAAGCGGTAATGAATGTACATTACAATTACCGAGATATGGAAATTCAATGTTTTTCGCGGTGTGAGAAAGAGAACGAGAATAAATGACACACAAGTATATAAGAATAAGATATGAGGTATGGAGAAACTCCCTTACATTATATTATGCGAATTAGCCTCCTCGACAGTCGAGCAACTTCAACTCCGTGTAGCAGTAGGTACAGTAGGTGTTAGTGTATCCAACTATGTAAATAGAGGCTAGCGGAAATTGGTCTTTGAGACGTGGCTCGGACACAACACCTCGACTTAATATACTCGCTACTTTAGTCTCTACGGTTATATTGTATCGTATAAACTATCTTCTTGTTTAAATTACGTCAAGCTTTATTGCCTTGTAATTATTTTAATTAAACTAATAAAAGTAAGACTTATTAATGCGCTTTTGTATGAATGGGTGAGAAAAAAAAATTAAAAATGAGAATTAAGGGTAATAATATGTAAGTACTCACATTTGGCTTCATCTACAATTTTCAGACACTTTTAAATTGGCGCATGTGGAGTTTAATTATTCCATTGTTTATCTAGAAAATAAAAAAATTAAATTATTAATTATTACTAGTAAAAACCTATTTTATTTATAAATACACTGGTCACAAAATTTGCTTACTCTTTTAATAATTTAAATTATTTCAAATTTTTAATAATCTTTGGATTGAAATTTTTTCCAACAGAAAAAAGATACAGCAAAATTGATAATAAACTTTTTTAAATAATTAAATTTTCTATATAAAATATAACTTGTGATTTTTTTTTATATCTTTCATATTTAATTCAGAATTTAAGTTTTGATGTTAAAAAATTCATTTGATTTTAAAGCTTTTCATAAAATGTTACTCCGGTTAAAAAAGATACGATTGCTTAAAATTGATAACATAAAACTGAAATATATTTAAATTTTCCAAACTTCATTTTTTAATACCAAAGGAAGGTTTCAATATTTGAAAAAATAAAAAAAAAATATACATAGTCGACAGTAACGGCAATCAATCAATTTCTAAATATTCATATTGATATCTGGGTCATCTTTATTTCTTCTCTAATATTACAACTCAGTAGACTGAATATATATATATATATATATATATATATATATATATATATATATATATATATATATATATATATATATATATATATATATTTTAGAGACCAGAGACCAGAGTGGAGTTAAAGTCCAGTGAATATAAAATATTGTCTGGCACAAAATGTCATTTGACTGTCGTCCAAGTATACTCATATATATTTTATAAATTGATCGATTCGCGTATCTGCATTATTTCCAAATAAAATATAACGTCTACTCATGTCGCATTTTATCGAAAACTATTACTTCATAAACAAAAATCTTTTTTAATTTTATTTTATTACTCATCACGTTAATATTTTATTACATATATCATATTAACGTATTTTATTATAATTAATATTTTATACGAGATAGAAAAAGTAACAGATGGTAAATGGAATAAAATATATATTAAAATATTAATCGGATTAAATAGTATCTGCAGAGTGTTAAAAGCAGGGTATTATTTAACGAGGCCAGCAATAATCAGCCCACATTTAAATACTTTATTTTATTTTTTATCAAATGGTTGTCATGCGGGCAGCTTGTTACGGAAAGTCCATTATATTGCTCACGTGTTTTTAATTTAAATATTGCGTTTGCGTTTGATGATAATTTTTAATTTAACTAATGCAACTTTGTTTCAAAATTATTTTAACCTCGTTCATTTTTTATCGTTGTTATTAATGTGTGCTGCTGCAATAATTACCATCCATTATCGGTTTTTATGGTTGTAATATTTCACGAAAAATATTATATGGTCATTAAATTAAGCACCAAGTGGATAAATATTTAAATGTTGCTGATATTTTAGTCGGTAAAAAGTTACCAAGTATATTATATTTAAAAAAATAAAATTAAATTAATTTTAATACATAAAAATAGCTATTAAATAATCGAGTGATACTAATGTAGAAAGCAATATTCCGAGTTTAATAATAAATTAACCGAAGTGAAAAGTGGAATACTGCTCGCTAAAATAATTCATAATTTTTGACAGCTAAATGACATTTGACTAAAAAGATGAATTTATAACTTTATAAATTTATAAATCCATCAGTTAAATCCATTATCGGGTTTTAAGTGACACATATATATGTATATATCGGTAAAGGTGGGATTATTAAAATAGATTAGTCTAGACGATAAATTTATAGGCAACCGATAAACTCAACTCTGTTAATTTATTGTATTTATAAATAAAGACGAGTTCACGTGTCAATTATCAATTATATAAATAAAAGCTTTTTGTGAACTTTTATTTCTGCTGTCGGCATCCAGGTGTATTTATTCACATGTATGTACTATTGTATTCAATTTTGTGGTAATAGTGTATTGATGTCATGAATTAATTTAAAAATTTAAATCCACTGAACTCTGGTCAAAACTTCACGGGAAAAATTTTGACACTGAAATCAGCTGACACTTTATCTCTTCAGGATTTTATTCAACAATTAAATTATTTAAAAAATATTTCATTTGTAATTAATTTTAACTTCTAATTGTGGAATTTTTTTTCTGAATTTATTTTGTCTTAGTTTAAGAATTTTTTTTTTTTTTTTTATTCCAATAAAAATCACAAATTTTTTGTTATATTTTATAGAAAATGTTCTTATTAAAATTATCATCAATATTTACAAATATTTTTTTAACTAGACCTTTTACGGATCTATACCTTCTTAAAAAAAAAAATAAATATTGCAAATTTTGATAAAATTGATGTTATTGTTGTGTGATGTTTAGATAAGATAAAATCGATCGATAACCTGCGAGAATATATTACATATATATTTATGTGCTATTTAACTTATCTTACTATTTATACGTTTTCGCATAACTTGACACAACAACTCAAAATAATCCGTTGAGATTTATTAAGTATTATAAATGTTGCAGTGCAATAAATTTCAACTTTTAAAAGTGTCAGGTGTTATTTTGTGACATTATTTCACGATCGAAATTTTTTGTTAAATAAAAATAAAAGAAAAATGTCCAAGTGAACTCGAGAAAATAATTAAACGTAGATATTTTGATTGTCGGAATGTAAGTAAAGGCTGAAGATTGGGAAGGACCATGATAGAAGCCGAAGGTCTTTGTAGGGCGTAGTGGCGGATCGCGACGACGGGGCAGCTTGGGGATTGAAAAGCAATTTCCCCGCTCGGGTCTACGCGGGGGTGCACAAGGGCTCGAAGGCTTTATATTAATGATCCAGATATATTATCGGACGTGACCGAAATTGCTGTCAAAAAAGTCGGATATTGGATCGAAAGAGATTGCGAGATCCGTTCCCCTTTCTCCTTTATTTTCTTGCCTCGTACTTTTTGCCCACTGCCAAATTTTTTTTTTTTTAATTTCAGAGCTCCCTTCTCTTTCTCTTTCTTTTCCCTCTGCTCCTATCCGACAAAATAACCTTTCATGCCTGTTTGAATAAATTACACACGCACCAACCGAAGAAATGGCTATTTTTATTAAATTTCAATTTAAAATTGCAGTCCCACAATATTTAAATAGTTCTTTTAATTCTGCTGAAATTTTATTTCTGCAAAAAAAAAAAAAAAATAATTTGGTTCTGAAATTTTCCCACAGGTGGCGCATGATCGCTAAATCTTCTCGCGGTCAGAGTGTTGAATTTTAGAAAATAAATAATTAAATAAAAATTAACTTTTTCTTGGGTGTAATTACAAATAATTTTTGGTACAAATTCCAATTTGACAATTAATTTTTTTTTTTTTTTCAATTTCATTTAACGGGCCATGAAAAAAGTCAATAAATAAAAATATATATAGGAGTACACATAAGACATAAGAAGGTTGAATATAATAGTCGATAGGATGACTCTCGTCCCAAGATTCAACCCTCACGTATACGCCCTTACGTCGTATAATATGTATGTGAAGAGTGAAAGAGTGAAAGAGTGAAAGAGTGGAATAGTAGAAGGGAGAAATATAACTGAGTATACGGAACACCCCGCCATAAAGAAGATCCCCTCAATCAGATAAAAAATATATTATAGCCGGTATGATACAGAACTCAATACCTCTACGTCTACGTCCAACTTATATATACATATAGATATGTCTTATACTTTATACTACACTGTATATGGACTATAATATACATCAATTTTCAACAACTAAGGAGCCGAGCTTTTCTGTATACGTAGGAACAGTAGAAGTCGAAATCGAGTTGTAGAAATAATTCAATCGTTCTTCATCTCCATCTTCATCTTCATCTTTTTGGCGATGGTTGATATCAGATTGATGTGTAATACATAATTTGAGACGAAGAAGAAGAAGAAGATCGAGGAGCGAAGAAAGAGCAAGGTCCATCTTGCATTGCATCCGATCGATTCTATTCCACACTATATAATATAGCACCCTTTGGTTGAATGCAGATCACTGCTCACTCTCAGCTCTTCTTCAGCAGTACTGGCAAGTAAAGACACTCTCGTGAAATTACATTCGACTATTGCCAGACGTCCTGGCGCACTCAAGCTTTATTGTCAATCGACTGCTACCATTTATAACGCTTTTTATGTGTCACTATATTTTTTATTGTTTATCAACTTAAATTTATCTGTCTATATACCTTATGCATTACATTACATTCTCTGATTTACTTTTTTTTTATACATTTTCATTAAGTTAATGGCAAATTACTTCGAAGAATCCATCGGCGAAATTTATTGATTGCTATATAAGCTTTTTATTTTGATATTTTTATCAAATTACAAAATATTTGTACGATTTTTTGACTTGGAGGGAAATTTGTTGTAAATTTTAGACGTAAGTAATTCAAATAATTTTTTTTTATACTGATTTTGACGTTTTCAACTATTTTAAGTTCAAAAAATTTTTTTGCGCGCCCTTTTAATACTTTTTTAATTTATCAATCTTTACAAAAATATTTTATTAGAAAAAAAAAAATTAATTTTAAAGGGATTTATTTAATAGAATATTAATATTACGTTGTAAAAAATGTTAAATGCCAAAATCTGTCTTATAAAAATTAAAAACAAAATTTTCGAGACGGAAGAGCAAATATAAAAAATTAAATTTTATTAAAATTGCCACAATAATCAAAAATAAAATTCCTCTACTTTGTAGAATTAAGCTTAAGCTTAAGTTCAGTTATTTTTTAAAATAAAAATAGAGATTTAAATAAAACCCAAACTGTGAAATCGCACGAGTTAAGTTCTCAGCACAACCGGCGAATAAACGAAACCAAAAAACATTTATTATTTATTTTAGTGGAGCATCAAAAGACGCCGGCATAGTCGCACTTTAATGAAGAACATCCGGTGTGTCGGCGAACTATAAGCAAAGGATTATAAGGGACAAAAACAATATTGCATACAATTGGCGACACATGCTGACGAATTTACCAAATATTATATATATTAAGACGTAATATATATGTGAGTATAAATTAATTCAAAGCTGTGCTTTTTTAGGGAAGAAGAAGTGAACAAGTTGGAAATGCTTGCTCGATGTTTATTTAGCGATTCAATTATTGTTGAATTAAATTACCCATTAAAATAGCATTAAATGCACAGCACGCGGTCTATGTAAATATAGCTAGATATGTATATCGGGATATATTTATATAAATAGATCGCGGTGTGTACGCGAGTAGATGTGTATAAATATGTGGATCGATAATGCGTAAGCTATAATGAGATGATAAAACACGGAACTCTATCAAAACCGCAACACTAATGGTATCAGTGTAAGTAATGTAATTGAGCGCACTCGCGGCACCACCGCATTTTAGGGTCCTACCGCTAAATTTATCTAAATATTATCTTTCTCTCTTGTGGATAAGGGTTTTATTATTTAGTGAGACAAATAAATTATGAATTGAGATCCTTTGCAGTAATTTCGTTCTTTTTTTTTCGTTGATCTAATCAAAATTAAAATAACGATTTTTTATCATCTTACTGTAATTATTAAAGACAAAACAATTTTGTTTAATCCAGAAAAATTAATGAGCAAGATTTAAATTGAGACAAAAAAATTTGCTTCGCTTAAAATAATTATTATCTTTTTAAATATTTTTTAATTTTAGAAAAAAAATTTTTTTAATCAAAAATTAATTTTTTTATTTGTAGAAAAAATTTTGTAAGTAAAATAAATTAATTGTGAAGAGCAGTTCTTATGATTAAGCATTAAAAAAATTTTTTAAGGAACCAAAATTTAAAAAAAATGTCCAGAATATTTTTTAAAATATCAAATCCATTGTGAAGTTTTTTGATTTTTTTAATTGCAATGATATACAAGTTATTAGAGTAACGTGTCATAAGCGTATTTATATATCAATTATTAATCATAGTTACCAGTAATGAAACAATAGTCTTAAGGACAAAGTTCGATACAATATCAACACAAAGGAGATAAATAACATACCGATCACAACTGTCCAACCAACTCCAAGAACAAAATAACTTTTGTAAAACATGAAGCCAATAAATATCAATACACTAGCTCTTGTTAAAATGTTAATCATTAATAATATGGCACTACGAATTTATTTTAATATCCTCGTTCTGTTAGTATCAATTTCATTTATCGCATCATTAATGTGTGGCGATTCTGAAAAATCCAAGCTCATACTCCTGAAGCACATCAGTTTATAGTTTATTTAATTAATTAGTAAATAATAAAAAAAATAATAATAATCCAGTCAAGGTCTTCTAATAAAACTCAGATATAACAAAAAAAAATTTATGATTGAATTAATTATTAATACAATATTTAAAATTTTTTTGAATACTTTGATTTACATTTTTTACTTTGAAAAATTAATGTAAAATCTAAACCTACTAATTGATTATGTCACATTAACCAAAATAACAACCATGAAAAATAAAAATAACACTTTTAACTTCTTCTACAAATTTATTTTTTATTATTACTGATTTTAACCCTTTTCCCTACGCGTTGCGAGCTCACGCATTTAAATTGAAAAATAAATTTAACATTCATTCGGTTGTTTACTCTAAATATCGATTTACATTTTTTCCAGCTTGTTTATCTACCAAATACCGACAGTACATCAACAGGGTGCAGAAAAACTCACTGAACCTTCATAGTATCATCATCAAAGTCTTAAAAAGACGTAATCATACTCATAGACTTTTTATTGAGGTTGAAAAAAAATGTTTTGTGTAAAAAATTATCTTTTGAAACTTAACTCTCTGGTAGCGAGAAAATTTAACTATCATACGCCACCTGTCGGAATTTTTTAGAAGTAAATTTTTCTAAAAATTATAAATTAGCGTTCATGAGCATTTAAGACCTCTTTTTTCATGGATCAATCAAAATTTTTATCAATTTAAAGTGAAAATTATTTTTTCTATAAGGCAAATTTTTTAGAAATCTGAAAAATAATAATTTGGATATTTTGAACTGAGATAACTATCCTATTGAAGGTGTATTGTAAATTAATAAAGTTATGGTAATAATTATTGTCATTAGCATAAAATTCTAAATTTTCTAACGAGAATAAAAAAATTTTCCTTGAATAAAAAAAAGGGCCTGGGGCTAAAAGTAAATTAAAAAAAAAGGTTTAACATCGTCAGACATGTGGAGAAGAATAAAATAAAGTAAAGTAAAGTAATAATATCTTTCTTTTTTTTAATACTCGGTCACATCCATTTTACTGTACTCAGCTCTACTCGGTTTGATTATACTCCCCTCAATGAAATTATTTTAACGTATAATATTACAAGAGACCGTACGAATAGTGAAGGACGCGTATGTAATGAAATTGCGGAACAAAATGAGGTTGAAACATACTGAGAATTGTCATTATTATTATTATTATTATTATTATAATCATTATAATTATTATTGGTACAGATATAGACGTAGATATAGAATATATAGTTAGACAATAGGTTATTATTACGCGAAAGCTTTATAACGAAGCCCTTACATCATCTAATACAACCCCCTCTATCTATCAAAGTGTGTCCGTAGTTGGTAACATCTCCCCTCTCTCCTCTCCCTCGGCCCCTGTCCCCGTTAGCTCCATCACTCCTGTCCCGAGTCCCTCAACCCCCGATCAACGCAATCTCATTACTCGGGGATGCACTCACCGTATTAATGCCGAAAGGAATTAACTTTCAACGTTATGAGATCGAATGTTACTAACTTTATATTGCTGAGTAGAGGGTAACTACTCGCTGGAATAAATCTCCCCCTTCGTACTCTGTCCCTAATTTCCCCTTTTATATCTTTCATTTTTCGTTTTTCGTATCTTTGAGGTTTAATATCTATTACCTGTTTCGAGCCACTCATTTATCTATACTGTTTTATGATAATTAAATATAGTTAATTAAGTATGTTACATTGAAAAAAAAAAAAAGTATAAGCCCGACGTTTACAACAGCAATACTTGCACAAGCTATGTACTAATACGAAGTTTTTATTCCATTACAATACGTATATGTATTTTCCATTTTCGAATAAATTTTTTAAAAGGTTATAATAGAAGACAATATTTATTTATTTATTTCAACCCAAAAGCCAAAAGGGCCAATAACAGGGTTACTCAATTAATACAAGGCTATAGATAGTGACAAAGTGAGAATACTTAAGTAAAATAAGTATTACAAAAGTTATTATAAAAAAATCATAATATAACCTTTTTGAATTTATTATCATTTGATAAAAATAAATTTTTAACATATTAAAATTTTTAAAGCAATATTAATCTCACTTATTAAAGTTTTTATGAAGAAAAAAATATTTCTATGTATTACTACATATTTATTTGTAGTAATACAATTTTTTTGGATTATTCAATTTATTTTAAAATTAATAATTACAATGCAAGTAACAAAGTATCTACATACACTTGAACAAATAATATAAAGTAAACATATAAGTGCGTAGATACGCGGAAACTTTCTCATTATACTGACTGTTGACTTGATATAGTGTCGTACAAAAAATTTAAACGTTAAAAAAGAGTATATGAATAGAACTTATGCTTTTTTTTTTAAATGAATGACATTAAAAGATTTTATATGGAATTCAATATTAAATAGAAAAAAAAAGAAAAATTACATTTAACTGCTGTGAGAGCAAAAGGTAATACGTTATAGGTTCCCTCTACCTAGGTAAAGTAAAGTGAAGTGGGTATGAAATAAAAGTGGATTTGTATATCTATCTATGAATTTAAAATCCGAGTTTAATTTAGTCGGATCTATAGCTGATTGTCAAAGGTTGTTAGAGGTATTTTAAAAATTGTAAAAAAAGTTTAAAAAAATGATTGTCGTTGGCCGAGTGCTTTTTTACGTACATAAAATTCAACGTGGAAGCTGCTGGCGGCGGTGCTGGACAGCGGACGACGCTCGTGGCTCCATTTCAAATAAAGTTAATTGGAAAACATTGTTCGACCGGAGGGTGCAGGATAAAAGTACGGGCGAGCCGGGCAAGGAACAGAGAAGTAGATATTCACCGAAATAAAAAATATATGGACGATAGAGAGAGAGAGAGAGAGAGAGAGAGAGAGAGAGAGAGAGAGATTGGAGGCGTCAGCGAGCCTAGAAGCAAGGGTGAGTTAGTGAAATTAATATTTCCTATCGGGGCATCCGATCCGACGCGTTCGACGATCGACAAGCTCATAGCTTAAGGACGTTACGTTCGATTAAAAAAATTCACCAATGTCAAAATATTTTTAGTTTTCATTATTTATTTATTCGCGACCCGCAGTCAAACTTTTTGTTGCTAAAATACAATGTTATAAAGCAATTATGATATGACCAATTTAATTGATTTATCATGTCATCAGATTGGAATTATTTTATTTATTATTTTTGATCGAATGAAGGGAGCTGTTCGACAGGAAGATACAATAGTACTTTTTTACTTCGCCGATCAATTATGAGGGGTCGCTAGTTTGGGGATACTACGCTTACAAATTAACTTTATATTAATCCCGATATTAATATTTTAGTACAGTTGGAGCTGAATGCAGTTGTTTCGTAAATTGATAAAATAACTATCTTGATCGGAAAAAAAAAATTCTTTTATTATATTCCCTGTTAAGCTTTTCATTTTACTTATTATTGTTATCATTAATTCATAACTCTATTAATCTTAATGCAAAACTATTACAGTGATAGAAATTTTGGTTCAAGAAAAAAATTATTTTGAAAGCTACAAGATTTTTTTTGCCTTTAATTGGAACTTTAAAGCTAAAAATAATTTCGTTTTCTTTCAAGAATTCTAGATTTTTGGTTAAAGATAAAGTTTCTTCATTCTAAATACCAAAAAATCTTTTAAAAAAATAAAATTTTAACTTTAACATATTCTGAAAAATATTCAAGAATTTTTTGATGGGGCAGAGAGTAGCAGAAATCCGAGAATTTGTTAGTTCTAACGGAACTCTTGAAACAAGTCGGTAAAATCTTTGATCGACGTTACTGTGACTCTTGATTCAATAGAAATTCTTAGGCGAAGTATCAGTGTATCTTCTTAAAAAACAATAAAATAGAATTTTGAAAAAAATACTCTTGATCAATTAAAATCAAATTTATTTTATGAATAAATTAATATAATTAAAATTCAAGTATATAAAAAGAAAAAAATATAAATTGCAAAGTCCCTGTTTCTTACTTTCGATTATTAAAAAATATAATACACAGAGTTAGTATTAGTATCTATAGACATATTGTGTGTATGTATCGTAATACACTTTTCATTGTACGCGTCAGCTGCGCCGTCACCGCATCGGTTTAATTTTGTTTTGGGAAACAAGCGACGGCTCATTATCCGATGATTAAAAACCATTACTCATCGGCAGCCGAAGCGCATCCGTTTTTCTTTCATGAAATTTTAATTAATTTACCACTGGCACCGCGGCTGCTGCTGCGATAAATATATTGAAAAGATAATTATTTATTGTTTTTTATTAATTGGATCCTTTTAACAATATTGTTACGTTCTTTTAATTAAAAATAAATTGATTAGATTTCACCACTCAACAGTTTAATTACTCTATTTATTTATTTTTTAATATTCACTTTTATGGTAATTTATTACTGGGTTTTATTTTTAATTATCACCCAGAGCTTTCATTTACTTTTTTTTTAAATCAAGATTTATTTTTACTCTCTCTCTCTCTCTCTTTTTATATTTTCCATTTGCCAGCATCAACAATTTATTATTATTATCAATTAGCTTTCATTTATTTGTTCAGATAAAATTGATATTTATTTTAATAACTTTAATATTCATTTTATTCATAACTTATGATATTGTTAATTCAAATTTACTCATCTCATATTATAAATTTTTTTTATAAGGCCTATAATTTAAAAATTTTTCCGGTGAGAAAAAAAATGATAAATTTAAATGTTAAAAATTATTAAAGAACCTTTCAAAAAAATTATTAATTAAAATTGTGACTTTTTATTTCATCACAAATATCCAATAAATTTCTGAAATATTTAAAAGTATGAATAAAAAATTTTTACTGATTTTAAAATTAATAATGAAAAAAAATTTTTTTTCAATATTTATAAATTTTTAAAAATAATCAATAAAAAATTACAAAATTTAAATACTAAAAAAAATTTAAATAATGAAATCGTCAACAAAGATACTTTTGTCATACCATAATACAGAACTATTACGCTCCATGCAATAACATCAGTTTTATTTATAGGTATTACCACAAAAGTACAAAAAATCAGATAATGTAACATTAAAATATATATACATTTAACTATTTCTCCATGGACAAGCCGCCGTAGAGTAGAAATTTAGTAACACTACATCACACATCCACATATACATTGTGTATATGAAGGAGAAAAGAACTAGTGAATAGAATCCACACGTGGAGGCAATAAAGAGAGACCACGTGGATCGAAAGATCACCATCGTAATGGAAATAGAATACTATAATATACCACGAGGTTCATAACGAGCTACACGATCTCAATGTCCCTTATACCGAGAAAAGCTCAACTCACAAAAACCTCATTCTTCCTGTCCGTATACGGATATACATATACTATACTATAGTATACTGTAAATAGTAGCAATACTCACAAACACCAAAGGGATCACTGAAAGCTGACAGGTTTCTAATGGAACCCGTAAATAGTCTCTTGAGTTTATTTATTTTCAATATTTTTTGTCCACGCGTTGCAGATCAACATAAAGATCTTGTTTTAGATACCGAAAGATTTTAAGTGAAAAGTAAGAAAGTTTTGGAGAAAAAGTTACTTTTAAATTGGTAAATTTTATAAACCAGGAAAAATTTTCTGACAATATATGACCATATTTGAACACAAGTGACTTAATATACCCATAAATGGCCTAATATGGTCATACATAAGTTTTTTCACATAACTAGTACTGAAACTTTCCAACAGGTGTCGCATGGTTAGTAAATCTTCTCTCTATCAGAGAATTAAGTTTTAGAAATTAAGTTTTGAATTAAAAATTTATTTTTTCTTAACTAAACCGTTTGGTGACTGATTATTTACTCACGGAAAATTTTTAATAAACGTTTAATTAAAGAAAGAAAAAATACTCGACTGAAAAAAAAATTTAAAATTAAAAAGAGGTCAAACTTGTCCACTGCGAAATTAGCAAAAATAAGAAATAAAATACAATTTATCGGTTAATCTTAGTTCACGCGGGTATACTACACCGGAGTAAAGTAGAGTAGAAGTAGAGCCAATGAAAAGTAAGCTACGATAAAAATTTCATAATTACTTCTTACTTCCGTTCGGGAAAATTTTAATTAAACCGGAGAATTGGTCTTTAACGAGAAAAGAGAGGGATAAAGGACAATGATGGAGAGTATGGTTATAGGTATAAGTGTAAGTATAATAAGGTCGCTTTGTTGGGGCTTCAGTTTAAAAATAATGTTATATGAAATACAATGATGAGCAAAATTTTATAAGTAATAGTATCATTATATATTATATAAAATATAAATAAAGTTTGGGAAAAAATTAATTTAATGATTTTTATCAAGTTTAGTAAGACACCCTCGTTCTTATTTTATTTGTCCCCGTGCCGTGGTCGCTGGAAAATTACATTTGATTCTAATCTTCCAAATGGGATACCCAGTCTATTTATTTACACTTGGGTTGACGCGTCTGTTGACGAGCTATTGTGGACCTTTTTCATTGCTTTTTAGATAATGGATAGGGTGAAAAAAGGTTTCAAGTCAGCAGTTAACTTTTTGAATTTAATTTTTTTTTTTTTTTTTAATTATTATTATATATTATTATAAGAATTTTTGATCGAATAATTTTCAAAAGTTAAATGAACACTCATAAATAATTAAAAGTCAATATTTTATTTTATTTGTAAGGATTCTAATTTTTTTTTTAATAATTAATTTTCTAAAAATTGTTCATTGGAATTTTTTCAAAAAATTATTTTGTAATTATTAACATAATATTTTACAATTAAAATTGAAAAACTAATGAGACAGACATTTAGCGCGTAAGTTTAAATTATTTTTGTAGAGTTTATTGCACGCCTCAGAAAGTGGAGTATCGATAAGTACTTTATGATCGAAAAATTTTTGGTTGAGTTTTAATATTGTGTTACTAAACTGTGAATTTCAGCATAAAGTTAAATGTAATATTACATTACATAAAAAAAAATATAGTTGTGTTTTATGAATATGTGTAGAGAGTTGTTTGTGTGAAGAAAAGGTCTATACAATGGTAATAGTGATAGTTACAGTGAAAGGAGAAAACAAGTGGTCGAGCATTTATAGACACAGCGTAGCAAGGCGAAGTGGCTATTTTCCGGCGAGTGCGCACCGATTAAAAATCCAATTCGGTGGCTCGGGATATCGAAAAAATACAAAAAATTTGGGAAAAACGTTTGGTTTTATAAGTACGATTGTGTACAGGTGTCAGTGATCTTTTTTTGTATTGAATGATTGAACTAATTGATAATGTTTGAGGCAAGGTCAATGATCAGTTTTATTTTTAACGGTCTAATGTCTTTTTAATTTCTGGTGATAGTGATAAGAGGAAGTCACTAATGGACAATTATAGTTTACTTTTTTATAGACTAGAAATTTTCTGACCTTTTATGTTTTTTTTTTTTAGATCGAACTTTTTTATTTTTAGAGAAATTTTTTTTTTGGTTTGAAGAATTGATTAAAAAAATTAATTATGTTGAAGTCATTGATCGAAAAAAATTATTTTTAGTTTCTAATCAAGTTTAAGTTATTGTCAACGAGTTTTTTAAATTTCTATTTTATTTACCATCTTTTTTATTTTTATTTTCTTTATTTAAAAAAAAACTGGTTAATATTGAAACAATAAAATTTAAAACGAACTTGACTACTGAAAAAATTAACGTCAACAATTCCCGAGAAATCTTAATTAAAATTTGTACTGCAAAGGTGATTTACGTTTTTTTTACGTCCTAACCAAACAGTATTTACTCTAAAAATAAAAAACGTGTTATATTTTAACTCATAATGTAAAACGAGTATCAAAGCCATTTAATAATAAATTACACGCTCTAGCCATTGTATTATTTATTTTCCAACACAACATGACCGAGATATTTATAGAAACGTTGAAGTAAATTTAATGCTTTGATGTATTTTTTAATATTTAAAAAATTTTTTTTAATTTTAATAATAACCAATGAGTGTCGAAAAAAAATTCTTAATTTGTCTTGAGTGAATTTTAAATGCCCATATAATTTTTTTGACTAAATTTAGTTCCAAAAATCTTCAATAGATGGCGCATGAACGCTAAATCTTCTCGATAGCAAAGAGTTAATAAAAAAGACTCAAAATAATTTTGTTCTTGGATTAAAAATATTTCTTTTAGGTTAATTATTTTTTTTTTTTACAGAGTGAATAAACTGATTGATATGTAGGTGTATGTTACGAGTTATGAATAAGCCTCCCGACACATAATCTTTGTCACTGTGTTCAATTAATACCCACAGTAATTAAATTTTAATCCGAGTCATCGATGAACAATGAATAAGGGAAAATGATGTTTCCATCGACACATTTAACATACCCGGGTGTATCTATACAATATTAATATATATGAAAATTAATACCAACAACAACAACAATAATGATAATAATGATGAATAGTAAATTATCAATTCGATTATTAGAATTGATATAATACAGCGAACACTGAGTACCGAGCGAGTTTATTGACTACAATGAAATTTATTCATGTGAATATTGCCATTTATCATAATGTCAATTCTTTTGCTGGGTTTCTTTGAGAAACAATAATATTACCTCCGTCTTTCTCCTGTTTAGTTGTCTGCGTGGTAGATGTATCACAGTATAACCTTATAACCTTAAGTGGGTGTAGCTGAAGAAGAAGAAGAAGAAGTAGTAGAAGGAGTAGTGGTAGTAGATATATAATATATAATGGAATTTTTTTATCTGGGTTATCGGAAAAGCGAATCTCGGTAACGCATCTCCGAGGCGAAGAGTTCAATTTTCCGAATGCAAGCTCTCAAACTACCTCCTCCGTCCTGCGCAAGAACTCGCGGGCTTTCTGAGTTGTGGGTATGTGTATAGTGTAGTATAGTGTTGTATAGTATGAGATGGAAAGTTTTACGCCGTTAAAAATTTATAGGCTAGATGGATCCCCGGTACGCGTACACACGCCTCTACCAAAGTAATATCAATTTCAGTAGATGGAAAAAGTATCAAGATACCATACCGAGGGCTCGAGGGTGGGCACTACTAGCTACAAGGTTATTTTTAGTGGTGATTCTTCGAAATCAAAACAAATCTTTTTGTTAGCAATTCATGACGATTTTAGATAAATTTGTGTAAAAATTGAATATTTAAAATTTTTTTAAATATCTTTGATAGTTTTTTTAAATTTTAAGGTTCTATTTTTGACTAAAAAATTATCGGACATTTTTTTGACAAGTTAGGAAGTATACAAAAAAATTTGAAACAATTTTATACCAAAAAAAAATTTTTAATTTTTGAATTTATTTCTTACAAATTAATAGATACAATACGAACTTTAATTTAAAAAAATTCTAAGGCTCAATATTGAGAATTGTTCCCAAAACAGCTAAATTTTAAAACCCTTTAAACTGCAATATCTTTTGAACACGTTGATCAATTTCAATTTTCTTTACGGAATTCGCTGCAGTTTTTCAAGCTCAAAAGTTATCTCAAAAAAAAATATGATTCAAAATTTAATCGTTTATATTTTTGACTCAAGAATTCAAAAACTGAAGACATTTATTGAAGAAGCCCGACTCTCCCTCGTGCTCTATAGATAAAATATAATCGATGAGGTTGTTGGCATATACATACACATTATACATATATAAAAATATAAATATACTGAAGAAGAAACAACCACTAACGTACTTTTCTCTAATGTGATTGCTTTACTGGCCACAGTGTAAAGCCAGCAAAATAAAATTACTTCGCCCTCCTCTCTGTCTCTCTCGTCTCCTCAATCTCCTCAATCTCCTCCCCCTCGCCCTATTTTATATGCCACGCTATACTATCCATTTAACTTTTTACTTTAAAAGTAAAAAACGAGGACCGAGGATGGGTTCTGAGCAGTCTCCAGCTATTATGTCTCCCACCAATACCAATTCGATAAAATCAACCAATAATGTCTCTATAATTATAATTACAATTATAAGTTAATTCATTGCATGACCACGCTCTAAATACTCAGTTAAAAAATTAAAAATTAAGAAATTCTAATCTAAGACATCACACTTCGCTGGACACCAATGCTTTACTTATAAATAATAATAATAAAAATAATAAATAACAGCATTAAGTTTTCCATTTTCTTACTCTGTCATACTTAGCTTTTTTATGACCTGTTAGTAAATAAAAAAAAAAAAAAAATAAATCGATTTTCATACTTTGTGTACACCTTTAGCCTTATTATTTTTATTTATATTTATTTCTGTAAGCGGACAAGTCAGTGTGTTTTTTTCTTGTACGATATCATCGACTATAGCGGCTGAATGGAACTATCAGTACATAAGATGGCTACTCTTATGTATTTATATGTATATGTGTGTATGTGTGTATATCTACCTATAGTTTTATATACGACAGCATTTCCGAGGGATTTAAGAGACCCATGAAGTAAATAGAAGCCCTGGTCGTTCTCCCGTAAAATTGTATGTGAAATTGTGCAATGTGTCTTGCGAATTGAATCGCGCTCAGTAACGACATCGATTTTATTGTTTATTTCGTAACCCACGGAGTACATATTAAATTATTATGACAATAAAATTTTTTTTTATTTTGCTCAAGCAAATTCCTCCACGTTTATTTGTCGTGGAAATCGATAAAAAGTTAATTGTGGGAATTATTCAAGCGAGGAAAGATTAACTCGCTTATTACAAACGTTGGAAATTTTTAACAAAAAATTTATGAATTTTCTCTATTTATTACACGGACAAAAATAATTGTACTTATTTAGTGTTCTGTTTATGACAATGTATTTTTGTTAACAACTTTATTTTCTTTATTATTGAAGATTTTTTTATTTTTAATTGCTATTAGGGAAAAATTTAAGATTTAAAAAAAATTAAAAATTATTTTTGTTGAAAAATTGCGAATAATTTTACATTGAAATATTTTGATCTAAGAATAAAATTATTTTGAAAAATATTTGTCCTATTTAAAACTAATAAATTAGTTCAATTAATTGATTTTTTAATTTTTTTAACTCAAATTAAATTTCAAAATAATTAATAAAATATTTTTCTTAACTCAATAATTTTTTTTTAGTATCCAGAATAATCCTCAAAGAAAAAAACTTCTCAAACGCTTAAACAAAATTAAAAATTAAAGGTCTAAGGTGAAATAAATTCCCGAATCAATATCACGCACAAAAAGAACCGGGCATGGCAGTTAATTTAAAAAATACCGACGATTAATTACTCAGAATGTCCATAATTTCTTTTAAATAATTTACCGTAGGCTAATTACAGAATGCACCGAGCAGTAATATTGCTTTGCAGGTTACTGCGTTCGGGGAAGGGAAACTATACTTTAGTTTGCAATTTAAACTTTACTTCCTCTGGAATTGATTAGCTTTTAGTAATTAAGCAAGCAACGCCCCGGCTCGAGCCCCTGCCCTCCCCCGACTCAACAAACCCAGCACCCTCTTCCTCTTCCTCTTTCTCTAACTCACTTTCACATCTTTCTCTAAGCCCCCCCGCCAGACGTTCACGCCATCGGGTGGTTTTAATCAACGGCCCGCGCGCGCAACTACCCCTCACTCCTCACCCTCTCTCTTTTTAGCCAGCAAGCCTCTATTTCACTCTCTAATTCCTCACTCTATTATTCCCACACTCACACATGCAGATACGAATTTCGGGAAAAAAGCAAACCTCAAATCATACATCCCCCAAATAAAACACGCGTGTTTGGTCCCATTGGCTCGCTGCTCCTGCGAAGCTATTTCGCTCTGGAATGCGTTCTTTCCTCCCACCCCCGCCCCCTCACTCTACTCAATACCTAGTAATATAACATACGTGAAGCAACTTAAGGATAAGAGGATAAATTCAGAGGCGGAAGAGGGTTAGAGGTGCCTGCCCAACCGGGACAGGCCCAACCAATTTCAACTTCCATTACACCCCCTCACACTCTTTCCAACTTTGCTTTTAAAACATCATCCTTTCTTTTATTCAAGCTCAATGTTGTGTTTTTAAATTCTCCGTTTGGAAATTAATTAGTTTTAAAAAGAAAAATAAAGTTTTTTGGAGATAACTTTTTAACTGTTGGTTTATTTGGCTCAAAACCTTGTATACACTTTTTGAGCTTTGAAAACTGCGTCAAGTGCTGCCAAAAAAATTTAAATTGAATGAGGGGTTCAAAATATATTGCAGTTTAAATGTTTTTAGAATTTCGAGGTTTTTGAAAAATTTTTAAATTTTTAAACTTAATAAATTTTTTAGTTATTAAATTTTTTTTTAGCTAAAATTCCGACCACGTGTCTATTAATTTTGGAGTACAAAAATTTGAATAATTACATAAGTAATACAAATAAACACTTGATTAGATTAAATTAAATAAAGTGTAAGTTTTATGCAAAATTAAAAAATTAACTACTCCAATTTTAATTAAAAAAAAAAAAACTAATTTTTTAAGACAGATAGTTTGTTAAAAAAAAAAAAAAAAAATAAAAAAAAAACCACCAAATTTTGTTGAACTTTTAACTTTCTCAGCCGATTTTCCTCGAAAAATCTGATATCTAGGATCGCATCCTACAGCGTCATAAGAAACGGTCTTGAGCTTGGGCTACTGCACACATATACAGACATACAGATATATACATATACGTAGATAGACATCCAAGCTCGTAAAATGTTGCTTTTTAATTTGGAAGACGGCTGTGTGAGGTTGGAGCCCCACTCGCGCTCGCCCGTTTGTTGTTGTAGCTTCTGAGTTAATATACGGGTTTAATTTTGGAATTTCATTTAAACACTTTTATATATTAAAATTTTATCCTCTATTTATTTTCATTATCATCCCAACTTTAATTTACTTTGTCGGTTATTCTCTCAAGCGCAATTAATAATTTCTTATAAAAAAAAAAAAAAAAAAGATAAAATTAAATTTATATTAAATAAAATATAAAGTCTAATTGATGACAAAAATTTCTCAAGGCTGGTGATTAATTGGTTCTTATAATTAACTTACCAAAGATATAACATAATCCGTGACACATTTGACACTAGCACGTCACTGTTCACTAATTTATGGTATTAATTATCAATTAACTTTATCGACTTATCCGACAAGCACTATCGCGGATAATTATTTATTTTGTTAATAAGTATTATTAGTCTGCGAATGTTTGAAGAAAACGTGGTGTAAAAAACACAAACGAGGGATAAATTTGTTATGAACCTCGCGCGCGGCTGTCTGACTCGGAATGAACGTATCCACTAGGAGAATTGACTTGATAGTAAACCGCGCATGCGTTGAGGACGCGTGTCCGGTGATAACAATTACGGGTGTTCACTACTCATTTTCTTCTATTTCTTTTTATTTATTTATTTGTTACTTACTGCTCGCGCTTTTTGCACTATTTACGGCAATAAATGTTTGTATTTTTATTTCGGGGGAAAATCACTTAATCAAATCGTGAGTAGAACTGTAAATGTAAATAAAAGTCTTTTTTTAAATTACTTATCAATTTTTAATTTCTTCTATATTAATTAAAAAATGTTTTTTTATAAAAATAATAAAATACTTTTTCAAAAAATTATTTTTAATTTTAAAGTCTTTATTTTCGAAATTCTAATAGAAATAAAACAAAATTAATAAGAATCTTTTTTGTAAAAAATAAAATTTTCTACAAAAAAGGATTGAAGTAAATTTTTCGAATTTTTAAGATTTAACCCAAAATTTTGAATTTAAAGTCAAAATTTAAAATTCAAGATTTTCAAAAATATTAATTTTTCGATTGTTCTTATCAAAAAGCCGTAAAACCAAAGAATTATAAAAAAAAACTAATGAAATTAATTATTTGAAACATTAACTCAAAATTAGTAAGTTAATTTTATGTCATTAAATTTATTCAGTTGAAATGAAACTTTAATAAGTGATAAAAGGAAAAAGAAAGTATTAAAATTCGTTGTTAGGGTATACTTAATATTTTTTTAATTCCGTGAAGTAAAAACACATTTAATTAATGAATTTAATTTAGACGAATCCGTATGAATGTATATAAAAAGGCAGTAATCATTAAATTAAAATTATGGAACTTGGTGGACAAACAGTGTCTTGATTTTAGTTAATTTAATTGAATTAGAAGTAATTCTGAAGAGTGGAACTTTTTTTAGTTATTTACTTTATTTAACTTTTCGGAAAGAGTGAAGAGTCAGTTACTCTTCCAAGATTGATCGGAAGGACTGACGTACACTCCCCGAGGAAAAAGGAGAGACTGACTCTGCGGGAGGAAAGGGGTCGAGGAAATCCAGATAGAAATGGAGGAGCTGAGCTAAGAGGAAGGAAATGGTGAGATGGCCATCTCCCATGGTACAATTAGCTAAAACCTGGATGGCTAAAACCTCAGCTGGACTCTAGACCACGCTATCTCCATTTACCACAGAACTACCCGTCGTAAAACACCAGAGGTTTATTGTAAGAATCCTGAATTACTCAAGATTTAGATTACCTCTACTAATTAATAAAATTTTTTACAACTTTAATCATTACTTTTATTTTTTTCAACTGATATTTGCTATCTGATCAATTTTTCCAGTTTAAGTTATTTCCAATGTGAAATTAATATTTTATCGGATTAATACTGTCAAAATTAATTTTTTATCTCGAAAAAACAATAGTAAGTACAAAAAGACAAGATTTAACGTTCAACTAGTCAATTTTACTTGCTGTACTTAACTTAACAATAAAAATTATAAATGTAATTTATTTTACGTCACAATTTTAATCAAACTAAATAGATCGTAGATAAATCTTGTCGATAATGAAAGAATAATAAATAGATAAAACTCCAAATGATATAACTGAGAGCATAAAGATATAAAAATAAATCGATTAATGGTGGTTGTATTCACGTTAAGGAAAACATCAGGCCTAAATAGTAAGCTTCGCCATGGCTCAGTGACTTATCACCTCCTTTTAATCGCCCACGTAATTGAACTGTCGTTCAAACAGTTAATCGTCGGCTCAGAACCTTCATGCATAACTTAATGAGACTACGCCACCGCTGATGCTTTTTATTTATTCAACGTAATAAACAACAATTATAAATATTAAATACTGATAAATTTGCTAGATATTTATTGCCTTCTGTACACACTGATAATATAGAGTTGACCATTAATAACCGGCATCTGTTCATGTTCATGTTTACAATTCTTATCATTTTTTTTTTTTAATTTCTTTCTAATCTTAACTTTTAATTAATTTTTTTTTTTTTTTCAATATTACGATCAAAAATAATAATAATAAATTTTAATTAGCTGAAAAAAATTTCATATTCTATATATGATAATTTATATATTATAAATAATTTAAATAATTTATCTTAAATTTGAGTTAAAACATTAATTATACTTTTTTAAAAAATTTTACTTAGAATATTGAATTAAATTTTTATGAAGCAATTTTTTTACAGTATATTAATTATTGATTGGCAAATTATATAAAATTAATTAATTTGGATTTAATAGCCACGGAAATAAAAGACTAGTTGGAAAATATAAATATTATATTTTATATAATATAAAAAGAAATAAATGAGAATGGAACGTCGATTGTCCCAGTAAAAGCACCACAGAGTAGTATAGAACCGCGGAGCCGAGTAGTTGCGTGGGATGGAAATTAATTCATTACTCTAATGCGTCGAGCGAGAAAGTGGGGTTGGGAAGGGATAAAAAGAGAAAATGACCAAGAAGTGAAGTGAAGTGTCGAGTGGAGAGTGGAGAGTTGGTATTGCGAATCGCGAACTGAAGTACTATACAGTATAACTCTGCAGAGTACCATACCGAGTATCTGTGGAGGACTGAAATCCCAGAGCCACAGTTTCCATTCGCCGTGCAATGCTAAGTACAGCCAGTGTCGGCATTGCAAGAGAAAGATCAGAATATAACGTGAAAGATGGATCTCTCGTTTTCATTTAGAAAATTAACAGTCCCCATTATGCCAACCCCACTCCACTTTTTACCATTGTCTCTCTTTATCCGCACTCGCGATGCTTTTACTTTTTCTCAGTCTGAAACCGGCTCAATCACTTCGTTTTTTTTTTTTTTTAAAGTTTGAGTTTGGTCAGGATTATTTGTATTTAATTACACTTCAAAAAATTACTTGATTGGCGAAAAATGTTGTTGAAAATTTGTAATAAAACATTAAAATTAAAAAATGTAAAAATATTGAAAAAAAAAAAAAAAAATGGGTTTAAAAATTTTATTTTCTTACTTGAAATTTATTTTTAATAATTATTAAATAATTGATGAAATCTTCTTCATTTTTTCAAAGAATAAATTTTCGCTTTTATTAAAAATAATTAATGAATAAAAAAAAAGGCTGCTTATATAAATGAAACTATTTGATTAAAATCTCAAATCTCGATAAAATACCAGTAAACGAAATTCAATGGAACCCAAGAACAATCAGATTAAATTTTGCCGAAACAAAACGTATAATAGACCTTTTAGTAAATAAATGAATTTGTTGATGAATACCCAGTATAAAAGTAAAATGTGTTTGTAGCAAACTTTAGCCGGTCGTAATACAAGAGCTGGTGTCTTACAAGAGTCCACCACCCACCCGAGGCCCCAATGTAATTTTCTGAATGACTGCGTAATTAAAACTCTAATTTCCTGCACTTAATTGACCGGAGTCTTGGTTCTCTACTCCAGTGTGCCTTTGCACGGCTTTTGCCCTCGCTCCCTCTTTTTTCCACTTTCTTTTACCGCCCCGTCCTCCTCCTTTTGCTACCCCCTCATTCTTTCTTCTTTCGTTCCTTCTTTATTTTATTATTTCTATTATAATTTACAATCATTATTATTATTTCTTCCACATCAACACCCGCGCGTTCTTAACAGCTTTCTTTCCAAAATTAAACTTGCTTACACTGTTGTTTTAGCTCAAAAAATTTAACTAAATATTTATTTATTTACATCCAATTTTTTCTATAGATAGCGTTTTTATGAATAAATAAATCTAGCATAAATATATACAGACATTGAATCAATTAATGAATAAATTTTGAAAGAAAAAAAAATTTTTTGAATTTCGTAAATCGAAATATCTTATTTTTTTTATCAGTGTATTAAACTTTGTATATTAAGCTTGTTTAAGCTTAATAATAATTTTTTTTAAGCGTGAAGACTTCGTAATATAATTTTTTTGGTTCAAGAAAATTTGATTTTTCCAGAGCAATAATATAAAATAACAATTATTAGCATAAAAATAATAACAAATATTCAACATAGTATCATTTACGATTTTATTTACACCAAGACTGGAAAGTAAGTTCTAAATAAATTTAAAAGTTGTAGGAAAAAATTACACGAGCGCGTCGCGAGTTTAAAGGGGATGAGAGCGCGTTAGGGGGCTGGGATAATTAGGGAGGAGCTTTCGGATAATTACGAGTGTCCAATGGGCGTTGGTACGAAGGCAATTATAATTGCTGGCTCCTTTCGCAATTACAAGTTTCCACGATGTGAAGTAGGAAGCAAAGAGGGTAAGAGGGTAGCACCCGCTGAGGGATGCGAAAAAGAGTGAGAACGAGCGAGTGAGGGAGTCAGACATGTGAAGAGGGGTGACCGGTAAAGGTTGCAGTTCTGGGTACTGGCCGAGCACAACATATATAATCGTAAACTCACCTCTGTGCTCCTTACGCTTTGCTCGGTGGTTCATACTCCGCACTCTTCACTCCTTACAGCTCGACCTTCGTCTGCCGGGCTCCAAGAAGGCGCCCACCTTGTAGTGGAAAACGTTAATTGGGGTGACCTGCTCGGAAACTTGTTACCGCGGTAGAAGCGATATTCTCCTGGCAACTGGCTCTTCAAGTTCTGATAACATACAACACACAGATTTATTATGAGGATTTATTTAATTATTCTCAAGATAGATTGGTCAAGGCTGACGTTAATTTACATTGACAAAAAATTATTTGGTTTATAAAAAAATTTTATTTTAAAAATTTTACATTTTTTTTTAAACATTAAATTTTAATTTATTCCTCAAATTTGAAATAAAAAATATAACATGAAGAAAAAATAGAAAAAAAATTTTTATCCAATCAAAGATTTTACTTAAAAAAAAAATAAACGAAATTTTACTTAAAAATTGATTTTTTTTGTAAAATTCTCGGATATATTTTTTTTTTTATATAATTTAAAAATATGTTCAAGTAAAATGTATTTTTTTTTTTTTTTTGGTATTTTGGGTGATGAAATTTGTTCTTGAACCCAGAAAGAAATTTTTAAACAATGTTATGCTTATGAATGAGACAGAAAAATTTATCAATTTTTAAAAAAAAGTTTCGACTCCCACAAAAAATGCTAGCTCACTATAAAAAAAAAAAAATAACAATAATAAAATTTGAGTTTTCTTAAAGGAATAAAATAGCCTACAACTTGTTGAAAATATTTCCAAGTGCTGAATCATTTATATTTTCATTGATAGTGAGTGCAAAGAAGTGGAATCGTGAGTTAAGAAATGAATAAAAAAAAAAAAAAAAAAAAAAAAAAGGCCGAGTACGAAAAAGGAGAGAAAGAAAAACAACTTGAGAAAAGTAAAGTTAAGTAAAAGCAGAATAAAAGCGTATAGATGTATAAATGTATAGATGTATATATGTATAGGACAGCGTAAGGGATGGAAATGGATGTTACTTAGACTTGAAGAGAGGAATACCTCTCACTTTTATCCCGTACCCTCAGCAACCTATTCTCGCCGACATTCCCAGGCAGAGCAAAGTAAAGTACACGCGAAAGTCACACTCGAGCCTCCAGGGTATCCACGCACGCGTTCTTTATATTTTCTCCTTTTATTCCATACTCTTACTCTTACTCTTGCTCTTACTTTTACTCTATTCTATCCCCATACCCATTTATTATACACATCCACTCATACATTTTTATATTTTTATCATTTACTATTTTATACATTTTCGAGGATTGCACTTTAATCATTAGACGTATAATACCTGTGATGTTTTCCCTACAGAAGATAGTTTTTTGGGCATATTTTTGATTTATCTAAAATTTTTTGGACTTCCTAGAAATTATAAGGATGAAAATTTACTGCCAGACAATCCAGAACTCGACAAAATTTTTTTCTTAGCCCTCGGCGGGAAACAAGAGGCTTTTTCCGACGTGTTACGTCGATTCATTTTTACATTCACTTTCCATGTTAGAAACTTACACTCAAATCTACTTTTCGCCTTCCCAAAGGGCTTTTGTTTATATTTAAATAAAAATTACAAGAGTTTTATAAAAATCAACGACTAAATTGCTACTTTTAATATTACAAAAAATCTATTTTTTCTAAAAAAAGGTTCACTTAAACCAAGAAAGCGATTTATCAAAATAAGAAATAATTTTTACAGCTTAAAAAATAAATACTTAATTTAAAAATATTTTTTTTTTTTTTTTTTTTTTTTTCAAATTAAAAATGATAGACAAAAATGAAAATGATTTTTTTTTGTGAAAAAAAAATCAGTAATTAAAAAATCGTGGTACTAAGCTGCCTGTAACCTTAAATAAACAACCAATAAGATTTTCCAGCAGAGTACATAATAAACATCGACTCACACACAAACACAAACACAAATATATGGACACATGTATATGGAGAAACGAATAACAGCGGGTCTTGGCGTCCCCACACATCTCGTCAACACCGGGTTCTGGGTTCTAGGTTCTGGAAACGGTGGCTTCATGGCACGGAGAAGTTAATTATAAGCGATACCAATCTCTCGGGGTTGTTGGTCGGCCCGGGTTGGTATAGGACTCAGAAGCCCTGACAGCCAATTACCACCCCATGCAACCCTCAAGCGCGAGCCATCATCCTCGTCCATACAACACTCTTCCTCTTCTTCTGGCTCTACCTTTCGCTTCCCCAATATAGGAAATTAAAAGACTTGCCAATGATTGCCCTTGCGCAGAACTAAAACTTTTTTAATTCCCACTTTTCCATGTTTTGTTCCTAACCCAGTATCATCTCTTCCGCCATTGTTATTATTAGTGTTGTGAAGTTGATAGGTCATTTTTGAGGGTCACGTCACGGTCACAAGACGTCAGCTGATCGTTTTATTAATGACGAACTATGACAATTGTGGCGACATCTACCAATTTTTTTTTCTACCAATTTACTTACAAAAATTTTAATAAAAGATTTTTATTCAATGCCAAAATATATCTATATATTTTATATTTAAAAATATACTTTTATTAATAATTTATTTTTTATCCCAGATTAAAAAATATTTTTGAATTTATTTAAAAAAAATTTTTAAAAACTGTAACAATTTGGCATCTAGCTAGATGTGACTGAATTTTTGATGAAAAAATGTTTGATATTCTGAATTGACGAATTGTAACCAAAAATTTTGTGAAGGTCATTTCCCTTTCAAATAAGTCGGTCTTCCAAGTCATTTCTCATCAATAATTATTATACATTCAATAAATCACTCTTCGTGTATCATATCATATATATCTGATCATGATAAAACACTAAGTCTGGTCATTAATAGAATGTGCTTGTCGGTAAGAAGCTATTGTCCGAATTCCATTGATGAGTTTCACACGTGGCGCATATTATAGCCGGAATTAGTTTAGGCTACGACGCTGTTTGACGCACATACGCTGATCGAAGCCAATCCATTATAGGATTATGTCCGTTGACAATGGGGATTAGCTACCGGGTGTAAAAGATACATTTGAGGAAGTCTCATCATACTAGTTGATCTATATTGAAAAAAAAAATTGGCTCAAGAAGAATATTTACTTGAAAATTTGAAGTTTGCTTTTTAGTTTGTAATAATTCAAGAAATTTATGAACAAAATCCAAAAAAATTTCTTAGTCCAAGAATAATTCTGCCTTTAAAAATTATTTTCTTGGTTAAAAAGCTCCTTTCTTGAATCATCTAATTTTTTTTCAAACTATTTTTGCCATCGATACCTGCCTAACCAAAAATCAAAATGATACTAGAATGTCCTTGTACATTTCTCTAACTATTACAGCCGATGGTTGTAATAACAAACACATTGTACTGAGGCAAGCAATATAATACAAGAGAGAGAGGCAATGAAGAAGAGGAATGGGAAGAGTAAAGGGTAGAAGGGTGGTAGGGCGGTAGGGTAGTAGTTACCAGGGTTGGCTTGTTGGCTGCTTGGCCTGAGTTAATTATAACTGATGGTTATCAACCGGTTAACTCCCGACACGCCATTACGTGCCTCGCTTGGAGTTCCCAAGCTCCCCTTTACCTTTGAGCTTCCCTCTTCTTCATCCCTCGTTTCTTTACTTATGAGTAGAGGACTAACTTCAATAGGATTCTCGATTCATCTTTGTTTGCTGAAATACTATTATATATTATTGGCTCTGTTTTGTATTTTTTAAACAAACAGTTCTATGTTTGAACATTATTATCATTAATAGAATAAACACCAGCATTAGGACAAGTAACTCAACCCTGGAATTTCAAATTACGAATTTCGTATTTCGTATTAATAGTGGAGGCGTCTATTTATTTATAATTATGACTAGAATAATTAGACACGAGGCTTCATTGCAATATAATTGATTGTTCCAATCATTGTATTTTACGTCTAATCTAATGTATTACTGTTTACTTTGACAATATTGATGAGTCCGTCAGAGTACGGATTAAGTACTGTTTTTTTTTTTTTTTTTTTTTTTTTTTCGACAGTTCAATTTATGCGATTGCAGTACACACAATTTTACCTAGTGTTTTGACCATTGTCAAAATTTGGTTCTTAAGAACTTAAATCTCTTGTAGCGAGAAGATTTAGCAATCATGCGCCATCTATCGGAGATTATTAACACTAACTGTGACCAAAAAATTAAATATGGGTATATATGACCGTATCAGGCCATATTAAATTTTCTTAAATGATTATATATGTCTAGAAAAATGTTTTTCTTATTTAAAAATTTTTTTTTCATCAATCTAATAAGTTTGAAAATTTAAAACTGTTTTTTGGAAGAAAGAAGAGTCAAATTATTGAATATTTTCAATTAAAGATGTGAATCTTATTGCAAAACAATATATATAAATTTTAGGGCGTAAAAATTGTAAAAAATAAAATTTCGTCATTAATTAAACTATAAATATATTTTTACCATCGAGTGGTAAATTAAACAAGGAGATCAATATCTCCTAACCCCAAATTGCAATTAATTCTTTCCCAAACTTAAATCATTCCTATTACACCATAATAAGATAACAATAATTATCTTGGCCAATGATCTAAATGATATGTAACTGTATCCCAGTGTATATATATATATATTACAATATAATGTAAGGGATTTCTATGGCTGTTACTGATAAGACACTAGACAGGCTGAAGCTGAGGCTGTTGACGTTATTACGAAACTCATGGAGTAGAATTAGTTTGAATTTAAATGAAGCCCACGGGAATTATTCGGAGTGAGGGTGCCAGTAGTTCTATTATACACATACACACACCGAATGGAACTGAAAGCATGAAGCATACAGATTATTTGAGTACAAAGCTCTTAATACATCAATACTCTTCAGCTCATTACTTGAACGCTTTAAATTTAATGGAAGAAGACAAAATTGCCAAAATGATGCACAACTCTTTCCACAGCGCGCTGGTGTATAATGTACCGATGCTCCGGTTTAATATGTAGGATAACAGACCAGTGATACGGTATGTGGTATATATATTATCCGTACATTTGCTCTATATTCCGTACGTCTGCTGTACCACATGTGTGAGTGCAAATAAATGAATGTGAGTGTGTATAAAACGACTGGTAAACTGGTGGTTAGTGGAAAGCCCTAAAACGGGGGCAGCTCTTACCTAAATAACCACTCAGTCACTCTACTCCGTAGCAATTCCCCTCCACTTTGTGGATTTCCGTAGACCGTTGCCGTTACGTAAAAGCACCTTCTGGATTAACGACTACATTCTCCAATTGATTCGTAAAATATTGCCCACTTTGTATTATTTTAATTATTTAGCTTCTTTTTAATCAACTATTCTGTTATTTATTGCTCCCAGCATCTCGTTTTTTTTTAATTTTTGGTATGCGAATGTAAGACTTTGGATATTATATCGGAGGTTTGTAATTGAGCATTCAAGTGAAAATGATCCGATTAAAGTGTCATGGGAAAGTCAGTGACAATGCACACGAGGGATGATTGCGCTTTATTCCTCTATTGTCCTCGTTTGTTATGGATTTGTAAGCGCTCCCACTCTAATAATAATTCAATTTACACTTGGAAGAAAAATCAGTAGCTGCAACTACAAAAAAATTTTTTTGAGCTTGAAAAATTGCATCGAACGTTATTAAAAAAATCAAAATCTCAAATTTTTAAGCTTAAGGAACTCAAAAATAAACTAATTAGTAAATTTTCGCGTACTGTATAGTCTCAACCATTATTCAAAAATTTTTATTTAAAAGATTGATTCAATTTTTCATGATTTTTTGAGATAAAATCCAATGTAAGATTAAGTAACCGTAAAGTATATTCATATAATTCGAATACAACGATAAAATGATCGTTAGGCCCGTTATCAGTGATGTTACTCGAAAAAGTAAATGTATTTTCTTATTAGATCGTAAAAAGTATCTTTCTATCATCAATAAACCAGCGTAATTTAGCAGCGGTATCAGAATCTCAGCTCGAGAATTTGAAAAGATAAAGCGACTCAACAATGGGGCAAACGAGTGGTTGGTATTCGGCAAATGTCGAATCTCACCTCATTCTCAATCACTCGATCGTAGTTTAAACTCAAACAAGGTTCTATTTCTTACACCCTCTACCCTCGATATCCCATGCACGTTAGAGAGCCCCGCGATAACAATACCCACGGGGATTTAGAAATCCGCGCATTGTTGCCAACTTAAAAGAGCTTTTACCTTTTTTACTATGCACATTTTTCACACCTTCAGTGTGAGCCTGATTAATGATACTAACAATCGCACGTCGAGCAAATAAAATTTTTAAAAGTAAACTAAAGCCCGCAACCTCTTTCTTAGTAAGTTATCGTTTCAGAAAATAAGTCCAAATAAACAAGAGTTAAGCGCTTTTGTAATGGAAGTAATCGGCCAATCCAAGTCATAAATTTTTAAAACAATGAAGAATTTTCGAAAAATTCCAAAATTATCATCTAATTATTGATAATAATGATAAATTGATAAAAATGAAAAATATTGGGATACTTTATTGATTATTAATTCTAATTACAAAATTATAAAATTAATTATTTAAACACTGGATAAATTCTACTTCTATCTTAGATGATCAACAGTAAAAATTTCGTATTGTAGATCACATAATTTAATTTTTCTATCTCATTTCTGTGAACTTACAAAAATAATTGCAGAAAGGAAATTTTTTTCGATCATAGAGCAATCTCTAAAATGCTTTGCATTATGAACCCGAAAAAAAATAATCAAAGTTTGTTTCTCACGATCTACCTCATAGATTTGGAATCTCTTTTTATGCAGGATAATAAGAGAATCGTAAAACGTGCTCAACAGAAGCAATGAGACCACAGGAGGCGTGAAATCCTAATAAATGAGCATCGGTTTTCAAATGTCTCGAGTCTGTAATACAGCAGAGTAGAGAATACGTTCGGTATTTGTGTGTAACTAGGGTTGTGTAAGTCGGATACATAACGCCCGGACAGAAACGGGGACAAGGATGGAAACAGAGACGGACTGGGGTTGGGTACGGTGGTAAGTTGTGTGTATGTGTGTCGGAGTCGTGATACAATACGATCTATAATCCACCCTATCCCCTATATGGTTTATACATTACGGCTGGTCTTATCTGGTGGGTGCATCTGAACGCATTTTATATACGAAAACGCATTTAACATTTTAGCGATGAGCCACCGAGGCATTAAGGGTGTGTGGATATGCTGAGATAGTAGACACGCGGCACAACCTATATGTGTTTATCCTTATCCTTATTACATACACATTTATTTACTTTTTAACTTTTACTTAGACCGTTCCTGATATTTTTACTCTCCTAGTTATGGTTTTATCGTTTATAATTTATCTTTTTCTCCTCATCCGTCACACTGGAACTGACACTTTGTTATGATAATTTTTTTATCTCCAAAAAAAATTACATTAATCAGTGGTACTTTGGTATTTAATCGTAATATTAATATTGGACTTGAGTATGGGCTTTTGAGAAATAATTTATTCTGGGATTTTTTTAATGTGAAACATAAAACTTGTCGAGTAATAAATAGCCTAAATATAAAATATTCGTAATGAAAATAAAATTATTGATAAATTTAGATATTAATTATTATTGAAAGAAATTTTAACTATAAATAAAAATTTAATGTCTAGTAGGTTCATTAAAGTAATATGAGTTTAATTGACTTATACTTAATATATTTGTTAATTAAGATCAATAATCATATTAATTGTATAATTATTTATTTTAAATATTCAAGATTATGAAATTATTTAATTTTAATTGTAAAATAAAAATAAATGTGATTTTTACTTGTATACAACCTTAGTGTGTTTTTACAAGGAGAGGGTGGGGATTATTTTTTTACTTCCACTTTTGTCTCTCATCTATTCTTACTATGTTTCTATACATTAGTAACTACCACATTTATTTCCTTCTTTTCCCTCACCCTCTCGGTGAGGTAGATTTCTACCCCACCTTAATGCGTTCGAGGTAGCGGCTGTGGCCGACTTACAGGTACTGTACGCATTTGCCTGTGCCTGCCCATTTAAGCTTTAGCACAGTGACCAAGGAAAACCACAGAAAACCTGATCAGTACAGTTCGGCTACTAGAGCGACCCTCAGCGGTTGTTATTGAAATCAATTTTCTAACAACCGCTGGGGCTCGAACCCGCGCCTATCGGCACGATATCCGTACAGACTAATGCATTAGTCCGCACGGCTATCGCGGCCGACTTAATTTTAATTGTAATTTTATTTTTTTTTTTACGGCAAGATTTAAATAAAAATCCAAAGTATGATAAATATGACTAAGAACAAATTTTGATTTTTTTTTCTCCAAAAAAAAACCATCAAAGATTTAATTAATTGAAGAGAAAACAATAAGAGTAGAGGCTAAGAGATAAATAATAGATAATATTCTCCGGTTGAATGAGGAATGTTATTTATTAAAAACATATCACGAGAAGAGAGATGAAAAGTGCTGGCCAGAATATTAAGTATATATGAGGATGTGTATGATAGTAAGGATAGGTCTCGGAATCATAGATTGACGGACGGGTGTGCTTAATGCGAATCACATCCGGCAGAACGAACGCATTCACGAGACACGGCAATTACATCCTCGGGCGTAGCTGACGCACGCGACCGCATTTACGCGCATCGCACATTTACAAACTTATCCAAGCTCTATAGCAGATATAACATATAGCACTCACTCACGGCTCACGGGGTATAAAACACATGAGAGTTTGCTATAGTGTGCTGATCACCAGACTCAGTGTTACAGTATCTGTCGCAGTCGTAACACATAAGTATCCCCCTTGCGGTACCGTCGGGAATCATTTGATCCTCATTTTTTTTTCTCGCTCGGCTTTTTTTTTCCGTCAAATGGCAGTCTCGTGCCGAAACTCCCTTCCGTTCTTTCACTACTTGTTCACGCTGTATTTAATCTCTTGTTTTCTTTTTATCGTTCATTCGTTCATTGGTTCGGTTTCATGTCACTTTTTTTTTTTAGCTTTTTTTTTCCACTGATTCGTTGTTTCTGGCTCTCTTCTCTGCTCGCCGAATAATAGTTTACGATTGACGATTTACTCCGGAAACGGAAGCGTCCAGGAGAATTCAACGGGCCCGGTGAAACGCACCAGCAATTTTTGTCCGGGAAGATTGTTATTAGTTAAATCGAAAAGGAAACAAATCAACCATGAATTTTGTATCTTAATTTAGTTATATTATGAAAATGTTTATAAACTTGATAATAAGCTACCACACTGAAAAGAAAGATTCAAGAATTTCTTGACTTGAGTTCTGACATATTGTAAAAATTATTCAAAATTTTTTTGACAAGACAGAAAGTAGCAGATATTTAAAAATTTATTGGTTCTAACGAAACTCTTACAACAGGTCGGTAAAATATTGGACTGACGTTACCACGTATCTTATTCCAATAAAAATTCTTGGGTGAAGTATCAGTGTGTCTTGTTTAAAAACAGTAAAGTACAGAGTAAAATTTTTTCAGAGAATTTTCAGCTTTAAATTATTCATTAAAATCATGAATTTCTCAAATCAATAAAAATTTAATTTTTTTATAAAAATATATATTTAATAAAAATTGATTGATATCTACGATGATTGTAGATATCTATAACTCTATCGTGAGTTAAATGAAATTATATTAATATTCTATATATATTCGAGATTAACAATGAGACAGACAAAATGACAAAACGAGTAGGATCCTTGACAGTAGGATATTACTCATCATCAACCAAGAGAACGCGAGCTGCAGTAGACCAGGCCAGGATAACTAAATTGCTGGAACTAACGCTCGAGCAACGAGACGAATCTCTCTCACGGTTTAAACGGAAATGTATGCCGTCGTGTGCCAAAATGTCATTCTCTCACTTATGTTACTAAAATAGATTCTAAGTGCTAAGAAATTAAATTAAAAACTAACAAAATCTTGAAAGATTTAATTAAAAGCATTTTTCAGCAGTTATGTATTCTGAGCGTACAAGGACAGAAAGTACAAGCCATTACCTTTCAATGGAACTGCAATTTTTTCTAAGCTCTTCAAAATTAAACCTTTGTCGAGATTATTTACAAAATTCCTAAATATTCATCGAGATAAACAAAAATCAATAGTACTGAAAATAAACCATCAACTCCCAAGTCAAGATAATTAGAATTATCATGAGTTAGTACACATAAAATACCGTTGGATAGGTGAATATGACCTGTCACTCATGCTGTAGTCTCTTGCTGACTCGATGCAATTATAGAGCCCTAATTACACCCCCACCCGATAGCACCAGCACCCCATTACCCTTTCCAAGCCCCACTAACTCTTCTCTCTCCCTCTCATCTATACTATTACAGTCCTCTTGTAGTTACTCACTCCACTGTGCACTTCGGTTAATTAATTCCTACCTCATTAACAGTACAGCCCAAGTACATTCTCTTATTCTCTCAGCCGACTGAATCCTGATTATCAACATTCTTTTCTCTGATTTTCATCTTGAATAAATTATAATTAAATCCTCTACGACTTAAAAGTTGCAATCTGTGAATTATGTCAGCTTGTAATTAAAAAATTACAGTTAATTTCGTGTATAAAAATTTTGCTGGCCAAGATCAGGATATATTTGGCTAAATATGCTCATTAATCATTTTTTTTATTAAATGTAGTATTGAAAATTAACAACAGATGGCTGACGATCGCTAAATCTTTCTCTAACAAGAGAGTTAAGTTTCAGAAATTAAATTATAAAATAAAATATTACTTTTTTGACCTACATTAATGCTTTTATTTTTTAAATTGTGTTACTATATGACTGATTGCACGACTAAAGAGTTATCTTTAGAGAAAAGAAACACAATATTACAATTGATTAATCAATTAACAACAATTAGTCAGCCGTTTTGATAATTTTATAATCAGTGAAACTCATAATTATGAATAAATAAATAATTAGCTCGGAGATAAACAAATTAATTCATCAGAACTGTGTCTATAGTTTTGACCTTTCAATTAATCGCTCGCTAATGATTGAACCCATCTTTTTCATAAACTCAAGCTTGAATTATGCATTTTAATTACCTTGAATACCTTGAATTTTATATTTTAGGAAACTCCAAAAAGGAAAGATGCGTACACAAATCACTATTTAACTGCAATTTCGATGGGCAATCGTTACAACGGATTTTTAGGGCAGAAAGTAGCCAAGGCTTATAACACTTTTATCCATACTGGGAATATTTGTGGTTGCTTATGCGAACGTTCTTACAACGACAATTTTACTCCTCGTGGTAAATTACTTGACTCATTTTGTCTCGACTCTGTTGTAGCCGATGAAGGATAGTAAATACTAGTGTGAATTGGTTGTTTAAAGGAAATCATTTGACCAAAATAATTGACGTTTTAGCGTCATAACTGGTGTTGGATTTAAAAGGTACGACAACAGAATACACATCAAACTGCTGCAAGGAATTTTGATCAATGGAACAATTGATCCAACAACTGTAAAATGGAAATTTGAAAGTAGTTGTTTTAATGCACAAAAAGTGGTGTATAACTTCAAGAATGGTCAATACGAAGGTTTTAAAATTATTTTGGAAGATATTATTCTAACGGAAAAAACAGTCGTCACAGGTTATTTTTATAAAAATAACAATTTATGTGTTGTAATAAAAAGTAAGGCCAATTTAAACTTTAACGATTTTATTTAATAGGTGTTATATTTGGATCTGCTGTTTATGGACGAGATATTAATGAGTATGGCAATATTGATCGTAAAAAAAGGACAAAATTCCAATTCAATCAATGTGATCAGTTTTCCGGGTATGATTATTTATAATAACTAAAATTCTCAAAGAAACTCTATGATAATTTTTGCAGAACTACTGATGTAATACGTCTTCTGCTACCTACTTCATCTGTTGTGGGTAATAAAGAACGCAACGGTCCATGCAACTATCGCGTATTATTTGGTGGAACATCTTTCGAGATGGATAAAACACAACATATCATTCCTTTCATAGACATGAAAGAAGTTGTAACACAGCCACCGAAGCCAATTCATGGAATTGGCTGGTTTTATAGAAGTTCTCCTGGCACCAGTGGATATTTATCTTTAAAAATTTTTTTGAAAGCGCATTAATGATACCATTATTTTCTTGTGTGGCTAAACAATTGTAACAATTTCAAACAACTGACATTATTTTTGAATAAATTATGATTGATTTTAATGGAAGAAAATTTTTTTTGCCATTAATTTTTAAATTAAAATTAATTAATACGTAAGATATTTATATAAAAAAATTTTTTTTTCATTTTTAACGTAGAATATTATTGCAAAGCTAAAAAGATCTACAAATTTATATAAAAAATTCTTGAACCATCAAAACCGGCTCTTCAAAAATTTTTTTTTGTGTAAAAATATTTTTCTTAAAAAAAATCAACAATTTTTTCTTGAATGTAGATTTTATTAATGAATTCGAATGACTTATACAGAAATCAACAATCAATCAGATGCTATGCATGACTAACAAATCTATTGATCCCCGGAAAGAAGATAAAAAACGTCCATTCTGCAGCAAGATTCGTTTAGTATTGTATGGGTATGTCGAAATCGAGTTAAATGATTGCACACGTGGCGTAACCTTAAACGAATTATTTAAACGACTGAAAGTGATGCGTTGACAGGATGAATTTTAGTGTATGTTCGATCACCATGCTGAATCCTCTCCCTTACCGGCCATTACACCTCCCCAGCCTTCAATCCGACAACCCCATGCGCTTCTTCAGTTCCTCGGCCCCTCGACTGTCTTTTTATTCCCTTCATTACACCAGAAACCCAGGATACCCCGACAGAACTCCAAACACTCAAGCTCCACTCTACCATTCAAATTAACAATCGAATAAAAAACAAATATGATTATTTCATCCAGCAACCGCCAGTCAAAGGAATTATTCTATCAATTCCCAAGAGCTTTCTTCTAATTACGCCAATTGCGGGGTTTTCAATTCTGTGTTTTTAATACAAGCAAAAATTTTAATTGATTTACCAAAGAAGAATTTTTAAAACAATATTTATCTTGAGTAATTTTTTTTTTCATGAAAAATCAAAAAATTTACCAATATTAAAAAAAATTATCACCCGCTAATTATTTTAAGAAAAACTCGCCGCCATTACCGTCTTTTTAAATGAATAAAAAATCCACCCAGCGATCCTAGCAATAAAAAAAAAATTCGGCATCTCTTTTCTATTTCTCAGCCCCCCAACCTTACATTAAGCTTGTCTCTTGACAAGAGCGGGTGGCTCTTTTGCCTAAGAGGGTTTACTTGTATCCCCCGAGACGCGCATGCGTCATCCGATTAAATTCGCTAATTAGTTAATTAACTTAAGCACAAGGACTCCACTTGCACACTTTTTAGCTCGGTCTCTTCTTCAGCCCCCTCCACTACCACTCCTTTTAGCGACCCCTTATATTCAGCTCGAGGCTAAGTAACTTGACCGTCTGATTATGACGCATCGTTCTGTACCAAAAATAAATAAAAAAAAAGTACTTTTAATTCCGCTAAATTAATATTCTTTTTGTATAGAGCATCCACGGTGTACATTGCGAGCACAAACACACAAGAGAGTAAAAGTGGGAGTAGGAGTATTTATTAATTTTTTAATTTAAAAGTTTAAAAGCATTACTGCATTCATGATATGAATCGCATCAGAATCGGGGATGAGAAATATAGTGTAAAAGTAAAATCAGTTAATGCAGAAAGTTTTCTGTGATAATGTAGCAAAAACGATCGATCACAATGTATGTCTATGACAATGGAAAATTAATGTATTATCTTCCCAAGGTGGACTGAAAGGTGGAAACTCCAGAGAAAAGTCCAAAACCTCTGCTGGTACTGGTATCACATTATATGAACGATCCAAACGAGGTAACGGCTCAAGCTGGTGAAGTTAAAGGAATATTGGGTGGTGGCGAATAATAGTGATGATAGTACGCCGGATACGTTGGGACACGTCAAGAGTCCAGAAGTGCTTTTCCGTGTTTCTTAACTCACTCGTTGTGTCGTCTTTTCCAGGCTTGGTCCTTCTTTCGATTCTTTTATACACTTTTATTTGCAAATAAGTTGAGATATTTCTGTCCTAATTTGTACTACTGAAGCTCTAAAGGCAAGAGATTTTGCGGTTTTTGAACAATGAATCATTTTATCAATAGTTCGATTTGATTTGATAGATATGGGGATGGAAAAAATTTTTACGTCCCGATTGGAGCTCAGCTGACTTTTGAAAATATAAAAATTCATGAATTTTTAAATAACAATTGTGTAAGATTTTGTATCACTGTTTGTAATCGAGGTTGCACATTTTTTAATGAAATTGAAATAATATATTAAATCATCGAATTAATTTTTGCATTAAAAAATTAATTTTAATGACAAAAAAAATTAAAATTAGTGAAAAACTAGTAGGTTCAAGAGAAATATTTCTGATTCAAAAATAAAATGGTCTCAAAGAGAATTTCAAGATTTTTTCATCTTGAAACTTGTTTATTTAATGGAGAAAAATTATAAAAATTACATAAATTAATTTTTTGTGGATTCTACAAAGAATTAAGGAATTGGTCATTATAATATTTCTCAATCCAAAAAAAAGTTTTTTAAAATAAAGTACAGACTTAGTTATTAAAAAAATAACGTGACTTAGAGTAAACTATAAAATCTAAATTGGATTTCTTGAACAAAAAAAAATCTCAAACACACTTGTCATGGATACGGGTGTAATTGATCTCTCTTATAGAGGTGTTATTACTCGTAATATGCTAGATAATTGAGATAAATAGAGACGTATGCCCGTATGAGTAAATACCAAGGATTGAATTTACTAATGGCCCTCATATCCTTGGACTTGACCACCAGATGCGGGTCAAAATTGTCAATTCAAATGAACAAAAGTATCACTAATAGAATAATTTTTCACCATTAAAAAATATTTTTTATCATTTAATAAATGATTTTTTTATAAACATTATAAAATAAATATTTCTCAATAATTAATCCACATGATACATTAATAAAAATTGGAATAAAATGAAAATATGAAGGGCTCAAGAGATGAAGATGAGCAGGTTTAATTACAGTAAAGTCTGATAGTGGATTACGTGTAACGCGCATGGTAATTAATCAACATTAGCATGCATTACTCGAGTACTCTCAGTGGCGGAGGTTGCGAGTGGGAGGGAGACAGAAGCAGGTGAGTGGCGCGTGGCCGTTAATAGGTAAATTTCGGGAGGGGAGTGATGGGGGTAACTTCGACAACTCGACATCAAGGCGCTTGTCCTCCATGTCCCACTCAGCCGCAGTATGTCCTCGTTGCGAACTAATTAGAGGCTACGAGCCGAGTTTAGTAGGTAGTAAGGCAGCCGCTAGTTGGTAGGCGAAGAGAAACACAGAGAAAGCGAGAGAGAGAGAGAGATTGTCTGTCTGCAACTCGTTAGAGGGTGTCCAAGTGCGATGATATGAGCCTAGACCAGTTGTTGGGTGTCTAAAGCCCTGGCTCTGTAGCCTTGAGAATGATTCCAGGATCGATAACTACTCCGATTAATGGATCTGCTCCTATCGTGTGAATGCCCTGTCTCGATTGCTCTGCCTTCATACTCTGTACTCACTAATCGATAGTCGATGATACAGACAAATCTATATCTGGTCTATTATTATATAATTAATTACATAATTACGAGTTAATTTGTTGTTTTTTTTTTTTTTTTTTTAGTAATGTACTGTAATCTGGTTGAATGAATTATTTCAGGAGTAAAAAATTAATTTCAACAAAAGCTTTAGAGAATAATTAATTTAATTTAATTTGATATTAATGTAATTGTAAAACTCGATATTTAATTAGGTGAAATACGGTAATTACGCTTACATATTACTGAGGAATTCATAGCAAGTGGAGAGGAGTAATGAAATTAAAATTTCATACTTTGTATTGAGAGAAAAGAATTTCATTATTTTATTTAATAAATTAAATTGAAGAGTCAATAAAAATTGTTTAGAAGTTAATATTTGTTGATATTGATATTTGATAAATGATCTTGAATCAACTAAAAAGGCTAGGTTTAAATAAATATTTCGGGATTCAAAAATTTTTTTTCTTGATAAAAATTCGATATTTTAAGAGAAGATAAATGGAAAATCTATTAATTATTGAAATTAATTATTATTACTATAAAAACAACATTTACTATCGAACATCAAACACAATTATTAATGTACACCCACATGAATTATCGTAATTGGAAATATAATAGACACATAAATCGCTGTTGTCAAACGAGCAACTAATAAATCCGCTTGCTCTAACAAGGCTAATTACATTTATTTATTCATTCGATTCAGATTATTGTATCGATTTGCTCTAAATTTTATATCCATGGGATTCAAAAATTTTTAATTCTAAAGCTCATACTTTAAATGGAATCACTAAATTAATTAGTGTTATATAAACAGTGTTAATAATAGAAATTATTTTGATACTAGAGGTCAAAGTTATATTATTCAATGACAAGTATATATATATATATATATATATATATATATATATATATATATATATATATATATATATATATATATATGTGCAGAAAGAAAATTTTTTTCCGTGTAAAAAAAATTATTTACAATTTTTACAATACAAACAATGAATATTATACCGTCCACTTGGTAATTAAAAATGAAATAAATTAACGAAAAATAAAAGAATCTCGAATACGGCGTAACTCGCACTTGAAAAGAGTCATTACGATTCTATGATCAAAGACTAACTAAGATGAAGCGAATAATAAATAGATATCCGACTAATTGCCGTCTCTTTGTACAATGATAGAGCCTTAAAAAAAAAAGAAAAAAAAAAGTTACCCAAACCCGAAACTGAAAGAAGGATAAAAAAAAAGTATAATTGGCGCAGTACAAACAGCGATAAAGTCCCTCGGCTAACACTCATTTGTATATAATATTAATTGAAATCAAACATCCGGCTGTCTCATTGGCATTGGACTCGGTAGAAGTTTTCTATTAAACCTTTTTTTTTTTTATTTGTCCTGCACTTCTATATTTATCCATCCTTGATTATTTTAGTTTTTTTCAAACTACTTTAAGCCGCGGCGGTTTCGATCCGGGTAAAAATGAGGTCCGCGACGACGCCACATGTCGACTGCATCTGTCGAGCCCACAGGCAACTCAATCGTGTTTGCATAATATCCAATTATTCACTACGTATATATTACTGTTGTTATAAGTATTATTATCATCTCAGGTCAATTGAACCACACGGAGATAAATTTATGTTAACTAAGTAAATCGCGGCTATTAATTTCGCAGCTGGACTATCAAACACTAACTGAGTTATGTGAATAATCAACAATAGCAACCGAAGCAGAAATATAGTAGAAGATTGATAAAATATGAATAAAAAATTATTCATAGATTTTTTATTGGACATCTTTAATTTAAATTTTTTTCATTTATTAATGTTATCAATAACAAATAATTAAAGTAGTTCAATTACGAAATAAATAAAATTTTTTTATTAAATTTTCCATAATAAAATTGATTAAAATAAAATACAAAAAAATACTTTTAAATATTTCGCGCCATTATCAAAGAAAAAAAAAAATTCCCGTTGAATAAAAAAATATGTATTTTTCATTGCAGGTGTAAACTTGAAGTTTTTTTAGTATAATTTTAAAAAAATCGAAAAACACCAAACAAAGTAGGTACTGTTACATAAGTTAAGTTGAAAGACCGTTAACAAGCAATCTAACTAATATATGTATGAAATTATGTCGTCAAACATATACCATAATATTATCTATACTTAGATATATGTGTACATCTATATAGATGGAGATGATCGTCAGCAAATTTCGCGCGTTAATTAGATCGACGAGGCGTAAAATAGAGTGTATATGTATATGTATATTGTCGGCCCAAGGGGGCTTTGCATAGATTACGAGTCGCGTCACATAGCGAGTGTATACTTAGCGAAAATATCTCACTGGTATACTGCTATACTCTATGGGCAATAACACAACATTCTAATTAGAATATGCAAAGAGCAATTGCTATTATTGCGGCTTTAGTAATTTAACTCGCGCAAGTAACAGCAGTTTTAGGATGGAAAAAAGCACTTTTATTATTATTTATTTTTTCTACTTTGTTTGTCAACTCCTATGCATTCCGAGTGTCTCATTACTATCCAGAACGATCAACTAATTGCGGTTTGTAATTTAACGGTTGGTAAACCATTCAAGTACACCGTTGACGCTCTTATCATGCTCTAAATAATTGTTTATATATTAATCATTATTTTAAGTATATAATACCGAGTTTTATTGCAGCGACGAGCCACAATTGTTATTATTACTCTCCCAATTTTTTGACAATCTAAATCTATTTTTCATTCAATTGAAATCTGGATATTTTAATTGTATTTATAATATGTAAAATCGCAACAAAAATCAAATATTAAAAATATGTTTTTTATTTAAATTTTCTAAAAATTTTTTTTCATAAGTTTAATTAATTTTTATTTTTCAAAATAAAAAAAAATCAATTAAATACTTTCATACCACAAACAAAAAATAAAAATACAAATAAAATTATAACCAAAAAAATTAAAAAAGCGTTTTAGAATTGCGATGAAAAATGAAAAAGTGGACCGGAAAAATGATTTAGAAAAATTGTAGCCAGCCAATAGCGTCCCGGCGTGTAATAGCTGGTGGTCAATTAACACGCGGCTGCTGGTACAGTTACGTGACGCGCCTGAAATTGGAGTTTTTGTTTCCAATATCAATTCCAGGTATACGGTGAAGGGTTTTAATTGGTCGCTTGGCCAAAGCCATCCGGGGATTTCTCTGCCTCTCTATCACTTTACTCATTCAATCATTTTCTCATTCACTTACTCACTCACTCACTCATTGAGTTCACTCAGGCTGGGACCATACCATCTACACCTACACCTACACCTCCACCTCACAGAGAACGAATTAAAACAAATAGAGAAGGATGCATATACGTACATAGCGTAGTACATAGTCAGTGCATAAAGCAATCGTTAAACGGTTCATCCACGAGCACGGGCCTGACGACTTCCAACCTCGCGAGACTCAATATGTGCGAATATTTATTATTTTTTTTATTATTCTATTATTTTTTACCCTCGCGAAAATATTTCATTTCCATCATTGACTCGGGGAGAAGAATTGCCGCAGATAAGCGACACCGCAAGTCTCGATTGTGATGGAGATAGTAGAGTTTATTGCGGTACCCGGTCACTGCCGCCTTCAATATATATTTATATAGTGGTTATATATATATATATATATATATATATATATATATATATATATATATATATATATATATATATATATATAACCACTGTATGGTATATAGCTGTGAAAAGTAATTAAATGCCGGTGTTGAGTTTTAGTTGGGAGAAAAATCAAGAAGACACGTACGACAAAAGCTAATCGATTTATAACTTTTACGCTTCCTTTATCCCTTTCATGACTTTTGTACCTTGTTATTGCTTGTATCTTTTTATTGCTTGTTACATTACACTTAAAAATAAATTTCTTGATTCAAGAAAAATTTGACTCGTGTTTCGAGATATTTCATTCGAATTGATCCGATAAATTCAGAAATTGAATCAAAACACACCTATATTTCACTCTATAATTTTTAGGAATGAAGATTAAGATTGATTCAAGATATTACCGACTTATTTAAAAAATACCAACAATTTTTCAAATTTCAATAATTTTTTACGTCAATAAAAAATCTCAAAAATAGTTCAGGATAGATTATAGCAAAAAAATTTGTAATTATTTTTCCAAATTCATTTTATAATTTTAATGAAAAAATTTTTCTTCAATAAAAAATATGAAAATTCTCACAAACGAAATAAGTAATTTTTAGTGACAGAAAATGTAGAATTTCTCTTTGCTAAGAAAAAAAGTTTCAAATTCTTGAATCAACAAGTATTTTTTCAGTCCCGAATACAACAACACCGTAAAAAATTCATTTGAGTAACTTTAGTTTAATATATTTGTAATTTTATTAACACCGAAATTTTAAAATAATTCTGACAATTATTAAAAAAAATAATTTATCAAAATTTTTTCTCAAAGATATTAAGATCGTTCTTTGTAAGGTGATTCCTTCATTGCGTTAAGAATTGATCTAAAAAATGGTTCTAGTTGGTACAGCTCAACAATGTCGGCAAATCCATGAATTATCGCAATAATTCTATCCTTGTTCTCTCTCACGACCTGTTCCATTTTGTTGGGTTTCGACAAAATATTGATAACATCAACAAAATTGGAAACACATTCGAAGGCCTTACTTTTCTCAACTCCCAGCGAGTCAGCTATAGCGAAAATTTTTCCAAAGATCGTATCCTGGTAAATTCGGATCTGGTTAATCACTTTTTGAGCTGTCGAAACGATTTGAGCCTCGTTCAGGTTTGCCAAGTCTTTAAGCGTGTAGGTCTCTATAGCAGTTGCGATTTGGCTCATCATCATATTAAGATCTTCTCCATTCATGTTCAACTCGTTTCTAATCTGATTTAATTTCACCAACACTTGACCTTGACTCATGGAGGAGAGCTCTCGGATTATTTGCTCGAGGTCCAAGCTTTTGATGAACTTGTTAATTGCTACAACGAGTTCATCGTTCTTTTGCTCCGACAAACGATTATTATTGTTGACGGGATTAGCCGCGAGAGCACCACCGCATGCCTGCTTTTAGATTCATTTATTGGTTATTTATCAACTAATCAATAAATTATATTTTATTATTAATTTATCACAATTATCTTTTGCTTAAACATTAATAATAAAAAAAAATTAAAAAAATTTAGCTTACTTGCAGAATAAAAGTTACGAGAATCAAAGGCAATAGCAACGTCATTTTAATATAATTTCAGAACTAATTTAAATAATAAGCTACTGCACTGGACTGAACTCACTGCTTGCTGCTGTGTAAATGATTTTTACAGAGATACAAGACGAAAAATTAAATAATGTTTATTAATTACTCGCTTCACGTGTCACCAATTTTACTTAAAATTTATTCGTTTGAGTGGTTGGAAATAAATCACTGAAAAAAATTACGGTTATAAATAACTGAATAAACAGTTTATTAAGCAATTCTTTGTTTGATTTAACTTGAAACTTTTCATTAAAATTTGTTTTAAAATTTCAAAATCCTAAATTTTCAATAATGAAAATATTTAATCACTTTAATGAATAATAAATCAGGTTATTATTTTTTTAATTTTAATTCTTGTCTTCAAAAAAAATTATCCATCGAAAAATATAAATTCGATACGAAATTAAAAACCAATTTCATAATAAACTGATTGATTTATAAGCGATTGGCATATTTTTATCCAAGTATTTACAAATCCACCAAACCAAGTAAAACGAGATGAAAAATCCATCTAAGTAGTTTCCTCGAACGGATATCGCTTGCAAACTCTGTCTATTGCGAGAATTTTACGAGCTAGCAGGTGTCTCAGCCTGCCAATATTTGTTTGCAGTACGGTAATTTGCTTTACTCCATTTCTCAAGAGACACTAAAAAAAATAGCAACCAATAAAATTAGACCGCGACTTGCGACAGACATAAAAAGAGTTTAAAAGTGACAACATCCTGCGCTGGCAATAAATTTCCTTTTCAAGCTAACCGGAAAAATCTATTTCTCATCATCCATTGCATCAAGGAAGCAACAAATCAAACAAATGACTAATGGTATTGGTGAAAGCTGCAAAAACCTTTCCAACTTTGAGTCTTGTGTCAAATATGTACTCAGACCCGAAGCGATCGAAATTAACAGTGATGCAAATGTTATACTTTCTGTTCCTATCTCTCTCCCTCTTCCTAGCAGGTATTGGGTGTAGTATTTAGCAGTTGGGCCGGGAAACTGGTGCTAGTATATACGTGGTACTTTGGCAAATGTTCTTGTCGGAAAACTAACGGTGAAGTTAAGCCATGGATCACTAAGAGAAGGTCCCGTGGGAATCTCTTGGGCTCAACTTCAGGATAGATTGCATTAGAGCTCCCTGGACAGGCCCAGGCGATTAGATTCCTCTGAATCTTACATTTAAACAAGAAAAATTAATTTTTCCATTACCATGTCGAGATATAAACTGTAAGTTGAATGCACACTGAGAAAAAAAAATACTTTGTTGGAAAAAAATCTTCTTAAAATGATTTTAACAAAATTTTTACGGTATCAGGATTTTTGATCCCCCGATAAAATATCCCCAAAATAAATATCTTCGGCAGAACATCTCCGGAAAAAATATCCCTGAGACTAATTATCACTGCGACAGAATATTTAAATACATAAATAATTTTTTTGAGATCATTAATGTCGAATAAACACACACAAAATGCTACCCATTATTAAAAATTTGAAAAAAAATATTTCCGGTATGATAATATTTCTGAAACTCATTAATAACTTTCATTAGACGTCAAAGAAACTGCAAAAAAAAATTGAAGTGTATAACTTCACCGAAAGCCACCCTTCTCATCCCTTATGGGCTATTTTTTTTGTGGGTATTTTGACTTGATTCAAAAATTACATAAATAAAAAATTAATCCATGATAAAAAATAACATCAATAATACCTAAAAATTCTCCGATATTTAATTGCATGACTAAGATTTTATTTTATTTTTATAAAACGGATTTTTAAATTAAATTAAATCCAGATAAAGTACACAATAATCTTCTGAAATGAAAATAACAAAATGATTTTAAAGATAATAGATAGGCTAAAAAAAAATTTATTTTCAAATTGAAGGAAAAAAAAAACTATCCACACTTAGTATATCTGTATCTTAAGAATAACAGTCAAGCTGGCGACAAATAAAAGCACTCAACGCTAGCAGCTTTATCCTTATACAACTGTCAGCCGCCTTAACAGCATCCAGTTTTCACTACTGTGTCTAAACTTTTTCATTCTTATCCCTATTATCATTATTGTAGCTCAATATAATTAATTATTTAATTTTGCAAATTAAAATATTCATAATTTAATATTTATAATCGACAAATTAAATAATTGAATTGTTTTTTGTATAATGACCTTCTTATTATGAAAGTTTAAATTTAATTAAGATGAAAGCTGTTTAAATATTTAATTTTAATACATTAAATTAATAAAGCGGTAACTGATGGTGAATAACAACGTGGACGTTTAATATGTAATATAATTTTAGTTGAATTTTAAATTGAGTTTTAATTGAGTTTACAGGAATAAATATTTAATTATTGCATAAAGAATGATAATTTTTCATTTTCAATTAAATTATACATGTATATTTATGTTTAATAATTATTATTATGATGAAATATATAACTCTTGGCTTGATATTTAACTGAAGTTTAATTTATAATCCATTTTATACACGTTACAGTTATATAAATTAAATCACCAAATTTATAATTAATGGTGAATTAATTCATATTAAAATTGTCGGTACGTTCATTTAATTATCCGGTTTTAATTATGTATTTGCTTGTATGACCAGACGCTAATCAGACATTGAACCATAAAAAAGTATTTTATATTCGAAATTAGTACGTTTTATTCAACTAAAAATATTATTTGAATCAACTCAGGTCGTCGTTATTGGGTTGATAATTTTTTTTTCTTTTTTTTCCAAAGTAATAAATAATTTTTTTAGGTTCTCGTGATGCTATTCTGGATAGTAGCAACCTTCAATAATATTTAAGACTGTTTCAATTAAACTGTACGCACAAAAAACAAATTTCTTGCCCCAAGAAAATTTTAAGGAAAACTAAAGTTATTTTAGAGCAAGAAAAAATTTTCATGGCTCGAAAAACTTTGACAATAATTTTTTTTTTCAGTGTACATAAATTAGTCTTCAGACTCTGAATAAACATATTCAGAGTCTGAAGACTTCTTAAATTAAAATTGCAATATTTACCGATCATAAATTAAAATAATAAAAAAAAAATTAACGATTAATCTGAAAAATTTGACATTATGATTCAAAGTCAGAAAAATTCGAATTTCTGTAAAATTGATAAACAATCATAAAAAAAAAAAAAATTAAGTTTCAAGTTGACTCACCACTCAGCATTTCCTTGCAAGCCTAAAACATAAAAAATAAATTTCCATTTTTTATTACTTCCAAAATCATAAAATAATGCGAAAAAATTACAGGTAGTTGGAATTAATAAATGACAAATTAAACAATCATTTTATTGTTATTATTGCGACGTTTTGACTCTTTATGAGTGGTGAGCCTGATGAGGACTCAATAAAGAGTCAAAACGTCGCAATAATAACAATAACATGATTGTTTAATTTGTCATTTATTTTTGTTATCAAAAATAGTTCTATTATAAATGTATATTTTATTCACCTTGATGATTCAGCTCGACAAACTTTTTAGCACTTGATGTAATTTAATTGAAAAATCTTGAAATAATCCAATGGGAAAATCTTGAAGTAATCCAATTAGAAAATCTTGATGTATCCAAACTATTTAATGGGCACTTTTCACTTTACACACTTATTACTTATTATTAATTGCAAATTAAACAACAACTTTATGAGCTTGAAATTATCAGACATCTGTTCAATTTTTAATTATGATAATATTTAACAAATAGATTGGTGCAAAAAAAATATATTATAAAAATTACAGGAGTTTTAATTTATTTTTTTATTTTTAGGTGAAAATTGTGGACTAAAATTGAGAGACCTAGTTAATTATTCACAAAAAAATTTGAAGAATGGTCAGGTGTCATAACACTAAAGTTAGCTGTCAGCTGTTGATTTTAAAAATTTTTTTAACAAATCAATTACAATAAAAAAATGCTTCCCAAAATTTTCATTTATAATATTTATCAATTTTCACATGTGAAACTTTTTAATATTTTTTTTATAATTAAATTACTATAAAATTCTAAAAAATTTTTAATAATTGTCAACTTCAGTGTCATCAGATGTCTGCTAATTTTAATGTCATTAAAAATTTGTTTTTTTAAGAAAACTTTTAAAAAACTATCAAATTTCTGCTTCTTTAAATTATGAAAACTTCACAAAAACACATGATATTAAATTTAGCTGTCACTTCACTTTTTTTTTTATTTTTTTTTAATAAATAAATTATAGCAAAAAAAAATTATTAAAAAAATGACCTTGTAAAAATTTAATAAAATAAAAAATGAAATTTTTTAAAAATTTTCATCTAAATTATGTCATAAAAAACACTCAAAATATTTATCAACTGACACCAACAATGTACACCATCGCCAACTTATTCACAATTTACTCACTAACCTCAACAATAAATAACTACTTCACAAAAACAGATTTAAAATTTTATTATTCACTCATTTTAGGTTCTTGATGTAATCCAAATAGAAAATCTTGATCTATCCTGATTAATCTGAAACAAATTCGAAACAGCGAAGAGTCTGACATGAGCCGGCATTGAGCAGTGCATCAACTCTCTAATTTCCACTAACTAATTCACATAATATTTTATTATTAATAGATATTTTCCCGCTAATTTATATAAAATAAAATTATTTAGCTGATAACAATGTTATTTATACCGAAATTACACATTAATCCGACATAAAAACTTCCTTTGTCTACAAATTCCGAGAAGCAACGACCGTTACACTTTTTCCCTCCTTTTTATGCCGTGTGAATAGAAAATGGCGGCTGTAATTCTCAAAACGCGCAGTAGCTTATGCGCGGCAACGTTCGAGGCGCTGATTGGCTGAAAGGAAAAATTCAAATTTCTATTAAAGTTGCATTTACGATTCAAACTTACTTTAAATGAAAATTATTTTAAAAAAGAAGTTTGTGAAAATATTATGAGTAAAAATAATAAAAAATTATTTATTTAATTTTTTTCTATCATAAATTATTTAGTAAAGAAAATAAATTAATATTTTTTTATTATTTTTGCATATAAAATTTATTTTATAATAATTTAGATATAAAGTGAGCTTTAAGAGATTGTTTAATTAAATTTTTTTATAGCACTTTTTTATTGGAATTGACTTTTTATAAAAATTGACAGCTGTCAGCTAAATTCAGTAGCATTAATAAAATTATTTTAATCGTAACAATCATTAAATTAAAAAAAAAAAATAATGACTTTTTTTTTTACAAACAATTATCACTTTCAAATAATTTTTTTTATGTTTTTATTTAAAAACAAATTACATTAAAATTAGCAGTTACTTGACAATTTATTTTGACAAACAAATTATTTTTTAAGAAATTGCAATTTTTAATTTTTGAAAATTCCTACATGTCAATTTTTCTTCTTTAATATTTTTACAATAATTTATTTGTCATAGAAAATATTAAATTAATTTTTATTAATTAATTGATTTTTTTTTTTTTAAATAAAATATATTTTATTCTTATTTACATTATAATTAATTTATATTTATTAAAATTATTAATACTATTTGTAATTTAAATTTATCAAAATTTATTTTATATTTTTCTCTAAAAATCGAGTTTTTTTTTTTTTAAACTATTTATTGTTTATTATTTATTTAAATAATTCTTACAATTGCGTACCTTCAATACCACATACTGATAAAAAAAACTCCCACATCTACATAGACATTGAATCGCTAGATGACAGCATATGTCCCATCATCATGCTCTCACTAAAACTCTAAGCTTCTTCCAATTTTATGTTAAAATAAATCAAACACTGTTACTATTATTCATAGAGGTACTCTTGTTGGCATGACATCAGTTTAATAGTTTAATACCATCGGCAAACCACATGGTACTCACTATGGATGACGAAACCCGCGTGCTCTTGCAGGATCAGATCAAGCAGCAGGGTGATCTCGTTAGGAAATTAAAATCCGCTAAAGCTGACAGTGCCCAGGTAATTTAATTACTTTTATTAATTTACACGCTTTAGTAACAACATATGGCACCTTGCTTCTCTATTTCATAATAATAACAATTATTTTTAAATTCTTAAAATATCATTTTTTTATAAATTAACAAATTTCTTTCATGTACAATTATTTAGACTAAATCACTTAACCTTACAAAATTTTCCTTTTTTTTTTTAATTAAAAATTGAAATTTTAATTATAGAAAATGTCAAAAATTTTGTAAAAATTAACTTGGCAGGTATTTAATAATTTTTAGAAATTTTTTTAAAAAATTAATTATGGCAAAAAAACATTGACATTTAAAAATTAAAAAAAATTAAAAATGCAATTTTTTTTAAATAATTTTTTAGAGCTAATTTAATTATTAAATAAAATCAAAAATTTGTTAAATGACAACTAATTTTAATGTCATAAAATTTTGTATAATTTAAAAAAAAAACGACATTAAAATTAGAAGTCACTGGAGAATTTTAAAATTATTTTTAAAAAATTGCATTTTTTAATTTTTTAAATTTCTAAATGTCAATTTTTTTTGCCATAATTTATTTGTTAAAAAAAATTCTAAAAATTATTAAAAATCTATTATGGAAAAATTTTAATAAAAAATTATGAAAATAAAATTACAAGCAAAAATTATGATAATACTAAAGTTAGCCGACGTTTTTAATTTTTTTATTTTATTTTAATTATTAAATTAGAAATTTTAAAAAAAATTTCACACATTGTTTTTCAAGTTTTTTCCAATTGAAATTTTTTTTTTTTTTCATCTTTAGAAGCTCTGAAAAATTATAAATGAGATTTTTATAAATAATTTTCTATGCCTAGTTTATTTTTCAAGCAAAATCAAAAAATTCTTAAGTGTCTGCTAATTTCAGCCTCATAAAAAATTAAAAGTCCAAATTAAAAAGAAAAAAAATTTTTTTTTTATAATTGTTTTGTAAAAAAAAAAAATGATTTGATTATCATAAAATTACATTTCAACAATTTTCTTATAAATTTCTCTCTCAGGATTTGGAAAAAAAAATTTTTCATTCAACTTTGAATGACATTAATTCAGAATTATCAAGAGTAAGTTTCGTTGGTGGCTGGTGTCCTTGTAATCTCGACATAAAATTATTAAATAAATGTAAATCATCAATTACCGATAATCTTGATCGTTGGCTGCATATTAAACGCTGGTTTTTAAACATTAAAAGTTATTCAGCAACAGAATGTTCAAAATTTCCTGTAATTAATGATAATGTCAATAACAATCCTTTGGTAAAGCTAGTCCTTAATATTTGCTCAGAAGACACTTGTCTGGAATTTGATAAAAAGGTGAGACAGTAATCCAATGACACTGTTGCAAATTTATCAAATAAAAATCAACATATTGTTCTCTTCTCCTTTAATTTTTAAATAATTGATTTGGAAAAATCTGTAACAGTGTCATTAATAAAAATTGTACTGTCAGTTTAGTTTAAATCAACTCAAGTGGATCTTTTGTCTTTGATTCTGGTTTGTTTATCACCTGGGCACCATGCTACGGTTTAAATATTTGTCGAACCTCATCAATACTGCTCATAAATGTCTCTACTCTGTTACCGCGGAACAGGTAGGCGCATTGAATTATTTTCCTGGTCCCTGTCAACTTATTATTAATGTAATAATTTTTTTCACTGTTCAGATCAATGAGGAAGTCGCTAAACTGCTGGAGCTCAAAGCAAAGCTTGGAGTTACCGATGCTGGACCCCAGAAATTCGTCCTCAAGACGCCTAAGGGCACAAGGGACTATAATCCAGAGCAAATGGCTCTTCGTCTTGGTGTCTTAGACAAAATTATTGACGTATTCAAACGTCATGGCGCTGAGACTATTGACACTCCGGTGTTTGAGCTAAAAGTATGATTTTTTTATTTTTATAATATTAATTATTGTAAAAATCTAAAAAGAAAAAAACATTTAGATGTCTGTTAATTTCAGTTTTATTTTATTTATTAAAAAAGGATATATTGTTAATAATTTAGTCATAATTTATATTAAAATTGAAAGGTATGCACTGCCGTAAATAGTATTGTAGAAAGTGATTTGTTGTAAAGGCCGTTCGATTGTTTTCTTTCATACTAACAGTTCAATAGTGAAAGTTTATAGAAAAATAAACTAGAGCGTTGAATTTATTATGTGTTAAAAAAAATTTTTTTTCAATTTTTTTGAATTTTGTTAAATTGCAATGTATTTTCTTAAATATTGACGTGTTTAGAGAAATAAGCTCATTCCGATATTACACTCATCAAGAGCTTTCATTTGAATACTTGCATTTTTTATATATTTTTCATATATACATATATATAATATATATAAATATATAAAATATATGAAAAATTGATGTGGGTACTCAAATGAAAGCTCTCGATGAGTATAATGTCAGGATGAGCTTATATCTTTAAAAATTTCAATAGTTCACAAGATATAATAATAATTTCTAAATAATTTGTTTCAGGAAGTTTTAACCGGCAAATACGGCGAAGATTCAAAATTAATCTACGATTTAAAAGATCAAGGCGGAGAAATTCTAGCCTTGAGATATGATCTAACCGTACCGTTTGCCCGTTATTTAGCGATGAGTAAAATATCGAACATAAAAAGATACCACATTGCAAAAGTTTATCGCCGAGATAATCCAGCGATGACCAGAGGCCGTTATCGGGAGTTTTATCAGTGTGATTTCGACATTGCTGGTGAATTTGACGCAATGGTACCAGACGCCGAGTGCGTGAGAATAGTCTCTGAAGCACTAACGGCCTTGGACATTGGTGCTTTTGTCATAAAAGTAAACCACCGCTGTCTTTTGGATGGAATCTTCGCAGCTTGCGGGGTGCCTGATGATAAATTCCGCACGATATGCTCGTCGGTCGACAAGCTGGACAAGAGCCCGTGGGAGGAAGTCCGCAAAGAGATGATTGATGAGAAACAACTGGACGCCTCTATCGCCGACAAAATTGGCGGCTACGTTTCTAAGCACGGAGACGCTAAGCTTATCGAAGAGCTGAGGCAGAATGAGCTTTTGATGAAGCAACCCGCTGCTAAACAGGGTCTGGATGCTATGGAGCTCCTGCTCAAGTACTGCGATCTGTTCAAAGTCACTGACAAAGTCGTCTTTGATTTGAGCTTAGCACGTGGGTTGGATTATTATACTGGAGTCATTTACGAAGCTGTTTTGATTGGTATGGGTTTTTTTTGCTGTTTTAAATTTAATTAATTTTAATTAAAAAAAAAAAAATAGCAAAATTTGCTCCAATTTAATTAAATCAAATAAATAATTAAATAGATTATTATAGAATAAATTTATCAAAAGAATGATTTTTGTAAAAATTAAAAAAAAAAATATTAGAATTTTTTTAAAAGTATTTAAATTTATTTTCTAAATTATATAAATATAAAAAATAAAATTCAAACCTTTTTTTTACAGACAGCGAAGTAGGAAGTGTAGCAGGTGGTGGCCGCTACGACAACCTCGTAGGAATGTTTGACCCAAAAAAGAAAACCGTACCCTGCGTTGGAGTATCTCTGGGAGTCGAGCGAATCTTCAGTGTCTTGGAGAACCGCCTGGCCGAGCAAGGCCAAAAAGTACGCACCAATGAGATCGAGGTGTTCGTTGCCACAGCCCAAAAAAACATGCACGAAGAACGAATGCGTGTTCTTGCAGATCTCTGGGCCGCAGGAATAAAATCCGTGCACTCTTACAAAAAGAGCCCCAAGCTCTTGGATCAGCTTCAATACTGCGAGGAGAAAGGTATACCCCTGGTCATCATTATTGGCGCTAAAGAACTTGCCCGCGGAGAAGTTACTCTCCGAGAAGTTGGAACTCGAGCAGAACGCTCAGTTCCTCGTACAAATCTGGTTGAAGAAATAAAAAAGTCCCTCTAGGTGTAATCTAGCGAGCTTATTTTTCTACAAAAGCTTTTGGATTTTTTTATTATTTAAATAAAGATAATTTGTAATGATAAAATCAATTTAAACTTGAATTGTGAGGGACATAGACAATTTATTACTAACGTAATTTATTTTTTAAAACTTTTTTTTAGTAAAAAGTTGTTATGACTATCTGTAATAAATTTTTCGGTAATGAAAATTGAAAAATTTTTCAGTTGTCGACTTATTTTAGTTAATTAAGGTAGCTCTCGGATTCTGTTTTTTTTTTCTAAGTTCAAAAAAATTTTTAGTTTGAAGAAAAAATTTTTTTTTGCATTTCTACACGTTTCATACAAAAATACATTGGTTCTCAAAAAAAAATTTTTTTTTCGGGAATAACTTTTTTTTTTTTTATTAACAATTAATAGAATTAATAATTTTTTTTTTTAAAGGTGTAATTACAGTAATTTTTTAGTTCAATAATAATTACAGCTTTCAAAAGATTTTTTATGAAAAATATATTAAAAGTCTTGATAATTTTTATTATTTTTTTAATAAATAAATCATGACAAAAAACTTAAAAAATTTTAAAATTTCCTTATAATTTTTTTATATTTCAATAATTAAAAAGCGCATTAATAACTTAATTTATTTCAATAAGACATCATCATAAATAAATCAATGAATTTTTTTGTCATTAAACTTATCATAACTTAATTAAATATTTTGATTGGAATTAAGTCTATTACAATTATCAGTTTTATCTAGACATATAATTTGGTCGGCTCATTTCAAAACACAGTCACATTCTTCAAATGTTTTAAAAATTTACTTACAAAAAAAAATTCAACACTTAAAATTAATAAAAAAAAACAATTATTAACCATATTTAGAAATGAGACACTCAAATTACCGTCATGTCTTTAAAAATCAAATAATTTAAAAGTAAATAAACTACAATATTATTTACAACAATTTTTACACCTAATTAATACAACATATTTATCACAGTATTTTGTTCGACTCAGATATATATAAATAATTATCTCAATCCGTATCAAAATCTTAAAAATAAAATTAACAAATAATCAGTTCTAAATTAAGTTGAAGATTCACGAGGACTATCACCAAGTCCAGTCGATACTTTAATTTTCATCGAATCGGAACCCGAATTGTCATTGATCTGTCTGGAGGCCCTGCTGTATCTCAAAAAGGGATCTTCAGCGGGTCTATCAATTTTATCGTCAATCAGCGGTTTGTAGCTATCAACGGACACTCTGGGCTTATCGGAATTTTTCCTGCCTTCATAGGAAGACTCTCTGGAGCTGCATTCGGATACCGTGGACACTTTCCTCCTAACATCGCTCCAATTGCCAATCGGACTATTACTCGAGCCAGCTTCTATTTTTACAGCGTCTATTTCTCGCAATATGTTATCTCTTCTCCCTGACACGGATTTACAGTCAATATCACTATCAATGTCCATTTTACCCTTCCCTTCGACCTTCTTTTCATCATCCTCAGGAACTAGAACAACCACAGGATCACTGCCGTTGAATTCCTGCTTAAAATCCCTGGTGAGCGGTGCAGTTTTAATATTCTTCACCTCCATCAGTCCCTGCGACACATTGCGGCCGCTCAAGGCATCGCAGGCGCCCAGTTCCGGGCTGTCCAGGTCAATGACAAAAGGATTCGTATAAGTCGTCTTAGACTCGACAGTATTCCCAGCGAAAGGGTTGTTCAAAGCGGAAAGCGCTGTTAAAAACGGCCGGCGCTGTTTTGCATCAGTAGTCTTGCCTCCAGTCTGATTAACCTGGCCCTGATTCGGCGAAACAATGGTCACAGTCTTCTGAACCGAGAACTTGTTCGTCGGATCCCTGGGGCCAAAAGTCGTGGTTCTGACCGCGGGATCCAGCGCCAGGGGGCTGATAGAATTGCTCCTATCGTTGCTCTGCGCGCCGTCTGTGTTGACGTCGCTCAAACTAAAAGCACGTACTCGCCGATTGAGCTGCCGCTGAAGAATCTCCTGGCGCCATCTAGAAGACAGCCCCTTAGCCGGAGGATCCCCGGTCCGCAAAGACACGCGGTGAACCGGGGAAGAAACTCCCGGAGCGCTCTCCATGGACACCAGGGGTTCCTTGGAGCCTTCGAAGGGCAAATTTGCGCTGTAAGCCGGAGGCGGGCTTGAGGAGTCCTTCCTGAGGTTCGACAAGTACGGCGAGGCCTGGGGAGTGACCACTGGTCTGAGCGAGAACCTCCTGTTCCTGGGTTTCACCGCCAGACTGTTCTTGCGCTGGTAAATTGGCGAAGAAGCTGAGGAATTCTCGACTGTTCTCAGGGAAAATCTCCTCGCGGCGGCACCTGTTACCGTGTTCTGGTTGCTCTGGGGCACGGAAGAGGCCGATTCTGGGGGAGCGAAGAGTGTGAAGAGACTCGGGAGCTTCGGAGGAGTCAGAGAAGCAGTTCCCATTTTCCTCTGCGGCTTTTTCATGTACTCGTCTGGAACCGCGCCTACTTGAGAGTGAAGCGCGGTTAAAGCTCGAATAAAGTCGGCTAGAGTCGTCTCCTCGAGCAAGCTGCTGCCTTCCAGAGTCGAGGACAAGTCCGCGGCTCCAGTGTGCGTGAAGTAAGTCGACCTGTCGGTGTAGCTGGTCACGTTGGTCAGATAATCGTCGTCGTTGCTGTCCAGGTCGCCGACTGAGACGGAGTTCCGAGTCCGGGCGTCCTTCTTGGTCGAGAGTTGCTTTATCCACCTGGGGAGCGGGACACTCTTGGGCAAGTTAAGCGGGAACAACGATTTGCTCTCCTTGTCTCTGTCTTTGGAAGATTGGCCGTTCTTGCGCGCTCGCATCAGCTCCTGGATCTTCCGGGAGGCCGCGGGCCCGGACCAGGTCCACTCCTGGTTCGTTTGCTCGGGATTGTAAGACGGGTCGAGTCTCACCTCGCTCGTGGCTCGGGACCTGGGCTTCCTGCTCCAGGGGATTCGGTCTCCGCCGACCTGCCAGCTGGGCTCTGGTCCGCGCTCACCCGAGAGAATCTCCTTGTCGCTGAACCCTTGGACGCCTCGCGGGTCCATGTCTACTTGCTCGTCGTCGTCTGGAGGAGGCGGAATGTATCCTAGGATGTTGACTAATCTGGCAAGCATCTCCGCTGGCTGGACCATCGCGTGGGTCGCGAAAGTCGCGTTCTTGTCGATTCTTTGCAGGTCTGTTTCGGAAACTACTCGCGGGACCAAGACTTCCATCGGGACTACTTCGCTGTTTGCTCGGCGACGCGGGTGAGGTGGTGTGAATGGCTCAAGACCGCCGTATACTAGTTGTCGCAGGTCCGGGAAGCTGTTGCTGCGCATTAACGTTGCTGGTGGTGCGTCGTACTCATCGTCGACGTAGATTCTCTGTAAGATAGAAGATTAAAAGTTAGGTCATTATTTACAAGTAGAATACCGATTTTGGGTGAAAAATTAACATTTAAAAAGGTTTTTTCCACTTGTTTTTACGGTGCATTTATGATAAAATTTCGTTAAAGAAAAAAATGAAGATTTAGATCGATTATTTTGCCTTTAAAAGTTGGAAAAAATATTGGCTTTCATATTTTTGGATAAAATTTCTATTTTATGTTTTTGACATATTTTTTTTTTGAAAAATACATAAAAAAACGAACAAAAAAAAATTGATCAATTTGATGAAAAAAAAAAAAATTTCTATGTAAATAATTACCGATTTCTAAAGAGCGTATTGCTTGTTATAGGTGTTAAAAGTGCTTAAAGCGCGCAAAATTATTATTTTTTTTTTTTTTTCAATTATCTTAAGAATGTTAAAATGTAAAAATTTAATGATATCAAAATTTCATGAAAAATTTTTTATTAAAATCGACAATTTATAGTTTGAATTTCTAAAGCAAAATGTTAAAAAACAAAAATAATATTTTTTCATGGAAGGAATATAAATTTATCTCGTACGCCCTTTTGGTATTTGTACCGCAAAGTGGTTGATGTTATTACGGGTAATTGTAATTTTAATAGTGATTGAAATAGTTGAGTAAAAAAGTTAATAAATAATGAGTTTACCTTGACTTTAGACAGCTGTAACTCGTTAAATATTCTCCTGAGGTAATTGATGTCTCGTGTGAGCTGGTTAAATACCTTATTCTGCGTATGCTTTATATTCACAGCAAGTTTGTGCTCGAGCTGGGTTATTTTCTTGCTCTTAAATCCCCGTGTTATGAAGGTCATTATCATCACAATGTACCCGAGTCCGAAGGAAATCCAGATTATTAGAAATGCCTTGTATGAGCCGACAAAAAAATTACCGCCAGGAGAGTTTTGACCTGATCAATCAAGAAATATTTTTTTTATTGTTACTATAATTACATGTACTAGCACTCAAAGGTAAGAATAATAAATAATTTAGATAAATTATTGTATACAAAATTTATTGAAGAAAACAACTTATAAAAATTTGATTTTTTTTTTGAATTTTTGAAAATTTTTAATTACTGTAATTTCTAAATCTATTGACCGATTTGACTCTTCTTCAAACTCGACTCGAGAATCATCCAAAAAATAACTATCATTAGTTTTATTAGAATCCGATGTACACAGTAAAAAATTTTACTGTCATTGCGTCAAAAAATTTTGTGTTAAATTTAATATAAAAATTTTCAAAAGAGTGAAAAAAAATTTCAGATAGTAGCTAGTATAATCCAGATTATAATGAGTATAATCCAGATTACAATGAGTATAATCCAGATTACAATGAGTATAATCCAGATATCACCCAGTATAATCTGGATTATACTAGCTACTATCTGAAATTTTTTTTTTTTTCACTACAGATATCACTGAGTATAATCTGGCATGATATTCAGTGTCATCTTGTTCTTTTTATGTATGTACTTATGTAATAAAATTACTACAAAAAGTTAAATAATTTTCTTCTGTTTTAGTTCACAATTTCTTAAAATTTTAAAAATAAATTCAAGATGTTAAAACATTGCCAAGTTGATGTTTGACGCGTTCACAAAAGAAACGCCTACATAATATGAATTTTATAGGTAAATTTATGAATTTATTTATTTATTTATTTATGGTTGCTGTTACACTTAAATAATAAATTTATTGTAACCGTAAGAAATGATGTATGTAATGAGGTGGATTATTGCAGCGTTACATTTATTATTGTTGAGAGTTGCAATCATGACCATTTATACTGTGTGATTCATATAATATAATATAATACGGTTGACACGAATACAAATAGCTCATGCTCATGCTGTGCTAAGTGACTTAGTGATGGTGAGTTCCTCTATCCTCTGTACTCTAAACTCTATACTGTACTTTACTTCTATTACTTACATTTACCTCGTGTCCTCTTTTTATTTTTCAGCGCAAGCATAAATAAATGGATTCAGATTCAGTAAGAACAATTAAATGATTCACGGAATTTTAAGAGAAGATATAGATTTAGGTATTTAAAGATACTTAATTTAAGTTCATTAATTATTTGATCTATATTTTTTAGGTACCTGCTACTAAATCGCCGAACCCGATGGTCGTCAGGGTGACAAACGCGTAGTAGACTGATTGATCGTAGGTCCACTCTTCGACGTACGAAAATATAAATGCTGGGAAGAATATAAATACGACGATACCGGGAACGAGGTACATGAGGATTTGGAAGAAAAAAGTGAACTTTTTCGTTTCTTTGGGCTTCTGGCAGTCGTCTTCTTTGTATGACTTGTAGTTGCGGTGCGCTTTTATGAAGACGCTGGAAAAAAAGTCTCCCAGGTTCGCCAGAAGGATTCCGTTTATCGGGATCCCAATTATGGCGTAGAATATCATCACAATACGACTTGATAGCTTTGTTGGTGCCAAGTTTCCGTAGCCTGAAATTTTTTGTACAATTATAAAAGGTATTTTCTTTTTCTTATATTAAATTTTTTTTTTTAATCTATAAATAAATTATTGTCAAAATTACAAATTAATCAAGTCAATTTTTTTTTTTAATTTTTATTGTAAAAATTTATTTAAAAATAAAAAAATTGAACTTAAAAAAGTTTCAAGTGCCAAATTAACAAAAAATTTTTTAAGTAATTAATCTCAAATTTAACTTTGTAAATAGTAATTATATTTTATGCCAAAAATTTAATTTAATAATAAATAGAATAATTATTTAAATTAAATTTTATCTAGCAATTTTTATGATTTCTTTATAAATAAATTACTGTATAGAAAATTTATCAAAAACTACTTCTTGTAAAAAATTAAAAAAGAATATTAGTATAATTTTTATTATGGTGTTATACTCATCAAGAGCTTTCATTTGAATACCCACATGCATTTTCATATATTTTTCATATATACATATTTATAATATATATAAATATATGAAAAATTGATGTGAGTACTCAAATGAAAGGTCTTGATGAGTGTAATATCAGGATGAGCTTATATCTTTAAAAATGTCAATAGTTCACAAGATACAAGGTCATTTCTTAATTACATATCTTGAGATAGAGAATTTTCGAATGGAATTTTTTTTATTCAATTAAAAAAAAGAACTGAAAAGTATTAACTAGCAAAAATTCTCCAAAATAACCATAAATATTTAAATAACGAATGAGAATAGTTTAATAAAATTAGCATTGACCAACTTTCGAAAAAAATCAAAAATTTATTCGAGGTCTTGTATCAACCTTGTTAAAAAAATTCTTACCCGAAAAATCAATTTTAAAAGTGAACAATGCTCATGAAATGAATAAATGATAAAACTATTAATTACAAACTCAATAAAACGGAATTGATAGCTGGCTAATTATCATACTTTCAATAAATGAAGTAACGCACACTTTAACAACGTGACTAAATCTTCTATATACATTAATTTTACTTCATTAGAACAAATTACTGATAAAGCTAACAATAGAAATAATAAAAAAAAAAAAAAAAAAAAAAAAAAAAAAAAAAAAAAAAAAAAAAAAAACAAACCAATTGTACTGACGACAGTGTAGGAAAAATAAAAAGTGTTGTAAAAGTCCCATTTGAGCGGGTCCTCTTCACCTTCGGAGTAATTTTTAACAGACTTGCCGCAGTACTGCGACAATTTTTCAAATATCTCGTGTTGATCTTTTTTCGTGTCAGGTACATAATATTTGTGCAGCAGCTCTGTAAAAAAAATAATTAGATGAGTAAATTTAGTTGGATGTAAATTACGAGAACACATACAATAGGAAGAGGAAGACTTTCATAAGCGATTACCGGTCCTTGGTCTAATCAACGCGAAAGCGATCTCTACTCGTACGTTTATTGTCTCGACAATTGCCTTCAATTATCTTATCAACCGATACTTGTTAGTTATATTTTCCGTTTTGTTCCTTATACTGTTGTCTACACGCAATCATAAATTCTAGTTGACATTCAAATAATAATAATAATAATAATAACAATAATAATAATAATAATAATATAAATAAACATTCTTGAGCCTTTAGAGGGATGAAAATAATTTTTTTGTTTTTTTTTTTTTTTTCAATTGATAATTGTCAATAATTCGGACTATTATCAATTTTCTGTCTTTTGAATCCTCTTTTTAATAGCAATAATAATCTTTTCAATTTAATTGAATCATTGCGGGAGTCATAAGTCTACATAGTATCTAATATGTAGTATGTGTATGTATAAATCAAGTCAATTGAACTTGAATCAATCTAAAAGTGTCTTCACTTTGATAAAAATAACATAAAAGATGACTTGGTGACCTTTTTTTAACAAATATATTAGATTAAATTATCGGATTCGTTTATTGTGCAATATTATTTTTTATTGAAACAATTAAATCATTTTTTTTTGTTTCAGAGTGATAAAGGAAATGGAAATTTAATAAATATACGACGTACAGAGAGTATTGCAAATACAAGTAAACATTGACGCGTGGAATATTCATTTTGAGTGAATTTTAAAAATGAATGGACTTGAACTCGGGTTCATTGGATTTTTCAACTGTTGATTTAAGTTATTGTCATTTATTCGCTACGTACTTTTTTTTTGTCAAGAGTACTCTTGCAATAACAAGTTAATTAGAGAGTTGTTAAATTTTTTTTGTATCTTTATCGGGCGATAAATTTTTAGTGATAATTTAATCACTCAGATTTCAAATCAATGAGAGTATTTTTAAATCATTTTTTTACAAGTATACTCTAATTTTTTTTTTTTTTTCAATAAAATATTAAACTTGAAAATAAATTGTGACAGTTAAATATCAAAAAATATTATTAATTATAAAATTTGGACAAAAATATTATCGTTGAAATCTTAAAAATTTTCAGATACAAAATTATCGATATCTTTTTGTCAAGAATGTTAATTTAGATATTTTGTCTTGTAAACAAGATAATTACTCCATATCAGTTAAATATTATTGAATGTAATCACATAATTTTTTTTTTTATTATTTATTTATAAATTTCGATTTTTTTTTCTTCAAATTTTATTAAAAATTTATAAATTATTTAAATAAAAAAATATCTGACATAAGACCGCAAGAAATAAAAAATAAATGTCAAGAAAAACCACAAAAAAACATTGAAAATTACTAAAATATTTTTTTTTTATTAAAAAAATTATTTTAAAAAAATTTCATTTGTAAGAAACGAAAAACTGTAAGTGCAATTTTTTTGTTCCAATTTAATAAATAGAAAAAAATAAACAAATTAGAAACGTCGGCTAGTATTATCAAAAAAATATTGGAAAACTCTGTGAAGAATTTCATAAAAAAAAAACTCACCAACTAAAAATGAATGAACAAATGAATGAATGGTATAACATATAAATAAATGAAGAATAAAACGACACAAAAGATAAATAAATACTTTCGAATATTATATACAAAAATATCACAATTAAAAACAGATTTAAAAATCACCAAAACTAATCAGTGTAATACAATACAACAACGCAAACATATACGATAATTGTAAAATAACATTAAAAGAGACGGATCGATCAATCGGCCCTTGGATCAAGCGTCAATAAATAAAGACACATGGCATTGTGTAAACCGAGGATGGACAAAGCCTTCTCAACCGCAATAATCCAATCCGGCACTCCTTTGCATACAAAAATCCTAACGCTATTATCCGTCCACTTGCACTTACACTTCCTCTACTCACATTTACAACTCCACATTTACAACTCGACTTAATAAAAAAAAAAAAAAAAAAAAAAAAAAAAAAAAAAAAAAAAAAAAAACGGTAAATGATTTATTTTTGAGCACCATACAAGCCATTTTAAATATCACTAAAATTCTTTAAATCTGATCCTACCGAAGTACTAGACTAATTGCTCCGGTAATAGATTACACTATCTTGTCACTTAGATTTATCAACTCACCAAAATCAAGCTAGTGCTTAGCAATATATTTCAAATAATAATAATAAAATAAAATAATAACCAAAAATTAACAAAAACTAATTTTAAAAAATAAAAATTTATGACATTAAATTAGAAGATGTTTAAAAATTTTTTATTTTTTTTTTTTTAATTAAATTACGACTAAAAAAATATTTTTTAAAAATTGCACTTGTAGTTTTTCAAGTTTTTTACATGTGAAATTTTTTTTTAATTGTTTAATTGAAATTTCTTCAATAAAAAATTTCTAAAAATTTTGAAATGTCAGCTAACTTTATTTTCATAAAAATTTACCATTTATTTCTGCACTTTTCCTATTTCATCTTAAATAATAATAATAATAATAATAAAATAAAATAAGCAATATCAATATTGTAATTATTTTTTTTAATTTTTTCGCTGATTTTTGCGCTCTAAAAATTAACAAAAACTAATTTAAAAAAATAAAAATTTACCATTTATTTCAATGCGTTCTTGACGAGCTTTCTGCACTTTTTCTATTTCATCTTGACTTTCCAGGTAAAAAAATAATCCAGTACCAAAAAGGAGATAAGCGAAGAAAATCATCAATAAAACCATCCATTGCTTCTTTGACATTTTAACGCGTTTGTAAAATTATATAATAATTAATTAATTAATTAATTAATTAAAAAATAACAACACTATGTACACTGTACACTTAAAACAATTTGTCACGAAGTCATTTTAACAATAAATTTATATTTTTTATTAGTTATATTTATAATGTGTTATTGTCACACTGCTAATAAGTAATTAATAAAAGGCCTTTGTGTAGACACTAGTTTGTTATGTTTTTATTGGTACTGTGTGTACATGTAAGTGTTAAATACATATGTAACGTGTGTACAAACGTCGAGTAATTCGAATCCACGACTAGACAGCGTGCGTGGATCTTCAGTAAGCCGGCGTACTCTCTTTTAATGTTTTCGCCCCCCCAATAATATCTCCCGCCACTCGGATAAAAATTTTTTGAATTTCCCCCCTCTTTTCGCGCATGCGCGGGCATTTTTATTGGTCGCTGATTTTTTTTTTATTTATAAAATTATTTACAATTTATTTCTATTAATTTAATCAAATTAAATTATTAATTATTAATTTTAGACATTTAATTGTTGAATTCGTTTTAAATAATTAGTTTGATTTATAAAATTCAGTGAAATTTTTGAATTGTAACGGCTTTCAAGATGGCGTCACTTCTAAGATGGTGAAAATCGGAGTAACTGTCTTTTTTGGGCGATTAGCCGTTGCAATTATTTTTTCGGTGATTAAAAATTAGTTCGCATTCGATTTTAGGTTACAATTAATCGTGCGCATGATTAAAAATTAAAAGAATATTAAAAACTATAAAATTTTATTAAAAAATTAATATTTCATAAATTTTCTTTGTTCTTTCGGATAATTGTCATGATGATGATCAACAAAAATTAATTTAGCAGATATTTTGTTGGTTTTAGAATTTTTTTGACAAATAAATTATGACAATAATAAATTGACATGAAAAAATTAAAAAAAATTAAAAATCTAATTTTTTTGAAAAAATTTTTTTGTCAAAAAAAATTGTCAAGTCACTGCTGCTGAATGTCTTTGATGATGAAATCTTAAAAAAAAATTAATATTTCATTTTATTTGTTTTTTTGGACAGTTGTCATGATGATGCTGAATGAAAATTAATTCAACAGATTTTTTGTAATTTTTAGAATTTTTTTGACAAAAAAAAATTAGAAAAAAAAATTAAAAATCCAATTTTTTAGATGACATTCAAGTTAGCTGACACTTGACAATTTTTTTAATTTTATTTAACAAAAATATTTTTTTCAAAAAATTGTATTTTTTAATTTTTTAATTTTCTAAATGTCAATTTTTTTTTGTCATAATTTATTTATTAAAAAAATTATTAAAAATTGTCAGCTGTTAGCTAACTTGAGCATCATCTTGTCATAAGGTCACAAGTATGTGCCGAACGGCTTTGACTTTGTCACCAGATAGAAAAACTATTATTCAAAAGTCAACTTACAATAATTGTTCCAAGTTATTGTGTTTCGGTAATTATAAAAGAAAAAACTCTTTCATTGCGGTGATATATTATTGAATTGCTAACAAACTGTTTTGTGTATCAAAAACACCCACTGTTGTATAAATGACACTTGGTAGATTACAAATATCCAGAACTATTATTTTAAATTTTTTATTTACTTGGAATTGTCATATTGTATGACCAATAATACAAATATCAATAGTGTCACGGGAATTGAGTGAAAAATTGTAATTGTTGATTTAGTGACGGTATGTTACTATTGTTGATTTATTATTCCATTTCTATTATATTAATTTTATTGTTGTGCCGGAATAATAGTAATTATCATTATTTTATTATTTTCAGAGATTAAACAAAGGTGTGAGACGGTGCTAGCGGTCAGTTGACACACTTCAAGGTTATTAACAACAATTCTTCAGGCATTGATACCCCGAGGCTCTTCTCTCCAAGATCTTCAAGACAAATGTGAGTCTAATTATTTGTTTTTTTATTGTTGATAACCAATTATTCATTTTTTTATTTTGAGATGAAAATTTTGCTTATTCTCTTAATAATGGAGATAATTATTAGCTGTCTGCTGATTTTGGTATCAGCAATTTCGCTAATTATTAAAATGCGGAGCTCCGCGGTTTTTAGACATAACAAATTAATAATTTAAATTATCTACAATTTTTTTTTTTTATTTTATTTATATTCCCGGCAGGCTTACAAATTATTCATTAAAATTTATTTTTTTATGCAGTTTAAAAATTAAAAACTTTTTTTTTCCCTTGAAAAAATTTTTTGTTGAAATATTAATGATAATTATACAATCAAAAATGTCATACCAAAGTGGCTAATGACATATTGGAAATTTTTAAAAATTTTTTCAAACAAATATTTGTGCTTTAAAATATAGCTGGCGCTTGTTAAAAAAAATATTTATCACAACTCTGCTAAATTTAAAAATAATACTCTGATGATAATTGATAAAAACATTAAACTATCGATTTGACATTATTTCTTACAAGTGATACTCGGGTGTCTGTCTAACTATTATTTAACTCAAATAATTGTTTAATTTTATTGAGAGATAAAAAGTGTCTTAGGTCAGGGGATTAAATAAAACATTAAAAATTTTATTTCATCAACTTAAAACTCTAGAATTAATTTCAGAAAATAATTATCACAAAAAAACCACCTTGAAGACAAAAACCATTTAAAGAATACTTCACATAATATCTTATCATATCACAATAAGTTAACTTTTCTCATTTCCTCTAACACAATATTTTTCCGTGATATAAGTGCCGATGATCATCATCGATATCATAAATCGACAATTAATCCAAACCAGATACGAAATATTGTATTTGAATCCGATCAATTGAGGGCATCGCCAGCTTTAAAAGCCTCTGTGACCTTCTCAGTTTAAAAAAACGATTACTAATCAAATGATCATAATTATTATCTCTAGCATAAATTTATTATCATCTTGTAAAATATTTACGCTGACTAAAAATTAATAAAAAAAAAATATGAATTAGCTTTGGTCGCACAATTAGTCATCCAGAGAATACAATTCTTCTAATTCTAATAAAAAAAAAAAAAAAAAAATGAATTTAATGGTGCAGACACTTTACAATTTTTTGATTTTTATCACAAATAAAATTTTGTCCAAAAAAAAATTTTAGTATAATAAAATTTCTATTTGATTCTTTTTTATATGTTTTTTTTTAAATTTGTAAAATTGTGATGATCAATTTTTTTTTAATTGTTCATTTTTTTATGTATTTTTCAAGAAAAAATATATCAATAAAATCAGTTAAAAATTTTGTTCAAACAAATTAAAATTTCACAAGAAATAAAAAAAAATTACAAGTTAAAATTTTTAAAAATCTTTTTTTATGATTTAAAAAATTATAAATAAATTCAGCGTATAATTGCAAACATTTAATAATAAATTAGTGCTATACAATTATATGGGTCATCCCTTTTAGTCATTCCGCTTGATCAGCAAACTCAAGATAAAATTCCTTAAACATACATGCGTATAAAATAATAGAAGAAATTGGCGATGAACTGAATCCGTATGTGGGTGAAAAAGTGTGACACTATTACAGAGTCTACATACCACTTAGCAATCTATCAATACATTAGAAAAAATATATACGTGCATATAAATATAAATATAAATAAAAATGTCTGGTCCTATTAGATTAATTTACATTAATTTACATTATTGTGTACCAAGTGACGCATTAACGCATTAATAAAGTAAGAAACATCATATTTATTACTTCACCCGTAGACTTTTATGCCTATTTACGGATTCTTCTGACGTTTGTTTTGTTTATTGAAAATAAACGGGCGATAAATATTTGTGACTTTAAAAATATTCTCACTTGTTTAATATTAAATACTCGAGTAAATTTTGCACAAATTATTACCATTAATTAATGCTAATATTAATGCGTATAATGGAACATTTAATACGCAAGTCTAAAGTAGTTTAAAAAAAAAAAGTTTATCTTTTTTGCTGATACAAATATTTTTTTTTATTTACATTACTGATGAAGCAAAGGAGTCCTTTGATACTTAATCAGTTGGTGATCTCTAGCATCGACACTGGCTTATCTTCTTTGTACTGTAGTAATACACTTGCATTACATTGCAAGTGGCTTTGGCTTCTGAAATAGATATTACGCTAGCTCTGATTATCATTATTAATCTTACTCGCGCAAGAGTATCGATTTTATTATTATTTTTTTTTATTTAGCTGCATAGTTTTGATTTTTTTTTTAAAGTGATTGCAGGAATCACGGCGATAAACTACCACTTGATATTTTTACGCTTAATTGAACTAGAAAAAATAATAAATAAAAATTACTATCTTTATTTTTAAAAAGTCGTTTTAGGATTATGATAACGGTATCGGATTTACTTTTAAATAGTTATTATATTTTTTTTTATAGAGTAAATTACTTTGAAAAAATTTTTAGTTGTTTCTTTTATTACAGAACGGAAATTTTTTTGGGTAGAAAATAATCTTAATGATTTACAATTAATTTATTAAAATATACTCATCGATGTGCAAATAATAAGTTCATTCATAAAAAAATCTTTCCATTAAAATTAAATGATATCAAACATAATAAATTTTTCGTTAAGTCTCTGTTATCTTGACTTACAAATAAATTTCGAGTAAATTCTTTGAACTCTTTGTAGTAAAGTTTTGTGAACCGATAAAAAATTTTAACGTAGTAGCAATAAATCAAAGAAAAGTAGAGATCAATGTTTTTAAGAATTTTTTAATAAAATATTGTGATTTATTGTTTTCTAGCAACCTTGCAGTCACTATGTGACTGTCTTGACTTGTGAACTATAAATAAATAAAATTTTGCTTTATTAAATAATTACTTTTGTTAAATTGCATTGTATTTTCTTAAATATTGACTTTTTTGAAGATATAAGCTCATCCCGATGTTACAATCATCAAGAGCTTTCATTTGAGTACCTACTTGCATTTTTGATATATATATATATATATATATATATATATATATATATATATATATATATATATATATATATATATATATATATATATATATATATTTATATATTTATATATAATATATATAAATATATGAAAAATTGATGTGGGTACTCAAATGAAAAGTCTCGATGAGTCTCAAATGAAGTCATCGGGGTGAACTTAAATCTTAAACAATGCCAATAATTCACAAGATACACTAAATTCTCTTTAAAAAAAAAAAAAAAAAAAAAAAAATCGATTTTATCATATGTCTATCCTGGACACAAAATTTTTCTTATTCTTTTAATAATATATATTATTGTCGCTCTAAACAAATTTAACATTAGTCTTTGGTTGTCCTCGTTAATTACGTCTAAAATATCCTAATTGACTAAAATATTTATTATTATTATTTTTTTTAACTCTATTTAACAAGTTTTATTTAGCAGCAGGATGTTCCGGAACCGGAAGATACTGCTAATCAAAGCTCGTAATTGTACTACATTGTTAAGCATTTAAACAGATAAATCGTTTCGTTAAACGATCTACACTCTCTTACATAATTATTAAATTAGAAAAAATATATACACACACATTATACAAACAAATAATTAAAAAAAAAAATTTTTTTTCCATAGACTTTAATTTTAAAAGTATATTGATATAAATATAAGTATATATTTACACTAAATACATAAATAATTATTAAACTTTAATATTAACAATTTTTTTAAAAATAAATATATATTTATTAATAAATATATTTAATTGTGTGCTAAATAATATTATTGCAAAATATTACGCTATTATTTTTTATAAAGATTGAATAATCTTCAATGACAGATTACCTGGAAATTCTATAATAAAACTAATCCATATTTTACTACAATATAAAACTAATTATATCACATATTATTATTTTAAGAAATATCATTTCGACGTTATCGTCTTTATTATTCATCTTCAATAAAAATATTAAGATTATTCAATTATAAATAATAAAGACGTAACCTCGTTAACTTTGATATTTGTTTAGTCCATTTTAACAATATATTACACTTATTTTCTAATTTAATTCCATCCAAATTCCATGTCTTCTATCTTTATGTTCAGTCCTTCTAAAGTTGAATCCATTTCTGCTTCATTGAAGTCTTCTTCGAAATTAATATGCTGAAATATAACAAATAATAAATATAATATTCAACATTTACTCTATGAAATTAAATAAACAACAGTACGTAATTTTTTCTTGATAAGTATTTATCAAGAAATAAAAATTAAATATATTTTGTGGACCTTTCAATAAAGAAAGTAATCAAAATATTTGTTTTCATTTTTCAAGAACATATATTATATATTTAGTAAACATTAATATATATGTTAGTCAGTATGATGAAAGTTGATTTTTAAATGAAAATAATAATTTTCAATATTATTTTAAAAATTGATAATTGCTTAGATGGGCAAAAAATTGAGTTATTGGAAAAAAAAATTTTTGTTTTTTTTTTTTTGATTTTATTCTTCATGGCAGATTTACAAAGCATTTATTAAAAGTTTACAAAACTCTATATTCGTATTTTTTTTTTTTTTTAATATTTTTTAAAAAAAATATAATTATTAAAAAATACTTCAATACCTTAACTTTCAAAATTTTTTTAATTTTATCAAAAAAATGTCGAATCAATGTATACCTGCAAAACAGCAATTTGCGTTGAATCACCAACAAAAAGTATCTGTGTAGCATTATCTCCTGAATTTCTTCCTTCTATTAACAGTTCACAATCCTTAGTCTGCAAAAAAAATTAAAATAAATCCCAACTCTTCTACAAAATTCCTAAAAAAAAAAATAAAAAATATGGTAATGATTTACAAGTGGGGTCAAATTTTTTGAAAATTTGTTAAAATTGTGTTAATTAATTTTTTTTTTAATTGTTAGTTTTTTTATGTATTTTAAAAAAAAAATATTTATCAATAAAATCAAATATAAATTTTGTTAAAAAAAATGAAAATTAAAATGATTGACGACCCCACTTGTAAATATTAACCAAAAATATTCCTACATTTTCCTCAGTTTGATCATTGCTCAAATTATCACAATTGGACTCAAAAATCCCATCGATCCCCTCAATTTCTTCGGTCTCGATTTCGCCTTCATTTTCATCACCATCACCGTTCATTTCTTCATCACCATCTTCAACTAAAGCGTGAGCAGTCCTTTTATGCATCACAAGAGTGCTGTTCTGTCGATACCTTTTAAAGCAGAGTTTGCACTCGAAAGGCTTTTGCTGGGTGTGAACCAAGTGATGTTTGTAAAGACTAGAATACTCAGTAAATCTTTTATCGCAGTTTTCAATAGTACATGCGTAGGGTTTTTCCCCAGAATGAATCCTCACGTGGTTTTTATAATTAGTCGCGCTGGCGAAGGCTTTATTGCAAGTGCTGCATTGATAAGGCCGCTCGCCAGTGTGAGTCCTCACGTGAACTTTCCTGATATTGGAAGTAGTGAAGGACCTCCCGCACCCTTCATAAGGACAGCCGAAGGGTCGCTCACCAGTGTGGGTCCTAACATGCTTCAGCAAGTCCCCCGAGGTCTTGAAGCTCTTGTTGCAAGCTTCTGCATTGCACTTGTAGGGTTTTTCCCCGGTGTGAGTCCTCAAGTGGGCTTTCAGGCTGTACCCGGTCGAGAAACTCTTATCACAGCTGGAGAACGTGCACTCGTAGGGTTTCTGCCCAGTGTGTGATCGCTCGTGGACCTTCAAGTGATGCAAAGTGCTGTAGACTTTTTCACAGCCGTCTCTCGGGCACGGGTATTGACTTCTTTGACTCACCGCGCTCTGGCTTATTTTCTTCACGAATATTTTCTCTTTGCTCGGCGCATTGCTGCATTTTTCACCGCTCAGTTCCCAGAGCTGGTTCTCCGCGTGACTTGTCACCATGTAGGTCGTCATCGCATCGTCATTATCTATTATTTCCACGCCTGGAATCTCTGGCTGGTTCGACGATCCGGCGTCTGGTTGCTCAGGTGTGTTTGATAAGTCTGAGAGCTCGCTGATTAGAATCGTACGGGTTGCTTTGTCCAGCGGATTTTTTAGCTCCAGGTCTTCCGGGTCGTTCGCGACGAAAGCTTGGCTCCCGTCTGGCAATGTTATCGCGGTCAACGTTGCTCCTAGTAGTGGGTGCTCGTTTACTAGTATCCCTTGCACTTGGGACTCCTCGTTGTTTACCATCACTGACAAACATTCTAACACGTCCTCGGAAGTTTCCTGTTGATTTTTTTAAAATTAATTATTGATGATCAGTAGATTGTTTTGATAAATAATTATTATAATTAAATTAGCAGATATTTGATGATTTTTAAGACTTTTTTTGATTAATAAATTAAAAATAATTATTGATATAATTTATAACTTTGATAATTACATTAGCAGACATTTGATAATTTTTTAAATTAGTAAATTTAAAATAATTATTAATATCATTTATAATTTTGATAATTATATTAGCAGACATTTAATTAATTGAAAATATTTTATCAGTATTATAAATGTGGCTGATAATTATCTAACTTGGATTGAATGAAAAATTTGATAAAAAAAAATTCATTAGTCTGGTACTTTTAATTTTATTCAAAAAATAAATTATTAATAAATAATTTTGGCATTTAAATCAGCTGATTTCTGATGATTTTTTATACAAATAAATTCATGTAAATTAGCAGACATCTGACTAATTTTTGTTTTTATTCAAGTAAAAATAAATGCAAAAAAAATAAAATTATTGTCAGTGTACATTAAAATTTGTGTTCTTAAAATTATCTAATAAAAAAATAATAACTTACATTAGACTGATGTAAAAGTGAAAAGTTGGGTTTACAAATAAGATCTCTGGTAGACCCATCATCTTCCAAAGACATGACATAAAATAAATAATCCAAAAAATGTCATAAAAGTTGATAAATAAAAATTTATAGGTTATTTTTTGCTAAAATCACCAAACACAACAAAATAATTATTTATTTTAGCGCTCAACTTTTGACCATTCATTTTTTAAATCAGCTGTTCCATTGCAATGATAATATTATGATAAAAGTGTTTTATAAACACCAGCAAAGTTTCTAAACACTTTTATTAATTCAGTGTTCATTGAACATTCAATAACATAAATTGTCAAGACTTGAAAAAGTATTAGATAGATAGATAGATAGAGAGAGAGAGAGAGAGAGAGAGAGAGAGAGAGAGAGAGAGAGAGAGAGCGAATAACACGGTGTTTTACGACGATGCTGCCACCCTGGTAGGAATTTGTACGTCTCCCAACTTTTAAAAGCAAAAATAAAAAGAAAATAATTTTTTTTTTGCCCTCCGGGCGGAAAGTGGCAACTTTCGTCCCGCTACGCTAAACAAAGTTGCCGCTTTCCGCCTTCGTCGGACAAAAAAATAGTATACAGCCCTTGGAAAGTAAAAAAGAAAACCTCAGATCACATGTTTGTCGACCTCGGCTTCGCCTCGGCCAACAATTACATGTGATCTGAGGCTTTTCTTATTTTCCTTCCCAAGGGGTGTAATATACTATTATTTTTTCCATAATTGATTTTAAAATTTTTAAATTCTGAATTTTAATAAAAAAATTTTTTTAATTTTTATTTTATAAATTTTACTTTTTAAATTTTGGTGCTAATTTTATTTTTTCAAAATGGCGCAAATGAGAGTGACAGCGCTCCGTACGGCACTTACGGTACTAATAATAATGAGAAATTCGAATTTTCAAGTTTGAGCTTGTTTGTGGTGACGACGCTAACGGTTTGCGATGCTAAAAAACGTTTATTGTGTTATCAACAAACATAAATTACAAACAATTAATAATAACAGTGAAAAATTTTATAGTGTCACAAAATAAAAATTGTTTTATCACCAGGAACAGTCAAAGGTAAGAGAATTTTAATATTAGTCATAAATAACCCCAAAATATTAAATATAAATTAAATAACCAAAAAATAAAACACACCCATTAGCCAACTGTCATTCTAAATAATAAATTAATTTTAATTTTAGGTATTAAATTAAAAAAACTTACAAATATTAATCATGGTTCTAAATAAGAACGACCTGGACCGGGCGTTCTCTCCAAATAAGTCAAAAAAAATAAGAAAGCGCCGGTCATTGGGCCGTGGACCTCCCAAGCCCAGCACCAGCGGTAGCACTTCCAAAGCATTGAAAGGCGATGAAGAGAAAACCAGCATCAAAGTTATCGTTCGTGTGCGACCGGCCAATGATCGCGAAGATCAGGAAAATTTTCGCACCGTCGTCAAAGTCATCGACGACAAAATGATGATTTTCGACCCCAAGGAAGAGAAAAATCCGTTTTTCTACCGAGGCGTGGTTCAGAAAGGCCGCGACCTTCTAAAAAAGCAGAACAAGGAGCTCCAGTTTATTTTTGATCATGTTTTCGATATTACTGCCACAAATGAGGAAGTTTTCGAGGGAACTACAAAGGAGATCATCTATGACTTGTTAGAAGGCTACAACTGCTCTGTCTTTGCTTACGGAGCGACCGGAGCTGGGAAAACGCACACGATGCTCGGCAAGGATCACGATCCGGGCATAACTTATCGAACTATGGCGGAGTTATTCAACCAGATAGAGACTCAGAGCGAACTTAGGGATTTTAATCTGGGCGTTACTTATTTAGGTACTAACTTTATTTTTTTTTTTTTTTTTTTTTTTTTTAATATAAATTTTTTTTTTTTTATTAATAGAGTAGAAAATTTTTTTAATTTAGTAGAATATTAATTTTTCATCTATATTTATTATCGTAGCAGATGAATTTTAATACCTGAGAACTTTTAAATATTAAAATGAAGTATAATTTTAATTTAATCAGTGAATATGTAAAATATTATTTAGAAAAATTTAACGTGGCATATATTCACTGAGTTAAAATTATTGTTTATTTATTCGACGAAATTCTAAATTAATATTACATTATGACATTAATTTTTCTCATAATTAAATTGTATAAATTAAAAAATTAAATTTGTATTCAATTTATTTTTTTAATTATATTTATTTTTAACTAAATCAAATTCTAAAATAGTAAAAATATTTAGAATGTTTAAAATTGAAAAATTAATTATTATTAATTTAGATATTTTCATGAGACGGCAGTTAAGTAACGATAATAACATAAAAACATCTAAAAAAAAAAAAAAAATAATATTAATAAAAATCAAGATTAATATCATCAAACTTATTCCTATCCAGAAATCTACAATGAAAATGTCCAAGACCTTTTACACCGCGTGGGACCTCTCGCCCTTCGTGAAGACGGCCGAGCAGGAGTAGTAGTCTCAGGTCTGAAAATAAAAACAATAAAAAACGCTGAAGAGCTGCTGTCTCTGCTGGCCCAGGGTAACAGGAACCGAACTCAGCACCCGACAGACGCAAACGCGGAATCAAGCCGGAGCCACGCGGTGTTCCAAGTCTACGTGAACATCACCAACAAGCTAGACGGGCAAGTAAAGCAAGTAAAGCTCTCGATGATCGACCTGGCGGGTAGCGAGCGAGCTTCCGCGACTGGTTGCAAGGGCGCGAGGTTCAAGGAAGGCGCGAACATCAACAAATCGCTTCTCGCCCTCGGTAATTGCATCAACAACCTCGCGGAAGGCATCAAACACATTCCTTACCGAGACAGCAAGTTAACTCGCCTGTTAAAAGACTCTCTCGGTGGAAATTGCCGCACCGTGATGATCGCCAACATCGGGCCGTCCAGCCTGAGCTACGAAGACACCTACAACACCCTCCGGTACGCGAATCGCGCCAAGAAAATAAAAACCCACATGACCAAGAATATTATCTCCTGCGAGATGCATGTCACCGGTTACAAAAATCTCGTCGATGAGCAAAAGAAGGAAATAGCGATGCTGAAGCAGAAGCTGCTGATGTTAGAGTCACGTCCGCGCACCAATTCTCCAGAGGTGGACCGGGAGGACAACAAAAAGGACGTTAAAGAATTTAACGACCGACTTATTGCGCTGATGGATAACAAACTGCTGCTGAATGAAAAAGTTCTCTCGCTCCAGAGCGTTGATAAAATTTTGTGCTGCAGAATTCAGTTCAAGATCTCAGCTGATAAGCGGCTGCACAAGCTGACCAACAATCAGGATCTGCTACCGCACGATCAAAACGCCAGTGGAAAGTCTAGAGTTAATAAATCGCTGGGACACTTCAAGAGACAGCGAGACATTGTCAAGGCCCAGATGGAAGAAGCCTGGACTGAGCTGAGGAAAGTTGAGAAGAGTATCGCCGCTTTTGATGAAGAAGTTCGCAGCAAAGGCTTGGCTGAGAAGCTAGCTGACACTTACGCTCAGCAAAGGAGTCGGCTGGAGAACGCGAGGAACCAGCAGCAGATCGAGCACACCAAGAAGATCAGCAGTCTCCAGCAGTGCGAGCTGGATTCTGTTGATACTATCACCAAGATGATGAGCAACACCTTGCAGAGCTACTACAGTATGATGCGAGGCTACGGAACGCTTACGGAGAAGATGAAACTGGAATTCAAGCAGCTGATCAAGTCGCTGGAGGGAGTCAGGAATATTAAGTGGGCTGATGCGGATCTAGGGACTTCTCAGGATGCTTACACGCTGATCTGTCTGTCGACTGACGAGCTGGCAGACCCTCTGAGGATGGAAATGCCTATTCATTTGCCGAGTTACAATGAAGAGGAAGATTATCCTCCAGCTACTCCGCCCTGTTCAGAGCTGGCTGGCAGTGGTGAGGCCAATAAAACTTTTGACGGAACGCCCGAAGGCATTGGCAACTCGACCATCACGCTTGACAGCGAGTCCCAGGGCTCTCAGGATGAGGAGGTTGATGAGAAACCCGGGATTGATGCAAGTCAGTTGAACAATACGTTTAATTTAGCTGAGAATAAAAATAAGAAACGTGTTTTAGTGGATAAAGACGCGCCGAAAGTTCCTTTGAAACAGGCCAAGCGCCTCTCCCCGAAGAATAAATTAGGGCTGGCAAGTGGAAGTGAATTTGTTGCGGGGAAAGAAAATAAAGCGCAGGGAACTCAGAAACCTATGAGTGTTATGAGCGCCAAGAGTGTGGCTATTCTCAATAAATTGAAGACTGAACGAGCTAAAATGGGAAATCCTAGCGCGGATTCTGCTAATGACTCAACGTTTAAACTTGTCAGAAACAAGGAAAGGAGGGAGCTTAAAAAAAATCATCCGTATATGAATGTTAAGTCTAAGTAAGATTTTTTCGTTTTTTGAATAATTATTCTCTTAATTTTTAATTATTTAATTTCTGCTTTTTTTTTATTTTTTAAATTTTAATTTTGTGACTTTTAAAATTTAATTTCGTGTGTATTTAATTTTTATCATAGAATACGCGAAATTTAATTAGCAATTTTTAAAATTTTGTGCGTATTTAAAAAATTTTGAACGCACAAATTTGAATAATAATTTTAATTTTTTTTAAGCTACAACAATCGGCTAATATTGAGAAATAAAATTTGTATTACAGGATTAATTCAACTGCGCAATCATCTAGAGTCCCCTGGTGAAATTGTTATGATTATTTAATTTAAGAAAGTATATTTTATCAAAAAGTAAAATATAATAGAAAATCGTAAAATTTTTAACTGTTTGTTTTTTTTTTAAATGTTTGTAATGTATTAAATATTTTCATATATAAGTAAACTACGATAGGATAGGAAATTTTTTAAGTGACTATTAACTACTGAATACTCCGTTGATAATAACCATTTAATTTTTGTAAGCGACTAATAGAAATGATGACAAAAAATAAAAATGGTAATTTTAATTAATATAAACTTTTCAAATTGAAATTATTGTAATTAAAGAACGAAAAAATTTTTATTGTAAGTAAAATTTATATTTGCCACTGAGTATTAAGTATATTAACGCTAAAAGCAAATTAATATTAAAGATAATTTATATATTTAATTTTAACGAGTCTAAGAATGACAAATTAAATTTAATTGTAAGTTTTGTAATTTTGATATTTTATGAATAAAATTTCATTGATAAAAATATTTGAGTTTATAGAATAAATACATTCGACACAAAATTTTGCTTATTTTCCTAATAACATAAATTCAGGTTTATAAAAAAAAAAAAAAAAAAAAAATGCGTGCCGTAAAAAATAATATAAACAAAGTCAATATACTTCTATACAACTTTATTAACCGGTCAATGCGATTTAGCGTTACACAAATGAACGCTAAAGCGTCAATATCAGATGGTAAAATTGGGAAGAAAAAAGTACAATAAAACGCTAACGACGTTTATTTTAAAATTTTTTTTACTTTTCCACATTTTTCTGTTTTTTTACTTATCATTTTCATCATTTTATTTTCACAATACCTTCTTATTATATATATATTTATATTAATAATTAAAATTATCATTTATTATATTATATTATATTTAAATAATATAGTGTGATGAACATATAAATAAAATTGACGGGTGCTTATTTATTTATTTTTCTACTCGACGTTAGATAACTTGCATTTTACTCGACAACATGGATATATTATATATATATTAATGTTTCTTTTACATTTAACATTAGCTTCATAAATCTTGTGGTTTTTAGATAATCATCCATATTATTTATAATATATAATATTACGTTATTTTTAACGTTCAGTGATTTTGTCTTTGTGCGTGTGTTTTTTTATAAATTGTCAATTACACTTGAAAACATCAAAAAATGTTACATCATACGTTTTACAATAATTATTATTATATTTCTACATATTTGATTAAGTAAAGTATTTTATTATCAATTATAATTATAATTATAATTATTATTAAATATTACAATTGAGAAAAACGAGAAAAGTCTAAATAAAAAATTCAAGTACATAAAATCATTTAAATAATTAAAATATTCATTTTTTTTTTCTTAAAATTTAATAGACTATCACTTAGGCTTACAATTAGGTACTTAAACAATTGAAAAAAAATTTTTTTATAATTTCAATCACTCCGGAATTACACTTACAGATTTATATTTTCATTATTAGATCACTCATACTCGATGGAGGGTAATTTATGGCAAGGGATAGTGAGTATTTAAGGACTAGGTTTTATAATGGAGGGTTACATTTTATTCATATATATATAATATATATATATATTTAATTAATAATTTATAATCAATATTGTTTAAAATGATTTTTCGTGTATAGTTTTTTATTTAATATTATTTTAAATAAATTTTGTCCGGTACTCAGTATTTCACTAGGAGTTGGTCCTGTTGGCAGTGCCTTGTTTAATTCTAGATGAATTTTTTAATTTTAATTTTATTCAACAATAATACAATAATTATTAATTAACTAATTAATTTTACGATTAAATGGACTCAACTCCTTTTTATTTTTGCGTTGGTCAAGGACAAGAATCTACGGAATTTGTAATATCACAAACTCACTTAAATTCCCGCTAAAAATTATTAAGTGCAGAGCGTAAGTGAGAATTTTTTATGCATATAAAAAATAAATTTGAACAAGAACTAAATAATTACAATAAAGTTGTTCAAATAATTAAATTAATATATATTCTCACAAACACTCTGCGTTTCAGTTCGAGTTATTTACAATGTTTAGAACATTTTTTTTTTATCAATCAATTTTTTATTTTTATTAAGTCAAGTCTTTAATTTATTTATAATTTTATTTATTTATTTTTTATCAACTATTTTCATAGTAATATCAGTTGTGTAATTTTGGGTCATTTAAATATTTTCTTTTATATAATATATGTATGTATATTACCGTGTAAAAAAAATTTTTTTTTTCTAAACTAATAACCCACGATATCAAAATGAAAATTATTTATTGAATTGTCATTTTGATTCTCGTCGTTATTATTTTAAAGACTCTTTACACGGCAGAATATCGTGAGTTGACAGCGTTTGAACAATTACAATGAACGCGAAGCTAAGTACATACTTGTAAATGTAAATGTTTTAATTAAAAATGAATTGCGAACACGTAGAACAATCACTAATTCATCTATATAATATCTTGATTGATTTATATTTTTTATTTTTTCGATGACTCGATGATTTTTAGCGATAAAACTTTCATCTAATCATAGGAATGGGTCTACTCATTCGCCATATTTATTTTAAAATCTATTATCTAATGATATCTATCATTATTTGTAATTAATATTTATTTCATTTTTACTTAAACTTCGTTTACGAGCGATTTCCCTCGAACAGTCAAATTTAATCGTAATCCCTTCTTATTATGTCTCGCGATAATATTTTCCCTCAAAAATCCTCAGTAGATCCAATCTAAAAAAATCCTCGAATTTTCCTTACAATAAAAAGGAATAAATTCTCGCCAATTGTAAAGTATATTCAATATAATTATAAATAATTCTGTATTTTACAAATACGCAACAAACGTATTATACTTTTTTATTTTTTCACTTGCTTAAAGCATTTTTATAAATTATAAAATGATCCCATTATTTGTTCTTCAATATCAAGTACTCGTTTACTTATTATAATTTAATTAATTACATTATACAAAAATAAATAACTAAAACGAAACAATAATAATATCATTATCCTAATTAAATCAGCATCGGAAATTTAGTCACGGATTAATAACCGAATCGAGAATCACGGTAGTGCCACGCGCGAATGCCCCCTCCACCCCCCGCCACTAAATACCAATTCCCGATGCGCAAAAAACAGGATATGAAGGTATAAAAGTATAAAAATCCAGTGACAGTGGTTAGTTTGGCAACAAAAAATGCTAATAAACTCCCAACAAAAAAACCCTATCAAGTAGGTTTTATTCGTCCATCGAATTTAAATCCCTCTTTGGGTGAAATAAGCTTTCACAATCAACAAAAATTTCTTACTCCAAGCGCGCTTTGTAGCTGGTCTTCCAAATTTCAGCAAGCGTAACAGCGCTGTGGAACCTGTGGAATATACAAAGCGGCATGGTGACCCTCTGCACCATAATCCACGCAAGGGATCCATAAAAGTCAAGCTGAACCGGATTAGCGACCACTTTCTGCGTCTCAAAGGTGTAAATAATCCACATCGTAACGTTGCAAATCAGCAAAAAGGTGACAACCTGTCTTCCGGGCTTGCTGCGATCGTGTTCCGGCAAATGAACGCGCCTGCGAGACACATCAGCAATAAAAAGCATCTGCAGCACCACCTGGACTATCGCCAGCAATCCAGTGACCATTACCAGCAAGTTCGGCTCATGAGTAAACGCTGCCAAGGATCCAGCAATGACGCTGAAAACCGCGTAGAGAAACAATCCAAACCCAGAAACACGGAGCAGAATGTCGTTGAGGTCGCTCTGTTCTTCGGCCTTGAACTTCAGGCTCTGAACGCGTATAAACCCGATGATTATCGCGATAATTGAGAATGCCATCACCACGCAGTGAGAAGCGTCCGCGAGGTAAATCGCGAGCAGCCCGAAAGAGGGCTGCTGAATCAGAACGAAGAACAGGATCAAGCAAATGAGGCTTCCTACCAACAGAAACAGTCCTACGAAGAGACCTTTGCTGGCTCCGACGCAATCCACGCGGCCATGCCCAGCGTGGGCCAGTGCGACGGCGCGTCTTGACAACATGGCTTCCAGACGTCGCTCCAAGTCCGCTTCTGCTTGGTGGGGCCAGCGAGGGTGCCGTCCAATGTGCTTCCACATAACGTAAATCACCGCAGCGCCCACCAGGCTGTACTCGATGATAAAAGGGTACAAGTAGGGCGCTGCATCATCGACGATCGTTCCCATTATGTTGACGCGTCCGCAAGCGTTCTCGTTCAAGGGAGCGCTCCGGTAGAACGCGTACGTCGGGGTCCAGATGCTGGTTCCGTTGGTTTGGTTAACGACATCTAGCAGCTGGGGAATTCCTTTGTTGGCCAGTCCTGATGAAGTTGGCTCGCCAAAGTCCCACATCATTGAATCGTAGGTTGATAGCGGCGTTGAAGTCGGTGCTGGGGGCGCCATTGTTGATGTTGAGCTGCTTAGGGTTGTTGTTGCGTTCTCCTTTGCAGTTGTCAGCGCGTCGAATATTGTTGAAAGGGTCGGCAGGGAGGTTGAAGTTGAAATTGAAGTTGAAGTAGGTGTTGATGTTGATGTTGAAGAAGGTGTAGTGGGGAACATTGTAGTGGTGGTCGAAGGAGTTGTTGTGGTAGTGGTGGTCGTGGTAGAGGGGGTGGTTGATGTTGTAGAGGAAGTAGTGAACTGAGGAGTGCTGCTGCTGGGGGTAAAAGTGGCTAGGGTTGATGTAGTTCCCTGGGTTATTGCTCGAGCTACTGATCGCGCTGTTGATCTGGCGTACCGGTTTATTGATGATGGAGTTGTTCGGATTAAGCGGCGCGTGGTTGTCGCTAGTGAGCCCAGGACTTTCGTGGCTGCGTTCGAAGTTAGAGTTGAGGGTGCTAGGCGCATTTGCGCCATGTCTCGCGGTTCGTTGCCCAGGATCAGTCCAGCGTGGGCCAGTGAGTGTTGTCGGATGCTCTCTGAAAGATTTTGGGGTTTGTATTTGAGATGGAAATTTTTTTTTATTTATAATTCGTAATTGTTAGAATGTTGTTTTTATTACCGATTATTCCGAGGTCGGGTTTGCTGTATCTTAGGTTGTTCTGGGTGATTTCTTTCAAGCTTTCAAAGACAAGTGTCTTTACCCAAACGCAGAGATTTGTTGCGACGACGTGCATCAATCCAAAGCGTGCGATAACTTTGAAGCGATGGATGTTCAGCTGTAATTTATTTAAGCGTTTTAATTTTTGAGATCAAAAATTAATAATAGCTTGAACATTTACCCGTGAGTTCATGAAGATGAAGTACATTTGCATGAAAGTAAAGACCATCTGCAGGAGAGGGTTCACGCCATGCAAGATCTGGAAACACGTCGAAGTTGGGGGTATCTCGAAGAATTGACCGAATTCTAGTCCGTTGTAGACCATGGTGCCGAGTCCGAATGCTGGAATATTTTTATTTATTTATTTATTTATGGAGTTTTTAATTTTGAAGGTTTTTATACGAGTGCAGAAATTAAATTTTTTTTACCGATTGCGCCGATTCTGAGGAAGAAACTGCCGTGGCTGTGGTCATTTTGTGAAGTTTTGCGCTTACGGGACACGCGAGTAGATACTCCAGCTTCTACGTCACTAGCATCCTGTTGATTATATAGTTTAAAATTGGATTATTTTTATTTAGTTGACAAGTACGAATTTTTTGGTTAAAAACAATTAACATAAAATATTTGTTGGTTTTTTTTTTTACACCTAAAGTGTCTATTGTACTTATGTAGATAAAGTTTAACAACTTCTTAAAGTATGGGCAAGATTTTTCGTTTTGAGAAATTTATTTTTACAAATTTTTATAATCAATAATTTCAAATAAAAAAATTTTTTTATTTTTTATACAAAAAAAAAAACGAGATTGTTGAATTAAAAAATTATTAGAAAAATGATAATTCAATTTTTTTTTTTTTTGTACTTTAAAAATCATTTATCAGAGTAAACATTGAATACTCCTACTTCAACAAAGTACTTATTTTAAGCAGCTTAAAAGTAGCTTACATCATCAATATAATTTATTTAAAATCTTGAAAATCTGAGTCACGCAGCGGGATATATGAAACTATTAGCCAGAGGCAATACAAATAAACTCTACTAAAGTGAGTAGAATAAAAGCTTGAATGCTATTTTTCAAAAAATGAGTAAATTAAAAACTTGCCTGAAAATCTTTTTTGTTCTTAGTGTCTTTCTTAGGTTCTTTTTTGTTGTCTTTCTTGTCCTTTTTGTTCTTCTTGTCCTTGGGCTCCTTGGGGGGCTTGGGTGGCTTCGGGGGTGGGGGTGGAGTTTCTGCACCCCTCGAGCAACAGGCGCTTTCTTGTAGAAGGAAACAAAAGACGTAGAGCAAAAAAAGGATACTCATTCCATACATGTACGCGAAAAAGCCCTCGAAGTAGTACAACGGTAGCTTGTGGGTTACTACTTCACTTATTACGTATGCTACACATACCACTACCAGGAGTTTTGCGTAGATAAAGCTCATTATTATGAAGAGTGACGTTCTGAAATAAAAAAAATTCATTTTCTTTTATTAATAGCCTCGCCATGTATTTTGAATTTGTTCGTTAAATTCTCAGTTTATTTTACATATTTTTTTTTTTCAACCAAATTTTTGATGTTGTTACAATTTTTCCCTCTTCCCTTTCCCTCTTCCCCATTTAAAAACATTTTTTCGATTAATTACGAAGAGATAAAATTTTATTTTATTAAATTAGGCGCATAATTTAAAAAATTAGTTTTAATTTGAAACTGTGAAAGTATTCATGGGTAGTAAAGCTTACAATGAAGAAAAAAAATTCTTAAAGCCAAAAAATGATTTTGAAGAATTTAATTTCTTGAATTAAATATGAAAATTCTTGAACTAAAAAATTTTTCATCTTGATTCAAAAGGATTAAACTCTTTAAAATCATTTTTTGGTTCACGAATTTAGAAAAATCCAATTTTAAAAATTTTAGAGCCACTCTATCAACTGTAATAAAATTTTGTTAATAATTTTCTAAAAAAAAAAAAATCTTACCGTTTAGATTCCATATTACGGATCCTACTATTTCTCACCGGCAAAATTTTCGTACCATTCCCGCTCTCATTTTCCACAAACGGCATAATTTCAGTTTCCATATTAAATTTTTTTTTCAACTCGTTATTAATTTTAATCCGATTCAAATGCAACTACAAATAAATATTATCAATATTAAGATAAAAAAAAAAGAAGCGTGGTCCGCGTCCTTCAGCCTCCACGCCGATAAATCAAGAAACTTTCTCATTAAACATAAATAAAATATAAATTTTTCTCTTATTAGAACTCGTAACTCGTATTAGCCAACAATAGTTATCACGACTCTTAGCTCATGGGTGCAGAGTGTTAACTGACTCGGATTGTAAATATTATTTTGAAATATATGCGCGAAAAAACGCATAATATCTATTTATATTTAGTTCTTTAGTTATTCGGGATTTTAGTGTTTGGAATAAGCGCGACTGTTCGCGGGCTGGGTTATATCTAGACTGAGGGTTATTATTCTTCTCATAACTTTTCTCACAAATAAAACCACGTGCATTATATACAATATATATATATATATATATATATATATATATATATATATATATATATATATATATATATATATATATATATATATTCATAAAAGATTCGAACCGGTACAAATGTACTAGTTTGTACTCGCATTCAATACTCGTACTCTTACTCGATAATTATGTCATAATATTTCCTGACATGAGTTGCAGAGGTGGCTGTAACCTTGGATCTTTTTCTCGCACTTCTACCTCTACTTAAATATTTTTTACAATAAATAATAAGTAGGTGTCTTCAATCAATAGTATTGTTAACCTATTGCTGCCTTTTTAGTCCTGGCTGTTTAATTATTTTATTTACTCAATTCTTAATCAATAAATTGATTGCTGGAGCTTTCAATTATTTAAATTAACATACTTCCCCTTTTTTATTTTATTTTTTCCTCAACTTTGAGGCTTTTAATTTTGTTTCAAAGCATGGTTAATAGAACTTTTTTTTTTTTGTAATTAGGTCATTTCTATTGTTTGTACCGAGTATTTTTAGACTATTGTTATGACTTGAACTATTTTTTTTTAGGTCGAATTTTGTGGAATTTTAAACACTCAGAACAATAATAAATACCTGATTATTCTTTTGGCCTCGATAAATATTCAAGATAAATTTTTTTTAGTAAATATTATTAATGAGTATACAGAAAAAAATTACAGAAATGGAAAAGGAGTTTTTACAAAAATACGATACAAAATTACACTTGAAAATTAAAAAAAGACTTAAATTTAAAATTATTTTGAAGAATTTTATTTTCTTTTATTTAATTGAAAAATTTTTTTCTTAGTAAATTTTACTTCAAAAATTTTTTCTACTTGTTAAAAAAAAAATTAATTTTCAAGAGAAAAAAATCTTTTTAAAATTTGTAATTACTCAAAAAACTTCATCTTTTATTTTGTACTCAAATTTAAAAGTTTTATGAAACTAATCACGCCGAAATGATCTTCGCGAAATAATAAATCATTTTAAATATTCACAAAACTTTCAACGAACTATCGACCTCTTTAATATCAATCTAAAAAATTTCTCCATTCGATAAATATTAAACGAATAAAAATGAATCTCAAACTAGTTAAAATAAATATAATACAAGCTCGAAAGTTCACCGGTGCTCGATGACCTGCAATCCCTCTTTTTTTCCAGCCTTATTCGTAATTATTATGCGCAATAATTAATTAGAGCGTATTGCTTGCATAAATTTATATTCATACCGACTCTATTCCCTTTTTCCGAACCATCAAATTACACTAACAAATTCGAACTTTTCTCATTAACACAGCCTTCCAGCTCCAATTAATAAATCTTCATTAAAATTGATAAATAATCCCGGTATCAGTTATCGTTATTGTTATTATCAGTTATCAGTTTTCGATAAACCCTATATCAGGAATCCAATAATGAATCGAGAGTTTGAAACTTTATCCCAGCATATTATAGACAAAAGACCGAAAATAAATATTTATAATAATAATAACAAAACCTAAGCTCTTTATCAATCGATCCAGGATGGTTGAAAGTTTTTGAACAATGTACGTATATTTATAGGACAACAAAAGACTCGCGAGCTCTTTTATAGTTCTACAACTAGTTAGACATAACAAATAGAGATTGGGAAGACACTTGCTCGCTGACACTCGAGAGTGAATTAAACCTCGGGGTTTAACGGGCCTTACTGCTAATTGCCGTCTCACGAATTGTATCTAGTACAATTGCAACTAGTTACAATTTATGTATTTTATTTTACTTCGTCTTCGTTAGAATTTTACCACTAATTGTGTTTCTTCGATTTACAATTAATTACTGAACTGTTTTTGTCTGAAGACTTTAATTGCTTGGAAATATTTTAGGAGAAGTTTAATGAAGTTTCACCTGAGATAATTTAAGTTTAAGAATTACTTATTAATTTTTTTTTTAATTCATAATTTATCTCAAAAAATTTGCCTCAAATGTTTAATATTTCAATTTTTTTTTTTTTTATTCTATTAAAAAATTTTTCTTTCTGAACTCGACTAATATAATTTTGAATATTTTGAAAATTAAATTTTATATTATCCAAAAAATCTTCAATTAAAGATTAAAACTTAATTTTTTTCAACTCATTTTTTTTTAATTTAAAATTAAAAAAATTTATCTTTTTTTTTTTTTTTTTTTAATTATTTGTTCCAATTTTTAGTACTTAAAAATTAAAAATTTCAAGAAATCAATCAAATATTTTCTAACTATAATTTTTAATCAAAAAATTTGATAAAAATAAACATTAAAAATTAAATATTAAAAAAATTAATTAATTTATCAATTTAAAAATTAACAATTCACCTCATCTAACTCCTAATTTTCAGTAGTAAGTCTAATATAAAGTCCGACAGTACAAAATGACTTCATTAATTGCAAGTCTCAATTCTTTATAATTTATAACAAACATCATTTAATACAAGACAAAGTTGACAAAGTAAACATGAAGAATCGAAACAAAAGCAAAAAATAGTTGGTCTTAGATCGAGTGAGATCGTCATTAGGTGAGTCAGCGAGTTTTTACCGAGTAGAGAGTCTAGTCCACTCGAATTTAGATTTTTTGCCTCTTGTGTGATATTGCATCTACCTATGCAGTGGATAGAGTACAGAGTACATGGCTACTGTTCTGTTTTGCTCACATAATACATATATACGAGCGTGTAGTACCATACGTAATCTAAGTGGAAACAGCAGTGCATGGCACAGACTCCGAACGGTCCAGGCCGAAGCTAGCTGGTCGATATCATGGCGTACCACGACTAGTATCATATACTCTATACTCTAGAGTACTACCTACTTTCAACTCTCGCTCCAATCTCACTCTACTCCCCTCTACTGTCATTATTTCTCTTCTACGTCGTTTTCTAATAGTTCATATTGTATTCCGTTTATTGCATTTTTTTTTTTTTCAATTACAATCAACACCAAATTTATTTTTTTCCAAAATATTAACAACCAACTTAATTTTTGTACCACCAAAAATTTTCATTCATTTTTAATTGAACTTTTTACAAAATTTTTTATTAATTAATCAACACTTTAATTCGTTTAAATTTTAGTTTTTAATTTAATTAATTAATTTACTCAAAAATTAATTGATTAAAATTATGTGAGATTTCTTTCATTTCATTTTATTTAACTTTATGTAAGTTTAAGTCAATCGTATTATATTTTACATGTAATAAAAGGATATGATATGATATATATTGGATTATATTATACTAATAAATATATTGCGATTGACACATGTCGTTATTAAGAGAAACGCGAGACGACTGACTGTCGAATGGTGATGCATTCAAGTGTCATGTCTATTGCGTCTTGGGAGTGAAATTCGAGAACTTGTTTTTTATCCTATTACGGTTGACGATCTCAAAACTGGATTTATGGCAATTAATTTAACGGGTCATACTTTTTTTTTTCTCTACTTTTATTTTTTGTCGTTCTCAAATATTTTTTTACTGCTTGTAAAAAAATTTTCATCAGAACTTGTTTACAAAATTAAAAATATTTTTTTAAAGTAAATAATTGTAATAAAAATTTTAATTAAAACTTCATTACAAAATAATTTTTTTTAATTAAATAGATAACGATAAAAAATTTTTTTTTAAATCTTCTCGTATATTTTAAAATTCTCTTGATAAAAATTGAAAAAAAAATTTTTTTCAAAATAAAAAAACCAATTTTTGTCATTAAAAATTCAGTAAAAAAATTTTTCATCCCAACACGTATTTTTATCCGCGACTGAAAAAAGGTTTTTGTATCAAAAGCTCGAGACAGCTTTCATCTCCCGCAGAATGTACGCATACGTGAACAACCCTCGTCTGGATCAAGAATACTTTTTTTTTTGTCATCGTCATTTCATCACACATTCTCACACACAAGCCGATGCGTCGTGCTTCCTCATTTTCTCATCACATTTTTTTTTTTTCGCGTAAATAAACAGATGAAAAATATTTTTAAAAAAATCTTCGGGAGTAAAAAAAGCTCGAGCTTACTGTTTTGAGGGCGTAGAGCGGACGTTCTTGAGCTCCATTTCTTTGTTCGCGGCGTTGTTCTTCTCGGCGTTGTCTTGGGTGGTATTTGAGGGTGGACCGGCCCCGCCACCTTGAGGATTTAACGGTCGATTCGAGGGCAAAGTTGCCGTATTGTCATTCACTGCCGCGGCTTCCACTTCAACCGTCGCCACTTTGCAATCACCACCGCCCACCATTTTTACACAACACTGATTTTTCCTCTATATTTATTATTAATTACTTTATTTGAAACTTTGGATCAATATTTTATCAACCGTCTGTTAATCCCGCTCCTTCCTTCCGATTAATCAATTGATTAAAGATCAAAATAATTAAATCTAAATCAAAATATCATTATCAAAATTTCAAATAAAAAAATAAAAATAAACCTTGAGAAGAAAATCGCGGGAAATAGCCAGTACGATTGTTAGTGGGCGTCAGCCCGAGCCGCCATTTTGGTGAACCGAATTTCGCGAACCCAGCCCAAATTTTAACAAAAAAAAAGTTTAATTTTTCTTTGTTATTAATAAAGAAACATTTAATTTTGTTTTGTAGACAGTTTTAATCGATATTAATTACAAACTGTTGCTCCAGACAAAGAAACTTTAAAGTAGGTCACACTTCGGAAATTTATATTTTTGTACTCTGAAAATTCTCAAGCAAGAAAAATAACAAAAACTATAATCGTAAAAATTATTTAAAATAAAATCACCAACCCACCACGTTTTAATTAACTTGAATTATTATTTTTGACAATCGTACGGCTGTTTGTAACTTAAAAAAAATTTGGCGAACCAAAAGTGGGATAAATGGACCGTCAACCGGAAAAATAAAAATTGAAAGGGCCAGATGTATTAATAGTATCAGTATTGAGGAAAAAAAACATTAAAAGGGCACTCGCGACTTTATTTCAAGTGGGATAAGCTGATCTAGAGGTGGAATCACGATCCACCGCCCTCAGCATCCCGGAGACTGAGGGTTCGCCTGGGTAGCCTCTTCCCGGGCAGCAGCTTCTTGCGCCCGCGCAACCATCTACCCCCTTTTATCATCGTACAAATGTTGAGCAAGCGCGAATTTTTTTTTCCGGCTTTTCACATTTTTTTTTTTTGAGTTAACCACGGAAATTTATTACGATGGATTTTGATCCAAGATTTGAGAGGGAATTTCAGGAGTTGAGAGACTAAGTGAGGATTTAAGTTTGAGTGAGGATCGAGGGCTTGGGGCGAGCTTGCGAGGACAGTCATTCAAACAATAATAGACATTTGAATTGTTCGTGGGAATTTCTGGATAGGATTGGGATGGCGGGAGATAAACAGAGGATCCAACTCTGGATAGAGGGAGAGAATTCGACCCACTGACCCGCTCGATACCAACGGGGGTCACTGACCTTACTCGAGAGTACTAAATTTTATCAGTTTCCCTCTTTTTCCACTTGATTTTAACCAAATCTCTCGGGCGTTTCCGGCAACTGTTATATTTTTTTTTGTTTTAAAAATTTTTTTTTAGACTTTCTTTGGGGTGATTTTCGACATTTTTGTTTTTTCTCCAGCTCTGGACGATCGTTAGGCTGATGATTTATCAATAATTAACGCAGGTTCTGTCTACGCACGAGTATTGATTTTGATAGAGAGTCGTGAGTCAAAAGCGCGAATTGGAGCGAGTGCTGCCACGAGTTGAGCTCGGGGAACTAATACAAAGGTTCTCTTGATTTTTTGAACTTAAATTGTGAATGAGGCACACTGTGTTTTGTTGCGTTAATTGTCGCAATTAAACTTACTTGGAATAACAGTTCAGATTGAGGATTTTTAATTGGACGAGTTGAGGATTTTTCTAAGGGAGAGATTTCTCGGGGATAAAGACTGCTCATTTATTTTTCAAAAGTTGGCTGTGAGCCAGAGAATTAATGGCTTAGAAAATTTATTTTTTTTTACTTTGAATTTTTTTTATAAGATCATTTTGAGCTTGTACTATGGTCATCTGAGGTTGAAATTTGAAGTAAAAAACATCAGATAGTTTTTAATTATTTTTTTAAAATAAATGATTGGTAAAAAAATAATTTAAAAGATCTGCATTGATGATTTCTTTTAAAATTCTACTATTTAATTTTCCTTATTTAGGTTTTTTTTTCATAATAATTTATCTAAAAAAAATTATCATAAAATCTCCCACTCCGAAGAAAAATTTAAATACAAACACAATTAGCCAATATTGTATTAACAATGAATTAGGAACTCACTTAGCATTCTTAGGGAAATTCCTGCCATAACTAGAATGTGTCGGAGTAAGGCATAACGGAGGATTCATCGAACCCTGAGGTACAAGAGGTTGCCTCACGTGGGCCGGAGACGTATGTGATCCATAGCCATCTGAGTTTAGCTGCAAAAACGGAGCAGTGATTAGAGGCGAGAAATTTATCGGCGCCAATAAAAAAATTTTAATTTAAAAATCAAATAAAAAAGTGACTAGGTTTGTTTGATGAGCGTTAGAAGAATTTAGATAAAAAAAAAAAAAATAAAAAAAAAGTAGTGCTGCAGGAAGGATTGGTGCGATCATTACCTCGGGATCATTTACCTTGACGACGGTGCCAATCAAGGTGTCGGGCGGCATTTCGGGGGGGTCGGGGATCACTCCGGGATTCGTTTGTGCTGGGTACTCTGTGTGGAGGTTGGCTTCCTTGACAGGGGTGCCACCATCCAGTCGTTCCATGTCCAGGCTGTCGGTTGGGGTCGGCTGCGAGAGCAGACGCTCCTTCATCTCGTGCAGGTAAGGACACCGTTGCATCTCCTTTGGATCAGTAGGTCTCCGTTTATCTGGAAGTATCGTTCATTATAGTGATTTGTCAATCAATTTCATTTAAATTTAAAATCATTAATTTTTATAATATAATATAATCTAAAATAAAAAATTTTAAGTATCAATTATCTAAGACTGTATTAAAATTTTTCCAGTCTTAAAATAATTAATTTTACAATTTTTTAATTAGAATTAATAATCATTTAATAGAAATTTCTATAAAAAAGTATCTAAATATTTTTCATTTTAACTATAGTTGCTAAAGAAAATTTCTTCTTGTTCTAAAATAATTTTTATCTTCCTAAAAATTTTCTTGATGCAAGAAAAATTTTTTTTTTGTGTACAAAAAAATTATTTCTTCACTATTACTTAGTTTATTCTGTTATTATAACAGAATTTATTTTTTTTCATCATTAAATTAATTTCTCGCCTTATTATTATTTTCTTGTAATAATTACATTAATTATAAATTGTCTAAAAAAATTTCTAAATCAAAGAAGATTAAAGTCTTAAAAATTATAATTTTACTTAAAGATTTTTCTTTTGAACCAGCTTAATATTTTATAAAAGTATAAAAAATACAAGATTAAGACGTAAAGCTTGCATTAACTAAGATTATCATCGTCTTGAATAAACTTGAGCCGATCTCAAGATACCGTCAATCGATTTATGACACTAGACACTCAATATGTCAAGATATGAATCTATAGATACCTAGTGGAAGAGTAACACGATAACTTGATCCTCGTAGTTATATATACATCTATGAACGTCAAAGTTTGTCTAGTCTACTTGACACATATGTATAAAAGCTTCTAAAACTTTTATGCATTAGATATAAGATATGGGTAAAGCGAAAAATGAATTTAATTGGTCGGGAAAAGATAGTTGACCCGCGTCGCGGCATCAACTTAAGTTAACTGGACACTGAACGACGTCGACGCCTGGTAGCGGCCCTTCTATTCTAGCCGCCTCCTAGTTACTGCTGCCTATCGCATTATATTTAGCTCATCGGATCATCGCGGTATTATACACGAGCCTTAACCCATTTACACATACGTGTGTATATATACATACTTATACACATGTACTTCAGTAAATGCAGTCGCGGTTTATGTATCTATCAATATATTTAGGTGGATTTATGTTACCTGTTAATATAATTCCTTGATACGGTAAATAAATTACTTTCAGTCATTTTGACAGCTTGACTACTAATAAAATAAACAACTTTATTATAACCTTTTAAAATAAATAAATAACAAAAGAATAAATTTAAAAATTAATTGAAATATAATTTAAAAAATTATTAGATTGATAAAAAAAAATTAACTTGATTCAAAAGCCAAATTTTTGGAGCAAGAAAATCATTTTTACAAAATTTTGAATGAAGTAAAAATAATTTTTAGTTTAAAAATTTTTTTACTTGATTCAAGATTGTCAAATTCTCCAAAATGTTTCTGCTAGGCTCAAAATTTTCTTTTTTTAAATTAATTCATTAATTTTTTTTTTAGTCTAACTTTTCAATTTACCTCAATAATTTTTTACCAGTAACTTATAAGTCAGTGCAATATTATTGTTTACCCTTAATCTGCTTTGTAAATAAGCTACTGCATGTTTAAGTTTAATAGTTATTTAATATCTTAAAAAAAAAATTTTTTTCCCAATAAACTTACCGAATTTTTTCCAACTCAACAAAACAAGTCCCTTAATAAAACTCATGAAACTATCAATCAAATCAAACTAACGACCACAAATCCCATAAATTTCAATTTCAAATCCAATCCGGCTCTTTAATAACTATCAAATTAAATACCATTCAACCTCTAAACTCCCCACTTGCATAAAAATCCCAAGAAATCTTTCATAAAAATTCCCAAGAAAAAAACTAGAGCACTTTTCGATCGTTTAAAAAAAATTACTGCTGACTGGATACAAATTTGACCTCTTTATTTCCACAGAATTAATAATATTACCCCTCACCCTCTATTGCCTCCGACTCACTCCTTTTAATTAACCAGCAGAGCAAATAAAAGACTAGAGACAAAACAAGTGATAATTGTCCCTGACAATCATAATAATATAGACATTATCCCGAGCTTCGATAATTAACTCATATCTGACTCTGTTCGAGTCTCTTTAAAGAATGACACATGACCCGTCACGCCCGAGCTGAGCCTTAGATAATATGAAAGGACTAGTTTAATTACTATACCGTGCAATGCTAATGGAATGCAAGTGACAAGATAAAGAGATGTTGGTCTTTTATTTAAAAACGGGCCAGAGTATTAGTACGATTGCGACACACCACTACCGAGTACTGAATAATTATTCGCCTTGACAACACACCGGCTAGGTCGAGGTTGGGTTAGGTCGTTCCTCTTTCCTCTTATCTGTGCCAGGTCTCCATGTCCGGGTTGTAAACAAATTGCGAAAGACACACTAATAATAACAATGATGGTAACAATTTTATTATTCAAAAATTCAGCGACTATTTTTAAAATAAATCTTGCTGATAATTTTAATAATTATTAATTTAGGGAGAGATTGATCAAGTAAAGGGTGTGTGTGTGTGTGTGTGTGTGTGTGTGTGTGTGTGTGTGTGTGTGTGTGAGTGAATGTGTGGCACATGAGAAGTGCAGGTAATATTACTATTACTATTACTAGGAACTACACAGGACTCGACTCACAGTATGGTATACTATACAGGTGCGGTATGAAAACAGAGCTTGCGAGCGCAGCGCCGCTGCGCGTTAAAATAACACCGAACCGGAACTAAGGGGGCGCTTTTCAAAGGCTGTACCTGGATGTGCTATGTGCTATGTGCTATGTCCTATGTGTGATGTGTACTATTCCGGTGTGGTATAGACGGTAGTTTGTACTCTTCGCGCTACCCTTGTCTGGGTGGTGGTAAGTGCTGTTTGTATTTGTTTCACTTCAGTAGGTTTTGTATTTGTGTTGGTCTTTCATCCTGGCCCGGACCGTGTGTGATGGTAAAGTGAATCGATTAGCTTGCTCGGTCGGAGACCTCGAGAACTCTACAGCCGACAAAATAAATACTCCGCAGACTGCGTGGCGACCACCTGTAACTTTTGAACACTCCCGGTATTTCAGAGGATATTCGAGCTTTCGGGGCTTAACTTTTTAATGGTTCTTGATTTTGCTTAGTGGTTTTTTAATAGGTTTTTGTTGAAGTTTTAGAACTTTTTTTTTTCTGCTAAAGGAATTTGTACAAAAAAAAAAATTTATTTGTCCATTTTTACTTTTTTAGAAGGTGTAAGCTTAAAAAAAAAAATATTAAATATATGAAAGAAAGTAAAAAAAAATATGAAAATAAAAATTTTTTTTTAATTGTAATGAAAGTATAAATTTTCAATGAAAAAAAAAAAAATTAACTTGATTCAAGAGAAAAATTTTTGAAACTAGAAAATTATTTCAAAAATTTCAACGCGTCCTATGACACCATTTGTATAAAATTCAAGCCGCTATACATATAAATTTTTCCAAAATTAAACACTCAAGTAGTTAACTTGTCAACTTGTTATTTAAATATTTAAAATTACTCAAAAATTCAATCCAACCAGAAAAAAAAAGTTTAAATATTTTATAGGCCTTAAAATATTTTCTATAAATATTTTTATATAGTTTCAAATAAAAAAAAACTTACCATCGTTACATTAATAATAAAAAGTAATTCTCTGTTAAATTATACCCAATCGGAACAATAATTACTCGCGTGAATTGAAAAGATTAACCGCGTACGAGTCGCGTCTACAAGCTAAAACATAATCGACGCTCAGTGCGATCTTCCTCGATCGCGTGACTAGATATGCGTGTACATATCCTGTTTTTATCGTCAGATCTTTTTACAGTTCTACACTATTATTATTCTTATTGTTATTTTTTATATTTTTTTTTTCTCACTTGACGCCATAAACAGTAGTAAAAACAACGCCGCGTTTTATTGAAATTTTTTGTCAAACACAACCAATATTTTCCATAAATTTTAATAGAAAAAAAAAAAAAAAATTACGCAATAAATTATCAACTGAAACAAATTACAACAAAAAAATGGGAAGCACAACAACGTTAACGACAAAATCGGCAGTTTAGACGGGAAAAAGCGAACGAATGACGCCGAACTACCCTCCGAGAATGGGAATACTGGGAGATATCCCCTCTTTTAGCCATAAGAGCGTCGGTTTTCATCCCCTCTGGTCAAAATCCACCCTTTATAAAGGTAGAGAGCGATACACAGCCCCCTCTCGATTCCTTCCGTCTGCATGATGGATTCAATGCCATGGGCTTTGGCAAGGTTGCCCGAAAAAAAACATTTCTCTTTATTATTTTCTACAAAGTCAGGCTGTATGGCAGTATAAGAAAATAAAAAACTGTGGTTAAAACCTTTGTAGTTACGGCGACGTCCTCATACTCGCACTCATACTCAGACTTAGACTCAGACTCTTCGACAATTGCACTGGATTCTATATTTATAAATATGCATAATATAAAGTACAAGGATATCGAGATCGAGAGGCATTTGAAGACTAATGCGCATTGAAGGTGTACTTCGTCCCCAGACGGATGTTAATCAACCCTGAAAGCTTTTATGCCTTTGTCTGCTCGGTTGTACTAAATATTAACGTTTTAAATTCTACATTCAAACTGAGTTTCATCCTTTATCGATTAATTTTCGTTATCTGACTCTGTTTGTTATTAATAATAATCGTAAAATAAATTTTCAAAATAATTCAAGTCTTTATATTCAAAATTTTGACTTTGTTTTTTAATTCTAAAATTCTATAACTTTATTTTTAAACTTTAAATTCAAATTTTGGAGAAAGTAAGCGAGATGTTATTTTTTTGTTTAATATTTTACTCAGAATTTTGAATTAAAACTTAAATAGTTTTTTATTTACTATTAATAATTTTTTAAAATATAAAAGTAACTTTTTAAAAAAAATAAATTTTTTCATCAAATAATCATAAAATTAAAATTTCAACTAATTAATCCAATTATTAAAAAAAAAAAAAACAAAATATGCTATCCAATCAATAATCGATTGAATAATTTTTTCAATCTATTATAAATAGATAGCGAACAAAGAGAGGCTGTAAATCGATCGACCGCGTGGTGAATTCGCGTACGAGTCTAGCAGAGGGGTGAAAACGCGTGGGGTTGCACGCGTCGCTAGAGAATTGCCGAGGGTGACCGCGAGCCAAGCTACAGTCTTTAAAATTGGCACCGCGTAATGTTAAGCCCCTACTATTTTTCCCTCGCTTTTGTTTATATTTTTTGTCCGCGGGGATAATTACTCTCCTCAAATTAATACTCGTCAAGTGCCTTTTTTCCGACAGTGCCTTCTACAAGCCACCTTACAAACAAAGCCTTACAACTTACTGATTCTAAAATCACAAAAAAAAATAAAATAAAATAAAATAAAATAAAAAATAAACAATAATATTAATAAAAAAAAAAAAAAACTCACCCAGTCGCTAGACTTTATTAATCGAGCCGATATGACAGCGAACAATCGTCGGTTTTTCGTCCGCCATCGGCTCAGAACCTCGTGCTCTTACGGTCGAGTCCACTGTTGATCCAGAAATACAAATACAATTGAAAATAATAATAATAATACACTTCTGTGCGAATCTCTGCGTGGATCCTCGAAAACAATGCGCCTGCTCCTGTTTTTGGTTCACCCACTTCTTCGTCTGGGTTCGTTGGATGCGTGTGACCTCTCTAGATAATTAACAGCCTCGCCAATTGAAAGTTTTCCTCCTAAATTTGATTTTATTGATGACTTTATTGTCAATAACTCTAATTAATAATTCGAATTAATGAATTAATTATTACTTGGACTAATAAATATATAAACTGGAGAACGAACAATACTGTACGTCGTGCGTGGCCCCAGTGAAGGTGCGACCGATGTAAACAAGATTTCGCGGGCATGCGCATCCGATATCGATGTGGTATATATTAAAGCTCGGAATAGCTCGGTCAAAAGTCCAACCCCGTGTCACAGGGTTCGCTACATTCTATCTATATATATACTGTGCTATATTGTAGATATATAATATATATTGTGTGTCCGTACGTACTGTGTACATCAACCCGGTTTCCTCCCTCTAGATCTTCACAGTATCCTCGTTTTACTCTTAGCGTGGGCTGGGGGTCGGCTCGCTCAGTTCAATCTATGGCGTAACACAACGAGGTTCATGGGGTTGATGCTTCGACCACCCCCATTATGGGAAACGCGATCAATACTCCACGGTACGAACTTTCTCCTCGGAGAATCGTACCCTTGTTCGATGTAGGTATAGGATCTGCACTCTACTTCGTGCTGGATGTTTCGGAGCTGAGTTATTTTGAAAGCTTGTTTTAATGTCGGGAAATTCAATTCTTTGGAATAAGTTTCTTAATTAAAAAATTTTTTTTTAATTACGTTTATTCAAGAGGAAAATTCTTGAATCTAAAAAATAATTTTTAACAGCTTCGTCTTGATCGAAAAAAAATTTTTGAATAGCAATTAATTAAATTTTCCATAATAAAAGATTTTTTTCTGCTTGATTCAAGAATAAATAAATTTATGGGTAAATTTTAAAATAAAAAATCAAAAATTAGTTTACTTGCTGTTAAAAATACAACGAAAATAAATTAGCTGGTTCAAGAAGAATATTACCTTGAAAATTTGACTTGTGTTTTGAGAAATTTATGAAATTTACGAGGGGAGTAAAAAAATGAGCCTGGAGGATTGAGAAAAATCTTACCTGTTGAAAAATTTTAGCCAAGACTTCAAACTAGGACTTGGATAAACGAAAAAAAATTAAAATTGGATTTTTGGCAGAAGTTTTTATAAAAAAATGAAAAAATTCTTGACTTGAGAAAAAAATTCACTTGATTCAAAATTTTTTCTGTTTAATTAAAAAAATAATCTTTTTCTTGGTTTAAGAATTTTTTTCTTGAATCAAGTTAATTTTTTTTATCGATGTAGAATTTTTCTTCTCTAAAAAACCGAATTTCAAAACAAGAAATTCTTGAATCTTTAATCTGTTCTCTTCAAAATAATTTCTTTGGATCAAGAATATTTCTCTTCCATTAAGGATTTTTTTTTTCATTTTTCTAATTATAATACAATAATAATAAAGATACAGGATCAATAAAATAATAAATTCAAGTGGATTATTGCGGAGTGTATTAAATTTCGTAAGGTACAAATAGTACAAAGGGTATAAGATTACAAAGATCACGTAGGAACTATAATAATGCGGACATATATAAAGATACAGCATTTATAATTCATATATCTAATATAATATAATAATAATAATTTTCTTAATCGATATTTGTCTTTGGTTTTTTCAATGAAATTTTTTTGGTAAAAGAGAAGCGACTTGGAGGTAAACAAGACCCACATTTAAACCAAATTTCGAATTCTATTGGTACTATTTCTATAATAATTTATAATTACTATTTCATTATAATTAATATTCGAGCAACAACAAATTTAAACAAACTTTGATATATTTATTATTATACAATTTAATAATATATAATTTAATAATAATAGCGACTAATAATTTAAATTGATGACGACGCATAAATATCAATAAATATATATAAATATATATAATATAACGATTCAAATGTGAGTCTTGTCAACAATAAACGGATATTCATTTTCATTATTATATACTACTTTAGTCCATCCGTTCGTTACAAATTCCAATAATAATATAATAAATATTATAAATGTATAACGCAATAATAAATATATATATCTTGTATATAAATGTGTATATAATATATAATCTATATTGATTTTCATTTTATTATTAATAGCATTATTCTCAATTTATGTATACGTCGCTTGTTATTTTATTTCATTTTTATTCAATTTATAAAAATTATTCAAAAAAATAGTCGATACCTAGGAGAGGAAGAACTTTAAAAAAATTTTTTATTTACAATTATTGATCAATTATTTAAATAAATTCACAATTATTTTACATCCGATTTCGGACAGTTCTAGAAAACAATTTTTATTTTCTTTTAAATCTTGGTTAAAACCAATTTTTCTTAATTTAACGTCATGATTGCTTACTTGATTTTAGGAGTAATGATAAAAATATCTCAAAATATTTTTATTTATTTTTAAATCTAAATATTTACGAAGCTTTGTAGACGTTCAAAAATGGTTAAAAGAATATTATACGTTTTTATTATATTTGTGATTGGTTTATGATTGGTTCAAAGATTAATTATTTAAGGGATTGTACGTACTTAGAAGGTTTTTTCAATTATTAATATAAAAATAAATATAGATAAATTTTTTTTTTTTAGATACTAAAAAAATTTTTTTTGGAATAACATGAGATAAGTCGGGATAAAAAATAATTTTTTTGATTTATAGATTAATATTTTGTTGTAGTAACATTAATTAGTTAGATAGTCTAACAAATTAATAAACTGGTAAAAAATTAATTTTTTTATGGCAAAAAATTGATTTCATTAAGGTAAAAAGTAAATTAAATTATTAAGGCAACAAATAAATGTATTTTAAATCTTCTGCGCATATAACCTCCCAAATTGATCTTCAAATATAAAATATTCAAAAAGCTACGTATTTAATACTGTGTACTTTTGAGCTGAAATTAGCAGAAGTCCGAGGATTATTTTCGAAGAAATTAAAATTCGGGTATCAGACATCTGCTACTTTCAGTATATCATGATAAAGATATATCAAAAATTTATTTTACAATTACAGACGTACGAGTAAGATATAAAAATAATATTAATAGATTCAATTGAATTTCATTTGTAGGATTTTAGATTGAAAAATTTCCAATAAACTTTGTTGAGGGTGCAGACGGCTTTTGTGCTTTTAATCAAATCAATAAAAAGGACTTTTTTTTTTTTTTTTTTTTTTTTTTAATTATTATTATTATTAATGGCTAGAAGCGCGTTGCTCTTTTTTAGAGGATGGCATTTTATTTTTGTATTAAATTGATAAACAAGCCGATGAAGCGGAAGGTTTTTTTTTTTATTTTTGAGACAAAGGTTCGTTTACGTGAAAGCTAACAATTTATTAAATTATTCATAAAAACTCAAGCTAATTTGTCGAAATAATTTTTCTAATAATCAATTTCCCTTTTTTTCACAAAAAAAAAAAATGTGAAAAATTCCCTTTTTTGTTTAAAAATATCAATCAAAAAATTATTCAGAAAATAGTTTAAAAAATTTCTATTTTTTTATTCTTTTAATTTTTAAATTCGGCAGTTAAAATGTCATCGATAAAAAACTACTCTAAGTAAAAAATTGATTATAGAAAAAACAGAAAAATTTATAAAAAATAAATTTTCGATGGACGAAATTACTCGGAAAAATAGTTACTAAAAATGACATGATCGGGTCAGTCCGTGAAGAAATTGTTCCCAATGCACGTTGGTCTAACACGATTTACATGATATGGTTCTACACCTAAAGTAATCACCGATCCCTGTATCGTCCAATACAAATATATATCTTTATATTAAATATTAAATATAATATTATATCAACACAGAGCGTAATAATTATAAATACTCAACTACATTGTTTTAGATGACATTTGGATACAAATGGCTATCCATCCATCCTCGACATATATTAAATATCCCGGTAAAAACTCTAGTGTCTACGCGTGTCGCTTATGTTCAATATAAACACGACCGGTCGTTTTCAGTTTAAATAGATTTTTCCCCCATTCTCGTTACCCATTTGATACCCATACTAGTAAATAGAGCTTAATGAGCAAAGTACTTCCACATAAGTGCTGGCTTAATAAAACCTACGTCTACTCTACACAGTAAATAATAATTGACATTTTTAAAATGTCAAATTTATTTACTTCATTAAAACCGTCTACCGTTACAATTTACAGCCCAAGAAAATTTACACTTACAAATTTCTGATCTGGAGCCAAAAATCTTAAATTATATTTTATGATTTGTAAAAAAATTTTTTTAAATTTTAAAATTAAAATTTTGGATTAAATACTTCAGTATTTTATTTTTTTTTACATGTCTTGCGATCATTTTTTAGGTACGAAATGATAAATATCAAATGTTTTGACGCATTGACACAAAATTTTTTACTGTGTAGTAAAATCACGAATTTACTGTTTGAAATAGTAATTTTTAGCAGTTGATTATTACTTATTATAAATCGGCTATTATTTATTACAGTTTACTTTTTTCCGTGCACAAAAAAGTCCTTTATCAACTTCACTGTCCCTCCAATCTTTCATCCAAAAAAAAAATTTCTTCCTCCAGACCAGCAATTTAAAGTGTAAAAATAATAATAAATAATTTATTGCTTCCTGAGTCAAACAAACACGCAACTTTATAATAATAATAATAATAATATCAATAATAATAATAATTACCAGTAAAATTACAATCACATGAAATAAGTCGGGTCGTTTTCGTTAATAGCATCAAGACGCGTAATATTGCGGTGCAATTGACAAGAACTAAAAGACTCTTGCGTAACAACTCTAGTCATGGTCCCCTTGGATTTTTTTTTGCGTCATATGTATGTCGGCTTAACTTTGTAAGCTCTCTTCCACACCTCACAGAGGCAAACAGTGCTGTGGAACCGGTAGAAAATCGCGAGGGGCATCGACACGTGTGTGATTATCGTCCAGGCCCACAGGCCGTAAAAGTGCAGCTGAATTGGATGAGATTCCGCGCGGGACTTCTCTAAAGTATTTATCGCCCACATCGCGAGATTCGTCACCAGCAAGAAGGTCACGATTTCGCGGCCAGGCTTGCGTCTAATTTGCTCGGGGGAGGAGACAGATCTTCTCGACGCGTCGAGAATGAAGATGGTCTGGAAGGTAGTTTGAATTACGCTGGCCAGGGCCGTCACCAGGACGAGGATCGTGTTCCTCTCGAGAGTGAAGTACCCGCTAATTATCGTGAACGTCGAGTAGATGAACATCCCAGTTTGTGCGGCGATCAGGAGGATGTTATCCAGTTCTAGGTTCCGGGCTCCGTCGTACCTCAGTCGTCGCATCTGGATCATCCCGATCAGAGTCGCCACCGTCGACATTCCGTAGAGAGTCAGCTCGCAGACGTTCACTTCAGTCACGGCGAAACTCACGAGCTCTGACCGGGAAATTAGCACGAAGAAGAGGATCAGCGAGATTATTGTTAGCACGAGAATCAGGATTCCTACGAACAGACCCTTATGAGCGCGGGCGCAGTCTACGCTGTAATAGTGCGGCGATCGTCTGGAAATTTAGGTTTTTTTTATTAATTATTGATTGATTGGCAAATACATTGAGAGAAGGATTTGTTTGTATTTATTAATTATGAGCTTTATTAATTATTAATAAATTATTTTTAATGTTTGAAAATGCTCTATCTCTAGATACATAATTAAGATATGACCTTGTATCTTGTGAACTATTGACATTTTTAAAGAAATAAGCTTACCCCAACATTACATTCATCGAAACTTTTCATTTAAGTACCCACATCAATTTTTCATATATTTATTTATATTATATATATATGTAAATATGAAAAATATATGAAAATGCATGTGGGTACTCAAATGAAAGCTCTTGATGAGTGTAACATCACGATGAGCTTATCTCTTTAAAAACTTCAATAATTAAGAAAATACAGTGAACAAATCTGTTTAAAAAATAAAAAAAATTTTTTTTTACAACTAAATTTTTTTTCTTAAAGCCAAAAAGTATATATTTAATGATTTGTTGCAAAAACTGAACTCTTGGCTATGAGAATTAATTTAGATTTTTAAAAATGAAAATTTTTTTTTAATTTTATTATATTGCCGTCTTAAAAATTTTTTTTTTCATTTTTTTAACTAGAAGTTTAAAACATTAAATTTGTAAAGCGGAAAATTAGAGGATAAAATTAAATTTTTTGAAAGTTCTTATTTTTTATTGTTTTACCTGTAAGCGTGGGCGTGAACGTGATTACCGGTAGTTCCGGTCGGTAGATTAGTGCTCGATCTCTGTTTCGCGATGTTTTTCCACATGACGTAGAGGATAGCGGCGCAAATTAAACTGTACTCAATGGTGCAAGGAAATAGAAAGGGACTCGCGTCTTGGACCAGCGAACCCATGATATTTGTTCGCCGACATTCGAACATGTGGTGCGGGCCCTTTAACCCCCGGGATACGCGGACATTTTCACCGTGGTGTGAATGCGTATGTCCGCCTAAATGAATTCCTTTCGCTCCTGAAATTATCATTCTTAGTTAATTTTTTATAAAGTATAAAATTCATGAAATATAAATTTTAGTTGTTATTAAAATATGTAGGAGTATATTTTTTTTTACCAAAAAATTATTACAATTAAAAATAATGATTTTGAAGTATTAAAATAATTAAAAAAAAAAAAATAATAATTAAAAGCAAACTCACCAAGTCTATGAGAAATTTTCAAGGAATTATTTTCCGGGTTGTAGAACGTGAGTATTTCATGCTTAGTCTCCTGAACAAGGACATTAAGCCAAACCGATAGGTTGGTACCAATCATGTGCATGAGTCCGAAGCGTGCGAGCAGTCGATGTGAAGAAACTTTCATTTGCTGAAAAGGACAAACGAGTTTATAAACTCTAAAGAAGTGTGGAGTTAATTATTATATTTTTACATTCAAGTGCAGTCCTATCCTATATGTATACTGTTAAACTTATATGATTGACAAGCTAAGCACAAAGTAAAAAGATATTGACCCGAACGTTTCATTAAACATTGCCATCGGCATTTCATCCCCTAGAGCTTTAAAGTTTCTCATTATAGCTAATCGATACTCCTTTACTTATTGTCACTGTTAATTATTACTCCTACAACTTTTAATTATAATTAATAATTATTATAACAATCAATTTATTGATTTTTTGTCGTAAAAACACGCGCAAAGTATCGAGAAAAATTTTTCTTTTTTGTCATTCTTTTTTATCAAGATTGCAAATAAAATGTTCAATTATTCTCCCGATAAATTTATTAGAAATTTAAAAAAATACAAGCCTATTTAATTTATTCAATGAATAATTAATTCACCTGATTGTTCAAGAAAATGAAGTACATTTGAATGAATATAAAAGCCATCCGCGTGGCAGGAGTAAGTGCCAGCATAATATTGTGGCACTTGGTGTTTCTCTCGAGCTCAAAGTATTGTCCAAATTCTAGCCCAGAGTAAATCATCGAACCAATTCCAAAAGCCACAGCGCCCATTCGTAGGTAAAAACTGCCGTAGTGCTGGTTTAGTTTTGATATGCTAGGATTGTAATCATTGTTCGGCGAATCGCTGTCCCCGGCACCACTTGAGGATCTACTCGAGTCTAAATCACTTATTTCTTTGGTATCGTGTTCTGAAATAATTAATTATGCATTATTTAAGTAATGGTTTTTTGATAAATGCAATCAATAAAAAAAATTACTTAAATTTTTTAATTAATAATATTAAGACAATACTTCACTATGTTCAGCAATAGTTTCATTTTAAAATTAAATCATCAGGTGATTTAACATTATTACATTTTAAAAATTCTGATTTTTTGTCGTAAGATTTTTTTTTTTTTTTTTTAATGAACCAGATATCACAATAATATGAAAGAGAGACACTGATAATCTCATTAAGGAGGTCTCACAGCAAAAATAATTTTTTTTTTAACAATAATAACAAAAATTAAATTGATTTAACGCTCGAATATTTTTTTTTTAATTAAACAGAAAAAAGATTTTTTCTTATTCATTTTTCTTAATTTAAATAAATTAAAAATAATTTTTATTTGGTTTAAAAATTCTTAAAAATAATTTTCTTTGCTCAAAATTTTTTTATTTTAAATAAAATTAATTTTTTAACAAGTCAGTAAAATAAATTAAAATGATAATTACTTTGCTTTGGTTTACCGTCGATCAGCATAAGTGAGTGCATACAAAGTAGAAAAATCATGCTGCCGAAATACAGATAGAGGTAGAATGCCTCGTAAAACGAAGGCGGTATGTACGATGATATCACCTCGGACATAGGAAATGCAATTCCCATTACCACCAGCAGTTTCCCGTAGAGCGCACTTAGGGTTGTTGCTAACGCATATCTGAAAATAATTATCTATTTTGAGTCTTATAATAATAATAATAATAAGTTACAAGTTTATTTAGAAGACAGAAATAAAGTGTGGAAAATCATAAAATAGCACGAGCTGATGTAAAGCAAAGCTTAAAAAAGCCAATGGAGGCTGAAAATCAATAAAATGTTGGCGGAAAAGGTATATAAGCTTCGTAAACTGAATTAAAGATCAATCTGGCGAGTATAAACTCAATAAAGCTCCACTGAGGCTGATAAATCATTGTAAAAGCTCTGTTCAAGCTTAATGACGCTTGACGCTATTTTTTTGACGTTTCAACGCTAAGCAGTTGTAATTTATTACTGTTCTGAGGGGTTTTAATAAATTACAACGTTAATGAAACTTTCGGAAAGTTCAAAAAGGATTTAAGCTTCTTGGGTTGGGGTTTTAATACATTAAATTAAAAGTTAATAGGTTTGCTATAGGGTATAAGACGTACGAACGTTAAGAACTCAATAAAGCTTAACAAAGATTATTAATTATCTGTGAAAGCTTTGTTTGAGCTTTTTGGGTTTTAATTTATTTTTTATTGATTATTAATTTTTAAAAAAAATTAAATTGAGTAAAGAAAAAAAAAATTCCTGAATTAAATGAAATTTACTTGAGTCAAAAAAATTTTTTGGAATGATTTTTGTGGTTCGAAATTTTTTTATCAAGCTTTATTTTTATACTGCTCTTCTTAAAATAATTTTTAATATTTTTTTTCTCAAAAAAAAAGCTTTTAAATTTAATTAAATTCAATCAAACTAAAAAAATTTATTTTTTCAACAATTTCGTTTGATTAAAGAAAAATTAATTTTTGAGAATGATTAAAATTTTTTTTTGTACACAAAAAATTTACCACAATTTAAAACAAATTTTTCGTCCTATAAAAATTTTTTTTTTTTAATAATAAATTTAATTTAGTTATAAAATAAAATACAGGATTTTATTGTGAATGATTACCAATAAAAAATAAAAAAAATAGAATGTATTAGCTCAATTGCATGCAATCTCGTGTAGACCCACACAATCCGGTGTATAGCAAGCCGTTTTATAATCTAAAGTGCCTGTAATTGTGACGGGGATCCTCTGGTACTGTACGCAAGTGAAATCACATCAAGTACACGTGATACCTTTAATCTTAATCAATTTAGTCTATTTTGAAAAAAAATAATTAAAATATTAAAAATAAGGAAGGAAGTTTACAAGTGAGGGTTTTTTTTTATTAAAAAATAAATTTGGACTCAATTTTTGAAGAATTAGACAAAAAAGTGCCAAAAAAAGAGAACTTACGCTCCCAGGTGCTTGTTGTTGGCATCATCGGCGACCTCGATGAAGGTCGGGGCCGGATAGCAGACAGCCGGGATTGGCCGCGGAGGGCAGGGCAGGGCCAATGCAAATTGTCCGACTGTATGTGTACGGGACGGTGAAGTACTGCTGTTTCTTGATAGTGTTTCCGGTGATACTATTACTGCTGAGGGCGATGCTGGTGATGGTAATGCCGCCGGAAGTCCCGGCCAACTATTTGCGATAAGAATATTATTAATAATAATATGTATTGATTTAAACATCAGTATAAATTCAATTTTATTTATTAGAAATTTTATTGTCTGGATTAATTAATTGCCAACTCTATTTAAAACTTATTTAAATTTTTAACAAAGTTTTGACATTTAGGTCAATAATTTAATTCGAAAATTGAGGAGAATATTAATTAAATTGAATACCAATTTTATAGTTATAAAATATATTTTATTTTGATGAATTTAATTTAAGAAAATCGAGCTTAAAAAATTACTCAAGTGAAAAATTAGTCTGTTTTTTTTTTTTTTTTAATTAAGCATTTAATTAAAATTTAGTGAAAGAATTGAGAAAAATGAGAATCATAAAAAAAAGTCACGAATTCAAGTGAGCTTAATTACTCTGACTCTTTAATTAAATGTTAGGAAAAATTCTTTACATTTTTAATTAAAAAATTTCTTAATTTTTCATTTTTGTAATTTTTTTTGGCTGTTTGAAAATTTTTTTTATTCCAAATTTCTTAAATAATTTTCATGGAATTTTTTTTAATTTTTGGTTTTGAAAATAAATTTTTAAAAGTTGGAAAATTTTCATTTTTTTCTAGATTTTAAGAAAATCAATTTGTTTTAAAAATAGTTATAAATTAAAAGGCAAAAATTTTTTTAAGATAAATTTCTAATTTTTCGACAACAATTTTAAAATTAAAAAAAATTTTTTTCCAAAAAAAATTCTCAGATCTTTTAATAAATAAATTACTTCAATTTTTTAAAACATTTTCCATCTGTCAGCCATATTTCTCTCATTTTAAAATGCAATCCTCAGATGAAAAAAAAAACCAATTTCTCTTATTGAATTTCCCGTTTCCTCCATCGGGAAATTGAAGTATAAAAAAAAATTCATAATATCACATTCAAAATTCATCCAAGAAAAACTTCATCTTCGTTAAAATTCGTCTTAAAACTTAAAATTTAAATTGCAATGCTCTAAATAAATGCAAAATTTTTTTTTCAAGTATTTTCCATCCATTCATACCCGAAGGACAAGGTTAAAAAAATTCATAAATAATTCCTGGAGTAGAGAGTAGACTATAGCACAACATGAGAGGTAAAAAACGAGCGGGTTCATCTCAGACACGAGCTTTTTCAAATAATCACGTAGTTTTATTTAGCAAAGCGGCCAGCCCTCTGCTCGCTGCTCAAGAGTAGTTGACGAGGATGTAAGACCGGAGACATGAAATGTGAGAAGTATAAAGTACTAGGCACCAAGCAGTAACTCATATTATATCAGTAGATATAGAAGTAAAGACACGAGATATGACTATGACATAATATAAGAGAAAGAAGAAAGAGTAGGACATAGTTGAGGGGTTTATTCAACGGCTGAGTGGCATTCGCTGGTTGTTCAACGAGGGTAAGTCCAAGCTTTGCATCTTCCATCCCTTCTGAGTCATCTCAGCTCTCGTGCTTCACCTTACTCATTCTCTTACTGTATATTACTGTTATTCAGAATATCTCCAGGCTCCTTCTTCCTACATTTGCCTTTTTCAAGCAATACCTACTAAATTATCATTATCCTTATCCTCCTTAAACAACTTATATTATCTTCATCACTCGTATTGTCTATTGTATCGCTGTCATTTATACGAGGAAAAAAATTATTTGATTTACAATACAAAATTTTGATTGGTAATTATCTACGATAAAATTTTTTCAGTGTTCAAATAATTAGTTTTATAATTTTTTAATTAGAATTATTAATCATTTAATATAAATTTATATTATAAAATGTCCTAACATTTTTAATATTAATTGTAATAGTTATTATAAAGGATACTAATAATTACTATTCAGGATATTGATTTTTTATATGAAATTTTAATTAGCTTAGATGATAACTATTTATTTAGATACTTTATTTATTCAAACTTAAAAACCCAAAGGAACAATAACAGCTTTACTAATATTATAAATGTGAATGTAAGTTTGTTTGTTACGCTTTCACGCGAAAACTACTTAATCGATCATCATGAAACTTTATACACATATTCTTGGAGGTATTAGAAGTCACATAAGATACTTTTTTTTAATTAAAAAACAAAAATTTATTTTTTTACAAAAGATAAAAAATTTTTTTCTCGAAAAATTAGAATTTAATTAAAAAAACTCTACAATAACTAGCTGATAATTTTTGCTATTTAATTTTCTTTTTGTGTTAAGTTTTTGGAGGAGTTTTGAATATAGTTTGTTGGTTCTATATTTTTTTTTCCGTGATATTTGTTCATACAATTAATAATCAATCTTCTCATATAATTAAAATTTATTTTAAAAGTAACCAAAACGCATATTGTAATGAAAAATCTCAAAAAATCATCAAACTAAAAAATTTTTATTCATAACTCTTAAATCCCAGTAGTTACATAGAAATTGCAGGTAACCAGCTATTATTATTATTATATCTCTAAGACTCTTGTATCCATAACCCCGTAACAGAGTAAGAGTGAAGCAAACGAATCGATTAACCAGATTATTAATACGAGAGCTGACATTATTTAATTAACACTCCAACTCGAGACCTTTTCATTAGCTACATCGTGATATTATTTTTTTAATGTCAGATTTTTTTTTTTATTTAATGTCAGATAAATAAAATGTCAATGAACAACTCAAAGAATCGAAAAATTTCTCACCTAAGAGACGTCTCTTTTATCAGCATTTTTTTAAAATCTTGTTTTTGGAGTGGAACGTAATTGCTTGTTTGTTGTCGAGTGACTTTGTCGTTTGTTTTTGTTTGTTCCTTTCTTTATATATGTCTTTTTCTTTTATTTTTTTTGCGCAAAAGTTTAAACTGAACGGCACAATGAGGCTAGAGCCACGCGGCACTCGGTCACGCTCGGACCCCACATCACAGACTGACCAACTAACTGTCACTCACTCTCTTTATTCTAGAGTAATCGCAAGGGTGCTCGATTGTCTCGGCTCTCAATTGTTTTATTTTACCGTAATGATTAATCTCGGGTTTAAAGTTTTCTCTTTTTTAAGGGGAAGTTTGAATTTTCAGAGTTGGATAATAGGACTTATTTTTTAATAAAAGCTTTAATTTTTTTACGATTTAAGTTGTCTTATATTTTTAGTACTTTTGTTTGAAATGAAGAAAAAAATCTTGTGGTTAAATTATTAAAAGTAAAAAAAGTTTTTTTTTTTTTTTTTATATAGTTTATGTATTATGTAATGCTTATAAAATGAAACTTTTATAGTAACTTCGAAAGTAATACTCCGTTGAGGAAATTTATCTCGTACCTTATTTATAGAGGATAAAATTTCTGCAAAGTATTACTTTCATTTTTTATAAAGTCAATAGTTGAGTCCTGTCTAAGAGTATTTTTATTTTTTTTTTTTTTACTCGTAAAAGTTTGTGGTTATAGATATTATGTAATATATTTTTTGATCTCAGTAAAAAAAATCTAATTACATCATTACATTTTTAGAATTTTTTTTTACTTTACAAATTATTAATAACAAAATCAAAAAATTAAATCTTTAAAAAAAATTTTAAATATATTATTTTTAGCCTGAAACATAAACAATTAAATTTATTAAGCTAAAATTTATTTTTTAAGCTTTTATAAATTTGCTTAAGGTCATTTAGAGACACTAACTTCAAACATTTATTTTATTTTTGATAAAAAATACTCAAAATTTCAAAAAAATTTTAAGAAATCGGTTTTTTATCGGAGCGTCCTTAAAAAATGGAAAAAACAAATATTTCTTTTAAAATTAAAATAAATTGAAATGAGGAAAAAAATTAAATAAATAAAATAATTATTCTACGTTATTTTATTTGTAAGAATTTTTTTTTTTTTTTTTTTATAAAAATTCAATTTTTATCAAATTTATGTCAGCTAAATAAAAATTTATTTTCGTGTATAAACCTCACTCCTTCGCTGCAGGTTCTAGGAGTCAAAATTCACTCTAGATTTTTTTACAGTATAAAATACTTAAATTACAGATTAAAGATTAAAGGAAGTATTAAATATCCGCATGTAATTTTGTGGATGATTACAACCCGGTGGGTTTTCCCTGCGGTTTGTTTCAGGGAGAGACAATTACTATCGACACCATCGGTGACATTTCCGTACACGGATAACGTATAGCGTTGTATGACAGTATATATGCCCGAGGGATGAAATATTTCCTATACAATCTCCTGTAAGCGACGTAGACACAGAGACATTTACTTTAGTTAAATATTTGCTTTGACAGCTTTAGTTTCGTCGCTTCTCTTTACATTCCCTGTAACACCCGTTAATAAAAACATTAAACAGCTCAGCTTTCCATCAATGTCAGTCCGCTAATTTAAAATAAAAATTTATAAATTCAATTAAAAAAAAAATTCAGTGGCAATGTAAAAAATAATTGTGTGTAGAATATAGAGCGGCCGGGTCTTCAATTAAAAATAATTTAAGCGAAGATTGGTGGAAAGGCTAATTAAAGATAACTCACTCGTTTTGGTTTTGGGCTCGTTTTTGCATTTTCCCATTGCCGGAAATTACTGACGAGTCGGAAGTTTCCCTAGCGGCTTCCAGAGCGGCTGCTGCTGCCGCCGCGGCAGCTGCTTCCTCCTCCTCTTCTTCTCGCAATTCTTCAGAGGCTTCCTCAGGTATCGTCGTGCAAATATCGTCCAATGGCGGAAAATTCTCCTCTATTTCCTCTTCCCCTAGGTGGTTTTCATCGATGTGATTTTCTCTAGGTCTCGTTACTTCTTCAATATCTGAGTCTATACCCTTTTTTTTTAAAAAAAAAAAATTTTTTTTATTTTTTTCTAATTAATTTAACTAATAAATTTCAATTTTTGAAATTCACAAAAAATAAATTTTATAGAAATTTTTATGATTTAATAAATTTAATTTCTTTTATCAAGAAAACTATTTTCAAGGTAAAGAATTCCTGCAATTCTCTTGATCATTTTTTTTTTTTAATAAAAATTAATATTTCTACTTCTGTTTTATTTTAAAATCTATTTTTTTCTAACAAAAAAAAATTATTGGCGTGTTTTTTCCTCTATAATTATTTAATAATTAATTTTTACACAGAGAGAAAAATATCGTAAATTTTTTATCAGTGCACCAAAAAAAAAAAATTAAACGGTAATTTTATTTTTTTTTTCTTTTAATTAATTTGAGAATAATATAAATTGTGTAATTAAAAAAAAATTACCTGTGCAAAGTCCATATAAAAAGAGTCACGTGAATCGGAGCTTCCGCGGCGAAGCCGAAGACTCAGATCCGGTGAACTTTCTCCCATGTTTTTTATCTCTTTCAACCCCCGAGTTATTAAGTCCTTTGTCTTGGCTCTTTCGGGCTTTGTCTTTTTCTTCTTTCTCCCCCTCTCACCCTCGGTTATTTTCTTTGTCTATATTTTTATCCTTGTTTTTGAGTTCCTCCCTCGGCAGATTGTCAGAAGCCGTCCGTGGAATTCTAAAGAGCACACATTGGGGATGTGCAAGCCTTCACTTCCAGCTTCCGAGCAGGTACGTGAAAAGATTCAAAAATAGGTTCCTATCCGGTGATGGATTATTAAAGACACATGTCTCTGTTTCTTAGTCTTACTTCTCTCCCGGAGCCCTTTCAGAGGCCGAGGTTGGATCCAGAATTATTTATCATTTCGTCTAGTCGGCACAGAAGTTCTCCCGGTGATCGAGTGCTCGGTGTCTTTCTTCACAAGGGACTCATGAAATTTCGAATTGCATTTGTCGCAGCTTCATTGTCATTAATTTAAGGTTTAGCGCAAGCATTCTACCGAAGCATTCTACGGCGCGGGCAATATTAAGCGGGAAAGATCCTAAGATTGTCTGCATCCTCCTGGGGATCTCTGACCCTCTAAACCCGGATCCCAAATAGTCTTTTTCACTCCGGCAATATTTCACTACTTGTTCTGAAGCCAGAATAGCCCAGTCAGTCGCCATAAAACCACCCCCGCTTGCTGTTATATATGTACACACGATAAATATTTATTCATTTTTGTTACAGTGTATATTTTTATTATTTTTGTACTGTCAATTTTTAAATGAGAGATAAATTACGAAATTCCATTTTTAATAAATAAAATAATTATAGTATTTTTAATTAAAATTATTGCTTAAAAAAAAATTACATTATTTTTAGTTAAGAAAATAATTATTTAGTTTTTTCATAATAATTATTAACTAAAAAAAAAAATAAAAATCGCACTATTATTAAAAAATTAAATAAATTTTATGAAAAAAAAATTTTTTTTTTAAATTAAATACATTTTATAAAAAAAGAAATTGTCACTTGTTTAGGATTAAGTAGTCAAACAAATTACATTTGTAAAATACATGCCCCTCTTTAGAGTGTCAATCAATTTTTTTTTGTTCACAGAAGTTAGTAAAAAAATTGATAAAAATATCGTGAAAGAAAAAAAAAAATTTCGATAGCTTTTTTATCTTTAAAGTTGGAAAAAATTTTGGCTCCCATATTTTTGGATAAAATTTCTATTTTCTCTTTTTGATGTTTTTGGTGTATTTTTTTTAAGTAAATAAAAAAACGAATAATTAAAAAAAAATTTAACGTGGCTCGACCCCACTTGTGAATAATTACCAAAATTTAGTCTAAAAAAAAAGGTTTTTAAAAGCAATAATCTTAAAAAAAATTATACAATCTCAATGTCATAATTAAAATTATTTTTATTTTATAAAAATTTATTATTGACTAACTTATTAAATTTTCAATAAGAAATTAAGTGTTTCTCATAAATTTCCTAAATAATTGACAACAAATCAAAAATGACTCCCATAAAATTTTCTCACATAAAAAACAAATTAAATACTTACAATCCAACAAAAACACACCCTCAATCTACAATCATCACCAAACATCAAACCACTAGAAGCTCAGAAAATACTTAAAAACTTTTATTATTTATATCATAACAAGTAAAAGAAACTAAAAGTGTGTTTATCTCCAGAAAACTCGGACTGTTGTGACGTAAAATTCTAGCACGCGGGTGCAGGACGACGTAGAACGTAGAACGTAGAACGTAGAACGAGCTACCCTCGTGTGCACCCCAGTGATTCAACGGTAGTAAAACTACTACTCTGTACTATATGAACCCTGTATTGTTACTGTATACAACTACTGATTATCTGAGTAGTGTCACTACTACCAATGCAATGATTGTTATTTTTCCGGCTCTTGAAATAGCAACATAAAACTTAGAGCCTTGATTCTGGGTTAAATATCGGAGATACGAAAAAACCACAAGAGTACTTTTTAGTAGAAAATTAAATTCTCTACAATAAAGGTCCCTGTGAATTTTTTCGTATCTCGCATCCTTTGGCCAGGATATTAATTAGAACTGTTAAAAATTCACACCATTGAATTTGTATTCACACAAATTTTCACAGAAGAAAATTTCCACGGCATAAATTTTCCGATAAAATTAAAAATAGGAAAACTGGATTTTTAGCGACCCGGTAACTTGTTGATTTTTAAATAAATTTTTAGGAATGTTTTTTTTTTGCGTAAACGGGAGATTAGAGGGTGGAATAGAGGAATAGAGTGGAGTAGAATGAGATAAGAGGAGAAAGGATTGGAGAGAGGAGAGGAGAGGAGATAAAAAGTTAGAGAGGAAGAAGGGAGGAAGGGAGTGACGGTGGAGTGGATGCTCCAGTAAAATTCTCCACGCCCGATGCGATAAGAGTTTGAGAAGCTACAAGCGGTGTATATAGTAGTACAGCAGCCAACGGGTCCGATCAATTGTACTTGGGAGACACGAGCACCCTAGTGTACAAGGGCGCGCCACGCGAGTCATCGACATCCCGACGACCGACGATGTGCGAGCTCCACTCTGCGAGCCTCGAATCACCCGGGATCCGACGCGATCCCAGCGCTCTGATACGCTCACACGTTAACTAGTTATGTTACTAGTAACAGGGCGAGGGTGGAGAGAGTCCTACGAGCCATGCCGAGAGGGCTTTACTTCAGGACTCGTTTCAGGGGTGTAAAATTTCGTCTTGCACCCGAGATGGCTTTTTCTTTTTTTTTTAATCAACTAAAAAATTTTTTTTTTGTTAATAATTGTTAAAAAATATTCTAAATTACAAAATTATCAATTTTTATTAGTATTTATTTTTTAAAATAAAAAATTCAAGTTCAAATTTTAATTTGTACAGAATTTTTACATTAGTCTGATATTTTTTTTTTATAAATTAATTAAAAGAAATTGAAAAAAAGTTTTTGGATGATTTTAACAAAAAAATAATTAAAGATCTAGTAATTTTAGTTATTTTTAATTTTTTTCAACTTTACCCTGGAAAAAAAAAATAATTTGATTTAGAGAAGCAGAAAAATTTTAAAGTGAGAATTTTTAAATCGAATTTGATTTTTCGAAAAATTTTAAACTTAAAAAATTGACTCAACACAAAAAAATCTTATGCTCTAAATTGAAAATTATTAATTATATTTGTAATTTAAAATACATGTATAATATAATAATCATTTAATATCATCTATAACAATAAATCTAAATAATAGTTAAAATTTATTACAGTAAAAAATTAAAGTGGCTGTATAGTACCTGAATAATGTGCCATAGGTTACACGTATATCTATATATACATTTTCAATATTTATATTTGTTCATCGTTTTCTTTCTCAAACTCTATATTAATATCAATTAATAATAATAATATATAAATATATCTGTTATTTTATTTAATTTTTCAAAGAAAAGAAATAAAAATAAAAATTTATTTAATTTCCGACGCATTTCTGCCAAGCCAGTCCGCCACAAAACATTGAGACGATAAAGTAGACAACGACGATCAAAATAGCGCCAACTATCACGTAGAGTTTAACATTCTTCCAGAATAAAGAGCGGGCTAGGTTTCTGCTTGTCTTTCTAAATGTCACAGACTGAAAAAATAATAAATTTATTTATATTAGTATTATTAATATTTTACAACAAAGAAAAAAAAATAATCTTCAATTACTTACATTATTTGTTAAGTTTTCAGTTTTGTTAACAAGTAACTCCAGTCGTTCGCCTCTCATAGCAACATTGTCAATATTTCGCACCATTATATCTTTAAGTTCGTCCAATTCTCCATGAACTTTTGATAGTGTGTCAATATCTTTAGATTCGCTGTAATGTTTCTGAAATTTATTTCAATTTTTATTAGTGAGTTTATAAAAAATTTTTATGAAAAAAAAATAATAATTATTGATTTGATATTTATTTCTTTCTAAAGACTGGTTTCTGTATGATAACAAGTGATGTTTTTCTTGTAATATTATCATCATTGTCATCTAATCTCAATAATTTTTTGTTCAGTAAATATTGTTTATGTCGAATAGCGTTAAATAAATAAATAAGTAAAATTTTATTACCATTTCATTAGTCAACACTCGTGAAAATTCAGTGTTCATTGAGTAAGCTATAGCAGTATGAATCCCGGGGCCATAAGACGCCAAAAATCGTCGTTTTATTTCATTTAAAAATAAGAACGCTCTTGATCTCTGGAAATCCTGGAAATGATTTATAAATTTTATTTTAATAAAAAACATAAGAGTTTTTATTTGCAATAAATTTTTCAAACTATAATTTTTAACTTTACAATCAACCAGAATTGTTTCAGATTTTTTGGAAAAAGGACCAAAATTTTTTAACTTTTTTTTTTACAATTTGCAAATTTGAAAAAATCAAACTGATTTTTTTTTTCCAACGATAGTATTTAAATTTATTTAAAATGAAAAATTGAATGGAGTTATACTGTTCAGTCATGATTTTATTTTTATTTTTAATTTAAAATAATACACTAACTAGCTGTTGAACCAAACAATGCAACTTTATCTGAAAATGTAATTTAAAGCGCTTATCATTCAAATGAGTCAACTAAATACTTACATCATCTGTTATACACATATAAATAATTCTATCCTCACAAATGTAATGAAACAAATACGGTCCTTGTGAGTAAGTTAGTTTATCATTTTGAGGCGGTATTTTTGGTAGAATTTTGTCTATTACTTCCTCGAAATTACCAGTACAGGTTGCATACTTGGCTAGTATTGTTGGTCCTCGCGAAATTACGCTGTATAAGATAGGCATTGTTACCTGCAAACAATCAATTGAAATTAATTTTTAAAATCATAATTTTTTTTTTTTTTTTTTTTTATAGAATATTTTTTTTTTTAGCTTTAGAGCAATTGATTTAATATAAAAATTACTAAAATTATGCTACTGCACTTATCAGACAACTGAAAATTTTTTTTAATAGAAAAATTATTAAAAATCAAATTAAAAATATAAAATATTTCGTTTTTTCAATAAAAAAATTTAGCCAAAATAAAAAATGCAATTTTATTTAAATATTTTGTTCTTAATCTAACCAAAAACTGATCAGATGTCATTCAGTTTCTCTTGCAATTATCAATACAACTCAGTCACTGTTTCTAAATAAATAAATAAAATAAATAAGCGAATTAGTAATCAAAGTTTATATTTTAGATTTAGTATTAAATAAAAATGAGACATATGTTGTTAAACAGTCCCAAAGAAAATCACTAACAAAAAACAGTGATTAAGGCTAATTACAATGTGCTTTACATGACTCACCGATTTACGACGTACAACACAACAATCCACTGAGTAATTTTTTATTTATCCAATAATAAATACTCTGACGTTTGTTCTTAAATTGGAGCAATTTTAAAAGTAGATGAACAAATTTTACGATAAATTCAGAAAAGTGTGCTCAGATTATCAAAACAAAATACAAACAGTGAAGCTACGCCTTAAAGATATTTTTTATTTTCCGATAATTGAGATCTGTTGTAACTGACATTTAAGTCGCCATCCATAAACGTCAAAACACTGAAAAATATCAGCTGATTTTTTTTTTACATTCTTTATTTTATTATTTTTTCTTTAACTCGCACGCCTTCGGTTTATTGCGGCAGGAATTCCAAGTACTGAGTTTTAGCGGGAAAATTTAAATCTTATTTTAGCTCCACAGTTACCGAATAAATACAATATATCATACTAAAATTAGATAAAAATAAAATTGGCTGACATTTAAAAATTTTCATACTTTTTTTTTTTAATGAGAAAATTTTCCGATCATTTTTCGGTAAAATTAAAAAAAAACTTGTGTTAATTGTTTCTTAACAATTATTTGTTAAAAACAACTTTGAAATAATTTTTTGATAAACAGGAAATTCTAAAAATTCTACAAAATGAATTTTTATTTTCTCTGTAATAATTTTTTTATTAATAAAAATTTTAAAACTACAATTCAACATACAATTTTTTTTAAATCTGAAAAAAAAATGTGTTGAAATTTTTCACTTGAAATAAATTTATTTCTTCTTTAAGTATTTGGAGCAAAAATGTATTTTTGCAGAAATAAATAAAATTCCATGCAACAACTATAAAAATTTCCAAGATTAATACAAAGATATCATTAATTGCTTGATAATCATCAATTAATATAAAGAGAAAATAATTAAACTGAATGAAGAAACTATTAAAAATCCCTCCAAATCATGAATAATGCATTTTAAAATGAAGTAATTAAAAAACTAATTTTGAAGGTATCAATTAAGATTATTTATCGATAAATAAAATAATTTTTGCATAAAATAGAATTTTAGTTACACTAATTTGTTACTCATTCATACTTTTACAGTTAGAGTGAATTATTTACGGATGATATACTTGAGCAACAATCAAACGCAACAGTAAATGTTGCGTGGATCGATAACGGTATCTTTCGTGTTTGAGATGCGCGGTGCGTGATTCCTTGTATATATATTTAACATAGATGGTATTTATTACGCATACTTCACCAATACTTGCGAGCGAAAATAATATTAGTCTGTATTACTATATATATATAGTGCAGAGTATAGTACTCAGTACTGTCTAGTATTATCTAGTGAATTTTAACACTATAGACTTCACCGCAAATTTACAGCGTCTAGTCGTGTGCCGGCAGCCAAGCGATCGTTATCACTCTTTTTATATTTTGGTGTTATCAGTTCATATCTAAATGAATAAATAAACACATTTAAATATAAGTTTGTTTTATTTGTGCTAATGCTTAAATAATAAAATGGGTAAGTAGTCATTTTATTACTATTTATTTTTTTTTGTTTATAATTTTTTTTAAGAGAAAAAAAATTTTGAAAGGTTGTTTTTTATTTTCTATTTCAGTTATGTAATTAATAATTGCGTTGAATTGCTCTTAAAAGGCTGAAATAATTTATCATGAATGTAAAATTGATGGATTACTTATTATCGAAAAAAAATTATTTTTTTTTGTAAATAATATTTTAATAATACAGTATAATAATTTTAAGCAACGTCAGCATAAAATTTCTAGAATCAAGAATTTAAAGTCTCTAATTACTAAGTTTTTTGTTGCAAAAAAATCAGGTGACCATGAACACTAATAGTAACTATTAACTCTAATTTTAAAAGTAATTAAAAAAAAATTATTATTATTTTTTATAAAATACTTTGTGATAATTATTTTTATATTTTTATATTGAGTTATTCGGGAAAATTTAATCTTATAGTTACATAATTGAACATAACTCTTAAAGGATTGATTTTATGAAAAAATCATAAGAGAGCAAAATTGTAGCTGACAAAATTTCTTATAAAAAATGTTTGTATGTTGTGAGATTATTTTCAATATCTTCGGAGATACATCAATTTTAAAAGAAAATTATGAACTCAATTTTAACAAATTTAAAAATAATTTTAATAATCTTAAAAATTAAATAAAAAAAAAATAATTTCAACAGACAGAACAAGAATGAGCTACATAACAGCCCTAGCAATAGGAACAACAACCTTGCTCGTCTTTGCCTGGTGGTGGTGGCGACGAGGCAAGGTCTACATTTTGCCCAGCAAGTGGCGAAAAGTCGGCGAGCTGAGCGACATCTTCGTCTTCCCAGTGAAATCCTTGGGCTGCATCCGAGAGACCGCGATTGAGTGCACTCCTCTGGGCTGCAAGTCCGGATGGCTTAGAGACCGTACTCTGATGGTGATAGACTTATCCGGAAAGTTCGTCACTGGAAGACAGCTGCCACGAATGGTCCAAGTGATTCCTAACGTAGCAGGCTCAGTATTGACCCTCCGCGCTCCAGGAATGATGACTATTAGTATAGATCTGGCCCAGATCGGGAGCAAGACCTTTAAAGCCGCAGTCTGGAGTCAGTCCGTTCCTGCCTGCGATTGCGGTGAAGAAGTTGCCCGCTGGCTGTCCCGCTTTCTTCTTCAAGAGGACACTGGCCTCAGACTGGTCTACTATTCGCTTGATGGACCGTGTCGCGATGTTAGAGAAAATAATCGGGGATTTCCTCTTATGGAAAAATCCGATGCAGTATGTTCATTTTTTTTTTTTTTTTTCATTCCTTTTCATTCATTTTTTTTTTGCATGCCTGACAGCCACACAGTAAAAAAATTTTGTGTTAAAAATTTTTGTGTTAGATATTTAACACTTTTATGTGTAAATTTAACATTTATTGTGTTAAATTAACAAAAAAAAAAAAAAATATTTAACATAAATTTTTTTGACGCACTGACGCAAAATTTTTTACTGTGCACGTTGTACATATAATTGATACAAAAAGCACACTGTTAAAAAAAAAATGATCTCTAAACTTAAAAAAAAATTTTTTAATCGGTTAATTGCTATTTTTACATAAAAAAGTGATTTTAAAGACGTTTTTAGACAAGAAAAAGACACTAATAGGTTATACCGGATAACTTTTATTTAACTTTTTAAAAACAGGGCGCCTATCCAGACGCAACAGCTTACACGTTGATGAACGAAGCTTCGATCAATGATTTGAACACGCGAATAGAAGATGCAGTGGTTCCTCTAAATTTCAGGCCTAATTTCTTGGTTAAAGGCGCAGAACCTTTGGAAGAAGATTCTTGGGACTGGATAAAAATCGGCGGTGTTTTATTTAGAAACGTCAAGCCTTGTACCAGATGTATCTTCACTACTGTTCATCCAGAGCTTGGTGTTAAAGATCCTAAAATGGAGCCACTTAAGACTTTGAGAACGTAACTACTTAGATAATTTAATTAACGACTAACACTCGCGCAGAAGACTTGATTAAATAAAAATATTATCTTGAAAATTTCATTCTTGTTTCAAAATATTTCATTTTAATTTATTAAAAAAATAATAGTAATTAAAATAAATTAATTATTTATTTAAAAAAATTATAATAATTAAAATAAATTAATTATTTATTTTAAAAAATAACAATTAAAATAAATTAATAATTTATTAAAGAAGTAATTTTTTGGATCAAAAATATTTTTATTTTATCAAGTAATTTTTTTTATTGTACTAAATATTAATGAGCTTGATAGTAATTTATCAAATGACAACTTAAATTATAAACACAATAAATTTTTTATAAAATTCTTGAGAAACTTGTCTTGTAAAACTCTCGGTATTTATAAAAATGATAAAATATTTACAGATACAGACTGATTGAAGATCCTGATTTGCGTCCTTACACCAAAGACAATCCAGTAATGGGCGTCCATATGGGCTTGAAAGGACCCAATGGAGTGGTCCGGATTGGGGACCCAGTGTACGTCGGTATTGCCGATGCTGACCCTGTTACATCGCCTCCGTAGCTAAAACGGTGGGACTCTTGCGATTGCATGTGTCCCAGCGAGTCACCGTGTGACAATTTATTGTAAATTACTATTTTTATAAATACATATTAATCATAATCATAAGATATTATACATACTCATATTTTTGTAAATTTTATACGAGTAAGATTTAAAAAAAAAAAGTGTAATTTTTTTAAAAAGTAAATTAACAGTTTTGGAGCTTTTTTGGCGTTTAATAAATCTAATTAAATATTAACAAGAAACTTAAGTGTGCATCGTACAAATAATACACCCGCTAATTTAATTTGGCTTTAGCTATGTATATTTTAGCAACAAAAATTGTGTCAAATTACAATGAGATATTTAATGTTACAAAATGTGCTTGTAATTAATTTATAATACATTAAAATTGATAGTAATTAATAGTATTTATTGACGAAGACTCTCAATCCTAGAAACCCTCCATATTCTAGAGCGCCACGATAATACCAACCGATTCCGCGAATAGGTTCGGGTGGGCTAGTAACTACTTCACGTAAATCTATGTATGGAATTATGTGCTGCTGATAGTCTAAATCAAAAGAAGTTGTATTGAAGAACAAATGATTTTGGCATGAACCGCTCAATATGGTGTTATTTCCTACTAATGCCGTTGATGGCCGGATTTTATCAAAGTTCTTAAAAACATTATCGGTTCTAAAATTATAAATTTAGTCATTAGATTTTAAATTAAATAAAAATTATGATTCATACATGGAAAAAAAAATTAACTTAAATCAAGAGAAAAATTCTTGATCCAAGAAAATAATTTTGAAGAGTTGCATTGTCTTGAATCGAGACGAAAAATTCTTAAATTGAAAAAAATTTACTTAAACCAAGAAAAATTTTTTAATTTAAGAATTTTTCTACTTAAATCAAGAAGATGAAATTCTTCAAAATTATTTACTTGATTCAAGTAAATTTTTTTTTCTGTGTATGTTCCATACCTCTTGCATTCTATTTTTTTGACAATTGGAAGTTTTGTTCTATGGATATTGTTATTATCGTTGAGATACCGACCGATTACATTTTCTCCAAATTTTACACCTGTGGAAAAAAAATTGTACGTGAAAATTTCGGAAATAGTGGTGTAAAAATGATTAAATAATTAACCTGTAACAACAGCTTTTTCTGATAGGACAAAATCATTCAATACAATTTTAAAACCGTCGTAGATAAAATTGCTGTTTCTTGTAAATATTTTTGTTGAATTAACACATCTTTCTTGAAAGTGCCATTTGACGGTATTCAAAATAATCCGCCCATTGATTAACTTCGCCTTTTGCACTTCAAGATGGATTCTATTTTGATACCTTCGGAATCTTACTCCAGTTACAACACTACAAATATATATATTTAATTAAATCGCGTGGTCAGTAAATATATCAATTCTTGATGATCATTACTTACTAATTGCTTTCCAGTTCAATGGGATCAACGCAAAAAGAGTCGAGTAATTTAGATGGAGGGTAGTTAAAAATGTTACGATGTAAATGACTCAATACACTTTTATTTGTATCGATATCACTGTCATAAGTATGATTACACAAACAAAAATACCTATCATTAAAAATTTGGAATTTGTCATTTGATGATTTCTAGAAAAAGTATAGTCAATTAAACAAAGTCGAAAAAATCGTATTCTAAATTCCAAAAAAGCATAGACAAATTTTTATTTTTGCCATTTGCTTTGCAAAAATATTCTAAGCTTAAATTGATAAAAAAAAAAAAATTCCAAAACCAAAAAGGCGTATTAATTTTTTGTGTCATCTTATTTTGCATTAATTTGTTGTGTATCTTCTCTTAATAGTTGAATTTTCTTATTCTTCAGTATTTTACTTTAATCTAGTTTTGTTTTTAAAAGTTTTTGTCAAGATTTTGTACTAAAACTTTGATATTATTTGATCCACTTTTTTTAATTTTATAAAATTTTTCTTAACGCCAAAAATATGTATGTCTTGAACTATTTGAGTTATTTCAAGGTTAATGGAAGAAAAAAAATTTTTTTTACACCCTTCTGACAAAAAAAATTTGTCTAGCTGCTACTACGCCTTTTCGGAATTTAGGACGCGATTTAAAAACAAAAATATATATTTTTAAAGTAATTTACTTTTAACGAACAACTGTGAATAAATCCTGGGCAATCATTTTTCTTGCGCAAAACATTTGTCAAATTTTCAAGATCTTCTTTTTTGATATGGTCAGATAACGAATATTCCTTGTCAATTAGAACCATGTATTCGTTGTTAAATTCAGCAAACATATCTTAACAATAAAAAAATTAATTTTATTTTAAATTCTTCAAAGTTAATATTTTTTAGAATACCTCCAGTCCATGAAGATAGTGGATCTTCGTTTTGCAATTCTTTCAGTTTCGATGTTACTGAAACTATATTTACTACCATAATTATGATAAAAAAAATTTTTTGGGCCGTATATACAGTAGCGGGACCCATTGTTTTTATTAAAATTAGCAGTTATTTCAAATTGTACTTGCACTGTAATAGCTTTTCTTTAAAATGAAAAAAAAAATTTTTGAAATATATTATTTAAAAATTTTTTTACAACTTTGTTTTAAAAGTATTATTTATTACTTGTGTGAGTCACTCTTCTCATTTTTGATTTGTTGACAATACATAATAACACCAAATCGTGTTGAGATAAATTTATTGCACAACCTTGCACTGACTTACAATATTAACATTTTTCAATATTGAATTTTTTTAAATCAAAGCTCTTGGTGAGTGTAAAATTTTGTTAAAAAAAAAAATTAAGAATATTAATCATTAATTTAACATAAATAAAAATTTACTCAATTTCATTTTTAGTTTATTTATTTACATTAAAATTCAACTAAAAAAAGTAACCAAAAATTTTCAATAAATTCCAAATATTTAAATTCTCTTTGAACATTATTGTACTACAACTATAATTAATAATTATCAATTATATAATAATAAAATCTAACATTAATATTAAAACAATTACACCTTTGCCTCTTAATTAAAAAAAAAAATTAATCCAGCTAAAAAAGAGACAAAAGAAAAATTGTCCAAGGCAATGGATCACACGAGCACTTCACATTACTAATAATAATAATAATAATAATTAATAAGTAACATGAAGTTTATGACGAAAAACAGTCCAAATAAGTACGTAGAGAAAACAAACATCGAGCTTTTAGTTAATTAAATATTTACAAGTTTACAGTAATTATTTATCAACTACATTATTCCATTTACTTGAATAAATAAAAAAAAAAAAAACGGAATAGAATAACAGTAAAATAGATTGTGATGCTGCAAATCCATTGTATTTTATTTTTGAATCACAGGAACAAAGAGCAACTACTTATTTTTTCGTTACTGCGTCGTACCTACGATTCTTTAGTTGTTTTGTTGTCTAGTTAGGCTAATTACACTATTTCATATGATGGATGTGATTAATCGTGCTTTGAAGTTGACAATTCGTTCGCTCGTTGCTGCAAGTCTCTGAAAAAAAAAATGAACAGTTTAATTATTGATACAAGTTTCGTTGGTTTGAAAAATTTATTGTAGAAAAATTTTAGTTGCATAAAATAGACAAAAACGAGTTTATTAGCATTGTTATGCAATACTGCGACTCACATGTTATCAGAAATAAAATTTTATGGTACGAGTTTTTATTTTTATGTATTGTAACTTGCAAGATACATAAATTTGTAAATGTGTAAGCGTTAAATGTCAGTAATTTAAAAAAATCAATCTATTTTTTTTTTGCTTTTTTGTCAAAAATTTAATTATAATTAAGAAATGACCTTGTATCTCGTGAACTATTGATATTTTTAAAGATATAAGCTCATCCTGATGTTACACTCATCAAGAGCTTTCATTTGAATACCCACATCAATCTTTCATATATTTATATATATAAATATATATAACATATATAAATATATCAAAAATGCATGTAGGTACTTAAATAAAAGCTTTTAATGAGTGTAACATCGGAATGAGCTTATATCTTTAAAAACGTCAATATTTAAGAAAGTACAGCACAATTTAACAAAAGTCATTATTTAATAAAGCTAAATAACATATTAATAACAGCTGTAATTTTATCTAATTATAGAAATTTCTATTAAATGATTATTAATTTTAATTCAAAACTTATAGACCTAATTATTTTAATACTGGACAAATTTTAATACTGATTTAGATGATCAACACTGAAAATTTTATGTAATTTAATTTTCTCCCTGTATTATCAATTTTCAAACACAGAATTTAATTTGCAAAACATAATAAATAATTAACCTTTAGCAATGAAAAATGTTTAATAATATATTAGCAGCTGGTCTAGATAACTATAAATAATTAATTACGTAATAATAGCGAGTCGAATCGAGGGAAAGCAAAAAATACTTGGCGACTTTCTCTACGAAATAGCCTGTCAGTTTAAGTTTTTATTTCTTTTTAGGAACTCGGGGTTTCTTCTTACGTAAAGGAGCTACTTTTGTCTTACTAAATGTATTTCAATAAATTAAATGTAATAAATAAAAGGACCTGCGGTTTGATTAACCTTGGGTTATATATTTTTCATTCCATTTGTATTTATATTGATATCAATTGACTGATAATCAGATTATGTTGTCTACACGATACAATATATTAATGAAAAATTAAATTTATTCAAGAGAAAAATTATTGAACTCAGATTTTTAGAATTATTAAAATTTTTTTTTTAGTTTAAAATAAATAATATAATAAATTAATTAAAAAAAAAAAAAAAATGTGAAATTAGTTTCGATTAAAAATTTTTTCTTTTGGATAAAGTTAATTTTTTTATCAGCTCACATTTTGGCGAAAAAAAAAATTATAATAACAATTAATATAAAAAATAATTGATCCAATGAAAAATATAAAAAAATATAAAACGCCATTGAAAATAATTTTGAAATACTTGGCGCAGTTTTTGCAACAAATACACATTTAATTTCGCATCACGAATTGACTTGGAAAACGTTCACGGTTTGACCGTTTGGTATTCCACTCAGATATTTTTATTATCTATGTTACTCTACCTTTATTATTTTATTTAATTTTATTTTATAAAACAATAAAATAGTTCAATCGCAAAAGTTCAATTTTTATTAAGTTATATATGCTCTAAATAATTTATAAATTGTAGTAATAAATTATTCTGTCATAGAGAATTATATATTACTAAATTTAAAATGACACAAATTACATTCATTACTTTCAAATCATCTTTGAATAGTTAAATATTTTTCATAACAAAAAAAATTCTCCAATTAATTTTGTAACAAATTTAGCCGTATAAAATTGCAAAAGTAAGAGAAAAAAAAAAACTTTCTAATAAAAAAAATTAAAAAATGTAATGTATTTTTGCACAAAAAGTAATTGCACAATTGCAATAAGATATCAATCATGATCGATTGAATGCAAGTCAATCTTGCCGGTCGCGGCAACAGTGACTCAATTAGTCACGATACAAAAAATACAATCTATACCAATCAATTACAATCTCTTAGAACAACCGACGTTGTGTTATTATAAGTGTAAGTGTAAAATCACTTTATTACCAATTGTTAGAAGTTATTATCTAATCGTAATTAACCATCTTACACTCATAAAAATTATTTCGTTAAAATAACAAAAGAGATTGCAGTCAAAAATGTTGTAGTAACAAATAAAGTTAATTACACCTGCAAAAAAATTTTATATGGTCATGTACTTGGAAAAAATTGAATAATTATAATTATTATTTTTTCATAATTTAGCTACTGGCCTTGGGATGTTATTTACTAAAATCTACTTATCGTGATGGTAAATAACACCATAAGTAGATTTTAGTCAACAATATTCGAAGGCTTTAGCATCTAAAAGAAAGAACGATAATAATTGTAATTATTTAATTTTTTTTCCGTGTTCTCATATGGCTTAATCCATCCTGATATTAATTTTTACATTAATAATTAAAAAAACTTCTTCTAAGTGTGTACAATCCCTTAAATAATTAATTTTTGAACCAACCATAAACCACAAATATTTCAAAAAAAATATAACATTCTTTTAACCATTTTTGAACGTCTACAAAGCTTCGTAAATATTTATATTTAGAAATAAATAAAAATATTTTGGGACATTTTTATCATTGCTCCTAAAATCAAGTCAACAATCATCACGTTAAATTAAGAAAAATTGGTTTTAACCAAGATTTAAAAGAAAATAAAAATAGTTTTCTTGAACTGTCCGAAATCGGATGTAAAATAATTGTGAATTTGTTTAAATAATTAATCAATAATTGTGAAAAAAAAAATTATTTTAAAGTTCTTCCTCTCTTAAACTAACTAAAAGGTTCTGCTGGATTAACAAAGCTGTTTTTTTTATATAAAATATGATTTGTCATCTCAATGCTAACATAATAATTAGTTATCTCAATATTGTTCAACAAAAAAAATTTTTTCAGTGTATAATTTTAATTTTTTTTATATTTATAAAAATTCTATTGACCAACAAGCACTTACGAGAATAATGTCCTGTACAAGATTGGAAATCCCCCGATTAGCGATTACGAATAGCCTCGTAATAGGTCCGGGTACCGCTTCCTCTTCAGTTCTTACTGTCGAGTTTCCGTCACTTGGTGCCGATCCACTGCCCGCGACTAACTGTAAAATGTTATCGATTATTTAAATAAAAATCGAGTAATTCGTCGAGGATGTCAGTGCCAGGAGAGGACTATTAAAGGATTTCATTTATTTATAAAAAATAATTTCTAATGCCCAGACATTTAGTTGTAAGAGAAATTTATAATAACACTAATAATAATGATAATAGATTATTTCGCAACGGCGTTCCATTTTCGCCCGTTGCATCCAGTCCCCCTTGATCCTGTCGCAATTGTTTCGCAGGATCTATCACTACATGTAATGTGCTTTTAATGTCAAGCACGATTAAAAGTAATTTACAATACTTTTAAGTGATTTGTGCATTTATTTAAACGTAACTACTCTAGAGTCTAGACTACGAAGGTACTGGGATAAAAAATTAATTTTTGTTCGATTGAATTTTTATTTTTTGAATAATTGTTTTGTAGATACGCATTAATGGTTCGTCCTGGTTTGTTTTTTTTTTTTAATTTTTTTTTTGGGCCGACGTGTTGGTTCATGTTTTATTTATGAATATGAACGTCAGGATCTTCGGCTGGACGGCGCACTGGACGGGACGCGATTGCGGGAGTGATTAATTGTTATTTTTTTTTTTTTTTTTTTTTTTTTTTTTTTGTTAAAAGAAGCCTCGGTGTTAGTTTTTTTAATTAAAGAGATCTTTTTTATCAATTATTGAAGTGTCGAATTGAAAAAAAAAAAAAAAATTATTTACTAGTTTATTTATCTAAAATTTATTTATTTATTCATCTCTTTTCTAATATAATCTTAAAAAACCTTTTTTTAAGCCATTGTGAATGAATAATTAATTGTCTTTCGATGCTGAAGATCTCTTTAATTTGACTGAGTTACTAAACCAAATTCCATTGGATTAATTAGACCAAGACGAACAATAATTATAGTAAAAATATTACAGTAATATTACAGTAGTAAAAAGTGCCAGAAGGAATGGAAAAAAAAAATCCAATTTTTGTCAGACGAAAGTGCAGTGGCGCGTCAAGCATAAATGTGCAGTAGGTTAGTGATTAATAATTAATTATTAAAAAGAGCGAGTAATGTGATTCGGAATTTTATGGGAATAAGAGGTGGAACTAGAGATTGCATTGCAGAAAAATAATTGATAATAAAAATTGGGAGTTTGACCAAAAAAATGTTAGCTGACAGACAAATACACGGAGAGAATTCTCACCGATAGTCAATTTATTATGATAAATATTTAGGCTGCATTCAAAAATTCTTTATCTCTAGATACATAATTAAGAAATGACCGTGTATCTTGTGAATTATTGACATTTTTAAAGATTTAAGCTCACCCTGACATTACACTCATCGAGACCTTTCATTTGAGTACCCACATCAATTTTTCATATATTTATATATATATATATATATATATATATATATATATATATATATATATATATATATATATATATATATATATATATATATATATATATATATATATATATATATATGTATATATGAAAAATATATGAAAATGCATGTGGGTACTCAAATGAAAGCTCTTGATAAGTGTAACATCGGGATGAGCTTATATATCAATAATTAAGAAATGACCTTGTATCTTGTCAACTACTGACATTTTTAAAGATATAATGACATAAGTAGTAGGAATTAATTTCCTACCGTGTAATTTTATTTAACTCTCTCCGTGTAGAAATTAAGAATAAGTGATTAACAGAAAATAAGTAGCTTATATAGTACAGTACAGTGGATTATATTTAATTAGTTGTGGTTGTCGGAAGGAATGGCGTACCGATGGTTGCGTGGCAGTTCCGGGCGCAGGGGCGGCTGCGGGGGTGGCGGGGGCTGCGGGGGCGGCACTTGCTGCGGTTGTAGGGGACGGTGCTAGATCTCGCGAGGCGCTTAGACCTAGACCGAGGCTTTGTGTGCCCGCTATCACGCGGTAAACCGTCCCTGCCGCTCTGGCCGCCCCGTCGGCTGCTTGCTAGGACACACACCAGTCGTTTTTATATTTATTTCTATTTTTCATCATTTCTTCTATCTCTTTATTTTATTTTAGCTCAACACTATTTTTTTTTTATTTTTTCATATATTTTTTATTTTCATAAAATTTTCCCTTGTTTAAAGGTACCGTAACTCGCTGCAAATAATTGGTTAGTAGAAAAAGCCTTTTCGATATTTTTTCGAAATTTCCGTCAAATTTATAAAAGGGTTTTTTTTTTTTTTTTTTTTTTTTTTTTTTTTTTAAGGTGAATTTTGTTTAATGGTCGACAAAAGTTCATGTTAAAAATCAAAATTATTTGTCTAAGTTTTACTGGTTAATTTTTTTTTACCAAAACTGAAGAAAAAAAAAAATTAATTAAAAAAAAATAAAAACTGATTTAAAAAAATGTAATCAAGTATGTTTTCAATTTTTATTCGCTTTGTTGAAAATTATTTTTAAGAATTGTTTTAAGACAATATTTTATAATTTTTGATATAAATTTCCAAATTTGTATAATATTTTTTTGAGAATTATAAATCTCTATAAAACTGAAATTTTCTCTTAAAATTCCTTAAAGATTTAATTTTATAGACAATAAAACTACAAACTAAATTTTTTAAGCGATTTTTTATATATCCGAGTTTTGTAATAGTGAAAGTAGGGTTTTTTCGGCAACCTCGAAACTTGTGGTCATTAAAAAACCATAAATAAAGTACCGAAAGTTTCATTATTAAAAAAAATAAAATGATAATATGAATAATTTTATCTTAAACTTAAATCTAATTAAATCTTGCGGTGATATTTTTTGTCGATCATTAAACGAAATTTCCCAAAAAATGTTTATTTAATTCCAAGTAAAAAAAGCCAAGACTAAAAAAAACTTACTCGAATAATGTCAAAGAGAAAATTTCCTGATCCGCCTCCACTACCTCCCGCGGCTCCACTACCTCCAAAGCCAAAGCTGAGGAACCTCTTGTTCCTGTTCTCGTCCTCCGGGACCTCGATTTCCTCCAGCGGCGGTAAATCGCCGCTGTCGGTAGCGGCTTCCAGATTGTCCTGGTCCGCGAACTGGACCTTCACCTCGTTGTGGTTCGACTCCGCTACGCTTGCGTCTTGCACTTGCTTCTCCGCTTCGCGAGTCGTCTCCTAGAATCAGTGAATCTTTCTTTACCCTCGTGACCCAAAAAAAAACCAGACAAATTCATTCGTAATTATGTAAAAAATTTTAGATGGATACAAAAACTTTCTAATTTTTATTTTTCAAATAAATTTGTCTGAATAGTTAAATTTTTATTAGTATCAATAAATAAAATGATTATTGACAAATAGATTTCAAGGTAATCCGGTCAATGCGGAGTTGAAGAAACGGAGCCTTGAAAAAAAAAAGACAACATAAAATAATGCGATAGAAAAATTTCCATAAAATCGTCCTATGATTTTTTGGGCTTTTTTTTTTTAAATTGCGACGGATATTATTATTATTACTATTATTTTAACTGATAGAAATTTTTTTTAATCAATTAATTGCTGTTGTTACATAATTAAGTGGTTGTAATTGCTTATGGCAATTTTTAAAATCTTTAAGGGGAAAACACGATAACTTTTGGAAAAATCAATTTTTCAACTCAATTTATTTTTTAATCTCTTCATTAGACTTTTGGGAAGTTTCGTATTGGAAATTGCAGCTTAATATTATTTTTTTTAATCTATATTATTAAGAGAATAAGCGAAATATTAAGGTCAGTGTATTAGGTTCTTTTTTATGGTTCATTTATTGGATCGAAAGAGGGCGTTAATTTCGTATGAAAAAAATACTATCCCCGGAAAAATTTAAATCAGCTTTAAAATAGAATTGTAAATAAAATTAATTTCTTGTCATTTATTTGAAATTATTTTTTTTATCGACGTTTAATAATAAATTGTTAAAAAATTGAATATAGTCAAAGTTATTCGTAAAAATTTGTTGTATATTCTTTACTTTGCTCAATTTTGCCTACTTTCATTGAACTCAATAATAAAATTAATAATAATAATAATAATAGTAATAATAGTAATAGACTACGAGTTTTTTAAATGGTGATATGGCATATGTATGTAATATTCGTGTGGTGGACGGCATTAGAAAGTAGAAAATAGTAAGAAGGTCAACATAATAATAATAAGAAACTAAATCATTAATAATTGTATGATTAATGATTAATGGTTATTATATGATCTATTTGTATTTGATTCTGATCTAATATGTGTCAGCGATGATGGACAGAAGAATCATGATGATAATTTGATAATGTCACTGAAGATTCAAGATTCAAAATTGGACCTTCTGGTGTTTTCTGGAGCTCACTGCTCTTAATGTTGGTTGCGTCCGATTCGGAACTTATCTCGTTAGCCTTATTAGTCTCAGTGTCCTCCTCGAGCAACTCCTCGTCGTCGAAGGGCGAGGCTGCGGTCACTAGGGAGCCGTCCTCGTCGCTCCTCGAGCTGTCTTCCGGGGACTTATTCTGACCCCCGTTATTCAAAGTCGTGCGCAACACTGTCGGGCCCAGTATTTTGATCACTTCGGACACTATCGAGTTGACTTTTGTCTCAATCATCTATTCCAAAAATTTATTTTTTTTTTGTATTTTTTTTTTTTTTTGTGATGAAAGTTTTAAATTGAGATTGTGAATTAAATATTGATTTTAAATCCAAGTTTTAAAGATTTTTGCTAAGAATATAATTTTTAAATTTAATTTAAAATAATTAAAAAAATTTTTTTTCAGCTTCTTCAAGATGCCCTCTTCATCCCTGGCTTATTCTTTCGAAGTGGTAAGTCGTATAAAATTTTCTCAATTTTTAAAATAATTTTATTAGATGAAAATTTGATAAATTCTTCAATAATTTCGCGCCGTAAAACAATCTCTTTGCCATAAAAATGACATAAAAAATTATAGTGTCTAAATAAATACAATAGTAAAATGTTTGTTTGCTGTAAAGATAATTACCGACGTGACAAAAAAATAAAAAAAGTATAAAAGACACTTCTGAAGTTAACTTACAACAAACCGGACAATTTTATTGTTTATTTTAATAGCGATTAAAGAAGTAGTGTAGGTACTCTCTCAACTTTGTTTTATTTATATATTTACTTGGTGTAAACCGCACGCGTTTCGTCACGCTTTTTTGATCTAAGAGATCAGAGAGGGTAAAAAAACCGGAAGTACATGCTACTAAAGATGTAAGAGTGGCCTTTTTTGTTTCCTGTGTGTGCCAGTATCGCCTGGTTATAATTATAAATTAATTCACATGTGGATCTTGTATTCGAATAAAATATTACTGTACAATTTTTTTTTATTAAAGATTTGTGGTTACATATGCTCATAAATTTTCGATGAAAAATCATTAATATTTAAAAATAAAAATTAAAAATGGACAAGTGATTATAACATACCTTGGTTATACTAGGAAAAAACTGTCGTAAAATACCAATAGTCCTTTTGCCCCTTGCGGCTGGATCCTCGTTACTTTCCTTAACCATAACTCGTTCCAGCATCTAAAATATAGAAAATAAGAATAAATAATATTATAATGTTCCATAAAAAAAATTTTTTTTTTATTTATGATCAATGATAACGTATGCCACAATAGTATTATAATTTTTTATTTTTTTTAGTTAATACAACTAAAATTAATGTTAGATAAGATCTCTTCAAGAACATTACAGAGCGAAAGAAATTATTTTTATTCAAGAACTAAAAATTTTAAACTCAACTCTCTGGTAGGGAGAGAATTCAGCAATGATGCGCCACCTGTTGGAAATTTTTGAAACTATCTTTTTTCAAAAAAATAAATATGGACGTATCAAGCCATATATGGCATCAGAAAATTTTTTTTCGTAACAATATAACTGAACTATCACCAATTAGATAAATCAGTTATTTCTAGAGAATTGTTCTCTCTTATCTGAAGTGTAACTAACAATCTATCACGCGAACCCTATCAATCGATACTCCACAACTTATTTGATTACATTTCCGGATCTTTGAAAGCAAACTACTCAACCGAAAAAATGATCATGATCGATAAACCAAGTAGAGCAAATTATGACCACGGAAGCTTTTAAATAACAATAAGTATCAATAATAGATACAATCGAGATAAAATATTCAAACAATTCGTCCCTAATTCCTCGACTGGAAATAAAAGAGCAACAACATTCAGTACTTTTGACTTTCTCGAGTGAATTTAACCCGGAAGTTCCGTTGATATATACATGATTATACTTCAATTAAATCAGTTACAATCCCACATATTTTATAGCCGCTGATAGCTCATACCTGATATCAATACAATATAAAAATACAATTATAATTCATATCCACTTTGATCAGTGATTACCGATCGCGAATCGCTTAATATATTCAAATAAAGAGTGTATTACACGTATGCTAATTTTATTTCGCAATAAAATTTCTCCTACAACTTTGATGTAATTCGTCTTATCTTTAAATTCTCTCATATTTTTTTAAATTTATTATTATCATCATTATTGTTGTTGTTGGTGGTGTTGTTATTTATTTTTGATATCCCACATCCCGCAAAAGAGAGAGGCTGGTCCTGTCCAAGGAATTACTCAATTCACGTTGGTTTACTTTCATTTTAAATTATTTCATGGTAACAGCCCTTTGAAAATTAGAGCACATTCTCTTCCAAAAACATTTTTTAATTGAGTTGTTATGTAACTTGTTTACGTTCATTTACATGTATAAGGGCTTATTATATATTTTATATGACAGTGAATTATGTAAATGTACAATTTATGGTGTTTTTGAATCAATTCATCGAATGTTATTGAAGAAAATAAAAAATATTTGATTTTTCTATATAATTCTCATTTATAATTTTGACGCATGATTTTCTATGTGATTCTCATGTATAATTCTTACATAATATCTTTGCAAATAATTTCCGTATGTGACTTTTACACATAATTCTATCCCAGATTTTTACATAGGATTCTCATAAATAATTTTTACATGTTAATTTTATTTATGGTTTTTATATGTTACTTCTACATATAATTTTCACATATTCTTTTACATCGACGATCTAATTAGGATTTGGTCCAACTCCTTATTTTAAAGAAGGTGATTTTTTAACATTTTAATGTAGCAATAGTCCAATTATAAATCATTTGAATGATCCAACCCAAAATATTAGATATTAAATATTTTTTTAAAGTGATAATAAATTTTTAACTAATTATTTTTTCGTACAAATGGAAGATTTTCTAAAATGGAGTTAGACAATTTGCTAATTAGACCGTCGACTTGATTTTTACAGATTGATGTTCTCATTAGCAAATTGTCTATGTCCTTCTGGACATAGAAAATTCTCCATTTATCTAAAAAAAAAAAAAAAAAAAAAAAAAAAAAAACAGTAAATTAAAAAAAAATTTTTTTTTCTAAAAATTAATTCAATATCTATAATATGTATAATATTTTTATTTAGGCTACTAAAACAACACGCCTGTGGACTATAACTATCTAAAAAATTTAAAAGAGCACTCAGAAAAAAAAATTGAATCAAGTAAATAATTTTGAAGAGCTTCATTTTTTTTATTTGAGTAGAAAAATTCTCAAACAAAGAATTTTTTTTGGTTAAATAAATTTTACTTGATAAAAAAATTTTTCTCTTGATTCAAATTATTTTTTTTTTGTCAATGCACTTCTTAAAGAAGTGGGCTTTCACAATTTACTAATTAGAACGTCAATATAATTTTTGTATCCGTCTTTCACATATGATTACAAAGAATCAAGTAAAAAAATTCTATAATGACATTTATAAAAATAAAAATTTTAAAAAGTCATCTTTCACTCGAAAAAAAAAAAAAAAAAAAAAAAAAAATTACAAACAATATATTTTGATGGTCGATTTATCGAAAATTGAAAAATACAGTAAATTAGTGAGTAGAGATAGAGATGGTTTGTACTTTCCATTGGGCATCGATCGAGCGAAGAAAGTGTCCAGTTGGCAGGCAACCGTTTTAAAGTGAAAGTGCAAAGTCAAACTACTACTGATAAATATGATCCCACTCATCTTGCGTTTTGTGTTTTTACTTTTATTGCGTTGGTGTGTATCAGTAATACAAAATAGTTAATCTTGGTATGGTATATACTATATACCCACGGATACCTTAATGTCGATGCTCATAAGTTGTATTTGTGTTAACCCAGACAAGGACGGGAGACAAAATGATGATTATATTAAATCGGGAGATTTAAATACTCGCTGTGAAGGCCGGGAATTATCGTCACGGTGTAATTCGCACAGCTTTTATGCAATATGCAACACAAGCTCGCTCCATGCGGATCTGGGAATAAATACTTCCGTCATTAACCGAGTTCGCGTTGAGTCATCGTATTTTTATTCTTCATACGCCATTTATTTTCGTTACTTATGTTTGTTTTTGCAGGACTTGAGATTATTTATGTTTTATTATGTGAGACGTATTATTGTGTGTTTAGTTTTTTATCTAATGAACAATGATTGGTTAATTGAGTTGTTTATGATCTTTGGAATAATTACTAAATTAAAAATACATTTTAAATAATTTGTAGGAAAATTTTTAAAAATTTTTCAACTATTATTTTGATAAAATATAATTTTATCAATACAAAAATTATTACATATCATTATTGTTATAACTATTATTGTTACAAATTATTACTCAAAATTAATTCCTGAATTGTTTAATTATATTCTATCAAAATAATAATTGAAAAATTTTTTTAAATTTTCCTACAAATTATTTAAAATGTATTAATATTTTTACGATCAATTTTTTTCTAATATTTCAAGAATACAGAAAAAATTCAAAATTAAAAAAATTATAAGTTAATGAAGTAGAGAGTCTCAAAAAATAAACACGCGACCATATCCACGATTCCAACTCTCCTAGCAATCGGAAAAAAAAATTAAAAACGATTATTAATCTAGAGTAATGCCGCTATTGTACCAACTAATAAAAAGTGGAAAAATTAATTTTTTTACCGCTTCAAGTCAATTTTACTTGATTTAAAAATTTTTCGTTTTGATTCAAGACAGTGAAACTCTTCAAAATTATTTTCTTGGTTCAAGAATTTTCATCTTGATTCAAAAATTATAAAAATTCATTGATTAATAAGTAAAACTATATATTTGTGAACCAAGTAAAATAATTTGATTGAAAAAAGATGGTATTTTTCAAAGAATTCGGTATTATGAATAAATTTTACCGTCTTCAAATAAAAAAAAAAAAAATGCTTGGGTCAAATAGATGTCCCTTGTTTTAAAAACAATAAAATACTCGTTTGAGGGCTAAAATTCTTGAATAGAGATTCTTTTAATCTTTATCTAAGCGTTATAATTTATTAATTAAAGCGTAACCTTTTTTTTTTTTTTTTTTTTTAATTGAAAGGTGTAATTATTTTGAAACAAGACTGAAATATCGATTTAAAATATTTACTCAAATTTTTTTATGTAAGATTGTTATTTAAGAATATTAAAAAAAAAATGGATACTTAAAAAGTGATAAATTTAAACTTGAAATTAAAATGACTTATTACTACTCTTGTATGAATAAATGGAATAGTCCAAGCCCAGAAGGAAAAAAATAATATAAAATTTATAAGCAGAAACCAGTCGAGTGTATGAAATCAACAGAAAGGGAAAAGACTCAACTCAACATAACTCGCCAGAGTAAAGAGACGAAACATTAAGATAACCCCTACTATGTACTCATTGCACGTGAAATGGTACGTGAGCATACGCTAACTACTTTCCACATGAGAGTGTCCGAAGGAATGCGTCTTGGATTTTATTTTATCTCGCTAAATTCCCTACACTTTATAATCAAAAATGCAACCAGTGGGTTTCACCCTCGCCCACTACAATTTCGAATGTGTTACACCGAGAGTGTGACGAATTTAAATATAAATCAATAAATGTAATCTGATTGGATAAAATATTATACAATATATTTATAATTATGCGGTGCGCTGTTGAGTAACCGAAAAATTAACCAAAAAAGTAACCAACTTTTCACTCCTTTCAAAATTATTTAAGTATAAATTAATCGGATACATTGGGCACAAGGTTTTGTAACAAAAACAAACCGGACTAATGAATAATAATTATCTATAAGATCAAATAATAAAATTATAATAAAATAAATTGAAAAATCGGTACTAGTTATAAAAGTAACAGATATCTGACAATTTTTTAAAAATTTTCCTTGCACCAGGAAAATTTTTTTAATAAAATTAAAATTGATCAGGAGCTTGCTGATTTAATTAAGATGTTATTATAGTTTTTGGAGTTACCTTTGAGCGAAACCGAGTCTCAGAAGCAGGAAAAGAGTTGACTAGAGCGATTAAGCACATCGCAATCACAATTGCTGTTATCGGTGCAAACCTCATGGTTTCTGGATATTTTTAAAAATAATACTCTGAAATTAATCAAATTTGGTCATTTATTTATTACACTAAGGAAATTTTTTTAATAAAAAAAAAAAAAAAAAAATTTTGAACCAAAAAATTAATTTGATAATTTTTGATTTACCAGAAAATTTCTTGAAACCAAAAAAATTTTTTTTGACTCAAGCAATTTATATTTTAAAAAATGATTTTTTGTTTAGATCTAAGATAAAAAAATTTTTTTGGTTCAAAAATTTTTCTCCAAAATTTTACTTTTCAGTGTTGAAGTTATTGAAATTTTACATTGATAAAAAATTAAATAACTTAAAGAAAAAAAATTGATTTTGAAAAATTAAATAATATTTTATTGAATTAAATATATTCAAATAAAATATATTTAAATAAAAAATTTGTCTGCTTGCTTAAAAATTTTTTCTCATCAATCAAGTAAACTTTTTTATTATTGTATTTATTGGATTTAAATTTAAATTTCGACGGTTATGCAACGGAGAAGAAAATTAAAAGAGAAATGATGATATCGAGCTAACGATTACTGATCAACAAAATTAAATACTGTATGTAAACACCAAACCGGAAATATATTTCGAAGATGGATAATAGAATAGAAGTAACGGAGAAAGAGGAAAAGGTTCACCTTTCTCGAGCACGATATCACGAAAGACTCACTTTCGTTCGAATAAAACGAAAGTTTAACTTATACTGTTAATTTTATAAGTGCGTTGTATTTATTATTTATTTACGATCTATCTTACTATTATTAATCATTTATAATTTATTGTAATTTTATCCAAATATTGTCCTTTACTTCTTATCCTTAATTTATTTTTATTCGCAGTACAGGTTAATCACCCGGGTAACAAACTTAATTAACATTCAACAGGGCTAGGATTCCGAGGACACCGCGACACTCAGGACATACTGATTTTTTTTTTTTTTTTTTTTTTTTTTTTAATGAAATGAATTTAATTAAAATAAATTTAATTTAAAGCTCTAGAGATTTTTCACTTGTTAACACTCACTGTAAAAATAAAAAATCACACACTTTTATCTTCTGCGGGGGTTGTGTTTGACTAAATAAAATAAACTCACCACATGGAATTTAAATGCAAATTTTAATTAAGTAACTTTTGTCAGAGCTCGCACGGCTCACCGTGATTGTCTGAGTGCTCGCGGTTAGAGAACGGCTTTTATTACCAGCCACCACCACCAGAAACTTTGTACCAAACTCACTCCCAAATATTCTTGTTATGTGTCATTTAAATGTTATTTTATTTTGTATTTTTATTAATTAGCTGGAGTTGGAATTAATTTATTTTGGAGAAAATAATTAAGTCGCTTTTTTTAATTTATCAACCTCATTTTTTTTTTTTTTTGACAAAGTTACTTTAAAATTTTGGTTAATTAATCTTTGATAAATTTATGAATTTCTATACATTTTTTTTTTTTTAATTTAATCATTGAAAATTTCAACGAGTTGTCGGTAAAGAAATTTATTTTTTATCTTTATATTAAATATAATTTTTTTTTTATTAATTACAAAAATTTTGAGGAAATTTAATTTGCAATTTCTGGAATATTTAATAAATTAATTTTGCATTAAAAAATTCAAAGTTAAAATTAAAAAAAAAGGAAATTTAATACAAAAAATTTTTCTTTGCTTTAAAGTCGATGAATTTTTTACATTGATATTTTTTATCAAAGATTTTCAGTCGAAAAAAAATTTTTCTAAACATTAAAAGCTTCAAAATTTAATCTTAAAAATTTTTACCAAAATTATTATCGTAAAAAATTTTTTTATCATAAATTTGCAATTAATTTGTGAAGTTTTAAAATATAAAATATTTATTTTACTTAAAAAATAATTTTTTAAATTTATAAAAAAATGATTGGGGTAATAATTTTAAATAATTAAAGAGAAAACATTAATCTAAATCAACATTTAACAAAAAAAAAATTGCAAAACAAAATAATTGAAAAAAGACTTTTGTTTACAAAAAAAAATGAAGTAACTTTTAGCAAAATTAATAAATTAATAAACAAAGTTTCTTTGATAAAAAAATAAAATAAAAGCATGTATGAACTATTTTGTCATTTTAACAATTTAAGTGTCAGCATTATGTTGAAAAATAATTTATTCGTTCATCTTAATCGCAAAGTCGCGTGTCTAGTCGCGTCTGAATAATCGCGTGCAATAATGTATATATATATATATATATATATATATATATATATATATATATATATATATATATATATTGAATACAAGAAGCAACAATGATAATGATAACAAGAAAAGTATAACAATAATTAGCGTTTTTGCTATGATACAAAGAGCGCTTACCAGAACAATGTCCACAAAACATATATTCAAGCGGCGTATTATGTTTTCTAATGGTGAGAAAGTTTTCCTCTACGACGACAAAACTACTTACGATTATCCGATACGATTATTGTTGCCGGGAATTATAAATTCATAGACCGTTTAGTATTGTCACAAGTCACAATTCAACTTCTTAATGCCGTAATTCTGACTTAGAGCCACTTAGATCTCTCTTATTTCATTATCGGTAAAAAAATAGACAAAAACTCGAGACAAATCGTCAATAAAACTCCACTACAATATATTTTTTATTTATTATTACAATTTATAATTACTTGTTACTATTTTTTATTCAATAAGTCAATTAATTAGTTGACCAGTTGTTTTTATATAGATATAATAACAAGAGATGAGGTTTCGTAATATACAACCGAATACTGAGCCTTGAACAAGTGAATGGATTTTTAAGAAAACATTTTAACGACTTAAATCTCTTGATTTTTGTTATTGTAAATATTCAGAGTCTCTCTAGCTGAATGTTTAATTTATTCAAGATTTTCTTTTGTCGGATTCGAATATTTAGATTTTTTTTCTAAGACTTTTAGAGGAGTTTAGATTTTTTTTTTAGTATTTTTAAGTGGAATTTTATACTTTATCTCTTTATGAAATTCATTATTATTATTTATGTATCAAGTTTTAAAAAACCAATAAATATAATAATAATAATAATAATAATAATAATAATAATAATAATAATAATAATAACAATGATGCCTTCTAAAAATTTGAAATAAATTTTTTAAATTTGAGTTTTGTGAAAAAAATTTTTTAAAAAAAGTTTTGCTCATTTTCTGTCTTTAAAATGAGAAATACAGAAAAATTGACGGGAATTTTTCTTATAGAAAATTCAATTTCCAACAAAAAAATTTTTTTCTGTATCTTGAACTCTATACGAAGAGAACAAAATAGAACTTATTTCAATAAATGTAGAATGGTACATAGTAACGGAAATTTTTATGAGAACCTTGTGTAAATTTGTTAACAAAATTTTCAACATTAAAAAAAATTATTTCTCTCCGTGTAGACTCAGAATTTGAAATTTAAAATTTTGTAAATTAAAAAAATTTTAACATTAAAAAAAAAATATTATTTTTGTTATTATTATTGAAATAAAAAAAAACTTAGAGTATAAAAAAAAAGAAAGAACAAATATAGTCAACATTTATTTTCAAAATCAATTTGAAATAATTTAAATTTCAAATCCTACACATTACTGATTACTCATTACACATAACATTACAAACATAATTTCTACACATCTATTATCTATCCTAACATTATATTTTCGGTATAATATATTTATTTTAGTAACTAACAATAACCATAAAATAAACAATTAACGTCAAAAAAATAATTCATCTCGCGGTCTCACATATATGTATTTAGTATTCACTATTTATACGGACATGTAATATCTTCTATACACTAACTATTCCTTACACACATTTCTCTTTATACGTATTAGCTTGCGGTCCATAAATCAAACCTCAGTTTTAAATATTTATTCCAACTTTTTTACAAGCCATAATGGAAAAATAAATTATTATTATTTTATATTTTTTCTTTTTTCCATAATTGTAACTATAATTATAAAATTATACAATTATAGTTATCCTTCCTTTATTTTTTCAATAAATATTTTTTTATACTTTTACACTCTAGTTAAAAAATATATTTATAAATTTTATTTATTTATCACTCACACGTTCGTACATTCACTGGCACTATATTTTCATTTTTTAATTTTTTCATTTCCCAATACTAAAATTTATAATATAGAAGCGCGAAAAAACTGACTATTATTTTATTTTATCTTGATTTAAAATTTTTTCTTTTAAATCAAGTTAATTACTTGTCAGATTTTTAGCGCCACTGTAATTTAAATTTAATACATTAATAAAATACTTATTGACAATAATAATTATTAGTTATGGCTTATTTTTAAGAAATAATAAAATATATTAATTAACAAAAGGCAACTTTGGATATTGTTGGTAATTAACCAAGCGTTAAAGCTCATTAATTAATCAATTAACTCGATGCATTAATAATTAATTAATAAATATAAATAATTAATATTTAATAAAAAAATTAAATTTTTAAAAATACACGCAGTCTCTGGATGAAAAATATTCTTTAAATAATTTTTAAAAAATTAATTTATTGTAATTCGCGTTGTTAGTCCCAAAAAGGCGTAAAAAAAATTTTTTTGTTTATTCTATCAATTTGAAAATGTGTCTGATGCATTAATCTGTGGAAAAAATGGAAAAAAATTTTTTTTTGATTTTTTAGCTTCAATTAAAAAAATTCTTAAAGCCTAAATTATGTAAAAAAAAAATTTGTTTTTATTTTCTGACTTTTTGCTTTAAAAATTCAGCGAATTTTTTTGCTATAAAAATAAAAAATTTTTGAGAATTTGAAAAATTGTTAAATTGTCACATTTTTTTATTAATTTTTAATTTTTATAGCCAAAAATTCAATTTTTATAGCAAAAAGTTGGAAAATAAAATTTCAAAAATTTGGCTTAAAAATTTTTTTTCTTAAAACTAAAAAAGAATATTTAAAAAAAAATTTTTTTTTATTTTTCCCACAGATTTATAAATTAGATAAATTTTCAAATTAATAGGGGAAAAAAATTTTTTTTTTTTACGAACTTTTTTCCCAAAAGAGTCAAACTTGCAACTATAATTTATTAAACGCCCTTTTAGGATTAAAAACGCGAACTAATTATCATTAATCGTGCATCATTGGCACAAGTATAAAGCTTTTGACGGCGGCTTTGGATGTCCATGAAGGAAGAATTAAAAATACAGAAGAAAATAATCGTTTACTTGATTAAAGATAAATTCAAGTGGTAGTTTCGTCGATGGAAGAATCGTGGATCCCGTAGGCCGGGATCCACGCGCGTTCCTAGCTGGCACTTGTGTCGTAGCTCTTGTAGCTGTGAGAGGCGCGCTTGTGCTTCACGGTGCAGAAGAGAATCATCGAGGTGATGAGTCCGAAGAGCTGGAGGAACCCGACCATCAGCCCGACTGTGCCGAGTACGTGGAGTCTTTGGACGACCCAGGTCTGGATGGCAGCGGCACATCCTTCCTTGTACCAGGACTCTTTGTTCTGGCCTTCTGGGTCCAATCTTCCGCAGTAGCGCTCCCGCTTTATGCAACACGAGTCGGGGACCCGGAACTCTGTCGGCCAGGCATCGATTTGGAACCAGTCCGTGTAGTCCCGAACCCCGCAGCAGTGTAACTGTTTTGTAAAAAATTAAAGGTCAGATTTTATTGGGATTGAATTTTAGAATTAGAATCGATTAATTAATTACTTAATTAATTAATTAATTGGGTAATTATTTAGACGTAAAGCTTCACCATTTTTTTTTTTTTTTCAATGAAAAATCGAAAATTGAGTAGAAATTTTTTATTTAGTTTTTTTTTTTTTTTTTTTCATGTCATTTAAAAACTTTTTTAATTATTTTACTTTTTATGAAAAAAATTTTTTTTAAGATTCTGAATAAAAATATTAATAAAAAATTTGTTAAGCTTTCGATTTTTTATGACCAAAAAATTATAAAGTTGAGCTTCACATCCAAACAATTATTATTACACTGAAAAAAAATTTTTTGCACCATTAATTATGATCAATAATAAGGAAAAATTGAATAAACTTACTCCTTGATGAATATGATCCCACAATGCAGGCAGGGTACCAGGTTCTCTTGTGACATTGTAATGTTTATGAATCCCCAACAATAATTCTTGCTGCACACTTCTGGATATTTGTTCACGAAAAACAAAGGTCAATGCTCCAAGCATAAATTCAGCCAAGAATAACATTATTACCAGGCTGAAATACTGGAACAATGTTTACAAACTATTATTAGTTTTAGTTTATCATTATTAATGCATGCATTTATTTTGCTGCGTAAAATTTACACTCATTCAAAATAATGGAAGGCAATTTTGTAATTATTGGGGGATATATGACAAATGCAATGTACTCACGGTTATTAGCATGAATCTTGATTGGAACCATGCGCCGCAACATCCAAAGAACGCGACAACGAATGTTACGCCTCCGATAATTAAAAATACTGTGTCAGCAGAGGCGAAATTGTATTGTGGTACTAAATTGGCGAGTCCTGAATTGGCTAATCGTAGCCAAAGCACTGCTCCAAGTATCCCACATGCTGATAACTGTTTATGCAAAACAAAAAATTCAATAAAATGAATAAAAAATTTAATTATAAAAAAAATTTTTGGGTAGATCAGAAAAATAAGAGTTAGACTGATAGAATAATTTATCAACTATTAATAAATTAATTTTTTTGAAGACAATTTATAAATTTATATTGAATACAAATAAATATTTTTTCACATTAATAAATATCTTAAAACATTAATAAATATTTTTTTGGTATAAAAATATTTTTATTAACAGTTAATAATACATCAAATATTAATAAATCCTTCTATCAGTATCGTTTGAAAAATTGGCGCTCAATGTCTATATGGTGTCATATAATTCAAGCTTCTTCCAATCATCACCAGTGGCGCTTGGGTTCTCCGAAACTTATAAAACACACGTGGAATCCAAAAATTAACTATAACCTCCTGAGACTCCACGTGTGAAACCACTTGATATTTTGAAAACGTGTTCAAGTTATTAATTAACGTTTCAATATTAAATATTTTAATATAACACGTATAAATAACATTTTAATTTTCAAATAAATTTTTGAATCTCAGGATAGTTTAAATAGTAAAGTGAAACAAAAATTGTGAACAATTATAGTTTATATAATAAGTGAAGTGATTGATAAAACTAATAAAGTTTTTATTACTGTGAATTTAAATTCGTTCTCAAAAGTTTCTGTTTTCGACAAAAAAAGACAAGCCTAAAAATCAAAATGCTTAACGTTGAATCAAACAACCAATTGGCGAAAGATTTGGGTGAACTTTATGAGAGCAAGGTTGATTGCGATGCTATGATAATCGTGGGAAACCGATATTTCTACGTTCACAAGGTGATTCTCCTGGTTCGCAGTCCTGCTTTAGTTATACTGCTGGAAGATAACTCAAACCAACTCCAGTTAACAGGCATCAGTCCAGGAATATTTGAAAAGGTGCTCAAGTATATTTACACCGATGAAATTTTGGATTTGGACTCGATTGCCGCTAAAGTTCTGGAGGCCGCGGACAAGTTGAGTCTTCATCATCTGAAGGAGTTGTGCGAGAAGTCGCTTTGCCAATCTTCCAACCGAGGAAATATTATTGAAATGCTGATTCTAGCAGATCGTAATAGTGCCCAAAATCTCAAAGAATATGCCACTGAGTGCATAATTGAAGATGCGGGGTACATTATAGGAACTGAGGAGTTCAAAAATTTGGAGAAGACAAAACTGGCTCTGGCTACAGAAGTTTTAAAGAAAGCTGCTGTTCAAAAACTTCATAATGATAGGGGTCAAAATTTGTTTCTTTCAACAGTTAACTTTATTTGTGAATTTTTTGGTTGTTAATAATATTATGTGTCTTAATTTTAATTCGTAATATTTTTTTGAAAAAATTTGTAAATATTTGTAATATTTTGGTATTTTTATTGTAAAACTAATTGAGTGATAATAAATAAAAATTTTTTAAGTTTAAAAATGCATTATCAAAATTAATATGTTTGAATTAAAAATTTGAACTTTAGTATATTAAATACTAAAGTTCCTCCTTTTCCACTATCCTTTATTTCTCCAGTTCCCAAAGTTGTCTTTAATAACAAATTTAGTTACAAATTATGGTTAGTTAAACAATTTTACATTTTTTATGAAAATTAAATTTATTATTGTAATAATTATTTAAATTATCAATTTTTTTTTTTCAATTATGTTTCTAATATAAAGATTTTTAATTAATTATAAAAATTTATAATAATTTTCTTTTATTTTTAATTATATTTCAAACTATTCGAGTGTGAAAATTAAGTCTCTCCTTTGGCTCTTTGTAAAAGGCTCGGGGAAATTCCCGCAATTAGTCTGAAGCTCAGGTATATTAAAGGACTTAGATTCCCAAAAGATAGATAATTAAGAGTTCATTATATGTAAGCAAACTCACTAATAGAATAAGAAATACCTAAGTAATGATGAAGAACATTAAAGAAAAGGATTTACTTCGAACAGAAAGATTTTAAGGTGACAATATCCAGATAAATTTATGACTATGCTCATATAATGAGGGTAGAGGCCTAAGGCAGTAGGCAACTAATTAGATACTGTTCCTCCCCAAATAGTAAAAATTGGAAACGCCCAATAATTCTCTAATTATTGAATTATTTTTCTTTAATTGATTAAATAAAAATTTGTTTAGTTATTCGATAAAAAAAAATGATCAATCAAAAGCAATACTAAATCTTATTACAGAAAATAAGTAATTTTATTAATATTTTATTTCTATGTATTTTAATGCCATTAATTAAGTTTTTTTTTTTATAAATTTGCTTCATCCGCAATAAACTCAAAGATTTTTTATAACTTTATAAAAATAATAGACATTATCGAAAATTACGTTCATTGATACAATTATCGAGATTTCATCGACCCGGATCGATTATTTACAATCCTCGACAGGTTCTTAAAACTCAGTGAACAGAATCGCGGAGCTTGGTATAGTAATATAATAGCAATACAACTAACTAACATAACAGTAGCTCAGCTCCCAGCTCTTAGCTCTCAGCTCAATCCAAGTAGAACGTAGTTATAGTACAGCATAACTATTTTATAAATGTCTACCAGCACTTCACTCTGCTCGTACTTCCAGGTCAATATTTAATTCCCAGAAACCAGGTCTTATTCAATTTTTTTTTGCTTTTTTTTATTCATTTAAACTCGGCTTTCTTTTTACTTATACTTCCTCACATTACTTCTTTTCACTCTAAGAAAAAGACGAATGGATGAAACCCACAATGAAGCCCGGCTGCACCATACAGATGTAAAATAGTTGAGTTTTCAATATAAATAAATAATAATAATATATTAAATTTAAAACGTCTGCTTACCCAAACAAGCACGTTCAGAGAGCAAAAGACGTGCCTAATACATGTATATCCTGTGCGACTCATTGTTAAGTGGCCTTGGATTTTTATTTACTCAGCCCTATACCTAAAATAACACAGAAAAATTTTTTAGACTAAATAATTTATTTTAAATATTTGAATAATGTTTTATTTGATTCAATTTTTTTAGACTGGAAATAATCTAAGTTGATTAAAAAAAAAAAAACTTATGAAAATTTTTCTGACATGCCCTTTTATAGTCTGGTATGATTACATACGTTGAAATAATTTTTTGACCAAAAATAGTATCAAAAATCTCCGATAGAGAACGTATAGTCGCTAAATCTTCTCACAGTAAGAAAATTAGGCACTAAAAAAAAAATAATTTTTTTTTACTTTTCTAACAAGCTTTTATAAAATTTTTTTTTTTTAATTTAAGCCACCATTAAATCAACTTTTATTTAATACAACACATTAACTAGTCAAACTCCGTCCGCCTGCGGTGGGACCGCTTGTTTTTGAAATTACTTTGTATCAATTGTATATTTTTTTTAAATTTTGTATAATTTCCCTTCATTGTCTGAATAAAAACAATCTGAATATTTATTTAAATAAAATTATCCACAATTTAACTTCCGTAATTAACAAATATTATTTATAAAAAGGATTCAATAAGTGATAATTGAAAAAAAAAATTAAATAAATAAATAAGAATAATTTGAAGATCATTGATCAGTGGCCTTGTCCACTTTACCACTGTCAACTTTGTACACTTAGTATTACACTTTGCACCGCGTGTAAGAAATGTCAATGATGATTTACCGCTACTCATCAGCGATCCCGTCACGATTTACCGAGCCGCGAATCGCGGATGGGAGCCACATTATACATTTATGTACTTATACATTTATATTGTATTGTATTATTCTTATACTTGAAAACATGTACAGAGATCCAAACAATATAAAAAAAAAAAACACAATAACAAATACAGACATCACTCAACAAGTAGTCTACGATCCAACAATATAAATAAATTTATTATAATGGTACTTGATAATATTATAGCAAATAAATAATTAAATAAAATAATAATACTACTTAAAAATTATTATCATATTTTAAAAATTTACTAATAATAAATAATGATAATAATAAATGTCTACAATACACTTGTCATCTCATGGCTCGAGACATAACTCAATTCTCTCAATACTTAATATATAGCAATGCAAACAGCTTTTCAATAAATTACGCAACACTCAAACATCAACGTTTGTTTTCATTTAGCAAAACTGATATTATTCCAACTCGAAACTCAATTTATCGCCGGAAAAATAATAAATAAAATGTATTTTTTTTTTTTTTTTTAGTATTGACTAAAGCCAACTAAGAAAATATGATAATAATATTTTATTATTTATTATTTATTATTAATTTTTTTATTGGGAGTTGAGAATAAAAAATGGATAAAAGTGATTTGATTAAAATGAATAATAAATAAAAAGTGGGAGTTTTTATTAGTGGTTTAGTTAATCTGATCTGGTCCCGTTAGAAGACCTGGAAGACCTCGTAGTATATATATTCTACAACGGCTTTTATTTTAGTTTTATTCAATACTAGTTTGCTGTTTTTATTTTCAGGTGATATTCACTTTAATAGTTGTAGAGTAAATTTATCGCTTAAATTAATACTCGGTTGTTATGGTACTTTAAACTTTTACTTGACATTTTATATTACTTTCTTTATAATTAATTAGGTCCTTTAAAAATTAACGACCGTTTATAATTATTCAAAGTTCAATTTATTTACTACTTCATTAACATGAAATTTATTTTTAATTGTATTTTATAAATAAATTTTTATTTGAAAAAAATTTATTTTTTAAAAAACTTTAGGTCTATAAATTAGCAAAAAAAAATTAACTTTTGACAATGACGAAGGTTTAAAAATCGCATTCCAGAATTTTGAGTTTGCCGAATATTTATTCGGCTTTCAAAGAATGGATTCATATGAAAGAATATTTAATTAATGATCCATTGAATAAAAATAAGAAAGTTTCAGCCAGATAAAGTAAACAGTGAATTTATTTTAAGGTACAAATGTAATGTATGGGTAATTATTAATTATGTAAGCAAACGATTTGAAAGATAAATTTAAGTCGTTTTATTGAGTAAACATTGTAATTATAATTATAGTAATGTTAACTATTTTTAAAAACTTCTAATTACTGAAGTCATTGACCTCATGAAATATGTTATTATTATTAATAGCAATGATAATCTTAGAAAATCAGAATTATTTTAATTTAAATTTTAAGAAATTTTTCACAAGACATTTTGCTTGTTTTCTGACGATAGAATGGGAGATATAAAAAAATTGACAACGACATTTTCTCTTAAAGAATTAAATTTTCTACAAAAAAAAGTTTTGTGTGTTTTTTTTATATTTTCAATTTTTAACCTAAAATTTGAGTTTTAATGTTTTCAAAATTTTTATTTATAGTTAAAAATTTTTTTGATTTTTTTAATTTAGCATTATTGTTATTATTATACAACATATTGGGTTACTAATGCCAAAAGGGCGCATCTCAACATCTACAGAGCCAAAAGGGCATATAAAAAATTTTTTTTCACTCTAAACAACCTAAAAATGATTATAACATTTAGATCTGCAACAAAAGTGAATAAAAAATTTTTTTTTATACGCCCTTTTGGCATTAGTATCGCGATATCAATTTTCTAAAATTTACCAATAATAATAATAATAATAAAAATAATGGATACTATAATTATTTTTACAAAAAACTTGAACCAAAAAATAAATAAAAACAAAACGTGGGAAAACTTTAAACGTGAAATGGGACGGATTAATCCGGCAGATATTCGTTAAATCAGGTCGACGTATAAAGTATTAAAAGATAGGATGAGTGCCGAGGCATCACGTGTGGGGTTCATTGATGATTATTTGAAATTGCCTGCAATTGACAGGAAGTCAAGGGGAACCTACGTACATCAGCAGTAATATGGCTACATACCATCTCTATATCTCGCCATATCTCTATAGACACCTACGCCCTTGTTGTAAAACTATAAAACCATTACTTATTTACACTTCACTTATTTTCATTTTTATTCATTTATTAATTTTCTCAGAGATTTTATTGAAAAATTATTTCGATCGCCTATTCAAGGCTCCTTTTATTTTATTATTGTCGCCTCGGAATTTATCAATTTATTTACTTGTCAAATTAAATATACCGACAGTCGCAGAACAATTTTTTTTATTTTATTTATTTTTTTTTTTTTTTAACGGTACAAATTAACTTTAATGAGATAATTTTGTGTAATTAATTATTAAAAAGTCATTCTCGTTAGCAAAGAATAATTTTAGCGTCTCTGTCTCTAATTTAGATCTGACCTTTGACTTTTGTCTTCTGGAAATTTTCACATTAATTTTTATTGAAATTGTACAATATTTACGGAGAAAAATTGACCTCGACATTTTGCTCTATTTTTTTCTTTTTTTTTTTTTTATGAAAGTTCATTTTAAATGGCTCAAAAAATTTAATGAAAATAATTAAACAAAAAATTATTTTGATTTTCTAAAATCATTAGTATTATTATTGTTATTACGTAAAACCTTTAGAAAGTACTGATAATAGAATATTAAATAATGACAGCAGTTAAAAAAAAAGCAAAATTTAATTATCATATCGTGCATAAACGTTTGCATAACTAATAAACTGTAAGTAGACTAATGTCTAATTAAGACTCCAGTACAGCATGCAGAGGCAGAGGCGATTGGTACTCTACTCTAGATAATAATTTTAACATCAATTTAAACCTCATTATGTAATCCTATACTGCAAATTTCATTTTTAAGAGCACAGTACTATATTTGAGTATTAATTCAACTAAAAAATCCAAAAAAATTATATAAACTCGTAAGATAGCTTCAAAAACTATCGCTGGTGTGACCATTAAATAAAAAGACTGCAGAGATTGTTTTAAAATTATTAAGTAATGTTTATAAATATTTCAAGTCAACGTAAAAATTTTTTCAAATAAAAATCTTTAATGTTTTCGGAGTTATTAAATATTTCCCCAATAATTAATTTATTATTCAAATTTTGGAACAAACTCCTTTAATCTACTATTAAAATTAGTACATCACAAATAATAATAAACATAATCCCGAGCCTAATTAAAAAGTACACGGAGAAAATTAAATTATATAATCTACAATACGAAATTTTTAGAGTTACTCATCTAAAATGGTAGTAAAATTTGTCCAGTGTTGAAATAATTAGTTTTATAATTTTGTAATTAAATTTAATAATCAATTAATAGAACTTTCTGTAAAAAAATTTCTTAATACTTTTTATTTTAATTGTAGTAAGTTATTATTGAGGATGGTAGCAATTACTATCGAGAATAATAATTTTTTATATGAAATTTAAATCAGCTTAGATGATAACTATTACAGTTTGTGATGGTAACTGTTACCATCTCTCAATTATTACGGTTACAAATATTTTTTTCGAGATTATAAAGCTTGTAGTAAAATTAACAATTTTAAATTTTAAATTAAATGAGTAAATTCTGATAAACAATATTAATATTAAATAATAACGTTTATAAATATTTTGTAAAAAAAATTAGACAGCTGTTATTAATATAAATAATTGTAAATAAAACAATAGGGTTGGTAGATATTTTCATACACAGAAAAAAAAATTTACTTGAATTAAGTAAATAATTTTGAAGAATTTCATCTTCGTGATTTGAGTAGAAAAATTTTTAAACTAAAAAATTTTTATTGGTTTAAATATATTTTACTTAATTCAAGAATTTTTCTTGATCCAAGACAAAGAAACTCTTCAAAATTATTTTCTTGGTATAAGAATTTTTTTCTTGATTCAAATTAATTTTTTTCTGTGTTCTGTGTAATAACGTAAGTAGTATTAATTCCTATCGAGTTAAATTAAAAAAAAACTCTACAATAACTAGATGATCATTTTTACTGTTAAATTCTCTGCATGTACACCTTGATTCACTCTACCCAGATAATATCTTGTCTTTATCAACAATTAAATCTCCATTACATTACTCAATCTCGCGACCGCCGTTAAAGTACAACCAATGGAAACACAAATATATTTGCAAGAGAAAATAAATAATTAATTTACAAAAGAGGTGAGTTATTAAATTTATCAATGGAGAAATTTTAAATGGGCCGTGCATTCATTTATACAATTTAAATTAACCACAATAATATTAATAATGACAATAACAATGATAAGAGTGTGAATAGAATGAGAGACAAGTAAGATGTTTGCTGCGCTGAATTTATTACGCGGCTTAAGGTTGTGAACCTTTTTAGTACATCGCGTACAAGTACTCGACTCTTCTACTTGGTTACAATATCAGCATGTAGGTACTAGTACTAGCTGCAAGTACTTTTTTATGTTATACTCTCACACTCTGAACTGTGAACTGGGAACTAAACCAGGAACTGAGAACTGGATGGATGTACTATAAGTAATGGGAACTAACGTGTGATACCTCGACCCTTTTGAATTGTCACGTAGCGACACAACTCTGCCATACTCTGTTGATGTTAATATCTAAGACTTTGTTAGGACATAAAAGAGATCGGATGAGATGAGATTACTTTTTTATTTTCTGATGTTTATAATTTTATTCATTTTTTTGTTTTGACTTTTCAGCGAGGTTTTTATTGCGGTGTAAGAATTTAATGAGGTTATTTTCTATTTTAAGTGAAGTTATGTTGAATTTTATAAGCGTAAAGCTTGTAATTTTTTTTTTTTTTTGCAGAAATCTTTAATTAATACACAGAAAAAAAAACCTTTTTAAGATATTTTTAATCTTTCTTAATATTTTCTTGGGCCAATCAAAAAAATTTTTTTTCGGTATAAATATGGTAAATTTATTGAAAATTACTTTGAAAAATTTTTTGGAGCAGATTTAAAAATTTTTCAAGTTTATTAAAATTTTTAAAATAATATTAAAAAATTAATTTTGTTTGTTATAAATTTTCACAATAGAAAAATGCTAAAAATTCTTCATTTTTTGCCAACTTAAAAAAAAAATTTTTTTTTTGTGTAAAAATTTTTTATTATTTTGGAGAATTTTTAAAAATGTCTAAAAAAAAAAAAAAAAAAAAAAACAGAATTTTTCCACAAATTTCGCTGGGTAAATATTCAAAATTTAGACTTTTAATATTAATACAAAGCCCATAAAAATTCTTGGCTACAAAATTTTCATTTTTTGAAATCAAAAAAATATTTTTTCAATTTTGTGGAAAAATTGAAAAAAAAAATTTACAATATTATTTCTAGTTAAAAGATCGAAACTATCATATGTGAGTAATAAATTAATGCGCAGACTACTATCAGTGATAAACGAATCTAATATTTATCAGCCATACATCCTAAATAAAAAATAATAAATAAAAAAAAAAGTACTTACTTAGGCGCTGATTTAACTGGTAGCAGTTGACGTCCGATATTCGGTGTTAATATTGATTCGATCGAGAAATTAAATCGCGGCTGATAAAACCACCATTTGAATTTGGTGACATAAAGTACAAACTAATTCGAAAATAGAAACAATATTAGATAGAATGTATCTAATTACTGTATTTAATCTACAATAATTTAAAGCAAGTCGCGAGACACGACTGAAAGTGCGCGGGCTCTAGCAAGCGCGGAAGACCGACTGACGTCGACCGAAGCGACGCAACTTGACATTTGGAGGGGGTCATGTGGATCCTACCTACACTTAAGGTTATGAGTGTGTGGGTTACGTGTAGACATCTACAGGTTCTTTCGCTCCTTCCTATCTAAAATATTTAATTCGTTTTCTCTTCTTTACCGTAATTTAACTAATAAATAATTAACTTTCGACGGCTATAAATCTTCAAATCATAGAAATTGAATTTTTTTCCTCGCATTTTCTATTACAAAAATTGTTTTTTTAATTTACGTAAAACATTGAAAGTTATTTTTAAAATCAATATTTTGGGTAATTCTTTAAATTTATTCAGAAAATTTTTATTTAGTAGGAAATTTTTCAGGTTGAAGAAAAATATCTTTGAATATTTTTTATAAAAAAATTTTTTTAATAATTTATTAATTAATGATAAAATTTTTGAAATCAAAAGATAGTAAAATATTAATTTTTTTTTGTGGGTAAAAATATTTTCACATAAAAAAATGATTTTTTATTCTGCTTTGGTGTTATTTTTATAAAAAATTAATAATTAAAGTAACCAAATAATTTAAAAAAATTTTTAAGAGAAATTTTACTTCGATAATGTAGATTTTAGTGTCGGTAAAATAAATTGCTGTCGATTTTAATAAAATCATGCTTATTTTACCGATGAAATTTTTGACTTTATAATAATTAAAAAAATTTATCAATGTTTTAGAGAATTTTAAAGAAATTTTCCAAAAGATAAATCCTAAAAAAATTTTGCAGTTATTTTTTAGCACATCTAAAGATTGCGAAATTTGTCTGAATCATCGAAATTAATATAAAAATGTCTTAGTAATTAATTATTATTTTTTAAAACGTTAAAAGTATTTCGAGGTGTCAGATAATTTTTTACAAATAAAAATCATCAAGCCATTGAATAAAATTTTCTTAAATGGCTTGATATAATCTAGAATGTCCATAGATGATTTTTTTAAATGTCTTTAAACGTAAATCGGCAGATTAAATCATTCAAGGCTGTATTAGATAATTTTTTTCCAGGATGTATAAAATAATAAATTAACAATAATAACAATAAGAAAAAAATAATACGTGAAATATAAACTTAATGTCGAGAATAGCGAACCTAAGTTTTTTTTTTATCTTACTAAAATTTATTATTATCGTACTATTTTTATTTAAGTTTATTATTAATTAATTAAATTTTACATCACTGTCCAAAGGTGAAGAAAGATGGAGTTATTTTTATATCCATCAAACATGACTGGAAATCAATATTTACTCTGCAAAAAACATCAAATTTGCTCTGTGTGAGGAGTATATTAATTTCCACTGTAATTGTAAAAATAACCAGCATTAAAAATTTTTATTTTATTTTATTCAAAGTAAATTTTAATCTAAAAAATTTCACTTATAAAAAATAAAAAAAAAATATGAACGCAATTTTTAAAAATTATTTTTTTTTTTATTAATTTATTTCTTAAATAAATTAATATTTAAAATTAATTCTGTTCGGATGATTAGAAATAAATAAAATTGCTTATAAAATTTTTAATAAAATTTAGTTACAACAATATATATAAAATTAAGCTATTAAGTAAATATCAACAGCCTTTTCAATCACCTAGTATGATAAAATTATAATTACAAATAAGAAACATTGAAAAAATATATTAAAAAAAAAAAAAAGTTGAAAATTAGTTTAGCTGCGTTTCCTCAATTTCTGCGAGGATTCCTCCATAGAGTCGAGCCACAACTTGAGCTCGTTGGACATCTCCGGCCTCTGGGCAGAGGGCTCGACCTTAGCGATCACCTCCGAGACGGGGACCTTTAACCCGGTGACCGTCTGCTTGCTGAGGACGACTGCGCGGACAAAATTGTCTGACAAACTGATGAACTCGTGTTCGAGGTAAAAGTTTTTCTCGTCCCAGTAAATCAACTGTGTGGTCACTTTGTAAGGTGTAAAAATAGGCAGCGCTCGTCGATAACGAGTCGATGATGCACCTTGAACTGCGCCTCCACCTCTGCGACTCACTTCCCCGTAGATTCCCGATCTATCGTAGTAGTGGAATCGCGCGAAATCCAGCTCCCGGAGGTATCGGGCGTTGTTCATGTGCTTTAAAAATATATCCACGTCTTGGGATGTACAGATACCTGGAAATTTATTTATTACAGTATTAGAGTCATGTCATTATTTTACAAAAAATTTTTAACGTTTAAATCTATCAACAATTTTTTTTTTAATTACAAATTTTTATTCCAATTAATTTATTAATTAAAAAAAAAAAAGAATTTTAATTACTTTAAAATTTTTTAACTAGCAATGGTGTAAATTAAATAAATTATTTTTATTTTTATTCATTAATAATAACTAGCAACCTTGCAGTCACTATGTGACTGCCGTGACTTTTTTAACTATTGATGTTTTTAAAAATATAAGCTCATCCCGATGTTACACTCATCAAGAGCTTTCATTTGAGTACCCACATGCATTTTTGATATATTTTTCATATATACATATATATAAAATATATAAATATATGAAAAATTGATGTGGGTACTCAAATGAAAGGTCTTGATGAGTGTAACATCAGGATGAGCTTATATCTTTAAAAATATCAGTACACACTGAGAAAAAAATATCCTTTTATTAAAAAAATTTTCTTGAAAATTTTAATGATTTTTTTTTATGTAATTTTTGTTCTAGTACTATTTAAAAGTTATGAATTAAATAAATTTGTAATTGAAGACAAATGAATAATTAAATTTTTTACTCATTAATAATTAAAAATGATTTTATTTTAACAATTATTCAAAGTTACAAATTAAATTATTTACTTAGTATTAAAAAAATAAAAATACTATCAAACTTATGTTTATCTTAACAGCTAAAATACAAACACTATAGACGGCGTTATCTTAACTCTGACCGTTAGAAATTAAATTTAACAGTTCAACAGTAGAACAGGTGCCGCGTAAACTAGACATTTACTTTTATTTATTTTTTAATAAGTACATTTAATTCTTGTCTGCAACTTAACAATGATAATTAAAAATTAATGAATGTTCAGAGAACAAAAATTAAGTAAATTTATTTACACGATTCTTGACATTTGACCGATTAATTTATTTTGAATAAACGGAAATACTTATACTTGTTTTTAAATGTTTAATGAGACAATAACTTTTTTTTTTTATCATTATTCTGTCTGATAATAATTTTTATTGTGTAAATAATTTCAAAAATTCATACGAAAAATTTAAAATCTTTTTTTTTTGTATAAATATAATTTTTTACATTTAATTGATTAAAATGAAAAGGAATATTTTTAATGTCTTAATAATTGGCATTTTTTTTATTTTTCTTTGATATATTTTTAGTAAATTAACTTAAATAAACATTGCAAGAATAATATTTGATGAATAATTTTTCATCGATAATTTTTATGGATAGTTATAATTAAATTTATAAAATTAATTAATATTATTAAAAAATAAAAAAATAAAAAATTTTACCATAAATAGTAGTTTTTTCAAAAACTTTCTTCTTTTTTTGAAAAAGTCTGCCCCAACCAATTGTAAAAGCTATTCTCAAAAAATAATTAACATCGAATAAAATATAAAGAATTGCAATAATTGTTATAGTACACGCACACACCATTTTTGATATTTAAATTATTTAAATTATTTTATCGGTTGAATTTTTTAAAGTTGCAAAGTTTAAAAGCAATAACTACACTTTGCAACTGATAAATAACAGGTTAGTTGTTGAAGTACTGAGCTTTAATGATAAACTGAAGTAGAAGACTTTAGAGTTAACTGTTATGCCGCGTGATGTAGTTCATGTGCACCAGTACAGAGAGTGTACCGTAGCGTAGCACTTACATTGAAATCCCGCTTCTCTCCCACCAACCGGGTGTCTATTCGGTCAATAGTTAACGCATCATTCGCCGTGAAATTACAAAACAGGTTCTTTCCTCAATCCTGTACTTCTACTCCTGTACTGAGTTGTCCAGCTATAGGACATGACATGACACACTCTTCATATATCCTGCGTACATAAATAACATTTCAATTTTTAATCAGCATGATTATATACATTGTTATATGATGATTTATGACTTGGCGGCGGGGAAGGCGGTTGCAATGAAAACTACTTGGTTATTGTTGGATAATTTTCTTCTCAAGCCAACCGACTACCGGTAAGATAATTCACGGAAAATCATCCTAATATATGCGCATTACACCAACAAAAAATAAAATTTGAAATTTTTAATAATTTTAAAAAATTCGACAAAGTTAAAAAATTTCATGTAAAAAAAATCGTCTTAAAATTGTCGTTTGTTTAAGATCTTAAACGTTACACAAACCAAGACTATTTTAAGAATTTTTTAAGACGCCAAAAAAAAATTCTGAGAGCAGATTTTTGAAATTTGGTTCTCGAATTTTGTTATGAAAATTAGACAGCTCCGGAAAATTATTATAGAAAGTCTTAAAATAATCTAAAAATCGTCTTAAAAAAATCTTAAAATAGTTTTTAAAAAATTTCTATATGGTCTTAAAAAATCTTAAAATGGTCTTAAATTTTTAAATAATCTTAAAAAAATTTTCAAGACTATTTTAAGATGAGCTAACAGTGACAAAGCCCCGAAACATTAAAACGGAGCGTCGTAAAAAAGTCTTAAAGTTGTCCGATAATAAGTTTTCAACAATTTCAATTGAAAAAGAACGTACTCAAAAATGTAGCGGTTAGAAAGTCGTAAAATCGTCTAAAAATTAATTTTTATAACAAATTCGAGAACCAAATTTTCACTAGTAATTTTTATTAATTTTTACATGTGAAACTTTTTAATTACATTTTTTTATTTGATAATTTAATTTTTATAAAATTAAAAAAAAAATATTAACATCTTCACAATGATATTAAAACTTATTTAAATTTACCGCTCGCGGAGGAATACACTTTCCGTGTCTCCGATTGCTGACACATGCGCAGTAAATAAATATTTAAAACAGGATACAAATCCTAAACAAACTCGAGGATCATTCTCTCGCTGGGTCGACTGTATGTACTGACAATAACAGTAATTATTTTATCATTCACTTAACTTTAATAAAATACAATGGAGTACATAGAAAAACACTTTCATATTTGTTTATCTTGTAAGTAATGAAATTTACTTAAACTAAAAATTCAACCAGATGATATTTTTTGAGGAATATCATAAACATACGTCAGATTTTGACATCCAAGATTACGTGTTGTCAAGTGCAGTAATTTAGAAAATTTATTTATCAATAGGTAATATTTTAAAAATAATTATTTTTTTAAATTTATTTTTTGAAGTATTTTAATTTTTTACATTGAATTAGTTTTATGAGTATGAATTTAAGTTTTATAAATTTAAAGGTTAGTTACGTGAATTACGATGGCTCAATCATCGACAGCTAGTGGAACGTCATCCCGGAGGCATTTAAAAGACCATGATATTGGTACGAATTCTCGTTTACCTCATTATGGAGACAGTGAATGGGAGACTAAAGAGGTTAATAATTTATTTTTCTATTTTTTAATACTGAAATTACTAAAAAAATTAATTTATCAGAGATTTAGTCATTTCAAGAATTTAAGTGACTAATAAATTATTTAAAAAAAATTATAATCAAATAATATTTACTAGTAACCTTCTTAACTATTGACATTTTTAAAGATATAAGCTCATCCCGATGTTACACTCATCAAGAGCTTTCATTTGAGTACCCACATGTATTTTTAATATATTTTTCATATATACATATATATATATAATATATATAAATATATGAAAAATTGATGTGGGTACTCAAATGAAAGGTCTCGATGAGTGTAACATCGGGATGAGCTTATATCTTTAAAAATGTCAATAGGTCACAAGATACAAAGTCATTTCTTAATAAAAAAAAAATTTCTAGGCGCTCCGAACGCGAGAATTAGAAGAAGCAAGAGTGCGAGCAGCCCAAATGGAAAAAACAATGAGGTGGTGGTCGGACTGTACCGCAAATTGGCGTGAAAAATGGAGTAAAGTACGCAACGAACGCAATAAAGCTCGCGAAGAAGCCAAATTACTTCGCACAAAATTAGAAATAGCTGTGAAAGACGCGAACAGCTACAAGCACGAGTCCCAGGAGCTGGAGCATCAGAACGAGCAGTTGCGCAAGGAGATGGAAAAAATCCACATGATCTTGCTGAAGCATGCGGGACAGTTCGACCGCCAGATAGTCAATATAATCGAGTCAGACCCGCAGCTGCGAAATTCACTGGGGATCGATGATTTATTAGAGCTGTACAATAATGTCGATCGATGTGACAAAACTTCCCCGAGCAATTGCCGAAAAAGTCCGTCCTGTCGAGAGGATTCTTGCCAGGAGTCAACTGACCGCGACATCGAGGAGTATGTTCTCCAGGGCGCAGTTCCAAAGCACGCTGTTGAGCTGTACAAAGAAGGCTCGATGAGCAGCTTGGAGCGAGATATTGCCAAGTTGATGGAAGACAATACCAAAATAAATTCCGAAGACGGCGATGATCCCCAGATGATCAATTTAGGGCTGGATGATGCCGAGAAAAACAGCCAGACTCTGGAGCAACTCCGACTGGAAGTGATGTCGCTTCGCAGTCGGTGCGATGAGTTGCAAAAGAGCCGCGCTGACGTCTTGAAGGAGCTGAGTGATTTAAAAGAACAGTACCAGATAGAATTGATGGCGGCCCAGGCTGACTTGCTTGACGAAGCTGCCAACCGCGAGGGCATGGACCAGCGACTGAACGAGCTCCGGGGAGAACTGGAGAGACTCCAGGCGGAAAACGCTGCCGAGTGGGCCAAACGCGAGCGGCTGGAGACTGAAAAAAGCTCCCTGGAGCGGGAAAACAAGCAGCTGGTGAACGAGCTACGGGAAATCCAGGACAGAGTTGACTCCAGACGCTCCAGGAACAGCTCCTCGATCGACGGAGACACTCGGCAACTTCAGCAAGACCTCCTGGACATGAAACACGCCAATGCTAAGCTCAAGAAGGCTCTCAATGAAAAAACCACGGAATTGACTCACGCGCTCAGAAGGTCCGAGCAGTACGAGACGGAAGTCAAGCGCGTTAGGTCTAGGGTTGAGGAACTTAAGAGAGAGCTCGCTGCTGCTCAGGATGAGGTTGACGCTGCTACGAACACTGTGAGGAAATTGCAGAGGAATAATGAGAATTTAATTGAGCAATTGGAGTCTGCTAATGTGCAAATTGAGCATTTTAAAAATAGTACCGAGTCTTGTGCGCCTGATGTTGCTGAAATTATTGATGATAAGTCCAGGGATGATTAACGCCAGTTCGATGCTGATTTTAGGAGTCAGATTTAATTCGAAGTGGGAGATAAAGTTTGGGTTGTCTTTTATCATTCCACTAGCGACTAAGGAATGTACTGGTTTATTTTTTATATTTATTTTCAAGGTTTGTAGATCAATTGTAAATATTTTATAATCCTGAGAGTTTATAAAGTTGAGGGAGATAATTGGTGGGGTTTTTAATGCAAGGTAGTTATATTAAAGTGGAGATCCACTTGATTGGGTGCGGGAAGAATTTTTTAAAAATTGATTTTGTTGAAGATATTTTGAAAAAATTTCAAGTCTTACTTTTTTTAGAAAAAAATTTTTTTGCGGTGATTTAATTTTCATTTTTAATGATTTTGAAATTTATTCATGTAAAATTTAATGACATTTAAAATTTTTTTTACGGTCAAAAAAAGTGGAGCTTTACTTCTATATAATTACCAATATAATATTCAATTGAGATTTTTAAAAAATAATAAAAAAAAAAAAATTTATTAAAAAGTTCGGCTGTATAATTTCGAAACACAGTAACTGAAAAATTTTTACAGCTGCTTATATTTAGTATTAATAAATTTTTATAACTTTTTTTATTACTTATCAATTTAATATTATTTTTAAAAATTTTTGTCATGTTTTATAGTTTATAATAATTGCTTTATTTTTTATTCACTATTTTTGTTTTTCATGGCTCAATTTTTCTCATATATATATATATATATATATATATATATATATATATATATATATATATATATATATATTTTTTTAATTGATAAGAATCAATTCATCTAAATAAAAATTTTTTCATCTTTGAATTAAAAATTCAAACTTTTTTCCAAAAAATTTTTATAACTTTGTTTTGAAATAAAATAGCCGAATTTTCCTGTCGTGATACTCAATCATAAAAACAGAGATAGGTCGAAGCAATAATTTAAAGACCTAACTTATATTTTATGTATTTAATAATAATATTGGTCGTAATTGTTATCGATTACAAAAACTATTTAATCGCTATTATTTTTATTAAATCCTTATCGCTTTAAAAAAAACGCACACGTGATCTAATAGTTAACCGAAAGATTGTTAATTACGTACTTCTATTAAAAGAATAAAAAATAAAATAAAAAACAACGACTGACGGTTTTTTTTTTTTTTTTTTTTTTTTTATTGTAGATATAGAAAATGTATAAATATGTTTACATAAAACAATGTATATAATTGTTATAAATTATAAATATGCGTTAGATATGTGATAAAAAAATGTAATTTAATCCTTCAGTACCAGAGAGCATGAGTAAATATCTTATAGCGTTGGTACTGAAGGGTTGATTTAAAAACTAGCATTTCATAGGAGTGCCATCGGGGTACGTCGGCATCTTTGGCTTGCAGATTTTGGTTCTGCCGTTGGAACCGTGGACTATGTTGCAGGAGAATGTAAAGTAGCCGCAAGTTGAGCTTTTGGTGTAGTAGCGGTGCTCGTATTTTCTGCGGGGATCACCCATATTTCCAGCTACGCTGTTGGTTACTGTGTAGTAGTTTGATTTTACTGGCGTTGGTGTCATCGATCTTGTTTTTCCCGGATCTACAACAAGTAAATTAATAAATTACACTGAAGCATATTTTGTTGAAAAATTTCAACAATTTTATTTCTCAGCTGAATAAATAAAAATTTTTTTTATAGTATTTTTCTTGTTAAAAAAAATTTTTTTAAAAGAAAATTGATTAAAATTTTCAATAAATTCATTTCTTATAATAAAATTGCTGATTTTATTCAAAAAAAAATATTTGTCAGTCTATCAATGATCTAATTTTAAATCCACTCACTAGTATATTTTCCAGAATGCGTCGCCTGAAGATGATTCTGAGTATGTCCAGGCTTCAAAGCCCTGGTATCAGGATTAAACTTCCCAATTTGCGAGCGATCCGGATTCGGAGCTAGAATAACCGTCTGAGGTTGATGTTTTCCACTCCCTTGACTTGAAGCCCGTTCACCAGAAACTGAGGTGACTCTAGCTCTGAATCCGGGAGGAACAGTGAATCCTGGAAGCGAGTCTCCAGGATGCAAGAGATCTCCCTCTTTCAGTCTCGAAGAGTTTTGTTTCCCATGAGCGTCATGCTTTCCAATCGTCTGAATTTTTCTCGACTCGGCGGTTCTCAGCTTAGCGTCCATTTTTCCAGGAGCAGCATAGTCTTCATCTTCATACTCGTTGTCTTCCTCAGCATCGTACTCGACGGCCCCCATGTCCAATTCAGCCTCCTGAGGCTCTTGTCTGCTGGGTGCTCTACTTAGAACCGTCTTCCGGGTGCTGGAACTAGTTTTCAAAGTGTGGGTTCCAGTTATGGTTGTGTCAAGTTCAGGTTGAGCTGTTGATTCATCTTTGCTGTCACTGGAGATCTTGATAGGCTCGAATTTATCGAAAGTCTTGAATAGTTTTGAGTCTGAGTTGGTGAAATTGAAGGGTCGTCTTGATGCAGCAGCACCAGATCCAGAACCAGCTTGAGCGGCGCCAGTGTAAGTGATTCCATATTGAAAAGAGCCTTCAATTTGTGATTGAGATTGTCCTTGATAAGTCCCACTTTGAGCTGAAGCTGTACCTCCACCTTTAAATGGCTTTGACTGGGCTTTGTCCAGTTCTGCGGAACCCATGTATGGTTGAAACCCAATCTGAGCCTGGGAGGACGTGCTGCCCTCTCCGTTAGCTTGAGCATCAGCCATTCCGCCTTTCATGCTTGCTTGAACTTGGGAACTGGTGTCATGGTTGAATCCACTGCTTTGAGATCCGGTGGTCGTCGCCCCGGTCTCGGAGTCTAGCTGCACTTGGGTTTGGCTTTTCCCTTGTCCTCCAAAGCCTTGGGCACTGCTCATAGCGCCCTCCTTACCGCCAGAAACTTGGGTTTGGGCGCCTTTGTTACCGTCGTTGATTCCTGCTTGAGCTGAGAACGAACCAGCGCCTGTGTAGATACCGCTGACCTGAGACTTGGCGGTTCCAGTTCCGTACGTGCCGTCGGCTGAAGCGCTTGCCTGGGTTCCGGCTTCGTTTTGCTTGACTTCGCTTGAAGCATGTGAATCTGCGTCAACTGCTGCTGCTGTAACAACGCCTGATGGATATTGACCAGGGTAACTTCCGGGGATTAACGCACCTGGTGGTGCTACTCCACCTGGGTAGAATCCTGGAACGGTTCCGGGATAAGTTCCTGGTGTGAAGGTTCCTGGGTAGGTTCCGGGTAAGCTGCCTGGTGAGAAAATTCCTGGATATGTTCCTGGGGTACCATTTGGAGGGATTACTCCACCCGGGTAAGTTGTTCCTGGCGGGTAAACACCACCAAGAGGGATTAAACCTCCTGGATATGGGCCACCTGGTAAAGTTACTCCACCTTGAGAACCAGGTATTATGGTACCACCACCTGGATAAGTCCCTGGTTGTACAGTTCCAGGTATAACTCCGGTACCAGATCCTGGTAAACTCCCAGGATATGTTCCTGGTTGTCCAACCCCTGGAATTCCACCTGGATAAGTTCCTGGTTGTCTTACACCAGGCGTACCTCCTGGATAGGTTCCTGGTTGACCAGTTCCTGGAACGCTACCACCTGGGTATGTTCCGGGCTGTCCTACTCCTGGCATACCACCTGGATAAGTTCCGGGCTGTCCTACTCCTGGCATACCACCTGGGTAAGTTCCTGGTTGTCCTACACCAGGAGTACCTCCCGGATAGGTTCCTGGTTGACCAGTTCCTGGAACGCTACCACCTGGGTATGTTCCGGGCTGTCCTACTCCTGGCATACCACTTGGATAGGTTCCTGGTTGATTAACTCCCGAAATACTGCCAGGGTAGGTTCCTGGTTGACCAGTTCCTGGAACACTACCACCTGGATAAGTCCCCGGCTGTCCTACTCCTGGCATACCACTTGGATAGGTGCCTGGTTGACCAGTTCCTGGAACACTACCACCTGGATAAGTTCCTGGTTGACCAGTTCCTGGAACACTACTACCTGGAAAAGTTCCTGGTTGACCAATCCCCGGAATACTTCCAGGATAAGTTCCTGGTGAACTAGTTCCTGGAACACTACCACCTGGATATGTACCAGGCCCCGAACTTGGTGGAACAATACCACCTGGATACCCTCCCGTCCCTACTTGACTACCAGGTTGTCCCACACCTGGTCGTTGGGCACCTGGAAAGGTTCCTAGATATCCTCCAGGTATTTGACCGCCTGGTGGAACGACTCCTCCTGGATAAGTACCCGGAACTCCCTGCCCGGTTCCCGGCAAACGAACCCCTGGGTACGTTCCCGGTAATGCACCTCCATTTTGCGGAAAAGTTCCTGTCGTTCCCGGAACAATTGTCCCCGGATAACCAACACCTGGACCATTTATCCCCGGCAAAGCTCCTGGAACAGTCAATCCTGTTCCACCAGGGATCACACCGCCTCCAGGCAATCCTGTGTAACCTCCCGGTACGGCAGGAAATTTCTGGTAACCCGGGCAATCTTCGCACGAGCCACCTGCAGTCATACTTTGAGCTTGTCCCATCCCGTTGGTACCACCTGAAATAAACAGTTGCATTAAAACCCTTTTAAGTCTTCTTCTCTAAAAAAATCCAGGAGTTAGTATCGACCTAGTAAATGCCAATTGATTCAATGATTCAAGACCAATTTCATTGTATTAATAATAATTTTTATTCCAAAAGGAAAATTACAATTCTTTTTGTTCAATAATTCACAAAACTATCAACATAATTTTGATAAATTTAGATTCGAATTGTACGTCGCGTAATCACTCACTAACGACAGCCCGAGAAGACTCATTAGTAGCTTCCGCTTCAGCTTTTCCCGCTTTATCCCCTTCCTTATCAAAATTCAAATATTGCGACTGCGTTTGCCCACGGAAGTTTCCCGGATAAGCGTGTCTTCGAACTCTCACGTACTCCTCCCCGTTCATCTTTTCACGATTTTCCAGCATTATCTCCCGTTTTGCGCGATCGATAAGCGGAGTTATCACCACGTCCGTAACCCGTTTCTGGAAAATTTCGTTATCATCTTGAGGGATTTCATTCAAAAACGGATCCTGCGCGTCCTGAGGCACTGGTTGAGTTTCTTGCAGCAGTTTCATTGGAATTCCGTTGCAGAAGTTTACAACTCTACCGCCGGCTAATTTCCATGCCTAGAAATAATTTTTTTTTTTTGTTAAATGTCATATTAAAAATTGTAAATAAGAAGAATTAGAAAAAAAAATCGACAGTTCATACTTCTACGAGCGTCAATGTTGACGAAGAAGGATACAAAACTTTTGGTCGGATTTTCCCTGTCAATATTGCCTTCCAATAATCATCCCGCATCTTCTCTAAGTAGCACACATTTTCTTTGACACATCTGAAGACTACATAGCGCTGAAATTTTAATTATTATTTTTATTGCCAATTTACTGAAGAGTAAAACGTGAAAAAAGAAAATTTTTACCATAGTGTAATCAATGAATACTTCGGGTGTCTCATGCCGATAATCTAGATTCTGTAATTCATCAAACAAGCCCACTGAGCGGTCAAATCTCGTTTTTTCCTGAAGATAAATAAAAACATTCATGAGATAAATTCAAAGTAGTATTTAGAGAAATTTTTTAAAATTGACACTCTCAACTGATACGATAACAGAAGTTATTTGAAAAGAAATCGATAACATAACAAGAATTTATATTTTGGGTTTTTTTTTACCGGATGCTGGGTGTATTACATTAATAAATGTGGTTTTACTTATCATGTAAACTTTGACCCTCCAAATCTTACTCTACTTAAGCCTTACACAATAACGAGTCTTATATTACCCATATATATATATATATATATATATATATATATATATATATATATATATATATATATATATATATATATATATATATATCAATACAAACTACTAAATATACAACTCAGCGTTCACTGAAATTCAATTCACTCGTATAAACATTTGAGTCATCGAATTTATTTTCGCACGGCTGCAAATAATTCACTGCTCCAAACTTATGCCTCAAAATTATTCCAATAAGCAATTTATAAAAAAATTTTTTTTTAATTGAATAATAAAAATATTTAAGTAAAAATAAAAAGAAAAATGATATTAATTATATTTAAATCCTAAGAAAAAAATTGCTAATTTTTTTTTTTATAAATTTTCTAAAGTAGTAAATTTATTTCTTCCATTAAAAATTGATAAATAATTTTTTACATTAATTTTCAACAGATATTAATCATTAATTAATTTAATTAATTGTTAAATATTTTAAAATGTGTATTTTATGATAAAAGATTAATTAAATCTGTTTTGATAAATTCAATCAAATAAACTAATTAAATAATAACTTTGCATATTTAGTCTTGATTCATTTCTTTTTTTTTTTATTTTCTTAGTTATTAAGCTATTTGTTAATTATAATAATCATCCAAATTCTAAGCTTGAATTTATTTGGAGCCATACATTAATTAACTTGAGTTTTATACACTGTCAAAATTTTTAACATTGTAAAAAATGAAGTAACCCTGTTATTGGTTCTTTTGGACTTTTGGGTTAATGTAATGGAAAATAAATAAATAAATTATATGAAAATATTAAAAATCACTCACATGATACCTCCCGAGAGCATTGTGCGACAAAAAAAGTACAAGCGTGAGCACAAGTAACATGATGAAGAAATGATGAAGATGATATGATGATGATCGTCTTCCTGACACTCTTCGACTGCGATTCTCCGGCTGAGCACTCTAAGCTTAGAGGTGTTGATCCCTACCTTCATAGATACCCTCTCTCAAAGCAACGCAATATAAAAACATGTACAAAAAATAATAATAATAATAATGCAAGTAAGTATAAATATAAATATAAGTATAAAAGTATAATCTAATAAAGCTATCGAGTCAAGATATAAACCATAGAAAAAGAAGACCAAGATTATGTAAAAAAAAAAAAAAAAAAAAAAAAACTCTCGGAAGCGTAAATGGGATCTCCTTCTCAGCTCCATCAATAAATATCTAATAAATAGATGCGTGTAGGCTTTTTTATTCCACATTTGAGTTGAATTAGTTATCCGGGTCTTTTTATTTACGGGTCGTCAAATTTAACCGAGTCACAAGTCATACCGGTACTTGAGTTTACTAATTTAAAATTTGTAAGTTTTAATTTAATTTTATGTTTTGTTTGGATAAAAAATAATTTAGAGTTTATGGTTTTGAAAATTTTATTTTTGGAGCAGCTTACTGGGTCAATATTGGCCAATAAATTCATTGATGTTAATTGATAGAATTTTTTTAGTCAATCAATGCCCCAATTATTTGTTCCAATTCATTAACTGGAGACAGCGGACTGTTGTTTGTAGAAATACGAATTGAATATTACGAAAGCTTATTGCTTCGGCTTGACTAGTGGTTATTCATTTGAGGCAATTTTAAGCGAAAAAATAGTGAGCTCGTTATGGATTTATTAATCTACCATTTGGAAATATTAATTATATTAGTTAAAATAATTTAATTTTAATTTTAATAGTAATTATACGAGCTATTAAAGTAAGAGGTATAAAAGTGGAATAATAAGTCATAATTATATATTTTATTATTTTATTATATAATTAATACACAGAAAGAATAGTTTTTTTTTTTTTCATTCAATAAATTTTTCCCTCTAGTAAAGAAATTGGTATTAAATAATATTAAATAATTACAGTTAAATAATCATGACAATTCAATTAAAAAAAAATTAAATTAAATCGTTCAAAAATTGTATTTTCACTCCAAAAATTTTTTTCTTAATTCAAATTAATTTTTTTTTGTCACTGTATAAAGATGAAAAAATTATTAAGTAAAATAATTAATTAAGATAATTAATTAAATAATAAGTACTTGTTGTACGACTATATTATATCCTCATTGAATACAAAAATAGTTATTTAGTCTGATTTTATCCTTGGTGAGATCTTGAGGTTTTATTCCGAGTGTTCGTAACAATAGTCTTGCTATGTAAACATTTTTTCTGTACATATATTTTTAATATTTTGAAGTAAATTATACGAAATTAGATTTTTGAACGATAAAATATTCTCTTCAATATTTTATCTTTAAATTTATAACATTGTAAGTGTTAATCTTTTATTAAGTATTATTTATTTATATTTAAACATTTTATTTACTATTTAACATTAATATCTATCTTCAATAAAATTAATCTCAGAAATTCCCGGTCTATTAGTGTAACAACTAAGGTCAAAAACTTAATTAAAAATATTAATTATGTTTTACGTAATATAAAAGTCTTATTTTATCCTGTGCGGCAACTAGTGTAATTCAAATCATTTACCGAGACAGTAAGCGCGCAAGCATAAGATTTTTTGAGTTCGAATTGATGATTGAGTAAGAAATAATTCTATTAATTATTATAGAGTCTAGGTTTGTGTCATAAATAATTTTTTTCTCCTGCCTAAGCCGAAAATTCAAATTCCTTCTGCTTGCAGCCGGAATAAAGCAGTAGTTTCTATTTTCGGAATAAATGAACGCGCACGCGCAATAGTGCCTACATCGGCTCTCACGCATTGTACGTTCTCTCTCTAACACATAATTTCTCCGTCAGCACTTGATGTTGCGTCATTAGTGCAAATATTAGTGCATTATAATTATAATAAAAATAATGTAATTTAGTGATTTGATTTTAAATAAAAAAAATTCGTCGTAAAACATGAGTTCTACAGATAGTCCCTACTCAAGTGACACTAACGACGAGGCCGGTAGAGATATCGAGGGAGAAGCCCAAAACATAACCAATAAATTACACTAAATAATATTAGAGTGATATGTTATAAGAGTAATATAATGCTATAACTGTGATATGATAATGTTATAGTTTGAAAATTTCAAAAATTATCATATTGTACCAAAAAAAGGTTGATTTACATAAAATATGTTAAATCACCAAGTCACTAGAATTATTCTTATATTAAAATTATTATTAAGATTATCCATAATTATTATGAAATGAATACTTATAATTACTATTAATATTTATCAATATGATTATTTAAAGTTATAATAAAAATTATTCTGTTATTTTCATAACACTAATTATTTTTTTTTTAATATCTTTACTTAAATAATAATTTTAAATTGTATTTTTTCTTGACTGGGGCCCCCCCCCCAACCCCCCACCGGGGCTTCGCCCCTGGACCCCTTCCATGATTACCTACGATGCTATTGCATTAAAAGATTCACGAATTTTCGGCTTGGCAGGAGAAAAAATAGTATGTGTGACACGGGACGAAAGTACTACATCCTCACCCGCGTGTTTGCCACCCTCGTCTTCGGCTCGGGTGGCAATCACACACGCGGGACAGAATGTAGTACTTTCGTTGCTTGTGGCACAATATACTATTTTCTGTGCAGATAAACATCAACCATTACTTTAGTTCAAAATGTCTTGGATCTTAATGATAATTTTATTGAAAATTATTTATTTTCAAGGTATCTTTAAATAAATATCACTTATTTTCTTTTAACTCATTACAACAATAATAAAATTATCTTAATAATACGATTGAACTTTAATTCTTAGACCAATTAATTGTCACAGAAGCTAAGAAAGGTTTCGGACTTGGTGAACAAGACTGGGGTCATTTTGAAGTTAGGCCCGGCGCTCATATGTTCTGGTGGCTTTACTATGTAAATTCACCGGTTAAATCACAAGACTTCGACGTCTTTAACAAGCCACTGCTAATTTGGCTGCAAGGTGGCCCAGGAGCGGCCTCAACTGGCTATGGAAATTTTATGGAATTCGGACCACTTGATATGAATTTCCAAAAACGTAATTTCACGTGGGTAAACGATTACAATGTTCTGTTCATCGACAGTCCTGTTGGTACAGGATTCAGTTACGTTGAAAATGACTCGCTCTACGTCAGTAATAATCAAGAAATGGTCAACGATCTTATGAGATGCATTGGCAAATTTTTTGACAGAATTCCTTCGTTTAGAAATGTTTCTTCTTATATCATGGGGGAGTCATATGGTGGAAAAGTTGTCGTCGAATTAGCTCACGTCTGGTACAAAGTAATGTATTTTTTCTTCTTCTTTTTTCATGATATCATTTATTTAATTTTCACATTGCAAAATTTTAAAAATAATTTTTTCTTATTTGAAAACTGTCAACTGTCTTACAAAAAAATTGTAGAATCCTATTTCAATAATTAATTGATATTATTCCGAGGAATTATAAGCTAATTAATATATTTTATTATTGTTGACTATCATTAAAATTTTTTAATAATAAAATCAATGATTATAAAGAAAATTAATTTGATTAAAGAGAAAAAATATCATTTTGAAGAAGATGAGTTTTTTGAGCTTTAAAATTATTCTTAAATTGACTAAATTTTTTTTTATTGAGATTTTTTTCTCTTGATTCAAGAAAATTAATTTTTTCAAAATTGATCTAGGATTTTTTTTTTTAAATCAAGAAGTTAACTTTTTTATCAGGGTAAGAAATACTTACTATAGCATCCCTGATTAAAAACGATTGAAAAAAAACAAACTTTAATTTAATTCAATATTTGTGAATATTTGTGAATATTTTTAGTCTCTTCTTTTTATGAAGAATTATTATTGTAAAGCGTCTTGAATTTATTTCAATACTATAGCTTCGTTAATATAGTATTTCTCAAAATTATTATTTTAAAACCAAAAATATACTCGATTAGAAAGAAATATTGATCCAATACTGAAAGAATTTTTTTTTTGGGACAGTTGAGATAAAACAACAGTTGATAAAAAATAATTGTTAGTATTATTAATTAACTATGTTATTTAATATAATTTATGTGTTACTTATTACTATACAGGCTCAAGAAAGAGGGACTATAATTAGCAAACTTCAAGGAATTGGCTTAGGAAGTCCGTGGATTTCACCAATTGATTCATTATATCATTCAGCAGAATATTTATTAAATATGGTAAATATTTTTCCTGCAAACTGAAAGTAGCTGAATTCAATGTATGTATATTAAAATGCTTGCAGGGTATGATCGACCCGTTAGATTATATTGAAATCCAAAAAAGTACGAAGGAAGTTGAAAAATTGATTAATTCAGAAGACTGGAATCACGCATTTAATGTATTTTTAAGGAACTGCGCCGATCGTTACCTCTATATGATCGGTGATTTTAATAATATCCTTCTTGAGAAAAAATTTTTTTCTTCCCATAAATATACTTCTGGTTATCGAAAATCTTCTAATTACATACAGGAATTTGAAGATTTGAACAAAAGTTTACAAAGTTCTATAAATAGCGTAAAAAAGGCATTGAATCTCACTGATTATGAGTGGACTATTTCTTCTGATCCTGTCTATCAACATTTGATTGCCGACTTTCTGAAGCCAGTTACTAATACAGGTAAATTTTTTATCGATTTAGAAATTTAACGTTCTTGAATTGATAAAATTTGATATGTTAGTAAATTATAGTTAGATAATAATAATAATCCCAGTAAATTTTTTAAAAGCTCAAAATAAAAAAAAAATATTGAGCTTTTAAAGTTTTAGGATCAAAAATTGAGTAAAGTATAAAATTTACGAAAATTTTATATATTTTTATTATTTGATAATTTTTTTGAACAAACAATTTTTTGATCAAGCAATAACTTAAATTTTTAGTTGAAAAACTTTTGAATGAAACAAACTTAAAAGTGTACGTCTTCAACGGACAACTTGATCCGATTGTTCCGACGGCTGGTACTCTCACGTGGATGGAAAAACTCAAATGGAGACACGCTGAAACGTGGAAAAGTACCAAGAGAGATCCACTGGTAGTTGATAATATTTTGGAAGGATTTATTAAAGGATATGGGACGTTGAGGCTTTATTGGATCAGCAGAGCTGGACATATGGTGAGTCAAAAATTGACTTCTTTGATAGTAACAATAATAATATTGAACTTTACATTACAGGCGCCACCTGACAATCCTTTTGCAATGAAAGCAATTCTACAGGACATTACAACCACAAATATTTTATAAGCTTTATAAAATTTTTTATTCAGAAAAATATTTTTTAGATTAATTAATAGGTTATTTCTCATGATTATTTTTTTATCTACCTCATTAATGATAAAGCTTATAAGCTTGTAATTAATTCATTATATTAAGTGTATAGAAATTTTCTTTAACGACCTTCTAGAATTTTTGTAATTTTTTTTTTTTTTTGGTTGAATAAATAAAATTTATTCAATTTTACAAATAAAATTATTGAGTTTTTTATTTATTAAATTCTTTATTATAGAATTATTGAAAATCGCTGAGGAAGAAAATTAATCAAAAAATCAATAATAAATCAAAAAAAAAAATTTTTTTTTGAGTAAAAACATTAAAACGGTGAATTAAAATATTTATTAATTTATAATTACGCCCGGGTGTTATTATTCAATAATAATTGTAATTTATAAAATAAAATAAATAGCTTCCGATGGTAACTAATCTCAGCGGTCGGAATTTTATTGAATATAGGCAACGTAACCTTTTGCTTTTATCGACTTATAGTAGCTTAACACCTAGCAATAACTATAATCTTTTACTTACCATCTTAATTAAAATTTAGTATGACATAATTGAATTACTGGTTATTATTTATCTCGTCCTTTATTATTTTTAGCACACCAACAACAGAAAAAAATAAATAAAAAAAAAATATTCGTTCATATTTATATTTAGAAGTCGCTGGAAAATATTTCAGGAAAATTGTTTAAAAAATTTTTTAAATTTCCCGCGATTTTTAAGATTCAAAATAGGAGTTTCAAATTTTTAATCTATAAAATAATGAAAAAACCATTTTTGAAATTTAAAAAAAATCTTGAGCAACCTTTAAAAAATTTTTTTCAAGCTGATTTTTATCGAGAGCTTTTAAAGCAAGTTAAAATATTTTTTTAGAAGACTCATATTGAAAAAAAAAAAAATCATGGGTTGATTTTTTGGGCTAATTAAAAAAATCTAAGTACCGCGACGAAAATCGACATATTTCAGGAGTTTTTGATCGCTTTGAAAGAAAAAGCTATCAACAGATAATCAAGTGGAGGGAAAAAATATTTCCAATAAAAATTGAGATTGTTTGCCACTTAAACTATAATTGGTATGATTTATCCAGCCATGTAGCCCGTTTCCGATGCATTTATATGCATCAGAAATAACGGCGTCTCACAGCCGCCGCTTGCCATTGACGTTATATTAACTGCATTCTCTTCCGTTCATAATATCATACTATATCAGTAACCACCAGAGAACGCTGGTACCTTTTATTCACAGATATATCTCTAAACAGAGGTTTATACCAGAGAATGCGTAGGAGCGTCTCTTTCTCACCCTGCGACGCAAAATGCCGACAAATATAACCAAGGGACCTCGTCCTTGCAGATAAATTCAAATACACGTAGAATACTAGCGAGTAGGACATTTTAACATCGCGACTAATGCGTCTGCCCGGCAGTCGGTAGTCATACCTCTTCTAGTTCTACTTCCACTTCCTCAAACTCTTCTCTATCTCGATGCATACATTTTATTTATTTAATTTATAATTTTTATTTTATTTTATTTTATTTTGCTCAACAATTCTACACTCGAGTTTTATTTTAATATTTTTCATTTTTACAGTGTTTATCGAGTCGTATGTTGCCGGTTATAATTTAGATTTTTTCACCGGCCGCCCACATCCCACATGTCGGCTAAACATTCTCAGCATTATCCTACAGGCGAGGACACTAAAATTTATTCGCCGAAAACATTTTAACGTCTCTCTACTCGTTCTATTCTCAACCCGCGAATCACCCAAAAACCATTTTCTCTTTTATATGTCTCTCTACATCCTCATCCTCATACTCACCCTCGTTCTCGTCCTCATACTCGATTCTCTTCTCACCATTCCCCTTCTCTAGTCTTCTGGATATACCACTGCCACGATTGCCAAGAAACCCAGTCGTACTCTGCATTTTTATTGGCGCATTACGCCGCAGTCGATCCCCAAACTAAAAACAGCCTTACCATCCTCATCTGCTACTTGAGCCTCCTCCTCTTTTCCTCCCGTCGGCTTCCAACTAAAAAATTATTTATGCTTTGATAATTATTTCTCTTGTTAAAATTTTACAATAGAAAAATTTATTGAATTTTGACGGGGTAAAAAGTCTGGCGTTAAATTATAATTTTGACACAGCAAAAATAAAAAATTTTTTCTATTTTTATTAAAGGTAAAAATTAATGCTCTTAATTTTTTTTTATGTAAAAAATTTTTAATGTGTTATTAACTCTTATTTTATTAATTTTTATTGAAATTTAAACCGTACTTGTAAAATATTATAAAAACTGTCATATTTATCATGAGTCGTCATGAGACTCAATATATAACTTTAATGGTTTAAAAACTCAATTTTTTTTTTAAAAAAGACAACAATTTTTAATCGTTTTAAGAAAAATTAATTATTTAAAAATTTTTTAACTTTAAAAGAATTTCGTCTTAACCGAGATAATTTTTTTTTTAAGTCAATTTAAAAAATTGGTATTTTCACAAAATCGAAAAAATTTTTTTTAAACTTTGATTAAAGAAAATTAAGAACTTAAAAAAGTGCAGTAACTGCGAAATACTAGTTGAAAATATTTGACAGTATGGTAATTGACGTAGTCCTTTTAGACCGGTTCCAGGAAGTTTCTTAAGGCCAAGGCTTGAGAAGAGAGGGTAAAAGCGCTTTCGGAGTTTCCGGCTCTCGACTATCGATCTCGCTGGTCCCACCACCGAGTCTGTATCTGTATCTATCTCAGTGTGGCTTCTTCCCTCAGCTCCAACGATATATCTCTCGACAAAACCCCGGGACCCCGAATCGAGCTTTATCGTTTTAAAGCAAGCGTTTGTTATTACGCGGATTCACATCCGGGACGACCAGTGGAGAACCACCAGAAGGCGGTCCAGAGGTTAAAACAAATGCTTACTCTAAGACGCTGGTACTAATAGGTTTTCTGTTTCAAAAACTTACGCAGATATTTGCATTTACTCTTTAAAATATTGTTCTTAATTCAAGATATTTTGTTTCTCGCTGAAACATTATTCTTAGTTTCTTTAAAATAATTTTAAATAGTATTTTTTTTTAACCAACTACACGGAAAGAACAAGATGACACTGAATATCATCCCAGATTATATTCAGTGATATCTAGGATTATATTCATTATAATCTGGGATGATACTCATTATAATCTAGGATGATACTTATTATAATTTGGGATGATATCCAGTGTCATCTTGTTTTTTTCCGTGTAGATTTTTTTCAGTGTAGGTATGATATGTTATGTTACGATATGAGCACATGAAATAAAAATAAAAATATGTAAGTAAGTATAAAATATTCGAGACAAAGTCTACATATTTATAAGCCACGTCGATCGAACGTCGTCTGTATCTTTTACGAGGCTGACATGCTCACATTTGTCTATAGATGTTCGAAAAAAGCTAAGTATAAATGTGTGTGATGCGATAAGTCGGAGTTGGTTACTAAACATGCAGTAAGATCGGTACAGTAGAAATGATCGGCGTCTGGATAATAACAGAGCAGAAGGCAGAAGGCAAAAGGCAGAAGGAAGAAGGACAGAAGATGGAGAGGGTGCTGGGGATGGTATATGTTATATGGAGACGGAGAAGTCCTGGCACTGGCACGCGTTATATATTTCCATGGAGATATTTCCGAGGCATTCCCATCGTGCACAAACGCATGCTTTAAGATGAGGATGGGTATAACCCTCGAGCTGGAGAGGCCGTGCACCACCAGGGAGGGCTTATGGTACGTTAGTTATTCGGTGCGATGAGCCCGTGCTCGAGTAATAACTCGATAATATTTGACGGACAAGGGACACGAGGCATTCCGGGTGTCGTCGAGGATTTGGGGACAACAGTACCAGACAACACACACGTGCCAGTCGTCAAGCCTCTTTTGGGTCACTAATGCTAAGTAAAGCAATTTATTCGTTTATTTTTGTATGTCATGTGTCGTTGGGATAATTAGTTTTTATTTGTGAGAATGTACTGTAATTTAAATTTATTAGAAGTATAAATAAAATCAAAAGACCAAAAATCATGGAGGAAAGTTTTTTGATATGGCCTATTTTTATATTGGGCCACATTAAATCATACTGAAGCTTTAGACCTCAGCTGTTAATTTTAAAAATTTTTTTAACAAATTAATTACAATAAAAAAAAGCTTCTAAAAATTTTTACTTGTAATTTTTATTAATTTTTTTTATTAATAATTTAATTGGTATAATATGATTAATTGTTAAAATTTCAATTTAAGTATTACGATGATTTTTCAGTGACTATTAACAATTTTAAACAAATTTTGTCATTATTAATGGATCAATTTTGCTTTATATTTATTTAATTCTTCTAATATATTTAAAGAAATAAATTATTTAATATTTAAGCAAGAGAGAAATTTTCTCAAGGCAAGAAAATTTACTTCTATCAAGAAAAAAATTTTTTGGAACAAAAGGCTAAATTTTCTCAAAACAAGAAGATTTTCTTGACAAATAAATTTCATTGGATCAAAATACGTATTTCTTAAAGCAAGAAAATTAATTTTGTTGGAATAAGACAAATTTCTTGTGTAAAAAAAATTTTTTTTTCGCTCAAGAAAAAAATTAGGAAGAAAAATATTTTCTTGACTCAAGTGAACCTTTTTTTCTGTGTAATAAATAAATACGATACAAAGTTCATAGCCTGATAAAAATAGGTGGTAATCGGAAAAAGGAAATTACAAATTTGGTTGGGGGCATTTAGCCCGAATTTGTCCTAGATATTTCATCGCAATCCAGCGTTTGCTCGATGATGAAATGTCACCGGGATGCCCAATATCGTATCCTAGGATATCGGACAGGGGCTGAAACAATGTGTAGAATGAGAGTTTGAGGGTGCTGGGTGCTGCAGAGTGAAATAGAGAAAACTAATTTAAACAATCTCCAAAATATTCTAAATGGTAAATATTTTCCGAGCCGCGATTCGACCCGACTGACTACAACCGAGTTCTCATTCGGTTTCTCATATTAGTAAATATATATCCGTATCCATATCCATATCCATCTACATCCATATAGATCTATGACTATGTACATCGGAGTGTGTCCAGCGGTTAGTTGACTGGTGTGCACATGTCAGTTTGTCGCGTGTGTCTCTGTCCTGGATGAGAGAGGATGCCAGTGATATCAAGTTATATTCAGAAACGATACGCAACATCGTCCTCATACTCATACTCGTACTCATACCTGCACTGTACGATGTATGTAATACCGCTGCTATATACAATATACTGCGCACCAAACAGTACCGAATAAATATCACGAGTCCAAAAAAAAACCCTTTAAAAGCTTCTTTTTGGGGCTATACGTTCAAAATGAAACATTTTTCGGTTCAATATTCAGTTTTCAATATAAAAGTTTTTAATTTTTAATTTTTGTGAAATTTGATTTTAATTTTTTTACAGACTCAAAAATTTTACAATTTTTTGCGTGAAAAAATTATTTGATACAATTAACTTTCATATATGGCCATATTAGACTATCTATGAAAATAAACAAATAATTTTTTTTTTTTTTTATAAAAATTTTACTCTATATTATTAGAAGAATGAGCAAAATTTTGTGGCTAGTGTATTTATTTGATAAAAGGGGGTTTTATGGTTAAATTTGGTATCGTTAGAAAAATCTTGGCCTAGAATAATTACATTTTATTTTACTGTAATAATTTTCAATATTAAAATAGTAAAAATTGATTATTCATATCATCAATTCTTGATTTTTATTATTTCTTACCATTACATTACTCCAAAAATTAAAAGCACATAGTAAGAAATTTTGCGCCAAAGAAATTTGTATTAAATATTCAATACTTTTTAGCGACATCATTTTTTAGGTACGAAATGATAAATATCAAAGCCAAAATTCTTAATTATTTTAGACATTCACGTAGCAAATATAACTGTTTGAAATAGTATTTTCTTTCATGCAAAAAAATAATAAATATTACATAGTGATTATTAAAACCACGATTTTACTGTTTGAAATGGTAACTTTAAGCAGCTGATCATTACTTATTATAAATCGACTATTATTTATAACATTTAACTTTTTTCCGTCCAAAAATCCTCATCGAAGTCTCAATCGCTTTCCCTAAATTATCAAGCAATCAAGCGGACGATTATCGTTAATTACTATTAGACTCGATAATGGGAAGGGTTTTGGGCCAGTGCTTCTGGCGTTTCAGTCATCACTCAAAGTGGCCTCTGTACTTTGTAGCCTCGACTAGAGTACATATAGCACTCTAACCGAGGGAAGGCCTAGATACACCACATCATCCTATCCAGCAGCGAGGCGTCGGGAGTCAGTGTAGGTGGTACTTTGCAGCATCAGTGGTATTGCTGGTACTAATTATATATACCTTACAGCACTGTAGCTAGGTCCTAGTCGACAGCCGGGTGGAAATTAGAGATAACGACGTGTCGCTCCGCGTGATTTGCAAAAGGCATCGTCCGCTAGTTTCACTACTGTAAATACTAGTTCTCGTAATAGTAGTCATATTGCTGGTTGCTGGTGCATTACTATCAGCTGCCACTACATCCACCATTCTACCATCACCATGCATCTCTAATACTTATCACCATCTCTTTTACATCCCATTCCATCCCATGGCAGACACCCCATCCCATTAAAACCTCACTCACTCTCTCGCTCTTACTCTTATTCTCCGACTGGATTTCGACAAGTCAATTTAAGTTTTCGTTGAGTAACGTTGACGTTAACGCATCTTGTTAGTCAGGTTTAATTCATTCTTGAGTCAATATAAATTACTGTTTGGTTTGTTCATTGACTCGAGTTACCAATTTATCTTGAATACACACATCTTTACCTATAAATAATTATATTTACTTATTTAAGATAAATGATAGAGATATATGACCGAACATAACTTTACATCCATCCATACATATATATTATACACATATAATATGTTTAATGCAAACAGCTTGATGTGCTGGCTAATTTAGTTATTCGTTACAGATTGGTGATCGTACTTATGATCCCCGAGGAGCTGACGATCCAACCAAGATGGATCGGAGTTAGAAAGTGCACCCACCACACAACATATAGAATATATAGAATATTGTGCCAAACACCAGAAGGTAATCTACGCTCAATGGCCTCCTTGTGGACGGTAATCGCTAGAGAAAAGGGACCTTCAGCTACATACGTATTATACTACTCGATAGTTGTTCTTGTAGTTACACTAAAGAGTACTGTTTGAATTAATGCAACAACTAGTCGCCAACTCAAAACTTAATTCTAATTTTCGTGGAAATAAGATTTACATCTTTTGAATTTTTATAAATAAAACATTAGTTTTGATATTCTAAGTTGACACAAAATTAATAATACTGCGTTTTGAATAAGTCTAAGTTTTCGAAACATTGCAGAATTTTGAACGGTCAATTTTAATATTTATTTTTAAACCTTTATTCTTTGAAAAATTTCTGTAAAACGCAAATGTGATATTTATAAATTTGTATTATGGCAATAAAATTAATTATCACAAATTTTTTGTAAAATAAATTGCTTTTCCAAGTAATCCCAATTTTTGTAACTTTGAAACTTGAAAAAAAAAATATTTCTTATTTATAAAAGAGACCCATAATAAAAAATTTTATTTGTCCATTCATATTTTTTAATTCGTCGTTATGTTGCTTAATAATTTTTTGATCAAAGGTAGTGTTAAAAATCTCCAACAGACTGCGCATGGTAATTAATTTGTCACCCTACTTGAGAGTTAATTTTGCGATAGTAAATTAACTAAAATAAAAAAAAAAAAAAGTTTTTTGACTCTAACTATTAAACTAATTCTTGTTTAATAAAATACTAGCAACCTTGCAGTTACTATGTGACTGCCGGAACTTGTGAACTATAAATAAATAAAATTGCGTTTTATTAAATAATAAATTATTCTAGTTAAATTTGATGTAATTAGTTAAATATTATTTGTAAAAATGAATAAAATGAACCTCTGTGTAAAAAACAAAAATTTGATAATTTAAAAATAATGAATAAATTAAATAATTTCAGTAAGTGGATAAATAACTAATGCATAAAATTTTTGGAGCTAGTAATTTGGTGATAAAATGAGATTTGCATAGAAGAGGGTACTTTGTAACAGTATTTTTCGAGGTAATTCCCCAGCAAGAGTTAATTGCATGGTCAGTAATAATGTATACATTATACAATGTACATATAAATATACAAGGGTCTGTCAAACAACTAAAAAGGGAGACATAATTCATTTGTTTGAACCCTCATCCCTTGAATTCAATATTTTTTGATTATACGTCAATGAAAAAGTTTCCCTATTTCACAATTAATTATCCACGCATCGACTGCGTTCTTGAACACTAAATAGATCCAACAGACTGATCGAATGTAAATATAATTTATCTCCCACATTGATAACTCTGAAACAATGATTGTGCCGAGAGCCTTGAGCAGATAAAGCCTTGATATTCGAAGGAATTGATGTTGACAAAGATAATTAAATAAAAACACTAAAAGTTTAGTTTTTTTATTTTTATTTTTATTTTTACCGGCGGATATAATTGTTTGCCACTCGGGTAAATCGATTGTGTTAAAGGTACACACAGTGGCTTCTATAACTCTGAAGCAGTAAATTGCTCCAGTAATTAGCGATCAGAATGCGAGCTAGGACGTAGTGGCTCGGACGAGAGGAACTGGGCGTGCACATAACGAATGAGAGAGAAATAGAAAGAGCCAGATCGAGTAAAGGGTAAAATGAGGGTGAGGGTGGAAGTACTGCACACTATCATGCAGATAGAGGACGAGGACGAGGACGAGGATAGACCTGAGTTGAGTAGAGATCTGATTCAATGGCTGCAAGTGCTCGTGCACAATCTTCTCCGCTAAACACGATGCTCTAACTGTCGACCTATTTGCAAATTGGTTTTCCCGACGCCGAGCTGCGATAAACGCGCACACATTTATGGATATATATGTATGTATATCTTCTATCTTCTATCTTCACTTCTGTCTGTGTAAAGTAGGTACGTCCGATGGATAAACGACGTCGTGCGTTTAGTTTGCTTGATTGAAACTCCAATGCCGTCGGACGGGTGCAAAGATGACGGAGTTGCTGATTAATTTATATTCAACCGTCATTTCTGATCCTGAGTCTCGCGAATCATGTCTGCTCACGTGATTAATGCCTTCCATTTTTATGGATATTGAATCTCTGATTCAACCGAAGAATTGATCGAGTCTTTAGGAGCTTTATATATTTAGATTTTGGTTATTTTATACCAAGGTACAGGCCAATGGCAATTTCAATTACACATGAATAAATATACAGAAAAAAAAGGTTCACTTGAGCCAAGAAAATAATTTTCTTCCTAATTATTTTTTTGAGCCAAAAAATTTTTTTTTTTTTTTTTTTTTTAAATTTCACTTATTCCAACAAAATTAATTCTATTACTTTAAAAAATACGTATCTTGATCCAAGAAAATTTATTTAAGTCAAGAAAATCTTCTTTTGAGAAAATTCAGCCTTTTGTTCCAAAAATTTTTTGCTCCTTTCTATTTCTTTCATTTTCTATATAATCAAAAATAACTTAAATATCTTTTAAAATTGGACTTAATTAAAATGTTTTTTTTTTTTTTTTTTTTTCATATTTAAAAAAAAATATTGTTTTTGAACAAAGAATATTAAATTCTCATAAGAAAAAATTATTATTAATTTTGGCGAATAGTATTTTTCGATATTGAAGTTAATTACACTGAAAAACAAAATTCTTGATTTAAGAAAATATCAAGGAATTTTTTAAGCTAAGAAAATTTCCTCTTGCTCCAAAATAACTTCCTTATAATTTTCTTGAATCAAGAAATTTTTTTTTCTGTGTAAGAAACAGAGTTTCAAAGTAAGAAACTCTCGAACTGAAACAACTAATTTTTGTCAAAAAAAAATTTCTTAGATCGACAGGATTTTTTTTTTATAAAGTAAATTTTTTTTTTCTTTTATGTGAATGATTTTTTCCTACGTAGCAAAAATTTATTTAGAGGTTTAAAAATTATTTAAAAGGCTCATTGATTCATTTAAAAAATTTTTTTTTTTACAAAAATTATTTAACATTAAAAATAAATAATTAAAATATATAATTGACTACTGCTTGCTCATTTTTTTTTTTTTTTTTTAATGATAATTAGAAAGCAAAACTAAAAAAAATCGTTAGCTCGCTGAATTGTTGCGTTCAAAAATAAGATGCAAAATATGTTTTATCAACGAGGAAAATTGAATAGAATGTATGAGAATTATGAAATGCCGTATTTTCTTAGTCAGTGGCTTAGTCATCGGTAGATGCGGAATTTAATCGGTTGGATTGTATTATATACGTTGTATTGTTATGTATTTATAATGTGAGTTGAGTGCATGAGTAATCCGAGTGAGCGCGGAGAGGATGTTGGTGTTGGTCTTAACCATGTGTGATTCATCGTATCGACTGTTGATGATTATAAACCCTAAATGTCACGAGTAGAGCGTAAACATCGTCTGCGACGAAAATTCAATAGAGCACGCGCTGAAGTTTGTTATCATTTAACCAGATACCATGTCTTCTTGTCTTCTTGTCTTCACATACGTTGTAATCGTTGTTATATGTTTTCTTTAATGTCATATTTAAGTATCTCCACACTTTCGTCGTATTGCATTACATCGAGAATCTTCTATCTTATATTCAGCATGATATGAATTTCCATCACGATCCGTATAGCATGAATTCGATTAGATCTCAGACTGATATAAGAACATGTATAAGGAAAAGTTTTGTTTTATTTCATTTTATAAAAAAAATATATATGTTAATTTTAATTGCACAGTTAAGCATTATCTGTTATTCGGTTAAATATATATCAACTTAGTATTACATATTAAAAACTTTCAAGTAAATATAAATTTACAAAATGCAATCATCTCGTTGAGAAATAATTATAACTTTGAGATTTGTCATACGACTTTAAAGCGTTTAATAGATGTTAAAGTTTCTCGTTATTTGACTGAGTAATTTAAACGAAGATTTTATTGTGATATTTAAAATATTTATTAAAAAAAGTAGCAGAATTTTTTTATCTAATTACTAATATTTCAGAAAAATTTTAAATGTATTTTTTTTAATTTTTCAAAACAATTATTATTTTTTTTTCGAATTTTTACATTTTTAAAAGAATTGATATTTTTATCTAATTATTCTTTTTTTTTTTTTTTTTTTTGAAAAATTAATATTTTTTGTTCTACCTCTAGATAGATAATTAAGAAATGACCTCGTATCTCGTGAACTGTTGACATTTCTAAAGAAATAAGCTCATCCCGATGTTACACTCATCAAGACCTTTCATTTAAGCACCCACATCAATTTTTCATATATTTATATATATTACATATATGTATATATGAAAAATATATGAAAATGCATGTGGGTACTCAAATGAAAGCTCTTGATGAGTGTAACATCGGGATGAGCTTATATTTTAAAAATCGTCAACAGTTAAAAAATTACAGTACAATTTAACAAAAATAATTATTTAATAAAACAAAATTTTATTTATTTATAGTTCACATAGTGACTGCAAGGTTGCTAGTATTTTATCAACTTATCAAGACCTTGAAGCTTTTTATCAATTTTACAGTGAACAGGTGTTGATATATTTTCAAATTTAATAAAATTTTCCAATTTTTTAATTAACTTTAAAAAAAATCCTCAGCTACGTTACTCAATTTTCCCATTTAATTTTCTTAGATCTCCACAAAAACACTTTAGCTTCAGATCAAGATTAAAGATAAAGCATATATGCATACAATTAAAGGCATTAGCTCACCTACGCGTTTGAACTAGCCGACCTCGGTCATTTCTCGTACCAGCTGCCTCCAATACTAGAACGAACCTGAACAATACCTATTCACATACATACACACGCACATCCCTTCCTTAGATTTAATTCACATGTGTTCGATTGCATTGCATTGCATTACACAAGAATTGTATCCTACAGATGACAGAATTCAGGATTCGCAACTTTTTACTCAACTTACAAGTCTGTAATAAGTGACTCACTGTTACGCGCGTCGAAATGTCAAAGATCACGATCGGCATCATCGATCTCGTATCATATGTGTGCAACTGTATAATAATATCATGATAATAATCACAACTAATCCATTAATCATTATAAAAATTATTAATAAACCGCTTTGCGTCTACTCGTGAGAGAATTTAAAATGGTTGGTATAATAAAAGATTAATGATAATAAAAAAGGATGATTATGATTATATTTTTAACGACTCGGTGCGTCGTAAAAGTAAGCGAATTGCATAACCTACTCGTAAGATTTTATATAAATTATTTCTTGATTCTAATGTTTTTTTTTGGTTTATTATTTTTTATGATTCTCTTGGAAGCACCTCGTAAGAAGTAATGACCTCTTGTATTACTCACGGCGATTATCGGGTTTTCGTGTCTTATCGATACTAGAGAGTATTTAATGTCAAGTTAAGGAAACAACTTTTACCGAGAACAAAAGTCGCGTTTAATATTGGGCTTGACACATCGTAAAATCAAAGTGTAATTTGTTTAATTTTATAAGGAGCTTAGGTCCACGTGCTACTCGTAAGTTCAAGCTTTTTTAATATTAAAAATAATTAACTTGACTCAAGAGAAAAATTTTGAACCAAGAATATTCATTTTTAATCAAGTCGAAAATTTCTGGATCGAGGAAATTGTTCTTGACTTAAGAAAATTTCCTACAAAATTTTTTTTTATAATCTACGATCCAAACAAAAGGAATAATTTTGAATTAAAAATTTTACGTTTTAAATTATGCGAAATAGTTTTGATTTTTTTTTTTTAAGAACTTTATATTATTTAAAAGTTTTTCTGTTCAAAAATTTATTAGTTTAAACAGAAAAAAATTTTTTTCTCCAGCAAGAAAACAAAGTTTGAGCTTAATATAGTTTGAAAAGTACTTCAAATTTTTTTTAAAGACATACGAAGTGGAATTGGCCTATTTTTAGTTTCAAAAATCTTACAAATTTTTTAAAGCCACTTTTTTTATTTTTTTTTATCTGTGAAAAACTTTTTTTAAAATTAACAAATTAAAAACAAAAAAAATTAGCGTTCTAATAAAAGCAAAAATTTTTTTATAAAAATGTATAAATACTTTTTGATAAAAAAAATTTTTTTAATATAAAATAAAAATTGATAATTTTTGAAGCGAGTTCAAAATTTTGAAATAAGAAAAAAAAATTTTTGTTTCAGTGCAACGAGTCCGATTTTGTATCGCTTAAAATTACAAAGAATAATTTTTTTAAAGATTTTTTTTTACAGAAAAAATTTTAACGAAAAATGTATTTAACAGACGAGATAAAAGCCAAGAGACAAAAAAGCCGTCCTCTCATCTTCTATTATGTATATATTATATATGATGTAGTATATGATTATACATACGAATTCTCTTAGCCAGCGTACAAAATAGATAGAATAGAAGGATATATTCGAAGCTTTGCATAGAGTATTCTCCCGAGATTGTTGCGTACTCGATATTGTACGAGAATATTATTATTCATATCGTTGCCGAGAAAAATAATTCCCACGACTAGCAATATTTTTTTATTCTGACTGCTCTACAGAAGCCCCTCGCTCTCATTTTTATTTGTAGCAAGTTTATTCAGTCAGCGTTAATGGCGGATAAAAACTTATTTAGTTGAGTACTTTATTTACTTTTTTGTTTTCCAACCGCGTTAGGAGTTAACCTACACTGCATAGCAGGCCGCGGCTTATTCTTCGAGCTAGAATATTGTATATGTAGTTGTAAAAAGTACCGAGTTGCGAGTACACCGAGTTTATGAGCTCGAGGAAGAAAGTTATTTAGTGGTAAGCGTGACCTAAGATCCGATAACTCAGATACATCCCCGCTATTTGTGGAGCTTACTTCACTTTACCTTTTTTTTACGATGGTAACTTCCAATATTGGTTAATCAGAATAAAAATATTTTATCAGTTAACGAGAGTCAGTAGTGCCAATCTTTCATACAATAATAATAACAATAACAATACAATAAATAAGATTAGATTATTATCAAAGTTTATTTTCTTATTGCTAATAGTTTAGCTTGTAATCTGCAATATTGTATAATCTTTTAACTCTAGGCTCATTTCTTCAATATTTAAAGTTATAAATAATTTACTAGACTGAAAAGTTTTTGCTTGATTCGTAAGAATTGGCTGCTTTAATCTTTCAGAACTCAAGTTAAAATGTTTTTGAACATTATTAATAATTGAAAAAAGTCTAGTGGATCGATACTTGCGTATAAGTTTTAATGTAATAATAGTTAACAATTTTTATGTTATAGAAAATAAAAAAATGATGGTTGAAAAATTTTTCGACACCAAAATTTTTTTAATTAAAAAATTGATTTTCATTTTTAAATATTATCTATATTATTAAGAGAATAAATAAAATTTTGTGGCCTTATTAAGAGAAAAATAAAAAATTTCCTCATTTTTTATAATTTTAGGTAAAGTTTTTGATAATTCAACAAATTGATTTTTTTTTATTTTTTACAATCAAAAATCAATTTTCTCAAAATTTATTAATTTCTCATTATTTTTGAGGAAATTTTAAATTGCATACATTTTTTTTTGTTTTAAAAAAATTTTTTTTCAAAATCAAAAAATTAGTTTTTTTATTTTTGATGATTTTTGATAATTGAAAAAATTGAATTTTTTTTAGTTCTTAAAAATTATTTTTAAAAATCTAAAAATTGAATTTTTAAATTTATTTATTTAAGTTTTTTTGAGAAAATTTTAATGAATTTAATAAAATTGATATTTTTAAAAAGTTTTATTGATTTTTGCAAAATATTTTTCAAAGTCTAAAAATTTATTTTTTCAAAAATTTTTTTACTCAAAAAATTTAGCCAGTAATAGCTCAAAAAAAAAAATTGTAAATTAATTTAAATCACGTTAGTTTTTCAATCAGTGCGAATTTGAGTTCCTTTTTACGTCTCTAACTCCATCCCTTTGTTAAATAAGTGTCTAACAACTAATAAAAATAATTCAAAATAAAAATGTCCCCGATTTTCATTTAAAAGTAAAGCACAGCCTTTTTTGAGGCGTGCAAACAGTATAAAATGATGAATGTAAATAAAAAATAAAAAAAAAGGTAAACATGTGTATTTATTTTTTGCTAGTTACTGCGCTATACCGAGCCGTACTGGTTTTTATGAGTTACTTTGAGAGTTACTTGTAAAATTACTCACCGGATATGAGATGTGTTGTGCAATATATTGCTGCATATATGTATACATTTTTGTATATCTATATGTATAAATATAAGTGTTGCACCTTTTATTTTTCTCTCTTGAAGCTCTAACGCGAGTAAGTATAATATATATATATACTATATATATATATATATATAAGTAAAACGAGGATCGTGGCCGTGACTCAATCGTCAAAGCACGTACGGTTTAATTGCATAGAAAAAGTGACAATAAGCTAAGCAGAAAAAAAATAATAACATTTTTATTTTAAATACATTAATGGCCTTTAATTTCAATATAAAAACCAGCAATTATTTATAATGATAATGCCACTATTAATTATAAAAAAAATATATATTATTGTTATTATTTGTTTGAAGATTATATTTCTTTGTTTTGAAATTTTGATGCCTAGGAATTACTTTTGTTGCATAATATTATTGTAGCTGAACGTTGAGTGCTGATGTGATGCGAGCAGCGTAGTCATTATTATTATTATTTATTTATTTATTTATTTTACAGAAGTATTTTTAGACAATGGTTGATTAAAATAAAAAAATGAAATCGATAGTATCGATAATGAAAATAATTTATAAAATATAATAATCATAATAACAAAAATAATAATATTAATGTTGTTTGTGCGTATAAATAGCGAGAGAATATGTGGAGGGGTGAAAAAATTTGTAGGTCGATTGAGGCCGCATGCTTGGCATGAATGAACGAGTGATGTGAAAGGCTGAGTCAAGAATTATGCCTGCTTGTTTTTTATTATTTTTATTTATTATATTCTTTTTGTTTGATAATGATTCTTTATTTTGTTCTGACAAAAAATGCACCTTTTTATTTTAATTTCAAGTCATGCTGGACTATGACTCTTTACTAGAATTCTTTAATTTTAATATTATATCAAAGTAATTAAATTACAATAGCTGTGAAAAAATTTTTTATATTGGCCGTAATAGTAAAGAAAATTACAAACATAATTTAATTACATTTTTACGATATAAACGAACGGTATTTATTTTTTTATAAAAAATATTTGTAGTTAGTGACTTTCGATATTTTACGTGAATGGAAGTCTGTAAAGAGAGGCAGCACTAATGAACGTCCTTAATTAATTGCATAAAATTTTATTAATGACAATTGTATAAAACTTTGATAGAATTAATTGTAATTGAGCTACAAGTTATCACGATAATGTGTAATTTTTTTATATAGGCGATAAGTCTTCAACGATTGCAGCGCCGTCTTACAGTCTGTCGATAATACAGTCACATTAATTTTTACAGTAAGCTCCGTTTAATTTTTTGGTAGTTTTAGTAAAAATATTTTATTTTTCTTTAATATTTAAATTTAATAAAAAAAAATTTTTTCTTATTATTTTTTACATTTATTATTTGTTATTTTTATACCACAGTAAATATTCTGATATTTATAACTTTAAAAAGCATTTTTACGACATAACATCGCAAATTTAAAAATACAAAATTATCACGTGACTGTATTAAAAGTTTGTCCCTAAATTACGATATTACAAATGTAATATTTCCGTATACTTGTAAATAATTATCAAAAAAATTGCCATCAGATAAGAAATTACGGAATGTTCCACGATTACTATAATTTAAAAAGAAAATTTCTTTCCGCTCAGGATTAAAAATCGAGAGCCAAGATGAAAGGCAAAGGTGGCGAAGAAAAATAAAATAAAAGAGTAAGGCGGTTTGCTCCAGTTGCATCGCATCGCATCGCATCGCATCGCATTGCATTGCATTGGAAACACAGTGAATAAGAGAAAAGCTAAGGATCCAAGTCTCGCGAGCCCGGCCCTATTGTTGTTCCGCGTCCAAGAGGAAAGGACGAGAATGAACAAGAAGCTGGAAGCCAGCTAAAGAAAACGGAAATGGATGGGGTGAGAAAGGGATGAGGGAAATAAAAGAGTTTAAAGTAAGGCGGGTTGAGTTTTAGCGCAATGCCGAATTTTCCGCGCCACTTGTCCAAGACAGACGCCACATTGACTCAGCCTTATACATGCTTTTTGGACAGACCCAACTCGGATCTGGAATCCCCTGGTGAAGTAACACAAGAGATACCAGATTAAATAATGGAGGAAACTACCGAGGAACGGGTCTTCTTTTCTTGGACTAGACGTTAAACGTGAAACCACCGCTAAACGATCGCCGGTTCCCGCGAATTTTATACTCTCCTTTGACCTGGAAAATTCACTATCTGAAGACTACCAGGTCCCGGTTTACTCTTCTCAAGTTTCAGCTTACAGTCTCTAGTTTTAAGCCAGTCAGAACAATCCGAGCCAAACTATTGAGGAACAAACAAAATCGAACTGGTTTTAAGAGTCATTGAAAGCTTATCTTTCGCAGAGGATTCAATGATTAATGACCGAGTTCAAGAGTCTTCTAAGTTTTTATAATCTTAATTCTTAGTGACAACTTTTCAACAGAAGAGTTACAAGCTAAGTCAATTAGAAATTCTAATGAATTTTTTTTTGCTAATTTACTAAAAAAAAAATTAGTTGGGTGAAGATAAGTATTTTTGATTCAAGAAAAAAATTATTTTGAAGAAAACTGGGTGGCTTGATCCAAAAATTCATTTTTTTAAAACTCGTTAACTTATCGGAGAGAAATTCTGCATCTGAAGATCAAATTATAGTTTCTTGAGATGCTGTCAAATTCTCTATTGAAAACGACTAATATTTCAAATCTAAAAATTTTCTTAAACACTTTTATATTTTTAATTTAAGAAGAAGTTTTGACTTCAATGGAGTTGAAGTATACAAGCATTAAATAAAGATTTGATTATTAAGGACTAAAAATTTAAGAAAATAATAATTTTCTTGTGCTAAGAAAATTTTGAGGAAGACCAAAGTTATTTTGGAGCAAGAATAAATTCTTTTGGTTTAAAAGAGTTTAACTTTACTCAAAAAATTTTCAGTCGTTCTTAATATTTTCTTGAGCTAAAAAACTTTACTCTAGAGTCGAAATTTTTTTTTTCGGTGTAATTAAAATTTATTTAGACTTAAAATAAAGAAATATAGGAATACCAAAAATTTGAATTATCAATTTTATACACTTAAATTGTAATGAGAAATTTTTGATAAAGTTTTATAATTTTTTATTTCAAGTCAATTTTGGAAAATATTTTTTTGATTAAAAAAAAATTAACAGGAATCAAAGTTATTTTTTACCCTAATTTTAGAGCAAGAAATTGTTTGAATCTTTTTTTGAAAAAATTTAACTAGTTATTTTAATTAACAAAGTTGTTGAATTAATTCAAACTGAATATCTCAAAACAAAAGTGATTTTTTTTTTTTTTTTTTTTTGAGTATAAATGACACATTCACAGTGAATAACTTCATTTTCCATACTGTTGAGTTTATGATTGAATCATTAACATTATCACACCTTTCCTGGTTCGTCTTTCCTGTTCACTCCGCCCGACGTTCACGGTGGTATTTTTCGGTACCGAGGAGCGGAGGGAAGGACACCGTGGAGATACTGCATGAGATTAAGAGTGATACTTAGGTTTCCATAGTGAGGGTAAATATTATTCAGTGCACACGCAAGTAGTTAACAAAGTCTCGGTGAATATGCTTGTCACGTAACGGGCATGTATCCTACCGCCGTTTCGCTTGCTCGTGTTTTCAGCATCACGGGTACAGCACTTTTGCCATCCACCATCTACCATTCTCGATAGTACAGTAGCAGTAGAAGCGGCAGACTGCTTGCAGAGTTTAGGAAACGACGAACAAGGGATCCAAGTTTTGAGAATAGCTAACGGGCTCAATGAGACCGAACTAACCGTGTTCAAGAGTTTACAATAATGGTTAATGCAAGAATTTCACATCCAGCTATTTACCTTCACTCTACTGAACTCTACGGTTATGTTATTGACTATATTTTGAGATCAAATTTTTTGCTCCAATTTCGGATATGGAATAATTTTTAAAAAATGTTGGATTGAAAAAAAAAATTCACTTAATTCAAGAATTTTTCTTTTGAAATCATTTTGAAGAGATTTATCATCTTGGTTTAATAAATAAAATTTTTTTTTTTTGTTTAAATTAATTTTACTTGATTCAATAATTTTCTTTAATCTTGATACACGACAATAAAATTTTTTAAAATTATTTTCTTGGTTCAACTTGATTAATTTTAAAGTTACTGATTTCCAAAATTAAAATTTCATATTTTAGATTATAATTCAGTCAAAATCAGATTTTTATTAAAATAGATGAAAATTTCTTAAATTTCTTAAAATTTATTTAAATCGATAGAAATTTCTCAATTCAAAACGAAGTCCTTTAAAATTATTATTTATTTCAATAATAATTTAAATAACTTTTCTCTTAAATCAAAATAATTTTTTTCCAGTGAATTAATATAAATCGAATTTTTTCCACCCTAAAGTTTTTTTTTAGCCTTACTCAACTATTTAAGATCATATAATTGAATTTTAGGTAAATATTAAAAAACAAGATAACGTTTTAATTGACTGACAAAAATATTATCAGTATAATATTTTTACTAATAAAATGACTAGATAAAAATATTCCCAAGTATTCTAAATAATTTATTAAATTTTTAAAATCTAGATTGATTTGTCCTTAATTTACTATTTTTTTTACTAATTTGATTAAAAAAAAAAAATCTTTGAGAATAATTTCTTGACTTGAGAATTTTTTCTCTTGACTCAAGAAATTAATTTCCTTCAAAATGGTTTTCTTGGTTCAAGATCTTTTTTCTTGAACCAAGTGAATTTTTTTATCAGTGTATAGGCTTCTTTAAAGCCTCTACTGTACCTCATCAATCATCTCTAACTGTAAATTAGTAATAGATTTAAATCGAAGATATTTTTATGTCGTAAAAAAATAGATTAGTGATTTTTTGTACAAACAGTAAGACGGTCATTAAATTGTTCGAGCATTAAAATCGGCAAACGATCGACTAGGATGCCGATGGAAGAAGCACTTGGTGTGCTGCTTCCTCTGACATATGTATAGTGTACATGACTATTATATTATAGTATATACTTATATTTATATTTATATATTATGGCATAAAAGTGCTTCCGCATGGTGGAACTCGGTGTTTTTCTTATTCCCCGGTGACTGTTATTCGCTGCGGTTTGTATGAAATAATAAAAAAACCCGGTATGGAATGCATAATTGCGAGGTGTAAATATGCGATGACCATTTTCATAGCCACGGCAGGAGAGAAAATAAGAGAATACATTTGTAGGTTCGTAAAAACAAAAAATAGCTGGTTGTCGGTTGCCGGTTGTCGGTAGTCAGTAGTTAGAAATAAAATACTCGTGTGTATCTGTACATGCCTTGTTTTGCCACTGCAAGGAGAAAGTTGTTAAGTTTTATTGCAAGTGATACCGTACACTGCACCAGAATAGTTCACGTGAATAATAATATAATACAAAGAATAATAACAATAATAATAATAATTATAATGATAACAATAACAAAAAAAAAAAAATGAACGCGTGGGCAGTTTAATCGACACTTTTTTATTTTGGCCTTGTCATCGTTTCTTTATTCGCGCAGATCGTTCCAGCGGAGTCAGCAACAAAAACACTTGTAAAGCAAATCCGGAAATCGATATGTCGTCCATACGTTTCCGACAGAGTCATTGTTGCAAGGAATAAATCTACTTGACAATGAGATGCTGCTGCATATTATTTTTTTATGTAGTAAGTGTATGTTGCGCCCGAGAATTCGATTGTTAATGTTCTTGGTTTAGTTCTAGAGTTAGAACAGAAGAAAAGAGAAGACAGGATTCGAGGTTAAAGCAATAAGAACTTCAAAATAACCTAGAGTTTTGTTGGTAGTGTATGGAAAATTTAAGATCGAGACAGAAACTTCTGTTTTAAAGGGCTACGCGAATCGAGCATGACATTGCACTTTCCGGGTATCATTTTATACTAATCATTTACTTGATTCTTACTTTTTACGTTTTTGTATTTTTTACTGCTATGAGATCAATGACCTTTTTATTATTATTATTATTATTATTATTATTATTATTATTATTATTATTATTATTATTATTATTAATTTACTATCCGGATTACTTTATTGAAAATACAGTTATTTTTTATAATGTGCACAAAACGATGGAACAGTTTTATTTTAACAGACAATAGCTTTCTCACGATGACAGACGTTTCCTTTGTACTGTTTCGATAATGTGTTTAGCTGTTTATCTAGTGCAGGTGCTGCGACTATTCACAGCTAATTTTACACCAAGCGTTCTTTTAAATAGTTCCAGTGTTTTGGAATTGATTTGTAGCTAATAATATTCCAACTTTCTGAATTTTAAATTTAGGCCTATTTAAGAAAGCACACAATAGTGTGCTTCTTTTGGTCCAGAAGGACTTATTTCAATCGTAGGACTTCCAATCTTACAATTTTTTTTAAATATTATGTCTTGATTAATTTTTATGAAATTTATAAGAGTTAGAACTTTTGATTCTTCTGATAAAAATGATCTTGACTCAAACTCAACTTCTAGTTCAAATCTTGTAGGATTCCCTTATCGATTTTAATCAATCATAAAATGTCACAAGCGTAAATTCCGTAGTCACATTTAATCACGCTTGCGATGAACAAAGGCATGAAATTTGGAATTCCTGGGATTGATTAGTTTTCCAACGTGAAGATACATCACAGTGATGCTATAATAATTGCAAATATTTCGTATTATTTAACAATATCTAAATTAAATTCTCATTTCTAAAAAAAAAAAAAAAAAAAAAAGATTTAACGAGAGCTAAGTAGGAATATTGCTTTTTAATTTTTTTCTTGGGCGAAAAATTAGAAAATTAAATAATTCTTCAAGCAAAAAAATAGATGTTTATTTTGAGGACATTTTTCTTCAATCAAGATTAAAAATTCAGGAATATTGACATGAATTCATGATAATTTACGAGCGACTTAAAATCATCAGTATTCTTAAAGCTGACAAAAATGATTTATTTTAATTAACCACAAGCAGTAAAAATAATTCACTTGATCTTATACCAACGAGGTGATAAAATAAATAATAAAATATGATAGCCTAGCTTTACTGACATGTGAATAATTTTAACGACACTTCGTAAAGCAATACTCATTTTATTTCAAAATTATTCCTTAGCTCAATGTAATATCGATTACCCCACAAGTATACATGTTTATATATTTATAATATTCTAGTGAATTAATTAATCCACGACACATTCACTTTTATTAAGGTCGTCGTCGCTTGACTACACCGAGATATTTTCGACTTTTCTCAACTCGATGACGTAGGCCTTATTCTCACTAAAATAGTCACGCTTTCAAGTAACATTATTAATTTACTAATAATGAACATGTTAAGTGCTTATTTTTTTTTAAGCAATTCTATATAACTATAACTGTGACTTAAATACGAGAGAGACCGAATAAACCTTCCAATAATTCGTTTAAAAATTAAAAATTTCTAATTAATGAATTTTTATAAAATAATTTTTCTGGTTAATGTTTCATCTAATCATTTGAATTAAATAAATTTTTTTTTAGTGTCCTATTTCAGTAATTTAATCAATCAAAAATAATTAGAGTGATGAAACAAATTTATAGTAAAAAACATAAAATCAGGATATTGATATCATAACTGATGTCATAAAATGAGTATGACTCGTATCTCGATCGCATCGTGTTTATTTGCCTTTATAATCCAACATTTACGGTCTGACGTCTGGACATCAAATGTATTTATCCGTGTCACATAATAATAGGGGTCGTACCGAGCTCGATATAACCATCATATAGCGAAGAGATAATTAAGCATTAACATCAAAAGTAAAACTTGTGGCTTAGTCTGATGATCTAATGACATCTGCACATTATAGTATACTACTTACAGAGTATGTAAGTAAATTTGAAGGCATGAATCGGCATTAGGCGCCCACCGAAACTTACTATCACATTTAATTCCAACTAATTTGACCCCAGAAAATTAACCTCGTATGCTCGTACTCAACCACCAATTGTACTCATTGGTAGCATGGACAGGGCAAAAAATAATAATAATAACTCTTGTGATTTAATACACTGTACTGAGGCAGAAAGAATGATTCATTCATTAATTACCGACATTTTTTAGTCACTGCACAGGCATTTGTAATTATTAATTATCGTCATATGGGTAATTTTTAGTCATGCATCAATCACAAAAAGCCTCGAGTTTCATTAGTCGTAAAATTAAATGCCAGAGTGTTTATAAATGCGAGTAGAGAATCGATGGAATGCTCGCTTGATGCCAGTCTCAAAGTCTATTGTTGATTTTCGTTATAACTGATAATTAGATCAGTATGTCCGGCTATGTCAGTTTTATATTACTGTTATATGTGATTTTAATAATTATTCATGTTTTTCGAACGTTTTGAGGAAGAGGAGGAGTTTTTTTAACTGGAAATACCAGACATTTTTCAGTAATTTAATTATTGTTTAAAATAATGTTTGTCATTTTTATTTGGAATGGAAGTTCCTATAAAAAATATTTTTCATCGGTTTTCAATATATTTATTTTACAAGTGAAAAATAAAAAATTTCATTATTTAATTACAAGCCAGAAAATATTTCTTTAATCTCGCAATAAAAAAGAAAATATGTCCTATCGCAATACGTTTAACCTTATAGCTTATACCAATGTTAAATACGCCATCTATATAAGCTTTTTATACTTTTTTTTCAATGCGGAAAATTAAAATTATTTCAAGAAAAAAAATTAAAAATTTGAAAATGGCATTTAAAGATTTTAGTCTAAGCTTGTGAGAATTTTTGCGACTATGCGCCGCTTATCGGAGGTTCGAGAAACTAAACTCTTAAAAATCAATCTTAGGTGTAATTTTTATGAAATTTTATTTGTGGCCATATTTGAACAAATTAAAACTTCTGGTAATTTTGATTAAAAAAATTTTGCATTTTTTTACTTAATTTTTAATTACAAAAATTTATTTAAAAAAAAAATTTTTTTTTATAAAGTGCCTTACTTTTTGGCTTAGTTGCGATGAATTTAGTAAATTTTGTACTTATTAAGACGAATAATTGGTTAACAAACCCAATTAATTTTTAACCAATCGACTAAAACTTATTTTCGGTATAAAAATACTTATCATAGAGCTATTTAAAAAATTTCTATTTCAGTCTCTATTTTTAAAACTTCATAATCCGATCCAATTAAAAACCCAATTATAAATATCCATAAGCAATAATTTCAGCTCAGCTTATCTAATCTTTTCGAAATTTGTCGATAAAAAAAAAAAAAAAAATGAAAAATAAAATAAAGTAAAAGAATTTGGAATATTTACAAGCCAAATGAACTGACAATTGACAAGTTGACTTAATTGACTCGACTTGTTGAGCAAGAGATCCCTCATCACGTTGAGATTTTAAAAATCCATGTAGGTGTTAATTATTAGGACAGATTGATCAGGGTAAATTAGGCCTTAATTAGCCTTTGAGTATGTTCATTCAATGTGTGTACTGTAATGCAGGGAGTACGTCACTCATCGCCCGAATTATCCTCTTAATTAATATATATTATCCAGATATTTTTTGCCCCGAGCTTGCAGCTTCAAACTGCGCGTATGAGTGTGAGTACGAGACCGAGACTGAGAAGGAGAACGAGAATGAGGTAAGCAGATTATATTTGAGTGTCTGTTTAATAGGAGTTGATATTTGTCTAGTTAAAATTGTTTCACACATAATGAGAGCGAGTAAGTTATAAACGAAAAGCGGTAGTGAGTGTGTTGTGTTCGTCTCTCAAATTTAGGAGATGGGGAATAGAGGATGTTGTTGTTGTTCCTGTATTTCTCGGCGCAAGATGGCCGGCTTAGGTGCATTAGCGGCGGAGATAGCGAGTCTTGTGTGTAGTCTTACGCGAAACAATACCCAAAGACGCCGCGAACAACAATAGGTATAACTACGATGTCATTTCCTTGGTACATTGCACACTGTTTAAAGGAAAGATCTTCGATTATCTCAACTTACTGACTGTCGCTGACATAAGCCCCGCTCTGTCTCTCTTTCTTCAACCGATCTCTATTAACCACTTGTTAAATTAATTATTTTGTGATATATATTGTACACAACAGTTTCTCGCTTCTAAGACAAAATATCTTTTAAAGAAATTTAATGATTTCTTGCGCTGAAATTACTTTTGTAGAGAAACTGGAAAAGTTTTGTTGGAGATTTCAGTGTCTCAAGATGATTGCATTTTGAGTTATAATGAAATTTTTGATAGTTTAAATTGGAAAAAAAATTAAACAGAATTAAATTAAATATGATTACATTTCGACGTTTTAATTGTAAAATTGTCTAACTTGTCTCTAAAAAATGGACTTGTAGAAATTTTAATAAATTAAAAATACAATTTTTTTTAAAATAATTTTTTAGAACAAATTTCTTTGTTAAAAAAAATTTTAAAAATTGTCAAGTCTGAAAAAATATTATTTAAATCACCTTAATAAAATATTCGATTCATATACTAGATTTTAAATTATTATTTGCATGAATGAAAAATTTTTTAAAATAATAATTTGTTAATCAGAACGTTGATATGATTACATATGAAACATATAAAATATATTGATTGCATATAAAGCATAAATTTTACAACAGTTTGTGACAAATTATTAATTGAGTAAACTATTTAATTGTCTCGTTTGATTCCAAATTTTATTCATAAAAATCCTATAACGAATGTGTCAAAGTTTCAAACGAGTTTTATCAATTTAAATTTGCTAAATTTCCCGCTTTCTGCATAACAGAAATAATTATTTGAATTTTCACTTAAATTCAATATTGTAACTAAAGTCAAATGAGTGAAAATTTATCAAATACATCCAATGAAATTTGAATTTAATCATTCGAATCTCATTATATTTTCTATCCAGCTTTTGTTTCTAATAAAGCTTAATCAATATAGATGACAATATTTTGACGTTAAATCTGGTAGTATGATGAATGAAATTAATTTAATATTAATTATAAATTATAATGAAAGAAAATTTCTATGTGATGAGAAATGATTGATACATTCCTTTCAATTATATTATAAATTACAGAATTTAATTATTTCATTACTCCAATCGTGGATTGTAATTCGAAGAGGAAAAATGTAATTTTTGGAAGCAAAAATTGTGTACATATATTAACATAGTATAAAACAAATAATAATAATAATAATAATAATAATAATAATAATAATAATATAGCGACGATAAAGGAACAACTCGTGTCAGCAATACAGAAAAACACAAACGTCGAATGTATAATTTATTTTTATCGTCAGCGGTTGTGGTGTCGATGGCTGCGCGTCACATACCTTTGGTGCGTGACGCGTACGTCGCATTTCGAGCAGCGGTAAGCCACATTATAAACCACCAATGAAATTACGATGAAATAAACCAGAGAAAATATTGTGCAAAATAATATAATCATACAATAAAAATGAATAATAAAACACTGGTAATACGAAGGGAAAGTCATAACTCATAACTTTTTATAATCGAACCTATGGAGAAGGTTCCTAATGGTTTTTCAACCAGAAAATAATCCGTTGCACCGATTAATTGGAAGGTTTTATCGATACTAACGATGTTTGACTATTTTTTAATTACATTGTGCATCTATTAAGATTATGATTTCATTTTATTTATAATTAAATGAGCTCAAGTCTATTTTTAGATTTTTAGAGCTACACAATTAAAAAAAAAAAAAGAAACGATCAATTGATTCAAAAAAATTATTTTCTTAAAATTTTTAATATCTATTTTCTATTTCATCAATTAAATTTAAATCTACTGAAAAAATAGTTCACTTGAACGAAGAAAATTGAAGTTGTTTTCAAGCAAAAAAAAAAATTTCTTGAGTCAAGAAAATTATTTTTTGCTTAAGAAAATTTTAAAGTATCTAAAATGAATTTTTTCTTTCAAAATAATTTATTGAGTCACGAAAATTACCTCTAGAGAATAGATTTTTTTCTGCATACTTTCCAGAGTAAATTTGCGTCCAAAATTTGTTTTTCTTTCAAGTTTCATTTGGGAAGGAATTTTTTTTGGACTACGAACCTTGTAAGACTCAAAAAAATTGATATTGTTGAATTATAGCTTGGTACTAGTCAATTTAAAATTCATTAATTGTTGATGTGTTTAAAGATATAAACTCATCTTGAAGTTACAATCATCAAGAGCTTTCATTTGAGTACCTACATGCATTTTGATATATTTTTCATATATACATATATATAATATATATAAATATATAAAATATATGAAAAATTGATGTGGGTACTCAAATGAAAGGTCTTGATGAGTGTAATTTCGGGATGAGCTCATATCTTTAAAAATGTCAATAGTTCTCAAGATACAAGGTCATTTCTTAATTATGTAACTAGAGAGAATTTTCAAATGCAGCCTAAATGCTTATCATAATAAATTTACTATAGGTGAGATTGACATGAAATCTTGAAAAGTCACAAATTCAAGTCAAGACCTTTGCAATGACACTAAATTTTACTAAAAAAAAACCGATTTTATCATTTGACTATCCTGGACACAAAAATTTTCTTATTATCTTGATAATATAGATAATTGACGTTATAAGTAATGCATTTTTGAACTATTCAAATTTTTTCAGATTTATCTGAAGATAAAAAAAACCCCAATTTATCGCTTGAGAATTATCAAAAGTTTAAAACACATAAATATTATAAATAGAGACATCATCCCTTGAATAATCGATCTTGCCATAGAAGTAAAGCAAAAAGTAAGTTTAATAAAATGTTAGTTGAGGACTGGCGGTGTCGTGAATGGCCACAAAATTTAAGATGAGAGCGAGTTAAATCTTGTGTCGAGCTTGTGCAGTAATCCAGTATGTTTTGCGATAGTATAGCACACTACACTGCTGCCATTGGGATGTACTTGTAGAGGTTCAGGAAATTGGCAGAGCATTCCGAAGAGCAAGAAGCCCGTCCTCTTTACTGCTTCTGCAGCTCCACTGCTTGTTCTCATCCTCATCCTTAACCGTCCCCATCTCCATCTTCATCTTCATCTTCATCTAGATCCCGCTCGCTTACTTACCAGCTCTGTATCTAAGGATGTCGCAAAGCTGTACCGCGTTCCTCAGATCCGGGCGTGTACCCGCCAGTAGCGCGAACCCTCAAATTTTATGCATATATATAAATATACTCATAGGTATGTACATGTATTTATTTATACATATATATATATATATATATATATATATATATATATATATATATATATATATATATATATATATATAAGAGTGTGCAAATACGAAGGAAGATGTAGCCGGAAGGAACGACGAAATGTTGAGACGTCGAGGACTATGCCAGTACCTTCCGGGCACAACGTCTATAATATCTCGGAAAATCAAGAAACTTTGAATTATTAATCACTCTTTACGATTTAAGGAATTATTCAAGGCATTTTAATTATTCCATTTAGCTTTATATTTATTTTATCGCTGCTCATTTGCTTTATATCCTTAGTCTATTTGTATTTCAGTTCCGATATTATTCATCAGGGGCTTGCGTACATTTTGCTGAATTTTAGCTAATAAGTTTCTTCAAAAATTCAGGTTCTATCTTTCAGATGTAAATCGTTTCTATTTAAATTTTATTTTAGACGGAAATTGGGGATAATTTAGACGGAATTTTTTAGAGCTAAAAATAATCTATACACAAAAAACAAATTAAATTGATCCAAGACAGAAATTCTTGAACCAAGAAGATAATTTTGAAGAATTTAAAAAATTAACTTCAAGGATAATTCCTTAGATCAAGAATTTTTCTCTTGAATCAAATTAATTTTTTTTCAGTGTATAATTAAGAAAATGAGGAAAAATTTTATTTGCTTTTATAAAATAAGGTCTTAACTTGAATTTGAGCATTTTTTAAGTTTCATATCATTTTTTATGATAGTTAATTTATTATAATAATTTTTCGGAGTAGTTTTAAATATATATTTAATATATTTTTGGCCCTATATTTTGTCATGAAATACATTTTTTTAGTTAAATTCTGTATCAATTTTCAATTTAGTATATTTTTTGGTAATTTATAATGTCAAATTTTTGGGGGAATTTTTAATAGTTTTTTGATTCTATAAATTTGTTGGATTTGTCCATTAAATTGATAAAAATTGATCCTGTCACAGCAATAGTATTTTTTTAATTTATTTCAAAAGTACCCGAATAAAGTACATTGTAATTAAAAATATTAAAAAATTCTTAGTCTAAGTTCAACGTCTTAAAATCAATTCCTTCTAATTTAAAATAATCTAATTTTTAAAATCAAACAAAATGAATTTTTATAAATTTGAATAAATCAATTAAAAGCCACTAATTCCATAAATCAACAAACCAGCAAATTGCTAAATAACAGGTTCAGTCTCAACAGAAGATTTCCCGTTATCCTTATCAAACAGCAGTGGTCAGCAGAGCCGCGTCGCCCTGACAGAATAATCTCGACAGGATAGCACGTGGTCGCGTACCTTCCTATTCCGTCATGGTTTGCGATACAGACCGCACGTTCCACAGATAAGAACCATCACACAAACAAGTCGTCCAAAAACAACAACAAGTACCTGTTGTTTGAAGACACTCAGTCAAAATTACCATTACTCTGCTCGGAGACTTGATCTTCGGCTCTTTAAGCGACAATCCACGTACTCGATATTTCGTCTACATCCACTTCGTCAAAAGTAACCATGAGTCTATTTGAAGGGTAGGCAATCACCGTGGCAAGTGACATCTTCTCAAAAGTAGAGTTATATTATTATATATCCCCAAGAGTGAGATTCGGTCCTTTTCTTTCTTCGTTTCTTTTTTCAGACATGGACGTTTTTTCTTCATCCGTGTAATGTGAAATGGCAAATGCGCGTGCTACAGGGATCAATTGAATGCTACCGTTTCTAGCGACTATCGTCCTGGTGTACTGACATGGGGGAGTGTCTCGAGTAATGGGAAATCAATAGGGCACCTCTGCTGCTGGTGCTTTCCATCAGGTTTTATTCTTTTTGCCAATACAACCCTCAACTTTCCTTCTCCATTCATCTCTTTCTGAAAGACGGAAGATGTGAAATGTATGTCGATCATCTCATCACGCCTGAATCCGCATCTACTAGCTCTAAAGAAACCAGCTCGATGCGTCAAAGTTCAAAGGGCGAATTCATCCCCGTTCCATTCTGTGTTTTATCTTTGTTTTATCTACGATCATCATCTAGCTTCTTTGATTAAGACAGACTAGCAGAGTACAGGATAGACTCCATCTAAGCCGGAGCTTCGGTTCACCAACCACCACGTGGTTTCATCTTCCGGCAGTCACTATTGACCCATTTAATCCCCGAATAATCAACGCCCCAATTTAAAACTCTCGTCAATACAGGCGAATTCCTCAAACTGGTCTCTCTGACTCTGTCTCTCTCTCTTTGTCCGATCATTTCTGCCTTCATCGTCTTCAACCTCATCTTCATCTCCATTACTGTTTTATGCCGCCGCCATCTTCTGAGGGACACGTGTAGCCATTCCGAGCCGGATACTTTTTTAGCGGCCATTTTTGTAACATTTCTTATTATGGGATAATCCGGGTATGAGATCGAGGATGAACATCCTAGGTTTTTATGTATAAACTGCGAAATATCGTGTCCCCGAGTCGTTTTCGGTACAACAAAGACCACTTGCTCGACGTATATAGGATGTACAATATAGAATGTAGAAAGAGGTTTCGAGAAACTTTTTTACCTCCGACCTCCTATTCGAGGTAACTTTCTTTGGTTCGTTATCCAGACTTTATGCCATTCTTATTTTATAACTTGTATTTCATAAAATTTATGGCCAGTAGAGGGGAAGATCGAAGCTTTTAATAAATGCTGCTTTCGTTTTATCATTTTGAGGCTTGCTAACCGCAAATGCTAAGCGTTTCAGGGGAATATATTATCGATAATAGTTGGTAGTTTAAGTTATCAATGTACTGTTAAGAAATTTTTTTACTGTCGATACTGCACTGATGGAAAATTTATTTAAACCAAGACATTACTGCGAAAAACTGATAAATCTTGAAATTTCTTCTGTTTATCTTCCCCTCAGATAATTTTTTAAGAAGCAGATTTATTAAAAAATCAAAAGAGAACTTTTTTTGTAAAAAGTTCAATTTTTTACAAAAATATACTGCTGGACTTACCAAAATAACAGTCCATTTATCAGTTACAAAATTCCGTAGTTTGAAAAAAAAAAAAAAGTTTTTCTATATTGATCAAATATGAAAAATGGAAATTTTTATAAATGGTCATGCCTGGAATTTACTTTAAGGAATATTAAAATTTCAATGTTTTGAAAATTATTACACCTAGAATTAATTTTTTGAAATTTAGTTTCTCGAGTTGCCGATAGGAGGCGCACGGTCACAGAAATTTCTTACAAGTAGACACAGGAGTTTTCAGTTTAATTAATTGTTTGATACAAAATGTTAATTGACGTAGAAAAATTTTTAGAAAAAAATTAAAAATTGAAAATAGTAAAGAATTTTTTAAATATTTTGATAGTTTTAATAATTTTTTATTCTTGTAAATTCAAAATTATCTTGATGAATTTTTGAAATTCAATATTTGAGGTAGAAATTTTCGTGGTGATAAAATATATTTGTTTTCCGGCTCAGTAACTGATTTGTCAATTCCCTAAAGGGCAAGCTGATTAGTTTCTACTCGCTAATTCACATTCGCAAATTGGTTTGTTCCATCGATTAAACATAACATTTTGTAAAATTGTTTATTCCCAAAAATTATAATTGTATGGATACAATTAAACTCTACCGACTGAATCATGCAGACAACAATAGTCGTTTGAATATAATTTAAAATTATCGATCCTTGAAGGTAGTCTAGACAAATAGAAGGTATACACATTTTTAGACAACGATTTAACAATTTAACTAAAGCAACTAATGTGATCTGAGTTGATTCCCTGAGGGTCTTCAGTGCTACGAATATTAGGATCACGATCCATCTATGTTCTTGCCAGCATCCATTGAGTTAATACCACCGGCACACACTGAACGACTCTCGTATTGGCTGCAGAGTACTAACATACATGTATAGTTCGTGTATACCAAGTAACAGGGTAGTTTAGAGAAGGAAAGCTGACAGAGCTCCAGAATGACCCTAGAGTAGAATCCGGGAACTGGGGCTCCCCGCGGATTCACCAGGATTATCGTAATAGTCTAGCAAGGTTTAACGTACGCCTTCGGGACCCTCCTGAGCCCTATACCGGACCGCCTAACGTTTCAACCCCTAAAACTCGGCGTGCCCATCATCACCACAAGCTACTCGACATCATCGGCATAACTGCCGGATTACCAAAATATCCGAAGAGTTATACAGAGAACAAAAATATATTTTGGCTCAGGAACAATATTCTTGCCTACAGAATATTTTTGAAGAAGCAGACGAATATTTTGATTCAAGAAAATTATTTTCTTTATATTGAACCTTTTAAGGGGGAAAAATTATTTTCTGAGGTCTAGTTTTTTGATACTATTAATTAAGAAAATTTCTTGAATTAAGAAAAAAAAGTTTTTTTACTCCAAGAACAGATTTTTGAAGACTAAATGGTTCTTGATTTAAGTTAACCTCTTTTTCTCCGTACATCGTATCTTGCATTGTAATGTTAAATGTAAGATATTTTATTATATACCGGAGCAAGCGAGCGGCGACGAAAATGATGATGATAATGATGGTGATGATAATGATGATAGCAGTCGGATACTCCTATTCATCCCCATGACATTATTTTCGTTGATGACGTAACGCGAGAAAGCGACGTATCACCCGCAGCCAGGCTTCATCCGGTCGGTTGAAAAACCCTTCCGACACAACGTGACTTGCGATGTTAACTGGAGCAAGGAACGTCATTCCACTGGCAGAGCACAGGAGAGCCGAGGACAGAGGAACCCGGTCTACCCAGACAGAAAAAGAATGAGAGCTTCGGGAACACGGTAAGACTACCACCATCTACACCAAGACCAAGAGAAAGACGCTTCAGAATAAGAAAACAACTTTTCGGAAGAATAAAAAGAGTATCAGGAAAGTAGAAGTAAAAAAGTTATAAGAAAGTAGTTGAGGATCTTGGAAAAACGTGGTGGATCTACCTTGCTTCTACTTCTTACATATATATTTTTGCTGTACTTTCATACCCATTTCTCTGGAAACGTGTCCCGCGGAAGCATAACTAGCCTTTTGTGTCCCGGGCAAACAAATGGAACTAATACACTGAAAAAGATTACTTTATTCAAAAGATAGATTCTTGATCAAAAAACTAAGTTGTTTTGAAATGGATCAACTATTTTCATTCTGTATATTTCCGTCTTGAAACTCGGTTTTATAATCCGTGAAAAAAATATTCATATGGTGCTCTGATCTAGTTATATACGGCTATGTAAGGTTAAGAAATAATTTATGACAATTTCTTAAAATATTTCAAATTAGACAAAACTTGGTTTTGTAATTGACTAAATTAAAAACCAATGTCAGAAAAACTCTTTAGGAGAGTCCAAAAAATTATTCGTACTTTAAAACTTAACATCTCAGCCTTAACTCTCTTATTATAAGACAATTCGGCGATCGTGCGCCATCTCTCGTGAATTTTTAACACTATTTTTAATCGAAAAATTAAATATGGACATATCAGGCAAAATGTGAGCATATCAAGTCATAGGATTAATTTTTTTGAGTTTAGTTTTTCAACTCAAGGATAGGTGGCGCATAGTTGCAGAAATTTCTCACAAGCAGAAATACGATACAAGAGTATTTAGTACCAATCGTAGTATTATGATAATTCGTTATTATGTGAATAAAAAATTAACTGATTAATGAACAAGTTTAAACTTTAGTCAGTCTAGCGAAAAAATATAATATTTTCGAAGCGGAAAGTTAAAAATGAAAGATACAATATTATTTACCATTACTCAAACCTTCGCGGTTCTTGTTCTCAAAAAACAAGTAAAGAAAATTGAAGGAAGAAGAATAGAACTCTCTAGACGCGTGTATGCTGGGTGGTAGGATCTTAGCGGGTGTGTTACGGCCCCCATAACCATTATGAGCACTAGGTACTATAGCATAGTGGCGTAAGTACAGCCAGTAGATACTTGCTCATCCTCACCCGGTTTATGCCCTCCGTTAACATTTTCGGGGCTCGGAATCTCTCCGCAGAATGTGGAGCATAACGGTTAATTTCGCAATTCACCGCTACTCTCTGGGGTGGGTGTTTTCCACCCCCGCGGCAGGCCCAGAGCACCTAAGTCAAGTCGACACTCACCAAGTCATACCGGAGTATTCCCGTTGGACGTTAAGGGGTGAAAAGAGCACTCAATACTTTTTTGTTCCTTTCACCTTATTCACAACGACCCTCGCCAAAATCTACTATTTTTTTATCTCTCCCTCTAGTCTTTTTCATTTTTTTAATACTATTCTCTTTTACCGCAGTGTGATGCTGCCGCTGCTGCTGCTAGCGCTGGGGTGAACGAAATTTATCTGAATAACAAGCGAGTGCCTGGAAGGTAATTTTTGTAAATACTCACGACCTTTTTATACCGTTGAGGTTACGCTTTTGATAAGTGGAAATAAAAACTCTTTTTGGAACCAGACTGATAGGAGAATAATATTGAATAAATCCATTCATTTTAACTGATGGGCGATTCAGTTCATCAGAGAATTAATTATGTTCGAATTATTTACACTGAAAATACGTTCATACGAGTTGGGATATTTTGTTTAAAAATTGCCATGAAATGACATTAAAAAATCATAAAAGTGAAAATTTGATCAGATAGTTATTTTTTACTATTTTTAAAATAAAAATTACAGTTAATTTTTTCTAAATTTCATATAATTATCATTCTGATTAAATTTTATAGAATATTTTATTTTTTCTAGAAATTTTTACGTTAATTAACATGGTATATTGAACGAAAATTGGTTTAGTAGTTGATTAAACTAAAAACCAATATCAGATAAGCTTCTTAGGAGAGAAAAAAAAAACCTTTTTTTTAAATTTAGTTTTTAAGTCTTTTCGTCGATAGTTTTCACGATTTTATTTATAAACTGTATAAAATTTAATAAAATGTGATTAAATATATCTATTTTCAATCATTTCTCACTTTAGCTCAAACATTTAAAATTCTATTTTTGATATTTTACACAGTAAAATATTTTGCGTTGCGTCAAAAAATTTTGTGTTAAATATTTAACCCTTTTATGTATAAATTTAAGATCGATTGTGTTAAATTAACACAAAAAATTGTTAAATATTTAACACAAAATTTTTTACTGTGTATTGTTTGACTTTGTTATACTTATTTATATTAAAATTGTTCAGTAAAAAAAATGTTTGTTATTTTAAAAATTAACTGTCTGGTAAAGAGAAGATTTAATTAACCTGCGTCATCTGTCGGATATTTTCAACACTATTTTCTGTAAAAAAATTTATACATCGGTGTATCTGACTATATAAAGCCAGAAATGAAATTTTTTCCCGGGATTGTCAAACATTAGACTGTTCATTTAATGACGCCCCGAGAACTTGCAAGGAAAAACAAAGAAGACAATAAAATTCCATAGGAAGAACTCTTGTGGTAAGCGTTAAAATTCCAGCGAAAGGCAGGACAAAAGGAGCAGGACTACCGGGCATAAAGGGTTCACTGTATAGTTGATAATGTCAGACGAGTGTGAGCCGGAAAGAGTGAATAGTGAATACAAGAGTCTCGAATGAAGTAAAGGGGAGGCCGAGGGATGAGAGCGAGTGGCTTAGTCAAGTTTTAAGTTCTTAATAATTCGTACGCACACACGTGGCTTGGGGATGCACAAATGCACGCCTGAGGGTACGAGGATCCCACGTAGGAGCTCACCCTCTCCCCAGGAGGCTGCATGAGTCCAACGCACGTAAATTCACGCGAGCACAAGACTTTTATCGCGCGGAAACATTTACCAAGCGGTGGCATTTGCATGCAAACACGATTGTCTCCTCTCTTTCTTCCCTTTACCTTTACTTTTACTTCTCTGACTTACAAGCTCGCTATCCGTCTCCGTCTTGCGCCCACTTTTGGCTTGTTTTCAAGACTCTCGTTTGTAAGACCCTGAAATATTCCCTTTTCCTCGTTCCCGGGTGTTCCGGCCGCAGCTTCAGTCGCCAGCTAGAAAAAATTTCTCGTCTTGACTGTTTTGTGTATGCACATTAAAAAAAGTAAAAACGGCAAAGTTTCTCATGAAATAAAATAACGGTAAAAAGCTGAGCGTAGACGGAAACCCTCGGAAAAATCACTGTTTCATTGTTTATTTATTATTATTCTCTTTTGTCAACAAGTCTTAGGGGTTATGGGGGCAGCCCAGGAGGCTAACAGAAAGCATTGTGTGTCTTCTTTTCAAGGACTTCTCATTCTTTTTTATAAGTAAAGATAAAAGTTATTAAATATTATATTTTTTATTATGCTTTTCGCTCTAATAAAAATAACACCAATGAAAAACTATTTTGATGCAGAAAAAAATTTTTAATTTTATGAAAACGTGCATCTCGAAAAAAAAAAAAAAAAGGTCTTTTGATTCATGAATATATTTTAGAAAATTTTTCCTTTGAGATATTAAGTGGGAATTTATTCAAGAATTTCAGGAATTGAATTAAGAAAATAAAATAAAAAACGTGAAAAGAATAAATTTACGCATTTTGTCAATTCTTCCAACGCAAATGATTTTCAAACTAGACTGAAAAAAAAATTAACTTGATTCAAAAAAAAAATTTACTTAAACTTAAAAAAATTTCTCAGTTAAAATTTGATCGATAGTTTTCGAGAGATGAAAATATTTATTTAAAATAGTTATTAACATATTTGACTGTGTTTGGGCATTTCCTGGGATATTTTGGGGTGAGACGAATGATTTGGTGTTCACAGAATTTTTTAAGCGGAGCATTTCCGCTAAAATTTCAAAATTTGGCCAAATTTTACCCAAGTATCGAAACATGAGACTTAATTTTCTTTTGAAAAATTTTAAATTTTTTTCTCGCCCATCTCAAACTCTTATAAAAAAAAAAAAAAAAAAAAAAAAAAAAAACCAATTATCAGATTCAGTTACATTAATGAAATCAATAATCCCATTATCTGGATTATAAATACCCCGGGGTAATGAGTAATCGTTAATAGTTAACAGGATACAGCAATTTACTACAGAATTGAAAATAAAACTTAATGATGAAGAGGCAGATGCGATGAGCATGAACTCCAATTGGTGCATGACTCAATGCAGTCTTCTATATATACATATATTGCCCTAATGTTGTTACCGTAGTACTGACACCAATCCACTTTTCCGAGTTTTATATACAAAATTCAGCGTCGCTATCTGCATACACACATGTACTCATACCAGCAGGAGCTGAAGGGGATGAAGACGGAGAAGGGAAGTGAAACACAGGACTAATCGGGTGATTTTTCCGGCATCAGTCTGTGAATATCAACGGCGCTGGTGAGCCGCCGGCGTTAAGAACGACAAACGATCGACGATCCATCAGGCTCAACGGGAACGGTCTACCCTGTGCGGTACTATCTCTTCACCCCCTCAGCGCCCTTTTCCTCTATCTACAGTTACAACCCTTCCCTCCCCTCCCCGCCCTTCCCTTCCCCTTTGGTATTCTTGCTCATTTCGTTCCCGCGACGCTGTGAACTTTTTTGTTTTTTCGTTTTTGGGCGGTGAAACTCGGCATCAAAGTAAGACATATCTCTGGGGAATTAAACCTTAAAAGTAAGACAAATTGGATTATCGATATGACTGTCAAAGCCTTAGGACAAGGAGAAAATTTAATTAGAATTGTTTGTACTTAGTTTTTGCGTGAATTTTTGAATTAAAATCTTATAAATGCGTTTGTACTAAAAAAATAAATTAATTTGAATCGAGAAAATAATTTTAAAGAGTTTCAGTGTCTTAAATTATAAAACTAACCAAGTCTTTATAAAAATCAAAAATTTTATAAGCTTAATAAAATGTTCTTACTTTTAAAAATTATTTTTAGAGTAACTGAAAGTTTTCCAGCTTTCTAAAATTATTTTAAAAGTTAAGAAAAATTTTTTTAGATTTAAAAATTTTTTTCAAGTTTAATAAAAACATTTAAAAATAATTTCTAGAATTAAATCGACGGTCTAATTAACAATTGGTCTTCCTTACTTTTTAGAGAGTAATTAGAACATCGAAATCAATTTTTCTTTCCTTTCAAAGTTGTTCATCAGTTAAATAAAAATTTTAAAATTTCTCAAAACTATCTCTAGAGAAAAAAAAAATATTTTGAGAAAATAGACGACTATCTTGATTCAATAAAATTTAATTCAATAAAATGTTCTTTGTTTAAATTATTATATAATATAATTATTATATAACATTTTTTTCTGCATAAATGTAAGTAAAATTTTTCCACTATATAATGTATTTCTTAAAATTGACAATAGATAAAAGAGAATGAAGAAAAGAAGAGTCAATCTGTTTTTGAAAATAAGAAAGTTGAAATAAAATAACCGTTTTATTTATTAAAGTTGTCGGCGTTGTTTTCTGTTATGTAGGAATCTGTCGACGAACATGAAGTGAAGAAAAATAAAAAAAATAATGTATCGACGTGTGTTTATCGGAGAGTATACGTTTCCGATCACTTATTAACAACTCCCCAGACGCCCGCCAGAAAAATAAAGACTCGAAGAGAGAGAGAGAGAGAGAGAGAGAGAAGAAAAAAAATAAAGAAAAGAGTACGCCTTTTATTATTTCTTTATTCAAACATTTAATATAATCATTTGAGAATAGGCGAGAGGTGTAGCAGCAGGAAAAAAGGGTCTTTGTTATTTTAACGCAGCCGTGAGAGCTGCGAAAATGAGAGAAAAGGCTGGAGGAAGAAATAAAGGAAAAGCGAAACGAAGCGGTGGGGGTGGGTGGGCTGTACAGTGCAGAAACCAGAGGAAGAGGGTGGCAGGGCTCAGGGAAAGGAGAAAGAAGAAAGAAGAAAGCCGGAAGAAGAAAAGGGTGTGAGGATAACAACGATGGAAAGTGAAGAAGAGAGAGGAAAATAAAAAAGGCGGAAGCAATATCGCACCGCGTGGCTGGAAACTCGTTTTGTCCATTAAAGCACGATTCCTTGTGCAAGTGCTACAGAGCACCCACCACCCACCACCCCCACCTTTGCTCCTTTTAGTTTTTTTCTTTATTTTCATTTTAGCTGCGTATCTTCTATCCTGCCCACATCAATAAGACTACATTGTCTTTTTCCGCATACTTGTACGGCTGACTAATAATTTACGGGTTTTATATTTTGAAAGCAGTTTAATTGGTGCTGCTATTATTGTTCCGGGATTAGTTTGATAAATTTTTAGGGTGTAATTTTATTTTTAGGTAAATTAATAGAAAGACTTATTTTTAAAAAAGCAAGAGATACCTTTGAAAAAGCAGAAGACTATTTCGAAAAAAAATTTTTGTTTTTTGGAAATCGAATTTGTGGAAAAATTAAAAAAATTATGTCATAATTGTAGAACAATTTTGGAAATTAATTTAAAGAAGCGTTAGAAGTAATGAAAATAGCGATAAATGAGTAATTTAGTAAGCTTCGTTACTCAAACCTGGTTGTACAAGATTAAAAATTATTTTCAAAGGAAAGAAAATTGAATAGCGATGCACAAAGCAGCTAAATATTGCTTTTATTATTTTATTAAAACAAAGTACGAAATTAAAAAAATGATTTAAAGTTATGGTATTAATTTAAATTAAAACTATCTAGTCACAGTGCCAGAGTGTAATTATTTCGTTCTTAAAACTTTTATTTTTTGGCAATCTTTTAGCCAGTTACTACCGAATTTATTACAGTTGTGCCAATTTAAAATGCTCTGGTATATGGACTCATAATCATAATCATAATTTGAGCAATATTCCAAATAATTATCAACTCAATATCACGATAATTATTTAATTAACTGCATGGATAATTGATGGTATTTTGTAAGCTATTGATATTTTTAAAGATATAAGCTCATCCTGACATTACACTCATCGAGACCTTTCATTTGAGTACCCACATCAATTTTTCATATATTTATATATATTATATATATGTATATATGAAAAATATATCAAAATGCATGTGGGTACTCAAATGAAAGCATTTGATGAGTGTAGCATCAGGATGAGCTTATATCTCAAAAAAAGTCAATAGTTAAAAAAGTACAGTCTAATTTAACAAAAAGTAATCTATAAAATATTATAACAAGTTAAAAGAAAAGTCTCAGATTTTTTTGTTCTAAAGAATTTTGACGTTTGTGATTTAACTTAGTTTGAAAAGGCAGATAAAATATTGCCCGAAAGTCCCTTGAGATATTTAGCGGTACTGAGTGAAATTTTTCCCATATATATAAAATATAAATAAAATACAATAAATATATGTTCGTCTGTTTACTGTTGACTCTAGACTGCAGATTGTTGAGAGAATCTTACGTCAAGAGAAGAGGATAAGTAAGAGTTCCAGAGGGTTTGAAGTAGAATAAGTATAAGCGGCCTGTACTGAATTACGATTTCTCAGTAGGGTGAGTACCCTGTTCCCGGTGCTTTTGTTTCGGCCACTGTTGGCACGCGTACCTGAGTTAAGATGTAGATGTGGCCGGGTGAGGTGGTTGTTATGCATAAATTTCCAGACGAACTAAACCTGCACAGTTTTTCTTCAGAGTCTGGCTCCTGGAGAGGAGAATAGTGCTACATGTACAACGTTCGCCGGTACGGGTTTTATGGGCTATCATGAAGATCGAGAGCCTGAGAAATTAAATCGAGCCTCTCGGGATCTCGAAAAATTAGTCACGGGCTCGTGCGTAAATAAAATAACGACTCTAATGGCTCGAGTAACTTGTTGAAATTAGCCTCTTGGTATGAAGAATTAAAGCGCTTCTACTGGAAATTTTTTAAAATAAACCCTGCGATAGATAGCGACTTATTAAAGCTACTTTTGATGATTTTAATAGTTAATATTTATCTAAGTCTCAATATTTTCATTGATTTTCTTTTGAAATAATTCCTGAGTCTATTAAAAATTTTTATAAGACAAAAAAAAAATTATAAACTGGAAAAAAAATTAGTAAAGATGAAAAAAAATATTTTATTAAATTTTATAATTTACCCAGCGGCCAGGAATCAGCGAGTATTAGATAAAATTGTCAACAAACACGCTGAAATAAAACCTTAAAAAAATTATCACAAAATTATAATTGTTATTATTTGTTTCTTCTGACAGTAAGATGAGAAAAGAAGCGTTGAAGTGAGTAATTCGCTCTGATCTGCTAATGCTAATCCGGATTAAATCCAAAGTGTGACACGTCTTAGTCGAAGCTCTGATATTTTAATCTTGTCTTGATTCCTTCAAACATTTTTTTCGTGAAATCATTTAATCAGATTTCAGTTCGAGAAGAAAGGAGTTTTGAGTGTTTAAGGTTAATTGTCCCTCAAACATAGAGGGAACATCAGTATTTTTGTCTGTCACGAGTTTTTTATTTTCTGTTACAGTTCTCTGTTTTTATATTTTTATAGCTAGATCTTTTACCCCGATTTTGTTGCTCGACGAAACATATACAGAACCCGAGAAGACAAAAAATATTAAGTGGACAAAATACCTCGGGACTCAGAGAAAAAAAAAAAAATACTGAAACACCACAAAAGAAGGGAGCTAAATTGGGCTATCTTTGTGTACAGATTCACCATCAACCCCTTTTCAGTTGCCCTTCCTTAACTCGGCGTACGCACTTATCTAAGGTAAGAGTACAAAAAGGATAATACGTGGCCTCCGGGTTACCTCTAATTGATGCTTCCTCGGCACAACCCTCTCTAGCTTTCAGCTTCGAGACTAAATGACCCGATTTTATTATTTTTTTTTCCCCAAATAAAACCAAAGCGCTCTTATTTAGAATTTTTTTTCTGTCTCCCTTCTACTAACTACTAAAAATGTATTAGACGAGTAAGAGGTAAAGTCTTTCAGTCTAAATGTCCTTTAGATCTAAATTAAAAACAAGATTTTAGCCTTGAATTAAACAGAGTAAATTCCGGATTTGATAACTGGAAAAATATAAACGCATTCGGGGGATTAGAATTGATGATACGTTTTTTATAGTAGCGTTGAGCTCCCGCATGGAGAGTTGTCATCGTTTACTTAACGAGTGGATTCTTATATTCATAGGCTGTGTGTTGAGCATCCACTTGAGTGAACCCTCCCTGAATATGTACTCACAAGAGATAGATTGAGTGTGAAAAAAATAAGATTTGGAAATCGTCAACAGAAATATAGTCCCTGCCGATTTTTAGATATGAGGGTCCAGCTTATACTTTCTACCCTTATAAATGTGACTATATATTATGGAGGCTTATACATATATGTATGTGTTTTATTGTCTGGGTGCAATCACATTTTCAACACATCAAGGATGACATTTGATACGTAAACAAAGATCCTACTTGAAGTTTTTTGAATATTTATTTGTTTAAAAATTATAATTTTCTGATAAAAGGTCGTAAAAAAAATGTTTAAATTAATTATCGATTCAAAATATCAAGACTTAAAATTTTGAGTATAAATTTGTATACTCAAAATTTGGATCATGTTTTTGGATAAAATTTCTACTTTATCTTTTTTTTGATATTTTTTTTTTTTTGAAAAATACTTAAAAAAATGAACAATTAAAAAAAAAAATAAATTGAATATTACAATTTTATAAAAAATTTATAAATTTTTTTAAAAATCTGTAATTTTTCTTAAAATTTTGGTAATGAACTTTTTTTTTTTAATTGTTCATTTTTTTATGTATTAAGAAAAAAAAATAAAAATTACTATGGTGGACCCCTACTTGTTAATAATTACCATTATTTTTTCTATGAAAAATTTTTACTCCAGATTTTTGGATGAAAAATGAATCGAGCTTGAATCGTATAAATTGAGTTTTAAAAATTCCAATTTATCGTATTAATTTTATCTCGTAAAACTGTGTAAGGAAGGTAAGTAAGTGTAAACAGATTTTTTATAAATTAATACGTTCATTGCTTCATTTGCGTCCAGACGATAATAACACTGATAATAATAATAATAGGAGTAGATAATAGTACGATACATTCTTTTGTTAAAAGTTTGTCGTGCATAGAAAGAGTCCGTAGGATTTAGCAGTAGCAGTGACTAGCGGCTTAGCACCGGCATCTGGACCGGCGCGATAGGATTATACAAGATTAAGGCATTTTACAGTAGAGTCCTCGAGCCGTTAATAATAATCGCGGATACGCTTTTGGACCGCAGGAACGCGAGGATCCTGCATAACACCGATCCCGATCCGCTCTGATAGAATTTCTCCCCGATAATATTTATTATTTTTTCCACACTATGTATTATACTGAGAGTTGACTCTCGAGAGCTACTTTTTGGTTTTCGTCCGTGGAATTTAACGAAATTACTTTATCCTCCTGGCTAATTTCTCTTCTACCTACTCCTACTCCTCTACCTACTCTTCTACCTACTGCCATCTAAGCATTGTTCTTGATTTAATTTTTAAACCCCTCGCTTTTTATTAATATAAAATCTCCTTTTTTTCATTTCCCTTGATGACGACAACCAAAAATAAATTAAAACTCATTGGACATAAATTAATCCTTTAAATACTCGGCATCAACTAAGACAGAAAAAAATCTCGGATTATTTTTTACTCTAATCCTTTTGACTGAATATAATAATTCAACGTTTTGATGCTCATTTTTATAAATTATTATTATTATTATTATTATTATTATTATTATTATTATTATTATTATTATTATTATTATTATTATTATTATTATTATTATTATTATTATTATTATTATTATTATTATTATTATTATTATTATTATTATTATTATTATTATTATTATTATTAAACTCTCATATTTTTCTAATTTTATAATAATAATAATAATACTCGGATAAAGTTTTTTCCAAAATTTATTGTTAATTTCATGATAAAAATCACTAGACTTGCTTTATAAAATGCTTTATCTCTAGATACATAATTAAGAAATGACCTTGTATCTTGTGAACTATTGACATTTTTAAAGATATAAGCTCATCCCGATGTTACACTCATCAAGACCTTTCATTTGAGTACCCACATCAATTTTTCATATATACATATATATCATATATATTTTAGAAAAATTGGATTTTAATTTGACAAGATTAAATGTTTAATTAATTTTTTTAATTATCCCACTTTCAACATTTATAAAAAAATAGCTCATAGTACAAAAAATTACGATTCTTATTAAAGCAAATTTTTATTAATAATATTTAATCAATTGCATGAAATTTAATTATCATGATAATTGTAAAAAGTTGTGTTACAATTAACCGTAATTAAGCATCATCAATTGATCATTGACATGTGTAATTTTTTAGATAACTAAGAAGTCTTCAACGATTGCAGCGCCGGCTGAACGTCGGTGCCTAATATCGTTACTTCGTGTAATTACTATAACTTGAGTATTAAAATAACAAAAATTAATCATTCATTGTATTAATTTTCCACGTCTATAAAGTAAAAATTAATTGTACTTTTCTATATTTTTTTACATTGAATTTGTTAATAATACTAATTGAAAAAAATTATACTTAGATCAGGAATTACGGAATTTTCCACAACTCTATTAATTTTTACGCTAAATTTCAATTTTTTGAACAACAATAATAACAATATTGATATTGCATTTGTAGATACATAAGCAAGCAGAGTCTTAACATAAATAAGAATTTAACGATGAGGAGAAACATGGGTAAACTGACGTAATTCGGTTGCATAATGTGCAGTGTGTGGTGGTGCTAGGCAATGGGCCGACATACTGGCGCACATTAGTCGTGCCTACACTACTGGTATAATATAGCATAAGCGTGTGAACCATTCGTGTCAACTATTATTCTGCGACAATCCTCTACTCCTAGCCACTCAACTTTACATCCACGGACTACAGACTACAGACTACAGACTACTGACTACTGACTACTGACTACGACTACTGACTACTGACTATTGACTACTGACTCCTATACCAAGCATTGAGCACAACGCAGAACTAAATGTAGACTCAACGATTATGTTCTACGTTCTGCTGGCTCTTATATTACTGTATGTATGAGCGTGTGTCTCATACAAAACACCTCGTATAGTATTGTACTGTATATCCATTCCACACACAACATAATATATGTGATAATATATATGACGAGGAGCAGAGTTACTAGACTAGAGACTAGAGACGGCAAGCTGGTGCATGTCGCGCTATCATCAGCAATGTATACATTCGCATATCCTTGAAGCCGCAGGAATTTGTGGGACGAGGCCGAAGAGAAGTTTACTACTCTCTGTTATCCACGTCTATTTCCATTATACATACGAAGATGAATTAAAAAATTTAACGCCACAAGCCTTACCTCGTTGCTCAAAATTTACTAGATGCATCGTATTATATTATATTATTTTATTTTTTAAATGTCTACCCTACTCTTCATCCATTATAAGTACACACATGATTGTTGTGTGTTTTGTGCAGAGCGTTGAATAATTTTTTTTTTTTTTTTTAAATGGAGTTTGTACTTTCCAGTCATTTTTTAAATTATATTTATGCATTTAAATATTGATTTTAATGTATATGGATCTCGAAGTTTATAAAAAAAAGTGTGTCATATACTCTTTCTAAAAATGTTCAAATTCGTTCACCTCTCGATCTCTTATGCGGGAGAACTGTTAAAAGATGGAAAGTAAAAAATTTTATTTTTATACGAATTAATGATCACCATCGATCATTTTTATGATCTATACACTGAAAAAAATTAAATTGGTTTATGAAAAAAATAATTTTACCAAGAAAATTATTTTGATGAGCTTTCTTAATTTTTTAATTTAAACAAAAATTGATCTTATCATTATTATTAATGACATTAAATTTAGCTGTCACTTCACAATTGTTTTAATTTTTTTTTCAACAAATAAATTATAGCAAAAAAAAATTATTAAAAAAATGAACTTGTAGAAATTTTAATAAATAAAAAAATGCAATTTTTTAAAAATAATTTTTTAGAACAAATTTTTTTGTTAAAGAAAATTAAAAAATTTTCAAGTGACAGCTAACTTTAATGTCATTTATTATTATTATCATTTCCGTTGAACTACCAATATATATTACGAACACACGTGACTATGCATCCGCTGCCAAAATCATTAAGCGCACAAATATAAATATAAATAATAATAATAATAATAATAATAATAATAATAATAATAATCGGGAAAAAAGGCAAATGATGTGAGCAAGAGACTTACAAGAAAATTTTAAACACGCGATTTAGTAATTTACGTCTTTGGAGTAGAGAGCTCGTTTTATTAGCACATAGGTATTATATTATAGCTCGCAAGGAATATAAGCAATACAAAATACAAGTAAGCAAGCCTGCCGGATATTCTTGTCGTGTATCGAGCATTAATGACGGAAATTTGTTACCATAGGAATAATAATGAGAATGAGACGAAATAATTTAAATTAAGTAATGACGCGAGTTAGGTACCAAGCTTCCGATTACGAAAATAATATTGCGGGTTGTGTGGACTAAATTTTTACATATAAATTATAATGTAGATGTAGACGTAAATGTTGACGTGGTCGTTACCGCTGCTCACAAATTAAGCTACACTATTTAAATAGTCACCGTATTTATGCGGCTTTGGGTAATTAAGTTGTTACTTTTATTATTTCAGATTTTTAAAAAGGAAAATATGAATATAAGAGGAAAAATACAGACTTGGTATTATTATATATGTATTGTAACGAGCTTCGTGGAAATGTCATAAAGTCGCCGGAAGGACCTTTAACGATCATAACACAGATAAGTTAAATGATTATTTGTCCCTGAATAATATTTTTATTTTTTCAAGAACTATTACATCTTTTTACGGAATATTTTTTATTAAACTTGACGTAAAGTTTCTCTTATTAATTTTTTAAATGTCTCGACTGTTTTTGTTGTTTAATATTCTACTATACTTTTTTAATGTTGTGTATTAATGTAACAGACTTAATGATTAATTTTTTATTTCAAGCTTTTAATGGCGGTGAAGAATTGTAAAAATTAATTAAAGAAAAAAAATTTTTTTGAAGTTTTTAAAAATAAAAAAAAAATATAGTAATAATGAAAATTTCACAACCGTAATAAATTTCACTTTGTAATAATTTTTTTTTACATTTTTTTTTAAATAAAATTTTAGTGTAAAAAATAATTTTATCATACTTTAAAAATTTTTTCATAAATTTGGAGTTTTTGGCTCAAAAAAAAAATTATTTAATTTTAAATAGCTTCAAAATTTTTTAAGTAATTTTACAGTAAATTATAATCAAAGTTTATAAATTATTTTTCAGCTTTTTTTATTACACAAGCTTAAAACTTTCCCTCAGACAAATTAAATTAGAGTAATCTGTTGAAATAAAATAAAAAATGATCTGATAATACGAATTAAAAGTTTCAGATGTAACCAAATAAAAATAATAAAAACCAGGCGATTATTCATAGAAAACTGGCGTTAAAATTTTTTTCCGTAATGTAATTATTGTGAAATATAAAATATGTTTAAAGAGTTTTCAGCGAGTCGTTTGTCTCTGAAAACGAATTTTAATATTTCAATTGAATGCTTCCAGGGATATTTGGCTCGGATTTAAGTTCCGCGATGTCCACTGTACGCAGATCGAGCGTCCCATTGTCGAATAGAAATAAAAACTGAAAAAGGAGGAAAAAAAAGCATTTATAAAACGAAAAACGAAGGAGAGAAAGAGAAAGACCAAATGCGAATACGAATGCGAAGCTGGATCACGGAGCGCGTACTTTTCGAGAAAGCTGGGCTACGTTCCAAATGCACATGAACAGGAGGATAAAAAGTGGGAGGGGTAATATTGATGGCGCCAGGCATTCTAACCCGGTTCTGTTCGAATCGAAAGAGTAATAGTAAGAGGTCGAATAGAACTACAACCTACAACCTACAACCTACGGTGGACAATCACGGTACACACTGTATCCATATACAGATACTCTGATCTATATACATGTACATATCACACATACATTCACTTATATAAGTGTTTATGTGTACAAAAGGTTAAGATACATCGCACACTCCATAGTCTATGGCTACGGATATAAGCTTTATTTTCTTAAATCCGGATAGGATGTTCAAGGTATAGCACATGTGTGTATAGCACTGAGATTCAGGATTCGTGGTAATTTATGGAGCAGTCCATTCATTACTTTTATTTAACATGCACTGACAATGAGTCGCAAGTATTGAAATTGAAATATTTCTTGAAAATTGTACAAAAAAAAAGGTATCTTGGCTCAAGAACGATATCCGTGTCTGCAGAACATTTTGAGAAAGAAGACGAATGTTTTGATTCAAGACAAAATTTGTAGATCAAAAATTGTTTTTTTGTGTTATAAAAAAATTTTTGAACCAAGAAAATAATTTTCTTAAATCAAGAAAAATTTATTAGTTCAAGAATTTTTCTACTCCAATCAAAAAGATTAAGTTCTCAAAATTATATACTTTATTCAAAAACATTTTTTTTTCTGTGTAGATTGTTTTGTTTGTAAAATTTTGACATTGCACTTTGGAATTTTTAATTCAAATTAGAAAAATTGTTAAGAAAGTTATGAACTTTTAAAAAAAGTTCTTACTGAACGCTAAAATTTGAAAAATTATCTAAAATCTATGATAATAAATTTGAATCCAATTTTTTAGTGATCATACGTACAATCTAAAAAATTTTTCTTTGCTATAGGTGTAATTTTAAGAGCTTCGATATTTCAGTGCGTTAAATAAATATAATTTTGAATTAAAATTAAAAGAAAAACTCACCGCTACTTGCAACGCAGACCCAACTCTCTTCTTATAAGAAAATTCAGCGATCATGCGCCCTCCGTATGAAGTTTTCAGCATTACCTTAAATCAAAAAATTATACATGAGCGTAATAAAGATTATAGACTTAATGACGTAAAACAATTCTATTTAATTTTTTTTTAATGACTTTATTCATATGTTTGATTGGTTTTTTTAATGATTTGTTTTTATTTTTAGGTTAAAGATAAACAAAATGAATTTATGAGTACATGAAAAAAATACTATTAATTTTATCATACTTTGAATATAAAACTCTAATAATATTTTGATCAAATTTATAATACGTAGATTTTATTGACTAGTTTTAATTATTATTGAATGTATTTATAATCAACATTTTTGAATCTGCAGTAATTTTTTACCTTTGAAAGTAAATATACTCGAACTAATATTAATATTATCATCATTGTGATTTTAAGTATGAATAATAATAATTTAAGCATAAATCTGTTTTTACAAGCAGAAAATTTTTTCCTGACTTGAAAGATTAAATGTTACCTTTTATGTTTGATTAAAAATCATAATTTAGAAAAATAATTTCACTATTTATCTTGCCGGTAATAAAATGCATTCAAACTAAACGATCTTAGTTTTTTTTATTGACTCACTCATAAGAAATATCTATAATAATTTTTTTCGCGCAAATCTTAGCCTCAAAATTTTGCGTATATTAATAATTTTTTGCAGATATGTTATCATGGTCCTTCCCAACGGATGTGGGTCATATCCAATCAAGTGACGTACTCTTGAACTATCGTAATTCGTCGGAAATGAGACCCGATAACTTGCGAATTCTTTCTCCCTCCATTTATCATCTCTCGCGTGCGTATTTTAAAACAAAAACAATTGTTTCATTTTCACAACAATACTTGTACTTATATGATACTTGCACCAATCTATTTGAAATCCATACTGTAGCTCTGTGTATGCATATGTGTGCATGCAAATGTTTATTAACAAACCGGCATTCTCGTTTCATGAATCATTAGCCATTATTTCTTAGTAACAGCGTATGAATAGCAACGGCGATAAATTTAAATGTTAATAACAAAAGTCTTGTGATTTATTAATAGAAAATGTTACTGACTGTAATTATTTATTTTATTTTTTTTTTCTACATTAAGCGTGTATGAAGTGAAAATTAAAATTTATAGAAAAAATTTTTTCTTGTTATTTTATCAGTAAAAAAGCAGGAAATAATTTTTTAAATTGTAAATGCATTTAAATAAAAATGTAATAAAAAATTACAAATATTCGATAAAAAATACTCTATAAATACTCACCGGCTCTGTGACACAATTTTTCCCGATATTTCAATTGATTCAATCTGAAAAAAAAAAAAAAAAAAAATGAATTACTCTTTTTAGTTTACAATTTTATTTTTATAAAAACATGTATTTTTTTTTTTTATTATGCATTTATTCTAACAATTCTAATTTTTTTTCTACCTGTATAAATCATTAATTTTTTCTGGCCTAAAACAATATATAATTTCGGACTGCTGGTTAATGACCCTAAAATAACAGTCATTTGAAAAAATTGTAAATACATTAAACGAAGTAGAGATAAACTCAAAATATTTAAGTTAAACCCTTAAAAATATTTTTTATTTTTTTTTTGTTCTTGAAATAAAAATAACGAAAAGATAAAATATGAGTGTAAATAAAAGATAAAATACTTGTAAAAGTATCAGTATTATCGAATTTTCCGTTCACTTTAATATCAATAGAGTTATAAATGATAATCCAACAGATATTTGAAAATTTTTATATATATTTTTTAGATTTTTTTAGCAATAAAGCTAATATTAAAAAAATTTTTAATAATATTTTTTGTTAAAATGAATTAAGTATATATTTAATAATTTTATAACAAATAAATTATGGCAAAAAAAATTGACTTATAGAAATTTAAAAAAATAAAAAATGTCATTTTTTTAAATAATTTTTTTGGAGCAATTTTTTTTAATTAAATAAAATTAAAAAATTGTTAAGTGACTTCTCACTTTAATGTCGTATTAATATAAAAATTAATTTAACATATATTTAATAATTTTATAACAAATAAATTATGGAAAAAAAAAATTGACATCTAGAAATTTTAAAAAATTAAAAATGACATTTTTTAAAAATAATTTTTTTAATTAAATAAAATTAAAAAATTTTTATGTGACTTCTAACTTTAATGTTGTGTTAATATAAAAATTAATTAAACATATATTTAATAATTTTATAACAAATAAATTATAAAAAAAAAAAATTGACATCTAGACATTTAAAAAAATGAAAAATGCAATTTTTTGGAGCAAACTTTTCTATCAATTAAAAATAAAAAATTGTTTAGTAATTACTAACTTTAATGTCATAAAATAAATAACAAACAGTCAATAATTTAATTTACTCAAAACCATCCCCGGGTGTAATCACCTTGAGATATCTTAATGAATATAATATCAGGAAGTCCATCACCAAAAATTCTTTGGCTAATTAACATTCTTCTTGTCATGTTATACATATCAGCGTTCGTCAATACGCAAATTTAAAAACACAAACACAAACATTCACCTTCACCTGGTATTTAATATTAATCATTAACCATTTACCATTTAATTGTCTCTTTCTCTTTCTAAGTACCTCCCGCAACACTAAACACCACAATTACACTATAGATAATTATTATCACAGCATTACACTGCATCCTCCATCTTCTGTCCTCCATTCCGCGTCTTTTCCTCGTCTCTCAACAAGCGAGAAAATAACCAAGTGCTGCCGCCAAAAAATATTGCGGCCGCCGGTAGAAACTCGACGCCGGCGAGCTCGGGCTTATTCGTTATTCTCCGGCAATCCTCGAAGTTATCCGCACGCCATACCGTGAGCGCCCGTCAGTCACTCTTCAGCACCCGGGCCGGGGAGTTTGTGCATTCCCGCTTCAATCGAGTGTTTAACAGTTTAACGCAGTCAGTCGCATTATATTACCCAAGCTTTAAACTGAGAACTGTTGTTACTTATTTTATCTCCAAGAGAGCTGTCTATCCGCTCTACTCAGTTCTTAGCTCCGTTTAAAATTCAATAAATACAACAACAACAACAATAATAATAAAAAAACAAGTTACTCTTGTGATCTCGGATTAAAATTCTCACTCTCACTCTCGTTGCTACTTATCATACCTGATAATGATAAGAGATCATATAATAATTACAGTTTGCAGTTAGTGACAGTTTAATTTTTTTTTATCAATTATTAAATCTCGAAAATTATTACAATAATAATTATTATCATCACAAAGTTTTTTTTTTTTTCAAACTCCATTTTAAAAAGTGTCATTAAATATCGCGGGAAATTCAAATTACATATTATTTAAAATTATAAATATCGCGGGAAATTCAAATTACATACAAAAACTAATAATAACAATTAAATTAATAATTTATCTGAGTAAAATGCCAGATCCTGTTATTTAAAAAAATAAAATAAATATAATAATATATTTTTAAAAATAATAATAATAAAAGTGAATTACTTCTCAAGAGTTACTTCCGTGACATCACTAAATACCAGGAGGTACTTTAAGATTCTTACGGATAAAACGCCGGTTGTAGTGTCGTGTCAGCGAGGTTTCACGTGGTGAACAGTCAAGTCTATGTATTTATTTCTACCTCTTCTACTTTTTATTTTAAATAATAATAATAATTATTAATTTATAATTATTAAATCTATATATTTGTGCGTATGATGAATTCTCCAAAGTTACCGCGTGAAAACGGCTCCAGAACTCTCAGCGGAGCATCTGGAAGAAAACTCTGATTTTTAAATAACCGAGAGTTTTAATTACAATATTATTATTGCTTAATAATAATTGTAATTGTGATTGGTGATCGGGGATTGTGCGTAAGTTTTAATTTCTACTGATACTGAGTGCAGTTTTTAATCAAAAAAATATTTATTAATAAATTGTATTGCTTGCAGGAATAATAATTGTTATTATTTAATTGATGATTAAATAATTAATAAAAAAAAAAAAAAAAAAAAAAAAAAGTGATTATTGGTAAAGTGGAGACCGGTTCCGATCATCAGTGACAAGTGGGGATATATTCAGCAAGTTAATATTATAAAAGTGTCCACGAGGATTTTAATTATTGATAAATCTTTGTCTGCTGTGTGTTGATAAATCCGTGCAGTGAGTATATATAGTTGGTATTTTTAAAATAAAAATATAAAAAAGTATAAGTTGTTTAAATAACGAAGAGAAAAATAATTATTTATTGTAGTAACAAGTGTTGTCGGGGTTGTTTTGTTGATTGTAAAATTACCGAGACAGCCATGGATATCCTACCGAGCGGGAATATTTTTCGGGAGTTGCAGGACATTCATGATACCGGTTTTTTTTCGGCGCAGCCGTCGCTCGAGGATCACTGGCAACAGGTAAGTGAGAGATCAATGCTTCTACGACCTATATATACATTTATATTTATAAATATGTACTACTATCATTATCATTATCATCGTAATCTTCCACTAATGGTTATGTACTACTATACAGCATCGGCATTAAGCGCGTGCTTAATGTTCCCACAAATTTATGCATGTATATTTGAATGTTTATTTATAGATATGCGTGTGTGTGGGTTTTCCATATTTACGGTCCAGGATTTAATTTTATTTCCAAACAGTCATGAGTTATATATTCGCCCGAAAAAAACAAGCTAAACGTGTTTGATTAGAAATCCCGGTAAGGTCACCTCGGCTTTTGCTAAATAATACGGTATATATAGGTTTTTTTTTTTTTTTATCTTTTATATTATGCAGTAATGTAAGATACACGGTTTAGCAGGCATCTGAAAATTTTTATGATAAATAAATTGTCGTAAAAAATTATATATGTAAGAAATTTTGAAAAATTTATTTTTAAATTCGTCGTAAGGAGTTATTTTATTGGCGATTAATTTTTAGTTATTCAGGAGAGTCTTTAATTTTTATTGGAATTCAAGATTTAGTTAAAAATTTTTGGGTGAATTTTAAATTTGTTTTACAAGTGGTATTTATGAATGAAATTTAAAATATAAATATGCAAAAAAAAAAAAAACGTAAACATCAGTTGATATTTCGATTGGTAATTTCTTGTTTCTCTTTAAATTGTAGAAGAAAATTTTAGAAACTTTTTCAGAGTAAAAATGACTTTTCGTAATATTTTGGGAAAGGTCACTGTTGAAATAAAAATTGAAACATTTTAAAAGTCACTTGAGAAATTTTATTAATTACTCGTATTTTTTATTTAATTTTAATAAAAAAAACTCCAAAAAATTTTTTATTGTTCTCTTATTTGTTAAGTGCCAAATATTTTATTTTTATGCTTGATATTTGGATTAAATTTTTTTGGAGTAATTTATAAAAATAAAATATTTTGTTAGTGGAAAAATTTTTCAGAGTAAAAATTTTATTTTTCAGTATTTATTTAAAAATAAAATTGATTTATAATTACATTTAATACTCCAATAGTATTGATAAAAAAATTCACCAAAAATTATGAGTAAATTTTTCTATAAATTAATAATAAAAAATCAAAGTAAAAAATTTTTAATATTAATTAATAATAATGAAATCTTTAAAGTACCTGTAAGTGTAATCGATGATTTTACAGCCGCGTTTCTCGGAAACTTTCAAGCGTAACGACCGTTAACATTACTGCTTTTTACTCAACTAAAATATTCCGACTTTCATTATTGTATATCATTGACTATCTTCACTTACGTCTGCTACGTCCTAAGAATTTAATTATTTTTACGTACGTGCATTTTAATTTTTCTATCAGTCTATCAATGTATTCATCCACACACACATAGACACATTCATACGTATAAATATATAAATGACTGTAGTACATTACAGAATGAATGTAAAAATATATAAGATATAAGGTTTGTGTATAGGTATATAGGGTATAAGGATATATAAAAAATTATACGAGTCACGGTACGTCGATTATACGTGAGAGAAGTTGCGTGGGTGCGTACGCATGGGGTTACTCACGTGCGCACGCACATATTATACAAGAATACGTTGAACCGGTCTTGATACTATTATATATATATATATATATATATATATATATATATATATATATATATATGTGTGTGTGTAAATATAAAATACTAAATGAAAACGTGTTGGCTTCGGCTAAGATAACAAAAAAGTAAAACGGAGAGATGGGAGGTCAAAAATGCTCGATGCATTGTAAATATCTTTAACAAAAAAAAAAAAAAAAAAAAATATAAATACATATGCGTAAATAAATATAAATATGTAAATTAATATATTACATATTACATATGTGAATGTAGAATGAGGAATTTTATTGTTGAGTTTATGGGTGCCTGGATGTATTTTATAAAATAAAAAATTTTCAGAGCGAGTTTTATGCCTCGAATTTACAGTTTAATTTATACTAGATTGGGTGTAAGCTTTGATATAGTGATAATAAAAATTAAAAATTGTAATTCATATTAATTTTATATTTCCCGTGATATGAGAATTGTTCAAAGGGATAGCAGATAGCAGATAGCAGATAGTAGATAGGGCAGTATTCGCGGCAAACATTTGGCGCCCAACACTGTGTTTAATGTCTCGGTAGTCGGCGGTGGGTAGTTTCCTTGACGCCGATTCGAATTAAATATTTATGGGCTAAGCTCCGTGAAAACCGGCTGGTACGCAATGTAATGGATAGATTTTGAGCCGGCTTTGTAGTTATATTCTTATGGATAATGCGTTCGATGTAATATGTAATTTGTGATGTGTAGGAGTTATTAATATATAAAGACCTAGTAGTACGATGAGGGTGAGTTGAAAGGAGAAAATATTGTACAGGGGGTAGAAATAAAAGTTTTGGAAATTGTTCGGTATATTTTGAATAATTTTTAATAGAATGTATTTATTTAAATTTAGCAATTTAAATAAATAGGCCTTGTATTTTGTGAACTATTGACATTTCCAAAAATATAAGCTCATCCCGATGTTACACTTATCAAGAGCTTTCATTTAAGTACCCACATCAATTTTTCACATATTTTATATATTTATATATATATGTATATATGAAAAATATATCAAAATGCATGTGGGTACTCAAATGAAAGCTCTTGATGAGTGTAACATCGGGATGAGCTTATATTTTTAAAAACGTCAATAGTTAAAAAAGTACAGTGCAATTTAATAAAAGTCATTAAATTAAATAATTAAAAAATTTTTTTTTCCAATCAAAAAATTTTAATTTCAGAAATATTTTTTATATTCTATTTTTAAATATCATTTTTATCGATTAAAATATGAAGTGCACTTTAAAATAATTACCAAACTTTTTTCTTCTGTTTTTATCTTCTACTTAATAAAAAAATTATATTTTTTCAACACCTCAGTCAATTAAAAAAAATTTTAACTTTCGAATAATTCGAATTAAATATTATTCCGAATAAAAAGAAACGTCGATAAAAAAGCACTCGATACTCTTGCTCGTTCTAAAATGAAAAAAAAAAAAGGTACAGGTAGTGTATAGAGTATGAATTAAAAAAAAAGAGGTTGGTTCTGTAGTTTTCCACCCGGCGACTGGTGACTATTATTTTTTTCTGGTACTCGTAACAGTTTAGTGTATAGTAGCAGTCCTTACTGTCATCGCATCGGGTATGCACAGGACGATGAAACAATGCCGGGTGTACAATGGTCCGCAATGTGAGTTAGCTCTGTGAAAGATGCGCCTTCTTTCTGTTTTTTGCAATGTGCGTGTCTTGTGTGACAATACCAACAAACACAAACACATATGTACATGTATGAGGGACTGAATTAACAGTGGTGTTGTACTTTGTTGGTAAAGTATTCCGATGCAATGCATGTACGTGTATTGTTCATCCTCTGTTACTCCTCTTTGCCTCTTGAGTGTCTATGGAAAAGTGCTATTGTTAATCCTCGATGACCCCAACCTCCTTCTGGATTCATCAGACCTTGTCATGACCTTCCATTCTCATTCATTTTGTAGTCTATCCATTCTTATGCACTATCTCTTCATTCCTTTCTGTTGACGAAATCAACTCTCGTGAATTTTTTTATTGATATTTATTGTAACTATTATTTGCAGTTATAATAACTAATAGCAATTACTTTAACAGTATTGAAAGAGTTTAATGTTCTTTAATTGGATAAAAAAATTTTATAAATGCATATAGAAAAACTGATTGGAAAAATTACAGAAAAATCTTTTAAATTTTGGCCAAAAAATATTATTTTTACTCAAAAAAAATTTTTTTTTCTAAATATGACACTATTTAATGGTGAAAATTTGACATAACCATTTCTGTAATTTTAACATATAATTTTTTTCGTTATTATCCATTTTCAACTCAATGAGCTCTTTACAACGAAAATGTCGCTGTCCTTTGTGAGAATTTTTTTTATACACATTATACAACACTATACCTGAGGGGAACTTTTGAGATCACCCTGATACATGAATCATTCCATTAAATAGAAAATTTTCTCGAGTGTGACCCCCGTCGATTAGGTCGATTTGGAATTTTGTCGAGGCATTGTAAATTATTACATTTTTTTACATTAAAGTTAATTCACTGAAAATTCAATGAAATCAATACAGAGTAATAATTTTTAAAGTTAGGCGGTCGTTTAGAATTTTCTTAGAATACAAGCTCTTCTGAAGAAAATATTTGACTTTCTTTTATAAATATAATTTCGTTGATAAAAGAAAAAAATCAATTTTTTATTAAAAAAATTTATATATTTTCAATGAAAAAAAACATAATTTTTTTATAGTAATTTTTCGATCTAGTAATGATAAATTTTAATTTTAAAGTTTCAAAAATTTCCGACAGGTGGCGCATGGTAGCTAAATCCTCTCGCTATTAAAGAGTTAATTTTAAAAATATAATTATTTATATTTAAATATTGGAAAATTTTTCACGGATACTTGATCAAATAATAATTTTTTTTCCTACTCTTTAGTAGCAACCTTTGTACTGAACAGTAACTTATTAACTAGCTACTAATTGAGTAGGAACATTAAATAAATGTTCGACCATTTAACATAAAATGAATAGACCAATTGACAATAGCAGCAAAGAGAAATTGAATAATTGAAAATGAAATGAATTAACTGTTAAATAAACTCATAAAAGCACCAAAACAAAATGTAGATAAATTTATTTAGTACATTTGTTAATTTAAAAACGTAAATTTGTCTATAAAAGTTAACTTGGAGGCACGCGATGGATAATGACGCTCAAAATGACCGCAGAATTTGCTCGAGCAGCGATCGAACTCGAACCATGTCGGTCCGGCGTTCAATTTGTTTTATCGGTTCTCTGTTTTCTCTCGGTTCCTACCCAATATATACAGATATATAATCACCCCTGCTCTGCGTTTCTACTTGCTACCCCATCTCGGTCCTCGTTTGCAGCGTAGCATTATATGTTATATAGAGAATCCGCGGCGCAGAATGGAGAGATGGAGCCTCCACTCGGTGTACTACCCCCTTTGGTGATCGCGAGGCGGGCTAATTCGAGCGTGACTATCTGGATGAATTATCCCCGGCACTCGGCACCCCCACGACTGACAAAACGGATCCACTCCCCTCCAATTCCCGGTTTAAAACGAATAACGTGAGTTTGTTTATATCATTTCTATCTCAATTTTACGACTATTCAAACTATCTGCTATCTAATTTTTTTTTTTTTTTTTTTCGTGTTTATGCACTATATACAGTAATATCACATATACAATAACACATACATACACTCGACCATCAATTACATTTTCTGGGTTGTTTACACTTTCGTTTACATTTACAATTACATTTACATCGACACACGTTTAATTACTTATCGGTCGATATTTTAATTATTTTACCGCTGTATCATATCGAGTCAATTACCTTTTACTTTACTTGCCTTGCCAGCACAGCTTACAGCTTACAGCTTATATTTATTCCTTGTAGTAGTATTTACGTTGTAGTGAAAAGGGGGATACCACTTGCCCAGTTATTTTTATTTTTAGACTCACCTATACTACAGTCTCAATTTTTATCTTCAAATTATTCAGAGCTACTTGATTGGAATTTTTTTTAAATGTGTGAGTATGATATACGAATAACGAAGAATGAAAAAAAGAGAATTTGGCATTTAATTCATCCTTATAATTGTTTTGATTATTTATATCTTCAATTTTTTTACTTAAAAAATTTTTTTTTTTTTTTTATTTTCTGATCTAAAAAATTTAAATACCATGTTAGTTATTTTTTTTTGCTAATAAAAATTTAAAATTTTTTACCATTTTTATAAAAAAAAATTTTATTTAACAAAATTTTTATCAAATAAATTATTATTTATAAATAAATGAAATTTTAGCTTTAAATAAAATTTATTTTTTATAAATTTAATAATTCGATCAAACAAATATGTAATGAAAAATTTTGGTTTTAATTTATTAAAAGTTAATTATTTTTCATTTTTCATTAATTAAAATTTTATAAAATTTTATTTTTACATCTTTTAAAAATAAATGAATATTTAAGACAAAATTTTGAACAATTGCAAGATTATTAAAAAATTTTTTCAAGCTCTGAATAAATTTTCCAAAAGATCAGTACTCTTTTGTAATAAAATTACTATCCTAAAAATATATATATATATATATATATATATATATATATATATATATATATATATATATATATATATATATCTTATTATAAAATAAGTTTTTAAAGTCGAGGATTGAATGAATCGATGTCAAGTTGTTAGTTCTTGTCTCATCGCATATTATTTTTTCTCCTCGACAATTTATGTTGTATTATAGCGTAATACAGAACACAGCGAAGATGTCTGACGAGGCAGAAATGAAACACTCAAATAATGAAAGAGTGACGGAAGATCAACTCGTAGTCGTTCTATATAATACTACTACACCGATACAGCAGTAGTATATAAGAGAATAAAAATTGTATAAAAAAGAACAAGAGTCTCAGTCTCCGTCTCCGTCGACGGAGACCCTTACAATCGGATTAGTAAACGCCGGGAAAAAAATGATATTTCAGACGAGCAGTGCCGGGGGTTGTCTTTAGCTTCGGCCAAATTAAGCGAAATATATAAAATATAATAGAATAAAAGTAAAAATTATGAGAATTAAATAAACTATCAGTGAACCGGGAATATTTATATGATCCAATGAACGCGACTGATAGAACGATTGGCGAGAAAAGAATTAACAAAAATACGATATAAAGGGAATAGCAAGAAGAAGAAGAGAATGAAAACTAAGTAAAGAGAATAGCGGGAGGAAAGTGAAGCCAAGCCGGGTGGTGGAAAAAGGTGAAAGAGGACCTTAACGAAGTGCAATTTAATCCACCTTGACGCTAGACGCTTCGGTCCAAGAGCACGAGCTATAACGCTTTTTACAGAGGGGTATCAACTCGCATTATTTTTATATCTTATTATCCAAGTTGACCATTAAAAAAAATTGGATGGAAGAATTAGATAAAATAAATGAAATAAATCAACTTTTACTGCTGCCGTGTTCTGTATTTTAAAAACCCGCGGGTATTTTATTTTATCTTGGGTCTTACTCCATAAAGCACGGCTGAATTAATTGAGGTGGATGAAGAAGGGGTTGATTGACTTTTAATCAAATGACTGTTGATCCTTGAATTGGTAACGCAAGTACGGAAAGCGCAGCAGGTGGCAAATCCTCGATTGACCTCAAACACCCTCATAAGCACTCTAGAGTCCTAACTAGATTGTATCCATATATATCTATCTTATACATACGACAATTCCACGCTGTCACTTTTATTTTGAGACATGGAAATTCCGTAGTATGCCCTGCTTTCGAGATGGATTACGATAATTCTGTTGATGTTATGAGATGACGATCCTATGGCATGAAATTTATGACTGAAGTAAAGTTATATCGATACTAATCAAAAAGGGGCCTTTGATTGCTTGTTGGTTTAGGATGAGAGCGCGCGCAATTTTAATTTCTAGTGAAATTTTTAGTTTCAGGGAATTTTTGAGCTTCACGATTATAAAAATTCATTTTTTAAGTGTTTTTTATGGCTTGCAAAATTTCAACGGTCAATAGTGGCGATTTTTAGGGGCTTGAGTTTGAAAGACAAATTTTAAAGCTGAATTTTAAGTCAAATTATGGCATGCAAAAATTATTAAATTATATTTTTTAGAAAAATTAACTTTCTGTAACAATTGTCTTCATTTTTAAGGGAGAAAATAATATTTTTGATTTCAAAAAGCTTATTTAACATAATTATAAAGTTTGAACATTTTTGAAATTTAACAACAATAGTCGCAGAATCATTTCGACCATTAAGATTATTATTATCCTCAAACTTGAAAAAAAATTTCTACTGACAAAATTTAACTCTCGAGTTTTAAGTTTCCATTTAGTGAACAAGTAGAAAAAAGATATGACGGGTTCTCTCAATGAGTGAAAATAGAGAAACAAATGGGAACAGTTCTTAAAACAAAAAAAAAAAAAAGTTTTCTCTTGAATCAAAAATACAAAACTCTTGAATGGAGGCAAAAAATTATTCATTCAAGAATTTTAATCTGAAACAAAGAACTTTACAATTTTTTCAAACAAAATAATTTATATTTAATTCAAGAATTTCTTTGTCGTGTAATATAATATTCATTAAAGATATAAATTTTCATTTATTATTTATTGCAAATCTATAAATTTATAAATAAAATTTATAAACAAATTTATAAATAAAAAAATTCTCTTAACTTATTGAATTCATCGAATCAATGAAATATTAATTACAGCGAATCGGGTGAAATGAATGAGTATTTTTAAAATATTTCCAGCAAAACTTGGTCCAGTGTTTTATTTAAAAAAAAAAAAATTCTGATAGAATGCCAATAAAATCTTGCCGGACAAATTGGAAAGTTAATTGATGAAAGGGCGGTATTATTTTTTTTAATTAAAGCTGTCGATTCTCGAATAGCGATTGCGTCTTTGTCCCACGCGTTTATGGGTAGAAAATCGTCTAATCCCGAATAATAATAATAATAATCAAACAAATAATAATAGTTAAGCGTGAGTATGAACAGTGTTAAGTAGACAGAGACTAAAGACAGGGAGAAGAATAAGTAAAGAAGAAGTTTAACAAGTCCGCGACTTATCAAGCAGGCCGTGAGAACACGCACGAGCCAACTGTGCTGATCAACAGCATGTGTAATGTATAACGTGTAATGTGTACACATGAGAATTTTATAAATTTGCTCAGCACGAGTGAACGGAGTTTTATTTTCTTTTATTTTTTGTTTGCGCTTCTCGTTTATATTTTATTAATTTAAGAATTTAATTTTACCGAACTTCATTTGATTTCCAAGCTAATTAAATAAAATTTTTTAATTTTTATATTTTTTTATACGATTTTTATTTTTTATCGCATGTGCTTGCATTATATTTTTTTATTGAGCTTGAAAGAGAAAACCGGGATCGATGGTGATGGTGGGTGAGTGGTTGATATGAGTCTGCGCGAAAAGTCCCCGCGAGAATAATAAACCGTCTGTTCTTATACGCGTATTAATAGATGAATTGAATGATGGATTCTATTTTGTTCTTATTTTGAAAATTTACAATTAATTTTTCAAAATTTAAAAATAATAATAACAATAATTTTTAAAGAATCTTTATTATTATTCTATAAGTAAATAAATGCCAGAATCAAGAATTAATAAGTACATTTTATTTTAAATATATTAATAGAATATTTAAATATGGATTGAGAAAGACGAGATTAAGAAATAAGCTGAAGGTCGAAAAATAAAAGCACTGAAGTTTTTTTTTAAAATACAACTAAAATTAAGTTCAAAATTTTAAAATTTATTTTAAATTACTAAATAATATTTAAATTTTTGTTGATAAAATTTATATTTCAAATTAAAAACATTTATTTTTATAATTAATTTAATATTTTTACCTTACCGCTACAAAAATCAACAAATTCAATAACTCAGCTAATTATTACTCTACTGAAGAATTCATGCTTAAAATTAACCATAAAAAATCCTCGTACTTCAGTAATTAATCGATAATTCGTAGTCAGTAGCCAATAAATAGCCAATTAAATCTTGAATTGATCGTTAATTAATTATAAACATTCGAGTGCACAAGTAATACCGTAGGATCGATCCGTTATTTAAATATCAGCTACCAACTACCCGGTACCAGCAAATTAATTTAAAAAACCGCAAAGTATATTTCGATTTTCACGTTAATTTGCATCAAGGACGGACGGAGCGCTTCCGCTTTATCTGCGCATCATTATATCATTTCCGGCTTTATTAAACCGTGTCTCTAACTAAATTTTCTCTGCGTGTATTACTTCTCAGCTGCGTACCCTCTCAGTAAAATACATGCATGTATATAATATAAATATCTTACATCTTATGTCTCATAAATAAATAAATTTATATTACACATAAAAAAAAGTTGACCTGAATTAAAAAAAATTTTGATCTTTAAAAATTTAATAAAAAAATGTCAACTTTTTTTTTCAAATTAAATATTTTTACATTTTTATTACATTAAATTTTTTACATGAAATATTTTTGAAAAGTAACTATTAATTATATCAATTAGTAATTTTTCACTGATTAAGTTTCGGAGAATCCCCGTCAAATGCCGGCATGTGGTCGAACGGTAAGCCATGGAGGGATAATAGTCATAGTGGTGTTTTTACCTATATATATTCGGCTGGGAACACGCGACGGGCTTATATTGATGTAAAGGTGTAGGTACTGAGACCAGAAGAAAGAGTAGCGTAGTATAGAGTATAGAGTACTGAGTCGTTGTGTTAAAACGAGAATAACCAAGTTAAGTAAAGAGCGTGTGTGTGAATAAATAACTCTGTGTGTGTATGTGTGTGTGCTGAGGGGGAAAGTCTGGGACGGCGACTACACGATACGATATAGAGCAGAGTAGAGTAGAGCCTTTGCGGCTGGGTGGAATCGAAAACGGTGCAACTCGGAAAACTGATATTGATCGCCGGCCGGCAAGTGTACTACACTACTAGCGGCCTGGTTCCGTTCCGTTCCATTCCCTTTTTCCCTTTTTCCCTCTCGTTCTCGCGCTCACTTATTTTAAAGCTTTGTCTCCGTTCCTCGTATCGTTCTTCGGTGCTCCACTCTGTAGTTTTCTGTTGCATATTATGCACTCTGCTCTGCATCTCTTCAGCTCTCTCACTATATTCACCATTACTCCATCATCCGCGTGCATGCTTCCAACTCCGACCAGCACTTGCCCACGTTGGAATACCCAACCAGACGTTCATTCTCGTGAACCGGTACCCGGCATACTATATATACTATATATATATATATATATATATATATATATATATATATATATATATATATATATATATATATATATATATATATATATATATATATATAGAGCAGAGCACACTCGCAACACGTGTGCCGCGGATAAGAGTCTGCGAATGTTTATACACTTTTTTTAACGTTCGTTAATTTATAAAACCGACCGGGTTTGCTTTTTAAATCATTCCACTTAAATATCGTTTATTTAATTGCTGACTTCTAGACTAATAGACTACTGGATTACTACACTTTTAACTTGTTAGTTTATATTTTTCCTTTTATTTTTAAGGACTCTGTTTTTAAAGGAAAAACTGGAAATGGCTGTGAACTTTTGGAGTTTTAATTGGCGTAATTTGAGAGTAATTGTAGGCTTTCTTTTACAAGTTTACGGTGATAGAAAAAACTTATTTTTTAATTTTTGGAGTAAAAATTTTGAATAATTTTTTTTACTAGTCAGAATATTTGAGAAGAATTTTTTTATCATAATCAATTTTTTTCAAAACTTTGAATCACAATTTTCAAGTGAAAATAAAGTTTAGAAATTTTGATTCAGATATTATTTTTTTTTTTAGAGGAATTAAATTAGATTTTTTATAATTTTCTCTATTGTAAAATGATTTCTCGGAAATAAATAAAATCTTGAAACAATTAATTGAACTAAGCTTCGCTTGAGCAAAAAAATACTTGATTCATATATTCTCAACTATTTTATAATTATTATAAACTTTTGCTTGTTAATAATAATGATAATAATAATAATAAGCTAAAGCATAAATTTATTAGGAAAAACACAAGAGACATCACATTGTGACATATTGAGTTTTAGTAAATTAGCAGAACACAGAGTTGTCTCGTTAAATGTGAGTTTGGTTTCTCCTGCTCGAGCGGTCCGGATCGTGTGAATATGAGCAAAGTAATGCTGGTTACCCAATACAATCTGTTGGCACGACAATGTTAATTGTCACTTGCACCTACTTTTCAGATGCGTAGTTCTTCGCACATCAATTCATACTCGCAAATCGACCTCCACAATCGCGACAAACGGGTCAAGTAATGATACTCTCGAATTAACGCCGCTTCAAGAGTTCCCACAATTATTCCACATCATAGTACCATAATCAATTATCTAAAATTTATCAACTAAATTCGCAATCAAATCGGAAGTTTTTTATTAAAAAAAAAAAAAATTTCCATCAAACCGTGACATTTAAAAATGTTTATTCACAATTCGCTAAAAAGTAAATCGTACAATGAAATCCTTCAATTAGAAAATTTTTCCACAAAACTGAGTAAAAAAATTCAATTGAATTTTTCTTTTTTCCTAAAAAATCAGTGTGTAATTTTTCAAAATTTTTTCCAGTGACATAACCGCGTATCAGCGCTGCAGCACGTAAATTCAACTTTTTCCACTACACATTTTGGCGTTGGTGAATTCTCGGGTTCAGTAGACTAGTCTTGCGGGTTCAATTTCGAGGAAATAAATCCGTGGAACCAAACCGTTAAGACCACTCTCTCTCTCTCTCTCTCTCTCTCTCTCTCTCTCTCTCTCTCTCTCTCTCTCTTTTTTTTTGTTTTTCAGAGGATAGCAGTCTCTCCTTTTATTTTATTTTATTTTTTTATCCGAGCGCCGTCTTCCTCAATAGCCATTGCACTAGGTAGCAGTTCTCCTTGGTTTTTTCCAGACTGGATCTCTTTTATCTTTAGAATTCTTTTTCATTCCATCCGAATCGTCCAAGCGAGCGATAATAAAATAATTCTCTAGCACAATGGGCACTGCTCGGGTGATATAGTAATTCAAAGTGGTTGATGGCCAGAGAAAAGAAACCACCCAGTTATCTATGCTCTTTTCACAGTTTTATCATTGTTAAATTTCATTTTTATCTCGACTTATCATTCTCATTCCTATTCCCTTTAAAAACAATTAAAAATTCGTATCATAATTATATTTAATAGCCACTTCACTTCCCTCACTCTCGACTCTCGTAAATACTTAATTCTGCAAGTGCATTGTGCTTAAATTAACAACAAAAAGAAGCCTTTTTTTTTAACGATAATTCACTCGACAGACTCTTAAAATATACAAGAGCGGGAGCTCGGATACTCTTCGTGTATTGCCCTGAAAAAACATCACCGCAGGGTGACTTTGGCTCAAGAGTAAGAGTAAATGTGTATGTACATCAGCAAGGAGTATAGGGTGCCTGGATAAGGTGAAGTAGATGAGCAGTAGAGAGTGGTTGTGCTAATGCACTTCCTTCCTGTCTGGAGTTTGTAACGACTGCACGCTAAAAAGCCTCTAACACCCTCCGGGAAATACCGACCTCTTTTTTAAATCTATTTACCCTACTTTACTCTTAATAATCGATACTATCCTTCCTTCCGTATTTTTTTTTTTTTTTGCTAATAACCTAAAGTAGTTTTTTAATTATTCGACCATTATTACGGCTCCAGACGCTATTGTTTTTCCGAAGAAAAATTGGTCATTCAGTGGGACAGAAATTACTTGAACTTGTTTTTTTAAAAAAAGCGATTAGTTGTTACTTTTTTAATTTGTGTAATTAAATTTAAGTAAATTTTTGATTAGAAAAAATTAATGTTCTTGATCTTAAAAAATTATTTCATAAAAATATATTAAAGGTTTCAATAAAATGATTTTAAGCTTAATTAAAAAAAAATGTTTTGTAATAAAACAAAATTTTTTTTAATTCAATTTTTTCGATACAATTCATTTTTAAAAATTTTCTTGTATTCAGAATAAAAGCTATTTTAATTTAAAAACATTTTTTTGAAGAACAAAATATTTCAACAAAAGTTTGTTTAACTGTTGACTGCTTACTGTAGTAGTGCAACATTTAAATAAACTTAATTCAGTGTCCGAATTTGTGTATATTTCGAAATATTCACATTGCACACAGATATATCTCAATAATAATAATTATTATTATTATTGTTGGTGAAAAGTTTAGTAGTTTGTTGCCTGCTTTTGATAGAATAATTACGCGGCTGTCATTAAGATTTGTTGAAATAATTATTGAAAGATACAGTGAACTATAATTGAATTAAAGTTTTTCTTATGATAATTGACAAATAAATGTTTACTTTAAATGAATACTTGACGTAAAAATCTACAATTTACTCACATAATGCATAAGTAAATGTCATGATAAGATATTGTTTTACTGCAATAAAATTTAATATTTAATAGAATTTTTTTTTAATTAAACAAACATTTGGGTGGAATAAATAATCAATTAATTTAAGAAAATACGTTCAGTTAAAATAATAAAATTTTGTTTAGCAATTGAAGTACATGACAATAATTATTTGTTAAAATATGCATGAACAGTAATTGAAATAATAATTAATTAACATTATACTTGAATAGAATTACTTTTATTGTTGATAAATGTAAAGCATTTTTTAACTACAAAGAAAGTAATAAAAATTTGATTAAATACTTTTTTAATTATAGTTTGTCTTAGGTTAAATTGTAAGTACTCCTTGGTATAGTTTCGGGTAACTTCAAAGTTTGAAGAACCGGGTTCGATTCTTGGTCTGAGAAAAAAGAATTTTTTTTAATTTTTTTTTTTTTTTTTTTTTTTTTAATGAAAACTTTTCTTCTTTTTTTTTGTTTTCAACTTTTAATAAATTTAACTTCACTTTAAATTAAAAAAAAAAATAAATAATAATTTATTTTTATTGAAATATAAAATTGCATAAAAATTGGATCAATAAGCGTAAAATAGAGTTGTAGGGTGAATCTTCGACTTGTTGTCGGTATATATTAATAATAAGAAGGGTATTTATCCCCAGTAAGTTTGCAAAGCATCTGGTTTGCATCCGTTGGATGTAAATGTTTTGATGCCGATGCAAGACGAGTTGTGGGCTTTCATTACTAGACGTACCCACTATTATCTTATTACTTAATCCTACATCATACATTCAACAACCGTACAATCTACTGAGAGAGCATTCTGCCAGAGTCTTGTCTGTCTACTAAATATAGGCAACCGAATGTAGTATTTGCTACATGAGAGATACAGGCGTGTTCTTTACCCTTCTGGTAAGATGTATATGTATGTGTATCGCGACGTTATCTCTCGCAACCCTCGTAAATTAAGATCTAAGATATATCGGTACGGCTATACACTACACAACACTGTATATATTGTATAGTAGTTGGGGGTGAAGTGAAACAGCTGGAAATCATTTCCGTGACCTGGGAGTAATGTAAACAACACAAAAACACACGAGATTTTTTTTTTTATTTTTTCTTTCTTTGGGTTTTTTTAACATATACCAATAAATCTTTCATATTTCATTTTATTTTGATGAAAATATTTTATTAATTAAAGTAAATATTGAATAATCTCCACCTGGATGAAAATATTATATTATTGAAATATTTTTTTGTTTGGTTGTTTGGAAAAGAATTTTTTATTTTAAAAAATTGAGAATTAAAAAAATTCAACTGATATTTTTGAAAGATTTTAATTTGATTAAAAATCAGTTTAACTAATCAAATTATTCAAATTTAATTAAATATTCATTCAAAAATAAAAAAAAAAACATTTTGGCTCAAGAACATTATTTTTGCATGAAAATTATTGATAGAATAATTTTGATTGATAGAATAATTTAATTGATAGAATTTGCAAATAAATTTAAAGGACACACTGATTAAAAAAAATATTCTTGCTCCAAGAATTTATGTGCTTAAAACAAGTAAAATAATATTTTAATTCAAGAGTCGCGCCATACTTGGAACAAGTCGGTAATATCTTGAACCAGCGTTACCGTCTGTTTTAATCCAAGAGACAGAAATTCTTGGGCGAAGTTTTATACATCTTATTTTACAAAAACCAAGTTTCTTGCTTCGAGAATCATTTTCTTAAGTTAAGAGAATTGAATTATTTAAAATAAGAGTGAGATTTTGAAGAAAAAGTTTTTTTTGAATCAAGTAATTTTTTTTTTTTAAGTTCACATAAAAATTTTCGTTGCATATTTCTCTAATCGATTGTTCCTTACAAGTTATAAAAAATAAACGCTTAAGGCATGCGTATTTGGAGGTAGGCACTGTCTTGATTATTTTTTTTTCTTTTCAGGCGTTTAAATCCCGACTAATTGCGGCTCAGCCAAATAAATTTCCCTCGGAGATGCCGTTAAATTAAAAAAGAGAAAAGAGAAAAGATAAAAAGGGTTGAAGTTAAGTAAAGGCAATTAATGTCATTGGAATTATTTGAAAAAAGAGTATATGGTCCTCGGTCGGTTTTCAGGGCGTTTATTTATACCAAAATAATTAAACTCCCGTCTCTTTTGCCGGGATCAAGTAGTTATTTAAAACGTACACGAGGTTTAAATAAATAGCCAGCTTTTGGGCTGACTGCTAATAAAACTACTTTCTCTTTTCTCATCACCGGCAACTTGGCTTGGCTTCTCTCAGACGACCGTGAGCACGCCGTAAGGAGCGTTACGTTTGCGTCTTTCGTGCTCGCGCTCGAGGGGGCGGATTCGCTTTAATTTTAGCCTGGAAACTCCGGGGCAAGAGGAGTCCACATAATACCGTGGCATGCACGTTTTAGTCCCAGCTCCAGCCCCTGTTCTGTTCCTGTCCCTGTCCCTGTCCCTTCCTCGTCGCGCTTGCAGCCGGCCTTGGCATCGTAGACGCATTATTCATACCTTAATGAATTCCCTCCGCCCAAAGGACTCTCCGACACTCGAAAAATATCCTTCTCTGCACTCTTTTCTCCTCTTACTCTCCGGATCTAAGAATTCCAGGTCATTTTTCCGTAATCTGAATCCAGATAAAGTTATTCTGCATCAATACTTGTCGTCGAGAAGGTTCTTATGAGCCAGCCACGTCTCACAAGAATTTTTCTTCCGACACCTGTTTGCTACACTTTTTCATGAAGAATATTTATCACTTTGGTTCATTTTTTATTTTTCATTTAATTTTGTTATTTTTTAATAATGTAAAGTGCTGGAAGAAAATTTATAGATAATTATTAGATCGGGGATGTTTGTGATAAAATGGGAATTATTATTATTTTTTTATTTTTACTGAACAGTACCAGTTAATTTTTAAAATTACAGTTAATTTTTAACAAACTTTTATATAATTATCACCTATATTATTAAGAGAATTAGAAAAGATTTTTGGTTAGTGTAAATTCTGTATCATTAGAAAGGTCTTGAGACCTTTCACAACCTGGAGTTTTGCCTTTTCAAAGTTTCATGTCATTTTCACCAATAGTCAATTTATGATGATAAGTATTTTTGCTGCATTCGAAAATGATCTATCTCTAGATACATAATTAAGAAATGACCTTGTATCGTGTGAACTTTTGAGATTTTTAAAGATATAAGCTCATCCTGATGTTACACTCATCAAGACCTTTCATTTGAGTACCCACATCAATTTTTCATATATTTATATATATTATATATATATGTATTTATGAAAAATATATGAAAATGCATGTGGGTACTCAAATGAAAGCTCTTGATGAGTGTAACATCGGAATGAGCTTATATCTTTAAAAACGTCAATTGTTAAAAAATTATAGTGCAATTTTTTTTAAATTAAAAAAATTTTTTTTTAAATATTTAACAAAGCAAAATTTTATTTATTTATATTACACATGTTACAGCAGTCACATAGTGACTGCAAGGTTGCTAGTTTTTATTAAATTTTCAAGTGAAATAATCTTAAAAAATAAATTAATCAAGGGAGAGTCTGGTAAAAAAAATTGCTATTGCTAATAAATGATAAATACAATCCGATAATTTTTTTAATTAATTCAACAGTAAATTTCTTCCCGTGTATATTCTATATTCTGTACTAGTGGTTGTGCAGCTGCGTAAGAGTTTAGAATCAAGTTTGGAGCTTGGGGTCTACAGTTAAGTCTAGAGTTAGGGTTCTTATCCTGGAACCTCTAACTATACACATTCACGGAATATCACCCACATAACGCCAAAGTCTTCGTTCTATTCGGCATTATATCGTGTTCTCAATATTTAGATTAACGAACAGATACATGCACGTAACCCTCTAGTCGATGTCGCTCCCATGTACTCTCTGTACTATCTGCTTAACCAGATTCAGATAAAGATAAAGATAAAGATACAGATATGGATGTGGATGTAGGAAGTCATTGAGATGGAGATAGAGGTGTATCTTAGAACCTTAGTACCTGGTATATCAATAGATTAGATTCTCCTGTGAACACGTGTATCGAGTACACCAAGATCCCAAATGCTCCCAGTACCTTTATGGATGTATCTGCACGATGCCGCTCCTGCAAAACCGCAGTTAGATTTGTGGAACTACAGTACAGTTTATTTTAATGCTTATTGATGTTGAGAAGCAGATAGAGGGAATTCTGATGATTTTTTTGGGGAGTTTTTTAATAAAAAAGGGAAATAGTTGATGCGTAAATTATTGAACTCTTCGAAAAAGTTCATCATTCAATGTTAATTGAGTTTGCATTGTAGTTAATTAAATATTTGGGAAAATTTTGATGAAAATCATGCATTAGTTAAGTTTTTTTTTTTTTTCCGGCTTTTCATACATATAACCTCAGGGGAAAGTCGCGAGCAAATATTCAATAATAAATAATCATGCCATAGGTTATGTATTGCTACCGGGACACTGACCTTTTTATTGTTTGCTATTTTTTACCGTCGAGGGATTGAAACTACAGTTGGTTGAATATTTAAAAAATTGGTGTTTTTTGAAAGCTTGAAATTTTTATGAAAATATTGATCAAAAAATCAAAGAGAACAATTTTCTTATAAAATTTAATTTTCTACAACAATATTTGTCATTTTTTTTCCTACATCTCGCATCCTTTGGTTAGAATATTGATTTAAAAATATTGTAGGTGCAAAAATTAAAAAATTAAAACCTTCATAATTTAAAAAATTTTAGAATTAAAATTTCCATAATTTTTTAAATTATGAAGATTTTAATTCTAAAATTTTTAAAGACTTTAAAATTAAAATTATGGATCAAGGAATGAAGCTACAAAAAAATTATCAAAGTCAGAATTTTAGTTCAAAGTCTCAACAGTTAATAATTGTAAGAAAGGGATTTTTGTTTCAATCATTAAAAATCTAATAAAATATGAACAATACTTGTAAAACTCATTGTAAATAATAAAAGAGGGTTGAAAGCATAACTTGATACAATAATCCCACGTAACAGCGTGTTGTATTGTCTAAATTGTTTATTGTAGGAGCCGTTAGTGTAGTTAAATGCACCCTGTATAATATTATGTTGGCAAGAAAATTGAGTAGGGTTTCCCGAGTGGCGTGGCATGGAAATGATATAGAGATGTTGTTGAATATACATATATATATATATATATATATATATATATATAGTCGTATATATGTATAAAGGTGGTGGTTGGTGGCTGGGTTGTCATTCCTTATCTGCAGCACAGCCTCAGCTGCATAAATGCATTCTAACGTCTGGCGTTCGGATCCAGACATTGTCCGACAACGTGGAGCGTACAATACGTCAAGGGTGAAAACAGGGTGTGAGAGGAATACCAAAAGCTAGAGGGGTGTGGAGTAAACAGGGTAGAAGAGGCTACTCGTAAACCGCAGAGCAATAGAACCACGAGAAGAAGTCCAGAAGTAGATGCTGCTGGGGAAAGAATATAAATGAGTTTGCTGTAAAAAAGGAATCGTGATAACTAAAAAAATTAGTCATAAGTACCACTCATGCAAATTTGAACTTTTTGGAAAAAAATGATAATAATAAATAATTAAATTACAGAAATTACTATCACACTACAAATATTTGGATTTTAAAATAAAATTAATAATTTTAAAGTTACTGAAATTAATTTGAACATGGAAATTTTTGGAGATGTGGATCTCCAGAAATTTATGTGGACATCTGTCACATAATTGCCGTGAAATATTTATAATTTAGATTTAATTGAAAAATATTAATTTTTAAAGAACATTTCTTTTAATGAAGAGAAAATTTATTAAAAATTCTACTTGTAAATAAAAAAAATATTGATACAAGTTTTTTTCAATATTAAAATTTATTTGTTACATCAAACTAAAAAAAAGCTTTTATTCCAATATTTGAATACGCATTTTGTAATTTTTAAAACGTAAAAAAATTTTTATTTATATTTTTATTCGTTAAAAAAAAAAAAAAAAAAAAAAATTCACTTCGTGGAATTTTTTATTAAAAATTTTAAAAATCATTCTCTGCAAATTTTTGCAGTGTATTATTATTATTATTATTATTATTATTAATTGTCATCGTTTAAAAAATTAATAATAATAATAATAATAATAATAATAAGTGCAGCAGCATTGTTCAAAAGAATCTAATTTTCGCTATCACACGGCCAGAAGTTTTGTAAATTGCAGCCGGACTGGCCGACGAGAAGTGGAAATTCTGACGAGGGTGGAAATAGCGGATGAGTGAGAGAAGAAAAGAACCCGGGTACAAGTCTTTACTGAGGTAAAGGATAGAAGAGAAGAGACCCAGCTCAGGGTTTCGAGCGGTAACGGAGCTCTCGGCATTTGAATATTTTTAATATGCAGCTCACGGGGTCGACTAACTAACCTCATATACTAAGCCACGGGTCTCGCTCATCCCTTAGCCTACTCATCCTTATTCCTCACCCCTGTTCCTCATCTTCATTCTAGTCCCTCGCGAACTCTTTCAGTCGATAACTAACCACTATACACTGTACATTATATTGGGGCTTTTTTGTATCGTATGCTCTTAAACATTTTATCGTTGTTTTTACTATGCATACACTCTTCCTCTTCCCGTTGCTTTTAGAGACGGGCACACTTTCTTTTGGTATTTTATTTGTCAAAGAAATTTTCTTTAAAATTCACAGTTAAATTCGTGATAAAAATCACTGAAAATTTCTTGAAAAAATTCAAAATTTTTGGAGCCAAAAAAGTTTTTTCTTGCTCCAAAATAATTTCGTTTTTTCTTAAAATTTTTTTGGTCCAAAAAATAATTTTTTTCCGTGTGTACATAGCATAGATTAAAGACTATGCAAATCAAATAAGAGCCCGTCTTATTCCCGTTTCACATTTTGTTCCTTATTTATTTTTAGATTTTTTTCTCGAAGTGAAGTTAGCTTTTAAATATTTCTTCCACTTGTATAGACTTGTTCCATTATCTCTACACATGCATGGGAGCTTTTTTGCTGTTAGTCTTGGTCTTAGTCGAAGTCGAGTATAAATAAGAGAAGACACTAACGGTTTACGGTCCAATGAATTCCCAGAGTGAAAATAATAATGAAAAATAAAAAGAGGAGAGAATTGTTGTAACAGTGCGGTTGTCGTCGTATGTAACGGTGGATTCAATTCACGGCACTGCGATTGTCCTCGAGACAATGTTGCTGATGCGTCAATGTAAGCGACACATTTACGGTCTATCGATTACCAGCTCGTGACGCGACGAGTGATGCCAAAAGGTAAAAAATGAACGAGAAAAAAAGAGAGAGGAGTAAGTGCCGATCGAGCGCTAAGAAAGTCGGTGAAATAACTTGGCCAAGGTTGACGAGTGCAGAAGCTCTTCGCGGATAAATTTACCCTGGAGCATCGATCATGTAATCGAGACAGCCGCTATTTAAATCGTGTGTGTTGATGGATTTCGTCGTGTAATTGAATAGGAGACGAGATGGATTGGTTCAAGGACTTAGTTTTTTTTTAAGATTTTCGGAAAAGTTCTTTTGAGGTTCTGGGATAAGTATGAGAGATAGGGAAAAGTTGATAAAGACTTCTTGTAGATTTTTCTAAATATGTCAATATATATTTTTCAAATAGATGCTGACATATTTGTAGAGATACATGCCAAAATAAATATATCTACACAGAAAGAAAGTCTTGAGTCAAGCGTAAATTTTCTTAAATTAAAATCAAGAAATTTTTAAGGAAGATTGAAAATAAAATGTTTTGAACGAAATTAAATTTTTTTAAGCTAAAAAAATTTCTTCTTGCTCCAAAATAATTTTAGTCTTTCTTACAATTTTTTTGGTTCAAGAAATTTATTTTTTCTGTGTAAAAATAGATTATTTTCGAATTAAGCCTAAATACTTATCATAATAAATTGACTATCAGTGAAAATGATATGAAACAAAATTTTTCTTATTCTCTTAATAATATAGATTACCTTTAATTTTTTTTTTTCCAATTTTAAAAACTTTTTTCATCAACAATAAACCAAGACTCGTCAAAATTTCATACTAATATAATAATTTCAAAAGTTAATCATAAATTCTGAAGCTGTCATCACTGACAACAGTTTCCTCACATGCAATAACAATGAGAATAACAACTTTGATGTAACAAATTAATCTTTAACAACTCACTAACCCGACAAATATGAGATACCCAAGTAAACAAGCATAATACAGTGATTACATTAGCATCTTAAAGTTGTTTAACCGTTGAAAACAATTGGCTCATATTTCAGTGCTTAATTTTAAGTGATAAATGGGAGGACGGAAAATGCCAAATGGCAAGAGTTCTAACTACACTATCCCATCCTATCCGTAGTAATACATATAGGTATATATATATATATATATATATATATATATATATATATATATATATATATATATATATATATATATATAATAGCACCCAGGTTATGTACCATCATATACATAGACTAGTCAACCCACTCACCAGCATTTATACAGAGTACATCTCTGGTGATATAAATGTGTCCGTATAACTGGATGTGCCAGCCCCAATGAGCGCCAGGGGAAACTTTATTGCCCTAGCTCTCAAGTCGTTACTCCTGATTTGCATTTGTTATTATAATTGGGAATAATCGATGCCCGCCACGTTGCAGTCTAGTCCTCTGGTGCTAAACTAGACCTTACACTCACTACCTCCCACATATGTGAGTAAGTGTGCTCACAAATATATTTATCGAGCGAACTATCGGAGATTCTCAATGCATTCATGGAAATTGATTCTGATTATATTTAAGGCCAGTGTGCATTCATTTTCCCTCTCTCTTTCTCTCTTTTAGCATACACATATAAATATATATACCGACCGTGACTCTAATAACAAACATTGGACGATAATAGCATGAAACCCCGTAAAATGGACGTGATTGCAATAGAAAGGATTTCAGCGACAACTGTTTTATATTTATTTTCATTTTGAATATAAACACTCTGATTTAATGCCATCGATTTCAGATCGGGAGTTATTTCATTTTTTTTTTAGTCACGCTTGCAGGAGATTAAATTTATAACGAGCAAACATTTTCTCTTCATCACTGGCTAGTTAAATTATCTCAATTTATTTGGTAGAAGTGAAAAATTAAATTATGAATTATTATTTTAATTTTTGTAGGAAAATTAAAAAATTTACGATTCATTTGATTTTTATTATAAAGAATATTACAAACAACAAAGCTGATTGATTTTATAAAAATGTTATCTTGAAAATTCAACCTCTGAAATATTAAGTATAATTTAAAAAATTTTTAATTTAAAACAGGTTATGGGCCAAGCCTCAAAACACCTTAGAATAAAATTTCGGATTTAACCATTTTAACCCACAAAAATTTCACTTTTTGAATACATTCGTTAAAAAAATTAATTTGAATGAATTGAACTACTAAGACAATTGATTTGAACTCATCTAAGTTCATTTTTTCGACTCGAGCAAAACTGATAAAATTATTAATAATTTTAAAAAAATCATCTAGCTTATTTAATTTTTATTATCAATAAAATTAGATAAGTATTCTTCAGAAAAATTTTCTCAGGTAATTTTTAATATATATATCGTACACATATTGAAATGTAGGGCAAATTTATATCTCGAGAATGTAGAGTGAGTTCCCTTCCTCATTTGTCCTCGCCCTTGCCCATCGAGCTTGACGGCTCCCACGAGGTAGACACATTTGCAAGGCCCCTCGAGCATGACGGACATCCTCCTCTAAATATACATATATTCTTTTGATACAGCTTATTGCCCATACAAACACACACATGCTAACACACATACACTAGGTGAATCCTAATTCGTTCACAGCCTATGGTTCTCTTCTCGCTATCTCTTTCTAGTTCCCTTGGTTCGTAACTTGCTTTCCTTCTATTCTATTCCCAACTTCCTATTAACATACCGGGTGGAAATGCATCACAGCAAGTATGGAGTATAGATCCTGGAACCCGGACAACCGCTCAATTTGACTTTACAATTAACGCACCTGCTCCTTCACCTGTGACCCTGCCCGTATCGCGTGTAAGCACTCCTGGAGCTTGTAAATGTCGGAAGTGTACCGATGAATTAAGGTAAATGTAGATGTTGAGGTTCTGGATGAATTGCTCCGATTTACCAATTTTTTCCTCTCTTTCCCATCTACATAAGCATACATATCTCGCCACCAGAATATCTCTACCATTCCGTTTCGCTCTTCTCTCTTCACTCTTCACCCCTTTTCCCTTTTCCCCTCTACCCACGGCCATCTACACCCGCTTGTATTTAAACCGAACTTTGCTCCAATCCGGCTGCCCGAGTTGAGATGCTACCGAACAATTTATCTTTCCAACAAAATTCATTAACCCGACCATCTATTTTATTTATCTATTAAACTATCCATTTTTTTTTTTTTTTTTTATAGAGAATCAAAATTTGTCCTCAAATATTTAACGCTTAACTTTTGCTATTTCAATAAAAAACTATAGATTTTTTTTTTTTTTTTTTTTGACATTTATGTGACAATTGATATATGGTTAAGGTAATTTAAGTTTGAAGTTCGTGACGAGAAAGAAAAATTTACTTGTCTATTAACAAATAAAAAATTTTTATGTAAAATTTGATAGAAACTTTGAACTATAAACTCACTTTGAACTTAAGCCACTATATATGGTGGCTTAAGGGTTAAAAATATAAAAAAAATCCTAGAAGAATTTTTTTGTCGCGAATTAAATTCTCTAAAAAAAGGTTCTTATCTCTCATTATTCATCCAAAAATTTTATTTAAAGTCCTTAGACTTTACAATTATTTTTAAAAAATTGAGATATATTTTTAAAGGAAACTTTTTACGCAAAAAATAGTTCGCGTTCTATTTAAAGTAATTAAATATACATTTTTATTGGAGATTTACTCTAATTCATCAAAAGCTCTAAATTGAATGTTATTAAAAAATTTTTTAAACGATAGTATGAAAAAATTTTTACATACCTTAAAAAAATTTTTCACAGAAAATATTTTATAATTAATGAAAAAATAATTCATTAGTAAACTAATTAAATTTTATAAAAATATAATTGCTTTCAGAGAATTACCATATCAAATAGAATCTAATATTTACCCAGAATTTCTGCATTTTTGATCAAAAAAAAAATTAAAAAAAAAAAAAGTCGATAATGATCCCTTGAATATTTATATTATATCATACATAAATTATAAAATTATCAGTAAAAAGCGGGAGCTCGCAACTCCGAGCATCTCTGAAAAAATATTTTCCTTTAATTAAATTAGATTGTGCGTTTTCAGCGGTCAATCAATATTTGATTGATTAAACAACGAAAAAAATGAAATAATAAAACAAAAAATCTGGGATCCTTTTAAAATGCAGCTGAAAAACTTTAGCAAGTGATGCACAATATATTTTTCCATTTCATGTTCATTCCGAAACAAAAATCATGAATATTCATTCAACGACGTGGAATACGTTTATATCTCCAGTATTTTATACATCTCCCAGCACCCACCCCGTCATTCGTTTTGTTTCGCAACAGCTACATTTTTTCGTTATTATAACTGATATTATCATTATTATTATTACTACTTTATTTTATTATTATTATTTTTAATATTATTATGATATCATCATCCACCCTCTATAAAACTGGCTTGAGCTCGGGTAGTTCGCTCCCGTTTCCCGTTAAACCGGGAAATTTTCCATCGGCAACTTTTCGATGAGCAACGAGGCCAAAGTCGAATCGTGTTCGTTTGATGGATAACCTCAGGCGAACCCAAGTACTTTTACCTCATCAGGGCTCACGGACTATAAGAACCGTTATAGATCGAGTAGAGATACTTTAGAGTATCGAGGAACGCCGAGCTAAGAACTTTCATCGAGTAACGTTGAAACACAAGAAAAGGAAAAACTCTACAGAAATAACCCTCAAGAAAAGTTCAGATCGATGAAAAAAATTAAAAAAATTATATCGGGGAATTTAAAAGAAGACAATCCTTTAAAATTTTATCAGCTGCATTATTAACACAAAAATGTGTCACTTTAACTCAGGAGAATTAAATTTTTTAATAATCTAAATATTAATTAACTTGACATTTTTTTAAAAGTAAAAAAATAGATTAAATATTGTAATTTTTTAAGTAAATTCAATTATAAGAAAAATTAATTGCATAAGAAAAAAAAATACCATTGTTTGGATTCGAACGAAGAATTGTGAGTTGTGCAATTTTCAAATTTTAAAAATTAAAATTCATAACTGATAAAAAAGCAATCATTAAAAATAAAATATGATTTGTATTAAATGATAGTGCAAAAAACTCTTAGCAGTAAAGTACGATATCGATTTTCGCGATTCTGACGGTGTGTCTCTAGGAATAAAAACTAATGTTATATCTATAACCATCGACTGATTCTTTTTGGTTGATAGGAAGCACATTTTCTCAGCTCTTATTCCAACTTCTTTCTCGATTTTATTTCTTCTGGCCCCGGTTGCTTTCGGATTCTGGGCAAACACCGAGAAAGATATTGCCAACTCGGCAAGACTTTAATTCCCACGTGGATATTTTTTAACTATTCCTCTTTTCCTCATCATTATTATTATTATTTAGACTTTAAATTAAAAGTTAAAGGGCTGATTCACTTTTTGGAGTCAGCTCCCTCCTTCATCTTTCATCTCTCGTCTCTAAAAACATCAAACTCGGTTTGCTTTTTTTGGGCTCTTAAATTTGAATAATGACTGTGCTAAATACTTGTTTAACTGGTAGCCGTGTTTTTCTTGGTTGCTGTTTCTGTTCATCTCCGAGGCGATGTTATTTTAGCTTTTTTCTCCACTCTGCATTATATTACTTTTCGTGTATTACAGATACTAGCTCAATTGAATTATTGCGAGAAGCGGGAATATTCACGTGTCTACTACGAGTTTACTATTTCTGGCGATTAACGAAAGTTGGGAGCATCCAGACCTCGTTTCCGCTGCTATATATATATATATATATATATACAGAAATACATTATCAACTTTAAAGTTGACTGCTTCGAGTAATTCGGTCCTCCGGATTTCCCGACGAATTCCGCTGGTTCCGCTTTGAGTGGGCTCTTAAGTAGAGGTAACGTCATCTAGTTTGTCTCTGATGCACTCGACCCTCATTTCTCGAGCTTTCAGCTCCTTATATTATATTCTTCTTATTTTTTCTCTAATTATTTTTTTAAGCTTGAAATTAGTCTTCTTAGTTCAACAAATTTTTTTTTATTTATTTTTGCTTTAACAAAATAAAAATTTAAGATTTTTTAGCTCGAAACTAAATTGATTTGTAATTAATTCACAAGTGAAGTTTTTATCTTATAAAATTTATTTAATTTTCTGTTTTAAAAATGAGAAATAATAAAAAATTGACTGGAAAATTTTTTGTAGGGAATTAAATTTCTGAAAAAAAAATTTTCTTACGATTTTTTTTTTGTATTTTCAATCCTTAAATCAAAATTTGAAGCTTAAAGTTAAAAAAAAATTTTTTTTTTCAATTAAATATAAAAAATTATTCTAAAGTATAATAATTACCTTTTTTTGTTTTAAAAAAATTGTTGAGGGCCTTTTTGTCGAAAATTTAATTTTCTACAAAGGTCTTGAGATTCTTCCGTCCTTTCAATAATTAAAAAAAAAAAAAAAAAAAAAAAAAAAAAAAAAAAAGAACTTGCTCCAAAACAATTCTCAAATTCTTAAGCTACAAACTCAACTTGTTAGTAAGCTTTTTAAACTTAGAATTAATGTTAAAAAAAATCTCCTTGAACATTGATTAAGATGAAAAGTAGTTGATTAAAAAGTACATTTTTAATTCAATCAAAAATACCCCTTAGCTTGGAAGCGAAATTTCTTCTCTATCTCGCTAGATACCGAAGTAAAGGGAATGGGGTGTAGTGCAACTTAACGCAAAAAGGGAACTCGTGCTAATTTTATTTAGTGTAAGGGACTTTGAATGTTGGTAATAGGTCTACCGACGCGACTCTCATTCGCGAATCGATATCATCATATGTATACAAGTATACAAAGTAAAGAAGAGAGAGAGAGAGAGAGAGAGAAATAGCGAGTGGGTGCAGTGTACTATGTGTAATACAGAGTATATAGAGCGGCGTGGAGATATAAGAGTGAATGGGGGCGTAATAAAGGGGCACAGAAGTGTAAGGGAAGACGCTGCCAGCGAAAGTGAGAGGCGCGGAATATAAGGTACGAGTGAAGTTGATAAACAGTCTACATACTCGGTATAGTACTCGGGAGTAGAATTATATAGTGTAGTGTAGTATTATATTATATATATAGTGTAAAGCGAAGGGGACGTCGGTTATTCTGTTGCTTACTCTCTGTGCTCGATAAGAGCAAAAAGTTCCGAGAACGGTTCTTTCTCGTGTCCCTTTTTATAACTGCGGATGCTACTGTGAAGTATATATAGCTGTACTGGCAAAGGTAAAAGGTATAAGGTGGCTGGGGGGTGAAGGTGGATGGGGTGAACAGAAAGAAGGCCGAGCACTGCTCACGCGCGGATATTAACACCTTCCACCGAGCAAAACGAATTACGGGTGGAGTGTGTGGTGGCGACGGCGGTGGCGTTGCCCCAGGGGGATAATGAAAGAGTGTAAGCTAGGTGACACTCTGCTCCATGGAGAAAGAGAAAGACCTGGGGATATCAAATTAATGTGTCGGGTCTTTGGGGGCGAACTTCGATGGCTGTTTATGTCGCCAGCCTCAGAAGAGGCGAGAAAAATAGAGGAACTTTTTTTTTTTTTGGTAAATTTAAGACCTTGGAATTTTGAATCTTGAAAATTTGTGGGTAGTTTTTAAGTCTTTTTTTAAATTATTACGAGTCATAGTGAGAACCAAAGTCAAATATAGAGCGATTTTATTGTACTAAGACGTACGCTGGAAAAAATTGAGAACAAATTTTTGAACCAAGAAAATCATTTTTTATTTAAAGGGGACATTTTTGAACTGAAAAATTTTTATTTTCAATAAATTTTACTTCATTAAAGAAATAACTTTCTTGATTCAAAACAATTGAGCTCTTCAAAAATAATTAGGATTCAATATCCTGGCAAAAATAGCTGTTTCAAAAATATTTTCCAAGTCATTAATATCTTCGAACAAAAATCTATTTTTTTTAATGAAAAATTAGAATATTATTAAATAAAAAATTTTTTGGACAAAATATTTAGTCCTAGATTTCTTTAAAATGATTTTCTTGGTTTAAAAATTTTTCTCTTGAATCAAATTAATTTTTTTAATATATTGTCTAATTTTTGGCAATAAAATATGCTCTGACCCCACTATTGTTTTTTTTAAACAATTTTATTGATAGTTTTCATGTTTTACATTTTAAATGTGTACAAAAAAATTAATTTCTCGCTTAAATCAATTTTATTTCAAATTTTAATTTTTTTTATACATTTGATTTTTTACTTTTCAATTTTCTTGAGTTTAAGTAGTTAAAAAACCTAATTATTTCTTGTTAAGACTACACTATTGCATATTGAAACTACTTTGATTCTTCAAACTTTCTTAAAAAATAATACACGAGTATATATGACTATATGAGGATGTATCAAATCAGACGTATATATTGTGAAAGTTTTTGCTCGTCTTAGTTCAGAAATAACCCTTCATTTTTTCATCCTTATTCAATGTCGCTCTTGTGAGTTTAATCCACCTCCTATTGGAAGCTCCCATCATCTTGTCTATGTCTATGTCTACGTCTACTGCTGCTCGTAGGATGTCGATGAGAAAAAACGAAACGAGAGTATATATAAGGTCTCCCTCGCTCTTACACGCAAACTCCATTACCGAAGGCCCAATCTCGTCAGAGGAATATCGTATTATGACACTCGGGTGCCGTACGAAAAAAAAAAAAAAAAAAATAAATAAATAAATAAATAAGAAGAGAAATAACAATTGCCGGAAAAAAATGTATAAATATATATTGTGAATACATGTGTGTGGGGAAATAAAAATGGGAGGCAGCGGTTCGGGTATGGTTTGTAAAAATAAAATAGTTTAAATCATCAGTGTATTTATAGACATCCTTGGTACCTACTTGGTGGATTGGGGGTTTAAAGTTTAAGGAATGGAGTGGATCAATTCTAAGAGCTGAGCGTTAAATTTATGAGATATTAATAAGAAAAGGGATGCTAAGAAATATTGTAGAATCTATCTACTAATCTATCAAGCTTTTCATGTTAATCAGTATTTAAATAAATGGTCTTTTAAAAATAAACGGCAAAATAGATATAGAAAATACATTTTTCTTTCTAATTTAGTGTGTTGACTTGTAATTATTAAAGTGAAAAAAATTACGAAAATTATTTTATATTTTTTTATTTATTTTATTTTTTTTTATATTTACTTTTTTTTTTTTTTAATTTTATTATTTATAATTTTTTTCATGGTTTCAGTTAAAAAATTTTCTTTACTGTTATTTTTAATATTTTTAGATTTTTTGGTAATTGGCTATTCAGCTTAATACAATAATTTTTATTTTTTCATAACAATTTAGTCTGTATTTCCCTCCAGGTATATACAATTTAGTCACTTAGCCATGTTAGCTATCATTAAAAATAAATTTGACGAAAAAAATAATTCGGACGACCCAGATCAGGATTCGAACTTGGATCTTTTGGTTACGTGTAACCAATGGGTAACGCTCCAAATGCCTGGAGGGAAACACAAGCTAAAATATTACGAAAAAATAAAAATTTTTTTATTATACTGGATAGCCAATTAACTGAAAATAAAAAATATTAAAAACCAGTCTTTAGGAAGAAATAAATATTAAAGTTATTTTCAATATCAAAAAAATTTTAATTAGATCAGGAATTAAAAATTTGCTTCGATTACAATTATTTTCATGGCAGTTTTTAAATAAAATTTCTCTCCAGCACTTTTAGTCCACCTCCTTTTAAGGCAGTCTGGTTCGTTCTGAGTTTCCATCACGGTTAGCACTGGCATCGTTGAAGATATTTTCGAGGTTGAGTAGCACAGAGGAAGATTGAGTCAAAATAATGCGTATTATTTATACTTACTCGAAGATTTGAAGATATCTAGCATCTTTATCTTCCAGTTCTCGACTAGAGGGCAGTATAGAACATAACATAATATAACATAACAGTATAGGGCGAATTTGGTTCGCTCCAGATCTTCGTTGAGTTAAGAGATCTCTTCAAGTGTTATTTTCGCTGGCAGTGTCTCGGATGTGCCGAGTATTTGGGTGTATGTGTGTTGTGTGCTTTATAGTAGCTTAGCAGGCGTATAGCGTATATCGCATAGTGTCTTGATATTTTTACGAGTAGAGTGCTGTATAGCAGTTTCTCCGGGTGCTCTCTGCTGGTGTTTCTGCTTGTACTTATACTTATACATCAACTTGTAGATCTCTTGTTCTTATGAGGTAATATTGGACTGAGCTTATATTCCTCGGCTTGGGTTGGTGATTGTGTCTCAGCACTGGGGCATGTACGTACAGAAGTACCTCTAGCACATATATATCCCGCGTGTGCTGCACTTAAGAAAGACAAGTGAGTATAAGGGTTAAGGTGAAATAGTGGAATAGTAGAATAGGAGCTTTTCAAGAACCAGACGACGTACTGAAGGCAAGACGTGTGTGTTTGTTCTAGGTCTTGAGCTGAATTATGGCTCAGGACTTTCTTGGCTTATAAGCGTCTCTACTCTCTTCTGACTAACTCGCACCCAAGTTAATCTCAAGGGAAGACTACGACTGACGACTCGAGGAATGAAAATCAAGTGCAAGTGCAAGAAAATTTTTTATTGTTACTTATAGTTATATTTATATTTATTTTTCAGATTATGTCTGCAAAACACCAACATTTTACTTATGTGAATTCTTATGGGCTTTGTTTTCAAAGCTGGATCAAGTTATTCGCTGAAAAAAATATTATTTTATTATATATGAGTTCATGTGCATCATATATGATCAATCAATTAGTTATTTCATAGGTGATCATTTATGTCATCATAAAATTACTTTATATGTATTTGTACACAGAAAAAAAAAATTTCTTGAACCAAGAAAATTTTAAGGAAGACCGAAGTTATTTTGGAGCAAGAAGAAATTTTTTTGGCTTAAAAAAATTTAACTTCGTTCAAGAAATTTTCAATCTTCCTTAAGATTTTCTTGATTTAAGAAAATTTACGCTTGACTCAAGACTTTCTTTCTTTCTGTGTACACTGATAAAAAAATTAATTTGACTCAAGAGCCAAAATCTTGAACCAAGAATACCATTTTGAAGAAAGTCAATTTTCTAGAGTCAATAGAATAAATTCTTAAAACAATAACAATTTTCTTAGACCAATATTTGATCGTAAAATTGTTTGGTTCATATAGGCTCATATGTGGTTAGTCGTGATCATATATGATCAAACAACTGGTTGAACAATTATCTATGCCATCAAACAATCAGTCAATTTATGTGTTTTTATTTTTGATTGAACAATTACTTCATATGTTATCATATAATTAGTTGATTCGTACAGGCGTATGCTTGTTTAATTTTGATCATATGTGACCTCCCAATTAGTTTATTTATATGTTCTGCTATGTGATCAACACTTAGTCAATTCATATGTGATCAAAATATCAATTGAGTCAAATTTATTCATCCATGTCCACATATGATCATCAACTTAAGTCCACAGAGTTTATTACAACAAACAAATCTTGGCCTCGGAATCTCCAAACTAAATAAATGAACCCCGTGAAATATCCTGAATTTAAATCCAAATCTTCTCACAAGCATTACCAAATAACAACAACAATAATTAGCCAAGATTTAAATGAATTAATAATAAAATTTATTTACTGGCGTAAAAGTGGCTTTCTCAAAACTCCAATTAAGCTCGGTTATTTTTCTTCTCCGATAAATTTTCACGATGTCGGGTCATTTCATCCATACATATACATGTATAAATATAAAGAAGGACACGGTAAACCATAACCAGCGTCATACATGTCGCGGATACGACGCAATAATCGTTACGATGCTTTTCGCGTCGTCCTGTGTTGTTGTATTTGTATTTATATTCACACATACACTATAAACTATATATATATATATATATATATATATATATATATATATATATATATATATATATATATATATATATATGAATGTGTACGAGTACAGCAGCCTCCATTCTCGATCCTCGGTTGGAGTAACCGTCGGTTGCGTAACCGGCTGACTCGCAACTTAATTCTACCGATGGATGATCTTACCCACACATGCTCACACACACACACACACACACACACACACACACACACACACACACACACACACACACACACACACACACACACACACACACACACACACACACACACACACACACACACACACACACACACACACACACACACACACGTTGAATCCTAAATGCCAGAGGATCCGATCGTCTCTTGTATTGCCGACTTGACTCTTTACTATATAATATAATATATATATAAGATAAATACGGGTAGAAAATAAGCGAAAGAAGCTGAATAACCAGTTGGTACGATTACAGATACTCTGAGCAGAGAGATGAGAAACGCACTTGCCTTTTTATTTTTATAGCCTTTTTATTACAAGCACAATTCATGACAGCTTTTAAATAATAATAACAATAATAACGCGAACGATAATCGCTTACTTATCAATTATTAAAATACATGCTTGTTCTCATTTTAATTCTCTGCGTAACGTATAAAACTGCGCTTAGCTCTACACTGATGGCTAGTTAGCTATTATATATGTTTATTTTTATGTTTATTATTATTATTATTGTTGTTATTATTATCAAAGAATGCAGAGATGATGTGAGGTAATGGGGTATTAAGAAACACTACACCGTGAGTTATTTTTCCCGATAACGCGGCATAACGAGGCCAGAAACAATGAGCTAAGTTGTATTTAATGTTGCATTCGAAGTAAGAAGAGAAGTCACTAACTTATCGGTCGTAGCCTAGATTCCTACGTCCCTGTATCCGTATTCTTACGCGTCGTAATCTCGAGTTTACCTGTTAAACACCTGATAGTAAAAGGTTTCTTGTACTTATTACTTATTATTTTAGTTGTCTGATAAATATAATGCACTCGATATGGAATTGGGTAATCTTTATGGTTGAACTTTTGAAAATTTTTAGTTTTTTTGGATTTGAAATTTTGAAGTGAGGATTTTAGATACGGAAAAAGTGATAAGAATTTTATTATCATATTTGAGACAAAAATAAACAAAATTTGATAAGAAAAAATTTTTTATATAATTCGTTTTTAAAAAAAATTATTAAGATTTTAAACTTTGAATTCTAGGTTTAAAATTGAAGTTACAAAAAAAAAAATTAATGAGAATTTTTTGTTTTGATTCAACACGAAAAGAACAAGATGACACTGACTATCATCCCAGATTATACTCAGTGATATCTGTGGTGAAAAAAATTTTCAGATAGTAGCTAGTATAATCTAGATTATACTGGGTGATATCTGGATTATACTCATTGTAATCTGGATTATACTAGTTACTATCTGAAATTTTTTTTTATTCAGTATAATCTGGGATGATATTCAGTTTCATCTTGTTTTTTTCCGTGAAGACAATGAAACTTTTAAAAATTATTTTCTTGGGTCAAAAATTTTTTGGTTCAAGAAAATTTCCTTAAAAATGGTATTAATTAATTTAAAAATTAATTGTAACATGCATAACAAAAGTATTTCTACGTATTATTTTTTTATAGAAATTTTTTACACTAGGAGGACATTTGGATTTCCTTAAAAGTTGACAAAAATTAAAAGTAGGGCGCCCTAATAATTAATAAGCTTATTACCAACATATGCCATCACACTCGGGTCACATTAATTAGTTACTTATTATTTGTGATATTAAACAGTCAGCATACATAATCACGTAGAAAACACATATGTACAATGAAGAATGTTGCATGTATACATCGTTCATCTTAACGGCTTAGTTTATGACGCAGCAATGTGTGTGTGTGTGTGTGTGTGTGTGTGTGTGTGTGTGTGTGTAATGTTTACGCAATGAGATACGGGAATCCAAGTTAAGTTGCTCGACTCGACTCTTTTTACCTCATACGTCTTGTGACCTGTCGGCGTGTTCTTCGAGTCGCAGGTGGCTGCTTTTGTTTGCCCTCACCTCTAAACATGATAGATTCGCTTATAAATATGTCGCTTTACTTAACTTATAAATATTTAATACAAGTGTTCGGCATTAGCTACCGACTATCTTCAGAAATATTTACCACAAACATTAACATAAGTGCATTTCCAATAATAATAACAATAATAATATTAAAAAGATGAGTTACGTAAGCGTCATTATCATAGATAATAGATTACATATTTTAGAGTCAGCTGAAAAAAAAATAAAAAATAATAATCAACACACATATGGTCTTTTCATTAATCTGATGGTTGATGAACATATGACTGATCTCTATCAGTCGCATTATTAAATTTTAAATCAATTTATTCGAACACCCGGGCTCTATTTCGTTTAATTAGTTCTGCAGTTCTGGCTAAATATATTTTTCTGATAAAAGTTCGTGCCAGTTAACGTTAAATACTCAATAATAAATAATCAGTTAGTTTGGAGATCCTGCATCAGCTAATGCGATAGTGACCTCAATATTGTTTTATTTTTTTAGTATTTTTAATCACTTTTTTATTTTAATCACTTTTTTATACTCTAAACTTGTATAAATATTAAGATTTTCGAATTTTTTTTTCAACGATTTCTTTTTATATTTTATTAAAGTTCATTAATAATAAAACTAGCAACTTTGCAGTCATTATGTGACTGCCGTGACTTGTGAAATATAAATTAAAAAAATTTTGCTTTATTAAATAATTTTGTTAAATTGCACTGTACTTTCTTAAATATTGGCATTTTTAAAGATTTAAGCTCATCCTGATGTTACACTTATCAAGAGCTTTCATTTGAGTACCCACATGCATTTTCATATATTTTTCATATATACATATATATAATATATATAAAATATATGAAAAATTGATGTGGGTACTCAAATGAAAGGTCTCAATGAGTGTAATGTCGGGATGAGCTTATATCTTTAAAAATGTCAATAGTTCAGAAGATACAAGGTCTTCTTTTAATCATCTTAATATTTATTTTAATAAATTGACTATTGGTGAGAATTTTTTTTAAATGTCCATTTTTTTGAATAAATAAATTACAAAATTTATTAATCAATTTGATAAAAAAAAATTTTAGTGATAATAAAAATTTTCAACAATTTTTAAGTTTCAATTTACAAAATTTTGTTTTAAATAATTTGATAAAAAAATTTAATTAAAAAAAATGGAGCGTATAATAATCAGTGTAAAATTTGTGATCATTTTGAGACATCAATTGATGGATTAAATTCCATAATTTTCCAAAAAAATATAATCAAAAATTTTTTAAAAAATGAAACAATAAAATTGTAGATGACGTTAATAATAACATAAAAAATAGAATAAAGTAGTGGAGATATTTAAATAAAATAAGTTTAAGAGGAGAGTAAGCAATAAACATAAAGTCACGTGGTAGGCAATTGCGTATGAAATGTGCCTATAAAATGAAAGCAAAAAAAAAAAACTAAATAATTGAGCGCATTAAATAAAAAGTCTCTCAGCAGTGAGTATAAGATTTTGCGTATAAATTTAACGATGTTTTTGTTATCTCTTATCAGAAGTAAATATCTTGAGAGTGTGGGTGCGTATCTGTGTATCTAAATCTGCTTACAGACGAGATCTCTGGCAATTGGACCCTTTGGTTCTTAACGTCCTCGTAAATAAAATGACACTGACAGAACATGAAGAGATGACGGATAAAAATAAGGGGTGGATGGAGATATGTATTAAGTGTATTATATTTTATATATTTTTATAGAGTTTTATATAAGAAACTAATGAAATCGGGCCGACACTATGGCGACGCGCCTTTTCCTTGAATTGTCAATCTCGAAAGCTCTCTGGAACACAATAGTATGACAAAAAAAGGACATAACAATAATACAACCGAGTATTTTTGTTTCTCGACACGGTGACCTCGTCGCACATAACTTACCGCCAAAAATGTAACTACTTTCACGTATTATTATTATTATCATCTGAAGAATGAACTCGACTGGTGTTTATATGGGATGAAACATTTTTTTTCATTTCACAAAAATGTCGATAAATTTTTAATATTTGGTTTCAATTAATCGATGAAAATATTTTTAATTTATCTCAGTCTTCATATTTAAAAATTTAATTATAAATAACTTTTAATTTTTAATAAACAATAAACAATTTTGATATCGTTTAATTTTCGTTAAAAATCAGTATGACCATGTGTGATCAATAATTTTTAAATACAATCTTCATTAAACCTTGAAAATTCCTCATAATTTTTTTTAAATAAAAAATGAGTAACATTGTACTTAAAATTTATTACATCGTTAGTGTACATATGTTCACATATGGTTTCTGTTATGCAATGGTGTGTTAAATACATAGGATTTCCATAATATTTAACACATTAATGCATAACAGTGTCCATATGATCACTTATGGAGTAAAAAATAAAAAAATAATCAGCATGAATCTTCAATATCGACAATTTAGTCAATTATATTTTTAAAATTGCTCATTAAATTTGTACCAGTAGTTGAAAATGTTTGGTATGAAATAATTACATTGGGCTGAAGCACCAATACAAGAAACATTACGATAAATAACGTCGTAATTTTCAATAATTCAAACATCGCAAAAATTCATGAGTAACTAGTAATTTTTGAAGTATAAAATCGTAGAATTTAAAATATTGAAAGATTAGTCCTGAATTACGATGTTACTATTGTAATTTTTTACATGATTTTTTTTTCGTGTACCTGCCTCATTATTCATGAAAATTTTTTTTTATCCAAAGGAAGTTTCTTACCTTCTCATCAATATTATTTTTCACTACAGCCACTAAATTAAAAATTGTTTTTCTATTACTGAGCTAATGACTCTTCTGTTTCGGGAAAAAAAAAAAAAAAAAAAAAAACATTGAGCGAGCAAATGAAAAAGTACTATTTTATTTTAAGTCGGATTTAGTTAGACTTCTTTTCGACTGGGAGCTATTTTTCTAGAGCTAAGAAGCTTTTCCTTTATATGTATATATATATATGGACATTTTTATTTTATTTTATTTTATTTTACTTTCTTTTACTTTGAGAAAAGTACACTGCAGACTTTACCTGAAGAATAGAATAAAATTTAAAATTTATTGCGCTCTATTCTGTCTTTACCATCAAGATATTTTATATATAAATATTTTTTTTTGTTCTTTTATTTCTAAAAGTATATAAATTCAACTTTTAACTAAACAAATAAATATTTATCATCTCGAGTCGTATTATGTCGAATTATAATTCATTGGAAAGTTTATTTTTATACAATATCTGGATAGGTCGCAATTCATTTGTCCTCAGTGCTCACTGTTCTTTATTCAAGACCGGACCGAGCAGAGTAAAAGTGGAGACCAAAAAAGATAAAATAAAAAAAAAATAAATAAGGAAATAAAAAAGGAAAACTGTAAGGGTGAGTATAAGAATAAAAATAAGTCTGTACTTGTGTGTCTCTAGGATAGCAATCTTGGAAATTGCTGGACGAACGGAGGATATAAAATTGATTGGTCCGGAAGATATCGCGTCAGCTGTCCCGTGGTCACGTTTCCTCCACCAGCCACATGCTTTTTTTCTAGCCGACTTTTTACCTTTTCTATGAAAAGGTATGAGGCTTGATCTGCCCGCGTGGACTTATGACTTAATCATACATTCACTTTATTCACTTTCGCTTGACAGAGACTCAGATAACCATCGAGTCACATGAGAATTGATTAATGCTGATAATTAATTTTTTTTATGGATTTTACTTCAATGCAAAGTCAATTAGCCAAGTTGAAGGAATTATTAAAGAAATCACTGAATAAAATTTGAAAAACAGATTTTAGGAAAAAATTATAAAAATCCTTTTTTATAGAAAATTTTATTGTTTACAAGGTTCTTATAAATTATTTTGTATCTTTCATTTTTGAGACACAAAATGAATAAAATTTTTTACACTTAAAAAATATTATAAACTTTCAATATTAAATTCTGAGCCAAGGATTAAAGATAGAAAAAGATGACAAGAAATTTATTCTGCAGGAAATTTAATTATTTTAAAAACAACATCCTTATCAATTTTTAATTATCTCTTATTCTTGAAATAGAATTCTAAAAAAATTTTATAAGACATAAAATCATTTAAAAAAAACCTAAGAAGGATCAATAATTAAATTTGATAAAATTTTGAATTTGAATCAATGCAGACTACTAACAATTATTTAATTTTTTTGTTGCAGGTAAGCTGAGAAAACTTTTACTATCACCCATTATCCTACAACTTGTGTCCTGAAAATCATCATGAGGTACATGCTCCAAATTATGAATTAACAATTTATTTTTAGTAAAAAAATATTTTTTTTTCCAATCAAACAACTTTTTTATTTATTAAAAAAAACCTTTTTAAACATTTACTGATTCGGCTAAAGAGGTAACTGTTAGCGGTTATTTTTCTATACTCGGAAATTTTTAATTTCTCAAATTTACAAGAAAAATTAGACTTAATTTTTCAACAAACAATAAAAAAAAAAAGTAACTCGAAAATTTTCCACAACAAAAATTTAAATCTTTTATTCCATTCAGTAATTTAAACTTTTTCCGTGTACTCAACAAATTCCAAGTTTCGTCACATCTTAAATTGTCAAAGAAAGTCTGTATCCTTTCGCAAAGTAGCTGTTGTGTGTTTGCAAATGCAATCACACACACACAAACACACACACGACTCTAGTTTTGGAGTTAATAGCACAAGCGAGAAAGCAGAGTGGTGTCTTAACGTCGAAGTATGAGAGAAAAGCATTGAATCGTCTAATAAAATCATTCCACTTAGCTTCTTCAATACCAAAACTGAGACTCTATATAATAGCAACGGCGCGTCTTCTCAACCGGATATTGCCAGACGAAATTATTTTATTTCTCCAGAAACTCCAGTCACCGTAATATTTATACACATATACATCAGAATTCCACGGGTATTAATTTTTCCCGGGGAAACTTGCGCCGAGCGAATATTCTTAAATTTATAAATTTTCGAAAGCGAAATAAAAAAAGCAACTATCTATTATAGTGACACTCTTTATCATTATTTTTTCTTTAGTTTTATTCTTGAGTGGCGCAAAAACTAAATAAAATTACTTATGACTGGCTGGAAACTTGTCAACTTATTGCACGTGTGCCGTGTCGTCTTTTTTTGTCACCCGAGCTCTGCAAACTCGTCAAATATTTTCCTCTGCGTTTTATATTATCACCATAACAATAATAACAACCAAATGCTTATTAAACATATGACACTGTACCCTCAAGAATTTGCTATTTACAAAATACAATTCTTCATTATCGTCATTTACGAGACTTTAATTGTGTTAAATATTTTTAACTTTTCACTTTAATTTAAAAGTTTATAATTTGGAAATTTTTTTTTTTTTTTATAAACGATCTACATTTAAAAAAAAAAAATATTCTATCAAAAAGGTAACAAGTTCTTAACTAGGAAGAAAAATTTTATTCAAACCAAATATGGTGTGTAAAATTGTAGTTATTGCACTAATATCACAATATACTGATCATTAAATTTTTTCATGCCTCAAAAGTTACAAATGAACTAAAAATTTCCAAAAACAAATCATAAAAATGTGGCTTAAAATTTTTAAAAATAAAAAATTCACACTTTTGTTTATGACATACATAAAAAAATCCTTTAACACAATAAAATATTCGCCCGTGGCGCCCAACAGCGCTAAATCCTTGAAATATTTCCGTTTATTTTCAATTAAAAAAAAAATGTGTGAATAACAGTGAAAATAAAGTCTAATAGCCGTCAATGAGTCAATCATATAGCTCAATTTTAATTAATTAGATAATTCACTATAAATTGTAATGTAGACATTTAACATTTTTATTATTAAAAAAAAAAAAAAAAACTAACAGTTGAATGTAATAAGTACAAAATAAAATAAATAAAAAAGGTACTGCAGAGTTGCCTTTCACTCGACATTTTTACACTTTATGTCACAATATATTTTCTCTGTCCCTCAATGTTTATCTATCCTCTCACTCAGTTTATCTGTTGATTCTCTCTTTCTTCTTCTTCTTCTGATCCTCTTCTTTCTTGTTTAGTTGTATTACTCTCCGTCTAGTCTCATCCTCACAAAGTTAAACCAAATGTGTGTGTTCCACGACGGGAATAAGCCAGATGGTACCACATACATTCCTGCCATTGTATTTTGTACTTGGGCATACATGTGAGAAAATTCAATTGAGCTGTTTTGTACCTATACATATGTATAAATATAAATATAAATAGTGAATAAGAAAATGTAAGAAAACCCGGTTTTATTTTTACACCTTTTTTTTCTTTTGATTTTCATTTAAAATTAGCTTATAAATTATTTAAACTCTGCAAATGAATAAATTTTTTTAATTTCTTGCTAAATAAAAATTAAAAAAAAAATAAACGAAGTGGAGGATTAAAGAGTGGTGAAAGATGAAAAAGGTTTAACTGAGGAAAGTTAACAAATTGTCGTGCACTTTTCGAGCTTTCTCAGCTCCAAGTAAAAGTGTATTGTTTACTCACTTCTATACATTTTCCTTCTTTACTTCTATTCAGTTTGTAGGACTCCATTCGGTTTTTCACACCCCCGAGATCCTCCGATCGAGCCACCGAGACATCTAACATTCGACCTTTAGATTCTAACACGATTTTATTCGCCGTTATAGAGGAAAATAAATAAATCTAACTCCAAAATCGGTATCCGATTTGGTTTAATCTTCTTCTTCTTTTTTTTTTTTTTTTTACTATGCTTTGCTTTCTGCTTTTTTTTTTTGAGCTCTACAATTTTCTTTAGGAGTTAATTGACATTTAAATTTTGATAAAATTTAATTTTGTTAAAAAATTCTTCAGGTTTAAAATGATTCTGTTTTTAAATTTTAATGAAAATTACTATTGAATTAAGATAAGAAAATTTTTAAGGAAAAAAATTAATTATCTCATTAAATTAATTTTTTTTATCGATGTAAAATTCATTAAAAAATGTAATTTGATGTTTAATGGAAATATAATCCGTAAAAATTGAATTTAATCAATTAGAGAAGTATTTTTCATTGATAAATTGAATTTACAATTTTAATTGATGAATATTTCCATTAAAGAATTTAAATTTAATTTTGAATTGATATAATGTCGATTAAAAAATTTAATTGAGTGATTGATAAAAATTATAATCCATTAGAAAATTTAAAACATCATTTACAACTTTACATTAAATTAATTTCTCAATTTTATAAATTACCAATTTAATAAAGTATTCATTTTTATTTATATTTATAAAAATCTTCAATTTGTTAATGATTTAAACAATAAATTAAACTTGCATAACTTAATTGATTGCATAAAATATCAATGATATTTGATAATCATTATTACTAATTGACTATTAGCTTCAATTGATAATCAATATATTTTACTGCATAAATATTTGATTATTACTTCAATTACTCCCATCAAGAATCAATAAAATCCATCGATTAGTCCATTCAATTTTTGAATCGTAATTTAAACTTCAATGAGAATAAAATCTCAATTAAACATGACAGAAATAGTTAGTAAAGAATTTGTATGTAACCAAAAACTTCAGATAAAACTTTAAAGTCTAACTTTTTTACGTGCATTATACAGATACGGTTTTATTCTGACACCCGATTTAATGGTCAATAAAATCGTTTTTTAAGGGCGGTCAAAATTAGCCTGGTGCTGGTTATCCGATTGAGTGTAGAGATATTTTTACTTTTTAATTAAAACTAAAATACTTATATCAAACAGTTATAAATTTTTGACACAATCTAATTACAGAATCTTAAAATTAATTAGTTATAAGTTAGAACATTGACTATTTTTAAATTTTATTTACTAATTAAATTAACATCACAGTTTTTATTAGAGTTATTACACATAGAATTTTTTTTTTTTTAATTAAAAAACGACAAACAATTTTTACATTTATTTTGTAATATTAAGTGAGCATTTGTTAGAAATTATTTTTTTTTTCTGAATAGAAATTTCTTTCGGTCAAACAAAAGTTTTTTTTTAAATATTTATCGTTTGCGTAAATTTTGTCATCCAAATCGGAATCAAATTTTTTCATGCAATTAAAATTGTTTTTTTAGAAAACACAAAGCTCTAAAATTGAAAAAAAAAATTAAAAAAAAAAAACATTACTGTCCAGAATTGTGTAACATTTCAACCGCATAATGTAGCAACTAACAACACACTAAAATTGATAATTCATGTTGTTAAAACGGAAATCTCCCATATCATAATAACGATGCACTTGTAATAAAACTTTAGTAAATTACTAGAGACTGAAATGAATATCTTTTGTTGGGGAACATTAAGAAGGTTTAACAATGATCATGATAGTGACGATGACAACAACAAAAACAAAAAATCAAGTGTCACTGAAGAAAAGCCCTGAAAGGGTAAAAACGGCAGACCATACAGTAACCTTTGTACAGCGAGCACTAACTGTGAATCCGGTTGTTTGTATGCTCCGTCTGGCCCACCTCTTCCTGCCTCACTAAATTTCCTCGGTCTCGGTTTTTTGTTTTCTTTTTTGTTTAAAAACACGAGGAAAGGGGAGCGGGAGTAATGAAAAAGCTAATGCTGCGCTTTAGCCGCATTAAAAATCTGTTGAAGTGATTTCATTGGTATTCAGAGGCCGGTCCATTATGGGTCGAAGCCCGAATCCGGGTCAACATTCGAAACCAATCTAGTGAAGATGAAATATATTGTATGAGAGACGGTAGTTTCCCGAATTACCTAAATCGTAAATCTACAAACGTGCCAAGTGTACGGGCTGGGTATGTACTGCTACATACAGAAGTACCGGTACCAGAACAGTGTGCTTGAGAGTACTAAGAGCCACGCAGGCGAGTGGAAAAGATGAAGGAGGCTCGAGGATCAAGGATAAACCTTCGTATGCACCTAAATACCTCTAAATCCTACTTGACAAGGTCTAAATCTTTAAATTGTGTAACCGACTCCAACTCTAGCTTTAACTCTATTTCCGATTGTCTTCTTTGGATAAATATTGCTCTACAGATACATTATTTTATTTCGGGAACGTGGACATAAGTATATATGATGCACATGATCATATATAGACGCATATTATCACATATAAATCCGTACATTGATTTTTTTAATAGTATACAAAAAAAAAATATCTTGAATTTACACGAAAATAACAAAATGACACTGAATATCATCTCAGATGATACTCAGTGATATCTGTGGCGAAAAAAATTTTCAGATCGTAGCTAGTATAATCTAGATTATACTGGGTGATATCTGGATTATACTCATTGTAATCTGGATTATACTAGTTACTATCTGAAATTTTTTTTTATTCAGTATAATCTGGAATGATATTCAGTGTCATCTTGTTTTTTCCGTGTAGTAAATAATTTTGCAGAATTTAATTTTCTTCATTTGCGACATACATGCTATTCTGTTTGAGTTTATTTTGCCTAATCAAACCATTGTAGGATTTATCTTGACAATAAATAGAAACAAAACCGTATTTTCTCAAGCGCTCGAGTATTTTTGATTTATACTCCTTCTTTAATATCCTTCAGTTGTCGATACGAGACGCTCCGGTCGCTGAGACAGTCGGATAGGACATATTAGCAAACGGAAAATCCATTATCTATCATCTACTATCTATAACAACTGAGAATTATTACAGAGATTTACACGTCATTGCGCAGCATTGAATGTGTAGAGTAGACTGCCAGCAAATACGGTTCATTTCACAGAATTCATCGCTCGGGTTTAATATCGCAGTAAATGTGCCGCAAATACTTGATAATAAACTATATCTCTTAACTCAAACTCTGGTGTATTGATACGAGTTAAGTGTAATACTGATGTACTAAATGCTCTCATATCACGATGCCATTTGCTGTTCTTCGAAACGGCATTGAAAAATGAAACTTACCTCTTTATACATATATCTATTCGATGATAATGATAATAACAATAATAATAATAATAAGAGATATCGAAATTCTATTGTCTTGAGTACTAGCGCAAGTAAAGGATAAGTGTTAGTATGTCTGCGAGGATTTATGTGTATTTTACGATTTATCAATTTTCTTTCTGAATTCTTATCGGTAAAAATTCACATCAACATCATACTTTATCTGAAATTTTATTTTTACAAACTTTATGAAGTTACGTAACATAATTCAAGTAAAATTTTTTTTAATGAGTCTTCATTTACTGAGAAATTCAGTATCGTTTGGAATGTGCTTTTATCTAAGACACGTGGTATCACTTTAATAATATTAAGTCTAATAGCTTCATAAAATCCCAAAAATAAAAAAAATATTCATTACAATTTTAATTTTTTTTTATAATAAAAATTTTTATATTTTAGTAGTATTGAATAAAATAAAGAGTCATGTAAGATAACCTCCTTAAAAATGCTAAACAATTAATTTTTATTTTGTAACTTATTACGGAAAAATTAACTCTCTAGTAAGGAGAAGATTTAACGACCATGCGCCATCTGTTGGAGATTTTTTGAAATATATTTTATCAAAAAATAATAAACGCATATTTATAACTATATCAGAACATAAATTGACTTATCGAGGAATGTCAAGCCATATAAAGCCAGATATGCCCTAATTTAGAGCCTTATATGACTATAAACTTTACATAACATTATCCTGGCCTTTTTTTTTTTTTTTATATCTCGTATATCTTCTTTGAATTCAAAAAGAATAAGAGCCAGCGCGAACGAGTTTTCTAAATCGAGAAATTTACTTTGAAGGAAAAAAAAAAATAAAAGTATAAGCAAAAGCAGAAGGGTAGAGGAGAGATCGAATCTCAGTCCCCTGAGTGAGTAGAGCGTACGCATTCTATTCGATTAGAGGTTCCATGGAAATTCTCCGGTTGTTTATTTTCGGCTCAGATACATTTCTTATTTTATTTTATTTTATAAATTTTATCTTTTGGGTAAAAAGAGACAGAGAAAGAGAGAGAGGGAGATTGGTGTCTCTTTTGTGAGCCCATTGGCGCCGTTTGGCGCCCCTTGGCCTTTCCTCACGCAAATTATGTCCTTTACCTACCTTGTACCCCCCACAGCGAAAAGCGGAGTAGGACTGAGGGAACTAGAATGTACCAGGTGGCAATATCGTCGGAGGATCCTCGGAATCGTCGTCAAGAGGAATATTGTTACGGGTTATCCGTAACGCGGCGCATTAGCATAATATCTAAAGAGCTCCATAGGCGATGAGATCCTCCTCGCGGGCTCAGCTTTGTGTCAGAGACGTTAAACTTTACGTAGAAAAAGTTATCACGATGGTTATACGCTAATTTTACTTTTTTAATTTGTTCATTTCTTTTAAATTTTTTAATAAAATTACTTTTTTTTTTTTTTTTCCTGTAAAAAAAATCATCTGATAAAATTTTCTACTAAAAGTCTAAAATGTTCATAATTAAATTTCTAAAACAAAGTTATACCATTGAAGCTAATAAATTCCAAAAATGTATTAATTATTTAAATTAATAACTAAACTCAGAGCGCGCGAAATAACTAATTTATTCATACTGTGACAAATTACTGGAGATAGTTGGATCCGTGTGTAAAATTAAGGACTTAAAGTTGCGAATTAATGGCCTGGACTCGCACGTTCACATATTTGTTTACAACACAAGTAAATTACGTAGACATATATGTACATAAAATAGAAGATATAAATGTTTATATTAGATAGAGACATATATTTGTATATTTATACATAACAGGAAGTGCAGCCATAAACTTTATATTTTACCAGACTTTATTTGAGTGACCGTATGTGTCATCGCGGATATGCCGAGGGTAAACATTCAAGTGTATGACTTTTCAGAAATAACAAAAAAAAAAAGATATCGAATCACCGAGCTTCCATGTGACGCCGGTTCGTTTTAAATAATAACAACTGAACCCAACGTTGTGGAAAGATGTCGCTGACTTTTCTCGCTTATCAATCTCTTTTATTCACAATTTCATTTGCAATAATGATAATAATAATTATAATGATTTTATTTTTAATTTAAAACTTGGGTTTATAATTTTGAAAATTTAATTTCAATATTTCTCAATATTTTATTGAAATATTAAAGACATAAAAAAATTGATAATGATTTTTTTTTTAGAGCATAAAATTTTCTACAATAAAGTCTGATATAATGATTGATATTTTGAAGAAAAAGTTTTTTTTGAATCAAGTAATTTTTTTTTGTCAGTGCAGAATTTTATTTTTTAAATAAAAATTTGTGATTTTGAAATTTCACAAAATTTTTTGGAAATTTTTACGAAAATATTAAAATACTCTAAAATTCACAAGAATTTTTTTTTTATAGAGAATTTTTCTATAAAAAAGATCTTTTATGATTTTTTCGCTTTTTTTTTCGTTTTTTACCCCAAATTTGAACTTTTGATAGTAATTAAATTAATAATATTAATTTTTGAAACAATTAAAATAAAAAAAAAAAAAAAATTAGCTTTAGGCTTAAATTGATAACAAGAATAAAAATGACAATTGAATAAAATTGTTCACATTGATATCAGTATCTACGTATGTATGAAATGGTTTGTGGCTTGGTGCGATAAAATTCTGGCGTTAATCAGAATCTTGTTTCCACAAGAGAGACGCTTACTCGCCCGCGGGACTCGCTAACGAGGGGGCCGCCATTGTAACCATTTACACAATTACATACATTTCCGTTTCCCTCGGGGCTTTTTCTTTCCCACTAATACACCCAAATTGTCAACGTTTTACATCAATAACCCCCGCTTTTTAAAAATACACACACTACATCCCGTACTATACAATATGAAGGATAACTCTCCCCTACCCAACGATATAATGTAATTTTGTAATATTACAAACTTCGAGGGCTTTGTACTTGCATTCACGTGAAAAACGAGCTAATCTATAAATGGATCCTGTATTATACTGTATATTACAATAATATACTAATTTTGACTAATAATTACAAGTAAAATCAATTTAAATACATAAATAACATTTTAATTTATTTAAAATTAAAAATAATAATAATTTGTTGATAAATATTGTTTCAAAAAATTAGGTCGTGGTTTTAATTGTTGATGGTTGAAATTTATTATTCAAATATTACAATTCAATAATTATACAGAAAAAATAGCATTGCAAACAGTAATAAAAGCTATGTAAATCTCGATAAAGCTTAAGTACAATAATTAATAATTCTAACTTCTATTTTTATTATTCAGCACGTAAAAGATTATCGTTTGATACGTAAAAAAATATCAAGAAAGGTTACTAAATTTCTATAGTAAGTATTTAACATTTTAATGTAGCCAACGTCAACATTTACAAGGTAAAATAGTAAATTTTAACCGCCAACGATAAAAATAAAACTATAATTATTGACTTGGCGCTTTTAACTACTTGAAACGATAATTTTTAAAGAATGAGATTCGTTTTTTACTATAGCGACCGCTCTAAATCACTTTTTTTCAATATTAAATTATAAATGTTGACTTTTATACTTTTTAAAATTATGTTTTGTAATATTAAATGTTATGCCACCCCGGAATTGAATGTACTATTTGAAACACTAAAAAGAAACCAGAATCTGAGTGAATTTTACTATTCAGTTTTTTGTATGTAGCTTGAATCAAAGTTGAATTTCAATTCCTGAAAGTTTCTCCCTTTTTCTTGAATATTAAAAGCATTTCCTTTGCTGGAAAAAAAGCAAAATAAAAACCCAAGTGCCATTCTGAGAATCGCCAGTGAGTCAGCCTGTGTTTATCTGTGTATGAGTTCTGCGTGCGCTTGCGTGACGGGGTAGTTGAACGCAGCGATGGTGACGTCGAGTTTGGGTCCCGGGGGTGTAGGTGGTTACTCGGATAGAGAGACAGAGATACTAGATGATGCGAACAGAATAGAATAGAAGGAACGAAATGGAAAGCGGTTCGGCGGTTGAAGGTGGAAGGTAGAATGTAGAAGGTAGAAGGGAATGGCATTACACATACAATATTACAATGTACGGGCCAGGAAGGGCGCAGATAAGGTGTGGGAGACACACCGAGGGCCAAAGTGCGTGTGAGTTCTACTTGACGGTAGGGTATGTGTTGGTGTGATTGTGTGTGTGAGGGTGAGATTGACTGGAGCTGTATGTGATGTGTGGTTGTGGATGTGGAAGTAAGTGTCGGTGCGTGTACACGTGGTATTGATCGTTCTTTCTTTTCCATTCCATTCCTATCTGAACTCTGTACTATCCTGTGGAGTGCGTTAACGTTAACGTTAACGTTCACGTTACGTTGGCAGGTTCCAGGGGTGCCAACTGAACTCGATTTTGAGTTCAGACTTTATTTTTATAATACAACGGAAATTCTATCAAAAATAAATATTTTCATGTGTTTACATGTCTATAGTTGCATTAATATTTTTATATGTTCATGGGTTCATGTATCACCATATGTGATCATATGTGTTCATTTGATTATGTTTGACCATGAGGGTGTACCAAAATTTAACTTCCGTGATGGACCTTTTAAAATTGGAATTTTAAGTTCTTCTTTTAGCAAGAATTGTGTTTGGGTATTTCCAGACATATTTTTAACGTAAAAGATTTATTTGATTTTCAGAGAATTTTTTAACAAGAGTTTTGTTTGGACATTTCCACTGAAATTTCAAAATTTGGCCGGAAGTATCTAAACAAAGCGCTTGTAAAAATTTCTATGAAAATCAAATAAATCCCTTACACTCAAAATATCTCAGGAAATGTCCAAACACAATTCTAGTCAAAAGCGACTAGTCAAACAACTCAGAAAATCTAACGAAGTTATCTTCATATGGTTTAAGAACATGTTCATATGTTAATGTGTGACCACGAGTGATCATATGTCTTTTTCACATATAATCATGTATTGACATGTTCACAAATGTATTCGTATATTCACACAAAATCATGAGCGGTTGTATTTATTCATATAGATCCATTCATTCTTTCATCTGATCATATATAATCACATAAATGCATTATGTATCCATTTACATAACATATACGTGTTTATGCGTGATCATTCTTCCATAAGCAGCAACATATGATCACAAATGTCCACATCTACGTGATCATATGTGTAAATATGTTGTCATGTGGACGAATATGTACGGATAGATATTATATGTACTTGATATGATATGATATGAGATCTGACATGTATTCTCTCAGTCTCAGTCTCAGAACATATTCGGTATTTAGTATTTGTATTTTGTACTTGTATGTAGCTGAGTACGCGTTATGTATCTGAATTCCACCCCCGGCGCTCAGTAAATTGCGTATATGTGGAACAGAACTATAGTTCTATCCCACATATACGGTATATGAACATCGTTGCCGACTCGAACATACACATATTCACTAAAAGTCACTTCGCTAGATATGAAAATTTTCATTACTTTGTATTACAAGCCCGTTATTTTTGTTTTATTTTATTTATTACAGTTTACAGGTACAGTGTGTAGACACAGCAAACTCTTACTAATTGAAATTGTCAAAGTTTCCATGTACAGCTCTAATTTTTATTTATCAGAGAGTAATATATTTTTATTTTTTGTGCTGGATCCATTACCATGAAATTGATCATTATTATGGCGATTAAGTTTTATAAAAATGATTGATAAATTTCATTTAAGCTCAGAATTTAATCCAATTAAACAAAAAATGACTGACACTCAATACACCTGTATTGTATCAATGTTAACAATGTAATTCGATATCAGCCAGTTGTAATTCGCGTTGTTTCACAGTTTTTAATGAATGTATCATCGAAATTCAATACATATTTGGGAATCGTTAAATTTTCCGCAGTTATACAAAAATTTATTCTAAAATTTGTAATTAAGCTGACTATTGACTGGAATTCCAGTATCGGAGTTTTTTATCTCCACGAAAATCATGAAAATTGACGCATTATGTATATTTTTTTTTTTTTTTTTTTTTCGCACCAGCAATTTATATGAATCGTGAGGAAATGCATGTAGGTTGTGTATAGTGTGGTGAGCAATTGCTGTGAAAAAAGTACCCTTGCGTGTTCGCAAAAATGAGTCGAAGGGAGTCGAGTGAAAGCAACTTCGACGTAGTATACTTATAATGTAATATAATATAGCTGCGACATACGAATATAACTTCTTCTATGTACGCGTTATCATATAGTATAGTATATTGTGGTATTATTAAGGAAATAGGGAAAAAAATGACGCAGCACTGCGAGTATATGTGCACAAAATAAAATTGTTCCCGATATTTGTTCTTAGAAATTAAAAATGAAAATTTATTGCAATTATTACTGAAATAAAAATTACAATTCATAAAATCAAACTTTCGTTAAAAATTTAAAAAATTCAAAAATTTTTTACATTTGTTAAAAAATCGAATAATTTTTTGTGAAAAAAAAATTATTTTAAAATTCTTTCCACTCTTGTGTCTTCACTATTAATTGTAATAAAACTTCCTCTGTCCAATGTGAAGTCCAAAAAAAAAAAAATGTCTGCATTTAGACGATGTAGTATCGAGTAAATTCATGTATATTACAACACACATATATACGGAGGAAACTAAAAAATAAAACCATACATTCATTAATTGCAACGATCCCTTGGGGTGATTTACCTGACGGCAAGTACTCCCTTTGTGCGAGTCTATTTCTCGTGATGAATGAAAATCACATGCACCCTCGGTATCACCGTCTTTTTCCGCACATATACTCCTATCTATCTCTCTATATTTCTCTCTCTTGCACACACAAACCGAGCATTGAAACAAATGGATTCGTCGATGGACTGCAAATGTGTTTGGACTGTTAGACTCTTGAATGATCGAACAACTACCGGCCGATTTGCGGGCAGAAATGCACCAAAACGTTTTCCAGCATGTTCATGGTGATAATAATATTATTGTAGATGTATTTGCGGATTAGTAGAAAATTCGAGTGCAGTGTCGAACAACTGTATATTAGAGATTACTATCATGATTATGATGATGATTATGATTATGATCGTACTTGCCATCAAAATCAACATCAGCATCACGTTTTCCTTGTACGTTTCGATTATAGTATTGCGGCTTTTGTGGAAATTAATTTGGGATGTTCGTGCACCTGGAAAACCTTCATTCGTTAACCGAGACCGAGAGCTACAAACCTGACTATTCTATTGTATTTAACAGCAGTTCCTGGGGCTTACCGTTTGAGGGATTATGTGACTTTGAATTTAACCGCAACGTGTCACGTTATGAATTCGCTTTTCAAAATCTAAGAATTTTTTTATACTAAAATTTTGATTAAAAATTGAGTCTCAAATATTAAAAATATAGAATTCTATAAACTTAGTCCAAAAAAAAAACTTTCTACTGTTTTTTCTCCATTTCAGAAAATTAAACTCCACCTCTTTTCATTCTACTGTAAATAATACTTTATTAATACCAGCAATGATTAGTTCACTCCAGCAGTGCGTGTGTTAACAATAAAGTCTACTATCGAATTAAATTCGTTTTATTTAGATTTTTTGTTACTTCAAAGAATGAAACCGAGGAAGCGAAAATTTGCTGCAGGCTATTTTGCTGCACGCTACCCTTTGCATGTGAGTTTATAGTAAAACGCACACACTTACACCCTTATGCTTTAACACACACACACACACACACACACACACACACACACACACACACACACACACACATGAATACATTGATGTTCATTAAATCCCCCGTTTATAAGTCGGCAAGTCTGGGGAAAGCACCTAATGATACAGAGGGCGATTAAAAGGTACTGAGCGCGTCATTTGGTTTCATCCGTTCAAATATTCATAACTTTTCATTCGCAGCTCCTTATTACTGGTATGTATCATACGTGTACTTCTTTAAATACTACACACAGACATCATGAATTCCTCATTCCTTATGAACCCACCAGCAATGTGCTCTTTGATCTAATTATAGCCCAGAAACCCCTCAAGATCATCCGCTGCATTGTTTTCCGCAAACTTCGATAAACTAACAAGCATTTATCTAAAAAGCTCTTCCTCATCATCCATTACCAACCATATTATCATCAATTCCTCCAAATTTACTGAAGAATCATTAACATTTCCATTCTTTTTTACAAGACTGAAAGACTACTTTCATTTCGGGTGAAATTCAATAAAGTTAGAGTATTTCCACCTACACATAAACGTATATGCTTCGCATACTCACACACCTAAGCGAGTAGACTTTTGAATTGGGTTTTAAAATATAGCGAATGCCATTAGGGACTCAAATAACATAGCTTACAATAAAATCCTCCATAATACTGTCGTAAGTAGGTACTGACACCCGTTTATATCCACACTCACTTGGAAAACAACGTATGGAGGGATAACATGTGTGCGAGCACCATCACATCCCCATCAACATCAACATCAACAGTATCAAGCACAGCAGCCAATATAACCCAAGTATTGCAATAATATCTGTCCAGACTGAGCGGACTGCTTAGATCCGCTATATTCCGAGGTCAAGCTTGTCTGCACAATGCTATCTTGCTATGAATTTAACATTTGCAAACTATTGTTCAAGTCTTGCCACTACCAACTGTTTGCTTCTATTCTAGATCTAAATTTGGTTCTAGTTATAGTTGCTCGACCTATTCTGGATGATGATGATGATTTCAGGCTTAGATCTTGAAGACACTGAAGGGGTTTGAACAGCCAACAAGCTTAAGAAGGCTTTGGAGAGCAAAATTTCTTCACCAAAAAGCCGAATGTATCTTTAAAATTTGGCAATAACTTTGCAATTGAAGCAACGGTCGAAGAATTGAAGATAATTTCGAGCTTGTGATATATAAATGGATGACAATGATGATTTTGATATTCGATCTCTAAGATATTGAAGGGGCTTGCTCAGTCAACATGGTAGAAACTTCCAAAGAGCGAAATTTGATCACTAAGAAGCTAGATGTGCAGAAACACATATGATGCAAAAGCATGATCTAAAATAAGTGCACAGAAAAGGACATAAGCTCCGTCTTTATTCCTTTAAAATGCCATTGCTTGACGCTGATGTTCTCTTTTCTGGGTGGGTATAGTGTTTTCGTAGCGTTTAGTGCCATTGTTAGATTCTGGTCGTTGATGTTAGTCTTGGTTATCGCGGCAGAGAGAATACGAAGATGGGTATATTCGCTGATTTTACGCTTAAACTGCTGATACTTTTTCGCTTGATCTGCATAAACGATCTCTGATGTCTGATCTAGATCCCAGATCGGGCTACTGTTGCGACGGATCTATATTAGACACTGTTATAGGGGTATGAAGAATAATTGCGATAGTCGGTTGAATTGTCTTTCTGAAATTGACGTTTAAACTCCAGAGAAACTAGAGGCAATAACGATTTCAGTTTAGTTGATAAAAATAGAGCAATAGGATTACACTTTTTAGTTTAAGGAATTGCTAAGATTATTTTACGGGTTCTTTCATGAGAAAAAAAAAGTGTCCAAATGAGGTATAAATTTGGTTTTATTGGGATATATATTTTCTTATTGATTTCTGTTAAATCTTCGACGAAAATTCTGATTATTTACACTCGATAATCTTGATAAAGTCATTGAAATTTTCTCATTTCCAATCAAATTGTTCAGGAAAGATAATATCGGAGAATTACTGTAATTGGTTATGATAATTATAATTTCAATAGTACAACGTGCTGATGGAGTAACTGTAATTTTTGTAGCAATTGTAAATGTAATACATGATACTATTTCTGATAATGATAAATATCATGCTTGTGGTTAGTAGCATAGTAATTACTCTTCAAGCAACTGATTTTATCACTGGAATATTTGTTGTGAATATAACAATTATGTGTTGCGCTTATGCTTAGATTTTTTTTGTGATAATATTTTAATTCATAAAAATGTGATAAATAGTATAATAACGAAATAGTTGTTATCGTTATTGTTGTTATCAAGTTGTGAAAAGTGATAATTAATTTCTATCTTATCGCCTAACACTTTGAAAATTCCACTCATTTACGTTCTTTAAGATCAAGAAATTCTTTGAAGTAATAAAAGAAAAAAAAAGTAGTAAGCCATTAGAAGCAGTTTATTTTTTTATCATAAAAATTGATCAATAAAATTTTTTTTTTATTAATTCAACGATCATTTTTATCGAAACTTCTATTTTAAGAAATTATTAATTTTATTATCCTCAGTAATTTCAGCCGAAGTTAATTTTTTTATTATTATTACTATTTTCCATGGCCCATAAGTACTAAATAATATGTTTGTAATATACAACCTATATTAACGGTCATTATTCAAAATATGAATATTTACTGACGACTTTTCCCAGAGGCTTCACTTCCGCGCTTTTATTAATCATTAAAATTTGCAATATTTATGCCAGAGAGCTTGAACGAGTCCATTAAAAATAGATACACTGGGACGGTAATTTTGAATGTCCATTGTAACCAATTATAAATAAAATTCACAATACAATTAGTTATTTAAAAAAAAAAAAAAAAAAAAAAAAAAAAAAACTTTTCTCACGGTTATTGTATTATACGATGTATTATATTAATACTGTTTGGGCTTTAATAAATCCTGAAATTATTTAAAAAAGTAAAAGTATTATCAAAAAAAAAAAAAAATACAAAAAAAAACCACTTTTTGAAAATGAGAAAAATTGGAATTTTCAAAGATGTTTTGTTCATGTATAATATATAATTTCAAAAAAAAACTCGGTTTTCGAAAATCAGCGTAAAAATATTAACTTTTTGATTTTTTCAAAAAATCATTAATTTTCTGAGCGGAAAGTTAAAAAAAGTTTGTTAGCAGTTATTTGTTATTAATATTTAATTCATATAGACGAGATTACATGATATAAAAATGCATATCGTGTATGTGTATCTAGCAGAGCTTTTTAGCAAAACAGAACCCGATACACGGCGGATTTCTCTCACATACTGTATATTATATGTAGTGTATTCTATCTACTTTCTCTATTCGGTCCTCGTACGCTAAATTAATTATAAGAGCTATCATTTATTTTCATTTCCCTCTATACTAATGAATGTGAACATCCCCTCTGATGTTTTGCTGCTAAAATTTTATACGAACGTATGGGATAACATTAAAAACAGTAACACTTCATAAAAACGAATTTATAAAATAATCTATTATTTTAAAAGTAAGTTCTGAGCTTATTGCTAATGGAATTTCGCGAAATTAAATAACAAACTGTGTCTACACCTTCAGGATGATAATTTTTTTTATTTAATTACTATTTTTAATTTTAGGTACTCTGATAATAATTTCAGAGCTTAATGCGTTTCATTAGTATAAAAGTTACGATAAATACAGCCATTAAATTTTTGATGATCCGGAATTATCAATTAAATATTTAATTTTTGATGGTAAAAATTTGAAAATCAATTGTGAAAAAAATATTGGAGATACAAACAAATCATAAAAGACTTTTTTTAAAGGAAATTTAATCCTTTGTAAGAAAAATTCTTCAATTTTTTCATTTCTTGCATTACTTAGTCAGAATTTCATTTTTAAAGTCATATTTACAAACCTTTAAAATTTTTCAGATTTCTAAAATTTAAAATTCAAAAACTAAAATTTTATTTTAAAGATTGAAGACAGGTAAAAAAAAACAATAAGAATTTGTTTTAACAAAGATTCAATTTTCTAGAAAAAAAAAAATTACCTGTCACTTTTTCCGCATCTCTCATCCTTTACCCAGAATTCAAACTTTTCTAAAATTCAACCTCAAAAATTTAAAGCGCGTAAAAAATAGTGTTTTTCTCGATGAGGGTAATTGCTTCAGCAGATAGCTAGATGTATACACGAATGTATGTAAGAAAGGTTGGTTAAGTTAAGCATAAGTCTTGTAGCTCGGAAAAGAGTGTTGGAGATAAACAGACGGAGAAAGCCAGAAGAAGAGTTATGGGCCACACTGGTAGAGAAGGTTTTTGCCGAGTTTCGCGAAGATGAAGCCGTCGTGTAATTACTGGGCTCGTTAGGCGAACGAGCTACGGCAACGGCTACGTGAACGTGAATGTGAACGGGAGCTACCAGCCTACACGCCAGTGTCAGTGGGACTCGTATTTAATTAGTGTTATCGTCGTGCGTACATACCAGAGTCTCTGAGCTTAATTTAAGACCCTCTCCTCTTCTCTTCTCCTATTATATTCCTGTTATTATTATTATAATTATTATTATCATTATCATTGTGCTTGTTGTTTGTTATTATTTCAAGCCACTGTCTCTTTCACTCCACACGCAGCGGTATGGGCATTATTTTTATCAACATTTGTAACCCTCGTTGAATTACGCGTGTTGCAATTCAAACGGTCTCGCATTTCATACAATATATTATATACATAAACACAAAGATACCCATACGTTTTTAACCGCGTGCTGGGCATTTTTTAGGTAAATTCCTTTTACAAGATAATAACACCCATACAGATATGTAATTACGCTTACGTAATTGTATCTTCTGACCATAACACGCTAACTTTTATTTTTCAATATTTTTTTCTTTCACTTATTCCCGGCTTCTTTCTGCATTCATTTATTATTTTACATTTTTTTCTGTCCACATAAATTCACCGAATTTTTTTATTATTTCACACTATACATCATAAAATTAAAATTTTAACCCTGAGAAATTTTATTCAAAAATTACACAATGAAAGTTAGAAATTTATTGAAATCACTTCGTTACATACTATGTGGATCATTACATTTAAAAGTGTCGGTCAAACTCGTCCGACGTTCACATCAAAGAAATCTAATGAGAATTTATCAACTATTTACTTACATGACATTCTAAATAATTCAATGAAATTTCACAATCTTAGCTCATAATTTCAAAATTTGATTGGCGTTTACAAACAACTAGTCATCTAACAGAATACAACTTTTATTTATCTTGATTATCTGTGAAAATATCCTAATATGACTTATTAGGCATGTATATAGTTTTTCGATCGAATTTAGTTTTGAAAATTTCCAACAGGTGGCGCATGATCGCGAAATTTTCTCGCTACAAGAAAGTTAAGTTTGAGATATTTAGTTTTAAAAAAAAAAATTTTTTTTAAATTTTTCTAGAGAGCTTATCTGGTCCTAATTTTTGGTCTAATCAATGACTTTATCAAAATCTTACATCCAAGAACAACAATAGAGTAATTACCAGTAATTATTCTTTACATCATAAAAAAAATTTAAGCTCAAAAAAATTATTCTAGCTTTCTAATTATTGAATACGTTTTTTGCTATTTGTCGTGAGCTTCTCGTTGTATAATTGATGATGCTCTCACACGTCGTTATACATGAGTACATAATGCAAAGGCACGTGCACTGAGAGTATTTGAGTTAGCAGTACTAGTCTATTTACACACATACACTCACACCCACATATATGTTATTATTCTAGCCTACTGTATCCGTGAGGATACGTGAGGACCGAAACTAACACATGCTGTCACTTTGTAGCAATAATGGAGAAGAAAGGTTGAACCTTTTGATCTCCGTGCTCATGCATGACGTCATCGCCGTATGTGCCGCATAAACCCGCCTTTTTTTATTTATTTAACTCTCATCCTATTTAAACAAAACCAAACTCTCCTCATATCAGCTCTCTGTCCGTCCAGATCCACATCACATGCTCACATACTATTGCAGAAGTGGTTGGGGCTTTTTTGGCCCATCGTCTATCGAAATTCCAGGCGGCGGACGGGTCTAATATTCTAATACATAACACAACAGCAGCGGCGCTCACGTTTATAGTTAGTTATTGGGATAGTGTGTTCAATACATATGTGTTGGGAGGGCAGGATCCAGCGCGTTCCACTTACTGAGAACCGGTTCAGTTAAACTCTGGTCTGGTAGGAGCCCTATCACCCTATCGGTCCATTTGTTGCCGTTCTCCTCTTCGTAACTGCTTCGCTTCTATTCGTTTACCTTTTTTTACTCACCACTCGAACTCAATACAGTTTCATTAATCATTTTTTAGCTATCCGACAATGACTGTGGATAAATTTCATGTTAGGTAATCATTTATTTCTGGAATTGGCACACCACACTCTGAGTAGTTGACTCCGAGTAGACCGTATTATCGTAAAAAATAAAAAAAAAAATGCCACAATTCGTATATATTATCGTTGTTGATTGATAATTCGCTTAGGATGTCAAGTGGAATTATTGCTGATAGATAAATAACTGAAGAAGATATCTATCATAAATAAAGTATCTGAAAGAAATATGTTGTTGCTGCTAGAATTTGATCTTTGTAGAAATATCAAACTGAGGAAAATTTACTTACCCAAGTTAAAAAAAATTAACTTGAATGAACTTAACTGCTATACCAAAACAATTAATTCAAACTCATCCAAGTTCATTTTTTTTTACTCGGGTTATCAATAATTGATCATCATTTTCAACAAAATATATTATAGTGAATTTTTTTCTCCTGGTTTGAAGTGTTGAGTTTTAATTAAGTCAGGAAATTCAAGAACAGAATCAAAGGAATAAAAGTTATAGACCCAGTCATAAAATAATTGTACTTAATCATTTTGAAGCAAACAAATGTTATAGGTATTTTTTAAAACAAATTCCTTGTAGTACAACGTCGATAGATTTTTCGATTTACAAAATTCAAGCTTTACAACACTGTCATTCGATCCTCGGTACTTTATTTTCACGTGTACATATGAGCTCATGGTGTAGTTGCTTTAAAGCACTAGTGTATTGTATAGAGTAACTGAAATAGCTCGCGTGTATCGTGACACCCACGGTAATCACCGGGATGTCATTCGTTTTTGCGATCTTATCAGCTCGGTTATCAGCCGTGCGATTTATCGTTGTCGGTGTAGTGTTATATACAATGTACTATGTATATAAATATACAATGTGTGCACATCTACTGGTGCAAAACTAAAGAATTGTTGAAAGAGAGAAATAAAACATTAACGCTGTTCGCCGCTAACACATCCTTGACATCATTCACATATTCATATAACACGAGTTTCCACAAAACTTCACACGCTAATTAATTTATGTTGTTTTATGTTTCAGGTGAGCAACTTTGAAGATCCAGATCTGGCCCTGGCTCCAAATACGACCAAAATTGTCTCCATGGTTGATGTTGAACTATTTGAGTATAATTTATACAATTTATGTAACATTTATATCCACGGTAACTAAACTGGCAGTGCGTCCCAGAAAGTTTTCGACTGGTTAAATTTTCGATGCCCAGTTACCCACGATTCGTTATTCGGTTGTGAACAGTTTCCAGCTAAACGGATGAGTCATTGTGACATATATCTCCTCGCAGCCTCCCTCAGCGCTTCTTTGGATATTTCTTAAAGCTAGACTTAAGAAGACTTATCGCGCGTTACCCGAGGATTACTGTAGCGATCTGAAACTTTTTAGTTGGCTGTTCACTTTTTGCCCCTTTTTCATCACCTCTTTTCCTTTTGCTGCGTTCTATGGCGCCGAGAGAACCGACGAAGTTAAATATCCCAGTCACCGCATTCATGCTCGTACCTATGTTCAAAACGCTGGAAATTGTTCTATTCTATAAATACCAGTTACTATACTTTAGCCGAATTCTTTTACCGTGAAAAAATTTTTCGATGTGGTCGATTTACAAGGGTGAATATGTATGACCATATCAAGCTATGTTTGGTAAAAAAAAAAAAAAAAAAATTATATATCATAATTTCGCCAAAAATTGACAATTTAGTTTAAACTTGAATATCCTGTAAAAAAGTAAATTTATCGACAAATCATAAGAGACCTTTTTTGTAGAGCGTTCAATTTTTTACAAAAAATATGTATCTTACTTTCCGGTACGTTGTTTGTAGGACGTGATATAAAATTTCAAAGTTTAAAAATATTTTTTTAAAGATAGTTTTAAAATTTTCCGACAGGTAGCGCATGGTAGCTAAATCTTCTCCCTACTAGAGAGTTAAGTTCAAGGTATTTAGTTCTAAAATAATATAATTTTTATTAATCACCTTGGAAATCAGCAAATGATGAACAAATTTTCTAGATAGTGCATGAAAATAATTAAATATGATGAAAATTTCTCATATGAATTCAAATATGACCATAAATGACCAGATTAATCTATATCACGCCTAGTATAATCTAGTATAATAATTAACCATGTTAGAAAATTTTATTACGGATGAAGAAAGTGCTCTTCCTCTGGACCATATTAATACTTAAACGATATGTAAATAACGGCAGTAAAAACAAAAAATGTCCGAGTGTTTAGTTGCTAAATAGCATGAGTAGCTCGAGGCTATTGAAGTGACACAGTTTCTAAACAGAAATCAGCTAGCAGACACAGAGACACCGAGTGAAAGCTGGTTGTAGAGGTCGTAGGCCTCTTGTCATACAATGTCTGCGTTTCTTCCTTATGACTCGGTGTTTAATTTACACATTGTTGTCTCACTCATGTATTATACAACATCTATGGAGGCTAAATTAACAACGCTGGCAAATAATTTTATTTTTAACGGGCTGCTTTTTATAATTCAAAACTTGGGGTCCTGAATAATTAACTTCTCAGTTAACTTCTCCAGACCGTTATTAACGCACAACAAATTTCAAAGATACAACTGGCGATAAAACTGTTCCGAGTTCCAAGTAACTAAAATGTCATCAGAGGATTGATCGATCGTGTGATAGGATTTAACAAGTAAAAGGATTCGAGGTAATCTAAAGGAACAGCAAAATTAACCAATAAAAAGGCTCCAAGATGTGTGGTATTGTTTATCGACAGGAGCAGAAACGGAAGCAGGAGCAAGAGGTGCAGAAGAGATTGATTTTAAAGCCCTGAAGAAATAAAGGAAGAAATGCCGTTGGGGATGAAATGAAAAAAATAAATAAAAGGTCCGAGTATTAACTTGCTTTCTTCTCTCTTGGTCTGTTTTTATCGGTTTCATTTCATCCCTCTTGCTCTGGAATTGAACAATGAACGGAGTCGATTTACGAGCAAACGGATTAGTGACGACGCAATTCGAAAGAAGTGAGCTTATATCCACGTCACTTAATGCTCTTATGCTTCTACTCGATACATGCTGCCCGTGTACATGACCAGCTACACCATTTACGGCAACATGTGTTACAATAAATATTATATTTTGTTTTATTGAGCTATTTTTCTTCAAACCGTTTAACGAGCTAAATTTATAATACGGTTTTTATCGTCACACGATACCTTTTTTTTTTTTTTGTTTCACACCCTTTACACATTACTTAATGTGTAATTAACCAGATGCTTTATGATTTTGAAGGAAATACTAGTCGAAAATGCTAGATGGTATTTTTTGCAAAAAATTCTTCGTTGAATTTTAGAAATTTGTATGTTTTGATAATTATTTAGAAAAATGAATTTTGTTTTCCTCGAAATAATTAAATACGATTAATTTTATTCTAGATTGTTTTACGACCTGGGCCCATAACCTGTTAGAAGATTTAGAGTATCAGTAGTTTTCATTGTAATTTGATCATTTCTAATTTATTATTACGTCCAAAAAAGATACTTGATTAAAAACGAAATTATTCTGTAAAGAATCAGGAAAATAATTTTTTAGTCAAAAAATTTTTCAACTCGATTTAAAGAATTTAAGTTCTTCAAAATATTATTTTCAGTTCAAAAAAATTTTTTTTCAATTAAATCAATTTTTTTATCTACGACATTTTCTTTATGAGATCCAATAAAATTCGGCATATCAAGCCATATATCTGACTTAATATGACTCGATTCCAATATATGAAAATTCTTCTCCGAGTTGTAACAGTGATAAATATTGTACATTGTACATACATGCTTTTGCACAGGAATACTTAATACATATCGCCACATAATATTATGACTAAGGGCAGAAAGTTTATGGATACCCATTGATAATACTTGACACAATCCAATTGGTAAGTTGTGTAGCCTCTATATTATCTAAAAATACATGCAAGCATACATGTATGCGGGTGTATAGAATGCATCAGGGTTATGATCCTCGGTTATACTCACATGTACCGAGCTATTTATATTCATATATACACCGCACTATAAAGTTATATACCTGTTCTAAGAAATACTATACCATGGAGCTATAGTACAGCATAGTGCATGGAGTACAGAGTGCTGTATACAACATTATACATTGTCATTAACCCCGCAGATATTGCACTGAGCAGCAGCACCCTGCACCCTCAGAGCAGAAAGGGGACAGCAGGTTGTATATACACTTATTCGATCGGCTCGGAAAAACTTCAAGAAGACGATTTATTTTCACATTATCAACTCACATCGTACATCCTCATCTTTGAATTTATGTATATAGCTCTGACATTTGCACTTATAACTTTAGCGTCTAAAAGTTCGTGTAGTTCATAGTTCACAAACTTTCAGTTCCTATTTTAAATGCTGTTCTTTTTCTGTGTCAACAATTGATTCCCCATCTACAATCTGTATTTTAGTATTTTCATACTGGAGCCTGATTCTAAATTTAGTTAAAAGATATTCTACTTGCCAATAAGGAGTGACATTTTTGATGTTCCAAAAAAATTTTTTGATTTCCTTCAAGGCATCAAAATTCTCAATATATATTCAAAAAAGCATAAAATATTCTATACCCCAGAATACATTTATCCAATATCCATAATTTATAAAAATCAAGCTTCCGATGGCGCCCGAAGATGAAATATATCCTCAGGACTCTTCCTTTCTACCTTATATTACATCACAAATCCTGATATGATACGGATACGCATAAACGTAGAGAGTAGTAGTAAGTGTAGGCGGAAAATAGATTCGCTCAAACCAAATTTATGTCGGACATCTCAGTCTAGTCTCAGATTTATCATCTTGTCTGTCTGATTATGGAACTCGAGTATCAATACAGCTTCTCCAATCGAATGTAAGCTCTATGCTTTGTACATCTACCGGCTCACCACCCTCAGCTAGTGCATCTCACTGGTATCCTCAATACTCTACTTATACAGCTATTACTACGATCCTCAATTCTCCATCCTCTATCTCTCATCCCTTTTCGTCTTCCAAGCGGTATTGGTGATCGAATCTCCGATATGTTCTATCAATCACTCGGCTACTTCCTGACACCTCCCTCTCATTTCGTGCCAACCTTGGAAGCTAGAGCATCGGCAGGCTCTTGTATCATACGTGATCTTGGTTAAATATCGTTGACCATCTCTATATGAATGACAATTGCAACAATCTAATCAAATCAAACAAAATCGAATCAATTCAATTCATCCAATCCTGGAAGCAGATCCCCTGATTAAAATAACTGGAATTAGTGTGGAAGATCAATTTTTATTTAACCCAGAGTACATAAATTCAGAAGGAATATAATTTATCTGTATGAAGTAGAGTAGTGCGGTGGCTAAAGCACCAAAAGTAGAAGCAGGAGCTAAATATAAAGCACCAGGAGCAGGAGCATGACCAGGAGCAGACTTATACTTAAGAGCGAGAGGAGAAAAAGCAACAACAGCTAGATGTGGCGTTGGAGCGATAGATAAAGGGATATATTCTCAGTTTCAGCTCGGCAGCCATGATTTACGTCCCAGAGGGGTCTCAGGACACGGTTACAATGGGAGAATAATGAAGGCTCAGACGGGTCCAGCCGCAGGATAGGAGCTGTCCGGTCTCGGGAGGCCCGGCTTAGCAAATTAGAAGGAGAATGGACGAGAGCGTGGACACGTAAACGTGGGTTACTTCTCTGTACCTATGTCCTGTATGCAGCCTTCGTCCTGGTGAGCAACATATAGGGCTTCTTTGCTACTCTCTGCGATTACCCAGCGGGTGTTTGAGATGAAATAGTTTGTAGGTTGCTGGGGTGGAGGTTCGAGGTTGTGGGTTGTTAGAAAATAGGATGGAGGATGGGAGACGGGGGATGGAAGATGGAAGATGAGAAGAGAAACAAGGGGCTGTGTATTGTGACCGTTCAAAATAACCGCTAGCGAGTGTTGAGTGCTGGGTATGTTGGGCTATTGTGCACGGCGAGTGCTTACTATGCGCGACGCTTGCCCACCAATTCTACCTTCCTGTGTTTGTGATGCTTTATTTGGAAGGTACAAGTTTGCAAAGAGAGAAAAAAAGCCGGGAATGTTCGGTGAGTCTAAATTTCAATCTCTTGATATGGTCAATTATGAAATCAAAACGTATTGAAAATTTTACATGGACGTATGGGCAATTAAGAAGCACATAAATTCAGGATTTAAGTTCATACCAAAAGCCCTGAATGCTGTGAGTTATGTTCCGTCGTTTTGTTGCGAAACAATGTCATAGGTGTATACGAAACTTTTGGTGAATGTGACGCAAATTCGGTAAAACGTGATAAGCTTGTACTTGGAAGTTTAAATGCTCGTTTGACTTAGGGTTAGGTAGCGTTTAAACTCTATTTGAATGTACCGGTGTCGCTGGATGAAGTCTGCATGTGAATTACAGAATGTTTACATGATTTAGTGTTGTTGGGTGTGCAATCCGAGAACAAGGCTTGGATCCGGTGAACTAAGGTGTGCGTGAAGTGCAGTCCAATATTAGTGAGCGAGAACTACTCAGGAACCAAGACTCCTTCCGAGAAACTGCCTGAAGAAAGATAGATGGGTAGGTACAATGTGTCGTACATGGAGTTTCCATTTTGGTAGGGCCCAGTTAGTCTGATGGCGAAGCTTGGAAGCGTTTACACCCAGCGCCAGCGGTAGGAAGTGTCGTGACTGGAAGTTTACCTAACTGATTTAGTCTCTTTGTCAAATGGAAAAGGCAAATGCCTCTTGTGTGTAACTCTGGCTCTTGTCTCTCTTTATTAAAGTTACCAAGTTGGAGTTGGAGGTTGTTTCGCATCGCGAAAGGAGACCAGACTTGGTACTTGGTCTCTATGGAAACCCCAGCCCGGTACTAACACTAACTGGGGAAACGTGAGCCAAGTGTCTCCGGATACGACACGGAAAAATATTAAAAGCCAACAAAGTATATATCAACTAGACGTTAATGTACCGAGGGCTTATAGGTCCTATGCTGGTTACTTGGTCCTACCTAGACTGGGCTTTGTTGATCGTGTATAGGAGTCTAAGGGCTAAGGTGGGTTGTACCCGAAGGGCATGGTCACCCGATTAAGCTGGTAATCCGTAATGGATCTATATCAACGTTAATGGATGCAAGGGAGCAATTTTCGCCGGATTATACCTTCATGTAGATTTAGATTTGGTAGATCTGGATGTATATTCATCATTACATCACCAAGGTATACTTTTATACCTTGAACAGAACTGGCTGATTCTCGCATTACCATTGCTAATTGGATCTTCATCTCTATCGATTGAAAAAACGTCAGACTCGTTATGTTGCTTCAACTTGCGAAAGCAACGACTCGATAAAATAGGCTTTCAACGAATCGGTGAATGGAACAGCAGCTGTAAGAGCATCAGTTAGTGATTCTTGTCTTTCTTAAGGTGAATATCGTGGACCGTAAGAATTACTCTTATCCTCCCTTTTCTTGTCTCTCGTCTCTTGTCTCTTATCCAGAAATATAGGGGTAAAAAACAGAGGAAACCTTGCATCACCGTATTCGGAGGAAGAGCAATCGAGCGACTAGTATGCGAGAGCACTCTTGACGAGCGATGCTGGCTGCTGAAAGCGAAGGGGATGGGAACCATTGTATGCCCATTTTCTTCGTCTTACTCTTCAGTCTTGCCTCTGGAGTCTGCTGTCTCTCGGCACTAAAACTACCATACCGTCGTACCATACAAACCTGATGTGATGACCGTCTGCTGGCTGGTTGTTGAGCGAAACGGAAAAAAATTTCCATCGATTTACTCAATTGAATTGTAAAGCAATTGAGCTTAGACCTTGCCATTACCATTATCGTTATCATTATCATTACTAGCATCATTGGATAGAGCTTAGATTATGGACTACTTTGTTTGGATACTAAGCGACTGTGTTCATCATTCATAGAAGTTGCTCCGTGTTGATGGAAGTTTGGATTTAAGATAGATGACTTGTATAATACTAATATATAATACTAACAATCAATAGAGTTCATGCTAAGAGAATCGCCAAGAAATTCTACTTTAGATTACATGGATGGACTGCTCAGTGTATGTTAAACCAGCCACCAGATTGTACCCAACCGACTAAAACTTTAAATATGACGAAAACTTTGTGGATTAGGTGCACGTGCTTTGCGTGCGTGCGCATATTTTATAGACACTTGTTTGTCCAGAATATATGCTCTAGTTATATAATGGAAGAAGGTAGGTGTTAAAACGACGATAGGGTCCAAACCATCATCGCTTAAGTCCTTGATCCTTACTCAACTCTCGTCCGAAAATTTATATATATATTTCAACTGGTCAATGTCATCTTAATGGTTTTGGGATCCATGGAAATGGAATAAATTTATTTTTGATGAAATATTCGTGCTGAGAGAAAGAATAAAGAATTTATATATGGGGTGAATGTTAGGGTATTAGGAAAATGCAATGAGCATTAGAAATAAGTAGGGGAGCTTGGGTACAATTTGAACTTTCGATATTAAAATTGGATTTGGCTATAGGTTCATAATTAATCAATTCTATTTTGAACAGGCTGTTCCTAAAAGTTTTTGTCATTTTCGAGCTCAATAAGCATGATAACGTTCCAGTTAGTCGATTTTAGACTTTTTCGAAGTCAAAAATTTTATAATTTATTCAAATCAATTTTTTTTTTAGAAAATTTTTATCCCAATTTTGAAACTCGTGATAATATATCTTTGAAAGGATTTGACCGATTGGCTTTTAAATTCGATCAAACTTTTATTTTTTATAAAAATTTTCAATTTTTGACAACGTAAAATTAAAATATTGAATTAAGGAGGATCAATCCATCAAAAGTATCCAGAAAAAATAATCAAAAGTTTAAAACCTGCTTAAATTTCGAACAATCCAAAACTTCACAATTTATCGACCGATTTCATTTCACACGGTATGTGTGTGGAGTTGTAGTTGTACAAAAATTACTCGAGAGATTTATAGATCTGAAATAAAAATGAATGTTGGATGAATAGAAAAAAAAAGACGGAAAAAAAAAAAGAAAAGCGTAGAAAAGCATGAAAACTATGAGGAATGCAGTGCCAGTGAATGGGATGAACTCAAAGAGTATTTTCTAATGACTGGCGAAGGGTGTAGATGGGTTGGGGGTTAGAGTTGGGGCTGGAGGATGAGCTGGTAGCAGGGATAGATATAGAGGGATTGGCAGACGGTCGATATGCCGACATATTAATGACCCGTACGGAGTCGGGGCCAACAGACTCCTGGCTAGACGCAATGGCACCACGCTCTGACGGCCAGTTTTCCCTCAATTATAAATTGAATTACTCGGCTCTACGACTACTCTACTGTATTCTCTGTTCCACTCTGTTGTACACTTCTCTTCTCTACTCATCCTTCAGCACGAACTTTCAAAATTGCCACGTGCTCTTTCTGAAAACCCTCCACGCGCTCAAAAATCCGCACGTTATTTCATATTTAACAGCGTAACCGAGTTATTATACTGCAGTTTTGATGAATCATCAGCTGCGCAAATTGACATTGATCAGTTGATATATCAAACAATATGTATATACATATTAGTCATTTATATTGCAATGATGACTGCGCCGGAAGATGGCTTACTCATTCCAAACATTCAATTTTAACTTCCTCACATTTTTTATTTATATTTTATGCTATCGCGAATGACTGATGATAATATATGATCATGATGATGAATAATGACTAATTGAGAAATAATTAAATGCCTCAGTAATTTTTTTAAATTTAGTCAACGACATTACACACTTTATTTTAGTAATTGTATGAAGAATGACGGAAGAAAAATGCTGATAAGATACGAGCTATAAAAAGCTTTGTTTATCAGGGCCAAACAAGGCAGTAAAACATTTAATTCACTTTAACGAGTTAACTCATTCTTCAGTATTTACTAAATACCAATTTAGCGCTGATAACTGAATTGATAAAAATTCATTGGCCTTTTTAAGTGAGAATTTTTAAATACTGTCTAACTTATGAAACTTTATATTCAAATTATGGATAAAATATGAAAAAATCATCAAAAATCTTTTTTATAGAGACTTTTGTTTTCTTCAAGATTGATTCTTGTTAAAATTTTCTTTATTTAGCATCCTTTGGCCACATTTAGAATTTCAAGTTCATATAATTCATAAATGTATCCAGTAAATTGTATGACAAATATTATCGTTAATTTTAATTAAAAAATTCGGATTTGAGCTTTGTTTTTTTTTCTCGGTATGTAACGATTAAGATACTAAGCAAAATTACAAAAATTAGATCAATTGGTCTATTACTTTCAGAGTTAGTGAAATTACAAAGTGTCTTAAAATCAGAGCTGTTCAAATTTCCAAAATCTTAAAAAAATTTCACTTTAAAATCACGAATTAAGAATTGAAGATATAAAAAATTAATGACACTTTTTTTTTTAAAAATAAAATTTTCTCCAAAAAAGTATCCCATTTTTTTTTTTTTTTCGTATTTTTCATTCTTCAGACAAAAAATAAATATAAAAATTATTCAAATAATCAAATTACTCGAAAAGGTATGAACCCTTAAATTTATTAAGTTATCCCTGTTAACCCTGTAGGTTGTGAAGTTATGAATATCCATAAGCCGATTGGTCCCCTTTTAAGCGAATCCCGGAAGTTGAATCAGGTTTAAAATGGAATTCGAACGTGACACTCGCGGAAATGCGGCAAGTAAATGCCGTTTCATAATTTCCGGTTGGTAGAAAAAAACCCGACCCTGATCCGGTTTTCGCATGCTTGAGCTTGACTACGTCAAACACCAGCGAGCATTTTGCTCTTATTCTACTTCTGCTAGAGTAACTCTACGTTGTTCTCAATGCGTGAAAATTTCGAAGTAATTTGTAAATGCAATTTCCCATGGTGACCTTTAATTCATTACCTCACATTAACATCAACATCTACAATCCCAAGATTTACACGAGATTTAGATATTAATTTACATTTACACAACCTAATCCGTTATTAACTCATAAATAACTTTTGTTTAATTTTACTTAAGACTAATTATAATTACTCGGCTTCATTTTATTTGATGTACCATCATAATCAGAGTCATAACCAGAGTTGAGATAATACACTACCGTCCGCTTGCGAGATTAAACGCGGCATTTTTAGCTTTGTCACTCTACTATTCGTAGAGAAGAACGACGCTACACAAACGAGAAATTTCAACACACACACACACACACACACACACAGAGAGTATCATTTGCCCGTATTGTCACGTAGCCCATCTGTCCACCTACAAATGTGGTAAACTCCACCAGCTTCCTACTCATTTTAGATCCAAGTAGTGATGCCGGGCTAATTGTAACATCCCGTGTGCTACCACAGTTATGTACTAAACGAACTGGCATCTCTAATACTTGTTATCAAGTTAGTCGCTCCTCTATTGATAATAACTCCTGATGAGCAGTCGTATGCAAGCCCTAAGATAGTTTTACCAACTTTAAACTCAAACTTCACTTGATAATTACCACTGAATCAGTCTTGTGTTTCATCTTTATCTTTAAACATACCTTTCGTCTCACCTCTATTCATGTTTAGATTAAAGTCTTCTCAAGAGTTTATAATTGAGCTGCTAATAAACATCTTGTTGGAGATTAATGCTTCAAGATCTGATGCACTACTTCAAAGACTGTTCAGTTTAATTTTAATCAAACCGAGAATCAGTTTTGGTTAAATTTTTGACAATGCCGTTTAGTTAACTTCAATTGATTCTGACTTTAAGCCTCTAGAATCATTTTCTATCCAAAAGGAAAACCCTTAAAATTTTTTTTTGTATAAATTTCAATTTTCACATCACTTGGCTAAACAAAAATTATTATCTGTATGAATCACACCGAAATAATTTCAATTTCCAAAGCTGAATAATTGCTGATGGGTATTTTTTCGAGGACGTTGACTTATAAATATTAATTTTACAATTACGGAACAAAGTGATTTACGTAGTGCATAAAAGTTGCCACATTACTCACAAGCGCATCCCCATGAGACAGCACGAGATCATAAAGGCTTTTCGCTTGCATGATTCTGCCTTAAACCCACAATTCAGACTAAAATTTTCACACCAACCAAAAAATATAAATCTGGTTGGTAACATTTGTCTGTTTGTCTTATTGGAAATGCTTTTCGCAACCGTTTTATTTTATTATATTACATTTTTTTATTGTTTTCGGTATTGGAATAGAATGAAAGAACAGAATTGTTAACTTAGCTATTTTACCGCAGAATAGTTTGGCAATAAATCTTTTAGGTGGAATCGTTGTTAAGCCCAACAATAAATTCAATCGGATCGATGATACAACCGGTCGGTACTTTACGTATATAACACTTGCCGGTGATTCCTATTCCTGTATTATAACCTCTTCTACATCCTCCATCCTACATTCTACACTTGTCTATGTCGTTACTAAATTCGGTCACATATCTCCTCTTTTTCTATGTATCCAATAGTACAGCTCTGAACATTCTCTACATATACATTCTATATTCTATTCAACTAGCTCTCTTCTTTTTATTTTTTTTTTCTCCTGTAGTTCTTGTCTCCTATCCGGTAGTTTTCCCATCCTAACTAAACCAAAATACGAATTCTCTGGCCACACCAACACTCACACGTACATCGTTACACTTACCGCAACGAAATCAATACGAGAGCGACAACAAGGACTAAAAGGAGACAAACCTACAGCTAGTTTGTCGCTTTTCTTATTTCTCCCTTCATTGTATTTTAAAAACAAAAATTTTTATCAATTACAATGTCCAACACTTAAACACAAAATATATCTAAATATTTTTAAAAGATTCAAAATTTAAGATTAAAAATTTTATCAATTTAAAAAAATTAAGAAAAAAATCTTTTTTAGTCTAAGAACAAATTTTTCAAGACAAAAATTTTCTAGGCTTAAGTTAACCCTTTTTGTGTAGGTTTATCTATCATAAGCTCCACTTTCAGGCAATATTAATGCTAATCTGACGATTCTTTTTTGTTCCAGGTAAGAATATAACCGATATCATCTTTTACTCTCCACCACATCATCACGATTAAGATATCAAGATACAGACAGTGACTAAGACTCTAATTAAGAAGTAAGTTGATCTGCATCCACCTTTCATTTCTGGTCTGCAGTCTTGTCTGAAAAACAATATCCTGAGTAACGAAGAAACGTAGCTCGCGCATAAGAAAATAGTTGAGTAAAATGAAGTGAAGTTGAAGCCGAAGCTGAAGGAGCTAGAGACTAGAAGCTAGTAAAGCTCAGGAAATTTCTCGTCCAATTTCGCATCCACCGCACAGCTGTTGCTGAAGTCTTAAATCAATTGCTGTCGGCTAAGGTTGCACTCAACTCCATAATTAGTTGGAGGAAGACTTGCCGAATAGTACTCCTGTGCGGCTTCTATTCGTCCTCTTTTGCTTTCGTCTCTTCATCTTCATCTCTATCTCTATCTTCAATCATCCTTCTCTCTTTTGGGAACTTTTCCCCTCCCCGAAGCTCCAATTTAATATCTTAACACTCGTTTAACAGCGCGACTCTTGGAAAATTTGTCCTGTTACCATTGGCAAGTGGAAAACTTCACCTGAGCTACTATTAGCTACTCAAAGTTTCTGCATTTACAACTCTTATCCTTGCCGGCGTGTCTAAGTAACTTTCCAGACTCAAACCACCCGAATATATTGCTGTAATCTATTTTTTATTAAACTTACAATTGGGTTTGGTGTTTTCTTATTAGTTGCTCTGATAAATGAACTATTTGTATTTTATGCACTAATAAAAAAAAAAAAAAAAACATTACTCGATTTAAAAGAAATATTTTTGTCTGCACGGAAAGAACAAGATGACACTGTATATTATCCCAGATTATACTGAGTGAAAAAAAATTTCAGATAGTAGCTAGTATAATCCAGATTACAATGAGTATAATCCAGATATTACCCAGTATAATCTGGATTATACTGGCTACTATCTAGAAATTTTTTTTCACTACAGATATCACTAAGTATAATTTGTGATGATATCCAGTGTCATCTTGTTCTTTCACATGTTGATAGATATATGAAAATTTTTGAATCTAAAGTCGACAAAAAAAGTTCTGTGAAAATTACAAAAAAATGTTTTTAATCTTTTTCTGTATATGCTATTTTTAGAGATTCATTTTTGTGAATTTAACATTGTTTTTTATAAAAAAATTATTATTTATCGATTTAATTTCTCCATAACCATTTCTGTAATTTTCACATATAATTTTTTTCATGTATACGCAAGACATAGGAGAAAATATTAAATTTCTACATATGATGCATGTAAAAAATATATATAATAAAACCGATATAAGTATGTATAATAATATTTTCATTTATGAAAAGCATACATATCGATTTTTTCCGTAAATCCAAACCAAGAAAATTGTTTTTAAGTCAACCTTGATCAGTATTCTTGAATCAACTAGTTTTTTTCACCGTATTAGTGAAATGGTACTCTTATCTACATTGTAGGAAGGCTATTTTTACCAGAACTGAACCGGGTCAGCGTTCAGATAGCTCGACTCGTTGATGTAAGAGCAGAGAGGAATAATTTAAATTTGCGAAAATACTTAACCCAGTAGAAGTGAGTAAACGGAAAGAGTAAAACGTTAAACGGAACAGAGCTCTTGTTGTTATTTAAACTCCTGGCACTATCTTAATCAAGCTAATTAGCGTCTTCTTATCAGGACTACTCTGTCCAAAAGATTAAAAATGACAAGACGTAAGACCCGAGATCTAAGACGTAAACAGTTTAAAGAAAATAACTTTTAAAAACAAAAGTTTAAATAAAAGTGCAAACTTTATTTATTTGTAAATATAATTAAGCTTAACACTCAGCAGTTTCGAAATGAATAGCGAAGACGTCTTGATCATTTTGTTCGACATTCATTTCCACTTGACAAATGTAATTAGTCTTCGTCAGTGAACGCTAAATCAGTTTCCAAGTTTCGTATCGGCTCTGCTTCTATCCAGTGTGTGCCGCACAGAGTTTCTCGAGAATTAAACCAACTATCGTCTGTGTCTGTGCTCTGCGCTATAGATATTTAGAAGGCACATATAGGATCAGATTATAGATATTATATTGATTCAGTTCGTCAAGAGTATTTGCTGGTGTTTCAGGTAACCATCACCATCACCGCTACCGAGAATTTCCTGGATCGTTTTCAACGCCAATTAGTATTGGTCACCAGTACACGTTAAATCATGATAGATATATTTCCCACGAGTAGCATGTGCGGAGCCAACTAGTCCTATCGAACTGGGGTCATCGATCATGCCCCAGTTAGCCGTTTCCTCGTCGAATCATGACTTTAAAACCCAAAATAAGGCAAGAGAACCCAAATCAACACAATCATGATTTTCATTTGAATTGTTTATCATACTTAATATCGAGATAACGTTGTTGATTCAGTCGATCAAACACCAATTATTACCTCACGGAAATTCCCTTCATCTTGACCCAGTCGTCACACTGCTGATGTAAACATTGGTGATGTCATCACCCGAGAATTCCATTTCAGTAAACTTTTGGCCGCTTGGCCTTTCTAAATCTGAGCTGTTGCTGTAACCAGAGAAACCAACTCACGCTGGATGACGTCATTTATGTGAAACAACACGGTCTATTGATTATTTCGAGTATGAAATTAAACATTCAAACGTCACCGTTTATTTAAAACGTCTAAAATCGATCTGATATGATTTTCTGTTTCTATTTAAATCCACATTTTATTCGTATTCTTTGTCCGTTTATTTCTCTCTTTAGATTTTCTTTATTCTCGTCACCTTCGAATACTAGATCCTTATATTTGCCCGCGTCCCAGAGGGATTAACCCCTTTGGTTGCATCACAAAATATCTGTACCAATCGATTAATCGATCCTGTCTCTGATTCCCAAAGCGTCAAACGTCACCCCCGGAGATTTTCGCTTCTAAATTTTATCAAATGGTTACTTGCTTTCTGCACAAAGTTTAACGGAAACGTAATCATCTATAGACACATTAATTTTTCTCTATATATCAGGCGACAAATCTATTCTGAACGTCTTCTGGATAAAATTACATTAGGCCAGTTGAAGTTTAGAAACTTTTTTTAAATTTTCTGCACGATTTTTAATGCCGCTGTTTTTATTGTTATAAAAATGAAATTTCTTCTCTTCCAATTTTCTTTATAAATTAGCAGTACAATGTAGTTTTTTTTTTAAAGTTCAATTCACATTATGAGTCGTCTATTTTTGGATTTTCGAAATTTCTTTTATTCTATAATATTATTATAGCTTATAGCGTACAACATAACCCTTCATTACAAATCCAGGAATGTAACGAGGCAGGATATCTAATAAGGTCTTTGCGATCGAACATCGAATAGTGGTTATACTGCACCGAACCCGGTGAGTAGAGAACAAACGGTACAGGGAGGTCTCGATAAACGAAATTTATCACGAGCCGAGCCAAAGCCCGTACGTGACTATCTAAGCCAGACCGGATAATTTACCTCAAGCGATATCTCCGGGGCATAATTCGAAGAGATATTTTCGACGGGAGAATAGGGGAGGAGACACCCGGTTGTTCCACACACTCACATCCTATCTAATACTGCCAATAGATTGTCTAGGTGGTGGTGGTGGTGGTGGTGTTGTGATTTTCCTATTCGCTCCCGCATAGATCTATGTGCCATTCTCCAATTATACATGAGACTTTGCAAGGTTCTGTTGTTTGCAAGGTTCAAACGCAAAGCTACAGCAATCAGTCATACATATCCTAGCAAATCACTACACATTTTCTAGACCATAAACGCAGTATCTACTTATACGAGCTAACAACTCTAGATAAGATACCTCATTTGATATATTGCGTACAACCATTTAGATATATGTTGTATCAAGAGTACTCTGCCTTTCTGCTGATCATGCCTCTGATAATATTCATCCTCTTACATACAAGACATCACACGCTTGCACTCACACCTCTATTCTGTGTTTAATTGCTACACCATTTCGTCACACATTTAAGACCTTACTGATACTTTTAATATCTCGGATATATTTTTTTTCTATATCTTCAACCAATTACAGACAACCAACCTCCAACACACATCATTTACTGAGCGATTACATCGTTAATTCACAAACTGGGACACTATTATCTCCATCGATAGTTGATGAAATTGAAGTTAGCAGATGTCTAAAAATTTTTTATTTTTTTTATTAATTAAATTACAACTAAAAAAAAATTGCACTTATATTTTTTCAAGATTTTTACATGTGACAATTTTTTCTTTAATTTTTTAAGTGAAATTTTCTCAAAAAAAAATTTCCAAAAATTTTGAAATGTCGGCTAATTTCATTTTCTTGATAGTTGTTACTAAAAAAAAAAAAATTCATTTATTTCTCTTACAAAAATATACGATGTTTAAACATAGTAACCCATATATATTAATAATTTATCTGTATATAGGTTGGGAAAGAAAACAAACTTGTTCATTCATATTAAAATCAATTATTTATATTCAAAAAATGATAGAATGTAGAAATTTATCAAAAATTTCAGAACTCAAATCTGAGCTTGTTTCAGAAGAGTTTTTTTTTTTTTGATGATTTAAAAATTGTGATATCTTTTGAAAGCATTGTTCAATTTTGAGTTTCAAAACGTGGAAAGATGAAAAATTGATTTTCTGAAATTTGACCCAACCCAATAACTATTGTGATCAATTTTCAAAGCTGGAAATCAAAAATCTCAGTAAGTGAATTAGAACCCTTATTGTCCACTATTTGCCAAAGAATAAACAAAATCAAATATATCTAATGTTTGATCGGTAATGTAAATACTTGAACAGACTATTTTGATCAACCATTATTAGTGATTTTGATTGCCAACGATATCAGCAGACATAGGCATTAAAAGTAAGAGTCTGACGCACGAAAACAGTCTTATGTTATCTCTCACTAATATATCCAGCATAAGTATGTGTCTGTATGTGTACTGAAGAATAACATGTGTAACATAAAAAGTAGGCTAAGTGCCCGTCATGGTGTCTGGATGGTTATAACATAGGGTGACTTTGAGTGCACCGCAAGAGAATGGGATATCAAGTGACAGATAGCGTTAGCTTTTCCCTCTTGTATTTGCTTGGATGCCTATCCACACAACCACATATATTCCCAATATAACTCCAGTAAGGTGCGTGTAGAGATTATCACCATTCCAAGCTAGCCTGAGAAGAATAGACTCTCTTCTACTTCAACGCATCAAATATATGTATGAGGTAGAAGGAAATAAGTGGGTAGAGGGTTCATATTCTACTACATCTTCGGTATCTTTTGCTACGGTTTACTGTGTTCAAGAAAGGCAACAAGAGACTAAGGTAACAGGATCAGATTCCCACCGGCCAGCGATGTTGCCACGTCCTGAAAATATCAAAACTCCCCTGCCTTTGTTTCATAACAAATTCCCCGTTCGTTCACAATTTGAGATACCTGTTCCCAATCTTCGGCCCGATCACCCGGGTTTTAACTCGGATTCGGCAGTTTTGTTTCTTTTTTATGCATAGAAGACTCAATGTTGCCAGGTATTAAAGAATAATCTCAAGTACCTGCTTAGAGTGACCGGATATGTTAGAATCATTCAAGATAAGTTATGTGTTAACTGCAATAAATCCAAGAACACCTTGATTTTATTCAAAAAAATTTTTTTCTTTAATTCAAGAAATTTTTTTTGAATTAATAGAATATGTATTTGTATTTAATCAAGTGATCCGTCATTGACCCATGGCTGTTGGGCCGTAATAATAAAAAATAAATGAATAAGTAGTATTAAAAAATTTTAAGCAAGAAAATAATTTATTATTTAACCAATCTGAAGGAAATTTTCATTGAAATGCAAATATTCCATTTGGGTCTTGATAAATAGAGGAATGAAGTGATATGACTGAAAAGAGTATTAGCTGGATGTGTATTTGAAAGCATTAGTAAGTTATATGGGTAAAACGGGTGTAGGGTTCTCTTATTTCAGGTGAGCACCTGCGGCTTCAGTAATATTTACCATGAGTCAGACTCGTGGGGCACTAAAGAAAAAATACAATAGCGCACCTGATACTGGTATTGAATGAAACCACTCGTCAGATTATATTAATACAAGTTACAAGGCATAAGAAGCTAAGTTGAAACACTTATTTTTAATAACAGCGGTAAGAAACCACATGCCAAGGCAACAACTCTCACTTTAACGGTGCAGTCTATTGACTCGCGTTCATCGGATAATTAGTTTAACAACTTAGCATCAAAATTGCTAGAGCAGGGATCCCCTGGGAATACGTGAAAACTTTGGCTGTCCCTGATTTGTGCCATCATTTATGCATAGAAGATTGATAATGATAGAAGGGTTTTTGTTTGTTATGGCTTATTGCTAATATATTAAGGATAAGCGGTTCAATTTCAAAAACGAGTCTTAGGCACTCATACAAAGCGTCGCCTGTTTAATATAATGGACAACCTGCAGTAGGGATTTTAAATACTCAGAACCCAGGCATTACAAAAGAATTTCCTAGCAGGTATACAAATACTTGACTTGAAGCAAAGCGTTTTCAGTGAAATCATTGAAATTTTAATAGCATAAAAGACAGAAAAGATTTAGTAATGGAATGACAATAGTTAAAAATGAAAACAAAGGAGTGTAATAGTACATCTGATTGTATAGTGACTATATTTCATTATTTCTCGTCACCTGTAAGCGCGACTGGTTTGTATATAGCAGCACAACCAGCCTCAGGGAGAGAGAAATCGTGAATGAGTCGGTCATTGACTTTACTCGTCTGTTGTAAGAGCAGTCGCGTACTCTGGCTGCACCGTACTGTGTACTTTGTACGCTGGATGGAGCGAAGGGGAATTGTATGGAAGAGTTTGTGCCTTCTTCAGTATTGAATTTCTCAGCTGGATATACACGTATATGTATATGTATATAATATACATGTATATGGTTATAAGTATGGTTATGGAGGTCCCTGTGATATTGCCACGATATTGTGAGTGGAGAGTGCGGTTAACTGAGTCTTTTTTGTCCTTGTAGCTTGGCAAACCTGACTCCTCTTCCAGTGTTATGTGTGGCATAATGCCTCTTCGCGCGTACCGTTTCACGTTCCACCATTGTAAGGGCTCCCCTCGTTTCCTCGGCACACTTACCCATTGTCAAAGGAGCTCCCTTCTTCCTTCCCCTTCCGTGTACAATACAAGCCTAAATCTTTTAAGTGTGCTATGGAATCCCCAGTGACGCAGATGCGAACCTAAACCGAGTCCAGAAGCACCAGCACCATCATCCAGCATCCAGGAATAGAAACACTACCAACTACAACCAAAGAAAATTCTGCGTATATCCAATAGATCAAGTACTCACGCGTGCACACACATTGATGGTGCTCTTATCTCCCTCGCAGCACGTCGCCACATGTAAGCTTCATTGTCGTGACTCAGTCTTTTGCTGACGGGATTTAGACTCGCTTCTTCTGTTTAAAAAGTTCCATTGTCTGGATTGGATGCTACGAATCGGAAATCTCGGTTTAATTATTCAGTCTGCAAAGGGGGAGTTTTTTAAAAATGCTTCTAGTTAGGTTCAAAAAGCTTGGGAAGTTTTTAGTGACCTATTTCCCTTAATTGGTACAAACATTTGTTACCACTAAAGTCTGGTAATATACCACACATTTATCACGGAGGCATACAATAATAGTGATGATGCTTTATGCTGGCGAATAACTTATTTGAATGTCACTTTAAATATTCAAAGGAAGCTATTCATTCTGGACAATATGCTCGTGCTTGAATTTCTGTGGCTATGATACTATTGCTATAGCAAATAGTGTGCGATGTAATATACTGACCCAGGGCAGATAATAAAAGGTCCTGTTGAACGCCCAATAGGATCTGTTAAATATTACGTGTGTTCCCAGCTTTGATCCGCGTGCGGGTACTCTCAGAAATTGATAATTCCCTTATATACTGACCGTTCATAAATATCAGTCTTTGTGCTTTTACTGATTGTAAAGAGTCACCAGAATAGAAAGAGACCATGCAAAAATGATACCGAGAGTGTGAAATAAAAATCCATGTGAATAAAAAGGTAAGGTGAAGAGGCGCACGATTCGTAATATGGAAATGCTTTGTGCCGAAGACGTCAAACGGTCTAAGAGACAAGATTTCACGGTCCCGCATCTCGCGTTTCCGGAACTGTGACTCAGATTTTTGAACCGGTAAAGGGGGAGTAGAAGAAGAGAGAAAACTTGGTAAAATTCTTTTATAAAAGTTGTGAGCTCTCGTCTCAGCATCTTCACCTATTCTGCACTTTTAGTATATTTATATTTAACTTTTTAGTCTTTTCTCGCTCTCGGCCGCCGCTGAGATATTTTCAATACCAAATCGAAGAGCTCACTCGAACCTGCTGAGAAATATATCTATGGGCTGTACTGTGTATTGCAAGAAGTGAATCGAAACAGGAAGACGAAGATTCTACTTCAAGGAACGCAAATCTCAAGCATTCGACTTTACGTGAAAAATATTTCGATAAAAATTTGTTTCTATTCTTATCTTCCATTCCTCCTTCTTCTTCTTTCTCACTTTTTCCGCTATTCCGTTTACTCATAGCACATCGAATAATTCATAAACTTTCAGCGAATCTCCGCATCACGTTTCGTCGAGCATTGATTTCCAGTTATATTTCATCCAGCACCCACTTATGTTATTTTATTAAACCCATCGCTAAGAACTTTTTTTTTTTTCGAGCTTAGTACGAGTGGTGCATGTCTTAAGTTAAGCCTAAACTGAATGGAAGGCAAAACCGTGCTTTGGAAATCAATACAACCTCCACTTCTCCTAATTACACTATACATAACTATCTCATAAATTTTCGAGAAATGATTGTCCTTCAACTCTCCCCTCCCGTCAATTGACTGGTTGTCTATTCATGAATCGAAGGGGCGCCATCGCACACTAAAACTACATTTTCTGGTTGGTATGTTACTGCTACTAAATATAAACAGCCGGGAGAGCTCGATGGTGATTCATAAACTCATTTTATCTCTTTTCTTCTTCTGACTTACTGATCAGATCACTAAGACCAGTGCAGTTACGTTATGAGATTAATGAACAAACAGTTCTCTTGTCGAAGGGAAAGAGCGGATGAACCCAACATGGCTGAGGCTGATAGATGCATAATGCAACAGCCCAGAAGCAAACTCCATGGGACTTACAATCGGGATTAATTATGGCACTATACAATAATCCATAAGTCGAAATATCACGGAACACGTCTTGAGTTGGAAGTTTGCTTGTTCTTTTCCGACAATTAAACTCAGACTAATTCAAACAATATAACTTTATAAAAACCTCCAACTGTAATTTGCAAAGTGAGCTCTAATGGCGACTTATGGTGATTATCTTATTCGAAAAAAATTTTTTAATTATCATAAAAAAGCCTGAAGTTATTTTTAGTAGCATTAATTTAAGATATCCCTGGTACTACGAGAGTTTCTGGACTTTGTTATCGCCAGACAGGAGTGAGGTTGGGTCACTAGACGCAGACACGGACACAGACAAGAAGATTGAGATGGAGAGTATAAAGGACGGAGGAAGGCGAGTAATCAATAAAGGAGAAGGGTTTTAGAACAACCGAAAGTTCTCCGTCGAACAGTGAAGCTATTGTTTTGTGGTTTGAATCTCTCGGGCATGAGGTTAAAACCACAAGGCACACCATATTATATGGAGGATCGTGAGCTCGTCTCAAATCCTTTTCCTTTTGCTCTTTGCTCTTTATTCTGTATAATTGTATCCCTAGCACTTGTCCATCGCGTGCAGACGCCAGAAAATTGTATTGTAGTGAAGAAGAGTTTGGTGAATCGAAATTGTGCATCGTGCCTTGACCACTTTTGTGATGGAAATTACCAAGTGTAGAGAACGTATGTCTCCTAATAGTTACACATACTCATTGTATAGGAGGTACTTCTGTGTAATCGATGATGTGATGTGACGATGAGGATGAGGATGATGACATACGCAGTGTATCAGTTCGATTACCACTTGCACGCGTCGTTGACGTCCAGAGTCTTGTTGATATTCTCTCTATTGAAGTCGTATCGCTTACACTGTCCAACATCCAACATCGAACATCCAACAAGTAGCTAGAATGTGTGTCTACAATCTGAATTCTACATGGACACATGTGGACATATAAGCTCTCTGGATAGCGGACTGCCCGGTGGATGCAACAGCATTGGAGTTTGTCGAATGTAGTTGGAGATTCGCGTGAACGATCAACTCGACAGAGGCGGCTAACACAATTGTCCGGACTAAATCCTCCCGGTAATTCAATGCCCACTCGCGCTTCCACGGGTTTATAACGGCGTAAGCGTCGCCTCGTTTCTGTCTGCAGTCTCCAGTCTACTCCAGTAGTCAATAGTCTGTGTGCACGTATGCGAAAGCGATTCATTGTCGCTTTGACAAAGAGGATATAAAGAGGATCATCGAGAGTGAGAGCGAGAGGGACACCATTCACCAGGCAGATAGATACACAGATAGAAACGTTAATGGTGGGACAAACCGACACTGCTAGTTCCACTGATCGGTCCTCTGATCGATTGTAGAGTCGTTGAACGTTTCGAATAGGAAATCGCGGAATTAATATTCCCAAGGGCGAATAAGAGCCAGAAATCTCCGAGTCCACGATTTACCCGGGACTAATTTCCCCGAGGAAATTCGCAAAACCGAATCGATATAACGAGCCACGCCTACCGAACCAAACAATTGATGATTCAAATCAATACAAGACAAGATAATTACCTTAGATTTCTTATATCGCTTTCGTTGGATATTTTATAGTTTTTCACCTGAATTATCAATCGAGTCTTCAAGGGATTTAGTGTTGCTGATTATCAAATAATGTATGGCCCAGGCTGGAGAGTATACCTCGTGCTGTTTAAGGTTGAAATTGAGCATGAGGTATGGTTGTAATTCTGGAGCTACCAAGAATGGCTCGCTCGGCGGAGCACCTGTTGGCTTCGTTCTCTCGTGTTTCATTCCGTCCCTTTTATTCCTTTCGGCATGATTCAAAATCTTATGCTCTAGGATGAGGTGATTAAACTTGATTTTCTGATATTCGTCAGAGAATTTCTTACCTCAAGCGAGCACTATGGATATGTTTCAACCCAAAAGAGTAACAAGTTTTTTTTTTTTATTATTTAAAATTTCAAATTTAAATAATGGATTAAATATCAGAGATGTAAAAAATTGATAATAAATTTTTCTTGGTCAATATTTTGAAAATGAAAATTCAGTAAAGCAACTGCAGTAAAAAACAATAAAAATACCATCTACATATATGAAATAAATGTGAAATAAATGAGTTTGCATTTAAACTGTTATAATTGAATGAATATTCCAAAAACAAAATATTTAAACGAAGTTTGATTAATTAGTTAGTTTGATATTAAAAATTCAAATTTTCATCCCATCAAATTATTCTCACCTCTGCAAATCGGGGTTACTGCGTTAATGCTGTGTATGTCGTCCAGCCGCAGCAGAATTACCGGAATTAATTGCACAAGCTAGAAACAAAAACGACCAGCTTACAAACTTCTGTTCTGGTGAATATGAAATGGTACAAAATATTTGACAGCAGACAGACCGGCAGCACTTCCAGAGTCCAGGTCACGGTACACCGTATACCCGGGTGGGTAAAGGGAGCATTCAGAAAGTGTGTACTCGGTGTTCGGTGTTGACGTACGAGTGCTACAAACTAAAACTAAATTACAATATCTCACTTCAATGTCCCACGCAAAAGTTGTATAATAAATAGGAATACGTATCCGAGTGCGCGAGTAGCCCAACTAAAAATTCATAGCTTCTAGCTCCTAGACTACACTACCAGACTAGAGCTAACAAATTACGAATTTAAATATTTATTATTATTTTTATGATTGTTTTACTGCATCTGGAGTTGTAGATGCAACTGGATCTAGAGTAGGAAGCTAAAGGATACCAATTGAAATAAAATCGGATTTATTATGTTTTTTGTTCTTTATCGAGTAGAGAAGGAACGGCAAATAAAAAAGATTTTCAAGCACCCGTCAGACAGAGGAGAGTAGAAGGACGCATGGAAGAGACGTTACCGGGCCCCTACCACCGAATTTGAATTTCTAATTGAACTAGGAAGTGAAAGAGACCGGGAACTACCCAAATTGAGAGGTAGAAAAAGATAGAAATCCAATTACTCGCGCGTTCCCCCTTTCAACGGAGGAACACCAGACTAGAGTAGAGCGATCGAGAGCTTTTACAGGAAATTCCAGTTACTATTGATAAAGGAACGAGACGAGAAGGAGACTGCTTGTTATATATATCCGAAATCAACGACGTTCCTTCTCTTCTGGTCTGCAGAAGAGTTTATCATTTGCAATCCGAGCACTCATTTTGGCAACAATTTTCAAAATTATCTACGCTAGAGATTGTCATTGATTACAATAGCATCCCATAGATGGAGTCACCATGCAAAACAAACTTTTCTATTTTATTAGTATGCTTGGGAACCGGTACCAAAATTTTTATACCTGCTCAAATAATTTATTACCGTTAATTATCCTTTGAATATTTTTGAACAGGAGGATTGGATTATGTAACTATTAAATACAAAAAAAAAAGGCTAGGACTTGAGTTTCTAATCCTTGTGCGGGTAACACTTTAGAAGTATTCTATGGAGATTTTTGAATTATTTAAAGATTTAATAATGATTATTCTTTTGTCGTTGATTTGTATACTGTAGGACTTCTCATGCAAAATTTGGTTGCTTTGTATGTATATCTGCCTGAGGTCTAAGGATTCATTTTGGTTTTTATGACTCCAGGTATTTTTTTTTTTTTCCTTTCCAAAGAGATACCGTAAATATCAAACACTCTCTATAAAATTTCATGAAATATAAAGTGAAAGAAGTTGATTAATTTACGTTAAAAAATTTAAATATCAGAAGTTTCTACAGAATTTTATTTTGACTTGTAAATTTTTTATTATTTTTTATTTACATGGAAAAAAACTCAAGTGTCATGATTGTCAAGTCAATGGCTCAATTAACTTGATCTCGATGACACTTAATTCACACACGAGGGCATTCAGATATGAAAAAAATCCATGAGAGAGAATGCGTCAGGATAATTGGTCCTTGGTCCGACGTACTCTCGACTACTCTATAAATATACTTCGTAATTTAAAAAATTTTTCATTTTTAAAGTGAGAAGTTTAAAATATGATTATATTTTTATACATGATTATAAACAACATATTTGGTGACAGTAGACATTAAAAATTTTTTTTCGCTTTTAATAATCGTTATTATTAAAAAAAAAAAAAAAAAAAAAAAAAAAGTCAATTTAAGTGAAACATATTTGAATGCTAATGAATTAGCAGATATTATCAGTAATTAAAAAAGAGTATGGTTCTCTAATTGGGTAGTGGAGTCTCGGCAAGCTCAATCCCCAATATGTAATGTAAAATATTCTCCAGCCGTCGAGTCGCATCAATCAGCCTTGCGCCGAGCAGAGGAATTTTACATAATTGATTACGTCGCGTTGTCTGTTGATATCGGCAAACGAGAATGAACGATCGATTACGCGAGGCGAGAAAATTATAACGGTCTTCTCTCGTCTGCACACAAACAACATACCACACACACACACACACACACACACACACACACACACACACACACACACACACACACACACACACACACACACACACACACACACACACACACAGAGTCTACACATCAGCCAGCAGCATTACAGCGAAACAAGATAAATAATAAAAAGCCAATAAAAAAAAAAAGTTGAAAAATAAAACAACTTCATGCACACTCTTTACCCAACAAATTATGTAATAAAATTAATCATTAAAATTACTGTCGGCCTTGGATCGAATTAACGGTGATAAAAATTACAAAGAACTAACCGCGCAAGAGTAAAAGGTTATTAGTTATTGTTATTATATTATGTATCGGAATTGGCGACGCATAATACTCTGTATGTATTGGAAGAATAAAGTGCTGATATTTCAGCTCAATAACAAAATAACTAAAAGACTAGCGCACATGTGTGCAAGATAATAAGACGAAAATACCAATAAACATCTGGGTTTATTATTGTATTGATATTGATATTATTATTATTATTAGTAGAACAATTTGAATACATAAAAAGTCAACAGTTGTGCCACTCGCTATTCGATAAATGAAACTGCAAGTGTTCGGTTCAGTTTATGTAACGCAGTGCATAATAGACGGCAAACGATCCTAAGTCTAGAAGCACCATCATCGTCGTTATGTCATCGCACCTGTTATAGCGCTCATGGAGAATCGAGATAACGTTAACTATTTCCATGATGACTGAACAGGAAATCTACGATATAATACTCATAATTAATTACTCCGTATTTTTCACAATTAAAATATTAACTCTTTAATAAATTAATTATTTTTTTTTTGCAACAAAGCTATTTTTTGATACTCAAGTTAAAAAAACTCACGTAGTAAATTTTTGCGCTTTACTCTGGGCAAAAAGGAAGCTGGAGCGTGTGTGCGGAGAATGTATATATAAACTGCTTATATTACCTACATTGTAGAGTGGTTTGAATGGATTTGATTGTCGTGATGAAATGGTTATTTTACTCGGGTAACTAAACCACCTAATGGGCCGCGGAGATCAGGATGCTGGCATGTAGGTGGAGGTGTAGTAAGCCCATCGCGTCGAGAGGATGCTCCTGATAAAATTTACGACTCTGAATTACCGATGAACGCACACACACACATACACACCCGTGTGTTGGTGTGTATGTGCTCATAAGCGCCACGAGTATGAACTATGAGCGTGTCCCCGCAGGAATATGAGCCCCGGCCACGAAATTCGCAAGTGTGGCATTTTAATGCAGCTCTACGTAGCTTCCACGGCTTGTTAATTACGCATACGCGACCCAATGAGAACGACGGGGCACATGTGTGTGTGTGTGTGTGTGTGTGTGTGTGTGTTAACTAAAACCGAGGTGTGCATGTGAATTTACGTCAAGCGCATTCGCAAACGTACATGTTCACACACTTTTACACATTGTGAAATTAACATGCTACCGAGAACGTGATTATAGATCCTGTATATTTATATTTAATGTTTACATTTGTTTTTAATTATAATAAATATTTGCTTGGATTACTTTTAAATCACACTCATCTATTATGTTATTTGATTTTAATAAAACGTATTTAATATTTAATATTGAAATAAAAATCAAAAAAAAAAAAAAACTTAGCCGACAGCCGAGTTCTTAGAAAACCGAGTCAAGGATATTAAACTGCCAACTAGGATTAAATATCACTCTACGTCGGTTGTTGGTAATAATAAGATACAATATAAATATTAATAAAAAAAAAAAACCCAAATGATATATAATAATAAAAATAAAAAAATAGTATGTAAGAAGAGAAATTAAAACGAAATGAAGGCTTGAAATTCTAAAATTTTTTTATTATCGTATAATGCTCTGTAAACACGTCTTTTGGTATGTTTTATATTTTTTCGTACTTTCATAAAACTGAGTAAGTAATTACCTGATTTTGTTATTCACTCTTTATTATTGTTTATCCAGAAACTCCAGCAGGATTTAACGGTGGCGTTTTCGCTCGGTCTAAGCTTTTACCTCTCGAGGGTACTGTGCGTTCTCATTTACGCTCAACAGAGACTTGAGCGGCTAAAAATGGAAATTGTGTCACGTATATAACGTATCACCAACTCTGTTTGCGCTTTACTCATACATATACTCGTATTCATAATTAATATTTACACATATGCATGAGTATGATGATTTTATCAACATTTCACTCGAAAGGTTAATTTGTAGTTTTTGATGATCAATACTTGCATTTAATGGCTACTAAATTTCTTTTCTGAATTTAAAATTCGAATTCCGGCTAAAAGACACGATGTACTAAAAATTGATCTAGACTTTTTTTATAGATCATCAAATTTTCTATAAGAAAAGTCTCTTATAATTTTTTCGTATCTCCAATATTTCACCCACAATTTCATTTCAAATTTAAATCAATAATCCTCCAAAATTTTGACAAATATCTAGCGAGTTCCTTCCAGACCTGGCTTAGTCTCATAGCACAATTATACCAAGTAAAGATTTAGTCGTTTTGTTGCGGGACGGCGTTTACGGTCGGGTTTTATAGCCTCCTGGTCCCCGCTTGTAAATTGTCGGTTCGAGATCTGCGAATAAGACGATTAGCCTTTTCTTAGCACATCTACGTGGCTTCTACTTCCATACTTAAACTTCCCTTTGTCTACTTATTTCTTCTCAAGTTGGTGTTGTTCAGCTCCCGATTAACCGTAATTGGTGGGGCTCCGGGCGAATCTAAATCTGTGTTTCAATAGTGACTGGCATCATTGTATTACCCCTCTCCTTGAAGATTATTTAAAACCCATTCACTTGTTGTTTGCCGATTATTTTCGTTAACAAATAATGTTAGAAGCATTACATCCGTATTCATTCACCACAATCTCTGACAGGACAGAATAATCAAGTCCCCATAGACATTACCTTAAATAGTTATTCAAAGTTGTGTCATCCACTTAAGCAGTACTATTCCTCTAAGTACTTTTAACTTACTCAATTTCAATTGACGTCTTAACTAATAGTACCCATCAGAGTTTCCCTCAACCTTAGAGCTTCTTAGAGTTCTCTTACACGCGACTATCAACCTCAACTAAAGGTCTTCCAAGAGAAATCTCTACCACCAGTTTGCCAAGATCACTATCAACATCAAGCTACCTATCCAATCTATCATTCATTCCATTCCAATATCTCCATCTTCATCTCCAGTTTCCGATCTAGATTTAGACCTTGATTTGAACCCTTCTCTACCAGCACGCTATCTATCACTTTTGGTAGCGAACATCCAAGCTAACCCGTAAGCCTGCGGTTCCGTCGGTTAACCAGAATCTCAACGAATGCAAAGGCCAGGATCTAAGAAGGGTTTCTACTGGCGATAGCCATCCAGTTTGAGCTTCCATCTGGTATTTAATCGGGCTGGACCCAACAAATACAATTCTACGAATTCCGGTTTCTGTGTTCACACTGTTGACGGGTTGCGATTTCACTGTACTGGATATAATTAATTTCTGATGAAAGCTTCAGCAGATCTGGATCTACGACGGCTCACTACCACTGACAGTAATTATAATTCCGATTGTGATTAGGTGTAGGATGCTTCTTATTCCAAGAGCGGCTGGTTTAACAATGCCGGAACAACGGGTATCTGATTATTGCATGCCTGGATGATAGCCAGTTGATTATCATCTGGTTGGAGTACAAGTTAACGATAGAGGTAAAAATATCGAGGTCGAAACCTTGTCTTTGAATAATCGTCAACATCCCGTTTGGATTTTTACATGAGAACAGGAATTCACGATTGTGTAAGTGACTCGTAAATAGTCATTAATTGTTGCCTGCTTAAGGAAGAGATGCATTTTGTCTATTTAAGGAGGAGCTCAATCGGGGTAATATATCTTTCAAGAGATGCCGTTTGTTATGTCATTGTTTTGGATATTATGCTTGAGGTATTTTCAGGATGGAATGTTGTTATGAGCATAGACTTTGATAAAATCAAATCAGCTGATCAGATAGTTTGTTCAATGTTATTTAATACAAATAAACTTAAAAATTAAACTAGAAATCCTTCATAATTTACCTATTCGTTGATTTTTTAGCTCAAAAATGTAAGAACTGTTTTAGAACAATTTTTTTTTAGAAACTTTTCAAACTCCAATGTCTTTCAAATGCTTAAAATTGAATTTCAACGTGAATTCCGATGATCAAACCCTTGATTTTCATTAAATTACCAAACCAAGACAATTTAACTGTTCCATATGTCCCAATGCAAATTTTTCAAATTTTCACCCTTCCGTTTATGATCTCCACTCTTTCAATCACCCTTTAAGGGTTAACCTTCCGCCCCCTCCCCAAAAACACTATCTTTGTCCCTGCACAACAGAAATAAAGAAACCTAACAAAATTCTATTTCCAACCAATTCGCTTCTGTCAACGTCGCTTCGACTTGTTCCATTGAGTAAACGATACAAGTACAAGCTTACAATTCTACGGTATCGTGTAGAATGTCACAGCTGGTATAAATGTTGTCTCATTGGCACCTACAATCCTTTCTTCGTTCCTCTTTAAACTTTTCCCCGAAAAACGGGATGAATAGATTCGATAAAAGTTCCTCCTTCATTGACAACTAATTCGGTTTTTCTCACCGATTGCCTTTCAAACAGAAGAAGAAATAGAAGGAGCACCTTAGCTTATAACTTCGGGTGCTTAGCTTATCTACAGCTTAACTGCATTCCGTACTTATCACCACCACACCACTGACCATCACAATCAAGGCAAAACTTTGAAAGTACTACGTGTTAAGCTCAGTCCATCCTTCCAGCACTGTACTTTGGCAATTACCTTGGTCTTAGAACAGCTACGTGAGATTTCTCAGCGCTGCAACCGGAGCCTCAGGAAGAGAACCAGATGATGAAGTAATAGAAGATGATGAAGTAGCAAAACCTGAACCAGAGGCAAGAAGTAAAGTAGGAAATTTCGAAATTAAGAAACTAAAGTCCGTTTTCTATCTCTATTTCTTGCTCGAAGTTGATGAAAAGTTACATTGAGATACTCAACCTTTTCACGGAGTTTATTTTTCACGTTCCAACCCTCATAATTTCTTTTTCCGTTAGTTTCCTTCATATCCAGTGTAAACGGGATTCGCCGCGCTCCCTCCAGATTCTGCTTTTTCGTCTTCATCTTTTTTATTTTATCTTGTAGCTCACGTGTCTCGAAACTATCCCATCCCAGTCAACTAAACAAACACACACGATCGAAGCCAACGGGAATTTACAGACGTCCAATACTTTATTGGATACCTAAAGTCCAAACGAATCAGTTTGTATTCCCCCGAACTGAACAATTTTACTTTAGACTTATATAGCAGTGTACTATTATATTTATTCAGTCTTTTTTTTTTTTTTTTTTTTTTTATCCTCGGTACGTATTTTATCGCTCGTTGGGTTTATTCCCAGCTTGACGCTTTTTAGCGATCCAATATTTAACCAAATTGTTTGATAAATCCACTTAGTTAACTATTCAGAATGTTATTTGCCATAATTTAGATTTTTATCTTTTTAGTTGAAATTTAACTCCTATCTGGATACAGCTCCTGGTAGTTTCATAGATTAAATAAGGTCAAAACTATAAGAGCAAAGTTTGCTTTAGTATATGCAAAGAGTGAACAGCGAGTTAACTTGCTCCTCGCTCTACAACACGTTATTATATACAATATAGACATAGATACGGTTATACGGTTCGGTGTAAAGTATAGAGTCTCCATGTTCCACCAGGATCCTGTTATAGTGATTATCCTTTGGATCCACATGTATGAACTAGAGATATAATAACCCTGGATAAAATAACAACCGGAATACTTGAGAAACCATTAAGAGAGTTTCCTTTGGGGCTGGATTATCATTTTTGGGAAAATTTCATTTTAATTTATTTTTTATCATCGATGGGTTTAGAGTCCAATATTTTAACGAAACTCTTTTTTGAGTTTCTTTTGAATTTACAAGATAAAAAAATCCAAGAAATGAAAGATCATTTTTTATTAAAATACAGTCTATCAAAAATCACCGATTCAACTTTGAAATCCCTTCTGCTCTCTTCAATTTTGCACAATAATTAAACTTCCATTAAATCTATTGACAGTAATAATTATTTACTTTTTCGATAATAGATCATTTTTATTAAAAACGGCTGCAAAAATCCAATTATTAGTGACCACTTACCATCATCATCATCATCAGCAGCAGAAGTCTGCGTAAGCAGTTTAAAAATCGCGGCTTTTTGACATTAATGACGCACATATTCAACAATTTAACAAACTCACGGTTCGATAATCAAGCACACTTGATGAATTTTGTAAATTGGGCTGGTTTAACTGAAAGTTTCGCATTGATTGTGGATTAACAAGCTCAAATAAATAATCCCAGTTTGTTATTTAAAATTTTTCAGTTTTAGCTTACTAACGTTTTCATTATAAAAAATGTTTTTTATCGATACACTGTATACCGTTTTATTTCAGTCCTATTCTATTTGTCATCCAGACAATTTTTATTGGGAGCTTGTTACAAATTTGAATTAAATCGAGATCGAGTAAAATGAAAAATAAAACAAATTAAAATAAATCAATAAAACAAAAACACACACACACACACACACACACACACACACCTTAAAATAGTTTAAAATTCCAGGATCGTCACGTATTTGTGAATGTTTTTGTATGCATACAGTGACACTTAACCATGTGCGTATCATTTTTTTATCCAACTGGCTCACGTGCCAAATGAAAAACAATCATCTCTATAGCTTTATACCGCTCATGCTCGTGCTGTCTCGCTTCTGCTCCCGAGTTATCTGAACTGAATATAAATTTATTGTTATTTGTTAGTAAAGCCGGAATTTTTTTTCTTTTTCAATGTTTTTTTTTTTTTTTATTATTATTATTATTATTATTATTATTTTAATACACACTGCGATACATACAATATCACGAGATTGACTTTTGTTACTCTTTGGATCTTCTCATTCTCGGTTTTGTTCTCATTTTAGTGGATGTATTTCATGACAAAAAATTTATCCGTAATTGTAAAAAATAAGTCTCGTTAACAAGACTCCTGAGCGTGTGAAACGACGTAGAAATATCCGAACGTACATCCCGAATTGCTCGTTCGAGTATCAGAGATGTATTTTACTCGTTAACACGCTCATAAAATTGTTTCAGAGGAGGGACTACTCGCGAATCTGTGATACCAGCCGTTATATTCACATTCTACGCGATATACAATTTGCTGTATACTATTTACTGTGCAGTGAACAGTGTACGTGCATGGGTATAACCATAGACACATCGATTTTTTTAGTTTTTATTTTAAATGTCCAAATAAAGAGATGGGAGCCTAGAGTTTTTAGAGAAAGGCGAAACAATAACACGTGTTAATAATGGGAAGTTAAATTTTGGTGGTTTTTACTGAAAATACAACAAAAAAGAGCGATTGATTGGCTAGTAAAAAGTTCAAAGTATTCAAAATTCTTGTGATGAAAACTTTGACGATAGTTTCAAGATAAGTAACTGGACAATAAATTTAAAAAATTCAGCTATATTCCAATTATCTATTTTTTAGGCACTAGCGAGAAAAAATAACGTGTGTTGTAAAAATAATGACAGTAGTGATACTAAAAAGAGGATTTCAGTGTTCTGCAAACGGCAACGAAATCGGAAAAGGGTCGGTATTAAAAATAACGTTTTGGATTGTGAACAAACAAAGTGAACCCGGTCTCAATGTGGGACACTGGCGGTGCTGGTTATTATTGTATTGAGTGTTTCGTAGGTTGTTTGGAGCTTTAACGAATTGTCAATACCTAGACATATGTGTATGTGTATAGGTAAGCTTGTTTACTACACCTGCTGCTAAATTGGGCGCGGGTCTTTAATCTCGTTGGTTCAATTACATGTGCTGGAAAAATTCGACATATCCACAAATTTATTGAATTTGATTTTGGTAATCCTTCTTAATTAAGACGAAATTTTCTATTTAATTTCATTGATTTAATTTTCTGCAAGTTGTTTTATGCTACAAGGTTTGTAGAATAATAGCTAATAAAAATAAAATTTATCGAACATTTTTATAAATAATGTTTAGGTAATTGCATTAAATTTTCCACCGTAGTAAAAAGTGATAGTACTTTTCTGTATTTTTGTAAATAATTATTAAAAGAATTTTAATTCGATTAGAAATTGGGGAATTTCCTACAATAACTGTTTTTTTTTTACGGTAATTTTTAAAGAACATTTAATTTTTTTTTGTGGACTTATTAAATTTTTAGATTTATTTATTTATTTTTTTTTTTTTTCACTAATTGTAAAAGATTTTAAATATCAATTAAACCTGGAAACAGAAAAAAAACTTAATTAGCGTAGCAAAAATAGTTATCGGAGAGAATTAATTGGTTATGGTTATGGAACATATCCGGTTTAACATACCTGGTGTAAAGTTTTCCATAGTTGGTATAGTACTCTGGAAACTGCAATAGGTGAACTATTGCGATTAACAATTTGTATCAGGAGCAGAGTTGTAGGTTGTAGACTAGGGTGTCGACCACAATGCCAGGAGCTTCCAGAATGTGGATCGTTTCATTATTCAGAGCAGGGCATTCGCTTTGCGGACAGAACGATGTAGGACACACGGTTCTACTCCCAGCTTTTCTTCCCCGTCACCATTTTGTGTCCGTTGGCATTACACACGACAACCATTTTAACAACTAACGGCCCCAAGCTAAATGGTTATCGCATCCGACATTGATAATTAATGTAATGTATCCCAAACCAACTTAGCTTGTCATTGGAATCAATCCAAAATCAAAACTTGATCACACTACAGTGCAGATCCTCAACTCAGTCCCGTAAATCCTTCAAGCTTAGATTTTTTTTTTATTTTAAGTTTAAATTAAAATTTAAATTCATTCTTTACGAGGGACATAAAATTTTATCGCGTATTATGTTATATAATGCTGTGCAAAACCGCTTTATAAAGAGATTATGGTATACAACACAGTTCATTCAACATTTTCATCGCTCTGAAATAATTAAATCCTTAGCCAATTACAATTAGCCTGGTAATGTCTAATAAAAAACTATCCCACAGGCTACGTGATTAAAATCCCGCAACACTGCTATGCGGGACGTCTGAAAAAACAACTGGCTATATACTGAGTCTACCGGCCAGCTGAATATCAAGCTGACGACCGCTGGATTTAATAAGTTACAGTTTTACGTGCCTTACTTTTTTTTATTAGCTATTTGCTGAAAAATAAAAAATTTTCCTGTTAATTTGGTTATTATCTATCACTCAAGATCCTTTCAATACATAAAAAACTGAAAAGGAAATTTTTTTACGTTTTAATATATTTTCATAACTTTCACATTTTCTAACCAATTGCCCTAAGCCCTCATAAAAATTTTTAGTGCTTGAAAAACTGTTTCGAATTTCTTCAAGCAAATCTAAATCCAACAATTCGTTCAAAAGATATTGCAGCTTAAAAAGAGCTTTTCTGAAAAATTCTAAAATTTTTCAGCTCGGAGATAATTTTCCACATTTTTTATTTTTTTACACTAAATAAAAATTAATTTGATCTAGAAAAATTTTACATGGACGTATCAAAAATTTTTTTTCACGGGTAATTTTTCGAATTTGAAGGTAATGGTAATAGCGATAGGATGAGATAGATGATAAATGATGGGTGATAGAGAATCGAAATTCCTCGGTGTATGTTAAAGTTATGCAGATCTCCGAAGGTTCGCGAATAGGTTACGATTTGGTATGCCGAGGTGAGCTGCGGCATTTGATATATTCTATTCCGGGTGATGAGTCGCGATACAGAGGTATGTTGCTGATTCTTCGCATCCTTGGTGCGTTCTTCGCATCCTACTGATATATCTACTGATATATCTACCGACTACCATAAAGTAATCCGATAGATATATCAAATATATATATATATATATATATATATATATATATATATATATATATATATATATATATATATATATGGACGCGAAAGTATTATTTGATTATGTGTAGAGTAGTATAAATATTATGTTTTAATTTGAAGGATGTTCTTTCGAAACTATTGTATGACGATTAAATATAAATCGTGAGGTTTTAATTTGAAATATCTCTCCACTAATCTAAATCTGGGTTTGTTTGACTTTGATCGATCTTCTTTTATGTGCTCAACCCAGTTGTCGAACTTCGTTTTCTATATTCCGTATTTTTCTTCAGCACTAACCATTACATTTCTTTGTCTGATTATCGCGATGTTATTTTCAGTCAATTGCAGGATTTAATTACATTCCGTTGGTTATTGTAAGTGGTTTTGTGTAAAAAAAAATTGTTTGTATCATCAATCCTTAACTTAAAATTTGGAGTATGAAATTTTTAGAGATTTTGGAAACCTAAGCCAGACGACAAATATTATAGAACAAAAATTTTTGCTAAATAATGTAAGATATGGAAAGATTTTAAAGTTCTTACATTTTTTTTTTTTTTTAACAAAAAATTTCTCATTAATTAAACTTAAAGAAGGCTATTTTCATACAAGTGCAAACAAGTAATTAAAAGGTTTCATGTGACCTTCAATAATCATTGAAAATAAATTTCAACATACCAAATTCATTAAATATTTAAATGTTTCATTAATGAACTACCAGTTGTTGACTATAACAATTAATTATAGGGGAGGGTAGGGCAAGACGGCCCACCTCAGCCAGTTTTTATTTTTTTTTACTATCAAGCTTTTTATTATCAAGTGGATTTACTTTTGTCCAACTTTGACTCAATTCACCGGAACTTTTCGAAAGTTCCAAAAAAAAAATTTTTTTTGGGGCAAGATGGTCCACCTCCAAAATATGATGAAAAAATATTAGAAAAATAAATTCTTGGTCAATTTCTGAGGTGGGCCGTCTTGCCCCACCCTCCCCTATATTAAATATTAATTTAAGAACTTTAGTTAAAATAAAGTTATCAACGTTTAATATTCGAAAAAAAAAAAATGTTGAAATCAATTAATAATTAATACTCATAAATCATTCATTTTAGGCAACTACAAATTTTACACTTTTTACAAATTATAATTCGACCTTTTACAATACAAAGAATAAACATCTTACTTTCACACTTCAATACATAAATTATAAATAGAAAAATTCTGAAGGTTATTGTGATCACTCTTAAAATACCCGACTTGTACGATCCGTCAAAACAAACCAGTCAAAACAACCAAAAATCATTGTTAGGTATCCGACCTTTTGCGGTGCTGTGATTGTTGTGGGTTACTTTGCCTCTCATGTTTAGTCACGGATCGCTTACAATTCATTTTAAACCTGTTGATAGATGAAATTTGTTAAATTTATTTTTTTTTTTCGTGTAATTTCAAAAAAAATAAAAACATCAAGTGATTATCACCTACGATTCGCCTTTAAAGGAAGCACAAACGATTAGACAAACAAAAATTTCCAATGCACAAAATTAATTAACTCTCGGAGTTTGCATCAGCTTACAAAAATAGAACTTGGAACTCGTTCTCACCTAAGCTCTCATAAAAAATAATAATATAAAGGAAATGAGAATGACAATACTCATAACGACATTAATGCATGATACACACACAACTTGAGGCTAATTTAAAAATCAATTGCCGCAAATCGATAAGTCTCAGTATCTAACAATCAATAATTCATAGCCTCAGTCACAGTCACAACCACATCTCAGCAATTATAGATAAAGATAACCGGGAATTAAACTATGGTTATAACTTATAAGTATAAACAACCTAATGTTAAGCTAATGATCAATTTAGAGCCGGCGATTAAAATTCTTCCTCCAATTTAAATATAAAGAAAAAAAAAAGCATTTACATTTATATTTATCTATTCATAAATTATATGATTTCACAAAAATTAATCATCAGTTAGTCATCGCTTAGCGTATTCGAAAAATTCAACGACACGATTCGATAATACGACAAACATAGTATGATATAAATAACTCATTCCACCGATGACTGATTAATAATGAAGGTTACGCGTAACAGGAAAAAAAATTTATGAATGAAGAATGAAACAGCATAAATTACAAATAAACTTTTAAAAATATCTTCAACACGTTTTATTTTATTTTATTATTTTTCTACTACATAAGTTATGCATTTGTGTAGAGGGAAAAAAATTATTTAATCAAAAATTTTTCCGATTAACTACCAATAAATTTAATTAAAATTTTTGAGTTATTAAAAAATGTAATTATACATTTTTATTAGCCAACCTTTTTATTGTTTTTCAATAATGTGTTAGCTAATTATTCAAAAGAATTCTTGATGTGTTTTAAAAAAATTCTAAAGGACCTCAACTCATGATTTTATGTAATTATAAAACATTTTTTTCTTACCTTCCCCTCCCCTTTATTTTTGTAAATTTTTTTGGACTTAATTCGAACAAAATATTTAGACCCAAAATTTAAAATTTGAAAAGAATGTCCAGCATTTTTTTTTATGTGTGATAATAGTTAAAATTATATGGATAAATATACAAATATGCTATAGAATAATATCATACATATATGTACATACTACAGCCGGTATCTAATCACGGTCTATAAATAGCCGTCGAGTTTAGCCTTTACATTACTCAATCGTTCGCGATGCAAGGCTGGTATGCTGGTAACATGAACCCGTGGGACGACCTACGATCACATATGTGTGTATGATTCCGACTGTGAGTATGTAGCGTTGTTATGTGCGTGTATGTGTGCGTTATAGCACAGAGTATGATCTTTTGCTTGAGCATCTATCAGTCGACTTTACACTCACACATTCAAAGTCCATCAAGGCACACTCCAGTGTCATTCCTTGACTACTTAAGCGGTCGTTAACTTAATTAACTGACGGACGTGGCTGCGGTCCTCGACTCTATCGTGAAATCCCTATCATGTTGAGAGGAAGAAAAGAGACAGATAATAGAGAAAGTAATATGGATGGAGTATGGATGGATGTAATATAAATTCAGAAAGGGTCCTCGACAACTACTACTGCGTTTTACAAAGGCATAAATGTACTCAAGTGTACGTACAAATTGTCTGTGTGGGTAATAGTCCATTCCAGTCAACTTGATGTTTCCTCTTATGCTTACATCAACTTACGTCAGCGACCGACTCAGTAAACTTTGGTAATTAGTAATTACTAATTACTAATGACCAATCCAAAAAGTTTGGTCACTCCACGCGTCCAATTATTGGAATTTGGAAGGAAAAATCATCAATTTATCGAGCAAAATCGATGACATGCTGTAAATAGTTTGCTTTCAAGCAAAAAACCCACGAAAACTCTTGAGTTTCTAATCCTGTTTGGAGGGAAGTCTTTTCAAAACCTGAATTGATAAAGTCAGAAGTTTAGAAACGGTAAATGCTAACTAGAAACCACAATGTGTAAAAAAGGATGGATGGAAATAGAATAGAAGGTAGAAGGTGTCTTGACTCCAAGTCCTAGATCAGCTGAACAAACAGGATCTCCGTTAAGTATATATTTTGGTTCGTCCAGGTCCGAGGAAACCCTTAAGAAGAGAAAACAAACTTCTGATTCTGGGTTGATTCTTATTCGGGTTGTCCGGGAGGCTAACTCACGAATAGTTAAAATATTTCTGTCTCAAAAAGCTTCTAGCTTCTGCTAGTTTTTCTTCAAGAATCAACACTTTGAATGTATTCCGGAGGAAAGCATTTGAATCTACCTGTTGGATGTTTAATTTAACTTTTTTTTAGAGGCGATTGGTACTTTTAAGGTTTTCTTACACGCGACGGCATCTATGCCGTCATTTAGCTTTCTGGGGCAGAACTCTTTATTGTTTTTACAGTTTTGAGGCTTTAGAGAAATTTTGAATTTTTTCGAGCACAAAATAAATTAATTTTTAAAAATTATCCATAATTAATTTCATGAAATTTTTTAGAGTGATAATTTTATAAGTTTGTTAGAGTTGAGTAATTTTTTGTGCATCAAAAAATTCTTCTAAAGATGAATAATAATGATATTTTTTAAATTGTATTTTTGAATAATTACAGAAAGAATTTTAATTAGATCAGAAATTACGAAAAAAATTTCATGATTATTTTTAAAAAACTTCACAAACTCCACAAAATGTATAAAACTTAAAACTAAAAGTAAAAATTTTTTTTTCAATTCTGAAATAATTTTCCACGGGACACTATTGAAAAAAAAAAAGTCTAGAACTTAATTCAGTCAATTTTCATTAGATTCACGTAAGCAACTGCAAAAGAAATAACAAGTTAAACGGTTAATTTAAAACTGCTGAAACTTATTCAGACAAAAAAAGATATAAATACGTATTCGAGTTCTTAACAGGGTAGCGATTTGCATAAACCGAATCATAATCGGGCTGTATCAAGCCCCCTATATCCAGATTACAGATAATATTAGTTGATACTGCAAAAACGTTGATAAAAAAGACAAAGACCGAGAGAGGCCGTGCTGGAGAGAAAGAGAAAATTTAAAAGGTCAATGAGATTATAATACCAGAGGGGGTTATATTCCCGGTCGATTAAAGCCTCGCTAATATCACCCTTTCCCTTTCGGCGGCTCATACGTTCAAATTTTGAGGACGGTCCGAGCCATTAAAACCGATTAAAGCTTCACTAATTTTCATGTACCGAGCAGAACATCGGTGAACCTTTACCTTTTTCAGCGTAACGAGAACCGGTGATCAATAATGTTAATTATAATTACAATTATAACTGTCTTCTACCGCACTAATACTTATACTAATGTTACTGTAATCCAGAATCAATTAATTTTTTTATTCCTTTATTTGAAATTAATCCTATTACACCCAAATCTTTATAAAAAAAAAAATAACCCTCCATTATTGCAATAATTGTCGAGATTATCCTCAGACGAATAAAATAGTGACATCTTCTTTTAGGAAGGCGAACTAATAACCGTGCATTGATTTTTCTTATTCTTGTACAAATTGTATATATATATAAGATCAACTACTTTATCTTGACGTTTATTTCCATCAGAGAGACACAGAGTTAAATCAGTGTCTTTTTTGCCACTGGGAATTTCAGGCAAAAAATAATATATTTCTTCTTGAGAAGAAATTTACCTTACCACGATATCGTATTTTGTTGGGTGATAAAAAGTCTCATAGAAAACGAGATTTCCCTTAGTTGTTTTACGTCTCTCTTCCGGTGCTTGTTACCACTGAATATAGTTGTTGCTTTTAATTACACGCAATTACTTTCAGTTGAGAAGAAGAAGTAGTAGTAACTTAGTCGTTTTCCACCAAAAAGTACTATGTTTTACTTCAAAGTCGTTAGAGCTGAAATTTATGACAAATTTTCTGTCAGTTAGAACTTCTTTATATTATAATGACGATATTAAGCTCTAATGACATGTTATACTGTAGATAAATAGCCAATAGTCCGTAATTTTATAGTTTCAACTGTGTTGAGCCAGAAACGAGACGTCATGAATGTAGACTATTTAATTTGAGACTCCGTGGTTGAGATTGCGACACCATTCAAGATGGAAATGACATTGTATGTTACAACATTTCACATATATTGCGGTGATAAACCTTTGAATTGATAGTTACACTTAATTAGTTCTACAATGTGACCTCGCAATGAGATAATTTAGAGTTTTGTTATCAATGTTAAGCTTTAATTGGTGAAATTGTTCAAGAAATCTTTCCTTGATACAGAAAGTTGGAGATTTTATTTAGAAATCTGAACAAAATCATAATTTTTGACATCCAAAAACGCTCTCAATTATAAATCCATCATTTAGAACCATAAAGTTACAAATTTCGAAGTTTTGATCAAAATTTGAACTCAAATTTTGTTTAAATTTTTCAAACTCAAAAAATCGGCACAAATTGCTTGCAATTGAATGTAAAAATGTAATCATTCGAAAATTTTGTTCGCTCCTATTAAAGTATCGATAAAAAACAATTAATTTTTATATCTCTGATATTATACATGATTTTATATCGATACTACAGTAGAACGATTCATGAGTTAAATCTCTGGTTATTTTATTTAAATGTTAGCTATTAAAATGTTAAATGTGTGTGACTGTTGTCCGTGTTGTTATTCAATAAAATGTGTTCTGCAACATGGATGTATAAATCTTTTAAATTACAGAAATAACTTGATGAATTGGGAGATATTAAATTATTTTTAGCCATAATAAGATCAAAATTAAAGCATAAAACCGTGGTTATCACGAGCATAGATTTTATTGTTGTTGTTGTTGTTGTTGTTGTTGTTGTTGTTGCTACTGCTTCTGGTGCATATTGCAAACTTTTCATTGTTTTTATTAAATCCATCCAGTGGATGGGATCGGTATTGGAGCCATTTGTATAGCCATTACGAGGACACATTGTAAGCATTAAACGAATAGAAGAGAATGTAGCTGTTAGCGTTAAAAAAATAACCGCAGATTTTTATCAGTTTACTATCATGTTTGTTTGTCTGTTTGCTTGTGCATATATGTGAATATTCAGGAGTTGGCTCAATATCTACCGGAATATTACCGCTAAATTCGGCTCACAATCCTCAATTGTATCCAAATATAAATATAAATAAATGTATATCTAGATAAAATGCTAAATGCCGATGATAAATCGCTGAAATTCGAGTTGAATTATTTAAAAAAAAAGTATTATTATTCTCAATGATAAAAGTCAATAGGAAGTGAGACAGCAGAACATTGTGCCAGGTAGCGTTCAATGAATGGAACTCTGTAGGGATGAGTCTGAATTGAATGACGTCTGACTAGACACCGAATATATCTACGTTTCTTCCGGGGAAGCATCGGCTCGACGAGTGTATTGTGTTGCACTGTGAATACAGGGGTGGCATCCAAAGAAGGGGAAAGGTGATGCGGGAGGGTAACACTGAGTTGAGAGAAAGGTCGAGCCAAGACAAAGCTTCGTTCGACGGGTTTGAGTTTCTGGTAGGGACATGTCTGACAATAAGGTGTCGCTGAGAAGACTCCTGGAGATTCAAATGGTGGTTTCTTCGTCTTGTCATTCCTTTTCCTTGCCTCTCCATTGATGCCTCTACCTCCTAACTTGGGTTAATTTTCATCCGGGAAATCAACGAGTCCCTCTGTACTATAAATCCCCTGGTGGTGCTTTGCCGTGCACAATCGTCTCTCTCAAAGAATCCACTTTTTCTTGGGCCTAAAGTTTATAACTCTATTTTCCAGCTCGGTGAATTAACAGCAAAGTAAAGGGTGTACATGGAGGATAGAATACTTTATTACCAATGTAGAATGGTAATCATTGCTATGTGAGATAGTAAAGAGGATTCTTCTAAAAGAATATCATGAATTCTATTCTCCGCAGTATCATTGACAATTTTGTTAAAAGTAAGGCTGTTTAGTGTTTATTTAAAATGCTAAACAATACAATTTACTTTTCTCCATGTAGGAAATGGAAACTGTGATAAATTGAGGTGTTAAACTGTCGGATCAATGTGAAATTTCATAAAAAACATTTAAAAGGTTTCACTACGGCTCGAACACATTTTTTGATGGGGACATTTAGCAGTAGTCGGGTTGATGAAGATGTTATTGCGTCTGGAGGAGCAATAGCGTACCCTGAAATGGCACTTGTACGCTGTAAGGTACTGTCTTGTCTTGCTGAATCTGCGAGGACGTTTTGCAAGCGTGATAAAGAGTAGAGTTACAGCCTTGTCCGTGCCAACAAGCTGGTTGTGTTGGAACGTGCTTAAATGTAGTTGTTGCTAAAGAGACATGAGGTTAGAGTTGTGTAGGGTAAATCGAGGAAATCAAGACAAAAAAGAGAGAGAGAGAGAGAGAGGTAAATCATTCTACTCCTATCCATCTCTTTTTGCTGTCCCTACAGTGTCCAACATCAACGAGCACCTCGAACTCATTCTCTTGTTACTAGATTCGCGAGGGTCGTAACAGAACTTTGTGAGAAAGTTAGCGCCGAGTTTGAGTTCCGTATGGCTTCCTAGAAAGCTCCTCCTGCTGATAGGGTCTCTCAGGACCTTAAAGAAAATACGAATAAGAGTTTCTTTTCTACCCTATTTCTATTCTCCCTCAAACAACTTCTCCAGCGTCTCTACCACCAGCTGAACTTCTATTAAATCCAATAATGCCAATAAAATCTTTTCCGAGTTACGCTTTTTTCAGCCTTACACAACAAACGTCGTTAACAATGTTACCCTTGTTTTGTTAAACGCAGTATCAACTTAACTTTTTACCAACACTTACTGTTATTACAATAAAACAATCCGTAAAAAATATTTCGATGTGGCTAGTGATTTTTTTTAATAACCTCCTTTTTTAATTGTTTGTTTCAGGTGAGTGATGTCAAACGTCTCTGTTCTCCGTTTTCTCTTTTCCGGAATTCAGTAAGTAACTAGATAGATGAAATACGATGGAAGGGTAAGAGGATGGACGATCTACCACAGTCGAGGATTGGAGACGAACATAGCATAGAGCAGAGAGTAATCAGGACTCAGCAGCAGTAGTACATTGAGTGTCGAAGAATGCTTGAGGCACGTGGTTAACTCCAAACTAATCCTCCTCTTATTGAGACGAGGCGCTGCACTGAGTACCCCGGTGATTCTGTGTGTGTATTAACCAGCGAGTCCATAGTAAGCCCAAACCTGGGAAAATGAAACTATTGAACCCTTTTAGAGTGTAGGACGAATAAGCTACCGGGTGGCCTATTCAGAATCCATTCTAGGGCAATGAAATTCTCGTTCACACCAACAATTGTGAATGGACCGCTTACCAGTCTCCAGTTTCCAATCTCTGGTCTGTAAAACCGCGAATATAAAACTTACGAGAATAGACCCGGGATCCATGGATTTTTATAACCACCTAGATGTAACCAGTCCAACCGACGATTAATTAATTAATTAGAACATAATAATTAGCTGAACGATAACGGATGATCGATAATCAGATAGTCTCATCGGCAGATCACTTGATCTAGTTCCCAAAGCATCTAGCAGCAACATGATAGGATGATAGCATCCCATGCTCGGAGCTACGTGTCTCACGTCGTCAATTCAAACTCATGATTCGTCGCACTGCGTCATCGCAAATAGCGTAGCAGAAGCATCAGAGCCGGGTATACATATGCGACCTCGTCATCCCTGTGTCATCATCAATACCCGTCCCTTCGGCTCCCCTTTGTCCTCTTGTCCTTAGTTTTGCTCGGTGGTATCTCCCCCTGTGACCCTCGATCTCCACTCGCAACCGCGATTCATCGTCATCGTGTTGTGTGTATCCCACTGCGGATGAGTGCAAGGGAAGAGAGGAGAAGAGAAGGAGAATACGATCAGACAAGTGTGCATTCGCCATTCTGCATCACCGATCGAACTCCACACTACACTCTCTGTCACGTACAGAGCAGGCCGTTTGTCGCTTGCCCTCCTCTCTGCTCCTCAATTTACTCTCTGATGTAGTTCCACATTCACCCAACACATTACACACATCGTGCACCGTCCAACGCACACTGGCAACAGTAATCCCCAGATTTGATCATATTTCATTTTGGTTGTAGCACCAACACACACTTGTCATCTGATTATTGATAAGATTTAATATTTAATCGCTTTTATTTACCATTCAGATGATTGTCATTGTTGCTCCAGATCATCCCAATTGAATTGTTCCAAGTGATTATGTCTTGTTTTCTTCGATAAAACATGCGAAATTTGGAACTAAAAAGCTTCACGGCTTGCTAAGGCCGGCAACTTTTCGGCTTTCTTCTACCAAGTGGATACTTTTAACTACGAAAGACTCGGAGGCTCTATAGCCTCTATAGCCTCCATCACCGTCGTCAAGATAAGCCCGATGAAAGGCGCGAGTTGACTAATTACGTTACGCGCACTGTCTTGTAGAACCCCACCGCCAGCAACATTTTACAACTTGTCCAATTAATTATTCCGCAAGATTTCTTCCTGTGATTTAAATACCATTTTATACTTTCACCATTATCTATAATCTTCCTTTGAATTTAAAATTACTTGTCTGGTCCTTGTCACACAAATTCCATTTAAAAAATTATGTCACCCCTAGTTTATCAAAATCAGTCTAGTTCACAATGATAAGAGTGATTGATGTCTCAGATATGTTTGCAGATATTTAATATTTTCGAGCGTGATGATAAGCGAATTTATCCTGAGATATTACACGGGGTTCGTATATGGCTCAGTCAATAACCAAACGTCACAGTCACGGTAGATGACGCGACCTTTTATAGCGAGCAATATTAGGTGATTGAGAAAATTGTGGATTGAAGAGTATAATCGGGCTAATATCATACGGTCTTTATGTTGGATGAAAGAGTGACAAGGATGGGATGATGTGACGAAGGTATGAACTGGAATCCCTTTTCACATCCAAGGGTTTTAATTTTCAGTTCATTTTTCAAGAAAGCTAGTCCTGTATAAACTTAAACCCATCACAACCCTCCAACCGTTCTTGGATATCGCAAAAATAAGCCTTCATTCCTTCGGTGATATGACGAAGTGAACGGTTCGTGTGCACACAATTTTGGCTGAAAGAATTCAGAGCTAGACTCATTCGAGCAAAATAAATTAGACGATGGTTGTCATGAAGCAAGTCATGCAGAACAGGACAGTTTTATACATTGCGTGGAACTCAGCTAGCAAGTTAAGGTTACTCGACAATTCCGTGCCGCGATGTTAAGATAAAGATAGAGACAAGTTCGTCTTAGTCTTGTCGTAGTGCAGTTAACGAGACAATTGTAGATGAATCGGCATACACGCGTATAAGCAGACTGTCGTAGGCGGTGATCCATGATTACCCATCATTTCTCTTAGCTCTTTTTGGTCTATTTTCTTACTTTTTATTTTTATTTTTAGGTTTATTTTCTTTCATCATCATGATTTCTCTTTGGCGAACCTTCCACGCCTTTTCATCGTTACACTCGTGTTCCTTATGAATTATGGAAATTAATACACTTGAGTTGGCAAACTCTCCGTTAATTCGTTCTCCTTGAGCCTGCTCTTTTGCATTCCACCTCTTTTTACTATTTATTTTATAGAGTTTCTCACTCCTAGGCTTGAACTCGCTTTTCCACATCCAAGAACTAGTTAACTTCCATTCATTTTTCTCTGACAATTAATGAAGCAAGCCATAAGTTGAGATTACCAATCTGCGGGTGTGAAACCAGAAGAGCTAGCTAACTACTCCAGAGATATTTTGCTACATATGAATCAATTTGAAAAACAATTTGATTAACAAAAAACGATTGGTCATTCTGAATAAAAGCGAATCGCTAATGGCCCAAATGTTTTTTTTTTTTTTTACTTTATTTATTATTTTCTCTTTCCTGAATTAATGTACCGTATGAAATGGTAACCAGTATTGTGCTTTCGATTCAGAGGCATGTAATTTACTACGTGGATATTAATTCGGTTAAAAATTGTTTTTCGGGGATCCACCGCTAATGGAAGTTCTGATGTTTTTGATAATACTTTTAGTGAGGCTTTCGAATTCGAACAAAAAATTAACGACCATGAGTGTTTTTCGCCCTCGTCATCGTGATATTATATGCCGCTCAATATTGTCAACGAATAATAAAAGCGGTTGCTCTGTAAACAGAGTGTGTGTATGTGTCTGTGTTTGAGTACGCAACATTTCGAGAACATAATAAAATTCATAGCCTTTTATTGGAGATGCATATGCGAAACTGCAAAGGCGCGAGAACAAGACACTTGAAAACTTGTTGGAATACGTGCTATATTGAGTTGTGTAAAAGTATAAGTGTTCGTGCATGTAATACTGGAGTTTTGTCACCCCTTCATCTCATTGTTTGCCACCAACACCAAAAAGGGTCGTTGAGACGCCTGTAATGATAACTTGTTCACTCTATCAGCCATTAAAATTTAATTGTGATGTTTTTAAGTCAAGAAGGGGTTCCAAGGATGGGGATAACTCATAAACAGGGGTTCTACAAGAGCTCACTTCACTTGGTCTCTTTGTCAGAGTGCTTCTATGTTTAAAACTGCTCAATTCTTTCATCATTTTCGCTCTAGTGCAAACATCAAAGGAAAAAATAACACAATTAATTCAATTACAAATGTCAAGACTGCCTGAAATTTCGATCCAGGTCGCAATTAATCCCCTACCATTCCTTCTAGAAGGCTGAAACTGTTTCACTGCAATCTCAAAGCGATAATATCAGGTCAAGACTATAAACTCCAAGTGAATTTTGACTGTGAATGCACAATAAATACTCCAGCCAGCTTCTCCATTGTTTAAAACGTCTATCTCAGTTATATGTGGTCGTCTGGACTGTTATTGCTGCTGCCAACCCAGTCTTCTCTCGAATAAAATTCATTTTTTAGCTGCCTAACGATACAACACGTATAGAAGATGGCAAAAAACAAGAGGTAATAAAAATTCCTTTTTTGCTGGCGCTGTCCGCCAAATTTGTTCACGCTCGGAAAAACTTTTACCAACTTTTATAAAAGATTATATTCGACTGACTAAAGAGGGATGAATGCCACTAGTTTTCTGCGTTGATTTTTTATTTTACTATAACTGCTATAAAGATATTGTTGGATACTTTTGCTTGGATCTTTAAAATACCTCGTGCTTCTTATTGTATTGTATGATCGGCATTTCATTCTTTCCTTTCATTTTCTGAAGGTAACTTTTAATAATAAAAACATTAGTCAAGTTAACCCAAAGAAACTTTATACAAGAATACTGTCAATAACAACAATAGTATCATGAAAATCAATACAGTCGCTGAGGCATTGTAGATACTCGACATAAAACGCAAACGTTGAAGAATCACCCACCCTCTTTCTCCATACTTTCACAAGTTTTGACTCTAAGTCTTGATATGTAGCCTTAAGAATCCTCAGATTTCAAATTAAGGAAAATTTCAAATACTTTCTTGCTAAGTTTAAACTCTCAACACAGCCTCCGTTCTGATATGCATCATTTTTCCCCGACTCTCGGTTCACCTTTTTTCCTACAAAGTTGTTTCTCAGCGTCGCTCTGGTTCCAAATTGCGGTCTTCTCGATGCACTCACCCTCCAAGAGCTTCCTCCTCCTCCTCCTCCTTTTTCTCCTGGTATTTAAACTTTCGGAATTGAAATTGTTTTCGATATCCAGGTGAGTGCTCTCCAAAGACGACGCCTCGGAAATTGCCATTCAGGGTTCTATCCCACTTGTAAAATTTACTTTTGTTCATCCCACAACTTCCCTAAAACTAATCCTTAACTAAAAAACCCGCTTAAATTCAGTTCATCATCTTAATTGGTCCATTTTCACAAAATCTTACACCTTAGAACTTTGGCGTCTCAATCCCAGCCAAGACTTATCTAAACGGTCGCTTTACAACCGAATACAGACAAAAGTCCCAGCCTCAGACAAAGCGTTAAAACTTTTCATATGCATCACGTATGCATAATCTACGTAACCATGTGTCTTACATTCGCGATAACTTAAACTATTTAAAAGTACGTTTCTCTTTTCCGCTCCTCTCACATCTCAACCCGTTTCATGGTTCGCGACAATAATTAAGTGATTTACGGGGCATTTGCGTGTGGATAAGTTCTTTTCATTTTTTTTTCTCATTCAACATTTTACGCTGCTCATTGTTCAAAAGTTTTAATGCAAAACGTGTTTTCCAATCGCACGTACTGCTCCTTCATTATTTCCAATGTAGGTTGATCGCCGCTCTCCCCTCTTCTCTGTTGATACGGCATTTGTTGTTTCTTCAGCAAACTTGGCTTCTTTTCACATACCAAGCATAATAATACGCTGGAAAATACGTGTCGTTGAATACACCACACACGTTTTTTTTTTTTTTTTTACATAAAAAGTCAGTCATCGATCCTCCATCATCAATTAATTCATCAATCATCAATCATCCAGCCCCAACGCTGCTATTTTTTCAACCCAATAACCAATCAATAAACAACATCATCGCCGTTATTACGGAACATTATTAATTCATGAAAAGTATGGTTAAACCAGCCAGGATTTTCCCCGATAAAAAATAATTAATTCAAAACAACCCATGTCCCATGAAGTTAATAACTAAAGTTACACCACGACCAGCATCAGCCAAGTCCAATTTGGTTGTATTCCAGCGTATACTTGCACTACCAGCGAGTCGCGTATAAATAACTAATCTCAAATCCCGGCATATCGAGAAAACTTTGATCAGTTTGCGGGACGCGAGGTTCTCCCCTTACGCTTCACTGCCCTCTTCACCACGTTCCCTCATCCTCGCCTTGCCTTCTCGTTCCATGGGACCCTCGACATGCATACTTTATGTGGTTACATCAAGTACGCAAAGTTTCACCGTCACGGCTCAATAGCTCTCACTCTCCTCCGACACACTGTATTACGCTTCGGCTCCGTCTCTCTCACTCCCAACTTTTTATAGCTCCCTCCTTTTTCTTTTCCGTTACCTTGACTAGCCGCTCACTTCTTCCTAGCCGCGAAAGTGTAAACATCATGTTTCCTTAATCTTTATACTCTCTCTACACCCACAAATATATAATACAACAACTACGTGTTGGCTGAATGAAGCGTGCTAACGTACGTTGTTGACTATTCTTTCATGAAAAATTCTTGTTAGATGGATAGGACAGTCTAACTAGCTGAATAATGAAATCATGCGTGAGTTGTCATAATATCAACACCAAAAAGTTTATGTTTGATTAAATAGAGAGAACCTTTAGACTGCTGCATCTGTTGACACTAAAAGACTAATCACTGATTCAGAAAATAAAGTCTCTATTCCTGCCTTGATATTCCTCTTGATACATCTGCTCTTTTGCAACTGAAACATCCAACATAGAAAGTTAATGAACGCCGTCTATAGAGTTTAAATGAAAATATTAAGTCAAAGGTCAACATTATAGCAGCAGTGACGTTCATTGCAGCATACAGGCCAAATTCGGACTAGCTTTTCTTCCTCGTCACGTTGGCTTCATAAGACTGTCGTGGATGAGTTTATTAAGTCAAGCCGTGACTCGCCTTATTTTTAGAGTCTCGTTTCGCTTCACCCTAAAGCAAGTTTCCACCAGGATGCAGAGGAAACTCTTTCCAACCACCACTCTCTTTTTCTTCTTCTTCTTCTCTTCTAGCGAAAGGGGGTGACCATCACTATGTCGGAGTGTGCCGACCGTAAATTCATATCTCGAATAATTTTCACCCGGTGGCCGGTGCAGAGACCACCATCAGAGGCTGGTTTTGGCTCACAGCCAGCGGCTCTCGTAACTTTCTCTTCTCTCGACGATCCATCTCCATCTTGCATACCTTTTCTTCTTTCAGATCCTTGCCGGTCTTCTCGGTAAACTGCATGCACACATTTTATCACCGTACATATTCAACCATATATTAACTTTTAAAACATTTAGCTACACGCTTTAATCACTTGTTCAGCTAATTCCTCAATTACCATCTTCTTTTTCTTCTCACAAATTAAACTCTTGCCTGAGGAATAAATCCATTAATAAATACATAAATAAATATATAAATTTATTCCAGAATTCTTTAAATTCGTGTATCAACAATTTTTTATGCTCTTTGTCTTTGTTTTTTTTTTTTTTTTTTCACTTTCTCTTTGCCGTATATATTTCTTGTTATTCTTCCGTCTCTTTGTTTGTGCTTTTCATTCCCGAAGTACAACCGAGCTTGGAACTCGTTTCACACACAAAGCACGAGTGAAATGCAAACATACGAGACGTAAGGAGAAGAAAGAGGAGGAGAATGAAGAGGATGAGGAGGCTGGGAACAAGCTCAGAGGACTCGAAGAGCTGCTGCACTGAGAAAAGTACGTCACAGGGTTGTGCTGATACATACACTTCTCTAACGACAAAAAGCTCCTCGCTGTTTAAAGTGAAATAGTAGTAAGACAAACGGTAACCACAAAAAGTATAAATTTATGGAAAAACGCCCAAGCAGTTATGTACATATACGTTTAAATTTAAACTGAACAACATTTTCACGGATGCCAACTACCAAAAAAAAAACTAATGAAAATCACAATTTATCCAACTTTTATTAACGTCGAGAATGATGAATGCCGAAATTTTTATCGCCGATCAATTACAGCTTTCGTCCACATGATGAATTTCTTCCCCTCATCAAGAAAACCAGTGACATATCTCGTTATTGGACGAGGAAACTGAGTCTTTAGAAAAATGAAAATCCCTCAGGAAGACGCATAGCTGCTGGATGTACAAATATATATATATATATATTTATATATATATATATATATTCCCGGATCCTGTCCGATCGGCAATATGGGTTGCGTCAAGGGCAGAACGGAAGAAAGGAAAGAAAAGAAATAGAAGGGACTAAGCAGGAGAAACAGCCCCTTTGGGAGGCCCCTTGGACGTAGTCACTAGGATATTAGTATTCCGCGAACGGTACAGGGAACCTCGGTGGTGTTTCCGGCGCGTGCATATGAGCCCGATTCTTTTATCCTTATTTTATTCTTCCCTCGGTCGACTAGCTGCGTGAACTACCGTGACTATGACAGGAAAAAGGGAATGGGAAAACGCGGCTTAAATATAAAATGGCCTACTCGCTGCGAAAATTCTCGCTTCATACCGAAGGACACGAAAAGAAGCTTCTATATCCTAGCTGTTCTTCTATTCTTGTCCGGACGGAAGTATCAGAATGTACGACGCTTTTAGAATATTGTAAGAGATCCATGTACAACTAAAGATCTTTTGAAAAACTCTATGGCCATATTAGGCTTGTTAATTGAAGAATTTACATTCTATCCTGTGAAAAAAAATTATTATTTTGGTCCGAGAAGTCATATTAAAAATTATAAACTAAAAAAAAAATTTTTTTTGGTGTGACCTATTTTTATATCAGGAAATGTCAGGAAATATCAAAAATTATAAATAGCCTCCTGCGAATACAATCGAGATCATTACATCAGAAGGTAGTTTGCATACTAATGATCCAGAGAGTCTATCTGAGACTGAATTCTATAGATTCGATTACGAGTCGTGTCGCGCGAATGGGCTTAATGACATTTGCTAGGCGATACTTGCAGGATGAGTCTATTACGAAATATCTATCCCTGTCTATCTATCTATCCGTATGTAGATAGATATATGAGCACACAACCATACATTACATTAATATCAAGACGAGATATGTGTGCACAGAATGGGCGTAGGTATACATAGAAGGTAATAATACGCGCGCTATTCCACAGGGGGCCAATGATGAGATAGCACACGGCATACAATCGGTCTCATCTCTCTGGAGATCTCTTGCAACCCGTGATCCTGGAAATGCCAGCCGACATATAGTCTCGAGAGATCGATCGTTACCTTGGCTTCAAAATTTCAATCTTCTTCCTTATTCCACCAGCTCTAGCTTCTAACTTCTCTTTCTTGTCACTTGTATGAGTAATACATCATCCTCATGCTAATGCTTAACTTTAGATCCAGCAAAACAACACATTTGCCCACTGAATAAAAAGTAATTGTTCTGACTGATGGAAATTGACTACGTGATTACTCTATCCAGCAACATATCAAGTACCGAGAAACAAGAAGAGAATCACATGTAATGACATCAACAGGGCTCCAATCCGTATACCCTTTAGTACTCTTCATCTCTCGAGATCCACTGGATTCCGTGGTGGAATTCGAAATCTCTCTCTCCAAACCTAGTTTGCATATTAACGATTAACCGATCCTCTATTCAAGGTAGATCCACATCCACAGTTACAATCCACATCTACATCCACATCCACATGGTGTCTCTGCTGCACGGCTTATCTCCTCATCTCTCTTCATCCCTTCAATAGACCCATCCGCTGACGACACTCCTGATTCCAGCATATGCCGACGATTTTCCATCCGAGCGTCAAATTTGACTCTCTAGCACCCTATGGGTATGGTAATAATAATAATAATAATAATAATAATAATAATAATAATAATAATAATAATAATAATAATAATAATAATAATAATAATAATAATAATAATAATAATAATAATGATAATAATGATAGTATTAAATGTTGATGTTGGCGTTGATGCATCTGTACTGTAACCCTCGAATTTCTCTTGTACGCATCAGTACATTTGTCGAATGCTTGTGTGTATATTGTCATGGTTATATTTGGATACAAACTGATGTTCGGTGTCTAGCTTTCATGCGGAAATATTCACATGAAAAGACACTAAAATTATTAAAGCTCTAAATCAATATTTCCCAACTCCAATAAAAGTTTTATAGATTCCCACATACTAGAGAACTTTTTCTACCGAAAAAGTAAACAATAATAAAAAAAAAAAAAAAAAAAAAAATATACACCTACAGTTATTTTTTGTTCGACATAAATGAATTTTTTTTCTCCCAAGCTATTTTCTGCGGCGATATATTGGTCAACTTCATAAAACGGTAATTAATTAAATTTGTGAGATAAAGTGTATTAGCGTGACGGCACACCGTGTTGTGATTAAGGGGTATCTTAGTGGATTAATAGAGGAAACTATTGTCGTAATTCATCCACCAGAAAATTAATGATTTAATTAATTTTGTTATGGCTTATAATAATTTGTGATTGACATGGTCAACATTGTATATCTAAATTTATATTATAACTTGATAAAAAATTAAAGATTTTATTTTTTTTACGTCCTGATGTCGAAATTTAAACAGCTGAAGCTGAGCGTGTGCGTCATCCACTAGCATAGCGTGTATATGAACCTTCTGACCCTCGTTTGCAGCAACCAAGAGGGTTGGTTTCTTCATAGTACACGCAAACATGCGACAAAGTAGTGAGTCATTTCTGAAAAAAAAAAAAAAACTAGATGGATAAAACATACTTTGTAACTCGGGCATATAAATAATTAGCCGCTGAAATATTCGACGCACGAGGGAGCACTGTGAGCTGGAATTAATTAATGAGAGTTTGGTAAATTCTAATCCCCGTATTTTTAGCATTTCTACATCAACAAGAGCGGAATTATTAAAAGGACAGATGAAAAATGAATATGCACACCACTTCCTCACTGAAAAAGAGCAGTTTTGATGCTGACAAGAAGTAAACATCGAAACTCGGAAGATAGTTCTCCTTTTAGAAGCACATTCAATTATTCGACGGTTTCGTTTGAACTCTATTTATACATTTGTGTAGACTCTTTTCCTCAGTCTCAACAGACGTCCCTTGCTTAAGTTTAAGGAGGAACTTTGACGCTCAAGTACCACCCGGAGATGGAAGGGAGGCTCGCTATCGTGTTTAACACAATGTGTGTTGAACGAGAGTCAGCGGTTGTTTGAAACCACGCGTGGAGATCAACGACGTGGCCAAGTGGTTTCGTGTCGGCGAATCACGCGCTGTTGCAACGCAAAATTTACTCGAGCATTATCGTGTTTCCAGATCAACTCATTCAACAACAACAACCCTCATACCCTTCTCCAGCTCCACTACTCCAGTGACTCCCTCCTTACCTTTCCCTTCCGTTGATATCCCATCTATACAACACACATCTCCCCCACCCACGCACAAACATGTACAGTAATAACAAATGTATGTTCAATGCATAAGTAGATTATTTATTAACTTCCGTCATACAGTTTCCGCTGGAATATTTAAAAGCTAAATGCTAATAACACGATTAACGATTACATCAATTACAGCAACAATTAAAATTATAATTCAACAATCTATCGCTGGCCTTTGCAATTACAGGATAATTATTTATAACAATAACGTTTTTGGTGGACGGTGAATTTGAAATAAAATTGATGATATTAAATACTTGAAACAATGCACTACTCATCGTTAATGTTTTAGAGTAGCATAAACCCGAAACAGAAATTGACCACTTGATAATATCAACATAAACGTGGATATAAATGTCGAGAGTTATGTACGCATGTTTCAAACTACCAACTGCTAACTGAACTGGATTCAGTGTATCCTGCTTGAAGGATGGATCATTTTATACAGAAGTGGTCGCTTTCAAGAGGCATTACGCGGCTTGCCCTACTGATGTTGCTATCATAAAGCATCGCTGATTCTGATGCTGAGCCCCATTAGCCAGACAATCTAATCATCTGATCGGGGTAGATGTCTCCACCGAATGGAATTAATGGAAATGATAAACTGACAATTCAAATATTCAAACACTTTAAAAACTGAATTGATTTTTCTGCCCAAGGCTGATATTGTATTTGCTGTGGATTTAATGCTTGCCGGATTGGCTCGTCAGTCAGTTAAATTTCTATTGATCAGAATCAATCAAATATGATGATAATTATTACGAAAGCACGCAAATAATTATTTATCGGGTCAATATGATTCGCTTGCTTTGCTTCTTTGTCCTCCATAAGCTGTATATTAGGTGCGATAGCGCTACGGACTCTGGATAACACTCTGGAAAGGGCCCTAAATTTAAAAAGCAGACAAACAACGATCGAAGGTCCACACGAACAACAACAACAACAGTTAGGAGCTGAACCGGTCAGGTGCAATACGGGATAAACATAAATAAATGTCAGACGTTTCGGTCAACGAATAAACGATACGCCCCGAGCATCCGATAGTAATAATTTCAATGAGAGCATGAGAGCTGCTTCATGCTATTAAATATCATCGGCAGGCATTGTTCCAAATATTTAAATAAATAAACTTGATTTTAAATTTATCATGCCAAAGTATTTATGAAAAGTTTTACTGACAATGAAATATACGCACTCTGAGAAGAAAAGAGACGGATAGATAGATAAATGAAGGAAGAAAGAGATGGAGATAGAAGCAGACTTCTAGGAAGAAAAATAGCTCAACTTTATTTAAAACTTATAAAAGAGAAAAGAATAAGAAAGCGAGAAAAGAATACGGATGATGGGAATTGAAAATCGTGAGGGATTTTTAAAGAATTGTTGGAGAAAAACCAGCCAGCCAGTCAGCCCGGAGCATACGGATGAATTTATGATTAAATTTGTTCATTGTTTCGTGAGTTAAATTTCAACTGACGGATAAAATCGATAGCTATTAACGGGGAATTGGTATGAATCTTACAGTTGGACCGAAAATTAAACACCATTAAATTACAATATCGGCTTTCACTGGAGCTTTAAAGTTGACAAAGTTGATACTTGCAAGAACTCTGGGATCTGTAGAGTAAGCGGTGATTGTTAGTAGCTTGACTGTGATGATATTGAGGCGTCGGTAGTGCAGGATGAAGCAAAACTTGGCTTAAAACTAGCACACGAGAGTCTCTTACGTAAATACATAACATGTCGCGGCGGAAACGTTGCGTCGCATTACCGAGTTTTAATTAACAGCTGCGGGACTATAATCCTAGTAGTACTGCTACAGTTAAGCCGAGTTGTCTGGTGTGTGAGGCTGCTAGAGATCTTGGTTATAGTTGTACAGAGAACTAAACCTAGTTGGTCCTAATACGACGAGAACTCGGTGCCATTAAGAAGCAGTAAAGCAATCCCACATAAGGAAGCTCAACCCATTGCTATTGATCTATCATTTTCACTTATCGCAGTTATAGTTTGTTGCAACTGTCACATCGGCTTATTTGCACCGTTTTAATGATGTGCCATCGAGCATCCAGTTGAGAAATTGGTAACAATTTATGTAAAAGTTTGATATGCTGCTCTTTGGAACTGGTATGATGGAAGTTTTGCGCAAAAAAAAAAAAAAATACTTGATTCGAGAAAAAAAATTTCATTTAAATTTTCACTTTTGCTTAAATTATCCAGTTCGAAATAATTTTCTTAAATCAAAAATTTTTTTCTTCGACCAAGTATTTTTTTTTTTTTTTTTTTTCAATTTAATTTACAATTACCAACACCTACTCAAAAATTAACCGGCAAAAAAGCAGACGCATATAGTCTCTGAAAAAGGCGTCTTTTCGTTTCGTTAGGTTATATTTTTTTTTTTTATATTTTTCCACATGTGTGTACCGGCGTCGTGAATATTTCTTTTGTGAGCTAGAGCCAGTTTAAACTCAGTGTCATCGTCTCTCTTTGCAGTTGAGAAAATTTTATTTTTAAAAATAGTAGAGAGAATTCAATGCTCTCAAATGTGTTGTCAGGAGAAAGGATGTCAAAAAGAAAAAAAAAATATTCCTTCTCCTCTTACTCGTACTTCTTATTCTACTCCTACTACTTTTTCAGAGCTCTAAGAGCTTTACATATGTGCTTTATATTTGTGTATTTGTATTTATATTCATATTTTGCTGTCTGTATAGACATAGATACAGATACAGATGCAAAGATTATTTACTTGACGAAACATATAAATAAAGTGGAATGAGAGTAAATCTAATGGTAAGCTTCGTGCAGACAACAATAAAAGAATTGAACTAATGGTATATAGGCTCCGTGGAACCGAAAATCCGCCAGGAAAATTAAGTTTCTTTCCTTTTCTAGGATACATACTTATGAGTGAAGATTTATAATAGACGTCGTAGACTATTTATTTAAAATCAACTGTCTTGATTTAAATAAAATTATCTTTCGAAGAAAAAAAATCATTTTTTAGAAATTTTTCAAGCTTTAAAAATTTTTTTTCAATATCTCTGAAAATTTTCATCCAGATAAATTTTCATAGCCATACAAGAAAATTTTTATAAATTCTGATATCTTGACTCAAAAAAAATTTACTTTAAATTAATTTAAATTTAAATTTACAGCAATTTTGTTTAAATGCAGAATGGATTGAGAGTATATCAAAGTAATTTAAATATTTACTTTATTCGATTTTAACAGAAAACTAAAAATCAGATTGAATTCAAAGGTTAGGTTTGGAAGTTTATTGGTTAAGCATTAAAATGCGTACTTAGAAGAACATGAGTGTGTGTTAGAATTCCGTTGACTGTTGTACAAACACTTTATTGGGATAGGTATATTTTGAGCTTGCCAGAACATTTTGTAGAGGATATATATATATATATATATATATGTATGAATTTATATTGAACACATGCGTGCGAATGGAGCCGGTAGATTGGAGAAGAGACAGGAAATTGCAAATTGCTGAGAGGCATACATGCCCAGAGTTTAGGGGCAGCGTTTGGGTAGCGGGTGAAAACGCTGTCCAACTCTGTTGGATACAAAATAATCAGATAAAGAGGGAGCCGACTCTGGAACCGAGAGTTCCCAGTTGAATCTGTAAATTGAGATTGGTTTCAAGTTTGATGAGAAGTTATGGATAACCAACTCAATTGTACATCAATCCTCCCCTCGGCGGAAGCCACTGATAATTCAATTTAATTGATATGAAAAGCCGTATTTCTATTACGATCATCATTATTATTATTATTGTTATTATTACTATTTCAAGTCTGCGTATCCGTTGATCAACCATCCCGATCGGTTTATTGAATTAGAGAGTAGTGAAATATTATTTTAGAATCAATGGTTCATCCATTTAAACATCAATTTGCGTTCAATTTATGAATTTGTGAAAAGCTCCGTTCTTTCTATCAATTGATTAAAAATTTATTGGGAGGCTTGTCGAAGCAGTGGATCAAGACCAGTGTGATCAGACGCGACGTTAACTGGTTTACTGCTCCGGAGCTTTCTTCTCCTTGAGGTATGTCATGTCGATTATAGTGTCTTGAGACAAGAGCCGAAATGAGAGTAAGGGCTTGTCACCAAGAGCAACGCCGACGAGCTTCCCGAGAAACTTCAAGCAAAAAGAGGAGCTTTAAGGAAAAAGAAAAACACCAAGAGAGTGGTTTATCTTCTTACGCCCCCGCTTTCTGTGAAAAGAGTTCTTTTGCTAAAGTCAAGTGGTTGCTCGCTTTAAGATTAATATTTCTTTTTTTTTTTTCTTAATGCTGTTTTTACATTGTAAAGCAATAATATTATGATAATTAGGCTCTCTGAGGGCTGATAAATTATTTATTTAGGTTATGCTAACGATTGGTTGTTTATTTTCAGTAGTAGTTTGAAAATCTTTTTTTTTTTTTTTTTTTTTTTTAATATTCCCATTCATAACTTTTAATATGTCCTGATAAATCATAAAATTTTTTCACGGGTAGCTTAAAAAGTTACCACTAAATTTTGAACTTGGATCAATACAGACTATTAACAATTGTTTAATATTTTTTGTTGCAGGTAAGCTGAAAGAACTTTTTTTATAACCCGTTATCCGACGGCTTATGTGCTGAAAATCATTAAGAGGTACATGCTCCAAAGTGCTGCCAGGTAGATATATATATTTCGGGTTCGGGGATTGGTTTTGTAGCCGGGTTTTAATTAAATGATATAACTTTCTGTTCACGATCCGGTGTTGAAAGTTTAATCGGGAATGCAGCGATATCGAAATGGTAGTCGGCGAAATAAGAAGCCAGTTCGAGGATTTGATAAATGTAAGAAAGGGAAAGAAGAGAAGGGTAAATTTTGTGTACTGGTAATGGCGACAGTAGGTTGGAAAACTCTTGGAGGATGAAATTAGCCCTTTCCTTCTTACCTTTGGTTTAGTTTCTGAAGTAGAAGCATAATTCACGCCTTTCCATTATCCTGTGCTCATTTTCCCGTGAATCCTACTCCCAACGCCCCCTAACTCATCTATGCAACGTCATCCCTCGAGCTGTTTATACTCGTATAGCATCCGGCGGGCTAAGAGCTGCTTATATACTGTATATACTACCACTCTTGCTATCTGAATCTATACACAATGTATATCTGTAGATGTGTACACAGGATAGAGCGAAAAAGGCTCATCATCTTTCCAACAATTTTCTTACCGCTAAAATATCAAGAGTCGTTGTGACTAAGCTTGCTGGATTTTATTAATCGCTTTTCCTTTTTATTAATCATCAAAAGAGCTGGATCTTGTTCGGTAAATATTTTAACATCATTTGTCTGTAATTTTTCAATTAGTTATCTCAAATATTAAACAAGCCTTGAACTTTTTCATTTTAAATTCATTTTAAATTGATAAATAGTAATTAAATATTACATTAAAATTCTATAAAAAGCCAACAAACCTTCCTCATTCCCTTTTCATTATTTTTTGCCCTCGCTTTGCTAAGCTCAGCTAATAACAGTGCGAAGGCAATCATGCACGGTCAAGTGTACCAATATTTTTCCCATGTCCGTTAAATATCCCGAGTTATCCAATTGTTAAGGACAATTTGATATTTAGACAGTAATTTGAGGACACGAGAAGAGGAAGATGAAACCACAAGCATTCTCATTCTATCCTACCTTTATGAAATCTCGGATAGGGGTTTCCCTTGTTCTGGACGTACGGCGAAAACCGTTTTGGTCATATGACGGGATTTTAATACGATTACCAGCGGATTCGTGTGGTAACCTGCGTGCTTTTAACCAAATGGACTATCTGGACTACAACGGTGATGTATATGTACGTGAGTTGGAACTACATTAAATGAGAGTAGAAAGCGAGCCCCACCAGTGTAGGATAGTGTAGTATAGTTGGCTACAGTGGAAGTGCCTTTCCTACTCGATTTCGAACCTCGTTGGTATTGTCCAGCAAAACTAAAAGGAAATGTGTTACGTGCTCGAAAGGAAGACAGGTTGGCTATCAAATTAGACGCTAGCTAACCTACAAAGTTATACCCACGGCAACAACCGATGGCTTTTAAGCTCCTCTCTGGTCCCTGGACCTTCAAAGTATCATTTAATTACATCTTTGTATTCCTTAATTTATTTACATTTATGTATTTATGTAGTGAATATTACTTTACACTGCAGTGTGTCATCATTTACCAATTTTCATCCCAACACAGAGCTAAGCATGTTGATGTTGATGGCTTTTTTTGATGACCCAGCAAACAGCTGGTATGACAACCCGGAAAATGCTGGTTTTGTTGCGCTAGAAACTCCACATGTTGATAGAAGATTTACGGTGATTTTTAATTAATAATTTCAATCATTAACGATGGAACTTTTGATCGATGCTAATGACAGTTAGATGATCATCATAATTCCAGATTTCATCGTTATATTTTTTTTTTTTTTTTGTAAGTTGGAACTCTAACGATAAGTTAAAAGGCTACGGACATATAATTGTATCTATGGGGATGGACAAAATACGGAATGGTAGATTCTACTCCAGTGAGATTACATCCATCCAGTAGATTTAGTGTGTGCTAAAAGCTGGACAAAGTTGAGTAAAAAGCTGAAAATCCTAAACAAGAATAATAAAATAAAAGTAAAAAAAACTAGTAACCAACAGTCACTAGACAGTAATTTATACTGTAAGTTGCAAAGTGAGAAAAATAGTACTGGGTTGTAGAATTTCACCGCCAAGACAACACACAGTGGTTTATGTTGACTAAGCCGTGTATAGTAGCTGGCGTAAGGGGTTGACGATGTTTACGAGTTTTTACTTCGCTTTAGCCCTCCTTTCATCCTCCCCTTGGCAGCCCCATAGTATCAGGGGTGTGTTAAAGTATAGTCAAGTGTGTAAATTCACACAGGTACACTGCAAGGGAAAAACGTGCACCCCAGCTCGACAGCCAACCTACCGTTAACAATATTTTTTATTTAACTTTTTCTGCTCTACACTACGGCATATTTATCACTTTTATACCTACGATCTCTATATTTATGAAAAATATATAGATTACTTATTCATACCTTTATCAAAGATTTATTCGGCATTGCGAACAGCTCCCAGCTTTGATCGATTTTACCAACGTACAAAGTTACGGATCAGGTTATTTTACTACATTGAAGCTGTTAAATTTGAGTAGATAGTGCTTACCTAACCTTTATTTATAGAAGTTTTAATGATAGTTCATAGAACTTATTACGACGCTAGTTGTACTATGGTGGTGCGCTGCTAAAAGAGCAGATTCTTAGAACTGGTAACTTTTTCAAATTCTTTTTTAGATCGTAAATTTTACGAGCTTTTCTTAGATAAATAGGATATAAATCATTCCTATTTAATTTTAAGTGTAAAGCTTCAAAATTTTTGAATATGCATTCAATAGACAAAAAATAGATATGTTAAATTTCTTGTAAAAACATAAAGTTATTTAATTAAACTATAGATGCTTGTGCGATAAAAATGTCAGTCAAAACTTACAAATCAAGAAAACAGATAATGGAAAATTGAAATGTAGCGTTTACATCGCTGTAAAATGGGTAATAGGTTAATAAACGTTGGAACAAGCTAAACCGAGCAGATGTTTGTGTAACCGTTAAAAAACTTAGCTTCCGGTAGTGTCCATGATAGTCATTTACCGGCATGGATTCTAATACTTCAATGTATACCAGAAATATGAATTTTCGGTACATTTTTTTTTTTTTTTTTTTTTTTTTGAAGAATGAAGCAAATGGGATAATAAAAATGATAAAGGAAAAAAACTAGCACCCGGATTTTAAATGGAAGAAAAAATATTTGATAGACAATAAACGAATTTTCTATGACATCTCTCGTGTATTCAATCGCACGAATAAAATCTCTTGCGACTAAAATCGGACGTCAGTTGAGAGAGCGATCCAATTTATCAATCCGCCAATTAATGGAGGTATTCGTAGAGAGTGTGAAAGAGTGCGATTTGGCGCTGGTGGTGGTATAGCGAGTACCCAGCGCAGAATGCTGAGTATAGCGGTGTAGATAGTGGATAGCAGATATAGAGAATAGAGTATAGACTATAAACTATATGTATGTATAGCAGAGAGAATAGACAGACGGGTGTGTTGGAAAAGCTGTGAATAGTGTGCTGCTGGAGTAAATCGATATCCATTCCTAATTCACTGCCGGCAGTAGATCGGAATTTAAATACTCTGGCCCGTATTCACATAGCTCCGAGAGCTGAGAGTTTAGAGTTTGAGGAGAATGGCGGGTAGGGTGAGCAGTATCCTGGTTCGATAACGGATGAGCTTTCGGGTCACCATCACCATCACCAAAGAGACGATACTACCTTCTACCTACAGCAGGAGGCAAGAGTCTCAAACAGAGGATCTCCTGCAGCAGCAGCAGCAGCAGCAGCAGCAGCAGCAGCAGCAGCAGCCTCCTCCTGATCGCAGTCTTGGTATCTCTAATTTCCACAGGCATCTGAACCCTCCTCAGTTAACCATTGCAGCCAAGGGTGACTTGAAGGATTAGTCTCAAGGTCTAATTATTTGAGCGAGCTACCCTCCAGGATTTTCTCTAGTTAAATCATCCGGAAGATTTTACGCTTCCTCGTTGAAACCACGTGCTCAAGCTGAAAAGTTAATCTCATTTCCCGAGAAAATTATCCAACATTTTAATCTCGCCTACTTTATCTTTATGATTCAACATTTCAACATTTCTTTTGGGTTTATGCTTTCCGTAAAGTTTTGTTTGCGTGGATTCTACAGAAAGAAAACTAAACGACTCAATAGCATTCATTTTCATTCAACAATCTTGAGTGCAATGTTCCGTGAAAAAATAAGAAGGATAATTTTCATATTAGGCAGTTTAAAAATTTTTTGTTGGGTCAGTAATTTAAATCGGAGATTCCGTCAAGTTTCCTGAAGCGTTGTTCGATGTTTGTCATGTGAACCCCCGAGAAATAAATCATATAAGCAATAAGTGTGTATACAACCACTTTATTTTTTCTCTCGTACACTTCTCAACGATTTTTATCTCGAAAAGCAGTGCAAGAGTAGACGAACGTGTGTTTACAACAAGGAAGACCTGCTGTGACCCGCACCTACAGAACAATAAATAACATCAGGAGTGAGGGTGCCTTGGATTCGATTTGTTTTCCCTTGAGCTTCACAGTCGGGTGCGAACGATGCCGATCAATCGTCGTGGCGAAGGGGTTGCGTTGGCAAAGGACAAAGACACTAAAATATCTCTTTCTCTGTCAAACTACCTCGGTTATTTTACCAGGATTGTTCAGTGTTCAACACGGAAAAGTGAACCGGATGCCAAGTAGAACTGCCAAGCCTTCTATGGGCAACGGAGAAGCGGAAGTTTATGTCCAAAGGGAGTCCCGATATCAGGTTATTGGATAGGAGAGCTTTCATTAACAACAACCTTTCGGGCCGTACAACTACTGGTCAGTCCATTCTCTGGCAATCTTGATCTTCAATAGGCTCCGGCTGTCAATAGCCGTCCCTTTGTAAGGATTGTTGATTACGCGTTTGCCGATGCGACCCGATTGTCGCCGGGAGACACTTTATGGGAGCTATTTTTCATATCTAATGATCCGACATCGTGCTATTGATTATCAACTTACGCTCCAGCAAGGATGAGGCTTGTCTCACGAGCCAGCTTTTAGAAAGAAACTTGAACCGCTCACTCATGATGTAACTCTGTGTCATCTATGAGTTATTGCCAGGGAGTCTCACTGCTTGGAAAAAGCTACTTAAAACTTTTTAAGTGTCCCCTAAGTGACGTTATGAGGCAATTACTTGCGTTTCCTTTCTTTCGGTTTCCACTCGAGTGCCAGACTCATTTTTTCCAGGTTATTCCATATTTTTGCTCTAACATTCAGATTTAAACTTGCCTTTTTACTTTTTTCTGTTTCAACCATTTCACTAAAAACTTTACATCTATATTTTAATTCGTACGTTGTTGAAAAAATTATGAGTTCGCAGAATGTGGGCTGATAGTAATAGTAGGTAGCGTACTCGTACGAATACGATCTACGTGCAACCGATCAGTCGATTTTAATGCATGATTATGTGAATGAATCCCGCGTTGAGGGTCTCTAAGCTCTACGCTCACCAGTGGTAAGCCCCACTACGCGTGTGCTAAAATCGATAGGCTTGCGTTGGAGCTCTACTATTGGATAGTTATTTGCAGTTTGCGCAAGTTTAAACGCCATGTCCTCCTCTTTTTAAGCCTTTTTTATCCCCTAACAATGGGAATTGAAATTTTTAATTGCCCATCATTGTCCTGATCCTCGTTCTCGTCCTCACTGCAGGGAAACTAGTTCGCGAAAAAATAGACTACAAAGTTGCATTAAGATGCAAGAGGAATGGGAAAAACAAGGAAGACATCTGATATATTGTATCCGATACACGTATCATCCATCTTCGGAGCTGTAACGCCCGGTGCATACGATATCCCAGCGGCACATTCATGGATATGATATCGTATCGAAAGATACCGAGAATATCGGTGTGCACGTCTCGTGGGACCTTTTCACGATAGCCAGACGATAGTACACTTATTACTTCAACAGCTCTTACCTTATTGCTAAACTACCCAACCTTTCAGAGACATATTTCTGTCTGGATATCATTTTCCACTAAACCTTCCCGTTGTGTTATTATTATTGCACGCTATATTGTATTTTATCGATGCACACAAACTTATATTTTAATAAACAAAAACAACCTAGAGATTAAACTGATACAAAATCAGCTTGACGATTTAATGAGAAAAGCTCCGTTAATTTATCATACTTTTATTCTATTGAATATTCTTGTGTAAGTATGTACCTTAAAGTTGCTTGAAGTCTATACAGCCGTGGTTTCTTGGTTATAAGTTAACCATAGAAAAGTTGGCTGGTGTATAACTATAAGACAGGATGAGGACGACGACAACGAGTTCCAGGACTTTAATTCACCCCCGGCAGATCCACGACCCCCGTTTGGCTACTACCGAGGGATTAGAACTCTCCGGGAGGAACTGCATAAGCTGCCGTAGTTGTAGTACCAGTGGGAGGAGTACAAGAAGTAGGAGGAGCTCGTAAAATGATGAGCAAGAATGAGATAAGAGAAGAGGTGATGAAAATAAGGGCAGTGTTGTAAGAGCCAGTGTAAACGAAATGCGTGTTTTTCTTGGTTAAGTTCTGCTTGGAGTTACAACAAAGCTAAAGCTACCAGGCTGTTATATTTTAAAGGAAGTTCAAGCTTACCCGCTTCTTGCTGGTTCGTTACTGCAACCGAGTTTAGGCGCCGCCATTTATTATTGTTCTATCCTTGGATACATGAACACCGTTTCGAACTCAGACATCAGGTGTGGATTTGTTAGTTTCTTTTGCTCCTACTAAACTTTTGCTTGATCTGACGATATGGGAGCACAATTTTTGGTTAATCCATTGAAACAAATCTTGAGCATTAATCCTTGTGCTGAACAGGCCAGACCAAAACTGGAGTGAGAGTAAAAAAGATAAGTTATAAGTTATAAGTTATGAGTAATGATATCAACAGTTGGTGCTGGATATTGTGCGTTAAAAATACACTCAGCTAACAATAATCCCTTGGAGATGAAGCAGTCTAAGGCTGGACATTTCTCCACTCAGTTACGTTGGAATATCCATTAGTTACAACAGAACCGGCTCTGTCGACGAAGCACGGTATTTCCCTTGTGTACAGCGTCTGGTTTACCTTACCCCTTCGTAGCTACCCTCTTTGTGGCGTCCCTGGTGTACTGGCGTCGTACGACGTACGACCTACGACGCGCGTGTACCTTTACCGTTTATTTGCCGGAAGCACAGAAGTAAGAGTACGTTCAGGGAGAAGACATTGCATACAGCCCCTCCTAAATACACACATACCTCTATGTATATTTACATCTACATGTACATGTTTGAGGAGATATGTGTGGGTTATAAATACATATCCCCATATACGTACACATACTCCTATATCTATATGCATATCCCTCAGCCACAGTCTCAGCCTCAGCCTCAACCGATTGAATTTCATGATGGAGCGGCAGCAACCCTCGGGATCGTCAGCACGAATCAATTTCGCATCGCGGTTAAATTGCTCTTATCCCGTACCGATCGCTCTATACGATTAATAAATAGTTGATTGTATGATTGTACGACTACTCAGTATACAGTTGTGATTTGGTGGAGTTTCCGCCCCTAAAGGAATGATGCTGAAAAAGATGAATTTCATAAACAGACCCTTGAAAAAACATTAGACCAATCAATTTGGTGTTCCCTTTTGATTGTTCTTGTGTTTCCCAGAATTATCAACCCCTGCAGGTTAGTTGTTACCCAAACAATATTAAATCTGTGAGCTCTAAATTAAAATGCGAATAACTTTGAATGTGAAAGCTATAAGGGAAACAAAGAGGATGATATTGAGTAGAGGGCTTGATGACTGTTTCAGAAGTAGGAGAAGAACTATGAACAACAGAGCTGAGAGTATTAGTGACTGTATGTATAGATTTTATTTGAGGAAAATCCGGGCAGTGTTAATTTTCCAGTGGACGATCGCATGCCGGAAACTCACGAGCACACCCTGCATCAGCTTAAATAAGAGAGCCCCTACGAGGGTTACAATGGACTAGCAAATGCAATATAGAGTTTGATTGAAGGCGGGGATAAGGGCGATGTGCAGCAAGTATCTGCTCAGCTACTAGTCTCAAATTATTGTTGATTAAAGGCATTGTCGGTGAGCTTTAGTATAATCTGATGCACTCCCAACTGACTTTGAGATTTACCCTTTATAAACTCTACTGTAGCAGCTATCGGACTGCTCGCCAGTCATCAGTCACCAGTAACCAGTCGACATAACATCCATCCAGTATTTACTGATTTTAATACCGGGCATCTCGTCTCGTGGGAGCAAATCAACGCACAAAGGGTGACCAAGAAATGAATAAACGAGAATTTTAAAACTCTGGGAGTGAGAGAGACAGTCTGGGCGGATATTGACGGACGTGTGAGTCAGGGCGGGAGAGGTCGTATGTCACAGGATGGTAAAATTAGAGGAAACCAACGAGCCACCCCTTGACAGCTTTCAATTTCACGGCCGGGGCACTTTCCTGCGTGTACTCTCTGTGCCATGGACCAGTGTCTCTTCTCTCTTACTGGTTGGTGCTCATCATACTCTGCTAGCTTCTAATATATCTATGTCCATTATATGGTCTTGTATGCACTTGAAAGCTTTCAGTGCCTGGTACAAGTCAAACTTCACTGCACTAACTTAACAAATTCGCATCAACGGTTATTCATTGACGCTTGCTGTCACTCGTAGCTTCAGTACCCACTTTTGCTTTCAACACCTATTCATAATTCAAGTTGTGTAACCAATCCCATCAACTCTAAGCCTAGTCTCTTGATAGAAGAGGTTTATAAAAAGTCATCGCAACACACATGGGTCCAAGGAATACTCTATTTATTTGGGTAGCTCGTAAATCCTTTTAATGGGGTGATTCTTCAGTCAACATTTACGTCAAGATGATGATAGTGTGCGTAGGTAATACCAAAAAAAATCGAAAGGGCAACCTAAACTTCTCTATACTCTACAGAATTCTCTGAAACTATAGACTCTAAGTTGATTGAGGTACTAAGACACCTCTGAGAAAAGAGATTGAGAATGGCTGAGCGAAAAAGGGTCTTATAAAAGACCTTACACATCCCCCTTTCTTCTTTAAGTCGCCTCAGGGCTAACAGACTACATAATCATAGCCACGGGAAAGCTGAGCACGGAGAAATCTTTATATCTCAGTATAATGACGTCGTTATACCAACGACATACTCAAATAATCAGATTTTTTAATAGTTTAGACGAAAAATAAGATTTTATATAATGTAAATATAATCTTTTGATGGAAAAACGTCGGTTATAATAAACAAATTTTATTTTAATTTAAAGTAACAAATAGTTTTATTAAAAAATTAATTAATTTATTACTGAAACTAAACTCATTTGTAACTACAACATATTTTTGTGTAATCCTGTATTTTTTTTATTCCAACGAAATTATTTTTATGAGTGTAAATATCAATGGAAATATGAATAAATATTGCACAACAGATGAGTTAAATCCGAAGTAACATTTCATTAAATTCTGTTGATGTTTACCCGGCTGTTCGTAAATTCGGATTCGTATACGAGTGTATATAAATTATTATTGTTTCCTCTTGAAAAATGAACCAGATAAACCAAAAACGAATAGAGATGGAGCCAGGAGCAGAGACCGAGACAGATAACGTTAATCCAATAAAAAAAACCTACTTTAGTGAATTTAAGAACTCATGTACGTCGTATTCGAATGTAATAATTTGGTTCTACCGATGCCAAAGTATTAGTAACAAAGAAGATATATTTACAAGTACGTACATTATTATATATTATACATGAATGTGGGTTGTAGGTGAACGAAAATAAAGCTCCTGTCGAGTGGATTAAGAGTGCGCACGTCGTTTCTCTTATCCTTTCCTCTCCTGTACTTCCTTACCAGCATTTTCTTTCTTAATCTTTAAGGTTTATCGAGGCCGACGTAAATCTGCCACGGGGCGCCAGACCCTCCCCACATCTCTTATCGACTGAGTCCGCCTTTTCTTCCTCTTACGCCAACTCTGAATCTATTTCCTTCTCTCCGTAACCACACACTCATGTCTCATGTCTTTGCTTTCGTTTTCCCTTCATCCACGTGGGATTTTCTCTTAGTTCTCTCTTTTAGATCAATACTTGTGTATCACCCACCAAAGAACCGTTTAAAAATGATTAATTCCGTTTAATAATCTCGTTTAAAAATATTATATCGCTGTTTTTAGCCCAAATTGTACGATACACTGCATAGTTGTTCAACTTTTTCCGAACCGCGTTAAGTAATTCAGGTCTAATGGAGTCAGCTTCACATTTTGTGCCCACGACAGAGACTGTCATAGATGTGGACGTAAATAATTTACGAGGCGCCGCTGCTAGAGGGGTCGTCATGGCGACAGATTACGAGAAAGAGAAGAAAGAAAGAGAGAAGAGTGAAAAAAAAAAAGAAAAAGATCCAGAGCAAAATAAAATAAAAGAATCTACTTACTCTCGTCTTCTAGAAATCGACTACTCAATTCTTTGTTTATAGCAGAGTAGTACTCTCTTTCTCAAAGGAAAGCACGGCATTTGTTCCAACGAATTCCTCCGACTTGCTCCCACTGACTGGTAATTTAGTTCATCCTCGCTACTATTTTCTGAAACAGACACTCTCAGATTTTATACTTTACGAGTCCCTTCAACCTTAAACTTGCGTTGTTTTTCCCGACGGAGAGTTGTTTTTCATTTTATACAGCCAAATACTTCTTTATTAATGATTGTTAGGCGTAATAAAATGCGAATACACTTGCTATGTACGTTATTGCGGAACAGGCTTTGATTCATGAAATAAAGTTTGCGCTGTGATCTTATTGATGCACATGAAGCGTCTATAGAGCAACGTCTTTTTATAAAAACAGTCAAGGTAAAATGCAACAAGCCGTCTATTGACCGTCTGAGAGTGTCTTAATCAGTGTAACCAAGGCTCGGGAGTTTCACGGCCTAATTCCTTAGAACACAAGCTCTCTTTAGAGCTTTTGATCGTCGTTGCTTTCGTTTCTTGGTCAATCTACGGACCACATATTGCCTTGCCGTCATAAATATTTACTTAAGCTGTATAAATTGTGCTTAGACTCGAAAAAAGGCTCAACTGCTTTCAGTTTAATTGCTAGTACAGGAAAAGTCATTTTTACCCGTACTCGGCAAAAAAAAAATAAATTAAAGGTAAAGTTGGAATTAAAGGGTAAGGCTAAGGGTCGATTTATGTACCGAGTGAGGAATGACATTGCTGCTACTGAGGGAAGCCCGTTCATTGGATTTTTTTTTTATTCTTGCTTATTGAAAGCCGCGTGGAACTTGAATTAGAGAAACACTCGACCGAGGTAGATGCAATTTCTTTTCAATTACATCTACTTGACTTTAAGAGGAATGGTAAAATCTCAATGAGGGTCCGCTATTTTTACTTTTTTTTTTTTTTTTTTTTTTTTTCTTGAGAATAGACTGGAACATAAAATGTAATCTCGGCACGATAAAAAAGCCTTCTACGGTTAAATCGGGTAAGCAAGTATACAAAGAAAGGATGGTTTGAGTTTGCAGAAGAGCGCACTTGTCCCACACACCGGCGAGGTAATTTTACTCTAAAACATCCAATGAATTTCATAAGCTCGAGTGCTGCGAATGTTACTTTGTTGAGTAAAATGTGCAAAATCAACCCAAAAAAATTTTTTAATTATTTTTGTGTTGTTTGATGGCTTGTTTTTAATGTTCTGCAAAAAAATTTTGAGCTAACCTGATTTATTAGAACATTAACGAGCCGGGTTAAATCAATAATATTATTATTGTGATTATTATTATTAAAGAGTGTTTGATTGAGCGTGCTTATGAAACCCCAAGTATCTTAACGCGTTGTTTGTAATTGATTTCCATTTTCAATCTACTCTGTTCACATTATATTTTAATAAAATAGAGCTTTGGGGGTATTATCATAAAAGAGGCTAAAATAAGAAAAATGAATACATAAAGCAGCAAAGAACGGTTCTTGGTTTTCGGTAGTCGATAGTCGGTGGGTATATTATAATATACCAGGATTTTCATCGGCTCCTACACTACAACAGGGCGATGGGAGTCCCGCAGGTGGTGAAAGACTGAGAGTAATAGCGAATCACCGATGCAATCTCAAAGGTTGACGCTTCAGAGTAGAAGAAAAAGGGTGAAGATGAAAAAAATTTTAAATAGAAAAGGAACAAGAGTAAAAAATACGAAGGCGAAGTGGTTGCCGTGTGACCCTCGTCAACGAGCGTGCGTCCGCTATCTGGAGGCGGAATCGATCGCTGGTTCGGGTGGAATCTTAATGGATCCAGGGGATTGCTTGGGATCTTCACTCGAGGCAAACAAACGTAATTGCACGCGTATACCGGCGTCAAGAAAAAGCGGCAAGAACTTGCTGGAAAGGCTAAAGCGAGGCAAATACCCGAAGAGCACGAGAGAAACAGGGATGGAAAAATAGCTACGACTACTGAGAAAACCTCTGTGAGCGACAGGACCAAAAAGAACAGAATAAGTAGTCAGATGAGAGAAAGGAGTATGATTCAATCGATGAGCTCCTGTTGAATTATTATCGCCCAAGAACACCAGATGGTTAATAGCCTGCATAGAAAAAAAAAGTTATCTTGGATCAAAAACAAAATTTTTGCTTATAGAATTTTTTGAGAAAAAGAATGAATATTTTGATTTAAAAAAAAATTTTTTTTTGATGCTGATAATTTAGTAAAGTTCAATTATTTTTCCATTATATCTAAGATTAAAATATCTTTTTACTTAATTTAAAAATCAATTATTTTCCAATTAATTTAAAATAAATTTCTTGAACAATAAATGACTTTTTTAAATTTCCAAACTAAATAATTAATAAATATTTCCTTTCATTTTTTATCACGCGATAGAAATTCACAAAGCTCTTCTCAAGGAGTCGATAAACGACGCTTGACATTTTTTGCAAATAATTTTTTAAGGCACGTCAGTTATTCTTCAACTATTCTCTGTATACATTTTGTGAACCTACAATTATTTAAGCTGGAAATTTTCCGAGAAGCTGCTTCGTAAAAAAGAAGTTCATTTATGACGATAAAAGTCTGTAAAAAACGCTGGATGATCTTTTCCATAAACACCTTGAATATATTGAATTTTCTAAATTATTGAGAAGATAAAGAATCAGAGATTGCCCTGGAATAATAAAAGTAAAGTATACCTTGCCTTTGGCTCAGACAATCCTTTTTTTCCAGTAAGAAAGAGTGTTAGCAGAAGGGCGTCAAACTTTATCAAAGTTTGACGTTTCTAGGTAGTTCTTATTCGGCTGGACTTGGTACGTTTTAGGTAGATAGGAACGGACCTGGAAGGAGGAGAAAGTGAGAAACTCAAGGATTTAGGTAGTTGGCGGTAGAATATTTTTCTGATAGAAAGAAAGGAATCTCATTAATTTGCCAACCGGGTCGTTCTGAGTGACGCGAAAACTTTTCACCAGGTTGGAATGCGGGAGCGTATTCTCTTTTCTGGACTGCTGTCCCGTTCGAATAAAAAATTATAAAAAAGCTAAATTGTTCGAACGGTTTTAAAAGCTGAGATTCATCGAAATCCAGAGAACTGAGAATAACACTTGAGTAGTCATTCGGTATCCAGCCACCCCTAGCTTGAATCTCGAGAAAAATGCCCGTGGACGCTTCAGATAAGAGTCCTTTATTCCAAATCAATCCTTTTTCTCTTTATATAGACGCTTTCCCGGCGTCTTTACAATAATTATTTAAATTAAACTCTTTCACAATTTTTAATGACATAACGATCGACGATCGACGGACGGAGATAGCTGCAGCTGATGAACACGCTCCAGCAAAAGGAAATTAATATTTGATTGTTAGTTTTATGTTCAAACACTCACACTTATACTGCGCTGCTAGAGAGGAAAAGCTCGCAACAAGCTGGTGGTGTGTCAAAGTCTACTTCACGTTCAATTTATAATAAATCAATCCTTTCTGGTAAGGCCGTCCCTTTTCGAATTCAGGGTATATTGAGCACGATCTCTGGTTCGCTCACTCGACCAGAAACTCCATTTTACGATTCTAAATTATAGAGAATGCTCGAGTACTAGAACAAGGTCTTGAAGTCAGTTTTGGCGGACATGCAGTTTTCCTTCCCCATTAACTGATGTTTTAAAAGCCCAATCTGCTTGGCTAAGTCTACTGTAACGGTCCATTGAAAAATGATTGCTTTCCAACCAGCAGATCAAGTTGTGATAGGTTAGGATTATCCAAAACGGAAAAGTAAGAATGTAAATGCTGATGGAGGGATTTATTGAAGAGATCGAAATCTAGAAGCCTGCAAAAAAAGGTTTATCATTTTTGAGCTCAAAAAACTATCATCACATTTTGAACTTGTATTAATACAAACTATTAATAATTGCTAAAAATTTTTTCTAAGACTCGATCCAAAAAAGACTGACATATTTGATTCATCCTTCTCTGACAATATCATTTTGATTTTCCTTTTTAATTTTTTAATCTACCATTTCTTCATCTCGCAATTCAGGTAGAATTTTTTGTTAAATTCGCTTTCGTTAATTTAGATATTTTTTTCGTTGGAAAACTTTATCTTCCTCTCGTTCCACTTCTTTAGATCCTCGAAAGGACATTTTCAAAGGAAAAAGAGTTTTGTTGCGACAAAGAAGCACCCCAGGTAAGACCCGGTCTCATAGAAATCTCATTAATTTGTCGAAGAAAGAATACGAGAAGTAAAGCGAGAGTTAATGGAGGAAAGATGGAGGAAGCGATAGATAGTGAGCGAGGAGGACTGAGAAACTTTTCGAACCCTCTCTTGATAAGTATTGTTGACATCTTCGCTCTCTTTTATCCACTTATTATCTCCTCATCTCGCGTTCGCGTTCTCGCTCCGAGTACACCAGACTCTGCACTGACGTATAATAAAGTGAAGGTGAAATAATGCACGTAGTCATTTAGTCTCGAAGCTAATTTAGGCTTTCAAAATTCAATCCTGGAAACTAAAGGAACCAGGTCAAGATAAATTCTGAAGTAAAAGCCTTTAATTCATCATTACCGTCCATCATCGCCGTTCAGTATCACCTTTCATTGAATATAGAATCAATTTTAATAAAACAATGAGTAATTGAGGATCGATTGATGCCTAATAATAAATTGAAAGAGAGTATCTAGCTAATGGCTAATGGTGGGCTATGATAGCAAAGAAAACGCATCAAAGATGAAAAGGGATTGTCGATAAAGAAAACCACCAATTGACTTTGCTTTACCAAAGACCAAAGACTAGAATACTTGTGGCTTCTGCAATAGCTGTCTATCTGCTAATAGCAGCACCCACTGCCAGGTTTTTTCTCTTTTTTCTTCTTCTCCTTTATCTCTACCTTCTGCAATAACTTTTATCCACCTCTCAGGAATGGATGACGTCTGAAAGTCCTCAAAAGACTAATAACAAGTTATGCGAAAAATTAAACCGTAGAAATAATTCAACGGTTCATACTTCCCGATAATAATTGGCATTCAATGATCAGAATTTAATAATCCACAAATACTTAGAATTTACTTAAGTCAACATTCTTTAGTCTTGAATTTTCATTACGTAACAAAACCTTTTTTAATTAAACATGTCAAATTTAGTTCTCTTAATGCCAATTTCCTTATCAATATCTATTAGGACTTATCAAAAATGATGTGTATGTGGTTATATCAGACCACATCAGAAAATTCGTTCACAGGCTTGTCAGTTGAAAAAAAAAAAAAAAAAAAAAAAAAAAGTTTTAGTTATTCCCCAATAATAACTGTCGCATGCATCCAAATGATAATGAATCCAATGTAAATTGATAGCATAATCACAAGTATCATCACTGGTTTAATGTAGAAGCGTGATGTGTGCGCACACCTAGTCTGATTGAGTAAATTTCCCGCACGTTGATACGCGTCTCATAGATATAGATTGACAGAATAATGCACAGCTAATGCAGTACAGAGCGACGGAGAACATTTAATGTAGACATTGAATATAGTCCAACCAAAAGGACCAGAGTATATACAGACCCTCGGATTACCACCCGTGATAATTTAAACACGTTGTTTTAGAAGAACCCACCCCTTCTGATGGTTCAACACCATCCCTGATCCTGTTATATATTTATATATGATTATATGTGATTCTTTTACTAAAAATACATCAGCCAAACAAAACAACACAAAAGTAATGAACGAGTAATAGCCGACTAAAGCAGAATAAATCGAACCAAAAATTAAATAAATTAACAGCGGCCATTGGTGCTATTTATTGAATTACGTATTTTACTTGCATACAGCAACTAAATGCCCATAAAACAAGCTATGACTGCTAAAATTGATTTATTCATATATTTATTTTATACATTTAGCTGGTTTATCTCCAGAGACAATATTTAAAAGCTGATAATTGATAACGATTGTGATTAAACCGGCGTACTCGGAAAAGATAAACAGTATTTGCTACAAACACTGCGATGATGCGTTTTTTACGACAATTGCTGATTATAGTGAAACATTAAAGGAAGAAAATAGTGATGGTAGTTTTCTTGGCTTTTGCCGCTGATAGCGGCTGCAAATTTGGTCGTAATGAATCTGAGCATATGCGTACCAGGATCGTTAATGTCGTAAATACCTTTCAGCCTCGGCAACGTCGCAATGGTAATTAACGATCGTACGTATCGGTTGTTGTAATTCCAGCGACTAGTGTGCACAGATAATTAATGCGATTCCTCGTTGGTAACCGGGCGAGAAATTTAATTTCGTTTGTACGCTCTCTCACTCTGTAACTCTAGTTGGTGTGCTGGCTCGGATTGTGCTCTGGGTCTCTACTTGCCTCGGCGCTCCCTTTTGCACACAAGCCCTCCAGCCAATTGGGTTGTTAACCTCGCAATGATTTATTGAGATTATAAGGTCGAGTGCATTTTATTATTACTTGTTTCGGTTCTGAAAATAATTTGATTTGCCGGGAAAATAATTATAGTTCAAAAGTTTTCTAAATCTAAATTGTTCTTGAGAATTTCTGGTGTGGAAAAAAATTTTAATTTGTTGAAAAAATGAACCAATTTATGGCCACACGTGAAGTCGTTTGTTATTACAATATATTTTTCACATATATTATCATTTTGAGTCACATACAAGCTTATCAAGTCAGATATGTTTTGATATAGACCAATATTCCTATATTTGGTCTGACATGGCCAATTTCTACATCCAACCATATCCAAAAAGTTTTTCACAGAAAAGCATAACTTCTGCTCCATAACTAGAGTTTTATCCGACAAAGTTTTGGACACGAATAAATTTAACAGAGGACCAGAAATCCATTTTCATATTCATAGTTATACTCAAAAGCAGAGCTATCATATTAGCAGCGATGGTACTTGTCATTCGTAAAAAATATATTAGAGTAACAAAAAATTGTAAATAATGAAATATATGAGTGTTGATACTACCATTTGAGTTCCTCCCCCATATCCATTACTACTTTATAATCCAACTTTGTCTGCGGACAAGAGTAAAGTCGAGTTGAACAGTATGTTATATACGCGGAGAAACTTTTCCAAGCGGGAACGAGCTTCGAACTCGCAACTGCTAGCGTTAACTAGTACCTATACACATCACTTTTCCTTCTGTAACATTACTATTCATACTATATACAGTACAGTAGCAGCATTAGTAGTTGTAGCAGAGTAGTCGAGGATTTGAACTCGCTTGCACAGCTTTTTATACTATTTGCACCCTCGAATATCGAGCAAATGTTTCGTACACTTTGTCAAGTTCACGTAATTATATTCCGGATGGTAGTAATTAGAAATTTCATGGTTGTGTTTCATATTTATGTTATTCCGCTATTTGTTGATGATATTATTCTCATTATTGGCGTATACTTTGATATACCTGTTGGAGTATTTATTTTTTAGAACTTTAAGTTTGGCTTAGAGCAAAACAATCAGATGGAGTAACCGGCTTTTTGATTATTTTGTCCTTAAGTTAAAGGTTTCTTGACTTACAGGCGGATCAAATCGTGGAATAGTATTATCAGTTATGTGAGTTTTGAGTTAGTAAGTGAATATTGTTCAAAAGTTAATACACCTAGGCAAACATCCAATCTAAAGTCAACAGACTTGTTGACAATAATCCTTTTCAAGTGATTATTGCAATCAAGGTGAGAGTGAGCCAAGATTAATTGATCCAGAAGATGAAATTGCACTTCGGAGTGATTTAACTTCAATTCAGCTTTTCTACTTCAAAATTTTGACACTTTAAAATGCCAGAAAATTTTTTCACAAGTAAAATTATAAAAAATCACGTTAGAAAAATTCATTTCGAACAACTTGAGCTTTAAATTTGAACTAAAGACGCTTTATATCACAAAAATAATAATTTAAAACGATAAAATGCCTGATAGAACAAGATGTAAGTCATCAAGCATCAATACGAGGATTATTGTTGGATTGGTAGCTAAAGATCGATCGGAATTCCGGAATTGAGAAGCCGAAGGCCCGACAGCGATTGCATTCCGCGGACAGATAGAGGTCTACCCTCCTTCTCTAACACTAGCGTTTAGATATCCCTCCGGCAGTAGCAATAGTGGATGCAGTCCATTTCAAAATGATCGATATCAAGAGAAATCATCGAGATCAGAGTATTGTCCGAGTGGCGAGTCTTGAACACACGCTTTTTTACTCATTCTCCAACATTCATTCTTTTTTTATCAGACCTGGTTACTTTAATATATATTATATTAACTATTTTCACAATTCATTCAAGGATTGATTTATTCCGAAAGGACTGATTGGTTATTCAAGCCTCCCGTGTGGGTCAATAAATAACTTTTATCAAAACCCGGGTGCTAATTTATAGCTCATCCGCCGGCCTTGGCACTTTCTTTTCCTCCAGATCTCCTTCAGAATTATAAATAAATACATTAATTGCCTAAGCTTTGCCTCTAAAATGTGTCACAATAAAGTAACGGGTAAAGTAATAATGTTTTGTTGATATAATATATTAATTATTTATTATAACCTTCGATTTGTTAACAAAATTTATTTCATTAAATTTTAAAAAAGATTTTTACATAGGTTTTATATTTTGTGTATATATTCATTAAATATATATATTCAAACTTAGACTTGTCAGAAAGAGCTAAAACGACGGTGAATAGATTGTCATTTCGTCGTTTTCTTTATAAAAGCTTGCATTTAATTCATGCGAAAATATAAAAGCCCCAATTTAGTATGCAAATGCTGGTATTGCTGCCGGTTGAAGAAGAGAAATAGACGTAGCAAGAGAAAGAGAAGGAGGAGGAGGAGGAGGAGAAGGAAAAAGAGGGTCCAAATGGGTACAGAGCTGTGAGTAATACAGAAGCGGGAGCATCAAATGTTGGGTGTATCGCAGTTTATGGCGAGAGTAGCAAGAGTATTCGAAGTCGAGTGGTTAGTAGTAATGGTGATGGAGTAGTTGTGGTAGAAGACGCTGGATTAGACTGAAATAAACAGAGACAGACGCGGAATCTGTGTGGAATCGGCGGAGATTCTGTTGGGAAAACGTTGGTAATGTTAGAGGGATGAGGAATCACCAAGGACTACACTACACTAGGCGAATTGGTGGGCCAACTCAGAGGAAGCTTTCACGGTATAATCAAGATGTTTGTTGATGCTGAGTGCTGCAGATCAAAACGGGGGGTTTCAAATAAACTAAAAAAAAAAAACAAAAAAAAAATTGGAGGAGTGAGGATTCCGTTTTTTTTGCTCACCACTATTTATGCGAACGCTGAAAGTAAATACACTGGAAGTTTTAAAGGAGTAATAGGTGTTTACTCGAAATATTTTTTTTTACTATAAGCTACAAGCATTCCAAGTCAAATTCTTTGAGGAAGAATGAGATGGAACGAGGCAGCCTTTAGTTTCTAAGCTCAACTGCAAGTTGCGAATGATGGAGCCATTTGCAGAAGAATGACGTTGAACTGAGCGAATTCGCTGAGGATTTACTGCTAGTCTTACACCGTTCTCGTAATGAAGAGGTTGATGATGTTGGAACGGCATTTACTGGATAGGATAGCGCTGATCCCGTTGACGGCTACCTTCGTGGTTGTTATTCCGAAAGACGTTTTACGAACCTACCATCTGCAGTAGTTAACTCTTTACAGTGCCCGGCTGTCGGCTGTGGGTTTTGCAGAAATTAATGATTTCATTTTATCCATGATGAATTCAGATTTAATTAATTCTTAAAAGATTTTTATCTCTTTCTAAGTGTTAAATAAGTACGGAGGAAATTGTAATAAAGTTTTTACTAAAAAATTTTTTTATTTTACGGCGTATGCTGCAATGGATGTTAGACATATCAAGATGTAAAACTTTAAGATTTGGTGTCTCTATTTTATTGACTTCCCCATAAAGTAAACCTCATTTTTTTAAAATTGTAATTTTAAGAAAATTTTGTCGTCTTTATAACTCAGCAGGATAGTTAGAGTCGATTTGGGCTCACAAGTTAGTGGTTCTAAAATTGATGCTGATACAGACAATCGCAGATTGAAAACCCCAAAATATTCGATTCACCAGTCATCAGTTGTGAGTCTAGCACCCTACGAGGGATGTAAGAAAATTTATATTTTTATAGCATAGGAATAAAAAATTAAGTACCTTTTAGTGTGAACGTAGCAGAAGTATTATCTACCATGATGCTGATGGGAGGAAAGATTTGTCGGAAGCATCAACTTACCGATGGATTACATCGCGGAAGAGGATGTTTTATAAGGATTTTAATACGAATATTTTATGGAGACTAATACCTAGAAACTAGGAACTGGCAATGCATACCCTTATCTTCGTTCACCGTCTCGCTGAGAAAGGAGGCAATCGATTTGGATTTAAGAGAGGACAAAAGGGATAGAAAAAGATATCAATCAAAAAGAGAAAAAAAGAGAAGAAGGTTTTAGCCACATCACAACTCTACAACCAGCTACAAATTCTAGGACAACTGCGAACTCTTTACAGAGGTAGAGTTCCAGGTGAACTAGCCTCACTTTGTAGAATGTAGAATGTTAAAAGTGGAATGTAGGATAATCGAGGTTTTTCGATTCGAAAATGTCGACTCCAAGCTCTGTCACGTGACTCGGAATACTCGATTCATCCAATTCGTTCTCGGCCCTCTGGAGACGCATAAAAATGGCGAATTATTCATGCGCTATTAAATTTCTACTGTTCAATGACGAATAGCTCAATGCTTGATATTATTCCTCTTCTCCTTTTTCTCAGCGTTTTTCAGCCTTTTTTCGTCTCTTCAAACACTCATCTCGTGCTTTAACTCGGCTCGAACCTCTAGAAAAAGGTTTGACGGTAGAAAAAGAAATAAAAAAAAAAAGATTCATGTCGTCAAGCACTTTTTCATTTAAATACTGAATTTTGTTGAGATATCAAACCCGACATTCAGCGATTACATTTTCACGTTATTGTAATGCTGCAAGATTGGAATGCCTTGAAATGACAGACGTAACTAAACCGAGAAAACTATTGTGATCTGTCGGCAAAGAATGATAGCTTGATCGTTGCTGCCGGAGGACTAAATAGAAGAGAGAGCTATCCACTGACGATAATATTTTCATTTTTACTGCAGTACGTTTAGTGTTTGATGAACTATTTTACGATAGTTTTTGCAGGCTTAAAATAAGCTTACCTCATAAATCATCATTTACTTAAAGGGAAATAATTGAGAATGTCCTAAAAAAAAAACATAGACGATTTTATGATTGCCAACAAAAGTTACACAAAAAAAAAAAAAAATATCTAGTAGTTTTTTCAGGCTAAAAATAGTAAATAGTCTAGCTCCCTCACGTTTATATCTGAGTAATTTCATAGCAGCGTCACAGAAGCAATCCCTGAGCTTATTTGCCGGATCCCCAAGAGAAAGTGAGTTTGAATCAAAAAAGCTTGTCAAAAAAACCCGAACACGTATTACTAAAATGTCACAGCAACTTTTCTAATGTTTGAGATTGAATGTAAAGCGAACCTTTTTAAGCCAGACGTCGTTCCCACGATAAAGTAACAAACTTTATATTTATTCCCTGAAAATATAATAATTTCGCACACATTATACCGAGCTTTCTAAAACTAGCTATCAACTTGACACCTTCGAAATTCAATCAACAACCATGATTCATACTCCATAAAACTGGTGCAATGGATACAGAGCTCTGGATTCCCTGGGAAGTAATTCTTTTCATAAACGAAAAAAGATACCCGAGGGTAGGGCAGTAACCAACTCTGGGTTGCGTTCAGTTTTGCAGCGTACAGCCGACCTGGTTGAATTATGCATCGTCCAAGTAAAGAGAAACCTAGTTCGCTTAATGTTAACGAGTCTGGATGGGCGCCACCGCCGGAGGAGCAGAGACCAGAGATAAAATAAAATGAAGAAAGAAATAGTGGTAGCAGTGCGAGAGTGAATTTATTGTTAAACTTTTTAACCTTTTTCCGAGTTAAATAAATGAATGTTTGTTGAGAAAAAATAGCCGTTCATTAATCGACCAGCCAGGAGTTCGTAATGCCGACTCTTCCGCTTTCCACATGAGTATTAATAACTATACCTCGCTCTGGAACTGGATCTATTCCCATAAACAAAAATCCAGGGATTTTTTGTCTATCTGGAGAGTTTCAGCCTCACCACTCGTCAGATACAGCGCAGATCAGGCCGAAAACACTCGGAATTTTTCCCGGTATATTTTACTTGAAATTGGCAGAGTGAATATCCGAATGCGAATCTGGAGCGTCCACCCTCATCGTTTTCAGAGGTACGCCCCGAGAGAGGGCAGCCGGGAGCGCAATCGTAATTTCGCGAAACAACCAGAACTCGTTAATTGTTCCGTTTCCTGGTCCACGTGACTGGAGTAGCGAACTATCCATCGGTTCCTTTGGAAAGCTTGCCTCTATCAGTCTGATGCAGAACAACTGCTAGTAGGGAGCTAGTGCATGCTCGCCCTCACTCTTTCTGTTGCTTTTTTCCACTGACTACCCCACACGATTTTTCTCTCGCTTTTTTCCAATTATTTCCGTACTTTGTACAGTAATTATTGTGGCCCTCTCGCTCCTCCTTCGCTCAGCTCGCCAGAGTTGCTTTGCTATTCTGCAGGGTTGTTGCCACAACAATCCACGATAAAAACTAAATAAATAAAACAGTATAAACACATTTTAGCTGATGCGAGTAAACACCTTTACTTTATTTTACTTTTTTACTCTCGATCCTTTTTAATTTTGCTCCAGTTAAATTTACTCGGTAAATGTATCAATTATGGGTTTAATTGATGTTGAGTTTAATCTATTTATAAGTTTGGATTTATTGTTTGTTGATTTTTGTTTTGCAACCCGAGGAGGCTTGTTTTATTATTGTGATTTGATTATGCGTGGTTTTGATGATAAATAATGACGCTTATAATTTGATTGCGGATAAGTCATTATAATAATGATGAGAGCTGAATTCAAGTGCGTTTATGGTGAAAAAATGATCGAAAACTGATAATTGGATTTGTCCATAGCATCAAAAATAATTTGTCAGAAATTGCTGCTGTATTTTATTTTATTGAAAATAATTTTTAACTTTTTAGTTTTCTATTAAAATATTTTTTTTTTTATTTTTTCAAGCTATAATTTATATAATTGTATGCATGATACACCGAAAAAAACATAATAATGAGTGGCTTACCCAAGCAAAAACATGATTCGAGTCTCCTCCAGGAGCAATAAGCCCGCCTTGTAAAATTGTAAAACCCTCTTGTTCCAGCCCCAATAAAAACAATATCAAAAGAATGAAAGCAAAAGCACGATAGCTCTCTATCAGCAAGCTCTTGAAAGTAATTTTAAATAAAAAATATCTCTAACACAAAGAATTTAGCTGATGAAAATAAAAAAATTCCTGGCTCCTATTTTCCACCCCCCATCCCGTACCTCTTATCACTCAGTGTTCAGTTACTCAGTACTCGACGGCGATACTCGAGTAATGTAACAGCGTAGCCTCCATTCGAGCGGCTCGAAAATTATGGCTGTGGGTTTGAAACCATTTTCGCTCGACTCGGGATCGGGATTTATGTTTGTTGAGCTCCGGAAACCGTTGGGACGCTAGAAGCTGCTAGCTTTCACACATTTACACACAAGCACACACCAGAAATAAGAGTGAGTTCTATGCAGTTTCAATCTAAAAACCCATTTCTTTTTTACGCTCCCAACCTGAACCAAGCGCAACTGAAAGCTGTAAGCAAACAGGATACGGATCTATAAAAAAAAAGCTCAAAATGAATAATAATTCCGAGTATAATTACTACCGGTAATATAAGAGCTATTGAAAATTATACATCTTCCATCATTATCCGTCACTACGAACACCTAGAAGATTCTTTAAATCTTTTCATGTTTCTTTTCTGTCACCTCGTAAAATCTGAGTCCCAATGTTTTCCTTGGTGGAAGCTTGAGATGATAAAAAAGCATAATAAAAGATACCATCTCGCCCTCAAAGCTCCCGTTTAACGAGGGAATATCATATCTATTGTAAAAAGTCGTAAAGTGGCTCATTAAAACCGTTCGGGGGTGCCGTCGTTTTATGAATGATGATAAACTTCCACCTGTCCTTTATACAGAGTATTTAACCGGTCTCTTTGATGATGCCCTTTGTCATGCCAGTCTGTGAGACCCTAGTCTAGTTTACAGCCTGTGCTTAGCACCAAAGAATGGAAGCTTAATATCAGTGTCAACAGAGTTAAAAAAAAAGGTACTAGGCAGTCAAAATGTTGATGTGGGATTTGTGTTGCATTGAATTAATGCCAATAAGGCAAAAATTTCTTTCGATGTATCCATTAGATATGTTCGTATCTGGCCTGACATAGTTTAATATGGCCATACATAATTTTTTGATCAAACGTAGTGTTAAAAACTGTCAACAAAAGTTAATTGACCTACACATTTTCTAGAAATTAAATAAAAATCAATAATCAAGAAGAATGTTTTTTATACAACCTGATATAGCGTCGTGTAACCAAATCAATCAATATCAGACCTGACATGAAAATTGTCTTCTTTGTAAACTTCATTGACAGGAACGGATCAGTACATTGTTTTAAGCTCAAAAATGCTTCCTTAGAACATTTTGACAAAAAATTCTTCTGAAAAATACGACAAGATCTTATATTTTCTCTTATAAAATCTTTCAGACCGGAGGTGGTATTCTGATGCGAACTAGCAATCCTATTCATTATCAAGCTTGCGGTGATGTGGAAAAGGGAATGGCATCGCATTCGCATTCACATTCTCATTCCAATTTCCATTCGGCGGGTTTGGTTCAGTCTATGTATAAACAGAGAGATTTAGAGAGAGAGAGAGAGAGAGAGAGAGAGAGAGAGAGAGAGAGAGAGAGAGAGAGAGAGAGAGAGAGAGACAGAGATAGATCCTTGGCATGAGAATCCTTCAAGACCAGAGGCCGAGTTCTAGAATCCGCGGTTATATGCAGTTCATGTCCCCAAGATAGGATGTCACGTCAGTAGAACGTGAGTCCTGCCTCTTGCCTCTTGCCTCTTGTCTCTTACCTTTAGTCTCTCATAGAGCCTCTTGCGCTGTTATCCGCTTTTACTTCGGTGGATGTTGAATGTAGATGTGTTCTAATGCTGGGCGGGTGCTACCTCGTCCTTCGTCTTTCAGGAAGAATATATGCTACACGTACGCTGGCACTCAGTCTTCAAGGGATGGATAATAGCATGTAGAAATACGTACCCTGGATGCAGGGGACTGAGGTGTTATGCATCAACAGAGTGGATGAGGATCTAGATATACATATATATCCAGTGCAGTGATGTTCTTCTCCACTGAAAAGAATGAGTCACAGAGAATGTAGAGTAGTGCCTCTACGCTCTGGTGTGACATCCATAATGTCTATCTATTCACTCCTCGGACGAGCCTGCTTCTGACAGGACATGAATTTAAACTTCAATGTGTATTGTCGCTGCTTGAATTAATACACCACTCACTCGTTATATTTAATAAACCATTGCGTTAAATTCTAAGGCTTATTTATGCCAGTGAAATCTAATTACCAGGGTGTCCAATCGAAAATTTCGCGAGCGCCATGAACAAGGCTTCCTGAATTATGACCAAATGTCACTTTCATTACGTAACTTTGATATTTAAATCAAGCTTTTTATAAATCAATTTTGAAATCGTGATTTTTTATGCTTTTACTTTCAGCTCTAACCTTTTGATTTTACTGGATACAGTAATTGGAGTTAAACATCAAAATTAATTAATCAATGTGTTATAAATATCTGAAATCATGAACAATATTTACTTTCGAGGTTAATATTCTAGTTAATAATTCATAGCCGATTGAACCAATTCACTAATGAGATACTATCGATTGCTCTGTGTTCTAGTTATAATTATTTTGGGTCACATGGTATCTAAACCAAATATTTTCACATTTTTAGACCACTGTAATTTTAGGTCAATGTTTGCTATTAAAAAAAATTTTCAATTTTCTTAGCGGGAAAAAAAAATATAAAATATTCAATACTACTGGATTTTCCCAAGATATTTATGGCTTCGAACATCTTTTTCAATATTAATATTTAAACACAAGAACTATTTATCTCCTACATCAAATAGAACTTCAAGAATTCGAGCAATATTCATGCGTTCCAGCATAGACACATAGAGAGATTCCCGTCGTTTCTTGACGGTGAGTGAAACGGATGACATATCGACATCTCGCCACCCTCTAGTATCAACCCCAATACCAATATCCAGAACACAACACTACAAACTACAACTTACCCACTTACAGATCGCGTTTTTCGGTATTTATCCCCAACATAAAGCTTACTTTTTATGTGTTATGATTTATACTTACACATGCTCCCGTACTCGTCCATATTAACTGGTCAGAGTGGCACGACGGATACATATTTCACGATGGACTGGACTGACGATACATGCGTTATAGCTTTCTAGTGCTCAATACTCCAACAATCCAACAATCCAACTGTCGATTCGTGTTCACGTAAACTACTGCTAAAAATAAAAATCCGTATTTGTAGTTTGTACCATCAACCACTCGGATTTCGCATCGAATTTGGCCCAACAGAATACCAGTGAGAACCATAACAAAAATTTATTCTCATCGGCCACAGGCGTAATGCCTGCTTTATTTTCAGCTTCATCTTTTGAATTTTTAGATTTAAATAATTTATTAACGCCATAGATCTTGGAATATATCCTACCGCCCCGATTTACTGCTCACGGATCATTACCCAGGATAATAATGTTGCTACTAAATACATAAATAAATTTTTTTTATTGACCGCTAAAATATTTACAGTGAAACAAGGCAAAAACTCGGGCCCGAGTGGTAGTAGGGTGGTCTAGTCTATTAACCATAAAATCCCTATTCCAGTTCCCGAGTGGCAGTAGGGTAGCAGAGGTCGGGCATTTTTTCCACCTGCATGGACGTGAATCAACGTTTCAAAGCTACACAGCCTATGCGGTGGTGTTATTCCCTATAACTGACATGTTGCTCGATGTAACGTGTCATGTTTGTTCACAGCGGTGAAGGGTTTGCACGGATTTCAAAACGAGTGAAGGGTAGTTTTGCACATTCATCAAAAAAAAAAAAAAAAAAACTATAAATAAAAATACGCGGTGGGAAACAAACACACACGTAAATATTTTCACAGATCTATTCTCCGATACTCTTCACTCGTATGACGGTGATTCGAGGACGAAATCAAGCGGTGCAGACTGGCTTCGATAGCCATCGATGTTTGCAGAGTTAAAGGGATTTTTATGATTGAAACTAGATCCATCATTGCGATTTGTAACGAGTTACTCGTTGCTTTGATGAATAAATAAATAAATAAACAAATGAAAAAGGTGACCAAGGGATACTTGAGCGGAAAGATAATTAAATTTGCTGCTAATTTTAGTTCTGACAAACCGACCCGAAAATTCATAATGTTTTGCAGAACAAAGCAACAAATTACATAAAGTGCAGTTGGTAATTAACGAAATGACGTCAACGTAAATTGTTAATGCCAGATACAATGATAATACGTGATGAATGGGAATAAAAACGGCTTACATTGAATTAGCAATTGTCCAAGCTATTTGTGCTTGATTCTGACACATCTGTCGCAACTGGTGTTATTACACTCCGCGGATCCAAGAAAGAGAAAAAGAGAAAGACACCAGTAGAACTAAATTGGTCGCCAGTGTAAGTGTAGACTCTGAGGCTTGTTAGTGCTTGAGTAACCCTGACCTCAGGAGCATGGCCGTTTAAAATCCCTCTTCTTTTGCTAAATTTACTCCTCTTTGCGTTAAATTGTCGTTTTTTTTTTTTTTTTTTTTTTTTTTTTTTTTTTATCAAGCTTTTTATTTCAATACAATCTATCGAAAATGAAAGCACTTCAGAAGGAGAGGAAAAAATTAAACAATAATGTTTCTAAATTAAATAAATTCTTAAGTTTACTGCGCCCTTAAAGCTGTGGGAATCTTTTTAACGGGTTGGCATTTTGCCATAAAGTTATTTTATTTCATTTTACTTCGGCCTCTCTTGCTCTTTTCCGAGTATTTTTCAGTTATGTGTTTTCTGCTGGAGGGCATTGACGCCCTCTAAGATTACATGGGATAAAAAGAAGAAAGTATCTGAGCGAAAGAATATAAGTATTTAGGGAGACTGGAAAAGATTTGGTCCCCGGAGAATCAGAAAAAGCAGAAAGAGCAGAAGAAAAAGAAGAAGAAGAAGAAGAAGAAGAAGAAGAAGAAAGAGAAAACAGTTGTGGAAAGAAATGACCATGAAGTTTATAGTATGAAGAAATGGCGAGAAGTGAGAAGAGAGTTTTAGAGTAGTAGCAGTTATCATTCATTTTCTGAGAAGCGGAGCCGCGAAAAAGCTCTGTTAATGACAGTCGCCTGGAATTACGGCGCAACTTCTCATTGGTAAACCCGGACGGTACTCCCAGCGCCAAGGTAGAAGGAATAAAGACTGGGAAACAGAGAGGGAGAGGGAGCGCAAACTGTACAGAACTTGAAGATTATCTCCACCCTCTAATACTTGACGCTCGCCTATTTTTTATTTTTTACGTCCGCTTTATGCTCAGACTCTATTCGGCTGTCCCTCATACCTCATATCTGGCACACCTCCTCGGCCTCTTCTTGCTTCTAGCTTCTAACTATCACATCATCTTTGTCTTCTTCTGTTCTTTCGGATCTTTATTTCATTTCCTCTCCACCTGATCTACTACACGAGCGTTTTATCCTGTCGTTACTACCAGGTTCTATTTAATTGTTTCAGCTGACAACCCTTTTATGCCATCGCCATCGCACGAGGATATTTTTTAAACACTCTTACAGTAAATCGGAGCAACGTTTAGCCCAGTTGTCATAAGTGCACTCTCGTTTTATCAGACTTTGTTTTTTAAATCTGCAGAAAACGTTTTTTAATAAAATTTACTTGCTACTTATCGGATTTATTTGTTATATTAATAAAATAATTTTTTTTAATGTAGCAAAATCTTTTAGTTAGTAAACTCACTTTTTACTTCAAAATATTTTGCTGTTATTACGGTATTTTGATATTTATAAGTGCAAAAAATATTTTTCTCAAAACTCAACAACAATTTTGTTTTCTTTAAAGAGTTTCATAATTTTGGTTCAAAAAAAGTTTCTTTTTTCAATATATTAAAAAATTTTTCACTCTAATTTTTCCTAAAAAATTTTTGAGACTTTATTTTTGATGATATAAAAAATAAAAAATAGAAATATTTTTTTTTAAAACAACTGTTATTTATTTAAAAAAAAAAACCGACCAACGTTCAGTATATTCCAGAAACTCCCCTCGAAAAGGAGACAATACTTTTAACCCGTTGAAATATTACCATTATTTTGAATTTAACGGCGCCAATAAGAAAATAAAAGCGGTAAAATTTCTTATACAGTAGATAGTTTATGTAGGTAGAACGTTAGTAATGCTATCTTACAAAAGTCATAAAGTTTCGGGTCACTTAACTAGAAAGCTCGCTGGTAGCTTCAGCTGGTTACTTTCTTACACTGCATGGAAAAGTCTTACGGGCCGTTAACCAGGGGATACTGGGTTTTAGATTCGCTGTCAGTTTGATATTTATTCATGAAACAATAAAAGGAGGACTCCTAGCCGAAAAAAAAAAAAAAAAAACACTCCAGTTTACTTGTCAATGACAATTTTCAATTATAAAGATCAAATATTTTTTTTTTCTTGGCTAATAATTTGCAGAAAGAAAAAATCAGCTTAATAACAATATTCTTGTCCAAAGAAAATTTAATTTAGTCAAAGAAAAAATTTTTGAAGACAATATTTTTTAAGTTTTTTAGTTTTTCAAATTGTTCATTGATGATTTCATTGTTCCAGACTTGCTATGAGATGGAGAGGTACCTGAAAGATGAACCTAAGCTACAATCGTACAAAAAAATGCCAACGGAGCTGGACACAGCGCCTTGGAACCTCTTCAGAACGCCAGCGATCTCCTGGACGGCGACGACTTGCACCACAACCGCACAATTTGAACCCCAAATCAAAATGGAGGTAAATCATCAATTTGTTATTCGCAATTCTATCTTTATCCAATAATTGCTTCAGTTTCGGTCATTTTTACTCCGTTGTATCGGACAGAGCAGTAGATTGAAATCTAAATTAGAGGTCCGCCTGCTGAAGCTAAAAAATAACTTACTTTTCAGGTGACCGCATCACCAGATGACAGGGATCCCCTGTGTTTGGCTGACATCAAATTCAGTCCTGGTGACCACAACCACAATGGCCGAGACAGGGATTTGCTTGATCGTCATCTCGATTCCCTCTCTATGTCATCTGCTAGCTCAGCGTGCTCCGCGCTTTCATGGGACAGCTCGCCGACCTTATCATGCCGGGCGCTTATTTTGAAGAAAGAGCCCAGCGAGGACTTGGAGGAGGACGAGGAGCATGAGGTTTGTTTTTTTTTTTTATCACAAAAACTAAAAACTACAAAGTTGAGAGTTTTTGAGAGAAAAGGATCAATCAAGCAAATTGGTGAATAACGGGGAAATTTGTTGGTTTTATTTTATTAATACTAACTGCAACTGTCCGGTCAATCTATTTTGAAGTCAATCAATCGAGTATATTGATGAAAACTTCTGGCTACCATGTAGACCAAATTTGTTAAAAATGGTTACAGATTGTTGTTTACACTTCAAGTGAGAATCAAGGTTTTTAATTAGTTTTTGCACATCTCAAACTGAAGTTTTTTTAGTTACGTAGAATTTTGTTAAAAAAATCATTCGAGGATATAAATCTTTATTCATTTTAAAGTCATCTATTTTATTAAGAGAATAATGTGTCTTCATTTGAATTTGTGCCTTTTCAAGATTATCATTCTCAAAAATTCGCTCTCTAGATACATAATTAAAAAAATGACCGCGTATCTTGAGAACTATTGACATTTTTAAAGATATGAGCTCATCCCGATATTACACTCATCGAGACCTTTCATTCGAGTACCCACATCAATTTTTCATATATTTCATATATTTATATATATATATGTATATATGAAAAATATTTCAAAATGCATGTGGGTACTTGAATGAAAGCTCTTGATAAATGAAACATCGGGATGAGCTTATATTTTTAAAAACGTCAATATTTAAGAAAGTACAGTGCTAAAAAAATAATTTTTAGTTCAAAAATTATCTGGACAATTAAATAATTTAAATATTTTGTCTTAATTTATCAAATATTTTTTTCATCTTTAAGTGTATCAATACTTATTTATTATTATTATCATTTTTATAAAAAACACTAATAATAAATCATTTAAAAAATTGAAGTTTAAGAAAAATTAAAAATAAAAATTTTAATTTAAAAAAATTTAATTTTTAAGTAATAATAAAAGTCAAAAAACATTTTTGACATTTCAATTTAAAAATTTATGATTATTAAATATATTTAAGGAGATTGAAGAAGAAGAAGACAGCGGATGCGAAGGAGAAGGCCAAATTCTTACACCACCGTCGAGTCCAGAATCGGGACAAGGTCATTCAAATTCCAGTAATTCGTCGAGTGGCAGTACCATGTTAGATGTACACAATTTAAATTTACACGGTGCTGGCGGACGAAATGCTATCGTTAGGGTCACTGCAACAAATGGACAAGGCGTCGCCAGGTAAGTAACTCGTATAAAACGAAAATTACAAATCATAAAATCTTATACCAAATATAATAGATAATAACAAAACACTAACCACAATATTTCATATTTTAAATTTAACAGATTAATCTCCGTGACGGCAAATGATTTCCCAGTAGTTACAAATACGCAACATCAGCACACAGGTACAACAGCAGTTCCAACGACAGTAACAAGCAGGCATCACGCTAGAAGTCACGAACACAGTCCCCAAGACACTAAACGTAGAATACACAAATGTACATTTCCAGGATGTAAAAAAGTTTATACCAAGAGCTCGCATCTGAAAGCACACCAGAGAACGCACACGGGTAAGTTTTTTTTTTTTTTTTTTTATTTTTTTTTTTTTAGTTTCAATGTTCCGTAACTGATATTTAGATTCTAAAATGCGCTTGACAATTTATTAAAATGTTTTTAAAAATATTCTTCATGTAAAAGTATGAAATATAATAATTTTGTATTTTTTTAAATAGAAATTTTATTTTTATTTTTTTTTTTTTTTTTCCAAAAAATATTTAAAAAATTAAAATATTTATTAGGGTGTTCCAAAATGTAACTTCAATGATGGACCTCTCAAAATTTGAATTTTGGGTTCCGCTTTTAATAGTAGTTGTGTTTGGGCATTTTCTGACATGTTTTGCGCGTAAAGAATTTATTTGATATTCAGAGAATTTTTTAACAAGAGTTTTGTTTGGGCATTTCAAAATTTGGCCGGAAGTATCCAAAAAAATCTTCTGTAAAAATTCTCTGAATATCAAATAAATTCTTTACGCTCAAAATATGTCAAAAAATGCCCAAACACAACTCCAATTAAAAGCGGAGCCCAAAATTCCAATTTTGAGAGCTCCATAATCGAAGTTACATTTTTGAACACCCTAATATTCATTTAATATTATCAAAAATTTGAATTATTCGACTCAATCAAGAAATTCTTGGAGGATCTTTCAAAAAATAATTTATTCCTGTCAAAATACGAATAAAATATCCAAAATTCCAAATATCTTGAGAGAACTGTTCATATTTCCGGAATAATAAAGTATTTAGTGCTAAAATGACTGACTTACTAGAGTTTATAAGTTTACTAATAAGATTCGGCTACCGCACGGCACTTTTTAAATATGTTTTCATATTTGCTTTAGAGAAATGTAAATAAGAGTTGTTAAATTAATTAATATTTTTGCGATAAAAATAAAAAATTCAGTAAATGAATTAATAATGAAAAGTGAATTGAAAATAACACAAGTTTAAACAATTTTTAATTAAACATTTTTGCTCTGAATATTATGAATACATAATTTCATTTTTCTCTCTCATAATATGAACAATATTTATTTATTTATATTTATTAAAATTAATTGGCCCGAGAACAAGTGTTTCCTTAAGGCGATAAGCGCAATAAAAGTACATGAATTATCAATGCAATATAAAAAATTCAATGTAATATTAAATTCATAAAATATTAAAATAAAAGTTTGAAATATTGAATGTACACAACTTGAATGTCTCTTTAAATAAATAATAGTACATATTTATTTTCAGTTTTGGAAAATTGATACTTAAAAACTTTTTAATCATTCGTAATAATTTATTTTAATACAAAAGTAATTAAAAAATAATCTTGCAATAATTTATTGCCGATAATTGCGAATAAAGAAAAATCATTTGTTTTTTTTTTTTGGGCAATTTCACTTTTCAATAAAATTTAATAATTAAAAATTTATGATGAATTTAAGAGACATTTAAAAGTTTTCAATATTTTTATAATAGAATAATTAAAAAAAAAAAAAATTTACCGAAAAAATTCCACATGTAGAAATTTTAAAAAATTATAAATGTAAATCTTTTTAGGTAATAATTAATTGGTTTTAAAAAAAATTTTTTAAATTGACAGATAATTTTAAATTATCAAAGAAATAAATTTTCTTCTAATTTCTCCTAATATTTTTTAAAACTATTTATTAGATATCAATTCGTAACTTTCCATTAATTTAATTTTAGAAAGTTTAGATTACCCGTCGGTACCTTACATATTGACACAAAAAAAAATAATAATTAATAAGAGTACTTGAATGTTTCACATGTCATAGTAAATTTAAAAAATAAAAGTTCTGAAAGCTCTATAAACTAACACGTAAAAATAATCGCTAAAAGTATCACTTTCACCTCTGCATCGCTGAACTTTCGAATTATCTTTCATTACAATAGAACAGAATAGGTCGATTTTAAAATTTAACAGCAAATACTTTTTGGTATCGGAAATAGAACGAAACTGTGAATAAAACAAAGGGTAAAACGAAAATAAAAAAGAGTAAAAAAAAAAAGGTAACTGAACAGTACAGTGAAATATTGAAAGTTAATCCGGCGGGCATTTACGAGGCTCTTGTCGATGCACACTCAACGACTATCGGATTTCAAAAGCTGCCGACGCACAAAAAAAAACTCGACTTTCAATCGTATTTTGCATCCCCAGCGCTTAAAGAGCGAACGAATGAGCAAAGCGGATGGCTTGCTCCAAAGTTGAAAGAAGAACAAGAACAAGAACAAGACCCAGCAAGTTTGGAGGGTAAAAAGCGACGTAGAGGAGTAATTCCGTGCTTTCTGGTCTACACGAGGTGGTCAACGCATGCTGCGATTTTGGGGTTGATGAAGGACGTTAGTGCCTGGAACACGATATTGCAGCCTGGAATCCTCTTGCACAGGGGCTGCGCTATAAGGGTTGCCTTACTATAAGCGAGACTGGTTTTGGCTCTGGGGTAGTTGCGGTAGATGCTAACGGCAGGACTGTAATTAACGAACCCAACCCAGCCCTTCTGATGGCATTCTCTGTACCGCCGTCTCTCATACTCCAAAGTCGTCATCTCATCCTCCGGCTCGGCTATCCTCATCCTCGACGGCCTTTTTGTCGCCTCACTACTGCTTGCTTTTCATCCTAAAGAACATACATACACTTTTCACACATCCTACACACACAGAGAGACTCGAATGAATATGGAGAACAGGTAATAAGGATGAAAACCAAAAGATGCATTATATAGTCAGGACGCATTTGAACCGCGTCTTGTCATGCGAGTCCTTCAGCAAAATTGCTAACTCGAAAATTACGCCAGGAAATTGTTATTATTATCAATTATCATCATCATCATCATCGAAAATTTATTTAATTTGAAATTTAAATTAAGCGCTTGAATCTTAATCAATACAATCATTTTTTGATTATTTTGATATTTAATAACTTCAATTCAATTTTTTATAACAATTTATGATAGTACATTTTAAAAAACAAGAGTGAATTTAAAATTTTAAAAAGTAACTAAGAAAAATTATTATATTTATTTTTTTAATCTCCAAGTACGCATTTTATAATTTTTAAAACGAATAACAACTATTTTATTATTTTTATCCGACAAAAAAATTAAAAATTAACTCTCCAGAATTTTTTTTATAAATAAAACTCTTCTCGCAGTGATTCAATCAATTAAAAATCAACTTCGGTATCACTCTTCAAATTTTCGCAGTATGATAAAATTTTCAGAGATAAATTTTTCGTAATAATAATTTTAAATCTTGTCGATATTTTATGAATTATAATTTTAAAAGTATGAATTTGAATCAACATTGAAATTTTCAAGAAAATATATTTTTCGTGAACCAATTCGTATTTTTTAGGTGTGTAATTTTAAATAACTATCTATCATAGATAATGGATTAGTAATACAAGCGTCAGTTTTCTAACAGAATTATTTTAGCAATTATTAGAATGAAATGAAATGGAAAAGTAGAAGATGCGGTATCAACAGTCTCGGAAATAAGACAAACAAATAGATGGATATAAAATAAAGGAGCAGACGTATTGATCTACACGTGCGAGTATCCTGACAGGCACGAGGACAAGGACGAGGACGTAGATGTTACGTCGGTAGAGAGATTTCCAATTACTGGAGACTTTCAGTCGTGGAATTCCATTCCCGGGGCCATTGTTCTCGTTCGCAGTTTGCGATTCCGGCTTTGATCTGTTCAGAAAGCACATTTTGTACCAGCAAAAATGATTTTAAATTTTCGAATTGAATTTTATCGCTTGGTACGTGCAAGACAGATCCGGTAACAAGAATGTCAAATTTAAATTTCTCGGGCTCAGTAGTCACGTTCTTCACTAGGAATTGCAGAGCTCCCTTCATTTTCAATGGGTGTCATTATCAAACCAATATGGGGAATGTGACCTAGACTAGGCCGCCGATCTTACAGAGAAAGTCTTATCTGAGTTATTACTTTTCGGCGTAGATGTATCGCTGCGTCAGCAGGCAAGATCTACAAGGGCGGACTCTACTTTTTACCGAGTATTGACCGAAACCTTCCCATAAATTCCCGTCTTTCTACTTTTTTATTTCTTCAGGGGAACACTACACACACGTTCCATTCTAGTAAAGGTTCTGTTGGAGTGTGTTGAGACACTTACACACTACTTGGGTAAAGGGGGTGAGTCGCAAAAGGGGATGATAAGAATAAGACCGAGACGAAGGACCTAGAAAGTGTGCTATATTGTGACGGCACGACGGCAAACTTAATAAAATGCAAAGACGACGAGCACGCGTTGCTCCAGCAGACTGACATATCGACGTAATACACCTCTCCGACTTACAGGTCGTGTCCGATCACAACTTGAAGCTTTGAGAATGAAAAAATAACTTATATTCTTAGAGTTTCTTTAGTTTTTTTTTTTTACATCACGCTTGCACTGAAACTCGAGCTAGTCTAATCTATTTTACCCGACGGAGAAATTTTTATCATTAATTTTATATTCATAAAAATTAAAAAAAAAAAAAAAATCATTTATAAAATTTTGACTAAATTCAATAATTTTTCGACTTTTTGAAAATTATCAATTTTTATAACTAAAAATTCAAGACGAATTTTTTAAGCTAAAAATAAAAATTAAAATAATTTTTCACTATTTTCAGGCTCTGCAGAATCTTGTTTTATATACTTATTTTCCAAAAATTTATTCAGAAGATAACTTTAAAAAAAAAATGATGAATTTATAAAAAAAAAAAAAAATCATTTCCATGCCTGAACAAATTTTTCAATATTATAACATCTATTTATAAAACTTAACTAGATAATTATAATTGTAACGTCTGAGCAAAGTCTAGCTAATTTAATAATAAACCGATAAAATACGTGACACACGCCTATAACTAGCGGTAGGACATAAATTGTGCGTGAAATGGCTCTCACACATACAAACATAGCTTTAGAGACAAAAATACCTAGCCAGAGTAATAGTCATAGACATAGACAGCCATGAAGAAATGAATGACCATCCCCGCAAGTGCTTCCGTGCGTGAATACGAATCCGTGACATCCGGAGTCTCTGCATCGCGATGTGCATCCGCGTTGCACATTGTTCCCGTTAAATTATTCATTCCACGATGAATAAATTCAATTCATTTTTCATCACTCGAAAAACTAGGAATGAGCGCGAAGCGTTAAAAACCTCGGCAATTGATTGTACAAAGCAGTCGCTCACTGACTTTTTTCATTTCTCTTTCTTTTTTTGTTCAGTCGGTACAAAAAATATAAAAAACTGCCTTACCGAGTGGAGCTGGATGAAAAAGAGGGTCGAAATAAGTGCATACTCGGCCATTTGCGCACCCGAATCTCTATTGCCTGGAAGAAATAAATCCCTTTCGCTCGACTCGTCCTGCTCAACTTCTCTTCTCGGTAAGGTGCTTCTTCAGCTTCTGCTTCTGCTCCTCCTGTGTAGAGTAATTCTCCGCCGCGAGGGAGTCAGACCCCAGCTCACTATCGCCCACCCGTTCTAAGTCCTTGTAATTTCTCTCTTTCCCGCTGAAGGCCAGTAAAAACACTGCCCGGGTTAAACTTCTTCTTCTTCTTCTTTCCCATAATCTTCGTCTTCCCATAATCCATGAATAGATTCTGGCAATTTTTTCAAGAATAATTCCACACTGAAAAAAAAAATTAATTTCTACCAAAAATTTATTCTTTTTCTTAATTAAAAAAAAATCTTTTTCAAATTAATATTTGAAGTACACTAAAAAAAAAAATGACTTGATTCAAGAAAAAAATTTTTTTTTTAAATGTCATTCTTGTTTTAAGTAATTCAATTTTCTTAATTTAAGAAATTTATTGACTTAAACTTATAACATTAAAAAAAAAAAAAATTTGTTCTTGAACTAACAATCAATAATTCTTGAAATGAAATAAAATTGTTCTTAAGTCAAGAGAATCATTTTGGAGTAAAGAATTCACTTGTATCGATCGAAGATAATATAGTCTTGAACCAAGACAAGAATTTTTTGAAATAAGACAACTAGTTTTCTTCAAAATAATTTTCTTGGAGCAAGAATATTTTTCTAGAATGAAAATATTTTTTTTATCAGTGTAAAAATAATATATTTAGCAATTAAGAAAAACAATTTAAAAATTTTTTCAGTGCATTACAGAAAATAACCCTCCGAAAGTTTAAAACAGCTCATCGTCTAACACCACATCAAAAAAAATAAAAAAAAAATAAAATTAAAGTCTCCCAACAATTTGATCTTGGTAAAATGAAATAAACACCACCATATCACTTTCCCCGATGATTGATAGCTCTAACAAGAAATTTTTAATTCCCCTGCATTATTAACCTGTAAATAATGATAATCATAATGACAACAATAATGTATTCTCGGGATTATGAAAACGGGGTGACGTTGATGAGGTAACGCAGCCTGGCAATGAGAGAGACAATGTGAGGTTACCACCTGTGGCTCTTCAGCTACCGGGTTAACAAGCCGCGTTGGTTATTGCCAGCAGAGAGCAGAGAAGGACGGTAGTGAGGGGGCGAGAAGGATGAACGATTGCAATTTTCTCGCGAAATAGAGAAGGATTCACGAGAAAAAGAAGCTAACAATGACAATGACAATGACTAAGAAACAGAAGCTCTGAAATATTAGCAGAGATGCCTTGCCGTGATCACCACCCGCCCAAGGCGACTCTTTTTTCCATCATTCCACTTTGTCTTCTCCTGTTTCGCCTCCTGCCTCTATCCAGTTCTTCTTCATCTTTTGAGAGGACCCTCCTCTACTTCTCTGGTTTTCCTTACACGGATGCATGCTCACTGAAAAATAGATTCACGTTGGATCCATTGATCTAGACGACGTGTGTTATTTCATCCGTTTTAGTTTTTCGAAAGTGAGGTAAGAAAATTGGAAAATTCCTATCTTCAGACGCCACGTCCCCGAGCGTTATTTCGTCTACGATAATAAGACGAACGAGTGCAAAAACACTTGTACGAACAAGTATAAATACATCCTATAATATATACGCGGTTCGTGGATCCTCGGTGTATATTTTATAAAAATACCCTCTAAAGATCTTAAGGGAGAGGGAGAAAATTTATGTCGCTGTTTGTTTAACCTTCCGGTTGTGTAGTTTGCATCGTTTAAACCAACAGTCCTCAGTTTGTTTCTTATCCACCACCTTGTATCATATTATATTGCGAGTCTCTGCTTCTCCAGCTCTGTCATTGCTCCTCAAGTTCTGCCCGTGTGCTCCTGCTCCTAGTATTGCCTTGAGGAATAGGTATACTCTTAACGTATAAGGTTGAGTATGGAGAACGACGGCGACAAATCCAACAAGAACGTGGTGAGGCATAGCCAAATTCCTCCTCATTCATCCCGTTGGCGTACGACATACCACCACGCGGCAAGAAAATTCCTCGGGACTTATATATCTAAGACACACGAGATAAGAACTCCACTAGACCCCAAAGACGCTTGAGATAAAAAAAACTTCGGGAATACTAATATGCATGCATGCCTCGAGCTGTTTTGTTTATAATGAAAATAATCAGTTACTAATATGAGTTTAGGTGGGTTTATTTTTCAATTTTTGGATGTTATAACCAAAGTTGGGGAATTTGTCGGATGGTTAAGACGTGAGCGAAATTTTGAAAAGTTTTTTTTCTTGTTAGTATTGTTATTCTTAGTAAGAAAGAAATTTTTTTTTAAATTACAGTAATTGTGGAACATTTTTAAATTATTGATAATCCTTTAAATAATTTATCATAAATGTAATCTAAACTTTTAATTTTATTAAACTAAAATTGAGTTCTGCAAAAATATAAAATTTTTAGTGATAAAATTGAATGAAAATATTTCTAATTTTACTTAAAAATAATTTTTTGGTTTTGTTTAAACATCGATAAATGAAAAAAAATTATTTTTCAAAAAAATTAGCTATGTTACTAATTCTTAAACCAATTATTGATTGAATAAAAATTTCTAATTTTTTTTTATTTATTTTTTTATTTTATTTATCTGGTAAAGAATTCTATCGAAGAATTCTATTTGTATTGAATATAATTAATTAGATAAAAAGTTTTCGAACTTTTTTTTCAAAAAATAAATTTTTCTAAAAAATAATTAACTATCAAAAAAATGTCCTAATTTTTTTTTCGAGAATCAATAATTGAAAAAATTTCTTATTTCACGAAATAACTAGAGTAAGACCCTATAATTACATTTTCTCTGTCTTTCTTCATCTGTTTATAAGAAAAAGGTCAAATGTGAGGTAAATAAATACATATATCCAAGTAATTTAATATCAGCAAAACTGAAGCAATCCCCAGCTTATTTACCAGATTCCCTCGAGAAAATTCCGAATCAAAAAAGCTCGTTCCAACCTTGAACACGTGCCCTGAAATAAAATGTCACTTCAACGTATAATTGCAATTTAAAAAAATCAAATCACCCTAAAAATTAAAAATTAATAAATTAATCTTATAAAAAAAATTTTCCCATATGTTCCAGGTGAAAAACCATACAAGTGCAGTTGGGAAGGTTGCGAATGGCGATTTGCGCGCTCGGACGAGCTGACCCGTCATTACCGCAAGCACACAGGAGCCAAGCCCTTCAAATGCCGACACTGTGATCGGTGTTTCTCGCGCAGTGACCACCTGGCCCTCCATATGAAGAGACACGTCTAATCTCGCTTATCAGCACTTACTGTCTAACCCACTTCCAAGTGCGATCAGTGAGCTCGAATTTATTTAATGCATGCCAGCTCCTGGTTATGGCGATCCTCTAATGTCACCGTCGTCGCGCGTCTTCGTCAGCTAGCCGACTTAAAATTAACGTTAAAAAAAAAATAAAATAATGGAATTGGAAGGAATTAGTTGACACGTTCTCTCAAAAAAAAAAAAAAACTTCCAGCCTTGCTTCCAAGTTCATCTTTTACTTGTTTTTACGCTGATTATAAATTATAATTATTCCTGCAAGACATTGTCAAGTATTGGTCTAGCCCCGAGATCTATATTTTTAATAATATTTTTAATTGTAGCCTTATTGATAAGTATTATTAATTATTAATTATTAATTTTAATTATTATTACTAGTTACTAGTTCGTAGATTTAATTCTTAGTTAATAGTTGCTAATAATAATTAATCACACCTTGGAGGCTAGACAAAATTGTGATCCTGCGCTGAAATTAAAATTTTCTTATAAATCGGCCAGATATAATAATTTTAATAATAATAATAATAATAATAATAATAATAATAATAATAATAATATTAATAATACTAATACTAATGATAAAAATAATAAAAATAATACTAATAATACTAATAATAATAATAATAATAATAATAATAATAAAATATTAATAATAATTGTTAAAATTAAAAGTAGCTTAATAATGCGAAAATTTAATTTTTTAGCGGGAAGATAATTATTATTTAAGACACGATAAATCACTGCCAATAATGTATTACGATGTTGGTACATCGGCGTCTTCATTATAAACCTAAATTTAAGAACAAGTATCGATGACAACGAGGAAGGCAACGATATTAGAGATGAAAAGAGAAAAAATAAAAAAATTAGCGAATTTTATTAGTAAATTATGCGTCGTTCGTAATTTGAGATTTTTAATGATTATGATTTATGATTTATGATTTTTAATGAAATTTATTGTTTGTCTTTATTATTATTATTATTGTGTGCTATGATTAATGATTATGATTGGAGCCTCTGGATCCTCGGTGCTAACGCGGTATTATTTTAAAGTCTTGATTTATGGAACGATGCTGCGTGAATGAAAATTTTTCGGGATAAGTTCAGAATTTTGAAAAGTTTTAAATTCAAATTGAGGGTGAAATTTTGGAGATGTGGATTAAAATAAGACGTTTTTTTGTAGGAAATTTGATTTTCTACAAAAAAAAGTAATCAAAATTTTTATTTCTCGCCAGAATTTTGATTTTAAAACGTCGTAATTCTGAAGTTCTTAAAATTTGAGTTGTTCAGATCTTTAAAATTTAGTAAGAGTTTTAAACTGAAAATGCGAGTCAAGAATTGAAGATATGGAAAAATTATAAGAAACCTTTTTTGTAGAAAATGAAATTTTCTGCAAAAAAGACCTGATTTTTTTGTTTCTCGCATTTTTTAGCCAAAAATAAAAAAAAATTTGAAAAAATGAAAAATTTTCAATGCGCATTTAGATAAATTTAAAAATTAGTACGAATTTGATAGATTGGTTATAAAAATTAGTAATTTTATGATAATTAGTAAGAGAGGTGTCACTAATTTCATTTACGAAGAAACAAAGGACGACAGAGGACTTAATGATGTTCAGTGGCCAAATAAATTAATTGATATGTAGCGATAAATGATAGGTTAATTGTGTGGATGCTAATGAACAAATATTTATGTATAAGTATACACAAAACTAAAAATAAATATAAATATATATATATATATATATATATATATATATATATATTAAATGAAAAAAAAAAAATATATATATATATATATATATATTAAAGAAAAAGAAAACAAGTAGCGAAATAAAATGTTGTGGATGTCTCGCGTATAGAAAATTACAAATAAATTAGATGTAACGCGAAGAATGACTGAAGTTATCATAAAAATTATTGCGTAAATAATGATATATGATAAATGATAAATAAACGAGCCAGAGCAATTACTGAGTTTGTATATCGTGCAATTTTTAAAATGTTTCATTATTTGTTACCACATTTGACAATTTAATAATAGTAGAATTAAGTAACGAAAAAAATAAGTATAAGTATGAGTATGATTATGAGTAATGTAGCTATTAAAGGAGAAATTATTGAATTGAATGCTACTAAATGAGTTTATTGATTTTAAAATTAAAGACAGAGATAAATATTTAAGTAAACACTTAATACTAAGGTTAATGTGTGTATGATCAACCGTATTAAGCAAAAGTCTTATTGATAGCCATATTTTCAGTAAATACTACGTTAATTGAGGTTCCGGGCATACGGCACCAGTTTTCGGCATTTATTTCATTGTAAATCCATTCGGAAAAAATATTAATTGAGTATAATAGCAAATGACAATTGATAATTGATAAATGCTTGCGCTTAATTGTTAATTAAAGTAAAGCTGAGGGGAATCTTGCCATTTGTCGGCTGGGAGTGAGGCTAAAGAAAAGTGTTGTATATTATATTGTGAATTGTACATTATTTGTACTGCATTTTATGTTGTTTTTAGTAATGCGTCTAATTAACTCGCTGTATAAAAATCCAATTAAAAAAAATTTTTTTTTGTGTATGTGGTAATTTTTTAAGACGCTCTTTTAAATTTTATTTTTGGATTTTTTAAATTTGTGGTTTGGGAAAATGAGATTATTTTATCGTAAATGGTTTTGTTATTTTAAAACAAAAAATTTTTGTTTGAAAAGTTTTTTTATATCTCTATTACATCAAGAGATAATTGAGTTTTTGTTCATTGGAACTTGGAACAATTAGCGCGCATGCGCGCGGCCAGTTCGAGCGGCTTTAACCGCGAAATTCTTATATTATTCATTCCAAAGAGTGAAATAAATTATTTTAATAATTTTTTCTTTATATTTTTAATTAATATTTATAATTATACTAAATTTCGTTATGTTTTAAATTTTTAGAACTTGGAACTATTAGCGCGCATGCGCGTGGCCAGTTTGAGCGGCTTTAAGCGCGAAAGTTTTATTTCACTTATTCCAAGGAGTGAAATTAATTATTTTAATAACTTTGATAGACTTTTTCTTCATCTTTTTAATTACTATTTATAATTATAATAAATTTCGTTATTTTTTTAACATTTCAAAGGAGTTATTATAAACTGAGCGCTTAAAATGGCCACGCACATGCGCGGTAGGTTTTTAAATTTAATTTGTGATAAATTAATTATCTCGGGATCTAATTGAGGTATTAACAAACTTTTTTAATGAAAATTATTTATTTTTTAATAATAAATACTAATTCGAAGAAAGAAAATGTGTTAAGGTTTTAAATTAAAAGCGAAACAAATTTTTTTATGCGTAAGTGTAAATTGGATTTGTATATTAAGAGCGGACTAATTTTCCCGGCCCGTCAACGAGACTTTTGTACATTTTCATTCCTTCCATAAGATAATTAAATGGTTTTTTAAATTATTGTGCGTAAAATAAATATATATATGGATAATTATATCAAAAATACGAGTCAGTTTAAAGTTATTAACGTACAATTACGATTAATATACATGTTAATATTATTATTAATATTAATACTGATAAATCAAGTAATTATGAGTATGATAATTAATATATATATATATATATATTTAAAGAGAGTAAATTGTATTATGTAATAATTAGGTTGGCTAAAAATATTTCACCATATATTATACATTTTTAAATAACGATCGTTAAGATATTTACCGATTGAAGATAAATAAAGATACTAAAGAATGATTGATAAGTTTTAAAATTCACCTGTTGTTTTATTTTTTAATTTTCTCTATTAAATATAGTAATTAATAATGATAATAATATTAATAAATTTTATTCTATCGAAAATATATTTTGGTATTTTATTTCTTGGAAATACCTTCATTTTTTATGTTTTTTTTTTTTTTCCTTTTTAGCCAACCAATTCCTATCAGTTAGTGATGCGACATCAACATTTTTGTTTTTTTTTATCAATTTTTCGATTTTTTTAAATTTAAAATCTCAAATGTTTGCTTACGAAAATCTTGGTTTTATTTTCGACTGCAATTTATTCATTTTATACAATATGTTCAATCTTATAGAACTAGTTTTCTATAAATATTAATTCACTTGTAAGTAAGCATACAGAAAAAAAATTCCCACATTATTTATCGTAAGAATAATACATAATAAATATTTTCCTGAAGTAAACACGTTTGTTTTCTTAGAGTAATAATAATTGCAATGAATTACAATTGATGGAAAAATTATTTCATGCGCGGATAAATATTTAATTTTTAAAACGTATAAGGTATGATTTATGATCGAAGTATCAATTTTTTTTTTTTTTTTTGTTATATAAAATCAATTTAATCACAGTTTTTCAGAGTTTCACTTTTTCGTGATTAATCATTGGTTGAAAAAAATTGTTTTTTATAATTTTATATAAAATTTATATAAAAAAGTTCAATTAAATTCTAAAATTGGTTTTTTTTAATTTTACTTAATTTTCATTTTTTTACATAATTTTACGAGTCAAAATTTTAATTTTTGAATTTTTTCAAGTCCAAAAATTTAAGTAATCTTTTTATATTTTAATTTTTTTTTTTTCACCATAAAATTCAAATTAGAAAAACTTTTTTTTTTTAGAATAAAATTCAAATTTTTTAAGAAATTTTTTTTACCACAAAAAAAAACTCGAACTTAAAAAGAAATTTTTTTTTCTATTTAATTATATCCTTAGGGCATAATTACACAATTAAAAAAAAATTAATTACCTTTTGATAAGAAATTGAATTTTCTATATACATACAAAAATAGCGCAGATCGTAAATTTATTTTTTCACGTGGAATGTAATATTTCTTTTTATTACCAAAATAAATTTTTTTATTTATTTATATATTCACCGAGTACAATGTTTTGTTTCAATAATTTCATATTTCTAAGCGTGATTTCTACAGGCATTTACCCCGTAAATAAACAGTAAATATATATTTAGGTAAACGAAAAACAAGAGCCGAAGCGAGTGTAAATGAAGTGGGATTTCTCGGAAAGAAAAGCAAAAGCAAAAGCAAAAGTAAGGAAAAACATAAAAAAATAAAGGGTAAACCCAGTAGAAACATTTCTCTTATTCCGTATCCTCCTTCGACATGAGTGGTAAACACTTTTGCACCATTCGCCAATCGAGATCCAAGTTTGTAGAGGCTCTGAACCGTTTTTCAAAGAACGTTTTTCATCACCGTTTCGCGTTTCTTCTCCCAATCCCGGTCTCTCTTGCCACCCCAACACTCACCTTTCACAATCTCTCTTGAGTTTCCACAAACGCGATTTTCGCCACAAGAGCCATACCAACCGTCTCACTACCCGACAAAGAACACCAGGAAATTGTTCGCTCGGCACTTCCGGCCATACCGTCCCTCAAACTATTTTTTCCCAAGAAAAAAAAAGCGAAAAAAAATTACTGAGATTTTTTTTTCTTTGAAAATTCGATTTTTACGAAAACTGGTCAACGCCCGGCGCCTGCACGGAGAAAATTCTCCATGAATTGACAAATTTTTGATTAACGAAATTTATTAAATAGAAATTAGTTGATTAGATAGTTATATATTATATATTTAAATAAAATAATTATAACTGTTGAGTGAATGAAGGCTTAAATGTGGTGTGCAAATAAATAAAAATCATGATTTTTTGGTAGCTTCAATATTTAACTCAGAATTTGAATTCAAACTTTCAAATCATTTTTCACGATTTTATTCCAAAAATTTCATTCAAAATCTTTGTAAAAAAATTAAATCTAAGGGATGAGAGATTTTTTTATACAAAAAAAATTAAGAAGAATCTTTTCGAAAGATAATTTAATTTTTACAGAAAAAAAATCCTTTTGATTTTGTCATTTCTCCAATATTTAATACGAAAATTCGATTAAAAAAAAAAACATTGCAATTTTTTGATGTTTAAATTCTTAAAAAACCAGACAAAAAATTTTTTTACAATAATGAGGAGTATAGATAGGCAAATAAACCATTAAGTATTTAAAAAAATGCTTACGCTGTATAATTTCCAACCAAAAGATAAATATTAAACGTAATATTACTAATATAATTAAAATGTATATGTAAATATATTTCTATTTATAACTGAATAATGTGTACAGATGTTAGGAGCACAAACAAATGAAAAGTAAAATTAATAATACAAATATTAACTATTTATTTGGGCAAAATCAAGTCTCAAGGTCTTGTTAGCAGATATATAATAATAATTATTATTGCTATAAGTTAGTTTAATAATATATTATTAAAATTAGTTTAAATAATATTATATACTAATAATAAAAGCGTAGGTAATAAATCAACGAAAAACGGTTGAAATAAAAAATGGCTATTTGAAAGTGAAAAAAAGCTGAAAGAATAATTTTAAGGCATGATGGCTGGTTGGTTTATTGTAATTGAAAATTATATTAGATATTGCGCAAATGAACAAGGATCTAGTGATCTATGGTTATGATTATGAAAAATGAATGAAAAAAGGTAAAAGGAGACACCGATATATATTTTTAAAAGTGACCTTTGGCATTTAAGACTTGTAAAAAGATAAAAACGTGCAACGAGTTAAGTAACAACTAAACTTCCTTCCTTTTTATTATTTTTATATGTTTTACATTGATAGTAATTACCTATGACACAGGAAAATTTGATACTGACATTCCGGAGTAAGTCACTGACTGGAACAGTGAATTTTTGGTGGTAACAAATTATATATAAACAATTTACAAAAAATTCCCAGTACAAATGTTTGAGGAGAAAAATTTTTTTCCCTGCAATTTTAATTTTATCGGAAAAAAAAAAATAAGGGACCCGGTAGACCTTTATTTACAGTATGAGTCTACACGGTAAAAAATTTTGCGTCATTACGTCAAGAAACTTAGTGAAAAAATTTTTGTGTGAATTTAACATTTGTTCTGTTAAATCAACACAAAAAAGTTTTAAATATTTAACAAGAAAATTTTTTGACGCAATGAAAATTTTTTACTGCGTAAAGTTATGTCTTACGAAAAGAAATTTTCTTTAAAATTTGTTGTTAAAATTCATGACAAAAATTACCAGACTGTATTATAATCTACACGAAAAAAACAAGATGACACTGGATGTCATCCCAGATTATACTCAGTGATATCTGTGGTGAAAAAAAATTTCAGATAGTAGCTAGTATAATCCAGATTATACTAGCTACTATCTGAAATTTTTTTTCACTCAGTATAATTATTATTTTTGTAGGTTTTATAATTTAGAAAAATTAGATTTTATTTCAACGAGATTAAATGTTTCATTCATTATTTTGATTTAATTGATTTTCTATTAATTTTTTAGTAATTTTAATAAATCCATTATATTTTACAATAATTTTCAATATTAAAATCTTCAAAATAGTTTTTATTTTAACAAAAATTAATTAATGGTACTTTTCTGTTTTTTTTTAACTATTTATTTAAAAATAATTCTCAAAAGAATTGAAATTGAAAAGTAGGAATCGCGACATTTTCCATAATTATTGACATTTTCACGATAATTTTGAAAGAAAATTCTTTCCGTGCATCAAACCTTAAAAACTCGAAGATTAAAAATGAAAAAATGACGACCTAGGTGGCATTTTTACTGGGATTATTACAAGTATACTTTCCATTATCTAAAATAACATAATACGCCAAAAAATTCACAAAATGTGCGTTTTAATCTTGAGATGAAAAAAACGGTGAAATGAAAACGAGAAAAAAAAATGATAAAAATGCATTCCGATAGCTCAAACTGAGAAACTGCAATTCCAACTAAAAAAAAAATCGATATTATACTTAGAGGGATTGCACGGATATCTATCGAGGCCTAATCGATATTCCTGTATCACTCGTAGCTCGTATCCGAGTCCCGAGATTTAAAATCTGGCGGGACTTAAAATAAGACGTGCGTTTTCGATGTTATCATATGAAATTACATAAACATTGGATTTTTATGCCAATACATTTCGATTTACATTTATTACCTTTTTTTCGACTTAACTTTTTTTTTTATCTTACAATTTTGATTAGGGTAGAATAATAATTCCAATACAAAAAAAAAACCATGGACATTTATAATGATAATTAATAATATATTAGTAATTTAAAAAGATAAATTTTCATTAAATGATTCATAAAATTAAAAACAGTAGGATATAATATGATAAATAGTGTTTTTAGGGATTTTATACCGGCATTGACATACCAATGAAATATGTAAAATGTTACAAATAAAATTAATTAACTAATAACATTTAACTCTTTTCGATTTGATATTGTGAAATTAAATTAAATGTCCATTAATTATTACTAATCTTTTTTTTTTTGGTCACTATTGTATGTAATAAAATAAATAATAATAATTAAATAGTAGCGAGAGTGGCTGCGAGTGAGATTAAGTGCGAAGATAGTTTACAAAATGTCCAACGTTTACAATTCTGTATAACTACAATTCCGTACCTTGTTCATTGACATCTATTTGTATAATTGTGAATATTATATTATTACTAGACATTTTGCAGAAAAAGCCGATTATGATAATGATTAATTATTAATAATACATATTGGCATACATGATCCAAAAATGTAAAACTATAGTCGAGTTGTACTGTTTAATAATATTTTTTACCAAGTGAATTTTAAACACATAAGGGGATGTTCTGAGAAATAAAGGGATGAATGAAGAGAATTTATCAATCGAGGATGTGAGCATTGGCAAAATAGTTTCTTTTTCTTTTTTATGCTTTTAAATAGTTCGTTATTTTTGGTTACGCTGTGAGCTATCGTTTTTGGTAGTTCAAAATTTCGGGGTTTGTAAGAATTATATCTACGGAAAATTTAGAAATTTCTTCCCCTCCTATCTACTATCACTTGAAATTTTGGTATAAAAAATCGAATAAACTAATATTTTTTTATTTATTTATTTATAAAAATTAATTTTTTAATGAGGTTTAAAGCTTTTTATTTCGAAAAATCGGTCATAAAATTCCTCTATATTATTTTCATTAATTAATAATAATTATTTTAATTTTTTAGGATATTAATTTATTAAAAAATTCTAATTTTTTAATTTTTACTAAAAAAAAAAAAATTTTTTTTAAATGTGGAAATTATTTTTTTTTTTTTTTAATTTTGATAACAAAATATTTTATTGCTGAATAATTACCAAAAATTTTAATAGACAGAAAATTTAATTGTACAAAATTAATAAAAGCAGTTAAAAATTTTAAAATATTAAAAAAAATTTTTTTTACCAAAAAATCATCGAAGACAAGTCAGTTATATTTTTGTGTCAAAAATTTTTAGTTTTTAAAGCTTTATTTTAATGTATTAAAAATTTTTTTAAAATTCACTCGTAAAAATTTTCAAACACTGGCTACATTTTTTTAAAAGTAATTTATTAAAAAAAAAAATTTCCAAGATATAATTCTTGTAAAAAAATGTTTGATAAAAATAAAAAAAAAATCATAAATAATTTTTGCTCAACTTCTCGCATTTTCTTGCTAGGTACTCGTCGAAAAAACTACTATTCCTAACTATTAAATACTTACTATAATTATAAACTTTATAAAATACTATAAATAATTAACATTATAAATTATATACGTAAAAAATTAATAAAGTGTACGTTAGTCATGTTAAATGTGCGAATGCCATAGAATAATTGAGTTAAAAAAATTTAATATATAAATATAAATATAATATATAAATAAATACATATATGAAAGTATGTAGACGATTGTAAAGAGCCACCATAAATGCAATGCGTAATTAAATGGGATATCACAAGTTGTATTAACGAGAAAATCAAACTTACATGTAAAAAGTTACTACTAAGTAAACGTGAATAATAAAATATTAGTTGATAAATTATAAATTTTTATTTTTTGTAAATTATTCAGAGTTTTTTTTCTACATATTAAGTTATTTTTTTTTTTTTTTTTTTTTTTTTGTACAAATTGTTTCAGTCGAATCTGCGTATCCAATTAAATTTTCGCTGATTTGGGCGTGTAATTAATTCATTGTCTATTAATTGATTGTCATTCAACGAGTACCTAAGTAAGCTTAATTACTGCTAAACGTGTTTGTCAATAAATTGTTCTTCCGCAAAATATTTCCTCTTTCGCCAAAAATAAAAAAAAAAAAAAAGATAATAAAATAGTTGAAATTTATTTTTATTTTTTAGCACGGAATTGACGGTCTTTATTTTTGTCGAAAATTGTCAAGTCCGGTAGGTAGGAAAATTTAAACTGTCAAATTTTAAAAGTCGTGCGATTGGGTCGGCTAATTTTTTTAATTAAAAATAATTAATATATATATATTAATAATAATATTAATATTAATAATAATAATAATAAAAAAATAATTATAATAAGAATAAAAATAAAATTTGAGTTATCTATTATATTTAAATTAGAATTCTTTTGACGAATAAATCTTTATCTTTGTGTTACATAAGTGGTAATATGCTTTCAGATGTCAGCAAGTACACGTGTACTGCTACTTTGCTTTGATCAATTCAGATAAATATGTACATGTATATATATGTATATATATATTGAATAAAAAGTAAGCGCAGAACTAAACGCCGACCCGCCGCTTCTTTGCTAGCTAAAATTAGCAGAATTTCTAATTACTATTATAATTATAATCAATTTATTAATTAATAACTTAACTGTAATTGAACAGCTGTTAATTTTTCGTCGCTTGAGTACGCTTCTTTGAAGCTTTAATGAGTGATACTTTAGTGTGAGTGTATATTATTACTATGATTATGGACGAATGGTGATAATGAGCAAAGCAAAGACTAAGAAAAGATATGCGAAAATACAGGACAACTGATTTAAATAAAAAATAATAAATATTATACCATTTTTTCTTATTATTTTTTTATACCTCAAACAATCCTATATTTTTTTTCAGTAAAATAAAAAAAAAATACCTGCGAAAAAATTAAAATTTTGCTTTATTAAATAATGATTTTTGTTAAATTGCACTGTACTTTCTTAAATATTGACGTTTTTAAAAATATAAGCTCATCCCGATGTTACACTCATCAAGAGCTTTCATTTGAGTACCCACATGCATTTTCATATATTTTTCATATATACATATATATATATATAATATATATAAATATATAAAAAAATTATATCTTTAAAAATGTGAATAGTTCTCAGGATTTTTAATTACTATTATTTTTTACAAATAATTTTTTATACAAAAAAATTTTTTTTTACATTTATTAACTTGTTTTGATTAAAATATAACTTATATGATAAAATATTAGTCGTTTATTTTTTTATTTTATATGACAACATAACATAAATATTTTTTAAACTTGCCGTAAAAATGGCGTTCTGCATCGGATATAATACTACGTCTCTTTTGTTTGAATTTAACACTAAATAAAATAATTTCTAGTTCAAAAATAAATTATTTAATTTTGTCGTGATAATTTTAAATTAAAAGTGACATTTTTACACAATTTTTCTATATGCAGCTGACACTTTATCAAATAATTGGATAATGAATGAATGAATGAATAATAAATATGTATGTAAATTTAAAACGACGACTTTAGGAGGTCAAGTGTCCAAGCTACACAAATTTAAAGGATGAAATAGATGGTTTTGGTGGGCCCTAAGTCGCTTAAATATCTCAGCTATGACCAAGTTGATACCCCGGCATTAATAGTCAGCCCGAGGAAGTTAAGAGTATGGGTATTAATATGAGTGTGGTCCAGAAGCTAGAACTAGTAGAGTTTAATGTGCTCTGGGAACCGTAAGCTTGATTTTTTATGCGGTCCAACCGGCACCTTGCATTATGAAGGACCCTCGGCACCTTCACGAGGTTTATAAAATTATGTTAAGAGAAAGCGGTCATGCTGCGGCATACTCTCGAAACATGTTCAATAAATATTATAATAATAATATTTAAGTAAAATATTCTGGAATAATATTGGAGGTATTTTTTTTTACAAAATTTTAAGCCACCCGATGACTATCGAATAAAAAGAATGAGTGGTATAAATATAAAAAACTCCTCGGGACCGGATAGAAATCGCGATAGCAGAGAATTAAGATGAGAAGGGGAATGAGCTTTTTATGTCCAGTTCAAATGCGGAACAAGAGTCACGTACTTTGTTGGTAACTCTGTTGACCAAAAGGCAAGACGAGCTTACACCAAATCAAAACTTTGTTTTTTTTTTTTTTTTGTTGGATCTTACTGATCAGACGCTATTGTACTTTAAAAATACTTTGTTCAACTTTACTTTCGTTTATTTTATTTATAGATCTCAATATAGCTTCTATCAAGTTTACAGTTTCCACTTTTTACTCATCAAAAATACATCCACTTTTTTTTTATTCGCGGTGAAAATTTTTACGATTGAAAAGTCACCATTCAAATTTAATTTGTGATTTTGAAATGATGAAAAAGTTTAGTTACTTGGTTTTTTTTTTTTTTTTATTTATAGATGAACTCTTAACATGAAAATGATAGTCAATTCAAACTGAACCAAGTTTTATTTATTTATTTATTTTACTTTTACACAGAAAAAATAAATTTCTTGATCCAAGAAAATTGTAAGGAAGGAAAAAATTTTAAATCAAAAATACCATTCTGAAGAAAATAATAGGCTTGAATAAAAAAAAATTTTTTTGAGCCAAGAAATAATTTTTGATTTAAGTAAATTTTTTTTTTAATATTTTTATCAATGTATAACTTTGTACATAAGCTATTTCGTAGTACTTAACTCCATCTAAGAGGAAGCTTTATTATACAAGTTCTTTGTCGTTTATTTAATATACACAAGCTTTTTCTATATTTTCATAAAAAAAAAAAAAAAATTAAATATATTGTTAACAGATAGCGCAATATTTTTATAATAAAAGTTTTTCAACAAAAAAATTTTTTCTTTCAAGTTTTAGCATATTTTTCATCAATAAAAAAAAGCACAAGCTTTGAAATAATTTTTGAATTCTTTATTATTTTAATAAATAATTAAAATGAATTTAGTCGTAAAAAAAAAATTTGCAGCAAATAAAATAGATGATTATTTTTATTATTATTATCCTTCCTACCTTGGCATTGCACAAATATAATAAAAAAATTAGAATCAACGGAGAATAATATGAAATGAAATTCCAGAAATTAGATGGAGTACTAAAAGAAGAGGAGGGTTTCTTTTAAATGAATATTAATATCATCGAGTGGCAATTATACCCATGAAATATCTTAAAAGAGCGGGCTGGCTGGCTGGCGGTGAGTCGGTTGCTAAGAAACTACCCCGGGACCAAATATAATGAGACACAGAACGAGTAGTCTTTGAGATTTTGAAGCTCAGACGATTGAATATATATAAGCATCGCCATCGCGGTGAGGTGGAGGGCGAAGTAGGAGAGAGGGAGGAAGACGGGTGCATCCGAGAGAGACGGAGGTATATGAATAAGAAAATAAAACACTACTTGAGAAAGACTGCGAGTCTGGAAGACTGGATGGTGGTTCTTGGCTCCATGGGTTTTAGATTGGCTTTGCATAGTTTCACGTGTCGTAGTAGTATTATACAGGGCTGGAGTTATAATTACCTTAGCGCCTGTAACAGGAGGCAAGAGCCATAGTCCCACTCAAGAGAAGAGACAGGATAATAAATTAATGCCGCACGTCGCCTAAATGCAATACGAGCCTAACTATCCACTTCAGTACGAGAAGGGATGCTGAGGCTGAGGCTGAGGAGTAGCTTCCTTGCTTTTCCTCTTCCACTGGATTAGTTTAAGAAGCGAACGAGTAGAGACTGAAAGGAGGACTAATAAGGGAGCCAACGGTTTCTCCTGTTTCTCTTCTTCGACAACGATCCTCTATCAGTCTATCATATTGATTGAGAAGGATTTTCTTTTATGCTCCTTCCGGATACATCAGCGAGCAAATAGCTTATTTTGGCGAGTGGGGGTAGGCTAGGATCCTGGCGGAGTGTGTTGTAGTTTGTATTTGTCCATTTAAAAATAATCAATTAAATTTCATTTTAATTTTTTTTTTTTCACGTAAAATATCGAAAGTCACTAACTTCAAACGTTTTTTATAAAAAAATCAATACCGCTCGTTTATTTATTTATTTATTTTTTTTTTTGATAAAAAATACTTGTTACATCTTCAATTAATAATGATCAGTTTTTTAAAACAATCCTAAAAAAAGTACGAATGATATTTTACAAAACGTTCGCTTGAACGTCGGTCAACATAGAGTTTGTATGTAAAATATACAAATTTTAAATGCTAATATTTTAAAATTTAGTGCCACAAGGACTATTTAAATAAATTCCTGCGTATAGAGGATACTTATGAATATAAGTAGTCAAAATTTTAAGAAAACGGTTTTTTCTCGGAACGTCTTTAAGATGAACAAATATTTTTTTTAATTTCTTTTGATTATTTTAAAAACTTAAAATTTCAAATTTCACAAAATTCGACTATAAAAAATCTGATATTTTTTAGAAATTTCAATTTTTTTTACATTGATAATATTTTAAAACTTTATCAGCGCGCTACACTAATGTTTAAAAATTATTATTCAAGAAATGACTTAGTATTCAAATGATTTTAATTTCTTGGCACAAAATTACTACAAATCATACATTTACACATTTAAAGGTATGAAAATTCTCCATACTACCCAAATTTAATATGATATTTGATAAAATTTTTACACTGAGTCATTTACATTACACCGAGTCTAAAAATTTTTTTTAGTGTGATGAAAATTCCTACTCTTAAATTCGAACCGAAATCAATAACTTTTTATTTTTCAAAAAATAACAATAATATGAAAATTAAAATGACTCATTTTATTTCGCAAAACCGCGGCATTTATTTATTGTTTGCTTGTAACTAATGAATTATTATCAATGATAAAAGTATGCTTGATTTAAATTTATTAAAACATTTCTGTGAAATTTAAAAATTGTTCTGAATAATTTTACACAAATAATTTTTATTTTAATTTGAAATAGAAAGTTAATGATCGCTTGATTATATTTAAACCTAATTTTATTAATCTCAAGTTGAATAAAAGTGTAGAAGCTGAAAGACGTAAGGCGGATTGATGAATGCATTTGTTTTACCTAGGAGACTTAAGAGACCCTGGCTGATAAGATTTTCCTTGATGATTTCCTTACGAAGACGCAGACATCTCTGGCACGTCACAGAGTCTTAAATCAGTTGGTTCAGACTGTCATTCATTCGCGTGTTCCAAGAAAGAAACAAGAAACACCATACGACAACTCTAGTAAAGAGTATCTAGTAGCTGAGTATAATGTCGAGGGTAGATGAAATGCCAGCAACAAGACCGCCGTAAACTTCCTAAGAGATGAATACTTCAGTTGGCAATTTTGCGGGCTTTAACGAAACAGTGAACTGCACTTGCCGAGAAACTTATAAGGATATATATTCATTTGTGCGCCAAGAAAAGTACTAAATAATCTCTTTACCTATCAAGACATGTACATGCAGAGGAGCTTTGAGAAAAATAAAATGCAGCTTACTCGATTTTATTTATAAATTCTATAGAATTATCCGAGATTTAATTATATAATTTTTTATTTATTTATTTGTATTTTTTTTTTTTAGTTTATACTTAAAGAGTTAAATTAATAAAATATCGAAAAAGTTAAAAATTTTATTAATAAAAATTCATTTAAAAAATCTTTTACTAAATTTGAAAAAAATTTTTTTATTCATAAAAAATAAATTTAAAAGCAATTATTAATTCTAAATTTTATTCATAATTTTTAAATTAAATTTTCTGATAAACATAAGACAATATTTTTATTTATCTTCAATTCATTGTCTTACTTAAAGTTTTTTTCGATAAATTAATTAAATTTAACAAATAAATAAATACGAATAAACTATGAAATAAAAATTTATAATTAATTCCTCTTGTAAAATTTTAAAAATAAGAACTACATTTTCACAAAACTCATTCAGGATCAGTGAATCCTAAATCTACTACCAACTTCATTGATAAGATAGTTAAATTAAGATGTCTTAACACTATCTATCATTGATTAAGCAATAAACAATCCGTGTTCTGAGAACAAGGTAAAGTTTCTTACACTATCAAGTCAGAGAAACTTGAGCTACAAACAGTCGGACTTGATAGACTATTGCATTACAGTCACGACTGTTAACATCAAGAGTCTTGGAGTTTCTGTTTCAACCCTTCTGTGTAATTAAATGCGCTAACTAACTCATTAGCCCTGAGATCTGTTAATACTGATTAATTTAACGGCAATATTGCCCTTCTTTGTTCAGGAAATTTTAAATTAAAAATTATTTTTTGAAATTTCAATTCAAGCAGCAATGACGTAGTATTATATTCTGTGTGCGACGCCATCTTACGGTGAGTTAAAAAAATATCCTTGATTATACTGTCATCTAAACTAAAAAAATTATTGAATATTTTCTTAAAAAATTTTATGTAATTAAAAAAAGCTCCAGTTTGAGGTGTGCAAAAATTAAATTTAAATTTATTAGTATCAGCTTAATAATTTAATGATTTTACTCAAAATTTATTGAGATTACATACCAAAAAAGTCTTAAGCTTCTCATCTAATATCAATATATATAAAAGATTCGGTAATAAGATATTGCATTTGAAATTCTTGGTCTCTTATTCTCCAGACTCTTTTTGACAATATCCAGTCTCTATATTGTAGAGTATAGACAAACGTAAGGGGTATCAAGACCGAGAAACAGAACTCCGATGGTTGTTCATACAATACAGACGCTGTACCAGTAGTACTAGTTGTATGGTTGTACTCAAGTGTCTCTGAGGAATTTAATTCTAGATTCTAGCGAAGTTCACCCAGCAGGTATGCGAATAGCACGTTACTCGATATTTTCTTTTCATTCGCCTCCTTTTTCTCATTCTCAACACTCAGAGATCTATAAATCTACAGATCTAAAGTATAGGTTGTAGCCTTTATATTTTCTCTGTACTCTCCATACTCTTGAGCAGCGATAAAATTCCCAGAAGACCGATAAGCGCCTCGGAATTCACAAAATTATTGGCCCCTCTATACTCTATCCGGCAACGAGCGAGCGAATGAAATTCGAGGATATTCAAATAAAAGACAAGACACACAACAGTTTAACAGCCGATGAAATTTCGCCTCTTCTCCAAACACTCGGCTGAAAAATGACAGCTCGGTTTTTCGAGATGTTTGGAAATCCCGCGAATAAAAGTGGAAAGTTGTGTTGTATAAAGTATAGGGATGATGTGACTGCAGATAACAAGTAGGATTTCATTGTGCAGAACGCGGCTGAACAAGGAGAAGAAGAGGAAAAGGAAAAAGGAGAGACTAACCTACTTTAGCAGACGCAAAGATAGATACCGACAGGATCGGCGTCTCTCTCGTGCTCTAACAGCAAAACTAATGGATGTCTCCTTTTCTTCTCTCCTGGGCGTCCGCAATCTTGTTGTTCGACCGGGCGTAATTTAATACCCCGGGTGTACAACGGTTACTTGGGTACGCCAGCGTTCTCCTACTCTTCTCTCCAACTACGGCGTCTAGTTCTATTCTCTGCTTTCTGGTCTCGGGCTTTTGGGTTTCAACCTCTTGAACCCGATTTGTTTTCCCGCCCTACACCTACACTCATCTAAGTCTCAGTAGAGGAAATAAAACCCCTCTGATGAACTCGCTGACCGCCGAGAATGTGATACTCACCTTCACTGCTACCAGACTCGATAAACTTAATCCTTTAACTTTTACCTGCACTGACTCAGTTTAAGCCGTCTTTTTTTTTTTTTTTTTTTTTTTTTTTTTTAATAACAACAACAATAATAATAATAAAAGAAAAACTTGGTGAATCCGAATGTGCATGCTTTAAATAATCGTATCATACATAAATTGATCAAAGTAAAATTTAAATATACAACAAGTTTTTGTCGATAGAAAAAAAAATTATCTTGGTTCAAGAATTTTTCACTTGATTCAAGTTAATTTTTTTTACAATGTACAATAAACAATTATTGTTATTATTAAAACCACTTTTTTATGGAAGAATGGCGATAGATCAATTAAAAAAAATTATAAAATTTTTAACCGGAAATTTATGGAGAATTTTTGATTGTAAAGAATTTTTTATCAAAATTTTAATTTTACGAAATATACATTTTTATTTAGCTCAACCATTCATGTAGAAGTTAAATTAAAAAATTATTATTATTAATATAATTATTATTATATAACGTGTAAAAAGTTTGATAGATAAGTGAAGAGTTGTATCTTCGGAGATGTACGATCCCGAGGCGATTTTCGCAGGAACAAATATGAACCGCCAGAAGCACGAGTTACAAGTTAACCCAGACATTGGGCGTCTTGAGGAGTTCTTATGTCTGCTATAGCTACTACCACCAAAGGTTCATACATCTAGATGTATATAGAGTATGTAGACTGTATGGCTCACAGTAGAGACCCTTAGGAGTTGAAATTTTGAAACCGCAAGCGTCTCGAATTGGTGGCCCCCCACACCTCCACTCATTTGGTTTTCTCGGAACAAGTATCTGAGAGAGAAGATAAGACACGAGACACTGCTGGAAATTTCCAGCTACACCTTAAGAAGTAACACGAGTACTAGTCTACAACAAAGTATTCGAGAGTTCAGTTGAGTTAAGTTGAGTTGAGTTAAGACTAGTTGAAATAGGGACAGATGATCTAGAGAGTAGAGACCGAAAACGAAGACCAGGCCGACACTGAAACTCGGTCTCGTCTATGCTGTGTTGCTCGAAGGACTATGCAGACTGAGGAGGTTAATCGACTCGAGAATAGTCCTTACGGGACCACTTGAGACATACTTCTCAGACAATTTTTTTTTTTTTTTTTTTTCCCAATATCTTGGTCCGTTTTCGATAGTCCAGTTCGGACCGCTGCTTTTCTGGAGACTCTTGGGATATAAATTAACCAAATAGCAAAATATCTTAGACTTAAGAAGCTTAAAAAAAATTCAAAATTTTTCTCATTAAAAATTTTTTTTTATTTTTTTATTTAAAAACTTCTCTAGTAGAAGCGTCTAGCATAGAAATGTCGCTAAAAGTTTATAGAGTCCCGATACAACGTTCCTTGTCTTTTAATAAATCTAATAAATATAAATATTCTCTTTTCTGAGTGATGAACCTGAGGATATCCATTCCATAATCGAAATAAATTTGAAAAGAGAAAAGGTTGGAGTCTTTTTGCCGGTACTTAGCGAACAGAAATGCTTTCAGACTCTGGCTCGCCGATGAGACGACGTCTTGGTGGAAGTAGAGTGCAGGAGTAAGCACAGAATAGGAAGGAAGCCGTAAGCGTTCAGGTTTTGGTTTTATCCCTTCGCCAGTCACGGCTATATTTTTTCACGGTTTACTGAGTTCACTCCGTGAGAGATCGCCATCCTTCTTGGTTTCCGCCCTCTTTAAATCCTTTCTAACCCTTGCAAAGAGGAAGCCGCTAAAAATCCTTCTCCCGGTCCTTTAAATACTCACCTTAATATTTAATTGATATCGTTTGGTTAATTACCTAAATCTCCTTAATCCCTCTTATATATTGTCGAAAAATGCTCCAGTTTTTATTATAGTACTTAAAAATTTTTCAGTATTAATTAATTACCTTTAGAGTAAAAGCATAAAAAGTTTTCTTTGAATAATTTTTTTTCTTTGAAAAAAAATTTTCTTTATATTTATTAAAATGTTTCACATAAAATGTAACCTAAATAATATAATAGCTTTTTTTATTTAGAAAATAAACAAGGAGATTTTTGTCTGCACTAAAAGTGTAAATTTTTTGTCTTATTTTGCAGAAAGAAAGTGCGAATTTTACCTTGTTGAATAACATGTACAAACAAATAAACAGCTTGACATTTGCATTAACCTTCTCACAAAAACAAGAACACAAAGTGTTAATTAATTAAACTTTTGGTTACAAATATGATGAAAAATAGTATACACTTTCGGCTTGGGAGATAATTTTAAACGTAGGAATGTCCTACTTTCCTCCCTTGGTTCGTAATATACTATAAACTTGCCGTAAGATGGCGTTACGCAGCGGATAACTAATGGAGTCTCTGGTTAAGAATTTTTTCTAAGAAAATTTTTTAATTATTTTCAATCAGTATTTTTAAACAGGGGTTGCGCACCTTTATAAATAATCAGCAATAGATCTTTTTTTTTTTGAGAATAAGATGACCTTAGGTGTGCAATAGCCTATCGGATCCAACCTTTGCTTACCAAAGCATTGGACCGGGTTCGAGCCCAGCGCACGCCAATAAATATTTTTAATATTTAAGTGTGTTATTTTGCTTAGCCTAACAAATAAAAACGAGTTCAACCTTAAAAAGTTTACCCTCTAGCGTAGTCGCTCATAACCTTAGTAGTTTATGCGACTTTAAAAAGACAAATAAAAAAAAAAAGATGAACTTGGGTCATACACTTTCGGATTTTTCAAACTATTGATGAAGTAGCGAACAATGTAATTTGTTTAAAAACAAAGCGAAGCATTTAAAAACACTTAATTTAAAAATCTCATCTATATATGCTTTTCAACAGACCAGAGTTTTATTGAAAATTTTCCACACGACATTTTCAATAAAACAAAAACCAAAAAGCGACAATGAGGAAAGTATTTAGGTGTAACAATTCCCGCAGATCAAAGTCGTGGATAAAATAAAAAATCAAATAGAATTTTTTTATTGGTGCGGAGATTTGAGGTAACAAAAATGACGGCATCAGTTGACACTTGGTATGTTAACGGCTGCAATTCGTCGGTTACGATTTACACAGACAAATATTTTCCTTTGTGGTTACTTGCCATTTCCGTCGCGTCTCCTTTGCCCCTTTGACGAACGAAATCACGCTTTCTATTCGTACTGTGGTACAAACCTTTTTTTAGTTATTTTTTCGCCCCTTCTCCCGTGTCATTTTTCCGGGTGATCGTTTTAGGCGCACGAGGCCTGTGACTATTGGCTGACAGTTGTTTTCCCCCAGCGCGTTGACATCCGTCGACACAGACTGGAAATTGAATTTCAGTCGCGTGTCAGCGTTCTCGCGACTTTCATCCCTCCTGCGCCCTCCCTCTGTCTCTACACACAACACACCTATACGTCTACGCGTCTACATCAACATTCGCTTATTCATATATGTGTCTGTGTATTACTCTTTCACTCTCGTTCTCTTCTTCGACCAGTACACTCTGCTGACTTCCTTCCTGGCTCCCTTTGTCGTCAAAAATAACAGCGACTCCAGCGCCAAAACCAGTTACCGCAGCAGCAGTAACAACAACACCCACTGAAACAATTTCGTTGAGTCAGTAAAGTGAATAGCCGACTGCATAGTTACTCGGAAAATATATGAACATATAATATATATGTATAACAAAGAAAATAGAAACACGTCAAATTATTATGCAACTCCAACTCTCAGATCGTTAAAACATGGAAAAATTTATTTTTTGACACATAAAAAAAATAAACTAGTAGCATGATTCAAAAGTTTCAAATAATTGAGGAAAGTTTAATTATTTTTCAATAAATACTTTTTTATTTTTTTATTTAAACATTAAATGTTTCGGATTGAGAAATTAAAACTCTCAAAAAAAGAGCTATATTTTACTTGCTCCAAAATTAAAGAATTTAATTCAAGAATTAATTTGATTTAAAAAACGCTATTGATTTTAAAAACATTCTCGTTTTACAAAACTAACTAAAAAATACCTTAAAAAAATTTTTAATCATTAATTTTGTTTACAATATGTTCAGGTGGTCCTCTTATTGAAGCTACGTTTGATTAAAAATGTCTTTTGGCTTAATTTAAAAGTAAATTGTTATTTCATGAAAAAATTGTTTTATTAATTTAAGTATTTTTAATATTATTAATTGTAAAAAAATTCTTAAAATAAGGAAAAGGGTTTTTTTCGGCTAAGAAAAAATTTTTGAAGACCAAAGTATTTTTTAATTAAGTTAAGCTTGTTTAAATTGAGATAAAAAATTATTTATAGTCATATTAAGCCATACATGTCTGCATTGAATTATCTGATTCGGTAACTTCATGAAATTTCTTTAGAAAAATTGGTAAAATTATCGAATAATCAATTTTGTTCAAACACTACTATCTAAAAGCAAAAGTAAAATTAAAAAAAATTTTTTTTGTTGAATTATCTAGTTTTAGTGTAAGTTAACAAAACTTTACAGCTGTACACTGAATTCTGTCATCACTTGACTAAATTCTAGTCTCCAGAACAGCCAATTTACAACACTTGGAAATAAAATATTGTAAATTTATTTATCAATTCAACGTAACCAGAATTACATTAAAATCAATATGCTAAATGATTAATGAATTTACTCCAGAAATTGTAATTACAATTCGGTGAGCTGGGAGTAGAATTTTGAGCGTTGAGACACCCCTGAGCCGTGTTGGTGTTCTCCGTGTTGGAGTCCGACTTGTACTTCTCAGTGAAAGTCTCAGCCAATCCGCGGTTTCTTAGAATTACAGAGCTCGTAAATACCTGGCTTTCAATCCTATCTACAGTGATACAATTTTATTCACTTGCCCCGTAGTGAGCCGCAACCTCACCCCACCGGGCACAGTTTAAATCCATTTTACCGATTTGACTTGCAAAAGCCGGATTATTGGCCAAGCAAGACCGTTTCTTCTTCAGCTTCTCTTTCTTCTTCTTCTTCATCCTCTTCAACTTCCATCCCGCACAATACAATTCTATTCTATTCTATCCTATTCTATTATACACCCTGTCACCCAGATCCTACAATACTGTCGTCGGATACAAGTGGTAGCAATGGCTTAGCTAAGACTCTTGCTACCACTCTTGAATTTATTTAGAGCCATCGTATATCTCTAAATAGCGGGGACCATTTTCCGGCCCTCATTGAGCGTAAGAACTTAATTTTAAGCTCACGTCTGCATGATCAACTAAATCGCACCAAGATCAAGTAAAATCATGAGTTTAAATCTCCATCTACCTTCCGACAAATAAAAACTATTTTAATAAAAAGCTTGACAATGATCTAGGTATAATTAACTCGTTAAACTTTATCGTTTAACTGGATCGGAAATCTTACAGTGCTGAGAATTTAAATCTTGATTTAAAACCCAAATATTTTCTCTACCCGTCAAAAGTTGGATTACTTCTCAGCTTATCCATATTCACCTCTTCCTTATTCTTGTTCCAACGCTAAATTTTACAAACTTTTTTGGGCCATTCATTTCACTCCTACACACTAACATCGGCTTATATAACTTGCTTCTTAATTAACCGAGTCATTATTACTTCACTGGCGTCGCCGCGTCCAAATCGAACGGACCGACCAGAATTAATCACGACAAGAAATTATCGGGTATTATTTTAATCGTTTGTTTGAGAGGCCCTACAAGTCCTAGGAAAGTTAGTTTTACGAGAATATTACCAGCAATAAATTATGAGTAATGTATATAATTTTTTTTTTTTTTAATTCCAACAGGCAAAGAAAAGCTGAAAGGTATTTTTTGGCTGTATTCATCAATTAGATTCATATTTTCAATTATAATTAAAGGAACAGCAAAAAATTATACCTTTATAGTAAAATGCAAAATGTTTTATTCAATTATTAAATTTTAAAGAAAATTTTAATTTAAGGATATTTTGACAAAAAACATTAATAAAATTTTTCATTTTAGCATAAAAAAATTAATAATTACAATTAACCATTATTTTACGGTAATTGAATGATAAAATAGTATAAATATTTAAGATTAATAATTACAGTGAAATTTAAATAATTATTGATGTGAAATTACACAAAAATATCGAGTGAAAAATAATAAAAGAGCGTAAAAAAATTTTTTTTACTCAAATTAAATTACTGATAAATAATTAATTTGATTTAAAAACAAATTTTACTAGATTCAAGAATTTTTATTTTAATTTAAATTAATTTTTTTTTTGACTTGTGAATATTAATTATAAAAATAAAAAAATAAATTTTTTTATTAAATAAGCTCTATTAGCTTTATAAACGCGATAAGCTTTAAGACAAAACTTATTTCCCCGAAAATAAACCTCCCGAAAATCTATAAGACACCAAAATAATTTGATTAATTGAAATTCCTCGTAGAGAGCGTATCTGAGGTGTAATTAGAGTTAACTGACATACGCGGGTAGAATTTCGCTCGTTCTCGTCTCTCTTCTCTCTTCTCTCCTCGATGTAAAATTCCACGGCTCCGACGTAGACCGTCCATTCTCGAATTTTATCAGGCACTCGAAAAGGCACCATATCCCAGCAATCTCAGAGCTGCATCCTCAGAAACTAAAACTCTCGGTCTTTCTCTGGCAACTCTTATCCTCCAGTAAAGTCACCCTCTTTCTCTGGAGCTCTGGTTCCCACTCTCCATACTCGAGATTAGCGAATAGGAGCTGGAGCTTTGAAATTCCTCTGGTACACTTCCAATTACGTCGGAGGGGTCCAGCAGACTAATTCAACCCGGCATATATACAACTCTACCACATACTTCTACCTGATACTCTCCTCGGAGGAGGATGGATACACACCAGCCACATCAGACGCGGTCCTTCATCCCTTATATTAGCCCGCGCTGCCGTTGATACCGTGGTACCACTACAGTTAACTTCTTCCCTTAACCCATCAGCATCAGCATCACCATACCGTGCTACGCCAAAAAAACATCCTATCCGAGAGTTTAGCTCCAGCTACGGCTTCTTCTGTCCTTGTTCTTGTCCTCGTCCTTTTTATTGCCTCGAAATTACCAATTTCGCAAGCCCGTCGACGTTCCCGGCAGAGACCGCTAAGACCGACAGACACGGCTCCACGCTGGCATACCGCCTTCGGATTATTCTCCGCTATATACTAATGACACTCCAAGTTTTTGCTCTCATTTTATATCCATCTACATTTTTATATTCACACTTAAATTATCGGGATTATTTTTAACGGTAAATCCTGCATAAATCTTTTTATTAACTCTCTTTATTATTATTTAAATTTATGCCGTCGGTTCCTTTTTCTCGCGCTTTTTATTTTAATGTCATTGTCGTTATTAGTTTGATCGGTGCTTTCATGTTTTATACCACTGGCTATTTACTTGCTTGTAAAAAAATATTCGTGTCTGGTGGAAAATAAATTAAGGAAGAAAGTAGGTGCACTAAAAGAAAATTTCTTTTAAAATTACCGTGAAATTCGTAAATTTTATTAAGCTTTCTGTAACTTTTATTTATACAAAAAAAAATATACTTAAATCAAGTGATTAATTTTTTTAAGTACCAAAATTTTTAATAATCTTCATAAATTTTATTTGATTCCAGAAACTAAAATTTTTCAAAATTATTTTCTTGGGTCAAGAATTTTTCTCTTGATTCAAGTTAATTTTTTTTTTCCAGTTTAGTCTACCGTAAAATGAATGAATTTTTTTGTAATTTTTGTTTCAAAAATAATAATAAATTAAGGGCTACGTAATATCCAACGATTACAGTAAATTTAATGGTAATTTCTATAGAAAATTTCATTAGAGAAAAGGCTTGAGAAAAAAAAATTTTTTTGGTGTTCATAAATCGTTTGTAAAGTATTTAAAAACACTCGTAAAATTTTATACCAAAATTAGAAATCGTTCAATTGAATTAAAGAGTCAAACTGCGTAGAATAGAAACAATCTAAAACTCTTTTTCACAAACACGTTTTTATAAAAACAATTTTTTTTTTTTTTTTTTTTTTAATTTGTGTACACTCTAGAATAAAAAGTATTGAATCAATCATTTTTATATTCAGCATATTTTTTTTTATGAATACGCTTTACTTAAATTTAAATTCTAAGCAATATCTTCCTTCCAGAATTATTTTATTGTTAATAAAAATACTACAAGATAAAATTTTAAATTAGCGAGAAACTGCAAGAATGGCCTTTAGGGTCAGCCGTTTCACAAATTTTTTGTAAAGGGATTAATTCTTAATACAAGACTACGTTTATCAGTCTCGAGAGCTAATTATTGTTTAATATTTAATGAGCGAGTTCTCCGGGCGTAAAAATTATTATTATTATTTTAATAATAAAATGATGGACTGTTGTTTTAATGATAATGAGAACAAACATACGGTTGTTTGCATTTGACAGAATTTAATTCGCGCCCTTGGCCTTCCGTCAGTGAGGGCATTGCACGGGAACCAAGTCTAGCTCATATATGAAACGCGAATACAATTTATGTTACATGTATTACGTATTATGTTGAATCGTTCGTGCATATACTGGACATTTATATCAGGAGTACTCGACGCGTTCAGATCTCCAGCGCCCAGATTCGTTGTAACGTTGTTCGAGCGAGCAGTGCATATTGCAGCCAACAACTTTGCTTCAACTCTGCATGGTTCCAATTCTGATGCTGAAGCCCTCTGCTGTCAAACAATGATCATTGTATTATCGCGGTTTTTTGTTTGCAAAAGCATCGAATGTTATTTAATAATATCTAGATATTATTATTGTTATTTTTACGATAAATAATTTAAAACACTGTAAAAGTCAATAATTATAATTTAATCACACTTATTATAAGTTAAAATCACGATTATACTGCTTGAAATAATATTTATTATCAATGATTACTATTTATTATAAATCCATTATTCTTTACTTTTCTCCGTGTATTATTTCGTTTTTTCTATGTTTATTTCTCCCATTCTCTTTGGTGCTGGGTTTTCTATTCGAGGCAACGACTCCTCCTGAAACTCATCCTCTCCTTATTCATCTGGAATCGATCCCAAGTAACTCGAATGGCAGCTGATATAACGTATGTTATTGCAACTCTCTCATTTGTCTCAGCATTATCGACATGAATAAATAAATAAAAATGAGTAACGTGGTATGCGTGTCTATTGACATAAATAAATACAATATATATATATATATATATATATATATATATATATATATATATATATATATATATATATATATATATATATATGATAAGCTTGCATAATATTTTACTTTTGATGAATTTCAATTTAATTTTTCGTGGATCAAAGATCCGCTTTGACTACTCATCATTCATTTCAATACACTTTGTATAATATTTATTGAATTTTTCTTGTTTTTACGGCAAATAAGAATTTTATTAGATTCTCAATGTTGAGTTTATTCGGTTTAGAATCGAGTTACTTTTTTATCAATTTAAATAGGTGGAAAATTTTTAAAGTCGGAGAAATTAAAAATTACACTAATAAAAAAATGACTTAATTCAAGAAAAATTTTTTCTTCAAAATTTCATTCTTGTTTTAAGCATTTAAATTTTTGGATTTTTGCTATTTTTTGTATTAATAAATATTTTTCTGCAAATAGAGAAATAAAAATTTTTTTTCTTCAAAATAATTTTTTTAGAGCAAAAATATTTTTCTTGAATGAAGATATTTTTTTTTTATCAGTTTATTTATTAAAATTTTCGGTAATTTAACTGTCGACATATAACAGAGATAATATAATTATAACAGTATAATAATTAAAAGGTATTAACCAGCGTGTCGCACAAAACAGTATCAATTGATCAGCAGCCGAGAAGTAGTGAGTAGAGCTGTATAACACGCGTTAGTACCGTGTTATGTCACTCGCGATGATGTAATTTAATGTTTGAAATGGATACCTACAGGATACGGTGGACCGAGAGTGTGAAGGAAGAGAAAGGGGCTTTAGAAGCTGAGGGATGAGGGATCAGGGATCAGCATCTATGCGACTCAGTAGTCACAGCCACGAATAGCCGGACAATAATATCCGATACAATCAAACAGTAGTTACGCTCCGAGCACCACGGGCTTGTCTGCAGGGACACGTCAACCCCAGAAACACTGCCAGGAAAACAGATCACTACACACTCTATGTCTTCGTGATTAACCCACTTGTGATTTGTTAAAATGTTTACAGTATTTTTTATTTTTTTATTTATTCACACTAAAAATACAATTTTGATAAAATTGTTGAATTAATAATAAAAATTAAATATTGATACTCATATTAAAATATTCAAACTTGAAATAAAAATAAAAATAATAATAATAATCTACGAATTCATATCGAAGAAAAAAAAATAAAAAAATCATCGCAGTAGTAATGACAAAGTGTATCAGAGCCGAGAAATATCGAAGTTGACGTGTTTCTCTCGATTTATCGAACCGTACGTTTAGTTGCTCTTACTCTTTTCATAAAAAATTATATACATATATATAATATGGCCTGTTACCTCTTATCTACACTATTCTACTTGCCTTGTCTCTCCTCAGGACCTCAGCTGCATCTTAGTGTCACCTGTTTGCGACATCCATTTACATTTCGTGTGGAATCCGCTGCCAGACTGTATTATGCGTTTTGCCATCACTATCCTTTATACGATATAAATGTAGATGTTGCTAGCTGCCATTGCGTAAAAGATACTTCTACTTTTTATATTAACAGACTCTAGACTCAGACATTATATAGATGCATAACATTCACGCCAACCCACCGTAGATATATGGTACCTTCGAAAGTTTACAAGCAAGGCAGGTTTTACTTTTCTCAATCCTCAATACCTCGGTGAATTTTTCTATTCATTTCAAACACGTCAGGGAAATCTAGCTGACGTAAGAATTGTGGAAAAAATTCGCATTTAAAAAATTATTTAAACTCCCAGATTGTGGATTAATTTTGATTTATATTATTGCTCGAATTAGGTCTAGATTCTTATATAATTAATTTAAATCAGGATGTTGTAGATTAAAATAATATGTTTTTTATTATTTTAGCACTTTAAAATTTTACAATAAAAAAATACATAGCGCACAATACATATAAAAATATATAAAAAACACAATAATCTACAAATTAAGGACTATATGTTTTTAAATTGTAAAATTTTAAATTACAAATATTTTTATTGAACTTCTAATTATAAATTTTTTTGTTGAACTTTTTTAAGTTAGCTATAAAATGCTATCGGTCATGAAACTACAATTCGATTCTCATTTAGAAATCTTTATAATTTTCAAAGTAATTAATATTTAAAAGTTAAAAAAACTGCTCTTTTAAAATATAAAAAGATACCCTTTTGAAAATCAGCTCCTCAATTTTGATTTAGTAATTATAAAGCCTATAATATAGACAGAAATTATTCTTTAAAAATTTGAAAATTTGAAAAATTTTCGTTTTCAATTTTTTCACTTATCTCACGAAACATAATATATTTATCATTAGGTTAATAATTTAAATAAAAGAATTACAAAATTTGATTGCTTTTAATATATTATCACACCTGATATTTCTATTTATACTTACATATGTAGACCGTCGCACTTTAGATTGATACATATATTAATGTAATAAGTTACAAAAGATTAATCCCAGTTATCTCTCCAAGATTTCTCAATAATTAAATGTGATTAAAAAAAAACATGAGCTTGATTTAGTTGAGTATAATCATATTCACGATAGATAAATTAGTAATCTATTAAGGTGAAAAATAAAATACTCGAGATAAGTCTAATCATTAAAGATGTCTGTCGATAGTCACGCAAACACTTGGTAATCAATGTAGCGAAAAAAATCTGGAAATTTTTGCATTAATTTGTAAATAAATGTCAGTATAATTAAATGTAATTTTAATTTTGCAATCTTTTCTTATATCCGTCTAAAAATTTTTTTTTATTGTAGCTAAGCCAAATTTCCGGCAAGTAATTCGTAGCTACTAAAATTGAGATCCCAATTTTGTAATTTAAACTTATATTTTTCCAAGTTATTCAGTGTTTTACATATTTTGGACGAATGATTCGCAAACTTTTGAGAAATTGAGCAAACAACGGCCACGAGAGTGAATCCGACGAATGTGAAATGTGATTCTCGGTCTGGTTGCTCAGAGGTAAATTTTGAGACTGTTTGCTCATCTTTAATGATATGCTATCATCAAGCTCGGAAACCGACAGGGTGTGTTTTAATCACCGATAATAATAATTGTTCAAAAAGTCACCTAAGGATAAACTCAACAGTTTTCCGATAAACTAACGTGATATTTGTTAATAATAATAATTGCATAAGAAATAAAAATAATAATATATAATTGAGATAAATGATAAATGTTCTTATTGAAAAGATCTAAAGAGATTAAATTTCAAACTGTTGTATTTTGATGGCATTAATTAATGTAACTCGACGAGTAATACGAGCATAATTACTTTTGCTCGAGTAGCCAAGATGGCCAAAGTTTGCTTGTTATCGGGGATTGTACATGCGCTCACTCAACCTCTGTTTTAACTTCCGAGAAAAGTTAATCTATTGATCATTTTTTTATGTTTTTTATTTGGTCCGTGGAAACTCGCTTTACTTTGTTGTTTTATCCGCTTGGAAAATTATATAAATTATGGTATAATGAGTAAAGATATTATAATTTATAATATACTTTTAAATTATGGACTTTTTTGAGAAAAATCGTTGAACAGAGAACCAGGAATAGGGAAAATAGTTAGTCAGGTGTTTGACGATGGGTAGACGAGCTAAAGCAACTCATCCGACCACATCACTTGTTTGTATACTGGGTTTACTTACGGTGAAATATAAGCTTCCCCAATTAAGTACTATCTTATATTTCTTATCCTAAATTAACTATTATTCTATTCATTTAATTTTACTCATCTCCAGGGTGTTATCATAACTATAATTATCGTAATTAGCTATTATAGTAACATATTTTTCAAATTTGGCGGGGTCAATATGAAATAAATTGTTTTTAAGTGTTAAAAAATTTTTAAATCGTACTTAGAAAATTTAATAGAAAGCTTCTACATAAAAAAAATTTGTTTGGATCAAGTAAACAATTTTGATGAACTTTTATCTTGATTTAAATAGAAAAATTCTTAAATTACTACTTTAATTTAATTACTACTTTATTAATTTCCTAAGATTCTTAAATAAGTCTTAATATTAAAAAAAAATTACATGAAAAATTTTTTTTAATTTTTACAACTAAATTTTTTGATAAATAATAATTTATTTGTTGAAAAATTCTGAAAATTGTCTAAAAGCTAATTTCAGTAACATTAAATTAATTAATTTTATTTAATCGTACGTATTAGTGTTTATTAGAATTTATCAATTAAATTTAAAAACAAAATAATCTTTATAAAAATTTTGCTCCCGTAATAATAATAATAAAATTTTAATTAAATATTGTTCTTATTATTTTAGCTCAATATTCATCATCTTAATTTCCCAGAGTTTTCTTAAAAATAAAAAGCCAAAAAAAAAAAATTAGAGGTCTGGGGCAAGTCGAGACGGAGAATCGAACGGAGAAAGCTAAAAAGCACCACCGCGTGGTACGAATGGGCTCGCGTAGCCGCTCGATAAATAACAAGCACCCGATGTTTGAGCAGGTGGTACTAACTTATAAAAGAAAAGTGGAAAGTAAGAGGAAAAGCAAAAGCTCTTGATCGTTGAATTTAAACTTTTTTCCTTGGAGCTTTCTTCGCGCCTGTTCTATATAAAAAAAAAAAAAAATTAAAAACATAAATATAATTAAGTAATTAAGATAAGTGAATTCAAGTTTAGCTTACTTGAGTTCACTTCTTGTGCAGGTGTCTGCAAAATCGATCGAGAGTCAAGCAAAGGGTCTCTTAATTCGCTAAATGTAATTTCAAATAATATTAATATAACAGATAGAAAATAGTAGCGATAATTTTATTAGATTTAACACTATACTGCACGTGCCGAGTAAGTCTGAAGAAGAACAAGAAGAAGAAGAATAATAATAGTACAAGTAGAAGCCATTTTGCTCAATCTACAAGTGTAGCATCGCGAAATCGACTTGGTGTAAAATCCTCGAGCTCTTATTTAACTTATTCACTTACTCGGTGTACGAGACTGCGATGAGAGCGCAAACTGAGTATACACAAAAGATTTTAACGCTGTTTCATTTTTTTTTTTTTTTTTTTTTCCGCAGGTTGGTTATATTATTTCTTCCATTCTATTCCACGCTCTCCTCCTTTTGCTCTCCCTATTTGCCGGAGGTTATGTTTCGAAAAGAAGCTCCGAGTTACGTTGTAATATGAATTTTATATGAACACTGTTCTCCGGTCTTTTGATTCACTGAGAATGCAGTTTTATGTATTATATATAATATTAAAAGATTTGTAATAAAGTCAAAAGTTCGGGCCTGAGCTCAACCTTGTACTTGTTCTTGTATTAATAAAATTGTGGAAGAGTATCGAAACTTAATGGCTGGAGGTTGTATTTTACTTCCAGCTCGGTAGATAATTCAGCCATAATTATTAAGAAGCCGAGTAAGAGTAGGAGCACAAGTTCCCTTAAAAGTTTTCCTTTTATCGTTTACTCGTAGGAAAATCATATAAAATTATTATTTTCTCCTGCACTGTGTTTGTTCTGGACAAAACTTTTGGATCTACACCAACACCTTGTGTCGATATTATAACGGCACGTGGCAGTAACGGCTTCTCGCTGTTGCTCGCGTTATTACTGGTAACCGCTTCCAAGAGGACTTTTATAACGAAACAAAAAAAAAAGATATAATAAAAATGAAAAAATTGATAAATTCAACTAAACTTCAGCTCTTTGTTAGGATTGTTATTATATTTCTATCGCAATACTGTTTATTATTAAGTTGTTATTATTTCTTCGAGCTGGAAAATTTGCATTGATATACGGTAAGAATTTTCTTTTAAAATTACCGTGAAAATTAGAGTAATCGTAAGGTGTTCCGCAATTTTTTTTGCCATAATTTATTTATTAAAAAAGTTATTTCTAAAAAATTGCATTTATATTTTTTCAAGTTTTTTAAAAATAAAAATTTTTTTTTCTAATTTTTTTGCCATAATTTATTTGTTAAAAAAATTATTTTTAAAAAATTGTATTTTTGATTTTTAAAAATTTTTGTCAATTTTTTTTTGCCATAATTTATTTGTTAAAAAAGTTATTTTTAAAAAATTGAATTTGTAGTTTTTCAAATTTTTTAAAAATGAAAATTTTTTTAATAATTTTTTTGCTATAATTTATTTGTAAAAAAAATTATTTTAAAAAAATTGCATTTTTGATTTTTAAAAATTTCTGTCAATTTTTTTTTGCTATAATTTATTTATTAAAAAAAATTATTAAAAAAAAATTGCATTTTTTAATTTTTTTAATTTTTAAAAGTCAATATTTTTTGCCATTATTTATTTGCATAACGATATGTAGTATATAAAATCTACAGTCGTAAAAATAAGTGTATAAAAAATTTAAAAAGTTCAAATTTCGCGTTTTCAATTAATTTTCTAATTTATTTCTTTTTCAGGAATAATAAAAACCCAAATAAATATTTTTAATCTCAACTTCATTCTCAACACAATATTTTACAATTTAATCTCAAAAATTTTAAATTAGAAAATTCGAAACTCTAAAACAAGTTATTTATGATGTAGTTACTTTTACAAGACTAGTAAAAGTTACAACACATTTTACTAGTCAGAGAAGCAGCCGTACATCCATCTGCAGTAAATTTTACTACACCTTTTTATGAATACGCGTATGAATATAGTCTGTTCGTATTAAAACGGTGCGAGATAAAAAAGATATCACTAGTATACTTTTTCTTATCGTACAAGTTTGAACTTTGGTATTATTCTTGAGAGGCATCGATTTCAATAATCCATGTTATCGAGTGATTAAAAAATCTTAGTTCATAAATAAACGTTATGGTTACCACAAATTAGCAAATAATTAACAACAAATATTAGCTCTAGCAAATGAAATATTTTTATTAAAATTCTCTTCATATTAAAGAAAATTTTAAAGGTAAAGAACTTGAAAAATAATAAATCAAATCAAATATAATAAATCATAAGTGATAACACAAAAGTGTAATAATAATCTTATATCTTATCGGCTGATTGGCGATTCGTATATAAAAATTCAAATTCCCGTCCAGTTGATCAGCAGACGACAAACCTCTCAGCGGTAAGGATTAATTAGAAAACTAATTTATTAATTTTTGATATTCTAACCAGTAATAAATTTTCAGATGAAGCTGTCGTTATTTCTGATGCTAGTCTTCGGACTAGCCTTGACCGTCAATATCAAAGGGAGCCCCGTGAAAGGCACGTGGGCGTTGCAAGATGATCTGGACGAATTCATGGCACTGGTCCCGAAAATGAAAGTGATGTCGATATTTTTAGACTACATGAGAAATGATGCTGAAGTAAAGGCAGTGATGGCGTACATCAAGTCGGAAGATTTCCATCAACTGGTCAGAACGATCGAGAAAATGGATCACGTCAGAATGTTGTATGAGTACCTAGACGAGTCTGGATTGGACATTTACAACGTGATCAACGGGATACACGGGTTCATCGGCATGGGTCCATTTGAACCGTTCAAAATGATGAAATTGACACGACGAACTGGAGGCATGTCCGGACTGATTATTGACATCGTAGCAGTTCTTCCAAAGGAGAAGTTCAGAGATCTGTACTACGAGAAGCTGAAGACGTCGGAAGAATTCAAAAAATTGATCGATCGGCTGCAGGCTGATGAGTTCCAAATAAAAATGGACCATTTATTCGCCAATGAGGAGTTCCAGTTAATTTTGCATGACATGTCCGCAAATGGAATAAACTTCGAAACTATTCTAGGTATTCTGAAGCCCATTTTTAACCCTTATTTTTTACAAGTGTCTTCGGTGCTACGAAGTGTTCCGGAAAGAAGAACACTGCATGATGACTTGGATGATTTCGTGGGACTCTTGCCACTGGACGAAATCACGGAAGTTGCGATACGTTACTTGGAGTACGATGAAGAAGTCAAGGCAGTTGTTGACTACATTCAAAGTGAGAGGTTCCATAAATTGGTGAAGTTAATAGAAGAATTTGAAGATGTGATCCGATTCTTTGATTATTTAGACGAGTCGGGTTTAAACGTGTACAGTCTTGTTAACAAAATACACGACTTCATTGGACTACCTCATCTTCCCAAAGCATCAAGAGGAGTGGAAAGAGTGAATACCTATGGGGTTGCTGGACTAATCGCGGAAATCAAGGCGCTTTTGCCACTAGAAGATATCAAAACTATGTACTATCACAAGCTCGAGACCTCTGTGCACTTTAAGCAGCTTGTAGAACGCCTTCAGGCGCAAGAATTCCAGCAGATTGTCGATACCCTTGTCGCGAATCAAGAGGTCCAAGCTATCGTTGTAGCAGCTCAAGAATATGGCATTAATGTTAAAGCTTTTGCGGATTTACTTTCGACGATATTCGGTTTTGAGTTTCCAGAACATTTTTTTGACCCGAAATCGATGAAGCGATCTTTGTATGATGACTTGAATGACTTCAAAGCACTATTGCCGATAGAAGCGATCACCGAAGTTCTAAAGAATTATCTTGAACATGATGAAGAAGTTCAATCGGTTATCGAATACGTCCAAAGTAAAGATTTTCTTGAATTGGTTAAATTAATTGAAGAAATCGAGGATGTGATCAAATTCTACGATTATTTGCATGAATCAGGCTTGGATATTTACTGTCTTGTAAATATGTTGCATGATTATATTGGGTTACCGCATTTGACACCTCCATCGTCCTTGAAACTGAAGAGCGTCACCACAAATGGCGTTGCTGGGTTGATCGCGGAAATCAAAGCACTTCTTCCGCTGGAAGAGATCAAGAAGATGTATCACCACAAGCTTGAGACTTCTGTACACTTCAAGCAGTTGATTGAACGCCTGCAATCGCCTAAATTCCAAGCAATAATTGACACTCTGTTTGCAAATCAAGAATTTCAAGAAATTTTGGCAGCAGCCAAAAACTTCGGCGTTGACATGAAAGCAGTAGCTGATTTATTGTCTACAGTTTTTGGCCTTGAGTTCCCTACGAGTCAACACCAAACCAGAGCCAAACGGTCCCTTCACGATGACTTGGAAGACTTTGTAGGACTTTTGCCTCTCAAAAAGATTGGAAAAGTGGTGATGTTCTACCTTGACCATGATGAAGAGGTAAAATCAGTCGTTAAATACGTGCAAAGTGAAGAGTTTGTTGAATTGGTGCGAGTAGTCGAAGCCATGGAAGATGTTATCCACTTCTATGACTACCTTCATGAATCGGGGTTGAACGTTTATGACCTTATTAACAGGTTGCATGACTTCGTTGGCCTGCCTCATCTTCCTAAGCCATCAAGATCACTGAAGAGAGCGACTACCAATGGAGTTGCTGGTCTGATCGCGGAAGTCAAAGCACTTTTGCCGTTCGAAGACATTAAAGCGATGTACTATCACAAATTGGAGACATCCGTCCATTTTCAACAACTCGTTCAACGTCTTCAATCTCCGAAATTCCAAGCGATCATTGACACCCTTCTCGTGAACCAAGAGTTCCAAGAGATCATCACAGCAGCTAAAAAGTTTGGGATCGACGTCAGAGCTATCGCTGATCTGCTTTCAACTATGTTTGGGCTCGAGTTTCCTTCAAGTAGTAAAAATCTCAGAAGTCGGGTTATCACGGAACATTTAAGCGATTTCATTCTTTTGTTGCCGTTTGATAAAATCGCGAAGATCACTATCGATTACATTATGAACGATGCAGAAGTTCTTACTGCTGTTAAGTACCTGAAGTCGGAGGAATTCAAGGATTTGATGGTCAGGGTGGAAACTGATCCGGAAATAATTGAATTTCTTAATTATTTGAAAGGATTAGGAGCAGACTTGCACGATTTTGTGATTACTATCAATGATTTCTTGGATATTCATCCGCGATCTTATCACTCAAAATTGAGCACAAAACTCCCAAGTGGAGGAATCCAAGGAATGTTAAACGAACTCCGCAAAGTGATCCCTTACGAAGAAATCAAGGCTTTGTACGAGCACAAAATCAAAACTTCTATAGAGTTCAAGCTTTTTGACGATCAGCTAAAGAGTCTAGAATTCCAAGCTCGCGTTAATAAACTAGTCCTGAACAATAACCTGCGAGAATTGGGGAAACAAGCCCATCATTACGGAATTAGCATTAACAAAATAACTGACTTTCTTTCAGAGCTGCTTGGTTTGAAGTTCCCGGAATATCCAAGACTTCTAGCTTCTCCGTCCAGAAGAGGGTTCAGGAACCTCAACGATGATCTGAACGACTTTCTTGAGCTGGTGTCCTTTGAAAAGATCATCTATACCGTCGTTGACTACGTTATGCACGATGACGAAGTCCAAAAAGCTGCAATTTACCTTCGCTCGAAAAAATTCAAAGTACTGGACCATGCCTTGCACCAAATTCCTGAGTATAATGACATTTTGAGGGAGTTGAATTCTTTTGGATTCAATGTCGACAAATGGATCAATAGCATTCACAGTTTTCTGGGCGTTGATCCTTATCAACCTGATTCTGTGAGAGATTCGCTATGTATCAGCAAACCTGGAATTGCTGGACTCATTGAGGCTATCAAGGCATTGCTGCCCTACGAAAAAATCAAGAATCTTTACCATGAGAAGTTAAGAACTTCAGAAGATTTTAGATTATTTGTGGAACTCATCAAGTCAGAGAAATTCCAAAAACTCACAGACACACTTTTTGCGAATGAGGAATTCCAGAGTCTACTCCACAAAGCTGAAACTCACGGCGTTAAGTTAACAGCTATTTCAGACTTCTTCTTGCGGGTTTTTGGAATTACAACCCTTTCAGGCGTCATTGAATCCATGTAAAATTTTAATAAAATTATTGCTTAGAAATAAATAATTCTCATCTAGATTACTACTTTCATACTGTTGTCAAAGTAAATGAAATTAATTTTGTTCATTTATACTTCAAATTTATTTTTTTTACTTTTCCTAATCCTTCAAATTAAGCCTTTCAAAAATGCAAAATGAACGAAAAAATAAAAACGATATGTCGGATTGTTTGAATTCAAATTAATATAGGTTTAGTGGCTTATCAGCGAACAATGCGGGGCAAAGGAGCGAGGAACTCGGTGTACAGAAATGCCAAAATTCGGTTTGGCTAATGCTGTAATCTTGTTAAATAACGACGTGGTCTGAGTGCAAATGTCGCAATGACAACGTTTTGTTGTTGCTGTTGTTACATCATTGCTGTGCTTCTGTGCTTCACCCTTCTGCCGTCTCTGTGTCACTGATTACAAGTAGCTTCCCTCTTCACTTCTAGAAACGTAGCTCACACTTCCGTTTTCTATGGTCCAATTCGTAGCAATTACGTGATTGCCACACACGTGCACTCAAAAGTGCTATAAACTACGAGTACACTCAAAAGGTTACTATTTCTGTTTAATAAGTCTGTCAAATTAAAACATTCTTGTAAATTTAATTTTATTGTTATTGCACTCCTTAAGCATGCTCTGTATTCATCTAAAAATCAAGATACTGACATTTTGTCCCTTTAAATGATACCTGACAGTCATACTGCACACTGAAGCACACAGTCATAAGCATACTGAATTTTATACAGATATTTTTTCTCAGCGTACTAAAGTGTAGCCCGACGTTTGCATAAAAAAAATATGCATCTACTTTGGGTGGGCAGAGAAAGCGTTTATACGTCTTTTAAGAGGGTTGGAAAAAGTAAAGGGATGGCTCGCGTTTTCTCGGCATCCGCAGCATTCACAATACGAGTAGAGACTGAGACCGAGACCAAGAGCGTTGTAGGACACAAACAGACAACCAGACAGACAGACAGACAGAGAGTCGGACGAACGAACGAACGGACGGGTGGTTCTATTTCAATTCCAGCAAGTTAATTGGAATTGTTTGCTGCAGACACAGCGAGTAGTCGGTTGTGATGCTTGTTCCTAGCTACTGCTACCCTCCCACACATTGAACATCTTTTTCTCTCGTCGTTTCTTTACTTTCTCTCCACCTATAAGGTGTGTATATTTTTTGACAATTAATTTGTCCTCTTTCTAATGCGTCTATAATATATCCACACAGAAAAAAGAATTTAAAAAATCAATTAAACATCTGATCTTATAAAAAAAAAATTTAGTTTTTCCAAAATATAAAACGTACAAAAATAATAATAATTATTTTATTGATAACAATATATTTAATAATAATTATTTTGTTCCAGGTGTGCAGTAAGCTGCATTGTGAGGAAAATCCAAAAGTGCACGTCTCATAACGCTTGTTCATCACAAAAAAAAAAAAAATAAATAAAATCGAGACCACATACATCCACTGAAAAAATTTTTTCAAAACGGTTTTTTTTTTTTTTTTTATGATATCCAGAAAAAATAGTTTTTTTTTTTTTTTAAATATCTACTGTCATAAAAAAGCATTCTTGATATTTGTCAACTTATTTAACACTGAAAGTGCAAACAAGATCAGATAAAAGCCAATTTTAGCCAAGATAATTGCTTGACCTTGAGAGAGTAAGAGTAAAGCATTACTCAAACGCTTCGCGTTATGAGACGTGCAAAATAAAAATTAAAAAAAATATTATTGTCAATAAATGGTAAAGCAGTTTCCTACACTATAATACAGCGTGTTAATTTTTTCATGAATTTAACAGTAAATTTTTTTCTGTGCATTATTGAGCCTTCATTTGGATTTTTATTTTTCCACTGAAATTTCATTCGATTACAGTATTTTGATCTACACAATTGCCGGGTATGATTTCTTGGAGAGAAAACCCGAGGCAGAATAGATAAAAATTTACTCCGTGATGAAAATATATTTCGAGAAGTTTCATATTGATCCCAGTACTTTTTCGTTTGCTTACCACGTAATGCGATGATCCAAGCTAGATCTACGTGGCATCCATTGAGATTCCCCATGTGAGTCACAACTTGGTTCCACACGGTACTAGTATTATACAAGCGATGGGGATTGTCATGGTGATAGTGATGGTGATGGCGATGATGGGAGTGTGTGGTAAACTTTTATCACCGTGACGCTCCAGTGGCTTTTCAAAACCTACCCCTTACTGGAATACTGTAGTCTTCTTATTTTTTCTTTTCCAAGGCATACAAGCACACATAAGTGAGCATACACAGCTGTAACTGTGACTGTAAATGTACGTAGCACAACAAGGACTCGTAAATTCCGCGGACGGTGAAAGCCCCCGTGAGTCAGTCGCCAGTAAATCAACAGTAAGTGGAGAATGTTGTATTACAATTGGCTAGTTGTCAACTCAAGAGTAAGAACTTTCAAACATTTCGAACTTGTGATATATGTTATAAATTCTTATGTATGTTACATATATTTATTCCTAAAGTTACTATTAGATCGCTACGTCCTCCAATTTTCATGATTGTCATTATTGATGATTATCAAAGTTGAGGGGACCCTCATGTATTGAAAAAAATATTTCTTAGTATTGAAGAAATATTTTTAAATAAGAAAAATGGCGCTGAAAAAAGATATTAACAAAGGGATTAAAAAAAGGGGGCCAAATCCGTGTATTCTCTTATTTTCCAATGTGTACTCATTGTCTAGCTACACTCGGTAAATTGAGCTTGTCTTTTATAGAATGTTATTAAATCTTCGGTCTTTGGAGCTTTAATTTTAAAGCTAAGCCTACGTGGAAACACCCGAGTGACAGTTTTAAATTATTTATAGTGATTAATAATAATGTATTTTTTAATTTTTAAGTTAAAATTAATTAAAAAAAAATTAAAAGCAAAATAATTATGAAAATTTCTGTTCAATGTTCCAAAAAATCAAATTTTTAGGAATAATTCCAAACTCTAGTTTGAGATAAATTATTAGGAGTATTTGTTAGTAATTTAACATATTAAACTTGTTACAATTGAATAAAAATTTATTTTAGCGTAAAAATTCTGTATTCGGATGAAAAAAAAAAAATCATAAAATTTTGTTAAAAATATGATTTTTCCAAAATTACTTTACACTCTCTGCACAACAAATATGAATATGAATAAGACGAATTCATATAATTAAATAAATTGGCTGATAATATTCCTCCGACGGTTTTCATTACGAAATTCCAATAACGTACTAGAAAAGGCACGTGAAAATTTTACTTATTCATTTCCTCGCATTCGATTTGCAGAGAACGAACTTGTCGTCTCTGGAGTTCATTACAGCGACCCTATCATCAATTTTACATACCTATCTTGGCAGCCCCGTTCTTAAAAATTCTTGTTCGAATTTTTCAATTTTTCAGATTTTTTCAAGTCGTACTTAAAAAAAAAAAAAAAAAAAAAAAAAAAAAAAATAGTTGATAAATTATCATAAGCGGGTGCTTGAATAGAATGTTAAAAACTCAAAAGTAAGAGCTCAGAGTAAGACAATGAAGAATGGGGAAAACCGACCCTGGGGTATAATTACATGGAAAGAACAAGGGAGAGTCGGTCAGCTATTTTTCTGGTAATTTTTCACGCTTAATCTCTCCTTACTAAAAGTATTTCCATTCCATTTGGCTCCGGATGTAGATGAATTGGAGCAAACGCTAAAGCACCTAGAATCAATAAATAAAAAACTAAATTTAAAGATTAACTGGAGATATTCAGGTAGTTGTTTGATATTTTAAAATTTATCTGGGAATATGTGTTGTGAAAAGTGAAGAAGTGACGAAATAAAAAATAAAAGGATCATACAATGGTAAAATTTTTTTATCAACAGATTTTTGTTTTTCGTTGAATAGAGGTAGAGATGAAAGAGCAGCTATATATCTTGTGCCTAGGTAGAATACAGTACAATCGAGCACAGTATTATTGGATGCTTGTGCTCGACACCGGAAAATTCTCTCTACTTTCGACGTTGAATTTCATACGGACATGGTAATACCCACTTTTGGACGGTACGAATCGTGGGGTGGATTTTCAAGAGGATTCATCTTTCGCTCTACAACTCACTTGTGTATTTTTATTTTTATTTTTATTCATATTTTTTCCCTTTGTTTTACTCATTTGATATTGTTCAATAAAGGTCCGGGAACGATAAATTATTTTACTGTGTTTTTATTATTTTGAAATTGCTGAACATGCTTTTTGCTAGCGAACGATTTACACGCGGGAATTCAATTAAAATAATCGTAAATTATAAACGATTGGAGTTTATTGATGTTTATTGGCAGTTTTATTATTATGAGTAGTGATTTTTTGTAGTGGATTGGAATTTGTGATAATGATATTAATTTTTTAAGCTTGGATAAAAATTTAATAAAGAAATAATTGTAGATAGTGACAATCAGTGATTTTTTAATTTGCAATACAAAGATAATTTTATAAAAATTATAATACAAGATTTTTTTCAATCTAAATTTTACAAGTTGATTTCTTTTACAATAATTCTAATTAAAATGATAATTAATTATTAGTAATCGTAAAATCACTAATTACTAATAAAAATAATTTAAAGACACTGGGGCGTGGAGACAATGATGACTTGATGATGATAGTTAGCGAGTTATTGGCCGGAAGATAACTAAAAAGTTAGTTTTCATAGTTGGGTCTTTGTTTTAGTGGAAAGAGGAGTGGAGCCTGAGCTAGTCAACGAGTTGACGAGCACGAGCTAACTGCCCGCAAAGAATGTTGATGAGACCAGTGAGCCGACGGACGTGTGAATTTGAATTTAAGTAGAGGATAGCTTTTCATCCACCCCGTCGCTACTGTCTTCAGTCTCAAATGCGTCGACAAGGGAGGAATGCAGAAACCTTCATTTTTTTAATCGTTAAAATGTCATTTGCTAAAGTCATTGAATTCCGCTTAGCTTACAAATATAAAAATCTTCTTTTTTTTTTTACAATAAATATTCCTTGAGACTTTTCTTTTTTTTTACGATTTAACATTGTAATTTTTCAAAAAATCTTCAGTTTAAATCTGGCGTAATTTTTATATAAAAAATTGCAATTTCTCTTGATAAAATGTTATAATACGGCCATATTAGGCAACAAAGCTGAAAATAAACTTCATTGTAATTTTTTAAATACACTAATTAAAAACTTTATAAACTGTCAAGAAATTCAATTATTTAGAAATTATTAAATATTAAAAAAAGTCAAAAAAATTGGCTTGATTTGGTTTCAAAATATTATTTATTTTTCTTTTAATTTTTACATCAATTATAAAAATGTTTGAATCGAATTACATTTTTTTAAAAATTTATATTTTTATATTATCAATATTTCAATCAAAATTTGAATGTAAAATTTGAAAAACCCTTATTAGATTTATTTATAATTTTTTTTTATGTCTTACTACCTCAACACTCTTGTAACGAGATGATCCAGCGATTACGCGCCATTTATCAGATATTTAAACACTAATTTTTGTCAAAAAATTATATATTTAAATTTAGATTTTAAATTTTGATTTTAAATTTTGTTTATTTTACGTCAATACACAGGCCAAACGGCAATTTTAATTACAGATTGATTACATACGAATAAATCTGATATGAAAATTACATAAGGACACATTAGAAAATTTTTTCACGGATGTTTTAGTTGTTCAATAAATTAAAATAATACAGAAAAAAAATGACAAAAGAGTTAATCAATGAATAGAATAATATAAACCTTTCCTCTTGATTTAAAATGTTGACAAACATTTGGCCTTTGAACCCGATAAAGTGAAAAAAAAATAAACCCTGCAGTACTTTACTTAAATTTCTGTTGAATCATAAAATATTTTTGTATACTTTTCACTTGACTCAATTCCTATCCGGCAATCAGCAACTTCAATAAAATGTAAAATATAATAATATAAAATAAGCTGTAATTTCTGTAAACATTTCATACTTTTATACTCCTGTAATTTTAATATTCAAATCAACAAGCGCCAATCCTGATCCAGAATCCCTCACAGTCTAATAAATTCGGAATAAATGTACCCGACAGAATAGCAATTTAGCATCCGAGCTCAGAGCGTATGGCTGATATGTATATGTATGTGTACACGGATAAAGACTTATATGTCTCAAGTAGAAAGAGAAATTCACGGGTGCGAGTGGGCGCCGTTGAGATAATTACATAGTTTAAACCCGAGGGCAAAACAGAACGAGCTGGGGGCACGTATGAACGACGGCGATGTCAACGATGGCTCCAGCACTAGCTTCAGCTACGACTACCACCAGCCTGGGTAAACTGTCCCTCAGTCGATTTTGTGTTTGTGTTAACATAATGCAATGTATCGTACTGGCTTTTGATGTTGCGAATTTATTTCTAAATTACCGAGCTGTAGTGAAAGACAAGCAAACATTGTCCAAGTGCAACAGCAGTCTGCGTCCTCCAAAAGCTCCTGACGCTCCAAAACACACAGATTATTTAACAATTTAATATTATCATTTTATCATTTTTTTTTAATTAATTTTTTATTATAAATGTTTTTTTTTTGTGTCAAGAAAAAATAAATAAGTGGAAAAAAAAGACCATTTAATACAAAACATGTTCTTCAAGCACTTGTAGCAAGAAAAAGAATCAGAACTTAATATTTAAAAATTTTTCACCATTTACATTGGGAGCTGAAATGGAATCATCCATTGGCTTGCGACATTTGCTGATAGATTTAACTTTCGGCTCTTATTTCTATTTATTTTAGCTCTCAACTCAGCCTCCCCTTTGGGTGGCAGGAAGCGGATCGAGAAGAAAAGAAACCCTTGATCTTGTTCACTTCGTAATTAGATCAGTTGTTCGTCTGACTTCTTTAAGTTTTTTTATCTACGGGCACCCAACGACGCTCGGAGTCATGTCGAAGGGAAATCGAATTATCTGCTGCGAGACTCTGCCGTCTTTTATATTAATACACTAGTAATGAGAAAAAATCTTTAGGTATAGTATAGACCTATTATAGATATAAACGCGAATAGATTTCAAGGCTTTATTCAAGGTTAAATAGCGTCTTAATGCTTCTGCAGCTGATTAAATGTTGCTGAGCAATGTAACATAAATTTTTAATTAAACTTTGCAATAAAGCTCGGGAAAAATTATATAGATCAAAAATATATTATATTTTGCGCCATATCTAGGTGAAAAATTAACATCTTTAATTTTTTTTTATCCTAATTTTTTTTACGGTTCATTTGTGATAAAATATGTCATAAAAGGAAAAAATAAAGATTTCGATAGTTTTTTTGTCTTTAAAAATTGGAAAAAAAAATAGACTTACACATTTTTGGATGAAATTTCTATTTTATGTTTTTTGGATATATTTTTTAAAAGTACACAAAAAGAGAACAATTTAAAAAAAAAAATTGATCAATTTGATCAAAAAAAAAATTAATATGGCCCAGCATGGGTTGACCCCACTTGTAAATAATTACCCAAAAAATTTTGTTATGATAAAAAATAGATATTGTTAGAGCAAAAAAATTATTGTTGTTAAGATACACTGAAAAAAAATAAACTTAAATCAAGAATCTTAGTTTAAGAATTTTTCTACTCAAATCAAGAAAATGAAATTCTTCAAAATTATTTGCTTGATTCAAATTAATTTTATTTTTTGTATAATAGATTGATTTAATGGTATTGCAACTTGACTCACTTTATTAAAAAATCTAATTAATTTTTAACGTAAAAGTTTGTGAAGGTGTATTCGATGTATGTAGACGAAAGCTCTGATAAAATTCAAATAATTTTTCTCAACAAACTTCTCTTCTCTGTAGCAGGAGCTTGAGCTGGAGCTGGAGTAAAAACAAGTAATTTAAGAATGTAAACCCGGTAGTTCTGAAGTAAGACGCTTTCATCATCCGGGCTCACAGTCAATGTAATTTATATATTTTAGAATCCGTACAAGCCAAAGTGAACTCTGAAACACATACCGTAACCGTGGAGTGTAACCGATAGATTTATCTGCATCTAAACTCAGCTTTACTTCGAGTCGGCATCACAAGATACGGAAACTTTTTCGTAACGAGGTTGATGGAAATTCCTATGAGAAAATTTCTATTTAACCTTCTATTCCTTCTACCCTGGCAGCAGCCCCTATGTCGTTTTCTTTGAAAATCAAAATCTCGATAGACTTAAGTTAAACATCACATCAGTGAGGAAGGGAATAAAGAATAAAAAAATAAAAAGGAAATATATAAATGTGTATATATCTATGTATCTACTACCCCAGTCTGCTCTCGAGTTTTCGATAAACTAATAATCCTTATCAGTGCCCCCGATAATCGCGTTCTGCTTTTATTTATTTTTATAAAAAATGAGCTCTCTAATAATCAGATAGATAAAATGGGTTTTGTTGAGGTTATGTTACATTTATTGATAATTGGCATCAGGAACCGGAGGCATTACCGTCGCTGGACAAATAGCAACAGTAATAGTATAACTGGATGATTGTGCTGGAGGTCGACGAACTTGTCTCCCCGTATGTGGAAGAAGACGAAGAAGAAGAAGAAGAAGAAAGAACCAAGACCAGGACGAAGAGGTTGCTAGATCAGAAAAGAAAAAGAAAGGAATAGCTTTTCAAGCTTGATATCGCGGAATCTCTTGATCGACTTAACTTGTCCTCGAGAGTTTCCTCTTTGACCCGGTAAATAGAATTTCTCGTTTACAAATATCCACTTGGAAACAAGTTAACAAAGGGACGGGATGGATTTTATGAGAGATTGTTGTTTAATTTTGGGAAAATATATTATTCTTAATAAGAATATTTTATGGACGTCTTTTACAGAATAATGGTCGATGCATTTTTAACTTTTTCTGAAATTTAGAAGTATAAAAGATTGGCAACTTTTTATGCTTTTTAGTGAAAAAAAAATTTACGAAAGTCATTTAAGTACATTTTGACAAATAATCTTCAACTAATTGACATTTTTAAAGATATAAGCTCATCCCGATGTTACACTCATCAAGAGCTTTCATTTGAGTACCCACATGCATTTTTTATATATTTTTCACACATTCATATATATAATATATATAAATATATGAAAAATTGATGTGGGTACTCAAATGAAAGGTCTCGACGAGTGTAATGTCGGAGTGAGGTTATATATTTAAAAATGTCAATATTTAACCAGATACAAGGATCATAATTAAATAAAATTTTCTTTGAATGAACTGTAATTTTTCACGTTTATTATTTTTTACCATCACATCACAATAAAAATAAATGGTACTGATCGATGAATGAACGATTACTGCAATAAAAAAAAATTTCTTCCTGTGTATTTATTATAAATGTCTGCAAAAAAGAAAAATTAAAATGTCTTTTCTCCGCAAAAAATCGTAAGCTCAACATCTTTGATTATTATAATTCCTACCAATAAATTTGATACCTTAATTATAACCTGAACTTAAACCGAATCACATGGAATGAAGCAATGAGGATGATACTCAAGGATTGAAACTAATCACAGTTATGACCGTGCAATTTTGGAGGTCGAACATCCTATTCACCTCGTTCAATCGAGTTACAGATAGACAAGACAGGTCGAGGTATCTCCCACTGATATACCAGTCAGTGACTTTTCGCAAATTGCCCCATTAATACTGCACTAATTAAGTAGAGTGATAGTAATAATAACGATAATAATAATAGTAATTGCAATTAATTAGCCGAGGTAGAGTAACGAAATCTGGCCTCGTTACGAGTAATTTAAAATACTTTCTCTTTTTCCTTCGGAAAATAATTCAGCGATGGCGATAGTTTGGACCCAGGAAGCTGGAAAGAGGCTAAACGAGGAGGAAGCTCTTCGACGAGGTCATTTCCGGGTGAACTCGATGCGTCTTGACTGTAGCGTAGGCGGCGGAGCACCCCGACGTTATCGCGACAATTGGATGGAACTTGGGCACTCCGCCACCCGCTGGTAGACCTCGATAAGCTTCAGAAACAGCCCTTAATGGTTTCCCTCACGATTACCGGTACTCACCCCCGTAATCTCGCTCTCTCTCTCTTAAACTTTCTCCTCGGTCCTCATCGGGCTCACTTTGGTCTTTCATTCCCGTGTAGTGTACATGTTACGTACATGCTGCTAGGCACTCTCTGACTTGTACCTTCATTTTATTTCGCCGCTCTCTTTGCTCCTCTTTACTCCTTTCCACTTTGGTCCTTTACTCGGATTCGAGAAACTATTTCGACCAGCCATTATGTTGAAATAGAAAACGTCTACTTCCAGCTTCATCTACTCAAAGACATCGCCACTTTTCTCAAATACTTTTAGTTGTATTTTCTTTATTTATTTTTATGTTTGTTTTTATCCAGAATCTTTTTCTATTTTTTTTTTTTTTTATTTACATTGCTCTTGCAATAAAATTTTAAATTTAAAATTTTAAATTACACTGATAGAAAAATCTGACGATTAATTTATTATATTTATTTAATAATTAAATTAAAAAAAAAAATTTTACCTGCAGGCCATTCAATAAATTATCCAATTTTTTCGTTAATTTTTTACAATTGTTAAAAATTTTTTAATTGTTTGATTTTTGAGCTATTTAAACGAAAAATTCAAAAGTTAAGTCAAAAAAACTATTGCATGCCTCACGCGTGAGCGTGTGGAAGTGCTTTACTTAAATTTTTTATTGAAAAGATCTCTTATGATTTTTCAAAAAATTTATTTGTCCAAAAATTAAAGTTAGACATGTATGCAACCCTTAATTGTTAGTTTTTCTTTCATCTTCAACAAAATTATTATTATTTTAATAAAAAATCTCAATTTGTCTTCAGCTTTCATCCAATTACAATTAATAAATCCTATAATAGCATCACAATTTTATTTTTAATTATTTTAAAAGTACTTAATATTTTTATTATATTGAAAAGATTAAAAAATTCAAAAATTATCGAGCCAAAATTTTTTCCAATATTCTTTTCATCGTTTGATTCAAGTTACTGGCCTAAAAAATTCATCTTAAAGAAACTGGAGCCTGCAAAGGCGAAAGTTGCCTGAGGCAGCAATATTTCGCGTGTAAAACGTATTCGTCGGAGCAACAATCGAAATATATCGGTGTTTGATATCTAAGAGCTTTCGGTCCTCGGTTGCAATGTCAATGCTCGGATAGTAATATGTCATCCGTTTATACCCGACAGTATATTGCATATTATAGATCCTGGGATCCTTGATGTTTATACTGTTTTTCATCGTATAGCTTCTATGTACAATATATATAATTTATTGTATATAAACATTGGCCTCAAGAGGAGACGAAACACGCCATAAGCTTCTAGAGGGAGCCTTCCCGTCTTTAAGTCATTGTCATGTGAATGAGTATTTATACATGAGCTTTTTTCTATTGTTCAACGACGTTATTGTGAACAACGAGATGCCTCTTCTTGCGAACAAAAGATTTATGCCCATAAAATGTTGCGTACCCTGACTTTCGTTGTATTGAGGAGAGATTTTATTTCGGTAATAATAATACGAAGGAATGTCGTGGGAAAATATGCTCAATTCGAAAGTTCATAGAGGTAATATGTGGATTTAAATAACGAAACTCTTTCGTGAAATTCAAATTCTGTTTACGGAAAAAGAAAATAATAGTATTGAGTATTCAGCCGCTTTTTTAATAAAATTCTAAATGATACTACCTTAAAAAAAAATTTTTATAGAAATTACAGTGCTAATTGCAGTAATCGTGGGAGATTCTGCAATTCCTAATCTAATTACAGCTCTATTAATAATAATTTACAAACACAATGTAAAAAAAAAAAATATTAATAATTTTTTAAAATATTAATCTTCCTAATTATACGAAAATTTTATACAATTATTATTCTGATATAATTTTATGCAATTAGTCCAATATTATTTGTAAAAATATATTTAAGAAAATTTTCTAAAATAATCTTGGGACGTAAAAAAAATCGAGATTTGATAACAGTTTTAAAAATCTAATTAAAATTCATAATTTATAATTTTTTCAGCGAAAATTTAAAAAATTTTTTCGATATCCATTTTTCTGGTTTTAAGAATTTTTATTCTTATTTTTTTTATTTTAATTCGTATTTTTAAGGTCATCAAGGCATATATGAATAAAAATTTTGATGTGAAACTCATTGACATTGTTGTAAATAAAAAGCAATGAAGGATGAAGAAGAAAATAACGATAAAAGATGAAAAAATTACTGACAGATGGTAATAAGGATTGTCGGCAATTGTGAGGATAGAATAACCAGGTCCTCGTCTTCCTCAGAAGTTTTTAATTATTTGTTAAATGCGTTAGTCGCAGAACGCGGAAATGTAAAACGGATGGGGGAAAGTTTGTCGTGGGAGTGGACAGTCAGTTTTTTCTCCTCGTTTCTTAACAGAAACTCAGTTTAAGTTTTAGTGAAAAAATTCCTATGATGATGATGATGATGATAATGACGATCATGATGATAAGGAAGAAGAAAGGTATGACTTTCTCAAAGCCGAGAGTGAGGAAAAGGGTGATTAAAAATATATAATTAACATCTTGGATACGAGTTTTAAGCGCAATAAGGGTAAAATGACTCTCCGGTGAGCAGAAGATTCAGGAGAGCGAGTTTTAGTAGTAGTTTTGTTAAAGTCGTAGGTACTTCTCAGAGGAATGAGAGAAGAGACTTCATTTTCTCGTTTAAGACGAAATGTTTGTCAACGTCCTGCCGTAGTTAATTACTCACCCAGGATTACGGTCCGAAATCTTTCGTCACTGTTGTTTAGAGTCTACCCACACCAGACTTCTTGTCCCTCGCTCGATGTCTGAAATATTAATAAAAATTTTTTTTCATAAAAATTACACAAATAAAAAAATGTATTTAATTTTTAATCAGGATTAAATGTGAGTAGGGGAAGGTGGGGCAAGACGGCCCACCTGGGGCAAGAAGGCCCACCTCAAAAATTGACCAAGAATTTATTTTTCTAATAATTTTTTATCATATTTTGGAGGTGGGCCATCTTGCCCTAAAAAAAAATTTTTTTTGGAACTTTCAAAAAATTCCGGTGAATTGAGTCAAAGTTGGACGAGAGTAAATACACTTGATAATAGAAAGCCACAAAAAATAAAAACTGGCTTAGGTGGACCGTCTTGCCCCACTAAAATAACCTGATTGAAAAAATGTAGTTTTTATAAATAATAATTAAACGACAGTGAATTGAACGCTCATATTAATTGAGAAAGTCCACAGAGTGCTACTTTAGGTGATAAAAAAAATTATTATTCCGGTACGATAATTTTTTGGACCAATTTTCCTGCCACATAAACGGATCTATAAACACAGACAAACAGACGTTCAGGAAAAATTATTTTTAATGTTACTATTTACTTTGTTAAATAAAATTCTTTAATGGGAATTTTTTCAATATCCATTCAAGAGTTACAATTTATTTATTCAAATTTAATATTTTTTTTTTCTTAATAAAGAGATGTAAGTATTTAGAAACAAGACTGAAATTCTGAAGAAAAATGTTTACTTGAATCAAAATATTTTTTTTTCTGTGTTTGATTGAAAATTGAGACTTTTTAAGATTTTAAAAATGTTTACTTTTTGTCAAGTTATATCTTGAGTAATTTTTTTTTCCCCAGCATCTTTTCTTCTCGAGAAGTTTAATCAGAAGCTTGATTGCATCCTAGATGAAAAAACATTTAACGACTCACTAGAAACCAGAAACATTGGTAACAGCGTACCGGTATTTACTTTTCCCTCGGTATATTATTAAGTTCAAAGATTTTACTTCAGTCAACACTGAAAAGAAAAGTAAATATAGATTATACGTTTTTTATTTATTTTTTTTTTTTATTCTTATAGAAGTTGGTTGAATTTTTCCGGTGCGAAAATTCACTTTTTATCCTTTCTTTCCACCTCATTTTATCACATTTCACAAGTCACTTATTTACCTACACAATTTACCGTTTATATAAATCGTCTTTACAATCTTTCGTACTGCAGGCGCAATACTAACAACAATATATAATATAAAATATTATTTTCTCTTCCATAATAAATTTTTTTTCAAAGTTCACTCCAGTGGGTACGTTGAAAAAAAAAATTGTCGCAAAAGAAATATTTTTGATCTAAAAAAAATAAAAATTTTATTAAAAATACCAGAATAATATTTTTAAAAAATCAAAATCAATCCGGGTTTTTTTTTTTTTTTTTTAAAGAAATTCAATGAGAAGTAAAAGACAGCGAGCTTTATCCTCAGTGAGAAGCCAAGTCTATAAAATGAAGTGAAATAAAGGAAATGTTTAATAAAAAAGGTTCAAGGGTTCCAAGATAAGTGAAAAAGGAAGCTTTTAGTTTTAGAGTAAAATAAACGCTCGCCGGGAATAATTATCAAGCATTAAACTCAGGCGCCAGTAATTATAACTGACTATGCAGCACCTAGTAAACCAAAGTCTTGTATATAATCTCATTAAACTTTTTATTTAGTTCACTATTTTGCTAGCGCTCTTGCTGAATATCTGCTGTAAATAAATAATAAAATATAATAGACCCCGAATTTGTCGCAATCAAAACTTGCTGCGGTTTTCTACAAAATTATTGACTATAGCTGTGTTAAATTTAAATTTATTCAACGCAACGCAAGAAACATTTAAGAGTAACAGTAAGAGAAAACATTTAATTAAATTTTCGCCTCAGATTCTCTTATTTTATTAGAATAAATTTAAGTTTCAAAGTTACTAATTCAAACGCAATCACCGGGCTTTAATCACAGCAATAGGGTACTTCTATTTTTTTATGGCTCTAGCAAATGTTTTATACTTTAGTGTTAAAAATCACACATACAAAAACATTTAAAAATTTTTAAAACTAGAAAATCCAAAAATATTTTCCTTGAATAACGTAAATATTTTTTTTCTGCGTAAATTTGTCCACAAACACTTATTAGAAAATTTAATACGTTCGTATACATACAGATGGCGCATGAGCGTTAAATTATCTCGTAACTAGAAAGTTAAGTTTTATTAATTTAATAATAAAATAAAATTAAAAAAAATTTTTTTAATTTCCTACGAAGATTATCTGAGATTAGTTTTTATTTTATTCATCGACAGGTTGATTACAAAATGGTTATTAAAAAGCAGCTGGTCGAGAACTAATCACCGGTTAATTATAAATATTTAAAAATAAAAAACATCAGCTACATTTTTTCCGCATCAAACTTAAATTAATCATGCTATCATACATCAAATTCTTTAGTGCGAATGCGCATGCGGGGCCTTGGATTCTCATTCACTACTCATATATATGTATATAAATATACAACGTTGCTTTTTTTGTTCTCAGTATCAACACTCAAGATAATATTCGTCGAAATAAAATATCATGTAACCAACAATTAGCATTAAATAATTTATTATTTTTTTTTCTGTTTCAAAGACCGTTTTTTACTCACTTTTATAAATAAATATTTAAAATTTTACACACGCAGATAAAAACTTAAAATAAAAAACCTTCAAGTAATTATCAATTAATTTTATCAAATGATAATAGACTTTTATTAATTGTAAAAAATTTTAAGTAAAAGAGGAAATGATTTAATGTTAACTACAATAAAAAGATAATAAATTTATAACAGAAATAATCATAAATAAAATATAAATGACGTTTTTACTGATTACTGTAATAACGATTGACTCATTCTCGGTATGAAGTTAGTTGTGTTATTAACTCGACGGTGTATGTAATGCGTTATTGCACTCTACAGTGAAAAATTAAATACTTTTGAGATATTTATTTATTGTAGACATTTTATTCGAGAAGAAATAAGTGATTGAAGATTTATTTTACAAGGGTATTTCTATTCAACGTGTAAGTAAAATATTTGAATTATTAATTTGTGGAAAATTTTAAATATGTTATATGTGGAGTTAAGTGGAGATTTACGAGCGATAAGTTATCGTTAATAAACCTAATAAATCATTTTGGTAATAAATAAGTCGCAAAAATACGAATGTTATTAATTTATCGAGATATGGGATATTTAATATATTTTTTAATGTCGGAAAATGAAAATAGTGGACAATAGTTACTGTTGTATAGTTAGAAAAAATTAAATCTTGTCAGATTCTTTTATTCTCATGCATAACCTGATCAGCGCTTACATTTTGTATGTGAAAAGTTGTTCTTTTAGTAATTCATACACAGAAAGAAATTTTTTTTTTAAATTACCGTGAAAATTACGAAAATTCGAGACAGTTCCTAATTTCTGATCTAATTATAATTATTAATAATTATTCATAAAATTAATATAAAAATTATAGAAATGTACGATTAATTTTGACTAAAATAGTAAAAAAAAATAAACGTAAAAAATTGATTAAATTTGTGATTATTTTTTACAAATTAAATATTGAAAATTACAGCAAAAAAAAAGTTTTTTACGGAAATTACCAAAAAAAAAATTGAACTCGTAAGTTAAAATAAATTAAAATAATGTTATTATCAGAATTATGAATTATTATAATTAATTCTGAAAAAAATTCAATTAAAAGCTGCATTAAATTTTTTTTTAATTTTTCGGAAATCCGGTAAATTTTTCTATGTGCTTTAAGAAGTATTATTGAGACTAACAAATGGTAAAACAGCGCCATAGAGTCTCAAGAGTATAATCAGTCCGGTAATTTTTCTCTTAAAATTAGCAGTAAGTCTAAAAAAAATTTCTTTCGATGCAAAAAATACATGTATAAAAAAATTTCAAAAATTAAATCTATAATTTTTATAGAGTTTGCTATATATATTTTTTATCACTTCCATTAATTTATTTCTTATATATTTTTAACACAATAAATGTTAAATTAACACAAAAAAAGTGTTAAATATTTAATATAAAAATTTTTAACATATATTTTTTTGACGCAATGACGCAAAATTTTTTATTGTGTAAAATAAATCATTATTGCGGTGGCAAACAAAAACATAAAATTTTGATTTAATAAATAATTTCTCATTCAGATAAGACTTAATCTAAAAACTTTAAAGATTTTTTCTAGAAATGCAACCTAATCACGACCCACGACTTCCTACTTACGCAGAAGCAACAAGAACGCAAGTAAACCACTCTCACGAGCACTATCCAACTACATATCCAGCGTACACAAATCCAATACCTCCGTATACAACATCTGAGCTGCCAAATTATTCTCACCCACCTTCGGTGCCACTCTATCAGTATGAAAATAATCAGTTACCCACGAACACCCCCGCTGCTCAACGCATCCATATTATCACCGAAATAGTCCCGCAATCCAGATCCGTCAGCTGTACAAGTAAATTTTCTTCATAACAGTACTTATAATTAAATACTTTTATGACAACTAAAGCGGACAATTTTTTTACTTCAGGACGGCATGGAATTTTTTGGGGAATCGTCTTTGGACTTCTCATCTTTGCCGGAATTTTACGAGTGATAGTGTCGCATAACAACCGAGAATACTGAGCTTATCAATTGATGATTATTAATTAATGATTGTGACTTTGCTTTGCAGATGTCATAAAGCCGTATAAAAATTTTTATTTCGGAAATCGATGTAATTATGTTTTATAAGTTTAATTTTTTTTTGGTAATTATGTAAAAATGGGTCTCCATCTATTTAAAAAAAAAAAGTTTCTATCAATATTTGACCTTTGTGATAGTATCAATTTTTAATCTTAATTACGTCAATTAAAAAAAAAAAATTCAAATCTTGAAAAAAATTTTTTTGTCAAAATCATACTCAATGATTATAATTACGTCGACTTCCCATAAAAAATTCTTCATACGCCCTTATGGCAACTGTGACGCAATTTATGATTGTACATTACGTATTGTGATGTGTAAATAAGCTAATTTTAATTTTTTTTATTTTGTATTTACAACAATTATGATATTATATAAAAATGACATTGATCATGAATCTTGGAGCGTAATTTACGGATTATATTATAAAATAATAATAATAATAATAATAATAATAATAATAATAATAATAATAATAATAATAATAATAATAATAATAATAATAATAATAATAATAATAATAATAATAATAATAATAATAATAATAATAATAATAATATTGATGATAATAATAATAATGATAGTTATAGTTGGTTTAACTTTGAGTAAGCTTTCAAGAGGATAGAAACTACATAGGTATGAGCTTTGTCATCTTAACGAGGTTGTTCTTGATAGTTAAACGAGAGTATACGACACCGATGTGTTCGATGTGTTTGGAAGCTGGGCTGGGGTAAGTCTGATGCCGGAGCACGCCGATAGGCAGGTAATTAAGATCAAGAATCTCTCCCTTTTCCATCCCAAAATTTACCTTGATGTTGATGTGTCGTACCGACCCAGCTGGATACTATCTGGCAGGGTTAAGAAAATCCACTTTTTATTCTATTAATAATTCCAAATTATTTTAACTAATCTATATATTATCAAGATTTAATTTATATAATTAAGAGACCAAGAAAAAAATTTTTAAGGAGTACATTTTTATCGTAAAATGATCTGGTGATATTTTCTCAGTAATAAAAAATTAATAAATAATAAAGAAGTTGCACTTAATTATTAAATCCTGGCTCTGCGGTACAAAATAAATTATTTTAAAAAATCACCTTTGTACGGTGAAATATAAAATATTTATAAAAACGTTAATTGAAAGAGGTATCTTATCGGAGAGATGAATATGTAAGTGAGGTTGAATTTCAGTGGTTTGAGCCCAGCATGGTCAGCCACCTGTTCACCCAGTGGTTTGTACTAACGGCATTAAACCGTCAGAAATTTCCAGCTAGGTGTATGCAAGTGTGTAGACGCCCAGTGCCCAGGACAGTCAAGGGCTACCGAGTGCCGTAAGCGCATTATCGTAAGGCGCTTATCCAATTGCTGACCAGCGCAATTACATATATTACGAATAGCCTGCGACGCTTTCGGGTGTTATGTCGAACTCACCCTCTTTGGCGTCCAAAGCTCTCGGTGTTTGAGACCTCGATTACAAACTTACGCTCACAGTACAGTTTACAATGATGCTATATATTCCGTGTATTGACATGCACCACTAGTCAATTTTCAAGAGTATAACAATAAAAATAGTTACAAAAAGTAGGCAAAAAAAGTTTTTGCAGAGCTTCGTATTATGAGTCGTAAAATAGTTAAAAAAGAAAGATAGAAGAAAAAACTTTCCGATAATAAAGAACTCTTTAATTATCTGCGTTAATTAAGAGTCGTCTAAAAAGAAAAAAAAAAAAAAACTTAGAATGCATTTTTTCACTTAAAATATACGGTAAAAAAATTTTCCGTCTTTGCGTCAAGAAAAGTATGTGTAGAAAATTTTAACGTTAAATACTTGACACTTTTTTTTTTTTTTTTTAAACAATTATTTTAAATTAATATAATGTAAAAAAATTCAAATATTTATCATGACAATTTTTTTTATGATTGCCACTTAATGATAGGGTATCATCAAAATTTTACTATTTTAATTAATTATGCCAATAACATTTATCAAATGTGCGCATAAGAAAATGAAAAAAAAATGGATCTTTTTTGCATTGGAAATTAAAAAAAAAATAAAAATAAAGAGGAAATTTTTTTTATGCTCTCGGAGATACATTTTTAAGGCCTTACACAAAAATTAAAAATTATTACGAGAAAACACTGTAACTCGTAAATTTTTTATAATCAGCAGAAAAAAAAATTAACTTGATTCAAGAGAAAAATTCTTAAACCAAAAAAAAAATTTGGAAGAGTTTCGTTGTCTTGAATCAAGACGAAAAAATTTTTGAATCAAGTCAAATTTACTTGAACCAAGAAGAATTTCTTGGTTTAAGAATTTTTCTTTTTAAATCAAGAAGATAAAGTTCTTTACAATTATTTACTTGATTCAAGTTATTTTTTTTTCTGTATATCAATACAAGAATAAAGAATGAAGAATAGACAAGAATAAAAAAATTTATTCAAAAAATGCAATAAGCAATAAGCAAGTTATTAACGAATCAAATCTCGAATCCCGTAGATTTGGTAAACATTTTACGAGGACATTTCTCAACGAGTAAAAAGTATTGGTTTTCGAGAAACGGCTCAGCGAGAGGAAAGAGAACTCTAAAATGAGGTGAACACAAGTGAGTACAGATAGACGGTACTGAGTAGAGAGTACGGAGTAAAGAGTATCGAGTATTGAGTACAGAGTACCACTCGAACTTTCGCTCTGAAGAAACCGAGTTCAATCAAGTGACACACGGGTAACAAACCACCACAAAAGCTACCAAACCGTTAATTGGAGCTGACTGGAGCTCCGCTTTACGACGCAATCCACTCGAATTATTCGACCTGTATTTCCTCTTTCCTTGCAGTTGAAAGCTCTATACTCTGTACTCTTCCGACTTCCTCAGCAAGTGAGTTAAGACTTTGTCTCTCTCTCTCTCTCTTTTTCTCTCTTTTACTCTCTCTGCCTTCTTATTGCTTTTAGCTATTGCGCCAGACACTGTCTTTATTTTATTGTACGTTTTCTTACGTCGTGAATTTTTTTAATGGTTTAGTTAAGTTTAAGGGATGTTAGTTCTAGGTAAATTAAACACTGAAAAAAATTTTTGTTTAGACAATTTTCTAAAATTTCTACATGTGGAATTTTTTAGCTAAATTTTTTTCATTGTAATTTAAGTGATATTAAATATATTAAAGTGTAATGCTAACGAAATAATTTAGTTGGCAAATTTATTATGAAAAATAAATTTCTAAATAAATAAATTGATCGGGATCAATAGCAGTGTACTCAGAGGACTCAATCCAAATTCTATTATAAACAAGGTACGAGGAACAGCGAATGTCAATTTTGGTTGATTTTGTACGACTCTTGTATCGTTAACTAATTCCCGGTAACAGTGCTTTTCAATTACAGATTGCTTTTTACATGCTCGAGCACAAAAGAGTGTTTGACTGATGAAATTTTAGAGTGCAAATCGTAGAGCTATTACTATGAAAAACTGTTAATTTATACTGGCAAGTCAAAGTGATCAAATTTAATATTCGCGGGAAACAAGGTCTGCACTTTTTTGATCAATGTTATTTATATCTAGTATTACCTTCATCCGCCTCGCTGCTCGGGGAACTTTTTTTTTTTGGATACTTGCAAATTTAAATGCAAATGTGAGTAAAAAATGAAGAGTAGAAAATTTTTTGAACATTTAAATTTTGGAGTTATTCCAAAACTTAGGAAAGAAGTTATATTAAATTTTTAAACGTGAATAGGTATTTTGTAAGTTTTAAACTAATAATAACTATTTTTTTTTTCATAAAAAAAAATTAAGAATTTACTTTGCGTAATTTTTTAAATGACATACTAAAATTCTTTTTGGAGTGAATTTTTCTCTGGAAGGATTCAATTAAATGAACATTTTTTTCGATTTTTCTTTTTAATAAATCATTAAAGAAAAATATTTTTTAAATTTGACCTTGAGGAAATTCTATCTAAACGGATTTTTAATTTATTTTTTACAAAAATAATTAAAAAATTCTACTGACATATTTAATGTTAACTTTTAAAATTTAAACTCAAGAGTGATCGTTTTTTTTTCTTTAGTACGTATCAAAATAAAAATCTAAAGATTCATCAGAGTTAAATAAAGTGTTGATTATCGTAAAAGCCCGTTAATCGACAATTTAAAGTTTAAACGTGAATTATTGGTAGTTTTACGGGTTTTCAATCTCGGAGGCTGACCGGTCTCGCCGGGGGATGTAGAAGAAACCGGATGAAATCATATAGAGAAAAAAGTAGGAGATCCAGAAGAGCGTAGAGGTAAATAAAAATTGCCGATGCCAGTCTCGTTCACGGTTTTTTATGACGGCAAGTGATGAAATAAAACTTTGAATCGTACTCACAACACATCAGATGGACTTAAGAGGGTCGTAAAGAAAAAACGGGGGCGGAAAAGGGCCGATTTAACAACACATTGGAGAGTTGGAGATGTTACGTACACCGCGTACCCGACTTTACACTCGCATCCCCTATGTATATCCACGCTTTACTCATTTTATGCTTCACCGTTACCTTGGCTCAACGTTTTAAGTAGTTACTGGTGCGAGGTACCTATCTCGGGTAATACCGCCCCCCTGGGCCTTACTTTAAAAGTCTCTTTTCATTCTGCTAAGGTGGAAGCGTAAAAAGTTAACTTGACCATTTTCGTATATAAGCCAGAGGTCTTAACGATTCTATCATTTATTTGAATTATTATTCTACGGCTTTTTCATCATTTTTCTCTTGGGATGGAAAAAAATAGAAAACAAGGGATATTTAAAAAAGTTTTGTAATTCTAGAAGAAAAAGTAAACTTTATCCAAGAAATTTTTGGTCTTCAAAAATTTTTTCTTTGACTAAAAAAGATCTTTTTCTTAATTCAATAAATTTTTTAAAAAATTAATAGTATTAAAAATTTTTAAATAAGAAAATAATTTTTGATTGAAACGCAATTTATTTTTTAATCAAGCCACAAGACATTTTTATTCATGGGCATCTTGAGGCGGTGTTGCTTTCAGATTGTATGAAGCTAAAAATATAATCTTGTAATTTTAAAATAACATATAGCTCTTGTTTTGAGAGACTTAATTTTTTGGTCTGAAATATTTTATATTTAAAAACGTTCCTAGAAGAGAAAAAGACACCAGTAGGTTCTGGCTATTCAGTAACTTAAAATATTTTTTATAAAAAAATTAATACCGCTCCTTTTTTTTGTTTTTTATAAAAAATACTTATTATATTTTCAATTAATGATTCTTAATTTTTTAAAACAATCTTAAGAAAAGTACAATTGATATTTAATAAAATGTTATGACATTCAAGTTAGCTGTCACTTGAAAATTTTTTAATTTTCTTAAACAAATAAATTATAGAAAAAAAAATTATTAAAAAAAAATGGATTTCTAGAAATTTTAATAAATTAAAAATGCAATTTTTTAAAAATAATTTTTTTGTTAAAAAAAATTAAAAAATTGTCAAGTGACAGCTAACTTAAATGTCATTAAAACGTTCACTTGATTGTCAGTCAACACAAGGTTTGTATGTAAAATAGACACATTTTAAATGGAAAAATAAAAAATAGTTTATTGAAAAATAATTAAACTTAATTTAATTATTTGAAACTTTTGAATCGAAATCTTCAATACAAAAATATTTGCTGTCTTCATTAAAATTTTCTGCAGACAAGAATATTTTTCTCGAGCCAATTTTTTTTCTTGTACTGTAATTTGTTTTATAACTTCAATTTTATCAATTTGAGCATTGTTTTCTATGATAGCGATAAAAAAATCACTGAATACTAATATGCAGAATAAATAGTTGAATTTTGAATATCAATGGGTAGCAGGTGGTTTCCTTGGAACTTTTCAAGAACACTCAAGTGAGTGTAGATTGTCGTGCTGAGAGTGGAGGTCTGTGTACAGATATTGAGCACAGATACACACAGAGAAGGGCAATGACAAATCAATGGTAGATGGTAGATGGTAGGGTAGGTAACGGCATATGAGAGCCGGATCCTATCTTATCAACGCATTATTCAAACTGTGGAGGCTGCTCAGGACTCTAACTGTCTGAATTTGCATAAATCCATAGATCTCTTCATGCGCTTGGTCGATGCCCACGCTCATATAATAGTTATAGTGGAAGGTGCCAGTACACATGCCGGACTCTCAATAATCCATCTCTCTGGATGTGTCTATGCGCATATATAACATAATATACCACCTAGCAAATTACAGTGGCCCATTTACCTTGACAATAGTGAGCGGCATACTGGAGCATCCAATGCCCGTCCAAACTTAGTTTATCCAAATCGCTGTTGTCTATAATTGAAAGTACTCATATTTATTCATCCTTGTTATTTTTATATTAATTCACAGGAAGAAAAAATTCTTGGCTCGAAATTAAATTTTTTTTTTACTCAAGAAAATATTAATTTTAGAAAAAATAAAAATTTCTTAAGCCAAAAAAATTTTTTCTTGCTCAAAAATAATTTTGAAACAAAAATGAAATTAATTCAAATTTTTGAACCAAAAAAATCACTTTAAAAAGCTTCACTCTCTTGACTTAAATACAAAAATTATTGAACTGAAAAAAAATTTTTTTTTGGTTTAAATAAATTTTACTTTACTCAAGAATTTTTCAGCGATTTGAAAAAATGAAACTCTTCAAAATTATTTTTTTGGTTTAAGAAATTTTCTTTTGAAAATACTAAAAAAAGGACTAACATAGGTCGGAATTATTAGATCATTGTAAAATAACTTCTAATTGTAATTTTATTTCCATTCATAGTTAAAGTAACATTTTTTATTTATATTTTAAAGGAAAAAGACCTAAATAATTACTAACCAAGAAATTGTTAATTCAATCAGCTATTTTTAATTTTATCACAAAATATCTCTTAGCTCAATTTTTCCCCTCAAGTAAAAATGATTTTCAGTTAAATTAAATCAACTTTTATCGATTACAGAATTAATATTCAAAAATGATTTTTTATATAATATAAAATTTTGGTCCAAGAAAATTATTAAAAAAAAAAAAAATTGCTTTTATCTAGAGCCAATTAGACAAATGATCAAACCAAAGATACATTTATTGATACTGAGAGAATATTGTTTAAACATTTTTCTGTTTAATTTACGACAGATAAATTAGTTAAAATTTTTTTCTTAATTCAAAAGTTTTTTCCTGAATTGAGTAAATTAAAAAAAAAAAATTTCTTGCACAAAATAAATTCAATAATTTAAAAATAAAAATATTTATGAAAAAAAAAAAAAAAAAAAAGTAGTAAAGCACTCTAATGTTTTATCTCGAGTGAAAAACTCTTTGCGGGCTTAGCTAATTATAATGACTAACGACTAATGGCAGTAACAATTATAAACGAATACAAAATGTAATTAAACGAAATAATTTAGCGAATTCTCTTATTTTAGTCGGCGTGCAATCAAGGGTGTGTCAAGAGCTGGGTAAGCCGCGTAATTCGTAGTGATCGCGCACAAACTGCTCGTAATAAATTCCACGTTTACCAATTCTGCCTACGACAGGAATTATTCGGTTGCCGTGGTGGCGCGTCGAGTAGCAACGTCGAGCTCGATTCGATCGAGGTGCATGAAATACGTCGGGGTAAGGGGTTAGAGGGTGCCTACATACTATTCCAATGTGTCCCACTCATTCTCTTATAACTCTCCCTCTCACCCTCTGTCACTCTCACTCGCCCTTACACTGCAACGCTCGGTTTCGCCTGCTGAGTTTCATTTGCTGTCCCTATCGTTCACTGAAACCCACAACTCTATCGTTAACCCAAACGCTTTGACTCGCCAATTTCACTCTCCTCCCTCACCGCTCCTTTATTTCCCGTTTACCACATAATTTATATCCCCCAACATTACACAGACTTTCTTTTATTCATTCACATTCGATAGTCGTTCAAATAAAATTTTATATTTTTTAATTTCTTACACTGGAAAAAAATACTTTTTGATAGAAAAATATTGTTGATTTAAGAAAATTATAGTTTAATCAAAATTAACATTAATTTAGTTTTTTTCTAAGAATTTCATTTTATTGGTTCAAGAACAAGCTTATTTAAAAAAAAAAAATATCCTACTTGAATAAATTGAATTTTTAAATAAATTTTAGACTTATTTTTTACGATTAAAAATTATCAACACAAAAAAATTAACTCGATTAAAAAAAATTAAATACCTTGAAGCAAGAGTAAAATTTCCAAGAGAATATTTTTCTTGCGAGGTATACTCATAAAATAATTTTATGACAATAACAAAATTTAATAAATACGTATTTTAATCCAAGAAAATTTATTTAAGTCAAGAAGATCTTTTTCTTTTGAGAAAATTCAGCCTCTTGCTCCAAAAAATTTAATTCTCGATAGAAATAAATTTTCTTGTCTTGAGAAAATTTCTCTCTTGCTCCAAAAAATTAAATATCTCGATAGAAGTAAATTTTCATTAATGTTTTTATTGGCTAACACGTCAAATGGGCAGATCAAATAATATTGAATCATTTTTTTCATTCAAAATGTATAATTACACGCTAAAATAATATAAAATGTCTCAAATATTCAAAAAAAAATTTTCTCAAGGTAAAAAAATTTTTTTCTTAACTAAAGTAGGTAGCGCTGCTTCCCTAAAATATCTAAAAATTTTGATCAAATTTACAAATTTATTGTATCAAGTATTTTTGATAATTTGAACGAAGAAAAAATTTTACACCAAGAATAGAATTTCAAGAAAAATTTTTTTGAGCCAAGAATTTTGTTCTCCAGCCAAGAAATTTTTGTTCTGTGTGAGTTTCCTTCACAATTAGTTAATTTAACAAAATAATTTAGCTCCTTTAAAAACAAAACTTGTTACACCATCTAACAAGTTAATATTGCTGTAAAAAAATATTTATTGTTAAACTAACAATTCTATTTTTTATCCCGGCTTGAAAATTCTGTTGCTTCAGCAAAACACATAAATAATTTATTACAACCTATGTTTTGTTATTAAAACAATGATTTGTTATTTTTATGATAGTATAATAATTTATCACAACTTGTCTTATGTTGTCGAAACAAAAAATTTTTTTCATCGACGTTGCTGTAGCAAAAACTTATTTATATCCGAAATACTCTTGATAAATTTATAGCAAGTACTTTCTGATGAATGTCTCTGATGAATTGACAAAAAGTAAAGAGCAAAAAATGATAAAGGAAAAAAAAATAATAAAAAAGAGTAGATGGGTAAACCATCGTCCCTTGATCTGTCGAGAGCAGCGCGCGGGTACTCAATAGCTCTTTACTTTCCCCCTCTGGGTCTCCTGTTATCACGAGCCCTTGCGGGCCTCTGGCGAAGAAGACGCACCTCATACTCGCTACTCACCAGTTATCGATTTTCGATCTGAGCGTCGGAGCGCAAGAAACGTTTTACGATAATGCTACTACGGCTAATAACGTGAACGATAACTTAACCGCGCTCCATTCACTCTCGGCAACCACTCTCTTATACATCAGACTTATATATTTATATATATTTGGTCTACGCTCCCGCTCAGCTTGTATTTACTCTCCCTCTAGGTGCATTTACACTCTTCCCGGCAATCGGGACCGTCACGGCAACAACCCCTTTATTCTGCACTATTTAATATATTAAAATAATTTCATCTTCCGCGTATATCTTCCGTTATAATCAATTTTATCTTCGCTTTTTTACTCAACATTATCGTCGCTTTACTCGCTTTACTTTTATTTTATTATCTTTTTATAATTATTTTAAAATACCGACAACTATGCGATATAAATTTTAGGAAACACCTACTTTTAGCTACCGACTTATTAATTGATTTAATTACAGAGCTGAATGCGAGAGGACGACGAATTTCGATTGGAGGATACAAATTTCTATTTAGGGTGCAGATAGTTTCCGTGTAAAAAAAAAATCGTCTTAAAATTTATTTAAGATCTTAAACGTGACACAAACCAAGACTTTTTTAAGACGCCAAAAAAAAATTTTAAGAACAGAATTTTGAAATTTAGTTTTCGAATTTTTTATGAAAATTTACTATACACGGAAAAAAAATTAACTTGATTCAAGAGAAAAATTCTTGAGCCAAGAAAATAATTTTAAAGAGTTTAATTTTCTTGAATCAAGACGAAAAATTTTTGAATTAAATAAAATTTACTTAAATCAAGAATTTTTCTTAGTTTAAGAATTTTTTTACTCAAATCAAAAAGATAATAATCTTCAAAATTATTTATTTAATTCAAATAAATTTTTTTTTCTGTGTAGAGTCTTAAATAATCTAAAAATCGTCTTAAAAAAATCCTAAAATAATCTTAAAAAAATCTTAAAATAGTCTAAAAAAAATGTTCTAATAAATTTCTAATAAAAACCCATAAGGTAATAATTTAATCATTTACTTTTATTTTATCTCCAGAGAATGACGAGAATATAAATATAAATACCGGACTGTCCATATAATAAAATAAAATGATAATAAGTGTGTGTAAAAAGAGTTACACTGAGAGATAGAGACTCTAAGTAAAATCTTCTCGAAGTCGAAATTGCAGGTTTTGGATGAAACGCTGGACCAGCGTCTACGTGACCGGATTCTCGGAACTTAAACGTCGGATGCCCCGCACGCTGACCAAGATAAATAGGATATTTCTGGATAAACGCTTACCTACGTGCTTCCAAAGGGTATCTTTAGGAGTCCACTATCATGACTGCTACTTTATTCCTTGCTGTATTTATAAATCCGCGTATAGAAAATTTACTAGACCGAGATCGTACTTACAGTTCGCTTCGCTCCGTTAGATTTTTAATTTATCCTTTATCTCGAACTCGAGCTTGCTCGGGAACCAGAATAACATGCTTTTTCTTGCCTGAAATTAAATTAAAAAATTATGAATGCACAGAACAAAAGTTAATTTAAACCAGAGAATATTTTGATCTCCAAAAATTTGTTCTTGAACTAAAAAAGGTTTTTCTCTAAATTCAATCATTTTTTTTAAGTCAAGAAAATGTATTTTTTGTCAGACAAGAATTTGTATTTTTTAAAAACCCTTTCATTAAAAAAAAAAAAGTCGCTGAATTTCTTTGCACATTTATTTTTGATTTAACTTGAATGAAATGAAACATTAATCAAAGCCTACCATCAAGATTAAACACTTAATCCCCGAGAAAAAAATGATCATTTAAAAAATAAAGTCTTAACTTGTCTCGCTTATCGCTTGTTGGGTAATGAAATAATAACTGATTCTATTTAATTTTAGTGATATTGATGATGTGAGATAAAAATCAGTCAAAGTAAAGAAAAATACTAAGCAGAGGTTATAGTTATCGATTGAGTTTGATAGTTGTCTGTTGTCTTTATCTAGTGGGAGCTGTATGCTCTATATGAGAATGTCCCATTAACCGAGGTGTAATTAATAGAGGCACTCCCTTCGGTACTTCAGGTAACCACAGGCACTTTGGACTAGCCATGTGATATCGATCGAACTTTAGAAACACCTTAGAATCAATTCCTCTGGCCAAATGTTCATACCTCTAAGGTTAAAGCTATTACAGAGACTACTTAAACCATAAATACCATTTTTCTTAAAATACTCTAATATAATAGTATTAATATTATTATTATTATTATCTACCTAATTTAAACTTTAGAATTGTAAGAATCGAAACGTGTACTCGAGTGTAAACGAGTGCCAATTAGGTTAATGGTCCATTCAAACTTCTCAGCTCCTACAACTTTTACAAAAATTTATTGTACACGATTAATTTGTAATTTGTATGCATAGTCATCATTTGTAATAAATATTTTTGTACTTTTAAAGTTAACTAGTAGCTTGTAGTCACAATTATTGTTAAAATAACCATCATAAATTATGGGATAATTGCTTGGGGTGGTGCTTATAATAGATATATATTTTATTTATCATTTTTACGATCGAAAAATTTTTTTAGCCTCATTTCGACAACTGTTTTTGTTATTATAGTCTTGTTTGTTCGCGGAATCAAGATATTTTGCATACTATGTCAATGTAATTTAATGGAGATTATTTTGACATTTTTTTTAAATTTGATTTAGTCCAATAGAAACGGAAATGTGTGAAACTCTGAAAAGATTGCAACTTGTGAAAAAATGCATTAATCAATTTAAATTGTTATTTTTTCATTCTTTTAAAGAACTAAAGAGTTTTAAATTTCCTTTTGGATCTTGAAGCAGTTGATAAAGAAGTAAACTTTGTAAATAGTTGTAAATAGTTTGTAACTTGCAGGAATTAGTAGGAGTTGTAAATTTTGTAAATCTTGTAAACAGTAGATTTGTAAATCTTAAATTGTTATGTTCTTATTACTTACAAAATCAACTAAAAAAAAAAAAATTAATTACACATGTATGCAAATATATTTCTTTTGTCTTGTATTTTTGCCATTCGGCAAATTTATTTTTTAATTTCTTCAAAGATTTTACTTTCATCTAAAAAAAAATTCCTACCTAAAAAAAAAAAGCAACAATTTCCGTGAAAAAAATAACTTTGACATAAAAATTAATTAAAAATTTTCTTCCGTTTCTACATATAATAATTCTTCAGAAGCTAGTGAAGAAACATAGATGATTTGAAAAAATAGACCCAGAAGTTGGTTAATGCCTGTAGGGTATGGCATCCCGATCTCAGTAATCACTTGATTCTTTATTTGGAAGCGGTGTAGACGTGACTCAATCTTACTCACTCAACTTCCTGCTTTCACCAACAGGAAAGAGCTATACCTGACTCGGCTAATCCATCAGTGTCCTAGGAGCTTATAACACCTCGGGGTTTCGCTTTACCGACATCATCTCCACCCTCTCACCTTTCGGATACACTCTATACACATTTAGCCTGTTTGTCGCTGTTTTAATTTATCACAATGTATCTTGTGTTCTTATCATTTATTTTTATTCTCAACAGTACTGGTAATTAATATCTGTGAGACATTTATTTCCTCTCATCTGCGAGAAAATGATCCAACTGTTGGCAAAATTAAAACTGGAATTAAGTCGTCGCGTTCTAAGAGTGTCACTTTATTCGTTGGCCAATTTAAGACTTATCGAACATTAATCAAGCTTTAAATACACAGTAAAAAATATATCGTGGCTCAAAAATATTTTTATCTACAGAAAATTTCAATTATTTTTTAATAAATATTTTTTTATTTTTCCATTAAAATATAAAATATTTTGGACTAAGAAATTAAATGTTCTGACTTTAACTTATAAAATTATAAATAAAAAAATTTTTTCTTTAATGAAAATGTCTTTTGGGTTAAAAAATTATTTTTTTTATTCTTATATGCAGCCGTTATGGACACAATACATTTAATTAGATCAAAATTAATTACGGTTATTAGTAAAAAATCAAAAAATTTAATAATTAAAATTTTTATTTTTTTTTTTTTTTTTTAAGCATATAGAGTATAATTTTTTCTGAAAGGTGTCTATGTATCTATGTATAGACAATGAACTTGACTACATCAGATACTCACCTATTCAACTCCCGTATCAAGTTTAACACCAACTAATTCCGTATTCATAGAATTATACTTTATGCAAAAGATTAAGGCTTACAAGGATCCTGGTACAGATATCAGACATAGTTTTATACATTCAAGAACTAAATTTCTGTTCTTCATTTAGTTACGCTCTGATGAAATTCGCTGTCATCCAAAGGTATCATTTTGGCATTCATTCTTTTTAATTTTACTAATTTTTTTATAATTATTGAATTCTTTTTTTTTTTTTCGAGAAATGAATTTGATAATTCGTCCAATAATAACTTTTACAAACTAAAACAAAGAGAGTCTTCAGAAGAGAAAATGAAAGAAACGAAGAATAACTGAATAGAAATAGGTAATAATTTTTCACATGGGCGTTAATTAAATTATAAAAAAGTAGGAAGGTACCTTGCTATTACTCTCCATTGGCTTATTCATCAAAAGATAAACTTTTGATAAGTAAAAGAAGAGAAAAGGAGAGAAAGAAGCGAGGATGAGGATAAGGCAAATGAGCTGGAATAAGGAAAGAAAAATAGTTGCGAAAAAAAAGCATTGAAAGAAGTCTTATCTTGAGTAATTTCATTTGACAGAGTAACAGGGGGGCTTGTACATGCCGATGGATAACGGTTTGTAAGTCAACTTTCGAGCAATATCACTAATGGAAATTAATGAGATTACCGAGAGTATTAAGAGCAAGTTCAGATCTTATTATCGATATCTACTTGATTTATTAATTCTTTGATAAATTATTTTTCAAATTCACTTGAATTATTCTGCTTTGTGACATTCGTCAACCTGTAATTATTTATTTTGAATACATTTCGATACCCTTTTACACCTTTTCATTAACATCAAGCTTTATAGGTCCTAATGTTCATAACATGTAGCTTAAAAAATAAATTTATCAAAACGCAGATCGTATCTGCCTTGAAAAAAAAAAATCTTGATCCAAAAAAATTATTTAACAGAGTTTAATTGTCTTTATTTATTTATTTCTTATATTAAAAGATAAATAAAATAAAACTTGAATAAAAATTTTTTTTAATCAAGTATAATTTATTTGAACCTAAAAAAAGTTTTTTAGCTCAAAAATTTTTCTACTTAAATTAATACAGTGAAACTTTTTAAAATGATTTTTTTGGTTCAAAAATTTTTCTCGTGAGTCAAATTTATTAATTTTTTTTTTTTTTTGATGTGGCTTGTTAATTTCTAATATGATCTGACGAAGGTATTTGTATCAGGTCTGGTCAAATCATATGCCCACATGTAATTTTTTAAATATTTTTTAAGTTAGTACCAAAATATCCGCTAGGTGGCGCATTGTCGCTAAATCTTTTCGCTGGTGGATATTTAAAAAATAGAATTTATGAAATTAATCAACTTTCTTTGACAATCCGTTAAAATTTTAATCGAATTATTATCTAGCTTCACTCAGTTGTAAATCAAAATTAATAATTATTATTTATTATTCATTATTTATTTTATCCAATGGAAAATGAGAAGCAGAGTGCTTAAAAGGAGGAAGAGGATGATATGATGAGTGATTGAGTGTGTTTGATATGAGCCTTGTTGAAAATAACAATCGCAAAGCACTTAAACAAGAATTAACACTCTCATCAGGGACGATTGACGAAAATTGCTGGGAGGCTTTTCACAAATATACTGATAGATGGAAGTGAAGCCGAGGAAAGCAAGAGGGGTTGTGTGTGTTATACGGAGAGGATATTGAATGGAGCACGCTCAGACGCATCAATACAGACAAACAGGAACAGAAAAGTGAGATGGAGGTGGAAATGTGTATGATGATGTATATTGTGAATAAATGAAGAGGGAATGAAGCGTATCCAAGACGTGTATCCGGAAGAGAACGATACCGGTTCTACGTTACATCACGACAGCGTCTTATCTGCACAGCAATCTAAACTTTCCTAAGTCAATAGAAGCTCCGGATGAGAGGCTTTCGCGTTGCGGTCTTGGATTAGTTTTGTTCCATCTACCATCCACCCGTCGAATTTACGGTAAAACTTCCAAGAGTCACCGGAAAGAGTGTCAAGATTTTTTATTTCACTCACTGATAGCACTATTATGGTCCTGACACTTTGCACAGTAAAAAATTTTGTGTTAAAAATTTTTATGTTAAATATTTAACACTTTTTTGTGTTTATTTAATATAATAAAAATTACAAAAAAATTCTAAAGAAATTTAAAATTTTTTGATTGGGGGCGTAAGATATTTGAGGAAATTTTTAGGAGATTCGGAAAAGTAGCATCTAGTTTCTTAGTTTCAAGTCCCTAGATGATAATTCCAATGCCAAAGATATAAAAAAATTAATTTTAATTAATTTTTTCGGGTCTTAAAATTCAAACAGACATCTATAGGGTTTTAATATCATTTTTGGAACTTTTGGTTCTCCTAAGACACGATTTCACCATAAACAGGTTAGATGAATTTTTGTACTCGGAATATTGAAGTGAACTCGTATGATAATTTTTAGATTCATTATCGTCAGCGAATGGCTAAAAAAATTTTTTTTACTAATATGTCCATAACAAAAATTTGTCATGTCATTAAGATAAAATTGTATATTTACCAGAACGCACTCTTTGCTGATAATGTATTCTGTATTACGCTGATAATTATCTCTTTTTCGTATACAATCGCATTCCTCATCTATAGTACACACCTCTGACGTTCCCATTGAAACATAGTTTTTCAATTTAAGATAATTGACTCCTAATAGATTGATAAAAATGATTAATCGAATGGTCAACATAAAATATATCATTATTAATGTAAATCATTCAATACCTTCAATCCATGTTGGAGGGTCACAAATAAACCTTCAATTAAATTCAGTTGTATCGTGATCTTTAAGTCTGGGATTAAGTTTAAAAGCTAAAAAAAATGAAAGTAATTTTTCTAAGCAAAAATTTTTGATACCCGACTTTGTCTTACTTAGCGTAATTTGCAAGTATAATACGTGTAGAATGATAAAAAAAAAAAAAAAAAAAAGCCATTGGATATGGTTCGCCCGCGGCAATCACGTAGAACCGTTGAAATAAATTATCAGCAACCTTTGGCACATTGATCTTCACGATAATAGTGATAATAATGCCCCTGATAATGGTTTCGTGTCATCTGAGGCATCATTACGATACTTGTACATTGTACCTTTGTAAGTTGACGATCGTCAGAGTGGGTGAGGTAAAAAATAGTTGTAATAAAGCAAAAAGGGCGTTATTTATTCGGAGCATCAGTAACATAAAAAAAGTAAGGTCGTGGCTCATTTAAATTGTGCTAAATCCTGGGAGTAAAGGAAGAGCTGGAAGCTGTGTAGGTAAAACGGATGAGTCGTAAGCCAAACATACAAGCGGAGGTTTGCATCTCTCCCCCAGAGAGCCTGAGAGACAGTAGAGACGGCAGAGAGCAAGGAAGTTCGCGTCGTTCATAAATCACGGCGATATTTTCACGAGCACCACGGGAATAAGATTGACCAGGTCGGTGTGTGCTGGCACACACGCGATTTATGACCTGATAGGATCCGTCACATCGTCTCGGTGATACTGTACCGCAAACCGTGACTTTCTGCAGCTACCGGCGATGGTTCATTGCTTTTTGGTCGCCGGAGGAGGAGAATAAGCTCTACTGAAAAAGACGACCAGCTTTATAACCCGTCTTACATTAGATTGTCGTTCTACGTTAGACGTTACTAAACTTTTAAGATTTATTTTGTTCTATCAAAATTCAGTCCAAGTTTTTTCCTCCCTTATTCATTTTATTATTTTTCTTTCCGTAAAGATTTTTTCTTCATCATATTGAGGTATAAGTGAACCATCCCTAAATCGAGTATCTTACTATTTTTATACTCTTAAAATATCACCGTTCATTTCAGCTTAAAGTATTTTCATTTTGACAGAAAATAATACCTAAAGTTCCTTCTTCCTTTTTATAATACGGAAACTATTTAATAATGCTTCAAACGATGCTAAATTTATAGTTGTGAAGATCTAAAATAGCAGTAGAGTTTTATTTTCTTAATAATAATTTTTGCTTATAATTATTTAATGAAAATTAATATAAAAAATAGGAATTTTTTAAAAACTTTTAGTATTTATAATTATGGGTAGAATTGATCAATGTAATTTTTACTTCATTCAAATAAAATTAAGTTTTTGTTTACCTATTATACTGAAGGAAAATATTTTATAATAAAGGCAGGTATTGATATTCTTTTGTCAAAGAATTAATAAAGTTAAATATTTCCTTTTAATAAATTCTCGAGCTAAGAAATTCTATTCTATACAATAATTTTTTATCAGAATATTCTTTCACATGGTTACTTACTTCCATTTTACTTATTTAAGCACACAATTAGTTAATAAGTATGTGTTTATAAATTAACACAAAAAAGTGTTAAATATTTAACATAAAATTTTTTGATGCATTCACGCAAAATTTTTTACTGTGTACTTCTATTTACGTATTATGAATACGAGCTTATAGGGATTACAAAAGTTGACATAATTTACCATGTTAATTTTTAAAGTTCAAAATCCTACTGAATTTTAATGATAAAGATCATAATTTTGATGATGTTGATTATAATTAAAAAAATTAAAGCTTATCAACTCATTTATTAATTAAAAAAAATTTCAATTTTATTATTTAACTAAATATTGTAAGTTTGAATGCTTATTTAATAATTGTTGTCACTTTTCATTGCTATGGTTAAATATTAATGAATAAAATTTGTAAAAATATTGATTGATTAAATTGTTGATAATAAATATTTTTAAAAAATCGCGCAAAGCGCGCTCGATTTTCCAATTTGGAAATGACATTTTAAACCACAATAGATTCTAATAATTAAATGATCGATTTCGACGCAAAGTGAGTTCATAATACATTTTTAGCAACAGAATAATTCATTTAAGTGAAAAACATCGTTTTACATCCATAAATGATAATTTTATTAATACATTCGAAAACAGATAACTGATAGGTTAATATTTATGCTCCCAAAAATGAATGCATGATGTTTTCAATAATGTGAATACAATTCAGATAATAAAATTTAAATTAATCGATCTCGACGCTCTATAGCCACATGAATAAACAATCCTGTTGAGTATATAATTGGCACTTACAACGAGCGGCAATGAAATTACATAATGATACACTCGGTCCCTGCAAGTATGATGTAACCACACATACATTTATATCAAAGACTCACTCAGCATCAATCAGTATCAATCCGAACATGCCTCAGAAGCGTGCGTAATTATTATTCTGAAAATAAAAAGCGTTCAAGTGTTTTATTCTTGAAAATATTATTGTAATTATTTTATAGCGGCCGTAATTCGAAAGATTAAAAAATGGACAGATGGAGAGGTAAAATAGCCGTGGTAACTGGTGCATGCTCGGGAATCGGTCGCGCTATTACAGTCTCATTATTGTGCAACGGAATAAATGTAATCGGCTTGGATATTAACGCGAAAGAGTTTCCGAAGATAAAAGAAAGCGTTTCAAGTGCTCCTAAAGCTGGCTCTTTTCACGGGATTCTGTGTGACGTTTCGCAGGATAAAGACATAAGTGATGCTTTTGAAGTTGTTGATAAACAATTTTCAGGCGTTGATATTTTGATCAACTGCGCTGGAGTCGTTGATTACAGAACTATTTATGGTATTTTTAATTTTATCATTACAGTACATTAAAAAAAAAAAAAAAAAAAAAAAAAAAAAAAAAAGTACTGCTCCTTAAAAAATACAAAATACAATAGAACGAAAATTCTTGCAATAAAAATACAAATTAGGGAAGGAGAGGTAAAATGGACAACTCCAAAAATTTCTTTAAAAAATGTTTTTCCTAATTTTTTCTCGATAAAAATATTAAAAAATATAGTACGTCATTTTTCACGACTTGAAAGACGAAAAAAATTTTTTTTTATTTTCAAAAAATTAAGAAAAAAATTTTTTTTAAAAAATTTTTTTAAACGTCATGATTTTCGGTTACGCGCCTTGTTGTTTTATTTATAAAAGTTCAATTAAGTATACACTGGCTTCTAAAAATTTCTTAAAGCTCCTTTCATTTATATGTGCTAAAAAATCTGTTATCCAAAACCTTTTTTTTGTCAATATAAAATTATTTAATTTTTTTATATATGTAATTTTTACATATATTCTTACCTGTAAATTTAAAAATTTTTTTTGACCGTGACAATATTTAAAAATGTAAATTTACACCATTAATGTAATTTTCACAGATTATTTTTTTCCATGACAGATATATCTGTTGTAATTATAAATAAATAAATTTTTTTTAAATTTGATATTTAATGCTTAAAAAAAATTGTGTCACCTATTTATTTGAAAATCAATTAAATGTCAAGATATTATATTTTCCAGATGCTGACAGAGAAAGCTTTGAAAGACTATTAAATATCAATGTCCTGGCTGTTGCTACGTGCATAAGAGCCGCCATTAAATCGATGCGAGACAGAGGAGTTCAAGGACACATTATTATTATCAACAGGTTAAATCGAACTTCTGTTCATAAAATATTGATAAAAATAATCGAAAAACAAAGCGAACACAACACCTTCGACTATTATGCGTATATATTTACTTTGCAGCGTCGTTGGTCATGAAATCCCCATGAAAGGTTTATCAGACAGCGTCGGGTCGAACAGCTACAATTTATACCCAGCTTGCAAGCACGCTAGCGTAGCCATCACACACTCGGTTCGTCGTGAATTATCTCAAGCAAAACTTGGCATTAAAATTACGGTATGTAAATTTTAAAGTAATTTTATACAGAAAATTTGGACGTTTGTTTTTTTTTTTTACGAAGTCATACGAGTATTTATTTGTACTTAAATAAATGGAAGCTAAAATTCAGTGCAGTAAATTTATTATTTACAGAGTATAAGTCCCGGTCTGGTTAAAACAAATATAGCAAGTAAGACGAATTTAAAAAATCTCTTTGATGAAATTCCAGCTCTGGAACCAGAAGACATTGCTGATGCTGTACTTTATGCTCTTGGCACACCGCCTCATGTACAAGTACCTATATTTTCACTGCTATTATTATTGTTACCGTAAACCGTAAGCTTGACAAGTTTTTCGTGGATAAAATAAAACACGCAAATATTTTTGACTCTTGTAGGAGCTTTAAGTATTTAATATTTATCCGGTGAGCTTGGAAAATATTTTATGCTTCATGTTTATTTTTAGATTTCCGAGCTGACGATTCAGAGAACTGGGGAACCTTAGAATACTTTAAGTTATACTAAAGTTCTACAATACAACAATCTTCAAGTGCAATTCAACTGCTAACAAAGTTTCAGGAAATTGTAACACCATACCAACAATTTTTTAAATTAATACTTTGTCTAGTGGGTTGAAGATACGAGGAAAGTGAAAATGCTGAAATAGCTAAGGGAGATTTAAAAAAAAATCGAAAATATTGCAATGTGTCATTAATTTTTAAATTAATACATTAGTTATCAAATATAATGGAGTAATGGTCATTTTCACTATAAAAAAACTCAAAATTAAATTTTTTAAAGGGAGGGGGGGGGGCAGATGGAATCAAATAAAAAAAAATTCATGTAGATAATTAACAAACATTTTATTTAAAAAATTTTTAGATGAAATAAAACTGAAATTTCTTGAATTTAACAAGCATAAAGATTTTTTCTCGGTTAAAAATAAAAAAAAAAAAAAAAACGAGCATATTCTCTGAAAATTAAAAATAATCAAATTAAATTGTTGTTATTGCGTACATTTTTTTAAATGATTCATTAATTACATAAATTTGATCTTAAATCTAATTATTTTCTTATTCTCTTAACATTATAGATTATTTTTATTGTTATTAAGTTGAAATTATTCAAAATTAAAATTGAAATTATTTAAAATTAAAATTAATAATAATAATAATAATAATAATAATAATAATAATAATACATGAGAATAAGTTAAACAGATAGACTAAACAAGCCAATGCACACACTGCTTCACCTGCGCAAGGATTTGGGTAAAATCCCCGGATAAAAGGTAGTAAAACTTAAATTACCAGAAATCGTGTAGTGTGTTGCAAGTTCTTCGGCTGCAGTGAATTTTGAGAGCAACAACCAACAACCAACAACTGAAAACTTAACATCAAAAAGTATTTGAGTTTTTTCGTTTTTTGTTGTCGATATCTTCTTGTCTGTTTAGTATTTCTGTCACTGCACTACAGTTGTAGATATCTAAACTACCCTCTACCCTCTGCACAGTCACCGATATAAGGCATATAAGACACCGGGATAGGAAGTACCAAGAGAAAGGATATAGCAATGCAGAGATAGCAAAGACAGCAATGCCGGAAAACGTATCGTGTTAATCCAATTCGCACCGGGAGCAATTCAGCGGGGGTCAAACGGCTTATAGGGATACAGAACAAGAACAAGACATGTATATGGAATGGATACTTTTTTGGCGGAAACGTGATCTTGGAATTAGAACGCACCTGGAATATTTTATTGTTAATAAGAATTGATTAGAATCGAGGACTAGCTACAATTTTATCTGTTTTTTCTTTAATTCAATGATTCTTCAGTCATTCATACTAATTAAAAATGTTTTAATTTATTAGTCTAGAAAATATCGTCGAAATTTTTATTTTAAAACTATTAATTCTACAGAAAAAAAAAATTAAATCAATTCGATAGATAAATTCTTGAAATTATTTTAGTATAAAATTTATATTAATTCTTTTTTTTTTTTTTTTTTTTTTAAATTAAATAAATTTTTATCAGTGCTTACTAATTTTTTTAATCCCTTAATTGTTTTTAATTTACAAGTATTTTATTACGAATAAAATTTTAGATTCTATTTAATTTTATTTTATTGTACTGTTGATGAAATTCAGAACATTTAAACGTGGAGTTAAATGTTATTGTCATATTCAGGAGCTTTAAAGGTCATTACATGGTGTGGTAATTCCGAAATAATTCGCTGCGATTGATAACAATCGGTGATGATCACTATTATCTGTGTACTATTAATTACTATCAATAATTTTAATACTCACTCGTGTAATGTGCATCAATAATTGTAATCCTACTGAGACTATTATATCGATAATGACAAACTTAAATTTACTGTGCATTAGTTTAAGAGCTAATACAATTAAATTGTTAGTTTTTTTTTATTAGGAAGCTCCTTAAATAAACTTACTTCAGTAAAAGTTGTAAGAGAGCCAAAAATCAATAAATAAAAATTTTTCACAAAAAAATCAATTAAATTTTTCTAAATAAAAAATCTCTTGAAATCATGAATGGAGATAAAGTAAAATTATTTATTATTATGAGAAAGTTCAAAATAGGGAATAATTTAACGATAAGAAGTATTTAAATGTCTATTATATTCCATGAGCTTTCTACAGTTAGCTTCTCTATCTAAACTCGGAAAATTTAAGCGTTTGAGATTCACAGAAACGATAAAGGGGAGCAGCGAGTCTTATACTATTATATACATACCGTCCTCTATATACTGAGTTTGATCTCATTGCACAGAGATATCGTAATACTTTAGAATCCCATAAAGCGACGCACTTCTCTTGATCTCCTAGAACTATCCGAAATTCTCAGAAACTTGTTTGACACCTTAACTGTCGCCTACATTCATGTCTCCGATTTCACCTTTTACTGATACCGCATGGATTTTTATTTTTTGCTTAATCACACGATCCTCTTTTAATTTGTATTATCTTGACATTATTACCACTCTACTTCCAAGAGCACTCGTCCATCATCAGTCAAATCGTATTTTTATTGCTGTTTTAATGTGAAAATTAACTTAGCTGATAGTTGATAATTTTAAGAATTTTTGTAACAAATAAATTATAGCAAAAAAAAAAGAATTTATAAAAAAAAATGACATTTAGAAATTAGAAAAAACTACAAATGCAATTTTTCAAAAATAATTTTTTGGAGAAAATTTATTTATAAATAAATAAAATTCAGCTTTATTAAATAATGGCTATTAGTAGATTTTATTATATATCCTTGTATCTTGTAAACTGTTGACATTTTTAAAGATATAAGCTCATCCCAATGTTACACTCATCGAGACCTTTCATTTAAGTACCCACATCAATTTTTCATATATTTGATATATTTATATATATTATATATATGTATACATGAAAAATATATCAAAATATGCATGTGGGTACTCAAATGAAAGCTCTTGATGAGTGCAACATCGGGATGAGCTCATATCTTCAAAAACGTCAATAGTTAAGAAAGTACAGTGCAATTTAACAAGTTATAATTTAATAAAGCAAAATTTAATAAATTTAATAATAAAAATAATAATCATAGTTGCAAAGTAGAATAGCATGAATCACGGTCTGTACTACAAGCAAAAGCTATACCCTGTGTAGTGAAGTGGTAAAGAGGATGAGGGTTCGTTAACGGAACTAGTACTAGTGTTAGTGTAAACACAACCTGACTGAAACTCTCTGTACTCTATTCTGTGATATTGTCAGTGTATATGCAGCAATGCAGTGTCAGACTTTAAGTAGATTGTGGGTTTTTTATGAGTAAAAGCAACGAAAAAGCTCATGTACTTTTACCCAAATTAAACGTGATGTATCGTCCCTGATTCAATTACCTAATTATTTGATATTTGAAGAGGGTTTTTCTTTTTTTCATTTGTATATGTGATTTATACGTCTGGAATATTTTATTAAATACTTTAAATAAATTATGACATTTTAAACTTTTGTTAATATTTCGAATTTATAGATTCAATTAGTGTACAGACAGTGTTTATTATATTATTAATTATTCTCGCGTTCGGAGGGAAACAATAAAAATACCTATTTTATCCAGGGTCAGAAATAGTGTCCAAATACAAAAGAATAAATTAATATAGTTAGTTAGTAAGTAAGTTAGAAAATGGAGAAATATTTACTGATTTTTAATGAATATTCATAAAATACTTTAAAATTTAAACTATAAAATCCAACTACTGGTTCCCGCCACTAATTTAAATAACAATAAAAAAAAAAAATTTACAATAAATATGGTATTAATAATTTAATTCAGAGACATAAAATTCAGCAAGTGAATTAAAGCAAGTAGTAATGTTTTTTACAGATCAGACCGTCAAGTGAAAGTATGCTTGAAAAATTATTTTTTTCTCCTTTATTTTATGTAACTTACATATAAGGCGGATAGAAATAAAGTAATCGCCACGACGGCGAACGATCCCAGCACCAGGAGCCAGAAAACGAGCTTTTTATTTCTCAGCGGCATTTTACAGCAGCCTTGCATCCGTGCTTATCTCGACCCTTGGTCCTTTTACTTCTCTATTTTCTTTCTTATATACACATTCACCTTTTACGAGCCTCCGTACCCGTGGATTATTAGAACAAGCGACAAGATTTAAACGAAAAATGAATAACATAAAATTCATCTTCTTTTTTAATTGAAGTTTAATGTTATTTTAAAGGTCGTAATAAAAACAATAATAATAAAAAAAATTTTAATACAAGATTATTATTATTATTAATTTTGAAAAATTTCAACTTAGTAATAATAATAATAATAATAATAATAATAATAATAATAATAATAAAATTTACAATTAATTATCCAAGATGAAACCAAGTGATCTTTCGTGTTTAAACTCGTACCTTATTGTAAAAAAGAAGAAGGAAGAAATAAAAAAAAAAAAAAAAAGAAGAAAAAGAGACAGCAAAATACATATACATTGGTATAGGACAAGGCAGTTGATTCATTCGCGAAGAAAAACAGAAGGAAGAGAATAGAATAAGATAGGCGAAAGTCCTTTTCAATTTCAGGTTCTGGAGTCTCTTGAACGTGAATCCAAGGGGGTGCCAACGGGGATTAAAGGGGACGAGTTGGCAGTGCATTTACAAATATACGAGAGACGCGACTCTGAAGGCGGAAAGGATTACGAGTCAGTTGCAAGAAGAGGCTCCAGAACGAAGGAAACCGTGAACCTTTCTGCTCTTATTCCACCTCCTGAGAATCTGTATATGTGTATGTATTCTGTGCAAACAGAGAGAAGTAAAATGGTAAAGAAACCTAGGAGCTATAAGGTGGAAGACGTCAAGACAGGAGACGATAGCTTAAATAATCAATCGACTAAAGCTTCTGACCAGAAAGAGAAAGTTGATAGAGTTGACCCGGAACCAAGTGTTTGTGATCCCTTTACATTTTTCTATCCAACTGCTTCTGTGTATCCACCTTTAACTCGCTGGAATTAATTCACCGGATACTATCAGACAGAGCTTATTTAATCCTCCTCTTATTTTTATAACTAGAAGAGCTGGACTAAATTTAAGGGTGGACCAACTACTCTATCAGCTACGGGGAACTTATTTGTACGTGAAGAAACTACTCATCCATTTTTAAGTTCAATGGAAGTTGAAATAAAATATTGTTAAATATTAATAAGTAAAATTTGTTAAAATATTGATTAATTAAATTGTCAATAATAAACATTTGGACAGAAGCGCGCAAAATGAAAAATTACAATAATAAAATTTTTTGTAACAAAAAAACGGAGCAATCATTTCAGGGGTGCTTGTTTTCCAGAAAAACTGTGTGTGTGTGATACAAATATTATTGTAATTTTTATTTTATAATTAATTTAATGAAATAATATGAATTTTTCATAATTTAAAATTTTTTTTCCGGGTCTATTTTTTCTGATTACCGTTCTCAATATGTTATTGCATGAAAAATTTATTCAAAAGTTCTGTCATTAATGCAAATACAATAAATAAATTTCTACAAACAAAAAAAAAAATCTTTTAGTCTTTCTTAAATATTTTTTTCAAGCCAAAAAAATTTTCCTTCGAATCAAGAATTTCTTCTCTCTGTATGAGAAATTAATTAAAAACCTAAAAAAAATAAAAAAAAAAAAAAAAAAAAATCCTGCCAAGATTTTGCGACTCTTAGAGTTTGAAATTCAATCAATCCACTCTTATTTCTATCAATTTTCTCTTAAAGTTGCTAGAAACTCAATAAATTTTCCAAAGAATTTTTTATGGAATAAAAAAAATTATTAAAAGCTTCCAAAATTTACACTGAAGTCCAGTTTTAGCTTAAAATTTAGCCTGGGCTTATAAATTTTTACGTTCCATTTCGTATCAAGATAATATCTAGATTATAATCGCGATAAATAACCAGAAATAAATCGCAGGTCGACCATGAATTTATCTCAGCAATTATTTATCCAGGTAATTTGGAATAATTTGTGCGTTTTTAAATCTAACAGCAGTATAATTTGATCGAAAATACATAACCGAGCCCTCCGTGATTGCACATAGAGAGAGAGAGAGAGAGAGAGAGAGAGAGAGAGAGAGAGAGAGAGAGAGAGAGAGAGAGAGAGAGAGAGAGAGAGAGAGAGAGAGAGAGAGAGAGAGAGAGAGAGAGAGAGAGAGAGAGAGAGAGAGAGAGAGAGAGAGAGAGAGAGAGAGAGAGAGAGAGAGAGAGAGAGAGAGAGAGAGAGAGAGAGAGAGAGAGAGAGAGAGAGAGAGAGAGAGAGAGAGAGAGAGAGAGAGAGAGAGAGAGAGAGAGAGAGAGAGAGAGAGAGAGAGAGAGAGAGAGAGAGAGAGAGAGAGAGAGAGAGAGAGAGAGAGAGAGAGAGAGAGAGAGAGAGAGAGAGAGAGAGAGAGAGAGAGAGAGAGAGAGAGAGAGAGAGAGAGAGAGAGAGAGAGAGAGAGAGAGAGAGAGAGAGAGAGAGAGAGAGAGAGAGAGAGAGAGAGAGAGAGAGATTGATTGATAGTTTATTAATGCCAAGGCACAAGCCAAATGGCAATTTTAAATACAATATGATTTACAAATACAATAATAATAGAAAAATTATATAAGTACATAAACTATAATAAAGATCTAATATAAAAATTTATATTAATTTTATCTGATTCAACTAGCATACTCACTAAATTATTCAATTTATAACAGCCGATAAAATAACAAAGTTGGAGAATTTAACACTTAGAATCTAACAGTAATTATCAGAGAACCTATCACTTTACAATAACAAAATTAATAATCCAAGTTCAACAAATGGTCAAAAATTTTATTTTTGAACACTTCAAGACTAGATGAGTTTACAATCTCTTCAGGCAGTTCTTCCCACAATCGTATTACACTCACTTGGAATGACCGCTCCATGAAGGTCGTAGCAAAATGCGGAAACGTGAAAAGAGAGTGTTTTTGGTTGCTAACCTATCTGAACGTCTGACTTCGGTCTCCTCAACAAAAGCATCTCGTAGGTACTTGGGTTTACCAACTTGAAGTAGCTTAAAGAAGTAACAACTCATGAAGTACATTCTACGATATTTCACAGTAAGCCATCCCAATTCTCGTTGATAAGGTGTTATATGCTCATCTTTTCTAAGATTGAAAATGAACCTAATTGAGCAATTTATTGCACGTTGAAGTTTTAAGTCATTTTCAGATGTTGAATCTACTAATACGATGGAACAGTAATCAAGAAGTGGTAAGATGGTGGATGATACTAACAATTTCCTGACGTCAGTTGAGAAAATGTTCTTCCGAACCTTGAGAGAATGCAAGGCTGAATTAACTTTGCTAACCACTAGCTTGACATGATGATTCCAACTTAGGTTCCTGCTGATGTATAATCCCAAGCACTTGGTAGTATCAACATATGGAATTATGACACCATCTATAATAATAGGTGGCAGATCAAAGTTACTCAGTTGTTTCAGCTTGCTATTTGAACCCAAGATCATTGCTTTGGTCTTGGACAAGTTTATCTCCAAGCCATGCTTCCTTGCCCAATCCGCAACTGATTGTGCATCAATGTTGACCTGTCTGACTGCCTCTTGTAGTTGATACATAAAGAAATGTAGATAAATATATTTGTCATCAGCAAACAGACCATGGTTACAATACACTAGCCATCTGACAACAGAATTCATGACAATTAAAAACAGGATTGGACCAAGCACAGAACCTTGAGGAACACCAGATGAAGTTCTAAGGAGCTGAATTGGAGTCCCAAGATTATTCAGTATTGACTGAGAGCGATTTGATAAGTAGGAGAAAAACCAGATAATTGTTTCCATTGAAAAACCAAGCTCAAATAACGCAATCAGTATGATCTTGGGGTCAACATAGTCAAAAGCCTTACTCAAATCAAATAAGACTATTATGGTAAGTTTATTCTTGTCCATCGCCTGCCTAATATCATCAGTGAGCCTCAGTAATGCTGATTGTGTGCTGTGATGTTTCCTAAATCCAGATTGAAAAGGGTCGAGTAACTCATTATCCTCCAGATAGGTTATCACTTGATTAGCAATGATTCTTTCAAACACTTTGGCCAGAGAGAGAGAGAGAGAGAGAGAGAGAGAGAGAGAGAGAGAGAGAGAGAGAGAGAGAGAGAGAGAGAGAGTTGGGAGTAGAGGGCCGAATGTTATGTACAAAGTCCAGAGTCCAAATAAGTGTAGAGAGTAGATGGCAGATGGTGGACGGAAACTATGATTCGACACTCGTGGGGCGGTGTTACAGCGGTTTGCAATTTCCATTTATTTATGCAGCTTGTAAATACGTTATACCGGTTCGTTGTTATCGAGGCTGTCAGTGCGTACATCCGGATGGGTGAATACGAAAAGCGGTTTTCAGTAACAACACACTTCTATAACCGATCTACTCTGCTGCTGTGTGTAAACTTGTATTTAATATACATCACACACTAGAGTACACAATTATTTCGGGATAGCAATAATAATTTTCACTGTTTGTGTATTGTACAGGCATAGTAGAAAATAGAAAATAGAAATAGAATAAAAAATAAAGAGGAATCTGGGGATCATCTAGTGGCCGTGATCCGTGACATGAACAACCGTTTATTTCCGTTTATTCCAAATCCCATCAGAGAGATTTATGTTTTTTATTCCTCGCGCAACTTAACCCGCTCATTTTCTCAGCTTCTGATATTATATAATACTTATTACCTTTACTTCTTCGGGGCGCTCGGTCTGTGTCACCCTACGAGCTTTCCAAGGCTGAAATATTCCGGTAGACAGCGCATCCGAATAGCTTACCGGATCATCCGATCATCCCATTACCCGGGGTCATAATAGTGCCCGGCGTGCAGAAGCTTTTCTAAGAGAGGGTTCCTTGGAGTTCCTGCTTACGCGATCGAAATACTCAATAACAGTTGTGTTAAGACCAATGATAACTGATTACATCACTTAAATAGAGAGATATAAAATTACCGTAATTTCAAGTCTTTGTCACAATACCGTTTCATTTGAAAGGAAATTACCAACACTAACTTTTTGATCATAGTCTGTAATTTCGGACTGTAAGACTTATAATAATTAAGAAATGATAATGTATCTTGTCAACTAATGATATTTTTACAGATATAAGCTCATCCCGATGTTACACTCATCGAGACCTTTCATTTGAGTACCCACATGCATTTTCATATATTTTTCATATATACATATATATAATATATATATAAATATATAAAATATATGAAAAATTGAGTGTAACATCGAGATGAGCTTATATCTGTAAAAATATCATTAGTTGACAAGATATAATGTCATTTTTTATCATCGGTTTAAATGGTATATTCATAAATTTAACACAACTGTATTAGATTGACGCAAAAGACTGTTGAATATTTAACGCAAAAATTTCTTATATAGTATATTGAGTATGATATTGAAAGCATTATTGATATTATTATTAAACTAATGTCCGATAAGTTATGCCAATATCAAGTGATGTGATAAGTGATAGTTAAGTGAGAGCTTTACGTTAGAAGCTTCAAAATTAATTCGTGCAAAGAACACTTATGCTGTAGAGCGAGCTCTTTCGGTATACACGAGTGCCGTGAAAAGGTAATAAACGAGATTTAATTGTGATCAAGAAGCTCTTTACCAGCATTATACCTGCACATATTTACACTCCTGTTTTTAATTACTTAATGAATATTCAAGATACCTTTTACTAATTAAATACACCTATCAATCATCATATTATCGTCATTTATTATTAGAGTTTATTTTTGATAAAATTTAATGAAGCATTAAAATTAATTAAACTAAAAATTTTTTGATTCATTGAAAATTATTTAATTTTTCTGGTTCAATTTTTTTATCAAAATCAATTTTTTGGAAAAAAAAATTTTTTACGAAATTTCGAGGATACGTGCCCATTTTGCCCCCCTTCCCTCCCTTTCTTTGATTAATTTTTTTTTTAATTTTTTATTCTTCTTTTTCACTTAAATAAATATTTGTTTTGCAATTTTTTCTAAAATTTTCTTAAAACCATAATAAAAAATTTTTTTTTCATTTTTTCCATAAATATTAATTTTTTCAACATTTTTACATTGATTAGAGTAGAAAAAAAAATTCTATACAGCCTTATAGTTTTAGTAACGCAAAATAATAGCTAAAAATTTTTGAAATTTCAGGAAAGAAAAAAAAATGAAATTTTTTTTCAGTAAATCAGAATGTCAAAAAAATATTCAAAAAATAAACTACGAGTTTTCGAGAGTGACACTATCGTTGTCGTCGTTTGTTACCAGATGCTGCGCAAGATTATTGGATAAAAGTTTTTTCCGGTTTCGCGTGAAAATAATTTTGTTTTTTTTTGTTTCTCGAGTCTTTGTTTCGTACTTTTCGGAGATGTAAAAGAGAGATAAACTTTTTCCAGGCTTTTTGATACTCGCTCGTGTTTCTCGAGGCAATAGGATGCTTTTCTGCCATCTGCCACTTAACATGTACCCACTCAGAAAGCGAACGAACAAACCGGTTCCAAAGAGACGAGTTGGTTCATGACACAATGCTCGTACGCGTTTCTCTATTCGGTCAAGGGGATTGTTTCAACAGAATTATACTTATACGGAGTATCTAAATATCCAATATCGCTGATATCCACGCTAGTATTATTCTATACAGTTTTCATCGATCTCTCTCCTACTTCCCCTCGGCCCCGTTGCTTGTTCGCGTGATTGTTCTAGGACTGGGATTATTACAATCGGTCTCTAAGGTTTTCTGAGATGTTCACCATTCAGTAGCATACATTCTATACACAGTCTACCCAGTATCAATCCTCTCCTGAGACTAAGAACGATTTCGCTGTGATAGTCTATTTGAATTATTTTTCCACCATGATTCATACGCTAGATCATAAAAGTCTACATGGGCTTCAAAAAAAAATTTTACATATTTATTTTTACAAAAAAAATTTTTATCGACGTAGTTTTTTAATATTAAAAGCTGATTGGTTTTCAGAATTAATCGGTAGAGCCTTTGAAAAGTTATTCCAAAAAAACATTTGAAAAAAATTTTTTTTGTAGTTTTTTTGAGATTTTTCAAAATCTACCGGTTCGAATCAGTCTAAATTGCATTCAAAATTTAAGTTTGGTCAATCCTTTTTGTATGGTACCAACGCATCATTTTTTCATAAATTTAAAAATTTTTTTTATGATAATATTTTAAAATAAAAGTCATCAGATGTTAATTTAAATATTAACTTATTTAGTATGTTCATTAAAAATTCCAATTAATTAATATACATCGAGATAGTAGTGAATTTTTTAAAACTTGAAATTTTCTTCAATGTGAGTAAAATATTAATTTAAAAACTAGAAATTTAAATATTTATTAAGCTAAAGTGCATAAAAGGTGAAAGCTACAGTATATCGCATTGTTTTTTATCTAAAATTTCTTGAGATTGAATTGTTTGTCACAATTCTTTCTTTTGGTCTTGATCAGGAGTTTGGTCTTCCACTTTGTCTTTAATTTGCAATGGTCCTTCAACATTTTCCAATTTTTCTAAATGTTTTTTCTTGAGAATCGTAGCTCCGGTAAATCCTGAAAAATAAATATTAAATATTAAAATTTTCCAATACAATATTACGGCTCAACGATATAATTAATGTTCAGATTCATAAAAATCATGCTCGATCTGGGTCCAAAAAATTTTATTCATCGCTGTGACTGTAATTTTTTGCCTTTCTTTGGGTTTTTTGGATTTTACTCAATGACAACTGACAACTTTTTTTTTTGTGTCCCGGTGTTATTTATCTCAAAATTAAAATTTTTTATATATCTTGTAAACTGTAATTCTCATTAAATATCACAAATTTTATTTTACTAAAACCAAAAATGCTTTCAAGTGTATTTTATTTCATAATTTCAATGTTGATGCTCATTAACGAATAAAGTAAAACATTTCATTATATTCTTTGACTGTTATTCGTTCTTTTTTATCCCCCGGATTTCCGCCACAGCACTAATGCGTCTAAATATTAATTACTGTTATTCTATACATTGTTGGAAGCTCAATTTTTTATCCTCGAATTTTTCATCAGAGGATTGAGGATTGAGGATTAAGTCGTAGCCGAATTAATTAACAAAAATGTACATTTTAAAAAAACTTTGCTTCAATTAAATTTATGAATTTATAATAACAAAAATAACAAACAAAAAATTACAAAATTAAAAAAATTACCTAAAATTCCACAGCCTAAAGCAGTTAACCCTCCAAGTTTAACACCAGCAATTAGACCAACGGGCCCGCCGATGCAGGTACCGATTAGCGCACCAGCCAATGGATAGGTCGCTACTTTTAATTTTGATGCCTTTTCCAAAAATTTGTTTCCTCTTACAACATTCTCGTGAGATTCGACTACGTTGTCTTCTACTTCATTTACATGATGCTTTTGGTCCTTAAAAAAAAAATAGACTCATCTACTTTTTCTTATTTATAAACTTCAATAAATACTCACATAAATCAATTGATTCATGTGAACAAACAGTTGATGAAGCTGCTGCAAATCATTTTGCAGAGAGTTCCAAGCATGGAGACAGGCGTTCTGTCTTTCGATTTCATCTTGCTCTGTCTGTAGCTGAAAAAATCTTTCGTCCAAAGGCTGCGATTGCTCCTTTTCTGATTCGGGTGATGCAGGTGAGCTTTTCGTCGAAGTCGGGTACTCTAATTTCATTTCTAAGATGATAAGAATTAGCTATATTATCAAGAGAATATTCATTCGAAAATTTTTTATCTCTAGATATATAATTAAGAAATGACCTTGTGTCTTGTGAAGTATTGCCATTTTTAAAGATATAAGCTCATCCCGATGTTACACTCATCGAGACCTTTCATTTGAGTACCCACATCAATATTTCATATATTTTATATATTTATATATATATATATATATATATATATATATATATATATATATATATATATATATATATATATATATATATATATATATATATATATATATATATATATATATATATATATATATAATATATATGTATATATATAAAATATATAAAAAATGTATGTGGGTACTCAAATGAAAGCTCTTGATAAGTGTAACATCAAGATGAGCTTATATCTTTAAAAACGTCAATATTTAAGAAACTACAGTGCAATTTAACAAAAGTCATTATTTAAGAAATGACTTTGTATCTTATAAACTATTGACATTTTTAAAGATATAAGCTCATCCCGACATTACACTTATCGAAACCTTCCATTTGAGTACCCACATCAATTTTTCATATATTTATATATAAATATATGAAAAATATATCAAAAATGCATGTGGGTACTTAAATGAAAGCTCTTGATGAGTGTAACATCGGGATTAGTTTATATCTTTAAAAATATCAATAGTTAAGAAAGTACAGTGCAATTGGACAAAAGTCATTCATTAGATAATGAAACTAAGCGACATTAAAAAATTTATATGCTTTATTAATATAAATTATTAAAATTATAGTGAAAAAAAAATTGTAGGTAAAAAAAACATACCTAAATATTCCTGAATCGCATTTATTGTAGAATATCTTGAATTGTGGGTGAGTTTATCAAATTTGTCAATATCGTTGTCTTCAACTTGCCCGCGAAGCGTGTCCATTTCATATAACAACTGTTCTAATTGTTTGACTAGCCTCAGTGCATTTGTTTGCTCCTTGTGAACTTTTGCCCAGTCTTTGTCTCTTTGGTACTACAATTAAAAAAAAAATAGAACTTATGTTTCTATTTTTAACAATAAAAATAAACTAAATATTTCTTACATTTTTAATGTTATTTTTATGTCTTCGTAGTAAATCCAAGTGATGTGGTATTGCTACATCGAATTTACTTATGGGAATTTCTAATCTTCTGATAGGTTGTTTAATTGTACTTGATTCAGACATTGCTTTGAACTTAAGATATTCACTAATTTAAAAATTATTCACTAGCTTATTATAAGTACTTCCTTATTTTATAATATAGTTTAATATTATACAACTTTCCAAAAATATAAAAACTGCCACAGATCAGCTGATGTTTACATACATTCTGATTCTGAGACAAAAAAAAATAAAAAAATATATATGACAAAGACTTGCAGTGTTGATAAAGTAAGACTTATTGTTACCAATTGATGGAAAATTTAAAATTTTACAGAGCTTACATACCGGTAATTAAGTTTTCTATTACTTCGTTTATAATTTGCTTGAATTACAAGAGATGGCGCGAAATTCGAATTTAAATAAATACTATTGGCGGGAAAATTTGAACGAACTTTTAAATTAAATATATGGTAAGCGACAAGTATTTCTCCCGTACTTCGTAACAAACGTCCACGAAAACATCCCGATGAAAAAAGTTTTTGTCTAATTATAAATGATTACATATAATTATATATAATCGTGGCCATTAATTTAATTATGTTTTTAATATTACTGGAAAATAGCCACTTGATCGATTACATACAAAACTATCCAATTGTTAGCGATAAAAGAGGTCAGATGTTAGATACCATTGTTTCACAACGATTTGACAGAATAACACAGATCTGAAAATGAATAGAGGTCTAGAAGTTAGTAGATTGATTTGCAAGGTCACAGCTGAACCGTGATTTGGATCGCGTCACTATCACTTATCGCTGTTGATTAGAATCTCGGATGAGATTTCTTCCAAGTGCTGTTTCGTCCGTCGTACTCAAATGAAAATTAAGTTAGCCGAGGTTTAAAATTTTTATAATTTTTTTTTATTGAAAAAATTATTAAAAAAATTTAATTTGTTAAAAACTTTAAAAACTGTAAGTGCAATTTTTTTGTTCTAATTTAATTATTAAAAAATTAAATTAAGCTTTATTACAGCATCAACAAAATTAATAATGATCAAGAATAAATCATTTGCTTCGTTGATCTTTTTTGGATCCTTGATTGTTGGAGTACCATTACCGCAACTGAACAATATTTGGGAGGTAGAATATAAGGTCGTCAAAAGTTGTAACTCAACAACATCCGTGTAAGTGATAATTTCCTTATCTAATAATTGAATCTCACTTTGACTGATTTCCAGTTGCTCAAAAGTCATCAACTCTTCATCAGTTGTTAGTGAAAACTCGACCATCCAGTTTGTCAACAATAGTTCCAGCCCTAAAGGTGAGATGCAGCTTAATCTGATGACTAGCATCCTTATTTATAGTAAACTTGATGCAAAGGCTTGATAGAAGAACCAAGATGACTTGGTTGCAGATTTGCACAAGCACTGCTCCAACGAGCAAGGCTGCAAGACGGAATTTTCCAACTGCTCCAATGGAATCTGCTCCTGCAGGGACAATTACGTTGCCCATGATGGAGTCTGCTATGGTCTACCTGGCGCTCAGTGTCATCTGCCCAAGGATTGTGTCTCAGTGCCCTACTCCTGCAAATCAGGAACTTGTCAATTGGCCATCTACGAATTGAATGGCAAACATATTTTATCGAAACCGGAAGGTAGGTCGCTTCTGCATTCATCAGTTGACGTACAGTAAAAAATTTTGGGTCTGTACGTCGAACAATTTTGTGTTAAAAATTTTTATGTCAAATATTTTTTAAACAAAATTTTTTACTGTGAACTTTATTGGTATGTTTTTGGTAGTTCCTTCATTCATCGAGGTATGGAATCCAATTGAAGAGAAGGTCCGTGATAATTTGCAAATAGAAGTGTTACCAAATGGCTTGCCATTGTATCTGACTCGCTCCGATCTTTCCTCCGTCTTCTGGGTATGTAGTCATTTCTCTTGGTTGGTATGTCTTTCAATCTTGAACCGATAGTTAGCGACTTGCTTGCCTTTTAGATAATTAAGGGTCCCTCAAAGTGGAGGAGTTCGAATTACACCCTTGACGAGGCTATTCCTAGAATCGACCTGGTAGTCGGTAATTTAAATCTTTATTGTCGAATTAAACGAGACCAAGACCGACAATATGGACGACTTGAGCCCCCTCTTTACGATAAGTGCATTGTTCATATCGGTAATGATCTATCTGTGTACGATCGTTTTGAAATTCTTGTTGGATAGTGATTATTTAGATGATTGGAGATTATACTGTCAATAAATGATGATTTGTTTATTATTTTTGTATTTTCTGTGAAAATTTTTGAGCTTTGCGTTGTCTTTCTACACGGAAAAAAATTTCTCGGAAAATTTACACGGAAAAAAAATTTAACTTGAATCAAGATGAAAATTCTTGAACCAAGAAAATAATTTTGAAGAGTTTCATTGTCTTGAATTAAGACGAAAAATTCTTTTTCGAATTTTTTTTTCTGTGTATGATACAAATATTGTAAATCTGGAGTATACTTTCATTAGTATTAATTCTCAAATATTTACTATTTATTCATGAAATTTTAAAACGATTAAAAAAAGTGCGATATTACTATTGTAAAAAATGAGAAATTAAAATTTCCGCGAGATTTAAATTACGCGCTCAAGCGAAAATAAAACTTTTTCATTTTTTCAGCTTTGTTGATATTAAAAAAAAAAAAAATAAAATATTGTTATTAAACAAAACAAAATATATTTATTTTGATCAATAATGAATTTTTAAATATATTTTGTTATTGATTTAGAAAACAAAATGATAAAAAAATATAAATAAATTTACATAATAATTTTCACATGTGAAAATAATAATAAAAAATGAAATAATAATAATAATAACTTGAAAAAAAAAAATTAAATTTTAAATTTAAATATGTTTTAATACATAAATTACATTTATTTTAATTTTCCATTACATTAGTACATATTTAATATGTATTTTACAATTAGACAAATTAACGATAAATTTTAAACTTCATTATTGTATATAACTTAATAAATGATTTAAGTACCTACAAAAATTAATATTTGGGTCAAACTTGAAAAATAAAATAAAGTAAAATAAAATGAGTAAGTACAATGAAAAAAAAAAAAAAAAAAAAAAAAAAAAATTGCTCGTGTTATGAATTAAATAATTAAATTTATTCGTTATCAAATGGTGTCACTTGTACGTTTTATTTTACTTATTCCAAAAAGCAAACGCTTTTCGAATTCTTTCATTCTGAGGTCGTGCGTTTGCTGCGGGAAGAACTATTCGGCTGCCTGGACTCAATTGCTGTCTAGCCGATGAAGAAACTTGTTCTTGTTCAAACATCTTCGCCGTTCGGCTAACACTTCCAGTACGTACTACTCTATGCAGTGAACTGTGGCCTCTTACCCGTGAGATTTCTTCTTCGTTGTCTGTTTTTTGATAAATAAAAATTTTAATAATTTAAAAAAGCATAAAAAATTAATTTATAAAATTAGTCAAAATTGATACAGATAATTTTTTTTAATTTTTTAACAAATAAATTATAGCAAAGAAAATTTATTTAAAAAATTGCATATTTAAAAACTTTAAAAAGTATAAATGAAATTTTTTTTAAATAATTTTCTAGGCTTTATTTATTTTTTAAGAAAAATCAAAAAATTTTCAAGTGTTTAAAATGTGTTTAAAATTTTCAAGTGGTTAAAAAACTTATAAATATTTTTGAAAATTTTTATAATCAACTTTTTTTTTAAATTGTTCATATTTTTTTTTTTTTTTTTCCACAAAAAAATATATCAATAAAATAAAATAAAAATTTCATTAAAAATATGAAAATTAAAAAAGTTGACCCGACTTGTAAATATTTACGAAAAAAAAAAAAAAAAAAAAAAATTGTCTAATAATTAACAAACCTAAACTTGAAGAATTAGTTTTACACCAAGGCTTACACACACTTCCATGCGAATTAGTATTACTTTCTATTGGAATAAAATTAGGGCGCGTAGCTGGAATTTTATCATCATTATTATCATTTTTATTAACAATCGATGAGTTACTCTTTAAATTTTGTTCGCCAATTAAATTAACAAATTTGTTATCATCTTTATCTTGAAGACTAATGCGACTGATAGTTATTTCTTCTTTAACTTCAAACGATGGCTCATTAATATGCAAGCTCGTAATACTGCAATAATTTTCGGAAAATTCTTCGTGAATTTCCGAGGTAGTCTTCAGACTTTCCATGCTAATATCAACCGTATAAATATTTTCTTCGCTCGAATTTAATTCAGAAATAAATGTGTCCGTCTTATTGTCGGCTTCGTCAGACATAATCTTAATTTTTTTTAAATCGCTGGATAACAAATCGTCATCGATATCAAATCGTTCACTCGGCAAACTATCGCTGGTACTAATTTTGTTGACATTGATCTTATCTTCGATTTTTGTAAAATCTTCTGGACTGATGGATCTCTGTGTTTCAATAATTGTCGACGAGTCACAGGTATCAATGTCAAGAGAGTCTACGTACTCGCCTGACGACAGCTCGGTTATTTGCAATTCATCGGAATCTGCTTTACTTATTCTACCGTTAGAAAACTCTGAATTGTCGGTGTTAATGTTGTTAATTTTAATAGGGTCATCCAGGGAATCTTCTGTAATAATTATGTCTTCATTTGTCGGTGTAGTTACTTCTTTAGAGACGTCACTCAGCGACTCGGAATTTTTTCTACTGTTTGCTGAAAGGATAGCCATTCTTCCTAGAGCGCGAATTGCGTTACCTGTTTTCTATTTGGATATCAAACAAAAAAACGCAATGCAAATGATAAACACAAGAAAACCATGCGCTTATTAATAAGTATTTAATTAAATAATTTGAAGCAAAAGTTGCAATAAATTATGAGTCATTTTGAAATGTAATTGTTTAGTTTTACGATTATAAATATTTTAATTCATAAAAATAACATTTATACTGCATTAAAAAAATTTTTATCTCTAGATACATAATTAAGAAATGACCTTGTATCTTGTGAACTATTGACATTTTTAAAGATATAAGCTCATCCCGATGTTACACTCATCAAGACCTTTCATTTGAGTACCCACATCAATTTTTCATATATTTTATATATCTATGTATATTATATATATAAATATATGAAAAATATATCAAAATGCATGTGGGTACTTAAATGAAAGCTCTTGATGAATGTAACATCGGGATGAGTTTATTTTTTTAAAAACGTCAATATTTAAGAAAGTACAGTATTTAAAAAAAAAATATTGAAAAAAAATTCAACTTAAGAGTTTTTTAAATCTTTTACATCTGCAATTTTCTTTATAATTTTTTCAATAACAGAAACCGTAAAAAATTTTTAATGAAAAAAAATTTTTGAAAAAATAAAAAAATTGACACTTGAAAAAATTTTTTTCAATACACGCAAAATACAAAAAAAAATTCTAGAAATCGATAAAATTATACAAACTTATTTTGTCAACAATTTTTGGTGAAAAAAAAAATTTTTTCACTTTAAAAACTTTAATACTAATTAAAAATTTTATTTTTACAAATTTTTATATTATATAGAACAATTTAAAAGAAAAAAAGTTAATTTTCAAATTAACTTTCATTAAAAAAAAAAAAACTAAACAATCACCTTTTAAAAATTTCAAAAAAAATCACTCGGAAGTTTAAAATTAAAACTTTAAAAAGTAAACAAATTCTCAAATCAAAAACAAATAAATAATAAAAATATATTACGAAATTATTTACCTGCCACTTTCGTCTCACAATAAACTTCTTGAGTTTATCCGTTGGTAGAGCAACTCTACTCATGCTTTCAGCGCGTTGTGCAAGCCACGGATGCTTCAGACACTCTTTAGCAGACATTCTCGACCTTAAAAAAAATAATAATACAATGAGTAAAATAAAAATTAATCAAGGCAATAAATAAATAATTAAAATACTTACTCTTTTCGTTTGATAAGAAGGCCACTGATAAAATCCTTAGCTTCTTCAGATATAGCGCTAAACGCTTTGTGGTCAAAGTCAAAGTCTGCTCGAGTGATATTAGCAAAAGTCTCTGCGTCATTTTCACCCATAAATGGTGAAAGTCCAGTTAATCTGCGTATCAATAGTTAATTTATTATTATTTATTTTAAAAATAAATATTCTTTTTGGATATATATTAATATATTAATATTGATAAAGATTAAAATGCAGCAGTAGAACAAAAGTTATTGACTTACAAAACATAACAAATAACTCCGACACTCCACATGTCAGACTCGGTACCAATTGGTTCAAAGCCAATTATTTCCGGCGGAATGAATTCTGGAGTCCCAAATAATACACGTACTGGTGTGTCGGGTTTCAATGTCTGTGCCAGCCCAAAGTCTATCAATTTTATTCGATGAGACGTTCGCGTATGACACATTATATTTTCCGGCTAAAAAAAAATTAATTTATTATTATACTTAGAAGTTATTTTTAAAAAAATTTTTTGATTTTGAAATTTTAAGCCTGTATATTTTTACTATGAGTAATTTTTTAAAATTATTGTTAATAATCAATTTTAAATAATTAAAACTTGTTCTAAAAAAAAAAATGTCTGATTTTATCAAAAAATGGCTTTTAAAGTTTTTGTAGAATTAATTAAACATTGTTAAAAATAACATTATTAAAATCTATGCTTAATAATACATTTATAAATACATAACAATATTAGTTGAAAGGAATGTCAAGTTTCACTTGATGTCTTTACAGATCAATGGAAATATTACTATTATAATCCTCCTTTTACAATTGATAAATATAAAATTAAATAAAATAAGTATGTGCTTATAACGGTCTAGTAATTTACTTATTACAATTATTGATTTAGAAATTTTTAGAAATTATAGTTGATTTAACTACTTTTTTTTTTTTTTTTTTTTTTTTTTTTTTCAATAATCTAATCAATTACGGACCACCATGCATGCTTTATTGATTTTTAACAAATCAAAAAATGACTTACTTTTTAATTTTAATTATAATTTTTTTTCTTAGACTTTTAATAGTGAGATGTCAATTAGATAACACGCTACTATTTGATGATTCATAAAAGATATTTAATTGACCAGTCATTTAACTTAATTTGTAATAAAAAAATTTAACTGATAATGATAAGTGGCTATGATGATTAAAATTTTGAAATAAAAGTTTCAATTAGGTAAAATACTTCATTAAATACGTTTATCAAAAATAGAAAATTTTAAAATTGTTAATTTTAAGATTTAAAAAAATTTTTACCTTCGAGAGATTTTTAAAAACTTTAATACTAATTAAAAATTTAATTTTTACTAATTTTTGTTGTATATACACACAAAAAACAAATTTCTTGTACCAAGAAAATTTTAAGGAAAACGATTTTTATTTTGAGGCAAGAAGAAATTTTCTTGGCTTAATTCAAGAAATTTTCAATCTTCCTTAATATTTTCTTGAGCCAAAAAAATTTACACTTCAGTCAAGAATTTTTTTTGAGTGTAGAATAGAATCATTTATAATGAAGCGCACAAAAATAAAAATATTTAAAAAATTTAAATAATAAACTTACTTTTAAATCTAAATGAACAACCAGATTGCCGTGCATATAATCAACTCCCATACAAATTTGTCTCACAAAAAGTATACTGTCTTTTTCCGTAAGAGTAAAATCATCAGCGACAACACGTTCAAACAATTCACCACCAGAAATGTATTCTGTCACCATAATCATTTCTCTGGGGCTCTCAAATGCAGCAATTAATCTCAGCAATTTAGGATGCCTCAGCATATTCATAATATTTATCTCATCGTTAACCTGCTGGCGGTCTTTGGCTTTGATGGTCCTTACGAATTTAGCGGCAAAACTAGAGCCATTAGATTTGTCAACAATCCTCCTGACGACTCCGTACTTGCCCTTGCCGAGTTCTTCGAGGACATTATAGCGTTCGTCGAACAAAAATCCGGATTCAGGCGTCACAACACACGGCTCGTACGCCGGCTCTATTTCGTCTTCGGTGTCTTCATTAGGATCCAAGCTAAATCCTGATATATTGGTCGTTATCTTCCTCGTTTCACTTTTCGTGATTATCACTGTCTCGGATTCCATTCCTGGTTCACTTAATCCATGAATGTTTTCAGCTCTTACGCGAAATTGGTAGGACTCTTCGGGATCGAGTCCACTGATGGTATGACTGAGCGAGTGTTTAGCTTCTGCTACAGCGACCCAACACGGCTCCTCGCCTCGTCTCATCTCGACTGAATAACCCGTGACAGCACAACCACCGTCGTAAACTGGGGATCTCCAACTCAACGTCACGCCTCTCGAGTCCTTAATAATCTGGATTGCTGGACTACCTGCCGGAGGTTCTGGAGGACCTGTTTCCATAACAAAGAAATATGCTTTAAATATTTCAACATAACATCTAATCAAATTATTTATAGTTATTTTTTTATTATTATTATTTTACCTTTTTTTAAATTATTTTTCTTATATTTTTGAATTTTATTTTACTCACATAAAAAGAAGAAACAAATATACATTTCAATTCAATTAATTAATAATTAATTTATTTAATTTAATTGCATTAATCTAAAAAAAAATTTTTTTATTATAATTCTAAAGAAGAAATAATTTTTTTTTTTTTTTTTTTTTTTTTTTTTTTAAGAAGAAATATTTGATAAAATAATTTTTAATACATACAAAAAAAACATATATCAATTTTAATTGAGCTAATTTATTTAATTTAACTATGAAAAATAATTCCAAAGAAGAAATATATGAGAGAAATTATTATAAAGAAGAAATAATTTAAAATACATTTTTAAATAAATTTAAAAAAATTTCTATGCTATTATATCAAACTAACATATGAAAAAATATTAATCAACAAATATCAATTTGAATTCATTTAATTTATTTAATTTAACAGTATTAATTTAAAAAAAAAAGTATTTAAATTATGATTCTAAAGAAGAAATATTTAATAAATTTTTTTTAAGAAGAAATATTTGATAATATAATTTCTTATATATATAAAAAAATATATATATGTATCAATTTTAGTTTATTTAATTTAACTTTATTATTGGATATTAATCTAAAGAAAGTATTCAAAAATAATTTTTTTAAAGAAGAACTATTAGATAAAAAATTTTCTAATCCATACAAAAAAATATATATTGTCGTATAAAAAAAAATATCCATTTTAATTGAACTAATCTAATCTAATTAGTTCTAATTAACTATAAAAAATATTTAAAAAATGATCCCAAAGAAGAAATATTTGAAAACACATTTTTAAATAAATATAAAAAATTAAGTGATTTTTTAAATTAAAAATTTCTTATGAAGACTTTACCTTAAAAAAAAAAAAATATCCGATGCCTTTCGTATAATTTAAACACTTAAATATTTAAATATCACAATATAACCGAAATAAAATTAAGCAATTGGAGCGTCGAATTGAGTTAATGAGCACAATAACAAATAAAGAGTATTGAAAAGTTAACGAAATAAAAATCGTAACCAGCAGCTGTTTTTTAGAGAAGACTCGCGAGTAAACTGCGAATAAGCCTTAGAAAACTCAACTAGGGAGCCTTGAGGCTTGAGGCCACGGGGAGTTGAGCACGCATATGCGTATAAATCGTACCGGCACGTTTTTATTAAAAACCAGGATGAGGGAGAGATGTGCTCCGAGCCGGATAAGACACAAGACTGGGTAAAAAGAGAGGTTTTTGTCATCGGAGCCACATGGTCGACGGCTAGACACAAACTTGCGTATTAGGAACTGGATTTAGATGCGTACAACTAAATCTAGCTTTTACACACAATAAGTCCAGTACAATTAAACTTATCTTGATTACAAATCATCTTCACGGACTTTGGAATGATCTAGCGCATGAATATATCATGAAAATTAAGTTAGCTGACGTTTTTAATTTTTTGATTTTTTTTTTTTTTAATTAATTAAATATGACACAGAATTCAGCTGACATTAGAAATTTTTTTATAATTTTATAGCAATGAAATTATTATAAAAAAAATTTAATAAAAAAATTCCACTTGAAAAAATTAAAAAATTTATTAGTGGAAATTTTTTAAAGCATGTTTTTAATTGTAATTGATTTATTATAAAATTTTGAAAAATTGACAGCTGTCAGCTAACTTTAGTATCGTAATTAAATAAAAAAAAAAAAAAAAATTAATTTTCTACAAATAAATTTAAAAAAATTTTTTTATAATAATTTTTTCAATGAAAAAAAAAAAATTCTTAAAAATTTTGAATGTCAGCTAACGTAATTTTGATGAATGTATTTTAGTTTAAGCTTAAGGGGCACACCTAGTGTAACGGCCTAAAAAAAACGTGATTTTTGGGAATTTTTATTAAAAAAAATACTTTATCAATTATTTTAAAATTTTAAGAATATATTTATACATGTTTTAAGAATACATAATGAAATTTTTGAAGAAAAAAATTAAATATTTTTTAAGTTATCGTCGATCTCTAACGGCGCGAAAAAAAAAACGGTCCTTCACTGCTGCAGTGATTCCGGCCTTCTCCGTGGATGAAATCTAAAAAAAAATATCTCGTTAAACTAGATAATATTGTCTGTACAATGACCTACGATAAAAAAAAAAATCAAAAATTGACAATATGGCGGCGTTTTAAAAAAATAGTCGAATTTTACCTAAAATTTTGGTCGTTTGTGGCCTGCGAAAATTCGATTTTTGATCAGATCAAAAAATCGATAGGTCATTGTACGGAGAACTATATATAGAACATGTAAAAAAATTCGATAGTGATCGGATCATTTGTTTTTGAGTAATCACTGCAGCAAATTCGGAAAATGCTGTTTCGAGAAAAACGCGTTTAAAGATAAAATGATCGTTTCCACTGTTATAAGTGGTTTAAAATCATATTTACAGCTAATCTGCTATTCCAGGGCCATATAATACACCTTCTTCTTCTTCGAAAAGGGCTTGTTCAGCTGAAGAAGCTTTTCTTCGAGATGATCGACCTTCTTTTGAAGAAGCCCTTTGGCGATAATCAGCGATTCGTATTCTCGTGTCGTCCTTAAGAGCCGCAAAATCTCTTGCTGCAGGTCCAACTATCACTCCCATTACATTGAATATCTTCAAAATTGACGAATAACCGTCATTAAATATTGCAGTTGCAAAATTATTTGACAATTCAATAGTTTTGAAGCCATTATGAAGATGCTTGGGTGAAAAGTGCCAAAGTAAACCGTTGTAGCTTTCATTGTTGTTTTGAGTATTGTTACCTTTACATCTATCAAGCAATTCATATCGAGATAAGTCTTCATAAATAGGTTTTATAGCTTCTTGTACTTCTGGATCCAGTGGGAGGTAATCGTGTTTAAATGTACTAGTGATTCCTTCAGCTTCCGCGCGGCGATAAGCGCACCAACTTTCAGCGCCTTCTGGACAATTTTTATGATTTGGGTTTTTGTCAGTTGAACAGAAATGATAAAATGTTGCCCAGATTGCTTTATACATTTCATCTACATTATCTTGATTCCTCATAATTGCTAAACCATAATATTTTTGGAGTTTATTTATAAAATTTACAGTTAACTTTTGTGATGTTTTACTTTTTCCTCCTAATTTCTTATTAATGTTCTTTACACTTCGGCAACGTGTTCCCATTCTTTTTTCACATGTAGATAGCATTCCAATTTAGCAACAGGAATATCATAAGGATTCAAATCTATAAGTCCTTTGTGGGTAACGCTATCACCATCACCAATATAGCGGGTATATTTTACACCATATTTACTAATGGAACGACCAAACATGTCTTTTACACTATCCACTTCCATTTTTGAGGCAGATCCTTTATGATTGGCATCACATTCTTCATCGTGTAATGATAGCCATTCCTCATAATCTTCAGGTTCGCTATCTTTTTTTTTCTTCCAAAAACACAACTCTGACAATATGTAGATTTTACGCATGAATCAAGAATTTTCTTGCTGTATTTTCCTGCCAGCGTAACTACTCCGAAACGGGAAGTATGGCCACGTTTTTTCCAGGTACCATCGCCGCTAACAGTCAAATTTGTCTCCGAATTTTCTTTCTTTAATGTAAGCTCTTTTTCTTCATTTATAGCTTGCTGCATACTGAGCTTACAAACAGTTTCGGCTGCAATCTGTAAATTCATAAAACATCCCGCAAAAGTTTGGTCGTAAAATTTGCATGCTAAATCCATTAATCCACAGAAAAAATTTATCCCATTTATTCCGATGCCCAATGGACGCATCACAGCAACAATACGTTTATTTATTTCAAATGCGTTATTAATCATTGGTCCAGAATTAATATACGAATTGCCACATTCACAAATAATAGCAATTTTGAACCCTAGACCTCTTGAACTTGCTTGATTGAAAGTAACTTTTTTTGACAGGTTTTACACACCACTAAATTACTAATTGCACTAAAAACTGATAAAAATTGCAAAATACAATATCCATGAGATGGGTCAATCACAACATTATTGTCATTATTTTGTAATAACTTTTCTGCGGACGTACTGGTATTCGCAGTAGATTGCTCAAATGTAAATCTATTTCCGGTAAACTTGCGTTTTTTTCGCAATTGATCGATGCTTAGGAACATTGTGAGTTCCTTTTTTATTTGAATATGAAGATTGATCACTCATTTTCAAGAAAATAGCACGTGTAAAATTATGATGCGCTCGATACAACGATCACAATGAGACTAAATGTGTCTGGCTCCGAAAATAATTTACGTGGCAGTAAACGAAAAATTTCTAGAAATTTCTAGAAATTATTATAATGATATATTTTTGTATACCTGAGAGCCAACAATAGAAACTGGAATCGTGTTATAGGGGCTGGAAGAGACAGTAGACTCTGAACAATACTTCAGGTACGTTTCGCAGCTAATGACACTCTAGCTGCCGAGCGGCTGCTCTTTAAAATGTTATAACTCAAAAACTATTTGAGATATCGATTTGAAATTTTAATATGTTATTTTTAAAGGTGTAATCTACCGAAATATGAAAAAAAAAAAAATCGACTTTTTCGAAATTTCACACTAGGTGTGCCCCTTAAATATTTTAGAGAAAGTACAAACACCGCAGACTCTTGACGTATGTTTTGTACTTTGATTATGAAATGGTTCTTTATTTGACGTATGGAATGAAAACGATGGCTTCGAGGAAGATATTTCTTCACATATCTTGTACGTATAAATTTAACTATATGTAAATGTATACAGATAAATTAATTTAATACCTTCAACAGTGACGTTGACGTGTCGCGAATCTTTTCCCAGTTTATTTTCAATAAACACCTCGTATTTTCCTGCCTCCTCGGTCGTCACATTTAACAAGGTCAGACAGGTGAGACCTGCGCTGGTTTCAATTTCGGTTTTATCATCCAATGTCACATCACGACCCTGAAATTTAAATTCATTTTAATTAAATATCTAGCGTTTTTGTTAATTATTGTTATTTATTGCTGTATAATATTTTTTTATCCGGGCATTTTGACACAATTTTAAATAAATGTTTTTTTTAAGCATTAAAAAGTAAATAAAAGTTAATTATCGCTGTATATTAATAAGATAAAATTGACAATCCAAAAACAATAATTGACTTTTTTTTATTTCAAATTTTATTTGACAACTTCTAATTTTTTAATATTTAAAAAATTTTATTTTATTTATAATTAATTAAAACACTAAATAATTATTTTTTAAAATCTATAAAATGGCAAAATTGTAACTACATTTTTATTTTTTGAATTAAATATTTTCGCGCGCTTTTTATGGCGCCAAAAATATAAAAATTAGAAAAAATGACTATTTGATTAATACTTATAATTGAAATTAATTTCTTATAATTTAAAAATAATTAAAAATAAGTAAAGAAAAAATTAAGTTATTAAAATATTCTCTAATGTAAAGATAATAATCATAAATAGTAATTTTTGTAACATTAGTCAGCAAGACATTAAATTTTATAATATAGATTTATAATTTTTTTTTTTTTTTTTTTTTTTTTATAAATGTAATTGAATAAGTTTACGAGAATTCAATTGATTAAAATGTCAGTGGCTCGATTAATTATTATATTCAAAAACTATTAATAAAAAAGTATATTGAGCAATAATTACAAATAAAATTTTTTTTGTACACTTAAATATTTTTTTGATTAGATATTTAAATGTATGAATTAAAAATAATTATTAAATAATAAATATTATAAAAATAATTGTTTGAAAATTGATAAAGAGAATAAATGGCAAAATTGGTAAAGTTTTAATTTCCCTGAGATAAATAAAACAATAAAAGAATGTCGGACGTTTATTATTTTTTATTTGTTGTTTATTTATTTTATTGTTTGTTCACGTCACTTGATTGCACACGTGTCGTGAAAAGTAAAATTACACGTTCGTGAAGTTATTTATCACGTCAACAAAACGCGGGGTAGTTTCACGATTAAAAATTAATTCTTTATCTTATTGAGTGCTCACTTACAAAGAATTTATTTGTATTACGTAAATAAAAACTGTGATTTATTAAACTTTAATATAAAATTCACTGTTGAAATATTATTACTGGTATGACTTTATTTTAAATTGAATTGTTTGTAATTATTGCAAAAATTTTCACACGCGCTTTTTTTAATTAACAGATCTTGAATGATAGACCCGTAAGACTAGTAAAATACAAATGATTTCTTGTTATGCTTGATGAATAGTAATATTAACAGTGTGGTCGATTCATCTGGTTCGCTTGTATTGCGGTGATCAAGGAATGAAGCAATGAAGAGATAAGACACTCAACTACTGAACTCGTGTGTAAGAAACAGAACTGTTTGTTATCAAAATGTTATCAAAATTTATCGTTATCAAAATGTCATTAGTCTGTAAATATTATTTTTTTCACATATGGTTAAATATTATTTTTAGAAAAAGTTTTAAGTTTAACTCAGCCGACTTTGAGACATTTCATTAGAATTGATACAATTCTTATCTTCCTCAATAAATCAATATATCTATACAATTATGTAAATAAAACTACTGGGTCATTTTTTGGTATTGTTAACTAGATTAATTTTTCATTTTATGACTTAAAAAAATATCCACAAAAATTTTACCGACGGGTAAAAAAATTTTGTTGAAGAATATTTTTAATAAAATCTACAATATTTTATTTAATTGACAATTTTTCTGTTAATCATTTTTAATTTATTTTCGTGAAATTATAGACAAAAAATGGTAAATTTTACCAAAAATAAAAATATAATTATGATAAATTTATACACAGAAAAAATATATTTATATTTATACTTGATTCAAAATTACTATCTGGGTTCAAAAATTCTTCCTTGATTCGTTAATTTTTTTTTTTTCAGTGTAAAATTATTTAAAACTCCTCTAAAAAATTAGTATAAAAAATTAACTATCACAAAAAATATGTAAAATATATTCAGCTCAAAATTCGAATCTACAATAATTCAAAAACTCATTATAATAAATTAACTATCTTAAAAAACCATATGAAATTTTCAAAAAGTACAAATTAAAATTAAAACCTTTCCAATGATACTAAATTTAATTTAAAAAAACTCATTTAATAAAACAAATACTTCAGAAAATAAATTTTTCTTCTTTCCTCAAGTATATTTTTTATTTTTTCATTAACATGATTATTAATCTCAAATTGTACTAAATATTTTAAGTACAGTTTAATTAAGTCCATATTACCCTACTCTACTTCAAAATTTGAATTTTGTAATAAAAATTACCATTTTTTTTAATATTCTATATAAAATGTCCTTAAATAAAAATCTTGGATAATTTTCTTTTAATTAAAAATATTTCTTCACTAGCTCTTATAAAATTACTTCTAATTAATTTCTCATTTTAAAATTAATTTTATTTTCATAATAACCGATCAAAAAATAACTTACCTTTCTCAGCCATCTAACAGTTGGTCTAGGATAGCCATCATAGGTAGTCAAAAGCATAACTTTAGCACCTCTCAACGCAATAATATCCGCTGGAACAGTCAAAATCACTGGCGACTTAAACTCTTCTTTAATTTTCTTCTTCAAATTTTTGTCCTTAGAATTATAATTTTTTTCCTTATCCTTAGAATCAATTTTATCTTGTTTATTGCTATTCAGCTTAACAGAAGACTTTCGTCTCACTGGTATGGAAGTTTTTCTAGCTGACGACTGAGTTGGAGCAGTGACATGTTGAGATGGTCGAGTTTTTCTATTCTTTATCGGAGATTCAGAAACTTGTTTAACATTTGATTTTTCACGTTCCATTTTGCAATGCCTTGGTACTGAGGAACTACGAGGTTTGTTAAGTTCCGTAGAACTTGTCTTGGCGTTTATTTTTTCGTCATTGACAGCATTACCATTCCTATAAATCATCAATATAATCATACTTTTATGAATAAGGAAATAAAATTGATAACAAGTAATTTAAATAAAAAGTAATTCAATAATATTATTTCATATTTATTTATGAGTAGTTGATTAACTGGTTCACCTATAATGCCATCGAGGAAGCGTAGGACTCGTTCCTCTTCCTCCTGAATAGGTGTCACTAATTCGTGGAGGCTGTAATCGACTATCGGATCGCGGTGTAGGACTTGGATTTCTTCCGCCGTAAATAGAATAAGTCCTTGGTGATGCACTCCTGGTACGGATTGGTCTTGAAATGGAACTACGGCGACCTATTTTTTTATTAAAGCAATTTTAATATTTATTTATACAGGAAGAAAGTTTTATCAAAGCAATTTAAAGAGCTATACGCACTTAGAAGGTAGAAGGAAGAAATAACCGATTTTTTAAAAAAATTTATCAAGAAATTTTTTTTAATAATTGTATCAGGCTTATTGATCCTCGATAAAATATTCCTGGACAAAATATCCTCAAAAAAAATATACCCAACAAAATATCCCTGGACAAAATACCCCCCAAAAAAATATCTCCGTGACAAAATATCCCAAAAAAAAAATATCTCTGTGATAAAATATCCCCCAAAAAAAATATCTACGGACAAAATATCTCCGTAACAAAATATCTCCGAGGATATTTTGTCGGAGGATCAATTATCATGGAACCAAAAATTCCAGATGTAGAAATTTTATAAAATTATTAGTGCGAATTTTTTAAAATATATTTTTTATAATAATTGATTGGTTATAAAAATTTCAAGAATTGTCAGATGTCTGCTAATTTCAGTATCATTAATTTTTTATTACTTATGACATTGAAAAAACAATTTTGACTAATGATTATTATGAATAAAAAAATTAAGTAAAAAAATAAATTTTTAAAAAAATAAATTAAAAAAAATAGTTTTTAAAAAAATATATAAAAAAAAAATTTTTTTTAAATTCAAGTGTGCATAGCCTTTTAATCTACTTAACATAAAATGAATAAAATCACAAAAAATTACCTTTAATTATTTCCAACCGCGCAGTAGCTTCAGTTCTTCCGACGTCATTTTCCAAAGTAACTCGATAAAGTCCCGCATCTTCGTGAGTAATTTCAGTTATTTCCAAAATTCTTACGTCATCACTTTCCTTTAAAGAGATTCTCGCAGTTGGTGTAATGGAAATTCCGTCTTTGTCCCAAGTAACCCAAGGCACAGGATGTCCAGCGATAGCACACTGGAACCTCACAGTTTCACCTTCTTCGGCAACTTTATTGTGAGGTACGGCGTAGAATTTAGGACTGGTGGGCATTCGTGGTCGTCTTCCACCCGTATATCCACAAGTTGTCTTTGTAACTGGTTTTACTTCACGCTCTGACAATAAATTACAATTAACATATGTGTAATATAACAGGGAACATTTAGAAGAAAATGTGTGAAAAATTTTTAGGCCATTAAATTTAATAATAAAATATATAAGATTGTTATTTAAACAAACTTGTTTATACTTTTACTTACTGCAACACGAAGGTGAGAGACTTCTCACTGGAGTTGATCGAGGTGTTGATATAGGCGTCGAGTTTGCTGATAGAAAACCTGGAGGTTTTATTAATCTTCTGCTTAACGCAGTTTCCTTACCTTCAGGAACTGGATTAAAAATTTTTTAATTAATTTTTTTAAATTACACTGTACTTTCTTAAATATTGACGTTTTTTAAGGTATAAGCTCATCCCGATGTTACACTCATCAAGAGCTTTCATTTGAGTACCCACATGCATTTTCATATATTTTTCATATATTTATATATATTTAATATATATAAATATATAAAATATATGAAAAATTGATGTGGGTACTCAAATTAAAGATCTCGATGAGTGTAATATCGGGGTGAGCTTATATCTTTAAGAATGTCAATAGTTCACAAGATACAAGGTCATACACAATCTCTAAAAAAAAAAAATCATTAATTTAATCATAAAAAAGACAAAAAAAATTTTTTTACCGTCTACTATTACACAAGCGGAGGTGTAAGCTTTTCCCAATTCATTGTAAGCAACACAGGTGTATTCTCCCTCATCTTCAGGGTAAACATGCTGAATGCTGAGCCTGGCAGTCTCTCCATCAAAGTCAGTTGCAAAATCACCCCCAAGAGGCAAGAGTTTTCCTCCTTTCTCCCATCTGATGTCTGGTTCCGGTTTTGCGTGGAGCTTGCACACCAAGGTGATGGCGTCGCCGTCACAACATCTCAAGTCTCGAAGTGGCCGCTTAATCACCGGCAAGGTCTGGACATTACTACAGACAGACAAATATACGTTTGCTCATCATCTTTAATCATTAGTCATCTATGTCAACATAAGTTGTGCAACTAATGAGTATCTCTACCCGTGTTTTATTGTTGATTCCATACCGCTGTCCTCTTTTCCTTGGCCTAAACGTCCCAAAAAAAAATTTTTAATTAATAAAAAAAAATCATCATCAATATATAATTAAATTAATTGATTACATAATTACCTCGAGCGTAAATTTGAAGTGAAATTACGGCTTTCGCTTCTCCATGACAATTTTTAGCAATTATTGAATAAGTACCAGTGAAGTCTAATTTTGCGTAAGGGATTTCAAGACGATACTGTGGTCCAGCTCCAACTCTTCGGAAATGCGGAGCGTCTTTGTAATAATCCGGCTGTAACAAAAAAAAAAAAATAATAATAATAATAAGTAAATTTTATTTATTACTCAATCAATTTAATATATTTGATTACACTTAGAAGATAATATCTCAGACAATATATTTCTTCTTTATTTTTTAATCTTATTATTTGATCTCGTAAATATAAAACAGTCTTTGATGGTTGCGATTATCAATCGTGTGGTCAAAATAAAAGAATAAAATATTTTTTAGTTAAATTTAATACCTGACAGGGAGATTGATAGAGATAAATAAAAGCAAAAATAAAAAGAGATGGATTTTATTCACTCAGAAAACTGTCAACCATATAGGGAGCGAAAGTTTTATACCTTGTGGTTAAATCTCTAGTTTGTATATATATAAATATTTATATATAAGGAGTTATTATATATAAGTATAAGAGATTTGTGGTGGCTAATATGTATTTAATATTTAAATTTAATGCTGAGTAAACAAGATCATTGTCTTTTCTTCTCAACGACTCAACGGATAATGGTTTTAATAAATTGTAAGCGGCAACTTTATATACATATTATCTTCTTAATATGTCTTTAGCGGATCGTGATCATGCATATTTGTCTTAAGTAATTAATGTATGCAAAAAATTTATCAATACCGGGACTAATATGTACATAGGATATAAATAATATTTTTAATCGATAAATCAACGCCTCAGGTATCCTTGTTTGTCTTTAAAAAGATATTTTAAATAATATAAGTGATTTTTATAATTTATTAACTCTTTTTATATTTTATTAATTAAATTTATTTTGACCTTTATTTTGACCTTGTGTCTTGTGAACTATTGACACTTTTAAAAATATAAGCTCACCCCGATGTTACACTCATCGAGACCTTTCATTCGAGTACCCACATAAATTTTTCATATATTTGATATATTTATATATATATATATATATATATATATATATATATATATATATATATATATATATATATATATATATATATAAAATATATGAAAAATTGATGTGGGTACTCAAATGAAAGCTCTTGATGAGTATAACATCGGGATGAGCTTATATCTTAAGAAACGTGAATATTTAAGAAATTACAGTGCAATTGAACAAAATTAATTACTTAATAATAAACCAAAATTTTATTTATTTATATTTCACAAGTCACGGCAGTCACATAGTGACTGCAAGGTTGTTAGTTATTATTATTATCATTAAAAATAATTTTTTAAATTAAAAATTCTCTTCAGTAAACCCTCTTAAGCATATCTTGATCATTTTGATAAATTATTAGCCTCAAGGTGTGAGCTATCACATCGCAGTTGAATTTATTTCCTAAAGATTCAATCATACGGGCAATCAATGCACTGCTTGCAACGATTACGTCTGTCGGCTTTTTTTTTTCCACAGTAACTTTATCAAGTTGCGCACGCGACTCGACTGTTGAATTATTATAAAATAAAACTAAAAAATAAATAAAGAAATAAGATTCTCCTAATATGTCTTCTTAACTCAACTGTACACTGTACTTATTTTTATTGTATCATTTAAATTTCTAAGCTCATACTTATCTCGGCTATTTAAAAAATTAAAAAACCAATTAACACAACAGTAACAGACAATTAATCACTCACTATTCGAATTTGACTTGAATAGATAATAAGTATTATTATAAATCTATTATATCAACAAATATAAAACTCATTATTGTTAAATGTATTGTAAAAAAAATTACTGATGATACTGAGCGATAATTAATAGCTAGCAACTAAGGTATAACTCAAAAAAGACTTACAATAAAAAAATAATCAACAGAACGCGATAGAAACTTTAAACTATAAATTATAAACTACAAACTGTACTCGACGATGCTTTGATACTAAGCGACCTGATATAATACTGAACGTATTGGTCTTGATGGTAAAGAAGGCGCCAGGTGCGGGAGAACGACCAAGAGTCATGAGGTCGCAATTCCCCACTTGTAAAGACTTACACTTAGTCCACCGATTGGTCACTCATAAACATTATCTTCTATTCGCTCACTCCTCTCAGTCAGTTCTACTATTGACTATTGATCTAGTTAAGCTTAAATGAATCTAATTCTTCCATCATTTTCTCAATAGAAGTTACTCAATGCAATAACAGCAAGAGAGACTCTGGACAAAGTGTTAAAATTCACTTCAACTCAATGTCAGACAATAGATCAATACAATCTTTGTATCTTGGATTGATTAACGTACTATCTTGTGCTATTACCATTACATTAACAAGTTCGTTTATTATTACAAATAGGCATGAAGAAATTGCACTTATAATCCGTGTATGGACATAATGTTAGCAATGTTTGATTCAATACCTTGACCTACATGGCCAAGGGGACACGTCATTTTATTGGCGTCTATCATCTGAGATATATACCAACCAACTAACCAACCAACAAGCCTAAGGCGTGTTTAGAAATTTAAATCTGTTAAATTACTTAAGAACATGATTTAAGATTAAGATCTTTGCAATATATATCTATTTCTTCTCTTTTTTTTTCTTCATGTTTTTTTTTATTGCACAGTGTGCTAGTTTAAAAAAAAAATCAGCTAAAGAAGATGTAGGAAATGTCTGAAGAAACACGTCAGGCTGTGCATCACTTCGCCGTTATATTACACTAGCTGTTACCCGCCCGCTTCGCTGGGCAATTATAGAATTGTATTTTTCGATCTAAACTTAAAATTTGATTAGAGTATTGTTTTGACTTTCACAAATTCCAAATTTCATCGAATAAGCATATACCTTTTATCTATGAAATTATTCCAGCTAATATTCATTGTAACTTTCAATGTGCAATCACTATAATATTTGCGTGGCCTTTTTTTCAAAAATGAATAATAATTGACACGAAGAAAAAAATTTGAAATGAGAATTTGGAGTCTATAGGAGCTATAGCTTGGAAATTAAAAATTTTTTATGTTAGCACCCACCTTCGCAAACCCCTGTGAGATGAGCTATCGTAAAATTTTCCCACGGACTTCTTCTACATCTCTCACAGAAGATTTCTACCAAATTTGGAGTCGATAGGAGCTATAGTTTAAAAACGGGAATTTTTTATTATTAACGCTCCTACAATCCTCTTTGGGGTAGAATATCGTAAAATTCGTTCATAAATTATTTTTTCATCATTTATTATAGAAAATTCCTACAAAATTTGGAGTCTGTAGGAGTTATAGCTTGGAAATTAAAAATTTTGATTGTTAATACCCACCCCCGCAACCCTCTGTGAGGTGAGATATCGTGAAATTTGTTTATAGATTATTTCTACATCTCTTACAAAAGATTCCTACCAAAATTGGAGTTGATAGGAGCTACAGTTTAAAAACTGGAGTTTTTCATTGTTAACGCCCCCGCGAACCCCTTTGGGGGTGGAATTTTTTAAAATCTGTTCTTAGCTGACCTCTACAGGGCAAAAGTATAATTCCTACCAAATTTCAAGTTTCTAGGTCCGATAGTTCCCGAGATATCGTGATGAGTCAATCTATCTATAGAACAGCTCCTATATATATCACACACAATTTACCATTTTATTTTTAATCATTTAAATCAGTATAATCATTTAACAATATCAACATTAATATTTATGTTATATTTATCTGTTTTATGATATAATGGAGTTTATCCTTCATGATCATTTCAATACATATTAGCTATTTCAGTTATTAATGATTTAGCTATTCTTTCTTAAAAAAAGTATGATTATGAATTCCTACTGTCCCAACAATCAATCGATGAAAATCCATGTATTTGCCTAACATTGTGTAGAATAATACTGTTGAATAATAATTGTATAGAATATTAATATTTAGTAACTTTCTACTTTTATTCTAATCATTCCTCTGAATTTAGTTTACAACCGAATTTATTATTACAATTTATTCATTTTAACAGTTGTTTTAGCAGCGGTAACCATTGCAACTGTGACCATGGCAACGGTTGATTAGCGTGGGTGGTTGCGCTGGGGGAGGGGGGGGGTGAGTTCTATAATTGATGGGTGCCACTTGATGGGTTTCTTAGATTGGCGAATCAAAATGACATTTTCTAAAAAAAAAAAAAGAGAGAGAGATATAGGGAAGGGGGAAGAAGTCACGGGAGGGGGAAGAATGAGAGGGAGGGGAGGGAGTAGCATACGTGATGGTAGACGAAAAATTCATTATAGCTAGGAATTGCGTAAAATCCGTTCTTAGTGAGCGTCTACATCACGAATGGAGTAAGTATGCTAAATTTCAAGTCAATCGGGCGAATAGTTTCGGAGATCTCGTGATGAGTGAGTAAGTGGTATTTCGCTTATATATATATAATATAGATTTGATAGATTCGTCTCACTGATTTCTGATATGACGTTTAATGCTATTTGTTGTTAGTTTATTATAGAGTTGACAAACACTCCATTCTTGGTATAATAGTCGATATACTTTACTTATCTTACCCGTAGAAAATCACGCAGCCAGATGACTTCCGGTTTTGGATCTCCGACGACTTCGCATGATATTATCACCGTGTCACCTTCAAATGCTTCTGTTGACAGCGGCTTCGTCACGAATACTGGCTCCTTTGAGTAACTGGAATTGTTAATTAATTAGTTTATTAATTGAGTGATTAATGAGTTTTTATTTTTTGAGTTTTTTTAATAAAAAAAATAAATTATTGAGAAGAGAAAAAAATTTCTTGAGTGAAGAAAATATCTGGATTATACTCATTGTAATCTGGATTATACTGAGTGATATCTGGATTATACTCATTATAATCTGAATTATACTCATTATAATCTGGATTATACTTATTATAATCTGGATTATACTTATTATAATCTGGATTATACTAGCTACTATCTGAAATTTTCACTCAGTATAATCTGGGATGATATCCAGTGTCATCTTGTTCTTTCCGTGTAAGAAAAGACTTTTTTTAATTTTTTTATTAAATTTTGATTCATGAAAATTTTTTTTTTTTTGAAAATTTGCTAATTTATTATATTTTAAGAATTTTCGCCTAATAATGATTTTAAAATAATAAAATAAATTCTAAACCTCTTTAGTCTTGAAGGAATCATTTTTTATAGGAGACGCAAAAAAAAAAAAAATAGCCCAATTTAAAATCCCTCAATACTCTTAAATAATTAATAAATATTGAACAGCTTACGGTATGTCCAATGACTCATCAGCGACTGATTGATTAACGCTTTTAATATCATCGTTATCGAGTACTGTCACGCGAGTAGTTGTCTCGGTTTGACCAACTTCATTGGTAGCAGTGCAACAATACAATCCGGCGTCCCTAGGTGTCACGTGAGCCAAGTCAAGTTCAACGGATCCATCGTGATTCAAAGTCATTACCACATCGCGACTCGGACGCAGGCGATGACCGTCTCGGTGCCTATTATAAATAATAAATTGTATTGAAATTAATTTCTATTAATAAATCATTTCAACTTAATTAAATAAAATGAAAGAAACATAATTAATAATTATTAATTACCAAGTAACTCCAACAGTGGGATAAGCTTCTATTTGCGCGGTCATACGTAGCTCGCCGCCAGCTTTGACAGTGTAAATAGAGTCGAGATGACGTAGGAATTCAGGAGCAATGTAGGCACGAATTCCCTTGTCAACAGTTAAATGACAACGACAAGATACAGATCCATAAATATTTTTAGCGCGTGCCATGTAAATACCAAAGTCATCAATCGTTGATCGATTTATTTCCAGTGTGTGAAAGTGAGCCTCGTCATTCCAAATTGATATATTCTCTTGGGAGCAAAGTTCCTCGCGATACTTATACCAGGTTACTTCTGGCTCGGGATATCCTGTCACTTGACATGTCAATCTCACTGGATAGGTTGCTTGGACTCGCCTGTCCCGGAGTCTCATTGTAAATTCAGGTGGTCGCTCTTCGTTCGCTATGTCTGATGATCTGTAATACCAAAAATTATTAATTAGAATGAATTAGAGATATTTTTAAATTTTAGTCATTTTCCCATTTACCTTTAACTAAATTATTATAAAAAAAAATTTATTTTATATGAAGAAAAATTATTTTAGCACTTAGGAATTTATCAAAGTTTTTTTTTATTAATTAATAAAATATTACCTGATTTTACGAAGTTTCAAATCAGCCTCTACAATTTTAGGATCCTCAACAACTTGTACCCGCGCAAACGTAGACACTCTTCCTGCTGCATTAGTTGCCTCACATACATATCGCCCTGAATCATTTTCTGATATGTTACCAATCATCAGTGTACACTTAGTACCGTTGAAATAAGTTGTAAACCTTGAGTCTTGACCATTTTCTATCTCTGTTGTGTCACGATACCATTTAACGTGTGCTAATGAGTCACTGCTTACCTAAACATTAGTTTATTTTTCCATTTTTATAATTATTCTTATATCGCGTTAGTAATTTACTTAAAAATTTGTAAAATTTCTGGGAAAAAATGAAAAAAAAAATTATTAAAGCTATAAGGGAGCATATAAAAAATAATTTTAATTTTTTTTTTAATTTCTATTTTGAAAATTAAAAAAATTTTTGAATTCCGTCAATTTTTATAAACATTTTTTTTTAATTTTCAATTTTCATACATAGAAGTTCAAAATTTTTAAAGCAGAAAATTAGAAAATAGAATTACAATTTTTTTTTTTAAAACCAATAATTTTTTTTTTTTTTTCCAAAAAATTTTGAGATTTATAATTCATGATATTTTTTCAAAAAAGTTTTTTAATTTTATTTAAAATGTTAAAATATTTATTAGACTACTAAAGTATTGTACTTACAAAATAAAATAAAATAGAAATAAAAAATCCGATAAATTACCTCGCAGTCTAAATTTAAAACAGTTCCTTCCAAAGCTTTGAGTTGTCCCGGAAGTATTTTAGTAAACTCCGGAAATTTAACAACTTCTCTTACAGTGACAGAATTAGTCATAGTCACCGGTTCACCCCATCCATAACGATTTCTGGGAGTGATGCGGAATTTATATTCTTCGCCGGGTCGCAAATTGAACGCGTCAAACGCATTAATTGGAGTAACTCCAAGCTGAAAAACAAAAACTTTTTAATGTCTCATTCATTCAAGGTAAATGTGTCTTTATTCTCGTAATGTTACTCAAAATTCTTATTATTATTGTTATCATATGTTTTGTTTAGTGTAAATAAATTAAAGTTAAAATTATATTTAACAGCTTGCTACCTCGACCCATCTAGCGCCTCCTTCGCCTCCCAAAAGCCACCCGTCAACGCGGTAAGCCACCACAGGTGCGGATCCTCTTTGCTCTGCTTTGCCCCAGGTTAATGCTAACCAATTACGGCCACCGTCAATTACCACTGGTTCAGTTGAAATCGGCCCAGGAACTTCTAAAATTTTCAAAAATTAAATAGTAAAAAAAAATCAATGTTTCATTATTTAATTTTTTAATAATATTATTTAATGTATTGTCAGACTTTGAGTAAATTTTTACCTTGATGACCAACTAAGAAATCTAAATAATTAGATATTTCGTTATATTTATTTTTTTCAGTCCATAATAATCGAAGTTTTTCTAATGCCAATGCTTCGATATCACTTTCAATATTTTTTTTCACCAAATTATCCATTATTATTATTATTTTATTATTTTATGATTTTTTATTGATTATTTTTCATCACCAACTATCAATAATTTATTATTTTGTATTTAAGTCAACAATTATCTATTTAAAAACACTTTAAAATATTTTTTATGAATAATAAAAATTTTATTTTTATTATAATTTTTTTTTTATAGAAATTTTGAATTTATAAGTCTAATACCTGGCTTAATAATTGAATTCGCTATACAATTTTTCAAAAAGGTGCCAATAATCTCTAAATCAATAAAAATTTCACTGAAGATTTTAAAAAAATATAAAAAAATTTTATTACAACTTTTAACCCATGATAGCGGATATTAAATTTTTTTTTTAAATTGTTTGTTTTTTATGTAATTTAAAAAAAAAAATAAATAAAATATAAATTTAAAAAAAAACATGAGTTAAAATTTTTTTTAAACTTTTAAAAGGCAAAAAAAACTATTGAAATTTTTATTTTCTCCTTTCACGTTAATTTTTATCATAAATGCGCCATAAAAAAAAATTTGAAAATTTTTTTTAAAACTTGTCAATAATAACCGAAAATTTTTTTCTTCAATAATTTTATTACAGTAGTATTTATTGTGTAGCGATGTCAATTATTGGATTTTTAATTAAAAATTTCAATAATTTAGACTTATAATTAATCCAAAAATTAAAAACTAATTTTTATTGTAAAAAAATTAATAAAAAATATTGATGACTAAAAAAACAAATATAAAAAGCAATCAAGTAAACAAACATTGTGATTTGACATAAGTAAAATCACCAACTGGCATACTGAGAACTAAAACAAAATTTCTTGCAAATTTCGCAAGGTAAAATGTAAATGCAGAGGCGGGAATTTTTGTTTGATTTAATAAAACCTGAGAGAGTAGGAGGACAAATAAAAATAGCCTGCCGGAAAATTTATTAGGGACCAAGTTGATGGAAGTAACACCAGATTTTAAATTTGTTCATGAAGAAGAGTTGAGTCGGTTCTTCAAACAGAACTAAGGGGAGTAGGGAGACCAATTTTATCTCTCAAGCTCTCTCATAACTGTCTCATCATCTCATAAATGTTTAACTTCAAATATATTAAGAAAGAAGAAACATAGACGACCAATAGAAAATTTTACCCGAGAGCACTGACATTCGCATAATATTTTTAGAGATGAGACTCATTTGAACTTGCATGAATTGGAGCATGCTATTGTGTACAGTCGGCTCGTTATATTATGTGTTTTTATATTTTTTACTTAAAATATAATAATAATAATAATTATTAGTCTTACGTTTCAAATACGAGCGTTCTTTGTCGTGGATGTTGGCCAACAAGCTGTCAGTGTCGACAGAACCCCAATCTGGAGAAGGCGTCAATGATCTTGCTCTCTGTTTCACCTAAATTAATAACGAGCATTACATCACAGCTCATAAATTTTTTTTTTTTTTTTTTTTTTTTATATTTGTTATACAATAGACGTGTTTGTCTTTTATAAAATTATTATTTTATTTAGTGTAATTTATTTAGGAGTATTAAGAGATATTAATTACTTGAACTGAGAAGAAACTTCTATCACATCCATAACGATTTTTTACAAGAATACAATAAGTCCCTTCGTCTGACGGGCACGCTCTTTTCAGTGTCAGTCTCACGTAATCATCGTGTCCCTCTTTGTAAGATCTTGGTCCGCTGGTTATGTCTCTTAGTCCTTTCATCCAAATAACTACAACATTCATCAATTACATACTTAGAAATAATAAATTACTCTTTCTTTTTTTTTTGCATTACACTTGTGTATTCGTTGTAGTATTCATGTTTTATTTATAATTAATTATTAATTTAATTAATTATAATTCTGGTATTAATTTAAGTTATGTTTATTTGCTTGGAAATTTTTTTATAGAAAATTTATTTATTAGTACATAATTTTTTTAATTGACTAGGAATTCAAATGGCGCGCAAACGCGCGCGCTTTAATTCTAACCAATAAGGAATCAGTAACCATTATTTTGAGATTTTTCATAGAAACTAGCTTTAGTTCAATCATCAATTTTATATTAAATTTCAAAATGAAAGAAGAAAACTTAAAAGCGAAAAATAAATATGTATACACAGAAAAAAAAATTTACTTGAATCAAGTAAATAATTTTGAAGAATTTTATCTTCTTGATTTGAGTAAAAAAATTCTAAAGCTAAGAAATTTTTTTTAGTTTAAGTAAATTTCAATTTAATAATTTTAATAAAAAAAAATTTTTTTCCTTAGCAAAAAATTCAAAGAAATTTATTACTGTGATAAAAAAAAAAAAATAATTTTATTCAAGAAAAAAAAAATCTTGAATCAAGCAGAAAAATTTTTAAACTAAAAAATTATTTTTGAGTCTAGTAAATTTTATTTAAGTAAATAATTTTGATATTTGATTCAAGTTAATTTTTTTTTTTTTTTGAAATATTAAGACAGTTATAAAAAAAACTACCTTTAGGTTTGGGAATCCCATTTGTCCTAAAAGACACACTAACATCTTCCCCAACAGCAACAATAATAACTTTATCAGGAGGCCTAGAAACGAACATAGCGGGTTTCCCACCGTCTCCCAGAGATCCAGACACGACTTCAATAGTCGCAGTAGTATCAACATGCCCATAAGAATTGCTCGCGCGGCAGACATAGGTACCAGTTTCATACTCAGTTGCATCAGGAACAATTAAAGTGTAAACACCAGAGTCGGCGAAAGTTCGAGCTTTGGGAACAGCAATGCTGCCTTTTTTGTCAGCCCTCATCCACGTGACGTCGGGTGGCGGTACTCCTTTGACTTCGACTTGGAGTGCGATTGTCCCACCTACCGGTACACTGTGATCTGTCAAGTAACTAGAGAAACGAGGTCTTCCAGTGTCCTTTTCGGTACTTGTAATATCGTTGTAACTGTTGCCACGCCAACTTCTGCTGCTTTGTGCCGCCCGACCTTATTGGACCAGAAAAAAAATTAATTAAAGATCATACTCGACAATTATTCTCATTACTATCTCATAACTATTTTTGCTATTCTGCTCTATATATATATATGTGGTGAAAAAATTTTATAAGCTCATTCCGATGTTACACTCATCGAGATCTTTCATTTGAGTACCAACATGCATTTTTGATATATTTTTCATATATACATATACATAATATATATAAATATATAAAATATATGAAAAATTGATGTGGGTACTCAAATGAAAGGTCTCGATGAGTGTAACATCAAGATGAGTTTATACTTGTAAAAATATCATTATTTGACTAGATACAATGTCATTTCTTAATCATTTACATTTTTAAAGATATAAGCTCATTCCGATGTTATACTCATCGAGACCTTTTATTTGAGTACCCACATCAATTTTTCATATATTTTATATATTTATATATTTCACAAATACTATATATATATAAAATATATAAAAAATGCCATGTGGGTACTTAAATGAAAGCTTTTGATGAGTGTAACATCGAGATGAGCTTAGATATGTAAAAATATCATTAGTTGACAAGATACAATGTAATTTCTTAATTATATAATTAATTTATTAATAATATAATTCAACTAATTTCTTCTTACAACATATTTTTCTGTAATCCTATATTTTTATTTTAACTAAATAAAACCTTAAAATTTATCAAAAATAAAATAATTAAAAAAAAAGCGATCTATTTCTCACCTGTAGCTTCAAAGTCAACTAAATGAGACGTTCGATCACTCAATTTAGTGTCATTTTCCGCGCGACAAGTGTACAGACCACTGTCATAAAAATCAGGATTAAAAATCTTCAATCGGCAAAGTCCGTCCGGCAAATCGCATTGCTGATAGCGCTCGCTTATTTCCAGAACTTGTCCGTCCTTCAGCCAAGTTATTGCAGGCGTCGGTTGACCCCTGACCCGGCACTCGAGGACAAGAGTGTTTTCTTCGCGAAGATAAGTGTCTTTGATGGTCCTGGTGAACGTTGGAGTCGTCGGAGTTGGCTCATACCCGGCGTAAACTTTCAGCTTAGCTTCAGTACAAGCTTGGCCGTGAGGATTTCTCGCAATACAAGAGTATTCTCCAGTGTCTGACGGTCTTACAGTATACAGTTCTAAAGACGCCATGCCGTTTTCCAGCGTAATTCCGTGCCTGTTACTAGATGGCGGTAGCAACTTCCCGTCTTTTAGCCAATAAACTGCAGGCTCAGGTTCTCCAAGAACAGCGCAAGTCAATTTTATTCTCGAACTCTCGGCTGCAGTTCTGTCGGTCAGTTTTGTGCAGAAGGAAGGTTTCTTCCCACGATCTCGCGGGCCATGGGAGACTCCTGCCGTCCGACTGGTGTCTGTAGAATACACGCCTAAACTCTTATCATCAAGGTCGATTGATTCCAAATCTCGATACTTCCTTGAGAGATTTGAACGCCAAGAAGCTTCTCTTGGTGACGATTCGTCGTAATCTATTTCTATCATCGGAGGATTACTTCGCTTATATCTTTCTTTGGTAGATACATTCTTCAGAGTTGATACTGAAGACTCAGAAAATTCAGAATCTAATTCTGAATCTATATTTGCCTTCAATAATTTCGAATCCGGTTGTTTTGCGGCTACTTGATTGTCTTCGGTGACTCTTCTATATTCTTCTTTGGTATCTCGTGATTTTTCATCAGTCTTTTGTACAACAGATTTGTCTAATTGAAGTATGCTATCTTCCTTAAGTCTTTCCTTTTCTTCTTTAGGCGCATCGATGATTTTAGATTCCTTGTCTGTCTTTTGGCTATCTAGCTGTTTAACTTTTATATCTTCTTTTTCTTCAGATCTCATTTTAAGCGACGGCCGCCTTTCTTCAACACCTTTATCATTGTCGACAGATTTTTCGGATTTCTTCTTTAAAGAAGTTCGTCTCTTATCAGCATCTTTATCATTGCTTTCATCCTTTTCCTTCAAAGATTTTCGTCTTTTTTCTTCAACATTTTTACCTTTATCATCAGACTTTTCAGATTTTTTCAAAGATTCTCGTCTTTTTTTCTCAGAATCTTTAGAACTATCCTCAACTTTTTCTTTTAAAGATGTTCGACGTTTTTCTTCTTCAAATTTATCCTTATCTTTAGATTTTTCTTCCTTTTCTTTCAAAGATGTTCGTCGTTTTTCTTCTTCTTCATTTTTATCCTTATCTTCAGACTTTACAGACTTCTTTTTCAACGAACTTCGAGTTTTTTCCTCCACATCTTTATCTTCAATTATTTTCAAAGAATCTTGTTTTTCTTCAATATCTTTCTTCTTATCTTCAGGCTTTTCTTTCAAAGATGCTCGTATTTTTTCTTCAACATCTTTACTTTTATCATCAGATTCTTCAGATTGTTTCTTCTTCTTTAAAGAATCTCGAGTTTTTTCTTCAACATCATTATCTTTATCTTTCAAAGATGTTCGTCGCTTTTCTTCTTTATTTTTATCACCCAATTCTTCAGAATGTTTCTTCTTTAAAGAATCTCTATTCTTTTCTTCAATCTCCTTCTTTTTTTCAGCTTCTTTTCTAGTTTTTCCCTCTATATCTTCATTTCCAGTTTTTTCAGATTTTTTCAAAGACTCTCGTCTTTTTTTATCAACATCTTCGCCATTATCTTCAGCCTTTTCTTTCAAAGACGTTCGTCGCTTTTCTCCTTTATTTTTATCACCCAATTCTTCAGAATGTTTCTTCTTTAAAGAATCTCGATTCTTATCTTCAACACCTTTATCCTCAGACTTTCTAGATTTACTTTTAACTGAGGCCCGTTTATTTTCTTCCCCATCTTGGATCCCACTTTTTTCTAATTCATCTTTAGGAGACTTTTTCTCATCTTTTTCCCCTTTGTCAGATGATTTTCTTTTTACCTTCAAAGCATCCTTAACACCCACACCTCGATCAATTTCTTCAATAATCTGAGCAGTTTCATGTTGCTTATCAGGCATTCTAAGTACTTCAACTTTTGTTTTATTTACAATTTCTTCCTTAGCCTCAGCAAGTTTCTCCTGCTCAACAACGCTAGCTCGCTCCTCAGCCCAGACTTCTGTGATAATATCCCTCACATTTTCTTCAAGCACATCACTCTTACGAATATCAGGATGCTGAGCAATCAAATCTTTAATTTTAGCCTCAACAGCCTTAACAAGATTTTCATGAGTCAGAGGTTCAATATTCTGCTTATTAAATTCTTCAATAATCATACCGTGAACATTTTCTTCCGGAACCTCAACCTGCCCCAAAGCAGGTACATTCAGCACTTCAACTTTTTTCTTCAGCTCATCAGCTTGAGCTCTTTCAAGCTTCTCAGCTTCTAAAACATTAGCTTTATGCTCTTGTAATTTTTCAGTAACTATTTCACGAACACTTTCTTCAATTATTTCTTCTCTAGATATTTCCGGATGTTGAGCAATCAAATCATTAACTTTGCTTTCTATCGCCTTGACTAAATTATTTTCTTCTGACATTTGTACATCTTGTTTCTGAAGCTCCTCAATTATTAAATCATGCACCATTTCTTCCGGAACTTGGATCTGAGTCGTCGCAGGAGTTTGCAAAACTTCTACTTTTGTTTGTACTTGTGCTTTATCCATTGTCTCGTCAAATTCAGAAGCTTTTGCCTTCTCTTCTTGTAGCTGTTCCGCTACAATGTGTTTTACATTTTCTTCTATAATTTCTTCTTTAGACAATTCTGGAAACTGAGCAATTAAATCTTGAACTTTAAACTCGACAGCTTTGATAAGATTGTCTTCTTTCGAAGGTTCAATATTCAATTTATGAATCTCTCCGACAACTATTTCATGAACCATTTCTTCCGAAACATGAGCATGAGTTTCTGAAGGAACTCTTAAAATTTGAACTTTCTCTTTCTTCTGATCACCTATTTTAATTTCTTCTTTCTTTTTTAGGTCCATTTCTTCCGAAACTTTATCAGCTTCTTTAGCCTCTTTAATCTTGTCTTCACTTTCAATTACTTTCTCTTTTGACATTTCTTCAACTTCAGTTTGCTTAACAACTTCAATAGATTCATTTTTGCTTTCTTCTTTAGCAAATTTATCATTATCACTAACTTCTTTCATTTCTTCCTCTATTTTCTTCTCAGAAATATCTCCGGCGATTTTTCCACCATATTTATCTTCAGTCTCTTCAATTTTTCGTGTTTCTTCCTGAACTTTATCTTTAGACACTTCAATTATTTCTTCAGCCTCTTTCCTTTCTTCCCTTCGAGAATTTTTGTTTTCTTCTTCAACAGCAGCATCCTTAATAACTTCTTTGTCTTTTTGTACTTCACATACTTCTTTATCAAGAGTAATAACCTGCTGTTCAGATTTTTTGGATTCTAAATCATGGACATCAGCCTTTGCTTCAGACTTGATTGTTTGTTCATCTATTTCTTCCTCTACAATCTCTTCAATTTCAGGAACCAATGGCATTTCCAAAACTTCAATCTCTCTTTTTTCTTCTTCAGCGCGAAGTAAATTCTCAATTTCAACAACCTCTGCTTTGTCCTCCTCCACGATTTCTTCCACAAAATCATGAACTTTTTCCGAAAGAAAATTCAAATCAGATATTTCCGGATGCAGAAGAATCAATTGCTGTATTTTCGCTTCAATTCTCTCGATAATTCTGTACTCTTCAGTAGGCTCAATATTATTTCTATGAACTTCATCAATAACCATTTCATGAATCGTTTCTTCCGGAACTTCTTCATGAGTTTCCGATGGAACAATCAGAACTTCTAATTTCTGACTAGTAGCTCTTTCTGTTAAGGTTTTTCTCACAATTTCTTCAACAGTTACTTCAATTGCGTCTACTGTACACATCTCCGGACATTCGGACATCAAATTTCCTGCTTTTTCTTCAACTGTGTTCAAAACATCAGCTTCTTCTGAAGTATTAAGATTTTGTTTTTTTAAATGCGCAACAATGATGTCACGAACAACATCTTCAGAAATTTTCTTCCCTTCCTCTGTCGAAACTTCCAAAGATTTTGCTGAATCCAATTTTTGAGTCTCCACCAATTTTGCTTGCTTTTGTATTTCTTCCTGTACAATTTCTCCAACGCTACTTTCAATTGTATCTTCCTTAACAACTTCTGGACGACTAATGATCAACTGCTGAATCTTTAAAGTGATTTTGTTTTTCAGTTCATCGTCAACAAGCGACTTAGCATTTTGTTTATCCAATTCACTAACAACCAACTCATGAATTTTATCTTCAGAAATCGTGTATTGAGAAGCTATAGCCGTATTTTCTCTTTGTTCAAGCACTTGAGCCTCCATTAAAATATCTTTTGGTTCAACAATCTGTTTTTGAGATGCTGTTTTATCTCCTTGAACACTTTCTTCAACTTTTTCTTTCAAATCCTTTATTTCTTCTTTGGAAATACTTTCTTTCTGAAGCAAACTAATTGACTCTTTTGCTTCAATTTCATTGATACTGTCATCATACTTCAATTCAGCAACATGCTTTTCAATTTCTACTAAAATTAAGTCTCGAATAATTTCATCCGGAATGATTTCTTCTAAAGTGTGGGAAGACATAAAAATAACTTCTTCGACCTTAGTTTTGATGTCCTTGACAAGTGGATCTTCCACTGGATAAAGCTGCTGCTTTTTCAACTCATTTCTAATCATATCTTCAGAAACAATTAATCCTTTCAATACATCTGATTCTTTTTTAGTATTTTTATCTTCATCCTCCTCAGCCCTAATTCCTGCTTCTTCCTTAGATTCAATTTCTTCCCGAAGCGAAGCTTCTTGATCTTTTCTTAAATTTTCTTGAGCACTTCCAAATTTTTCAGTTTCTTTTATTTGACCTACATACTTTTCAACTTCAACTAATATCAAATCACGAATCATTTCTTCAGGAATATTTTCTTCTGTCGTATGAGAAGACAACAAAATTTCCTCTTGAACTTTAGCTTTTATTTCTTTAACCAAAGGATCTTCAACAGGATAAAGATCTTGTTTCTTCAATTCCTCTCTAATCATATCATCAGAAATTCCTAAACTTTTTATTTCTTCTCTCTTAACATCCTTGACATCTTCAGATTCCTCAATTTTAGCCTTATTTAAAGAAATTTCTTCTTTTTTATCAACTTGCGATGCCACAGACATTTCCTTCGCCTTGTCAAGGCCTTCAATTTCTTTCAAATCTGCAACATGTTTGTTAACTTCTGCAGAAATCAATTCTTTAACCATTTCTTCAGGCACAAAAGGAGACAATACAATTTCTTCTTCAATTTTACCCTTGATTTCTTTAACCAAAGGATCTTCAACGGGATAGAGATCTTGCTTCTTTAGTTCTTCTCTAATCATATCTTCAGATACTAAAATACTTTCCAAAACACCTTGTTTCTGTTTTATATCTTCCGTCTCTTTTTGAATGTCTGTTTTAGCTTGTTCTTCTTTACCAATTCCTGTCAAATCTTTGATTTCTTCTTTAATATCATCTTTCTTATCTATCCCAGCCTTCACAGCAGTTTCTTGAGATTGCTTAGCTTCACAAAGATCCTCTACATCCTTCAAGACAGCAACATATTTCTCAACTTCTGCAGAAACAATATCTCGAAGGATTTCTTCTTTAATTCCGTCATCTGCCGAACAAGAAGACAATAAAACAATCTCCTGAACTTTTATCTTAATTTCTTTGACAAGAGGATCCTCAATCGGATAAAATTCCTGTCGTTTGAACTCATCGACAATCATATCTTTTACTTTTTCTTCAAAATTCTCTCCAACAATCGGCTGAATAATTTCTTCCGTTCGACTTACTGCACCACTCGTTTCAGCTTTTACCAAATTATCTTGCACACCCTCAACTCCCAAATCTACTTTTTCATTTCTTCAGCAACAATATTTCTAATTTTCTCTTCTAATACTATTTCTTCCCTAATTTCCGGCAAAATAACAACCAATTCCTGCAATTTAGTTTTGACTAAATCCACAAGCTTATCATTTCCGGATAATTCCACTCGCTGCTTTTGCAATTCTTTCATCACAAGCTCATCAACTTTTTCATCTGTAATATCAACAGCAACAACATCTGCAGCTTGTTGACTCATTTCTTCTTTAACAATCACTTCTTTACTTTCTATTAAATCATCCGAAGTTTTTTCTTTAGCTTCAAACTTATGCAATTCCTCCATAACTATTTCACGTATACTCTCTTCTATACTCGACATCTGAGCTGCTTTTGGTGCCTGAAGAACCTGTTGAACCTTTGCTTTAACATCCTCTAAAAGCTCCTTCTTAACCAACGTTACCTTTTCCTTAGAAATTTCATCATAAATAATTTCCTTTATCTTTTCTTCCGTAAATTCATCAGATTCTACTGCCGTATTTTCAATTTCTTTGAAGCCCTTCATCTTTTGAAGCTCCTCTACAACAACATCTCTAACACTTTCTTCAAAAACATTAACTTGACAAATTTGTGGATACTTGGTCATCATTTCTTCTACCGCTACTTTTACATTATTTATTAATTCTTCACTTTCAAGTACTAAAGCATTTTGTCGGTCAAGTTCACTTTTAACAATTCCTTCAATTTTATTAAGAAGCTCTTCATTGCTTATTTCTTCTTTCACAACTTCTATTTCTTCTTTTACAACTTCTATTTCTTCTTTCAATGTAATTTCAGAAGCTGTTTCACGATTTTCTTGACTTTCTACAAAATGACTTTCAACCATTTCTTCCCCAGCTATAACATCGTCTTCTTTCGTTCTCGCAGTTTGTTCCAGAACTTCTGGAACACTAAAACCATTAATATCTTCGTTAGAGTCTCCCGAATCCGTCACTGGCGTCAAAAGTGTCTCAGAAGCTTGTTGAAGAATAACTTCTTTAAGAGTTTCAACTTCAGTAACTTGAAGCTTATGTCCTTGAAGATCCTGAACAATATCAGAAGAAATTTCTTCAGAAACGGATTCTTGAACTTCTTGACAACTTTGTACAGTCAATTCTTTCATTTCTTCCTGGTACATTTCTTCTTTACTTTCAGTAGCTCTAACATTCTGTGACTCAACATTCCCAACAACTTCTCTGTATTGTTCCGAGCTTTGCCCTTTAAATTTAAATATTTCTTCTTTGTTTTTTTCAATCTCATCTCCAGCTCCAATGACATCTATCTCTTCAATTTCATCCGGCGAGGTAGAATGCCTAACGCTAGCCGGGTCAACGATAGCCTCAATAAGTTCCTCAAGAGGTCTCGCGGTAGTTTTTTCAATATGCTTAATATCTCCATCCGATTTATCATCTTGATCTAATTCCGCAGATATTTCAGTAATATCCTTCTTACTAACAGTTTCATTAGTATCGCTAAAATTATCCTGATCTTGAATCTTACTTTGAAAAACAATTTGTTCTTTTGCCAAATTGTCAGCTAACATTTTTACAATAAACTCTTGAATACCTTCCAAAGGTACAATAACAGCAGAAATAGTTTCTATTAATGAAGCCTCAGTTTTTTGAACTTGAACAATTTGTTCAGGTGCCTCAGCAATTAATTTTCTTCTCAATGAATCCAATTGCTTACACAAGTCAGAAGAAGACTCTGCCAAATCTTGCAGATATTTCTTCACAGTTTCTTGCAAAGGAATTTCATGCCAAATTTCAGTAGCTGCAATTTTAAGAGCTGTTTCAACTTGATTTAAAGGCGACAAAAATCCTTCGATAATCGTTTCTACATCATTTTCAAGTGACTGACCAGCCGGACGATTTATCTGCGACTCCACAAGTTCGATTTGTTTGTGCAAAGAATCCAAAGGTCGGCACAAAAGTTCGTGAACTTTTTCATCTATTGATCTGTCCAAAGCCAGCGTTGAAGAAGCTAAATTATCAAGAGGATTCAATATTGTCAAAGTCCAAAGATCTAATTCTTCCGATCTGAGCAAGGTTGGAGATTTTTGGATCTCTTGCTTCAAAATTTCTTCATCTTTAACCAAACTAGTAGCTTCAACAAGACTTTTAAATGCTTCTTCATTCTTTTCTTCACTTAAATTCACTTGAAGATCATCAAGCTGCATTTCTTCTTCACCAACTTTTTGTTTATCATCTTCAAACATCTCCAACCCTTCATCAACGATTTCTTCTTCATCTGCAACCTTATAATCCCTCTGATCGCTTATTTCTTCCGTATAGTCTTCCCTAGATATATCTTCAACTTCCGTAACATCAACTTCGTGAGCTTCAGCTGTTACAGTCAGCAAACAAGACTCCATTTTTTCAACCGCTTCATCAAATTCATCCGCTTTTATCGTACTGACAACTCCTTTGAGCTCTTTAGCATACTCCGCCATTTTTATTGACAACGAAATTTGATTTTCAAGCTCTTCTAAGACTTCAATTACCGGCTGAAGAAGACTAGTTGCTTTGTACATTGTCGAAGTTTCTAAAATCGTCTGCAACAAATGCTGCGTCGGCTGGACAAGATTCTCCAGAACTTGAACATCATCCGGATCATGATGCTCTGCAATAGTTTCCCTGACTTTCATCAAAGGCTCCTTTAATTCTGCAAATTTTTCTATCAACGCAGTGTCACTCGGCGGTTCTGAGTAAGAAGATTGTATGACAATCTTCAACAAACATTTCTTCAGCTCGTCAATCACCGGAACAATCGAAGAATTACTTTCTTCATCATTAGTGTTTTCCAGAGCCGTCGACAACCAATTTTCAATCGGATCCAAACACTTGGAAATGATACCTGGAACTTCTCCAGGCGCTGAATCCGAAACTGAACTTTCTTCAGTGTCTACTTTACCGACCAATGCTTTCTTCAGAGCTTCCATTGCGACCAAAGCGACATCTTTCTCAACATCTTCAAGAAGATCAACTACAGAAGCCCGTTTTTCTTTAGTAATCTTTAACATAGCTTCTTTTAAGGCTTTTAAAGGACTTGTAATGTCATTCAAGACATGTCTTTCTTCAGGATCGTGTTTTTCAATGAGCAGGACTTTTTGTAAATTCAACAAAGGTTCTTGGAGCTTTCCAAGTTCTTCAACTGCCAAACTAATGTTGTACTCAAAAGCTTTTTCTTCAGGAACCATCGGAGAAGAAATAGTGACTGCTAAATTTCCAATTGATTGTCTTAGTACGTCAATAGAGGACACTAACTTACCGGCAGCCGTTTTATTTTTACCATCAGTGTCTTCCATTGCGAGACTATATCTTCCCACCTTTTCTATCGCAGAAGATAGAGCGTAATGGACGCTACCAAGCGCCAAAGCCGCCTGCTCTACTTCTACCGACGGAGCAATAGGAACCATTTTAACCACCGGCATCGTCATTTCTTCCTTTTTGTCCGGTATTTCAGGAAGCTGTTCAAGTATCTCGCTCATCATTCTTGAAACCTGGTTCAAGATAACTTGAGAAGCCTCCGAAGTTGAAGAAGACCTAATAACTGCTGAAATTATTTCATTGAGTTCATTTAACGGCCGAGCGCTTTCTTCTATCAAAGTAGATTCTTGCGCTGAAGTTCCGGACGCCAACGCCAGTTGCAGGTCCAACAGTGGCTCTCTGAGTTCTACGATTCTGTTGATGATATCCGGAACGTTCAAGGTCGTGGCTACGTGTACTGCTGAAGCTACAGACTCTCTGAGTTCTATAAGACAGCCTGATAATTCAGTCATCGACAGAGATGTCTGATCACTTGGAGCTTCATTTTCATAGTGACGCAAAGCAACGTTCAATTTAGCCTGGACATCTATCAGAGGATCTAGCAGCATCTCGGGAAGAGGCAAGCTTTCATCAAGCTCCGGCATCATCGAATCTATTGACACCATTCTGTTTCTGTACTTAGCGCGCTTTGAGGCGTGCGATTCTTTAGCTTTAGCTTTAGCTTGTTTTGCTACAATTTCTAGATTCTCGGTTATTTCTTCCTTGAACTGGGACTCGATTTCTTCATCAATACTTCGCTCAAATATTTTTTCTTCAAGAATCTTTATTTCTTCTTCCAAAGCTCCGTTGTCTTGCAGACTTTTATGAACTTCTTTATCAATTTCTGTAGCTTTAAAAGTAATTTTATTCTGATCTTTCCCTTCTTCATCTGAAGAAGTAGGAACAGACGCAAGATCATCAAGCAATTTAGCTTCATTAATCCTCTGCAGCTTCACCAATTTATCCGAAGCGTCCTCCATTGTCCACTTGAGGTACCCAACCAGCTCACGGCTTCCTTCAGTGACTCCCCGTTCTCCAGACTCTGCTTCATAAGTCTCCAAAGCCACAGTCAAAGTTTCCAACTTGTTTTTCACCTCAGCAATAGACTTTTGAAGAGTATCAGTCTTAATAACTTGACTTTCAACAACCTGAGAAGTCAGAAGCTCATTCAGAGCTCGAGATAGTACTTCCAAAGGTTTCACCAAAGTTTCTACGACGAGAACATCAACATTGCTTGCCAGAGCACCGGTAACTTTATTCAGCGACAAAGAAGAAATGAATGAACTTAAGTTCTTGTAAACAGCTTCAAGCCTTTCTGTGACAGTGACAATTTCTGGTGAGCTATTCAATCTTAGATTTTTTCTCAGTCCATCGACATGACCTCCCAGTTGGCAAATAGCGCGAGATGTCCGTTCCAAAACAATTGGCCTTTTGGGCTCAATTATCGTAACATCGCCTTCTTTGCTTCTTAAATCGTGCTCAATCTTAGCCAATCCTGCAAGGATTTCATCAACTGGGTCAGTAAGTGACTCCAAGACAATCAAATCAGACTTTAAATCTTCAGAATTTCTGCCTCTGTGACGTTTTATCAATTCTATACCACGAAGCAGTTCCTCAGTAGGACCGCCAATTGAATCCAGCAATGAAATCCTGACTCCTTGGCTGAAAGATCTGTCTCCAGCGGATTTGACAGCTTTGGACTCAATAACAGACATTTGCTCACAAAGATCTTCAATAGGCCGAACAATTTTCTCAATAATCAACCCTTGGATTAAATTTTCATCATCAGAAACTGAAGTCGTTAAAATACCTTCCAAATCAATCAAAGTGTCTCTTAAAGTAAGAACAGGAACCGTGAGACATCTCAGCCTTTCATACAGCCGTTCTTTCTGACTTCTCGAAGTAGATTTATCAGAAACATCTCCAGCAGTCGCAAACGCCGACGAAGCAGTCGAAAATTTATCATCTTCATCAATATACTTAATTTCAGCTTGACTAAACAAGTCCGGTGTTTTAAATTCTTCGCTCCTTTCCACTCTGATGTCTTCAATCATCAAGCTTTTCTCCACATCCCGGCTTCTAGCCTTCTTTCCTCTCTCTTTAACACTACTATTGCTTCCCGCGCTTTCTTTACGGTCCCATTTTCTTCCGTCTTTACTTCCACGTCTTTTACCCTTCCCAACTTCATTTCCATCCGCATTAACCGTGTAAGAGTCTTCTGAGCTAGTTTTAGAAGACAACATCGGAGTGCCGGCTTTAGAACGTTTCTTCTTTTTCTTCTTCTCCTGCAATGATTCATTCAATGCAGCAGCAAAGACTTCTTCAGTAAATCCCGGATCATGAATTCCACTTTCAGTCTCATTTATAATCGCAGCTATTTCTCTGTCATACTCCCTCGAAACTTTGGCCAATCCATCAGAAGACAAAGCGTCAGCAAACGCATCAACGCTGTCTTGACTCTGCAGCGACAATTGGGCTTGCATGGAAGGTTCTTTGGCGCTGTGATAGCTTTCAGACCAATCTAGAACTTTGTGCTGGCTCTTTTCACTCTTCTCGCTCTTAGACGAGGCGCTGCCAGACCTTTCTTTCTTCCTGGGCGGTCTTGAAGGCGGTGTTCTTTCACCAACCGGAGTTCTCTCGCCCGAATGTTCAGCGAGTGGAGAAGAATACGAAGAAAGAATACTGTGCATCTGGTCATCCATGATAGACACATCTTCTACATCTGCTTCTGTTCGCAAGTCATCAGCTTCTTCATCCGCGACAAAGTAATCAGAAGAGACGTCAATAACAACAGCTTCCATTAATAAATTCCCGGAAGTTGAAGTTTCTTTCATAAACCTCATCGGAGGAAGCTCTATGATATTCCCTTCCGTAATGTGTTCCGACAATTGATCAGCGTACATCTCGACAATCTGTATCGCTTCTTCTTCCGTAAGATCCGGAGTCTCGTAAAGACTTACAGAAACTTCTTTGCCGTCAAAGCTGAAAGAAACTTCCCCGCGGTCGTCCATTGTTATTGAGTGATCTGTTTGCGGCGTGTCGTACAATTGGGAAGTTCTTTCTTCATGAATTGTCGAAAGCGAAAGGTTTCTTGCCAGTTCGTGCAAAGGCGGGGAAATTGGCTCTTGTGTTTCTTCTTTTTTTACGGCAACGCGGTCCTCAAAGCCGAGAAGTGAAGCTGAGCTGCTCACTGAGCCCATACAATTTGTCGCTTCACATGTGTAAGTTCCCAAACAACATGTTCCGTCTTGTCCGGAAATAATTCGGTGAATATCCCCCGGCTTTAACTCAGCGCCGTCTTTGTACCACTTCAATACCGGCTGAGGCACGCCGATAACCTTGCACTCTAGATTTACAGCGCCTTCTTCCGACAAAATGGCGCGTAGGCTCTCCAAAAATTTAGGCTTCTTAAAGTGCCTTGGGATTATTAGCTTTAAAAAGCAGGAAGTTATGCTATGACCGAAATCATTTTCTGCAATGCATTTCCACTCGGCCTGGTCGGAAAATTCTAATTTATGGATCTCCAGATGACAACTGCCCAAAACTTCCTGGATTATTTTGTATTTGTCGCTTTCGATGATTAGTTCGTCGTCGCGGAACCATGAAAGGGTCGGTTTTGGAGATACTGTTACTGTAAATTAATTTTTGAAGGATTAAAGAAGAAATTTAATTTTTTAATTTTAAATAGTTACCTTGAACGGTAAAAGTGAAATTTTCGTGAATCCGCGCTTCACAACTCCGCAGACCTTTGATAAACTTAGGAACTTGGTTGAAACTCAATAATTGAAGACGCTCTTCTTCATTTAACTGGTTCTGAATGTCCTCGACGGTGAGCTCCGCTGTACTTTTAGTTTCGCCCATACAGTTTCGGGCAATGCAGCAGTATGATCCTAAAGAATTGGTCCCAGTGAGCTGGTAAACATCCCCGGGCTTCAATTCTTGGCCATCTTTGAACCATCTGAGAAATGGGGTGGGGAATCCCACGACTTTGCACTCAAAGGATACGAGTCCTTCTTCGGTTAGAACTGCTTTGAGACTTTCCATGAAACGAGGCATTCTGTAGTTTTTGGGGACTGGAAATTAAATTTGGGATTAAAAATTGACAGAAAAAAATTTAATGTCTTGAATCAAGATGAAAAAAATTTTAGAAAAAGTAAAATTTACTCCAACAAAAAAAAATTTTTTTCTTAAATCAAATTAATTTTTTTATTTTTTTTTAGAGCAGATCAAAAATTTTTCTTCTCAATTCAAAATTGTCGAACTTTTCACAATAATTTTTTTTTGTTCAAGAATTTTTTTAATTACGATGTTAATCTCACCAGACATTGCAACATAGCAAGTCGTAAATTGCATAACATTTTCAGCGCTGGTAGCAACGCATTTCCATTCGCCTTCATCCATAGCTTCAACACCGCGTATTTCAATGGAGTAAGTTCCTAACCCGTCTTCTATTTCATGATATTTTTCGCTCGGTTCTACTTTGCCTTCTTTATTGTACCAAGTGATCACTTTGGGCCAGGGAGGAACTTGGACTTGACAGGTCAGTGTTATGGTGTCGCCGATTCTACAACATTCGTCGTTCAAAATTTTTCTGAACACTGGGAGAGGTCCAGAAGGTTTGAGTGTATCGGCAGGCTTTAAAGAACCTTCTCTGCTTCCTCTTCCTACCACATGAACCTATATCAAACATTCCATCAGAGTTTTATAATTTATAATTAATTATTTACTAGCAATATTGACTTTTTTAAAGATATAAGCTCATCCCGGTGTTACACTCATCAAGAGCTTTCATTTGAGTACCCACATGCATTTTTATATTTTTTTCATATATATATATATATATATATATATATATATATATATATATATATATATATATATATATATATATGTATATATGAAAAAAATATAAAAATGCATGTGGGTACTCAAATGAAAGCTCTTGATGAGTGTAACATCGGGATGAGCTTATATCTTAATAAAAAAAAATTAATTAGCTTGACATCTTTTTTTTTCTGAGTAAAGCTACAATAATATACAAAAATTGACTAACTTTGGAAGAAGAATATGCAGTTCCCATACAATTGTCTGCTTGACACGTATAAGTCCCCAAAGATGTCGGATCATCAGCATTAGCAGTGAGCGCAAAAACATCTCCAGCTTTAATCTCCTTGCTGTCTTTGAACCACCTAAGAACCGGCGTTGGAACCCCGATAACTTTGCACTCCAGCGATACTGTACCAGTTTCTGTGAGGATCGCTCGAAGTTCTTCGACAAATTCCGGACGCTTGTAAGCTTTCGGCACTATAACGCTGAGACAAGACACACATGATGATCTTCCGTATACATTTTCCACCATGCAGGTCCAGTGACCCTGGTCTTCGACCATCACCGGAGCTACGTCGACGCAATAGAAGTTCCCTTCGTGAACGAAGGAAAATCTTGAGCCAGCTTGGATCTGTTGGTCATTTCGGTGCCATGTTACCTGCAAAATTTTACTTTTATTAATAACATTGATAAAAAAAATATCTTCATGATTTTTTTTAATAATTAATATTTAATATTTTGAACTGTCAGTAATTTTTTTCAATTTTTTAATTAATAAAAATTTATATGATAGTTATTCTTCTTACAGATAATTAAATATATTTAAAAATAATTTAGGGTGTTTAAAAATATTTAGGCCCTGTCAATAATTAGGGCTTTTATTTTATATTTTATTTTAAAAAAATTAATTTTTTTGATTCTAAAATGAATTTCTTGAGTTAAAAAAATTAAATTACTTAAAACAAGAATAAAAATTTGAAGAAAAAATTTTTCTTCAATCAAGTCATTTTTTTTATCAGTGAAGAAAAAGATATCTTCTCAGTTGAGTAATATACTTGTTAAATTCTTAAAATAGATTATAAAAATAATCAATCTGATGATTATTTATTCATCTAACACGAACAATAAAACAAAGGTGCCTTATTTGAAGTCGATAATATTTATTTCTTCGCAATAATTATTTCTTCAAAAGAGCAATAATGAATTTAAAATTTAAAAGAATAAAATTTATATTTATAGATTTATCAGCAAAATGATCAGCTACATGCCAAGATTAGATTCTAATGATTACATTGTGACTCAAACATTTCCCGATTGGCGCAAGCAATGCGGAAGACTATGGAGAGAGTTCATGTACCTCGTAAATGCACGTACAAGCCGATTTATCTTTATACATTATATTATAATATTATTATTATTGTTATTTTTATTATTATTATAGTATGGTACAGATTTGTCCCAGGCGCATAGACTACTGTACTATACTACCGGCAATTCGTTATGCACACGGATTTCAACCACTAACAACTCAGAATGTGCTGCTCTATGGATATAACGTTAGACCAAATTTATGCATGTCAGTGACTCTTCAAACTTCGCCTTCCGGGTATTTTATTCACTGTCTATTCAATTTAAATTAACAATTACATTTTAAATGTTGAGCTTTATTTCTACCGATAAATCGCTAATTACTATAAAATTTGTCGGCATCAAGATATTTTTTAAATTAGATTGAAGTCAGGAGACATTTGATCATTTTTGATTTTTGATTTTTTAATTTAAAGCGAAATAAAAATAAAAAATACAATTTTTACTCCCATCACTTAGAATATCGGAGTCAAAAAATTAAGAAGCATATTGAATAAATCTGGAGTTTTTTTTTTCTAACGGAGCAAATGTGAATTTTAATTTCAAAAATATCTAAATACAGAGTTTTTAGACAAAAGTAAATTTTTATTTAGCAAAAACTAAGTTTTTTTAACAAGTACTTTGAAAAATTTATCTGAAGTTTAACTTTATAATTATTAATTATATTTTTAAAAATTTCAACTTAAACATTGGATTAAATTTTCACAAAGATTATTTTTTAAAAATTTTTATTGATAAATTTTAACGTAAAAAATTAAAAATAATAAATCATTTACTTTTATTGAATAAAATTAATTATTTTAATGTTACTAAAATTAAGTTTTATATTACAATTTTTAGGATTTCTTAAAAAATTGATTATTACTAAAAATTTATCAAAAAATGCTTTTTCCAAAAATTTCAAAAAAGTTTTGATACAAATTTTTTAAATAATAAAATTTATTTATATCAAACTAAAAAAAAAAAAAGGTTTTTTTAATTAATAATATAAATAAAATCCTTATTGGAATTAATTTTACCTCAAAGGGATTAATTTAATTAAAAATCATTCACTCGTAATTTTTTTACATTCTAAAAATTAAAAAAAAAATCATAAATCCATTTTTTTCTAAATTTCTTCACTGTAAAATATTTTTCATCATTGTGTAAAGTGTAAAAATTTTTGTGTCGAATATTATACTCTATTATGGAGAATTTTACATTCTTACGTGTCGATTCAACGCACTAAAATGTGGAATTAACATTAGTTTGTGTAAAAACAATCAGTAACACAAATATTTGTATCAAACTAGATGAAAATTTTTTTTACTGCATTCCCTCCTTATTTCTTCATTAAAAAAAAAAAAAAATGCTAAAAATGACCAGAAGCCTGTTATTTTGAGCATAATTTTACAAAAATAACATAATTATTTTTAGGACTTACCTTTGGACTTGAAGAGCTCCGTATTTCAACAAGAAACCGCGTCCTCGTACCAACTTTAACAGCCAAGTCCGTGAGCCTTCGTACGAAAATCGGAGGTTCACCCTCTTCAGGGTCATCACTGGCTTCGCGAATATTCATTCGTATTTTTTTTCTAACTCCTTGAACGCTAATATCGTTACTGTCACTAAGAGCAGAGTAATTAGTCGTCAATTTTTTGGCAACCAACGAGTAGTGACCGGTATCGTCTTTCTGGGACTGTTTCAACGTTAACTGGACAACATTTCCACGTGGCTGAACACTGTAGCGCTCTGAGGGCATCAATTGGTCTCCACAGAAACTGAAAAATTTTTTATTCCAATTAAATTAGCTGAATAATTTTAGAATACCGTCATAATTATTAATAAAGTGTTGGTTAAGCAGAACTACCAACAGAGAAGCAGTAGGGTTGTGTATAATTATAGAAACATGTTCATAAGAATTGTACAGAGTTATTTTATAATGAAGAAGTATATAATAAATATATGCCATGTGATTTATTGATTATTGATCGTGATCATTGAAGTTTATATGCACTGTGAAGAAACACGATTGCACCATCGGCAGTATAATTCCCCTCGTCCCTTATATTAGTAGTCCGTGATATTTCTAGCGCAGTGGTGATCTAGCTGCTCGTTCATCCATCGTCTGCTGGTCTAATGTGTACAGTTGTGTTACACTTAGCACATAGTACACAGCACACAACATCTGACTGTGAATTTCGGCTAACTTGCCGGTAAAGAAAATAAAATCTAATCTAGGGAGCTTCGCCAACAAGCTTATACTCTTCTAGAGCAACGTGTCATTGTCTACCCTTGAATCAGGCTATTTCTTCTTTCAACATACGTCAATATATCTTCATCAAAGTACTTGCTGTATTATTGATTTGAATTGATGGACTAAATTTTATATTTAATAATGTAATTATTAGTTTTTATTTATTGTAGAGTCGGATAAATTTGTCGGCAGTTGAATGAAGCTATAAATCTCTTCTCAACATCAAAGAATTTTTTTACTCGTTGTCAACAAATGTCAGTTAATAAATCAACTTTATTTTGCTTCGATGGAATTTTTGAAAATTTATGTACTAGATTTTTTATTTTCATTGAGAAGAAATGGAAAATTTAGTGAAGAAATAAATGTTTTTAATTTTTTTTTTTTTTTTGGGAAGAAATGAAAATTTAATTATATAAAAATTAAGATTTTTATTTAGAAGAGATAAAAATTGAATTAAAGAAGTTTATTGTTTAATTTTTTAATTTTAATTGGGAAGAAATAGAATATTAATTAAAAAAATTAATATTTTAGATTTTAATTGAGAAGAAATAAAAATTGAATTAAGAAGAAATAATATTTAAGATTTAAGATTTTAATTGAGAAGAAATAGAATTAAAAAAAAAAATTAATATTTAAAATTTTTAACTTTAATTGAAATGAAAAAGAAAATTAATTAAAAAATTAATATTTTAGATTTTAATTGGGAAGAAATAACAATTAAATTAAGAAGAAATATTTGAGGTTTGAGATTTAAATTGAGAAGAAATATAATTTAAAAACAATGAATATTTTAGGTTTTATATTATAATTGGGAAGAAATAAAAATTGAACTAAAGAAGAAATCATACCGAAATTTCGAAGAATCCAATTTAAATCCTGTCACCTTTTGATTTTTATTCTGTTTTTCACACTTACAGCACTGACTCCCCATATCAACGACTCAATTGGCCCCACAACCATTCGATATATAAAGTTTAAAAAACTATCCAGGTGATTCATTTGCACTACTCATTAACACATTCTTCATTTTAATAAACTAAAAAGAAATTCATTGCATCTTTAGTCATTAAAAAAAATTAAAACAAGTTACGTAACATACAATAGATATTTCGGTCCGGAATTTTTCTTCATCGATAAAATCAGAACAAAGCAATCAAAAATAAAAAGAAGAAATAATTATCAAATCAAGACACCCGTTTTGCGAATTATTAAATAATTTTAAAAGTTATCAGCCGGCCTCGTCACCCCCGCTTGACTGTCAGTCAATCGGTTAGCTTCGCGCCAGCGTACTACTGCGCACGCCGCCCACACATTTAAATAAGAACGAGACCGCCCAGTTAGTTGACATAACGAAGATGTCAAGGCAAGTGAAATAAAGGGAGAAATAAGAATTGATAATAATATTTAAATAGATAACTTTGTTTTTAAAATAAACCGAGAAGAATATAAATATTAAGCCCAGATACAAAATCGAGGATGAAGAAATAAAAATTTAATGAAAAAAAAGAAAAAAAAATAAAATAAAAGGGATATCGATGATCGGCGATCTGGCTGAGCCACAACTGAGAATTCCTAGATCATCTCCGAGAAGATCTATCCCGGGTGCTCTCTTTCTCGGCTTGTAAGTAGAGGGGCAGCTCTCCTCTGCTTCAGCTACTCGTTTCAATCACTAAGATCTGAGATTCTACATCGTCGAATTTAGTCGCTGCGACAGCGACAGAAGCTCAGATACGTCACACGAGTCTCCCTTTCGTAATCATCTTTCTTCTCTTTTTATTGTCTCTTTATTTCTTGAAACTATCTCATTTCTTCTTCTTCTTCTTCTTCTTCTTCTTCTTTTTCTTTTCAATCGTCATCCGTGTCTAGTATAGTCTGTGGTGGCTCTTTTATTCATTCGGACTTTACGAATCGTGTCGTAGATCAAGTTGCGTTGAGAGCTTTATCGGAATATATGCATAATAGCTGTAAGGTCATTGCAATAAATAATTTTAATTTTAACTAATATTTTTAGAGGAATAAATGGAATTTTAAATTATTTTAGTTACACCCTAAAAAAATTAACTTGATTAAAGAAACTATTTTTGATTCAAGAAGAATTCTTCTTTTAAGTTGAATGAAGAGTTTTTCTGATTTAATAAGACTTTTTCGGACTTAGTAAAAAAAATTAAAAAAACTTTATGAATTATTCGTGCTTATTAAAATTTTTTCAGAGAAATTTTTCCACAACGGAAAGTTCTTAGTTCAAGAAATTTTTGATACTGTAAATAATTTTTAGAATTTTTGGGATTTTTAAATTTAATTGACAATAATTATTCTTAGAATCATAAAAATTAATAAATTGTGTCCAAAAAATTCAAAAGAAGAAATGTTAAATTAATAAAATAATAAAAAAAAAATTTCGCCGTATTTAATCAAGCATTAAAATTCTTAAATTAAATAACTTTTTTTTTTATTTATTCAATATTTCTTCTCTTGAATAAAGTTAACTTTTCATCAATGTAGTATTTTTTATCCATTAGCTCTTCTGAGTTCCGTATTGTAAAAATTGAATTTTTATTTTTTCAGTAAAAAAATTGAAAATAGATAGCTTACAGCGAAAAATGTTGAGGATCTCGAGAATCTTCGGGATTTAATTTCAACTCGACAATTACATCTTCCCCAGCAAGTGCACTGACAACTATTTCCTCGTCCTCCCATTTCTTCTGCTCGGAAGATTTCTTCCCGCCTAAAAATAAATATTCTCGGACATTATTCTCGTACTTATTAACTACCTTATTAATTAATAATTAAAAAAAAAAATTAAAAAGATTGACAGGTGGTGTAAAAAATGCTTCACGCAAGAATGCCCTCGACAAGCAAGTCGTCAAGTTCGACTCGCCGGCAATCTAAAAATACCCTTTAAATGACCCACCGCAGCTAAAACGCGTGCTCATACGTCGCCAGCCAGAATGAGTACGTGAGTCCAGGTATTTTCACGGTTTTAATAACTCACCCTTCTGGCAAAAATGATATTTATACCGAGTTTAAGAAGACATTATTATTTGCATAGATCTCGCTACAGTACAAATAAAATACACACCTACATCATACTTATACTTAATTAAATTTTATGCATAACTTATAACTATAACATTTTCGTTAAAAGTTGCCGGGAAGAAATATGCAGGCTCGTGAGCGTTTGGCACCAATTGCCGGGAACGTGAGTAATCCCATACTCAAATTGGCTGAGAAAATACTTTATTTAATACCATTCAACAAACGTAAATAAACTCTTTTTTTTTTTTTTTATTTCTTCTTTAGCATAAAACAGAAAATTGGATCAATCAATTTTTTCTCCACTTCTGAAGTACTGGATTTACTGGATTACTTTTTTAATGTCAGACTGGTGTCAAACCCATCAGATCTATCTCTATTAATACACGCGGCTAAACTAAATAGTCATTTTAAAAAGTTACAAATTATTATTTTAAAAAATAAACTTAATTTAATTTTTTTAAATAATTACAATGTATTAAAAAAAAATTTTATTGAATCAAGAATTAGATTTAATTGTCTGAAGAATTATTCAAATAGATCATTATAATTTTTATCTATTTTAAATAAAATTATTCATGGATTTAAAGTTAGCCGACATTTAAAAATTTTTAGAATTTATTTTTTATGAAAAATTTATTACGAAAATATAAAAAAAAAAAATTCAGTTGTAAAAAATTTTAAAAACTGTACAATTTTAAGTACAATTTTTTAAAAATACTTTTTAATTATTATTTAAGAAATTAAGCAAAATCAAAAATTAACTGTATTATTATAAATTATTCACGTTTTTTTTTTTTCTTAAAAAATTAGTAAATTTTAGAAATCCTTTTCTGGATAATAATTTTTTTATCTCTCTAATAAATAAAAAGAATTTTTTAAAATTCAATTTAAAAATTGAAAACAGTTTTTCAAGTTTTTTAAAAATGAAATTTTTTTTTGTAATAATTTTTTTAATAAAAAAAAAATTCTAAAAATTTTTAGATATCGGCCAGTTTAATTTATGACAATTTTTTAATTTCTTCTTACAAAAAATATTTTGTTTTAATTTCAATCATAGTTTTTTTTTTTTAATTTCCACATTTTGATAATAATAATAATAATAATAATAATAATAATAATAATAATAATTTTTCACTTAGATTTTTAAAAATTTCTTCTTACGAAAAAAAAAAACTACTAAAAATTGTAAAATATCTATTAATTATAAAAATTAAGTTAACCGACATCTAAACTTTTAGAATTTTTTTTATAAATAAAATTATTACAAAAAAATTGCACATGTAAAAAATTTGAAAAACTATACGTGCAATTTTTTAAAAATATTTTTTTATTGCTAATTCAATTAATAAAAATTTTTCGCAGTCGGCTAATTTTAGTTTCATTAATTAATTTGATAATAATTATCAAAATAAATAAATAAATCTATAAAATAATAAAGAAGAAACAAGTGTTTGTTTTTACCTGCTAAGGTCATGCCGCCTAGATGTTTTGGTCGTTGATTCTTGACCCCAGCATATTACAGTCTTTTTTAAAACCGTATTTGTTTATTTAATTTATTTAAAATCAATTCACTCACGATCTGCTTTATTTCTTTTTTTCGTCTCAGCTATTTCTTCTTCTGCTAGGTGAACTATTACTTTAAACTCTCGTTCCCGTTCTTGTCTTGTTCTTATTCTTATAATACTTGATACTACTTAAATGAACAACTTCCTTGTTTATATTTACGATAAAATAATCTTGATAAATAAATAAAATAAATAAACCACAGTTTAATAAATAATGACCACTCACTTCGAGTGATTTCGGTAATTTCGGTATCTAAATGTTTGATAACGTTGATGAGTTGCGTATGACGTATTCTATGTGACACCCTCGCACACCTCTCGAGCAAAAGCTCGAGACCCCGACGATTGGGACGACAGCCCGTTCTCTCCTCACCGTAGAGGCCGCCTCTTAGGTCTAAAACCGTCTCCCAGCGAGGGCGCAAGCTTACGCGACGCCTGCCGTCGAATTCGCCGAGTTCATCGTGATATTTTTTTCTTTTACCTCTACAGAGAATACTCTATGCTCTTACTCTTACTACGATCATTTTTGAGTATCACATACGCATGCGTTTTATTTCTTCTTCTTCTCTTATTCTCAGAGTTGAGCTAGAGCTTATTTCATTCTCTTTATATTACTCTTATACTTACTTACTTACTACTCTTTACTTAAAACATCAACAGCATTCGCTACATTTCTCGCTCCATTAAACGCTTATAAGTTATTTACTCAAATAATAATAGTTTCATGTTCATTTTACTATTTTTATTTATATTTTAATGACATTTTAGTTAGCAGTCACTAGATAATTTTTTTATTTTATTTAAAAAAAAAAATTTGTTCCTAAAAATTATTTTAAAAAATTTGAATTAAAAATTTTTTTTAATTTTAACATGTCAATTTTTAACTTCCCGCTAAGAAAATTAAAAATTATTTTTAAAAATTTGAATTATATATTTTTAAAAATTTAAATATGTCAATTTTTAACTTCCCACTAAGAAAATTAAAGATTATTTTTAAAAAATTGAATTTAATATTTTTTTTAATTTAAACATGTTAATTTTTAATTTCCCGCTAAAAAAATTAAAAATTTTCGAAAATCGAGAAATTATTGATTTTTTTTTTTTTTTGACATAATTTATTTGTTATAAAATTATTAAAATAATTAAATTTAGGCTAAATTAGTTTTCATATTTTAATAAAATTTAAGTTAGGAGTCACTAGATAATTTTTTTATTTTATTTAACAAAAAAATTATTTTTAAAAAATTGCATTTTATATTTTTTTTAATTTCTACGTCAATTTTTTTTTTTTTTTACATGATTTACTTGTTATAAAATTATTAAAATGATTAAATATATGCTAAATTAGTTTGTAGTTTTTTATTTTAATTATAACAACTTTGTTTTATTTACAGTCATTTTTTATTTATTATTTCAATTTTTATTTAATACAATAATTCAATAACATTAATTATGTGTATAATATTTTATTTTATTATTATTGTTGTTAATATTTTTGATATTATTATTATTTATTTATTTATTTATTAAAGATACAAATTTGAGGTGACACAGTCACATGATACAATCTTTGGTTCAATTATTTAAGAAGTTATTCTAGTCTATAGACACAAATTTTTAGTGTTTTTTTCCGGTTCGATAGAAAAAAATAAAAAATTTCTATGTCAAATTTTTTCACCAGATATTTATTAAATTTTAATATTATCTGAAATTTTTTTTCACCACAAATAACGCTGAGTATAATATGAGAAGATGTGCAGTGTAATTTTGTTTTTTTCATGTGTGTGCTAGTATTATTTTTCATTTTCAAAATTTCAATAAATATCTAGTGAAGAAATGAATATTAAAAATCTTTTACATTTAAAAATTTTAAAAATTAACTGTCTGTAGATTAAAATAAGCCCTTAAATAAAACAATAAAATCACCTTTATAAATCTTCATAAATACTTCAAGTCTTAATTAAATAAATATATTATATATAGATATAATTTTATTAATGATTAAATTACTTCATAATATTAAAATAAAATCTTAAATCTTCAATATTTAAATATTCAATTATCTCTCGGTTTCGCCTTCCACCATTTAGGAATCCATCCTCTGATATCTTTCTCAACTTGCCGATAAATAAGAAGAAATATAAACGGAATCGCAAATAGTTCATTTTTAAACAAATAAAGATAAATAGCAGCCATAAGAATAATCAAATCAATAACATAGCTAACCGAAGACCTGACATTTAAATGAGCTTCAGCCATCAGTCTTTCACTGATAACAGCGCCTGAAGATTCTAAATTGCCCTTATCAGGTCTCTCGTAAGACCTCGAGTTTCTCCTGAATTTCTCCGGTCTCTCCCTATTAATTTTCTTCCCCACACTCTGCGGAACCCGCTGGGAAGTTTCCGAGTCACTGGGACTAACATCAACAGCTCTGAATCTCTCCCTAGAACTATTTCTCGAAGAAATCTTTCTCATCTCTCCTCTCTGCTTCGAAGAAGATCTCGAGCCAGCTTCTCTATCTCTCGAAATCTCCCGCTTCCTTGTCCTAGAAGAAGATCTCGACGTACCACCTTGTTCCTTCGCCACTTCTGGCATTCTGGTTTTCGATGACGACCTCGAAACATTTCCTCTTTCCCCCGAAACATTCCTAGATCTCGGTGTTGGCGTTTCATTTCTCGAAATTCGTCTGCTGGATCTCAAATTTTCCTGCACTGAAGTTCCGCTTGGAATTGAAGAAGAAATATAACTATTAACAGTTAAATTATTATTTCTTCTTCTTCCTCCTATTTCTTCTTCTTTTTTAATCGAAATATTTTCCATTTGTTTTGTCTGATCAGTCGAACTTGGAATCAGTCCAAAATCTACTTTATTATTCTGCTTATTATTATTATTATTATTATTATTATTATTATTATTATTATTATTATTATTATTATTATTATTATTATTATTATTATTATTATTATTATTATTATTATTATTATTATTATTATTATTATTATTATTATTATTATTATTATTATTATTAGTCATAGCTCCATTGGAAGTATTAGAAGTGTACCTAGTAACCGGATGAACAGCATGGCTCAAAGAATATTCCCGAACAATTTCCATATAATGATCAACAACAGCCTGTCTACCTTCCAGCTCTTCTTTTTCTTCAGCAGAAGATTTCTTCTCAATCACCGGCTTCTGATTGGACCGTCTCCTATTTTTGGCAACTTCAGCAGCGTTTAGAAGACTCGCATTGTCACTGTCCAGCTCTGACATAACAGGAGTGTTAGTAACTGCTCCATCGGACAAATCAGCCGTTGATTTCTTCCTCAAAGTAACTGGAGGTTCCACAGGAGCTTCTTTTTTCTCCTCTCCAGAATTTTTCTGACGATCTACGATCGGTTTTTCCGGAGGAATAGGCCTTCCGAAGCTATTAAGAGGAACTGGATCTTCCTCCGTGCGTTTCTTCAGGATTGACTTTGGCTGAATGTTATTACTATTGTTATTGGTATTATTATTAGGACTGACATTGTAAAAAGGCCTAGGTTGGACAGAAGTGTCTTGGACGACTCTGTACTCGGGATCAGGAGGTGGGACGTAGAGAATAGGCCGCCCACGCGGGTGGTAAGTGTCCTCCTCGTCCATAATCGGCTGAGCGAGAATCCTGGACTTGAGGGTCCTCAAGTCTTCGCTGCTGTCGCTCTCGGGCTCAGACTCCGCGTCAGTAGACTCTTCATAGTCATCAGCGACAATTGAATTGTACGCAATTTCTCTGTCAGGAGTTTTGACGTCGCGCCGGTACTCAATGCGGGTGAAAGATTCTTCGGAAGTCTCCAGGATGTATTCTTCCGCGTGATGTTCCGGAACCAACGGCATGTTTTTATCGTCCCAGTGATGCAAGCCAGCAAGAGTGGGAGATGCAGGCTGGAGAACTTCTCTCGGCTCTTCCAGAGCAGGATCTTCGTGCAAATTAGGATCCGAGGCAATGATCTGAGGCGCGGGTAGCATCAGGCTGGGAGGAAATCCACGTAATTGTGGAGAAGTTTGGCCTTCGCTGGAACGCCTGCGGGTCCACTTGTTTTTCCCCTGAGTTGGAGAGCCTGAAGATAGTCTTCTTTTCAACCGGGTGCTTCTTAGACGTCCGGAGATGAAGTCTAGGCCTTCTTTGGGCTTGTCAACCACTGAGTCGCTCTTTTTAGCCGCCTCGGCCTCCTCGACAGCCACTGCTTTGTAAAATCGCTCCATTGCACGCTCGTGCAGCAGCTCTGTTGAACTTACAGCTTCGCGGAGGATTTCTACCACTTGGTGGTTCGCGCTGAATAATTCCGGCAATGACAGTGACATTGGGGGTGGAAGTAAGTCTTCGTCATTCTCTTTAGCATCGGCTTCGCCTTCAGAAGCTGATCTGGCCAGCGGATTTCTCTTTCCTGTTTCTTCGTCTGGGTAGAGTACGAGCATTATTTCAGAACTACCTCGGAATTTTGTGTCATCTTCATCTTCTGTAGCCTCGCGGGGTAAAACGGGCCGGGAAGGTTTGTTCACACGGTTTTCTTCTTTTTGAGTTTGAATTGGCGGTAATGGAGACGGGGATTTTTCTATTGGTAGTACATATGGTCTTTCGAAACTGTCTATCGTGGCTTGTCTTGTAAGCACTGGAGGACTTGGTTTTTTTTCTGGTACAATGATTGTCTGGAAAAAAATTTTTAAATCAATTAAATTAGATTGATTATAAAAAAATTTTTTTTTTTAATTACAATTATTGTGAGACATTTTAAAATTTAATCTAATTAAAATTTTTGAAAAATAAAATGATGAAAAATTGATAAGATGAATAATTATTATTATTGACTACTTATTTTATGGAAATTTAAAAAATAAAATTTACCTGGTGCCTTTCCTTTATCTCATCCTCCGGAGGCGAGTGTTGAACCTTGTCTCGCTTAGTTCTTGGTCTCGCCGGCACAACCGGTGTATCATCGTCTTCAAGAGGCTTCTCGAGATGCAAAAAAACGGTATCTGAAAAAGTAACTCTGCTATCAGCACGTGGGGGTTTGGGTGGCGCGCCTAAAACTAATTTATGTGCGGATGCTGATCTGGAAGGCGGAGTCTGAAATTCATTAGCATGACTATCACGAATCGCTTCTTCACGTGTTAAGCTACGAGTTCTCTTAGCCGGTTCACTTTGATCACGTCTTTCAGTTCTGCCTCGGTGGATCTCTCGTTGACTTTGTGATTTATCTGGTCGTAAAGGTGGTGCATGTATTCTAAAAAAAAATTTTAATTAACACATGGTATCAAATCAAATTATAGTTTAGAAAAATTAAAAATACAATTCAGTAGCAATTTTATTTAAAAAAAAAACTTGGCAGATATTTTTAAAATTAGAGTTATTAAAAAAAAATATTTAAAAATGCAACCCACACTTTTTTTGCAGTAAAAAGAATTTTTTTTTTTGGTAATTAAATCTAAACAAAATATTTACCCTCGTTTTGGGTCTGGAATGAAGATGACATCACTTTCTTCACTTGGATCACTAACACCATATGGGTTTTCAGCTTTAACGCGAAATTTATACTCTGAGCCCTCAATGAGCTCGCTCAAGGTTGTCGTTGGTTGCCGGCAAGTTGCAGCTTTTAGCCAGACGTCCCAACCAATCTGAATAAAACAAGTCCAATATAAATTACTTAAAAGATTTATTGCTCCGACAAAAAATTTATTTTTAGCAAACTTACCCGATAATACTCGATAATATATGTCCCTATTTTGCAGCCACCATCATCTTCAGGTTCGCTCCAAGACAATGTTACGGATCTGCCCAAGGTCATTGCAATTTTTGCCTTTCCTGGTGCTGATGGACGATCTAGTAGTCAAATATTACACATTAATTACAATATTAATTAAAAATTTAAAAATTTAAAAATTTTAATAATAATAATAATAATAATTAAATAAAATAAATGACCTGTAACAGTGACAAGAAATGAGACGATATCTTCACCAAGCTTATTAACAGCTTTCACAGTGTACTCTCCGCGGTCTTTTCTCCTAGCCGCAGGTATCCTCATTGAGCACTCTCCACTGTCAGCCGCATCAATAATATGTCTATCATCTGGTTTTATAACTTCACCGTCGTGTAACCAGGTGACATTAGGCACAGGTTTCCCTGCTATGGATACTTTCAGTCTGATTGCTTCATCTTGCTCGAAGAGAAGTCCGTCTTCGTACTGCCTGGGAAGCCGTATTCGTGGTGCAGCTACAAATTTAATCAAAAATTGAATTATTATTCAATTATTATCATGAAAATGTCAAGATAATTTAATCTTTCTTCTTCTTCTTCTTCTTCTTACCTTCGAGAATAAGTTTCGCGCGCGTACTAATGTGCCCAGCACGATTCGTAGCCGTGCATTTTATTTCACCTTCATCATTCAACGCTGTTTGATGGATAAGAAGTGTACTTTTACCGTTTTCTGTGACTATTCTTGTTCTTCTACTGCTAAAAATTTCAAAACTGTCTTTGAACCATGAAATTTTTGGAATTGGTAACCCGGAAAATTTTACAACAAATTCTGCCTGTAATAAAATTAAAAAAATTAATTTAAAAGATGATTCGTTTAGAAGCAATAGATTTCTATGAGATCGACCAATGATTCAATTACCTGTTCATTTTCAAGTGCAGTTGTGTCTTTAAGTTCCAATTCAAAGTGTGGTATAGTAGCTGCCGATCTTTGAAGCGTAACTGTCAGCGGATCTGACAGTTCACTCGGTTGAGAGATTCCTAAGCTATTTTGCGCTCTCACGCGAAACTGATACCTCCATCCTGGTTCTAGTCCACTGAGAGTCAACTCCGGAAATGGACAAAGATTTGGCGATGATCTGACCCAATGGGGTGACCCCATGCGTCGGTGTTCTACTAAATATCCGATTATCGGAGCACCGCCATTACTTGGCGATCGTTCCCAGCGAATAGCGACAATGTCCGGTTGAGCGTCGTCTGACGATCCAGGAATTAGAACTGGCTTTCCAGGGGGCGCTGGGACTCCTAAAAAAATCCTAAATTAATATCATCTTCATAATAAATTTTTAAGATTTTTTTAAACAAACTATATTGAAAAAAAAATTTTTAAATAGAAATTTTTTAAATAATTTTTCAATGCTAATTTATTTTTTTAATAAAACCATAAATGGTCATGATAATGAATTAAATTAATGAAGATATATCTAATAATTTTTACAATTTTTTTAAGTAGAAAATTATTACAAAAAAAAAAATAATAAGAAATTCTAAAAATTTATTAATAAAATTTGTTTAATCATTTTTTTTTCATATTAATTTATTAAAAAAAAAAAAAACTCCAAAAATTGTTATGATACTGAAAAAAGTAGGAAAAATTTTTATGAGAAATTATTATCGCAAAAAAAAATTAAAAAAATAAAATTACCCACAAAAAATAAATTTTTTGAGCCAAGAAAATTTTAAAGAAAACAAAATTTATTTTGGAGCAAGAAGAAATTTTCTTGGCTCAAGAAACTTTTGACTTCATTCAAAAAATTTTCAATCTTCCTTAATATTTTCTTGAGCCAAGAAAATTTACACTCCAATCAATAATTAAAAAAATTTTTTTTTTAATTTTCTCAGTATTAATCAATTCATTAAATAAAATAAAAAATTTTTCAAACTTCTTTCTAATTTTAGTATCAAAAAAAATTTTTCTAAATGTCTGGTGATCTAAGTATAATTATATAAATGAATAAAAAATTAAGAAGAAATAATCCGTCAAAAAACACCAGGCTACACAATAATTCCATCTCGTCTTACAGCGTCTCCAACACAATCGCGCACGTGGATCCAAAAATAAAACGGAAAACGGTTTGGCAAGCTCGAGACCACTGGCTAGTTTCTTCTCAGTCTTTCTCTTGTATTCCCTGGATCCCTTTCCCCTTTTAGATGTTGTATTGCCAGAAGAAGAAAGAGAGGAATAAAAAATGAAAATAAAAAAAAGATTTGTATCGACTGATTACTGCACGAATGTAAAGGCGTCGTTGAATTATTAAGAATAAATAAAAGTATACTAGACATGTTTACAAAAAATCAAAAAAATAAAATTCCCCTTAAGTAATCAATGAAGAAAATAAAAAGCATTGGTGTCTTTTTATAAAAGCGATGATCTAAATATTTATAGTGAAACAGTGAAAGAATGAATATACGTAAAGTTGGAATGCCTAGAAGAGAGCTAGTAAAATTCCGGGTCACTTTGAGTTTGAGTGTTTCGTTCGCGGCCAAATGATGCGCTCTCGTTATAGATACGAAAGTGTTATATTATAGTATAGATGCTCTGTTATAGACGACAATGCACCTAACTAACCACCAGACAGTTAAGCTAGCTACATGTATTTATATGTAAGTATATTTATATATTTATATATTTATCAGACAATAAAGTTAAAAATTAATCTAAATCTACATCTGTCTTGACGCAGTTTATCACCAGTCACACGTCGTACCTGGACCACCCCAGTGGACTCTCTTGGAGTTACTTCCGGTGGAAGTTGATAGTCTTCTTGCATTTTTAGCTGATGCATTCCCCATTGCATCTAACTGGCTCTTTTTCTGATCAAGACGATGAAGATGATGATGAAGATGAGATCACCGTTGTGAATTCAACCTCACATGCACCATTTGCTTTTATATTTATATCTGCTGACCAGTAGATCAAAGGAAGAAATAATGATGGTGATGATGATGAAGATGATGATGATGATGGAGACTAGCTCAAATGAGCTGCTCTTCTGTTGCTTCACTCCTCCACCTTGGTTATAATAGTAAAACTAACTCGCGGGTCTCTCGATATAGCGCGGAGCCTCGGGGCAGCACTGGCTCTTGGGAAAAACGAATGCTCGGGTGAGAGCTTATACTTGCGCAGACTCCGAAGGTGATATACCCACACTGGCCAACTACATTAACTGCCGGCACTGAAAAATCAAATTAGGGTTTTAAATCAAAAAGAAACTTTTGTGTATATAATTTGGATAATATCTAACACTTACTTTGTTCAAGAAGAAATATTTGGAGTTATTTTTTAGGTTTTTATTAAACAGATTCTTGGAGAATATTTTGGTTGTTTGAAGAATACATTTTTTTAAATTGCGAGATTTGTAGTTGACACTTGTTGCATTAATGTTTGATTTTTTCAATGAGATTATTCCGTCAAAATTTAACTTTTATTTTAGTGCAACGTTTCGGAGTTTATTACTCCTTCTTTAGCTGTCTGTGGAAAAAATAATACTGAAGTTTTTGCGGTCAGCTGTCAATTTTAAAAATATTTTTAATAAATTAATTACAGTAAGTAATAAAATGATTCTAAAAATTTTCACTTGTAATTTTTATTAATTTTCACTTGTAAAACTTTTTAATTGAATTTTTTTTTAATAATTTAATTGCTATAAAATTCTAAAAAAATTTATAACCACTGTCAGCTTTAGTGTTATATGGAATCGTATAAATTTAGTAAATTTTTGGGTAATTTTTTTGTTTCAGGGTCATGAAAGTTTTTGAAAATTAAAATTTTGAAAATTTTTTTTTTTTTTTTTTTTTTTTTTTTTTTTTTTTTTTCAAGCTATTTTAGTTCATAGCAGATTAATGAAAACAATAATAAAATTTTGTAAAAATAAAATTACAATTACTTCATAAAGACATACTGTCAGAAAATTGTTTATTTTTGAATACTTATTCAAAAATAATTTAGTATAATCTGGATTATGTTTGATACTCTGAAATTTTTTTTAGCTTTCATAAAAACTTTTAGTTTCACTAAAATATATTTACAACTCCGAAAAGTAAAAGAGTCCTTTGTGTGACCCAAGTGTAAGAGTCCGGGGTCATAAAACAGAGGTAGGTCTTACTTTTCCCTTTCGAAAATATTTTTCAACTAAATATTAAGTTTCCTTGAACATAAAATCTAAATTACGTTAAAGTTAGCTGTGACGACAATTTTTTAATTTTCTTTAACAAAAAAATTATTTTTAAAAAATTGCATTTTTAATTTATTAAAATTTCTACAAGTCCATTTTTTTAATAATTTTTTGCTATAATTTATTTGTTAAAAAAAATTAAAACAATTTTGAAGTGACAGCTAAATTAAATGTTATAAATCTAAGCATAAAGTAAAATACTAGAATAAAAATAATTTGTAAAATAAGATTGAATTTTTGGTCAGAGAAATTCAACAAAACCATTTGTTCCAATTTTTACAACAATTTATTTCTTCTTTCAAATTATTTATACATTTCTTCTTTATCCTTATTTTAGAATGTTTTTTTTTTTATCATTATATATGAAATGGGTTAAATAAAATAAATTATAAAGAAGAAATCCTGCAAAGTATCACAAAATAAAACATTAACAATAAAAAAACTCCATTTTAGTACTTTAAATCGGCGAAATATTAACGGAGTAAGAAACTAACAATTTAAATCAATTGGTCAAGGTTCCGTTATGTTAAAAAATTTTTTGCACTTCATATAAAACCGGTAACTGATCCTGGCTGATCTGCTCTAAACAAAAAGTCTAAAAAAAATAATCTAGTGAAAAGAAGAAAATTCAATTGATAAAAAAAGGTAAGTCATATATTCTTCCCATAAATACATACCTTATTAATATGCCGTGTATTAATCTGGATGTACATTATTATATACATTGTACCTAAGATCTTGATGTCATTGATGCCCATTTAATTTGATTCTGTTTTCTGCATAGTAGAGACCGGAGTTGGCTCCAAGTCGGTCGGCACCTTTCGCCGGCAATCGAGAGAGTGGCACGTGGAAGAGAAAGAGACTCCGGTGTGTATCTACAGTATTATATTATATGCTATGCCGAGTGATAAAGAGAAGAAAAAGGTGCGCCAAATGCGGAAGAGAAGGGACAAGATGTAAGACACAAACACAGGTTTACACACTACACACTCTCCTTATATTATTACCTGACTGTGACTCTGAGTCTGAGTTAAGTTACTGAATGCGCGGCAAAGGAGATTCAACAGTATGTTGTATATTCTCTTCATAATCGGTGCCGGTGTACCGTTGCTTTTTCAATGAAGATTGCTTTTAAGTTTTCCTCCCGTTTCCCTCTTAGTGGTACACGACAGATCTTACTAAGGAAGCTGGAGAAGACACTCACTCAGTAACGCGTAAAAACCGAATGTTGTTCTCTTCTGTGTTGTGTGTAAATATTTTATTCTGTTATTTTTATTAATAATATTTTTTCTTATTTTTTTTTTAAATCAACGTCATCTTTGTAAATGTTTTATTGAATAACACTGAAGTTGACAGACATTTGAAATTTTTTTAGAATTTTATAACAATTTAAATGACACTGAAGTTGCCAGACATTAAAAATTATTTTTATATTTTATAATAATGCAATTATTTAAAAACAAATAATAATTAAAAAGTTTCACATGTCAAAATTAATAAAAATAATAAGTGAAAATTTTTAGAAGCATTTTTTTATTGTCAATTAAATTGTTATGAAAAAAATTTATTAAAAAAATTTCACATGTTAAAATTAAAGAAAATTAGCAGTAAAAATTTTTAAAAACACTTTTAGTGTTGTAATTTATATTTTAAAAATTAATAGTTTCTTTTTCATGAAAAAGAAGTTAGCCGATATTTCAAAATTTTTAGAAATTTTTTTTTTTTTAAATTCCACTAAAAATAAATTAATAAAAAAATTTCACATGTAAAAAACTTGAAAAACTATAAGTGCAATTTTTTTAGAAATATCTTTTTAGTTGTAATTTAATTATTAAAAAAAAATTAAAAATTTTTAGACGTCTGCTAACTTCAGTATTATTTTATTTTTTGTTTTAAAATTTTTTTTTTCAGAATTTAAAACAATGTGATGTCAACCTTTGTATTATATACTGTGTTTATATTTCTTCTTCAATGTTAAATAATGCTTGAATGGATAAATTAGTAACTTGATCCTCTTAAATGACGAAATTTAATTCCAGTGCTGTCATGTATGTATTTTAAATAAATAAAATCCGAGTAAAGATGAATAGAATAGAATGTGAAAGTGAATAAGTACATAATATAAAACATAAACTGACATTGAATGTAAAATGTAAAGATATTTTTTTTTTTAATCAGTGTAATGTGGTGTACAGTAGTTAAAGCAACTTGTTGAGGGATATAGCCACTGTGAGAATCGAAAAAATAGGTGATTTTTATGATATTGTTAAATATTAAAGTTAGCTGTCACTATTATAATTTTTTTTAATAAATAAATTTGCTCCGAAAAATTATTTCTGAAAAATTGCATTTTTTACTTTTTTAATTTTCTAAATATCAATTTTTTTTTTGCTATAATTTATTTGTTAAAAATGTTTTTAATTAATTATTATCTGCTAAATTGATTCTCATTAGTTAAATTATTATTAAAAAATTTACTTAAACAGTTTTACATGTAAAAATTAATAAAAATTACAAGTGAAAATTTTTAGAAGCATTCCCACAAATGGCTATCTCCCTAAATTGTGTATTTAATTTATGAAAATTAATTTAGCAGATATTTGATCATTTTAAAAATTTTTTTTAACAACTAAATTATGGCAAAAAAATTGACATTTAGAAATTTAAAAAAATTAAAAATGCAATTTTTTAGAATTAATTTAACTGTTGAATAAAATTAAAAATTGATCAAGTGACAGCTAACTTTAATGAGATATTTAATTAAATTTAATTATTTACAGTTAATCATGCCTAAAAAAGGCCACTTGAGAAGAAATAGTAACACGCAATGAGAGTTATACTGTGATGTTGTTTTCAAAAAATAAAAACAACAAATCATTAGGCAACTGGGGCATTGGATGGAAAATTACAGTTTATATGCCAGTTAGAACATGAACGGTTGATAATCGGCACGTGGTATTTTACTATGACGATCTGTGAACCAGTTTATTGAAAACACGACACCAGCTTGTCATAGATCTAGATAAAAATATTTATTTTGTTAAATTAAAATTATTTTCCGAGTTTTTTGGAGTTACATTACATTACCTGTAACAAATTACGGATTTAATTGTGTTTATCAGTACATTGGAATTTAGGATATTTTAAGAGATGAGTGAATGTCGTAATCTGAAGGTCGTTGACGTCCGGGAGACACTTGACTCAAAGTTGGCTTATCTGCCTGGCGGAAGAGATCGAGAAGGCAAGCCTATTCTTGTTGTTGATGTCCCGATCTACTCATCCGATGAATCTGTTGCTGACAATAAATTGGAAAAGCTTTTGGCTTATCTTCTTTCGACGTTCAAGTAAAATTATATTAAATTTTAATCATTTGTGATTAATGATAAATGACAATTATTAATTAAAGATTATGTATTTTAGCGATGAGACAAAGAAGAATGGAATTTCATTGATTATGGATGCGAGAAAAGGATCCTGGAGAGTGGCCAGGTCGTATATCCAAAGGTCCATGAACGTAGTGGGGAAATATGCAGCTCGTATGATTGTTATTCGACCTGATAGCTTCTGGGAGAAACGAGTTGATAACTGCACCAAGTCTTGGAAGGACGGCGAGGTATTGCGGTCTTGTATACTTAAATGCTACTGTTAATTTTATTGTTAAGAATAAATAATCTAGTCGATTTATACGATGTGGATATCTAATCACAATAGTGAACGGTTTATGTGTCATATATGGATAGGGGATATAGAAACTTAAACTATCTAGTATTTTATCTGAATAGGAAACGAAGATTAAAATTTTTTTTTTTTTTTATTTATTTTTACAGCCCATTTATATTTCTATCACGAGATTATATTCTTATGTGGATACCGCTCAAGTTTCATGTGATTTAGGAGGGACTAAGGCCTATGATCACTATGACTGGATTCAAATGCGTGTTGTAAGTATTTTTTAATTTATTATTATTATTCATGACAAATTTTATAAATTATTTATTAAACTATTAATTATTTATTTTTCTAATTTTTAATTAAAATACGATGTAAATTTTATTATTATTATTTTTTTCATTTCATGAAGAATTATTGAAATTATTATTACTTAAAAAAAAAAAAATCATAAATTATTTGCTATTAGCCATTTCTTCTTTAATTTATAGGTTTATATATGCTGTAAGTTTTCTCCATATTACTCCTATTTCTTCTTTATTATTTTATTTTATGTAGGTATAATATTATTATTGTTATTATACAAAAAGGAATAATTCTTGATTCTAGAATAAATTTTTTTAAGTTAAGAAAATTTTTTCTTACTATAAAATAACTACACAGAAAAAAAATTTTTGAACAAAAAAAATTGTAAGGAAGACCGAAGTTATTTTGGAGCAAGAAGGAATTTTCTTGGTTTAAAAAAATTTAACTTTGTTCAAGAAATTTTCAATCGTCCTTAAGATTTTCTTGATTTAAGAAAATTTACGTTTGACTCAGGACTTTTTTGCTTTCTGTGTACGATCTTTATTATTATTTATAGATTAATCAATATGGAATTTTTTTTTGAATTTATTTAATTTTATACAAGTAATATTATTATTATTATTATCCAAATTATTAAGAGAATGAGCAAAATTTTGTGGTATATATAATTAAAAACGTCAATAGTTAAAAAGCACAGTGCAATTTAACAAAATTCATTATTTAATAAAGTAAAAATTTATTTATTTTAGTGACTGCAAGGTTGCTAGTTATTATTATTACTATTATTATTTACTTTTAAAATAATTGTAAATTTTTTTTATTTATTTTATTCAGAGGGTAGAAGATTATGAAAAGAGTACAGCAGAATTAATTTCAAAACTTACGGAGTTTAAAGCCAAATTAAAAGACTTTGGAAAAATTGATGAAACTAACGATGAAGAAAAGAGCGTTGAGTTTTATGTAGAAAACAGAGATGAATTGGAAGTGATGTGTCGTTATATTTTACATGAAGGTCTGACACTCACTTTTGTAAAGAAGAAATGATTTGTTTGATTGAAATAATTGGTTTTACTTCTATTTAACTTACAGGGCGAATTCTGGCGAGTGATATGAGTAGTGAAACCTCTCAGGATATTCAGGACACCATACACAGAATTCATGACCTTCTAGATATGATTGAATCAAATCAAGTGAGTTGATTAGATATATTGTGAGGTTACAGACTTGAATTAGATTGAAAATTTAATTAAATAATTTTATGATTACTAGATTGACGTGGAAAATAGTTGGATTGAGATGACCACTAATTTAACATTAATGAAAGAAATAAAAGACATTGAACAAGGTATTAATCGAGTAACCAATTGGATTCTTGGTCCTGCTGACGCCATGCTCAATTTTCATAGCAATGTTGGTTTCGATGTCGCTTCTTCAGAACTTTTACGACGCGAGCATGAAGAATTAGAACGAGAATGTAGAGTACGTTATAATCTACATTGTTAAGAGAAGAAAAAAAAATTTTGTGTCTTGACTTAAACAAGTATTTAAACTGCATTCGAAAAATGCACTATCTCTAAATACATAATTATGAAATGACCTTGTATCTCGTGAATTATTGACATTTTTAAAGATATAAGCCCATCCCGATGTTACACTCATCAAGACCTTTCATTTGAGTACCCACATCAATTTTTCATATATTTTATATATTTATATATATATTATATATATGTATATATGAAAAATATATCAAAAATGCATGTTGGTACTCAAATGAAAGCTCTCGATGAGTACAGCATCAGGATGAGCTTATATTTTTAAAAACGTCAATATTTAAAAAAGTACAGTGCAATTTAACAAAATTTATTATTTAGTAAAAAAAAATTCTAATTTTTTTTTACTAAACAAGTCACGGCAGTCACATAATGTGATGAATAATTGATGAAATATATTAATAAAATTTTTATGAAATTTATTGCTTGCAGGTAACTTATGCCAGATATACGCAACTTACTTTTAGAATAAATAAATTACCAGAGCACTGTTTAATTGAGAGCCTTAAAGCGCAAAAAGATTTCATGGATTTCGTGTGCAGAGGTTATGCCACAAGATTAGAAAGGCGAAGAAATATTTTAATTACTTGCCAACGATTTTTTCGTTTAGTTTCTGAGGTAAGGAGTTTTAATTGTAATTTTATAGAATTAAGCATTGCTCAATATTGTTGTTCCTTACAACTGAATAATATAATTTATTTTAATTGCAGTATTTTGACAAAACCAGTGAAGTCTTTGACAAAATGATTATGGGAAATAGAGCGTGTAATTCTTTTGAAGCTGAAGCTAAATTGATGCATTTAGAAGCTAGTCAATTAAATTTAGGTGATTAAACAAAATTATAAATTTTTTTTTTAATTATTTATTAATACTGAAAAAAAAATTTTTTCTATCTTTTGTTATTATCATGAAATAAGTATAATAATAATTTTTTTAAAGATGGAATATTACAAGATTTAATCAGAGAAGGAGAAAAATTTTCCGAACTAATGTCGATGCCCGTTAAAAATGCATTAGGCCGAGATGTCAAAGTGGAATATGCAGAAGACATAACAAATGTTACAGATATATTGGACGCGACAAATGCCCGGAAGAATATATTTAACGATTCTGTGGAACTACAAAAATTAACACTCAAACAAACTATTTCGATTTGTACCTACGAAACAGATGCCGACCAGTCAATTAAATGGCTGAGTGATTTATTCAATGTGTTGATTAAAAATTACACTGAAGTAGGCTGTAACATCACTGAAATCCAGAAGCAAAAAGATGATTTGCAAAATTTTGAAGAAATTTCACAAGTTAGTAAATTTAACATGTCAATTTTACCGTACAGATAATTAATAAACATTATCATCAAAAATAGCTTAACTCTCAACATTTGTATTTAAAGGGTGCGTTCGAGTATGGCTGCCAATTATTAAATGGAGCAAGAATACTTCGGACTTCTTGCAGATTGAGCTTAGACACCAATGCAAGTTTATTCTCTCAACTAAGAGAAGCTTGGCGGCGCATTAAGTCTGTGAGTCAGAAACAGCTTACAAGACTCAGAGTTTGCACTATTTTTCATCGGAGTATTGATGAGGTTTACAACTTTTTTTTTTTTTTTTTTTTTTTTTAATTCAATTTTTAATTAAATTTTTATTTTTTATGCACAGCACTGTCGAAGATTGACTGATTTAATAAAAATAGCGAACAATTCGTTGTATTTAATAAATCAAAACAAGTCTGCATCTGAGGACGCTCTCAGTGATCATTCATCTAGCTCGGAGTCTCTGAAAGAAGTCACGGAAAATCGGGAAAAACTCCTAGTGTACATTGACAGAACTGTCAAGCTGGGAAGATTATTGACCACTAGTTTGAAGGAACCTCTTTGCTCCGAATCAAGGTGATGCAAAATACACCAATCAATTAATTATAAATTATCAATTAAGGGTTTTTTTTTTTTTTTTTTTTCCAAGCGAAAATTTTTTTAGAAACGTAAAAAAAAAAATCTGGAAAACAGTTTACTCTAAAGGCTATCCCTGCAACTTCGCGCTAATTCCATATTTAAGCGCTTAAAATTGCACTCAGGTGAAAATAAGTGAAAAATCAATATTTTCAACTTTTTTTCTATTCTGCTTGTTTTTACGGCTTATTTATAATAAAATATGTCGTGAAAAGAAAAAATAAAAATTTCGATAGTTTTTTGGCATTTAAAAGTTGGAAAAAAATGTTGGCTTCCATGTTTTTGGATAAAATTTATATTTTAACTTTTTTTTTGATGTTCTCAATATTTTTTTTTTTTAAAGTACATAAAAAAACAAACAATTAAAAAAAGAAATTTTAAATCACAATTTTCTAAAAAATATATAAATTTTTTTTGAAAATTTTTTTAAATTGTGATAATTAAATTTTTTTTTCTTAAAAATTGTTAATTTTTTTATGTATTTTTCTAAAAAAAATCTATCAAAAAAATCAAATAGAAATTTCGGTCAAAAAAATGAAAATTAAAATGATTGACCCCACTTTTAAATATTTAAAAAATTTTTAACAGAATTTTCAATCTAGAGCGAAAAAAAAAATTATAAAAAAAAAATGATTATATATTAAAAAATAACTGGAGAATTTTAGTAGCAAAAAAAGCGTCGCAGATTTGATTTTTATCAGGGATGAGGAAGAGGGTGTGTTTTGTGCTCCTTATATGGTGAAAGCGTAGGCGGGCTGAAGAAATAGTAGTAGTAGTAGTAATAATAGTAATAGCAATAATCTATGTATGAGAGCAAGAAAGAACGATGAGAGTACACAAGCGTCTATTGACGTCGGCGCCGTCGCCGTCAGTCTTACGACGGATAGGAAGGTAGGTTGCAGTCCACGCCTAGTACTCACACCATTGTTAGACGGTCCATCCGCGAAAGAGAAAGCCGGTTGTGATCACTGGCGCGCTCACGTGAGTAAGTAGACAAGTCAAATGTTCTGTTGACAAATCCATCACTCACATTAATATTTAATATTTGATATTTAATACAAACAGTTATTATGTTATTAGTATAACCAGTTATAATATTTGTTGTTATCAAATCTTAAGTAATATATTATATTATTATTTATTTTTTTACGCGTTAAACTAAAACAAGTTTTTACTTTTTCTAAGCTCCAGATTATCTCATTTACTTGACGTAATTTTCTCCGCAGCTAATCCTATTTTTGTCCTCTTGTCCCATCACCTTGTCCTCGTTTCCCAAAGTTATCTTCTAAGTATTCGAAAGTTTCCATTTTCCTCATAACTAAACAAAATTATCTTGGTTTTTATCATTTTTTTAAATTTTTATTTCTTCACTGGATTTTTTTTAAATGCTTTGAGTTAATAATTTTAATTAAAATAATTGTATAACGTAGGAAAAATATTTTTCGGATAAGTAAATGTTGTACGTAGTAAAAGTAGGACTTAAACGAAATTAGAACTCTACCTACGTCCACAAGATTCAGATACTTCTGTGAAGTGATATCAAACGAGCGTGGAATATATATTTTACCTACTGTCAAGTTTACGTAACTAGGATTTAACTGTATATTTAAATTCTTGATCGCACAAACTCGTTTCCGTGACTATACCCATTCACAGTTAGAAATACGCTTAAAAAAAAAAAAAAAATAACTTGATCTCTAATCTTTATTTCTTTACTTAATTATTTTTATTTATTTACTAAATTTTTTTTATGAATACAATGAGAAAAAAAAGTTATTTAGAAAATAATTAGCAATTTTGTAATTTATTTATTACGAAATGACCTTGTATCTTGTGAACTATTGACATTTTCAAAAATATAAGCTCATCCCGATGTTACACTCATCGAGACCTTTCATTTGAGTACCCACATCAATTTTTCATATATTTTATATATATTATATATATGTATATATGAAAAATATATCAAAATTCATGTGGGTACTCAAATGAAAGCTCTTGATGAGTGTAACATCGGGATGAGCTTATATCGTTAAAAACGTCAATATTTAAAAAAATTCATTATTTAATAAAGCTTAATTTTTTCTTAAAAAAAAATAAATTTTATTAACAAACACAATTTACATTTCTAGGATGTCGACGTCAAAAGAGGACGTATGTACTACAGAGTGCAGAAATTTATCAGCAATTGAAGCTATTTCGGAAAAACTTGCTGAAGTAACGAGACTCGCAGAAAAATTAGACGCTAAATTGGACGAAGCTGGCGTGAGAGTTAAATTCACGAAGGATGAAAAAGATAAAATAGAGAGCATTGAATTTTCATCGATCCTTACTGGCAGTCCGTCTTCACTTGGTACGGTAATTGAATTACCTCGTAAAGACTCTGGTGTTATTAATAATAATGACAACCATAATGAAGATGATGATGATCATAATGATAATGAGGAGTTGTTATACGAAGAAAATAAGCTAAGGCCCAATGGGATAAATAATAATGGAGTTTGCGATGAAAATACTTCTGAGTATCATAAAACTAATAATGATGTTCAACAAGTAAATGCGTCGGAAACGGAAGAAATAAATACCGAAGAGTACACGACTGCAACCGAATGTTCATTGACACCAGTTGCAAGATCTCGTAGTGAATCTTTCGTAACAATATCAGAGTGTGATGACATTATATCTGATTTATATCGGTATGTATATTTAAAAACATAAGTGTGTTGTTTATATAAATATATAGATATATATTGATATTAAAAGTATATTTATATTAATGAGCGTTTGGTTCGACCAGAAGCCTGCTATAATCTATACTATTCAGAAAGGGTTCTAAGAAGTGAATTTATTTTCAGAGTGGAGGGAGTTGGAAACCTGGAGTATCAGGTCGTCGATGGTTTAGTAATGTTTGAAACGTCTGGGCTTGTTGATCAACTTAAGAAGATGAGTAAATCGCCGGAATTAATAGTTGATATCAATCAAAATGTTCCAGACGTTAAGAAGACTAATGCCACTTCAATTATTGAAACTGTTGAGGTTTTTATTTTTTATTTATTATTATTATTATTATTATTATTGTGATTTTTTTTTTTTTATATTAAAAAGCATTTATTATTGTAAGCCAACTTTTCCGATGCCAGCGATGATGATAGAATAATTCAATTTTCATTTATAAAAAATTTTCACCACACTATTGTCGGTATAGCACTCATACGATCTTCGGGTGAATATAAATAATAATTAAAAATTGTTAACGATCATTTTGATTAAGATTATGTAAAGATGTTATTTTTTACTCAGTATAACTTTTTTTGGCAACTGAAAAAATAATTGGGAAGGCCCAGACCAGGACTCGAACCTGGATCTTTTAGTTACGCGCCAATTACTATTCAGTTTACTACTCAATTACCTATTAAGATCCACTGAGTAATAATAATAATAATTATGATTATGAGTTTTATTTGTATGCCGTTTTTGGTATATTTCTTCTCCACTTTATTTCTTTCAAATTTTCTCCATATTATCAACCTTTTAGTAGATTTAATAATTTTGCTATATTTTGACTCAGTTCATCATCCCGATTCAGAATATACATATGGTTCAAAAGTTTATGTATATATAATTAGCGTGGTTATTGTTTGTAATTGCATCCTTTTTTAAAATACCCTTTAGGATTATTATTACTATTGTTATTGTTTTTGTTATTGAATATTATTTTATATTTCATTGGCAGGAAACCTCTGGGAAAGTTGTTAAAGAAGTAACGGAAGTAACAACTCTTCGTGTATCTCACGATACTAAATTTGGTGTTGCTTCTTATAAATTGACTTCTAATACCCTTACGGAGAATAAAGAGCACAAAAATGCCGCTGGTATTCTTAATGCAAGTCATCAATACATCAATGGGTGTTATAATGGAGTTCATCATGATGACAAAGGTATTTCTCTATGTTATTAATCATATATTATTATTATTATTTATTTTTTTTGTTCAATATTGTCGTCATTATAAAATATTTCTTCCCTGATACTCTAAGCTATTTCTTCATTAATAATATTTTTTTTTAATCAAGCAACTGCCCAAATTTTTAGTTATTAATATGATAAAATAAAGAAGAAATAAAAACATAATTTTTTTAATTATTCATCATATATATTCTTCTTTTAAATTAAAAATTATTAATATCTATTTCTTCCTGACAAAAAAAATCTGCCAGTAAAATCTTATTATGTATATTTTAAAATAAAGAAAAAATACAAGCCTAAATATTTCAATTTTTTATCTTACATATTTCTTCTTTTTAATTAAAAAATTTTTTGTTTATTTCTTCCTATGAAACACAAAAAATTTCTGTCTATAAAATCACATAAAGTATGTCAAAAAATAAAGAAGAAATATAGAAATAATTTCTTCTTTAATTTTAACATTTTGTCTGTGTATTTTGTTATAAAAAAAAAATAATCACTGAATTTTTAATTAATAAATAATATTTTTATAATAGATGCCAGTGCGCAGCATTCACGTGAAGAAATATCAATTTCTGAAGCAGACATTCCACCAAAGTTAGAAAACGGGCATGCGTGTCGGCATTCAAAAATAGTAAAAGAGTCAATGGGTGAATACAAATTAAAATTGCCTCCTGACGAGCTTAAAAATGTTAGATTTTTAGACACGAAGGGCAATAATGACAGCGGTATCGAGATGCCATCGAAGCATAACGAAAGATTAGAGACGAGCGAAGAAGAAGAAGAAGAAAATGATGATAATAACGAATATTTTGAAAAATTGAAAATGGTAAGCTGCACGCAAGTTGTCACTGATAATCAACCAGTGATTTTGCATGGTTTGCAGTGTGAGAATTGAGATAAAATTGCTTTTTAAAATTATACGCTCATCATTCTGTGCAATCAAGCATCCCGCCATTGTAATTTTTTTTGTTGTTAGATATTAATTCAGAATATTTTTTTGTTAACTTTACATTGTTTATATTTATGTTGAAACGTTTGTTATATTTTATTCTAAAAAAAAATTTATATATTGATAGAAATTATAACATTATATAATATATAAGAAGAGATAATATAAAATAATTACACAATAGTATTATGTGAAAGTGTTTAATGTAAGTTAGCAACCTTGCAGTTACTATGTGACTGCCGTAATTTGTGAACTATAAATAAATAAAATTTTGCTTTATTAATAATTAATTTTGTTAAATTGCACTGCACTTTTTTAACTATTGACGTTTTTAAAGATTTAAACTCATCCCGATGGTAGACTCATCAAGAGCTTTCATTTAAGTACCCACATGCATTTTCATATATTTTTCATATATAAATATATATAATATATATAAATATATGAAAAATTGACGTGGGTACTCGAATGAAAGGTCTCGATGAGTGTAACATCGGGATGAGCTTATATCTTCAAAAATGTCAATAGTTCACAAGATACAAGCTCTCTCTTAATTATGTATTTAGAAATAGAGCATAATTAATAAATTAAAAAAAAAAAAAAAAAAAAAAAAATAATAATAATAATGGAAGAAAATTAAATAAAGTAAATTAAACTTGGCATGATCTAAAAAATAATTTTATTAAAAATCTGATCAGAGTCACGTCTAGCACGCATACAGCCGTCCTTTTCTCGAGGATTACATTAAAGGTAAGATGGCTCAGGTAAAGAGGGACAAGCAACACACCAGAGTGGAGCCAGGTAGTGTGTATACAAACGCATAAAAAATAAATAAAGCTGAGTAGATAAGCATGAGCATGAGTTTAAATGAGACAGAGTAAAATCCCTCTCTCGTGAGCGTTCCCCTTACCGCGGAACTCTCAACAGCTCTAGAGGATCCCCCGAGCCCCGAGCTGAGAGCTTACTCTGTTTAGCGGCCTCCAGTTAGTGTCGGATGAGCCGGCTTGCCAGCCGGTTGTATACATCTACCTCGATAATAAAACGTGTGTGTTGTTGGCTTTTAATAAGTGATGTGACATGTGCGATCACCACGATAAAATAAATATCAGTGTTGTAGACGTTTAAAAATTTTTTATATCTCTCCTCGACTCCTTTTTTTACTTGGGCATACTCCAAAATTTGATATACATCATCTTTGTTTTTATTTCTTCTTTATTTTACTTCTTATTCATCTTCTTTATCTCGGTCTTTGTTAGTGGATCTGATACAGAGTAGAAACACTACACACAAGTATTGCGAAAGGTCGATTTGGTAATTGCTAAAAATGTACCGATGAATATAGATGGATGTTATCTATAGTTGTTGCTCACGTATGCTCACATACGTAATTTTATGTTGATCGCTTTATATATACGTAATATATATTTTTACTCTATATATAGATTGTTATTATTACTACCGGCATACTTCGGCAGACTTCTTAACACTTGAATTTTTATTATTGACTCATTAATTTCAATTTAATAATAATTATTGTTATTACCACCATCAAATATTTCTTCTTTGATATTCTAAGCTATTTCTTCTTTAAAAAAATATTTTTGTACCATGTGACAGCTCAATTTTTTCAATTATTACTTTTACATATTCTTCTTTTACATTAAAAAAATTTTTATTAACTTTTTCCTAAAAATCCAAAAAATTCCCATCAAATTATTTCATAAAACAAAGAAGAAATCCAAGTCTCAATTTTTTTTATTATTTTATATATTCTTCTTTCAAATTAAAAAATTTTTTATTAATTTCTTCTTATAAAAAAAAATTACTTGTTTGAAATTGTATAAAAATGTCATAAAATAAAGAAGAAATATTAGTCTTAATTTTTTCATTATTTTACATTTAAATAATTAATATCTATTTCTTCTTTAAAATTAAAAATAATTACTGTTTATTTTTTCCTATAAAAAAAAATGTCTGCCTATAAAATCATACAAAGTGTATCATAAAAAAAAAAAAGAAGACATATAAGCTCAAATCTTTGAATAATTTATCTTAAATTTCAAAAAATTATTTTCTATTTCTTCCTATAAATTAAAACAATTTCTATAAAATCATAAAACAAAAAAGAAAGTTAAGCATAAATCTTTTAATTCTTTTTTTATATTAAAAAAAAAAAATAACATTTATTTCTTCTCATTACTACCATAAATTTGTGCCTATAAAATGATATAAAGTATGTCATAAAGCAAAGAAGAAATATAAAAATAATTTTTTCTTCAATATTAATATTTTGTCTGGGGCTCTCGATATAAAAAATAAGTACATTACATAACGTAACAAATTTAAAAAGTTATTTATATTACAGAATAAAAAAAATGATATTTTTTAAATAAAAAATCCATCTGGCGGGTGGTGAGCATTATTAAATATTTTTCCATCGACCCGCGTTTCCTCGTTCATTCGGAGAACGCCTTCACCCAGTCGGTCCGGTTTTAAACTTGTGGTTCTCTCGCCCGCACACGTACGTATACGTCGATGACATCATACATACATTAAAGCGTGCACACACGCATCAACATTAACGATATGCGTGTAACGTGCAATGCCGGGAGAGTTAAAAAATAACATTTCATTCAAACGATCATTTTTAACCCAAGAAAAAAAATATTTGCGTAATTATTATAACAACTATATTTCTTCTTTCACTAACATTTAATATACTATTATTTATAACTTCTTTATTACGTCAACTATTAAATAACATCTATCTAGATCTTTGACCTTGTTATTTATTATTTAATTGTACAATGTAGTGGATAATGATAATGATAGTAATAATAATAATTATGAGTGACGGGTAATAAACAGTAAATTATAAAATCAACCTTGAAAATTTTAGAGGGTGCATTGTTAGAAATTTAAAATTCAAAATAAAGTTATAAATATAAATACGGAGTGAAAATGGTCGACGGGTACGATTCTATGGAGCCTGGAGAAAATCCAGAAGGTCATACTAATTCAGATTCACAAACTAACGATCGTTCATTCTGTGAAAATGATTTGGAAGGTGCCAAGGACTCTGATTTTCAACCGACACCTACAACTACTATTAGCACTATCGCACTGCAGAGCGGTGACACACGACTTGTCATTGCTCTTCTTCAAGTAAGAAACTTACTAAAAATATTTATACTATTATTAGTTATTCATATTTTATCTTACAATTTATTATAATTATTTTTTTCCTTGGAGTTTAAAAAATTTTTTTAAATATATTTAAAAAATATGTCCATTAAAAAATTAAAATTTATTCATAACTACATGGAAAGAACAAGATGACACTGGATATCATCTTAGATTATACTGAGTGATAAAAAAATTTCAGATAGTAACTAGTATAATCCAAAATACAATGAGTATAATCCAGACATCACCCAGTATAATCCAGATATCACCCAGTACAATCCACAGATATCACCCAGTATAATCAATATTACAATGAGTATAATCCAGATATCACCCGGTATAATCTGGATTACAATGAGTATAATCCAGATATTACCCAGTATAATATGGATTATACTAGCTACTATCTGAAAATTTTTTTTCACTACAGATATCACTGAGTATAATCTGGGATAATATCCAGTATCATCTTGTTCTTTCCGTATTCTTTTATATTATTAAAATTTTAAATACATTTTTTCTATTAATTTTTTAAAGAAGAAATATATTAAAAGTTAAATCTTCAGAGAATAAAGATATATTTTTAATATATTAAAAATGTATATTAAGACTCATAAAAATTAACTTTATTGAAGAGAAAAAAATCCTTTTAAGAATATATATTCTTCCAAATTTTTGAGAAGAAATCGGAGCAAGAAAAAATAACCACTGCTCATTATATGATATCGATTCAGATAAAATTAGTGTTGATGGTTTTGATCCAGCGATTTTGCGGCTGTCAAGTATCATATGATAGTCAGTGGGCAGACAAAAGTCCCCGAGGGCATTGGAATACAGAATACCAAGTCTGGATGTCTTTCGCACCAGTCAGATCTGAATATAACTACACTATATATTTATATTTATATATATAATATATAACATAGAAGAAGAGTCATATCACCGTGAAGTGTCTTCTTCAGCGGTTTTGTTTATTTATTTATTTACCTTTACAAAGAGTCTAGTCATAGCTATGTGTTGTGTTATTATAAATTACATACATTATGATTTCTAACCAGTTTAGTTATAATAGCCAGATAAGATTAAGATTGAGCATTGGGTATTGAGATCTTCTGAGGTAAGGACAAATGCACCTCCTCCGCATTATGTTCATATTTCTTCTTCCTCAATGGGTCATTACACCCACTTTTAAAAGATTATTCTTCTTTATTAGTATTCATCAATATTAAAATTAAAGTCAAAATCAAGATTGATAATATTGTACAGAAAAAAAGTTTCACTTAAGTCGAGAAACTATTTTTTTTTCTAATTATTTTCTTGAGCGAAAAAAAAATTTTTTTTGACACAAAATTAGTTATCTTGCTTTAAGAAATATACGTATTTTGATCCAAGAAAATTTTTTTGTTTTGAAAAAATTCAGCCTCTTGCTCCAAAAAATTAAATATCTCGGAAGAAGTAAATTTTCATTAATATTTTTATTAATTAACATGTAAAAAAAAAAGTTATTTCCAAACTACTTTGGTTTAATTTTAATTTAGAAAAGTAATAAAAAAAATCTAGGTTACGCATGGGACTAAAAGGGCAATAAAAATCTATATTTATTAAAAACAATTCTGAAAACAGCACCTGAAATGTTTACAAAATAAAATAATAATCGAATTAATAAATTTCTTCCCAAAAAATGATTGAAAAATAATTTTTTTCAGTCTTCCTATTGTATACAACCCTTAAAAGCTGAAAAAGCAGAACAATTCTTAAATAAATTTGTCGTATGTAATATATTAACCCGGACGACATTAATTGACGAAGTAAAACAATTGATTTTGGCTTATAGCCAAAGTCTTGATCTCAGTATATAACTTTATGTTTCCTTCTTCGCACTGGATATGTCTGACCTAAGATCCCTGCAGATAACTAACAAATATAACCGTCCCAAGACGAACGCGGAGAAATCCGACCAACTCCTCGGGTATAGCCTGCAGAAGGTTTAAATTTATACTTCGCGGAGCCGTTTTTCGGAAGACGATAGATAGAACAGTTCCCGGTTATACTTGTTGTATAGACAGAACCACATGGGTGCTAAAATAACCCATGGTTTCATATATCTCTCTATATATATATTTAATATATTTATATTGAAATGAAGAACAACCATAACTATAACTATAACTGTAGCAGCTGAACATTTGATTCGATAAACTCCATTAGTTTTGTATATTTATCTTATTTTTTATTTGTTTCTTCTTTTCTTATTTTTTATATTTATTTATAACGACTTTGTATGCCTTCATCGGCATACAGAAAAAATTTAACTTGAACCAAGAAAATTTTAGTCTTCAAAAATTTGTTTTTGGACTTAGAAAAATTTTTTTTTATTGTTCATTTTTTTGTATATTAAAAAAAAATATATATCAATAAAATCAAATAGAAATCTCGTTCAAAAAAATAAAAATTTTAATGGTGAGCCCACACGGAAAGAACAAGATGACACTGGATATCATCTCAAATTATACCGAGTAAAAAATAATTTTTCAGATAGTAGTTAGTATAATCCAGATAACAATGAGTATAATCCAGATATCACCCAGTATAATCTGGATTATACTAGCTACTATCTGAAAATTTTTTCACCACAGATATCACTGAGTATAATCTGGGATGATATACAGTGTCATCTTGTTCTTTCCGTGCGCTTGAAAATATTTACTAAAAATTTTTCAACCCCAAATTATCGGAAAAATTGTGCTTAAATGCTCCTTAAATATTTTTTATCCATGCATAATACATAAAAAAATGAATAATTAAAAAAAAAAAAAAATTGATTTTCACAATTTTTACAAATTTTCAAATTCACAAATTAAAACAGAAAAAAGTTGAAACATTTTTGGGTTACATATTTAATATTTATTTTGTTAAATCAACACAAAAAAGTATTAAATATTCCACATAAAAATTTTTCGACGTAAAAACGCAAATTTTTTTATTGTTAGTCTTCGACAAAATTGACAAAATTGACAAGCAAAAATATTCTTCTTCAGCCAAAATATAATTTTTTCTCTGCATATTTGATTAGTTAATCAATTACTAGAAATTTATAATTTATAATTAATTATTTATTAATATAAATATGGGCAAAAACATTTAGTTATCTTAGGAGTTCAGGAAGACATAAAATAAAATTGACCGGTTAAATGAATTCCAATCAACTTAGTAGTTTATTTATCTTTTTAAGGTTCGTTTTTCCAGTTAGTGTCTAGTTGTTGTATAAGGTTTTCTCTATAAGGTTGGGGTCCAGCACAAGCTGACCGAGAAGTTGCATGATCAGTGTGTAACATGCATCGAGGTATTTTACTGCCTGGAGCAACTAAACCGACTGGATAGAACAGAACTGAACAGAACTCAAGTCCACTGTATATTTATATATATAGTGATATATAGCAACATATAACGAGAATACGACTCGTCACTTTCACTCCGTTAAAAGAAGAGAGAAGATAAGTTAAGTACCATCGACGAGTGACGCCCAAGGACGTTTGTCTCCTCATTATTTATTTTCTCTAATCTCATTAATTATTATTGACGTTATTTCCATAGATTTAATAAATATTAAATAATGTTTATAAATCAATCAGTTCGATTTTATTCAATTTTCTGGTCAAGAATTTTTTATTTTTATCAAGTTAAATTAAATAACATTATTATATTATATTATATTATATTACTACACTAATTGATTATGAAATAATTAATTAAATTACCTGTATCTTAAGATTAGTTTATTTCTTCATTAGTTTTAGCTTTATTTCTTCAGTGGCTTATTTTTCTTTTTAACACTCGAAAAACTTTCTGTTAAATTTGAATACAATGATCCGATGCTATGTAGAAATTGTAGAAAGCCTGAAGAAACTTTCGTGGATACGAAATCGTTTGGCAGTGGGCCAGGCTGGTGAAAATGGAAGCATATCTTTTGCACATTGGGTCAATGAACTCTGGAGGAGTATATAGCTTCGTGTAACCCTTTATTGCTTGTAATAATACTTTTGTATTATAACTTTAAGTCACACATAATAAGTCATATGTTAAAAATACATTGACATTTAATTAACATTTATAAATAAAAATAAATAAGAAATTTTCATAATATTGTGAACAAATAGCGGAGTCATTTTATTATGTAGAAAGAAGACTAATATTTATTGCTAATGTTGAAAATAAATATTGTCTATTAATATATATATTTGCATTTAATCATTTCTTCATTAGAATATCGAGCTTAATTTTTTCATCAAAATATTGTGGGAAATTTTTAATTGTATAAAAATGATAATGAGAAAAATTTTGTTTCTAGGACTGACATATAATAAAATCGGTTTTTTTAAGTGAAATTTAGCTCACCTCGACATTACACTCATTAAGACCTTTCATTTGAGTACCCACATCAATTTTTCATATATTTTATATATTTATGTATTTTATATATATGTATATATATTAAAAATATATAAAAATGCATGTGGCTACTCAAATGAAAGCTCTTGATGAGTGCAACATCAGGATGAGCTTATATCTTTAAAAACATCAATTTTTTTTTTTTTGCATCTGGTAACAACTCAAATTTTTCATGATTTATCTTATATATTCTTCTTTTAAATTAAAAAAAAAAATATTTATTCAATAGTAACTGTAACATAAGATTTTTATGAATTGTAGAGTGGAGAATGGTTGAGATTAAAAGTTCTGGAGGTACATCCGGAATTAACGAGACTCGGTACAACGGTAGATGAAGCAAAAAGACTGTCAGCTGCACATGACGAGGTACTTGTACGTCTTCAAAGCAAGCAAAGTCCAGTTGAGGAATTACTTAGACAAGCGGATCAACTAATCTCGACTCAAAGACCTCGCGCAGAAGTTTATGCTGCTATGGCTGACACCTTGGGTCAGGCTTGGAGAGACGTTAATTCTTTGCTCGAGCTTCAGAAGCAGATATTGGATCATAATGTACTTTTTAAATGGTAGATTATTTTTTATTATTTATGATGTATGCGAAAAGAAGAAAATAAAAAAGAATTAATGTTTGATGTATTTCAGTCGAGCTGAAGAATTCAAAGTAAATGCCATAGCACTTGAAAAAGCATGTACTGATACATTGCTTCCCATTGAAATAGAAGTAGTTAAAAAATTCCTCACTAGAATCCACGATTTAAGGAAAGCAATGCTTAGTTCGCTGATGGGTGCTCTGCAAGAAGGTCGTACTCTATTGGATTGTCTCAGGGAAATAGCCAACGAGGGTACATTAGATTCACGACCAGATAGAATAAAAGCTGATGCTAACAACGGTATAATATTTTTAATCTATTTCTTCTTTTTTTTTGTTTCTTCTTTTTATTTTTTTTTTTATAAATTACTTCTTTTTTATTAGACTTTTCTTCTTTTTATTTTTTTATAAATTTCTTTTTTTTTTACATTTTTGTAAATTTCATCTTTTAATTTTTTTTTGTAAATTTTTTCTTCATATTTTTTTGTATATTTCTTCTTTTGAATTTTTTCTATTTCTTCTTTATATTTTTTTGCGTATTTTTTCTTTAATTTTTTTATATTTCTTCTTTTATTATAATTTCTTATTTTTTATTTTTTTTTTATTTTCTCTCTTTTTTTTTATTTCTAATTTTTTTTTCTATTTCTTCTTTTATTAAATAAAATATTAAGTGTTTTAATAATATCATTTGATGAATGCTAAAACTAAATTACAGCTGTTCTCCAAGTTGAAAAGTGGTTAGAAGAGCTACATGACCAAAGAACCCGGATCGAGTTGTCTTTTACCAGCAGAAAGACTCAATTAGAGCAGTGTCTAGCCTTGGCACTTCTAGCCACAGATCTTCGAGACCTAGAAGAAATAATAAACGACAGAATGGCTGCTCTTAGATCCAGCAGCGATCAACTGGGCGATTCCTCGTCAAGTGCCGGGCTTTTGTTATTCGAGTTTAAAAAATTACAGTCAGAGGCCAAGGAACTGCAGGAACGGTCTTTGAAAATAACTAAATCAACGGAGAGATTAGTGTCAGCTAAACATTTTGCTGGCGAACAGGCCACGGCTCAAGCTTACGTGATCCTTGAGTCAGCTACGGATTATGTTAATGAGTTAGATCAGTATGAAGGTTTATTAAATCGAGCGATAGCGTTCTTTGAATCTGCGCGATCAGTAAGTCATTTTATTTTATTTTAAATATCAATGAATATGCTAATTTTTTCTGTTATTATTTTAATTTAAAAAAAAATTAATTTTAATTTTATTTATTATTCTTTTTTTTAGGCATTTACAAAATTAGATCAGCTGGAGATTCAATTGGCAACGACCGAACATCCTCCGCACTCTCCACAACTAGCTCGGTTCCACGCCCAAACTTCGGCAACACTCACGGAAGTAACTTCTAGTCCGCTTGCAGAGGGTTATGCCCTCCTCGATGTCACGGGAAGAGGAGCGCCTGGTGCAGAGGTTTGAATACTTTTTTTTTTTTTTTTTTTTTACATTTTGCCTCTCAATTACTATTATATATCCCACGTATTTATTTAATTTAAGCGCTACGTTTCATCGACTCTGTCACGCCTACTAAAAAATGCTGTAACTTGTCAAACCTTCTTTGTATAAATTGTAAATTATAAATTATAAATTATAAGTTTGGAAAATCCAAAATTGCGGAACTCAAAATTCATTAAATTAAAAAAAAAAAAAAAAATTATTATTGTTAATTTATAAACTAAAAAAGAAAAGAAGAAATTTTAAATTTCAAATATTTCGCGGGTTTTTTCTTCCCTCTTAACTTAGCGCCAGTTATTATAACGCGCATGCGCCTGCAGAACAAAATTTACCGTGTAAATTTTAAGCAAAATAATGAAGAAAAAATCGGCGTAATTTTTCACTGATTAACTGTTTATCATTTATTATTTTAGGGAGTGAAGCGAACCGTCGAAGAGTTAGAAAACCGAAAGATACGTCTCCTTGAGCGATGTACCGCGCATAAAGAAGAAAACTTGAGAATCTCGAAAGGCCTGGCAATTTTCTTCGAAAAATACGAAGAGCTAAGATCATGGCTTACGGGAATCGCGGATTCATTTCTTCGCGGTCACCAGGACATGGGAAGTGACTTGCCGATGGCTCAGGACTTTTATAAGATGCACTGCCAGTTGTTGGAAGATTTGGGGAAGCGCGGAGATGAAATTGACGAAGCACTGTCAGTTTTATCGGGAACAATTATGGAAATAACTGACGAGAGACAGCGAATTGCTCAGAAGAAACACATTGAAGACCGTGTTGATGCTCTGAGAGACTCGTGGTTAGATTGCAGGCATACTGTTGAAGCAAGACTTCATCTCAGTGCTCTCTATGTCGAATTTCATGAAGCGGCTGTTGCTCTGGGGAAAGAACTCGATGAAGTTGAGAACGAATTTAAGAAACATTCGGACAATGCTGAAGAGGGAAGAATAGATGATTTGGAAAAACGGTGGAATGAATTGCGGCCGCTTTATATGAGACTGACTAGTGCTGGATCTGCATTTTTAGCTGAAGCTGATAGGGTAATAATATTATTCATTATTCAATATTTAATATTTATTATTGGTTGAATAATAAGTTTATTGGTGTTGTTGGGTTATTTAAAATGAAATGTAAGTTAATTAACATCTTCGGTAAATTTCAGTGCACTGATGCGTACTTGGACATCCTGCGTGCACGGTTGTGCGTAGAAACGACCTTGGAACGCTTCGCTAACAGGCAACTAACCGTGACTGAATCATGGGAGAACTGGCAGACTTCTGTTGTTACAACAAGGGAGCGGAGAATTGAACAAGAGAGACGATTTGAAGAAACTACTAAAACATTAGCATGGGCAACCAAGTTTGGTGAACAGCTTTACCCTATCATCACTTCTGAGTCTATTAAACCTTCTGTTATTCTACAAGACCTTGAAAGTACGCAATTGGGTATTCTTCCAGAGTTAAAGAAAGCTGTTACTGAGTTAGATGCCAGAATCAAGAGCGTTGAAAGCTTCACTAATGGAGGTTGATCAATCATTTCAGAAATTATTATTATCTAGATTATTAAGAGAATTATTTGAAAGATTTTTTTTTTTATTTTTTTTTATTTTTTTTTTATGGAATACATAATTAAGAAATGACCTTGTATCTTGTGAACTATTGACATTTTTAAAGATATAAGCTCATCCCGATGTTACACTCATCGAGACCTTTCATTTGAGTACCCACATCAATATTTCATATATTTTATATATTTATATATATGTATATATCAAAAATTTATGAAAATGCATGTGGGTATTCAAATGAAAGCTCTTGATGAGTAGAACATCGGGATGAGCTTGTATCTTAAAAAATGTCAATAGTTAAAAAAGTACAGTGCAATTTAACAAAAGTCATTATTTAAAAAACAAAATTCTAATTTTTTTTACTTGACAAGTCACGAAATTCACATAGTAACTGCAAAGTTGCTAATTATTAATATTATATGTTTTTTTTTTTTATTCAACAGATGATAATGTAAGCGAACGAATAAAAGAAAAATTATCTAAAGTTTACGAGCATCTACGAACGACTTCAACAGATTATCAAAATCTTCTTGAATCATTAATTTCTATTTTCGATGATCTAGTTCAGGTAAATTATTTTTTAATTAAATTTTAATATCAAATTATCTTAATTTTAATAAATAAAATTTTTTTTTTCTAGATTGAAAATAAAACGGAGGAAGTAAATGAAATTCGTATAAATTTAGAGAAATCATCTGGATTTCTTACGGAATCTGGACGAGATGACGTACGATTGAAAGCGGAAACAATAAATAAAATACGAGACGCAATAACAGAAGTACTTAAAAATGTTGAGCCGGCGATTGATCAAGTTATATCGAGAATTCGAACCCAAGAGCCCGCAGAAGCTGCAGTGCAAGAAACAGAAAAATTAAATCAAGTTTTTAATATTATTTCTGCTAACTGGGAGAACGCTTGTATGGAAGCCAAGTTTAAGTTTGATAAACGTTTGTTGTTTTGTAATTTTGCTGATGATTTGGATCGGATTGATGCTGATCTTATGCATTTAAGTGATCAATTAGCTGGCAGTGCTGAGTCAGGGCATCGTTTTACTGGCGACTCTTTGCCGGCTGCTGAAGCTGCTTCTTCAGCATTTTTGCATTTCGAAAAAACTGTTACGGTATTTATTATTTTTTTACATGATTATTGTTATTTTTTTTTACTAACTAGAATATTTACGAATTATTTTTTGTCATAACAAGTTTTTGTGATTTTATGAATTTTGTTTTTAAAAATATAAGTTCATCCCGATGTTACACTCATCAAGACCTTTCATTTGAGTACCCACATCAATTTTTTATATATTTTATATATTTATATATTTCGGAATACCATATATATATATATATATATATATATATATATATATATATATATATATATATATATATATATAAATAAAAAATGACATGTGGGTACTCAAATGAAAAGTCTCGATGAGTGTAACAATGAAATGAGTTTATATCTTAAAAAATGTCAATAATTAAGAAATCATCTTGTTTCTCGTGAACTATTGACATTTTTACAGATATAAGCTCATTCTGATGTTACACTCATCAAGACCTTTCATTTGAATACCCACATAAATTTTTCATATATTTTTTATATATGTGGTATTTGTGAAATATATAAATATATAAAATATATGAAAAATTGATGTGGGTACTCAAATGAAAGCTCTTGATGAGTATAACATCGGGATGAGCTTGTATCTTTAAAATTGTCTCCATTTAAAAAAGTACAGAGCAATTTAACAAAAATTATTATTTAATGAAGCAAAATTTTTCTTTCTTTAGATTTTAGAAGAAAGAATAAAAGTATTTATAAAATCAACGGAGAACAATTTTGAATTAACAACACCAGAATCGGCACCGATGATAAATCGTGAGCTTTTAAAACTTCAAGAGCGTTGGGATGAATTAAAACGATTGTCCGAATCGACAAGAGAACGAATAAATTCTAGCATTGAGTACTTCAGGCTTCTTGAGGAGGCTAAAAATTGGTACCGAGACGGAAATAAGTTGATGATTGTAATAGCTAGAAAATCATCATCAGCCAAGACTCCAGAAGAAGTACAGGAATGCCTGACGGGGATCGACGGCTACTTGAAGCCGGGTGAAGAACTCCAAGAACAACGTATTGAGAAAATCCGTGATTTATCCACAAGAATCTTCGGTACTGATCGGCTGCCGCAGTTCAACGAAGTGGTTGTAGAAAATCGCGAAACCCTCGACTCGTTTGCAGTGATAACATCTGAATTACGTACATTAGCGCAGAACCTGAAAAACTCAGCGGATATTTTCGAAGAGAAAAAACGCGAGAAAGAGGAGGAATTACGGAAATTAAATGCTGCTAGAGCAGAAGCCCAGGCTGCTTACGAGGCTGAAATTGAGCGAAAAAAAGTCGAGACCATGATGGAGGAAAAGAAGAAACAAGAACATGCGTTAAAAAGTTCTGTATTTGCACAAACGGAAGAGGAGCAAAAGGTAGTGGAAGAAACCGTAACATCAGCAGTAACTACTAAAGAAATAATTATTCTACAAAAGGTAATTAGCTAGAACAATGACTTCGGATTAATTTTTTAAGAAAGTTGCTCATTTTTCATTCCATTTAAATTTCTTATTATGAAAATTAATTTTACTTGTCATTTACAGACAGAAGTTGAGGAGGATTTACCGGTTCTCATGCCGTATGTTTACAATCAACCTGAAGAATCCACTGCTGATGTCAAAAAAGAAACTCAAGAACTTGTTTTACCTGATCCACCCAAGTTTATTGTCCCGCTGAATGACTCGACTATTGAGGAAGGCAATAGATTTATCTTTCAATGTAAATTGGAGCACGGAAAACCTAAACCCGAAATTATATGGTATAAAGACGGAATTTCTATTCTCAATAATCCGGATTACTTAACTAGTTATGATGAAGAAACCGGTCAATGCATATTAACGATTGAGGAAACCTTTGCTGAGGATTCTGCTAGATTTACCTGCAAAGCTTTTAATACCGCGGGAGTCGCTGAAACTGGAGCTACTCTTAAGATAAAAGGTACTGTTGGATTATTTATGATGAAAATTATACAAGTACTTCACTATTTTTGAAGTTTATTTAATTTTAGAAAAGCATTTTTTTTTTTTTTTAATTAATTTTACAGCTTTTAAATTTTTTATAAAATTTTTTTTTTCATGATTTTGAAAAAATTAGAATTATCAAATTTTTTTTTATGCAAATATTTGTAAATTTTTTTGCTCTAAAAATTAGCTCAAAAATTCAATTTTTCGAATTGAAAAATTTTTTTTAGTCGATTTTTATTTCTTAATTAAAAATTTTTTATTTTTATTTATTAAATTTTATCTATTATATAAGGCTAGTCATATGATAAAATTTTAAGTTTTTTCAGTGAAATGTAGTGGGATTGCAAAGGTCTTGATTTAAATTTGTAACTTTTCAAGGTTTCATATCATTATCACAAATAGTCAATTTATTATGATAAGTATTTAGGCTGCATTCGAAAAATATCTGGATACATGATTAAGAAATGACCTTGTATCTTGTGAACTATTGAAATTTTTAAAGATATAAGCTCATCCCGATGTTACGCTCATCAAAAGCTTTCATTTGAGTACCCACATCAATTTTTCATATATTTATATATATTATATATATGTATATATGAAAAATATATCAAAAATTGATGTGGGTACTCAAATGAAAACTCTTGATAAGTGTAACATCGGGATGAGCTTATATCTTTAAAAAATTCAATATTTAAGAAAGTACAGTGCAATTTAACAAAAGTCATTATTTAATAAAGTAAAATTTTATGTAAAATTTAAAAAATATAAAATTTTGACTCATCAAAGTTGCTCAAAATTTTTCAAATTTTCTCTAGATGCTAGATAAAAATACATTAATTAAAATACAATAATAATAATTATTATTTCGTCTATATTTTTTTATATAAGTTAATTAAAAATTTTTAGTCATAAAAATTTTCAGCCACCTCTAAAAACTTTTCATCATTTTTTTTTTTATTAAAAATTATTTACTAAATAAATTTTTTATTAAAATCAACTAAAAAAAAAAAAATATAGAAACAGCACCGGAGCAACAACTAAGCCCTCCTACCTTCATAAAAGAGTTGCTGGGATCAGTTGCCAAGAAAGGATCTCCTCATTTCTTGTCGTGTAGAGTGACCGGTAATCCTCTTCCAACAGTCCAGTGGTTTAAAGATAACACCAATATTGAAGATTCTTCTCCCGATTACGCGATAACTTATAACAACGGCGAGGCTGTATTGAAGTTCATTGAAGTATTACCAGATGACTGCGGTGTTTACACGTGTAAAGCGACAAATAAACTAGGACAAGCGTCGACTTCAGCAAACTTACTAATCGAGGGTAGGTTGACTATTAATTTATAAAAACTAAAATTAATTTTTATTTTTATGATTATTGTGAAGATGATGATGAAATAAAGTTTATCGCTCCCTAAAAAAAACTATTTTTAAATTAGCCGAAATAGATGAAAAGAAAACAGTGGAAGTTATTCAGTCGAACGGAATATCCAGTTCAACTCCAGAACTCGAAGAAGAGAGTGATAAAATAATTTCCAAGGTCAGTTTCATCAAGGAGCATAAAATAATTCAAGAGTCACGAATAATAAAAGTAAGTTATAAACTTTTTTTAAAAATAAAAAAAAAAAAAATAATCGTCTGGCTGATGATTATTTATAGAATTCTTTGGATTAAGTGTCGAGGGTAGAACTAGTCGTTACTTGAATTGATTCGCGTTAAAAAACTAGGAAGAAAAAATAAAAAAAAAAATCTTAAAAATGTTGGAAAATAAAAATAAAATAAAATAGTATTGACTTGATGTTCTGTTGCAGATTGAAAGCCACACTCAAGAGATGGGAGGGAGTGCTAGTCACATTATACCTGACGCTTCTGCTCAGGAAATAACAACCTCCGTTAATCAGGAAGAAATAGTTGTTCCTGTTAAGGTTCAAACCGGTGTGGTTAAGAGTCCGGAGATGCCGGAACTTTTTGAAGTGCCGGAGCTGATTAAACCCAGTGTACAATTACCGCTTAAAGACGTACAAGTATTCGAGGGAAATACTGTAAGACTAGACTGCGTTATTATCGGTCAACCTGAACCTGAAGTAAGTATCGAGGAAATTTATCTTCCATTAAATATATTCAGTATGGATGTAACTATTTTTTTTTATTTTATTTTATTTTTTTTTTTATAGGTAATTTGGTACCACGACGAGCAACCGGTTAAAGAGTCTGCTGATTTCCAATTGCTATTTCAAGGTGACAGATGCTCTCTAATTATTCATGAAGCTTTTCTCGATGACGCTGGCAAATACAAAGTTGTTGCTATTAACAGTCAAGGTGAAATTTCAAGCGAGTGTGTTTTATCAGTTATTCGTAAGTTTATTAATCTGCAATATTTATTATTTTATTTTGAGGAGTTTTACGTATTTAGAATTTTTGAGAAATAATTTTTTTTTAATTTCATTAAAATTTTTGATTATTTGTAATTCACTAGGTTACTAGTATTTGTAAAACAATTTTGAAAAAATTTTAAGCGCCTTTTTTTTAAATTGTCTTTTCAAAAATTAATAATTCAAATAAATTTTTTTATATTTTTAAAAACAATTTAAAAATCAAATTTTAATTAAAACAATTTATTTTATTGATTTTTTATAATTTTTTCAATTATTCACTAAGTAATATTTTATATTAAAAAAATTTTTTTGAATTTAAAAATTTTTGTGGTTCAAATAATTTTTTTTTTTTTTACAGAATCTAAAAAAATTATTACTTGAAAAAAAAAGCCTTAAAATTCACAATTATATGTTTATCATTTTTCATATTAATCAATGAAAAATTCTCTTAAAAAAAAATGATTAAAAATTCAGCCTTTTAAAAGCGTATAATCTCTCAAAATTAATATTATTAATTACACCAATCAATATTAATTTTTCAAACTGATCTAGCATCTTCGGAAGCTGCCAAACAGTCAACAGTAAGTACTGCGCCCCAGTTCGTAAAATTAATAGCCGACGTTTTGGTATCTGAAGGTGAAGACGCGGTTTTTGAGTGTCAAGTAACCGGAGAACCCAAGCCAGATTTGCGGTGGTACTTCAACAATGAAGAGATAGTATTTGTACACGAAAGAATAACAATGACACACGATAAAACGGGTAATTGTACGCTGAAAATATGCTCGACGACTGCTGAAGATAAAGGAAATTACGTGGCCAAAGCCATTAATTTGATTGGTGAGGCCAAAGCGATAGCCAGACTGGTAGTCAAGCCAGCCAGCAATGAATCTTTCAAACGAGAAGAATTGATACCGATGGAAGAAAAGCTGGTGGCTCCTTCGTTTGAAGAACTTTTTGAAGACAAGCGCGTTGTTCTTCCCGGAGTTTCTACCAAATTTGAGTGCATAGTTCATGGAAAGCCTACTCCGAAGGTAATGATTATTAATGATCTCTTTTATTATCATTTTAATCATCACTATTGACATTTTTAAAGATATAAGCTCATTCTGACGTTACACTCATCAAGACCTTTCTTTTGAGTACCCACATCAATTTTTCATATATTTTATATATTATATATATTTGACAAATATCATATATATAAAATATATAAAAAATGCATGTGGGTACTTAAATGAAAGCTCTTGATGAGTGTAACATCGAAATGAGTTTATATCTTTAAAAATGTCAATAATTAATAAATGACATTGTATTCTTGTGAACTATTGACATTTTTAAAGATATAAGCTCATCCCGATATTACACTCATCGAGACTTTTCATTTGAGTACCTACATCAATTTTTCATATATTTTATATATTTATATATATCATATATATGTATATATGAAAAATATATCAAAAATTCATGTGGGTACTCAAATGAAAGCTCTTGATGAGTCTACCATCGGGATGAGCTTATATCGTTAAAAAAGTTATTATTTAATAAAGCAAAATTCTATCGATTCCTTATTCACAAGTAACGGCAGTCACATAGTGACTGCAAAGTTGATAGTATTATATTAACTGAAAAGTTAAAAATCATTTTGGATGGCTCTCAAAGTAATTAATTTGTCATCAAGAACGAAAAGACTTGATGGTTTGGCTCTCATGTGGATCTCGAACTCTCACTCTAGATTTATCGGATGCCAACTTGTTAAAATGAATCTAACATACAGTACTTGTGCTCCCTTATCCCGTATTCCTAACCGAATTGTTTCTTTGTATGTATCTCGGTATGTATCTCTGGCATCAAGGCTTAGTGTTGTGTTTGGTGGTTTGTTAGAAACATGTGGCTAGTAGTGCTCTTAATTTTTACAGTATTTGTTGTAAGTTTGTTTAATTACAACAAGCACAGCTGCACTCGTGACAGTTACTGTCATATCATTTCATCATTTCTTCTTTTAAAGTTTAGTACAATATAATAAACCCGAGCTATGCTGTTTTTTTAGATCCAATGGATGTTCAACGAGAAACCTGTGCACGGTAAAAGTTTTTTAGTGTCTGTTAGTGGTGACAGACAAGTTCTAACGATACCGGAAGCAAATCAAGAGCACGTGGGCTTTATCTCGTGCGTTGCTGAGAATACTGCGGGCAAAGCAACATGTACTACGCAACTTGACGTTAAAGGTAATTTTATTTATAATTTTTTTAATAATAAATTTTTTTTTTTTTTTTTAATGTAAGTTTTAGTTTTTAAGTCGTTTAAGTGGCACGTCTTGTCTCGTTGAAGATCACGATTACTCTGTACTCTGTTTTTTTTTTTTTTTTTATTTATTTGTATTGTCGCCTATCCTAGATGGAATTAGGTTACATGTTATTCGGCTCGGTCAAAAATAACAACCAAGCCGAGTGCAATGGTGCCACGGAGAGTTATTAATATACACACTACTGGTGTACTTCCGACCGAACGTTTCATTCACTGCAGGGTCGCATAATCATAAGTCGACAAAATAGAATTTTAAGCTTCTGGTATTCCTTGAAGGTCTTATGCCTCGTTAAAGTTTGTCACACTTGTTACGACTTTGCTGAAGTAATAACAGCACAAATCATAGTACAAATTTTATTGATTGAATTTAGCGATTTCAACATTACTAAATATTTACGTGGGCTTAAACTAGTTTTATATCCTATCGGATTTTTATTTGTTTTATTTCAACGTCTGGAAAGTATGGAGAAAAATAAGTAATATCTAATCTTAGATTTTTATATTATTATTTTTTAAATTCATCTTCAATAATTTTATTTCTTTAGTTTGGAATATTTTTTTTAGCCTAAATTTTAGCAAAAAATTATAAATTAAAAATATTTTTTTTTTTAAATATTTAAAAAATTTTTAAAGTAAAAAAATATATTTTAAAAAAAGATATTTTTTAAAAATATTTCTTGCTTAAAATATCTTAAAATCAAATTAATTATTTTTAAGAAGATATTTAAATAATAATCTTCAATTAGAAATATTTTACCTAATTTTTTTCTACTCTTTAAATTCTAGCCAAAACTTATAAATTAAAATTTAAAATTAGCAAAAGCTGATAAAAAATTAAAATAATTTAATATGTTAATTTAAAAGATTTCTTCTTAAAGATTAAATTATTTATGTTAAAGAAGATATTTAAATTTTAATCTTCAAATTTTAGCCAAAAAATAATTTGAAATGAATATAAATTATTTTTTTACAATATTTTTAAATTAAATTAATTATTTTAAAGAAGAAATTTAAATAATAATCATCTTCAATAATTTTATTTCTTCAATTAGAACCATTTTACCTAATTTTTTTTTGCTCTTTAAATTCTAGCCAAAACTTATAATTAAAATTTAAAATTAGCTGATAAATAATTAAAATTATCTGGTCAACAGATTTCTTCCTGAAGAAATCGCAGAATTAAATCATTTATCAAAATATTAAGCTAAAGAATTATAAATTAGATGAAGAAGAAGAAGATAATAAAGATGATAAATATAATTGTCAATGATCTTTAGGTCACTAAAATTTAAGCTGTCGTATGGCCGTCAGCCATTCCTGAAGAAGTTTAAAACTCGTTCTCCGACGCACGCAGAATTTGCGTTATTTTTGTCATCATCATGAATACAGTAGCAAGGTGTAGAAAGAGTTAGTAATACGCATAGAGAAGAGAAAGAGAAACAGAGAGAAAGCATTTTGGATGAGCGTTGGCTTAGAACAGAGTCTGCCGGTCGGTTCGACGATCCCGACGTAGTCTTCCCGGTGCTAAGTTTCCTATTCGAACGAATTTAAGCGATCGTACTTTTAAAAATAAATATATCTCTTTTCAATAATAAAATTATCAAGTGATTTTGAATAGTGTCACGTGGTGAACAGTCTTGAGGTTCGTTTTGATATTCTTCTTCTTCTTTTTAACATTTTAATCACATCAATATATCAATACAATTATTTATTTAATTAACATATCACTAAATTATCTCATTTTCGAGAAGATCATACCGTAGATTAAGCTGATGAGTGATTAAGCTTGTGAACTACATGTTTACTGACGAGTGTGTAACATTTAGGAAGAGGACAGGCAGCTGCATCTAATTTTATGTCGCTCTCGCATTCATTTGTGCTTTTGCTTCTACTCTAGCATAAATAACTTTTGTTATAGTGTTTTCTTAATTACTTTTAATTATAACTGTACCTAACTTTCAAAAACAGGTGTCGTTGTTAGTTAATTAACTTAAATATTTCAAACTTTTACTTTACTATCACCCGTCGTGGTAATTAACCGGTAATTTATTTGGTTTGTAATTTATCATTTAAACTTTTTATTATTTTTAAGTAAAATTTATTTGTTTTGATTTAAAGAAGAAATTATTATTTTTGGTTAATTATTTGACAATTTATAAAGTGGAACAACCAGCTTAGATTTCGTCTAACCAAATACACACGCTGGTGGTCATCTCGATTTATCTCTGATTTATTTGCACGATACTTTGGTATTCTGCCAAATGTCCGTGGCTCCAAGAGCTGTTTCATGATCCACGCGCTGGAAGGCTAATTCATAAAAATATATATAAATATTATTATTTCGTAGAAATAAAAATTTTTCTTATAAAAAAATTATTTAATTAAATAATTGAAAAATTAAATTTTTTTTTACAAGTTTAAATTATGATTAGAGTTTTTAATAAAAAAAAAATTATTTTGTTGTACAAAAAGTATTTAAATATTTTTAAAATTAAAAATAATACAAAAATATTATAAAAAAAAAAAACTTTACACTTTTTTTACAAGTAAATTTTTTTTTAAATCTCATAAAAAAGAAGAAAATAATTCATAATGATTTTCTAAATAATTTAATTAAAAATTTTTAGTGTAATTAAAAAATCATAATATTTAACTTTATAGAAAGTAGAAAACTATTTGTTGAAATTTTATGAATTGTGCCTATTAAACTTGTAAAATTAATAAAATTAATCAGTGACCTGTAAAGTGAAAGTATTACTTGGAAATTGATAAGAGTGCAAGTTTAAAAATTAATCGAACGTGTTAAATTCTGTCACATGCAGGTCAAACTTATAAAAGCGCCTTAAAAAATTAGGTAATTATTTATAAGTGGGGCCAACCCTATTTTTGGCTATATCTAGGTGAAAAATTAACATTTTTTAATTTTTTTTTTATTTTGGTTGTTTTTACAGCAAGTTTATGATAAAAAATGTCATGAAAGGAAAAAATTAAAATTTTGATATTTTTTTTGCCTTTGAAAGTTGGAAAAAATTTTTGTTTTCATGTTTTTAGATAAAATTTCCATTTTTTTTTTTTTTTTATATGGTTTTTTTTTTTTTTTTTGTAAAATACATGAAAAAACGAAAAATTGAAAAAAAAATCGATTGACAAAATTAATTTTTCAACTAAAAAATCAATTTTGAAACTTCAAAAAATCGGTCTGGCGATTAAATAGCGGCAAAAATATTGGTTTTCATGTTTGTGGATAAAATTTATTTTTTGTGTTTTTTTGATATATTTTTTTTTTTTCAAAAGACAAAAAAATGAACAATTTGGAAAAAAATAAAAAAGTGATTAAAAAATTAATTTTTCAACTGAAAAATAAACTTTGAAACTCCAAAAAATCAAAAATTCAAATTATTAATGATCCATCAATTTATCAATTTATTAATTTATCTATTTTTTATGGCCAAAAATAAATGTTGACCCCGCTTGTAAATAATTACCAAAAATTACAATATTAAAAAAAAAATTAAACACCTGAAAAATATTTATAAAATAAATTCAATTAAATAAAATTGCACAATAAACAAATTATATTGATCAGCCGACGTGATTAAATTAATCAGGACAGAGTGACTATTAATAGAGATATGATTCAATGAAATAATAGTATGAAGCCATCATCAATTTATTTTTATCATTATAGTGTCAATGTAATGATTTAAAAAAAAAAAAAAAATTAAATTAAACACGATACATTTTTTTTTAATTCTAACTGTGGAGAGCCGCTGTTTATAATTAGGTATAGAAAGTTTGGTAGTCTTTTTAACAGCAGTATTTCAATATCTCTTGTCCATCATCAGGTGGTAAAAAGAAGCCAAGGGAAGAGACGAGGGTATTCCTGTTGTGTGGACAGAGAATAATAGCGACTAGACAAGGGCGTGTGCGTTGGCTCTGCCAAAAGGTTATTGCCAATCTATTGATAACCCCGATCAATCATGATCGTTGTTTTTTTATTTAGGAGGAGGAGGAGGTGAGGAGACAAAAGCTGCTGCGGCCAAGGGGGTGGAGGACGCTAAAGAATATTTTTCACCTCTTGGGGAGGATATGCAGGCTTCCAACAGTAGCGAGTCACACTTGATCACCGAAAGAAAGACTTTACCCAGTGACCAAGTGGATGAGAGTGTTCTCACTAAAATGTCATCTTCTTACACTCAGTCGTCAACGACCCAGTCTAGTTGCACTAAAGAATTTAAATCTTCTACTACGTCGTCTAGTGTTATAACTGAGCCGCAATTTAGACCAGCTCCTGGCAATGTTGTTACTAAAACTCATGTTGAAAGCAGAGAATACAGTTCTCAGCAGAATGGAGGTCCGCCAGTTGTTCAGGTAAATTTAAAAAAAAAAAAATAATAAAATAAAAATTGAGAATCCAGTTTTTAATTTTTATTAAAAAAAATTAATGATTTTATTGACAAGTTTAAAATGTAATAAATAAATTAAATAATTTTCAAAAATTTTTTAATATTTTAAATACATTTTTTTAAAAACTTCTTTTTACTTTTGACATTAGTTATGAAAACTAAAAATATTGAATTTTAATTAAAAAATCCTAATAAAATTATTTTTGCTTATTTTTTTACTTTTGAAGATTTTTTAAATTTAATTTTTTTACTAAACTATTTAATAGAAATAAAATTTATAAAATTTAGTATTTAACAAAATTTTGTGGCCTTTTTTTTGTAATTAAATTACTTAAAAAAATTTTAAATATATACAAAAAATAAATATAATAAATTTTTTTCACAGAAATCTTTAATTTGATAACTTATTTATTACATAGATTTATTTAAAAATAAATATGGTGAATGACGAATTACTTGATTGCTCATTCATGGAATTTAAGAATTATGTTCTATTATAAGCATGTTTACTCATTGTTAGTTATATAGAGTTATTAGGCTGAATTAGCTTCGCTGGTATTTCGTTGGTGTTTACAATATACATGTAAAATAATATTTAGTTTAATTTTAGTCTCATAACTTGCAGTATTATTTCGACTTTATTGTTAATTTAATTTTACAGAGCCACAAAGTGGAAGAGTACGAAAAAATAGTTCAAGACAGCCCGGGTCAACTGAGACAAGAAAAAACTAAAATAGTAACAGAAGGTAATGTTTCACTGAAGATGCAAAAACCAGCGAGGAAAAATGTCGCTCCTAGATTCGTCTCACCGCTCACGGGAATGATTGTCGATCAGGGCCATGACGTTGTCCTTGAAGGAGTTATTGATGGTTAGTTTAAAATAAATCTTTGCTAATAGCTTCACTGTAACCGAATATTTACATCATTTTTTTTTTATTTGTATTGAAAATTTTTAGGTTTTCCAACACCTGTAATCACTTGGATGAAAAACGGCCAAGATGTAAAAGACGGTGTGAAGACAACATTTGAACACAATCATGTGCGCCTTGAATTGAAAAATGTCAATGTCAGAGATGCTGGGAGATATACTTGTACTGCTGTCAATGATATTGGAAACGCTAGCAGTACAGCAGATTTAGTTGTAAAAAGTAAAATATTCTTTTTTTATTAATTAATTTTTTTTTTTTTAATTTAATTTTTGTCTAATTTTAATTTAATTAATTTATTTAAGAAACTATTTTCCCACCGGTCTTTGGGAAACGTCTTCAAGCACAAGTAGTGAAGAAAGGAGAACGTGTTATTATGGAAGTTGAGATAACTGGAACACCTGAACCAACAGTAACTTGGTACAAAGATGATGAACCTTTAATAGATGTTGATGGCCAGTTGAAACAAATTGGAAATTGTTATTTATTAATTATTGATGCAGGTAAAATTTCAATTTTTAATTTACTTTATTAAAAAAAAACTTTTTCGAAAAAAAGAGTATCAAATTTGTATGCAAAATACATTTTCTCTATCTCTAGATACATAATTAAGAAATGACCTTGTATCTCGTGAACTATTGACATTTTTAAGGATATAACTTCATCCCGATGTTACACTCATCAAGACCTTTCATTTGAGTACCCACATCGATTTTTCATATATTTTATATATTTATATATATTATATATATGTATATATTAAAAATATATGAAAATGCATGTGGGTACTCAAATGAAAGCTCTTGATGAGTGTAACATCGGGATGAGCTTATATCCTTAAAAATGTCAATAATTAAGAAAGTACAGTGCAATTTAACAAAAATATTTAATTAATAAAATAATTTTTAATTCAGCTGAAAAACGTCATGCCGGTAAATACATGGTTCATGCAGCAAATGCTGGTGGTGAAGGACAAAGTATAGCTGATTTTGCAGTCTTCGAACCAACTCCAGATACAATGGTAGAAGTTCATAAAACAATTGTTTATGAAAATGTTGCTGACAAAAATTTAAAGGTAATATTAATTTTAATATTATTATTAAACATAAATAAAAATTTTTAGTAATAAAAAATTCTTAGCTAAAAGTTATGAAATAAAATAAATATTAATCATAATTTATATATTGAAAAAAAAAATAATGATAGTTGGAAGAAAAGAAGAGCGAACTACCATCAGCAGCTTTAACAGCCGAGCACATAGCTACAACGACAATCCAACCAAGTTCCACATTAAAAACCCTCAACCCTACATCTAGCTCCACATTATCTTCCAAAATCCGTAAAATAGAGCTTATAGGTCCGAAAAACACTCAGCATAGTGAAGAAATAGTAGAAAAAGCAACGCGATCCGAAATGATTTCCTCGACAATAGAGTCTCATCAAAGCGAGACGAAGTCTGAGCAAAAATTCCATATGAAACTTCAGCATCAAGCACCATCTTTGTTCGACAGTGACTCCAGCACTCCAGCCGCTCCCACAATAACAACCACGACCACCAAAATCAACACTCACGAGACTCAAAAGGGCGGAGAGCCTGTTACAACTCGTACAACTGAGTTTGTGGAGTCGAAAACCCTTGAAAAAGAAGCTGAAGAAAATGAAAACGTCGAGACGGCTACTATCGCGAAGAAAGATGCCCTGAGTTTCTTTGAATCGATGTCGAAGGACAGCGAAATGACTCCAAAGGGTCCCAAAGCCATGATTAAATTGACCGAAGAAGACAAGGACGGAAACTACGACGTAAAAGTCGACAAACTAACGAAAAATTACGAACGATCGACTAAATTTGAGGAGGTAAAAAAACCAATTCCGGAAACTCCAGCGAAGAAATATGTCCAGGATATTTCTCACAAATTTGAAGCTCCAATAATAACCAAAGGTGTTGACAATGTAATGATTGATTTTCCGTACGACGACTACAAATTACCGGCTCTAAATATCCAGCGAACTGTTCTCGAAGACACAACAGCCTCCGGGTCCCCTATTCACGGTACGTTAACTATTTCCCGGCTTGTTGCTCAGTCTGAGAGCGCTGAAAAAATGTTATCAGGATTTAATCTGGTACCAGAGCCACCGCCAGAGATTGGCTACATGCCAAAGCCCGATGAAGAAGTTAAAAAAGGAATAGACGTGTCATCCAAAGCAAAACAACTTCAAGAATTTCAGAAAAAATCCGTGGACGCTCCTATTGGTGGCGTTAAAATTTTTCCAACTGCTAATGCTCCACCGGTAAAGTCTCCCGAAGCTAAACCAAAGACTACTTGTATGCAAATTGCTCCGCCATTTGATCTAACCGAGTTCAAGGAATTTTGTAAAAAAGAAGTGGTTGAAGAACGTTGCGTTAAAAAAGACGTTCATAGAAAAGAAGTTCCAGCGCCGTTGTCTCCGCCAAAAACCGAGCAAGAGAAGTCGTGGTCCTCGACGTCCGACCTGGAGACCCGGTCTCATATTTCGACAGACCTGTCGGACTATCGGTGCCAATCCGGCGCTTCAAGCCAGCTTGAAGGCCGTCCGAGTTCTCCTAAGCCTTCAGCAGACGGCATTGCTATGGAGAAATACTGGGCTAAGTCAAAGACCACTGAAGCTAACAGGAAGTCGTGGCCACCTCCAGCCGCCGGTAAGGAGACCACCAAGACTTTTACCAAGCGTGAAGAGTGGAAGGAGCCTGAAGTTGGTTACAAGACCTCGACTCATGAAAACAGGGACGAGGTTGAAGAAATTCCCGGAGGAGGTGTTACGAAAACTCACATTGAATCTACTAGCAGCTTGGAGACTCGCTCCTGGAGCACTCGGGAGAATCAAATTTCTCAGACAGTCATTGAAGAACCTGCTAAGCCTGTTGTTAAGCCTAAAGTTCCAGCTCCAGCTCCAGCTCCAGCTCCAGCTCCAGCTCCAGCCTATAAGCCTGCACCAACACCAGTTACCATGTACAAAGCAGAGACTACGAAAGTAGACCACATTGTTAACTCTATGCAAGAGAAATCGATTATGGAAAAATACTCTTCCGAGTGCGAGATAAAGAAAATGGAGTCGATGGATAAAATGAGCTATGAAGAATTGAAAGCTCCTGGATTAGTCAAGGCTGTTCCTGCGAAACCGGTCGTTCAACTTTACCACGCGCCTGGAGACAATATCAAACCAGAGCCGATAAAAACTTTCCAGGAGTCGACTTCTATGTTCAAAGGAACCCTGGCTACTGCTCCAAAGCGCCCAGTTGTCCAGCTTTATCACCCCACTGCTGAGCCGGAGATAATTCTCGAACCGGGTCCGCCTCCAGAAATTGGGTACGCTCCACCGCCTCCCACCTGCGAGAGGAAAATCGAGCGGTTTGAGAAGACCTTTGAGATGCACTCGCATAAAAAAGAAGACGCGCCGCCGATTCCTCCGAAAGATGCAAGGAAAACTCCGCCGCCTCTTCCAGTGAAAAAAACAGAGCCCTTTTCTTGCGGCACTTTTGCTAGGGGCCAGTTTATTGAGTCGGACTATGAGTCTGATTTTGAGTCCTGTAAGTCCAAGTGGCGGCCCTGTGAGAGCGAAACTGACGAGCCGAAGTACAGAAGGGTCCAACCACCGACGCCCAGACAGCCCAGGCCTAGATCAACGGAGCCTGGACCTCCGCCGCCGTCCAGCTTTGAAGTTCCGAAGGCTGAAGTCACCGGGCCACCTAGACCCGTGGTCACTCCTGATTATTTGACGGATCAGAGCTTAACGTCTTGCAAGAAGAGCAGCACCATGATGAGCAGGCAGGAGAGAAGTGCTAAGCAGCAGCAACACTATCAGAATCAAGGATTCTCGCAGGACAATTCTGTTTGTGTTAATCTTCCCAAACCTGGATCTCCGCCAATTTATGTCACTCCTGAGCCTCCCAAGTGCAAGAGCAGAGTCTTTCAGCAGGAAAGCGGCTACATGGCGGATACTGATGAACCCTTTTATCAACGAGAAGCTAGCAGTATGATTCAGAAGACTTGTGGAAAGAATGAGGGATCTTCTATGTCTTCTTATGAGTCCAAGCAATTTATGGAGAGCAAAACTTACATGAGCTCCTCGAGTAATCAGCGGAGAGAAGAATCTTCTTACACGTCTTGTCCTGGTCAGGCTCCTTGCAACGCGCAAACCCAACAGAGGATATTTGAAAAATCTTACATACCTACTGCGCCGAACAACAACACTAGATCCTTTAAAAATGACAAGGTTCGGGAATTTAATGATGTTGCGTGTGGAAATTTTTTTTTGTAGAATTTTTATGTTTAAGATTTTTTTTGGCTTTTCAGTTGAGATTTAATTAACTGCATCTAGTGTTTTTTGCATGACTCAAGAAGGAAAATTGAAGACTACTCCAAGAAATTTTTTTATAACATTTTTGCAATTGGTTTTAGTTTTGTATTTTTGTTAATTCACGGAAGAAATATAATTTTAACACAGATAATTAAATCAAGATTAATTTTGCAATTTTAAAAAATTTATTTAGTGAAATAGAAACAAAAAAATTATTGAAAAAAACTGAAATTTGTTCCATCTAGCAATTGGAAAATTAAGTTAGCCGACAAATAAAAATTTTTAGAATTTGTTTTTACTGAAAAAATGATTACAAAAAAATAAAAAAAAATTTTTTCAATTCTAAAAAAATTGTAAACCAAACCCTGAAATTTCTTAAAAATTTTTTTAAGTTCTAATTTGATAATTAAAAGAAAATCAAAAATTTAAAAATGTCGGCTAACTTTAGTATTATAAATTATCTTAGTTTAGGAACAGAATAACTTTACAAAAAATTAATTATTTGCGTTAATTTTCTTTTTTTTAAGATTCATTTTATCCCTGAAAAATTTAGCATTTAATATGGAAATTTAATTCAGTGTCATTTAATTATAATCAATGAAAAACTTCTTCATTATTTTACATAGAATTTACACGGTAAATTTTGTTCTGCACTCTGTACGCGCATGCGCGTTATAACGGCTGAAGCTTAGTTAAGTGAAGAAAAAAATCTGCGAAATATTTGAAGTATAAATTACTTCAATAAATTAGTTTATAAATTTTTTTTTATAAAAAATTTAGTGCGCATTTTGAACTTTAACAAGTTTTTTTTTTTTTTTATTGTTTTAATATTTGTGTTTTAGAGTGTTGATACATTTTTAAGGGATTTAATAGTAAAAATAATTAATTATTTATTTATTTTAGGAGGAAACGAGTTATTCCTGGTCACAAAATCAGAAAAGTTCAGCTACTAGTCCTTCCAAATTCGCACGCGGCGAATTTCGAGAAAGTGACTACGAGAGCGACTACGAAGGACGTATTCCACCTTTATGTAAACCTCGCAGTGAATCTGATTTTGAAGAACATCATTCATATAAATCAGTTAAATCAAATTTGTCAGGTAAAAATAAACTTACTAAGTTTTTCGATCGCATTTTCAGTAGAGAAAAATAAATTATTTTATTTTAATTAAAATTAAAATATGTATTATAAACATTGTAAACTACTATACTATATATCATTAATTTAATTAATTAATTAATTGAAAAAGTAAACCTTAAATAATTAATTTTGTTTGAAGTAGATTCGCATGAAGGATTAATATTGAGCTACAGCACGAGTAAAATAAAACTTTTAACGAAAACTAACTTGGTACTGCTATTATATATTTTTCCAGCTTTCAACCACTAACATCCAAGCTAGTACTACTATTCTCAGGCAAGATAAATAATTTGCTTCAGGTTTCGTTGCTCATACTTTGCTATTATCTTTATTTATTTTTTCTGGCTTTTTATGCATATCATTTATAATCATTTGGTACTGAAAAAAAAAAAAAATATTTGATTCAAAAAAAATATTTTCCGCAAAATTTTAATCTTTCTTCGAAATATATATTGAAGAAATTTATAAATAAAATCAATCGAATAAAATTTTGAGTAATAAGATTTTTTTTTGAACCATTATTATAAAATTGTTAGGAAAAAATGAAATTATTGTTAGTTTTATGAAGTGTAATTTATTATGTAGAATTTTTCAATTTAAAAAAATAATTTTTAAAAGAAGAAATTTTTGAGATGATTGGTTTTCTTTAAAATAATTTTTTTGAATCAAGTAATTTTTTTTTCTCTCATAAAAAAAAATTTATATCAAAAATATATATTAAAATTTTTAAAAAAGATTAATCATGTTGTATATTATATTTATTTTCATACAAAAAACTATTTAAAATATTTAGAAAAATTTTTTTTCAATACTTAGTTAATTTTTGGCCGATTTTCTGATATATATTTTTAATAAATTTTAATTATAAAAATATATACAAAAATCAACCAAAAATAAGCTCTATATTATTATTGACCTTGTGTCTTATGAACTATTGACATTTTTAAAGATATAAGCTCATCCCGATGTTATTCTCATCAAAACCTTTCATTTGAATACCCACATCAATTTTTCATATATTTATATATATTATATATATATGTATATATGAAAAATATATGAAAATGCATGTGGGTACTCAAATGAAAGGTTTTGATGAGAATAACATCGGGATGAGCTTAAATCTTTAAAAATATCAATGGTTAAGAAAATACAATGCAATTTAACAAAATTTATTATTTAATAAAGCAAAATTTTATTTATTTTTTTTTTTAATTTTAAAACATATTTTTGATATAAATTTTTTTATAGAAATTCAGTGTAACAACTTACCATCTATCAATCTAATATATTAATATTTTTTCGATCTAATTTGATAAGAAAATGATCAATAAATATAACTGCGTAGAATATTATAATTTTATTAAAATTAGCAACCAATTATTATTATTATTATTTAAAAATTAAAAAACTTGATTTGCGCTGTTGTTCGTGCTTTTGCATAACTATCATATCGTGGTACATCATCACTCAGAGACTCTCTCGTAGGAAAACCGATGAAACCGCAACCCGAAGTCGCGGTATCGCAGTCGTCGTGTCTGGCAAAGAAGATGGAGTTTGAAAAACTGGAGCGAGAAAACAGTTGCATTAGAAAGGAAGATAAAAAAACGCAAGTGTCATCAGGATCAAAGTCAATTCCGATGCGTCAGAAATCTGTATTGCTTCCTGGATCGCCGCCAGAGATTGGTTTTGCTCCGCCACGGCCCCATTCGTTTTACGAGGGCCACTCTGGAGTGCCGTCCTACCACAGCGGCGGCACTATCGGTACCGAAATGAAGAAAACCGTGCGAATGGACGAGTCAACAGAGAACACTCGAAGAATCGTCACCGTTGAACAAACTAGTCGCGTTATTAAATTCGGTGACGATCAACAAAATCGTCCGTCAGTTTTCAAAGTGCCGACCCCCAAAAAATTTGTCCAGGGTCATTTTCGCGAGTCGGACTACGAGAGCGACGCGGACATTGGAAAAATAAGGCCTAAGTGGGCGCCAGCGGAGAGTGACACTGATGATCCGCATTATCGAAAAGTTCAGCCGCCCAGATCATCCAGTGTTCCTCCACCTCGTGAATCTGGTGAGAGAGTTGTCACTCCCATGGAATTTGATCGCCCGCCTCTCATGGCTGGAACTGCTGAGGCTCAAACTTACGATCAGCATTTGCGCCAACTCCGCCAGGAAAGTGAGAAATTTAAGCGTGAGAATCGCAGGAGCTACGACTGCTCCACATTGCCTCTTGATAATAAAAAACGAGAAAGCAAAAAGATTGGTGATAATTTCACTGATCTCGCGGCTACGCAATACGGATTTGTGAGTAATCGTGACATCAAGAATGCTGCTAATCGTAAGAAATCTTGATATTTATTTTTATAAGTAGTTCATTATAAGGATTGTACAATTTTGTCGGCTAAAAAAAGTTAACCAGGTTAATTATCTCGCTGAGTTAATTAGTTTAGGTAAGTGGTTAACGGGTAGATTGATTCAATGGATAATTTGATTTTTCATGGGTTAAGATATTTACGGGAAGATAATTAGAAAATTTTATTAATTTTACCTTGAGACCGTTTGAGTTGATTGTTTTTAGCGGTTTTAGTCGTGGTTAAATTTTTTTATTTAAATAAATTATTTTTTGATAAACTTTCAAATTTTATTTAATTGCAAATCTAATTAAATAATCTTAAACAATTTTTAATAAGTGTAAAATTGAGTGATAAACAAAAAAAAATTGTTTTATTGTAAATTGTAAAATTAAAATTGTTACAAAAATATTTTAAAGAGCACTTCAAGCTTTTTTTACAATTAAATGAATTTTCGAATCACTATTTTTATTTTAAATTTATAAAAAATTTTTTCCTATTTTTTAAATTATTTTTCTATTAATAGTTTTGTATCTTGTGTTTTACTATTGACATTTTAAAAGATATAAGCTCATTCCGATGTTACACTCATCAATACCTTTCATTTGAGTACCCACATCAATTTTTTATATATTTATATATATTATATATATGTATATATGAAAAATATATGAAAATGCATGTGGGTACTCAAATGAAAGCTCTTGATGAGTGTAACATCGGGATGAGCTTATATCTTTAAAAACATCAATAGTTAAAAACGTACAGTGCAATTTAATTAAAGACTTATACAACTTATTTTTAATGAAGCTACATAAAATTAAAAAAAAAAAAAAAAAACAGATTAATGAAAAATCAAATAAAAAATTTCCAACAAAAACCGTTAACCATAAAAATTGTACGTCCTAATAATAATCTACTGACTGATAATTTACATTTGTACAATTAATAACGATAATTATTTTTAATAAATAATTTATCATCGCTTCGCATCATGGAGATTAGAATTAGATTTAGCAGAAAAAAACTAGTTAGCTCCACTTGGTGTTAGTCTTATGATTTCTTTTCTTCTCTTTATTATTTTTATTTCGTTTTCTCCTATCTCTCTCTCTCTCTCTCTCTCTCTCTCTCTCTCTCTCTCTCTCTCTCTCTCTCTCTCTCTCTCTCTCTCTCTCTCTCTCTCTCTCTCTACAACTTTTCAAATTGTTGCCTTTAAATAAATTGGTTGTAAAGTCTAAGTGGCTTATAATAATCAGACGTAGCATCGAAGCACATGACGGACATGACAAGCAGCTTCAAGGCAAAAACGGAAAAGTTTGTGAAAGAAATCCAGTCCGATCTGAAGCACCAGAGCAAGCCGATTCTGAAACACCCGCCGGAAAAGCACCACCAGGATACCGATCAGTCTCAAGCTTATCGCGAAGAAAAACGGATGTCCCAATATGGTAAAAAATCTCCGTCATCATTTTATTAATCTAAATTTTTTAGAGTTATTTATTATTATTACCTTCAATAATTAAAAAAAAAAAATGAAAGTACCAATTAGCGAGACATTAAATCCAGGAACCAAGCACATTGATCCAGACACGGGATTGATCTACTTCAAGTACGACTTCGGATACGAGTTTGGAATCGTCCTTCCAGGAGAATCCAAGAAGACTATTGCCAGCAGCAATAAAACGATCCAAGGCCAGCGACGTTCAAGTGACATCGAAGTTCCGATTTCCCACGAGTTCACTACAAATCGCCAAGAGAATGGGTTCACTCGCACTCCCTGGCAGTCTAACAACAACGTCAACAACAATAATATTAACAACAATGTCAATAACATCAACAACCAGCAGAAAAAATTCTCTCCTTCGAAATTTTCCACCGGAAAAACCGTAAAGTGGGAGCCAACATCCGAGAGCGAATTTTCGGAGGCCGAGGACTCGATTCGTTGGAAAAAACGTGGAGTTATGCCTCCACCTCCGAGTCTATTGATTCCCCAGAGTCCCAGCTTACCCAGGTGGGACCCAACAACGCCGTCGCCGATGTCGCTCAGCCCTAGTCTTCCTAGTTTCTCACCCAGACACTCCAGCGCTACTACGGGGCCACCCAGCAACGTTGACTCCATCGCAGGTATCTCATTGCGTATTCATCCCCTCGAGATTTAGAAAAAAAAAAAAAAAATGAAATGAAGTAATTGAATTAATTATAAATACGAATATTTAATGTTTAGTAAAAAATTCATTAATAAAATTATTTAATTCGCATTAACCTCATCTGCAAAATCTGGAATCGTCTTGGGTATCTTTTGCCTGCATAAAAAAAGCTTCGACTCTTTGCTACGCTGCAATGTTTAAATATTTGTAATTTTTAATTGAAAATTAAGAATTTGTTATGTTAAATGGGTTATAATATATGTAGGCTCTGGTGAATGTTTCTTATAGTGAGGGATCTCCGAAAAATTCGTGGGCCCACGGGTGCTAGGAATAACTGATTGAGTGTCTTCCCCTCGGGATGTAAGGATGTTAAGTCCTTGGTGGTCGGCTAGGACATGGGTTTACTCATTTTTTTTTTTTGGTTATTATTTGCAGAGTCGCCGTGGCCGAATAGCAACGGGAACTCCGGGCAGAAAGAAATTATTCAGCCTTATTTAGATATTTTGCCAAAGAAAGCTCCACTTTTTATCACGGTAAGATTTTTTTTTTTTTAATTTAGGTATGAGAAAAAAGGTTTTTTTGTAAAAAGTGTTTTGAATAAAAAAAAAAAATTAATTCAATTCAAAAGAAAAATGTTTGAACTAAAAAAAATAATTTTAAAGAGTTTCATTGTTTTCAATTTCATTTGAGTGAAAAAATTCTTGTCAAATAAAATTTACTTACACAGAAAAATTTTTCAGTTATTAAATTCTCTAATTTCATCAACAAAGAGTAACTTAAAAATTTTCTCTAATTTCTTTTTCAATCAAAAAAATTTTTAATTAAAAAAAAAAATAATAAAATTAAAAATCAAAAATTCAATTTTTTACAATTTTGAAAATCTTTTTAAAATCTTGAGCTACACAAAAAGTACAAGGTGACACTGGATATCATTCCAGATTATACTCAGTGATATCTAGAGTGAAAAAAATTTTTCAGATAGTAGCTAGTATAATTCAGATTATACTGCGTGATATCTGGATTATACTCATTGTAATCTGGATTATACTAGCTACTATCTGAATTTTTTTTTTCACTACAGATATCACTGAGTATAATCTGGAATGATATCCTGTGTCATCCGTTCTTGTTCTTTCCGTGTACTTTTAAAAAAATTTTTTTTTCCGACTGATTTTTAAAGAAAGCTCTTAAAATATATTAAAAAAAATAAAGTAAAAAAAAAATGAATTTTCAAACAATTTTAAGTGCGTAAAATCCCACAATTTAAATTTAAATTAATCATCTTCTTTCAACTAATTCAATAAATAATTACTTACATCAAACTTGTTAAATTTAATAGCCACTGAGAGATATTGCTGTGGTAAGCGGTCAGACTGCGAGATTTGAGTGCATCGTTCAAGCAGAACCGCAGCCCAATATTCTTTGGTCCAAAGACGGAAGGATTGTCGAGAACTCTGTTAACTACGAAGTTTATTACAGAAATGGAGTCTGTCGTCTTGTAATACCTTGTGCCTGTCCATGTAAGTTTATCAAGGCATAAATAGTCTTCCCATAAAAAAAAAAAAAAAAAAAAAAATATCTTCAAAAAATTTACAACAATAATTTAAAAATTTTCAGCTGACGCTGGCACGTATGTTTGCACTGCAACAAACAACCTCGGTTCAACCACAACATCATCTTCACTCCAAGTCCCAGGTAATAGACGATCTATCTACGGCACTAAGTAATGGACACATGGTTACTGGGCCTGCAAGCTCTTTTAAATAATCTTAATTAATTTGATGGTGGTGGTGGTGGAATTAAAAGTGAAGCTTTCTGTATATCTATTATTATATTTACTTTAAATAGTCTAAAAATGAAAATACGAGTAAAATATTAATTTTCCGACTATATATTAATTATTTCGCTAAAAAATAATTGCTTATTATTATTATTATTATTATTATTATATGTAGACGATAAATCTTTCTTTATGTAGAGAATGTGCCCTGTTTTTCGTAGACTCTTTTACGTCATAATTATTAAATTTATGCTTTGATGGATGGTTAAATGTGAATGAAAGGAAAATTTATTGGCGTAGACAACTAACTTAAATCTTTACAAAAATAAACTAGACACTGGGATTATAATTATTATTAATTAATGAGATTTTTTATATAAGACAAATAATTAAAATTAAGTACCGTCGTACTTAAATCTGTGTGATTAAAATACAAAAAAAAATTATTATTTCTTCTCTGTATCGCTTGGTTTAATTTATTGATCTTAATGATTTACTAGCGAGCGAAATGCTTAAGACACTTGATTTTTAACCGATGTGATTAAAAATATATAATAATAAAATATCTAGTCATAATCATAACTGCGCACACAGTTTAAAAATAATAAAGAAGAAATAAAAAATAAATAATAAAGTAACGAGTAAATAAAAGCTGTAATCTTTAAATCTTCGTTACTGTTATGTAAATAAATGTGTGCTTACTTTGCAAAAATATTATTGGGTACTATGGTGTAATGTTTATTTCCTTTATCCTATAAACTGTTTACTAATATTTTTTTCTTTTCTTCTTAATATTTTTATTATTTAGTTGTATATAGTAAGTAAATGTAGAATTTAATATTTATTATTTAATAATTATGCTTTTGGTGATGTGTCTGCTAAATTTGCATTTTATTTATAAATAAATAAAATTTTGCTTTATTGAATAATGACTTTTGTTAAATTGCACTATACTTTCTTAAATATTGACGTTTTTAAAGATATAAGTTCATCCCGATGATACACTCATCAAGAGCTTTCATTTGAGTATCCACATCAATTTTTCATATATTTTATATATTTATATATTTCACAAATACCACATATATAAAAAATATATGAAAAATTGATGTGGGTATTTAAATGAAAGATCTTGATGAGTGTAACATCAGAATGAGCTTACATCTGTAAAAATGTCAATAGTTCACAAGATACAAGGTCATTTCTTAATTATTTACATTTTTTAAGATATAAACTCATTTCGTTGTTACACTCATCGAGACTTTTCATTTGAGTACCCACATGTCATTTTTTATATATTTTATATATATTCATATATATAAATATATAAAATATATGAAATATATAAAAAATTGATGTGGGTACTCAAATGAAAGCTCTTGATGAGTGTAACATCGGGATGAGCTTATATCTTTAAAAATGTCAATAATTTACAAGATACAAGGTCGTTTTGTAATTATGTATCTCGAGATTTTTTTAAAAGCCCATCCTGGAGACAAAATTTGTTTTATTCTTTTATTAACATAGAATCTTAATAATATAGATTATATTTGAGAAGAATAAGTATTAATAATAAAATTAAATTAAAATTATTTTTGTTGTTGCTGTGACAAAAATACTTGGTAAGTATATTCTTTATTTTTAAAAGTAATTTCGGGTGAGTAATATAGTTTGAGATGATGAATAAATTGTTGGTTGATGGTTATAAATAAATTAACAAAAATAAGTAAAATGTAAAAAACATGAGCTTGAGATTCATGTACTCGAGATACATTTAAGAGTGCATATATATGTGGGGGGAACGGTTAAACGTGTATTAAAATAGACTGTAAGGTAATCTTGGAATGCGTATAGGATAATGTGAGTCGTCGTTCCTAAAATAAGTGGAAAAATATCAAACCTCACGGCCTAGAACATTTTACGAGGTGTAAAGTGCTTTGATATTACTTACTCCGAGTACTTTAAAATTAATTATTTAATTATTTCTTCATTTAAATTATTCATTAATTTTTTTATCAAATTATTTTTAGAAATTTATTGATTATTTATTTTGAAAACAAAATTCTTTGAATTATTGGCCAATAAAAAGATTATTTTGCGCTGTTTGATATTATGCAAAATAAATGATTGCGTTTTTGTGTAAACTCGTAATGCGGATTACGTTATAGAATTTAGTAAAGTAAAGCTAAAATAAAAAATGATATTTGAGAAATTTACATGACACACCAGGAGGTCGGAACAATGTGGGAGGTGGTACGGAACTAAAATAGAAATTTCATCGGCAAAATTATCGCGAGAAGAAATGTATGCCAACGATTGTATTTTTTTATTTTTTATTTGGTTGAATAATTTTTTTATTTTTGAAGATATTTATCATTGTTATTGTTTTTAGTAATAAAAACAATTTTGTAGTTAACAATTATGTAAAAGAAATATAATATATATTTTAGAAGCATGCATGAATCATCAGCGAAATGCAGACTCAACTGAGACATCAACAGAAGGTTCTAAATATATCACTTTGAGTAATATTTTCACGTCAATAGGAAACTCATTAAATATTTTGAGAAATTATGAGACGAATTTTTTAGAAATAGAAGAAAATAAAAATAATAGGTAATTATAATAAAAATAATTATATTTTGGTGCTAATTTTTTTTTTTTTTAATAATTAATAATTAATATTTAATATTTTTAACTGACAATAATTTATTAAAAATTTTTAATTAATTAGAAATAAAAATTTCGTAATTATTATTTATTAATTTATAATAATTTTTATAAATAATTATTAATAAAAATTTTTAATAAATTATTTACAAAAATTTTCAATAAAAATTATTAACAAAAATTTTTAATTAAAAATTATTAAAAAAAAATTTTTAATAATAATATAATATAATAATAATTTTTTTAAATTAGATTAAACGATAAAGACAATTGCTATGGAACTAAAATCCAAGATTCGTACGATCAAGAAGACATCGATAGTGAAGATACATCACAAAGTAATTACGACGAGATAACAAGACGCTTAGAAGCCTACAGTGACGGAGATTACAGTTATCCAGAATTTTATTCCACTAATAAAATAACGTACGAGAGTTTCAGTAGTCCAGAATTTTTTCGTCACTTTAAAATACCAGGTAATAAAAAGACCCAAATCCTTGGGGATTTATAAATAATTATTGCGTACTAACTTTATAATTTATTGCTCTCGTAAACTATCGAGTTAAGTTACAATTATTTTCTTGATACACATTTTCTTTTTTATTTCATTTTTTGTCACGCTTCATATGAATTTTTTAATTTTTTAAAAGTTGGTGGGTTAGGTCTATTATTAGAACAAGCAAAGGATCAGATTGAAGATGAGAGTGAAGAAGAAAAGTGAGAAGTGGAATGAAATGTATATGGGCGAGATACTCTCGTTAGTAAAAATAAATAAAATCTTTATTATGCTAAGAAAAAAGTTGACACGACGTAACCTTATATTAATTCTACTAAGTGATATTTTGCGTTACTAGTGCCAAAAAGACTTATGAAAAAAATTTTTTACTTCTTTCATTTTGGGAATGTTAAAAATATAGAAATTTATTAAAAAATAAAAAATGACTAAAAAAAATTTTTAAATACAAAAAATTAAATTTTTGACAATTTAAAAAATATTTAGCTAATTTTTAGAACAAAATATATTCATAATTAAAAATTATTATATTCTTCAATTTTTATATTTTTTCAAAAATTATCAGTCAAAAAAAAAAATTGTCCCAAAAATTATAAAAAAATAAATTAATGATTTATCTAAAAAAATCAGTAGGCCACCTAAAAATGTAATTCAAAAAAATTCCTTTTTTTTTTTTTCAAAAATTTCATTTTCTTATAAGCTAAAAATTCTACCCGCAAAAATTTTTTTTCACTCCAGCTAAAAAATTTTAATTATTTATTTTTAAATCCCCAAATTTTAGAATTCGCTCCACCCTATTATCTATGGTCTAATGAAAACGAAAGATCCAACTGCATCTAAAATTCAATTCGTTATACTCTTCAGAGATAAATTACGGCAGAATAAATAAATAAATAAAAGAAGAAATAGAAATAGAAGAAGAATTTCCACGATGACTCTGTTAGAATATATACAATAAAATGTTCTTACAGTGAACGCACTAACTCAGAAATAGTCAGAGCGTCACCAAAGTAAATCTTACCTTGAGACGAAGATTATTCACTCGACACCTCAATAATAAATTCTTTAAATTAAATCAAGCCTAATTGTTACCTTGGCTCTATTAAATTCTATTAAATTTAATAATGATAAATAGAATAATTTTAAAATCCGAATTGATGAGCCGTTTAATTGTCAACTTAAATTTTACTTAAAGTATTAAATGTATCATCTTTAATCACACAGCTTGGTACTTCAAATAAATACACTGTGCCAACAAATTAATACACGGACTATTGTGCAAGTAACGTAATAAGAATCCTCAAAGTAATGAAATGCGAACCTCAGCATTGTATTATTGAATTGAGATTTAAATTACGAGATTCAAGCTTCACTTTGATCTACTGTCGCACTCATTTTGATTTCTCGTCTTCCATGTAATGTAACAAGACTCATTACATCCATTCTCATTTATTATTTATAATTATGACAACAATTAACCGGACTAACCAGATTTACTGAAAAGAAGAAATAGAAAAAAAAAAAAAAAAAAAAAAAAGGATAAATGCTTTTGCAAAATGAAACAAAAGTAAGAGAGTTTATTTTCATTTTATTCATTTAAAAAAAAAAAATTGTTGATCTAATTTACACACAACTGGAGGAGTTACTCTGAACCGACAATTTACGACCCGTAGAGTAATTTAAAGCATTAATTGCAAGTCTCAGAGGATTCAACAACATGTTAATAATTACATCAGTATAAAATAATAATAATAATAAAATTTATAAATTATGCACGGTGATTAAGTATTTAAAATTAATAATAATGATACAGAGGCCAAATGTGAAACGCTGGAAAAGTACCTGTACATTTTTGGCGATTAAACTTGAGTAAATAAATCGGGCAAATTTCTCTCTTTTATGATACATGTATAATAATGATTATAATTATTATTATTATGATTATTATTGTATGTATGTATAAAAATGCAACGGTAATCCATGAGTGTGAGGTTTTTGCGTGAATCTCTTGAAGACAAGACAAGAAAACGTAGGTGTATGTTTCTACAGCGTAGAATAAACGAGCATACGGTCGTACGCGTTCATGCAAGCACGCACGCCATGAATTTTCTTCTTCCTTCCTTTTTACGGTGAATGCAACAAACAGACAAGAGCACATTTTAACATTTTACATGGGCTTGATGTGTATTATTTTGTACTATAGGGACACGGACGTTTTATTTATCAAGGAAGAAAGATAAATAAAATAAAATAAAAAATAGGATGGATGAGGGATATGTAATGTATGTAATGGTAAATAAGAGTTTTATAGTAAAGGTAGATAAAGAGAGCTGAGAAAAGTAGCGTAGTAAGTTTATACGCGAATCGTCCAGGGGTGACAAAACTCTACTTTGGTGGGAAGGAAGTAAGACGGGGAATAAGTGCACGCGTGGGCACGCGTGAGATAAAGAACCAGAAAATTAATTTGTGAATGAACGTCTGAGGTATTTTACTCCGTTCTTCTATTATTTAATAAATAATTATCGGAATTTACTATTAAAAAATATTTGTAAAAAATAGTAAGCTTACTGTAATAAATTAATTGGGAGTAATTATTTCTTCTTTTTTTTAAATTATTTTTCATTTATTCTATTTTATAGAAAATTTATAAATTAATTGCTATTAATTAATTCTTCTACAATATATCAGTTTATATATGCTATTAGTTTTCTTCTCGTTATTTTTACTTATAATTCGTTTTTCTTTCTATTTCATGAAGAAATATTATTATTATCATCTGTAAAAAAAATTAATTGTTATTAATTGTTTCTTCTTTATTTTCTAATTCACATATGTAGTGAGTTTTCTTCTTCTGTTTTTTGAATTTTACAAAGAAACATTAATATTTAATTTATTTAAAAAAATTTGCTGTCAAATATTTCTTCTTTAATTTTTTAATTTCTTCACGCTGTAAATTTTTTGTTTTTCTTTTTTTATATTCCATGAAGAGAAATTTTATTATTTATAAATCAGTTGTTATTAATTGTTTCTTCATTAGTTTTTTAATTTATGCTTCCTGCAAGCTTCTTTTTAATATTTTATTTCTTCTTTTCTTCCTTATTTACTTAATAAAGAAAAGTTATTATTATTATTTTTAAAAAATGAAAAAATGAATTATTATCAATTATTTCTCCTTTAATTTTGTAAATCATGTGCAGTAAGCTTTTTTCTTACCGCTTTATTTCTTCTCCTGTTTTTTAAATTTCACGAAGAAATATTAGTATTTAATTTTTGTAAAAAAAAAAATGATAAAATAATTTGCTGTCAAATATTTCTTCTTTAATTTTTTAATTTCTTCACGCTATAAATTTTTTTGTTATTTTATGTTTTGTTTCTCTTCTTTTATAGTCAATGAAGAAAAATTCTTATAATTATTATTATTTATAAAAAACTTAAAAATTAATTTTTATTAATGATTTCTTCATTAGTTTTTTAGTTTATACTTCCTGTAAGCTTTCTTTTCTATTTCATGAAGAAACATTATTATAATTATTTTTAAAAAATTTATAAATGATTATTATCAATTATTTCTTCTTTAATTTATTAATTCATACACACTGTTAGTTTTCATTCTATAACTAAAACTTCTCGTTCTTCTTCTTCTTCTTCTTCATCTTCTTCTTCTTTTCTATTTCATGAAGAAAATTACCCCTCCTATAAACCCGGCTCTCACACACCGACAAGTAGGAGAGATCGTCTCCCCGGAGGAACGTATCCCGCTACCGGCTTACTCGCAATTCGCATTCGATCGACGTCTTGGTTTAAAGTGTCTCGGGGAATTTTTTCGATTATAATGACTTGACGCATTGCGAATATTATTTAAAAAAGTTACAAATAAATAAAAAAAAAAAAAAAACGTCAAAAAATATACATATTTATTTATTTATTTATTTATTTATTTAAAAATAAGATATATTATTTGATTAATAATTGTGAGAGAAAATTTAAAACGAAATAATATTTATTTATTGATTGATTAAATTAAAACGAATAATTGATACGCGATAACGATATTTTTATTGTATAATAAATTATAAATAAAAGGAGGTAATTAAATATATAAAATACAGTGCAATTGGTTACGCTTCTGTGATTTAATTGTGGGTGCTACAGTAAATATTTATTATAGGAAGAGGAATAAGTGATTTTGTATACCGGTTTACTATTTAATTATCAATATCATCATAATCTTCTGGTTGGGTACGCAATAAGCTTCAAAATGAAGCGACAAACGTCGCTTAATCAGCAACAACAAATGCAGCAGCAACAAATGTCGACAATGCAACATCAATACAGTCAGCACAGAAGTGAACGACAAATTACAAGACAACAAATTACTACTCAGCAAAGAGGTCGGTTGCGAAGATATATGTGAATTTAATCAATCAACGTGTGATAAAAATCTTCATTAACTTTCTATAATATCATCTTCTTTTATTACCTCTTTTTTTTCTAACATTATTTATTTTTATCTATAAAATATAAAATATTTTTTTTATCATTATTATAATATCCTGTTAAATCAATACTTCTATTACTTTATGTAATTATTTGTGTTGAAAAATTTATTCCGGTGCTCTCATTTGCCGAGATTCTATTTTTGTGCAAGAGCCCCAACGCGTGCCTCTCCATCTTCAACTAAAGATAGATCGTTTCTACGTCGGTGCTCGGCTTAAAAAAAAATTCAAACTGAGCTTACGGTTGTTGTTTTATTTTTTTTTTTAAATTTACTACTAGAAATTTAAGTATCAGCTGTCAAAATTTTAAATGGGGTATTTCTTCATTTTCTATAGGTATTTATAGCACGTGCGCGCTTAAATTATTTTAAAAAAATATTAAAATTAATTTATGACGGATGTAAGCGTAAAATTTCTATTTATATATTGTCGGATTAGATATTATAAAACGTGTAATGTATAAAGAAGAATATGTTCTTTTTTTTTTACTTGATAGTAATGTCAACTTATAAAGATAATGTTGGGATAAAATGATGAGCCTGCCAAATACTATTATGCTTTAACACGTTAGATGTATCTATTTCCTTGCCAAATGTCGTTAATGTCACAAACAAATAGTGTTTTATGTGTCAAGTATTAATGCCACCGTACAAATGGCTGTTGATATATTGCTAGGGAAGAAAGTATTGCTAAACAATAATATGTTACCTTTAAATTTTTATTTTGTTTTGTTTCATTCTTGTTAAACTAAGTCAGCGTTATTTTTATAAAATTAATCAATAATTCATTGAACAGTTTTTTATGTAAACAATGGATATTTATAGCTTTTTGCACAGCTGATCAATCGAGCATCAATGAACGGTTGTAATTAATAAAATTATAATGATTTAATTTTTTTATGATAATGGAAAAGAAGATTAATAAAAAGTAGAGTTATAAAAGAAAAACTTACAGTATTTATTGACTAATAAATTAGAGAAAAAATAATAATTATTAATTAATTAATTAATAAATCATAAGAATGTTTCTTCATAAAAAAAAAAAACTCATAGGATTTATTAAATGATAAATTAAAGAAGAAATTATTAGAATTGGTTAATTTGTCAATAATAATAATATTTCTTCATAAAATAAAAAAAAAAAAAAATAAATAGTAAATTAATGAAGAAATAATTAATTAATTTTTTATAAATATTAATAATTATGTTTCTTTAAAAAATAGAAAAGAAGAAAAACAAAAAGTAAAATAATAAAGAAGAAATATTTAAAAATTTATTTACTGATAAATTAAAGAAGAAATAATTGTTAGTAATTAATTAAAAATTTTTTAAATGATAAAAAATGAAGTGGAAAAAAAAAACGGGAAAAAAATAAAAAGTTAAGAAGAAATAATTAATTGAAAGTTTTTTAAATAAAAAATGAAGTAGAAAAAAAATTTACAGGCACAAACTAATAAATTAAAAAGATTTTTATAAATAATAATAAAACCAATCAGCCAAATAAATCAATAATCAGCTAAAATCAATAATCAGACAAAATAACAGGAAGAAATAAAAATAATAAATAATGTATCTATGAAAATAATTGGCAAAGATAAACACAGAGAAAATAAAATTTTTGATGATGACTCGTTAAATTTTATTTTTATCGGTGACTGACAATTTTGCGTAACATTGTCGCCTTTTAATCACCAACTATTTAAAAATTGCAACTAAATAAAATTAATCATCTGTGAGTGGAATAATTTTTTTATATCACAATTCAGCAGTAAGAATGATAATAAGAATAATAATCTTAATAATAACATAAAAATGAAGAAATGAGACGAGCCACATCACGACTCGAGTAGAGCGCCCGCGCGTAAAGATAGTTGCTCCTAAAATGGGTCCCGGTAACGCGATCTCGTCCCGCACGAAAATAGTCTTCCCATTAGCCCCCTGCTCCACCAACTGACATCCCTATCGCCTCTACGATGTGATACATACGTAACTCGGATCACGATCATGATGATGATGATGATGATGATGATGATGATGATGATGGTCATCAACAAAATATGCATTTATACTTTATACATTCCCATTAATCTAGATTATTTTGGCTGTCAGCTGCGACTATTTTTTTCCTGATGTAATTATAATTATTTAAATATAACGTGATTCATTAATATCTTCGCTGTCGCTTTAAATTTAGACATAGGATATAGTTAATTAGTTATTTAAGCTTTATTTATTCATCAATTTGATTCATTGTTATAACCAGAGAAGAATATTCTTCTTTGTAAAATAAGAAGAAGAAATAAACTTAAGTTGTTTAGACTACAAGTAGTAAAAATTTAAAAGCGAGGTTGTAATTGTGGGCTCGACCTAATTTCTCATTAAATATCTTTATCTATACATTTATTATAAGCCTAAGTAATTTAATTTTATAATTAATTGCTACTTAGACCAGTAATTATTACTTGAATCAACGAGTTTGTATAAAAAGTTTGTCATTACTCATTAAATTAAATTCATCGGGCGGAACGTGGGCGCGTTAAAATTATCTTCACTATTTTTATTTTTTTATTAATAAAAAAAAAATTTTTTTACAGTGCAAGGAGAGTTGGTAATGACAACCTCGCCGGCACCAGTGTGAGTATTTGTCATTTTTAATTTTAAAATTTAAATTCTTAATTATAATTTTAATTATAAAGTCAGAAGAGACTTATAATTTATTTATAAATTTTTTAGATTTACTGGAAGGCCTGGAGATCCCTCGCCGCCGATATTCGAGCAGATATTTAAAAATGCAAGGTTTGCGCAAGGCGGCAATGCTATTTTCGATGGGAGAGTTAGAGGAAATCCTAAGCCCGCTGTTTCTTGGACACACAAGGGAGCTCCTTTGAGGGAGTCACAGAAAATTCGAATGTCTTATGATGAAAATACTGGAAATGTTACGCTGCAAATAAATCAAATTGGGCCTGGTGATGAGGGAGAATATACTTGCAATGCACGAAATCAATATGGTAATTTTTTTTTTTTTTTTTAATTGGGGTAATAGTATTTTTTTTTTTGGACACTTGATGTCTGAATTAATTTATAAATGTCGCGTTGCAGATGCCATTAGAGCGTATAATAAAAAATCTACTTTTTTTAAGTCCAAAAAAAAATTTTAGTTTTGAGAAAAAATTTTTTTACATTTCTGCACGTTTCATTGAAAAATAAATTGAAGGAAAAAAAAAAATAACAAAATTCTCTATAAATTTATCTTTAAGAAATATCATTGAAAACTTTCGACAAGTGGATATTTTTTTATTTTTTACTTTCAAACTTAAAAAAAAAATAAAAATAGATAATTTTGTAAATTTTAAATAAATAAGAAGAAAAATAAATAATAAAAATTTGTTATAATTTAATTTTCTTTTTGAAGAAATTTGAATTTTTATATTTTTAAGGTGCAATAAAAATTTTGTTAATTTAAAAAATACAAAAGCTCTAATTAAAAAAAAAATAATCAATATTAAACAGGTGAAGCTATCTGCTCAGTCTACATTCAACCTGAAGGTTTTGGTCCTCCACCAAAACAAGGCTACAAGGATTATCAACAACGTTACTCTCAGACTATCGACAAGCGTTACACCAACGGGTCAACAACAACCACGACAGTTACCACCGAAGAATTCAAAGTCGACACATTCGAGTACAGATTGTTGCGTGAGACTGAATTCCGTGAGTCTGTAACACGTCGTTATGTTGGTGAATCTGATTCCCAAGTATCAACGACAGTAGACCGTAGCCTTGGTCCTGTTGCACCTCCACAAATAAGTCAAAAACCGAGAAACTCAAAACTTGTTGAAGGTTCTGATGCTGTATTCACTGCTAAAATATCCGGCAATCCTAAATCGAGGGTAAAATGGTCATTTTTAAAAATTCTGAAATTTTCAGACATCTCAAAATTTTTAGGATTTTTTTATTTAATTTTTTTTTTTGGGTGAAGAATTTTTCACAAGAAAAAAAAATTTCAATGTCTGTTGATTTCAATTTTAAATTTATTAAAAAAAAAAAAATTTAATTTATAATAAATTAAATTTTAATTTACAGACAACGTGGTTCAAAGACGGCCAAAGACTCCGCGACTCGCAGCGTATAGAAACAATCCATTCAAACCAACAAGCAACTCTCCGTATCGTCGGAACAAACCAAAATGACAGCGGACATTACACCCTGCTGGCAGAAAACCCTCAAGGGTGCACAGTGTCATCAGCTTACTTAGCGATCGAGCAAACTGACCAAGTAGACCATGCCCAGCCGCAGTACATCCAGAGAGAAGCAATGAAGACCGTTGAAACTATTGAAACAACAACTCCAGAAGCTAACAAAGCCTTGCCACCTAATTTCGTTCGCACTTGCGCTGATCGCGACGTTACCGAGGGGAAAATGACCAGGTTTGATTGTCGCGTCACTGGACGTCCTTACCCAGAAGTTACCTGGTACATCAATGGTTACCCAGTTGTCAATGATGCAACCCACAAAATTCTTGTTAATGAAAGCGGGGATAACTCATTGATGATCACCAACGTTACACGCGTTGACGCTGGTACTGTTACATGTGTTGCTAAGAACAAAGCCGGTGAAACATCTTTTCAGTGCAATCTTAATGTTATTGAGAAGGAACAAGTTGTAGCACCGAAATTCGTCGAAAGATTCACTACGACTAATGTTAAAGAAGGAGAGCCGGTGGTTTTTGCTGCTAGAGCTGTTGGTACACCTATACCGCGTATATCCTGGCAAAAGGTATAAATCCCATATAATTTGATTTATACTCAGTAGAATCTTGGATTATATAATTTTTTTGAAAATTGTGATATTCAAATTTTTTCTTATTTAATTTATAAATTTTTTTGAAAATTTGAAAAATTTCGATAATTAATTTTTTTTTTAATTGTTCATTTTTTCATGTTTTTTTTCCAAAATGCAATGCAATGCATAGATAAGAAATATTTGAATAGCATTTAAGCACAATTTTTCCCATAATTTCGAGTTGAAAAATTTTTGGTCATCATTTTAATTTTTATTTTTTTGAACGAAATATTTATTTGATTCCATTGATATATTTTTTTTTGAAAAATTTTGTATCATTAGAAAGGTCAAGACAAGAATTAGTCTGAAACCTGAAAACCCGAATTTTGAAGCGTATTTATAATTTAATTAATTAAAAATTTTAAAGAAATTTTTTTGAGATAAAATATTAAAAATAAAAATTAATTTTTTAGAAAAATTTTGACTGCACCTAATTTTTTTATTTATTCAATTAATTTATAATAATTGATAATGTTATTATTATTAATAATTGTATAGGATGGAGTACCGCTAGCACCTGGGCCCGACGTACGCATTACAACAGACGGAAGTGGAGCATCAACGCTCGATATTCCTTATGCAAAGTACACAGATGCAGCCTGGTACCAATGCACTGCTCAGAATGTTGCTGGATCTACAGCAACTCGCGCCCGGCTCTTTGTTGAAACGCCCAAAGGAGCGACCCCTGAACCAAGACGCCTGAATTTACCCCGACCGACTAAAGTCATCGAACCAGAGTAATTTTATTTTACATTTATTCTATAGTATAATGTGTACGCTTGATAAATTAGACACGATGGATAATTCTACTTTTGTTAATCTTGGGTATTGTACAGACCTGCGCCTGGTCCTGAAGTGATTTATTTGAGACACGTGGAACGTGCTAAACCCCACTTACCTCCCGCTGAGGAAGACAGGATTTATCCACCTCCGAGATTTATCATTCCGCTACGAGATGTTCACCAAATCGAGGGTGGACGCATACACTTCGAGGCCAGGATCGAACCGGTGGGCGACCCAACTATGAGGGTCGACTGGTATGTCAATGGAAGAGTTTTAGAAGCAAGTAAGTATCGATTTTCAAAATTTAGGTAATTATTACGAAGAAAAGCTGCTTTCATTTTTGGTCATTAGAAATTGAAAATTTTTTTTTGATTTATTAATTTTTAATAAAAATTTACAAAATTTCATATTTTATTTTTTAATGATAATTTACAGGATATTTTTTTTTTTAATTTTTAAATTGAAATTTAAAAAATTTCATTTTTTGAGTTTTTTTCAAATTTTCATTAAAATTTTTAGAGTATCATCATATTTTTTTTTTTTTTTTTTTTTTTTTTTTTTTTTTTCAATTAAAAAGCATATTAAAAAAAAAAATTTTAATATCACAATTTAAATATTTTGCATGAATTTTTGAAAAATTTATCAATTTTATTAATTCCTTCTGTTTAATTATCAGCTAAATTCATAAGTTATAATTTTTTAACCAATTTACTCAAATTGAATATTTTCTAAAATATTCTTTTGCCTTCAAAATAAATGTAAAGTTAAAAACATCTTTATTTTCTCCTATGAGTTTTGGATGCCTGCATGCGGGATGCTAGACTCAAGTACCTACTTTTATGACTCTCTGGCCGTTGAGGTCGTATAAATGCAACCTCTTGTTCTCTTCGCAACCCGAACGCTCATCTGGTTCACATTCGAATATTTTCCGTTGCGACTTTCCCTTTTTTTTTATATATGTAATATTTTTGTCAACGTACTTTTCTTAATAATATTTCTCGGAACTATCCCACCAATAATAAAATGAAAAGAGTCTCCGTACTCTTGTGTACACTATATACGTCCAAAAGCGTCAGTCCGAAAGGATCTTTCTTAGCGACAGCTACGTCAATTCCCACCAAGCTCGCAATCCGAAAGTCAACCATAGCAACTCTTAATCAATCAATAAAAGGTTCACACACCAGTTTCCTTTATCGTTCAAATCGTCAAGTGGTTTTGTGTAAGTTCAAACGTGCCAATAACATTCTCGATCTGCAAGCTGACCAAAAGAGATACAATTGTCCATCCATACAACCCGACTAGCAGCCAACGAGCCCACCAGCTTCCAGAAATATCATCCGGCTCTCATCAATCTTTCATCAAGGAGCAGTTTCGCTAAACGTAATTTGGTATAGTATTTTTATTGCATAAAAATACTAAAAGGTACGCACTCAATTCATTTATTCATTATTCTGAAATCCACGCTATCTCTTTCAAAATCATTGTTTATCTGTAAGTTTATCGTTCAGGCTCTCGAACGTCCTGAACCGCTTACGGAACAATGTATTCAATTATCTATGCACGAGGTATCTGGAAGGTTTTCGTTCAGCAGCCCTCGCTCTGACTGAACCGCCTCTGGAACGCTATTCCTTACTTTCTGAGTCCGCATTGATGATCCGGAAGGTTTTCGTTCAGCAGCCTCCGCTCTGACTGAACCGCCTCTGGAGCAATGCTTCGTAAATATAATACCGAGTTATCTGGAAGGTTTTCGTTTAGCAGCCCTCGCTCTGACTGAACCGCCTCTGGAAAGTCCACCTAAACACTACCTGGCCTTTTGGGTTCCTCTGCCTTACAACCAGAGGAACCTCGAGAACTGCTAACTTACTTCTTTCCATATCATACAGTCCACTCGATTCTTATCTCTACTCTTCAAGATAATTCATGCAAATCAATTACAATGTGAGATTCGATTCCAAGGAAATTATTGAACGAGCATATTAACACAGTCCAGACCAGAGATCGAGTCAGATACCTCCGAGGAAGAGCTTAACCTCCCTTCATCAGACCTACCAGCCGACGTACCAACCTGAGTCATCAACATCCTCAATTCCGAACGAGTTTCCAGTCAACTACACGTCAGATCTTGCGGTTATCAGAGCCAGACATTTTTTCTACGATTGTTATAATTTAAAGAAATTTTGTAAAAGCCCATCCATAATAAACCGGAGCTTAAACAAAACACCTTCTAGAAAAAAAAAAAAAAAAAAGCGCATAGTTAAAAATATAATTTAAATAATTTTTTTTTTCAATTTTTATTTAAAATTAAAAAATTTTCTATAAAAATTAACAAAATAAAATAATTCAAAAATCAATTATTCAATTTTTTATAGTCAAAAATTGATAAACCCTCAATTCAGCATCATACTTGCCAATATCAAAACAAATAAAATTTTTATGTTACAAATTCAATAAATTTTATATAATTACTATTTTCAGGTTCCCGAGCAAATACACTCTTCCGTTTTGGTTTCATTTCTCTGGACTTGATCAGCGTGGTACTCCACGACAGCGGTGACTATGTTTGCCGTGTAGTCAGTTCAACCGGAGTCGCTGAATCTCGAGGTGTTCTCAGTGTTACACGTAAGTTACTCATCTCTATTTTCAATTAAAGGAGCTTTTAATCAAGAATGTTAATTAATATCAATCGTATTTAATTTACCAGCACGTGCAACAATTGAACAAACAAGTCAGCACCCAGACAGTCTTCGATACATACAGCAGCTCGAGGATTACTCAAAATACCAAAGACAAGAGAGCATTGAAGATCAATCATCCCAACGACCGGTCTTTATCCGTCCACTTCAGGAGCTCGGTGAACTTCAAGAGGGCCGTAATGCTCATTTTGAAGCTCAGCTTACTCCTGTCAGTGACCCCACTATGAAAGTTGAGTGGTATAAGGATGGAAGACCAATTACAGCTAGTAAGAATTATTTTTTTTTTTTTTTGAAAAATTAATTTTTAATTCAAAAATCTTCTCAATTTTTTAATTTTGTGGGGGTCAGTCCTCACGTCCACTCCACAAGTATTAATTTAAATTATTTTAATTATTGCTAATTAGTAATGTAAATTATTTATTCCTAATGTGCAATCATTCAATTACTAATAACTTTATGACGTCATACATTTAGTTTATGCTCATTATCAATATAGTTACTTCGTTAAAATTTTAGTTAATAATTTTAGGTATTATAATAATTTAAAACATACAGCATTATTGTGTTAATAATTATACTGTATGTCTGTCATTCAAGTAACATCACCATAAATTATATTTAAGATAATTTTTTAAGGTGATGTTTTACAGAGAAAAACCCAATCTGAGAATTTCCCAAGGCTGTTATAAACTGCAAGATTATTGCTTTGTATTTTTTTTTTTTATGTTTCTAGTTATTGCTCGGCAGATGTTGGGAAATTTGGTAGACTTGGTTTTAGAAATCGGCTAGACATAATTATAGGATTATAATATTTGTAATGAAGTTCATGGGTCTTCCGTAAATCTCTATCTGTAAAATATCTAGTAAATACTTCTCCTTTATTATCTTTCATGTGACAATTGAAGGATTAGGACTCGGGTCAACTGACCAGAGCCTCGAGCCCTTCAGGTCATTAAAATTCACTCTTACTCGTCTGTCTCTCTCTTTTCCTATCGCTATCTCTTTCTCTTCCTTCTAACTATACCAATTCTCAAAAAAATACTCCTTCTACTCTTGTTTTCGCACATCTACAACTTTGACCTACGCCTACTCTAAGGCCCTACTATTACTTACTCTCGTTACACTCTGTACTCCCTACTCCTAAATACTCATGTTACTATACCTATAGGTACCTATCCTCCTGATCAAAGGAGAGGTACCGAAAAACTTGTCATCTATTAGGGACTTAATACTAGACTACTTACCCATTAGCTTCAACTATTAATTTACACGCGTGTACTTAGTCTTAACATTTTTTAAATAAAATTAATAAACTTTAACTTCATATCTTATTCAAGGCGCCCTCACTTCCCAAAATTTTATTCAATTTTTGGTCGAAATTTCAATTAAAATATTTTAAAAACAATTTTGGTAATCCTCTAAATTAAAATACATGATAGTCTTGAATTTAGTCAAAGGTCGAAACTCGCAAAAAACGGGCTACAATTCATTATTGGTTAAAATTTAGGCGCGCGCGTAGCGCGCTATTCAAATTTCTAGTTTTAATTAAATTAAAAAAAAAATTATAATGTAAATTTTTAAAAAATTACTTTTCAGTAAAATTGCATTAAAATTTTTATTAAAATAGCAAAAATTATTGTTAAAAAATTTTAATAAAAAATAAAGCCACATTAAATGATTAAAAAAATTTTTCATTCTTAAAAATTAATATAAAAATTTTAAATTTATCAATTTTGAGCTATTTTAAATGTACAAAAAAGGCAATAAAAAAAAATCTATTTATTAATTAAAAAATAATTTAAAAATTAAAAGGTTCAAGAATTACGACCATCTTCAACTTCGGATACGTCTCGCTAAATATAATGCACCTACGGGCTGAAGATGCCGGTTCTTATACTGTGAGAGCTGTTAATTGTATGGGAGAAGCAATAAGCACTGCGTCTCTTCGTGTCTTTGGTATGCAATTAATTATTTATTATCATCCATGAACAAATGTTATTTTTTTTAATTACTTTTAAATGAATGTAATTAATGGAACTCTTTGATGGCAGCACGCACCAGCGTAACCGCAGACCTTGGAATTCCCGAGCAGCAAAAGTATATTGAAGCTGCTGAAGAACTGGAGGCATATCAGCAAGCTATGCACCAGAAGTATGTTAGAGAAGAACCAGAACCAACGAGTCCACCGGAGTTTAAAACGCCGATTAAAGATCAGATCAACATTCGCGAAGGCGGTTTCGCTCACTTCGAGGCACGACTAGTGCCAGTGGGTGATTCTAGTCTTCGCGTTGAATGGCTTAAAGATGGACGTCCCGTAGAAGCTAGTAAGTTTTTTATATTTTTATTCCTAGGATAAATTATTTTACAAAAAATTTTGTTTTTAAGTTGTTTGTTTTTTTATGTACTTAAAAAAAAAAAAAAAAATATCAAAAAAAGATAAAATAGAAATCTTATTCAAAAAAATGAAAGCCAATTTTTAAAGACAAAGAAGCTATCAAAATCTTCATTTTTTTTCTTTCGAGACATTTGTTATCATAAATCCGCCGTAAAAAAAGCAGAATAAAAAAATATTAATTTTTCACCAAGATATGGTCAAAAATATGCTTAACTCCCTTTGTAAATAATTATCAAAAATTTTGCAGTTCCTATTTTTTAAAACGTGACAGCTAATTTTGAAGGAAAAAATTAAAAAAAAAAAAAATATGACTTTTGTAACAAATAAAATTAAAAAATTTTCAGGTTCAAGAATTACAACTTTCTTTAACTTCGGGTACGTCGCACTAACCATAAAATACGTAACAATCCACGACGTCGGAATTTACACCTGTCGTGCATACAACAGCGCCGGCGAAGCCCAAACAATGGCTCAAATGAGCGTGATAAGCAAGAACGACATAATCTACGACAGTCAACACCCACAAGGTCTCCAGAAGATCCAAAGTCTTGAAGACTCAAGCCGCTACCAGCGCCAAATATCAGAACAAACTCTCGTGACCCAAAAGCCGCGTTTCTTAGGACCCTTGAAAGGAACGAACAAGATCGTAGAAGGCCAGAGAGCGCATTTTGAAGCCCGAGTCGAGCCGCAGAGCGACTTGTCGATGAAGATCGAGTGGTACCACAATGGCAAGCCGATCACAGCCGCGAACAGAATTCAAACTTACCACGACTTTGGCTACGTCGCTATCGACATTCTTCAGGTTCGTTCTGAAGATGCGGGTACCTACACTGTGATCGCTAGAAACGCTCTGGGCGAAGCTCGTCTCCAAGCTACGATGATTGTCGAGACTCGGTCCGGAATTGACACCAGCAGCATGCATCGTGACGCTTATGAAAAAACTCAGCGCTTGGAAGAGTCTCGGTTCGTGGAACCGCAGTATCATATTGAAGAAATATCCAAGTCCAAGCCGATCTTCGTCCAGCCTTTGAGCGACCCTAAACCCGTAAGCGAGGGGAAGAATATTCATCTGGAGTGTCGCTTGGAACCAATGGGAGATCCCACGATGCGCGTTGAGTGGTTCCAAAACGGCCGCCCGATTACGATTGGTTCCAGATTCAGAACTTACTACGACTTTGGCTTCGTCGCTCTGGACATAGTTGGCACCACTGTGCTCGACTCCGGAGAATACACCGTCAGAGCCACCAACCACCTCGGATCCGCTCACACTTCTGCGTGCGTAAGAGTAATTGGCAGGTCTGACGTCGTCACTGAATCTCAAAACGAGCAATCACTCGAGCAGATTCAAATGCTAGAGGACTCGTCAAAGTACAGAAGACATGTTCAAGAAGACGTGACCGTGGTCCAGGCGCCGCAATTTACCAGAGCGCTTCGCAATATCGAGACCGTTGAACTTACGAATGTTCATCTGGAGTGTCGCTTACAGCCGGTTGGAGATCCTACCATGAGAGTCGAGTGGTTTGTCAATGGAATGCCTGTCACTATTGGCCATCGCTTCAGACCTTCATATGAATTTGATTACGTAGCTATGGAAATTCTCGGTGTAAATCCTGAAGACTCCGGTGTTTACACCTGCCAAGCCAGAAATCAACTTGGTGAAGCTGTCACCTCGGGATCTGTTCGTGTTCGCGCTAAAAAAGATCTCATTCTGGAGTCTCAGCACCCTGAAGGCCTCGAGAGGATTCAGTATCTTGAAGATGCGTCGAGGTACAAGAGAAAGGAACTTATTGATGAGGTTGTTAATGTTAAACCCAAGTTTGTTACTGCGCCCAAAAATCAAGAGGATCTTCTTGAGGGAGAGTACGCTCATTTTGAGTGCAAGCTTGAACCTGTGACTGACCCGAACTTGAAGGTGGAGTGGTTCAGAAATGGACGTCCGGTCACAATAGGTATAATATAGATAAATTTTTTTATTTAAAATTTATAAAAATTAATATTGGTCTTTTTTTGTAATAAAAATCTTTAGAGATAAATTTAAAAAAAATTAGTCTGATAAAATGATTTAAAAGTATTTTATGAATTTTTGAAGAATTTAAAAATTTTAAAGTTCGATTTATAATTTAGAGTATAAAATAATTTTTAATATTTTTTTTTTCATATTCTGCATAAAAAATAGAATTATAAAAAATTTTCATCAATTTTTGAATTCATAAAAAAATCATTAATTAATAAATTGTTCAAAAAAAAAAAAAATTTTTGTAAAAACAATTAATAAAAAAGTAAAACCCCATCTACTGGCAATAAATTAAACTCTTTAATTAAGTGGAAAGGGCTTTTGGCTACGAGTGAGTTGGCGCAACGAGCAAAGTGTGTGTGCCAACACACAAGTGTCAAAAATCTTATAAATATCATTTTTTTTTAAATATTAAAAATTTTAGAAATAATTTCTTCTCCTTTTATTTTCTTTGAGTCCATACTTGTAAAAAAATTTTGAAATAAAATAAAAAAATTTCTATTTTATTTTTCTAGGACACCGTTTCCGTCCCATTCATGATTTCGGTTACGTTGCACTCCATGTGACAGATGTGATTCCCGAAGACTCTGGAACCTACACCTGTCGGGCAACGAACCTCGTCGGCAGTGACGAAGTCAGCTGCGTCCTTAGCTGCCGTTCAACAGCCCAAGTTCTTACCGGCACCCAGAACGAGACCGGGCTTGAACAGATTCATTACCTCGAAGACCGAAATAAACAAATTCGCCGTCGCGAAGTCATGGAAGAAACAACAACCCAGGCGCCAATCTTCACTACGTCTCTGAAGAGCGTCGAGATAAAAGAAGGACAACGCGCGCACTTTGACTGTCGCTTGATTCCCGTTTCTGATTCGACCATGAAAGTCGAGTGGTTCCACAACAACGTTCCAGTGAAAGCTGGCTCCAGATTCGTTGAAACTAACAGCTTTGGCTTCGTCGCTTTGGACATCATGTATGCTTACCCAGAAGATGCTGGTACCTACACTTGTCGCGCTAAAAATGCTATCGGTGAAGCTATTACTTCAGCAACTGCTGTTGTTCACTCTAAAAAGTCTATCTACATGGAGTCCCAGCGCGAAGAAGTTCTTCAGCGCTTACATCAGCTTGAAGATCACTCAAGATACCAGCGCAAACAGACTCAAGAAGAGACTGTGTCTCAGGCGCCAGTCTTTACTATGCCTATTAAAGATCTTCGCGTTGCTGAGAATCAAGCTGCTCATTTTGAAGCTCGGGTTATTCCTGTTGGAGATGCTCGGCTTAAGATTGAATGGCTTCGTAATGGTGTTCCTATTGAAGCTTGTAAGTTTTAATGTATTTAAGAAAAATTTCCATCTTTTTGTCTTCTTGCACGCGGACGCATCTTTTTTCCGAGGACTCACCGGAAATTACGTCACATTAGCAGAGTTTTTAATGTTTTTTTTTTTCAAAATTTCAGTAATACCTTATTAAACACGTATCTTCAAGATAGTAATAAGTTTGAATAAAATATTTCATTTTTTCTATTAAGAAAAAATTGTTGAAAATATATTCACGGAAAGAATACATTTTTAGAAAAAGAAAAAAAGTATAAAATTAAAAATTAAATAAATTCATTAAGAAAAATTCAAATTTTTTTTATTTTTGTCAAAATATCAAAGTATCAAAATTTTGGAAAAAAATTACTTTATTTACAAGAAATTTAAAAAAATTAAAAATTTTGATTAATACAAAAAAAATTTGATTTTTTTTAATTTCTAAAGGGATTTTCGCCCTAAATGTTTCTAAATATCGTATTAATATTTTTAATAATAAATTTTTTTTAGCAAATCGCGTAACAACAATGCACGACTTTGGATACGTCGCGCTTAACATGAAATATGTTAATCCAGAGGACTCAGGTACTTATACCTGCAGAGCTATCAATGATCTTGGTGAAGCAGTAACATCAGCAACACTATTTGTCCAATGTAAGTAATATAACGTTTTACGTTCCTCGTAAAATATACTAGCAAAATTGTAAATATTAAAAAAAAAATATAAATATCTGCAATGTATTTAATTTAAACCTTCAATATTTAAGATAAACATTTTCGATTATACCTTGAAGAAATTTCAGTCGATAATTATCAAAATTTTCCTCGAAATAAAAAAATTATTTAAATTTGCTGTAAAAATATTGAATATTTATTTTACAAACATTGACGTCAGAGTAATAAAATTTTCATTGATAAAATAAAAGTCCAGTAATTTAAATACATTGCAGAGTGTATAAATACTTTAACAAAAAATACTTGTACTTAAAAACGTTCCACGATTGATAAAATTCATCACTTTGATTATGAATAAACTCAAAAGTTTTCCAAATTCCAGCGAGCTTATAATTTTTTTTATTACACGCATTTTTTGTCCACCAAATAGCTAAAGCAGCTCTGCAACTAGAGTCACAGCACGAGACAGCATTGACAAAGATCCAAGCTTTGGAAGATTCGAGCAGATATCAGCGTCGCGAGGAAGAAGAAATATCTGTTAAAGAAAAGCCACGTTTCACTGTTAGGCTAAACGGTCCAACGAGTTTAGTTGAAGGGCAAAGCGCACACTATGAGTGCCGCATTGAGCCCTATCCTGACGCAACCATGAAAGTCGAGTGGTTCCATAACGGACAACCACTCTCCACAGGACACAGATACAGAACAACATGTGACTTTGGATTCGCGGCTTTAGACGTTTTGACTGTCTATGCTGAAGATTCCGGCACATACACTTGCAAAGCCACCAATAAACTCGGCTCGGCTCAAAGCTCCATTGAGCTTTCTGTTAAATGTAAGTCACGAACAACATCACACAATTCAGCAACAAAGAATTTGCTTGGTTCATTTTTTACTTAATTTATTTCAAAGAAGAAAATTTACAAAGATGTTTTAATAAATTATTTTATTTTAGCTCGAGCGTCTATTATCCACGAAACTCAGCACGAAAGCGCTTTGAAGAAGATTCAGTACCTGGAAGACGACTCCAGGTTCAAGCGAATTGAACGCGATGACTCTTTTGTCGCAGAGAAACCCAAATTCGGACGGCCTTTGAAGAATATAGAGCACTTGCCTGAGGGCAAGAGTGCTCATTTGGAAGCGACCCTGACTCCAGTCAATGATCCTACCATGGTTGTTGAATGGTACAGAGACGGAAATCCCATTCCTCAGGGCCATAAATTTAAGACCACTTACGATTTTGGTTTTGTTGCTTTGGATATTTTATATGCTTATCCAGAAGACTCTGGTACTTATATGTGCAAGGCTAAGAATGCTGTCGGGGAAGCTGTTACTACTTGTGTCATCACTGTTGATTGTAAGTTGATATTTATTTTAATCTGTTTTGGGCAGTAATTTTATTTTTGGTATTAATTGCTTATTTTCGACAAAATTAATAATATTTTTATTTAATCAATAATTTTTCGAAGAAAAACTTGAAAATTTTGGTCACTAATTTTTATTTTTTTTTTTTAAATTATAAAAAAAAATAAAATATTTTCTCTGAAATATTCTTCCATATTAATTTCACCAAAATCAACAATTTTATTTCCAAATATTAGCTTGTCAAAACAACCAGCAATATTTTTTTCTAATCGCTAATTTAAAAAAAAAAAATTACTAAAAACAACAATTTTTTAATCAACTTTCAATTTATAAAAATAAAATTTTCTTTTACCCAACAAAAATTTCAATTTCTTCACTTAAAAAAAAAAAAAACAATGTTCCATCAAAAAACCAAAAAATAAATTAACTTCTTCCCCAGCTAAACAAGGTTTGTACCTGGACACCTTGGACGCTCAACGCCTTGAAAAGATCCGCGCCCTGGAGACAGTGGAAGTAAAGGAAGTAGCCGAAAAAGAAGTAATCTATCAAAAACCAGTCTTCTTGACTCCCCTGAGCAACCTGGACCATCTCAAAGAAACAGAGCACGCGCACTTGGAATGCCGAGTAGAACCAATAAACGACCCGAACCTCAAGATCGAGTGGTTCCACAACGGAAAACCAGTAAAAACCGGGCATCGTTACCGCATGACCCACGACTTTGGTTACGTCGCTTTCGACATTCTCTACGCGTACCCCGAAGACTCAGGAACCTACATGTGCAAAGCGACCAACCTTGCTGGAGAAGCTGTCAACACTTGCACAATCCGCGTGGGTTCTCGCCGCAGCATTCTCTTCGACACGCAACACCCTGATGGTCTAGAAAAAATCCGTGAGCTGGAAGCTCAAGGCCACCCAGCCAGACTAGAAGTCGAAGAGCCACCAGTCTTCCCCCCGCGATTCGTCACAGAGTTACGCGGAACCACCGAAATTTACGAAGGCCAGACCGCGCACTTTGAGTGCCAAGTGGAGCCTCTGCATGACGCAAACCTCCGAATAGAATTCTACCACAATGGCAAGCCACTGCCATCAGCTTCTCGCTTCCACGTGACCTTCGACTTCGGGTACGTCGCTCTGGACATCACTCACGGAGTGCCAGAAGACGCAGGCGAGTATTCCGTCAAAGCAATCAACGCTCTAGGCCAATGCACGTCAACCATCAGCTTGAAAGTGATTCCTCGCGACAACATCATCATGGACCCTCAGCGTCCAGAAGGACTGGACAAAATCCGCGAGCTGGAGTCCGCTCAACCTTGGAAACGCCCAGAAGTTTCCGAACCAGTGACTCGTCAGCGTCCGGTCTTCACTCAACCGCTCCAGAACATCGACGCGCTGCCAGAGGGAGAGACAGCCCACTTTGAATGCCGTCTCATCCCAGTCGGTGACCCGACTTTGAAGGTAGAATGGTTCAGAAATGAACAGCCGCTGGGAGACAGCTCAAGAATCACCAAGGTCCACGACTTTGGATACGTTTCTCTGGACATTAAGCACGTGCGCGAGGAAGATGAAGGCGTTTACATGTGCCGTGCTTCTAACCCACTTGGCGAAGCAGTCACCACCGCTTCAATGAAAGTTAGAACCAAAGCAAGCATCCAGCTAGAAAGCCAGCATCCAGAAGCTCAGAAGCGAATCGCTCAGCTGGAAGCCGACAAACCAGGTCGTGCTGACGAGCCAGAAAAAGTCTTCGACAAGCCGATATTCACCCAACTTCTCACTGGGCCCAATGAACTGTGGGAAGGCCAGGTCGCTCGTTACGAGTGCCGAGTTGTGCCGGTAGGCGACGCTAGTTTGAAATTCGAGTGGTATGTTAACGGCGTAGAACTTAAAATGGGATCTCGCTACCACGTTAGTCATGACTTTGGATTTGTTACTTTGGACATCTTGAAAGTAATCGCCGAAGATTCTGGAGTGTACTCTTGCAAAGCTATCAACAAGGCTGGTGAAGCGGTTTCTTCTATTTCTTTGAAGGTTAAAGCCCGTTCAGCGATTGAGAAAGACGCGATTCATACAGACGCTTGGCAAAAGATTCAGTTGAAAGAAGCTGAGATGAACAAAGTGCCTGAAATGTTCGTAGATACGACTCCTCAGCAAGCACCAGTCTTCACCACACACTTGAAGAGCTACGACAAGCTTCAAGAAGGCCAGCATGTTTACTTAGAAGCTCAAGTTGAGCCGCGAGCTGATCCAAATCTTCGTACTGAGTGGTTCAAGAATGGAGTCTCTCTTCAAACTGGAACCAGACTACGCAGTACTTTTGATTTCGGTTTGGTAACCTTGTCGATCAACGGTCTCAGAGCTGACGACTCTGCTCTGTACACCTGCCGAGCTACGAACCTTCTTGGTGAAGCTGTGTCAACTTGCAGTCTAAAAATCGACGACCGCCATTGGCTTCTAGGAGACACTCTCCACCCAGACGCTCTTTCAAAAATCGATGCGCTTGAGCAGCCTCTGGCTCCAACTCCAGAGCGACCTGAACCGACTTACGAAGAGCCAGTGTTCATCACTCACTTGAACAACGTAGAGTGCACTGAAGGCGACAATGTCCACTTTGAGTGCAACGTTGAACCCTCCAAAGACCCAACGATGAAGATCGAGTGGTTCATTAACGGCAAGCCTCTTCCAACCGGCGCCAGGTACAAGACTATCTATGACTTCGGGTTCGTCGCCATGGACATGATCCACGCTTACGAAGAGGACTCAGGCATGATAACAGTAAAAGCTACCAACTCCAAAGGGTCAGCTCAGACTACCGGGACACTGAAGTGCACCAGCAAGCAGAATATTTACTTGCAAACTCAACACCCTCAAGGCCCAGCCGGTCTTGAGAAGGTTCAGGAGGTAGATGAAGCTTTCCAATCAAGGTCCAAGAGACCCGAAGACGCTCCTGAGCCTCAGTACCCCAAGCCTGTTTGGACGGTACCACTCCAGCCAGAGTTCAAGCTTGGAGAAGCTGAGCCGCTTCATCTAGAAGGACAGGTCGAGCCTAAAGACGATCCTAACTTGAAGATCGAGTGGTACTTCAATGGCAAAGCTCTGGAACATGGTTCCAGGTTCAAGATGACCAGCGATTTTGGGTTTGTTACTCTAGACCTTACGGATGTCTACGACCGGGACTCTGGAATCTACACCTGCAAGGCTTACAACAAAGCCGGAGAAGCTTTCACAGCGACAACTGTGTACTGCTCGACCAAGGAGAACATCATCGAACGCTCTCAGCATCCCAAAGGAAAGGAAGGGCTAGAAGCGATCCAAGATCTTGAAGAATCATTGAAGAGACCTGATGGAAAACCTTTGGAACCTGAAGAAGGCCATCCTCCAGTGTTTACTTCCCAGTTTGAGAATTTGGTGAACCTGTCTGAGGGTGAAATCGCCCACTTTGAAGCTTCCTTGACTCCGACAGGGGACCAGACGATGGTAGTCGAGTGGTTCTACAACGGAAAAGCTCTGGAAGCCAGCCACAGGATCAGAACAGTTTATGCTTTCGGCATGGTGGTTCTTGAAGTTCTTGGAACCAAGATTGAAGACTCAGGAACTTACTCCTGCAGAGCGACGAACAAGTGGGGACAAGCTGAGATTTCTGTGAACCTAGAGTGCGTTGACAAGTCTAAAGGACAGAAGCCCAAGTTCACGACTCACATCCAGTCGTTGGAGGGACTGAAAGACGGCCAGTCGGTCCACTTCGAGTGCACTTTGATTCCTGTCGGAGATCCTAACATGAAAGTCGAGTGGTTCCACAATGGTAAGCCGCTGAGACACTCATCGCGCTTCAAGATGGTTTCTGATTTCGGGTTCGTCGTGATGGACATCGCTGGAGTTATGTCTCATGACAGTGGAGAGTACGTTTGCAAAGCGAGCAACAAGTTCGGTGAAGATTTCACCAAAGCGACCATCAAGTGCTTCGGAAAGAGCGGAGTCTACCTGGACTCTCTGCAGCCTGATTCATTGGCGCGAATCCGCGAGCTTGAAGCTTATGGCGGCGAACAGCCCGCCGCTCCATCAACTCCAGTTGCCGAGCCGCCTAAATTTATCACGCAGATTACAGACATCACCAAGCTTGTAGAGGGCCAGTCTGCTCACTTTGAAGCGCGGCTCACTCCAATCACTGATCCTGATCTTAAAGTCGAGTGGTATTACAACGGAAAGAAACTTCCTCATGGTCACCGGTACAGAACTTTCCACGACTTCGGCATTGTTATCCTTGACATTCTCTACTGCTACGAAGAAAACTCAGGCGTCTATGAGTGCCGCGCTGTCAATAAATACGGAGAAGACTCAACTAAGGCCACTCTTAAGTGCATGTCCAAGGCCAGTCTCATCTTGGAGTCCCAGTTGCCAAAGGGAATGGAGAAGGGTCTCGAAAAGATCCAAACTCTGGAAGACTCGATGATCAGAACCAAAGATGAGAAGGTTACTGAAGAACGCGGCAAGGCTCCGATGTTCACTGTGCCTCTGAACAACATTGACAGACTTCGCGAGGGTGAGAGTGCTCACTTTGAAGCACGCTTGACTCCAACAGACGATCCTAAGTTGAAAGTAGAGTGGTTCTGGAACGGCAAGCCTCTGAGAACTGGCTCGCGCTTCCGAACTTTCTGCGACTTTGGGTTTGTCATTTTGGAAATTTCTCCCATCTACCCAGAAGACTCTGGCGAGTACAGCTGCCGCGCTTCGAATGACTACGGTGAGGCAGTAACCAGCTGCACCATGAAGTGTACCGGCAAGCGAAGCATCATCTTGGAATCTCAGTTGCCCAAAGGCATGGAGAGCACTATCGATAAAATCGCAGAATTAGAAGGTCTTGGTGGAGAGACAGGTCAAATAATTCCTGATGATGACACTGGACGCCCTCCTGAGTTTATTACAACTCCCTCAGACTTGACTTTAAGCGAAAACTCTTTGGCTCACTTCGAGTGCCGGCTTTTGCCGATTAATGACTCTAGCATGAGAGTAGAGTGGTTCCACAATGGCAAAGCTCTCAACGCTGGTTCTCGTCTCAAGACTATTCACGACTTTGGATTTGTTATTCTTGAAATAGCCAATTGTTACCAGCGTGACTCGGGTCTGTACACTTGCAAAGCAACCAACAGACACGGAGAAGCTACAGTGTCTTGCAAGTTCCAGGTTCGCGGTCGCCAGGGTATTGTTCTGGAGCCGCAGTTGCCGACTAACTTCAAGTCTGGAACAGAGAGCATCCAGAGGCTTGAAGAAGCTTTGTATAAAAAGGATGAAATTCTTGCTGAAGAAGAAAAACCAAATCCTCCGAAATTCACGGTTGAGTTGAAGGACATTGAAGTTGAAGAGTCTGCGGCAAGTCACTTTGATTGTCGCGTGGAACCTAGGGGAGATTCTTCCATGCGAATCGACTGGTTCCACAATGGTCGGCCGTTTGCAACGGGATCTCGCGTGCATATGATTAATGACTTCGGGTTCATTTCGCTGGACATGTCTTACACTTATGCAAGAGACAGCGGTGAATATGTCTGCCGCGCTACCAACAAGTGGGGATCAGCGACTACCAAAGCTACCATCACCTGCAAGTCCAAGAAAGCGGTTGATACCGACTCCCAGCTTCCTTCGGGAATGAGTGGGGAAAAATTGAAGGAACTGGAGCGCGGACCCGTCAGTGAGCCGGCTCCTGTTGAAGAAATCCCGCGAATTCCACCGAAATTCATCACTCAGATCCAGTCTGCTACCGTTGAGGAATCTGAACCGGTGAGGTTCGAATGTCGCGTGGAGCCGAAAGAAGACCCGACTCTGAGGATCGAGTGGTGGAGAAATGGAAAATTGATCCCGGCTGGTCACAGATACCGCGCTGTTTATGACATGGGATTTGTTTCCATGGATATTCTCTATGTTTATCCTGAAGACTCTGGAGAATATGTCTGTCGGGCGGTCAATAATTATGGAGAAGATTTAACTCGCGCCTCGGTCTCCTGCAAAACTCTGCCCAGTATTATTCTGCAGAATCAAGTGCCTAAGGGCATGAAGAGATCTGAAGCTTTGATGCAGATGGAAGCGACTATCAAGAAATATACTTCGGAAGTTCATCTCACTGAAGATGATCTGTATGATGCTGAGAAACGCCAGCCGCCGAGATTTGTTACTCAGATACAAAACCAAACTGAGTTGGTCGAGATGAATAGTACCAAGTTTGAGTGCCAATTGGCTCCTGTGGGCGATCCTAATATGAAAGTCGAGTGGTTCTTTAATGGAAAACCTCTGCCTCATAAGAATAGGTTTCAGCCGATTTATGATTTTGGGTATGTCGCTATGAACTTCGGGTGGGTTTATCCTGAAGACAGTGGAGAGTATCTCTGTCGGGCGACTAATTTGTATGGCATGGATGAAACTAAGGCTATTATTAAGACCTCTGGCAAGCCTGGTATTGTTTATGAATCCCAGCTGCCTAAAGGAATGAAGAGTATTGAGATGATAAGGGAAATGGAAGCTGCTTGGCAAGTGTAAGTGTTACAATTTTAAACACTTTTGTTAATGAAGAAATATTTTTTTGAGAAATGAAAATCTTTGTTAAATAATTGTAATTTTCTGGAAATTATACAAATTAGATTTTTGGAAATTATTGCTCAATTTAATCAGTAATTTTTCATAAAAATACAAAATTTTAAGTTTTTATTAAATTAAAAATTTTTTTAAAAAATAAAAAATATTTTTATCTACTGAAATATTTAAAAAAAAAAATAAATAAGGTAAAAGACCCCATTAGTGGCACCTTTTATATTATTTTCTAATTAATAATTTGTAAGACCAATTACTCATTTTTCAGTAAAATCGATAATATTTATTCCTAAGTATTCAATTTATCAAAACAATTACCGAAAATTTTCTATTAATTAATAAATCTTAAAAAAATCAAACGAAAAAAAAAATTACAATAGTTTTTTGACCATCGTTGACTGATAATAAATTCTCATAACAGAGCACCCGAAGAAGAAGTCGAAGAAGACAAGCCTCGTACAGCTCCGGTATTTGTCAGCAAACCTGAACCAGTAGAAGTTGAAGAATCTGACTGGTCAAGATTCTGCTGCCGTGTTACTGGATACCCTAGACCACGGGTCATGTGGCTGATTAATGGTCATACTGCTGTCAATGTAAATAAACCTTTCTTTTTTTTTTTTTTAAATGAAATTTCAAGTAATTTTTCGAAGAACGAAATATCTAAAATATTAAGCTAAAAGTTTGTAACTGGGATTTATTTTTGCTCAGAGAATCCAACAAATAAAAATAATTATTAAATTGCAGGGAAACCGCTACAAGTTGAGCTACGACGGAATGTATCACCTGGACATTCCAAAAACCCGCCAGTACGACCACGGAAAGGTCGAGGTAGTCGCTAGAAGCTCATTAGGAGAAGCTAGATGCGAGACTACCCTGACAGTGAAGCCACGTAGCGATGATTACCGCGGTGTCTTGAAGAATTCACCTAGACGTGAGTATTTAAGTCCTTGGGGACGAGGTCGTTGGAACACCGAGAACTTGGTAGATCCTCCGCAGTTTTTTAAATTTAATTCTAAAAATAAACTATCAAATGTTCGTATAAAAGAATTGGAAGAAAAGGGCGTTAAATTAGACCGCTATTACGCGGGTTTGTACTTCAATGCGGATAATCTGTCAAGGAATAAAAGCTCGGTAGAACGTAGAAGCCATCTTACATGGGAACATCTAAATGAATACGCATACAAATTTAAAAAACCGATTCAGCAACATTCATCAACATCATTTAAATCAGTCAAAAATTATAAAATACAAAAAACATTGTCAATACGGCACATACATTGCATTCGACAGGAAAAATCAATTACATCATTATCAACATCTTATTTAAATTCACATCCAAATCCTTCTTATCACACTACTCCCTGTAAGATCCAAAAACCTGTAGTAGTCCCCGCAGCTTCTTCTCCCAGCGAAGCTTCTTCTACTTCTCTGGTCAACGAGTTTCCGGGTTGCAAAGGCAATATTAAGCTAATTAAGAATAACAACGTACTTCGTTTCACCCATACCGCGAGGAATGAACTGCTCCAGGTAATGAGTACAACCAAAATTGTTCGGTAAACGTATTGAATATCGTCTTCTTAAAACTAAAAAAAAAAAGAATGGAATTTCTTCTCTTGGAATTTTTTTGGATTTATTCATTCATTCATTCATTCATTTATTTATTTATTTATTTATACACTGTAAAAAAATCGAGAGTGAATTCAGTGTAAATTTTTGCGGAGTAAAGGATTGAAGAAATAAAATCGCGTACAGAATAAATCTAAAGTACGAAGTTTTTATGCTTCAATAAATTTTTATTCAGCTGAAACAAGTTTCAAATTTAAATCTACTAATAAGTACTTCAAAAAAAAAATTTATTTCGAGTTTAAGTTTGTAAAAATCAATAACATTTTTTTTTTTAATTTACGTTTGAGATATTCAAATAAATTTTAATTAAGATTAATTTTTTTTTTTCAAATCTTATTGATAAATCTTAATGCAAAAAGAAGAAAATAAAAAATAGTAAATTATTAACGTTAAATAAATTTCATAAAAAAAATACTATTTTTAAAAATTAAAAAAAAAAAATTAGAAATTTTATATTAATTAAAAAAAAAATTTTTTTTATTAATTTTTAAAATTTCTAAATGCACAATTTGTAATTTTTAAATAAACGATTATTTTTATTTCATAAAAAAATATAGAATTCACTTAATTATCATCGTCATTGATTAATCATGTAAATTATTTCATACTTAACTAACTTTTTCGTTCATTAAAAAAAAAAATCGCTTCCTTATCATTGCAAGTGTGCAAATAGTAATCGAATTATTCGGACCTTTTTTTAAAAATTTCATCAATGTTAATTAACAACTAACCAGTTTATTGTACTAATTTTTTTATCGATGTTAATCGTTCCCTAATCGTTTACCTTCCTGCATTAATGAAGAATTAAAGATTATGAAAAATCTATGTAATAAAAAAAAAAAATGTTTGCGAATGACGTACTGTGTCGTATTAAATTTCCTACTGCATTTAAAAATGTATTTAAGATACTATATGTTGATGATAGTTTCATATCATGTCGAAATTGAGAATGTTGATGGGCATGTTATTGTTTCCTTTGTGAAATCTGTGATTATTGTGGCAAAATTATTTATTTTAATTCAATTTTTTTCAATAGCTTGGTATGATATCGGGTTGAGTCAGTATCAGGCAGAACGTCAGGATACTGAGTTGGAACGAGTGTTTGATGAGAGACACCACAACATGTCTCAGGGTGTTGGAATAGCTACTGAACATCATGGGCAGAAGACTTTCAAGGAACCGGAGACCGAGTGGCAAAAGTCTATCAAGACTAAGAGGAATGAAGAGGGCTATTACAGCAAACTGATGGACCTTGAAGAAGAACAGCTGCTTAAAGAAGCCAGGTTGAGAGAATCTAGTCATCAGTTTGCTATTCCTGGGGAAAAAATTGTCAGTAATTCGGTGGCCAAGGGAATGGCACAGAAGTATCAAGATAATTTGTAAGTAATATTGTAATAATTTTATGTTAATTACAATATTTCATAACGTACACTGAAAAAAAAAAATTGCCTTAAATCAAGAGAAAAATTCTTGATCGAAGAAAATAATTTTGAAGAGTTTCATTGTCTTGAATCAAGACGAAAAATTCTTAAATTGAATAAAATTCACTAAAACCAAAAAAAATTTGTTAGATTAAGAATTTATTTACTTAAATCAAGAAAATAAAATTCTTTAAAATTATTTACTTGATTCAAGTAAATTTTTTTTCTGTGTAGAAATCAGTAAACACTTTGAAATTTTTGAATTTTAATTATCAAATGAATTAATTTTTTTAAATTATTAAAAAAATTCCATTGTTTTTTTTTTTAACAATTTCTACGTGTTAAATTAAAAAAAATTTTTTTATTAAAATTAATTGATAAAAAAAAAATCCTAAAAATGATTAAATGTCTTTTAATTTTATTATTACACAAAAAATGTTAATACAAAAAAAAAATGATACTGAAATCAACAGACATCTGACACAATTAAAAAAATTTTTCTTAATTCTTACAAGTGGAATTTTTGTTATAAAAAAAAAACAAAAACTTTGAGAAATATAATATATAATAATGTTGATTAATAAGTGACTGTTAATGTGTTTAATTTAAAAAAATTTCAGACAAACAAGTACCCAGGAGACGACAGTAGTTCAACCACCACCAGTCAGACAAGTAAAGAAATTCACCACCAAAGTCGATATCGACTCTGAAAGAATAAAAGAAAGTGGAAAATATCCACCAGGTCCTACTGAATCGGCAGTTCACGGTCGAGAAGTCCACATTGCGAAATCAAAACAAACCCAGAAAGAGGTGAAAGGTGACACGGAGATAACAAGAAAAATTACCGCAACTGAGACAACAGAAGTCGAGCACAAAGCTAAGACTCATGAGCGCGTAGTTCAAGGTCAAGTTAAGCCGGCAGTACCACCGGTGTTCACCAAAAAAATTCAACCGTGCAGAGCATTCGAGCAGGAGCAAGCCAAATTCGAAGTCGAGTTTGATGGAGATCCTTTGCCAACTATCAAGTGGTACCGCGAAGACTTCCCGATCCAAAATTCGTCTGACCTTCAAATTTACACATTCAGTACCAAGTCCGTGCTGATTGTCCGCCAAGTATTTATGGAGGACTCTGGAGTCTTCTCAGTAGTCGCTGAAAACCGCGGAGGCAAGGCTAAATGCAGCGCTAATTTGGTTGTTGAAGAAAGAAGACGCCAGCCCGGAAGAGGTGGAATTGTTCCACCTAGTTTCTTGACAACTATTCAAAGTAGTTCTGTGCCAACTGGACAACTCGCCAGATTTGACGCTAAAGTCAGCGGTACCAAGCCTCTTGATGTCTATTGGCTCAAGGTACGATCAATTTTAGAAAATTTATTCCACTATTTTTTTTTTTTTTTTTTTTTTGTGTTTTATTAAATTCTGCAACATCTCTAGAATATTGTCCTAAAGTTTCAAATCGATCCGAATAATAGTTTCGGAGATACAGTTTTAAAAAATTGCGCGCTCAAGGCGCTGTTATATTGAAATTCAAAACTTTAAGCGCGTTTTTCTCAAAACTATGTTTTCAAAAACGATACCCACGATTCCTCGAGAACTACTCAACCGATCTTGATGAAATTTCAGACAGGTCTTTGAGATTTAATTTACAAGGTCTTGAACGGAAGATTTTTTTTTTTTTTTTTTTTTTTTCAATTACAACTATTTAAAAAAAAAAAATCGTGAAATTTTTGTAGAAAACAGTAATTTTTGAAGAAAATAAATTTACTTTTAATTTTAATTACAGAACGGTAAAAAAATAACTACAGACATCAGATACAAGACTCTAGAGGAAGACAACACCTACACGCTTTTAATTCTGGAAGCGGTTCCAGAAGACACTGGTAAATACGAGTGCGTAGCAATAAATAACGCTGGAGAAGCACGTTGTGAAGCTGACTGCATCGTTCATGGTGCTGAGTCGCCGTCATCACTAAAGCCATCTAAACCATCTACCCCAGGAGTTGAGAAAGCACCGACTGTTCTTGAGCCACTCAAAGATCAGACCATCAAAGAAGGCGCAGCTGTTGCCTTTGCGTGCAAAATCAATGGCAAGCCAATTCCTTCTGTACAATGGAAGAAAGGAGACAAGGTAGCAATTTAATTTTTTTATAAAATTATTTATTTTTTTTTTTTTTTTACGTAATAATTTCTCGATGGAAGAAATAATAAATGTGTAATTTTTTTTTAAAGATTATCAAGCCTTCAAAATACTTCCAAATGCAAAAAGAAGGTGACCGCTGTACTCTGAGGATTTCTGAAGCTTTCCCAGAAGATGAAGGTGTTTATAAATGCATTGCTAAGAATCCTGTGGGTGAAGTAACTACATCAGCTAATCTTCGAGTATTAGGTAATAATATGTCTTAAATATTTTTTTATGATATAATTATTTTTATTATCAATAAAAATCAGTAAATATTTACAAGTGGGGTCAATTATTTTAAGTTTTATTTTTTTTAATTAAATTTTTATTTGATTTTATTTTTTTCTTCCACGATATTTTTTTTTTCTTAAATGCGCTGTAAAAACAAGCAGAATCAGTAAAAAAAAATTGAAAAATGTTAATTTTTTACCTAGATATGGCTAAAAATAGGGTGGACCACCCTACTTGTAAATAATTACCTAAAAAATTGATCGATAATTGTATTAATCGTTTTTTTTTTCTTTAAAAATTTAGCGCCCGATAGTACAGATGTGTTACCAAAATTAACACCTCTGAAGGATCAAATTGTCATGGAAGGACAGCCAGCTCAATTTAAAACACAAATTAGCCCACCAAAACTTAAACCAACTGTCCAATGGTACCGCGAAGGTGCATTGATACCACAATCTCCAGATTTTCAGGTAAATAAAATTTTTTTTCGCACTTTTATTTTATTAGATAAAAATTTTAAGGTGCCTGATAATGTCAGAATAAAACTGACGAAACGTCGCATGTTAAAATAAATGAAATAAAAAACATAAGATCATTTTGGTCTACAACATCCTGATTTAAATTAATTATATTAGAAATTTGAAACGTAATTTAATGAGAATTTTTTTTTTTTAAATGCTCATCTTTGGGAAGAAATCATATTTAAATATATTAATTATTATTTGCAGATGATTCATGAAGGTAACAACGCAGTTCTTCTTATCGCAACAACATATGAGGAAGACTCTGGAGTTTTCACCTGTCGTGCGACAACATCCGCTGGTACCGTGGAAACCTCAGCTAAGCTCATCGTAAAAAGTAAGATGTAAAAACAAAAACAAATCCAAATTAATCGCTAACCCTAATGATGTGATAACGAATGCTTTCTCTCCTTTTCCATAAGAATATAATAAAAAAAAAATCAAAGGAAGAGAAAGAAATACTGAAGAAATGGATATTATATTTTTATTTCGGTGTCGTTGCTTAGTTTATTTAAAAATTATTTATTAAAATTACTTACAAGTTATAAACTAGTCGTTTGACAGTTAATTAAAGACGCGTCGGGCAGTTTTCTGTTGTTTCTAAATTATTTATTAACTAATATTTTTAATAACTTAAGTTTAAAGTTATGAGGAAAGAAAACAAGTGGGTGGTCCAAGTTCAATAAATTTAAAATAAATGTGGTGCTCATATATATATATATATATATATATATATATATATATATATATGAAAAAAATACAATTGTTTTTTTTTTTCAACTAGTTAAAATTCAAGGAAAAAGATAATTATAAAAATAGCGAAACGTAAATACTTAACATCGAATTCATTTAAAATCTTGTTTCTTGTTTTTAACCACTTGAAAAAAAAAATTACGAAATGTTTAATAAAAAAATATATGAAGCTTGAAAAGAAAACAAATAATCTTAATAAAAACACAAGTGGAGTTATTAACTCATTTATTTATAGTCATGCAACCGAATAATATTTTAATTAATAATTATTAAATATTTATTATATTAATAAAAGATTAAAAAAAATATATATACATGAAAATGAATATTTAAATTCATGCAAGTATAAAATATCGGGATTATATATTTAGTAATAATGCGTTTTAATAATAATAATAATTAATAAACTAATTACTACATAAAAATATTTATTTCTGTACACAATGGAATTATCCAAATAAAAATATGCTTTGTGCAATAATAAAACAAACAAATTTATATAAATACACATAGACATAGACATCAATATACATTTAGATTTATATATAGATAATATATTTATAAATTAGTTTTTTCATAACTGGTGTCTCAGCAAATTATTATACCGTAATACTCATTTACAACTGCATCGTTACATTGTCAACAAGTCGGCGTCAACCCAAGATATCTTCTCCAATATCAACATCAACAAAAACATTATTATTAGTATTAATATATATATTTATATAATAAATAAGAGAGAAAGAGTCAAAGAAGAAATGAAAAATTTTTAGTAATTATTCATTTTTAATATTCTTCTTTAAATTACTCTAAGAATTCTTTTTAATACGGTGCAGAAATGTAAAAAAAAATTTTGTACGCCCGTATGGCTCCCAGGATCTACCTCGGATGCCATAAAGGCTTACAATAAAAATTCTATTTTTTTTTCTAAGTCCAAAAAAATTTTTAGTTAGGAGAAAATTTTTTTTTCTGCATTTTTACACGTTTCATACAAAAATACGTCGGTTCTCAATAAAAAATTTTTTTATACACCCTTATGGCATCCGAGGTGGGCCCCGGGAGCCATAAGGGCGTATGAAAAAAAAATTTTTTTTTGAAATCAACGAATTTTTGTATGAAACGTGTAAAAATGCAAAAAAAAATTTTTTCTTTTAACAAAAAATTTTGTTTGGACTTAAAAAAAATAATAAAATTTTTATTATACGCCCTTATGGCATCTGTAACGCGATATATTCATTATTGAAATTAATGACTGTTTAAATTGATTTAACTGTGTTTTTTCAACCACCCGTGATCCTGATATTACTCTAAGAATTATATTCAGAACAAAATATTTCTTCTTTCGTAAATAAACCTGTAATAAAAAAGTAAAAGAGTTTCCACGAATTATCCCGTATTTAAAACACATAATATCATAATATCATACCTTCAACTGAAGTACCGCCTTCTGATGTACGTGCCGTGTGCACTTGTAGCTAGGCTTAGCTTCTCAACTTATGCTATTTCTGCCCGCGTGACGTGTATTACATTACCTATCTATATTTGGCTGCGCTCAAGAGATGGCAAAGCACGTATAGTACCTCAACAGCCCTCCGGTGGTTAATAAAAACCTCCTTTAATTATTACATTTTTTTTTTTTTTAATTTAATTGCAAAGAAGAAATAATATACAAGAACTAAAAGTTTAGCGCTAAAGCAGAAGAAGAAAAATATTTACGCACAATGGGCACACGTCTTCACGCTCTCTGATTCCCCTAAGTGCGTGCAGATCCACCGTTATGAATCGCGCTATTAAATCTTAAGTAAAGTAAAAAAATTGCTGTATTAAATATGAAAAAAAAAACAATATTTCTTCAAGGTTGATAAATATTTATTTCTTCTTTTGAATCTCCTTGTACTCTTTCTCTCTTGAGTTAATTATTGTAAAAATAATAATATTATTATTATTATTAAATATTGGAGTTTTAATGAAGAAATCAGCGGCCTTGAAAGCGGCCACCTGAAGACGATACATGACGTATTAGTGAGTAAAAACAATCTGAGTGAATCATGAAAATTCGAACCGAGGACAAAAAAATTGATAGCGTATTTGTGGATTGCCGTACAAACGCACATGATTGAAAAGAATTATGAAAATCTTATAGGACGAGAAGGTGGAGGTGAATAAGGAGAGAAGCTCGTGGACCTATTTCGGAAAAGCCCCGGCTTAGCTGGGTTGCGGTGATTCAGTAGTCCAGAAATAAGTAGACACACATGTCAGCGTACTCTCTCACTCTCTTTATCTTTTATTTAATGTATCTCTTCTCTGGAGGGAAAAGAAGAGATGATGATATTCTCGGCTGCGGTCAATTCCTCTACTCTCAAGACTGCGGACGTGCTCTTACACCGTCTGCTAAAGATTACAACGCTCAAATCTCGAGAGATTATAATAAATGAGGGACACTTTGAAAAAAAATTTTTTTTTTTAATACATGGGTTTTTTTATATTTTTATTATGAAAAGTTAATCGAATAAATAAATGATGATGGTTATTTCTTCGGAAGTCGATTTATGAATAAAATTTATTTTATCATTCATGTACATATTTTTTTGTTAAGTCTTAAATTATTAAATTAAAATTAATATTAAAAATAATAAAATATAATAATAACGAAAGAAGAATATAGTTTTAAAATTGATTAAGCAGAAAATTAATTTTAATTTAATTGCAAAGTTAATTGCACTGAATTTTTAGTTTAAAAAAAAAGTAAACAACTTGGACCACCGACACAATTATTTTTGTAAGATAAATAACACAAGTATCCAGTTCAAAACCGGCCGACTTCAATAAAATCGTGAATTAAATAATTAAATTCCTTGTAGATTTAATTGAAGACGGCCAGTGTCTTAAAAATACACATTTTCCACTTGTTTAACTGTCAAACACACATTATTAGTTTTTGTAAAAATTTGCACTTAATCCACTGCGAAATTGTGAGAAATATTTATTAATATTAAAACTTGTAAGAAGTAAAGATAAATTTATTTAAAAAGAAAAAGAAAAAAATAAAAACACTAAAGAAGAAATGTAAGATAAATAAAATGTAAAGTAAACTAATTTATAACAGACAGATTCTGATGACTTCCAGCGGAAAACTGCGACGGTTAGCAGTTAAAGTTGATGTAGGGATCTAGAAGCTAAAGAAGTAGGAACTTGTGCCCCTCCACATGCTTAACAATGTCAGAGAGGGAAGATGATGATATGCATCAGACACTCCCACCGCGTCTAATTGCTACTTCTTCTTTTTCTTTTTCTTTTTCATCGGCTACCTTTCCTTCTTATTTTGATTTTTTATTTTTTTTTGCTGATGGAAGAAATAAAAATGAACTCCAGATGTTTATCGCGAACGAAAACAATTATCTAACAATAAAAAGTCGTTTATTTACGAAATTTTTATTTTTGCTCGTATTTCTTCTTTTTATTCATTTTTTTTTCCACATCTAAGCCAACGCGGAAGTTAATTTATATAAATAATTTATTGAGATTGAAAAATTTTAATTAATATTTATTAAGTTGTAATTAAACTTCGAGATTCAATTAAAATAATTATTAACCATAAATTAATATATTTAATTTAATTAAAATTTATAATTGCTTTTTTTTTTTTTTCTTAAAAAATTATTTCTTCTTGAGCATAAAATGAAATTGTTGATGAAAGACGAGCTAAATACTAAAATAAATGAATTAATCATAATTATGTAGTTCATATTCTTAAATTAAACTGTTAATGACTAACAATGTTACGAACTTTTTAGCAAATAATTCTTGTCATTCCGAAAATAAACCGTACCCACGTAAAGAAGTGGAGGAGGTCGCTAATATAACCAACGTGAAGAATAGTATTAAATATATTTATGAATCGTGTGTAATGATGCGAATATGAAAACATGTTTATGTATTATTTAGTATGATAATGAAAATGAGAGCAAATTTTTATTTTTGAATATAAGTAAACAAATAGAATTTTTTTTTTTTTATCTCTCGTGATTGTTTTGTTGCGATATTAATCATGAAAATGTGTAAAGATAAATTTTGCAAACTATTAATGTCAACATAAATTTTATGTCGATATTATTTTCGGATTGAAAAAACTTATAGGAAGAAAATTTTTCAAAAATATCAATTATTTTTTAATGTTTCAAAAAAATTTTTATCAGACAATAAATAAATTTTTTAATTTTTTCTATCGAAAAATTAACCTTTTTTTTTTTTAATTATTCTATTTTTAATAAAAAAAAAAGAGATTGTTTAAAAAAATATTAAAATATAATTTTTATTGTTGAAAAAGTTTAAGACTATAAAATTAAGCAATTAATAAATATTTGTAAAGAAAGTCATGAAGAAATGTACACAGAACAAAATTTTGCGTCAACGCGTCAAAAAATTTTTTACTGCGTAAAATTCATGAAAATCAAGTTAGCCAGCATCTAAAAATTATTATAATTTTTTTTTTATTGAAAAATTATTTAAAAAAAAAATAAAAGAAACAATTTCACATGTAGAAAATTAAAAAAATTACGCATGCAATTTTTTAAAAATATTTTTTTGTTATAATTTAATTATAACTTTATTATTACGTAAAATTAAAATTTTCTTTTCACCAAATATCGATAAAAAATTATGAAGAAAAAAAAAGATGAAGTATTTACGAAATAATTAAAATTTTTAGTCTGTACTATAAATTTAAATCATTAAAATACAAGCGCGATATAACAGATAATTGATGGATCAGTTGTACTAAAAGGACAAGCATTACCTTGATAATTTTTCAATTATTTCGAGACACTGACGATGATAGTTTTACTTAATAAAATAATGGATTCACAGAGATTGCCAGGGTTTGAGGTACGTTAGTTGGCATATTTCCACGGTTCTCGCGTCGGTTTTACATGCATAAATTCTTAAGGCAATTATTATAGACGTGCTCTGAGATGCACATAATTTATTCGTGAACGTGAGTTTCCATGTCTTCAGCATCATTTTTCTCTTCCTTTCAAACATATACATATACATACTGTTAATAGTTTATCGAGCCAAAATCTACGTTCCGATAATATATGATGAACGTATGAAAATCAGGTCGACATTAACGATCTTCGCTCCTAATTAAAATAATATTAAACCAAGTATTTATTGTACACAATTATTACAATTTATCTGTTTAGATCTCTGGATTTTATCAGTCAGTTTCTTGGTAAATTATATTATCCAACATCGCAAACATATATATTATATATTTCAACTAGCCTATGAATTTAGAATTTTATTACAAAATCATTTGATTCTAAATTTACAGTCAATAATTCATTTTATTTTGTAAATAAACTTTCGGTGGTTGCATGCACAAAACACACCGCTGAATAATTTAATATTTAACCTTACGTCATTATAATATTTTAATATAAAACTTAGATATATATTACTATTAAAAAATAATTGCAACATGTATTTTGTAAATTATACAAATCATGCCAACTCAGTCATGATCACGTCCAAATTCTCATTAAAATTAAATACTGAAGGCGGTCATTATATTTTTCACTAAAATTTATCTTCATCACTCATAAATTATTATTCATTTTATGATTCATAATCTGAAGCATTAGGAACTGCCTTACGATCAAAAATTTTTTTTACCTTCACTCTGCAACTTTTTTTATTGTTATATTTTTTTAGTTTATAAAACAAATGTGATTTAAATACCTTTAAAATTAATTTTGAAATTTTTAAAAATTTATTTAATAGAAAAATTTTTGTAGATTGAAAACATGATAATTTTACAAAAAATTCATTATTTACGTCTTTTATTTTTTTAATAAATTCATTTAACTAAGATTTAATTAATATTATGGTAGCCTAATTTCTTTTTTATCTAATTTTTGATCAAATAATTTTTATTTTATTTAATTAATTTACTGAAATAACTACTTTTTTTTTTTTTTTTTTAAATTATGCGTTCATTTATTCGTTAAAAATTAATTTTTGTTTGTATTTCCAAAAAAAATTGTTCATTTATAAATCAATGTATCTCTTTTACAAATTTTTTTCCTTGAATTGTACTTTAAGCTTGGTAATTTTTCCGAATGTATTTAAAATTTTTTAGGTTTTTGTGAATTAATAAAAATGATTAGTTTAAATTCAATTCACATTAGAAATTTTGGATTGTCTAAATTTTATTCCGTAAAATTGTATGATAAACCTGTAATTTAAACCTTCCAGAAAGAAAAGGTGTCTATTACGAAACGGTAGCTCCTGAAGAAATGGGACCAGGTGATAAAACAGGAAGATTACCGACTACCGGTACAAGTGTCGGGGGTATACAACCGGGATTAAATTTCGGAAAACAGGGTGAACAAGTGATCGAGTTAGATGAAGAACGAGTACCTCTTGACACTCCTATGCAACCCGGAGACGAGTCTCTCCCCTGGAGACAAGGTAGAGTTGCCCATCGGGCGCGTCCAATGCAAGTCACTCCTTGGAGAGCGACAAAGCCTAAATCGAGTGATGTTTCCGTGGACAAACTCCAAGATCGCGTTTCTGAAGTGAAACCTTGGACAGAAGAAGCGGTTGTGCTCAAAAAAGCACCGCAGGTAGTTCGAGAAATTCCAAGAGAGAAGTTGGAAGAAGTTGAATTGAAGGCTTCGAAAATTGAGAAGAGAGAGATGGTAAAAGAAACACTCGAGACTGTTGAGTTGAAACCGGTTGTCAAAGATACTAAGCAGGATAAAATTATAGAGCGGCTTTTGCGCGAAGAGTATGTCGAAGAAGAAGACATATCACTTATTGACGTTTCGCGCAGTGAGAAAATTGAAGTTAGTCAGAAGATAAAGCCATGGACTGAAGAAAAAGTCGCATTAAAGCCTTCTAAAGTCGAGCGGAAAGAAATACCGAAAGAAACTGTTGAAGATGTTCAATTGAAACCGGCCAGGCCTGAGAAGAAAGAGATTGAGAAACCTAGTCTAGAAAAAGTAGACTTGAAGCCTGTTACTAAAGTGACCAAGATTGATAGAAAAATAACAGAAACTGGGGAATTTGTTGAAGAAGAAGACTCGGCATTTCTTGATAGGTCAGAAAAAGTCCAAGTGTCTGTTGGAAGTCTACCTCAAGCGAAGCCGTGGACAGAAGAAAAGATAGCGCTGAAAAAATCAAAGCCTGTTAGGAAAGAAATCCCCAAGGAGTCGATTGAACCGGTCGAACTGAAACCTGCCAGACCAGAAAAACGAGAAATAAGGAAGCCGAGTATCGAAAAAGTTGAACTGAGACCTGTTGTCAAGGATGTTGTAGAGGAAAGAAGTTTAACTTCGGAATATTACGAAGAAGATGATTCTTCATTGATGGAGGTCTCTGAGATATCTGAGGACATTTCGATTCGAAGGGTTAGACGACCTGAGAGAGTTTCTGGGGAATTTGTTCAAGAACGACCGGATCAACCTAAGCCTTGGACTGAAGAGAAGATAGCCTTGAAGAAGTCTAAGCCTGTGCGCAAAGAAATCCCTAAGGAGAGTATTGAGACAGTGGAGCTCAAGCCAACTAAAGTTGAGAAGAAAGAAATAAGAAAACTTAGCATTGACAAGGTTGAATTGAAGAAGGTCACTCAGGAAATTGATACGAAAATCAGCAGCACGAGTGATTATGTAACTGAAGAAGATATTACGTTGTTAGAAATATCTGAAGATGTGTCTATCAAACAAGTGAAGAGGCAGAGGCCAGAAAGAACTGAAGTAGTTGCTAAAGTTGATGAAGTTAAACCGTGGACTGATGAAAAGATATCGTTGAAGCCTTCGAAACCTGTCAGGAAGGAGGTTGTCAAAGAAACAATAGAGACTGTTGAATTGAAGAAGGCCAAACCTGAGAAGAAAGAGATCAGGAAGCTGAGTATTGAGCAGGTTGATTTGAAACCAGTTACTAAAGAGGTGGTTGTTGAAAAAACCGAAGTTACTACTGCAGATTTTCGTATTGAGGAAGATACTAGTTTGTTGGATGTTTCTAGAAAGGAGAGAGTTGAGATTTTTAGAAAACCCGAAGGCCCAAAACCGTGGACTGAGGAGAAGATAACTTTGAAGAAATCGGTGCCTGTTAAGAAAGAAGTTCCCAAGGAGACGTTAGAAACTGTCGAGTTGAAACCTACGAAGGTTGACCAGAAGGAAGTAAAGACGATAGAAAAAATTGAGTTGAAGAAAGTGGTTAAAGACACTGAGGAGGTTGAGGTTACGGAAAGGTATATAGAAGAAGATGTTACCACCAGGTTAGATGTTTCTAAAGTTGAGAAAGTTGAAGTGAGTTTGACTAGGCCTGATCAACCGAGACCGTGGACTGAGGAGAGAGTAACTTTGAAAAAATCGAAGCCGATTGAAAAGGAAATTGTTAAAGAGACGCTGGAAACTGTTGAGCTTAGACCCTCGAGGCCGCAGAAAACGGAAGTTGTCAAAGAAAGTTTAGAGGTTGTAGAATTGAAGCCCGTTAAGAAAGAAGTTGCTGTGAGGGAGGAAAAAACTGTTACGGATTCTAGAACGACGTTTGTTGAGGAAGAAGATACGAAGTTGATTAAGGTGACGAGAGATGAAGTTACTGTTGAGGATCGTATGACTGAAGAGACTAAAGTTTCATGGAGGATGGGTAAGAAGAAACCGTCTGAGGCTCCTTATCGAGAAGAAGAGGATTCTGAGTTTCTGCAGGTTGATAAAAGGGAAGACGTCACTGAAACAACCAAGAAAACTGAAGAGATTCCGGTACCTTGGGCACGAGGAAAGAAGATCAAGGAATTAAAACCTGAAAAAGTTCCTGATGATAAAGTGGAAGAAAAACCCGACGAAGTTTCGCAGGTCCCGTGGATTCGTGGAAAAAAGAAGCCAAAAGAGGTTGTGACGAAGGTAGACCAGGTTGAACAAGAGGACACGACGTTGCTGCAAGTGGATAGGACTGAAGAAGTTATTGAAAAGAAGGAGGAAGTTGCTGTTCCGTGGTTGAGGGGGAAGAAGAAACAGCTTAAGCCAGAAGAAGTCAAACCCGATGAGAAACCTGAAGAAGAACAGCCTTCAGAGACTTCTCAGTTGCCTTGGATGCGTAAGAAGCCTCGTAGAGTTATTGAAAAGAAGGAGGAACAGGTTGAGGATATTAGATCTGTGGCTTTGAAACCTGTGAAGAGGGAGAAGAAACCAGAAGAACGGGAGGAGAAGGAGGAAATTGTACTAAAGCCTGTGAAACGATTACCGAAAGAAGAGGAAACTACGGAAGAGATCAAGTTGAAACCTGTTCCGAAAGAAAAGCCTGAAGTGGTTCCTCAGAAGGTTGAAGAACTGCCTGAAGAGGAGAAACCAATGGAACTCTCTGTAGCACCATGGCAGCGGAAACAGAAGCCGAAGATGGTAAAGAAAACGATATCGGTTGAAGAAAAACCAGATGAAGTTGAGGAGGTCACAGAGGTTTCTGAAATGGAAATCATGCAATTAAAACCCAAAAAAGTTGTAGAAAAGACTGTCATCAAAGAACCAGAAGTTGAAGACTGGAAATCTGTGAGTTTGAAACCTACTAAGCGGGTCCAGAAGCCTGAAAAGCAGGAAGAAAAAGAAGAAATTACGTTGAAACCTGTGAAACGCTTACCGAAAGAAGAAACTACAGAAGAAATTAAGTTGAAACCTATTCCAAAAGACAAGCCTGAAGTCGTTCCACAGAAAGTTGAAAAACTACCTGAAGAAGAGAAACCAATGGAACTCTCAGTGGCGCCATGGCAACGTAAACCGAAGCCAAAGATGGTAAAGAAGACGATACCGGTTGAAGAGAAGCCAAATGAGGTTGAAGAAGAGGTTAAAGAGGTTTCCGAAATGGAAATAACACAGTTGAAACCTAAGAAGGTTGTGGAAAAGACTGTTATTAAAGAAGCAGAGGTTGAAGACTGGAAATCTGTGAGTTTGAAACCTACCAAGCGGGTTCAGAAGCCTGAGGAGCGTGTTGATAAAGAAGAAATCTCATTAAAGCCTGTCAAACGTTTGCCGAAAGACGAGGAGAGTCAGGAAGAAATAAAGCTTAAGCCCATTCCTAAGAAAGAAAAACCTGAAGAAGAAAAACCTAAGGTAGAACTTGAACCGAAGAAGGTCGAAGATGTTCCGCAAGAGATTCCCGAAGAGAAAACTCAGCTTCCGTGGATACATGGAAAGAAGAAACCTAAAGTACAGGAGATTCAGGATGAAAAGAAACCTGAAGAAGTTCCTAAACCTTCGGAAGAAGTGACTGAAGAAGTCGAAAAGACACAGGTTACTTGGAGAAAACCGAAAAAAGAAAAACCAGAGGAAGAAAAGCCTGAAGAGGTTAAGTTGAAACCTGTCCAACGGCCCAAGCCAGAGGAAGAAAAATCGGAGGAAGTTAAGCTTAAGCCCATTCCACGTAAACCGAAGCCAGAAGAAGAAAAGCCTGAGGAGATCAAATTGAAACCTGTCCAACGGCCTAAACCAGAAGAGGAAAAACCTGAAGAGGTGAAACTCAAACCCATTCCAAAGAAACCAAAAGTAGAGGAAGAAAAACCAGAGGAGGTGGTTTTAAAACCTGTTAAGGTTCCTGAAAAAGTAGAACAACCGGAAGAAGAAAAGCCTGACGAAGTATCTATGAGTCCTTGGAGGCGCGATAAAAAACCAAAGAAAGAGATCGTGCCGGAAACAAAACCAGTGGAAATTCCTGAGGAGGTTATTGTAGAAAAAGAAGAAGAAGTTATTACAACAATACGAACTGAAAAGAAACCAAAGAAAACGAAAAAGATCGTTGAGTTCAAAGATGAAGTTGAAATAGTTTCGATAGATCAGCAAGAAATTCAACAAGAAGTACTTCAAACTGAAGAAGTAATAAAGTCTGAAGACCAAGTAGATGAAGTCCAAGAAGTCTCCGAAGTATCGTGGAGAAAAACTAAAAAACCTAAACCAAAGAAACCTGAAGAAGTCCCAGTACAAGTTCCTCAACCTGTTGAAGAACAAGAAACAATCATCGAAGAAAAGACTGAAGACACAATTACGCTTAAACGAGGTAGAAAAATTGTTAAACCTGAAGAAGAAAAGCCTGAAGCAATTGAACTTAAACCTTTGGAAGCAAAACCAATCCCAGAACAGCCGGACGAGACAACTGAAACGAGCACAGAAGGTGTTACGATAACAAAGAAAAAGAATACTATACAGGTTGCCGAAAAGGCCGTAGAAATTCAGGAAGAAAAACGCGTAGATATTGTTGAAAAATCTAAACGGAAACAGAAAATTCAAATGGACATTCCAATTCCCGATAAAGACGTCGCACCCAGATTTATTCAGAAACTCCAGCCAATTATTTCTGAGCCAAATGAACCCGTGAAATTTACTTGTACCGTAGTTGGTCATCCAACACCTGCGATCACCTGGTACCGAAACGAACAAGAACTGCATGCTACCGAAAAGTACACCATGACTGTCGTTGAAACTACCGCATCTTTAGAGATAGTCAGAGTTACAGAAGAAGATGTTGGAATGTACACTTGCCGCGCTTCCAATCCTGCTGGCACTGCCGTATCGACAGTCAATCTCGTCATCTTCGGTACGACTGATGATTTTGCGCGTGAATTTTGCGTGAAAGGCTTTCTGATTACTAATTCGCGATTTCTTCTTTCAGGATAACTGTTTTCGTTTTGTTTTATTCTTTAATATCTTAATCATACTTTTGTTTTTTCCAGAATGCATGAACGATTGATTTTTCTCAATATTTTTGGGAACAAAAAAGTTAATACTGGTTATTTCTTACAGAAAAAGAAGAAGAAGGAGTAGCTCCGCATTTCGCAACTCCAATAAAGCCTCTTATGGTCCAAGAACATCAACCCGCGACGTTAGAATGCGTCGTAACAGGTACTCCAGCACCAGAAGTTAAGTGGTACCGCAAGGAAATAGAAATCAAGCCTCAAAAGGGCACTGAGATAACATTCAATCCCGAAACTGGTGAAGCTAAGCTGACAATTCTTGAGCCTACACCTCAAGATGAGACAATCTACCGCGTCAGAGCGGTGAACAAGTTTGGCCGAGCTGAATGCCGTGCTAATTTGCTCATCAGCAATGCAGTTGTCGTGACGAAGCCTGAAGTAATGCATGCACCGAAAATCACCAAACCAGTTCCCGCTTTGATAGCTCATAAGGGCAAGCCATTGGTTCTTACCGCAGAGTTCGAGAGCACTCCTAAACCCGAAGTCAAGTGGTTCAAAAATGGCGTAGAGTTGGCTCCAACTGACAGACAAGTCATCTCGATCTACGAAAATACCGCTGAGCTGACCATTTCTGACGTGACCAAAAAAGATTCCGGAAAGTACGAGATCAGAGTTCAAAATCCCGTGGGTGAAGCAAGAAGCTCTGGCTCAGTGGCTGTGAGAGAACGGGAAGAAATAGTTGATGAGACTGAAGACAGACCAAAGGCTCCGTGCTTCATTGAACCTTTACGACCTCAGATTGTTAGCGTCGGAGAAGTCGTTATCATGGAGGCCGTAGTCGACTCTTATCCTACTGCATCATTCCAATGGTTCCATGACAACAAACCGTTAGAGTCTTCTCCAGCTGTGAGGATTGTCACCAAGGACAACAGGTCCATTTTGCTGGTCAAGGAGATCAAGCCAGAAGAAGCTGGTGGCTACACATGCAGGGCTGAGAATGTAGTCGGCTCAGTTACGTGCACGGCCAGTGTTAATATCATGGAAGTCACCTGGGAAGAAACGACTGAACTTGCGTCTCCGACGTTTGTAAAGAAGCTATCACCAGTTCGTGTGATGGATGGAGAGAGTGTTGATTTAACGTGCGTTGTCAAAGGCAAGCCTACACCTAAGATCCATTGGTACCATGACGACAAGCCTATCAAGGAAGGCAAGGAAATTACTATCTTGCAAGACACTGAAGGAGTTTGTAGTCTTGCTATTACTGAAGTCTTTCCGGAGGATGCTGGAGAGTACACTTGTCGCGCTGTTAATCCTGTTGGTGAAGCTGTTTGTACGACTTCGCTTATTGTTGAAGGTAATTTGGTGATAAATTTGGCAAAATTGAAGGATTGTTGGTAATTTTTTGGTTTATTTGTTTGTTTAGCGTACGAGTACGTTCCGGATTCAGAGATTGCTTCTTCAGCAGTTGCTGGATCACTAATCAGTGGTTCTGAGGAAGACCTTCTCTCTCCAAAGGTAATTTATCAATTTAGTATGCTTGGATAATTATTGCTAGGGTAATATAAGACGAGTTGTAAAAAATTACTATGTTAGAAAAGGGATGAAAAATCATGTGATTATTAAATTTGTTTTGAAGGAGGCTCCTCTATCTGATACTGATACAGAGGACTCAGCACCGGAGATTATTAAAACACTTCCTCAGTTAATTCCGGCTAAAGATGGAGAATTGACTCGGTAAATAATTTATAAATTGAGTAGTTCAACTATTAGCTACAAGCTTCTTTTGCAATGGTTTTTTAAAAATTATTTTCTGTTAAAGATTGGAAGTAAAGGTAAAAGGTAAACCAAAACCAGAAGGCAAATGGTATAAACAGGGTATTGAAATAAAATCTTCACAAGAATTCCAAATAGAAGAGTTTGAAGACGGTACATCTGTATTAACGATCGCTGAAACTTATCCCGACGATACCGGTGAAATCGTTTTTGAAGCACTCAATCCACTGGGTGTTTCAACTACTACCACGTATTTATCTGTTGAAGGTATTGATTATAAATATTTATTATTAATGATATTATACACTGTAAAAATTTGCGGAGTAGATGATTTTTAATTGATGATTTTTGATATATACTCGAATGTTCTTCGAATAAAAATTTATATTTCTCCCAAAATCACTTCACAGAAAAAAAAATCCAGATTTTCTCCGTAAACTTCTTATTTTATTTTTTCACTCCAATACTCCGAGTAAAAATTCACTCGCGATTTTTTACAGTGTACTTACCAAAGCAAAAATATTATAAAAATAAATAGCTAATAAAATTTTTTATAATTTTATAAGTTTTCAGATTCTACAGCTTTGCTTCAAATGTTATCCTTGTATCCTCTACCCCTTACTTTCTCAAACTTTTCTCACACTTTTCAAACACGCTACAAAGCACCATATAATCATAATTATATTAATTAGCGTAATTACCAATACAATATAATTGGCCAGAATATTCATACTAATATATAAACGGTTTGTAATTAACAGGTATTCTCGGAACAAAGGAGTACAGAAAGCCGGAATGGGTAACGCAGATGGAAGAAATGCAAGAGGCATTAAGAGGTAAGGACCGTGTTGATTCAGGTGGTAGCATGTTGAGTGTGCGTGGCTATGACTTTTCCACCGACAGCCTCGACGATCAAGCACTCAGAGAAGATGCGCTCTCGTCTCACCGGGACAGTTCCACAATAATCAGCGAATTTTCTTCAACAAAAACGCTCATGAATATCGAAGAAGACAATAAAAAAATTTTCGAAGACATTGTCGAGAGCCCAAAGAGTCTCAAAAGTTTCTTCTTATCCCGTAAAAGTGCCGAGAATTTAATTGATCATGAAAAAGAATCTCTCGATAAAGAAGAAGTTGTTGGTAAAAAAGAGCGAAGAGTCAAGAAACAGTTGTCGTTGAAAGAAACGAGAAGAAAAGACAAAGATACAAATTTAAGATCGCCAAGTCCTGGACAAAGATCTGAAGAAAAGGCGAAAATTATTTCAAGATCTAAACGCGATTCTTTTGGCAATACAAAGTCTAATTCTTCTGTAAGAAAAAGTTCTTCTGGGTCGATAAGAAAATCATCTCCGCCTTCGCCTTCGCCTAGTCCATCTCCAATTTCTAGGTCTCCTTCCCCGAGAAAGTTAGCAAGCGAAGTTAAAAACATGAGTAAAATTCAAAGAATTGAACGTACATGCACAAAATTAACTAGGATACGCACACCTCCCCCGCAATCTCTCTCGCCGACCCGTGCCAAGCGTCCAAGAACACTCGAGTCACGCGAAGCGTCTCAATCACCTTCACCGATTCGGAAAAGACAGACTGTTACCAGCTACGCGAAAGAATCCAACAAGCCGGAATTTGAACGGTCTTCTAAGAGCAAGAAGAAATTAAAAATTGAATTAGACTTTGATGAATACCCTCCGATTATTCCAGAACCAGAGCTAGACCAAGAGCAAGGCCGTTCGCATTTTGACAGAAGAGTGTGTAAGGGATATGTCCAAGTACCTGCTCCCAGCTTTTACTTGTCGCCAATTGAAGAAAACAGCGAGACCTCCAGCAGTAGCAGTCGCAGTAGGCGGGAAGAAATTAAGCACGCGCAATTCAGCAGTTTAAAAGAAGAAACTTCTGCTGCTGCTGCTGCTGCTGCTAATAATGAAGATGATAATGGTCGGATTGATAGAGAGCGAGAATTTACACTGCAGACTGAATCCGGAGATAAATATTTTTCTTCGCAGAAGTATCATACGTATCCTAAGTCACGGATTCCGATACTCAGTAAGTCTAATGAGAAGAAACTGAAGATGATGGATCCACGGATGTATCCCTTAGAGCCACGTGAGGTAGATCTAGACGCTTTTCAGCAACTACATACTGCCAATAGTCAAGAAGAATTGCAAGAGTTTTTGTTGCTAGAGAGCCAATGCAGTGGCACTTTGGGACTGGGTGATATGTCCCAAAGCAAAATTTATTATCATGATGAACAGAGCGAAGATGAGAGGGGTACCATGTCAGGTAGCTTTGTGTTTTTTAATAATTTAAGGAGAAATCCCTTTGACGGATTTCTATTGATATAAAACATAGAAATTTTTTTTTATTTCTAAAATATATACGGAAAGAATAAATTTTTTAAATTATAGAATTAAAAATTCCAAATTATGTTATCTTGATTTTATTAATTAATTTATCTTGATTTTTCCTTCTGTCAGAAAAATTCAAAAAACATTTTTTTAGTTTCTAAAGGGATTCTCCTGTTGATCATTTTTTAATTTTTGTTTTCTTTTTGTTTTACTAATTATGCATGATTGTGTTGCTTGTACATTATTAGATTTCTGATAGTGGAGACAGAGCAGCCACACACTTACCAAAAATATCAGGTATTTTATTTTATATTAAAAAAATTATCAAAAAGTGTATAAACATTTATACTTATTATAACAATTTGTTTAAAAATATAACTAACTTTAAATTTTATTATCCTTACAGCTAGTCAACAAGTTCCGAGATTTATCCAAGAAATTACTGATATTTACACAGAAGCAGGTCAGAAGGTTGTTTTCGAGACTATTTACTCAGGAAATCCAGCTCCAGGTAACAAAAAATTTTGAATTCACCAATTTATAAATTTATGGAAGTAATATTTAAATTAATTAAATGTTAATGGTTGTTTTTAGTTGTCGTATGGTTTAAAAATGATAAAATGGTTGCAAGTACAAAGAACGTGAAGGTTAAACTCATTGAAGAAGAAAAGAAAACATCGTTGGTTATTATACATGCGACTCCCGAAGACGAAGGAACTTATGTTTGTAAAGCTACCAGTGACATTGGACTGGCGACTACCAAAGCTAAATTAAAAGTAACTGGTGAGTAATTTGATAATTTTATTTTAATATTCTAATTTTTGTAAGGAGAGAAATTAAGCTTTTTTTTTTTTTTTTTTTTTTTTTTTTCATCAAGGCACTTATGAACTTGGAGAGGATGACTGGGAAGTTGAGGAGCAGCCGGAAGAAATACCAACTAGAAAGAAGAGACAGGAAACTAGGAGAGCCAAAGAAACTAAAGAGAAAATAAAAGCTCTTAAGGTTAGAGTTGAGAAAAGAAAAGAAGCGCAGAGGGAAAAAGCTATTGCTAGTGAACAGCCTGATGATAAGTAAGTTCATTAACTTTATTTCTAAACAATTAAAAATGTTTTTTAGGAAATTTTCAAATTTTTTCGTCCAAGCTAAAAAAATTCCGAATTTAAAGAAAATGACTTTTTCAGATAAATTATTATTTTTTTCGGAGATTAAATAGTCGTCATAATTTTTTTTTCAAAATTTTTGGTTTGAGGAGATTCAAGCGGAAAAGTAAAATTTTTAAAATTTGTAAATTCAATCTACGTAGCCTAATAATTAATAAAAAAATTAAAAAAGATAATAGATCAACAAATTAATCGATAATTTTTGTTGTAGGAGCATCGTCGATATTGAAGAAAATCAAGTCTTTGAGTCAACAGATCAAATTCAACATGAAACTTACGAAACAACGAAAGCGCATCGAGTAGTTTCGGTTCAGGAGCCAGTAATAACGGAAGCGACCGCTTCATTAAAGAAAGTAGATGAAAAGACACAAAAAATCGTGCCTAGACGCGAAGATCGAGCTCAAGTTACTTCTGAAACTTTCGAGACTGTTTCCGTGTCTGAAGTCCATACTGAGACGAACATCCAAGAGTTGAAGCGAATTGAAGCCAAAACACGCAAAGCTAAAAAGACGGTAGAAGCAGAGAAGAAGGACCGAAGGAGAGAAGTTGATGTTACTATCGAAGAGGTTATCAAGAAGCAGAAAGTTCATCTTCTGAGAGCCGTTGAAGAAATTATGGAGCTTCTGAATGTCAAAGAGTTTGGACCTGGTGAATCGCCGCTTCGTGAGCTCGCAACTATAGGATTTTTGGTCAGCAATGGAGTTCCGGTCAGCGAAATAAATGAAGCTCTCTATAGAACCGATCAATTCCCGGCGTTGAGAACTCCGGATGCACAGAATGCTCTTGTGCAATTGGTCGAGAGAGAAGGCCACGGCGCTTTGATCACCCAAGTTCTTACTGAAGAAACTACTACTGATGAAGCTATTGTTGCGGCTACTGTTGGTTTTCGAGCCTTTATGAGGATGATTGAGCTTGTACACACTACCGTTGAAGAAGTTATTACTCATTTCGCTCCCGAAGATTTCCGTCCAAGAGCTTGGGAAGTCACAGAAATTACTGAGGTATTTTTTGCTAATTTTTTTAAGGTAGTTTGGTAGCCAAATCACCTAAATTGACTTCAAATTATTTTTTTTTAATTTATTTAAAAGATGATTATTTTTTCCCCTTATGGAAAAAAATCTGATTTGTTAAAAAAAAATTTTAAATGATTTACCATATAGTTATAATTTTATTAATTTTTTAATATTATAACTAGTTTTATATCTCTGTTTTTTATTTGAGATATTATCTTCTCCATGTTTTCTGAAGAGAAACCGCATAATTCTGCGCCCAAAATTTAATGTTTTCTTTATAAATCGTCCAGATATTTTGGCACTTTTTTTTTGCATAAAAATTAATTCCTACCATTTATACATTCGGACTGCGACTACTAAACTACATCAATTAAAAAATTTTTAATTAATATTCTAAATATTTACTCCCTTTTTGAAGGCTGAAGTTGAAGAACACATCACAGAAAGAGTATCCGTTGTCCAAACTACAGAGGTCCGCGTAATGGGTGAGTTACGAAAAACTGGTGTGCCTTTTGAAATTTACCATTGATTAAAAACGAAAAAAGATCTGAAACAATATTAATATTAATCTATTAAATGTCAGAAATAAATATATTTTTAAAAAATTTACACGTGTTTGTGTGTGGCTGAATTGTAAATTTTTTTTTGCTTATGTTATGTATATAATTATAAATAATTTTATTTAAATTTAAGCTTTTTAATAATACAAAATAATCCCAAAGCTTGTAAATTTTATAAATGCATCAAAACTAATTTTATTTATAAAAAAATTTTATATTTTACAATAAACCTGTGTTAAATTAATAAATTAATAAATATGTTTTTTTTTTTTAATGAAAATAAATTTATAAAATAAAAAATGTGTGTGATTTTTAATATTTTCCTTTTATAAATTCCTATAGAACAAAAAATTTTTAATGTTTCTTTTACAGAGAAACGTGAGGAAAGAAAAGCGATCCTGAAGCAAGATATTCGAGAAATTAAAGGTTTGATGTTAAGAGTTACGATGATGCATGGAAAAATTTATTTTTCTCATTATTATTTTTATTATGATTCGAGTTTAACTTTGACTTGATTAAATTTTATCCAATTTAATCCAACAATAAAAAAAAATATTAATAAACTAATTAAAAAAAAATTGACGGTCAAGTTATCTCGAATCTTTCATAAATTTTAATCAATTCTCATTATAGCTTCACTCTTTAAATCCATCAAACGCTTTTATTGTAAGCTTGTCTTATATCTTCTTAAAAAAAAATCAATATATTATTTTTATATTCTTATTTCAGATGCATGAAGCTTTCTTGAACAATGATATTAAGCCAGTGCAAACATACTGCTTATGCCGCTATGCTTTCTTCACGCAGTAACTCCATTAAGTTTAACTAGCCCAAAAATAATAAATAGTCAATAAATTTTAAAAATAAATATAAATATATATATATATATATATATTTTTAGTAACATATTCATGTATTATCAATCTAAGTTTTTTTTCGCCTCCAGCTCTAATCGACGTTTACGTTCCATCAATTCATTACGCCAAAGCTTTATTGCATTAGCAGCTTAGTTTATTTACGCTGTAAGTAATTATCGCATCTTTTTTTTTTTTTGCTTTTTTTTTATTTTCATTATAGAAGATTATTTTTTCCCCTTGAATCCTTCGAGCAATGTGACTTACACGAATCTGCAACATCATTTTTCTTGTTTGCTCACTCAATTAATACTACAAGTAATATTTATATCATATCCATATCAATCAATTCATTATATAATGTATATTTAGATAATTACTTTTTTTTAACATGTTTGCAACTTGCTATAGTCTAGTGATATTGATGTCCACCAGAGAGACACGTTCAAATAAATTTATTTTGTTAAAATTGAAAAGATAAATAAGTAATTGGTTTTTCATTTATTTTCTTTTTATTAAATACGTCTCTGTATAAGTTGGTTTGACTTCTGTTGGTTCCGTAAGATGGTAAACTATTTTTCATTTATGAAAATGTTATTATGAGGCATGTTGGGTAATAAGGCTTAGTTAATAGACAGTAGTAATTAAAAAAAAAAAAAAATTATAGATTTTTATAATTATTTAAGGACATTTTTCACACAATATTAATTTTTCAAAACAAAAAAAATTTTTTCAAGAATGGATAGTTTGTTCCCTTGTGTAAACTTTCCATCTAAATAAGATTTATAATTGTTTTACTTTTATTTCTTCGCTATAGTAAAATTTCTTGATAAATTCCTGATAAATTCAGAATTTCCTGAATTTCCTTACTTTTAATCGATAAGGAATCAAGTCCCATTTTTTGCGACTTTTGACAATTGACCAACTTTACCTCATGTATTTATATTGTAGGGATTTGAGGTAAATAAACATATTAATGAAAAAAAATTGCAATTATTGATCTTAGATACAAAAAATTTTCAAATTATTCAATTATGTCAGAGTAGACAAAAATTATGCGATTGTAGTAAAATAATCTCAAATTACAATTTTATTTTTGCTTGTAGTAAGAGTAACCATTTTGTCGTTAATACTAGAAAGAAAATGTACTTAAATAATGATTAATATGATCACTTGTAGTTTAAACTGAATATTTTTTGTTTAATCTCAAGTAATTCTAAGCTCTTATTACCCGCCAATACTTTAATTACAAATAAAATTTTTTTTAAAGAAGAAATATCTTCAAATATCTGAAGCATGGCATTTATTTTTATATTTTTTTACCTCCCTCCACTGAACATTATTTTATTATTTTTTTTTTGTTATTTTTTTATTTGCAAGCACGTTTTTTTTTTTTTTTTTTTTTTTTTTTTTTACAACAATATAATACGACAAAACAAACGCACTTACGCTGATTAGGCATCCTCGTCGCATGAGCTGGAGTTTTTCTCAAGGTATCGTCGATTTGCATTTTTTATTAATTGCAGCGCAAATTTATTATTTTTTCTTCACAATATTGACTACGCAAAACCCATCTGTATACTTTACCTATTTCTTCTTTAATTATTTATTTATGAATTTTTTATTTGCTATCTAAACACTAAACACACGTAACCTGATTACACATACCTTGTTAACATAATTTCCACAGAATACGAGGACACTCAGCTAGTACACGAAACACTGCACAAAGAAATACAACCAGAAGAACACGGGTCTCGAGTGGTTGAGGACACACAAGAACAGGATAGGGAAGTAGTTGATGTTGAGGAAGAAAGTGTTGTTATTGAGCGCGATGAGGATAGGTTAGTTGTAAAAAAGCCGAAGAAAGATACGCGAAAGAAAAGAGAAGAAGAAGAAAAGGTTGTGGTAGTTGAGGAGGAAGAAATAGTTACGAAAAGAATTAGAAAGCCTACGGGCAAGCAGAAAGTAGAAGTTGAGATTGAAGAAATAGTGGAAGAAGAAGAAGAGGAGGAGAAGCGTAAGAAAGTTATAAAAGCTAAAAGACCTCAAAAAGGCGAGGAAGAAATAGATTTTGAAGAAGCTGAAGACTTTGAAACAATTAGAGACAGGGCAGTGCCATCTGTGCCAGTCAACACGTCAGTTCAAAGCCACGAGATTGTTCCGCTGCGTAGAACTGCGGAGCAGGCTCCTGGAAAACCTGAAAGTGAAACAGCTAGGGTTACTTTGGATACTGTGAACGCATTGGTTGAACAATATGTTCCAGTTCAGGAGAGCGAAGATAAGATCAGCAAGATCAAGCCAGATGAGAAGAAAGCTTTGGTATCGATAGCTCCAGTTGAGCCGTACTCCACAACGGAAATAACTGTCCAAGGTTCTCATGGAGAATTTAAAGGTATCTTCAAGCCAACAACCTTTGAAGCAACACCTGGAGTTGTTACAAAACCAAAAGAAAGCTTGCAAGTTACGGAAACACTAGCCAGCGATGCTAAAATCACGGGATTGGATTTGAAGCAGGCTTTGACGATTCAGAAAGCTGACGTCGCTTTGACACTTCAAGAAGCTACGACTGTCAGTGAGACTACAGTGAATCAGGGCGAAGTTCCAAGCCAAGACTTTGTGGCGCCTGCTGCAGTGACAGCTGAAGACATAATGCTACCAAATATTAGTCTTTCTGTCTACGAAGTCAATGAAGCTGTTACTGAAGACAAACTAGAACAAAGCAAAACGATTTCTGCGAAGCCACGGGTCAATATCAGTGCTGTAGAACCTTTAACGGTGGAAGAAGTCCAAACTGAAGACAAACCTGGAAAGTACTATCCGGAATTGATCGTTCCGACGGAAATGGCGACGACTACTGTTGTAGCGCAGAAGCTTTTTATTACTGAAGAAATGCATGCACCGGAGAAAGAAGGAGAGTATGTGCCAGGAAGATTGCCCATTGGTCAGAAAGCTCAGGTGGGCGTGTCAGAAGGCGGGGAAGCACCGATGATTGGCGAGCAGCCGATTCAAGAGATGGAAGGGGTATTTGTACCTGGAAAAAAGGTTGATACGGTCGAAGCTGAGACTAATGTTAATGTTCTGGAAAGCTTCACAGTTTCTACTGTGGAAACACAACATCAGGAAGTTAATCTTGTGGTTGAAGAAACGAAAAAAGCTGTCGCTGATTTCAATGTTGTTGAGACGAGTTCTGTGTTTACTACAGAAACAGTTACTTCGGAAAAAGAAGTTGAATATAAGCCGGAAGAAAGACCGACTGTCAAAACAGCTGACAGTTCGATTCTTCCTTTGGAAATTGGAAGTGTTTCGAGTACAATTGTTCAAGAATCTGAGGGCGTTTATAATGAACAAGTTAAACCAACTTCAGCAATCGCTGAAACTAGTCTTCGGCCAGAAGAACATGTGATGGTTTCTCAGGTAGAAACAGCAGATTTGCCGTCTAAGTTCAGCGAAGACTTGAAGTACGTCACAGAAAGTGGAACCGTTTCGGTGCAATTGACTGAAGCGAAGGTTGTCCAAGAGACTTTCACCCATGATCGTGAAGAGAAGTTTGATTACTCTGCTAAGCCCGAAGAAAAGATTGTGGACTTGATTTATGATTCAGTCAAGGGTATTGAAGTCTTTCAGACGACTTCAGTAGACAAAGAAGGTCATTTAGAGATCTACGAAATGCCTGAGAGCCATCGTGGTAAAGTTGTGCCAACGCACTCTATCATGTCATTGCAGATTGAAGAGACTCAGCCTGAGGACAATGTTCAAAAACTTGACAAGTTGGTCCCAGTTACTGGCAAGGCTAAAGTCGGGCATGATAACCTGGTAGAAACTGTTGTAGATATTACAGTTGTTGACGAGGGCTTGAAACCAGTGGAGAAAGATAAAGTACCTGAATCAAAGTTCGCTGAAATTGGGTTGAATGAAGTAGAAAGTGTGAAGACAACGGAAATTATTGTGAATGAAACTGAGGAAGACTATAGAAGTGTTTCCAAAATGGAGAGTGTCTTTGCAACAACCGGATTCACTACGCAATCTGCTGTTGAGTTGCAAGAGGTTAGAACTGAATCACCTACTGGAGAACTACCAGAAGAAGTTCGTGTCAGTGGGATGGCTCAAACTTCAGCAGTCCCACTTGAATCGGTTTCTGTTGCTTTGCACGAAGTCGCTGAAAAGGAAGATGTTTACACGGCAGACATCAAGCCTGAGACTAAGACAGCTAGCATTGATTACACAGAAACAAGATCAGGTGCTAGTGTCTTAGAAGTATTGACTCACGATCTGGAGAATGAATACCAACCGGGTGAGAAGCCACGAGATTTTATGGCTTCTAGTTCGATTGACAGCCGAACGATAGCCATGAAATCTGAAGTCTTGATTGAACAAAGTGCAGGAAAGATGTCTGATGACAAGCCCAAGACTGCGAAAGCTTTTGAAACTCAAGAAGCGATTGATGAGTTAGTTGTCGTGGAAACTAATGTCGCTGAGGCAGAAAAGCCAAGACTTGAGGAAGCGAAACCAATTGAACAGAACGCTCAATTGGACATTACAACTTCAGAGAATGTTTCAGTAATGGAAATCACGACAGCTCATGCTGAAGAGACTTTACAAACTGAAGAGCTTGTATCTGAAAAGACTATTACGATGAAATTGACATCAACTCATGAAGTGGCGCAGACTGAAGAGACGGTCGTTGCTAATAACATTGATGATCTGTCTGAAGTAAGACCGAAAACAGAAAGCGCTACGCTGCATCAAAGTGGTTTGGAGATAGTCCAACAGATAGAGTTGACGGTTTCGGAAAAGGAATCGATACTTCCAGAGGATGTAAAACCGAGTTTAAAAAACGTCGATATAAGCTTCACGGAAGGTGAGAGTGTCCAAGTACAGATGACTCATTCGGAACATAAAGAAGGACAGCTTGCCGATCGAGTTAAGCCGAAAAGCTTTGAAGCATCGATAGACTTTGAAGTTCAAGGTGTAGCATCGCAATATGAAGTGATGAGTGACACTGGATTTGGAGAGTTGAAAACAGAAGTTCCGCAAGATGCAAGACCATCGGCATCTTTGCTGCCTTACGAAACTGCTGTTGCAGAAGAGGTTCAAACGCGTGAAACTGAAGCTCCGTTGAAGGAAATTCAACCTGACAATCGAGTTGCAGAGATGTCGTTTGAAATAGGCGAGAGTGTTATTGTGTCTACTGTTGAAACAGGCGACAAAGAAAGACCTTTAGAAGAAATTGAAAAGCCGGAAAATAAATTGGCCACTTTTGATTTTGAAATGCATCCAGTTGCTGAAGCTTCAGAAACGATTACTCAAGATGGCACTGGAGAATTTACGGTTGAAAAAACACAACCGGCTACTGCTCTAATGGATCACATTACACACAAAAGCATTGTAATGCTCGAGACCTCTGTCGGAGACAGAGAAGGTAATATCGATAACTTTGTCAGACCTGAAGGAAAAGTTGTTGACGTTGCATTTGAAGAAGCCAAAATTTCTTTGAGCGTCACTGAAACGATTTCGTCTGACAAAGAAAGAGAGTATGTAAGCAACGAAGACATAGCAACAGAGAAAGCAACGTTTAACTTCGATGCTCACAGAGTTGCAGAACTTACTGAAGTTACGGCGTCTTCGATTACTGATGAGTTGAAAGAAAAGGCTCCAACATCAGCCGTCGCCAAAGAAGAGCAGTTGCCGTTTGAAGGAGTTATACAAACAGAAGCAGTAGTCTCTGAAAAAGAAAGAGAGTTTTTGGAGAAACCTGTTATCGCTACAAACAAAGCAGAAATGATAATTGGAGATCAAGGAAATGTTACAACTGTTTCTGAAGTTATCATTGTTGACAAAGAAGGCTCACTGAAAATTCCTAAGAAACCAGAGGAACGGAGAGCTTCGATTGATATAACAGGACACCCCATAGCTGAGAAGATTGAAGTTACAGTCGACTCCAGTGCAGGAGTTCTTGAAAAACTCCAAAAGGTGTCAGCCTCTGCAACTCCTTCGCAGACTCCCCTCGAGTCTGTTACAAGGATTGAGACACAACCATCAGAATCTGAAGGCTTGTTAACTAAAGATCTCAAACCAACGAAAGCGCTTGCTGATTTATCCGTCGTGGAAGATCAAAGTATCCAAGTCACCATGGTAACGATAGAAGACAAGGAATCTAGTTACACGCCAAAAGATCTACCCGAGACAAAAATTGCAGATAAAGCTCTGGTTGGCGGACATTTGGTGGCAGAAACAACTGAACACGTGGTTGATTTCAGTACAGAAATCATAACTGAGGAAAAAACAGAATTATCAACTGCTGTTCTAGATCAAATTCCTTTCAATCCACTGACTAGCTCTCAGATGATTGTTGGAGAAACTGAAGACCACTTTGTTCCCGATGTCAAGCCTGAAGACCATACTGCTAAGGTTGACGTTGAATTTGGACGAAGCACTGTCACGATTTCTCAAGTACTTACGGGCGATAAGGAGACTACTTATACTCCAGAAGTTTTCCCTAGTGAAAGAGCTGCGTCAATGAATATTAATTCGACTCATGAGATCGCTGAAACAACATCTACGGATGTTCAAGATGCTCTTGGTGACATTGAGCGCATGAAACTTGACTCAGTGAAAGCTATTACTAGTCAAGAGGTCTTTAGAAGTCTTCAAGTATCCCAAGAAATTCCTCAAGACAAAGAACAATTCTTTGAAGGGAAATTTAAGGCAAATGTGAAAGATGTTGAGGTGTTTATTGAGGAAGGAAAAGGTGTTACAACTATTACTGAAATCACTACTCAGGCCAAAGAAGGTACTCTTGATGATTTGGTTCGACCTGAAGCACGAGAAGCAGTACCTACTATCACATCAGGTCACGAAGTAGCAGAGCAAACTGAAGTAGTGGCTGATTTACTTGTCGGTCAAGTAGAGGCTTTGCAAACAACTTCTGCAACTGCAAGAATCGGTCAGAAACCTTACGAAACGGTTCAGCTAATTGAAGAATTTCTTGGTGAGCGTGAAAGCGATCACTTTGAAGTCAAAACAGTCACTTCAAGTGCTAAAGTGGCTGTAGATGAGCAAAGTTCTGTGATAGTTGCAACTACAATGACTCAGGATGATGAACAAGAACTACTAGTTCCGAAGAAACCCAAAGAAGAAATGGCAAAACCAGGAGTTGAAGGCAAAGAAGTGGCTCTGCAAAGTGAAGTCGTTCCAAAGGAAGGTGTTGATGATCTTTTGGTAACGAAACCGACAGAAGCAGTGGCTAAATCAACTCAAGGAACATTTGAGAGTGTTAATGTCATCGAAGCTATGCCTGAAGAACTGGGTTCAGATTTTACGGGCAAGTTCAAGCCTGATCAACGAAGTGCTGCTGTTTCGTTTGTCGAAGGAAAGAGCGTTACTATTAATGAAGTCATGATTCAAGATAAAGAAGGCGCTGTTACAGTAGTCAAGCACATTGAAGGTGTTGCTGAAGTAAAACTGACTAGAGTTGGACAAGATGTTGCTCAGAAAACTGAAATCATTGTTGATCAAAGTGTAGGATCTATTGCGTCGTTCAAGAGTGACTCGAGAAAAGCTCATCCTACGCAAGATACACTCGAGTCTGTGATAATTGAAGAGGTTCCTACAGGAGAAACTGAAGGTAACTTTGTCGACTATCCGAAAGCTATTTCAAATAAAATCACGCCGACTTTCGAGGAAGGACACAGTGTGTCTATCACTGAAGTAACATCAGGTGAGCGTGAGAAGGTCTTCGAAGAACAAAAACTTCTTGAATCACGCACTGCTGAAACAACGGTGATTGCGCAACATGGCAGTATTCTGACAACTGTTGTAGATTCACGAGTTGATGTTAAGACTGAAGTCTCAGTGGATGAAAGAACACCCCAGACAGCAACTCCAAGCCAAGATACCTTTGAAAGTGTCACGGTATCGGAGAATATTATTGAAGAAACTGAAAAAACATTTGAAGGCAAGTTTAAACCAGCAACTCAGACAGCTAATATCGACGTTCAAGAAGTCAAATCCGTTCAGGTATCAGAGACAATGTCCGAGTTTAAAGAAGAAAGCTTTGAAGGTACTCCAAAGATCCATACAGTTCAAGCTAAACCTGAGTTCAGCGTTCTTGAAACTGTACAAAAGTCTCAAGTGGAAACGATCCATAGTATCGGTGAAGTCAAAGATGAAACTACAGTTTCTTCACAAGCAACAATGACTCAGACGACAATGGAGTCGGTTATCAAGACAGAAACGATGACAAGTGAAAGAGAATCCACATTCGAAGGAAAATTCAAACCAGATGAACACAAGGGCGTAGCACAGATGGAAGGTCTTAGTACTGTTACAGTGACGGAGATATTGTCTAATGAGATTGAAGACACTTTGACAATTGATCAACAGCCGAAGGATCGAAGAGCATTACCAAATATTACAGGAAGAGAAGTGGCTGAAACTATGGAAGTAGAAACTATTGTAGGTCCTGAAGAGTTTGACAAATTCAAAGGGCCTGAAGGCGTCAAAGGAAGGCCGCAAGTTGATACTCTCATGTCTGTTATAGTGTCACAGACAGTTTCTAATGAAACTGAAGAGTTTCTTCCTGGTCTTGAAGTACCATCGCAGAAAAGTATACAGGCTAATTTAGATACTCGAGAGATCGCTGAGGTGTCTGAAGTTGAAACTATACTGACTGTTGGGGACTTTGTTAAAGCTGTAAGTCCAGAAGAAAAGAAAGGAAAGCCGGAAATAGAAGAGTTTGCTCCTTTGACAGTATCGCAAGTTCTGTCACATGAAGCTGAAGTAGAAATGCCAAGTCCTGAAAAACCAAGCAAGCAAATCGCTCAACCAAGTCTTCTAGGTCGGGAAATAGCAGAAACATCGCAGGTAGAAACTTTGCTTAGTGCTCAGAAGTTTACAGAAGAATCGGCTCCAGAAGAAAGAAAAGTTACTTTTGGTTTGGAAGAAATGACTTCATTGATTGTTTCGCAGACAATTTCGGAAGAAGTTGAAAAAATTCTCCCCGGTGAAGAAAAACCTTCTACTAAGAAAGTCCAATTTGATATTGTTGGTCATGATGTTGCTGAAACTTCCCAAGTTTTGACCTTTGCTAGTTTCAATCAGTTTGAAGAGAAGAAACCGGGCGAACAGAAGGGCAAACCTGGTCTTGAAGAACATTCCTCTGTTACCGTATCTCAGGTTATTTCTAATGAGGCTGAAGAAAATTTGGCTAGTGCTGAAGTGCCTTCTACGAGGACAGCACAGTCTAATCTTTCAGGTAGAGAAATAGCAGAGACTTCAGAAGTTGAAACTCTTATGAATGCGGAAAATCTTGCTAAAGACAGTGCGCCAAAAGAGGAACAAGGCAAACTAGGATTGGAGGAGATGACGTCTTTGATTGTTTCTCAAACGGTGTCGAGTGAAGCTGAAAATTTGTTACCAGGTGAAGAGATACCCAGCACTAAAACCGCACAGCTTGAAATTTTGGGACATGATATTGCCGAAACTTCTCAAGTCATCACGATGTCGAGTACTGGTGATTTTGTTAAAGACAAAGCTCCAGAAGAGAAAAAAGGTCAGCCTAGTCTTGAAGAAATGACTTCCCTCATTGTTTCGCAGACTGTATCTGGAGAAGTCGAGGAACAACTCCCCGGTCAAGAAAAACCAAGTACTAAAACTGCTCAACCAGACATCATGAGTCGTGATGTAGCTGAAACAACTCAAGTCATCACGCTCAATGGCTTTGAAGAGTTTACTGAAGATCAACCAGTACAACAAAAGAGTAAGCCTGGCTTCGCAGAACTAACATCGATTACGATCTCGCAAGTTGTTTCAAGTGAAGCTGAAACTGATATGCCTACCGCTGAGCAACCAACCACAAAGACCGCTGAAGCTGAAATATTCGGCCATGATATTGCTGAGACTTCTCAAATTGTTGCACTGTCAAATACAAGTGACTTTGTCGATGAACAAACTCCAGAAGGAAAGAAGGGCCAGCCAACTCTTGAAGAAATGACTTCTCTGATTATATCTCAAACTATCTCGGGAGAATTCGAAGAAGTTCTTCCAGGTCAAGAAAAACCAACCACTAAGACTGCTCAATCAGACATCATAGGCCGAGATATAGCTCAAACTACCCAAGTGATAACTATGAACAACTTTGGAGAGTTTACAGAAGACAAGGTTGTAACAGAAATGAGCAAATCAAGTTTTGAAGAATTAACATCATTGACAGTGTCACAAGTTGTTTCGAGTGAAGCTGAAAAAGAAATGCCAAGCGCTGAAAAACCAACCAGTAATATTGCCCAGTCAGATATCTTGGGTCACGATATTGCTGAAACAACTCAAGTCGTCACAATGTCAAGTACAGGAGAGTTCGTAGAGGATAAAGCTCCTGAGCAGAAGAAGGGTCAGCCAAGTCTCGAAGAAATGACATCTCTCATCGTATCGCAGACTGTATCCGGAGAATCTGAGCAACAACTACCAGGTCATGAACAACCAAGTTCTAAGACAGCTCAACCAGATATTTCTGGCCGAGATGTCGCTGAAATTTCTCAAGTCATAACACTGAATGGTTTTGGAGAGTTTACCGAAGTAAAACCAGAAGAACAACGAGGTAAACCTGGATTAGAAGAACATTCTTCTGTCAATGTGTCTCAAGTAGTATCCAATGAAGTCGAGGAAGTGTTACCTAGCCCCGAAGTGCCGAAGGAAAAGAAAGCTGAACCAAATTTATCGGGTAGAGAGATAGCAGAGTCTATTGAAGTCACAACTCATTTGACAACTGATGACTTTTCTGCACCTCAAGCACCTGAAGGTCAGAAAGGCAAGCCTGGATTGGACGAAATGGTTTCTGTGATAGTTTCTCAAACTATATCGAATGAAAGCGAAAATATTCTGCCAATTCAAGCACCAAGTGAGGTGACAGCTCAACCTAATCTCCTTGGTCGAGAAACTGCAGAAACGATGCAAATGACTACTGTTTCTCATGTTCAAGAACTTGTCTCAGAAACTACTCCAGAAGGTCAACGAGTTAAGTCTCGTTTGGATGAATTTTCTTCATTGATCGTGTCAACAGCATTGTCCAATGAAGCAGAAGTGGCATTACCAAGTCCTGAAGTTCCTACGGGAAAAACTGCACAGCCGAGTCTTTTTGGCCGTGAAGTTGCGGAAACTAGTCAAGTACTAACAATGACGAGTGCTCAAGATTTAGCAAGTTCTAAATTACCTGAAACTGCTCAAGGAATGCCAGGTGTTGATGGATTGACGTCAGCTATTGTTTCTCAAGTTTTGTCGAATGAAATAGAAGAACAGTTGCCAGGTCGAGAGGTGCCAAATGAGAAGACAGCTCAACCTCAAATGACTGGCAGAGATATTGCTATGACGTCACAGACTATTACATTAAGTAGTACAGAAGAGTTTGTAAGTTCAATGAAACCAGAAGAGCAAGAAGGAATACCAAATGTTGAAGAATTCAAGTCAGTCACAGTTTCTCAAGTTATCTCTAATGAATTTGGAGAAAAGTTACCGAGTGCAGAAATACCTAGTGAAGGTTTAGCTAAGTCCAGTTTGTCAGGCAGAGAAGCTGCTGAAACAATTCAGGTCACTACTGTTTCTAACACCGAAGAACTTGTAAAGGAAAAAGCTCCTGAAGGTCAAGCTGTACGACCAATAGTCGATGAGTTAGCTTCTTTGACCATTAGTCAAGTTGATACGAATGAAGCTGAAAAAAGTTTGCCTGAAGACGAGAAGCCGAAAAAATACCAAGCGATGAAACAGATGGATAGTATAGAAGTTGCTGAAACTACTGAAGTTATAACTGTAACGACAACAGAAAAATTACAGGAACATGCAGTTCCTGAAGAGCAACGAGGTAGACCAAACCTTGAAGAACTCGTCTCCTTGTCAATCTCTGAAGTAACTCAGGGAGAAACAGAGGATATTCTTCCTTCACCAGATGTTCCGAATAAACAATTAGCAGACTCTAGTCTGATTAGTCGACCAGTTGCTGAAAAATCTCAAGTTCTTGCTACCACAACCACCGAGGAGCTTCTCAGTGCGCCAAAACCTGAAGGAAAGAAAGCTGTTTCGAAACGAATTCCGTTTGAGACATTCGAACAAACTATTCAGCAGACTCACGAAGCTGAATCTACATTAACAATCTCCAAAACAGCTACATCTGCTCATGCAGAAGTTTCCATCAAAACTTCAAAAAGCGTAGAAGTGACGCAGGTAGTGGCTACTGAGAAAGAAGCTAAAGAAGTTATCAAAGGCATGGCAAGTGAAGTTAATGCTCAGCCAGATATCATGGAAAGCCAGGTAGCCGTAACATCAGAAGTCCTACCGAAGTCAACCGTTTCTGAGTTTGATGTTGCTAAACCAGATATGAAAACCGCGCGAAAAGTTGATGAAGAGAATAGAAGTGTTATAGTGACAGATTTTGAAACGCTTGAAGAAATGGAATCAGAGTTTCCTGAGTCCGTTAAACCTTTCTCGAAGTCAGCAACAGTCACGTATGAATCCGAACATCTAGAGCCGTATGTTGGTAAGTATTTATACTCTTTTAGTAGATCCGTGTAGCTTCATTATCACAATTAGGGATGAACAGACTCAAAATACAGTCACAATACCTTCGTGATCATTCATTATTGTCTTTGCATGTTATTATCTTCACGATACACAGACTTAGACAAGGATGTCCTTGTTAATAATTTGCGCTAGGGCTTTTATTTTGTTTATTAGTTGTAGAATAGACAATTAGATATTTAGATTATTAGAAGAATTTTTTTAAGTAGAGTAGTTTACTGCAGACGATGGTGATAAGCGATGTAGAAGCTGAAAACAAGTGAGTATTATATCATAACACAGAATCACACTGCACATCTTACTGCACACGTCATGCACTTTGAATAAATTGATTGAATATATGTCTTATTCTTGAATGTTTAATTATAAGTTTCGTTAATTGATGATAAATCAATACCTCGATTAAGTTTTGATAAAACTATCGAACAGCCCTATTATTTAGAAGTCAAACCAAGCTGAAGCAAGCAGCAAACAACATTAACACACACATACATAATCACATCACAACTCTTTCTCTAATAATTTCAGAAACAACAGAAGCACCAGTCCATGAATATATACAACCAACAATACACCATGATACACCAATACACGAATACACTACAGATAGAACACAACCACAGGTGGAATCAGACACTGAGGTTACTGAAGAATATACGACGACATTTAGACGAGGCAGTAAAGACGACAGTACTCCTATTAAAACGAAGAAGACTATTATCAGGAAGAAGAAATTGTCAAGAGATGAAAGTGATAATGTCGTTGTGATTGAAGAAGTGTTAGATGATGTTAAACCACAGGTACAATCGATACCAAAAAAGCAATTTATGCCAATTGAGGAAGTAACAGGAGTATTTGAGAGTGATGAAACTGTTCCTTCAATTATTGAAGAAATTGAAGATGTTCCGGAAGAAACAAAAGATACTGTGGAAAAAATTGATGTTATTGACGTTAGAGAAAATGGTGATGATAGAAAAATCACAAAGAAGAAAGTTGTTAGGAGAGATAGAAAAGGACGAAAGGTTGTTATAGAAGAAACTACGGTTGAGGAGGAAGGTAGAAGTCCTATTGTTACTGAAGTACCTATGACATTTGATGATGATGATGATGTGGCTGAGGTAGAAAAACCAACCATGAATAAACAAGAAGAGTTGGATGATGATGTACAGGTTAAACAACCAGAACAAGTTAAAAAAGTCATAAAAGAAAAAAGCAAAAAAAGTAATGAGAAGAAAGTTACTCAAAAGAAAAAGAAAGATGATAGTGTTGAAGAACAAGTTATTGAAGATAAGAATAAGGTATCAGTGAAGATCGTTAAAGCTATGCCTGCCGAGTTGTTAACGGAAGAAGTGACCGAGTTCCAGCCTGAAATAATTCATATACAACCGACAGAACAAGAAGAGACTCGTGAAGAAGTTACGGTTACAACCGAAATAACAAAAACTGGTAAACCAAGAAGGATAGTAAAAAAGAAAATTATTCGTAGAAAAGGTAGAAAACAACAGATAACTGAAGAGCAAACGATAGAAGAAGAAGGTAAAGCACCCGTTGTAACTGTGGTTGCAAATCCAGAAGAAGAAATCATACCTGAGGAAACAACGGATGTCATTCGTCCAATTCAACCCGTTCAAGCTACTGAAAGGGAAGAAATTCGTGAAGAAGTAACAGTAACTCAAGAAATAACTAAAACAGGCAAGCCACAAAAAGTTACGAAAAAGAAAATCATTCGTAAGAGAGGTCAAAAGCAACAAGTTACTGAAGAGCAAACAATAGAAGAGGAAGGTCAAGCACCTGTCGTTACTATTCTTGAAAATCCAGAAGAAGAAATCATACCTGAAGAAACAACAGATGTCATTCAAGCATTGAAACCTGTTCGAGCTGTTGAGAGAGAAGAAATCCGTGAAGAAGTCACAGTAACTCAAGAAGTGACCCAAACAGGCAAGCCACGAAAAGTTACAAAAAAGAAAATCATTCGTAAAAGAGGTCAAAAGCAACAAGTAACTGAAGAGCAAACAATAGAAGAGGAAGGTAAAGCACCTGTCATTACTGTTGTTGCAAGTCCAGAAAAAGAAATCATACCTGAGGAAACAACACATGTAATTCAAACAATCAAACCTGTTCAGGCCATTGAAAGAGAAGAAATTCGTGAAGAAGTCACAGTAACTCAAGAAGTGACTCAAACAGGCAAGCCACGAAAAGTTACGAAAAAGAAAATTATTCGTAAGAGAGGTCACAGGCAACAAGTTACTGAAGAGCAAACAATAGAAGAGGAAGGTCAAGCACCTGTCGTTACTATTCTTGAAAATCCAGAAGAAGAAATTATAACTGAAGAAACAACGGATGTCATTCGTCCAATTCAACCCGTTCAAGCGACTGAAAGTGAAGAAATTCGTGAAGAAGTAACAGTAACTCAAGAAATAACTAAAACAGGCAAGCCACGAAAAGTTACGAAAAAGAAAATCATTCGTAAGAGAGGACAAAAGCAACAAGTTACTGAAGAACAAACAATAGAAGACGAAGGTAAAGCACCTGTGGTATCTGTTGTTGCGAATCCAGAAGAAGAAATCATACCTGAGGAAACAATAGATTCCATACGAGCAATTGAACCCGTTCATGCCCTTCAAAGAGAAGAAATCCGTGAAGAAGTAACGGTTACTCAAGAGATAACTAAAACAGGCAAGCCACGAAAAGTTACGAAAAAGAAGATCATTCGTAAGAGAGGTCAAAAGCAACAAGTTACTGAAGAACAAACAATAGAAGAAGAAGGTAAAGCACCTGTGGTAACTGTTGTTGCGAATCCAGAAGAAGAAATCATACCTGAGGAAACAATAGATTCCATACGAGCAATTGAACCCGTTCAAGCCATTGAAAGAGAAGAAATCCGTGAAGAAGTAACGGTTACTCAAGATATAACTAAAACAGGCAAGCCTCGAAAAGTTACGAAAAAGAAAATCATTCATAAAAGAGGTCAAAAGCAACAAGTAATTGAAGAACAAACAATAGAAGAAGAAGGTAAAGCACCGGTCATTACTGTTGTTGCAAGTCCAGAAGAAGAAATTATTACTGAAGAAACAGCGGATGTCATTCGAGCAATTGAACCTGTTCAAGCTATTGAGAGTGAAGAAATTTGTGAAGATGTAACTGTTACTCAAGAAGTAACTCAAACTGGCAAGCCACGAAAGGTTACGAAAAAGAAAATCATTCGTAAAAGAAGTCAGGAACAGCTGGTTACTGAAGAGCAAACAATAGAAGAAGCAGGTAAAGCACCTGTTGTAAATGTTGTTGCGGAACAAGACGAAGAAATAATACCTGAAGAAACTACTAGACCTTTTTCTTCCATTCCGGAAGATAGATCTATCAACAATGATGAGATTCGACAAGAAATAACTGTTACAGACGATATATCAGATGAAGGCAAGCCACGTAAAATAACTAAAAAAAGAGTTATTAGACGCAAAGGTGTGAGGCAACAAGTTATTGAAGAACGTACTGTAGAGGAAGAAGGCAAAGCTCCTATTGTTACAGTTGTCAAAGAACCAACTGAAGAAGTCGTTGCTGACGAAATTTTTCAACCGGTACCAGATGAAACTCATCAAACTGTTACTATTACTGAAGATACGAGTCCTGAAGGTCATCTTGTGAGGACAAAAAAGAAGAGGGTCGTACGTAAACGTGGTAAAAAGCAACAAGTCATTGAAGAAAAAATTACTGAAGAGCAAGGCAAAGCCCCAGTTATAGAAACTGTTATACAACCTGAAGAAGAAATTATTTCTGACTTGGTAGTCCAGTCACTTCCGGTTGTTCAGTTCGGAGCTAAGTCAGAATGCGAAGAAATCCGGGAAATGGTCACGGTTACTCAGGACACAACAAAGATTGGAAAAGCTCGTAAAATAACAAAGAAAAAGATTATTCGTAAGAGAGGTTCGAAACAGCAAGTGACTGAGGAACAAACAATAGAAGAAGAAGGAAAAGCTCCCAAAACTACTACGATTGTACAACCTGAAGAAGAGATTATTCTCGAAGAAATTACTAAGCCACTACTGCTTCCCACTTCCGATGAACTTGTTCAGCTCTTCGATGTCCCTGAAATTCCAGAAACTGATCAAGATAAGAAATCGAAACCGAAGAAGAAGAAAGTCATTCCAAAGAAGGATGGGCAAAGCGAAGATCAAACTTCAGTTCCCATCGAAGAAATAATAGAATTTGAAGCATCTCCAGAAGATAAAATCGAAGTTACACCTGAAGAAACCCATGAAATCGTCACAGTAACTCATCAAAAAACAACTAAAGGTAAACCAGTGAAAGTTACTAAGAAAAAGATTATTCGGAAGAAAGGTAAGAAACAAAAAGTGATAGAAGAAAGAACAATTGAAGAAGACGGACAAACACCGGTAACCAAATTCATTGTTGAACCGGAAGAAGAGATAATTTACGATCGTACGACGGAACCTTTGCCTACACCAGCAACAGCTACACCAGTCGAGAGTGAAGAAATTCAAGAGATAATGACAGTATCTACAGAAATTACTGACATTGGCAAGCCACGAAAAATTACGAAGAAAAAAGTTATTCGCAAAAAGGGTAATAAGCAACAGGTAACTGTTGAAAAAGTGATTGAAGAAGATGGAAAAGCTCCAGTCAGAGAATCTACTGCTGAGCCTGAAGAAATAATTGTTTCTGAAGATTTTGCAGCACCACTTCCAGTTTTTGCCCATGAAATGCCACTAGAAAAAGAAGAAATCCATGAAGTTGTTACAGTGACGACAGAATGGACTAAGTATGGAAAACCAAAGAAAATAACAAAAAAGAAAACAATCCATAAAAAAGGTAAAAAGCAACAGATCGTAGAGGAAAAAACAGTTGAACAAAAAGGAAAGCCGTCGGTAAAAACATTCACTATTTTACCAGAAGAAGAAATTATTTCTGAAGAAAGTACATTGCCATTATCAACTACCGTGCATGTTCGGCCTTCAGATCGTGAAGAAGTTCGACAAGAAATTACTGTATCGGAAGAAATAACAGATGAAGGAAAACCACGCAAAGTAACAAGAAAGAGAGTTATCACAAAACGGGGTAAAAGAATTCAAGTTTCTGAAGAAAAAGTTGTCGAAGAAGAAGGGAAAGTTCCAGTATCTGAAGTGGTTGCTGGTCCAGTAGAAGAAATAATTTCTGATGAGACTCTAGAGCCGATACCTTTTGTTGAATTCGAACAACCTATCGTGATTGAAGAAATTGAAGAGCCAATAACAATTACAGAAGAGAAGGTTCTAGAGGATAAAACAGATGAAACTCCGAAGAAAAAAACCAAAAAGCGCCCAAAAACTGATAAGAAATTAGTTGAAGCTACAGAATCAGCTATTCCGTCGGATGAAATTCCAGAAGAAATCGATTCAGGTGTTGAATCTGTTGAGGCAATTGAGAGTGAAGAAACACGACAAATAGTCACAGTTGTTGAAGAAACATCAGCAACCGGAAAAGCACAGCGAGTTACCAAAAAGAAAATAATCCGTAAGAAAGGTAAAAAACAGCAGGTCACTGAAGAAAAAACTATCGAAGAAGATGGAAAAGCTCCAGTGACAGAAGTAATAGAACAACCTGTAGAAGAAATCGTACTTGAAACGACCGAAACTATTCCTGAAGAATCCATTCAACCAATAGAAGAAGAAATCCGTGAGGTTGTTACTGTTACTAACGAAATTACAGATGAAGGCAAGCCTAAAAAAGTAACCAAAAAGAAAATTATTGTGAAGAAAGGTTCAAAACAACAAGTAACTGAAAAACAAACAGTTGAAGTGGAAGGTGAAGCTCCAGTAACTCAAGTCGTTGTTGAACCAGAAGAATACATCATAACTGATGAAACAATTCAATCAGTACCTGATGTGCAGTATGGTAAGCCATCTCACACAGAGGAAGTTCGGGAAATAGTGACGGTTACTCATGAAACAACGGAAACTGGCAAGCCTAAAAAAATAACTAAGAAAAAAACGATTCGTAGGAAAGGTCAGAAACAACAAGTTACTGAAGAAACAATAGTTGAGCAAGAAGGTAAAGTTCCTAAAAAAATAAATGAGACGTTGCCAGAAGAGGAAATCATTCTAGAGGAGGTTACTATGCCGATGCCGGAAGAAATTTCTCAAGTTATTTCTGTGATTGAAGATGTTACACCAGAAGGTAAACCACTACGGGTTGTTAAAAAGAAAACTATTCGCAAAAAAGGTAAAAAGCAACAAGTTGTTGAGGAAAAGACGGTGGAGGAAGAGGGTCAAGCTCCGATAACTGAAATCACTGTTGAGGCGATTGAAGAAATAGTTGTTGATGAAACCGTTGAAACACTTCCATTAGATAAAAAAATGAAATCGAAAACGAAAAAGAAGCCTATAGAAGTCAAACAAGTTTCAGAAGACATTCAAACACTGAAGGACAAATTGAAGCCATTGAAAATGAGAGTTGAAATGCAGGAATCAAAGCCAAAGAAATTAGAAATTACCTCTCCGCAACCGTTGTTTGCTAAATTGAAGTTGAGAAAAGCTCCGATACTTAAACCTAAAGACAAAAAGATAAATTCCCCAGAGTTCTTCTACGAAGTCGAATCAACTTCTTTGAGTATCCTCCGCTGATGCATTATCCAAAGATAACCTTGCTCAAGCCACAGTTCGTTCAAACAGGAGTACTTTCACGGAACATTGAAGAAGCTATGAAATTGAAAAAAAAAAAAATTAAAAAGTTCAAACCACATGACTACGACCAGGAAGAGTTGGAGAGATTAGACCTAGAATTTGAGGAAGTAAAGAAGCCTCTTAAACAACCAGAGGAAATAGAACCTTATAAACGTAAGCCTAAGCCCGGTAAGCCTGAAGAAAAATCTACAGAGAAGTTGAAAATAGGCAAAGGCAAGCTTCGACCGGATGATGAAAGTCAAGAAGCTGTAACGTTGAAAAAAGTACCGAAAAAAGAAGATCAAGATGAGTCGGAAATAAGACTAAAACCTACAGATAAAAAGAAGCCTAGCGAGAAAAAGAAGCCCAAGAAGGAAAAAGATGAGCCGGAAGGTCCTGCATTTGAACCCTATGACATTAAGCCATTTGAAACTGATCTTGAAAAGAGGGAGCCATTAGAAGAGGGAGAAATGCCTGAAAGTTCTAAAAAAGATGACCAGAAAAAACCGAAACGGAAATCTAAAAAACCTGAGCAAGAGTCAGACAAGATTGATATTGTTCCCGGCAAGCCTAAGCCTGGAGATGAAGACGAAAATCCTGACTTGAAATTGAAGTACAGACAAGGTCCAAAGCCTGAAGACAAACCAGAAGAGATCAAATTGAAACCATGGAAAAAACCTAAATCATCAGACGATGAAGAAAAACCAATTGATGACAATTTGCGGTTTACTCCGCATGATCAAGAGCATGATGATATACCAGAGGAAATTGAGACAATAACTACTCAGGAAATCGTAGAGATACCTTTAAAGAAACCGAAGAAAATTACTACTAAACGTATTACAAAGAAGAAAGGCGATCAGCAACAAGTCACTGAGGTACAGACAATCGAAGAGGACGGAAAAGTGCCTGTTTGTTCGGTAACTGAATATCCTGTTGAAGAAGTTGTTTTCGATAAGATAGTTCCAGTTGAATCAGAAACATCGGTACCGACAATTCATGAAGAAATTCGCGAACAAGTTACTATTTCTGAGATCACTACAGAAGAAGGTAAGCCACAGAAAGTAACAAAGAAACGGACTGTGAAACGACGAGGAAAGAAACAACAGGTGGTTGAAGAAAAGACTATTGAAGAAGAAGGTAAGCAACCGATTGTTTTGCTTAGCGAAACAATAAATGAGGATGTTATTAATGAAGATACTTATCAGACGATCGATGCCGTTGAAGAAATAATACCAATCGTAACTGAAGAAATAACTGAGCAGGTTACGGTGACGGAAACTATCTCTGCTGAAGGTATTCCCCAGAAACTGACTAAAAAGAAGACAATTAAGAAAAAAGGAACTAAGCAAAATGTGAGGGAAGAAATTACTATCGAAGAAGCTGGTAAGACTCCAAGATTGAAGACACGTGAGCAAGTATTGGAAGAAATTCCATGCTTGCCTGACCAAGAACAAATTGAGCCAAAAATTGTGGAGGATGTAACTGAGGACGTGCAGATTACAGAAACTGTAACTAAAATAGGCAAGCCGAAGAAATTCACAAAGAAAAAGACTGTTAGAAGAAAGGGATCAGTTGGACAGATTACTGAACAAATCGTTGTTAAAGAACAAGGCAGAGCTCCAGTCACTTTAACTATCAGTGAACCAACTGAAGGAACTGTTGGAGATGAAGAAGCAGTTGAGTTTTTGGTAACACTTAATGGGCTGGTTCCCGTTGAAGAAATAACGGAACAAGTTATTGTTACAGAAGAAATTACAGTGAAAGGTAAACCTAAAAAGATGGTGAAGAAACGTGTGACTAAGAAAGCTGGCAAGAAACAACAAGTAACAGAGACAACTTTGGTCGAAGAGGAGGGTAAAGCACCTCTGACAAGTGTAGAAGAACAACCTGTGGAGGAAATCTTGGTTGATGAAATTACTGAAATCATACCTGTGACTGAAGAAGCAGTGCCTTCTGAAGTTGAAGAAGTAAAGGAACAAGTTGTGGTTAGTGAAGAGGTCACTTACGAAGGACAGCCAAAGAAAACAACTAAGAAAAGAAAAATCACGCGAAAAGGCAAAAAGCAAAAAGTAATTGAAGAAATCACAACTGAAGAAGGTGACCAAGCACCTGTAGTAGAGATTGTTGAATATCCGGAGGAAGAAGTTATTTTTGAAGACACGATCAGACCTTTTGAAGCTAATAAAGTTGAGGAAGACATTGAATTGGTTCCGATCACTGAAACTAAAGTTGTAGAGGAAATTACTCCACAAGGAAAACTAAAAAAGACAAGCAAAAAAAGGAAAGTTATAAAGAAAGCAGATGAAGAGACAAAGATCATTGAAGAGACTATCATTGAAGAAGAAGGAAAAGCGCCAGTTCAGTCAGTTCAAGAAATACCATTAGAAGAAATACAACAAGATAAATTGAAAAAACGTACGAAAGTAAAGAAGCCCAAGGGTAAAACTGTGGATGAGACTGAGGATACCCAAGATGTGAAAGAAGGGCTAAAACCTCAGTCAGTTAAACGGATTGAGAATAAAAAACCCCAGAAACCAAAAATAGAAGAACCTGAAAAGCCACAATTTGGGTTAATTAAGTTGAAAAAGGCTCCAGTGAAGCAAAAAGATGTCAAGAAAGAAAAGTTCCCGAAAATAATGCTTCGTAGCCGAATTCAGTTCTTTGAATGGCCACCGAGTGAAAGAACACCTAAAATTTCTTTGTTAGAACCTAACGAAGTTCAGAATGGAATCTTATCCCACAATGTTGAAGAAGCTTTGAAGTTGAAGAAACCTAAGCAAAAGAAAAAGAAGCCACAAGGTTTTGATGAAACAGTATTGGAAAAATTGGATGCAGAGTTTGACGAATTGAAGAAAGTTCCTTTGGAGGAGGTTGAAGATAAATCTGTTTATCAGCGAAAACCAAAGAAAGAAAAGCCTGAAGATAAAGATGAGAGAAAATTGAAGATGGGTAAGGGCAAAGTTCCGAAAGATGAAGAAGATAAGGAACAAATAATACTGAAAATGATTCCACGGAAGCCTGAAGAAAAGGTTGAGGAAGAAAAGCCAGAGATCCCGGTGAAGCAGAAGAAAGAAAAGAAGAAAGACATCCCTAAAGATATAGATCAACCTAAGCTTCTTCCATTTGAACCACATGACATTGAACATGAGAAACCTGACTTAGAAGAACGGAGAGTCTCTGAACAAGAAGATGAAGAAACACCTGTTCAAGAAAAAGATAAAAAGAAAAAGCCTAAGCAGAAACCAAAAAAGCCGATTGCTGAAGTAGAAAAAATTGAAATTAAACCCGGTGTTCCTGAGAAAGATCAACCGGATGAAAGTCCAGAGTTAAGGTTGAAAGCTAAACAGGGACCTAAGCCTGAAGAACAACCGGAAGAAATCAAACTCAAGCCCTGGAAAAAACCAACGGATGAGAAATCAACACAAGATAAACCTGACGATGAGGTCAAGTTCACTCCAACTGATATTGTTGATACCGTTGTCACGGAAGAAATCAAAAAAGAGCCTGGTAAAAAATCGAAAAAGATAATAAAAAAGAAAATTATTCGAAAGAAGAAAGATGGCAAGCCAGACGTGACTGAAGAAGTTACGATTGAAGAAGAAGGAGAGGCACCAGTTACAACAGTTTCTTCGATTCCTCAGGAAGTGGTTATTTCGGAAGAGATTTCTCGAGATTTTGTAGTTGCCGAGCAGAAAGCTCCGCCTACGATTGTCGAAGAAACACGTGAAGAAGTTGAAGTATCTGAAGTTATAACTGAAGAGGGTCGACCTAAAAAATCACTAAGAAACGCAAAACAACTAAGAAAGGTGATAATGGAAAGGTTATTGAAGAAATAGTAGTTGAAGAAGAAGGTAAAGCACCTGAACAAACAGTGGTCGAGTATGATCTCCCTGAAGAAGAAAAATTATATACCAAGAAAACATCTAAGAAAAAACCAAAGAAACTGTTGAAGTCTGATGTAACAGAGGAAAAACCGAAAGATGAAGAAAAGCCGGTATTGCAAAAAATTAAAAAGGGGAGTCAAAAACCTACTGCTTTAGAAATAAAGGAACCAGAAGTTCCTTTGTTCGCTCAGATTAAGCTGAAGAAAGCTCAGCCTATTCGTAAGCCCAAAGAGGATGTCAAAAAAGATAAATTTCCTAAAGTTTTATTACGGAGCAGAATCACAGACCATGAGTGGCCGCCAGCGATTGAATATCCAATGGTTTCAATTATTGAACCAAATGATGTTCAGTCCGGAATTCTCTCACGTAATATGGAAGAAGCTTTGAAAATCAAGAAGACCAAACGTAAGTTGCCTAAGCGAACAGATAAAGAACTGGCAGATTTGGAAAAATTGGACAAGGAATTTGAAGAAATCAAAAAAGTTCCATTGGAGAAGGTTGATGATAAAGTGCCTTACGAAAGAAAACCGAAGCCTGAAAAAGTAAAGCCTGAAGAACCGGAAAAATTGAAAATTGGTAAAGGAAAAATTAAACCAAAAGAAGAAGACGAAATAGAAAAGGTGAAATTGAAGAAGATACCGGAGAAAAAATCAGAAGAACAAGAAGAACAGAAACCTGAGAAGAAAAAAAAAACTCCTGAGGATAAAATTAAAGAACCAAAAGATGATAAAGAATATCCTGAGCTTTCACCTTTTGAGCCTCATGATATTCCTGACAGTGAGGTCAATCTAGAACAATTTGAAAAGCCTGAATTTGACGGTAAAGAAAAACCAGACGACAAGAAACCTGAAAAGAAACAAAAGAAGACCAAGAAAATTAAACCGACGCCGGAAACAGAAACTATTCCGATAGTTCCTGGAGTTCCTAAACCGAAATCTGAAGATGAACAACCTGATGTTAAGTTTAGAATTCCTCAAAAACCAGTACATGAAGAAAAGCCAGAAGAAATCAAACTCAAACCTTGGAAAAAACCCGATGACAAACCCGATGAAGAAACAAATGACAATGATTCAATAAAATTCAATCCACGTGAGTTTGAAGAAGTGATTGAAACAGTTGTTACTGAAAAAATAGAAGACTCTGTGAGTAAAAAGCCTAAGAAAATTACTAAAAAAAGGACAACTAAAAAACGTGGTGAGGAAAAGCCTGTAGTAACTGAAGAAATTACTCTTGAAGAAGAAGAAAAACTTCCTGTAACAACAATTATCTTTGAAGATGTACCTAAAGACCAGGTAGAAAACCTTAAACTCGAGAATTTAGATACTCCGAAATTGGCAAATCCTAAAGTTGTCGAAGAAACTCGTGAAGAAATAACGGTAACAGTCATGAAAACTGATGAAGGTAAGCCAACGAGAACTCGACGTAAGAAAGTAATCAAAAAAGATGGTGATAAAGAGAAAATTACTGAAATAGTTACTGTTGAAGAAGATGGTAAACCACCAATCACAAACATTATCGAAACAACTGAAGACACACAACAAGTACACACAAAACTTAAACACAAAAAGCCCACACAACCAAACGATGTCAAGTCGAGTCCAGAAGGTGAGCTTTACTTGTCACATTTTACTTATTACTATTACAATTACTATTACTTTACATTTTTATATGTTTATTCTATAAAATATATATTCTTTTACTTACACATTGTACAGCAATGTAAACAACAGTATTATTACATTCCTTTGTTGAATAAATTTATCATTGATACTAATAGAGTGATGTGAATATTTACTAATTTATCCGTAAGTCCCGTGCAAAAAATTGCTTCATTATGAATCTCATGCTTTAAAACAATAATGAGTTTATTATTTAAATATATATGAACTCATATTTGTTTTAAAATATAAATTTAAAGATGAAATTTATACAAAGACAAAAATGTTTTTGCACGGGACTCTGCAAATTTTATATCACATACTAATTGAATTCTTAATTATACAGGTATCACCGAGGAGTCCATCAAAGAGGTAAGAATCCTTATATTTGTATTTGAATGTTGAATTTATTCATCAACTCTCACTCAATTTGCTAACAGGATCTTATCGAGGAAGTAAAAGACACGAGACCCAGATCTACGGTTACTGTTGAGGAGGAAATCATCGAGATAGTTGAGACACCAACCCAGATAATAACTAAGAAGAAAACACCAAGTAAAAAAGGAAAGAAGAAAGAAATAGTCACGGAAGTCATCGAAAAAGCTAAAGAAGATTCAGTCTTTATGGAAGAGCAGCAGATCGTAGAAATAAAAGAAACTCCAGAGAAGAAAATCATTAAGAGAAGAACATCTATCATTCGAGACGATGGAGTTCCTGAGGAAGTCATCGAAGAGATCGTTATACTTAAGCCTAAGAAAGAAAAAGCCAAGCCAATTGTTGAAGAGCTTGAAACTGCAAGTGTCACGGGAGTCGAAGTTAGACAAGCGCCGGAAAAGGTGGTTAAGGTGGAGGAAGAAATAATTGAAACTGTCGAAACGCCTACTCAAAGGACTGTGAAGCGGAAAAAGAAGACCACCAAAGATCAGGTTGAACAAGTCGTTGAAGAAGTCATCATCAAACCAGTTGAAGAGCAGAAGATTATGGAAGAACAGAAGATTGTTGAGATTACAGAGACACCTACGAAAACAATCATCAGAAGAAAATCGATTGTTATTCGCGATGATAAAGTTCCTGAAGAAGTTATCGAAGAGATTGTTCTTAAAAAGCCACAGTTGGAAAAAGCGAAACCTGTTGTAGAAGAGTTGGATACTGCTAAAGCTACAAAGCCAAAAGTTCTCAAGGTTCCTGTTAAAAGTCAAGTCGACGAAACGAAGGAGACAACAGAAGAAATAGTATTAAAAAAGCCAACCAAAGAGAAAGCTAAACCTGTAGTGGATGAATTGGAAACTGTTAGCATAAGTGAAGTTGAAGTATTAGAAATTTTAGAAACACCAAAGACTCGGGTCACTAAAATGAGAAAACCAGCGAAGAAAGATAAACCTGAAGAGCTTGTTGAGCAAATTGTTCACAAATTGGATGAAGAAGCGACTTTGATGGAAGAGCAAAACATTGTTGAAGTTAAGGAAACCCCAACCAAGACAATAATCAGACGGAAATCTATTACCATCAAAGATGGAGTTCCTGAAGAAACTATTGAAGAAATAGTTATTCAAAAACCTAAGAAAGAACGCGCTCATTCGATTGTTGATGAGCTTGGCACTGTTACTATCAGAGAAGTTGATGTTCGTGAAGGTCCAGTGGAGGAAACTATCATAGAGACTGTAGAAACTCCATCTAAGATTGTTGTAAAGAAAAAGAGAAAGTCTATCAAGGAAGACAAGCCGGAAGAAATCATTCAAGAAGTAATTACCAAAACGAAGAAAGAGAAGAAAGTTATGGAAGACCAAAAGATTGTAGAAATTACTGAAACGCCGGAAAAGAAAATCATTAAAAGAAAAACGTCTGTTGTTCGCGACGATGGTGTTCCTGAAGAAACTATTGAAGAAATTGTTATCCACAAACCAGCTAGAGAAAAAGCAACTCCTATTATTGAGGAACTAGAAATGGCCAAGATTATAGAGGCTGAAATTCTTCAGGGTCCAGCAGAAAAAGAAGTGACTGTTATCGTAGAAACTCCAACTAAGAGAGTGGTCAAGACCAAGCAACCAGCGAAGAAAGATGAACCAGTAAAGGTTACTGAAGAAATAACTATGAAGCCGATGGAAGAGACTACTTTTATGGAAGAACAACAGATTGTTGCGATCACAGAAACTCCGTCGAAGAAGATAATCAAGAGAAAAATCCCTACCGTTGGAGAGGATCAAACATCAGAAGAAACTATTGAGGAGATTATTGTTTTGAAACCAACAGAAGTGAAAGCGAGAGCTATTATAGACGAGCTTGGTTGTGCAACAATCACCGAAACCGAAGTAATTGAAGTTGTAGAAACTCCTAAAACAAGAACAGTCAAGACAAGGAAAGCATCGATCAAGGATAAGCCAACTGAAATAATCGAACAGGTGACAATAAAGCCTGTTGAAGAAACAACATCTATGGAGGAACAACAAATAGTAGAAATCACTGAAACTCCAGAAAAGACTGTTATCAAGCGGAAAGTTGCCATTACGAGAGATGACCAAACACCTGAAGAAACTATTGAAGAGATTGTACTTCTAAAACCGAAGAAGGAGAAAGCTAAAACGGTAGTTGATGAACTTCAGACGGTTGAAGTTAGTGAAGTTGAGGTATTGGAAATTATTGAAACACCGAAGACTCGAGTTACTAAGGTGAAGAAACCAGCTAAAAAGGACGAACCTGTTGAAGTCGTAGAGAAAGTTGTTCACAAGCCTGAAGAAGAAGCAATTCTGATGGAAGAACAGCAAATTGTTGAGATCAAAGAAACTCCAACGAAAACTATTATCCGACGAAAATCTATTACGATAAAGGATGGAGTACCAGAAGAGACTATTGAAGACATTGTTTTACACAAACCGAAGAAAGAACGTGCTCATTCAATTGTTGATGAACTTGGTACCGTGACTATTACAGTTACAGATGTTCTCGAGGGTCCTGTAGAAGAAACTGTCATCGAAACTGTTGAAACGCCGGAAAAAATTGTTACAAAGAAGCGGAGAAAGTCTATCAAAGAGGACAAAGTGGCTGAAGTTGTAGAGGAAGTTGTGATAAAGCCGAAAGAAGAGCAAAAGATTATGGAGGACCAGAAGATTGTTGAAGTCATAGAAACAACCAAGAAGAAGGTTATTAAGAAAGTTAAAGCGGTTGTGAATGAAGATGGCATGCCGGAAGAAATCATTGAGGAAATTGTTATTCACAAACCTCAGAAAGAGAAAGCCACTAAAGATGTTGTACCCATTGAAAGTGTTGAAGTTAGTCAAGTAATTGTTCAAGAAGCTCCGGAAGAATTTGAAAAAGAAAAGAAACCGAAAGACAACAAAGCTGCTCCAGTAGAAAACAAGCCCGAAGAAGTTAAAGTTAGCAAGGTTAAGGTTCAAAAGGCTCCGAAGAAACCAGAAGAAAGTAAGACAGAAGAGGTTGAGAAAGTTGAGGAAACAGTAGAAGAAGTCACGCCTGAAAAACCTAAAAAGAAAAAGGCAGAAAAGGTTATCACACCTAAGGAAGGCTTGGAGACGACGGAAGTTGTCACTGGTGTTACGATTGAAGAACTTCCGGATGAAGAGAAACCGAAAGAAGAAGCAGCTGCTGAAATAGCTCCTGAAAAAGAAGAGAAACCAAAGATTTCAGAAGTTCCAGTTAGTAAAGCTGAGGAAAAACCGAAAAAGAAGAAAAAAGCTGAGAAAACAGTCACTTTCAATGAAAATCTTGTCACTACTGAAATTATTCCATCGAGAAGGGCTGAAGAGTTCCCTGAAGTAAAGCCTGAAGAACAGAAAGCGAAACCGGTAGAGGAAGAAAAAGTAAACGGTCATGTGCCTCAAGAAGTTGTCGAAGAAAAATTGGACGAAGAAACTACAGAAGTTAAAGAAAAGAAAGTTAAGAAAACCAAAAAGAAAAAACCAGTTAAAAAAGCGGATTGGGAAGAGTGGGTTGAGCCTGAGTATGAACGTCCAGTTTTAGAACCAATGCCGGAAAAGATTCAATGGGAGCCATCGAAGAAAAAAGAAGAAAAACCGGAAATAAAAATACCTCAGAAACTTGTGCCACAGAAAGTAGAAAGAGTTACGGCACACAAGGCAACAAAGCTTCAATTTTCAGAGGCGAAAGAAGAAGTTCAATTTGGAACGGTTAAATTAAAGAAAGCAAAACCTGTTGAAAGGAAGGAAGCCCCGAAAGTTGAATTGCCGAAATTTATGTTGAAGAGTCGTATTACGTTCCATGGAGATTATCCACCAGAATTGCAATACCCGGAACTGACAGAAATTGAACCAAATCCCGTTCAGTCTGGAATTCTCTCACGGAATATTGAGGAAGGGTTAAAGGTTATCAAGAAAAAAATGAAGAAGATCAAATTATCGGAAAAAGAAGTTGTAGAGTTAGAAAAGTTAGATAAAGAATTTGAAGAATTGAAAAAGGTTCCACTTGAAAAAATTGAGGATAAATCAATTTATGAAAGGCCAGCGAAGAAACCGAAAGAAGAAGAAGAGAAGCCTAAACCGTTGGTTATTGGTAAAGGTAAAGTTCCTGAAAAACCTGAAGAAGTTTCAGAACAAATAAAATTAAAGAAAGTTCCAGAAAAGAAATTAGAGGAGGTAGAAGAACAACCGAAAAAGCCTAAGAAAGAACAACCAGAAGAAAAGCCCAAAGAGAAAAAAGAAAGAAAACCATCAGTTAAATTGGAACATGAAGACTTCAAGCCATTGGACTTTGAAAGGCCTGAATTGGAAAAATATGTTCCAGAAGAGCCAGAACGTCCTGAAGAGCCTACACCTGAGGTTGAAGTAAAACCTCCGCCCAAGAAACCAAAGAAAAAGCCAGATCAAGAAATTGAACAGGTACCAATTGTTCCAGGTGTTCCAAAACCACCGGAACCTGAAGAACAGCCAGAGGTCAAATTCCGTATACCCGAAAGACCAAAACCTGAGGAAGAACCAGAGAAGATAACGCTCAAAGGTTGGAAAAAGGGTGAACCCGAAGAAGAAGGTGTTGAAGAGCTTCCTCAACTGGAAATTAAGCCGCAACCAAGTCCTCCAAAACCAGAAGAAGAGGTCGAAGAAAAGGTTCCAGAAAAAGAAAAACCTAAAAAGAAAAAGAAGAAACCAGTGAAGAAAGAAAAAGAAGCATGGGAAGAGTGGGTTGAACCCGAGTATGAACGTCCTGTTCTAGAGCCGATGCCTGAAAAGATAGAATGGGAACCATCTAAGAGAAGGAAAGAAAGTATACCTATGCATCTGGAAAAACCATTAGTTGCAGAAGTGTCGGCTCCGGAACCAATTCCCGAGGAAGTAGCCACGTTTAAAAGAAAGCCCAAGAAAGAGCCTGAAGAAGTTGCTGAGGAGATAGTTGTCATAAAACCACAGAAGAAAGAGATTGAAGTTACTGAAGATGTAACAGAAGAAGTGACGTTAAAGAAGGTACCGAAAAAAGAACCGGTTGTTGAAGAAGCAGCTGATGAGATAATTGTTAAAAAGCCTGTTCCTACAGAAGTAGTCGAAGAAGTTACTGAAGATATGACTATTACCAAAAAATTGAAGTATAAGCCAAAACCAAAAATAGAAGAGGTTTCAGAGGAGATAGTGATAAAAAAACCGGTTCCTGAAGAGGAAGAAAAAGTTGAAGAAGTCACAGAAGAAGTGACACTCAAAACGAAGCCTAAGAAGAAGCCTACAGTTGAGGAAGCCCCTGCAGAAATCACTATCAAAAAGCCGGTACCAAAGGAAGAAGAAAAACCAACAGAAGAGGTCAATCAAGAAATAGTTATTCCTAAAAAACCAGAGCCAAAAACAGAAGAAGCAGCTGATGAAATGACCATTAAGAAACCTGCACCTCAAGAAGTTGAAAAGGTTGTTAAAGAAGTTAAAGAAGAAGTTACAATTAAGAAGAAAACAAAAACAAAAAAGAAACCGAAGAAAGCAGATTGGGAAGAATGGGTTGAGCCTGAATATGAGCGACCGGTTTTAGAACCAATGCCAGAGAAAATTGAATGGGAGTCATCCAAGAAGAGAAAAGAAAGTATACCTATGCATTTGGAAAAACCATCAGTTGCGGAAATTTCGACTCCGGAACCAGTTCCAGAAGAAGTAGCCACATTTAAACGTAAGCCCAAAAAAGAACCTGAAGAAGTCTCCGAGGAAGTAGTTGTTATAAAACCTCAGAAGAAAGAGATTCAAGTTACAGAAGATGTTACGGAAGAAGTTACATTGAAGAAGGTACCGAAAAAAGAACCAGTTGTTGAAGAAGCAGCTGATGAAGTGACAATTAAGAAACCTGTTGTTGAAAAACCAAAAGAACAACCGGAAGACGTTAGTGAAGAAGTTACGTTGAAGAAGAAACCAAAGAAGAAACCAGTAACTGAAGAAGCTGCTGATGAAGTAACAATAAAGAAACCTGTTGTTGAAAAACCAAAAGAACAACCGGAAGACGTTAGTGAAGAAGTTACGTTGAAGAAGAAACCAAAGAAGAAACCAGTAACTGAAGAAGCTGCTGATGAAGTAACAATAAAGAAACCTGTCGTTAAAAAACCTGAAGAACAACCAGAAGATGTTACTGAAGAAATTACGTTAAAGAAGAAACCAAAAAAGAAACCAGTTACTGAAGAAGCTGCTGATGAAGTAACAATCAAGAAGTCTGTTATTGAAAAACCCGAAGAACAACCAGAAGATGTTACTGAAGAAATTACGTTGAAAAAGAAACCAAAAAAGAAACCAGTTACTGAAGAAGCTGCTGATGAAGTTACAATAAAGAAACCTGTCGTTAAAAAACCTGAAGAACAACCAGAAGATGTTACTGAAGAAATTACGTTAAAGAAGAAACCAAAAAAGAAACCAGTTACTGAAGAAGCTGCTGATGAAGTAACAATCAAGAAGCCTGTTATTGAAAAACCCGAAGAACAACCAGAAGATGTTACTGAAGAAATTACGTTGAAAAAGAAACCAAAAAAGAAACCAGTTACTGAAGAAGCTGCTGATGAAGTTACAATAAAGAAACCTGTCGTTAAGAAACCTGAAGAACAACCAGAAGATGTTACTGAAGAAATAACGTTGAAGAAGAAACCAAAGAAGAAACCAGTAACTGAAGAAGCTGCTGATGAAGTTACAATAAAGAAGCCTGTGGTACAACCGGAGGAAGACATCACTGAAGAAGTGACTTTGAAGAAGAAACCAAAGAAGAAAGAGCCAGTAATCGAGGATGCTGAAGATACTGAAATAACAATAAAGAAAAAACCAAAAGCCAAGGCCCAAGTCACTGAGACAGAAGACGTTTCGACAGACATAAAATTGAAGAGAAAAGTTTCTAAAACAACTGTCGACGAAGCTGCAGCTGAATTAGTCATTGAAAAAACCGAGGAGGTTGTCGAAGAAGGCCCGGAAGAAGTAGTAGAAGAAGTTGTAGAAGAATTCACGATCAAACGCAAACCACCAAAGAAAGCTCCTAAGCTGATAGAAGAAATATGCGAAGACGTAACACTTCGGAAGCTCAGACCCAAGAAAAAGCGTCCAGATATCAAAGAAATTACCGAAACAGAAGTAGTGACCTTCCGGCCTCGATCGACAAAGACTAAAGAAGACGTTGAACAAGAATTCAAAATATCTCTTAACACCTATGAGGAGGAAGATATCTCAATGTCTGGTAAAGTTCGTCTTAAGCCTAAGAAACGCGCTCCAACGTACCATGAAGAAGGTGGAGAGGAAACTATCCGCATTATTCAAGGTCCCGAAGACGATGGTCAACCAATTGTTGAGGAAATAATTTATGATTCGGAAGAAGAGTACAGTATCAGCGAATTGGAAACAGATCAATATAATCTACCTCTCAGGAAGAAAAAGAAGCCTCGTCCATACTCTGTCGAGCAAATTGACGAGGATGATGTCAGGGTTAAGTTAAAGAAAGAGCGAAAGTATTCTGTAGAAGAAACTGATGAATCATTGGCACTGAAATTGAAATCCAAACGACGTACATCAACGTTTGAAGAAGGTTCGGAAATATTTTGTTTTTATATTTATCTGCTTGCATACAGTCAACTGCTTCAAGCTTTATTGAGACTCATATCTTAAGGTAACATTAAAATAAACAGGGTAGTATAAAAGTGAGTACATCTAACCTAATAATCCTCCATGATCTAATTATTTCAATAGAAAGATAGACCGGCATAAGCGACTGACACTGATGCTTTTAATATCAATGCTTTAAATTAAGAAATTAAATTTTTTTAATTGGCATTTGTTTGATAATGTTCGTTTTTAATCATTCGCAGAAGAAGCCAGTCTCAGTATCACTCGAGAAGGTGACATCTATGAAGAAGGTAATTACTAGAAAATTTAAAAGCTACTTACCCTTTTAAATGAGAGACTTTATCTGAGCGATATTCTTGTAGATGAAGGAGATTACAGTGTCCACGATGGCGCTACAATGTTCTCCATTTGCTCATACGTTGCGGAAACTGACGAAGCCATTAATCTGGTGGAAGGAGAAAGAGTTTATGTTATTGGTAACTAAATAATTATTCTTTCAAGATAATGTTTTGATATTATATAATAAGTAGCAAGTCTTCTAATGGAAATGTTGTATTCAAATTTTTAGAGCACACCAATACTGACTGGTGGTTTGTTAAGAAACATTTGACCCAAGAAAAAGGATGGGTACCGGCTCAATATCTTCTCGATGAAGAACATTACACTATTTATCTGCAAAGGAAGCTTCATGAGAAAATCGATAAACTTCCTGTCTTTGAGAGTAAGTGATCATAGATAAAGTTATTATTATTTCAATGGCAAAATTGCGCGATTCATACGGTAGCAAAGTTTTTTTTATCAAAAATTTAATGAGCATTTTGAGTTGTGCACTTTTGGATTTTTGAAACTTACACAGATATTCTAAGTCACTCTATTTTCTAGAACCTGGACCAGGTGACGAATCATCAGCGCCGAGGTTCGTCAAAAAACTCCAACCAATCCACACCCCTGATGGTTACACAGTTCAATTTGAGTGTCAAGTTGAAGGATTACCAAGACCGCAGATCACTTGGTTCAGACAAACAGCAATAATAAAACCTTCTCCCGACTTCCAAATCTACTATGACGAGGACAACGTTGCAACGCTTATCATCAGAGAAGTATTCCCAGAAGACGCTGGAATGTTCACGTGTGTAGCTAAGAACGCAGCTGGATTCGCTTCAAGTACAACAGAACTTACTGTAGAAGCTCCACTCTCTGATCACGGCTCCGACATGACAGGTCACTCGCGCAAGAGTTTATCCCGCGAATCATCATTAGCCGACATTCTCGAAGGAATACCACCAACATTCTCCCGCAAACCTAAAGCAAAATGCGTTGACGAAAACACCGACGTCATTCTGGAGTGCCGATTGGTGGCTGTGCCTGAGCCCGAGATTATTTGGTACTATGAAGATACCAAGATCATCAGCAAAGACAATGTTGTCGTTGCTACAGAGAGTGATATGCACATGTACTGCAGCGTCATGAAGATCAAGAAGGTTACGAAGAAGCAGGAAGGACGATACAAAGTCGTTGCAAAGAATCGAGAAGGTGAAGCGTCTATTGAGATTCCACTGAAGGTAAAGACTGGCGCCCAAGAACCACCAGAAATTTTGGAGCCTCTGAAACCATTCGTCGTTCGTGAAGGAGAAACAGTAGTTCTGTCTACGCAGATCGTTGGAACTCCAGCTCCAAAGATCACGTGGTTGAAGGACGGTAAACCTCTTAAAGGATTAACTCCGACCAAAGATGGTGACGTCAATACTTTGACAATTATTCAGCCAAAACTTTCCGATAAAGGAGAGTATTCTTGCGTCGCCACCAATGATCTGGGTACTGCAGAAACTAAAGCTACTCTTACTGTAGAAGGTAAAGCTATTTTTTTACTTTCCACTAATGTCACTGGTGATAAAATGCTATATAAAAAAAATTTACAGCCAAAATCCTCTAAAGGTGCTTTCTCTGGATAGGATCCTCATTAAAGGTGCTACTTCTTCTAATCTCTATCATGCGTACTTATTCTCTGAAAGTAAAGTAGGAGAATATTGTAACGAATCTTTAACGAATGTATCCTGTCAACGAAAGCACTCTTAGAAGGATTCGTCTGTAATCGCTAATGCTTTTGGCTTTGCTAACATTTATTGCAGTTTCTAAACCCGCCTGTGAGGGAACACATTGTGGCACCATTTCAGAAGCAACAAGCAAAAATGCCTGTTCAGGATCCAACTGCGGAACCGCTAGCAATTCCATCCATGATCCTAATCCTAAATCATGCTGTGATGGTTCTCACTGTGGAACAATTACAGACACTTCTTGCAAAAACGGTTGCTGTTCTGGATCACATTATGGCACAGTCAGTGATTCCGTAAATTGCGGCTCTAAACCTTATTGTGATGGTTCCCACTGTGGAACAGTCACTGATGGTTCTTACAAGAAAGGTTGCTGTTCTGGATCACATTGTGGCACAATCAGTGGCTCCAAGCCGTGCTGTGATGGTTCCCACTGTGGAACAGTCACTGATGGTTCTTGCAAGAAAGGTTGCTGTTCTGGATCACACTGTGGTACGATCAGCAATTCAGCCACTAACTCCTATCCCTCTTCCGATTCTAAGATATGCAGTGATGGCATTCACTGTGGCACTATCACAGACGTTTCTTGCAAAGATGGTTGTTGTTCTGGCTCTCATTGTGGTACAATCAGTGAATTGATTGCTGAAGCCATCCCTATTGTTGATCCCAAACCACGATCAAACGATAATAATGACAACTCAGAATCTAACTGTGACACAATTTATAATTCTACCTTCGATCCTAACACATCCTCCTACGATTCTGATAGCGATACGCTTTCGGGAGCGGTTAAACCTACTTATGAAGTAGACAGAAAAGCTTATTGTAAATTCTGCTGCCGAACAGTCTGTACAAGGACTTGCGTCACTAAACAAACGCTTTTGATTGAGCAAACAATTAACACTTCATCGGTTATTACAATAGAAGGTAATAGTCGCCTGTATTTAATACCGAAGAATTTTTATTAATCATAAAATGTCGAAATTTTAGAAACGCCCAGTGGCGCTCCAGAGCCACCACTCTTCACGCAACGATTCCAAGAACTTACAATTCCTGAAAAAGAAACATTCAAATTAGTCGCCAAAGTTACTGGCAATCCTGTACCAGAAGTAACATGGCTGAGAAACAACAAGCCATTAGGAAAGTCTCCTAACATTAAAGAAACTTACGACGGTGAGAACATCACTCTAGAAATCAAAAACGCAGACTCTGAAGTTGACTCCGGAGATTACAAATGCACTGCAAGCAACCCAGTTGGAAAGGCATCACATGGTGCTAAAGTCACTGTCGACGTTCCCAGAGTGACGTTTACCAAGAAACTTCCCGAAGAATTGTCTGTTGATGAGTACAGAGTACTTGAACTAACTTGCGAAACATCACACACAATGTCAACGACTTGGTGGTACAATGACAAAGAAATCAGTGGCATGGATCACCGTGAAGTTATCGAAGAAGGCCGTGTTCATAAGCTTGTTATAAAGAAGACAAGCGTCACTGACGAGGGTACTTATAAATGCACTGTCAAGAACCAAAGTACTACTTGTACTGTTCAAGTCAAACGTAAGCATAATTTTGTACTACTTTTTTTTTTATTTTTACGATAGTTTGGGAAGTTCATATTAATGTTTACTCGTTTTACAGCCACCAAGCCAGAATTTGTCAAGAAACTACAGGACTTTGAGGTGATTGAGAAAGAGGTTGCTATTCTGGAAGTTGAAATCACTTCGCAAACTGCTGACGTCATTTGGAAGAAGGATGGCGAGCCTTTGAAACCTCGTGATGATAAGATTGAGTTCGTAAAAGATGGATCAGTTAGAAAATTGCTTATCAGAAGTACTTCTGTGCATGACGAAGGCGAATACAGCTGCACTCTGCTGGACGAAGAATGTTCTGCAGAAGTTACTGTTGTCGGTAAGTTGAATGATAATATTCTCAAGTAAAATTTCTGGCAATTAATTGTATTTTAATATTAATGATTAACTACTAATTAATTTATAGAATTACCACCTGAGATAATAACAAAGATGAAGGACGTCAGAATAGCACGAGGTGACAAAGCCAAGTTCAACATCGAGCTGACTAAAGGTGACGCTCTGGTCCGTTGGTTCAAGGATGGACAAGAGCTTCAGTTTTCTGAACATGTTAGCCTATCAATTGATGGCAAACGTCAAAAATTGAAGATATACGAGGCAACTTCTGAAGATGCTGGAGTTTACTCTTGCCAAGTTGGAGAACAGACATCCGCAGCGCGACTTGTCGTAGAAGAACCAGAGATTGACTTTATCCGACGACTACCTGACGTAACTCTAGTGCCTCTGGATGAAGACGCGCTCTTCACGATTGAATTGTCTAAACCTGACGTGCCTGTTCAGTGGTTCAAGAAAGGTGTTCCTATCAAGGAGTCTGCCAAGTACACGATAATCGACGAGGGCAGAGTCAAGAAATTGATCGTCAGTGATTGCAGTGTAGATGACGCTGTTGAGTATAGTGCAGTCGTGCTGAATGTCAAAACATCTTCGCGATTGAAGGTAGAAGTTGTCGAAGCTCCACCCAAGATTTCGATAGAGTCACCGAAGAAGTACAGAGTGAAGAAAGGCCATGATGTTGATATGACTGTCAGATTCTCAGCAGCTCCTAAGCCAACTGACGAGTGGACCGTCGATGGCCGCGTCATTGTCAAGTCCAAGAGGATCATCAAGACTTGCGATGAAGAGTCTGCTACCTTGACTATCAAGAAAGTCGAAGAGAAAGATGTGGGTGATTACACACTGAAGTTGGTCAATACTCACGGTGAAGCTAGCACTGAAATAAAGCTTATCATTGGCCGAGAACCAGGTAAGCCTGAAGGACCTTTGGTCGTTAAGAACATCAGGCATGACCGCGTTACTATTCAATGGAAGCCTCCGAAAGATGACGGTGGCTATGACATCACCGAGTACATCATAGAGAAATGTGAAAAGACCAAGAAAACTTGGACGAGAATAACTGAAGTCACGGAAGAAACTTTGACTTATGAAATTGAAAATCTTAACAAGGATATTGAGTACATATTCAGGGTAATTGCAAGAAATGAAGTCGGACCGTCAGAACCCTTGGAATCCGAGCCGGTAACTATGAAATTGACGTTTGACAAACCTGGAGCGCCTCAAGGACCACTTGAAGTTTCGGGGATGACCAAGACGTCGTTTACTATTATGTGGAATCCACCTGAAAGCGATGGAGGCAGTCCTATCATTGAGTACAACGTGGAAATGAAAGAAACTAGTAAGAAGAGCTGGACGAAAGTTGGCACTACCAAAGAAGACATCACTTATATCAGTGTATCGGATTTGAAGACAGACGCGGCTTATGAATTCAGGATAACGGCTACTAATGCTATTGGTACAGGCCCTCCGTACTTGTCAGAGGAACCTATTGTCACAGGAAAACGAATCAGTAAGTATTTTAGTGTAAATGCTTTAAAAATAATAATCAACCGTGAAAAAAATTTTCTGATATGATGAACTGACATAAAAATTGGTTACATCAGACCAGATAATTTTTTTTACAAACATAGATGCTTATTTGCTAACTTATGCTTATGCTTATGCTTAAATACAGTATTAAGCAAATTTACTGAAGAATCGCTTTACGCTCTCCTTGGAATCTTCCCTCCAACTAAAAAAGTTGCTAGTAAATGTAAGTGCTTGTTAACCCATCGCTGATTTTGAAACTTCTTTAACAATAAGTGAAACACAATATTAATTTATGACCTTCTTTTAGCGCCGCCATCATGTCCGCTCAATTTCCACGTGGAAAACATAACTAGTAAGAGTGTAACTCTAAATTGGTCACCACCTGCAAGCACAGGAGGCTCCGAACTAACTGGTACGTTGGATTAAATAATTAAAATATAAAAATGAAGTATCTAATAAGCCTAAAATTGGTTGTTAAAACATGTATGCTTTTATTTTGCAGGATATGTGATTGAGAAAAGGCCGCTTATTGGCAAAGGATCCAAATGGATAAAAGTAGTAACACTAGACGCAACAACACATTCTTACTGCGTCGAAAATCTCAAGGAAAGTGAGTTCTTGTTCAGAATATTCGCTGAAAACAGTATAGGGCTCAGTACGCCGACCATTTCTGAGCCTGTTACACTGAAGACTCATGCAAGTAAGTGGATAAAATTTATATATTACTCTTGTTTGGAAGTTCAAAAAATCTTGGACAATTTTGATTCAGCTGATTTTAAAAAATGGGTTTTTAAATTATTAATTAATCTAATGATTCAAATTTTTCAGACGTTCCATCACCACCAACAGCACCACTAGAAATCAGACAGATCGCTGCAAACACTGTAGTGATAGAATGGGGACGGCCTGAGTCTGACGGCGGTTCGCCATTAGAAGCTTACAAAATTGCAATAAGAGATACAAAGAAGACAATGTGGATAGAAGTCGGCCGCGTTAATGCAGATATTCAAAAGCTCAACGTACGTGATCTCCAAGAAGGCCATGAATACCTTATGAGAATTTATGCGAGAAATGAAGTAGGATTCAGTGAACCACTTGAGTCTGATGAACCCGTTAAAATAGTTCCTGCATCTGGTAATTTTCTGACCTCATTTTTATTACTTGTAAAAATTAATTCCATGATCAAAAAAAAGTTTCCAAAGTAAGAAATTATGAATAGAATTTTAATTATGACTATTTTTGACAGATTTAGCGGTAATAGAACCAATCGCCGAAGCAACAGAGCGAGGGGAAACAGCATCCGTGAGTTACAGCACAGAAAACACAAGTTCTTGGCTCCGAGATCACAATATGGATGCGGATATAAGTTCTTATGCGCGCGCACGTCTTCTGAGAAAGGACGAATACTTTTTCCGAATATGGCACTACGCCAAGAAGCTTTTTAAATAAGCATTTCTAGAATTCTATCTTAGATCAATTGTTTTTTTCTTTTTTATGGTCAGCTAAAAAGATTTAGCAAGCTGATGTGGAAGGTAAAGTAGAATGCGAATTGATCAGCTTTCGATGATTGATTATCAAATATTATTTAATTTTTGGTTAAAGTTACCGTGTATATAAGTTATTATGATAAATTATAAATTTATAAAAGGACGAGTGTAAAATCTAGTCAAACAGTTTAAATAATCGTTAATGCGTAATCGCAAACGATGGAAAAATCTTAATCTCTATGAACAATCAACTTTTACGATAAGATCCTCTTTAATTATTTATTTTAAAAATTACTGCTCATTTATTATCTATCCATTGAAGCTCATTAATCATTTATATTTATAATTAATAATTAATTATCACATTTTTGGTGGCTTGTCCATAGCCAAGAGATTTTGAAAAATGTTTTATTTATGACATTATTCGATGTGTCATTATTAAAATTATTTCTTTATTATAAATAATATAAAATCTTATTATATATGTAAAAGTAATATAAATATTCCTGTTTGATGCATGAAAGATGAAAACGTCAACGTCGTGATCTTTCAATATCTGAGTGGATAGGATTAATTTTAAGTATTTATTGTTAATGTATTTAATTATTGTATGTGTAATTATTATTAATTATTATTGTTACTATTAATGTAAACTATTATTGTACAACGGCAATAAGTCAAATGACATTTATAAGTGCAATGTAATTCAATTAATTAAGAGTTATAAATACTGAAAATAATAAAAAAGACGATCGGTTTTTATGCCACGTGATGTTGGTACCCCGAGACGTAAATATAGGTGCGAAATTCCATCATTGCATTCACCAACGTTATGTCGCATGATCCGAGTCTTTTTTATTAGAGTTATGAATAATAAACGACTGTAAATTATGGTATGAATATTTCTTTTTTTAGTCCTTATTTATCACTCCTCTTCAAGATTTTCGAGATTGATTAATCAAAAGTCTAAACTTGTGAAAAAATTTTATGATATAGGTTTATATGTAAAAAAAATTTTTATTGGGAATTACTAGCTCCCGAAAGTCACTATGTGACTGTCAAAAATGATATATTATGATAAAAAAAACTTTTGGCTTGATAAAATGATTTTTCGATATTTTTAATTATAATATTTGTAATTTAGATCATTTTCAAATTAATTCTAAAATTAACATTGCTTAATGAAAATAAGAATAAAATGTTGTTAAAAAATGGAAAAAATTAAAAATGCGCAAATTCAAGTTTAGTCGATCATTTTATATTAACAGCCGATCTTTACGATTGCAGCTTTATGTTTCTCTCAAAAAAGAAGAATTTTGAAAAAAAAACACTTTGCTGCGTAATAAATTTATTTATTGATTTATTTTATAGCATAGCGTTTTTTTTTAAATTTTCATTTGTTTACAAGAAAAATAAATTAATAGCTTCATTATCATGTGTGCAACAAAAATAGTACCGTTTGTCGCAGTGAGTGCGACGCGAGAAAAAGAACGGATCGGCTATTAAAGCAATCCTCTTCACAAAACTTTTTTTATTTTTTTATTTATAAAAATAATTATAATTTTAATTTTCATCGCTAATTTAAAACTCGAATCTCAAATTTTGATATGATACTAAAGCATTCTTAAATTAAAAGATGGACAGTTACTAAATTAGTTTAACTAATGTTGGCACTCCAGCTTTTCTTCTGGAGCAAATATAAAGATTCCACTGACCGACGGTCGGTCTAGTACTAACATTCATATTTTTTTTTTTTCAACATCGACTGATGAGAAGAATATTGTAATAGATCTTCTGTTGATAAAAAAGTTATTAACGTTTAAATTTTTCAATTTGTAGAGAGAAATATTAGTCATTGATCTTCTCTCAGAAAAAAAATTTGAAACTGCCGTAATAATATTTATTTTAGGATGAAAATCATTCTTTTAAATTCAGTACAAACAGTGAGTAGAAAATAGAAATAAATATAATTTCTAACCAGGTTGTACTGTAGATGATTACCTACTCTTTAATAATGTTGATTTTAAAACAACTAAGTTAAGAAATTACCGAATATTTGTTTCCTGAAAAGTGTAAATTAATAAAAAATAGGTAGCTTTATCTAAGCTAATTGATATATAATTAAAAATTGAATAATAACCACAATAAATTATAAAAAAAGTACAATTTCTAAGATTTCTGTGTTACAGGTAATGAACAATCAATAATTATCATCTTCAGACTCATAACTAGCTCTACAGAAAATCATTAATTAGAAATACTTAGTAACAAATTATTGTTAATATATTTCTATGTTATTGTGTTAATTGAAACAATTATAACATGGAATTCTGTATTTTAGTAAAAGTAAATTAATTGTGTGAAAATATTTCATAGTTTAGCCTTTTAATCGAATGTGTACTGATAAATATTTTTTGTTAGAACAAAAAAATATTAATTACAAGTTTAAAATAAATCCTTAAACTTAATAAAATAATAAACTGATTGTAAATAAATTAATTTATCAAAATAAATAAATTTTTCTATCAGCCTGAAAATAAGAGTAAAAATTGCTTTTTACTTTAGACTGTTATTTTTTCTATAAAGCAATTTTGTACTCTAGACAAAATACTAGGATGAATCACTAGACATTTCGCTTCTAGCCAGTTCAGTTATAGCAATTTTGTAGGTTCTCTTTGTCTTCAGGCAAAACAGAATTTTAAAACTCACAAAAAATCTTTAATAATACTTAATCCTTTCGAATGTTTCTAAAAATTTTATTTTTCAAAATTTTAGTCTCAAACAACTGCCACATTGCAAAATTTTTTCATTGCAAAAATCAAAAAAATCTATTGAAGCAATATAAAATATAACTTCCCAATAATTAATCCCGCCTTTTTCACATCGTTATTTACGAAAGAAAAAAAAACAAAATTAATACTCTATATTAGTATTGATAATCAGTTACACGAAGTCCACACTTTCTTCGTGCACGATCCCAGTAATGGTTTCACCTGTATTTCATTCTGCCTCATGCAATACGTTTTTAACGTACTATCTTCATGTTCTCATTCTATATCTTCTTTTCATTTTTCTTCATTATAATACTATTATTATTATTATTATTATTATTATTATTATTATTATTATTATTATTATTATTATTATTATTATTATTATTATTATTATTATTATCATTTTATTATTATAATGTATAATAAATAACACATATTATACATTACACACCCTAACTGTGCAAAGGAGCACGCGATTCTCCCACATATTTTAATTTAATTCAGCATTTTTACAACTAATTACATTCTGACTTTTCTAGATCACTGGCAACAATGACATTTAAAAATGTTTTACGTTACTACCGATACTTCTATTAAAATAAATTTAATCACCATCAATTCCGAGTGAAATAAAGTCACTAAAAAATATTCCGAAGACATAAAAGACGAAACCTCGTAGGTAATTTTGATTTTCATTAACTTGACATACCAGCTTGTTAGAGTGTAATTTATCGGTATAGAGGTTGCTATTTTAAAATAAATAAAATAAGTGTTGACGATCGCTACCACAGCTTGAGAAGAGGAGATATTTACGAAAAATTAGTATGCCTATTTACAACAAGAATATTACGATCGATAAAACTAACAGATAAAATAGCAAGCATCGTTTAACTACTGTACCGTACGTTTTATAAATTAAAATTGGAAATTACAAAACAAGAAACATGGTTTCAGCCAGACTTTACTATACGGTTTAAGTAACATCACTCGCTTATCTACATCACAATCATCAATTAAATCTCATCTAATTAATATTTCCTCTTAATTTGTAACTGGTTGGATTCTTATGCTATTTTTAAAATAATACCTGATTCTGGTGACTATTTTTTTATTTTATACTTACGCAGTCAGCAGTGAAGAATTTAAAGTTAAAACTAACACAATTTATATCATTTCAACGCAAATTTAATTTTTTTTATTTGAGGCAATAAATAAATATCTATTCTTTAAAAATTTTTTTAAACTTTAAATTTCTATAACTAAGTGTATGATATACACACTGTTAAAATTTTTAATTGATTGACCACTTCTTAATATAAGATACTTGCTATTGAATTTTTAACTTCCCGCTGTTTTCTGTACAGACAATTTAGATTGTTTCATATTGAAAAAAATTTTATGAATTTGATTCTAATTATAATAACACTAATATAATCATCTAAAGGAATTTGGAAGTTCATGACCTCACAATTTTTTAGAAACTATCAATACACAAGTAAGCTAGATAAAAATTACCATATGGTAATTATCCATGCGAGTAAAATCGGAAAAAAATTAGAGATAGTTCGTGAAAAAAGCAACGTTAGCTAGCGAATAATACTATTCGCTCCGAAAGCAACAGGACTGGCGTCAAAGGTGAAAATTTTTAGAACTTTACCGACTGTATTATACATAACGATACTACCATTCTAATACGTCGTATTCTACAAAATTTGACGTATTGATTTTTTTTTGAAAAATAAGATCACAACAATATTATACAAGTGATATTAAAAATTTAAAGATCTAATAATTTACAAATATTTTCATCCATCCAATTCCATTTAAAAAATGTTAAAAATAAATCGTTTTTACACAATTTAACTTAATCATTTAGAAATTTGATTATTTTTTCATTTTTCTTCGGATCTAATACACAAAATTCAGCAATTGACTACTCAAAGTGTTTAAGATCCTACGCTGGTGGTTACAGTGCTAATTTTTAATTACATGAGAATGTAAAACAATAAAATATGTTCAAGAAATGATCGGTCAAGCTTAAAGAGTAAAAATAAATTTTTTTTTCTATTAATTAAGGTTTGATTCTATTTTTATTATTTATATGTAAACAATAGGGTGGGTCAAAAAAATCGAATAATTTATTTTTGATTTTATACTCTGAAAAATAGGTTCGTAGACACCTAAAAAGAATTCTCTCCAAGTATAAGCTCTTAATTATAACGGGAAGGTCCTCCGCTTTGCGGGTTTCTATTTTTTTCGAATAATCAGATAAAAAAATTTATATCTCGCTTCCAACTGCTTGGAAAAATATTCCATGGCATAGATTTTGTGAGAAATTGAATGCTTTACAAAAAAGGTCTCTTATGACTTTTTCAAAAACTCAACCGATTAAAAGATATTCATAGTTGAAGTTTGGCTATTTTAAGGAAAATATTCGTTTTTATTATGAATTTTATAAGTCGATGAAAAAAATTATTTCGGATTGCGGAACTCATGATTTTGTAGGAAATTTACTGCTCTACAAAAATGGTCTCTTATGATTTTTGATTAAGTGAAGCCGTTACGAGATATTCATCGTCAAACATTAACGAATATCAATATTTCCAGTTTTTGATCAATAATTCGATAAATTTTAATTTAAACTATGAGTTTCAGGAAAATTTACATAAATTTGAGTTTCGATCGATAAAGAAATGTTATAATAAGTTAGATAAAGAATTATTGGAATTATCATTGATTTTCCTTGGAGAAATGCCTCAAGAAAAGATTTCTTTCAAACGTCCTGGTGCTGTTCATCATGCTAGATGGATGGCTAAGGCCATTTATAGTTTGAAAATGTATCTATTCAGAGATGAATTCAAACTCTCTCAGAAAGAATTGCATGGTCTTCGTCATTTCTGTATTTTTATAGTCACATTGTATTTAAAAGCTTGGTTTTCATCAACTTCTGCAACAACTGCTGCTTATCATGACTTGCAGTTTATGAAAAATTTATTGGAGTACAAACATATCAATCCTTTGATTTCTTCAGCTACGTGTGAAAAAATGATTTCGCACTTATGGTATTTGAGCGATGAACTTGCCATTTTATCACTGTTTGACGATGGCGTTCCATTAGAAGTAAAAAAAGTATTGTTGAAGCTGTTAATACTCGTGAAGGTACAGATTCTAAAGCTAAAAGATTTGTAATTGCTAAAAAGATTTGAATTCATTGGCGCAGAGAACTCTGAGTGACTTTGTGTCTAAAAAGTCATTAAATCTTTTCAAAATCTTCGATCTACCGTATGACTTTCTTGATGTCGATGTTGAATTATGGCCTACTAATGAGAGTTATCTCGAAAATAAAGAATACTTTCAACAACTAAAAGTTGTCAATGATTCAGCAGAGCGAGCTGTTGCATTAGTCAGTGAATATAATCAATGCTTGACAAAAAATGAAGAACAATTCCAGTACTTATTGCAAGTTGTCAAAGAACATCAAAAACATTCCCAAATTGTAATAAAAGAAATTATTTATAGTAATAGCGTACTGTTATGTTAAAAATATAGACAATTATATTGCAATTGATAATTCAATAAAAAATTTATCTATAAAAAAGTTAAATACTGGTTGTTTCTCACTTGATTCAATACTTTTCATATTAAATTTGACAAAGAAATATGTCATTCACTTCAAATTAAACTAATCATTGGCTATATGTCGAAAAAATGCTCTAATTTCTTGTTTTAATGCAATCAAACAAGCTCAAGACTGAAAACAATATTAAAAAATTGTTTATAACATTTCTTTATCGATCGAAACTCAAATTTATGTAAATTTTCCTGAAACTCATAGTTTAAATTAAAATTTATCGAATTATTGATCAAAAACTGGAAATATTGATATTCGTTAATGTTTGACGATGAATATCTCGTAACGGCTTCACTTAATCAAAAAATCATAAGAGACCATTTTTGTAGAGCAGTAAATTTCCTACAAAATCATGAGTTCCGCAATCCGAAATAATTTTTTTCATCGACTTATAAAATTCATAATAAAAACGAATATTTTCCTTAAAATAGCCAAACTTCAACTATGAATATCTTTTAATCGGTTGAGTTTTTGAAAAAGTCATAAGAGACCTTTTTTGTAAAGCATTCAATTTCTCACAAAATCTATGCCATGGAATATTTTTCCAAGCAGTTGGAAGCGAGATATAAATTTTTTTATCTGATTATTCGAAAAAAATAGAAACCCGCAAAGCGGAGGACCTTCCCGTTATAATTAAGAGCTTATACTTGGAGAGAATTCTTTTTAGGTGTCTACGAACCTATTTTTCAGAGTATAAAGTCAAAAATAAATTATTCGATTTTTTTGACCCACCCTAGTAAACAATCTTATTGAAAAATTTTTAATTCAATAATTGGTAAAACAAATTGCATATCAAACCTTATTAGACGTAAAATTAACTCTGGAGATATGAAATAAAAAAATTATGTTTAAAATTTTAGCGTATTTTAATTGAATGTCACAAAATAAAAATTAAAAAGTTTTTTAGCATTAGATAACTTCGTTGGTGTAACAGTAAGAGCGTAAAAACCCAAACCCCATCGTGATAAGTCACAAAATATATACAGTATATATGTATATGAAGAAAAATAAAAAATAATCTTATCCCGAGGCGTGGGAATAGCAAATAGCGATAATCGCCGTGAGATTTGATAGCAATTTTAATTCATACACATATTCACACTTTTATAGCTATTTAATATAGCTACTATGAAGCCCAAATAATTATAAATAATAATAATAATAATAAATGAAAGCAAAAATATTACATATACAAAGCCAGAAGACAAACGAGTGTGTCCGATGGTGAACAGCGAATCTGGCAACAAAGAAGAGGAAGAAGAAATAAAAAAAGATAAATTATAAAAGTTGTTTATTCCCGTTGCTGTTGATTTGTGCAAATTGTTGGCTCTGAAAGCCATCTGGCATGCTGCGTATTCCAGGACTTGGGTATTTTTCTTATCTCCCGGGGCGGCTCAGCGAAAGTGGAAATAAAATAATAGACCTAAAGGGTGGTAAAAGAGATCACCACGAGAGGCATTAAGAAGAATATGTATATGTATACGTATATAAATATACAGTGAAAAAGAAAGAGAGAGGAGAAGATTGAGTCGGAGAATAGTAGCCCGGAGCTCCGAAAATCGCGCAAAATGTCTGACATTACGATGTTTTGCGCCCAGGGCGCGTGCCGGTGTGTTAGTTTGTTGATGCGTAAGGCTGGTCTTGGTCCTCTTAATATTATCTTTGCGGTCGTTGTCGTCTTTTCAGCGGATTGAGGACCGTGGATGGAGAGTAGACTGAATAGCTGGGTATTTGTAATTCTAATGGCGCGGGCGAGCCAGTAGAGACTTATTCCCCAAACGGGTCCGGTAATGATCCCTAAGAATTTCGGGCGCTTCGGGCTTTCTCTCTTTTCGTCATAAAAAACAGGGTATCTTCATTTTTTATTTATATTTAATGCCAAAAAATACATTTATACAGCAAATTATCTGCAAGAACCTAAATTTTAGAGGGTACATGAAAAAAAACTACTTGATTTTTTTAAAAATTTCTTTGTAATCTCTTCCATTCAAGAATTTTATCAATTTAACTAGTCACGAATTCTAATTTCAAATAAAATAACCTACATTTCACTTAAAAAAATTTTTTTTAAAAATTAACCCATAAGGTGATGTTAATTTAAGTAAAAATTACTGATTTGTTCGAAAAATATAAAAAATATTCGGATTTCATCAATTATCTTTGTTCACCAGGAATTTGAATTGCGCGCTTCGCGCGCCTTGATTTTTTAGCCAATAAGGAATCGGGGATCATATTTTTACAAGAATTCGATATTTAGTTAATTTCACACTTATTTTTATTTCATCTATTTTAATTTAGAGGACTAAAAAAATTTTTTTAAAAATTTCAGATTTTTTTTTAATGAAGAAACTTTTTCCTGAATCTAGAAAACGAAATTGTTCGAGGATAATGAAATTATTTTTAGTGTGTCAAAAACATTATTTAATTTCTAACAAAATAATCAATTTTCTTGTCCAAAATAATTAATGAAATTTCTTCAAGAGCAATTATTAAATTAATAATGGATTTAATTATCAGTCTGTTGTATTTTTAGCAAGATTTATCTGATGTAAGCAGTGTAATATTTTTTCGATAGGATATCTGTGATTGTAAAACAAGGCTTTAATTTGATCACCTTAACGACGAAATCTTGCGTGTATGTAAGTAAAGATCTTCTGAGTGCATGTTCGATCGGTCTTGACACGACGATTTAATTATCGCGATTTAGCCTCTACTTCGGTCTCTCCTCCCGGTCCTTCTGCTGATGCGGCACTTTCTTGGTCCAACCGACTACTGGCCACTCAATGTAATTAATCGATCGCTTAATTAATTAATCGATTAATGGTACAAGTGGGATCGACAGACGTTGCTCTTATTATAGATCTTATGAACGTGATATTAATGAATTAATGATAATGCACTTTTTAAGTTTCATTGTCAGCTTATTAACTTGTTTCAGTTGTGCTTATACTTTATCAGGTATTTATTAAAGCCTTATACCAATTATATTTTCTGATGATAATTATTATGAGTCAACATATTTTCTGAAAAAAAAATTTTTTTATAGATAATGCGGTCATTTCATATGACAAAAAAAATATCAAAAACCGAAGCTATAAATGTTTTATTATGTCCAAAGTTAAATTAAATAATAACAGAATAATCTGTAAATAACACGTTACACTGAAATAAAATTAAATCTGTCTTACACACTCTTCTCTGTCCCCGATGTAATTCCCAAAGCAATCGGATAGTTAAGGTAAAGATAATCTACCGTGTCGTATCTCCTTTATTCAAATCCAACGGAATCACTGTTGAGTTTGATTACATGCCCATTGCTTGACAAGTTTACACAAGTTAGTTACCGCACTCTTCAATTCGACGTACATCTATTCCATAAATTACAACTTACAGCCCACAAGAATGGTCAACTGGACGCACAGTTTTGGAATTGTTTGCAAACTAATCTACCCATTCAAATTCGGAGAAAATCAACGCGGTTACAACGTCTCATCCAGAAACTCCGCTGGTAAATGAGATTTGTTTGCAATGCTTGAGCTGGGACACTTCAGGTACAGCAAACATATCACTGGTCCATTCACCTTTGGGATTCGGAACGATATCTACGTATCAAGTATATATATATATATATATATATATATATATATATATATATATATATATACGTTCCAAGCCCCTTCGTCATTGTTATACACTTTACTTTTATAGCCCGTGTTTTTTCACCAATAGTCGCATTCTACCGAACGCATGAATTCATTAAAGCTTTAGATAGAATTTTAAATTGCAAATAAATTTTTTCCGCTGGAAATTTTTCTATTCGTCATCTTATACTTTCAAATAAACCGTGTGTGTGTTGAAATATATGATTTAAAAGCACTCAAGATTATTTAATATGAATTCTTGTTTAGCTCTGTTTGTTTTATAACCAGAATAATAATAAATTGATACTTTTCGTCATGCTTTCCAATGGTGACCTCTAGATCTAGATGAACGTTACGTTAGATTTCATCTTTTATTCAGAGTTTATCATGTCACTTGCTACTGATAATGTTCATTGCTTGAATTATTCATTAATAAAAATCTTGAATTTAAAATAAGAGTAGAGTAATCAATAGAAAAATTAATTTTATTGTAAGAATAGCTTGCGGTGCCTTTTAAGATATTTTTAGACACTGATAAAAAAAATGAGTTAAGTCAAGAGAAAAAATCTTGAACCAAAAAAATAATTTTGAAGAAATTGATGATCTTGAATAAAGTATAAATATTTTTGAGTCATGAGAAATTTATTTAAATCAAGAAAATTTTCAGTTTCACTCAAGATCATCAAATTCTTTAACTTGACACTTTTTTTTAGAATGAAATAAATTTATTTTGTGTTATTTTTGAACTACAATGTATTTTTAATAATATTCATGACTATAAATGTCATTTATTAGATCACAACCCAGGTGAATGACAATTTTTCAATGACCATTAGGGTGTTCCAAAATGTAACTTCGATATTGGACCTCTCAAAATTAGAATTTTGGGTTCCTTTTTTAATAGGAGTTGTTTTTGGGCATTTCCTGACATATTTTGAGCGTAAGGGATTTATTTGATTCTTATAGAATTTTTTACAGAAGTTTTGTTTGGATACTTCCCGCCAAGTTTTGAAATTTCAGCGGAAATGCCCAAACAAAGCTTCTGTTAAAAAATTCTCTGAAAATCAAATAAATCTCTTCCGCTCAAAATATGTCAGGAAATGTCCAAACACAACTCCTATTAAAAGCGGAACCTAAAATTCCAATTTTGAGAGGTCTATAATTATAGACTTCGATTATAATCGAAGTTACATTTTGGAACACCCGAATGACCATAACCGAAAATATTAATAATGAATACCTGCAAATGATAAAACAAAAAGAAATTAATATTATAATCCAGCGTATAGATTCAAATCGACTGTGGGATCAAATTTTAATAATTCGAAGGTGAAAAGATAAAAATGATAATTAATTGGTGAATAAATGACATTATTATTGTTTTGATGCGGAGGCTACCTTGATCCTTTCGTCCAGTCGTGCTCGCTGCAGTTCCTCTGGGGGTCTTTAACGTCGCGTTTGCAAATTGGAACATAAAATCACGGTTGTAACGGGCGCCGTTCGTTACTGCCCTGGCCTACACGCCATCAAGCATTTGTCGTGGTACACTCACACACACACACAATACACGTGTACTAAGAGAATCCACCTTCTTATCCTCGTCCTCGTCAGTGTCTTCTTTCTTGTGCTCACTTAAAACTATCAGAGTAATTTCATCCTCTCTCACATCCACACATGGCATAACTTCTATGCAGCATAAATAAGCTCGTTTCAATATTTTAAACCCGTCAGCTCTTGTGGTAACGATAAGCGATAAACGATCGAATTGTTGCAAGCACCAAACAATACCGTAAATTTACTTGCACAAAGTTACGATGTAATTAATGAAAAAGTCGATGATTATAAATATATCGCTGATAAAATAATCAAATGTTTGGTGAGCTGAAATGTGAATGTATCAAATGAAGAGCGAAAACAATCATTATCTAGCATAAATATTATTTTTCTCAATTTTAATGGAAATCTGTAATAAATTCAATTTCTGACAAGATTATGAGCTTGTAAACACTATAACTTTTGAAAAATTAAATATTTCAACTTTATTTTTTCTTTAATCTCTTAATATGATCATTATAGAAAAACCTTTAGAAAATTTCATCTTAATTTTGTTTCGTTAAATCACAATTAATTATTTTTGGCTTACTTTTGCATCAATTTTCTACTTTTTGATCAATTATAGTTTTTTTTCATAATGATAAATTTATTTAACGATTTAATATTTACTTGAAAAAAATTAGACTTGATTCAAAAAAATATTTACAAAACTAACAAGAAAACAATTTAATGTGGTAATATTGATTGAACAATTCTTATGACAAGCTTTTAAGGTAATTGACATTATAATCAACCAGTCAATCATTTATTTTCTGTCAGAATTTAAATTGATGGATAGGTTATGAATAAAGTGGCATTAATATTAAATTCAATATGAAAACTGACGAAATGTATGATTCTGAACTAAATGCACGCAATAATCAGCTAGCAGAAACAGCAGCGGATGACTGAATAAAAAATAAAAAAGAAAATGGCAGAGTATAGAATTTGAAGAGAATTGGAGGATGTTTAACCGGATAACTACGTGAAACAGATTCGATATCTCAGGGCGGTAGTCTGGTAAACAGCGGAGTTCTCTGGTAAATTCTCTTAACAAACGTCCATTAGGGCTGTCTTCGCTCGCGTTGCACTACATGCCGGCTGACGTGTAATCGGGGGCGGCGCGGGCGAGGAATTCTTGTCGCTTATTCCTTCTCTTTTCTTCGTTCTACATCGCTTCTCCGCCATCACGAATGCATTGCCGATGCACAACACACGAGTGCAGGGCGTACAGCTTCTTCCAGAGCAGCTTCTACACAATTATCCCTTTTACTTCGCTCCAGTCCTGCAGAGACCACGTACACGAGGACATGCTTACAGTTGGTAACTCTTTTCCTCGGGCACACAGAACTCCCGCCGGTTTGCTAATTGCAATCACAGTTATCCGATCTAACTTTTTGAAAAAAGATCTACGAATGCCATCAGATCGTTTTTTTCGTTTCATTCCACTTCTTCTCCTGCTTCTGCTTCTTCTTCTTCTTCTTCTTCTTCTTCTTGGCGATTGTCCACTCTGTCGTTCCTGTGATTTTATTCCTAGCTGGTTGGTTATTTATTTAGATATTTTATGTGTATGTATTTGTTCAATTATGCGATCACTGCTGATATGCTTGGATGGATAGTGTATAGGGTGCAGATAAAAATAAACTAAGCGTATGTTGAGTTGAAGATATATACTACCTGCAGAATCTAGAGATGATTTTTTATCGTAATAAATCATATTGAAAAAAAATGATTCAAATTAATAATTTTTATTCTTTAATTATTAATTAAGAAATGACCTTGTATCTTGTGAACTATTGACATTTTTAAAGATATAAGCTCATCCCGATATTACACTCATCGAGACCTTTCATTTGAGCACCCACATCAATTTTTCATATATTTATATATATTTTATATATGTATATATGAAAAATATATCAAAACGCATATGGGTACTCAAATAAAAGCTCTTGACGAGTGTAACATCGGGATAAGCTTATATCTTTGAAAATGTCCATAGTTAAAATAGTACAGTGCAATTTAACAAAATTCATTATTTAATAAAGCAAAATTTTATTTATTTATAGTTCACAAGTCACAGCAGTCACATAGTGACTGCAAGATTGTGTTATTTTATTACTGATTTTGTTTTAATAACATAATAATAAATAGTTTTAGAACAAAAGTAATAATATGCGCATACATCGGCGTAAGAACAACAACATTAAGTATAACTCGTAAGTTGTCTGATAGCAAACTTGCGACATATTTTATTTATATTTATATTTATATAATATATAATGATAATGTAATAGAAGTGAATGTAAGCATAAATATGTATGGATGTTTGCATGTATACCTATGCATATAAAGAACTTTCATTGATGAATGTACTATAGATGGTCTGCGTCTTATGGATGACAGAATCGATAGGTCTAGACGTGGTTTCTCTTGTTGGCCTAATGGGAATTCGCGATGCCTACTAATTGGGTAGATCGTAGCTCGTCGATTTAACATGGAAGCGATACCGTCTCTCACTGAGTACTGGCCAGCAACATAAACAACCAATGTAACTCAGTTTCACGATGCCTTATTTAAAGTGTTTACATACTAAGTGTCCCACATGGATCTGCATATTACATACACCCATGATCCATGGTCCATGGTCCGTAGTACTAACGGCCGAACCGATTCTAACCTCTCCACATATAACATATGATACAACAGTGATCTACATATAGCTACAAAAAAATTTCATGCACTTGCAATCTCTGTAAGTATTCACTTACATATTTAACTTTTGTCTTCACTTCACTTCACGGTTTAGTGCTTCCAACAGTAAAATTATAGTGTAAGACAAAAAGTTTGAGCAAAATGCAAGACAGACCTCCGGGTAAGATTCAGCTGCTCATAACTCACCGGAAAAAAAGTTACCACCTCACAAGATTCTGTGAATAATATGAAGAGAGGGTGTTGTGTGAGTATGTGTCCTGTTTTTTTAATAAATTTTTTGTTTGAGCAACAAGTGTTAAGCCACTAAAAGATAAAACGAGAAGAAGTAAGGGTTGAGTTGACATTATTTTAAAGGCGATAACGCACTTACGATACACATCTAGCATGAGGCATGGCGCCTGACACAAGAATTATGTTCGTTTCATGTATTTATTGCTCTGACTCTTAACGGTCAAGCTCGAGATAAAAATAATAAATGAGATACAGCCGTTCTATTCAATAAAATTATTTTTATTTCGAATATATTGTAAGTTATGGCTTATGGTACCTAATGGAAAGCCAAGTTAAAATTATTGACACAATGATAGGTAACAATCATTGAAAGTGTTTGGTTTTACCGCTAGGTGGCTACGCTTCTCGCTGGCACAAATACCTTGCCAAAGTATATATAAGCTTCAAACTTTTTTCTACTTTAGAGTGAAAGATTGATGACTTATTTGTGAATAATTTCAGCTTCTAATGTCCCAATTATTTTTTTATACTCAAGTTTGGTTTTTTAAATCATGTATTATAAAAAATATTATAATTTTTCTCCGATTAAAATCGTTATTGCTAAAATCAAGAGATTAATTAAAAAAAAAAAGATATCCATAACTTATGGCCTTACCTCATGAAAGTTATCGGGTATTATTTTACTGAATAAATAATAGGACCATTGATAAATATTGATTAGCTTCAATAAATCAATAAATAAAGGGATTAATATGAAGTTACGAGAACTAATCGTCCTTGCGGGCACGGCGAACGGCCTCGAAAGACCTTTCTATCTTTATCTCTCTCATTCTCTCGTTTTCTTCTCGAGTTTCCGGGCAGCACGTTGCGATGTGTGCCAGACACTCTCGCACGCCTAGGAATTCCTGACCCTGCCCACTGCAGTGACTACTTATTCTACAACTACCTACAACCGAGTGCTGCTAAGTCGCTGTTGTTGTTGTTGTTGTTGTTGTCCTATATGAGATGAAGTACTGAGTATTAATGCCTAGAAATGCATACAAGGCATAACAATCGCGGTTTTATCACCGCTATGGGCACGGCTTTATATGTTACCCGCCACCTGATGGCATCTCTTTGTATTGTTATTGTTTATTCACTGGCTGGTAATTATAAATTTTATTTATTGTCACTTTATGTCATACAACTGAGAATAATTATTCAAATTTATAAACATTGTCATGTCAACACTTTTAGTTTTTTATCAATAAAGGTCAAAAAGACCGCGAGTGCTTTTAAAGTACTGTTGTACATGAATTATTAAGTGACATGAAATGTTTTTTTTTTATTCTAAAAAAATTCTATTATTATGATTTGACAATGGTTTATTTATCAATTCAATTTATTGGGATGAGTTTATATCTTTAAAATATATATTATGTATATATATTTTTCTTTTGAAGAAAAGACTTACTTTTAATTAAGAAATATTTTTTTTTAATTTTTTTAAATCATAATTTTTACTTCTGAAGAATTAACAGGAATTTTTTTTTTTTTTTTTTTTTTTTTTTTTTTAATAACATTATTTAAAAATGTACTTTGTACATATTCATAGCTGAAAATTGAAAAGTTTTTCTTTGTAGATATAAAATTATTAAAATATAAAAACTTTATATTACAATTCATGTAATTTTTTTCTAGTATACATATATGTTTTTCTATCAAGAGAATTTTTTCTACAATAGATATTTTTTCTCATTACTATTTGATGAATAAAACTCATATTCAATTCAACTCATATACAATTCAAAGTGTAGGAGGAAAAAATATATCTTGTGAAGGATATATCGATAAATCGATCTAATGTAACTCTGAGTGCAGGAAATCAATTATCCCGTGAGTCTTACAGTGGAATTGAATTTCCTGGCGTTCATACGGTAGCATAAAGCTGTTTCTTATGTTCAGGGATGGAGCCTGCAAGTGTGTAAGCCTCGTAAGTGAGCAATAAAAAAATAATGTAAGGTAAAAGGTATAAACCTCAACTTTTATATTTACGAGTTTCGCAACATAGACGCTAGCCAGGGTTTAGCGATATTCATTACTCGGTTCATTACTACCAGTGACTGCCCAGTTGCCTCTGCGCTTGCAAGCATGCTGTACGCGTTCGTTTATGTCTTTTACTCCATCTCTCCATTTTATTTCTATTCAGTGTATTAAACTTTATTTATTCTCAATTATCCATCCTCATGCAACACGCCACGGGTATTTAGTAGCATTTGCATCAGGCATAAACGTTAACCACCTTGTAATTATTTATGCGGGCGGTAGCTTTTCCGCTCCACAGAAACGGGTGTCCGATATCGTTCGCTGCACTTTTAGTAAAACCAAGACAAAACCTGCTTTCTGCTACTGGGAATCAAGTTATTTTATATTAATTGCTCGTTAATCGTAGCGTGTTCATTCTTTCGAGTCGCAAACATAAAAGTAAATGGTGATAAAAAAATCATTTAAATAGAAACAATAAAATAATAAATTAATAGAAAAATCAAAACTACAAAGTGAAAAATTTTTAATTTTTAAAATTGTATCGAATTTAGAAAACAAATTGATAATTGATGCATTGTAATATTACGATATTATTTTGTAAGTTTACGATCTATTTATAAAATTTACACATATATTTTTGATCGAATAACATAATTATTATATTAAGAAAAATCGTATTCAAAAAAATTTTTTTAATATGGCGAAATTCTAATTCCTTTCAATTTTTTAAACTTTTACTTTTTTTAAAAATGTATACGTTAAGTAAAATACAATATAGAAAGAAAATTAGTTCAGTATTTGGTTAAACTAAAAGCCAATATCAAATAAGCACCTCAAAAGAGTTAAAAAATGATTTTTATTACATAACTTAACTCTTCAAACTTAATTGTCTGGTAGCGAAACAATTTAGCGACTATGCGCCATCTATCGGAAAATTTACATACTACTTTGAGTAAAAAAATTTATTAATACCGTACGGTTCAAAAATCAATGCATTACATTGCATTTCTATAAATACCAAACGAGCCTTTCGCTAAATTCTGTAAATAGATTTATTTTTCTCTGTAATAATAAAGCTTATAACTGAAAATTTACTTGAACTCAGAAATAATATTCAAGGAGTTATCGAGCGGAAGATATCAAGCGAAATAAGAAATATAATTCGAAGAAATCACACGTGCAAGGTATTATAGTAGTGCGCGAAGCCGGGCGCGCCTTTCGCGCCTCGCAATTAGCGAGTTACGACGTATGAAGGTCGTTAATTAAATTGAAACCGATAGGCCGGTACGGCTTATTACTTGTGCGTTGCTTCTACATACATATATGTGCATTTATACAATATATACCTTACGCCCAACCAACAACAAGAAGAATGTTCTCTCCACCTTCGCTTCCTTATAATAAAATAATATTTACGATCATCTAAAATTGAATCAGAGTCTGATCTATTGATCATCATCTTCGCTTTCATTATTATTATTATCGGTGGCTTCACTCAGTGGGTGAATTATTTACAAATCTTTTAATGAAAATGAAGTACATCAACCGAAGGAATAACTCTGATCAACCGTGTTGTTCGACTAAACACTAAAGTTTGATCATGGAGTAGTGATGCGTTTAAAAAGAGTGGATAATCTTTATGAATTTAAAGTGCGAGAAACCTTATAAAAAATTTTTTTTCAACAATTGAATGATAAATATTACTTCCAGGAACAATTTTAGAAACAATCCTTTTAAAGAATGGGTAAATTTATTTTTTTTTACACGGCTGGTATTTTTTTAAGCAATATTCTATTCATCACCTCAACAAATAAAAAAATCACTCAGCCGAAGTTCTTTCAACAGGGTTTTTATTAAAGTTTCTAGTTGCTAGTTGTAATTATTATTATTAAATTTTTTTAGATATAACAGAGAAGAGTTAGAGATATTTATAGGGTGCTGGGCAGTAACGCGCAATGGGGCGCACCTGGCGTGCACATGAGAATCGATCTCTCGGTAGATAGTGATCTTGAATCTGAGGCGAATCGTACGGAACTCGAATCGAGCGGAGTTATTACAAGGTTTCTCGTGTTCCTGAAACTTTATGATCCTCTAGTTCCTTATATACGTATAGATATATATAGGGTACCATCATACAGCCATTGAATTTTCGCTCTCCAACCTCAAGGTCACGCGATGTCTTGGATCTCGGGTCTGGGGTCTCAGGTCTTGAATCTTCTCATTCTTATAGATATTAACCATGTAATGTGGTCGGTAAAAATGTATAGAAAAAACGAGGTGCCTGAAAGGAAGAGAAGACGTTTCGAGTTTGGTGCCGGGTTTTATCCTCACGGTGGGATCTTTTTGGATATTATCATCAAGACCACAAAGGAATGGCGAACATGGAAGAGCGTTCAAGCGCATGGTGTCTACCCTACATGGCGAACAAGTCGTTAACAAACACACTGTCGACAATTCTCACTTGGCATGCTACGGAGACTTACATTGTGTTGGCGCCTCTGGGTTATTCTCAAGCCTTATTAGGCGGCTTTACTTAGTGTACTAACCGAACCTTCCAATGGACTATCTCCTGACAACTTTCTATAAGTGTCAGTATTAAGAAAATAATTAACCAAAGTATAAATATTTTTTTTTCCTTTCCCTTTCCCTTTCAGCGAAAATGAACCAATTGACCAAGTAATCGATGCCTACAAATTTTCCGAGTCATTACTAAAATTGGGATAGATTACGTTGAAATTGATTTTTCATCCAAATTTCATTCAACTTTGCGAATTATTTGCAAGATAATAATTATATTGAAGAAAATCGTTAAAAAAATGTTTAAAGTAATTATATTTTAAATTAAAAAAATTAATATTATATTAGCTCTTGAAAAGAGTAAAAAAAATTAATTTTATTTCACTACTTAACTCCTCAAACTTAACTCTCTTGTAGAGAGAAGATTTATCGACTATGCGCCATCTGTCGCGAATTTTATATACTTCGCCCTGTCAAAAATTTTTTTATAACCTTAGAAGATCAGATATAGCCACTTTAAGTCATATAGAAAATATAAAATCAGATATGGTGAATTTTCATATAATTCCACATATGACCATAAGAAAACATATTGAAAATGGTATAAATGAACAGATAAGGAAATTTTTTTACGGGTTGGTAAAATTCTCAAATAATGTAATTTTTTTATTTTATTAAGTTGATTCTGTTGGTGAATTTTTTGGATTGTTACGAAATAAACGTTAACTTTTTTTTTTGAACCAAGTATTTTTTTTTTTTTTTTTCCCAGTGTAGTCTTCCACAGTATCGATTAATTTATTGTAATTTATAGTATAAATATTTATTTTCATTTATTTGCGTCTTTATGGTCGTGCCCGGTTAATCTCGATTATTAAAATTCGATTCAGGATATTGAAGAGATACGGGGGCAATTAAATCCCGTGCTGGTACGGACTATCGAGGTGGTCCTTTAACAAGGTCGCCACATCCCTCTGGTCGTCGACGGTTGACGGTAGATGGTAGATGCCTGATGCCTGATCCTCGATTGGTGATTGGCGATTCGCGATTGGTGACTCGAGTGGACGCCGCAATCCGGAAGAGAGACTGCACTCCCATCGATCGATCTCACTGCAGCCCTAAGGCTGTAGGTAAATATGGATGAGTCTTCAGAACATAACCATCCGCATCCCATCATTGAAATTAAAATCAATCGATGACATGCATCTTACTCTCCTCTTGTAATATATATAAACTACCAAAAGTCACCATATCAAATTGGATCACCCACAAATTAAACCGGATTAAATTTACACACGCTTTTTACATATAAAATTGGGAGTGGATTCTGCTTTGAAAGAGAATTCATGGGTTTGTGCAATAATAACTCCTGAATAAGTGTACTAAATGTGACCAATTCTGGATAGGAGGGTAGCAATACTCTTTTAATAACGGCATTGTTAAAGTTGAACAACCTATTGTACATTGTATGATTCTGTATACATGAAAAGAATAGAATGTTTACTTGAACAACAATTGAATCAAATAAATATTGATTTTAAAAAAAATATTCGTATTTTTTTGCGTCGGAAGGAAATTTTTTTTTAATTATCGTGAAAATAACAGTAATTGTGGAAACATTCCGTAATTCCTGATCTAATACAACGTAAAAATACATATAGAAGTACCATTAATTGTTGCGGTGGTGTACCGGTGAAAAATAATGAAAAAGAATTTTTTTTTACTATTTTAATATCAAAAATTTCAGTAAAATAATATATTTTTATTGAACCTACTAAAAAATTAACTCGATTTTCCAGAAAAATGAGTCTGAATAAATTAGGAAAAAAATGAATTAAGAATTTAATCTTATTAAACTAAAATGTAGTTTTTTAAAAATGAAAAAAATGTGGATCAAAAATGTTTTTTTTAATGTAATATAGTTTTTTTTTTTTTTTTTTTTTTTTTTTTTTTTTCCCCAGTATGGATAATTCAAAACATAACGGACAACGTCAATGTCTCAATTGTGTTTAAGTTTTTTTTTGTTCAGTCGCTGATAAAAATATGTAATGTAATGGAAGAAAAAACAAAAAAAAAAAAAACATTATTGAAGACGTGGAGAAGAAGAAGAATTTTAATGGCGAATTTTGTCGTTGTATGTGACAATTAGTAGCGAATACCCACGGAATTTGCTTGAATCAACATTGAATAGCTCTCAGAGTGTGTGAGACGCAACAGCTAATGCAATGTTAAAGGGTCTGAGGGGTGAGAAAGACTCTCTTTATTCTTATTGTTATTATTATTTTCGTGTAGGTATATGTAGAATACATGAAAGAGAAATGGCAGCATGTATTACGCCTGCAGAAAGAGAGAGTATGCATGTGGCTTTGCGGTCCTCAAGTCGAGAGATAGCCCGTTCGAGAATATAATAACGTTGAACTAAACCTGAAAATTCTTCTGTCTGCATGGACACGACGATCATCGACACCGCAAAACCCACATTGTATTCACTACAATCTTATTCGTATTCAACCCCTCGGCCACCACCGCCAACAACTTATTATTTCTCTCTTTCTCTCACTCTCTACCGTTTTATTATTATCCTCAACCGTAACCAGAGTTAGAGGAAAATTTACAATGTTGATTTTGTAGATGATGAATAATTTAATTGTGTGAAATTTTCATCTCTTGTATGCAATTAATGCTTTGCTTTTGGTATTTAATACTAAATTTTTTGTCAATTTAAGTTTTTGATTCAAAAAATTTGATACTTGTTGCATAAGTAAAAATATAAAACATTGAAAATTTTTACGAGAAAAACTTTGATAATTTTTTAGAATAAATATGAGTTTTAATCAAAAAGCATCCAAGTATTTAGCTAAAGCAAATGGTTTCGTATGAAAAATATGAACAACTATTTCAAAAAATTCATCAAAAATTTTAATTTGTAAAAATTAATTATTTTTTTCCCAAAAAAATTGACTTTTTTGAAATATTAAACCAAATTGTCATAAATATTAATTTTTTTTTTTTTTTAATCAAGCTTTATCAATAAATTCTCATAGGAAATTCAAATTACAGTAAATTATTATCGTTCCCATACGTTTAATTAAATGAAACTATAAACTTTAATGTTACTAAAATTAATTTTTATAAAAAAATTTTTCAGATTTCTTCACAAATAAATTATACTAGAAAGAATTCATAAAAAAATGCAATATGTAAAAATTAAAAAAAAAAATATTGATGCGATAATTAAAATTTTTGAATAAAATATATCAGACCTAATTAATTCCATCAACATAAACTTTATCTATACCCTAAATTAAAAATATTCTATTCCATCCCACAGATTTCTAAAAAAAATCCCCTCATAATTAAAAGACACAAAAGAAATCCTCAAAAATTTTGAATTATTATTTTCAATATACTTTGGTCTTCTCAGAACGGGCCTCTCCACAGGGCGTCTCTTGAGATCCTCCACCCACGCATTTTCTCAGAGAATTATAAAATACCGATCTTTCAAATGTAATATTTATAAGTCGCCCCGCAAAATACAAAACACTACTAAGTTAATCAGGGGAGAAACACAAGCATAATTAGTTGGATTCAGCCCGCGACATTGATCACAAACCAATACAATTCACATACAATATAAAAATGAAATTTACATGTATATATAATATACTGCAGGCATAAACGTGTGCATATAAAGTGTTGAGTAAGTTTAACGAACCTTAAAGTCGTAACATGGCCTACTGGGTAGTGCCAGTGTTATACCACGGCATAGTGCAGTTAATTTAATGACGTTTAAGTTCATGACAGACGTTGTTTAGTGCTGCATTTCTTAAATGTCTTTTCGCTTAATAACATTATAATTATCACCTTTATAATACTCTATAATAATATAATACTGGTGCTTTTAATAAAGAAGTTTAAGTAAAAGAGATTAAATTATTATATTAAGTAATGATACAGCACATGTGTACATTTGTGCAATTATTGTACGTATACACATACATGTACATACATGTCACCCAGGAAATTTCATTCATTATATCTTACAATATTATACCAGACATATTCGGGTGTGATTGCATTGCATTTACGTACGCGTGACGTTTCAAGTATATATACGGCACAAGGGATTAATAAATCTTTTAAACACGCACAACCTGGTCAACCTGACCTACTATACCAAGTCGACGTGTTCGTAATTGGCTAAAACTCACGGCAAAGTAAAGTCCTAATTTCCCGATTAATTACATAAACTTTTGAATAATTTATTACATAATTGTAAGCAAGATTTACGCGTTAATAAAATCTGTTTTATTGAGGGTTAAATTTATTATTTAATTAATTTGTAAGTTTATTTTATTGACAATAAAGTGTAGCACTACCTAATTTTTGCATTTAATTTTCCAGAACCGATAGCTTAAGTGAAAATAAAATAATTTATGTTGAAATAAATTTTTGAACCCGTATTTTGTTTGATATTTAATTTGAATAGCGGTAAATGTATCAGCGATCTAGTTATATGTATGTTTATTTATTTCACAATTTTATAGCTCGTTAATGTATTTTTTTAAATCGGGTAGAGATTGAAATTAATGGAGTGATTTGAATAAAGTGCAGAGGGTAATAAGTTTGATTTTGTAAAAAATTAATTATATGAATAGTTTTTTTTTTTTTTTAATGGAAAGAGTTGTTATATTACGTATTCAGAATAGAAAGCTAATCGACTTCTTTTGGTGATCAAATCCATTATTTTCTTGTGTGGAAATCTATTACTGTTTTCTATTATCTGCTAATGAGGTTTTCGTAATGATTTCTTGAATTGATGGATAATTTTCAACGAAATAATATTTTTAATATTTTTTTTCTTTCAGTTTATAAAGAATAGCATTATTTAAAAAAAAATTTTTTTTTTAACTTCCCGCTAAGAAAATTAAAAATTTTCAAAATGGGAAATTTTCCTAATTTTTGTTATTATTTTAAAACTATCACGGAATAGAATAATAGAGACTATGTGACTGCCGTGAGTTGTAAACTAATAATAAATAAAATTTTGCTTTATTAAACAATGACTTTTATTAAATTGCACTGTACTTCTTTAACTATTGACGTTTTTAAAGATATAAGTGCATCCCGATGTTACACTCATCAAGAGCTTTCATTTGAGTACCCACATACATTTTCATATATAGATATATATAATATATATAAATATATGAAAAAAATGATGTGGGTACTCAAATGAACGATATCGATGAGTGTAATGTCGGGATGAGCTTATATCTTTAGAAATGTCAATAGTTCACAAGATACGAGGTCATTTCTTAATTATGTATCTAGAGATAGAGTATTTTCGAATGCTGCCTAAATATTTAATAAATACACTGACCACAAAATTTTGCTGATTCTCTTAATAATATAATATGATCCTTGATAGTAATTGTTATCATCTTAAATAATAATTACTCCAGTAAATTTTTAATAATTTTATAATTTTAAATAATTTTACTGGAGTAAATATTAAATAATAATTATATGGACATGAAATTGAAATATCTTTTATCTTTAATGGATTGTATTGTATTGTATAATAAATAATAACTAAAAGGACTATTTAAAAGTTAAAAGTGAAGATAACTATTGAACGCAGGAGGGCCTGGCTGGACGATGTTACTCACAGAAAACACTTGGAGGCGCCTTCCGGGTGGATAGTACAGAAGAATAAGTAAGTAAGTAAGTAAGTAAGTAAAGTGAAGTAAAGTGAAGAAAGAATTCAGTAAGTAAATGAGTAAGTAAGTGTAGAGATATACATCGACTTTCCATCCAATCGAGAAGAAATCACGATATATTCTACTGGTTGTCCCTCGACTGCAACCGGATGGAATAAATCAGCGAAACGTTAAGTGCTTCTCGTATTAATTAAGATAGCTTGTGTGCGACAGTCTTCAGTATCCCTTTGAATCTTTGTCCTCTTATTTATTTATTCGTCTCTTGATCTCCTCATCGTCTTAAAGACCAAGAAAGAGACTTTCAGGACGAGGACGAGGACGACACTCAGCGCGAGAAGAAATAAGAAGTGAAAAGGCGAAGTGAAAAATAAGAATTAATAAAGGGATGTGTGTATATCCTTTACTGTGAAAATGAGAGAGAAGTTGTATTTTTTTATTGGAGAAAAAAAAGCTCGAGAGTTGGTTCAGTCTCAGTACCTCTGCGTATAATGCCGTAATTATCCGAGAACGAGACAAATTGTATACATATCCGAGTCCGACACTCCAGACACTACACACTTACAACCAGTCTCGAGTCCCTTGTCACGCGTGGGTGGACCACGCAAAACTTGCACTGGCTTCCTAAAAACATTCAAACTTGTATTTAATCGATCAATATCACCCTCTTTAAATTGCTCATTTATTTAAATGATACATTTATATGTTACTTTTTTATGGGTGAATTCGTTTACCAAATAAGAAATAAATTATCTTTATTTTTATCCTAAATTTCTTTTTTTTTGGGGGGTATAAAAATTCGTGAATTTCATTCAAGTTTTAAATTTTTGAAAGAAGAAACAATCTATTATATTTTGTTAATATATTTCTAAAGTATAAATCGAATTTTTTTCATATAACCGATCGGAATAATCTTTATACCATAAGATACTAGTAATTTAATAAATAATGATTAAAAGTAAGTATTATTAGTTTGTAAAATGCTCTGCGCTTAAAAAGGATATTTCTTGTAAAAAATAAAAATTTTCTACGAAAAACTTCAGTTTAACATTTCGGTCACTGAAACCGTTTTACAGAAAAATTTAAAAAACAAATTATGTACCTGGTTTTTAAAAGAATGTTTTACTGTTAAAAAAAAAAAAGCTTATTTATTCTAATAAATTAAATTTTCCAAGAAAATATGACCAACAAGATCAAATATCCGAATCACTCAGTGCAAAATTAATCAAAAGTAAAAATTTGTATCCCGAACATTATCACCCGGTAGGTTAAATCCCTGTAATAGGACAAAATGATGGAAAATTCACACCAAGCTTAAGATTATTTGTTTTTTTAAAACACATCAGAAAGCTAATGACAATGGTGGTGATAAAAAATATTCCCATTGAATTTAACCCGGAAGTATCGGAGCGAAGATAGATTGATGTCATGACTTGGTGGTATATAGACACAATATATAGATATTATAAAGGGATACAGAGGGAATGGAAGGTAGAAGGTGTCGGGGCTTGTTCTTCCTCTCTATATGCATAGAGATCGACTTGAGGTCGCAACACTCGGGTTAAATAAAAATCTAGCCTCGTAAATTGCTTCTCTTCTTAGTCATAAGACTCTTAAATAAAAGTAAAAATTGCAGATGCTCAAACTGACTTCAGGCTGGAGCGACTCCAGTAAGAATACATATATATGTCTATAAGTATAAATATAAATAAAAATATGTGGAAGCGTAGACATTGCTCATTGCACATTGGGTGCTGGATAACACACAAGAGGTTTGTGCGAGTCTCACTAAGAGGACAATTGCGTTTGCGGGACGAGAGATATCTGCATACGGTATAATACAATTTACAACACCACGTTTTATTCCTCTAGTATGTTTATCTCGGTACTTTTTTTAAATTTTATTTTTATTTTTATTATTCTTCTAATGTGTAAGACTTAAGACGCAAGATGCATGAAGAAAACGATGCCTGCTGCTGTCTTGCGGTTCGCCACCATACTGTTGATGGGAAACATACAACAGGCCTTTTATTTTTAAAAACTATCCTCAACTCTCGGTCGTCTCTATGACAAAACGTCACGTGAAAGTGTCGTCACTTGCACACGCCACCACTTTACGAAAAATTACTGACAAATTATTCTTCACTCTGTCGAATGTAACTCTAACTCTTTTTACTGTCTTACCACAAGAGACTTTGCAAATTATTTTCAACCATATACATACTCATTTTATGCAAGAGTCCATTACTTTTAAGACCTTTCCTTTTTTCATTTAAACATTATAATTATGTTAAATGTTTCTATTTACATTCCTAAAAATCAGGAGCCAATTTTCACTCCACGGTTTAGAACCTACATTTAAAAAATTACTCACTGTACTGAGTTTATACAGAGTAATAAATTTTTAACTTTAACTGCTCTAAGTACTGGGACTGGAAAAAAATTTTTGGATTTTTTTGCACTGTTAGGATTACCTGGTATTAGTCAGTGATATTTTTTTGTATGCTTCAAGTGAGAGCGCGATGTGTTTTATTATCGCCTAAAAATCAAAATCCTAACATTTGGGCCCACTAAATCGTACCTGATAGTCATCGTGCTTACATAAATGAAACAAAAAGCACATAATTAAAAAAAAAAAAATTTATACTAAAATTATTAAAAAAAATTTGACTTTGTTTTTAAATTTATTCTTGTATCATATAAATTTAAAAAAATAATAAAATGGTTGAATAAAAATTTTTTCTCCATCTTAGAACTTAATTTTCTTGATTCAATTTTTGAAATTTTTTAAACTAATTCGAACTTAATAATTCATAAGCAACTTTTCATAAGAATATTTTCTTGAATTAAGCAATTTTTTTTCATTGTATAGCATTAGTGAGTACCCAAACTAATAATTCTGTGCGTTTTTGCGTAATATTAATATTTGGTTATTTATAAAGCCAGAGTTGTCGTGCAATCGTGCAATCATTTCACATGAATTACCGACGACGGCAACCGCCCACTGAGAGGTCCTCGAATAAGAGAAGCCGATGAAAACGAAGCAAGGACTCCTGCGCCGAACGATGAATTATGAGAGAATATTTTATTGCTTTTAGATTATTTATTTGTTTTTGTTTGTTAACTTTACGTATTTTTGAGATAAACAGCTTTTGCCTTTACCTTAAGTTGCTTTCGCCTTCCGTCTTGTCCCTCCTTGAAACGGACCTGCGGACAATGAGAAAATAAATAATTGAATTAAATGATAAGTAAATAATAAAACAGTAGGTTTAGTTAATAAAACAAGTGTGGAAATATATGTTTTTTCAAATACATTACAAATGAATACGTTTGTATATATTCCAATGGACAATAGTACAATAACTCATAATAGCGTTTAGTATTATACCACATATACATATATTAATAGTATATGTGATTATGTGTCATATACGTGGGGGTTCTATTGCTTTTAACCAATACCAAAGATCTATTAGTTTCTTTGTATGCTCAAGTCTATCTCAATGGATATAAAATAAACCAAAAGTCATAATAAATTTTTTTTAAATTCTGTTTTCTTCAAAATTGACTCATAAATTCATGAAGAAAATTACTGGACTGTATTGGAATCATGGAATCATAAGATTCAGTTTTTCCAGTTATTAGTAACAGCAATATTTTTTAAAGGTTATGTTAGTTAAAATTTATTTTCATTCATAAAAAAAATTTTTCTGATATATAGCTTGATATGACAATTCACTATAGATCATTTTTTACGGGTTATTATTATTACTAGCAGTTACTCGCCTGCTCTGCTGGGCGCTTTGTAGAATTGCATTTTTAGATCTGGACTTGAAATTTAATTGGAGTGTTGTTTTGATTTGCATAGATTCCCAATTCTATCAAATTGGCATGCACCTTCTATCCATGTAATTATTCTAGATAATATTCATTGTAACTTTCAATGTGCAATCATTATAACATTCGCGTGTCTTTCTTACAAAAATGAATAATTATTGAAAAAAAAAAATTGTAAAGAGCATTGAAATTTTTAGTTGAAGAAATCGCAGGTCTCATAAGTGAAGAAATCTGCCTAGTATTTGAAAATAACCAATAGAATTAAAAAATTATTATTATTATTATTATTATTATTATTATTATTATTATTATTATTATTATTATTATTATTATTATTATTATTATTATTATTATTATTATTATTATTATTATTATTATTATTATTATTATTATTATTAGTAAATTTTGAAAAATTTCCACTCGAATGATAATAATAATAATAATAATAATAATAATAATAATAATAATAATAATAATAAACGCAAGAAATGTAAAAGAGGGCTATAATTTGTCATTAATAATTTTTTATTTTGTTTCTATAGAAATTACATCAATTTAATACTTAATAGCGTAGTTATATTACCAGACAGTAAACGCACCTGTAACTCCCACGCGAGTTTTTACACAACATCGTTTTGCGTATTATAAATTGGAATGTAGTTAAAAATCAAAAGACCAGTTAATGTGGTACATTCTGTTAAAATCTATAACTTACGTATCCGGTATAAATTTACGATCGCTGGGACGAATGACCGTCTCCCAGTCTCCCAGTGAGCTGAGGTTCTTCTTATTCAGAATTTTAAAAAAATTGCGTGGGTTACATATATGCTGGATGCTTAGTTGTGAGGGAAATATTTTCATCGAAATGATTCATGGATATACATATTAATTTATGTAACATTTGTGAATTTATATAGAGTATACTATATAAATATTACGTGGAGCATGTTTATGTGTGGAAAAATTTCTTAACTTGGAAATCTATTGATTAAAAATTGAATCTTATTGATTTTTTTTTAGTACCCACATAACAATCACAAACCAAACGTTGATCCACGTGCGAGTGAGTCATTTTAAGAGGATGTAAAGATAAAAGACTCGAGAAAGCAAAATGACGAGTCAAAGAAGAATAAGAATAAGAAGATATAGAGAAATCGCAAGTCGAAGTTTGTATCAAGGAATGCTGGGTGGATGTAATGTATCACTGTCTTCTCTTCTGTTAACGCTGTTTATATTTCTCCTCAAAGGTCAGAGTTTACAGAATTTCGAAAAGAGTTACTCTACAATCTACCCAAAAGACATCTTTTTTCTTTAACATTCTCGACTTTAAAAAAGCTCCCAAAGAATTCGCGTGATTCTTTTAGCAGAATTCTCCGCTAAAATATATGTTGAACAAGTAACTTTTAATTTTAGATAAAAGCATATTGACAAAAAGATTAAAAAAAATATATCTAAAACGTATTATTTTAAAATTCTTTTAGTAAATTATATACGTAAGTTAAAGTAGTAAATTATTTTTAAATTCTTCCATTAAATTATATGATGTATAATAATAAAATATGTAGACACAAGATTTTTATACACAAGTAAATTATCTCTAAGTAGTCATTATTTTTACTCTTTACCCTACAATTCTAAGCTGCGTATAAGTATTTTCCTGTATCAATGCAATAGTAAATTGTTTAAATTATCCGACTGTTGGTTTTATTTTTGCTAACCTATTACTGATCTAATAATATAGATTAGATGTAATTACATTGCTATAATTGTTATGAAAGTACACCTACGTGACAAAAACCAGAGCAGGCAAAAAAAAGATCATTATTTTAACAGCTTTTTACAAATTATTTTTTTTTATTTATACTTTTTGTGGAAGGAACTAATTATGTTTGAAAATTTTTCTTGTTAATTCATTGCATATGTATGAATTAGAAAAAAGTTTCATAAATCTTATTGAAGATTATTTTCTTAAGGATTTAAGATTTGGTTCTATAAAATCTTAAAAACCCCGTTTTAAAAAATTACCAGCCCAGAAAGTAAATGATTGACTTGAATAATCCAAGAAATAGCAAAAATCAGTAAAATAATTTTGCATTTCGCTAAAAAATTCTTCACCCATAACATAACGAACAAATATCTAAATCTCGATACATTAATTAGTAATACATTAGCAGAAAGGTTCAATTGTAACAAGCCGATCGAATCAATAGAAATATTGTTATTGCATGCAGCGTAATGGAATCTGCACGCAACCAAGCTTTTTACAGATATAATCTGACGATATGTAATGTGCTGAATATAATTTATTTATTAATTTGAAACAGTTTCTTTATTAGAGCTGTGTTCATGACCAAGAGCTAGCGCCATTTAAATGGGAAGTTATAATTTTTAATCTTGAACTCGACCATCTATACTGCTTTAAAAAAAAAAAAAAAAAAAAAAAAAAAAAAGTATCTTCGTTCTTTTCTACGATGAACACTCAATTAATTCGATTAGACGTATTAAACAAACCACTTAATTTTATCAATTGATAATTCTTGAAAGATTATTTATGAGCTTGTCCGATGCCCGAGGGATACTTTTTTCGACAGCATTAAATTATAATTCATTAAAGATGGACTTTAAAAAATTATGATAATTTCCGCTGGGATATGTAACAATTTTTTCTTAGTTGTAATTAATAACGTTTGAATTAATTGAGATGTAAGTGATAGAGAAGATGATTCTGGTTTAGAGTATCTTAATATTCGTATCAATCGATAGAATGAATTTTTATTATTTTTATTTCGATTTTTGATAAGATAATAATGATAATAATAACAACAATGTTTTAGTAATAATTATTATTATATTAAATATATATCGAGCGAATGATTGATGCGGTGATCCACAATCGATCCAAAACGCGTTCCGAACAACCTGAAGATCTGATTTCACGATCCGCTTGTTGAACATTGCCATCGATCATCGTGCATACTCTTCTTCATCTCCCTTGCCTCGATTCACCGTCTCTTCATTGAGATTCAAATCATGAATTTCAATTATAATTTATTTAACTGCTAACGCGGGCTAACACAAAAAATAATTATATTCAATCGGGATGATATTTAAGGATCGTTTGCCGGCTCACTGAATTTTGAGCGAAAATTAACCGATAGCGGGTTAGTGTGTTTGACTAAATTTGGGAAGGAAGTATAAATTATAGTGAATTTTTGAGAAAATAGTTCAAATTTATCACTAGTTTTTTTATTTTTTTTTTTCTAATCAATTAGATGGTTTAAAATATTGAACAATTTTTTTTTTTTTTAAAAGCTTTGTAATGACGAACAAAATATTCACAGAGAATAATTTACTGATAGTAAAGTAACTGCGGTAAATCATGAAAAGTAATTTATAAGAAATTTTTCTTGGTTTAAATAAATTTTACTTGATTTAAAAATTTTTCGTCTTGATTCAAGTTAATTTTTTTTCAGTGCACAATAAAATAACCGTAAGTCAAAAAACAGATCTAGGAACTACAAAAAAATTATTTTATACTCTGAAAGACTGAAAAAAAAATTTAACATTTCAGATATTTTACAATAACATTATTCAATTTTGATCTAGACTTTGTTCACCATTTTTAGTTAATTTTCACCAGATGTACCTAATCAAGATATAAATTAAATCCAAAATCTCCTAAAAATGTACTTTATGTTTTTTCTTTTAACCGTATCATAAATCAAAAATTCCTCACTAATCCCGAGTACCTTAGCCTCCCTACAAAATGATATATTAATAATACACGAGCATTAATGTAATTTCGAGATAAGTTAAGCGGGATCTTGAGATACATTTCGACAGGTGTAAATTCGAGCAGAAATCTAAGTTCAGCTCATTATTTATTCACGCGGTAGTAGTCCATTAGTGGCATACGTCCGATGGTTATTTTTCAGGTGAATGGATGTCAAAAGAATATAACAGATTAATAAATAAAAATAATAATAATAATAATAGCAAGAGCAATAAACAGATTGGTATCGATAACTGGTAACACCAGTAACGCAGGTAACTGTTAGTGACGTGACGATTTTCTACAGATAGACCTACAAAGAAGACGATAAAGAAACAAGTTATCTTGTCCTTTGAATTTAAAAGTGAATCATCCATCTCATACAAATGTCTTGACACCTCAATAAAATTTAACCGTCTTCATTTTTTCTACTCATCTTAGTTTAGTAAAATTTCATCCTGTTTTATTGCCACTGGCAGTGCTGCTGCTATTTCTTCATTAGTTTTTTTTTTTTTTTTTTTTTTTAATTTCTTCACTAGTCATAGCAGTAATTTATGTTTATGTATTTATATTTATTGTTTATAGCGTATTCATTGTTTTGAAAGCAGGCAAGTGTAGTCTCACTTTCGTTCCAATCGATTGAACAACTCGTACCGTTACATTATAGATATCAGTGTATGGTATCATATATAGGAAGAGAATCCGTAACCGGCAAAGTTAAGAGTCTTGGGGCACTCATCTTTCTTTGAGTCACGCACCCGTGCATTCTTGCTGCTCTTTATTTCTATATATACATCTACATATAAATATATTTCAACTGATTCTCTCGTACGAGTTTATTCCACCGGGTGAATTACAATCTGCGATAAGTCTGGATTAAATTCCGGGGTAAAGAGCTTGTAGCATCCACTTTATTGGGGCTCAAATAAAAATTTTACCAACTTTGTTAGTTGGATGTAATGCCAGTTGAAAAATATAATTAAATGATAACTCTTGGCTAGAATGTTCGTTATCTAGCCTCGTTATCCTACTACTTTAGAACTCATTATTTGTTATTTAATCCTGAGGTGAATATGTGCTAGCATTCAAAAGTTTACTTTTGACAATTAATCTCTTGCTTAGATATTTTTTTTTTTTTTTTTTTTTTTTTTTTTTTTTTGGAGAAATTACATAGGGTGTTACATATCTTGATTATCCAAGAGGAACCGATAAGGACAAGGAATTACACTACCATAAAAAGAGTAACAAAACAGGAAAATAAACAATATCAAAGAGACAAACAGTCATTTCAGAAAATGGAACAACAATAGAGATTCTGCAAAATTTTTTTTTGATATATCTATATTTAAAAAGCTCATTATTTGAAATTGACTTAAGAAATGTTAGGAATGTAAAAGTTTACTGAAATACTGATAAATAAAATTTTTTCATACTTTACACCCTTTTGGTTTGAAGAAAAAAATTGTTAAAACTAAAAAGAGCTTATAATAAAAATAATTTTATTTTATATTTTAACTTTTTGCCTCGAAAATAGAAAGTCACGCTTCAAAAAAAGAAATGGCGCATAATTAGCAATACGTTATTCTATTAGCGATATGTGAACATATTAAATTTTCTGATGTAGTCATATATTATAAGAAAAAAAAAAAAAAAGAAAGAGAAAACAACAATAGAAAAAGAAATCGATTCCTTCTTTTTACTGCGTTCGAAATCGAACTGGTTCATATTAGAACTGCAGCAACAACTATATCGCATACTTGCAATACCAGCGCAATTTGAACCCAATAGATAAAAGGTAGAAGAAAACTCCTCCAACAAATGATTTGAGCTTGTACGGTTAACAGTTTTTGTGCTGGATCATTGATACTGGATTTACAGGAGATGCGTGATGCTATTTTACTATCAGGAATATAATTTTTTCTTGGTAACACCGCAGGTGTTATTGTAGAGATTATTATTCCTTTACCTTGTAAATGAGATTAGCTAAATGGTTACCGATGGATCATAAATTTTTCATCGTACCCAGTCGTCGATGATCGGTTAGCTCGGAAGATCATATTGTTTCAAGATTACAGATAACGACTAAGATATGCCTGGACTTCGCGGAGTAGCACGGGAGTTATGGTGATTGTACCGTGTCCGTACATGATGTTTTCAGCGTTCGCTGGTACACGTTTCGTCATAAACAATATGGATAAAACTATACGCTGGATAAGATGAGAGGGGTGTACTCGACATCGGAGCAGTCCATACGATCAGAGCTTATATTTATATATGTATTTGAGCACCAGATAAAGGAGGATGATGAGAAGAAAGAGAAGAAGAAGGTAAAATGGGAATATGGCATAAAGAGGGGAAGGGACGAAAAATATTGAGTCCAGAGAAGTCGTCAGCGAGAAGAGCACATCCGATCAACCTATCCAACTCGGGAACCACTTATTGGGATACATTTTCTGCCTCTCTCCTGGAATCTATACGAGTGTTATTTACGAGCTAACATGAAACAAAATTGTTCTTTGACGTCGTCACGTACGTTTCTTACTCCCTTGTCGATTCGATTTCGTATATATCAAGATCGATCCTTTCCGATCCACCCAATAAAACCAAGTATCCATTTCACTTTATTTCTCAAGGTAATACGTCGTTCTATATAATAATAATATTAACAAATGGATATTGGTAATAGCGATTTATTGAATCCGGATGATGATATTGTTATTATGAATAATTGTTATAATTATATTGTTTATTAGGGGAGTAACTTCTGAATAATTGCGTGTATACCGAATAAAATAAATAATAAATTATTACATACAAAGGTCGACGAAGTAAGTCATTTTCGAAGTAATAAGCCTTCATTTACTTTGCGTGTTACTTCTTTGGTACGCCGAAAAAAAAATTTTTTTGATTTTATTTTCACGTAAAGAAATTTTTTGATATGGTCATAAAATTTAATAAGTTTATATATGTCCTGATATGAAAGTTGGTTATATGAACAGTAGACTGGATAAAAAAATCGGCTATTTTTTTTCACGTTCCAATAATGTTAATGAGGATGACAAAGAAATATTGCTGTAAAAATTTGAGTAAAGGAAATTGAATATTTGACATTGCAATTCATACAAATTTAATATCGGTTTACATGAACGCAGACTATGACAATGATATATCAGCTGGTATCATCATAAGATAGTTTATTTTGTCCAGCAGCAAGAATTCAGATGTAAAATATGAAATAACAAGGAACATATATATATCATTATTAAATCACGTGGAAGTGTCTAAAGTTATTTCTAAACTGGTTACCGTGAAGGCAAACTCATCATAGGCTCGTAGTAGCATCTATCATCCGGCAATCGAGTACAATGAGGAATATTCAAGTGATCTTGTACAGATGATGTTCCATAGGATACTATGGCTAGTGTCGGACGTAAAAACCCTGCCGAGTCTCATCATCAGTTCAGTCTATTAACTCTCACACCATACTGGAGAATAACTAAGCTTTGAATTCAGCAGAAGAGTGTAGTCTACTCTTCCTGCCAGCAGTCTCCTTATGCTCGTTCATCATCCACCTGTCTAGGAAGTTCTTTCTCTATGTCTAACATCTATTCTTCTTCGTCTTCTTCATCTTGTACCTCTCAGCGTCAGCAGTACGTGCAAGATTGTTTTACTTTTTTTCCATTTGTCTGGTGGATTTTTAAAACCCACGACAAAGTAGTTTACGGTTAAGATGTATGATGATTTTCGGATTATTTAGTTGGATCCGGTGGCAGAACAATCTTCGCTGATGATCATGAACTTCTGGAGTAGCTGCAAACTCTATATATATTTACAAGAGAATAAGAACAAAAAGAAGACGACTTACACCGGTAACAACAACATTTATGTCTGAGCATCAGTAAAAGCTCGAGGGCAACATCGATAACGGTCTCCTCTAACTCCCGTCCGAGTATATTAATCCTCTAAACGATACTCAGTTATTCTCTTAATACCTACTTTTAGAGGTAAGGAGCATCAGCCATTATCTATCTGAAACATACTCGAGAGGCTCAGCCTCTTTTTTCACACTATTATTCTATCTAATTCACTGTGGCACACCAGTCACGTATTTTCCTCACGATATCACGAGTTCAATTGTTGTCCTGATTCCTGATTCTGTTCACCTGGTGAAAGTTTATCATCAGGATTTAACGAAAGTGAAACAAGTAGGTGAAACAGTAGTCACTCTAATAAAGACACTCTAATCTTCAGTTTAAATGATTAGTGAATTTGTTTGAATCATTTTCTTGCATTTAGTCTTTTCTATACTGTAAAAAATTGACCGTAAAGAATTGCTCTACAATTTTCTTGTAATTTTTAAGATGAATATGAGGATAAAAAATGTTAAGACACGCTTAGATTGAAGACAGGTCATATCCCACTAGAAAAAAGACCGATTTCTAAGCAAAATCGTGGTCCTAGGAGGTGAAAATTTGAAGCACATCATCATTAAACCACTTACGAGCGTAAGTGTTCAAGGTGTTCACTTTTTGATTTTTCAACTTTTTGCACTCCCTGTTGTGATAATTGTAATCGGAAGAAGAACATCAACAAAGATAATTTTTCCATTTTTTAAATAGCAATGTTCTTTGAAAAAAACTGCTGAAGTGTAGAGAGAAGATGTACAGAATAAAGTAACGGGGTCGCGTTGGCCGCTTACAAACTGGCACTCGGTGTAACTATGTATATATATATAGATACATGTATACAGACATATACATTGTTATTGTGAACAGTAAGACGTAATGGCCGAGAAATAAGGAAGCGTAAGTCTGGGCTATCAGTGAGCGCACACTGAGAGCATTCGTCAGCAAATCTACCCATAAGTTACTCATCCCTTGGGGGCTCTTGGAGAGCTTGAGCAAGCGCTGCGCACAGATGTAACGCGTTGAATTTATCGCCTCTTAGTGCCCGTCCAGGTCCGCGATTACTCTGCCCGTTCTTAGGTAAGTAATGTCTTCGTCTCCAGCTTCAGAAGATTCAGCCTCTTGGACTTATAGAGGACATTTCAAGAAGCAACTCGGTTATTTTATTTGATCCCGATGACACTTGATAATAAAACAAGCTAATTTAATAAAATATATTTTATAGATGGGGATCTTGATGATGGTACCCATTACAGGCGACCGCAGAGTCACCTGTTGGATATATAAAACTGCGGTAAGTATTGTGTCTTACTGATGCTTCATTGTCGAGTGAAGGAAGCTAAGGTTTTATTTTTCACGCCATGTCATCTTGGTCTTGATTCACGAGTATAAGCCATTTTTTTCTGAAAAATTGTGCAGATCTTTTTAGACATTATTTATAAGATATCATTGTCATTATTTAAGTAGATTTTTTATTAAATATTAATTAAAAAATGCTAACTACAACAATGATTCATATTTTCATACAAACACAAAAAAATTTTTTTTAATTGTTTTCAAAGTCTTTTTAATATTTTATAGAAAATATCCTTTGGTTACGATTAACATCTAAATTAATCAATTATTTTCTTCTCACCACAAATATCTCTAAATAAATTACGTCTCCGTTAGAACTGAACATCCGTCAAGCCCCAACTCTTTTTTTTTCCAGATTCAAGTGCGTAATACCTTGGAGGCGTGCAAAAACCACAATATCCAGATGTCAACAACTAAAGCATTCCTCAGTCATGTATCATTCCCAGAACGACTTTTGTTTTGAAACCCCAGAACTTAGAGTCCGGTTGTTGTTGTTGTTGTATTCCGGTAAATATTATACACAAGGACGTAAAAGCAGAACTGAAAAATATCGAGCGTGTGGAGAGAAAAAGGAGAGCAAAAAAAAGTGAGTATAAGTAAAAATAATACCACAAAAGTTGGGCAGAGTTGCCTCCTCTTGGAGCTACCTCGTCGTTGGCGATATTACCGCAAATTGCCACCCTCAAAAGAGAAACTCAGCTTCGGCGATTGCTCGTTGCGCGGTTTTACAACTGGGGCCCAGGGTGTAATACTGTAATCGGGCAATTTTTTGGGCTCGACGTCCGAATAAATTCATGGTTAATGCTAAAGCGAGACCAGGACCAAGACCAAGACTCGATCCATAAGAATGAGTTGAAGCGAGCACAACACTGGCATCATCAGGGCAGAAGGAGTTGTGTGCCCCGAGGCGTCTTTCGGGTACCGAGCTGACCAACTACTCGCTCGGGAGGTGGCTCGCGTGTGGCTAAGTGCCGGGCCAAGAACCCCACAAGAGAAAAAGAGACCGATCGAGGTGGAGGTGGCGTTGGAGACTCTGCTCAGATCCTTATAATGCACATGTATTCTTACTCCTCTTTCCAGTCTTTGTTCCTTTTTTCTGGTGCCTTCCTCGTTTGAGCAGGGTAATTTTCAGTCCCCGTCTCTGTCTTAATTTATCCTTCATCCTCGCTGGCTATCCCCGGAGCCTCACCCACCTGTCTGCCGGCAATCTTCTAGTAGCCTTGGGCTACCACTTCGCAGCTACCAGGGGCTACTCTTTCGCTACCAACGTCCGGTCCCTCTTGCCGTGTCTTCGTAAGTACGCAGATAACACCAAAAAAAATAATCCTTTTTTATTGGTCTTTCGTCCCTTCAATCCACGTCTCATCGCGATTCCACGAAAGTTTTGGTTATTTTCTAGCAGAACAGCAAAACAACATTTTTCGTGTAATCGCTCTAGACTATTCTAGTTGTAACTTAAGCTTTTGCTCTTATTTCGGCTATAACTTTAATTTCTTAAGTGGCCGTTCAATTTTTAACAAAGACGTTGTTCTATAACCAGTGCCATTTCATTCAATTATTTCGTTTAGTTTTTATTAAGATGTCTCCTCCTTCTTTTAACCCTTTTCTTCTATTCCTATTCCACAGAGCTAAAAGTTTTAAATGTAGAAAGTGTGGGTCATCTATTTGCTAACTTAAAGTTTCTCGGAAATTTTTAAATTAAAATTTATTAATAAACTATGGAGCAATAGTGTTTGATTTTATCGATTGATTATGATAATCAGTTGTATTACCATATTTTCCACGGTTGCTGGTCGTAAATTATCTGAAAAATAATCTGTAAGCAAAGTTTGCTGATTTGAATATTACAATACAATAGTATCGAATTATTTAAACATTTAGTGCAAAATATCATTTACAGTAGTTTTACAGTATTATCTGTAGGCCGTAAATTTTGAAAAAAATTTTAAACTGATCTTTTGACTTGTTGAAAGAGTCAAAAAAATTTTTTTCATTTTATTACTTATAACGAACTCGATATCACATTACAAAAAACCGTGAACATATTAGAGATAAGTATAGTGTTATTCAAGCTGATTCGAGTATCATAGAAAATCTCTATTCAAATTGACTAATTAAGGCAAAAAATCTGAGAATTTTTTTTACATTTCAAAGGAGCTTGGCCTCCAACCCTGGACCTCAATTTTTCGGTTCATTATCATAAATTACCGTAAAATCACCCAATCTAGCACTCTCGGAATGTTTTCGAAATCGTTTTACCAGAATATACATCATCAAATAACAACAAGAAATTCTCGACGGGCATTTTCCACGGCCTTGAAAAATTTAAAAGTCAGTCCATTGGTCGAGATGCACCTTCGCCACCCTCGTTGCAAATAAGAACTAACATTTATAATATTTCCAGTATAGAAACAAGAAGCCTGTAGAATAAATATATATACCTTTTAAAATTTTATCTTTCTCTTCGTCGGAGTTTCTTTTCTCTCCTACAGATCTCTTATCGTTGAGATTCATCTGCGTATCGGTGCCTTTTGTGGCCTATGCAAATTATCTTAGGTACCCACCCATAAATAACGATATTGACCGCTCTAAAGCCCTGTGCACATGCGTTCAGTGGCGCGTTGACGTTTTACCTGTTATACTCATTTTTTTATTTATCTCTTTATATATCTCGGATTTTTATTTTTCATTCAGTACATTTATTCTTTATCGTGGGCGATATAAAAAAATTTTTTTTTTTTTCAACTTTTTCATTTAAGATTTTTAAACACCAATCACTTTTAAGATCCCACGCATTTTCATGGTATGCAGAGTCATCTTTACTTTGGAAAGTGGTGTCGGGTTGAGCCTGAAGCCATTTACACGTCCTCACGTGTAACGTGACATGTAACATTACTACTAATACTACCAGAGTGAGAAAGATAAAGAGAGAGAAATCCATTGTGGCTTCTGTGTGGACCAATCGTTACAGCTATTGGCAATGGTAAGGTAGGTTTACTGTCTTAGCAGTGCCAGCAGCGCCACAGTAGGAGCTCCGGGAGCTCCATACCAACTCTATACCAGCAATACACTCTGCTACTCCATTTGACAACGATTTACGACACGGACTTGCTACTAAATCAATTTGGATTAGCATACACCGCATTAACCATAACTTAGGCCCTACTGAGTCCCCGCCAGCTTATAATACCTATTTCTTCTTTCAGATATTCACTTCGCTGATGTATAAAATACTTTTTCAGTTGTGGAAAAAATTTATTTGATAGCCAGTGATGCTGGATAAATTTTATTTTGTAAGCTACTTAAAATAATTGTTGGGAAAAATTTTTTTTATTTACAAGTGCTCGTGAAAAATTTTCTAATGTGGCTACATATAGATTTAAATGCCTTGATGTGTTCATATTTGACAGAAAATTCCCAAATATAATTTATTTAATAAATTTAATTCTGAAAATTTCCGATAGATGGCGCATGATAGTTAATTCATCTCTTTACCAGAGAGTTGAGTTTCTGAAGTTTATTTCTAAAATAAAAATTATTTCTTTAACTCTTTTATAGATCTTATTAGACAATTATTTTTGGATTAATAAACTTCTAAAACAATTTTTGTACATCGTACAAAAAATTCGTGATATTAAAAATATTCTGTCCGAAACTTTTTTAGTTTTCTTGAACAAGTTGCATGCTAAAGGTAGAAAGTAATTAAAATTACACATGCAAGGATGACAATTTTTATGTACCATTCGAATACTTCAAAGAATAAGGAGATGGTTTTGTTAATTAAAGAAAATTGAAGATGACGGAGTGCCGTAATCTAACCTGACAAATACCCCGGGTGTCTAATTGGAAGGTGAGTGCCAGGTTCTAATTAACTGCTTCGACTAATTATTGATCGGGTTGATCGGATAAATAGTTGATCATGATATATGTCCTCGTGGGGTGTCGTCTTACTCAGCGCATGCTAATTGTAAGTAAGGCATGTATATATTTAATACAATAATAATAACAAAAATAATGATAATTTAAGTACTTATTTGAAATGCGCTGGGACTACTTTATGTAGACATATTTTTCCGGAGGATATAAATTTAGTTATTTATTGCTCAATTTGCATTTACTTATTTAATATTATGATGCTACGTAATACAAAAGATTAAATAAGTATAAAAATATAAAGATGGCTTCAACCATCTATCACGCTTCACGGTCAATTTCAATATTTAAATATTTTGAAAGGTACCTTTTGGTGGAAATAATGTATGATTGATGGATTGACGGAGGAAAGTGCGAGGGAGTTTTTAAAATTTTTTACATAATTAAATGACGGATAATAGTTATTATTGTTGGTATTATTGTATTCAACTTCGATGGCCGGTAAATTATTAATTCTTTAAAATGAGTGAATGGTTAGTGTTATGACATAAATGACATATTCATTTATTTTATTTTCATAATTTGCTTGAAATATCTTCTGATGATTTGTGGTTAATTTTTTAATAAAGTTTAATGATAGTTTTGAGCAACTTGTTGAAAATATACTATTTTTTCTCACGTGTTATTTATATTCAATCGTTTCGTTATTTGTTGATCAAACAAGTTAAAAAAGTACGATAAGAAATAGTGACACAAATATTGTTTGTAAATAAATAACTCGAACGCCTACTCACACATTAAAGACCCAGGTTACTCAAAAAGTTTGTACTCACGATACAGGTGTTTGTTAATTTGAACAATTGGGATTTTAAAATATTTGTAAGGTTTTTTTGGCTTAAATTTTTTTTTTGTTTTTTAAAGCAAAGTTCAGGAAGTTAATGACTATTGAGTATGGTTATGGTGAAGAGTAAAAGTCATAAAACTCTTATATTGGAAGCTCTAGCGAGGGAGCTGTAAAAAATTGGCTAAATTCGATTAAAAAAATGTCGAAAAAATATTGACTGAAGCACTTTTGATTTTTAATTGTTAAAATATGGTCAATGAAAAGCTTTTGCTCATTTCATGAGTAATGATGGAAAAATCATTTCAAAAAGCAGATTAATAACAATAATAAATTAATAAGGATAATTAAAAAAGTAATGAAGAATAAAAAAATAAAAACGTAAGAAAATAACATACGCTGATTCAACTCACGTAGCGTGTTAGCGATCTCTTTTATTATTTTTGCAAGAGTTATCCTTTGGATCCTCATGATCGGATGATGGGCGAGGCCGCGAAGAGAGAGACTGAGAGAGGGAGAGTACGAGAATGACTGAGCGATAGAGTGGAAAGGAAAAGTCTCGGTGTATCTTGGTCCTTATCTGAGCAGGCTCTTTTCACCCGAAGCAGTGCATGGCAGCCACCCACGGTAACCACCACCACCTGTAAGAAAGCGCAACAGGTGAGACACTCGCCAGAACAGCCAGAGGAAGGGGCGCCCTCTCAAGACAAAGATAGATCATGCTTGCGTGAGTAAGTGCGTGCATGGTTGCGTGAGCGCGTGCGTGAGCGAAATATCGAAACTTATATTATTTGTGTCCTCCACACATCATTTTTTGCTTATTCTCTGCGCTGATTTAACTTCTTTTGCTTCAGATTTTTTTCTATTCCGCTTGATTTTTTTTAAGTCAAATTTTTTAACTACCAGTTTAAAAATATTGAAATTTTGAAAAAGAAATTTGAAAAACAACAAAAAAAATTTTAGTTTTGTTTTTCCAAAAAAATTTTCTTCAATAATTTTTTATTTTAAAAAATAATCAATTTTCAAAGCAGAAACTTAAAAATTTTTCAGACATGCGACAGATCATTTTAATTGTAAAATTAAACTTCAAGTTTTACAATTTTTAATTAATAGAGTCATAATCCATAAAAAAAATTTTCAAATGAACAAAATGAATAAATGAACAGTTTTATTAGAGGTATTCGAATTTAATTATCGACTTGAGCATCGGGTGAATTTTTTAGTTATAAATAATAAATTAACACTTATAAGTGTAATTAGAATTAATGGGAAAACAATAATGAGACAAGATGACAGATAAAAAGTAATGAGCAGGAGATTTGACAAGAACATTGACACTGACGAGAGATGTATCTTGCCAGTTGTTAATCCTTCTTAAGGAAACCCGATCCTTTCAATTAATGTTATATAGTCTGTTATGGGCTCCCCCTCCGCTTGATGCCAATTAATCCGTACTGTCCGTATCAATTATTAGCTCGTTCTTGTATCGAGTCAGCGTTCGATGGCGGGAAAATAACGAATAGTCTCACTGTAAATGTTCTCAACTGATCCCAGGTAATATTTTTTTACGTTATAATTTTACAGAGAATTAAAAAAAGTACCGCTTCTTTTGGGTGACGGACTGAGATAAGAAAATTTATAAACAAACATTTAAAGCATAAAAAATTGGATTTTATTTCCTCCTTTCTCTTTACAAAAATCTGTTGATGCACGGAAAAAAAATTTACTGTTGAATTCATGAAAAAAATTACCGGACCGTGTTATAATCTAGAGAACTGCTTTACCGTTTATTAGCACCAGCAATATTTCTAAAATTTATTGGAATCAAAATTGAACTTTTTTTACTGAAATGTGGATACATTTCTCTATTCAGTTCAAGAATGTTCATTGATAAAGTAATGCATGAATGAGTGATGTGGTACGTCGGTGTGTAAAATAATAGTATGCTGAGGATAATTATTTTAGATGCCGTGAGGCTAACATAGTTATATATCTATATACATATATGTGATAATATAAGCAAGTAATAAGCAAGTCGAGACATATGAGTCCAAACGCGACGCTGTAAGTGAAAATACTCACCTGTACTTGCAAGATATATATATTTATATTTATACCAGCCGCAAGTTCGTTTATGTTACACGCAACTACCTTCAAAGAGTGGCTCTGTAACGGTCAGCCACAAATTACTTGGTCATATCCTACAATCATATATCCCTAGAATCATTATTATCCATATTATATTACGGATTATATCTCGGATTTTTAGTATCGCTTATTTTACTTTCGGGATTTATAAGCTTGTTCTATGCAATAAGACGAACATCAATGAAGTTTCACATGATAAACAATGATTAAAAGAATTTCATAAATTGTTTAAAAGTTTAAATGGTTAAAATGTAGGGAATATTTAAAAAATTTTTTATCTGGTCAAAAAAAGTGAAGGAACTTGTCAAATTTGGGATTATAAATCGCTGACAAATTATTTACTGAATGCAGCTTGGTTGATTGCCTATATCATTTTTCTAAAAAAACATTCATAAAAAAATTACAGTCGGTGAAGGATCAGTTAAAATTTTGGACAAAGCTTGTTAAATTGAGCTAAGAGGCTGACAATTTAAATGAGTTTTATACACAAAAGGAATTGTTATACGGGTAAAAAATTGGAATAATGAATGTACTATTTTTTTGAGTGCCTACATTTTTATTGCCAATAATCGATTGGTTATTTTCCTTGAAATCTCATGATCAATGATTCGTAAAAACAAAAATAACGATTTAGCTGAAGTAGACTTGATCGAAGTACAGCATCAATGGATGTGTACTTTACTATTTGTCGGCCAACAATCACATTTCTTAGGCGAACAATAGTAGTGCTAGTCGCGTCCCAAAGGATTAAAAATTTGAACAGCTTTACACCCAAAAGCTCCGCAAGACAATGAACAGCAATCACAGTCGCTTTTACACTAATTAACAAAAAAATATATATATTTATCGAAATTAAAATGATTTTGGCGCAAAATTGTTTGTCATTAATGATATTTTTACATACACTGGCCCACAGTCCACCGCACTCGGCAGTTATAGCCACAATAGACATGGCTATTACCAAAGCTATCAGTAGATATTTCGACATAATTGCAGGAGGAATTTGAAATTTCGCTGGAAATAAAACATTTCATCAAAATTATTTTTATTTCAAGAAATTTTTCCTAAAATTAATATTATTAAATTAAATAAATTTTTTTTTACTGAAAAAAAAAAAACTAATTTTTGAAATAAGGTAAACATTTTTTCGTCAAAATGTTTTTTCGAATTAAAAAATGGTTAAAAAATTTACACTAATTTTTTTTCACAAGAATTAGGAATTTAAAAAAAAAATTAATTAGTTTAATAAAAATAAATCAAATCTTACTTACTTGCAGTTGTAATTAAAATTAACAGAATTCGTTGCTCACAATTGGACTTATGAATTAATTGTGCGCAAATAGGAGTCTTTACACCCAAATTTTTGTCTCACACACTAGCTTCACATACAAATAAAAATTTCTTTCGGCACTGTTATTTACCCCTCTACTAATCTTACTGGAGTCATTAAATTAATTCAACGATCTTGAAATAGATAAGCACGATGTTAATAGAATTGTTTTTAATTGCAGCTAATCACAGTCGCTTCCAATAAATTAATGTAATTATAATTATCATTAGCTATCTAAAATAATTAATGAGAAGGAAAATCCTGCTTGGGGGAAAACTCAAAAAAAACAAAGTAATTAAAACTGTGTATTGAAGAATGATTGAATTATATGACTTATTTCAGAACTAAATTATTTTTCTAAAACGTTGATTGCATTTTTCGAAATAAAATTTTACAATATTACTCTTGAAAAAGTGCCATAATTTCTGTTCTTTTTTTTTTAGACAAAATAAAATAAACTTTGTACTAAAATTAATAAATAAATACCAAAGTGTATTTAGCAAAAAAAAACCAAAAAAATTCGTATGATAAAGTAGAAAAAAGATAAAGATTAAAACATACTATAATAATTATTGAGCATATGTGGGTGATAATATTAATACCACCGGAAGAATGAGATGGTGCTTAAAAATTGTAGTTCACACAGTACAGAGTACACATTGATCCCGAGTAATTCGATCAGGCTTGACTTTAGAATGAAATTTAAAAGAAGAAGAAGAGGTGATATGAAGTTTGAGAAGGTGGCAGCCTCCTCCGCAAAGATATCAAATTATATTTATTAAAGACGATATATCTTCGCAATGAGGTTCGAGTTACTTTATGAGAGCTCTTAAGAAGAGTCTACCCCCCAAATATATTTTATTAAAGTTTAAGACCCATAAATATACATATAATGCGTACATAGAGGATACATACAGAAGGAACATGACATAGCACACATGTCCAGGTAACACACGTATACGACTTGCAACATAGAGCGTCAATCAAGTTGAGTCTCAGTGAATCTACTCGCTCCCTTAAATACACATCTGATCAGATCAGATATATATATTTTTTTCCAAACTGTCAATCGATCCTTACTTAAAAGTTGTTGCCTTACAGAGACACACACTCGAGAGATCTCTCGTTTATTTCCTGAATTAAAGCCGTCTCTCGATGGTGGCTTTTGCTTTTCTGTCTTTACATCACCTCGCACTTTTCTTTTTATTGAGCGACGCTGTGAGGCACACGCATGTCCATAAGGTAAAATCTCTGAGCACAATGTAAGGACTTCCCGGAAACAGCGAGTCGACCTGGCGAATGCCCTTAAATGTCATATTGTAAGTGCGCTCCAAACGTAGAAAAATTCTCGTACATTGTTGTTAACACCGGTTGGTAGACTTTTAGTTACTGCTAGTATAGCGGTCATTCGAAGAATGCGTGTCTTGCAAATTGTCTTCTGGTACAACACGAGTGTCAATGTTCATCATGCTGCATGACATGATCATATGACTTGTTTCAATCATAAAACTACTCCAACTTTCACGACTTCCTTTTAATCATAAATCATTTTCTGATTATTTACATTCTTTTGAACTACACGGAAAAAAATAAAAATGGAAAAATTACATTACATAATGTAAACGTGGCGCTCTATATAGAAAACTTGAAAAATTACAGTTTCAAATTGTAATTATTTTATTAAAATGTAATTATTGAATGTAGTTTTTCAATTTTTCTGTTTTACGTGTACTTGATTCAAAAGAAATTATTTTTAAGGGAACTTTATGTCTTGATTTAATAATTTATTGTCTTGAGATTCTCTTCCTTAGTTGTGAAAATTGTAAATCTTTTTGTCTGTAATCCCTTTTTTTTTGTTATCTTAACGTATTCATTTGTAAGAGTGCAAAGCAAGAGTAATGTTTTTTAAATAACATTTTTCTTGAATCAGCTAGTTTTTCTTAGTACAGATTGTATCTATTGATCTTCAAAAAGTCAACCATTTTCACCAATCCATCATGCCGACCAAAGATCTCTCTATTTCCATAAATCTTACCACCCCAAAAAATATAGCCTAGAACTCAAACAATAAATAGTATCGTTATTTGAAAAATGCACCCTCTGGCATAATTAAAAATATTTTCGTCCTAATTAGAGTACCTGGGTCGAAGAAAAGGTGAAAAAAAATTGACGAATGTCGGATATTTCTTGGTAACCAGGTTGGACGCGTTTCGCATTGATATTATTTCATTAATTTTTTACGAAAGATCCACATCCTGATCCATTCCGTTCTCGATCCATCCGTCTTGGCCACCTGCCCAGTGTCTCAGTGTCTCGGGGCCCTAACCTGTTGCAAATTTGTCTCCAGGTTGATTGGCACTGATCAACTGGCCTCTACTTAGCTCCCGGTGAGTCATGTGCCGCGCAATTAGATCCACCAGAATGCCTCTACTTTGAATAAAAGTGATCCGGCTGACAAACAGCATCAGGATCAAGCAAGGGAGGAAAAAAATAAGAAAAGTTGGAGCTATCCAGGCTGTAATTAGTAGCTGCCATTTTTTATCCAGAGGCGAACTAGGTGAATGGTTTTACGAAGGAAGAAAGAGGAAAAAAGAGAGTTTAAAGGTAGAAAGAATAAGCGTTGAAACAGATACCCCTTGGTGTCTCTCTGCCGTCGCACTGGAGACTCCCACCTAGATTTATGGAGGTTTCCGGTAATTTATGTTCACCCAGAGGACGCGTGCACTGTCCAAAGAGAAAAGGGACACGAAGAGGAAGGCAGAGAGGAGGAAAATAAGAATAATAAGATGAAAAGAATTAAGAGAAGAGGCAGAGGGAATGTCGGGCTCGCTTTGGGCGCCGATCCATCATCGTAAAAAGTCGACTGTTGTACCCTCCTTCACCTTCCTTTTTGCGCTGGAGGACTCTCCAGATCCTCTGTACGATCGACTATCTTGAATACCGTTGTCCTGATCTACATCGTGTGACTCCCGGCCAAGTAATTATCTCGTATTCGACATGAGTACGCACTGCGAGAGTTTCGCTGAGAGTTTCTGTTGGAGACACAAGACAAGACACTCTCTGAGTACTGAGATCGTGATAATCAGGGTCTTGCTGTTTGCTACTTTCTGGTGATGCTGGATCAGGTGCTTGATAATGATAAGACAACCTGCAGTGTATTATATGCTATACACCAGCGTGAAGGAATTTAGAATTTATTTAACGCAAGTTTAAGTGGAGGTCAGCCCGGAAGTGAGATACTTATCCTGGAGCAGTTGAGCCAACGCGATGTGTTCAACCAGGGTACCTGGTTCCAGGATAAACCTCTGTGTCGTCTCTTCTCCAGACAGTCCGACATGGGCGGGTCAGAGCGTGAGCCTGCGTGTACAACTTGTTGCTCTTTTTTAGATTCTTTTACATAAGTGATATTTTCTCACTTTACGGAGTATGGAATTTAAAGAGACACTTTGAGACCTGGTTTAAATCGGGTGTGATAGTCCTCATTTTTTTTTTTCTCATTTTGGGTGTAAAAATAAGAAACAGTGATAAAAATTACACGACTCTAGACTTTACTATGCAGCTCAAAATTACAAATAATGAAAAACTTTTTGGTCAATTTAAAAATATTATAAAATGCCAAAACACATCAATTCATTACAAAAAAAAATTGAATGAAAACACTTGTATCGCTAACATCAACTCACACTCACAAACCGTTTAATTAATCAGTCTTGCTCCTTAATTCAATGAATCGATTAAACGAACAACATATTTGTCATAAAATAATAAAATTTTTTACCTCTTTGAGATAAATATTCATCAGGACAAAGGAAACATGTACAAAAGTAAGAATAAAAATTAGCAATAGTTTATAACTCGTGTTAAAGAGTGTGAAAATGGCGTTGCGGATAAAAATGTAAATCCATTTGTAAGGCTAAATCACTCGCATTGAAATAACATTGGAACTCATTGCATTAAACATAAACCTGAAGTAGTAGTAAACAACGAATGCGTATAGTAAACTTACTTAGGGGTAAAAACCAGTCACATTTTCCACTAGCAGTTTGATGAGATGTACCGCCCGTTTACGGCATTAACTCACCCTTCTACTCTTCTTATCCCATTCCCATTACACCGCATCCTCTTTTCTTCTCTTCTCTTTTGTGTACATAAATATATATATATATATATATATATATATATATATATATATATATATATATATATATATATATATATATATATATATATATATATATATATATATATATATATATATATACACATGAAGATACATTCAACAAGTTGTTATGTTATTCTTATTCTTATTCTTACTCAACTGTTTGATCGTCCAAGTAATTTAGGTCTTTGTTTCTTTGCTTCATTGGGATCGTCCTCGTCCTGATGCTCGTGGTAGCTCAAGGCATGCAACGCAGCGCTCGCTTTTATATCACCCGCATTATAAACAAGAACGGACGTAATAAATTGACCCTCGGCTAATTCGTAAGCCGCGCCTCTACTCATCTTTCTCTTCTACATTCAACATTCAACATTCAGCTTCTCTTCCTTCCCTTGTATTAAAATCTTTATCGGGGTTTTTATTTTTTATCATGAATGCAGGTCTCCTTCTTTATCATCCTTCTTCGGCCCTTTAATTCCTTGTATAACGGTCGGCTCAAGTCGATATGTATCGTGATCTCGACGGTCGATGCTCGATGGTCCACCTTCAAACGAAAAAGATCACGCGATACTTGAATTGAGGACGGACCGAATTGATGGTCCATTTAAAGATTTAAAACTTTGGCAATAAACAACGCAAAATGTATGCTAAATGTATAATGTATGTTAGAGCATGATGATGATGACAACGATCGAGAATCAGAATCAAGAGCAATGAATGATTATTTCGTTATGTATTATGTATTATGTATTATGTACATTTAAATCGTTTCAGCTCCAGATCGGGAGTAAAAAATAATAATTTTGCCTTATTTGTCATATAATACTATTCTCGATGTATATTTAATGGATTACTTTTAAGACGATGTGTGTATCTCATCCGCCGGCAGATTTTTCTCCGTGATAAGATATTAAGACGATCGTAATTCGTCGTGAAAATGGTATTTTTTAGGTCGTTAAAAGCTTTATCCTCGATATGCACTCGTTGAGTTATTCGTTCCGAGGTTATACGTACAGTCTTGGGTTAAATTACGATCTGGCTGTGGGGCAGATGGCTTGCTTGAATTACACATAATTTTTAGTGCTATACACTTTGCTTGATAATAATGTTGATCTTGGTTAATGTCCTTTGTCGTCATAATATCCACTCAAAAATTTTATAAAAATAATAATAATAAATAAAAAGTCAGTTAGGCATATTCATTCATTTGGGCAAATTTAAAAATTTAAATATTTTGTAAGGTACCTTTTGGTGGAAATAATGTATGATTGATGGATTGACGGAGGAAAGTGCGAGGGAGTTTTTAAAATTTTTTACATAATTAAATGACGGATAATAGTTATTATTGTTGGTATTATTGTATTCAACTTCGATGACCGGTAAATTATTAATTCTTTAAAATGAGTCAATGGTTAGTGTTATGACATAAATGACGTATTCATTTATTTTATTTTAATAATTTGCTTGAAATATCTTCTGATGATTTGTGGTTAATTTTTTAATAAAGTTTAATGATAGTTTTGAGCAACTTGTTGAAAATATACTATTTTTTCTCACGTGTCATTTATATTCAATCGTTTCGTTATTTGTTGATCAAATAAGTTAAAAAAGTACGATAAGAAATAGTGACACAGATATTGTTTGTAAATAAATAACTCGAACGCCTACTCACACATTAAAGACCCAGGTTACTCAAAAAGTTTGTACTCACGATACAGGTGTTTGTTAATTTGAACAATTGGGATTTTAAAATATTTGTAAGGTTTTTTTGGCTTAAATTTTTTTTTGTTTTTTAAAGCAAAGTTCAGGAAGTTAATGACTATTGAGTATGGTTAAGGTGAAGAGTAAAAGTCATAGAACTCTTATATTGGAAGCTCTAACGAGGGAGCTGTAAAAAATTGGCCAAATTCGATAAAAAAAAATGTCGAAAAAATATTGACTAAAGTACTTTTGATTTTTAATTGTTAAAATATGGTCAATGAAAAGCTTTTGCTCATTTCATGAGTAATGATGAAAAAATTATTTTAATATATTAATAATAATTATAATAATGATGGTGAAATAAAACCAGAAACATTATTGATAGGTCATTAATGGAATGAATAAATATTAAATAAAAATATTTTCAACGACGGCATGAAATGAAAATTGATGAAAATTTTTTTGTTCGTATGTCCGGTATATTAAAGATAGTCCATAAAAGTCGAGCAAATGGAGTAGTAAATAAGAAACGGAGAATTATCTCGGTTGTAAAAAAAAGAGTATAATAAATAAATGAATTAAGAATGGCGATTAAGAAGATGAGGAAGGAGAAGTATAAATAAAAGGTAGTCTACACAAAGAGAGAATAATCGAGTGGAATATTAAGTGTATGTAAGTGTAATAAAAATATTTCTTGACGGTCGAGTGCACTTGAGACTGCGAACACGCAGTAGCACCTTCCACATCGCTTCTGGCTTCGAATAATAATATGAACATTGATTAATTAACTATTTCATACATCGAGATGACAAGCCGTGGATTAATGAAACGTAACTACTTGTATCGTACAAGAGTAAATCGGCGTGTGTTCGCCTTCTAGTCATGTAAATTATTAAATACTTGTGTGCAAATATATGATAATGTGAAAGTACACAAATATAAATGTCGATTCAAATATTCAAATGCCTGTCTACCTTTAATTATTATTTTTATTTCAATCTTTGTACTTTATTCTTAGGATATTATTTTAACCGGAAGTATCACTCACGTCATTAATAATATCGAAATATATAGTATAGATCGCTCATAAATTACCGTTCATTTTATTTTTCAAAAGAAGTTTCTTCATTGATCATTATTAATATTAATTCGATTTGAATGAAACGGAAAAATATATGCGTAATAAAAAAATTCTGATTTAAATTTATGAAGCAGAAACAGAATTATAATGTTTTTTTTTTTATTAAATTTTAAAATCTCTGCTATTAAATAAAATTTTTTTTGCAACATAAATCTGCGGTGCAATGTAAAAAAATTTGATAAATATTTCATTTACTTGCAATTTATTTATTTATTTATTTATTTTTTTTTTTTTTATATTAATGCAATTAATGTCTAATTTTTACTCTCAACTTTACTCATGCTTTTTTTTTACAAGTGTAAAAAAATTGCCGTTACGTTTGATTTATTTTTGACTACTTTAGGCTTAGTAAGAATTAATTTAAGATACAAAAAGTTACAGTACTTAAATTTTTGATCTATTTACATTAAAATTCTGCAGAAATTAAAAAAAAAATAAAAATAAAAAATTCTATTTTTTTTTTGTATGTGTATTTGCAATTTTTAGAAATACGACATTGCAGTAACTGGCAGTATACGTACAAAAACGATAAATTTAATGGATTTACAGTGATGAGGCAATTAGACTTTATTAGCCTTTTATTATTATTAACTTAGAGTAAGAGTACTTGGTAAGCATAAGCAAATGAATTCTCGTGGATTTAAACCTTAGAGTGGAGTAGAGGTTGACACTTTAGAAATCTCGAATAAGTCATTAACTCGAGTATACAAGTATACCTCGGGAAGTGAACGACCTGTCCCATTGTATGCGTATGCTAAATTCGCTCTATCGTCTCGTGTTGTCTTAATATCTGGCATTAGAGAATCCACAAGTGACACAACGACCTTACAAACTACAAATGCATATTTTCCTCGCCTTTTCAGTGATAATAGTCTCCCTCAGGGAGACGAGCTTAGTCTATTACAATTGCTATGTGATAATCCGATGAATAATAAGAGTAAGAATAAGGCTCAACTCCATTAATGTTGATCGTAATTATTTTATTATACTTTCAACAATCATTTTTTAACGCCTACGACTTAACTTTTTTGCATTTTCATTATTATTATTATTATTATTATTCCTGTTACTCTTTGGCTATTATCTTATTTTTACTGTGTAGTTTATTATACTCAATCTTTGCACACCTCGAATGTATAATGGGTGTGCATTGTGCACATTTTTATTCTCACTTTTTATGGTCATGTTAATTTTCGGTGTTATTAAAAACTTTTTTAGTTAATTATTCATTTTTTTCAATGGCAACTATGAAAATATCGCTCTTTACTAATCAAAATTATTATTAAATAATTTTAATCACATTTAAATACAGTTATACTGCACTTAAAAAAAAAAAAAAAAAAAAATATTTTGATGAAAATCTTAATATGTCTAAAATTATTTTTTCTTGAACCTCATTTCCTTAGCAAAGAGAAATTCCACCACTAAAAATCAAAAGTATTATTTTCCTTAAAAAAAATTTCAATTCTTAATTCAAAAATAAATTTCTTCATCAAAAATAAAAGAAAAAAAATTTTCAAATTAATTTTGCCTCATTTTATAATCCTAAAAAAAAAGTAAGTGTCTGTTGTTTAAAAGTTATCCACGTAATTGGTTAAATTGGCAGAATTATTAAATAGAAAATTTTTTCTGTACATATTTTAATAAACTATGAGAAATTTTTGAATTACGTACGTATTTTCTTATATAGATTATTTTCTTGTACACTAACTTGGTATCGACAAATGCAGATATGCGGCATAGTAACCGTAATTCTTATTATTTTGACGAAGAACTCCGTAAGTGGTTAAAAAAGTGTAAATTTTTGAAAATAGAACTATTATTAACCGCGCGTTAAAGGATGCAAATGGTGGTAAAACGCGGGTGTTTGACGTTAATAGACGGTATTCCGAGACTATTATTACGCGTAATACGGACGTAATAATTGAAGTAAGGTGCGTCAAGTGCAGACGCACGGTGTTAAAGAAGTATTACATTCGTTAAAGTCTTTCTTTACCAGTCAAGAACTTGAGTAGTCATGTGATGCATGATAGTTATTACGACTAAACCGTTGTATTAACTGACTCGACGTCATTCAACCAATGCTTCAATTGTTAATAATTATTACTTACATTTCCATCTTCTGCTGTTGGAAAATTGTTAAATGAAACAGGAAGTTGGGGTGCGAGGAATGACACCTTTTCTGAAACAGAAATATATTATCTTCGTTATGTTATTTTTTAAACATATTACAGTAAAAATAAAGTAGTTTAGTTACTGTTATTAGTTATAATATGTTTAATTTTGTCCAAGATTTTTTTTAGAATTCCGTGTGGACATGGAAAATAATTTTCTTTACAAATTACCAGGAAAATGACAGTAATCTTTGAAAATACCTCTATTTCTGATCTAATTACAATTTTTTTAATAATTATTTATAAACACAATGTCAAAAATTACCATGAAGATAAAAATAATAAACGTGGAAAATTTCTAAGATAAATAATTATTTTTTTAACTAATTTAATACAAAAAATGGCAGTAAAATAGAATATTTTTACCGGAATCTTCCCTAAAAATTAATCTGAGTAACGATATTATCCACCGACTTTGAGCTGGTGCTACAATCGCAGAAAATTATTTAGCTAAATAAAAAATTGCACATATTAGAGATCAGATATTGTTGAATAACAGATAATTCTTACAAACTTTTACACAATTAGTGTTTCAATAAAATTTTATGCAACTGATTAAATATTATTTGTAAAAATGTACTTCAACGATATTCATAATTTTTTTTTACGATCAGCTATTATTCTATATCTATTTTCAAGTGAAATAACCTTAAAAAATATATCAAAAAATTGATTATTTAAATATTTTTAGAAAAGTAAAAATTTAGAAATTTATGAAAAATTTTTTTCTTCTCAAAAATAATCTGATATGATAATTTTTTTACGAATTCAATCAACATCTACATCCTTGAACAATTAAAGTTCTCTACCTTATTTTACATAAGATAAAAATTTCAAAAAAATGATGTTCTGTTTTGCCTTGAGGCTCTACCATTTAAAAGAATTTAAAGTGACTAAGAAAAATATTGAAAAGATGAAATTAATCACGACATGAACTTTCTTCTATAACGATTTCCATTTGTACATTTATAAATTCTGACGTATTGACAAGATAATTGAATTTTGTGTTTTTTGTTAAATCTCTTGAATAAATTATTAACACAAATGTCATTGTTTATGTAATATTTTTCAAGAAATAAATTATTCTACTTAATTCCAAATAATCGACGATAATATATGTGTTGGTGTAATTTGAAATGTTGCAATAACTTTTTAATTCTTATGAAATTATTAACATTATTATTTTTTCAAATTAAACGAAGAGTACAGAGACTATTTAAAAATTTAATCTTACGGTGCCTGGATTACGAAGAAGAGCCATTATATTACGCACATTTGCTCTCGGCAATGCTGAAGCTACTGCAGTTGATGGGAGCACTCGCATTATCTCGAAGCTAAGAAGCTGGTGATGTTCAACGATAAATTTACGACTTTCTTCCAGGTGCACATTAGGCTTGAGTGCTTAGACTACTCTACAGCTTTTATATTTATCACTTTTAAAATTGCTAATAATCCTCGAGACAATAAGATTAATCAAATTCGCTAAATATCTCTGTTGATTTCTCCCATTATTTATTTTTTTATTTACGATACTCGACATTAATTATTATGCTAATAAATGTAAATAATATAAGAAAAATAAGATTTTCTTCTATTAATTTTTATTGCAATGAAATTCCCGTGGTAAATTGGTGGATTGCGTGATCGCCAAAAAATAAAACTTAAAAGTAAGTATCGGTAGTAGCGGGTGGGCAACACCCACTTCCGGTAGCCCTGAGGCCATCAGTTACTGCTGTACAATTTCTTTAGTGCATCATTCAATCCACACGTCTTTTTCAATTCGTGTTACGTTCGCGTGACTACATTTGTATGTAGATTTTTTTACTTTACTTTACATCCCTTTTGCCAATTCCGTTTCTATTTATCTTCACGACAGAAATAATTTTTTTTTACTTACTTATTTATTCATTTATTTATCTGTTATTACTATTATTATTATTATTAATATTATTGTTATTTTTAGTTAAGTTTGAGGCAAAGTGGGCTTCTCAATTCCAATGTGATTTGTTCTCACCATATATTTTGTTTTGGTAATATAATTGACTCAGGTATGAATTCAAATTTCACAATGGAAGATCATTAATTATTTTTGGTAGTTAAATCGAGCTTTACTCGTGAGAGATAAAATTTAGTAATTAAATTTGTAATAAAAAGATAAAAAAAAAAAAACAGATCAATTATGAAAATAAAAATTTTTTTAAATTTAGTGTCAAAAATATCCAACAGGTGGCGTATTGCTCCTAAATCTTTTCCCTATAAGAGAATTAAGTTTGAAAAAATAAAATACATGTTATTTTTTTTCTTTAAATTTAACTAGGATTTATATGAAATTTTTTCCAAGTTTACAAATTCCAAAAAAATTGAAAATAAATAAACTATGAAAGATAAAAAAAAAATTTTCTGACAGGTAATGTCGTCAAGGAATAATATAAAAATAATAATTGCAAAGTTTTTTTGCTGACAAAATAGCATGGTTGGGTAAATAAAAAATTTTTCTTGTAGATTTATACCTCGTTACCTCCGGCGCACTACATTCCAAGTCGTTAAAGCGATAATGTATTCCATCGTACGATTATTAACGATCTTTTATCGCTTAAACATCTCTGAGATTTTCATCTTGATACACCCCTATTTTTTTTTATTTTTTAATACAAATTCCCCTTCTTGCTTCCTCTCATTTCGGTTCGCTCCAGGGTAAAATTAAGTCAGAGAACATTTAAATCTCTACAATATTTTTGATGTCTTACTCGTAAAACGCACTCGAAATCAAGAGGAAGCTAATGAACTTATGGAGTTTTTGTAGATCACAGTGAGTTTTAATAAAAATAAAAATTTTTATTTACAATGTATGACCATATATTATCACATCAGATAATTGTTTTAACGATACCCTTCAAGTTGGGCCAATTTCAAAATTTGACAAATTAAACGCTTTTGTATTTCCGACGACAGATTCTAAATGGAAGGTTGATCAACTAGCAGGGCTAGCTGCTCTATCTTATTCATCAGATACTATGCAAGAAAATTTTTCACGGTTAAGATCAAAGTAATTCGCCTCATCGTTCATGAACAATAATAAGTTGTAACTTATAACAAAAACAAATATTCAAAAAAAGGTTTTAACCAAAATTAATTTTCGAACAAAAAACGGTATTATTCCCCCTTCGGCAATTGATGGGATAAATTGCCGTGAGGCATACAAACTACAAAGCTTTCCACGAAGCTACCAATAAGTATAAGTATAAGTATGTTCTTCCATCATCATCGTGTAATGTATTATACCAAGAAATAAATAAAGAGTACAGCCGCGGACCACGAGTTTACTGCACGAGTACACCTGGATATTCAGTAAAACTGTTTCTGCTGCTGATGTTGATCCTGATGCTGATACTTGGATGAGAGTTACGCAAGTGTAATTATCATCCGTATTGGGAATCTTTCCGTGAGTAAGCGGTTGCAATCAAACGAGCTGAGTCTGTTTTGTAGAAGTACCAATTGGTGGTTGCAAGTTACAAGTTTCAAGTGAGCTCTTATCTCCCGCGATGCTCATGGTGAGAGAGTTTCGACGAGGGCGTCGAGGCCTTCCGAGTGCCATGTAGGGGTCCAACCACCTGCCCAACAGAAGTTTATTTTATTTCAACCATCTATGCATTCTTAATCCATCTTTCTTGGCTTATCTTCATCTGTGGTTTTAGTTTGGAAAAGAGCTACAATGTTAGCACTTCAAGAACGCCAATTACAATTTTTTTTTGCATGCTTTGAAGATATGTTGTAAGATAAACTAAGTTTGGCTTTTGATTTTTAAAAAAATTTATCTTGTGCATTGCGAAAAAATTTTTGAATAAAATACCAAAATAATTTTTAAGAGTTTAATTGTCTTATATTGACGTACGTAGAAAAATATTTGAATCAAGTCATTTTCTTATGAGTTTAGATAAAATTGTTTTTTTTTTTTTTTTAACTCTTGCTAAGCTAAAAATTTCGAATAGTTAACTCGGTAAAAACCTGGATTAATTTTTTTTTGTAATTAATAATTAACTTAAAAAAATGAAAGAAATAACAATGAAGTTAGAAAAAATATATTTACAGGATTTGCTTCTGACAATTTAAATATAATAAATAAACAGTTAAAAATGCTTGTAAGAGTGGCCATAAAAACCGGCTACTTCCATTCATGAATATTAGAGTCCTATCAGTGGTTAAATCTGTTCAAGACTCGAGTAGTCAAGTTGTCTGTTACGTAAAACGTTAACTTTATATGTATATTTATATGTTTCGTTGTGTGTGTACGTGTGGATGGTATATGAAGAAGAAAGGAATAAAGATAAAAATAAAATACACGTATAAAGATGGGCCAGTGACTTGCCTTGAGGGCTTCTTCGGGCCCCGGCCCTGGACCCCGGAGCGATCGTTTTCCCACGCCCGCGCAACTCTTCCCTGCCTCCGACCCGCGGATCCACTCTGATCTTTCAAGACCCGCCGAATGAAGGAACAAAATAAAATAAAAATAACAATAATAAAAAAGCAAATTTTTATTATCATCATTATTAATTCTCAATGCTATTTTTTATTTCAATTATAATAACTTTCTGTTGGGACGATAGTAATTACTCGATAAGTGCTTTTTTTTTTTTTTTTTACTGGGAATCGATAGCGGTATCAATGCGAGGGAGGATATTTCCTCTTCCACACGTGGGAACTTGTAACTTTACCGCAATAGACACGATATAGTATAATATATAAAATAAAATACAAGTATTAAGTATACAATGTTAACGTGTTTCCTTGGTATGGTATGAGTTTTGAGGTCTCGGTGGTTAGATGAAAAGAGCGAAAGCGCGAGAACTTACCTTTCCCTTTCATTGCTCTACAGTTGCTTTTTTTTTAATTGATTAACTACTTTTAGACAGTTTACGTGTTGTCTTTAAATACATTTTCTGATATGGCCACATAAGGCCATATATATAATTTTTATATATCGTAGTATGCCCATATCAGACCATATATGAACACAGAAAAAAAGGTTCAATAGAGTCAAGAAAATATTTTTCTTCCTAATTATTTTCTTGAGCGAAAAAAAATTTTTTTTTTTTTGACAGAAAATTTCACTTATTCCAACAAAATTAATTCTCTTGCTTTAAGAAATACGTATCTTGATCCAAGAATATTTATTTAAGTCAAGAAAGTCTTCTTGTTTTGAGAAAATTTAGCCTCTTGCTCCAAAAAATTTAGTTCTTGATAGAAGTAAATTTTCTTGTCTTGAGAAAATTTCTCTCTTGCTCCAAAAAATTAAATTTCTCTATAGTAAATTTTTATTAATATTTTTATTGACTAACATGTCAAATATATAAATTACACCAAACTTCTCTATAAAAATCTCGATTTTCACAGACTTAAAAAAATAAATTCAATTATCACAGTGAGTTAATAAATTATAAACTTTATAAACAAACAGAGAGCTGATTCTTATAACGATCACCAATAATTCTATTTAAATATTAATATATAATAAAAACCAAACGAACAAAATGAAATCATAAAAATGATATTAATTAAAGGAAATAAATATAACACTTATTATATATTTATTTATTTGAAACGGTGTCATTTCTCAAGAAAGAGCTTAACCTTGTGCCCCTAGTGGTAAATAAGATGTACACACAGAGGACTCGGAACGAAATAATATATATCCGAGATAACATGTAAAAGCATATCATACGCTCAAAGAGAGAGAAAGAGAGAGATGAGAAATGAATGAAAAAGCACCTATATTCATATATACTTGTTGCAATCGAGTGCGTGTCGCGGATGCTGAACACGCCCTAGCCCCATGGATAAAAAATATAAATGAAAGATACATAATAACAACAATAAATAAAAATAATATATCTATATACCTTTGAAATAAAACTAAAAAAAAAAAAAAAAAAAAAAATAATAATACGAGAACAGAAGAGAGAAATGATGCTGTAGCCTTTCCCACACTCACTCTCTCTCCGCGTTACTCTTGAAGCAAGAGCTCGTTTTAAATGCATTCATATCTTTGTTTCTCTCTCTTGGTTCTCTTTGACTCCCTTCTCCTCCCCCGAACCTCCTTTTGGGCAGTCTTCCTCATAGCCCCCAACCCTCCTTCTATGTGAACCCAAAATCACCGCAGGTGGCAACGTTTAGCCTTTAATTGCCCCCGAACGGATATTAAGATTCGAAGCACTGCATCCAATCTCAGTACTTTTTATTGTGCGTGACTTTAACTCACTCACCCTCTTGGTTATATTATTTTAATATGTGTTATGTGTTTATACTCTCGTCTCTTTTTTTTAGGGTATATCCGTACTGTGTTATACATGTATTCATACGTCGGTACTGAATAATTATACATTTATTTAGATAGCACATAATCCGGGAGAAAATTATATTCATATGAATTTTTTTGAGTTGTTAAGTGATATTGATAATTATATTTTTACGCAAGCTTTTTGTAAAGAGGAATATAAAGACCATGGGAATTATATGCTGCAAGCCTGCGAAAAATTTTTCTGATGTGAGCAATTTTTTTATTTTGCCATATATTGCTATTTTAGGTTATGTATGGCATTAATGATATAATTATTTATTTTTTATAGAAGTTCTTACGTAAATTAAGTCAAATTAAATAAAAAATTGGTTTAGTAGTTGTTTAAAGTGAAAATTAATTTCAGATAAGCTTCTGAAGAGTGTCGAAAAAATTCTTTTGCCAAAATTAATTCATTCTAAAGCCAAGAAAATAATTTTGAAGAGTTTAATTGTCTTAAATCAAGACAAAAAGTTTTTGAATTAAGTAAAATTTACTTAAATCAAGAAAAATTTCTTAGTTGAAGAATTTTTATACTCAAATCAAGAAGGTAAAATTCTTCAAAATTATTTACTTGATTCAAATGAATTTTTTTCTGTGTATTCTTACTTTAAAATTGTTAAAAATCATTGAAATTATTTTATAAATTTTAGTTTGCTTTTTATTTATTCAAACTACAATTTTTTGTTATAATTGAGTGTATGAAGTGAGAAAATTGTTTTTTATAGTCAGCAATTCTATAACTGGGATGTTGTATAATTAATATAAAAAAATCCAATCATTTCTATTGTCAACTATGATAACTGACCTTTTAGGTTGATTTTCAGGCGCAGTAATAATAAGAAGGATAATAATAATAATAAGAAGAAGAAGAATGATAATAATAATCATAATAACAATAATAATGAGAATAAGGAATATGATGTGCGTGCACGGTTACTTAAGAGTGTTGTGCTCGTGAATCATGGGTGCACGCGCACCTGCGTAGTCCGTGTCGTTGGTGGATTGATGATCCTGTCCCGGACGACTTGGTGTCCTGGAGCAGTCGGTGCCGGTGGCAAATAAAAGTATGGACGAAAAGCCGAAGAGTAGATGAGAGATGAGAGACGAAGAAGAGAGCCAAGAATGGGAAAGAAAGGAAAAATTTCTGCAAGAGAGATGGATTGCTCGGAGAGGTAAAAACATCCACCAGCTACACACTACACACTGCATACTACACTTATACTACTACTACTACTACTATCGGCTATCTCCGGTTCTGGTTTGGTACACAGACCCAATCCTCCTGATACTTGTTCCACGTTCCGGTAATACTTTTATTTTCCTCTCCTCCCTCGTATACGTATCGTCGCCGTCCAGCGTCCACTTCAGAGGAGAGATCTTGCCCAGGATGCGACAACGGTACTGACATCCTTCGCTTTTAATTTGCGCCGACTTACATACATACGCACACGGGAAACGTACGACCTACTTTTTTCTCCTTTTTTTGCTACAACAAGTGGATACAATTAAAAAGATAGGACGCAATTTTTTTTTGTTTAAGGCACTTTTTGTGTCAAATGTCAAATTATATTTTTTATCGAGCTTGTGTTGCATTTTAATATTTATTACATTAATGATGGATTTAAATAAATAGATTTAAAAAAAAAAAAGATATTATGGGTGTGATTTGAAATAATTATTTATTGTATAATGTTAAATGGTAGATCAGTAGCTAAGATTGAACGTTATGTGGGCGTGAGTATTGCGTCTGTAATGAATTTATGATAAATGTGCAAGAGACATATAATTCTGTTGGTTGTATGTTATATTTATATATTATAAACACAGAGGTATTGAGTAGCGTTAAAAATGGTAAAATACTAGACAAGTAGATTAAAAGAAAATCCGCTAAACAGCTTCCGTGCTGAGACTGAGAATAAATCTGACCGCCTTGGGCGGACTTATCTGATTGCCTGTGGGAGGTTGATGAGAATATATATTTATCAATTGATCTCCAATAATTATTAATTTCATTGTTTTCTTGATCGAAAAAAATTATTGCTATTCTGTTGAAGGCTTTGAGCTTGATAATCAATCAATTGATTTTTCTTGAGAATTTTAATTTAGTAAGTAGTAAAGAGTAGTTAAGGCGATACAAGCCAATATTTTTATTATTATTTTATTGCTTTCAAACTTATGGTTATTTTTTTTTTTATTTTACGATTTGTAAAAAAAAATTGCTACATATTGTCTCAACTACTTTTTAATCCAAACTAAATTAGAAATAGGATCATCGAAAAAAGAAAAAAAATACATCACAATTGAGTCAGGTTTTTCAGCTTAAATTTAATTATAATTAATAAAAATGTCGTATTATCTATATAATGATAGGATACCGATAATGATGATTAATGTGAGTGCTTGGAGAAAAATAATTGATGATTCATTACAATCTATAAATCATAAGCCATAAACCGAGCAATAAAGAGTAAATACATCTAATCTGTATAAAACAAAACAAATTAATTCGGTTGTTGTTACATTATTACAATTGCACTTCCGGGTTCGAACTGGGGTTGGAACGGTTTTAATATACCGATATCTGTTCACATATATCAACCGGTCAGCAATTCTTCTCGTTATCGTATACGTTATACTCACATCAATGCGAGACATTCTCGTTATGCCCGAGAATACGACAAAGCAAAGACACCGCGGAAAAAGATTGAGACAATGCTCAATTCTGGTTATCGATCGACGTTCTCAATTTTATTTATTTTTTTTTCTGATCCCATGTTGCTCTTTTTTTACCGATTCAATGTACGATTGAGGTACATTGATAAAACATTCAATAGTATATAAAAATAAGTTTCAATGTACGGGTATTTATTATGTTCACTGAATCGTTACTTTATTTCTATTTAATTAAATAATGATTCGAGGTAATGATTAAATTAAAATCAATTTCTTCATGATAGAAATCGCGGAATTACAAATTAATCGATGCCAGAAAAATAATAATAATACACTTTATTTATGGGAAATTATTACTCATTTGATATTTACTGGAATTTATTTTATCTATAATTTAATTTGTTGATTATCTTCTTTAATTATAAATATTAAAACAATTATATGTGTTGAGGAAAATGATTCTGTTTACAATGATGTAGAAGTAGAGAAAATTTTACAATAGTTGTACAAGAAGTATAGTCCACCGTTACTATTTTATTTAATAAAAATCACGATAATAAAATGGTAAAAATTTCTTCAATTTTTTTTTCGTGTATCATTTCATCAATATTTTTTTTTTAAATATCTATCTTCTACTTAACTCTGTTGTATTAAGACTATTTAGCGACTATGCGCCATCTGTCGGAGATTTTCAAAATTAATTTTGGTAAAAAAATTATGCATGAGCTTATATGATCGCATCGGGCTAAAGATGACTCAATAAAAATGGGTAAAATTGTAGAAAATTTTACTAATTGGATTTAAAATTTTTTTTCTAAGTTCATGTGATATGCTTACATCAATTTCATTAATTATTTTGACTTTATCATATGTTACCACATTTATGGCAATATATTGACATATATGGCCATTTCAGAACATTTTTTACGGCTCGTTAAAATTTAATTCTTAAAATTTCAATTTTTTGATTTCATTTACTTAAAGTGCTTTTCAAGAATAAATTCTTGAAACAGCTACAATAGATCGACAGAAGATGTAAAAAAATAAAAAAATTAATGGATATAAATAATTTCCATTAATATTCTTTTAAAAATTACCCAATTATATCAATTATTCTATCACTGACATTTCAAATAATTTATTCAAATTCCCCTGATACTCACAAAACAAAAAAAAAAAAGTCAAATCATGTATAATTCAATTCAGCACTGAAGAAACGATAATAAATCGAGGAAATCATTAAATCTAAATTTATTTCCTGAGTTTATTAAATAAATAAATAAATCTATGAAATAGGATAATGGCTCCAAGTCATACTGCATACTCTTGTTATGCTATCCATGTGTGCATGCATTGAGACATTCGATACCTTTACTTAAGTAGTTTAAAAAGTTGAATTTCCGTGAATCCGAGATAACCGGAATAATTACGGCAATGATTCTTCTGATAGCAAAACTTCAATCTTATAAATTTATCCACATACGCATAGTAAAGGTATTAGTGTGTGTATAACATATTTATAAGAGAGCACAGTAGGATCGCGTGAGTTCCCTACGTCTGGGGAGTGTATGCAGGTGTAATCCGGCGATTCTGCACATACTTATGCATGTCAGGTGGATGCGTATAAGTTTAAGAAAATAAGCTAAAGCAAGTAAAATAAGTTAAATAAGTGAGTGCCCACGTAGGTGGTTAGCCGTCTGTACTCTATGTCATTTACCTATCTTCTGCGTTATCGGACATGAATCACGTTAATACTGATTTGTAAATACTCTCTTCTTCTTCTTTCTCTCTTACTCTGCACAATCTGCGTCGTGTATTAAATTTTTACCGCCCGGTAATAATAATATTTAAAAATGGGCTTTTTAATTCAGTCAATTAAGATTTTTTCGCGAATAAAGTTTATTTGAATATTCATAACTGAAAAAAGATATCTCGGGATAAAAAGCCCCCAATAAAAATGATAATTAAATAGCACTATTGAATGATATTTAAAAATAATTATTTTTAACAAACAGTTGTTATTATTCCAGTGCTTTAACTTAATATTATAAATAGTTATGTTTTTTAATAAGTAGCTCTTTATGTTGTTTATGACCAGGTTTGTCGTTCTTTACGGAGCACGTGTTCTCTAACATGAATACTTAAGTAGGAGAACTTAAACTTTAATTAAGAGTATATATACGTCTGTTTATCAATTAAATTATGTTTCTTGATTTTATTAACTAAATAAGCAGTTCACTTTTTATCTTTTAGTCCACATAAATAATATATTTCTGTGTAACATTATGTTGGCCAGAGTTCGGTATTATATTTCTGACTAAAATGTACTATATTTATAATTTTGATTTGGGTTAATAGTAAGATAGTTTAAATTAATTAAGGTATCATCGATATTATTTACAGGATAAGAAAAATTTTGTCTCCAGGATAGACATACGATAAAATCAGATTTTTTCGTAAAATTATAATATTATAAATTATAATCCATAATTAAAAAATGACCTTGTATCTTAGGAACTATTGACTTTTTTAAAGATATAAGCTCACTCTGATATTATACTCATCGAGACCTTTCATTTGAGTACCCACATCAATTTTTCATATATTTATATATATTATGTATATGTATATATGAAAAATATATCAAAATGCATGTGGGTACTCAAATGAAAGCTCTTGATGAGTGTAACATTGGGATGAGCTTATATTTTTAAAAAAGTCAATAGTTGAAAAATTACAGTACAATTTAACAAAAGTCATAATTTAGTAAAGCACAATTTTATTTATTTATAGTTCACAAGTCAAGGCAATCACATAATGACTGCAAAATTGCTAGTTTTTACGGTTTGACTTATTAGGAAAAATAACCTTTTTTTATTTTTGGACTTTTCGGACTTATCATGAACAAGAAACCAAAAAATTTTATCTACAACTATGATAAGCCTTAGTGAAAATTGAAACAGCAAGCTGACATTTTAAAAATCCACGGATAGTAAAAATAAAACAAAGTGACCGGAAGTTAGATCGCAAAGTACATAAGCGTCATATACTGAACAAGTTATCTCACTGAAAGAGTCTGTGCGCGCCTGGAGCGTCACACTGTGGCAGCGAACAAATAAATATGACGAACGAGACGTCTGACTATGAGTCGTAAATCAGCGGTTGTTGACGTTAACTTGGTTACACATACATGTACTTTACTTACTATACTATCACGTGCTTTTATTTTAAATAAAAGATATCAAGATCATAGAACAGATTAAATAATTTTTTAGTTTATCAATATGTATTTGAAATTCAATTTTCAGTTGATCACGGGTTTACGCTAAATGGATACCTTTATCAGGCGTTAACTTAAAAAATTGGCTTTTTATAATCATTATATTATGAATTTAAAATTTTATTTCGACTAATTATTATTTATCAATTCAGTAGTTTTGTACTTTTATTTATCACGTCCATGAGATATAATACTTATGAAGAAGATTGGCGAAAAGTTCTGGTTATAAAGCTTTTGCATCGCCGGTGATTCATGGATGAGAATCATTTAACGTTCTTGGCAGGGTCATATTAAGAGTCATTACCCCCTTCAAGCCAGACGCTTTACAATTATTAACAGGTTGCAGAATATTAATTCGCATCCTCTTTTTTACCTCACGAGTATTCATAAAATAAAAACCCAAATTAACAAGATGGAATAATCTTTAAATATCTGTTAAAAAAATTAATCGATTCAAGAATTTTTAATTTATGATTGTAATGATGCCGATAACTGGATCAAATGTTATAAAATTTTATTATGTAGGACGGATGATGATATTCGGTAAACTAACTTGAAAAAATTATAGCTTAAAAATTTTATAAGAATGGTTTACATTGTTATGTAAAAATTTATGTTAATTTACAGGTAATTAATTGTTTTATTTTAGTATTTAGTCCTAGCGTATCAGGCTAATAGACTGGGAACTCCGAGTTTCATATTTATTGAGAATAATAGGTTTGTTGAATAAATTGTACGTGGAATAATTTTAATACATATATTGTTTAAATCAAAAATTAATATCATTAGTTAAATTACAATAATTACAATTATTACACAGTGATTCAAAGTTAACCCTTCTCTTTCATATAACGATTTTACAATATTTTAAATTCACAAATATTAGTTATTTAAAATGTACCTGATAAAAATTTATGAATCTTGTTGATTTGACTTATTCTTTTGATTTGATTCACTTCACAATTATACTTTACGATGTTAACACTAGGATGTCAGGACAACGAGAGAGATTTCCTTGAGAAAATTATAAGGTGTCGAATTTTAGGGCGTTACTAATTTCCACTCATTGGGGGAACCAAATGTCCAATTATTTGTCTATTTTCTTGGGCCCTCACCCTCTCTCTTAAGTTGTTCAAAAATATCGTATGAGTCCCCTCTACTTGGGTCAGAGCGCAATATAGTTTTCTCACTTACTCTTATGTTCTATTAATCATCTATTGTTTGTGTATACGTAAGCGCATTTACGCATAGACAAATACATACATTCGTACTGTTTAACAAGAATTTATGTATTAAAAATCGTATGAATAAATGTGCATGTACTTGAATCTAGCATCTCTTTTGTTTTCTAAATTTAATTATTATTTGTAGAAATATTTCTATTTTATTAATTTATAAGTTGTATTATTTTAGAATTTCGTGGTTTAATAATTGTTCATTTTAAATTGTTTAACTTTTAAGTTCTATATTTTTTTATCTGTTTCATATTCGTAAAGTTCATTTCTCATTTTATGTTCAATTTTATTATCTAAAAATTATAAAAAAAACGTTATTAAAATTTCTTTAGATATTTGTCTTAACACTCAAATTCGGTGATTGAGTTACTCTAAAATCTTTTGGTTTAAAATAAATCCCCTTTTATCTAAAGTTTTGTCATTACTAAAGTATTTCTTATTTGTTTGAACATCATTTTAGTTATTTACTATTATTTTAACATTTTAACATCCGAATAGTTATTTAGCTAAATTATTTATTATTAATTATTATTTAACGTATTTGTTATCATTATTATTTAAACTATTTTTTTCCTAAACTTATTTACTATCTAGACTTTTATTTTTTTTTGTATTATTTATTTGGAGTTCTTATTTTACTTATCTAAAGATAATCTAAAAACTTTCCCAAAAACATTTTGTGTACTTAGGACTATTTGTTCCCTGACGCATCCGAGATAGCCTAAGTACAGTAAAATTTTAGAGAGAGATCGGACGAGACACTTAATGATCACACTCGAATTATCCTTTAAAAAAAAATGAAATAGAATCATACTCGATTTTTTATAATTCATAAATATGTAAAGAAAAATTCTTTACATAACAACATTTTATTGTCATACATCATACATTTTTTTCTAGTTAATCAATTTCTCTCTTTATACTTATTTATTTACTCTTTATTTATTTCCAGACTCGAAAAAATTTTTATATCTTATAATTTTGCTTTTTTCTCAAAAAATTTTTTTAACCAAGTTTGAAATAAAATTTGCTAATTTAATAATTTTCTGACATAGTCTTATCAGACTACATATGCTAATAAAAGCAGTATTTATTATAATTTTTCAATTCTTTATTTTTTTCTAAAATATATACGCCAATTAATTTGTATCGAACACAAATTGTTTAAGAAGTTGATCAAACTAAAAAATTAATGTCCGATAAATTCCTAAAGAGGGTCAAAAAAATGATTTTTATTTAAAGTCTTAATATCATAAAGTTACCTATCTTGAAAGGAGAAAGTTTAGCGATTATGCGCCCTCTGTCGACATTTTCTTTAATTTATTTCAGTCGATAAATTAAACAAACTTTTTTGTTGATATAAGGCATAAATTATTTAGTATAAATTAAAATCCATGTTATTTTCAGTCTTAAAAATATAATTATTCTGTGCTCCTAAAATAATTTTCTATCACAATTTGTTTTATGTTCTCCTAATAAGAAATTTTTTTCAGTGCAGAGTATATATTCCTGGCCTTCATTTTTTAACATTTAATACCTTTATTTTTCTTATTATCTTCCACCATTCGCCTTTATTCAAACTTATCGTCGCTCCAAAAATGACTTAAATATAAATATAATAGAGTAACTTGCAATCATTAAAATCGCTACAAAACCCATCGAATTCTCGAACTACAACTATCAGCCATTATTCATGAATAAAATATAAAATAAATCCTTGGAAGTATGTTAGAATTGACAGATAACTCGTCCCATCCCTTCTACGAATATAAAAGTAACTCTTGATCGTGTCAAAGATGGTGAGCTGTGGATCCTCAGGAATGAGCACCAGCAACAACGACAACTAGTGTAGCCAACTGGCTTGTAGCCATTCATGTATCGTTTAATTACCGCTACCACTAATTATCGTTTTTGCAGTATAACTTGCCATTCGTGATGCTCAACATAAGTCTCCTCAGTCCATACTCATATATACATCTGCATCTGTATATATGATTATAGTTATGGTTGTATGAACCTCTTCCCTCGTATTCCCTCGAGGAAGTTGGCTGATGCTGATGTACTCAGATGCTGTTAGACGTTTAATACACGGTACGATAATATGACGAAGAGGACACACGCTCCTTGCTCGTCATCCACAATCAGAGTGATGTATAAAAGTACGGGGACAAGAAATCAGGTATACATCAAGTGAGGCCACTCGTCACAAATCCATTAGAGTAATTAACCTATGTTAAGAAGACCAAAAAAATAATATTAAAAATATTTAAAACTCGTTATCGAACTGATGGTAATTAACTGTAACTTTATAGAGATACCGTCCCCGTCTCAGCTCTCATAGGCATGGTAACGTATCAGTAACAACTACAACTTTAATCGTAATCCTCGTCTTGGGTCCAACAACTTGTATTGCCAAAGACATTAAACCTTCTTAAGATATATAATCATGACGAGGATAATTATCGAATTTTATGTTTCAGTATCACGAGCTGTTAGCCATTTTTTTATTTTTATTATTATTTTTTTGCTATACTTTAAATGGTTTATTAAACTAGACGTCTCGAGTGTTTAATCACCTTCATTTAATTATTGAATTTTAATAAAAAATACATTTAAATAGAAATGATAACTCTTCTATTTTTTTTCGATTAATTTTTTTTTTTTTTTTTTTGTAATTCTGCAGGATAGATTTAACTATAAATATATCAGTATGAGTGTACTGATCTTGGAGAGAATGAAAGAAGAATAAAAAGATGGTACACGGCATATCTACGAAAGAGTGTCAGACACCATCTGGTCTTCTCAACTCGCGGCGTATCTAGTGTACAGCGATTATCTTAATAGCGCGAGCGACTCTAATGAATAGCGGAGTTTTTGTTGGACATGTAAGAGTACGAGGATAGACATCGTGAATCTTAGCCAGATTCAAGGAAGACACAAGGTGTTGTGCGATGGGTAAAAAAATAAATAAGAGAAATGAGGAGATTCTAACTCACTTACAACGCTAACTTTTTTTTATTTTTTTACATTTTTAAAAGCTCTTTGCGGTCTTTATTTTTGTCGACTGGTATTTCGCGATTGAGTCAAGTCGGAAAAGTAACAAGTACCGGAGATATATAATATACTCGAGATCGTCAAAACGAGGTAATCGGTTAGGGGAAGGAAGTGCGAAATGTGTCTTAAAAAACGAGATAAGATTATTTTTATTGCACCGTTTATTTTTTTTTGACTGGTTAACACCGTTTTGCCGCAGAGATTTTTTTATGGATGAAATTAAGGCTTGTTGTTACTTTTTTTTTGACGAACATTTTTTACACCAAGAATAACAAACAAAATTGTTTAGAAAATTGAAAAATTGTATGACTCATAATCCTTATTGAATTTTTGATAGAAAAAATCCAATAAGGAATAATAAAGTAGACCGTAATTTTCAAAAGAACAGTTTTAAATCATACTGAAGCGTATAAAAAAAAAATGACGTGTAATAGTTGGAGCTTTCTTAGGTTGCGCGTTATGAGTCGTGCAATAAGGGAAATTCTAGACGAAAAGAAAAATTTCTACATGATCGACAGTTAATATTCAATATTGTTGTCATAGTTCTTTCTTTTGCCGCAGAACGGCGCAGAATATGTTGAAAAAATTTCCGTGAATATTTAAATGCATTTTCTTTTAAATTTAACTTTTTTATATAAATTACTAGCAAAAATTTACAGTGTTAAGTACCCCAACAATCAAAACTCTCATCAATAACATTACAAAAAAATCAGTAAAAATTAAAACTGACTAAATTAATTCACAAGCGAAAAAAATGAAAAAATCAAAATAATTTACAGAAAAATAGAGAAAAAAAAATGAAAACGATTTTATAAATTACCTAGGAAAACAGGTTGACTTAACCTCAGGTGGTCCATTTTGTCCCAAATATCTCCGATCAAATCAATTATAATTTTTTTTATTAATAATCCCAATTCCTTTATTTTTATGTTCCTTTTATTATTCTCATTATTTTTATTTATTTAATGAGGCATAAATTAAAAAAAGGAATTTGACTTTTTTAAAAATACGATTTTTATCGGATAGTTAATTTAAAGAGATAGTATCAAGACGTTTTACTAATTATACTTTCATCTATAGTCCTGTTGTAAATCGAAGGCGGAATTATTTAAAAACTTTTATTTTTCTAAATGAAAAACTATTAAACGTTATGGTATAATAAATATCGTGAGATGTTTTACGTGGGTAGATAAAAAAAATAATGTTACATTATTACTCTCTCATTCAATTTACAGTGAATATGGGGTCGCTAGAAAATTAGGCGCTATCACCAGAAAATACTTTTCACTTTTTAACTGTCGTCTTCGAGAATCCTACAATTTATTAAAACCCGACAAAATATTCTTAATTCATCCCACTCAATCTCAATCTCCGTCTTCGTCTTCATCTTATTTATATATATATATATATTTTGTCATCAGTTTAACCGTTAGATTAGAATAAACACGAGATAAATAATAAGACACGTGTTTTAATAATAAAAAAATAATAAATAAATCATCAGGATTTGAATTGCTCACAAAAGAGCCGTTGGATTGATGTCTCAATCGTGTTAAAAAAAAAAAAAAAAAAAAAAAAAAAAAAAAAATCTACTGCGATACATCAAATAAATCCTCAAAGTTACCTAATAAAATTCATATTATTATTTTTATTATGTACACTTTTTAAATTCAGCGTTAACGATTTTAAATCTAAGATAACACGTAATCTGATATCACTAAATAATTGCCAAGAATTTTTATACCCGTTGTATAATGGGATTTTAATTGCCAAAGACACTAATCAAGTATTTAATTTTACTAGACTTAACACGCTCGCTTCGCTCGCCTTCATTCTTTTAAAAATCCCGCCACTATCTCAGTCGACAAATCAACAACCGAATAAAATAGTCACAGAAGTGACGTAAAACGATACGACATCCGGCCATCAACTTTTTAGAAGAGAAATTTAAAAAAAAAAAAAAACAGACGAGATGAGATGACCATTAAATCACGTAAATTGAATTTTTAATAAGGATAAAAAATATTTAACTTAGTAATTTTATAAAATATGTAAATATTTTTAAAAATTACCGTATACAAAAACATGTTCTAATGATTAATCCATTACCGAGAAACATGTCCAAGATTTAAAATCGAGAAGGCGTGGAGTAAGATTGATGGATTGATCGGTAAATCGGTTGATTGATCAATTCCACGATCACCCAGTAATAGTAGTATCAAAGCGTATTATAAATCAAGTAACTTAAGTTTTACGTATCTAATAAACAAGTAGGAATAATTAATTAAATTTTTTTTATTATCACAATTTTTTAATTGAAATAATAATAATAATAATTTCGATTTTTCATTTTTATTATCAAATCTAAATTTTTACAACAAAATTCCCGTGAAAAAGTTCTATATATGAGAACATATCTGGCTTTACATGTCTTAATGTGACTTAGTATGCTTATATCATGAATTATACGGTCAGATATGGCCATACGTAATTTTTTGTCCAACGATAGTTCAAAAAATTCAGACAGAGGGCGTACGGTCGCTGATTTTTCTCACAACAAGAGAGTTAAATTTGAGGCATTAATTATAAAAAAATTGTTGTACTATTTTCATATTTAGGCTGCTACGGTGATGTATAACCAGATCAGGCCGTACATAAAAATTGTTTGATTTATTTACAACCGACAAACCATTAAATCCTCAGGTGGTCCAGTTAAGCCCACCCTACGAATATTCAAAGCAAATAATTAGATCGTAGATAGCATAATCGATCTTATTACTGATAGCTCCATCGAAAAGGGTTTTTATGTTTATAACCTAATCTCCGGGTGCCTCGGGACTTGATTACTGTACGGTCATAGATAGTAGTGGGATGTTATTACCACGAACCACAAGTCAAGAGTGTGTAAGAACGAATAATAATAACTAATAACAAAAAAGCAAGGGGTTGTAAATGAAAAACTTGTAGGAAGGTGTATCAGAGATTCTTTTGGCTACCTGCTTGCAAATTCTTACACATATATACGTATTTATAATATATCGGAATAGCGCTGAATACACCGACACACATCCACCCACGCTTTAATTTCAAATTAAAATTCACGCTATGGTTACGCCCACACTAAATTCCAATCCTTACCCAGGCAAGATAAGTGGAACTAAAAGGTAACTAAGAGAATAAATAAAATAATGAAATTAAAAAAGATAATACATATTTTTGAGAGTACATATTTAAAAGGAAATACTTGGAGGATAAATTTAAAGTAGAGGGCGGTGTAAGTCGTCTGTTAAGCCTAAATTTTCGTAATATATGGATATGTAACATGTTATATGTAATATTTATTATTAATATGTATTTTGTTTTATAGCTTATAGCCCGATTTTTAAATATTCTCGCCTCCTGTTGATCAAGGAAGAAATTGCTGGTGATCGCAATCATTTGAATGTTATTATTATCGTGTAATTCAAAGGGACGTCTCGCTGACCTAAAATTCTCGTGGAAACGAAAGGCGAACCATGCTAAGGAGTAATGATATTAATAAAAATAAAAATAAAAGTGAAAAACTTTTTTAAAGTGTATAAATGCACAAAAAAATAATAAAAGTATAAAAATCTATACATATATATATATATATATATATATATATATATATATATATATATATATATATATATATATATATATATGTGAGTCTGAGCGGAACAGGGGGAGGCAAAAGAGGAGTTGGAGCGTGCGGATCGTGCCTGATATAAATCGAGATACGTCGATCGTTCGTTATACGACGTATATACCAGCCAAGTTCTTCATTCCCCTTGGTCTCGCATCTTCGACGCACGTCGTTAATTAGAGGCGCGCGCTTCTCGTGCGAGAACTAAGAAAATGAGGCCCTTTACTCGCGAGATGCTGCAGGAAATAGCAATCTTTCAAGGAGTCTTGTACGCTGCTGGATTCTGGCGTGCATTTTTGATTTTGAATTGAGGTTTGCGCACGCTTAGAACGCCTAAAAAAGCTATTTTTTATTCATTTTACTTCAAGAGAATTTTAATTGACTAAAAAAAAAAAAAAATTAACTTGATTCAAGAGAAAAATTCTTAACTAAAAAATTTTTCAAGAATTTTCGTCTTAATTTAAGAAAATAAAATTTTTTTTAATTATTTTCAGTATTGATGCTTAAATATATTTGCCAAAAATGAAATTAAAAAATTTTTCATAAATTTTGAGTGCGTATAATCCCTAAAAAAAATTTCTTAAAAATTTAAACCTTCAAAATACAAATTTTATACGGTAAAATAAAATTTTAAACAGAATTCTTCCCAGGTAGTACAAAATACCTTGGGTTACTATAAAGTTAGAGGTAATTCATCAGCAAGCACTCCCACACTCGACTACTCTCCTCCGGTTTTCAACAAATTGAAATTATCAGTCGCTTTAGTTGTTTTGTTTGCTGCTAAGTCTTACAACCCCTTGGTAATTTACTTTATCGTGGGCGTCGGAGGATCCGTTGAGAGCCGAGATTGAGAATACGCGGAGTAACAAAACGTAATTTGATCTCAGGGGGAACGGTAGTGTTTCTAGATAATAAGCTACTCAGTTGCTATGCTTCAGGTTGAGTGGGTGGAGTCGATGGATGATCTACAGCTTCCACTTGGCTGTCCAGCTCTACACTGGTTCTCGTTCTACGGGCTTCCTTCCTTCATTTACTCTGTGTTATCCTATTTTTAACTGCCTCATTTCATTTTGTATGGAACCAAACGAGCCATTAAATACCTATGAATCTATCTCATTTACTTTTATAAATTAATCAATCCCTATTTTTTCATACTTTTAATTCGATAAATAAATATTTATAAATAAATAAATAATGATTGTCGATGTAATCTGGGTGAGTGTAGAGTAAATTATGAAATTATTTATGTAAACTTTATTTAACCTCCACGGTATTGGTTATAATTAACTGTCAGAAAAGCTTCTCTTTGTCTAATTGCACGCCTTCAACGCGATTTTGAATGTGCTCTGTTATCACAATCTCAAGATTGTAAGATACTCTGCTTGAATTATTTTCATTAATTTAATACTGCTGTGATTAATACGCTTTATCGAACATTTTTAAGTCTGATGGATAAAAAATTGCTTTGTGATTTTTTTTTAAACTATTGTAAGTTTAATGTTTTGATAGAATCTAAAATAAGTTGTTTCAAAATAAATATTATTAAGTCAAAAATAAATTTATTTTGAAGAAAATTTTATAATTTGATTAAAAATTTTCTTGTATTAAAACTTGTTTTCTTGTTTGAGAGTTTTGCAAGTAGTTTTTCAATACATACATCGATAAAAAAAAATTACTTCGATTCAATAAAAAAATTCTTGAACCAAGAAAATAATTTTGAAGAGTTTCATTGTTTTGATTCAAGACCAAAAATTTTTGAATCAAGTAAAATTAACTTAAACGAAGAAAAATTTCTTAGTTTAAGAATTTTTTTACTCGAATCAAGAAGATGAAATTCTTCAAAATTATTTACTTGATTCGAGTAAATTTTTTTTTCTGTGTATGATTTCCTGATTCAAGACTTTTTAAAATGATCCTCTTGGTTCAAAAATTTTTCTTTATAACCAAGTTAATTTTTTTTTTTCAAGTATAAGCGGTCAATAAATGAGAAACAAAAAGTAATAAGATAAAGACGATTACAGGGTGTATATTATTTTGATTGTTCGCGTGAATGTAATCGAGTAAAATCGATCTCTCTTAGGCTTACGATATCGGATTTTTAATCGTGGCGATAGTATACCCAGCAAGTCAATGGTTATACGGTGGCGTGTCTGGCTCGTTACGCTGGAGGTCGAGTATCCAACGTCTCTCTACCACACCGAGCAATTCATTAAGCTGTAATTGAGTTTTCAGCTCCAGCGATACAGACAACGAGATACAGACGCGTGAGATCGGTTCCACGAGGAGTTAAGAACCCGGTACGGAGTCCAGCATATACGCATCCACCAGAGGAGCCAATGAGCAATCGGATGCACCAGCTCTGAGACCGAGTAGCTACTCCAGGGGATTCCACCGGTCAATTGATAGAGATAAGCTATTGATTTTTAAAAGGGGTTAAAACGAAACCGAAAGCATCCTCTGGAGATTTATTTATAATATGTGACGCCACATGGAAATTAAGAAACGACAACCTGTGACCAATGTCGCGCTGGTGATTAACTAAAGTTTCAACAAGTAGCTCCCTTCTCGCTCCCGCTCGCTATCCAACCGTGTTTTCTCAGTCCCGAAGATCATCAGCTAATGTAACGCAGCTCTTGTATCGATCTGATCGAACCACCAGATACAGATGAATTAAGACTCCAGTGCGATAAAGGAGAATTATACTCGCGATAAAGTAAAGGTACTTTTACACCTTTTTTTACTTTTTTTATTTCACACTCTTTTTATTGATTCATTTGCAGGCGGGTTGGTTTGATCTTTGAAAATTTCTTGGCTACATGGAAGAGATCTAGAAAGTGCCGGAAACAGGGAATTTTTTTTAATCGGTCTGGCTGCAATAAAATTTAATAAAGAGAAGAAAATTCAAATGGCAAAATTATAAACTGAAAGAAAACAATATTGTGACAAAAAAATTTTTTTATAAAAATTGTCAAAAATAAAAAAAAATGTATTTTGATCGAAATTAAAATTTTTAAAAATAGAAAAAAAAATTTTTTTATAAAATTGATCAAAAATGAAATTAGTGAAAAATTATTCAGAAAAAAATTAGTTTGAAAAGTCAATAATTCGGCTGGAAAAAAATTTTTTTTACTATTAAAATAATGAAATTTGTAATATTTCCAAATTTTGACGGAAAAACAACAAAAAAGCTTTGAAAATAGAAAAAAAAAAATGAAAAATTTGAAAGCATGAACTTTTGAATTAAAACTTTATTTCTTAAGAATTTTCTTAAGTTAATGTATGTTCATTATTAATTTATTATTTTTTTAAGCTGATGGGTTTTAAAACTGAGAAGACAAGAAAGAGAAGGGATCATTTAATGGTAAAGATAAATCTACGGTTTGAGAGGACCTTTGAACTCGATGTTGAGAGTGGAGAGAGTCGATAATGTCAGGACTAAGAAGTGCGAGATATTTTCTCGCTTAAAAGGTTTAATAATTTTATACATTACAAGTTCATAACATTTAATTTCCGTGTATATATTTTATGTTTGGATAAAATTAAATAATGATAATTATTAGTTACCAAATGATTCCATTATTTGATTATTTGCCTTGTGAATTCCTTTTTATTTGATTATGTATCTAATTAATATCCGTGCGCGCATTTTACTCTTTTATCACAAGAGGGAGTTGAGATTTTATTAAGTATAATTTTTAAGAGTATAAAAAAGTTCAAAGGTTTAAGACCGCTTATTATTAACTACTTTTGACATTAAATTAATCTTTGAACCTTTTTAAAATAATTATTCTTTTGCGGAGTCAAAAATTTACCTAAAATAATCTTTAAATATTTCAAAGATATAATCATAATAAAAATATGTAAAAATGCTATTTTTATTTTTTGCTCTAGATAATTAAATATGTCGTAAAATAAAGTGTAAATAAGTAGACCTTCGTCAATTGGTTGGTACTTTATATTTATGAAATAAGCGCCATAAAAATTCAAAATTTGCGCATGAAATGAGTCATTTTTTAAAGCGATATTTTCAACATGTGTGACAAAAAAATAATTTAAATATACAGGCTGGTAAATTTTATTGCATAGTATGCACATAGTAAAAATTTAAATGGTTAATAATTATCCTTGGAATAGTAATTAAATTTTTACAGTCTCGATAAAAAAAATTATTCAAATTTTCTGTTTTATTGAGTGTGTCATAAAAATTTAAACGCTTGCCAGCTATTTTCACGCGAGATAAAGAGTTGATGCATTAAATATAAAATTTATATTTTTGAAAAATATAAATTATGTGTTTCATAATTTTGAATAAAAAAAAATTTTCTAAAAAAATTAAAGCTTGCAATTAAAAGATTTAATACATTGGACGAATGAGCATCATAAAAATTTTCGAATATAGGAGTAAAAAATAAAGAAAAAAACTGAAATAAGTACCGGGTTAAAATTTTTCAGGTAACATCAACGAGTGGTTGAGAAATATCGAGTAAAGTGAATATAAAACCCGGAAACGTATATACGAATTAAGAGTGAAGAGTGAAGTGCAATAAAAAACATTAAGCTTAAAATTATGATGATAAAGTTGTACTGGAGAAAATCAGAGTCCATGCTGTGTGATTTTAGTGCGAGTTATAGATAGAGGATCATCAACAGAAAACAAAATAAGTTTGTTGAAATGGCATCGTTGTTTCAACGAAAAGAAATTAAATTTTATATTAGCTCCCGTAACGACCACTTGAGAGGTATATAATTCTGAAAACAAGTGGGCTTTTAAAAATAAAATAATAAACAACTAAGTAACCAAGGATAAAACGTCTCACACCGTAATTATAACAACACAATAACAGCTGAGCAAAAAAAGCAAAAGCGAAGGAGGAAAAATTATTAACAAGCCCTCTTACTCTTACTCTCCTCCGTCTGTTTATGTTGGGACTTTAATTCTCTGATTTTGTGCACTCTTTCGGATCTTTTATGTTTCTCTTCTCACGATGAACAGAGCACAACTCACCCGAAATCCGAGATTTCATTTAATTGCCAATTTCACCACAAAACTCTGTCTCTGCACTTTAGTTGTTCCTTAAACAGCTGACGGATTGTATACAACCTAACTGTTATTGGTATTGCTTGTTTATTTTATAGTATCATTACGCTTAAAATAATGGAAATAAATAAACCATAAAAATAAACCGGAAGATGTTTTAACCAAGCAGAGCTTCAAGCTTTAAACATATATTATATGTAGTGCTGATTTATAAAAATATCCTACAAGCAATGTATAATAAATATTTACGAAATATTTTTTACGAGCTAATTGTTGCCGTCATGCCTGACAGTTAAAGTCTTTTTAAATCAACCTGCTAAATAATTATATTATTTTATTATGTCCAGACGTTCATTGCCTATTTAAATGTATATTTAACTTTGTGGCAATAAATGGGAATTTAAATACCTTGTCGTTTCCCACCAGCGATCCTTCTTCTCTGCCTAGAAATCAGAAATTTTAGATTATTATTTTATTTATGTTATATATTAGAAGTTGTAATTATTTATAAATAATAATTATAAATACCTTCAAGTTTTTATCCTTGTCAATTAGTCAAATGCTAGTAATTAATACTAGACCTGCTGGGTTTATTTTATGAGCAAAACAAAATACTAAGCCACATAAATTACTCACATCACTGATTCTAAATAAATACTTTGATTTTTAATTAAAACTTTACGGTAATTTCTTATTTATTTTCCCGATCAAAATTCACGTTTTTCGCGCACAAAATAAAAAGTTTAACTCAATTTTAACTATCAAATAATTATTTCAAAAAAACTAATTATTAACTAAAAACTTTCTGAACAAAATTAAAAATAAACTTTTAAACATTTAAAATTCACTCTCACGTAATTTATAAAAAAATTCATTTATATTAAAATAGACACTATCACAGAAAGCACTAAAAAATTTGACACAAACCATCATGCACATTTTCTTACTAAATTTTGCACAAACACTATCAAGTCTCCAAACTTCACTCACTATTCACTTTTTTCACGACACTTACACTAAACTTTAATCAATTCCCGTGGGTTCAATAAAAATTAAAGTAGCAGATGTTAGATAATTTTTTTAAGAAATAAATTAGTCCAAAAAAAAATTATTAAAAAAAAATTGACTTGTAAAAATTTTGAAAAATAAAAAATGCAACTTTTTGAAAATAATTTTTTGGTTAAAAAAAAATTTTTAAATGAATTTAACAGATATTTACTAATTTTCAGAATTTTTTCTAACAAATAAATTATGGCAAAAAAAAATTGACGTTTAGAAATTTTAAAAAATTAAAAATGCAATTTTTTGGAACTAATTTTTTTGTTAAATAAAATTTAAAAATTCTCTAACGACTGCTAACTTTAATTTCGTTTATCATCCAGTAGTTCCGTAAATCGGTAACACTTGTCACACTACAATCATACTTATCACTACATACATACTTCACACCCAAACTCGACTTCTGTTTACTCCCGAAATTTCACTCAACTGTCATTCTTTGACAAACAATGAATACTCGGTTCTCATATTACGTTTTAATTCTCCCGATGCCAACAATGAGTCACCTGACTGATTGTTATTTCACTGAAAAAAAATAAAAATAATAATTACAGTTAAGCTATGAACTCCGACTTTTTCTTAAATTCTAAAAATTAAAATACCTTTTGTTATTTTTCTTGACCAACAATCATATACTTGATTCTAGTGTAAGCTTCAATGACATAAAACAAAAAGTCATCTTCAATCATTGTACCTGCGAATTTGAGGTTCAGTGAAATGTTTTTGTTTCTTTTTTTTATTTATCATTGAAATTTAAAGTAAGACTGATTATTACAATTGTCTTTTCGATATTTATTAAACAGTAAATAAAAAATATATAAGAAAATATTTTACGCGGATCGCGGGTGAACAACAATGAGAAAATGGCGACGAGCAACTAAAACAGTAGCAGTTCGAGATTCGCGATTTGCGTGCCCCATCGATAGATCGATAAAAAATATTGATCATTTTCAAATTCCGCGCATGCGCGGTGAATTTTTGGTGACAAAGCAAAAATTCGGTGGCTAAAAAACAAAGATGTCGGATATCGCGATTCGGATGTGGCGGATGTATCTGCGGTTCGGAAAATTTAATTATATTAATTATTTAATTTAATTTTAATAAACATCTTAAAAATTAAAACTATATCACTTGTGGATTTTAACTTAATCAATTAAATATAAAATGGACAATAAATATTAAAATGACAATGAAGTAAGCCGGCATTAAAAAATTTTTAGAATTTTTTTTCATTAAAAAAATCATCACAAAAAATTTTTTTTTTTTTTTTAATTTAATTTTGAAAAAATTTGAAAAATTGTAAGTATAATTAAAAAAAAATTTTTTTAGTTTTAATTTATAAAATCAACTAAAAAAAAATTAAAAATGTCGGCTCATTTTATTATTATAATATTCAAAGATGAAATTGACATGATTCCACGAATCATCTTTGATCGATATTTTTTATAGAATGACTTTAATAAAAATTAAATAATTTTTTTATGAAGAAAATTTTATTTTTCATAAAAAAATTAAATTTTTTTAAATATTAAATAAAATATTTATTATTAATCTATTGTTGAATTTTTTTAGCAGTAAAAAAAAATTGAGCAGCCATTTTGATAAAATTTCGAACATGATCTGTGACGCCAACAAACGATTGTTGGATCTCAAAATGGTCAATGATTAAAAATTTGAGTCAAAAAAATAGTGCGCAAATTTTTGTTATAGTGAAAAAAAATGAAACGTCAAAAAGTTGATAATAAATATTACGGGGTAAAAAAACGTCGGTTTAGTTCCATTCAACTCGGGTTCGGCTCAAGTCAGTGTGTCATTAAATTAAACGGGCAGTTTTCGTTTCGTGTTTACACAGACGCCGGCGTCTGAGTGTCTACTGTTTGAATTCAGAGAATCATCGCCGAACAAAACAAAATAAAATAAAGTGTATAATACAATAGTAGTGCTCTGGTGTTTGTTTGTTTGTATTAGTTTCAATGTCACATTATTCAGCGCTAAGTGTCCAAATATGTAATGCAATTTTATATGAAAATATATTTAGTATATATTCCATAATTTTAAAAATTTCATAACAAATAAATTATATAAAAAAAAAAAAAAATTGACATGGAGAAATTGTAAAAAGTAAAAAATGCAATTTTTTAAAAACAATTTTTTTGTTAAAAAAATTGTCAAGTGACTGCTAATTTTAATGTCATCAATTTTATTTATATGACATTAAAGTTAGCTGTCACTTGATAATTTTTTAATTTTCTTTAACAAAAAAATTTGTTCTAAAAAATTATTTAAAAAAAATTGCATTCTTAATTTATTAAAATTTTTACAAGTCCATTTTTTTAATAATTTTTTTTGCTGTAATTTATTTGTTAAAAAAAATTGTCAAGTGACAGCTAACTTTAATGTAATTTATATATTTTTTTGTAGATAATACAAATCTGAATACTTAATTATTAATTTTGATTTTTGGTTCTGAAATTTGACGATTTTTTAGATCTTTGTAACAATGATATCATTAAAAATTAAAAAAAAAAATCATGAATGTGAATTATTAATATTTTTTTTTTTTTTTTCATAATTGATTTACTCTAAAAATTGTCAGATCTCAGCTGATTTCTGTACTATGTATTAAATTTCATTGTTTTATTTTAGGTATCCAGTTTGATTTAGAAAATTTTCAATCGCCATAGAGAGACTTCAATGGTAAGTTTATAAAAAAATTTAAACTTCTTTAAAAAAGTGACTTATCACTTCGATTTATATCAAATCAATTGTCACATCAGATTATGAGTGAAAGGTAAAGAAAAAAATCAATAATCTAATTCTATATCTATGTCTGTATCCGTATCTATAAATCAACATCATGAATTACCATAAAAATTCTCGTCTCGGATCTCAAAAAAATAAAATATAAATATAAAATACAATAGGCATCCGAAGAGGCGCGCAAGATGCGACAGGGAATCACAATTGTTACTCTTCTGGTTACTATAACTTGAACTGCGAGGAGAGTACGGGTGGAGCGTGGGCGACCGATAGGTAAAACATGCTCTGGCATGCGTGAACGCTCAACGCCGACTCGGTGGACACACTCGAGTGCTCGATTTTTATTTTTTCTGATGTTATGTTACTACTACGTCCTCGAGCCCGATACGAGTTGAGCCGAAGACGTCGCGTGGACTTTTAGCCAACACACGTGGGAGGCGTGGGAGTAAAACGATCGATCGTCTCTTGACGTGTCGAGTCGCTGGAGCTAACCCGTGGTGACGCTCTGCTTCGAGAGATCTTTCCTTTCCTTATTAATTTTTCTTTACTTGACACTCAACGTCATCCTCACATGCAACCTTTTTTCTCCTGTCCGTCTCTATATCTGTACTCGGTACTGCTTAGCCTTTTTTTATTTTTGATTTAATTAATATATTCAAATAATGATAAAATTATCGCGCGGGAATCAAAAGTCTCGGGACGTGTCGACTCGTGATTATTATATCAATTTTTTTATCGTGTATGAGATGATTACATACATGAAAAAAGTTGATTGGAAAGACAAATGTCATAAGATTTTATACTGACGTTAGATATATTTTTTGACTTTTGATATTTAAAGAAAAATAAAATATAATTTAAAAATTTTTTATTGTGATGAGTGATACTGACTAAATTTTTTATTCGGGCGTTTATTATTCGAATTTTTAACTGATCATTTTTTTAATTGATTACATTGTTCAATATTCGAATTATGGAATTATGAGGGTTGAAAAGATTACATATTTCATTTGTACACAAAAAAAAAAAAAAAAGATTCATTTGAGCCAAAAAAAAATATTTTTTTCTAATTATTTTCTTGAGCGAAAAAAAAAATTTTTGACACAAGAAATTTCATTTATTCTTGTGTCAAAATTTATTTAAGTCTTGCTAATTTCTTGCTCCAAAAAATTAAATATCTTGATAGAAGTAAATTTTCATTAATATTTTTATTGATTAACATGTCAAATGGGAAGATCAAATAATATTGAATGATTTAATAAAATATTTGAATTCCTTATATTTATCAATGTTCTTTAAAAAAATTTTGATCTTAAAAAATTACATAGAATTTAAATTCATTATTAGTAAGTACAGGGTTTATATTACAAAAATGGCAGGTATCGGCTAACTCTAGGCTCACTTTAGAATTACAATCTCAAATTTCCATCATTTTTCCCGTGAACATACTTGATATTATCGAGAGCTATGGTATATATTATAGACAGTTTGAGTTTGGGTCAAAGCACCTTTTAAGTTATGGACGCCTGTCCTCCTACAACTTAACGGGTGAGGCAAATGGAGCACCGTCTTTCTATTTATGAATATGCAATCTCTATATAAATATAACTATAAAATATATCCTCTAATTTAAAATTACAAATATAAACATAGTAGATGTTAATTCCGTGTAATGAAACATGAAATCCCACTATAGCAGCATTGTAATACTAATTCGTAAAAATGGTCATTATTATATTAAATTAGATTATATATTGAACATAAAGTTGGAATACAGAGCACAGTATGTTCTTGGGGAGTCGCTGACAAGGATTTTATTTTCCAGTTCCAGGTTATGCACCCAGGTTGTGGGTAAAACCCACGGGAATTTATGCGTGCTCTTATATCTACATAAATGCTATGTAAAGCGTTAGTATGTTTTTATGTTAGTAACTTTGTACTTCACACGTGCGTCGTCGTCTATGTCGGGTGGGGCACGTGGGTGAGACTCCGGGTTACACCCACTTGGCATTGCTGATTCGCGTCCTCCCTATTATGCACTATCGATTTTGTCAACGTTTCTTTTTTATTGTTTGAATTTTATTATATATTTGATCTCTTACTCCCAAATCAATCTTTTTTTTATCAGAAAGCGATATTTTGACATGAAAAAATTTTCTGTTAAATTATTGGAAAAATTACTGGACTGTATTATAATTTAGGGCACTGCTTATCAGTTATTAATTACAGCTATGCTTTTTAAAATTTGTTAGTAAAATTTATTGGAGTCTCCCGTGAAAAAAAAATTTTATTTACTTTAATTTGTAATATTAAAATAGTAAAAATAATTATTAATTATTAAAACAATTGTCATTAGATCAGGTACTGCGAAATGTCCCACAATTAATGTGATTTTTACGGTAATTTTTAAAGAAAACTTCTTTCTGTCTATTTTTATTGTCGATTGAGTATCGATCATGTTAGTGGGGTAGGCGGTGAAAAAAAAAAAAATTATAAAAGAAACAATGCCGTTGATATTGAGAAAAGAATACCGTGGGGTGTGGGGTTGGTATCAGAAACGTTAATGCTTGTGGTCTTTTACAAAGAACTCGCGTTGGCGTTTTCCCTGTTCGCATAAACTTTCGCCGAGAGATAGGCCTCAATGCTCGACTTTCTGGATTAAAATTATCGATTCGACATACTCTTGAAAAATATATTTTTTACACTTTTTTTAACGTAGGTGGGTTGAATTTTAAAAAATAAGTTAATCTCTTTTAAATAGCTTTTAAATTGCCCGAAATAAATTCAAGAATTTTTCAAGGAAAAAATTGGTTTAATTTTTTCGGTCATTATTAATAATGAATAATGATAATGAGTCAAGTCTGTAGTTCGGTACATATAATAATCCGGGAAAGGGAAAGGGAAAGGCTAAGACCAATTTTACTTGTACTTTATCTAAATAGCATCTGAATCGATGTCAGAGAGCCCACGTTTTGCCGACGGCGTATCGTAAACCCACACCTGTTGATCGTCCCGTACGTGGACTGAAAATTTTTCATCACACTTTACCTTTTAGATTTAGATATAAGATCGTTTATTTTGTTCTGTACTGTAAAAATTTTATTTTTTTACCGATAATTATAAGTCATTACAGCTGATGTGAGTTTTGTAATAATTTCTTCAATTACAAATTACAAGTATTATTCATGTGGATGTTAATTTAAAAGCGGATAATAAAATAGTAAGAACGGAAGGATGTCAAATGTGAGGATTAAATTGATGAAGTGAAAGGTTTCTTTTTAAAAATTGTCGTAAACAATGGTGACTGCCTACACGTACACTAAGTCATCTCGCGTACTTCCTTTTGTCGATATTTCATTATATTAACACATACTTTAAATTAAATCTCTGCAATTTTTTTTTTTTAGGAAAATTGAAATTGTTTTTTTTTTTTTTTTTTTTTTTAATGCGTTAGAAAAAAATCACTTAAGATTTTTTTTCTCTCACCATTAAATAAATTTAATAATAATGGTTGTTAAACGGCCATTAATAAATATTTTGGCATCAAAAAGTGTGCAAAGAATGTTGAAGTACATTATAATAAAAATATTGGGCTACAAATATGTGATTAATAGTAGTTTATGACTATCATATGGGCATTTGAATTTATTTACTAGAAAAGACAAGTCCCTGGACCAGGTGGTCCTGATATAGAGAGATGTATTAGCTTGAAGGGGCTCTTTCGAGACTTGAAAGCCCGCCTAGTGACCCGAGAAAACTATTATTTTATTCAAAGGACTATAACGTATACTGTTTTACAATAGTAAATTCGCGAAACAAGAATAAGCTATTTTTACTATTTCTGTTCAAGCTGTGAATAGTTAAATAATTAAAAAAAAAAAAAAAAACTATTAATTTGTTTATTTAACGCAGTGTTCCATGAAACTTCAGGTTTTGTTGAATAAAATTCTTATAATGCATACTTCTACTTCAATGACTAATATTAGCTCACTACATAAAATCTTAAATATCTACGGATCATTAAATTTGAAAAATTACCTGAAACTAATCAATTTTAATCTTGATTTTATAAAAAAATTATATACAATTATTTTACAAAGATTTTTCATTAGAGTAAAAAAATTTAATCAACTAATCAAAAATAATATGAAGATTTTCTTGATTCAAATAAATTTTCTTGGCTCAAGTAAACCTTTTTTTCTGTGTAACAATATACTATTACAATCTTAAAAAAAAGTTTCACTAAAAAGAAATATTTAACAAACAATTGTACCAAAAATTTCAATTCCTCAATCAAGCTTTTAAATATTCACAACTATCACTCAATAATACGACCCAGAAAAAAATAAAAATGAATTAAAAAGCAAGGCACAAGATGAATCCATAGCAGGCCAAAAAATAAAATAAATGTAATGCAAAAAATAATGATGATACATGTCATTAGAAAATCAAAATAAAAGTAACCCAGATGAGCAAAAAAAAAAAGCGTAACACGTGAGAAAGATTGAGAATAAAAGTGGATGATAACTCGCGCGAGTCCGCTCATTTGGATCTCTCGTACAATCCGGTTGAGAAAGGCGTGTCGGTTTTATGTATGTACCCATACGTATTATATATGTTCGTACATATATCTATACCTATATATATATTAATAAATAATAAATAATAATAATATAGGATATATATCTACGCGCAGTTACACATCAAAAGCTCGTACCGTCCGCTGTCATACGTCTGTCCAGTATGTCTGTATCGGTCTCTATTCCAAACGCCAGGATCATAAATCAAATATCTGTATATTATACCGATATTTTGTGGTTTTGCTTGTTAGATATCGTTATTATGAGCCGTTTAATCAGTATTCCATGCTCATACAAATTAATACTACCTTCACTTTATTACATATTACGTAAAATAATTATCCTTAATCATTTACAAAATTATATTTCATTATTTATGGCCAGTAATTCTTAGAGAGCTTAAAAAATTTCTAAATTACTGTCAATTAGGAGAGCTCCATTTTTAAAGATCTATTGTACATAATTCACCCTTGTCAATTTTTATCCTTAGCATTTCTCATGCGGATTTTTATCACAACCTTCTCAGCTGTCTTTAGTTCCCACAGTCTAAACTGAAGTTCCTTCCGCATACATTGTGCGATTATTGTAGTTCCGGATCGGAAACTAGAGTCTTAGTTAAATAACAATCTCAGTCTCAAACTCTCACCCTCTGGGTCTAGCTTTCAGTCTATCTTCCCTTAGCTTCTCTTATTTGGGCATTATTGTTGCAGTTTCGATTTATCGCTGACCGCGGTACGCTTTCTAACATCGTTTTTCATCCCAACCAGCTTTGCTATTATTTTATATCGATTGTCCGTCAAATACAAGTTTAATGTAATTTTACTTACACCTGGGCAGTGTATTATAGATTGCAAAAAGTTATAAATGACAATTCTTGTGTGTTTGTATCACGTCAAATGTATTTTATTTAAATTGTAAACAAAATTAGGCTTACAATTTCGATCTGGATATTCAATAAATTTTTAGAAAAAATTTTTTTGCATAAATTGAAAATTTTTTTACCAAAGTAATACTTGGTACCTTTTAGACAATAGAATTTTAATTTATTCTTTAAAATAAAGTTTTCGGAAATTATTCGTACCAAAATTTTACCTAAAGTAATTAAAAAAAAATTTAATGATTAATAAAAAAATTTTTTTTATAACTAAATTAAATTTAATAAAATTTTAAAAATGATTTAAAAATTGAAATACAAAAAACTCGTTTGAATTTAAATGTAACAAAGTTCAGTAAAATTAAAAATCAAGTTTACATATTTAAATGTAACACATATTTTCGGATTATATTCTTTGGGTTACATCTGCTGGATGTGACGTAATCTGACGCAAGTCTAACGGTGCCTGTGTAGATTCAGTGACGTCATTCAAAGGGCCAGGTGAACCTTTCTTTCACATTCACTTTCTCTTATTCTCTTTTATTACCTTTACCTTAGTCATTATTATGATGATTATTATTATCATAAAATTTTTTTTGTACATTTGCTTCATCACTTTTCTTTCAAATGCGGTTCGGCGTTCTTGGGAGCCTTTCTTTTAGCGAGGACTTTATTTATAAACAAACCTACGGGGAGTCTGTAACCCCATCGGCAGCAATTTATTACATATTTTATCTATTTAGTTATTTTATTTTTTTAACTCTCAAATTGGCTATTTGCAATGAAAAAATTTAATAATAAAAAATAAAAATATCCGTAATTGCAATGAAAATAAATATTAAAATTTTTTTTTATTAAATTGATGAATTTATTTAATAATTTTTTGCTTGAAGAATAGAAAGAAGTGAAGCCTTGTTTTAGATAGTTTTATTATTTTCCCGTTCACGTCTTATCCAGCGATTTTATTGCTCCTGCGGGGGGTAGCCGCGGGGCATTGAAAACGTGCCAGTCGTCGCCGCCTCGTTAAGTTTCTTCGCGCTGTACTCAAGAATAAACGAACGAAAGAAAGAAAGTTTTCCGTGATGGCACGTACAAACCAAAGAACCACGCACGAACTAAACGGCTAACAGACGGATGGACGGGCACATATCACTATAAAAGACGATTAAATAAAGAGACCGCGACATTTAGACACACGTTTAAAGTAATACAGTCTTGTCTTGTTTACTTTTCAGACAGGACAAAGAATTTTATATATTTATACGGCAAATCATTTACTTTTTTATTGTTCGGTGCTTTTGTCGATACCGATCATTGCAGAAATTTCATTAAGCCAATTAAAAATAGTAATTTTTGTCACAAATAAAATTTTATGTTACTTATATGTAGTCTATAAATGAAAAATTGTTTTGTTGCTTTTTTTTTTTTTAATTTTACTCGATAGGAATGAATACGACTTGAGTTATTAAATAAACAATCTCAATAAAAGTATCTATAAACCTTAGCATTTTATTAACAATTATTTGTATCTATCTCTAGATACATAATTAATAAATCACCTTGTATCTTGTGAACTATTGACATTTTTAAAGATATAAACTCATCCAGATGTTACACTCATCAAGACCTTTCATTTGAGTACCCACATCAATTTTTCATATATTTCATATATTTATATATGAAAAATATATCAAAATACATGTGGGTATTCAAATGAAAGCTCTTGATGAGTGTAGCATCGGGATGAGCTTATATCTTTAAAAACGTCAATAGTTAGAAATTTTTTTCAATGATTATCAATTCTAATTACAAATTTATAAAATTATAAAGTTATTCAGATAATATTACGTTAAATTAAAGCCTCCATGAATTCCATGGAATTAATTACTGAAATTTTTATATTTATGCTTCTATCTTTCTCGACTTACGTCCGATGTCCCTTGATAATGATAAATATAAAATAGATACGAGAATATGAAATAAATATGAAAAGTCTAAACGTAGGCGGCTTATAGAAGAAGGTGATTGCACTCGAGTCTTATATAAAACCAGAGGCTCGTTAATGTGCACAAGCATGAGTAACATAATGTCCCATCAGGGGGTCTACTAATAGTTGTTTCATACTGACGACAACTTAGCCATGTTTAATATTGCTAGAAGAATAAGAATATCTCCACGTATTATCCGCGTACCACCTCCACCCACATATTTGCACACATACGTTCATATAAGCTCAGATGATTCACTCTTTGTGACACAGGACTTGCGAAAGATAAATTCGTCATACTTTCCTTTTCTTGAGATAAATAAACACTATACCTGGAGGATTTTTATATGAGTTTAATACTTTGAAATTTGATGCCCATAAAAAAAGTTCAATTTTAATCAAGAAAATTTTATTTTTGGAGTAAAAAAGCTCTTTTATTTAATTCAAAAAATTTTTTTTTGAATTTACAGTGTTAATCAAAAGATATTTTGCATTAGAAAACAATCTATTGTTGTACTAAGCTAAAAAAACACTTTTTTTAAAGAAATTTAAAACTTTTTTTTAAAGTTTTTAATTTATGAAATTATTTTTGCAGCTTAAGTAACAAAGAGTTCATTTAAATAATATCAATTTCCTTAGTTTCATATTAGGAATTTTTCTACAAATTAAAAAAAATTTTTTTTTCTTTAATTCTTGGGTAAAATGTTGGTTATATTGCTTGAAAATAATAACAAAGTGCTTTATTTAAGACTATAAAATTCTTGAGTAAAAATTTTTTTTTTTCATCCTAGATTTTTATATTTTTAGATTAAGAGATCTGAATGTCTGGAAACAGGAGTAAAATTTTGAAAAAAAAATACTTTGCTTGAATGAAGTAATATTCATTAAAAATTAATTTTTCTTCATTAAATCATTTGAAACTTTTCAAAAAAAGTCAAAAATCAAGATTTCTTTATTGTAGGCCTGCAAATTACAATTAAAAATTAATTTAACAAATTATGCATGAATTTTTATTAAAAAACAATCGATCAAAGAAGAGGAAGAAGACGGGAACAAAAGAGCAAAAATATATAAAGCCTATAAATTAAAGACACACGTGATAAATCATTTGTGTCATACCGAATAAATTGTTACATCTTATTCAAACACATTGTCTCATAATTCTTCCTATAACAAGCTACGAATTATCACCTCGTAACCAACTAGTGTACCGTCGTACCGTCGAGATCCTGTGTATTTATATTATATATTGTTAAGTATTAAATTCTCAAAAACAATGCGTACAATATAATATAAATATATTGTGTACACAAATCTCCAGTCACAGGATGTCTTTCATTCCTTCCCGGCTGCTTTTTCTTAATCACGTGGGCTAAACAAAAAGAAATAAAAAAATTTTAAGTCTTTTTTAGTTTACATTTATCGTGGGAGGTTTATCCATTGTGTGGTGGGTCTTTAACCACCCACATCATGTCTCACTCATCTTGAGAATTATCAATTTGCCGAGAGAATCTTTGGATGATTCGCCATATTGCGTCAATCAGACTCACATCTGACACACTAGTCCTATAGGACATAGACAACTTTTCGCGATTATCTTTCTTGTTCGTTTATTTTTTTTCTTTATCAGCTTTTGTTTTATTTATCTACTTCCTCGATACATACCACGGTAAGCCGACTTCTCACACCTACATAGATAATACATAAATGATAATTATCGTGATAACTTGTAGTATTAATTAGCAATTTGAATATATAATGAGATTAAAATAGTATTTGTTTTTGTAAATACCTCCGTCTGCTTAGATGCTGGTGATAAATTTGCATGAAAAATAAGAGGCTTTTAAAAATTCGTACTTATTAAGTATTGAAATTTTAGTAAATAAAAAATAATTATTTTGTTAATAATATTCGAGGGATAAATAATACTGAAATTTTAAAAAATATTAATGTTTAATCATCAGTTTCTGAATTTTTTATTAGACTATTACAATTTTTATATTTTTGTATGTATTCAAAACAATTCAAAAATATTACGTTAAAGAAAAATTATTTGATTCAAAAAATTTTTTTTGAAAATTTTACTTTTTTTTTAAATATTCAGTTCGAATTAATTTTTAAAATTCACGAAGCAAATAAAAAATCAAAACAAAGGAGACGAAATGACAATGGTCTTGATTGAACAATTTTATTAAGTCTAGTGAACAATTTTTCAATAATTTTCTGCTCAATTCAAAATAACAAAATTCTTTAAAATGATATTCTTGGATCAAGATTTTTTTCTTTGATCATCTTAATTTTTTTAAGAGAGCAGTATCAGAAATTTTTCTCACTTTATCGGAAAAGCTTAAAAAGCATCTCAGAAAATAAACAAATCCAAAAAATAATAATATTATAATCGAATCCTGATATACTCCAAGTAAGAAAAATGTTACGTATTCTGTGTATTTGAATTGGAGATAATCTTACAGCCGTTTAACGATCTTTGTCAACCGATAACCAAGGCCCGGGACAGCCAGTTTTACTACGTAAGAATTCAACCTGTCTGCTCAAGATATTAACACACTGTTATATTATTTAAACTCGACTGATTATTATTATCCACGTAACACAGTCATTGGTGATTGGTCACCCGTGATTGGTAATTTTGTTTGATGATTCAGCATTTACTTCTCCTGTCTTATGTTAGACATGCACTTTATCGTTCGATAATTAATTCAGAATCATTTGACTGAAATTCAAACCCAACTGACGTGGGGCTGAGCAATTATTTAAATTACTCGAGCTAGGAGTTAGTAAGACAAAGGAATTCAACAAAACTTGTCATCCTTCTCCAAAATGAAAGTGAAGTAAAATTAAAATTAAACAAAAATTTCTGAACCTGTTTGAAAGTTTTGTAGTGAGTCTAGTGTTTAGTTGCTCCCACGATAACTCTTGAGTTAAACTTCCAGGTGTAAGCTACTTTTTTTACCCCGTATATATCTTCAACGCGCTATATATTTTTAAAATGCGCACCCCGAACTCTTGAACATAAAAAGCGAGTGAGCGATATATTGCACAACACGTATTAACTAAACGCAAAATCAATATAATAATAATATTCTTGTGTACAAGAACGCGCCGCGTCCAGAGCGGCAAAGAGAGAGAATGAATCATTAGGAATAAAGGAAGTGAAGAGAGTGTCAAAAGAAAAACTCTGAGTATGAGTATGAAAGAAGAATATAGAATAAATAAAAGACTATGTAATGCTACCAAGGGGTAGAATTAGAAGGAGGTACACCTTGTCCGGTTTTAATGTGTGGGAATTTGCGCAAGCTGTTTTATTTTTTATACGCAAGCGCCTCATGATTGTTACGCGTCCCGCCAAAAAGTATTTTTACCCTCTGTCCCCCTCCTTTTATTTATACATGAAATTCTCCCACTTGGCTTCGCTTATAAACATTGCGAGGGGAGATCCACCAGGGGTGAATTTTACTTATGGTAATAGAGAAAGAATGAAAGAGAAAAAAAATAAATCTGTGGGAATTCCGATGGTGGATGGATCACCCAGGAGAGGGAGAACTCACCACGTGGAAAGATTTTTCCCGCCAGCTAGAGGGTAAAGGTAATAATTGTTTGATGCCCAATGACGATTTTATAAGAATTGTTATGGGTATCGGGCTCCTTTGTTATTTCTTTTTTTTTTTCTTTGGTCATGATGGGGATGATTGTGACAGAGATCGAGGATAATTCAGGTGAAATTTTTCGTGAGAATTTTATAGCAAGAAAAGCTTGAGAGCAGGAGGAAGCTTGATGACTTTTCTTTTGTTGGAGATTAAATTACAAAGGAGAGAATTGTTGGTTAATTTCGTTTTTTATGTCTTTATTTGAAGGGAATTGGATGTAAAGGGTGGAGGTTTTTTTTAGTGATTATTTTAGTTAGAGTGTTGATTGAGATTTAGATTGAAAGAAAACTCATTGATTGAAGAGAAGCATTGTTGATCAAATACAAAATTATTTTTAAGAAAACTTTGAGTTTTGATTCAAGAATTTTACGTTTTTTAGCAAAGAGAAATTCGAAATCTGATTGAAAAATTAAATTGATTCAAAAGTATTTTTTTTTTTCATCCATTCAATAAAATTCAAAATCAAAAAGCACTATTCTTTAAAATTGACGATAATTTTGTTTTTCTTTAAGAATTTTATATTTTTCATTCATGAAAAACTTTTGGCATTCAATTTAACAAAACAAAATCAAATTTTGAAACGTTGAAAAAAATTTTTTAAATTAATTTTTTGTCAAATTAAATTTTAACTTTTTCGATATTTTTACTCTAAAAAACAGACAAGTGATTCTCTTTAATTTGGAAGAATGTAGGTTGTTTTTTGTCAAATGATGTTGAAATCTCAACTATAAAATACAAGCCCCTAAAAATGTAATAACAGATCGCAAAAAATCAATATTTATATACATAACATGTAGAAATGTAGATAGTGAGATGTTATTATTGTAGTAAACCTTTTCTACCTTAAATTTCAATATCCAAGGCAAACGTGAGGGCATTTGCATGTCTTCACCCTCTTGACCATATATATTAATGCGCAGAAGTTCCATCCAGGCCCTCTTACTTGTATATCTGTTCATTGTTCGAGTATAGCACGCGCTTATATTTCTTACGAGATAAAGTGCGTTCAGGTGCGCACGTGTGGGTATTTGAGCGAATGCCTTGACAGAGGGGTAGAAAAAAGGAGGCAGCTAATGTGCCGGCATAACAGCTGCTCCAATGATTATTCTCACGGGTCCAAAAGCTAGCCCGAGACAATCGAACTTGATTCTTGATGGCTGGTGGCTATGAACAGAGAGAACTTTACTTATATTAGTTTATTGACTGTGAATAGAAAATTCTAATCTACCCCTTGTAGATTTTACGTTTTGATTTCAATTTTTAAATAAAGTCAGTTATTTACACTTTGATGTTCACGGAAGAAATCAAACTTCTGATAATATTACGGCGGTAAAATCGTTTGTTCAACTTTTTGACTGGAGTCAAATTTTTCTTGAATCAAACATTGTTTTTTTTTTCAACGTAACTTTGATAAAAAAATTTTGAAAATAAATTAATTAATTAAAATGAAAAATTCTTGAACCAAAAAACAATTTTGCGAAATTTGATCACATTACATTTAGCAAAAAAAAATTTTTAAATTAAGTAAAATGTACTTCTGAAAAAATTCCTAATCTAAGAATTTTTTGGCTTGTTTCAAGATGATCATACTCTTCAAAAATTATGTTTTTGGTTTAAATTAGAGGAAAAATTGTCTTCTTAACATCGAACCAATCAACAATTTTTTTTTTTTTGAAAATTATTAATATTCAAAGCTAAAAAGTAAAATGAAGTAATAAATCATTAATAACAATTTCTTAATATACATTTAATTATGAAAAAGAATAAATAAAAAAAAATCACTTATTCACGGTTCAAAAACTATCTAGAGTACCAAAAGTCATTAATAAAACGTCTGATTGTCACTTGGTTTGATTAATTGATGGTATATCGCGAGATCTTTGATTAAATTGCTATCATCAGCCCATACCGGTCACTCTTTAATCACCATTAAGTAGTTTCTACTCACTACTATTGAGAGAGCTACAATAAAATACGGTCTTTAATTAAATGAAAATCATACTTTCGTGATAAAACAAACAACCAGAAATACAAAACAATACATGAATACATAAATAAATGCTTGGTGATTCGATTTAAGTTTATTTTGCAGATCTTTGTAGGTTTTAGGTCACCAGGAACAGAATGTAGAGTCCCGCGAACCTCCTGGTTGCATAAAAGATCATATGTAGCTACTGCGTATCCTGCATAATTCATAATATTCTCTCCATTTATATCCGATGTATATTATTACTCAGAGAGTCAGCTCTCAGTCTGATACATCTCGCCAGATCGGCTTCGATCAAATTTAAAGTTAACGTAAATACAAAGCGTGTTCTTAGAGTTGATGATCAAAATCAAAGCCTCGATTAAACTTCAGCTAGGATATTATATACATTTTTTTAAATAATGGCAGGATCAAAGCTCGGCTTATCGATGCCCCGTAAATAAAATCGTTGTCTAGAGATTGTCCCGCACCGATAAGTAGTAGAATAATAAGTGTACTGAGAGTATGTACACTTATTTTTTGTTTTAAATAAGTGAAATTTCGATCGAGATCTTGTCTAGTAAATTCTTTTCCAATTTAAAAATTTTTGCTTTTATTAAGGCTTTCATTTGAATAACTGCTCAATAATACATTAGCTATATTATTAATAAAATAAGCAAAATTAAAAAAAAATTTTTTTCTCAAAGTTAGGCATTCAAAATTTATTTATTTAAATTCATTTTATAATACAATTTTGTACTTTTTTATTGTCTGTAAATGAATACATAAAAAAACAAAAATCATAAATTCATCGGATCGGATGAATTCTTTTGTTAAAAAAATAAGAGCGATAGCTTTTCACTAAAAACAGTAATTTAACTTTTAAAAAAAGGTATTTCTCCAATTGTCTACCGTAATTATTGTTTACTTCTCTGGAAATTTGACCGAGCGCCAAAATGAAATGTGTAATAATTTAAAAAGAATTTTATAACCGGTCGAAAGCATTGTTAAGAATCTGAAATTGAGAATGACAAAATTTGTTCCACGTAAATGGGGGCGCTGCGTGATTCTGTCAAGGTAAAAACATTTAATTTTCGGTAAAATAGTTTATTTAATTGTATAGGCGTGTATATACTTTGTCTGAGTTGGCAAAAATCGATATATTGTGCGGGTGAATAAGAGCGATAGTTTCTACCAATGGGGTCTGTGTTGCGTAATTATATATTGGTTGACGACGGGTTGACCACGGAACAGAAACCAAGAAGCTACTAACAGTTACTATCTTGCTCTCTAGGTCAGATGATTCTATGCTATTTCACTTGATTACATTTATTATCCAAGTTAAATGCTCCTCAAATACTTTGCTTCTCGAAAGTATTTGCCAAGTATTTTTTAACAACCCCCTTTTGAGACAATCGCTTTCAATTATTCGTCAAACCCTAAGACTTCAATTTAATCACAACAAATTATCTCGAAAACCTATTTTCGGCTTACCTGCATTTTACAGGAAACAATTTTCACGTTAATTATTATTTTATTTATTTTTTTTTTTTTTTTTTTTTTTCAAACTTTTGCTTTAATCAATCCTCTGAAAAAATCTGTTGGTGTAGTCATTTATGTATTTATCAAAATATCTAGACCGACAAAAAATTACCTTGATTCAAGAAAAAAACTTTTGACTTGAGAATTTAATTTGAAAAACTTTCATGGTCTTGATTTAAGTAGTAAAATTCTTATGAACTGAGAACTTTTTTTTCAAGAAAATTAAACTTAAAAATAATTTTTTTTTCTAGCGTATACAATGAAAAAACAGTTTATTATAATTTATGAACTAAAAATTAATTTAGTAGTTGATAAAATAAAAAAACAATGTCATATAAGCTTCTTGAAAAAGATAAATAAAATTATTTTTATTTTAAAACTTATAATCCAAAAATTAACTCTCTTCTAAAGAGACAAATCAGCAACAATACGCCACCTATCGGAGATTTAAAAAATTAACCAGCCTACAAATTATATATGACCATATCGAGCTAAATATGCCCGTGTATGGCCTTAGATGCCTATATATTGCCATATTTCGTTACATATAACCGTATCAAAAAATTTTTTTCACGATTCTTTTGAAATTTTTTTTTCTGATAGAGATGTTTTTAAACTCGTTATTTATCTTCTTACGCCTACGCTTGATAGCACAGATCATACATATCTGGTGACCTAGCGTTTATTTTGAAATTAATGTATATGTAAGAAAAACACAGTCTATCTAAATAAATAAATAAATAAATGTATCACAGAATTAAATTAAATATTTCTACACTCTCATTTTGAAATAATAAATTATTTGTTCATTAACTCATTAAATGAGTAGATATTTTCATTAATTAAGAATTAAGGCCGTTTACGGTTCATTGAAATTTAATTTAAATTTTTACCAATGTTTCACTAATTTATTTAATCGTTATCGTTATTACTTTAAATATAATGTATTGAAATATTGAATTCATTTTTTATAATAAATATTTAACTAATCGTTTAAAGTATATTGATGTTTATTTTAGTAAAATAATTTTTTTAAGACGGAAAAAAATTTTGAATAAATTTTGATTAAAAAATTTTAAAAATTAAATTTCAAAATAAACTGTTCATTTTTTTTTTCACAAATTTCGAGAAATAAAAAATTTATACTTGAATATATCTATTAACTTTTCATCTAAAAAATTATAAATAACTAAATGACAGCAACAATAATTGAAAGTATCATTGACAACCATTATAAAAAATTATTTATTATATTATTAACTACTAAAACGTTAAATTATAAAATATACGACTGCAAAGACTGGTAAAGAGTCTTATAATTAAATTCGATGAGTCCAAAACATTCCGTTTGACTTATGCGCTGACCATGACGTTCAATTGGTATCAATTTGTTAAATGTACCAATTTGTTCGATTATTTGTACTTGGATCTAGTGGGTGGCTCAATAAATCATAAAATGATCATCCGTGGCTGGTATCGTTAAAGCTTATTAATCAATAAAACAAATAGTGTTTTTATTGTTATTAATTCAAGCTTAAAACCTTCTCGAAAGAATAATAATAATAATAAAAATAAAATTTAAATGAACAGGGCGTCTTGAACCTCTGTGGGACGTGTTAAAGTGTTATGTTGATACGTGTACAAATCGACAGCATTATGCTGTACTGTGTGCGAATGACACGAGAAATCTCAGAACGATACGACGACTGACTAGTTACGTAACATGACATTACCATACCGTTGCATGACATGTACGCATGCATGCACGGGTTCATAAGACTCACAGCTCCCAGCTGTACGCAATGAAATATAAGTCCTTCTATTCCATATGTATTATACTTGTATTTGTATGCTTTCGTCTACAAAGCACATACGACATAAATATATTTGCAATCTACTTTTAAACCTCATATTACATTTTTTTTGTCACTTCTAATTAAATTTCTAACTTTAAAATTTTAATGAAAAAATTCTTCAAGAATTTGGAGAAAAATTTCAATTATTGATACTATTTATTATTTTTGTTTCGTCACAACCGATCATTTATTCAAACTCAAGCTCTAAATTTAAAAGTACCTTTTATTTAGTACTAGGAATTCAAATTACGCGTTTTAATCCTAACCAATAAGGAATCAGTAACCTTTCTTTCGAGATTTTTGATACTAAACTAACTTCTGTTCAATCATAAATTTTATATTATCGAATAGAAAAATAAATCCACGGAACAAAGATCCTCGGCTCTCTTTTTTCAATTTTTGGGTGCCACGCAGTGTTCCATCCACTTCATCCCCCATCATTCATAGACCAAACACACGTCGCAAATCCAGCAGGTTTGTGCTCGCCACAAAGAGGGGATGGAAAAATAATAAAAGAGGGTGTGTTCTAAACATGAATTTCTTGGCGGCGTGGGAACTTACAGAAGGGCGGTTTCCACCCCTAGGAATCCTAACAGGCCTAACGATCATCATCATTCCTGCGGTCTCCATCTCTAGTTGTGAGAAGGATGTGCCAGCATCAACTTCTTCAAATTTATTAACTTAAAAAATTCCAAACAAAACAAAATTATCAAATTTTTGACAAAATTATCAAATCTTAAAAAAAAAAAATTCTCTTATAAATTAAATTTTGATTGAGCCGAAAAAAATTCCTTCTTGCTCTAAAATAATTTAGATAAAAATTCTGTTATTTACAGTTTAGTGAAAAATATATTAAGATCAAAAAATTGTGAACAAGCAACAAAAATCTAAATAGTTAAAGATCTTTGGTTTAATGTTGTGTGTTATATGTTTTGTTTTGTTTTGTACCACATATGTGGACATATGTGTACGTTCTGTTCGAACACTAAGAGGGCGGTACGAACGAGAGGAACGAGGGGAACGGAACCCCACTACTTGGTCTATTCCCCCACTGGGTGAACTGTCGCGTGTCTGAGCTCCCACTCCTCCTACCATCTTGCATCCACACATGTGAAATGTGAATCTCTTGATATCTCGCGTGGAGTGCATTCGACCCTGTAACAACTCCGGTATGGTATAGTGTACTTGTACATGTACTAGACGTGAAAGGGACGACAGTGACTACCTTTCAGGACAACTACCGAGTACCCAGTCTCCTCCCTTTCCCCTACCGATAGAGGGTGAAAATTGTCCCGGGTGGGGAATAAGAGGGAGGCTAGGGAGTCAACAGACCGAGAACAACACCGAGAAGAGCTTGTAGGTGTACATGCCACCAGTTGCGCGTACTTCACGACACCAGAGTACACACGGTGATTTTACTTGAGTAGAGGCTTTCCTCCATCCAAGAGTCGCCAATTATTTCAGCTCTGACATTTTTTTTATCTATTATTTATTATTATTGCTCTGATTATTTTGATTGCTATTGACATGTGCGATATTTAATCCACGGTTTAGTTTCATCGAGTGAGGAAATTAAACGAGTGATTTGTGGTTGAGTGGATTTTGGTGATTGTGGATTTTATATTTATCTGCCTTTATCTGTTTGACGCTTCTTCTTTGTGAATACAGATGAAGATTCCAAGGAGATAAGGAGCTGGCTGAAATTATTATCGAAACGTCGACAAGCAGAGTCACGCTGCTTTCTATACCTAAGGTGAGTTATTTTTTTTTTGTTTTGATCTTGTGAGTGTTGTTAGTTGGTTTCAATTAGGGAATTTTATTTTTGTATTGATTTAATAAGTTAAATAAATTTTTGAATTAAAGTTCAAAGAAATAAAAGTATAAAATTAAAATTACGAAAATTTTACACACTTGCACTGACAAAAAAATTAACTTGCTTCAAGAGAAGACTTTTGAATTTAAAAAAATTTATTATGTAGAATTAAATAGAAAAATTCTTGAACTAATAAATTTAATAAATAGCTTCAAAAAATTTTTTGTCTTGTTTTAAGACAATGAAACTCTTCAAAATAACTTTCTTGGTTCAAGAATTTTTCTCTTGAATTGAGGAAATTTTTTTTTCAGTGAGGGTGTTGGATTATCACAAATATGAAAGCTATTTGTTCACAAATATTTTTAAAATTTCAAGAGAATTCGAGGAAAAAATCAAGGATTAACAGAAAAAATTAAAATATTATTCGAAAAAAAGTTTCATGACAATAACACTTTATTTGTTATGAATTTATATATGCAGTGTAAACTAATGTGAATAATTTTATCTTGATAATAATATTTAATATTTAAAAATTTTTTTACACGTTTGAAAACAATGTAGCAGTTACAGAAAAATTTTTTTCTTGTTTAAAAATAACTCGAATCTTCTAAAAAAATTTTTGGTTCAACTAAATATTTTTTTTTTGCATATAATATAATATTGATCTTATTTGTGTAAAATTTTTAATTTATTGTTATTTAATTATTGAATTTTAAATCATCAATTTTGTCAAAAAAAGCTTCAACAAATTTATTCTTCGATGTTATTTTTATTTTGGCGTAAAAATATTGTTATAAAAAAAATTGATTATTAATTTTTGAGGGTAAAAAACATTAAGTACTCTTGTACAGTATTTTTGGACAAAGTGATTTTTTGTTAGATGATACAAAGAATAAAATATGAATATTATCCAGTAGTTTTTAGTAATTTTAATGATAATTACGTATTTAATTGCGAGACGAAAGGATATTTAACGGAGGGTTTTGTGAGCAATTTATAGGGCAAAATATGTGTAATATAATTTGGTTTGGGTTTGAGTAAACGGCGAAGTAAAAAAATGGCAAAATGTTGCGTGCCGAAACTCGTTCGTTCGGGACGCACGAATGGAAAGTTCAGTAAAAAGACTACTATACGTATGATCGTGCTATGCGTGAGCAAGGATATATGCAGGCCCAAAGTCATGCATCCGAAACAACCGTGTTGCACTTTAACTCTGCTCGCAAGCATCTTTAAACCGCAACCAGCAACAGCTCCCTCCTGTACTGAAACTGCACATGCTTTTGTACAACAGTCCAAAGAAACGCGAACGATATAATACCTTTTTTTACTTTTGTTATTTACATATTTTTTACTGACAGTTCATTCACCTAATAAATTTTTTTTTTTGACTTTATACGTATAAAATATTGTTCAATTTAATATTCATCAAGGAACAATGTGGCTTTACTTGGTAGTTTTTAATTAATAAATATCGCAAGTCAATCATTCGAAACTTTGCCTTTTTCGGGATAATTAAAACCCACTTTTAAGATATACGTTGTGGATACTTTATCGTAAGCCCACGTATAGTCGTGTCAGTATTATTTTTTAGGGCGGACAATGTCTTGACAAGCCTTGAATTATCCAGATATCCTCGACAATTTTTTTTTTTTTTTCAAGCTTAATTTTTGAGGAATTTAAAAGATTTGTTTGTTTCAAATTTATAAAAATTTACTAGCACAATAATTATAAATCCTGACGAATTTTCTTCAATTTTTTTTAAAAAGTGTCTTTAAAAATTTTGCTGTGGAAAATTCAATTTTTACTTTTTTAAAGATAATTTTGTAATTTTTTTTTATTAAAGTTCTCAATTTATCCATAAGGGCGTACATAAGAGCTTTTTGAACTTCTGGCTATGAAAATTGAAGTTTCCGAAAATTGAAAAAAATTAATTTTTAATTTTCAATTTTTATAGTCAAAATTTCTTTTTTATATACGCCTTTTTGGCTGTGAGAATTTTTTTTCCTTAAAACCAAAAAATGCATCAAAAAATTTTTCTTTGCTTAAAATTTTTATAATCAAAAAAAAAAAATCAAAGTTTATAACTTTTAACAGTTAAAATTTTAATTTGTGCCTTTTTTATCTAATCTCTATAATTTTAAAAGCCTAAATTTTTTTTACAGTTACTCAAAAAAAAAAATGAAAAATTTTTATCGTAATTTACAAAATAAAAAATCAACTAATTTCAATTGACCAAAAAAATCTATTATTCCAAAAAACTTAAATAACGAATTTTTATATTGTGTGAATAAAATTAGTCAAGCATATGAGAATGACTCGCGAATAAAAATGTGAGCAGCTGCGTGGGGGTTCAATTCACATTTCTTTATCCACCCATACTTTTTTTTTTTTTTTTTTTTTATTACAATATTATTCGTTTTGTATTTAAATGTACAGCAATAGCAGTAAAAGTAAGATAAAAAAGTGTCTAAGATTTTGATAAACGACCGGCCGTCGGTGGCATTGATCCCGCTGCTGGTCTTCAATAACAAAACCAAGACTAACAAGACCAAGAATCAATAAAAATAAACAGTTAGATTACCTGTTGCAGTTGTATTTTATTTGGGCAAGAGTAAGACAAGCTGAGACATAAAAAATGCTTTGGAAAAAGATTGGCAAGAAGCGCCGGGTGCTTTGGTCCAAAAAAGATTCAGTAGCACGTGCCCCATTGAGTTATACAAACCTATAGTATTCTATAAGTCGGTCCTTTACACCCTCGCCGTAACCTAAACCTTCTCTGTCGACAGATCCTCTATCTATTTCTATCGTACATTGCGTATTACATCGGTAGTTGGTATTTTATTTACAGTCCCATCATCATCATCATCATAATTCCAAAAAGAGATCCATGACCAAGCTTTATTCTATAGATACACCGGTACGGGTTTAAAATTTTTTTATCCGCTCTCCTCATTGCGCTTTATCTTCTTCTATTATATTTATTTTATTTTATATAACAAGACGTTACAATCCAAGTGTCTCCGATCTTTATTTTGGGGGGCGATGCTCGGTATACTATTTTATTTTATACCAGTCGAGGATCGTTCATCCGCACGTGCGATGTCTGTTACTCAGCATATTATTACATGGATTTTAGTTTTCAATGAAGATATATCTAATTATTTAAATAGATATATCATTTTTATAATTGTTAATTTTTTAAATATTATTGAAACAATGTGTCACTGTTGGTTTTAATTATTAAATTACTCCAAAGAGTATTTGTGGTAATTAAAATATATCCGACACAAGTTTTTAACAATATTGAAATTTATTATTGTATTCCTTGTATTAAAATCCTTGTTTTAACTGACAATTAGACTTAATAAAATAATAAAATGATACTTTAAAATTTTGCTTTATTAAATAATGACTTTTATTAAATTGCACTGTACCTTCTTAAATATAAACGTTTTTAAAAATATAAGCTCATCCCGATGTTACACTCATCAAGAGCTTTCATTTGAATACCAACATGCATTTCGATATATTTTTATATATATATATATATATATATATATATATATATATATATATATATATATATATATATATATATATATATATATATATATATATATATATATATACATAATATATATATAAATATATGAAAAATTGATGTGGGTACTCAAATGAAAGGTCTTGATGAGTATAACATCGGGATGAGCTTATATCTTTAAAAATGTCAATAGTTCACAAGATACAAGGTAATTTCTTAATTATGTATCTAGAGATAAATTTTCGAATGCAGCCTAAATAATTATTATAATAAATTGACTATCGGTGAGAATGATAAAAGGCACAAATTCAAGTCAAGACTTTTGCAATAACACTAAAAAAACCGAGTTTATTATATGACTATCCTGGAGACGAAATTTTTCTGATTCTCTTAATAATTTAGATAAAATAAAAAATAAATTGGAGTAATTTTTAGTGGATTTAAATGAACCTTGAGTGGTTATCATTTAAAATAAAAAGTAGAGTGTATTTAATGAATTAATTAGTAATTTAATAAGGATTATTATGTCTTAATCCAAGTACTGAGCTCTTAAGGCGTCAAGGAGGTCCTGATAATTGTCGATTATATTTTTCCCGATAGCGCTCGCGACGGAGAAATAAACGAGAATGGAAACAAACTAAACCACTTAACGGGTGATATGAGCATAAAAAACAAAGATAAAAAATGATCTTTGAGAGTCATTAAAAACATTAATTACTGAGTTTATTAACCAATTTGGTTATTAATTAAAATTCATATCAGCTGATAATGATAATTTATTTAACTATTTTTAAAATTGATTTTCCTGAACTGAAACTCGTGCCTCGTGTCACCAAAAATCACTTCCGAACAAAGAAGTACCATCAAATTTGTCAGTTTAGCAACTAATGTAAAGCCCAGTTCATAAATCTTAAATCAAAATATCAGAGTACAAGATACTAATGTTAAAACGTGCTGTATGCTTACATAAAAGAGTAAGAGGGCGTAAAGGACCCCAATGTAAGAAAACTAAACACGCCTTTTCCTTCCACAAAAGCTGTTGCTGTTTCTGTTGTAGTCAAGCTTGCTATTCCATTTAGCCGATGTAGCGGGTGGTGGTGTGTCGACTTTTATCTCCGGGCCTTTTAGCTAAGATCGTTACATAGGTTTTCACAATAACAATCTAACAAGACAGCTTCTGCCTGAATGACCACCCGCCACTGTTTGGTCTATTTTACGATCGATGGATAATGCCCGCTGCATGAGCTCCTACACGCCTGACAACCTGATGGTCAGTTTCTGAAAAATATTTTTCATTCTCCGGATCCAAAATAGCCCTGGACTCTATAACGATAAATAACATCAATGATCAATAGTACATATAACATATAACATAGCCAAGATTGTTGTGATTATTATAATGATAATGATCCTACTAATAAGGATATAGATTTACGTTAACCGCTACGGCAATAACTAATATAATATAATAACTGGACTATGTTTTTTTGAATAATAAATTGACTAATAGAGTTAAATAAAATGTTTCGGATGATTAATTAGATTTTTTTTTAGACCACAGGGGGCGTTTTATTCACGTGAGTCCTTCGTCTCGATAAAAAATAATGTTAAATTACAATGAGCGCCTGATGTTACTCCCCGCGAGTAATCTCTGCGTGATTTTAATTCCATCTCAGCGTTCATTTGCGCACATGTAGTAACACAAGATATTCCATTATTTTTTATGTTCGGAGAAAAACTAACTATGTAACTTTCGAGAGAAATTATTCTGATGACCGGTTTTTTGTTTCGAGAATTCGCCTCTTGAATTTGATACTCTTGAATCATTGTTTGTTGGTTGATTATTTTATTCGTATGCATAATTCAACAGTCAACGATCTGAAGTCGGCAAAATCTAATTTTTTAACTTGGTGTATAATTTTTTAATTTGGTATATAGTTCTCGATTGCTGAACAAAATACATACTTTAGTGTGTCAGTTAATTAACATAATTATATATTATCTAAATACAATTATCCAAAATTAAATTGATAAAAAAGTTAACTTGATTTATAAGAAAAAAATTTATTTAAAGGAAAAATAATTTCTTGGCTCAAAAATTTTTTTCTTGACTCAAAAAAATCATTTTTTTTTTTTTAATTATATTCTTGATTTAAAATTTTTTCTCTTGAGTCGTTACCTTTTTTATCAGTGTAATAAGAAGTAGCAACCAGGCAGTCACTTTGTGTCTGCAGTGATTTGTGAACTATAAATAAATAAAATTTTGCTTTATTAAATCATCACTTTTGTTAAATTGCACTGTACCTTCTTAAATATTAACGTTTTTAAAAATATAAGCTCATTTCGATGTTACACTCATCAAGAGCTTTCATTTGAGTACCCACATGCATTTTTGATATATTTTTCATATATACATATATATAATATATATAAATATATGAAAAATTGATGTGGGTACTCAAATGAAAGGTCTTGATGAGTGTAACATCGGGATGAGCTTATATCTTTAAAAAAGTCAATAGTTCACTCTCTTAATAATACAGATTTCGTTTTTCTTCAAAAATTTTATATTTTTGATTCAAAAAAAATATTTTTTTGGAACCAACCATTTTTTCTTAATACAAAAAAAATTTCTTCATCCAAAGCTTCTAATTTATCGATTAAATTCGTTGTGCAGAAAATTCGTACGTTAATACGTCAGAACTCCCCCTATAGCACGAGCCGTCATCTCTCTTCATCCATTCCATTGTTGTTATTATTCATTTCATTCATCTTTTATATAACGGTCTAGTGTCGTCCAAGGTAAGGGCAAAGGTACAGCCGTTGTGCGAGAGATCTTTATGTAAGATCTCTGCCTTCTACCTGGATTTCAATCTCGCTCTCTTGCACTTCCTCTCACTCACTCTTTTATTCTAAGCTCCGATCTCGGTCCTCCCTTTGCTTAAATCTCGTGCTCGTTTTTTCTTTGGCTTCAGCACACGCCCTTGACACTGAGGGTGCCTGCGGTTTCCTCTGGGTGTTTTTTTACCGTGCAGCCCAGCGTTTAATTCTCAATCTCAATAGATCTATTCTGGAGCAGAGAAAGAGAACGAGCCAGATACAGATGAATGTCGCAGCCCGAGGTGTCGAGAGGTCATGCCATTCTACATCTCACATATTACATCTTACACCCCACATCTTGCACCAAGTAGCCTAATTTATTACCAGTACTTAAGGATCAATCGTAAATAGTAAATTAAAAGATCTCTTTTAAGTCTTTAATTCTTTATTTAAATTTTTTTATTTGCGTCTTCTGATGAAGGATTTTACTAATTTTTATTGAGAAAATGGAAACTAAAAAAAAAAATTAATTCAGATGAAATTTCTTCAACTAAGAAATTATTTTTTGTTCTTTAAATCGACTCATTTCCCTGGTTTATAAAAATCAATAGAATCAATAGAAAATTGTGTAAAATACGATAAATAATTTAAATTAATTTTTTTTTTTAATTAACATTTTATAAAATGAGAGAAAAAAAATTGTTTAACTCAAATTTTTCAACCTTATTAAATTTTACAAAAAAAAATATCTTGACTCAAAAACAATATTGTTGCCTATAGAAAATTTTAAAGAAGACAACAAATATCTTAATTCAAGAAAACATTTTCTTGATATCAAAAATTTTGATTCTAAAGTTATAAATGATTGACGAAATTTAAATTATTTTTTGTATTCACTGACGCTGTGATTGCTAAGTGATATGACTCTTTTTTGAGAGCGCAGTCCAATTAGGGTTCGAGTCCCGGTCTTAGTTTAATTCTTAAATTAAAAACATTGATTATATCGTCAAGTATTAACTTGTTAGACTTAGAAATTAATTTTTTAAACAAACAAATTCTTAACATTTGAATAAAAATATCTTTTGACTTGATTTAAAAATAAATTATTTTGCAATGAAAAAAAGTTCGTAACATTTAAAAAAAGATATAGAACGAATAGATCATTTTCAAAATTATATTTTTGATCTTTTGATGTAAAATTTTTCTTCGAGTTTCAAGACAAAAAATGCTTGAATAAAAATCTTAAGATTTTCTCAAAAATAATTTTGTTCTTAAATCGACAGTATTCTCTTGAATCAGCTAATTTTTTTCAGCCTAGGACAAAAAATTTTCATTTAGCAAAATTTACTAGCTTTTAATAAAGCAAACAGTTTTAGCCAAGGGGTATTGTATTACCTTCCACTAAAATAAAATTTTTTTTAATTTCTGCGAACGTATACACCTTAACTACATAGACATAACGGTCTGTTAATGTTTTTTCTGCTATATTACATACTACCTACTATCCAGAGAGAAGAGAGAAGAGAACTAGCATGATGATGATGATGATCATCATCATCAGAGCCTGTCCCATATGATCCGGTGACGGACAACGGGTTATGTTAGTATAGTCTATCTCTATAAGTATAGTTTTACGCACGTGATACCTCTTAGTCTGGCGACATAGAGAGTTAATGGCTGACACACTACAGAACGTTTACTTTTTTTTATTTATTTATTTATATGAACGCTCAACGGTGCAGTCCGACAGCTTTAATGTTATCGTTTTTGTAAACTAATAGGCGGGGTATTGCAAATATAAGTCTTTTTCTATCAATATCGCAAATCGCGAGCAGAAATTAATATAAGTATCAGTATAAGTATATGTCTGTAATATTCATTTTGAAGTGCCGCCAATCAATTGGTCTCACCTAGACCAATGATTCGTGATTCGTTCTCGCGGTCACTTTACTCTCGATATGATACGCGAGACTGTTCATGTTTATAATTTATTTAGTTTCTATTCCGTAGATCGAGAGTTTTTGTTGAGAATGTTCATCCGAGTGTGTCGGTTTCGATATACATTATATCGGCTTGCATTTTTTGTTTTAATCGTTTAGTGGCTGATTAAAATGAGCTGATTATAATTTTTAGGTTTTTATGTTTTTTTTTTAATTAATCTTGTTGATAGATTTGATTGATTTTTTTCTCTTATTTGAAAGTCATTTTTTAATATTTTTATCGACGGACTAAATATTGTACTGTTGAAGAATTAAGAGAAAAAATCTTGAATTAAAAAATCATTTCACTTTTAATTAATTTTTAATAAGTAAAAAAAAAAAAAACAATTTTATCATCTAAAATTAATCATAAAAACATTTATTACAAAGTTTTGGATTTTTTACTAGACAAAACTTTTGATTTTTCTCAGCATTAATTTTTTTTTTAGACAAAAAAATTTATGATTTTTGAAATTTTTTTTTGGCTTTGAAATTTCATGTGATAAAAAATTTTTATATAAAAATAGATGAAAGTTTTGAAGTTAGTCATTTATAAAAACTATTTCAATTTATAGTAGACTAAATAATTAGTAAAAAAAAAAATATGACGCAAAATTTTTTTCTGAATTTTTTTCTAAAAAAATGATCGAAAAATTTGCAACTCTTACAGCCTCAAAAATACTCCATAAAATTTTTTTCATATTAAAAAAATGAACGTCCCAAGACAATACGCTCTCTTCAAAATTTCGACTTGTAATGAATTAAGAAAAAAAAATAAATAAATAAATAAACAAAAATGTGGGAGTTTACTAGAGTCGTGATAGTAAAATTAAAAACACTGAGAATTATACGTTTCATTAGAGCGTGTCGTTTTTTTCTTTTTCGTCCGCATACACCTTTTTCATAAATTTTTTTATTTGTTGGTTATCTGGTCGTTTTTTTCATTTAATTAAAATTGTTTTTTGCTTGACGATGATGACGAGTATCCAGCGCCGGCGTCTCGAGGTCGTCGCGTAGAAGGGGAAAATCCTAATGAGCTCTCCCTCTTTTTCTACCTATAACTTAACATTATGTTGTGTTACTTCCATCAGAGCCATACATACACATCAATATATATATCTATACATCTATAGACATCGAGTAAACGAGCAGGTGCCTCTGGTATGCGCCCCGCCTACGCTTTCCACTTGCCTCTTCGTGCTGACGTTTAGTTGCCGCCGAAGCCGCGTATTCTTTTTTATTCCCGTGCCTTTGCTCCTCGTCCACCTTCTTCCTTCGTTTTACCTTTTTTATATCATCCATGTATATCTATATCTATATATATATATTCTACATATATACGTACGTATGTATATATGTGTATATTCTTCACCGACAACCGTAAATTTACCAACGACCTCCATTTGATGCGCCGGTACAATCAAACAACCGTATTATCATTACCTTTTTTTAATGCTTACACAATTTTTTTAAATGAAAACGATAAAAAATTCTGTTATAAAGCATCTTTAATGGATTACTAATTTTAATAAATTTTTAAAAGATACATACATATGTTCATTCTTTCATATAACTTGTAACAATTATCATATCGAGTACGATCCAATAAATTATAGTTTATAAATTTAAAAAATACGTTTTGATAGTTAATCTAATTCAAAAATAAAAAATGATTTTTAAAAAATCAAACAAAATTTTCTGATACGGCAATAAGTGATCGAATGGCAAAACAGTGTATTATTATCTTTCATTTTTTTTTTTTAATGTATACGTCTATTTAAATAAATTTAGTAGCTGATTGATCTAGAAAAAAATTGTTAAATATATCCTTTAAAAGACTCGGAGAAATTATTTTTTAATTTTTAAATTAATATTCCAAATATTAAGTTTCTTGTAAGGAAAAGATCAAGCTATCATGCGTCGCCTGTTGGAGATTTTTAAAACTAAATTTAGTTGAAAAATTATATTTGACCATATCAAGTCAGATATACTTATATATGGCCTAAAATGGCCAATTGTCATATCAAACCATATTGAAAATTAAATATGGATATATTAGACCATATTAAAAATTTTTTTTAAGAAAAATTAAAAAAATTAATTTTAATGTAAAATAAAGTGTGAAGTCCTTTAATATCAACAGTTGCAAATTTTCAAACTGATCAAAGATTTTTAAATCGGTAAAAATTAAGTTTAAAAGTTCCGTTACAAAGAATCGTAAATACACCTGTATGGGTCAAGCTAATAAATTAATCAGTTATCAGGCAAAAAAAGAATGTAGTAGGAAAAAGTCAAACTAAGATTAAAGAAATGGAAATTTATATTTATGGGGATACTTTGGAGTGTCGAAAGATTTTATTTGGTTACTACCGACAGCGATAACTATTACATTGTAAATAAAAGAAAAAAAAAAGTAACGTGGCATTGAATTGTGTTAGAAATTTTCATTTAATAGTAAAAAGAATTTAACAAAATTAATTATAACCTAAAATCCTAAAGGACAATAAATTTAAAAATTCAAAGAAATTTATAAATTTTTGTGACATGTTTATTAACAGTTTTGACAGTTTAATTACGAATGTAAATTGTCGATGAATTTATTTTAATTCTATTCCATGATTACGGATTAATAAATCAGAGATTCAAAAGAGAAGATGAAGGATTTTAAATGAAGATTTAGAGGTCTTAATACTTGACGCTATCAACTCATAAGTCCGCTGTTATAAAATTTGTCATTTTACATTCGATTACTGATAATTGCAATAAATAACCATAAGGAAATTAACCGATTAAATAAAATAGGAATCATTAATTTTAAAGCATCCGATAGTTATCTTTATCTTAATTTAAACTGTTTTTTATCCTGCTTTTGAGACCGGAAAATCTAACGATTAGCCGCTTCCGGTGGAAAATTTTTCTGTGGTGCTTATCTGAATGGAAGGCTTTGAGCTTATCAATTATTTTATTGTAATTATTTTCATTAATTTATATCATTTCTGTAATCAATACGCGACTAATGTTTCAGATTTTTTCAACTGTTTTCGTGAAAAAAATTTTCTGATGCAGCCTTATCAGGTCATAAATACTTCTTTAATAATTATTCACAAACGACGTAAAAAATATAGAAAATTAACATTCAATTTTACAGTGCATCGGTAAAAAATAATAAAAGTGAAAAATTAATTAGATAAATTGTTATTTGCTACTATTTCAATATTAAAATTTTCAGTAAAATAAAATTTTTAATATTTTAAAATTAAATATTATTTTTTAAAATGTACTATAATGAAATTCTTAATTTTTTTTACTATTAGCTATTATTCTATATATATTTTCAAATTAAAAAATCTTAAAAAATAAAGTAAATCAAAAAAATTAATTAAATATTTAATATTATTAATCTAAAATCTAGTTTTTCCAAAATCTAAAACCTTTAACAATATTAATAACATTCCATTGATAATAATATGTTTAATAATAATAATTGTACGCCATGTTTGCGGTTCGCTGCATTAAAAAAAAATTTTTTTCACGAGACTCTGATAAATTTTACTGAAAAACTTTAAAAAGTATAGCTTTTACTAAAAATTGGTAAAGCAGTGCACTAAATTATAATACAGTCCGGTAATTTTTATATTAAATTTTTTCCCTTGGCCATATCAGGTCATATATAGTTATATCAAAGCATGTATAATTATTTATAAAAATTGGATTGATCAGAAAATTTTTCGACGATTTTTAAAATATTTTAATTCCAAGAACTTTTTAATTAAATCATTTCGGTTTTAATTATTTTTCAATTACTCCTCAACAAAAAAATAAATAACAAATAAAGTAAACTCCCTAAACAAATGTTTTACAAATTTCATCGCGAAACAATAAAAATGTATATGATTAAATTCTTTCATACGTAATACAAAATTTATCTTTTTTTTTTCTCTTTACTGTTACCTCAAGTGGAAAGGTCGGACGACGGCCTACGTAGACACAAACAAAGCTGGAGCCTCAGCTCGTATAACAATAATAATAATAATAATAATAATGATAATAAGAATAAAAAAATGAAAAGTAAAGGGTAAAACTACACGCAGGTATATTATTCCATAAAAAAGGCACACGCGTTGCGTCGAGATTTAAAGTAAATACGGCGGCACGTAGGCGGAATCTACGTGCGCCTAGTAAAGTCGTCTCCTCGTAAATTGAAATTGCTCACGTGCATTTGCTTTGCCTCGGAGATCTACTCGGTAACCTCTTCCTCAATACAAAACACAAAAGTCTGTACATCAGCTTGAGGAGATCTTCTTCTCCATCTTCAGCCTCAGTGTCTTCTTCTTCCTCTTCCTCTCATTCTTATTCAAGCCTTCGCAGAATATCGTATATACATAATACATTATACTATATCCTCGCACAAGTGTTTATCCAACTTCTTGTTCCCGCCATCCTTGAGAAGGCCTCAGAAGGTCGTTGCGTTTATCGATCAGGGTTAAGCGGATATTAGAAGTCTTAAAAAAATTCTCGTGAAAAAATTTTCACTTATGGTCATTTCAAATTATGTGTGAGGATAAAAAAAAAAAATTTATTGTAACTTTTCAATATTTTATTTTCTAAAAAAATTCACTTTTATTGACATTCTTATATATTTAATAATTGATCAAAATAAAACGTCAATGTTAGATAAGCTCCTTAAAAAAATAAATAAAAAATTATTTTTGTTTAAAAATTAATTCTCTTTTTATGTAAAATTTTTTAGAATTATCAATTCAAACTTTTCATATGACGAACAATAAGTCAACGCTTTATATCTCGAGAAATATTAATCTTAGCGATTTAACGTAAAAGACTTTTTTTGTAGAAAATTAAATTTCCTACAATTTTGTTTTTACTTTTTTTTCTGTAAATTTAATAATTTATAAAATAACGTTAAAAAATCAAAAATCTTTCTATAAGTCGATATACAAACTAAAAAATTAATTTGTGCCAACTAAAAATTATTGTTCATTATATTTTTAATAAAATTACCATAAAAATTTTTAACAGCATTGACCAGCTTTCGAGAATTTTTTCACAGGTCTTTTTTTTTTATACTCCCACAAGCTGAAAAATGAAAAGTCGACATATTTTCCTTTTTTTCCACACTTACGGATTGATCGATGACGAAACTAAGCAAACAGTAAACAGTGGATTGGCAGATGCCGTTAAAGTCCCCTAATGTAAAAATTTAAGATCTCGTGTACATGTACGTACAAATACACACTGTACATAAAAGAGCAGAGAAGAGAGCACGTGGGCAAGATCAAACAGCTGGATCATCTCGGGCGTGTGCTTGCTTCGGGCGAATAAGGACCTCTTTCTTAAGGCCAAAGGTGCTCTACCTCTACCTCTACCAGACCCAGGTGCTGCGGGCTTCCACGGATAGGAGTATCACCACGATTGTAATGTGTAATGTGTAATGTGTAATGTAGGAGGGTACTCTACATACGACAGAAGATAACCGATTCTTACATTGCATACCGATACTTTTATGCCCTTGGTATAAATACAATAAATAATAGTCTCCAATTTTTGTCTTTTACTTTTTTAAGCGCAATTGGACAGGATGTCTGGCCCGCATGTATGTTCGACGGTTACATTTTGCATCGATTTTTTTATTAATGTTTAACAGATATTACCAGCGGATAATGGCAACAGCTTGCTTTTGCCTTCGCTTTTTTATTGCGACATTTATGTCTTATATTTTATGTTTTATATGGGTGTGAATGTACCGGGTATGACAGATGACAGCTTGCAGTATTTAATGATGATAGTCATTTTTTAGAATAAGCTGCTTGTTGCTAAATTTTTTAGGAAAAGTTTTCTGTTGGCAGTTGCACGTAAAAATATTTGTTAAAGAAAATTAAATTGACTGAAGATTTTTTACTGAAAAAATTTAATTAGCAAAGTGAAGCTGCTATGTGTTTGCTGAGAATTAGAAATTATGAATAAAAAATTTTGGAAAATTTTTTTTCGATATTTTGAATCACAGTGTACAGTTTAAATAAATTTTAAAAATAATATTGTTAAGACAAGATCAATTATTAATAATTTAATAGAAAATGTCAAAGAACAAATTTATCGAGCCAATAAACTATTCAAAACTTCTCCAAAAATTTGACATAAAATATTGATAAGCCAAATATTTTTTAAAATTGTAAAAATTCACATTGATTTTTCTGATACCAAATTTAACTGTAAAAAATTTTATTATATAGATGATTTTTCGCCGGAAACGAAATTTTCCTTATTTTCTTCATTATATGAATTAATAATAAAAATTTTATGGATGTGACTTAAAATTCCACTGCAAAATGTTCAAAAGAAAGTAACAAATACTTATTTTATTTGTTGTCAATCTAAAAGATCATTATAAATTGTATAAAAATCATTTTGCAAGAACTACGTGTTCCTATGTCAAAAGAAGTGTTGAAAATTTTCAACAGATGGCGCATAGTTCCTAAATTTTCTCCATCTAAGAAATTTTATTTTTAAGTATTTAGTTAAAAAAAGAAAATAATTTTTTTGGCTATTCTAAGAAGCTTATCTGACGTTAGATTTCAGTTTAATGAATTATTAAACCAATTTTTGGAATTTACCCACCTGAAAAAAATTTTTAAATATAATTTGCAATCAAATTTCCAGTAAAAAAAAAATTGCATGTTCAACAAGTAAAAATTTTATTATTTCCAAGAAACTAAAAATTTCTGATTTAGGAAAATTTTTTTATGAATTTAAATGACAAAAATAATGATTGATTTGAAAGAAAAAAAAAATCCACAAGAAAAATTTCCACTTTCTTCGATCAATTGAACTTAGAAAATTTTTCGTCATCAAACGGAAACCAATATAAACAAAATCAAAGAATAGACAAGATTAACAAACAAAGAACTACCTACATTGTACTTCACGGAAATATCTACATGTATATTAGATATATGTATTGTACTATATTAACTAAATAGTAGATAATAGCCTACAGCTTGTGTACACTGGTGCTTACCTTATATTGGTTATCTCAAGACTTTGGCGAGAGCCACTCGGTAAACAGTCTGTCGGGACTATTTACACACCCGTAGCCAGTTACCTATTTATATTTTTACATATATCTAACACATACATTCATAAAGATGTATGTATAAAAAATCTGAAAATTAAAATGCTGTGCCTATTAATAACCAAAGACTTATCAAATAGTGTCATCAATATCAACATATGCTTGACAATAGCTAACACATGATTATAACAAATTGATACGTGGGCTTGACATAATCAACCTTTTGAATACTAACAATCATACTTTTATACCAACATTAAGATTAAAATATAACGATGTCGTATTATCACGACGATCATTAATTTTAACAAGGTATTAGAAATTTTTTAAACTATAGTTCTCAGGCTAGACGAAAAAGTTTTTAGGATATATACATATTCATTATAGTGTTATTCATAGGTATAGTGAGAAATTATTCTTGGCTTGAGAATAGATCTTTTTAACTCGAAAAAATATTTTGGATAAAAAAAATTTTCTCACTTCAGAGAATTTTTATCTTACGGCTTATATGCCCATATGTAGCCATTTCGGAAAATTTCAAATGACCACATGTAATAATATACAGAAAAAAAGGTTCAATAGAGTCAAAAAAATATTTTTTTTCCTAGTTATTTTCTTGAGCGAAAAAAAAAATTTTTTTTTGACACAAAAAATTTCACTTATTTCAACAAAATTAATTCTCTTGCTTTAAAAAATACGTATTTTGATCCAAGAAAATTTATTTAAGTCAAGATAATTTTCTTGGCTCCAAAAAATTAAATATCTCGATAAAAGTTTATTTCATTAATACTTTCATTAATTAAAGGACTTGAAGGGGAATTGTAAAAATTTTTCGTATTAAAATATTACGTGAATATTGAGGATCAATTCTATGATCAATTATTTCCTGTAACCTGAATGCTCTGACTTCCTGCTTAAAAGATTGCGTTAATTAAAAACTTGATTTTTTTATTCATGCTACTAAAATTTTGTTTATGAATGAGACCGTTACTTTCATTCAATAAATTTAAAGACTGAAATTATTATTATCATTATTATTTAATATCATATATTACACATATATCGATAATTCTCATTTCAATGTAAATTTTAAATATTCCACACTATAATTTTTTCGTATTTTACGCACGCAAAGTGTCAATCTAATTTTTCCTATTCTAATTAAAGTTTCGTAACTATAATAACCTGCGAAAAAAAATTTCTGATTAAAAATGATTCTCAAAATGAGCATACGTTGAGTAGTAATATTAATGTCACTTTATTGACATAAAATATGAAAATTTTAATTATTTTATCCCAGTTAACTATTTTATGTCACAGCGATACGACCATAATTAAAATATTCATAATAAAGTTGTTACTTTGATGCATATAATTAAACTCTTATGAATTAATAATTAAACTAGAAAAATGAATTAAATTGCGAATAATTAATCTTAAATATATTTAATTATGTATGGATTATTATTTTATTTATTTGAACGTTTCTAAAAGTTAATTAAAACATCTTGAATTTATAATAAAGATTCTTTAATGTCGTTGTAAATATTTTACCGAGAAACTATTATTTTATTATCTCGTGACCTGTATTAAAAAATGTAAAGTAAGTTTCTTAGTCTATTGTAGTTTTTTCTTTAAAATAGCATAAAAATTGTGTTTACCTTAAAATGACAAAGAAAAGCCTCCTTCAATCGTATTAAATTGTTTTGCCCTTCGCTTTTTTGCCTTTAAATTATTTTTAATATTTAATACACCCACTTCAAAAGTCAACCAGAATTTTTATTCCATATTCATATATTTTTATTTTATTGATTTTTAGTAATAGGATGATGATTTTATCTTGATAATTAATTTATGTTAATGTATTTTAAAATGAATTTTTCGTAACTCGGTCATTTTTTTTTTTTTTTAAATTAAAAATTGAAGTATTTGTAATCAAAATTTTATGATATGGCCGTGTGTTACACACACACAAAAAAAAAAAAAAACAATTTTCGTGCGTTAAAAAAATTTTAAGAAGAACATTCAATCTTCCTTATTATTTTCTTGAGCTAAAAAAATTTACACTTCAGTTAAGAATTTTTTTTTTTTTCAGTGCACAGTTATATATTCTTCTCCTAAAAAAAAAAAATAATAATAACAAAATTTTGACATTGATCAATCAATTAAACTAAAAAAAAAAATATTTCTTTGTTTTTTATACATAAAAGTCAATTTAAAAATTCAATCAATAAAAATAAAAAAAATCTCAGTGTTAAATATGTAACCAATTAATTAAAAAAAATAAAAATAAATTTAAGATTCAAACTTTAGATACTTTCTAAATAAAATGACCATCAAAATTATTAATACTGTCATCACTTGAATAATTTTATTCCCAAATATTTATTTCAAAAGATGAAAATAATTCAAATTTTCTACCAACCCAAATCAATCATTTTAAAAACCTACTATTTAACTAAATATAAAAAATTAAATTCATCATACATTTACTTAACAATTTTTTTTTTTAATTAGCTGTTGTTTTTAAAATTTCAATTTTATTTCATTTTTTCCACCTCGAAATTAAAAAAATTATGTCCTTCTTTTCAGTACAGTAAATTTATTTAGAATTAATAATTTCACACACTTGATCATCACTCTACTCATTACAGTAATACACAAAAAAAGGTCTTGCGAATGATGAATGATTTGATAATGTGATATATAATATATAAGATATATATATAATAGTTCATTCGCGAGTGATCAGTGGATATAATAAAAACAGTGGAGGGTAGGAGAATGTAGAGGCGTGGCCGTGAATACATCGGTATAACGAATAACCGGGTCGGTGTCGGTGTTTGTGCGCCCACTTCGAACCTCGTGCTTGATCACTACTATACACCGTTTTGCTACTTAATACTAATACTATACTGTACATGCTACATACAACAATTCCCCTTTACTCACCATGGGGGTGGTGAACAGATCCGCGAACCGCGAACTATCCGAGCAGTAGAAGGAGGCACATTTTTATCTGGCAAAAAAATTCTACATGTAATTTGTGTGAAAAAATTACGCCAAGTAAATTGATAAAAAATAAAAATCATTTTCAGACAATAATTTGTCGTATCAAGAATTTGTTGAAGTTAATAATTTAATTTATTAATTTTCGACAGAAAATTAAAATTGTTTTGAAAATTAAAATTTTAATTTAAGATTTTTTTATACGATATATTTTAACAAATTGAATAATAGAAGCTAGTTAAAATTTTGTAAATTAACAATATTCATATTGTTAAGTTTCAAAAGTCTTAAAATTAAAATTTTAAATTTGCGCTGAAATTATAGAAAAATTTGGAGTATAAATTTTTAGAAATAATTTTTTTTATAACTGATTTTTGACAAAAATTGTTAGATTTTTGAAAAATTGACTATTTTATTTTTCCTGTACTAAGACCCGAGTCGTAGGTCAACAATAGAGTCACTCAATATAGTTATTAATAATTAGTTGATAATTTTGGCCGAGCTATAAATTTATTTTGCTAATAATTCGACTCAACATAAACCAAAATTGAATAATTCATCTAAATTTTAATCAATTTTTGATTTGATTAATAATAGACTGTTAAAATATTAGTTTTGTCTAATTATACCACGAATTGAGTGTAAAATTACTTGATAATTAAATTAAGAGACATTTGTTCATTTTTAGGATTTTTTATACAAATAAATTGTAACAAAAAATAAATATGCAGAAATTTGAAAAAAATTTTGAATGAAATTGTTTTTTAAAGAAAATATTTTTTGGAGTAAAAAATAAAAAAATTTCTGCTGATTTAAGTAGTATCAAATTTCATTGATAAAAAAATCAATGAAAAAATCATAAAAAAAATTTTTTTAACACATATATGTCATTTATGATATAAAAATGAGTAGCATCATATATGATACAGATGGAGTGGAGTTTTAGAGTAGTAGTAGTAGTAGTTGGATTAAGGAGGGGAATTACGGAGCGAGTATAACTGAGAGTTGAGGTAGAGTAGAGGGAAGTCGACGGCGCCCGAAGGTGAAACTCGCGAACCACCCGCCGACTATTCCGGGCCAACCAGTCGGCGCGAGACTGCGCTACTGGAAACACTATCTTGTCTTTGTTTCATATTGTTACTATTATTATTATTATTATTATTATTATTATTATTATTTATACAATTATTATTAATATTAATATCAATCCATAAATGTAAATAAAATATATGTGAAAAAAAAAATAGATAAAAAAAGTTTGCTCAAAAAACTGTAATTTTGGAGTGAGCGTATTTTTAAAAACTCACGTGGTAAAAATTAACGAGTGGAGGATTTACAAATTTAAGTGCAATTTAAAGTGATTGACAATTAAAATAAAAATTATTATTATTATTGTAAATGATAAATAATTAATTATAAATTACAAGATTATTTGTGAAAAATAAAAATTAACTGGTAGCTCTTATCGCTGTCCGTCTCGCTACTTGCTGTGATAAAGAGGAATAGTGATTTGGCTGAGGAGCTACATTGAAAATAATAATGTAATAATAAAATAATAAATAATTGAAATTTTTTATAAAATAAAAAAAATTGTGACGGAGTTGTTATATTAGGAGTGTAAGGATCAATTAATCACGCACGTTGGATGCTACGCACGAGCACGAGCCGCTGACGAATTCCACCGGGTAAGGAGTAGAAAAATTCTAGAATAATTCAATTCCAATTTCAATTGCTATTGCAATATTACATACTTCTGATGCACTGAATGATCTGGGTCAATGCTTTTTATTGAGCATCAGATGCCTCTCGTCTTTTTTATAATTAGTCGACATTTAGTTGGTATTTTTGTAATTGTTATTTGCTATTTTATTACAGAGAAATCAGATATAATAAATCAGAAAAAAAATTTTTTTTTTAATTTTTTCAAATTGTAAAAATTTTTAAGTGCAATTTTTTATTCAATTAATTTATTTGTTGAGGAAAATTTTAAAATAGTGAAGTATTTGTTGATTTCAGTGTCATATTTTTATTTGATATTTTTTGGAGTAATCTTTGAAGTTTTATTGAAGAAAATCAGAATAATTCTAAAGCTAGCAGACATTTTTTACTTGACAGTTTTTTAAATAATCTTTTTGACAGATAAATTCTTGTACATAAAAATTTAACTTAGTGTGAGAAAATTACAAGTGAATTTTTTAATTTCGTACTGAAAAACGTGTTTTATTAGTTAGAAAATTTTTGGTCAAGAAAATTAATGTCAATTTCTAAATTATTCATTTTTATTTTTAAATTTATACCGAGATTAAATGAGAAATCATTTTTTAGTTTTCTAGTAAAAAAATATTAGAAAAATTGCATCCAGTTTTTTAAAATTTGAGTTTGTGAATATTTTAAATAAAAATTTATTTTACAATTGTCAGATAATAAATTTTTAAAATTAATAATTATGCCAGATGAGAAAATTTTATAAAATTAAAAAAAAATCATTATTTTTATAAAAAATCAAAAAATTTCTAGTAAGAGATAAAATCTAAATTATATAAACTTTTAAAAAAAATTCTGCCATGTATTCACTACCGATACAACTGACGCAAGTATAAAAAAAATATAAAAAAATAAAAAAAAAAGTTATTTATGACAACACGATATAGATCTTGTATGCGAGGGTGTACGTTTTATCACACCCTCGATTAAAAGAGTTCAATAAAGTACCGAGTAGAGTAGAAGGTTTATAGGTAGCATAAGTGTACCGAAGCGTCGTGATGTGTCGAGCGACGGAAGTGGAGCATATACAGATTCTTTATGTGATGATAGTTTGAGTGAACGGTCCTTGTTATTATTTATTATACAGTTTGCTATTTTACATTACAAGCGTGATTAGATACAATGTACAATACCACCGATAAAAAAAAAAAAAACGGAGCTTATACTTATATTCCTACACAAGCTTTTATTATTATTATCATTATTATTAATTATTGAAGCTCATATTAATTTTTTTATCACTTTATACCTCCAACGTCCAACAGTTTAGTGTGATTTCTGCAGGTACTTTTTATTGTTATTATTATTATTATTATTATTATTATTATTATTATTATTATTATTATTTACCACCATCATCATCATGTGTTGTATTAACATGCATGTGACAATAAACGCGTAGACACCTTTACGGTTAGCGAACACAACGCGTGCCGAGCGTCACGCCGTACGAGTACTCGGTTTCGCCTTTTAACCCTTTGACACTAGTTTACTACCATACCTATTATGTATTATATATTGTATGTTATATGTTACATACTTTACCTCTTGTTTTAATTTCCTTTCTCTTGGTCTCTAACTACCAATTTATTTATTTATTTATTTATGCATTGTATGGTGTGTTGAGTTAAATTAATTTACGGAGGATCATGCAACGCTGTTGAGATTTTTTTTACTATCATACATCATAACATATATCCTGTGAAGTAATGTTACAATGAAAATATTGTCGGATTTGTAAAGTTTAGTTGTAATAAATTGAAATGAAATTGTGAAATTTTTGATGATTTAACTTTGATTTATTGATAGTTTTGTTAAAATTTATTTACTAGTTAGATAGTTGAATCTTGTAATTTTCTGTGATGCTAATCAATTATTATTTTATTAAAAATTTTAATTGATTTTAAATTTCGGTATTTAAGAGGTTTATAGTAATTTTTTGGACAATTATTACTTGATAAAAATGGAGTCGGAAAAAAATATTATAAAGTTAAAGCATTAAAATTTTAATTATTATTCTTTTTAAAATACTAAATCTAAAAAGTTAATTATTGTTACTAATTAAAGATTTAAAAAATTTGAAAAAAAAAATGTTTTTGAAGAAATAAAAGAAAAATGTCAAAAAATGAAATTATAAAGAAATAAGAAAGTTTTTAAATGGTAAAAATTAGAAATTAATTTATTTGGAAAATTATGAAATTTTTAATAAAAAAAAATTTTTTTGAGCGATTGAATTTAATCTTTAAGTTAAAGCAAAATTAAAAATATTTGAAATGACACTTGAGACCCTGAAGTATTAGCGAGTAGAAATGAAACAAAAAATTCGAGTACGTAAATGCTCGGACAGACGTCACAAGTCGCAAGTCGCGTTTTAAAACCGATTGAGACAATGGAACCTTTCGAGTAAATTCACACGATTAACGACGTCTTCAGACCGCCGGACAACGTTAATAAACTCTGGCCTAAGTGTACCTCAATATAATACGACATACATATATCACTCTCATCAATCCCCTGTCCAGCCATGATATACATAACACTTTTATTTAATTTTATTTATAAATTAATAATAATAATAATTAAAAAAAATGATGATGATGATAATAATAATGCCAGCAATAAAAGTTTATTAAATAAAAATGTATGGGAATGGTTTGATTAAGCAGTAGCTGATTATATGGACCTACCGATTCGCGCAATTACGAGGAATGGATTTCCTAATTGCCGCTGTTGAGGATGATTGCTCACGTTCGATCATCCAGTGGCAGAACAGGGTATATATATATATACGAGATATACGATATCATTTCAGACGGAGCTGTAGGAGTTATGCTTCTGCATTAACTTTGATTTACTTATTTTTTCAGTTTATCGGTATGTATACAGTAAATAGAGAGCCGCGAGCTATCATACTGCACAGATCAGAGATTAGATTGATAAAAATCTAACCGCCTCAGGATTTCAGGGGCTACGATTTCTACTTGCAAAAACTTCCAACTAAATTACGCGATACACACTAGCGCCAGATCATGAGAAGAGGTGGATATTTTGTGTATTTATTTCACGTTTTATCAATTGGAAAAATTTTTTAACCATCTCTTACTAATATAATTTTAATATATAAATTTTAAATTCAAAATCTGAGTTAAGAATTCAAGATACAAAAAAAATCATAAGACACCTTTTTTTATGGAAAATTAAATTTTCTATAAAAAAGGTCTTTATCAATTTCCTTGTATCTCTAGTCCTTATTAAAAAATTTTTTTAAATCTTACAAAAAGAAAAAAAAAATTTTTTTTCTTTTAATAAAATCTTACAAAAAGAAAAAAAATTTTTTTTCTTTTAAAAAAATCTTACAAAAAGAAAAAAATTTTTTTTTCTGTAAAAAAAATCTTACAAAAAGAAAAAAAAAAGGAGATCCACGTGAAGTAGTCAAATTTTTAAAACTTCCTAAAAACTTGTAAATTCAATCTGCGTAGCCTAATAATTAATAAAAAAAATTAAAACTAGGTTTCCGAGATTTTTAATCAAATAATTAGATTTGAAAATTGTAATTTTTACATGTAGTTTAATGGAGATTCCACCAGCCGTGTAAAAAAAAATGTAAAACGTCCCAAAAAAAGGTTTTTCACAATATCTTACTATTGATACAAATTTAAAAGAGTTCAAACTCAATTACAAATTTTAAATAAATTAAAAAAAAAATGACTAACGAACACAATAGTAATTAAGCATTAAAGATCATAAATTATAATTAAAAGGACTGAAAATAAATAATAATCACGGTGAAACATTTTATTTAATGGGTATAACAATTTAAAAGTTACGAGCGTGTGAATCTGGTGTGTTATATCAGTGCCAACAAATTCTTTAAAGTCGGTCAGTAATGAGGCGTGCTTTTATAAAACACGCGTAGGTGGCCGAGGGCGAGTATTTCTACACACGTCACACACTCACACATGCCACTGATTCTGTCTTCAATAGTATAAGTATATATAGTATAAGTAGTTAACATATCGAACAGTATATAGCAATCGTGTATCGTGTATCGGTTCGCAGCGACAGGTACAAAACCTATTTTATCCTTTATATATATATATATAGTATCCACATAACACACAAGACCGAGTACGAGTACGAGTAGAGACGTATTATAGACGAAAGAAACCAACGGCCACAGGTGTTCCGCGTAATGGACATCGATGGGACCTGGTGATATTTTATCCGTTCCCGTATACATCGATGATTATTTTTAAAGCCTTAGCCTTAGGATAATAAACGCAAGTAAAGTAGAAAGTCCACCAGTAAGCGTTAAACTTTTACACACGCGCTTGCGTAAAATCTTTTTATAATTTATATTTTATTTTCTCTCTCTTTCATGTAAAACTTGGACGAAAAAAAAATCATCATTTTATTGCAAATAAAATATCGAATCCTTCGGGTTCAATTAATCATAAAATAATAATAATAATAATAATAAATAATAATAATAAATTCGATTTTTCAAAAATTTTTAAATTAAAGATTTTAGTTTTTTTTTTAATTTCTATCTTAAGAGACACGATTAGTCTAACAGTCTAAAAAAAAGGCGATTTTTGGGAATTAAAATAAAAAAAAATTCCTGCATCAATTGTTTTAAAATTTTGAGGGTATATTAATACATATTTTAAGAATCTGCAATAAAATTTTTGAAAAAAAAAAAAAAAAAAAAAAATCCGACGGCGCTAAAAAAAAAGTCGTCCACTGTTGCAGTGATTCCGGCCTTTTCCGTGGATAGAAAAAAAAAAAAAAATTCTCGTAACCAAAAATTTGAAGTTTAAAATTTCAGAATTAAAATTCTTATTTGAAGTCTATTTGCTTTTTAAAAATGAACTTGCTTCTAAAGCGAGTAATTACGAGATAAATTGCCTGGTTGGATGGTTGACGGCACGAGCTGAGGGTTAATGCATAACCTTGACCGTGAGTGATCCACCCTCGAGTAAAGAGGAGTGCAAAGCCGCGCAACTACGCCGTGGATGCAAATCACCCCGGGAAAAGCATCACCTTTCCCTTTCGCTTTTCTCTATTATTTATTTATATTTTTTAGACTCTTTTATTATTTATTGCCTTGCTGTGGTGGAAATTTTATTGAGGCGAGGGTAATCAATGCTAAAAATATTAATCCAGCCCTTCGTGATGCTCTATTGGAATATTAGTAATTTTACTTATATATTGTAAATAGAAAGAGAATTATTGATAGATGAGATTTTATGATCGTATTAGTTCATTCAAAATTTCATAAAAAAAAAATTTGTTATAGCATGGCATGTTTAGTTAAAAATGTAATTAAAAAAATTTTTAACTATAAATTGTAGGTGAAAGATTCAAGATACTAAAAAATTATGAGACCTTTTTTATTGAAAATTCAATTTTCTAGAAAAATAGTTTCAATCAAATTTTCCATATTTTTCATTTTCAATCCAAAAAACAAGCAAAACTTCTAAAAAAATTTTTTTTCTCAAAATTTTGGAAATCAATTACAAAGTAAAAAAATTTTGTGTCATTGCATCAAAAAATTTTTGTATTAAATATTTAACACTTTTATTTGTACATTTAACATTTATTGTGTTAAATTAACATAAAAAAGTGTTAAATATTTAACACAAAATTTTTTGACGCATTGACTCGAAATTTTTTACTATGTATTATTATTATTATTATTATTATTTTTTTATTGCTCCTGTATTTTGAAAAACTTGATAGGTTAATTTTATTCAATATATTTTTTTCTTAACTATCGATCTTACCCAGGAATTGAAAGGGTTGGAACGACGAGAATGTTTGTACACAAGAGAATGATGACCCGATTATACCTCCGGCGTTATATGGGTCAGGGCACGCGCGTGTTTATATCGATCGTTCACCCTCACCCTCACAGCAAGTGAAGCTCAAGTTCACCCTCAACGCGTTCAAGTTCGAGGTCGCTTTTCCCTCTCATCCAGGGTTGCTCTACTGGATAAACTCAGTGGCTTCCATACATTTTATCCGAGCCGGGTCGGAAAGTTTAAGCTAAGCTTTATTCGATCTACCAATACAGTGTAAATTATTTATTTTTTATTCTAACATCTGTTGTTTGCTATTTTAAAACAGTTTATCTGCAATTTTAATTCGCTCTTTAAGATAATATAATAAATTACGGGAGATTATTCTTTTTGATGTCTTGACAAATTTCAGTTGACAGGTGGAAGATTTAAGACTAGATTATAACGGTATTGTAACTTCTAATAAAATTCTATCGCACTGCCGTGTCTATGAAATTGCGTCCAAGTCTAACTTAAGTTAGTGGTGATTTTTTTTTATTCTGTAATACATTTTTTATGCCGATCGCTGCGTGGTGTCAGGATGAGATTAAATCTACAGCCTAATTTCGAGGATTTCAATCAGAAAAAAAAAAACAACGGACTTATTATAATAATTAATTAAATAAATAAATAATAGAAATATACTCTTATAAATATAGATGAGCAGATTTAAATTACGCAATCGAAAGTTTTATTAATTGCTCTTTTTTTTTTTTTTTTATACGGAATAAAAAAAAAGTAAAAATTTGAAATTAGTGATTTTTACTCCACGCTGTGAAAAATTCAAATTTTAATACGAAAAATTATCCGAGCAGAATTTTTGACAACAAATTTTTATTTAGCTGAAATAAATTATATAAAAAATTTTTTTTAGTCTGCTGATAAATCTAAAGGTAAAAAGTGAATAATAATAAATTATTTACATTACTACGTTTAATTAAATAAAGTTAATTACTTTACTGTCACTGAAATTAATTTTTTTATAGCAATTTTTCGGATTTTTTGATAAATATATTTTTATACAGAGAATTTATCAAAAATGTTACTTGTTAAAATTAAAAAAAAAATTTTTGCTGCATGTTTTTTTTTATATCAAAATTTATTTAATACTCCAAACCGGGATATTAATTTTTTTAATTTTTTTAAATGCGAATTTTTAAACGAATAATAACTCTGTAAAATTTTCAATGTAAAATTAAAAATTAAAAATTTTTGATTTAATTTTTTTATAATGAATTAAAAATTTAAAGAAATAACTAAATTGTTATTAAAAACCGCTATTAAAAAACAGATAAACAATGTTGGTTAGCCCAAGGTCTTCCACACGCGTACACCTGTTACTTAATGTAAGAAAGAAAGGATGATTTCTGGAGACGAGAAGACCCGAGATCAAGAGAATCAGAGATTCTGGTCCACCCACGGGTTACGGGTTTATAACTTTTTAGTGGCTCTTTTTGCAGCTCATCTCAAGTCGTTTGTATTACAAATAAAACTTTGTAGGCATAGTATAAGCACTTGAAGCTTATTTCTTCTTTCTCTCTGCCTTATCGCTCTACGGCTCTTTCACCGGTATATACACAGCAATAAATATTTTTCAACTTTTTTCGTGAATCACATCACAGGTATATACACTACAATAACACATACGCTAGCTTTTATCATGATTGTGATTATTATTGTCTTTAATTTTAATTTTTTTTAGTTTTTATAAGTTGAATGAATAATAACAATAATTTTGAGTTAAAATTTTTTAAATTAGACTTTTTGGATTGATATTGTGTGTAATAGTATAAGGATAAGAGATAAAAAAAAAATTTAATTTTCATGTATCATTAATTTTTAATCTAAAATTTGAAGTTAAAAATTTTAGCAATTTTATTTTTATTTAAATAGATCAATTAAATTTTTACCAGAATAATTTTATTAATTTTAAAGAAATATTTCTTATGATTTTCAATTAAACATTAAAACAAATTTTTACTAAGATAAGTTCCTTAAAAAAATAAATTTAATGGTTGGTAAAAAATTTTTAAATTAAATGATTTATAAAAGTTTAAATTTCACGATCACTAAAAATTTTTATTAAAAAATTTACTGCAATATTTACAACTCAATAAAAAAAATCCTCTGCAATTTTTCATAAAAATTTGACACTAAAATAATTAAGCCGTAGAATGAATAAAAGAAAAAAAAATAGCGGCCAGCAGTAAGTGTTACATTGCTATATATACCATACTTAAAACCTGTAAAAATTGACCGTGAGAAAAAAATGAAGATTCAACACCGGCTTTCTATTAAAATAAAAGTTACCGAATAGAATACATAAAAATAATCGATTTGAATTCAATAAAGCCCATTAACATTAACATTCAAAATGACATTAAATAAAAATTGGACATTAGAGAGAAAAAAAGATGCGTTATAAATCAACAAAGAAAGATGACAATAAATATTCAAAATTATTAGTGATTAGGCGCGTTAAAAGTGTGACTGCGTAAGTGTAATGATTGGCTGGAGATGTATAATAATAATAATAATAATAATAATAATAATAATAATGGTAATAGAATATCTGAGACCTGAGAATTGTATAGTAAGATACTCCAGGAGCAAAGTCGTAAATGTCAAAGGCGAGCTGAGGACATTAGTATCTGAATCTGAAAGTAATGAGTGGAAGTAGAGAGTGAGGACGAAATACCCATACTAAATATATTATCACACACATATATGTTGATTGCATGCACAGATGGTGATGAATAACCTAAAGATAGAGTGATATAAGATGTTAAATATACGTCATACAAATTCATAAGAGCAAGAGGGAGCAAAATGTAAAAGAGCAAGAGACTCAAGTCGCCACGCTGGCTGCTGCTATGATGTTCCTATCTCTTACACTTAGCATGTTTATGTTTTATATATCCCATCCCATCCCATTCTATCTCATCCAAGTACGAGCATATAGCTCCTATATCTTGTGTCTTGTCTTAGACGATCAATGAACCGACTTTACTTGGATATTATATTATCTTTACTGAGTGTAAAGCTTCTGAGGAAGAAAATCTGACTGAGGTAGAGAAAATTTTACGAATTCAAATGTACCAATTAGATTTACAAATTGAATTTAATAGTGATCGTAGGTTTTATAGTATTGGATCAAATAGTATTATCATTATCGGCTAAAAAATTCGATGATAATTTTGATTTTTTTTTTATATCCTCAAGAAAAAATTTTTCATCAATTTTTTTAGGGAAAAAATTTCTAAAATTTTAAAATTTTAATTCTGGGTTAAGGATTGAAGATACGGAAAAATCATAAGAGGCTTTTCTTGTTGGAAATTTATTTTTCTATAAAAAAACTTTTTAATTAATTTTTTTAAAAGGAGATCTTCCATTTTTAAAAGGAGATAAGAAAAATTTTTTCAAAACGCTAAAAGCTTAAAATAGAAAATTTATTGTAATTTTGATGTTAAAAAATTTAAAACTATTAAAAAAATTAATTTGTCATTTACAATGAATGCATTAATTTTTCAAGTTATTGACTATCAAAACATGAAGTAGCAAAATTATTTTTAAATTAATAAAAATAAAATATCTTTAATATTTTGGCATGATGCAATAGAAAAAAATAGAAACAATTTAGATTAAAAATTCCGGAAACACAGACTTCCTGCTGCGGCTTTCCCGAAGGAGAAACCCGGTAATTAACCATTTATCAGAGGACGTGCGGCTAGACGCCGTTAAGAATCTTCTTGTATTGCGACATTGCCAGCAAAGTTACAATTAAAGTTTTGAACTTGAAGTTTCATTAAAAAAAAAACGGATACATAGAAATTAAATTGAGAATCCCTTGCGATGAAGGGCACAAGTGGTCGTCGAACGAAAATCGTGATACATGTATTATATATATGTCGTGTTCTTTTTATTATCTTTCAAGTCAAAATTTTTTGTTGGATTTTATTTGGTTCTCTTTTGTTTTGGTCGCCGACTGTTTCCAGGTTTTAGTTTCGAGCGACAGGTTTTGTTATACTACTATACTCCTCGAGCTTGATATAAGAGACGAGAGATGAGAAATGGAGATGACGCAATCCCAATAAACCGAGGGCAAAATTCTTTTATAAAACGCTTAATTCATATTTATTGCCGAAATATTAATGTACATAATTAACGCGGATAACTATCAGCATTTAAATAAAATTGTTAAGAATAAAAAGTTTACCTCGGGCGTGAGAAAGTATTAATAGTTTTACTCTCTTCTAACTACCTATATATAGAATTAACAAAATAAAAAGTTTGTTTGTTTGTTTTGAGAATTTTATTGAGATTAGATGATTAATCTTTGAATTTAATTATTAGAGTTATAAAAACTTATTTTTATTTTATTTTATTAAAATATTTTTGAATTTAATGATTTTTTCATTGAAATTTTTTATCCATCGCAAATTGTTATTTTTTTTTTTTTTAATTTTAATTTGTAAAAAAAAAGTCGATGATAATTAAAAAAATTTTATTTTTCAAAATCAAAAATTACAAAAATTTATAATTTAAATTGAGGACAAAAATTTGAAAAATATTAAGAAGAAATTCACAAATTTAAAAACGGCCAAAATTAAAATTTTTTTGTGCAAAAAAAAATTTATAAATTAACACATAAAATTGATGTAAAAAATTCATTTATAAAACCAACTCTAATACGGAAAAAATATAGAAACACTTACAATTTATTTTTTTAATCCAGCAGAAATTTTTATTTAGTTTAACAAAACAGTTTGCTGAATTAACAAATTGGTTTGTTGAAGCAACTAAATTGTCAAGTCGGGAAAAGAAATATTTTTGAAGGTTCAATTTAACAAAAAATTTTTTTTGGAGTAACTTTGACTAGTTAGATGATGTTACAAATTTTGCTGTAAAAATATCTAAATAATTTTGTTAAAATGACTAATAATAAAGATAACAAATTAATTTTCAGTTAAGTAATGCTAACAAAATAATTTAGTTGTAATAATAATTATTTTTGCAAATTGGCTCACTTTATTAAAAAAAAATAATCAATTGACTTCATTTATTAAAAATATCCAATTTGTTAATTTAACAAAATAATTTTTATGTTTTAAAACATTAAAAATAAATAAAAATGAAGAGTTTAGCAAGATGATTTGAAATAAAAACGTCGAAGAAAGTTGAGAATCCCGGAATATTCACCTGTCCTCTTGAACAGTGGCCTATTAATTACGATCAGTAACTCGAGGATGTCTCTCTGGGTCCCGATCGTTGGTTTGAATGTTTCAGTGAAGTCCAGTCCATCCCACATAACCGTCTTCCTACCGTCATCATTACATCAAGTGGTTTACTACCATTGTGTATGCCGTATACCGTACCGGCACGGTCTTATTTTTAAACAAGCCACGGTCCAATGTAGCGCTGTATAATCCAGGTATTTTAAACTTTCCCACAAATAAAAAACCAACTTGTTATTATGATTGTATTTTATTTTATTTTCATCAATCTTGTTTCTTCTTATCTGCAACCGTACATCGGGTATACAGTATATTAGAGAAAATAAAGTACGTGATTATTTGGGTAAAAAATAGCCTAAGAGTGTCGAAATAAAACTGTTCCGAGGGTACGATTAAAAGATTAAAACTCATTTCACGCGGCTCTTTGATGTCACCAGATCTAAAGGAACCCATGCCGTGTTCCCTGCATTTTATATAATATACGTGGGCTAGACGGTCTATTCTGTCTAGTACTTTTTATTTCACATTACTCAAACGACAAGTCTCCAAACGTTATGTTGTCTCCGAAAGTCATCTACATACTAACTCTTAAACACCTTTCACACTTTAAAAATCACTGCACTAAGAGATTAATTTTAATGAATATTAATAGCTTGGAAAATCTACTCAGAAAAAAAAGTTCACTTGAGCCAAGAAAATATTTTTCTTAATTATTTTTTTGAGCGAAAAAAAATTTTTTTTTGACAAGAAATTTCACTTACTCCAACAAAATTAATTCCTGGCTTTAAGAAATACGTATCTTGATCCAAGAAAATTTATTTAAGTCAAGAAAATCTTCTTGTTTTGAGAAAATTCAGCCTCTTGCTCCAAAAAATTTAGTTCTTGATAGAAATAAATTTTCTTGTCTTGAGAAAATTTCTCTCTTGCTCCAAAAAATTAAATATCTCTATAGAGAAAAATTTTCATTAATATTTTTATTAATTAACATGTCAAATGAGAAGATCAAATAATATTGAATCATTTTTTTTCATTCAATATGTATAATTGCACGCTAAAATAATATAAAATGGATATCAAATATTCAAGAAAAAAATTTTCTCAAGGTGAAAAAATTTTTTTCTCAGCTGAAATAGGTGGCGCCGCTACCCTAAAGTATCTAAAAATCTTGATCAAATATAAAAATTTATTTTATCAAGTATTTGATAATTTGAATTAAGAAAAAATTACTTCCACCAAGAATAGAATTTCAAAAAAAATTTTCTTGAGTCAAGAATTTTGTTCTCCAGTCAAAAATGTGTAAAAGTATGTGACACATAATTTTTTGTTTCAATAAAAAATGTATTATGTTGCTTATTGATGGAAGAAATTTACTGACAAATTTTTACCCAGAATTACCAAACCGGAAAAAATAATTAAAAGTAAATAAACGGACAATTAAAATGTAATTTAACGTCTTAAACTCAATATCCGTTTTTTAATTCAGTCTCTGGACGTTACATATGTTATAAGTAATAAGAAGGAGATTGCGTGAGGCCGACATTATAATGGAAACTTAGTTAACAGTCAAAAGAAATAATTTTCCCGGATACATACAGACGCACCGCGGCTTGCAATAACGTCATAATATGCTGACTTTATGCGACAATTATCGCTAAAGGGTCGGTGAAAAGAGCGTTCTGTGCAGATCAGATTATTATCATTTTAACAACCACGGTGGGCGCACAGCGTGTGGCACCTGTCTACAAGTTTACTCTCTTTTTTAACGAACGATTCCTCGAAAAATTATTATATTTTTTTTTAATTTTAAATTACTCATTTCCGCTCAATTATATTCGTATTTTATCAGTACATTTATTTTATTTGTTTTAATTAATATTTATTGTTGTTATTTATGTAAAATTACTTTCATTTAATTTTATGAAAGTCGAATTTATGAATATTTAAAAAAAAAAATTTATCAAACAAATTTATTATAATTATTATTAATAATTTTTAAAAATATTTCAAAAAGTGTTAGAAAAAAAAAAAAAAGGAAACAAAAGATAAAAAAGTTTAAAGTCATAAGGGAATTACTCTTTGCGGTAATGACGATCGCTCGGCAGATGGCGGTCGCGATATAAAAACTTGCTTTATCCCATCGTACACTCGGTTATTGCCATATAATATCTTTGCTTTCCTCTTTCCTACCTACTGTCATCTTTACAATTCACAATTCTCCAGTTAAACTTGCTGGTAACAATATATAAAACATTGCCTGTAATATTCAATAGAACATTGACAGTAATATACGCTCATGAAATAAAAAAATTTTTATTACATACATTCATGGATGTCTGCAATCAAAAATCAAATCGCCTCTTTTATTATAATAGAACCCAAGTATTATATAACTTATCAACAATTAACAATCATCTATTCTTATTATTATCATTATCATCCATTATACAAAGTCTTTAAAATTCCACGATCAAACGTTTTTGCCGCGCGATGATTTCTCTTGAATTCGTGGAAGAATTAAACGAGCCCCGAGTGTCTACCACTGCGTAAACTCTTTATTCGTTATTATTTTATTTTATTGTACGCGTACTAAACTTACGTATAGTACATATTACCTTGCGGTATGCAATCTAGGCTTTAGAACTTAGTGTAAAATATATACAGAAGCTAAATATCTTTATATTATCTATCAAAGTACTTCACGTAATTAATTATTGTTGTTATTGTTGGTTTTAAATTGAAATAAATGATATGTCTTAATTTTATTATTTTTCAAAATAATAATAATAATAATAATAATAGATTTTTTTTAATTTGGATTATTATTGTCTATATTATTATAAAAATAAGAAAAATTTAGTTTTCACGATAATCATATGATAAAATGGGTCATAATTCAAAAATGCTCTATCTCTAGATACATAATTAGTAATGACCTTTTATCTTGCGAAATATTGATATATTTACTGATATAAGCTCATCCCGACATTACACTCATCGAGACTTTTCATTTGAGTACCCACAACAATTTTTCATATATTTATATATTTGTATATATGACAAATATATGAAAAATTGATGTGAGTACTCAAATGAAAGGTCTCGATGAGTGTAATGTCGGGATGAGCTTATATCATTAAAAATGTCAATATTTAAGGAATTTCGGTGAAATTTAACAAAATTCATTATTTGATAAAGCAAAATTTTAATTTTTTTTTTTAGTTCATAAGTCACGGCAGTCTCATAGTGACTTCAAGATTACTAATTATTGTTATTATTATTATTATTATTATTATATCTGAGATTTTTAAAAAGATTTAAGTCTCTAAATAGCCGAGGTAATTTAACCAGCTGGTAGTGCGCGTAAATTAAACCGCCCTCGAGTCTTAATTCACATAAATAATGTAATAAAATTTTTATTTTTATTTCAATAAATTATTACGAGAAATTTAGTTACATAATTTTGATAAGTGAAAGGAAATACAGATCGTTAAATCTTAAATTAACTGGAAAATTAACATTTTTTTTACTACTTCAAAACAACCGATATAAAAGTAATAATTCACTAAAATTACTTTATTATTCTTATGAAGCAAAGAAATGCACTAAAATTCTCGGTATCTTTAAATTTAAAATTTAAATTACAAACAGCGGAAAATTGGTTTTTAGTGGAGTTAATTGCAAATGAGAATTAAAATGGATGTGCTTGCTCCGATTACAAGTGTGAGAGGTAAAAATGGAACAGTCAAATAGCTAAAAATGAATAAAAATACAATGATAGAATCTTGAGTTAGTAAGTTGAGGAGTTAAACAAAACTGTCGTATCTGTCTGGAACGTCTTTTCTGTTATGTTTCATGACTTATAGCACTCTCCCGGATGTATCGTCGCGTGCCGTGTAAGCTACACCCACCGTTATAACGTCGTTTCCCCCGCGTGTTTAACACCGTATCGCAATTACGAGACGCTCGTTATTAATAAACGTACACGCGTTACGCCTCCTTCGACACGCGCATGTTAGTAAAATGAATCAACGGCAATACATATTTACACTCATATATTTTTATAATAGACTAGATCAAGCGGGGGACGCGCACTAAAATTGGGATTAATTACTTACTATTAGGTGAGCATGATATCTGGTAAATCATAATATTTTGTATCGCCAAAAAAAAAATTGTTCTGCCAAAATTAGAGTTTCGTAGTACAAAAATCGAAAATTATCATTTTTTTTTTTTTTTTCATTTAAAATTACTTTTAATTGATTGTTTAATAAATAAAACATATATAAATATTTTTCAAAGAATATATTTTATTACAAAGAAAATATTTTTCTTCCTAGTAATTTTTTTGAGCGAAAAATAAATTTTTTTTTTGACACAAGAAATTTCACTTATTTTATTTAAGTTAAAAAAAATCTTCTTGTTTTGAAAAAATTCAGCCTCTTCCTCCAAAAAATTTATTCCAAAAGAATTTTGTAATCTATAAGAAAATATAATACAAAATTATTATTATTATTCAATTTTAATGCCTAAAAAAATTAATTAATTTAAAAGATAAAAAGTAACTTTAGTGATATTTAATCCTGCAATAAAAAATAATAAATTTATAAATGTCATTAATGCAATAATGGTTAACATTAGCATGTTTACTACTTAAACTCTAAATTCTTTCCTTATTTTTTAACAATATTGCGTGGATGAAATATTCGCGGGATTTGCATATTTATGTTTATTAAAGCGTGGGTGTGAGGTACTTTCTCATTTTATTTTATGTATCAGGTTGTATTATATCCTGAGGACAATCTCAACAGGTTGAGTCGTCTGGTCCGCACTGAGGTGAAGCCTGACTAGTCTTGTGGTTGTTATCAAAGTCCATCATCCATATTACACACGTCCTTGCTCATATTATGTATTATATTTTATATGCCTTTGTGTTTATGTGTGTATTGTAAGTGTCTTGGCTGGTTAAACTGTTTTATTCTACTCGAGTTACTTGTTCATCTCACACTCGACTTCGGTCTTAATCGTGAGAAATATTATATTATCATATTATCATTTCACTCTCTCTGTGTACTAGACAAGTGTTTTAGATTATATCATTGTTTATTGCTTTTTTTTATAAATTTACATTGTTAAACATTTATTTTGTCAAAATTAAAATCTATTTAAAAACAAAGTAGGCAATTAAAAAAAATATTTCTTATTTTAATTTTAGTTTTTTTTTTCGAAGAATTTAAAAAAAAATTTTTATTTAATAATTTTCAAAATTTAAATAACAAATTTATTATTTTCAAACAAAATAAAATATTTTTCATTCAAAAATTTTAATCTATAAGAAAAAATTAAAATTTGAAAATAAATTTTTTTTCAAAAAAAAAAAACAAAATTAAAATTAAAAAAAAATTTTTTTGTTAAAAAATTCAAATTTTAAAACCGTTTTTTTTTGCATAGCTATATTTTTAAAAAATTATTGTAAATTCTCAAAAAAAATTTTTTTATCAGTTTTTTTTTAATCAACTAATTTTTTTTTAGTCGCGTAAATGTTTTGACATGCACTCAGAACCATAAGTACCACCGCGCTTTATTTTATTTCCAACTGTAACGTGAAGACACTTAGCGTATGACACTGACTACATAATATGAATATATGAATACATGAGCTGAGCCCACTGCATTATCTATTCCTCCGAGGCTGCAGTTGCTGCACTGCGGTCTCCATGTTTCTTCCAATGCAGAGACTATAACAGTATTTAAAAATAAAATTTCCGACCTAAAATAAAATAAAAAAGCACTTAATATTAAATAATAATTTTATTGGAGCTATTAAATCATTTTGATTTCCCAAGCTCCTAATAAAAATTCAAATAATTAAATAAAGAGGTCACGTATGTGTTTTGAAGTTGAAGCTTGAAGTGGAGTAAAATTTATGTCGCCTGTAAGTGAATGAGAGAAGAGAAATAAAGATAAAAAAAGAGCAAGTAAAGCGAGAATGAGTGAATTCCGGGTGAAATTACCTGGAAGCAGTTGCTCACAACGTTAACGAGACGCGAGTAGCGAAAGACGCGAGTAGCTGTGAGTGACTGAGCAACCAACTGCTTTAGTAAAAGACAGAAAGAGAGGAGATTTGAGAGTGTGGTAAAGAGGGTATTATATGAGTGCACAAGTAATTCGAGTTACTGAAAAATACACATCAATTTTCGTGTCATCGCACCACTCACCAGAGTTATTATTATTTTTATTGCCTGGTTAATTTAAGACGTAAGAAAATTTTCTTATCGATTATCAAGTTGAGCGAATAGAAGGGGAGTGTAAGGCCACGATGACAGGAGGGTGTTCAGTTATTCTTGCTGATCTATTAATGAGGCTCTGTTTTATGTATTTATTGAGTACATACTTTTAATTGTTTGAAAAATTATTCCATTAAAATTTTTTATAAATTGAACGAAAATTAGAAGAAATTATTTTATTTTAAATTTCTGCATTAAAATTAAGTATTAGAGATACAAAAAAATGATAAGAAACTTTTTTTGTAGGAAATTTAATTTTTTACAAAAAAAAAAATCCTTGTCAATTTTTATACAGTTGACATCTTTCAGCCAAAAATAAAAAAAAAAACGATAAGAAATCATTTTTAAAAATGTGTTCACATAAAATTATCATTTTTAAGATTTTAAACTTTAAATTCTTGGTTAAAAATTGAAGATAGGAAAAACTCATAAGAAATCTTTTTTGTAGGAAATTTAATGATCTACAAGAAAAGTCGATGAATTTTTCCCTATCTCTGATCTTTAGCTCAGAATTTTAATTTTATCAAAATAAAACCATTTACGATTACATAAGCGCTCAAAAAAAATTTTTTATTTAATTTCTTTACAATCAACTCACTGTAATTAATCCTACGGCAATGTTCTATTAATTAAAAAATTCTTCGATCAAATGAAATACTTGAGTTGAACCTATAAGAGCTTGTGTATAATACCGATTTTTTTCAGTTAAAGACTGACGGTACGGCAAAGAAAGGGATGGCTTGTTACTTTTATACTTGTTCGGTAGCCCGGCTGGTTTTTTTGGTAGCAAACTCGGAACTCGCCCGCGCGTTTGCCCCCGGCGGATTCTGAGGATGCGAGATGCAAGATGCAATATAAACACATACATATAAACATATACGCCGCACGTGTATCAAATAAAAGTAAAGCGGAATGGGGCAAGAGAGAGAGGACGATAATAGTGAACAAGTCAAGAGTTGCAACATTTTTTTTTATTTTCATTTTACAGTAATTATTTTATTTCCAATCAAAATTCACTTTTTATCTTTATCTTAATTACGATTTATTAATAACCAGCCAAAATGCGTTAATTAATTTTCAATAAAATTAAAAGTATTTTCAAGCAAATTCGATATTTCTCAATCAAATCAGTATTTATACCAATCACGGAGATTTTAATCTTAAATTGTCATTTTATTAAAAAATTAATTGACTGATAATTTAATTTTTAATCAATTATTATTATTATTATTGTTTTATTTTTAAAATTACTCTATATAATAATAATAATAATAATAATAATATTATAAATCAAAATTATTTCAATGATATTTTAAACTAAAAATTAAATTTACAAAATTTTTAATTTTGGGTTAAGGATTGAAGATATAAAAAATTTATACGAAACTTTTTTTTGTGGGAAATTTAATTTTTTATATAATAAGTCCTTATCAATTTTTTCGTAGATCTCATTTTTGAAGCAGCAAAAAAATAAAATGTCCTAAGGAAAAATTTTTTCAGAATGCATTAAAATAAAAACATAATTTTTAAAACTTTAAACTTTGAATTTTAAGTTAAACATTGGAGATACAAAATAATTAAAAAATACTTTTTTTGTAAGAAATTTAATCCTTTGCCAGAAAAATTTCTTAGAAATAATTTTTTTTTAGGCATTAAAATAATAATTTTGATTTTCTAAATAAAAGCATTTTTGAATGCAGCCTAAATACTTATCAAAATAAATTGACTATTGGTAAGAATGATATGAAACCATGAAAAGGCACAAATTCAAGTCAAGACCTTTGCAATAACACTGAATTTTACTAAAAATACCGATTTTATCATATAAACACACTGGTTAAAAAATTTTTACTTATTCTCTTAATAATATATATTAATTATTTATATTTTAAAATCGTGATAGGTCAATAATAACATTAAAATGTCTGTGAACTATTTCTCAAAACTTAAACTATAAATTACAATTAAAAATAAATGACATAATAAAAAAATGTGGTAAAATAAAAATATAAAAAAAAGCTTATGCGCACCCACGCCTTGGCGTATAATACGTCAGTAATTTTTCGAGGCAACTCAACCTGTTTTATCAGTTCGTCTCTCTTACGCTCGCCTGGACACGAACAGGACGAACTCTCCTTTGGATAATATGAGACTGATATCACATGAGTGAATGTAAATGTAGTGTGAGTGTGAGTTGAGATCGAGCACATTCAAGACGACACCACGACACCACGGTCACGACCGATGAGCGACTACATGTGCAATATACTCGCAGATCCAAGGCCTGTAGGATAAACATACTCGGGTTGGTTGCAGGTGAACAGGTGCCTCACGAAGGCATTAATCCTGCTTCTTTTCAAACTAAAATTAATTTTTTCTCTCGTCTAATTTTATAATTCAGAAAAATTTTTCCTGATTTAAAATTTTTTATTTTGACGCAATATTGATCGTTTAAAAAAATTTTTTTTAAATTGACGTGTGTGGTAACTACTTAAAAAAAAGATGGACAATCAACAGAATATAAAACCGAAAGCAAATAATTAAAATTCGAGAGATTATAAATGCAAGAATTCAACAACCGCCCACACACTAGAAAACACTTAACCATCTCAACATTATTAAATTTTTACACTTCATTTACGAGTCGGCAGCTCTTTTAATACATAGTTTTATGCCTGGTCTTCCTTTTACGAGGGTTATCATTGAGAGAGGCTCTTAAATTAAACGAGCGAGATGACCGGAGCAGAAGCAACCACAACAGCGAATAAGTTAAAGACATTGGATGATATCTCGTTAAAAATGAAGTTGAACGCGCCGACTAATTGGCTACAGCGACCGTGATAGTGTTATAAATTAACATCGATTAAAGGGGACTAATCGATTATTCAGACATGCTTAATCCTCGATCCCATGAAAGAGTCATTTATAAATCCGAGTCTTAATATTTAATCTGATCAATTAAACAATACGCTTGGTGATTTTATGATGAAACTTTTGAATTTTAATTGTGCCTTTAATATTTGTCGAAAATTAACTTATATGGTATTATTAAGTAGAGGATAGAATTCTGTATAAAAAAAATATCTTATCAATTTTTTCGTATCTTTCGTTCTTGAGACAAGAAGCAAGCAAAACTCTGCAAGAAAATTTTTTTACAATTTATTTAATTAAAAATATAATTTATAAAATTTTTAATTTTTTGAAATAAGGATTAAAAATACAAAAAAAAAAAAAAGAACAAGAAACCCTTTTTGTACAAAAATGAATTCGCCGTAAAAAAGATTCTTATCAATCTTACCATATCTCTGATCGTTTAGCCAGAATTTGAATTTGAAAGTCAATAGAAATTTTTTTGCAATAAAATAGAAAATGTTAGACGGAACCGAGTGATGTTTTATCGATTTTTCGAGACAGTTTGATCACAAATGTCAGACATTGATAGACACAAGTCCATTTAAGCTTGTAATGATAAATAATTTCGTGGTAAAATGTATTGGTAATCGTCTTGGGGACGATAAGTCATGGTGTTTAGCAGTTTAGCAAACTAGTCTTATTTCAAACTTAACTCTCATGTGTATTATGTGTTTGTGCGAACAAACTTTTCTTCTTATAAAGTAAAGCTTCAAGAGTAGCTCTCTCTCTCTCTCTCTTTGTATGTAGAGAAAAACATGTCATAAGTATAGCACAATGCAGTACAGTATAGTAAACCGTAGAAGTCGTACCGAATCGTTGAGTTGACTCACTTTTTCAAAAGTTTTTACCAACCGTCGCACAAGCTGTCACGGTGGTCGCGACACCACAAAAAGATGAATACTGAAAAGAAGTACGCGTGTTACAGCATCCGATATCAGGTTTGTTGCTGTTTATTTTAAATATTCCCCTTTTTCGAAATTACCAATTTAATTTTAAAATGTAAATAAAACCGATGCTGATGGACGATCAATAAATTATCCGTCGCGAAACGCGAGTCTTTTTTTTTTTTTTTTTTTTTTTTTTAAGTTTTAGCGCTAACACCCGCTTACGGGCCTCGTTGACAGATGCTTAATGAGGTTAATATTTAATCTTGTTTTTATTTAATAAACAGAATATTCACGCAAATTAAAGATTCATCACAGGCATTTATTATGTTTTGATACATTCCACGGTGATTTTGGGTTGTACATAGAGTCAACATTCTCTTCTGGTTCTCCATTTTTCGTACTTTTCAAATTCTCTGTGAATTTTAGGTACTTCTATTTAATTCCTGGTCAACACTTTAATCGTCGCAATTAATCACCTTCAGTCGATGTTAGGAATTTGAAATTGTAATTTAAGAAAAGGCTCGATTATTTTTCGTAAATAAATATTAAAATCATAAGGTTGAAAAAATTGATTATTTTTTTTTTTGAGAATTTAATTTTTATTTAAAAATTTAAAAATTAAAATCAAGTCGTAAAAACAAAGTAGTTTTTTTTCCTTAGTCTGAAGTCAAAGTTGAACTTGAAAAAAATTTGAAGGATTTTTACATTTTTTGGTAAATTTACATACTGATTATCGAAAAAAAAATATATATTAAAGGAAGTAATGATGGATTACAAAATATGTACATTGTAAAAAAATTTTCATCAAATTTGATACAAATATTTGTGTTACTGATTATTTTTACATAAAATAAAAGTTAAATAATTTCTTGTACTTAAAAAATTAATAAATAGTTTCTAAATAAATAAATGTATTTAAAACTAGTTAAAAATATATCAACTGTTAAGTTGACCCCCAACTCAATGTATAAAAACCAAACCAGCCTAACAACCTCACAATTTCTGTTTTAGATCCACCAAGGAGGCAGTACGGTGGTAGCCGAGGGTGTAATAGGCGGCATAGGGGGCCCAGGCGGCGGGTGCCGCGCTTCATCGATGACGATGGCGGAGAGCGTGGTGGAGGACACTCCCCCAGGCCCGGCGAAACCCCCGCCGGCCTGCACCAACAACAACACCCTATCAGCGACGGCGAACCGTAACCACCGGTTCCGCAAGCGCAAGTGCCTGACTCAGGTGCTGGACGCGCTGCAGGCCCACAAGGGCTCCATCGAGGAGTCTGAGAACAACAACCACCCCCTACACCTGGAGTCAACTTCCCTGGAGGAGCACGACCAGGACCAGGACCAGGACGACGTCTTCAGCTCTCCCAGATCTTCCTCCCGAGCCTCCACGGAGAACAACCTGTCCCTGACAGACAAGCGTCTGAAGGTCGAGCCCCTGGAATCACCCCTGCACACACCTTCCGACGAAGAGTCCTCTCCTTCGCCTGCCATTGGTGGAGGCCTTAACCTCCAACGACACCTCCCGAACCACCCCAGTCATCACCATCACAATCACAATCACCAGCATCATCAACAGTACTCCTTCCGCGCTCCCCATTTGACTTCAGCGAGCTATCGCGGGTGCGCGTGCATAAACTGCACCTCTCCCAACATGGTCCTCCCTTCACCGACGTCCCCCCAAGCGCCTCTGACGCCGCTGACCCCGGTGTCGAGCACCCCGTCGAACATTACGCCTCTGACGCCTGTCACCCCTTCGTCGTACACGTTCGAGCACTACCTACACACAAAGTACCTGCCAATAGACGCGACAAGCGAAGGGAAGGACGAAGTACCTGGCGGCTGGATCGACCAAAAGCCTCTTCTGCTCTGGCCGAGCTCGCGACAAAATGGCGCCTTGGAAAGCGACGCCAACACCAAGCAATCCAATCCCAACCCCAATTCTTTCCAGGAATTTCCTTTGGACTTGTCGATGAAGAACTGCAATTCTGCAACGAGTGAGATCGCTGGACGACCAGGGGGCCTGCAACTTCTGCCCTCGAGTGTGGGCTCCAGGGGCGCCTTGACCTTCCCGGTAATCCGCGGGGACGTCGCCAGTCCTACGACAAAGGAAAGTGTCGCGTTCAGGTTTAATATTGAGGTGTCGCCTGTCGTTGAGGAAATGCCTCCCGGGACTGATCTGGCGTACGTTTGTCCGGCGTGCGGGCAGATGTTCAGCCTCCATGACAGGTTGGCCAAGCACATGGCGTCCAGGCACAAGAGACAAGGCGCCAAAGACGCCACTGCGAAGGCCTACTCCTGCGATGTCTGCAACAGGAGCTTCGCGAGGTCCGATATGCTCACTAGACACATGAGGCTCCACACGGGCGTCAAGCCTTACACGTGCAGGGTCTGCGGGCAGGTGTTCAGCAGGTCTGATCATCTTAGTACTCATCAGAGGACTCATACCGGAGAGAAGCCTTACAAGTGTCCCCAGTGTGTTTATGCTGCCTGCAGGAGGGACATGATCACAAGGCATCTCAGGACTCATGCGAGGTATGTTGATGGACAGAATAACAAGTGCGAGTCCGGACAGGAGAATGACAATTCTGGGTTTATGGCGATTACTGCGCTATCTGGGGTTAAGACCGAGTGACTAGGTTTTAGGAAGACTTTTGAGATAAGTGGCGGTGGGAAAGTTTGTTGAGGTTTTTTGTTTTTTTTTTTTTTTTTTTGTATTTATTTTTTTGTTGTGGAACGGAAGGTTGATATAATTTTCGAAAAAAAAAAATTTTTTTTTTTGTTAAAAAAATGTTTAAAAAAATTTCAATTAGTAATTTTTTATTTTGATAAAAAATTTCGAATTCTTAAATTAACAAATTAATTTTATTCTTACAGAGTAATTTTTGAGCGGCAAAATAAAATTTAAAAAAATTTTTATTTTTTATTTAAAAAATCAGAATTTTGAAAATTCTAAAAATTCACAAATTATTTTTATTTTAATTTTTGTAAATGTTTTAATTTCAATTTTACAAAAAAATTTTTCAAGTTCTTTTAATTTAAAAAAAAAAAATACTTGGAATTTTTTCCAAACAAATTTTCAAATTTTTTTTATAAAAAAAAAAAATAATGCAAAACCTTCCGTCTCACAACTCTTACATTATTTAATAATTAAAAATTCTCACTGTCACTTATCGGTGATTATAAATCCCATTTTTACAAGGGATAGATTTAATGTGTTAACTAATGTCTTACTCTAAATTTACATAAATATAAATATAAATATATAAATAAATATATATGTAAAAATCTATAATATAAATAAATAAATAAAATAATAGATATTAACCCTATCCTGAAGACTGCCTTTCCTGTGTTCGTCCTCGGCAGGCAGGCGGCCGAACAGTATTATCCGTACAATCTCCTCTTTCATTAATAATTCACTTAATTATTATTATTATTACTATTACTATTATTATTATTATAGTTTTTTGTTTGTTAATCACAACTATTATTTAAAAAATAATCTTACACGCATCGCCGAACTCAAAGTTCATTCCGTAACGATTTATGTACTCTATCGATGTGCTCTCTATCTTTATTTACTTTATTAATATGGATGGACAATTATTACTATTATTATTTATATTTATTATTATTATTTAACTTATAGTAACTGTACTTGGTACTGCTTAAGATTTTGAGTTTTGAGTTATTTTTATTTAATTGATTTGAAGATTTTTTCTTGCGTAAGTCGAGACTGAGTCACTTGAGGTTTGAGGTATAACATAGAAGTGCCAAATTTTAAACATACCGGACAATAAATTGTCAACTACTTACTAAATTTTCCACAAATTTTTCAATCACCTCTGTTGTATTGTTAAATTATAATTGATAATTATTATTATTAATAATTAGTGATACTATGATAAGAACGAAACAGATCCCAGTGGAAAAAAAAACGTTGTCAATTTTGACCATAATTTTTAATGTTAAGTTTGTTGATTGATGTTGTATAGTTGATAATTGTTAGTTATAATTATTATTGGCTTCGGTAATTGATTTCAAGAAGCGTTTATGTGAGATTTGATATTTTTTTATTCTACAAAAAAACTCAATTTAGTTTTAAGATTTTTTTTTTATTGATAATACTCTTTTAAAAAAATGTTTGAAGAAAATTGCAAATTTTTTTGGGTAGAATTTCAAAATAATTTTTTTATTGGTAATTTTATAATAAAAATAATTTATAGAAAAAAAAAAAAAAAAAAAAATTCATAAAAAAATTTTTGAGTGAAATTAAAATTTTTTTGAAAAGTATAAAAAAAATTTTTTTTTTTTTAATCAATCCATTTTATTAATTCCTTCTTCTATTAGTTCCTTAAAAAAAATTAATTTGTCTGGAATTAAAACTCTGGACTTTAAGAAATTTATAATGAATCTAAATACTCAGATTTTAGAATTCTAACTGCGAGAACGGTAGCCACCTAGCGGAAGCTTTAAAAACTATTTTTTTTTCCAATTTATTTTGGATTAAATTTATTTCTCAACACACTGATTGAAGAATTTGTTGATTATTAATAAATTGATTTATTTAAAAAAAAAAAATTTTTTTTTGATAATTTCAAAAATTTTTTTTTACTAAAAAAAAAAAAAGTTAAAAATTCTTACCCAAAATTGTTGAAAAAAAAAATTAAAAATCTACAAAAAAACTGTCCAATATTTTTATCGAAAAAAAAAAAATTCAAAAATTAAAAAAAAAATTAATTTTTTTGTGATATTATTAATCACGTCTACTTAAGTCCTCCAGTTAATAAATAAATAATAAAACAATAATGATAATGATATACTTACATGTATTTTTGTATATCGATTTTTTCAAACTACTACTTAATCATAAAATAAAAATTGTTTATACTTAAGCCAGCTGTTACATAAGTTAATTAATTTATAACAAAAATAAATAATAAGTTTGTTTAAAACTTTCACTACAACTATCTTTAATATCATTACATTAATTATTATCATTGAAAAAAAAAAAAACTAAAAATATAAAAACGAGTTGTTGAATAATTCGTTAAAGACGCTTTGCCATTTAACTTGCCTGTAGTTAATTAATAATATTAAAAAAAAAAAAAAATCGTTTTTAAAACGATACTAGGAAAGAGTTTTTCAAAAACTAGCGAGTGATAATTTTGAAAAATACGTCAAGGTTGTAACAATGCATGTGACATTTATTGCAAGTGCCAAGTAATGCATGAGATTTATTTATAACTAATTACTGAATTGTAATTATTATTACATGTATAAATATATAAATATAAATAGATATAAATATTTATATTAAATGAAACTGAAAAAATTAACTACTTTTAAGATCATCGATTAATGATTAATAATAATTGTTCGATTATTAATTATGACTACAAAACTATTAACTATTAATTAATCAACCAGTTAAGTTGTTAAGTTGTTCATGTTCATGCTTCTATTATTTATTTTGTTATCCCAAACGATTCCCTTTGTTTCCAATTCCTTGTAGTACTAAATCTATTATTATTATAATTATTAATATTACTATTTTTATTATTATTAATTTAATTTAATGTCCTACTTAACTAATTAAAGGAACAAAATGTGAAGAATTAAGCTAAATCGTAAAACGATGTACGAATGCGTTATTTATTTGACTTTTTTATTATTATTATTACTACTATTATTATTATTATCATTATCATATATTTAATTGTAATGAATGGTTTTTGAAACTGGGGAAAATTTTTAGTAGATAAGAAAATTTTTGTATAAATTATTACAATTGAATTGTGTACGTTAATTTATAAAATATGTTGTGTTTAATGAACGTGCCAGAATGAACAAAAGAAAATATAATTTTTCAACTTATATTTATTATTTTTTTATTTATTTCTTCCTTTCTTTTTATTTTTAATTAGTTATAATTTTTAATTTTTTTTTTAATTTTCAGTTTTTAATTTTAAAATTCATAATCAAGATTTGACAGATAAAAAAATTAATAAATAATAGTTGATTTGGAATAAGTAATAATTAACTGCTAAAAATTACCATTTCAAACAGTAAAATCGTGAATTTAATAATTACTATGTAATATTTGTCATTTAAATGCTACAATTTACTCTTTACTAATTGGCTAAATAGGAAATTTTTTTTAATAAAAATATATGAGAATTTGAAGTTAGCCAATAGTCGAAATTTGAAAAAAAAAAAAAAAAAAAAAAAAAAAAATTATTTCTTATTGAAGAAAAAAAAATTTTATTGTCAGTTATGATACTGGATATCATCCCAGATGATACTCACAGGTGATATCTGTAGTAAAAAAAAATTTCAGATCGTATCTAGTATAATCTGGATTATACTGGGTGATAGCTGGATTATACTCATTGTAATCTGAATTATACTAGCTACTATCTAAAATTTTTTTTCACTCAGTATAATCTGGGATGAATGATATTCAACAAAAATTTTTGATTGAATAAATTTTTTGAAATTTCAATACTTACTTTGATAATTAATTAATATCATTTATTAATGGATATAGAATTCTCAATACTTTTGATCCGGTTTAAAAATTTTATCTAATGAAACAATTTTAAACTTTTATAAATAAAATTAGTGATGAGAAAGTTAGAATTTGACACGACTTGCAATACTAATTTTATTTTTAATTCAAAAAATATAAATTGCAGTTTAATTTTAATCAAAAAAATGTTTACTTCCAAATTTTAAATTTTATTGATTTTTGATATTTTAAATTTCAATTTTTTTTTAATTAATAAATATTTTCTTATTATTATTATTGTTTGTTTTTTTTTTTTATTTTTTATTTATAAAAATGAAGTGTACATAAGTAGGAGTCGTGCCTTGACGTAAAAAAAAATTCTTGATCGCAAAGATCTACGAGCTTGGTGTTAAATTGGACATATCAAAGAAAAAAAAATTACTAAAAGGGATGGTGGTACGATAAATAATGTTTATTAAATAATAAATTCCTGTCCAATCTAATTATCATAATATATACTAAATGTTTACATATTCTGTCCGTAAAACGGAGTAAAAGTCTTATATAAATAAATGAAATAAAACTACTAACTAAAAAAAAAAAAAAAAAAAAAAAGTATATTATATATGTAAATACAGGTTGTCAAAATGTGATTATTTATGGTAAATAATATGTAAAAAATAAATAAACAGTTGCTCATTCTCCGTAATAATGTAAAATAGTATTTCCTCGGGTGCATTTGAATTATCCACTGGCAGCATATTTCAGGTGCTAAGTATATAGATTTATCTAGTGCGTAATCAGTTCTTGCTTTATCGTTCTTCATCATAATCGATATACTTGTGCAGATATCTATATCTATATATTTTATTTTATATATTTATAAAGTTAACTACTTGGAGTACGCACTGGAACGTACAACGGTTTTCTATCCACAAGATAGTTAAATATACAAGCTTCCGCTTTCTACATTCAAATCAAACTAAAAAATCCACGGTCAAACAAAAATTCAAGCTTGATATGTTGCATGTTATACATTGATCTTTAATTCTCCTCGCTGTAATAAATACAAGTATTTTACGGTCATATTTTTTTGCTCAATTCAACTTCAAGTGCTACCGAGGAAATCAAACTTTTAACTCTCCTAGTTAAAAAATATATATACAAATAAAAATATCAATAAAATTATGTTTTTTATGTAAATTATACTTTCATTTAATCATTCCTTTAGAATAAGTTTATTAATTTTAATTTTAACATCAACAGAGAAAAAAAAAATTAATTTGAATCAAGAAAAAAATTTTTAAGTCAAGAAAATAATTTTCTTACTGTTTATTGTACAGTTTAATACTGTCAAGAGAAGAAATTTCATAAAGCAAAAAAATACAGAGCGTAAAAAATATTGGTGGGTAACAGAAGTAATAAATAACTCTCTTAAAAGTGCAAAACGTATTTCTCGGAAAAAAAGAAGGTATACTTTCCTCGGAAACGCATGATCGAATTCCATGTGTCATCGGTAGGGACTTGTCGGGACAAAAAATCCAAACTATAAGTAAAGAGACCTAAAAGAGCTGACGACACGACTGGTATCGCGATGATAGACTGCGATCGATCGACAGATCGCAGGGTGACGGAGACGCGCGATCGAGCATTATTAATATCCTTTTTTATAATCCCGAATGCTTCTGGCGCGAACTAAACCATTCATCTCGGCATCACAGATCTCAGAACTTGTTATTACTTTTGCTGGATCTTTCATTAATATAAATACTAAATGCGGGCGAAGTTGGAATCAATTCAAAAAATTCATAAATTGAAGCAACAGAATTAAGCTTGAGGTTTTATTTAAGTATCAAATTAAACTTGTTGAAATATCAGCTCTTAATTTATTCTACCTCTTGTAACTAGCTAACCTCGAATTACACAAAAATATCTTGAAATTTTTTTTTAATTTTAAAAACTGTGCCTGAAATTTCATGCCAAACATAAATTTAATTTTTAAAAGTTGCTTACAGGGAAGTAAAATTAATCCTTACTGAACTAAAAACTATTCAAAAACATGTCAAATATTTAAAAAATTTCACACTTATAAAAAAAAATGAGCGAGCTAAATTTAAAGTCAAAAGTAAGTTTTATTTTTGACCTGGGCAAGATAACAATTCTAGATTATCGATTTCAAATGATTCTTCATTTGAGGGGATGTTCTCGTCTAGATGCCCGAATTTTAGGTGTTTTTCGGTCGCGATAAAAAAAAAAAAAAAAAAACAAATATTTTTACCATCCATTTTTCTTAAGCTTTTTATTGATATTTAAAGAGTATAAAACATTAATAAAATTAAAAAAAAAATGCAGATCGGCAAAGTGGGGACTGATGGAAATATGGCACATCCTGGTGTGCAGGATATCAATCCTTCCAGTGATCAGAACTAGAAAACAATTAATAATCCTTAAAGAGGAAGGATTTAGTTATCGCACTACGAGATGTTTTAAAAAAAAAAAAATTTTTTTTCTTAAAATAGCGGTGGTTTGAAAAATATGTTTTTTTTCCCTGTTTTTCTGCCGTTCGGAATTTAAAAGAAAATTTTTTACTAAAAAATGCTCCGTAGTGCGAAAAAACGAATTTCACTACGAAAAATTCTTGAATGAAAACTTTAAAATAATTTTCTTAAATTAAAATATTTTTACATTATTATGTAATAAGAAAACTAATTTAACGTAATAAAAACGGATAAATTCTCTAAATCTAATATTATTAGACTTGGATATCCATTTCACTTACACACCTAGAAATATATATTTATTCTCGAGCTACTGGGCATTTTAATTCCCAACAGAACATTTATGCATTTAGCCATCGGCTACTAGTTATATTACCTGTAGAACGCAACTACTAGTAGACATTCTCTGAGTAAAGTAACAGAGAAAACAAAACGAAAGAAAATAAAGGTTATGTCGAGCATACGCCGACGCACACGCGTCTTATATCTTATATTTTATATCTCACATGATAGCATCCACATACCATTACACATTTTAGGTAGATGGTAGATACAGAATGGAGTACGAGTAAGAGAGATCTGATGGATCTGAGCAGCACGCAGCATGGCCGATCATCGAGCATCACTTTGGGAAAAAAAGCCTCCAAGGAATGGGGGTCATTAGAAATTATAAGTCATCGATGGATCGATGCCAGGATGGATGGATGGATGGAGGCTTTTATACTGTCCGTCCATGAAAATCCAGAGTGGAGAGTGAGGAAAGAGAAGGAATGAGAATGAGGAGTCGTTTGCCGATCTCGTATCGGTCTCGGTGGTCGTTCAGTTGTCTCTGTAATATAAGGCCTGGGCTGTATATGTAGCTGTATGTACCGAACGTACATGATGCCGAACAGAACGCGAACGCGAACGACTTTTTGCTGCTCGAGATCGGTAAACGCCGAGTAGTGCCCGAATGCCGAGTAGTAACCGGCTGATCGAGGCGCGGACTGACTACTAATAATCCCGAGAAGGTCCACTCCCTTTCCCTCATCTTGCCTCCCACGCATGCCGTATATTATTGTGTTTTATGGATTTTAATTTTCTTTAAGTATGTGATATGTAATCGACAAATGGTTCTACTTATCGTTCATATATATGATCGTTATTTATGAATCACATATGATCAGATTTTAACACATGTGATAAAACATAAACTGTATCGTTTTAAAGTCCATAGTTACTTATAAATAATTGAGTTTATGTGTGAAATTAATTATATTAATCATATCTGACACCACATAGATCACATACAGTCATGTGTGGTACACTAGGGTGTGCCAAAATTCAATTTCCGTGAAGAACTTTTTAAAATTAGAATTTTGAGTTCCGCTTTTACCAGGAGCTGTGGTTAAGCATTTTCCAAGATATTTTGGGGTGAGACGATTTATTTGATTTTCATAGAATTTTTAACAGGAGATTTAGTTGAGAACTTCCGGCCAAAATTTGAAATTTCAGCGGAAATGCCCAAACTCCTGTTAAAAAATTCTATGAAAATCAAATAAATCGTCTCGCCCTAAAATATCTTGGGAAATGACTAAACACAGCTCCTGCTAAAAGCGGAACTCAAAATTCTAATTTTAAAAGGTTCTTCATGGAAATTGAATTTTGGCACACCCTAGTGGTACAGTATAAATTGATTTTTTATTGAGTCTTAGTCTACAGTTGCTCTTATGTTTCATATATGATCACATATTATATTTTATCATTTACACAGAAAAAAAAAATTTCTTGATCCAAGAAAATTATAAGGAAGATCGAAGTTATTTTGGAGCAAGAAGAAATTTTCTGAGTTTAAAAAAATTTAACTTCGTTGAAGAAATTTGAACTTTATTCAAAAAATTTTCACTCTTCCTTAAGACTTTTTTTCTTTTTTTGTGTATAATGTGTATAATGATATATGGTGTAACATGAATAATTTAATGAAACTTTTGGTCACATATGATCATATATGGGCAGTGATGTCAGCCTGTTCTTATTTTTTTCATAAAATTTTCATTTAACTGTCTATAATTCAATAGTTAAATTTCTAAGTTGCAAAAAAAATTTTTTTTTCAAAAAATCCCCAGGAATCATCTAGCTAGATGTGACTGACCAAATTAGTGACAAAAAAATGTCTGACGGTCATGAAATGACGGACATTGACCAAAAACTTAGTTTACATATTTTTCACATGTGATCATATATGATCTGACACGGATGAAATACTATACTTCTGCATTCAGTCTCTATATCAATGAACTGATTTATTACATGTAAATTTCTAATTATCAAAAGACGAATAAAAGATTATAAATTTAACACGAGATTTTACGGATTAATTCGAAGTTCCAGTGAGGATTTAGCGGATTTCGGTGATGAATAAGGTACAATATAATAATAATTATAATAAGGCGGTACTATAGTTGTGTGGAGTGTCTGCATGAGTTCAGCGATAAATTGTGATTCGTGACAAACTGGGCACGCGAGCGACTTGAAAGAAGACTCTCAGGAAAGGTAATGTCTCCCTTGGACAAGTAATCGCGGTATTGTAGATGTTTATATTCATGTGTATATATGTGTGCATGGGTGTGTGTCAACCCCCAGACGATAGATCAAGCTTTAAGATCGACCTGACAACCAGTGTCTGTCACTCAAGTCTCATCGGATGCTAATTTGATACTTATTCGTCATTGATCCTTGTAAGGTCTTGGCTTATAAACATAAGCTATGGATTATTTTTATTACACCCGACAAATGCGTTATACTCTGCTGGCATTTTTTAACTTAAATTCATTAAAAAAATTTTCGTTGAACAAAATTTTATTTATTTATAGTTCACATAGTGACTGCAAAGTTGCTAGTTACAAATAATTTGTCGAAAGTTTAAATTTGTAAATATTAATTACATTTTTCCAAAAATTTTTATAAATAAATTATTAAAATTTTAACGTTTCATTAAATAAAATTGTTATTAAAATTAACAAACAATTATTATTGAAAGAATTTATCAAAAAAATGCAACTTGTATAATTAAAAAAAATTATTGATGCAATTTTTTTTTTTTAACTATAAATATTTATTTAATATAAAATTAAGAAAAATTATTATATTAATTTTTATAATCTTTCAAAAAGTATTTTGTAATTTTTAAACAAATAAGAACTATCTTTTATTTTTGATATAAAATTTTTAAAATAATAAAATTTTTATTGGAGCGAATTTTAATCTAGAGAGATTGAATCAACCTCAAATTTTTAACAGTAAATATGGCCTGGTATGGGTAATTTTGATAGCCAGCCACTTATGACCATATCAGAAAAATTTAACCTGGAGAGTGTTTGAAACAAAAGTAGCGTAAGTAGGATTATTATTGTCGCCAGTACTAGTACTATATCCGGTGGCAGTATAAAATAATAAATAAACAAAAATGATCGGTAAATGGGCAAGAGGTAAGCTGTTATTGCGTTTGCACCGGAATGCGTTACCTTCTTTACTTGTGTCCAGAGATTTACTGCGTCATCTTGCGTGTGCGCCACTTGACTGAGAAACTCTGGAATGTAACCGCTATACGTAGTGAAATAAGAAAATAACAGTGGTCGTTGTTGCACCCGTACACTCATATATGCCTTATACTCGTATACTCACCCAGAATATACAACAGAACCATGTGAAAATTAACAAGTATAAAACTTGAATTATTATTTTTATTTATCAATTTTTTTCATTAATAATTATTTTATACTCAGCCGGAAGTATCTTGTTCATGTTATTGCAACTTGATGAAGAAATTATTTTTCTAGTCTCCATCAGGTACATCACTCAATCGTGTTTATATTTTATATTTTATATATAAAGTTGTAATTGAATTAATTAGTGAACGTGTACATTTCATTTTTTACTTTTTGTTAACTGATCACTGATCACTTTGAGTAATTTATAAAAATAATTGTTATGAAAGTTTAATCCAGCTTGCTCGGACACGGACAAAATAAAAATTAGCACTCGAATGCTTGACATTATTTGTTACTTTTTTTGTTTAAACATTTATTCCGAGTACAAGATTCAAGAGCTTCGGCTTTTTCATTAGAATCTCTCTTATTTATTAAAATAGTTACATTTCTTTTTATCCGGCCAAACGTCAGGTGTAAATTTATAATTTTGCTGTGAGTATAAGGAGAATTATTAATTAAAATTAAAAATAATATTAAACTTTAGACGTTTCATAATGCAAAAAATTGCAGAGAAAAATTTTTGCCTCCCTAGGCAATTATGCTGAAAAAAATTCACTATGCAAAAGATTTTATTCATATCATTCGTTGAAAAAAGTCAACGGAGTAAATTCTTGTTTTATTTTTTTTTATTGAATAAAATTAAAAAAAAAATTAAAACATGTCTATTTAGATGAAATTTTAAAAAATAATTTAAACTTTTTTTTTAGTTTTACATTAAAAATAAATTTTAATATCAAAAATTTAAATTATAATATTTTAAAAAATTATGTCAATATTTTTCTTTCAATTTTTACAAATATTTTTTTTTTTAATTCGTAAATTTATAAATTTTTTGGAAAATGTATGAAAATTGTGATAATCAATTTCTTTTTTAAATTGTTCATTTTTTTATATATTAAAAAAAAAAAATATTTCAATAAAATCAAATAGAAATTTCGTTCAAAAAAATAAAAATTTAAAAGGTGACCCCACTAAAAAATATTTACCAACAATACATAAAAAAAAAATTGATTATCACAATTCTTACAAATTAAAAAAAAAATTTTTTTCAATTGTTGGAATTGGATTAATAAAATCTGTATTATATTTGATATTATCTAAAATTTTTTTTACCACAGATATCACTGAGTATAATTTAAGAGGATATACAGTGTCATTTTGTTCTTTCCGTGTAGTGGCAATTTTTTGCGCGTTCTTATTTTTTTGAGGAATTATTTGAAAGAAAATTGTTGAACAGCTGTATGTGTTGAGAGCCGATGTCAAGAAATTAATAGGAACGTCACGCGTCATTACCGGGCAGCGGTTTAAGATCTCTGGTACAGGTAGAAGTGTAGTGCAACAGCATCAATAGTATTAACAGCACCAGCAGCAAGTTGGCCTTGCGGTGAGGCTGTTGCTGTTGTTAAAATACTTAAAATGCCGGTGCCCGCCGCAAGTACTCGAAAAATTACACGATATTTTTTCGGTTGTGGCTTGATCACTCGACTAACACGCTTAGGTTTTATAACTTCTTAAAAACAATTTGCGAGTAGTAACTGATGAAATTGTTATAGAATTTGCTTAAATTGACGCTCAAGTTGTATTTTTTCAAAATTTATACCTCGGAAAAAATTCTTTTGAGGCTTTTGAATTAATAAATTTTCGTAATTTTGTTATTTTGAAAATTTTTATTTTTAACTCATAAATTTGAATATTATTGGTCGATTAGTTGAATATGTTGAAAATTATTTCAAAAAAAAATTGAGAAAAATTTTTTTTTACTTTTAATTATTTTTTATTTTTGAAACAAAAATATTTTTGTACAAAATTTTACCAAGATAAATGTACACAATGATAAGAAAATTAATTAAATTTGAACCAAAAAAATTTTTTAATTTTTGATTTAAAAAAATAACTTTTGTTTTTTTTTTAATGAATTTTACACGTGGTTCAAAATTTTTTTTTTTATTTTTTTAAAACAGTCAAATTTTCCAAAATAATTTTCTTAGTCCAAAAATTTTGTCCTGAATCAATAACTTTTGATAATTTTCAATTCTGAAATCAAAAAATAAAAAACTTAAATAAATAATTTAAACGATTTTTTACATCCTTTTTGATGCGTGTAAAATAATTCACTGTATGATAGAATTTAATTTAAAATTTAATCTCCTCAGTTTAATCTATAATCGAAAAATCTCCCGTAATTACATACACAAGTGACGACAGTACGTGGGTGTACAGGAAAATTATTTTAAAAATGGGCACCAACAAAAAACAATGTAAAAAATAAAAAAATAAATAAATAAAGGTAAAATTCAAAGCCAGAGGCTACAGATACGCCTCTCAGATTATTGATCGTTATTACTTGAAGGCTTATACTCGCCTTGCCCGCGAAGATTACACGAGAGAAGAAACAAGTGGCAGCATCAGCTTCACCAGAACCAGCAGCTCCAGAGACTACTCAAGGTCCAACAGTAAGACCACACACACTGGAGTACCGAATCGAGACCAGCTTAATTAATCGCTCCTCATTTTTTCTCTGACGATCGCGATACCAAGGGCTTATTACTTATGTCAAAAAATAATAAAATGACAAAATTTTGACTATAGCTAAAACTTTTCAAATTTTTATCTTTTTTTTTTTAGGAACCGTGAAATTTATATTAACTTAATTCACAAAATATTTTTGAAGTCGATTTATATTTCTTGATGGGAAAAATCATTTCTTTACTCGATTAAAAAATTTTTCTTCTTCATACAATTCGAAGAAAATTTTTTTCTAAATTAAAGAATTTTTCTGTTTAATCATGTTAATTTTTTTTGTATACCTTATAGGTATTTGTACAGAAAAAAAAAAAATTCTTTTTAAGAAAACTTATTTTCTTAAGTACAAAAAATATTTTTGAAAAAATTTTTCTGTTCCTTCATTTTTGCATTATAAATATATTTATGTATAAAATTAATTATTTTATATTTTTTTAAGCAATTTAAAGCTTAAATTAAAAAAACATTGATAATTTTTATTGTAAAGTTTTTATTTTATTAAAAATATATTTTCACAATTCCTTCGTTTAATTATTCGTCAAAATTTATTTTAAGGAATTTTTTTTCAATTTCTTGCTTACTGCAGGATATTTTTTTTAGAAGAGCTGAAAAATTATCAATTGGAAAAAAAAAGGATAATTTGTTAATAAAATTAAGAGTTAGAAATGTAAATATATTTGTTTTTATATTAATTTAATGAATCAAAAATCCTTTTTTTCAGAAAAAATGATTAAGAAATTGCTTTCTCAAATTTGTTAAAAATTTCAAAATTAAATACAAATAATCCCATTCAATAGAACAAAACTGAAAATAAAGAACCGAAAATCAGTCATCCGTTAATTTCTCGAGCATGAAGGCACCGTCTAGATTTGCGAGATTGAGCCAGGGACAGGGACAGGATAAGTGTGGCGGCGGATGTCAAAGAGGTGTCGTTGTCGCCGGTAAAAAACAACAACACGAATATTATTATTTTAAAAAAGTAAGTTAACATTAAGTTGAGCATAAAAGTGAAGGAAGACGTTCGTTAAACTCGGCTTGAACCAGTCCTGGATTATTATTATTATTATTTTATTCCTGATATAATTGGTCTCACACGCCCACGTGTGTATCTTAAAGTCAAGCATAAATGTGTCTCGGATATTTATTTTTAATCATTAATGACAGGCAGTGTCAGGTTGAGCCTTCGGAACCCAGGGGAGAAGTCATTAAATATCTCGGTGTCTTATCTTCGTCTTTTGATTAACGGACATTCGTACATTCATACATTCATACGCGTAATCTTCTAATCGTCTTCTCGAATAAGAATAAATTCTATAAATATGCCGCTTATATAATTTGAGAAGAGCTTCGTAAGTTCATTAATTAGCGGTATTGCGGGGTGTAATAAGAAGAGCGAATAATATAATTAACTCTGCATCGTGATTCTGGAAATAACTTGCTCCATTTTTGTTTGAAGCGGGTGGTTTTTTTTTTTTTTTATATAGAGCAGATGAGAGGCGGACTCCGATGAAGGAAATGAATCTGCTTTATGGGTTATGCTTGAATAATTAAAAAGACATATCTGATTCGATTAACCTGATAGAAGAGGTCAGCTCCAGATTAAAATAACCATATTCTTTAATAATATTAATCGATAGTACTACGTGCAATCTGCTGTGGAAATCTAAAAATTAAGAATTTAGAGATGTCAGTTTTCATCTTTTCCGATTGTTCGTCGCTCGTTCCAGTGACCTCGATGTAAATTTATATATTTATTGTCGTAGAATTAAGCATGAAGATTATTTTCGTGGGATCAATTATTAAACTGGGTTAATGCAAACCTGAACAAGTATTCAAGACGAAAAAGTTTATTTCGTAAGAAATTTTGCTTTAAAAAATAGTCTGATGAGACTTTGAGAAAATTTTGAAAATTTTTTGTTTTTAAACCATCGAATAGAAACAATTAAAAATTACATGCATTTTTATGCTTATGATTTATTTATGTGTCGTTCATGTATATTATATTTACCTTCGATCGATCAGATTTCAAATAAATTGTATCACTTGCATTTCGTGCTTTTTCAATTATTAGGGATTTATTAGAAAGTTTAGTTCCACTACGGCCGATAGGTGGCGAAAGATGGTTCAAAGTTTCTCTAAGCAGAGTGATAGATTAAGTAGTTAAATACCACACAAGTTCCATAATAGTGAGACATATCAAGGTTATTATGAGTAATCAATAGAACAATTTTAGTTTTAAAACGATCGAATATAAATAACTAAAAGTAAATAATGAAGTAAATAATAATTGAATATTATAAACTTGTATCTCAAGTTATAAGGGCATAATGGGCTTAAATAAATAGCGTTGCGTAAATAAATCAAAGTTGGCATATAAGTAAAATTACAATTAGCGTTTTAATACATTTTAAAATAATTAAATAAATTTATTAATGATGCTTACTTAGTTTTTTATTTAATCATAATAGCTATCAAACAATTTTATAAAATAAAATAAACTTTTTCCTGATAAATTAACTTCATTAAAAATTTTTACACTTCACATAATGACAGAAAAATTTTTTACCATATCTTTTCATTGTAAATATAATAATTTTAACATTCTAAATAAAAGTTACGCTTTTATTTTCAATGTAATTAAATATTTAATTTTTTTTTCCGCTAATTAATATAAATATTTGTAATCCAATATTCTTCATTGTATTAAAGCAAACTTAAACTTTTTTTCCAGTAAAAACTTTTTACAAAAAGATTCAAAATTTTTACCATAACAACATTTTGTAGGTTAGTTATGCTGTTTTTACTTACCAGCGAGGGGTCCATTGAGCGTCGGAGTTTCCCCTTTACGACATGCCGATCTCGAGGAAAATAACGTAATTGGCGAGGAGGTAAGGATCGAGCCTCAGGCAAGAAGCTCAGTGAATCCACCTTCGCTCTAAACTATAAGACGTAAAACTTCGGCCGTGAAAGTTTAGACTCAAGAAGATGAACAAAGATAAGAATATTGAGCCAGAGTAAGAAAATGTAGCAACAAAATAAAATGTATTTTTAAAAATGAACATTTTGTTGTTTATGGCAAGTCTCTTAGTTTGTGTATTATACAAATGTATGCGAATTGCTGTATAATAAATATACCTAAAGAGTGTAATTTATAAATGAAGGTGTCGTAAAATAAGAGCGGAGTAAAAACAGTAGATCAAAGTGCCATGACAAATGAAAACTTCATTAAATATCATTTGATACATAGCACGGTGTTTTTACGATAGTTTTGCAACAAAAAAGCATGTCTTTTCATAGTTCCTAGTGTGGTAATACGCTATATATTCTTTAGATATTCCTTGGGAGAGCAAAGACGTGTCGGTGGACTGTCCATTGAGACCGCCTACGTTGAGTCTCAAGACCAGTCTCTCTATTTGGCAGACCGAGTTAAGAGAAACAGCTACTGCGATTGCCAGCAATTGCAGAACAAGTAAACCGACCAACGACCAACAAGTAGAGACCAAAGACCAAACCATTATATTAAAACTCTCTCAGATAATGATTTTATGATACAACATCAACACCAACAGCTAAAAGCAGAATCAGAACCAGTGTCAAGACAACCCCAGTCGAGTTAGATTCCACATTCAGTATCAATTGACCATCGAGCTTCCAAGATTCAACTTCACAGTCCCTCGTTTGTCTCTTTATCTTTATTTATTCATTTAGTTATTTATTAAGGCAGTTTTCTACTTTGGGCGAACAGAAATGGATATTTTTAGAAATTTTTTATTAGATTGGGAATGGAGATGTTGATGCAAGGTTTTTTAGGATGAGTAAAGACACTTTGGGGGTAAGTAAAAAATTTTTTTATTGAAGATTTTTTGTATAGTAAAAATATGAAAATTAGCAGAAAATATAGATGCAATGCTTCGACTTGTAATGAGTACAGAAAAAAATTTCTTTGGGCAAGAAGAATATTTTTTTCTGCCGAAATAAATATTTTGAGGAAGAGGATGAATACTTAATTAATTTTTTTGATATTGAGTACATTGATTCAAAAGTTTAAAATAATTGAATATACTGAAATTTTTTTTTTTCCAAAAAAAAATAGTAAAAAATGTTTTCAAAATTTTCTAAAACGTTTAAAAATATAAAACAACATTTTTAAATATATTTACACAGAAAAAAAAATTTTTTTCACATCAAGGGTAAAATTTCTTGGCTTAAAAAAATATTAAAAATCACTAAAAATTTTTTTGAACAAAATAAAAATTTTTTGAACCAAAAAAATTTTTTTTGGTGTACGGAAAAATAAAAAAAAAGTTAAAATTTTTCAGAATTAAAAAAAAAACATTATTGTCTTAACAATATAAACTAAAGTTAAGTTGGTGCAAGTCTAGCTGTTCCCGTATCATCTGGTCCGACTCGGATTAGGTTCGCTAAGGACACGCCGGGTTCCAGCTCGCGGGGTACCGGCCCCCGACGTTGTCGGGCCACCATGTTTAGTATCATCTACTGCGTTACACTGGAGAAAGATATCGCGAATCTTGGACGGGAGTTACCGGAGAGGAGAGGAGAAAAGAAAGAGTGCAGAGCAGTTATACCAGTGTCTTGTTGGTAGCAAGCTCTTAGAAGACAGGATAGGACTCCTTGTCCCAGCGCACAGCTAACAACAAACAACACACACACACACACACGTGCCAGAACCACCGGTAATTTTATCTCGCCTGGTTTAATACCCCCCATTGGATTTATTCTACTCTCGACACGTTTATTTGCCACTGCACTTGCTACGCAATAATCCATTAAGACATTTATTGTTGTGTTGTTGCAATAATACTGGAGAAAATTGGATTAGTGTCTTTTGTCAGTCAATGTTCAAGTTTTTAAAAATAAAATAATATATTACACTACAAGGGTAGAAAGTTGAGATTCCTGTACTGCGTGCAATGATGCCCGATAAAAAATATAAAAATTAATAGACATATTAAAAAATACAATTTTTTATGACTCTTCTTAAGAGTTCATCTGACATTGTTTATTAGCTTAATTAACTACTAAACAAACTTTTCTTAAATACGACATGTTAATTAAGATACTAATTAAAAAAAAAAAAAAATTACACTAAATATTCATTTATTTTACTGAGCAAGTTTCACAACCTAGATGGGATAATTTCAATTTCTCATAAACGCGCTCGTAAAATTAATTTCTCGACCCAAGTTCGTGAAAATCCAAGCTCATACTCATAAAAGAATTAATCCTCGCATATTTCAAAAGATTAGTTACCTTCATATGAAATTATTTTTGCAATTTTTATATTTATATTTGTCCGTACGCAACATTGTGTACAATTTAAATGGCAGTGTAACTGTCTAAGTATCATTAATATTATAGCATCTAAGATACCCGCAAGAGTCTTCGGACCTTGGATTGTAAATAGTCATAATAGTATATTACAAATACCACAGAATTAAAAATATGCATCAATCTGTTGTTTAATGTCCGTATTATATTAACATTATGATAGTCCCATATATTTATTCGTCTCATAAATTCATTTTAATTATATTGAACTCTCTAAAACTAAATTATATCATTTTTAAGATTGTAAATAAATAATTCCATTTTTAAGATTTTTTAACAAATAAATTATTAAAGAAAAAATTTCTAAAATATTTTATTTTTAAAAATTAAAAAAAAAATTTATTTATGCAAATTTTTACTATTGACATTTTTAAAGATATAAGCTCATCTTGATGTTACTCTCATCAAGACCTTTCATTTGAGTATCCACATCAATTTTTCATATATTTATATATATTATATATATGTATATATGAAAAATATATCAAAATGCATGTGGGTACTCAAATGAAAGCTCTTGATGAGTGTAACATCGGGATGAGCTTAAATCTTTAAAAACGTCAATAGTTTAAAAAGTCTAGTGCAATTTAACAAAAGTCATTATTTAATTTGCCGATCATTAAATAAATTTATTAATGATTAATTCACAAAAGTAATATCAATATCGCACGCGCTGAATTGCCCTCGGGCATAACTCGTGGACTGAATCGTTAGTTATAATCCAAGCAATGTGTGTTCAATGTATTATTTATATTAAACTCTTTCTATTTGTAAGTATGGGAGAGTTTAGATGAATGTGAGTGTGGGTTTGTTTGTGCGTTTGTGTCAAAGCTCAGACATTTATTGACTGGAATGTTGAGCCGCTGGTTTCTCTGATTTTGTCCAGAGTACAGACGTCTAGTCGAGTGTACTTATTTTACCTACCAGCAATGGTAAGTAACACACGAATCAATGTTCACTGTTCACTCAACTTATCCTATCTCATATATATACCCATTACCATTGCCATTACTATACTTACCTCAACTACTATGTACAGTGTACTTTTATTTACCTCAGCAAATAACAAAACTCCAATCCTAAAATGGATAACGTTAAACTCTTGGCCAATAAAATACTTTAGGATTTTCGCTTTTATTTATTTTATTACATATTTTTTATGTTTATTGCTCTCGTAAATTCAATCGATCACGCACAAGTCAAATTAAACGACTGGGTGGAAATTTATTCCTATTAGGTATTGATGGATTACAATTAAAAGGAGTACAACTTTTATTTTATTTTGAAAAAATTATAAAAACCAAGCCTGTAAATAATTATTTCATTCAACAGTTGTTTTTTTTTTTTTTTTTTTTTTTTTTTTTTTTTTTTTTTATAAACAAGGTAACATAACAAGGTAACAATAAAAATTTTTATTCATTTATTTGATCGATGCTTGGATATAGAGAATTAAATCAATTCGATAAAATTATTTCTGAGAAAATTTATTTTTCATTTTGTTTAAGAAATTTTTTTTTTTATTGAATTAATTTTTTTTTTAATTAATTTTTTGTTGAAATTTATTGTTTAAAAATTATTTTTAACATTTTTAAATTTTTCAGTTCTCTAACAATTTTAATCATATAAAATTAAAAAAATTATTTAAAGTTAAAAAAAAAATATTTTCAGCTTTTTTATACAAATTTTTGAATCCTAAAAATTTCAAGCAAAAAAAATGGCAATTTATAATAAATTTGATAGAAATATTTACTCAATTTGTTTCAGAATAAAATACAATTATTTATTATTGATTCTTCATCTGTTGTGTCATGAATAATTGAACAATTGCTTCACTTACCAAATTGATCAAATAATTTTCTCACATTATAGAAATGAAACAAAAAAAAAAAAAACTAATAAATTAAATAATTACGTGAGACACTTGAGTCTCTAATTGTAATTGTCGATATCAATAAAAATGGCACGTTTTAAATTAAATTAATTAATTAAATAAAACAAAGTAAAGCTCTTAATTCCCAATTAATTTTTTGGATTCGACAAAATCATTATTTAATTAATCGTTAAATTAAAATGAAACAGAATTATACTTTACAATATTGTTTTTCATAAAAATATAACCATTTATTTAAATTGATAAAAAGTAAAACCGCTTGAGCTGAATTGAGAGGCTCTCCAATCAATTAATTAAAATTAAAATTTAGATAAAAAAATAATATATTCCAAATGTTTTTACTTGTCCCGTTAAAGATAAAATACATAATACGTAATACGGTTTTTCATAAGACGACCTCACGTAAGTTCCGCTGATCAATGAATTGTTAATTACTTGCCTTACTCAGTATATATACTCAACCGCGAACGCGACAATTAGTGAAGACGTAGCACTTACTCACCAATAAGTAACTCATCCTCTATCTCTGAACATACATTACCTCCAGATCAATCCATTAAATCCAGTAAATTATAACTTTCATTAATTATCTCTGAATACATACATATACATATATACACTATTAATACTAATTTTTATTTTTATTATTATTATTATCATCTGATCATTCATCCATTCATTATTAATATCATTCAATTTTACGGTGAATCTTAATTGTTTTTACTTCATTAAATTTATTCCATTCGATGATTTAATAGTTTACTTTTTTTTTCTTATATGTTATATATATTCATCAGTCAAATTAAGTTAAATAGATTTATGTTTATACACAAAAAAAATTAATTTGAATCAAGAGTAAAATTCTTGAACCAATAAAATAATTATACAAAAGTTTATTGTCTTGAATCAAGTAAAATTTATTTAAACCAAGTGAAATTTCTTAGTTTAAGAATTTTTCTACTCGAACCAAGATGATTAAATTCTTCAAAATTATTTACTTAATTCAAGTTATTTTTTTTTTCTGTGTATGTATGATAAATAAAATTTATTAAAATGTAATATTAGAAATTGGTTAATTTTTATTATAAAGACAAAGTTTTTTTATTTTGCAAATTTTTAAAAAATGTGTAACACGTTGTGGTAACAAAAAATTAATGAAATCATGGAGATAATAAAGCATAAGTTACACAGTAAAAATTTTGTGTTAAAAATTTAACACTTTTTTGTATTAAATGACTTAATATTTTTTTTTTAATTTCAAATAAATTTAACAATTAATTTTTAATTTTGTTCATTTTTTTGCGGTAATATTCTTATTTATTTATTTACTAATTAATAAAAAAATAAAAAAAATATTTATAGAAAGAAATATGTATGAGATTATACATGTCAATGTGGGATTTGTTATTACACGTTGTTAATTTAGCATACGGAAGATAAAGTTAGGTATAAAAGATAAAAGCAAAGCAAAAGTCCCAGAAGAATGAATTATGTTTGACTGGTGAAAGTGTTCATAAGTCAATTCCCCAAAAAGTCAGCACGCAGATATAAACTATAAACCACTTGTTATAAATTTATATTTTCATTCTTATACTTTATATTCTTATACATACATGCCTTATCCGCAAGTTGTCTGAGACCATGATGGATTATTTTTAATCACGAACTCATACAAAATACACAATTACAATAAAAAATAATGGATATATTAATAAAGATATAAAAGGACCAAGTACTAACTAAAACTCCTTAATAAACAACTCAAAATTTTTATTATTATTTTTATTTGTGTCGATAAATTTTAAAGAGTAAAAATAATTTTTTTTTATCCGACCCTTAATCTTTACCTTCACCTTATTAATTTTTTTTTTTAGGGCAAGATGGCCCACCTCAAAAATTGACCAAAAATTTATTTTTCCAATATTTTTGAGGTGGCCCATCTTGCCCCAAAAAAAATTTTTTTTTGGAACTTTCCAAAAATTCCGGTGAATTGAGTCAAAGTTGGACGAGTGTAAATCCACTTGATAGTACTAAGTCACAAAAAAATATAAACTGGCTTAGGTGGGCCGTCTTGCCCTACCCTTCCCTATAGCCTTGGCATAATAATAAATATCTATCTATCTATCTCTTCAAAATTATTTTCTTCATTCAAAAATTTTGCTCTTGATTCAAATTAATTTTTTTTTCAGAATTTTGATTGATATAAAAGTTAATAATGTAATTTTGAATTTTCCAAACTTTTAAAAATATTTTTCTCTAAAAGTAATTATTCAATTACCAGAACAACTGAATAAATCAAGTAGTACAAATTATTTAAATTAATTTCCCATCAATCACCCTTTTTCAGTGTAGCGCGACATCGGGGGGAAAAAACGGTTTTCTCAAGCATCGATCACCAGGAAAAAAGTCTAAACAGTTAAAGCATGAATATAAATAGTAGATAATATAAAAGATGCATTAGAAGATAGGCGATCGAGTTTTCGCAATTTTAAAACGGCGATCAGATCCATCGTTGAGACGTTTAATTGGCAATTATTTGTTGTGGCATCGGGAGCGACACCATAAACCATTGTAAATCCAAGTACGAATAAATCCTCCCTTCACTGGTTCCCTACTACTGTATTGTAACATTCAACACACAACCATTCACATACATATATATGTATATACATATATATACAGGCCCCTGGAGACATTTTACTTTACTTGTTACGTTTCGTCCTTAAACCGCTACTATATACTACATACTTATTATACTTATAGTTAAACCCCGCAACCTATCGAGTATCGAGCAGTCTTTGTATTTTCTCAGCCTCACTGCCATTCAATTCAACCCGATAATTTTTTTCCTCTTTGCTCCTATTCTTTCTTACAACTTATTACTTATGTTGTTATTTTATTTCTTACATAACATTTACTTACCTCCTAATATATATAAAATTGATAAATTAATTCGAACATTTATTGGTCGATTTCTCGGTTGTTTCCATAAAACGCCAGGTGGTGCAAAAAATTTATTGTAATTATCATAAGAACATTATTTGATAGATAAATATAAAAATATAAAATAAGATGTAATGACTCCTATTTTTAGTCTTATTCAATAAAATGTTTTTATTGATTTTTATCTCTCTATAAATGTTTGACATTGTACATCGTACATAAGAGAAAATAATGAGATTTATAAGTTTTTTTTAAATATTTATTTTTAACCATAAGACAAGCTGTGCGCTTACAAAAAATAAGAACGTGATAATTATTAATCCTGGACTAAAATTATTTTTTTTACAGAGTTTAATCATCTTAAATCAAGAAAATCAATTCTCAAAAAATAAATAAATTAATTGTTGTGTTTTTGTGTTAATTATTAGTTAAAAATAAAATTAAATATTTGAAAAAATTGTGATAGAATTTATTTTACTATAGTTGAATTTTGGATAAAAAAAATTTACAAAAACATTGCATAAATTATTTTTGATGGTATCAAATTTTTTTCTTCAAAAAAATTTTACTTAAATTTTCTAATTTTCTGTTTTAAAAATAAAAAGTTTTGAACTTCTGGTCATGAAATTTGGAAACTTGGCTGGCATATTTTATCTCTGATACATGCATATATGTTTACTCAACTTAATGTCAAATTTTAAGTTTGTCTTGCAACCAAAAATGTAAGAAGAATAAATTTTAGTAAAATAAATACATTGTAAAAATTTTTAAATAATTTTTTTTGTAGGTCAATGTATAAAATTTTAAAATAAAATTTTTGAGTATAGTAAAACTGACAGTAAATATTTCTTCACACCTTCGGAAGATTTGGACGGATTAGGGTGATCATAAAAATTACTTACCTCCAATACTTTCCAATAAATTTGGATGTAAAACTAAAACTTCTAACTGGTCGTAAAAATTACTTGAATACCTGTAGGGATCGTAAATATTGCTTAAATATATAAATAAAAACATATTAAGATAGTTTAAACATATACTTGGGACCGTTTTGTCAGAAATTTTTTTTTTACAAGGAAAAAGTTGTCTACGATACTAAAAATTAAGTATTTGTAACTACTATTGTGATTTAATACACGTGTCACTAATCATATTTCAAAGTATGAATGTGTCACTAAAAACCATAAAATAACAATTATCATCAATCAAAACATGTCGTAAATTTTTATTTAAAAAAAAAATGAATAGCTCATTAAGTTGAAGAGAGGTCAGCTCCAGATTAAAATAACCATATTATTTAATAATATTAATCGATAGTACTACGTGGAATCTGCTGTGGAAATCTAAAGATTAAGAATTTAGAGATGTCAGTTTTCATCTTTTCCGATTGTTCGTCGCTCGTTCCAGTGACCTCGACGTAAATTTATATAATTATTGCCGTAGAATTAAGCATGATGATTATTTTCGTGGGATTAATTATTAAACTGGGTTAATGCAAACCTGAACAAGTATTCAAGACGAAAAAGTTTATTTCGTAAGAAATTTTGCTTTAAAAAATAGTCTGATGAGACTTTGAGAAAATTTTGAAAATTTTTTGTTTTTAAACCATCGAATAGAAACAATTAAAAATTACATACATTTTTATGCTTATGATTTATTTATGTGTCGTTCATGTATATTATATTTACCTTCGATCGATCAGATTTCAAATAAATTGTTTCACTTGCATTTCGTGCTTTTTCAATTATTAGGGATTTATTAGAAAGTTTAGTTCCACTACGGCCGACAGGTGGCGAAAGATAGTTCAAAGTTTCTCTAAGCAGAGTGATAGATTAAGTAGTTAAATACCACACAAGTTCCACAATAGTGAGACATATCAATGTTATTATGAGTAATCAATAGAAAAATTTTGGTTTTAAAACGATCGAATATAAATAATTAAAAATGATAATTGAACATTATAAACTTGGATCTCAAGTTATGAGGGCATAATGGGCATAAATAAATAGCATGGCGTAAATAAATCAAAGTTGGCATATGAGTAAAATTACAACGAGCGTATTAATACGTAATAACAGAAAATAAACAAGTTATACACTGGAGAGTCGAGCCCGAGAAAATAGAGTCTAATATGGCGGAGTAAAAATTTCGATGATGAAGCGAAGGTGGATGCTTATAATCCATACAAGACATAACATATGTACACTTACACATGTATGTATAATCCATATGGTGGTCCGCTTCTGACGGTTGATTGAGGTTGGTGGGCGGCCCCCCGGTGCATGTAATGCCCTCTAATCACGAGCAGTCATTGACTATTACGGTTAAATGCGATTTTGAGCGATCCACCGTGGAGCAAACGTAATTTCCCGGCAGAGTCCGTTATCCCGCCCCCTCTTACATTCTCTATCTCTTCTGGAGTATGTATTATACACAATACAGTATACTACATACTGCTATAACTCCAGCTCAGTCTGATGTCTTTTCTTCTTTCATCCTCTTTTATACGCGCTATGGATCATTTTGCGTTTGCTAAATCTAGCTACACTTTAAAGTTTAGATTATTCTGTTTCTCTTACGCGTTGAAATAAACCCAAATGTTAAATTTGTAACAATAGAAACTGTGAAATTATTTTCTTTGGTTTAACAATTTAATTTTTTGTTAATTCAACACAATAAATGTTAAATTTACACATAAAAGTGTTAAATATTTAGCCCAAAAATTTTTTACTGTGTAAGTTTGTTAGATAAAATACAATTTGACAATAAAAATTTTTTTTTATTATTTTCTCTGAATCAAAATATTATGTTATAATTCAGATTTGCTAAAAATTGGCCTGCTTTTACGTCTAAGTATTTTTCATACGTTCTAAAAAATTAAATCTCAATTAAAAAAAAAAAAACAAAAAAAAACAAAAAAAAAAACTTGCACTCAAATGTTCTCAATATTTTCCAACTAATAAATTTCTCATTAAAATTCCACAAAATTCACTGCATAAGTTATTGTTATTACCTTCAACCAAACAACAATTTACAACTTATAAAAAAAGCCTGGTATAATTATGCACAGCTATTGAAATTTATGATCATCAAGCATCAAGTGGTTGGATTAGGAATGCAACAAATCCACTGTTCACCATACAGCTGGTAAATTCCACCCACGTTTTGCTCCAGTTAATAACAATTTATCCCCCTGATTTACAATTTTAAAATAAAACGGTACTTTTTCTATCACCTACACCCACTTATTATCAATAAGACTTTCTCCAGCTCACAATCTTATTCTCCATCAACAAATCAACAATTCAGCGAGCGTAATACAATATAATATAATACATAATAATAAACTAAAAGGTGTTTAGTTTATATTTATATATTATATATATTTAGTCGTATTGCTCGTGAGTTGTTTTAAATATTTTCGCGCGTGCCTGGCGTGCGCGTGCACATATATATGTATGTTAATGCGCGTGTGTCATTATGCTATGCAGTTGAGGTTAAGTAGTCTTGGCAGTGCAGTACATTTACCGTCACATACACTAATACAACCCATATATATATATTATATGTGCATATAGAAAGAAGCAGGCTACTGATTACGGACGGCGCGACTTTACTTGAGAGTTCCGATATAATACATAGAATATAAAATATAGAATACATATGAGTAGTGAGAGTTAAACTAAGTGTAAGTATTAGTATGAGTACAAATTAATGTAAGAGAAGTCAGTGTTGCTGGTTGTATTACTTGGATGCTGAATGTTGGCTGTTTACTCGTGAGGTCTTGGCACGTCCTTGTAAGGCCACTTGCCTTCTAGTGGTATAGTAGTTACACCGACTTGCCCATATCTCTCTATGCCTATGCATGTTTATAAATGTATGTAAGATAGACATTGCTCGAGTTGCCTTTATTATATTTATCATTATTCAGTGAAACATTTAAAAGTGAAATAGAAACAGGACTTTTATTTAGGAAAAAATATTGTCTTATTAATTTATTTTTGTATCAAAAAGTTGACATTAAAGAAGAAATTTGGACTTTTTTGTTCCATAACTGAAAAAATCAAAATTTTTTGTTGAAAAAAAAGTTTTTTTTTTATTTTTAAAAAAACAATTTTAGATAGACAGCTTGGGAATTTTCATCCAAAGTTTTTTGATTTTTCAAAAAACTTTATAAATATCAAGATTTATTTTACGGAAAAAAAAATTGATTTTATTCTGAAAAAAAATTCTTAAAACAAGGAAAATTTCATTCAAGAATTTTTCTACTTGAATCAAGACGATGAAGCTCTTAAAAATGATTTCTTTGGGATCGATAATTGTTTTTAAAATGTGAAAATATAGAAGATAATTTTTTAAACGAAAAGAAAGTACATAAAAAAATTTTTTTTTATTTTTTATTTCTTGGTAGTCAAAATTGAAACGTTTGAATTTTTTTAGAGATGAAGTAAAATTTTTTTAAATTTACTTTTGGGGAGAGTAAAATTAAAAGTTTTTAAAAATTGAAAATTATTGATTTTAACCCGGTTTGAAAAGTCAATTTTTGATCAAATTAAAAAAATTTAGAGGTAGGGTAGAGTTTTTTTTAAATTATGATATTCTTCTATTTTTCATATAAATTTACAAATTTTTTAGAAAAGTGTCATAAATGTTCGTCATAAAATCGTGAAACTTCATTTTTTTTTTTTACATTTTCGTTTAAAAATAAATTTGTCTGGTTTTAAATTTTGAACTCACTATAAAAATTTTTCTCGACAACTTATATAGTAAAACAATTTTTTTCCTCAATTCAATTGACCCATTTTGGCGAGCTGCAAAAAAAAACCCAGTGTTTATCATACTTATTAACTTACGAATTTTATCACCTTCACTTAGACTATAAATTCGGTGATTTAGTCATTAGTCTACAAGGACAGCATTAAAGTTGCAATAAAAATTCACAATAATATAAAATAAGATGAAATAAAAATAAAAAATAACAAAATTGATGAATTAATATTGTAACTAAAGTTGTTTTATTTTAAAGTCAATCAGATACTTGATGATGACCTTAAACTTCTAGCATTTCTCAAGGAGTTAATGTAAATATCTTATGACAAAAAAGCCAAATAAATAAATAAATAAATAAATGAATAAAAAAAGAGCTCAAAAGATTCAGAGATGAATTTAAAAACGGATAAAAAAAGTTGCGTTTCAGGACGACTTTGGATTAGCGATTCGGGTTCGTGAGCTCTCACGGTACTTAGTCTACCATATTGGGTCATAAATAGTTGGTGGACGCCAAAGGCATCGACGACCAGTTCAATTCTTCTCACAGCTCCTTCTGGGCTCTCGGTCCCCTCCTTGCTCTTTTATTCTCTCCTATCTCCTATGTCCTACTCCTTCTTCCATTCTTCCGTTTACTCAATGATCACATCACTTAATTATCGAATAAAACACCCATTTAAATGCTAATTCACTCACCAAACTCACAACTCTTCCGGTTTCGCATGGCTAATTACCTTTAAATATTTTAACCTTATATAAAATCAAAAATAACCAAATCATTAAACAAACCCAATAATTATTATTTTTAATGTCTCTGTCCCGAACATTTTTTTCATTCATTTTTTATCTTTGTTTTTTAATGCTCATATCGCCCGTTAAGTGGTTTAGTTTGTTTCCATCCTCGTTTATTTCTCAGTCGCGAGCGCTATCGGAAAAAATATAATCGACAATTATCAGGACCTCCTTGACGCCTTAAGAGCTCAGTACTCGTGTTAAGACATAATAATCCCAATTAAATTACTAATTCATTCATTAAATACACTCTACTTTTAATTTAAATGATAACCACTCAAGGGTCATTAAAATCCACTAAAAATTACTCCAATTCAATTTTTAATTTATATAATTTTATTATTATAAATCGATAAATATGAAATATTAATTCTCTTTTAGAATAGTCTAACCATTGTCAGCTACGACATGGATTTTAATCGCGCGAATAAAATAATAAATTTCAATAATGTTTAAAACTTGTGTCGGGTATATTTAAATCACCACGTACTCTTTGGAGTAATTTAATAATTAAAACCAACAGTGGCACATTGTTTCAATAAAAAATAATCCAACGACGAATAAGACGGTACAATAAAATGACACTTTGTCAGAGATTTTGGTGAAGCTCCACTCGATTAAACAGACTGCAAATACGCTTGAGACTTAATCCAAAAGTTTTAAAAAGTATTTCAATGAATATTCATTTTATTTATTTATTCTCGTTTAATTATTTTCTCCACACACTGTGACATTGAAATATTTACTTAGCTGACAAATAGAGATTGATAAACACAAAATAATAAACATTTATTCAGATTGAATGCAATTGCTTAAATAACTTTCTGTTAAAATTAGGTATGATTTTTTGTATCCCTAATCAATCACCGATTCACTTATTGTAAGTATAATCACAAAAATATTTATTTAATTATGTATTTTTGAGGAGACAATAAATTAAATTATATCAACAATTATTTTCTCTAGTGTGATATTCTGTTGTACAAGAGCTGTGAATATTGCTTTACTAGTATCAAAGAAAGAAGAATGTTCACAGAATAAATCTAAAAATTTAGAGGTAACAATATTAATTGAAATTGATATAAATTACATTTAAATGAACTCTCGTGTAGCGAGAATTTTTTACAACCATGTGCCATCTGTTGGAAAATTTCTTTACTAACTTTTGAAATTTTAACATTTTCAGCTTCATGTTTGAAAAATTTCATACTGTGGTGAAATTAAAAATTATTTTCTCCCCTATAATATTTTAATAGATCAAAAAAATAATTTTTTCAAATTAAAAATTTTTTTTTCATGATAATTAATATATTATTTAAAAATTAACGTTTGTCTTAAAAAAAAAATATTCATACATAATCTTGACAATGATTGTACATTTTTTCATGCGTGATAAATTTCCGTACCTTTCTTTGCTCATGATCTTCGTATTCCCGGAGACAGTTTTAACACTTGGGCGTAAAAGTAAAAAATAACGAAAAGGGTTTTTGGGATTTAGTATTTCGTTATTTTGCGGCGATAAAATAAAAGGCATATTGCGAGCTGTTTATGGGAGGTCTCTGCGTGATTTTTGGACGGAGATATTCTTGAGCGACAAGATAAAAAGTACCTACTCGGATTACTTTGCAAAATACTCTTAACTCTTTCAAGAGCGTATCCTTTGCTCAGTTGGGTGCGCGGTCGAGTATTATGCACGTGGATTACTACTAATTTAACTTGTCAGATCGCTCGGAATGCGTCGCTAAACTCAAAGGTTAAATAATTAAGAAATAAATTTTCACTCACCACTTAAAATTTTTATTAATTTCCCTTCTCCTCAAGGATTATTATTGCCCCGTTAACGTTAATTAACAGTTATTCGCTAGCTTATACTTAACAGCTTATGTCATTTCATTACATTTTATTTGAATTTTATATATATTCCCCGACATTTATTTTATTTATTAAAGAATCAATGTCGTCTTTTATTGACGTCTTTTTGAAATTTACATCCCGATAATAAATATTAAATATTTAAAATTAAAATACTTTTTTTTTTCTCGATTTATTATTTGAGATAAAACTTTTTATTGTTTAGTAATTAGTATTATAATTTATTTATTATTTTAAAATTTAACGTTTAATTTTATATTTTCATATTATGTCTAGATAAGACACAATTAATACCCAATAAAATGAATTATAATATTTTTTTTTTTCTAGTAATTAAAAAAGTTTTGCAAATTTGAATATGCATATGCTTTAAATTAAGCAATTGTTTTGATATTTAAATAATCAGGTTGAAAAAAAATTTTTCGAGAAAGAATTAAACATAAAATTGATCATTTAAAAAATTTTTTTATTTTTTCATGAATTTTAATTTTATTCAAAAATTTAACATAGGACAATTTTTTGTATTTTTTTTAAATTTTAATGTAGTTCTTAAAAAAAAAAATTAAAAAATTTTTTTTAAATGTTTTTTAATTTTTTGTACATTTTTAAAAAAAATCAAAATTTTACCATTTTTTTTTTTTTAATTTTAGAATAATTCATTAAAAATAGTTCTAAATAATTCGTACCTACTTTTTTTTTAGAATATCATATTTAACTTAAAAAATCTATTAAATTATTCATTTGTGCCTCGATAAAATTTTTCTTATTTTTTTGATAAATTTAATACAAGAATTAAAATATTTAATTTCCTGTGTGTTTTTAAAAAAACCGCTCTTTTAACAAAAAAAAACACCATTTTCAGGTATAGTAACAGTTTCTGTAAATTATATTGCCGCCACCTGTCGGAATTTTTGGACAATATATTCGATAATAAAATCTATCGGTTAAATCATTTAATACATTTTTTTTTAATTAATGAATTTGTTATAAAAACTACAGAATCGAAGTAAAAATTGTTAAAAAGAAATACAATTACAAAAACTAAAAAATTAAATAAAATAACATCATAAATCAGCTAAATCCTTACCACAAATACCAATCAGTCAAAGCAATGCAAATATCCATGACAAATTGAATAATAAACAATTATCAACAAATAAAGTCATAGCAAGTGATGTCAGAACACGCACATAACAGCTACTAAACCGCAATATTAAATCACAAACTTCTAATTCTCTTACTTGGCATGCTACAATAGAGATATCTGTACGACAGTACCACTTTCATATGTAATTTATAATAATTATTGCCTTAATAATAATTATGATTATTATTATATAAGTGTAACAATATAATAAAGAGATAAGGTAGGAACTGAGAGACAGAACAAAATGAATATTATTATATTCTTAGCAGCAATAATTTATAATGCCTACACACCAAATAACAAATTTACTTAGAGCATTTTGTTATCTGACTGTCCACCTACGTAACGTGTCCAAGCTACCCTTTTGGCGTGGTGCTGCAGTCTGTCATGACAAGCTTCCATAAGATCAGTTTGGCAACACACATTCAGTCCAATTCCTCTTACACACACGTTTTGCGATTAAAAAATAAACTACGGTTACACACGCACTGACCACCAACCAGCTAGTGTATTTTTCAGCATACATGTACGTACAATGAATATATCTACAGTACAACATTCGACATTGGCATATCCAATTCTGTCGCCCGCAATTCCTGTCGTTTATCGTCGCACTCGAAATTTACGGGTTTCGTTTACATACACCACCGATATTATATCGTCCCACCGAACTTGTTACATGTAGTGCATCGTACCTGGATAGAGACTTGCTCTCATACAGACATAAAACACAAGTGGGCAAAAAATTCACCGATAATTCATCAAAAGACTATCTGTGATATATTTTCGTAGTGACTGCATGCTCAGTACGGCAAGCCCGAATCGAGCGACACCGAGTTGAGTAATATACACTTGAATTAAACCCACTGCAGTAGTTGGGTGACGCTTACGCAAGAGGGCGACACCTACTGTCGGAATCGATCCTCATTCATCTTTTTTTGGTCATTTGTGATTACGTTGTAAATAATTGACTCAATAAATTAAATATTATTGGAATAAAAGTTTTTTTTATGGATAAAAAGTTTGAATTTTTTCTATGGGTTAATTTGGATTTAATCATTTTGGCACGACTCATAATGCCATGTGTTACATAAAAATAACTAGAAATTTAACTAGCGTGCTACGTAATTTTGACTAATAATTGTGGCCCGTTTTTTGCCTGTAAACAAGTAAAATATTATGAAAATTTAACATCTATAAGAAAAAATAAGCAATTTAAAATTGACTTAAATTTATGACAAACATAATTTAAATTTTACAAAAATTTCCTTTGCTTAATCTGAGATCATTTCAGTTAATTATATCTTTATTATTTACTGCATAAAATACCTATAAAAAAAAGTTGTCTCTATTATCGTAACACCTCTCCGAGACACAATCAGGTCGACGAGTGGTTTGATACAATGAATAATGGTTTTATTGAAAGAGAGATAAGTTTGTTTAGTTGTCATGTTGATATTCTGAAAGTATTTAGCTAAATAATGTAATGAATTAAAATAGTGATTGAATTAACGGCACGGCGATCCGTCATGCGGCCCACGCAGACGTCTGTCAGTGCCTTAGTTGAACAACACCCAAGAGAAAATGTCTCGAGACTGTTGGACGTCTCGTTATAAGTTTGAGAGCAAACTCGATACAAAAGACAACTAATACCAAACTTTAAACTCAAACGTCGAAATATTAAAAATTACGGTTTAATTATACTGGACAATATGAAGACAGAGGGATACGAAGAGACAGAAAGAGAGAGGCCCAGTTGAACCGTTATAAAACGACGATAGTAAACGATCGAAAGGTTTTTTGTTTTACTACTCCTTTTTTACAGTATTCTTATACTTGTATTTACGGTTTGCCGTATTATGTGTTCAATGTACACTGTACAGACGATCGAGATCTCCCACGGTGTAAAGTCGCATTCTCTTCTCTGAGCTACATCACAACACGCAGTACGCAGTATGAGCTTCTATGTCTTGTCGATATATATAATAGTTACTGTTAAATTTATATTATTTATTGCATACCAGGTACCGCGACCGGCTAGGACACGGTGTTCCAATATATCACTTGTCATTTTTTTTTTTAACAATTCCGGCTCCATTTTTTCGGTTATAGAGAAACCTTTCCAAATTATTTGATTGTTTCAAGTTGGTTAATATCTAAAACAAAATTTGTCAAAAATTACTCATTGATATCTAATGTTTGCTTTATCATAATGTGTAAATTATACTACTACTAGAATCTAATTAGGATCCATTTAAGATAAAAAAAAAACTCGTAATAAAATTCATTTCAACAGATTTTTTAAAATTATAAGCTGAAAAAAATAAAAATTTTATATTGTACAGTGTATTTTAAAATTTAAAAAAAAAAAAACAATAATTGCTCTGAAAATTTCAAAATTTTTTGAGATTATTTGAAGATGTTATATTGAAATTTTAAGCCGAAAATTTAATATTAAAAGTCGATTTTAACAATTTAAAAAAAAATATAATTCTAAAATTTTTTTTCTATAGTCTTAATTATCGTCTTTAAAATGCCATAGAGATCATTTTTGTTTACTGAAGAGATTAATGTAAAAAAAACACACCTCTTTCAAACTACTTCTATTTACTTAAACAGATCCTTTCTAGAGACTGTGATGAGACTTTGGGAAGAATTATCGGCTGAAATTGTTACTTCTTCTAGCTTACAAATTTTTAAAAACCAAGTGTGTAATTATCTATTGAATCTTGATAAATAAAAAAAAAATACAATTAATCATTTTTCTTGAAATTAATCATTATTTGATAAATTAGTATTTTTTACTATTGTTAATCAAATGTTTATTATTTTATGTACTCACGATTGTATTTATCTACTCTCCTTAATTTTATTTACTGTGTATTGAAATTGTTATTTGGCTTGAGCCTTGGCATTAATTAACAAACCATATAATTAATTCCATTTATAATAGTAAAAAAATATTTGAAAAATTGGAAAAATAGTTCAATTTTGAATTTTAATTAATTTTCAACAAAAATATATTAATTTTAATTTTTTTCAGCAAATTTTCGTTTAGTTATAAAATATAAGTTTTGAATAAATTTATTTTAAATTAGAAGAAGTTGGAATGACCCATTTATATCAATTAAAAAAATTTTTTAATCTTCTCTAATGTGAGAAAATAACTTTTATCATTGATGTAAATAAAATTTTCCAATAATTTCATAAATGAATGAACATCTTTAAGTAATATTGAATTGAAATGTCAAGTATCGACATATGGAAATAATAAGATCGATAAAATAATTTAAAGAGGACAGAGGACGGAGTTATTGAGCAAAGAGCAGAGATATGAGGAGGGAACGTGAAGCAAAAGACATATTTGGGACAGGTGGCAGGTCAGTTAGTTGCCGATATACCGGAAACGAATCTGAATTGCAGCGACGAACGAATTTCGCGGTCGGGCCCTTTTCTTTCGAACATACTACGTGCTGTTGACAGGTTTGCGGTTTGGTTGTCTTATAATAGCGTCATAGCCGTGTACCGGCCCGCGTGCTGCCATTAAAACTATTTATATAACCACGTCTTATTCCTTCCACACGCCCGTATGTGCAAAATACTATTATAGTAAACGGTTCTGTGCTGTCCCACTCCTCACGCGATACCGAGTTTATAGTTTTATTTAGCTATTTTAAGTTTCCAACCCATCGTAGTTATACGATTGCCTATAACACATCCGAAGCCTCTTATATACTTACTTACTTGGATACTTGGTCACTTACGACCTGATGGATCGGTTTTGACAGATGTGCTGACAATGGAAACAAATTATTGCTCTAACTGAAAAATTTATTGCTGGTATTTATAGATATTTTTTATTCATCGATTTTCATATGACGGTGGCACTTTTTAGAACTCTACAATTTACAGCTGTTAAGGATACATTTTTTATGGAAGTTTAATAACAAATGAGTATTTTTTCTTTTAGTAACATTCTGTCGAAAATTATTGACGTATGTCTTTTGATTGTAATATTGATAAAGAAATAATACTACTGGTTATTAAGATGATTATGATGCAAAAATGATAATAGAGAAGCATAATATTGAATAATGAAGATTGAATGTGTCAATGATCATGATTAAGCATGATGATGATCATTATTTATCGTGTTGATGATGTCATAATTAATTGGACATAATGTTGATGATGATTAAGCATGGTGATGATAATTAAATATCATGTTTATAATGTCATGATGTCATAATTAATTGGACATAATGTTGATAATAATTAAGCAGGTTAATGATAATAAATCATGATGATGATGATTAAGCATGATAATGATAATGATAATTGAATATAATTACCAAGAACGATAACAAAGATAAACTATCATGATAATAATTAAGCAATATGATGATCTCCATAAGATTGATATTGATCAAGCATGATCATGATAATTCAGGCCTAAACATGATGATAATTAAGTATGATAATGACCATGATGCAAAAAATGATGATAGAGAAGCATGATATTGTCTAATGACGATTAAGTATGTCGATGATCATGATTAAGCATGATAGTGATAATTAAATATCATGTTGATGATATTATGATGTCATAATTAATTGGACATATTGTTGATAATGATTAAGTAGGTTAGTGATAATAAATCATGATGATGATTATTATTTAACATGATTACTATGCATGGTAACGAAGATAAATCATCATGATAATAATTAAGTATGATGATGATCTCCATAAGATTAATATTGATTAAGCATGAGGACGAGTATTGAACATGATAATAAGAATTATTGATAGTTAATTAATTATTGTAACTTAATTAGAATTGTTATTTATTTATGACAAACAAAACTTAATTAAACTTCTTTTTTTAATATTGAAAAATGATAAATAATTTTTAATAAAAAATTAATAGTGTAATTAAATTTATAAACTTATTTAAGGAACAATGATTATTTAATTTATTCATCTCGTATAAATGTTTCCTTTCTTGATGCAAGCTCTGTTAATCCAGTTTAATAATTGATCCCCCGAAAATAATCCTTATAATTAATTCTCCGGCAATTAATATATAAATTTACCCAGAGGTCACGAGAATAAATATTCCGGAAACTTCGAGTCCGATGGATTAAATAAAGTAACATAATCTGGAGAATTTAAACTAAAAATTTTTCAGCGATAAATAATATGGCAATATTTAGATACAAGTTGGTATTTGTAAAACACTAAAGCACTAAAAGAAACAAAACTCGGGATGTTAATGAATCTAAATGATGTGCTAGCTATAAATTATAAATTCATCTGTCATCAAGTCATGAAACAGAGACGTTATGAGAGACACAGATTGAAGTAAGCAAGTAAATATTATATATGTATGTAAATAAATGAAGAGAGAAGACAGTAGCAATCGTTGTTCTCCTTAATGGGCTTAGCATCTCTCCTGTCCGCTTTCACAGCCAGCTGATTTTGAGATGTTGGTAGCGTCTGCGGGGGCCCATACCACGTACTCCAGGCACCGGAACGCCATTTGCCCGGCTAATGACTCGCGGACACTCCGAAACCCAGAACTCAGAACTCAGAACTGAGACCAAAGCACGGATTATTCATATATGTAGGCTATTTAAGAGCTTGCGCGAAAATCTACGCGCCAGACGAGACCGTTCTCCACCTTCCTTATCGTCCATCAAGCATTCTAAAATACCTTGACGGTACTATTCATCTTCCTTCTATCTCTCATTAATTCATTTTTATACCTCTCCAAATCATTTATTAACATCATTAATAGCTCTTCTAATAGACCGGGATTCGGGTTAATTATTTTTCATGCTACATTTTTTTTTAATAATCGTAAATGACACAAATTTTATCAGCGCTAGTTAATATTAAAAAATTTTGGCTATTAACTTTGAACTGGTTATTAATAATCGCAAGATAAAAAAAATAGCAATAAGATCAGGATCACGGGTAGTTGGAAAACACATTATAATCATCGGTTTACAACGTTTCGTCTTTATTCTGAAGACTTTATCAAAATAATCTGATAATTAACAACATTTGTAAATCCAACAAAAATTATGGATAAACAATAATATTATTAAAATAAAATTCTGATCTTATTAATATTTGTTCATCTAGAATTGAATTGTATTAAAAATGAGTAGAAAAAAAATTTTTATTGACTGCAAATGGTAAAAATTAAAAAAAAAATTTTATTGTGTCTTGGTTAGGATATTCTCGATCTAAAATTTTTTTTTCAATAACAAATGTCAATTATATACTTAATAAAATAAAAATATTTCTAAAATTACAAAAATAAAAAGAAATATATCAAAATTCAATTATATTTTATTCTACTGAATTTGTCTGACCATAATTAAAATTTTCCCTTCTTTCAATTTTATTTCTTCTTCATCAATTAAAATTTTTCCAAAACCAATACTAATTTATCGCGTTAAAAATCCAAACTTTATCGCAATAAATTCGTCTAAAATTTAATATGATTTATTTTTTAGTAATATTTTTCACAATACAAATAAAATTTTTTTCACAGTTAAAAAATTGTATTTTTATTTTTTTTAAATTACTGACTCTTATATTGTTTATCCGTATGAATATGATTAAAAATTCCATTTTTTTTTATAATGAAAATCAATTTTTCATTAAATAAATAAAAAAAAAAAAAACGTCACCCAAAAAAATTTTTCGAAAAAGTCATAAACACAAATTTTACAAAAAATTTAATGCTATGTATGCACAATTCAACATTGCCATTGAGAAATCAACTTATAAAATTTCATCGTTTTTATTTATAACACAAACATAATATTTACACAAAAAAAAACTTATTATTAATGTCCAGTAAGCTTTTCTGTCAAAAAAAAAAAAAAACATATCTAATCCTTAAAAATAAATGTTTGATTCTAAAAAAAATAAAATTTTTGGCAAAAACAAAGAACCGTCCAAAAATAATAGCGATCAGAAAAACTATCCATAGTGCATACAATCTTGTAAAATGCACGTAACAGTGACATGGACTTGGTTACATATCTTACGCCCAATACGAGTTAGTCCGAGCGTGCAAAATACGTTAGTGCTAAATTTACGTTCTGGCGTCGCATACGCATCTAGACATACGTGGGAGGAGTTCGTGGCTCACCTTCTAGGTGATATTGCTTGAATACAAATACAACGCAGCAATTATCAGCATTACATACATAAATAAATGCACATTGAATTGATGTGAGCTTTTAATATTATAACTAATCTTATTGTTCTATTCCTCTTCTTCTCAAGTCAAAACTCCTCTTTTTCTGCTTCTTAACTTTTTTATTTTTTTTGTTCTTCATCTCAGAGACAGAGATGTGTGTGACGCTTAGCTTGGCAGGCTGGTTGCACAACGACGTCCGACGACGCTGTTGCCACTTGACTGGCGATTTGTTACTTCCAACCTTACGCGATGAATAATTGCCGTCTCGTATGTATTGCCCCCCTCTGGGCTTCAAGAAGAGAAGAAGAAGAGTAAACTGGGGGAATATCGTAAATGACACTTCCACGCCGACGGAATCGTTTTCCTTAAGACGTCACTTATTCTGCGTGTCTTCATCGTGTCATCTTTACACAAGCTCAATATTTATTTTAACAGCTTCCGACTTTATCATTTTTCATTTTTCCGCCTCCACCTTTCGTCCCTCTGACGCTTACTCAAAACTTTAATTACTCTTCACTTTATTTTATTTGCGTGTAAGCTATTGTTTGCTCACTAAATTTTTTTTTGTAAATAAGACAAGCTTAAACAATATTTAATTAATTAATTAATTCTACAGGACTTTTCTATAATTATTTGCTTTGAGTCAATATTACTAATTTAAAATTTTAATTTTAATTATTATTAACATTTTGAAATAATCTTTATTAATATTAAATATCTTCGCCTTGTGGATTATATGTATATGTAAATGTTAAGAATATTTGTATAATTATTGTAAGGCCCTTGGGGAGCTTTGGCTTAAAGCTTTGAGGGTCTAAATTTTTTAAATAAAATAAATAAAATAAAATATTTTTGTTAGTTTAATAAATAATATTTCGTTTAAGTAGCTAAATAATTTTGCTTAAAGATCTACACAGAAAAAAAAAATTATCTTGAATAAAAAAAAGAATTCTTGAACCAAGAAAATAATTTCAATAAGTTTTATTGACTAGAAACAAGACGAAAAATTTTTAAATCAAGAAAAATTTCTTAGTTTAAAGGGACCCGGTTTAATCGCTAATAAAAATTAAAGTAATAATAATATTCTTATTCTGATATGGAGACAAAGGTCTGCAAAGTGTTTTCTTCAGTCAGTAATAATTCGAATCTCACCGAAGACTTTAAGCGTTTTACTTAACAACAAACAGGCTATTTTCTTTCCCTGGTAATCCGAGATCATTAATTAACAGTCTAGTCATAATAATCTTAAATTTTAATGCTCCGAGGCTTTATAGCAGTTGCTTTAGTTAATTTTTTCATTTTTGGTGATTTTTTAGTTCTATTGAGTGGAGGACACTCTAATCTGATTTTTTTGTAAAATATGTAAAAAAATTTTCTTTAAAAATCTAAAATCGCAATTCCTGATTTAAATACAATTAAAAAAAAATCGACAGTTGTTAATGTCAATATAAAACAATAATTAACGCTCCAATTAAAAAATCTTCACCTTCGGATCAAATAAGCCCTCTATTAATATTATTCATCAAACATAACTTTTGTAACTTCACATTACTCTCCATAAACAATAGACACATCTTCTTTTTACCCTTAACATTAAAACAAATGTATATAAATATATAAAATGATAAAACAACAGAGGGCGGTAACGCACACGCGCAACTGAAACTTGTTGTTTTGCGGCGTTAAACTCGCGCATTGTGCTCCACCTCTTGTTCTACCTCTTTTTATTCATCATATCTCTCCCTCAGTCCCTCATACTCTCGTATCTGTATATTTATACAAAATAATAACAACAATAATAATAATAAAAATAAAAATAACAAAGTGCACTACAATGGTAACATTTTACTTAATTATTATTATTTTTGTTTTAGTTATTTAGAGTCTTCTTATTGAAATTGCACAATGTCATACAAACACAGCTGAGTGTCTTGAACTCTCAGTATACTTGAACAAGTATAAGGGGGATAACTTATAACTTATTTTGCGGTGGTAGACTGTATAAATTACCAGCAAATGCGCATTTAAAATTTGTTTCTCTCTTAACTAAAACTTTTCCATATCCAAATCCATTCTAAGGACGTTTGTTCTCATTCTCAGGCTTTTCTGTCCATATTTATACACTTTTAATGTCTGGTAAAATATAATAACAAGTGAGTTGTTTGAGCTGTAGAATGAAGAATGAAGAATGAAGAAAGAGAGCGAGTGAGGGAGAGAGTTTAATGGATGAGACTTAATATTTAAATAGATTACAAACGTAAACTTACGTCTGCTATTAATTTAAAATTATTTTCGTGTCTTTTCTTGTAGCTAAACATGTTTTGCCGTCTTTTATGTCTGCTTAAGGTATTTTCGCGTTTTTATTTAATTTTGGTAATTGGGGAAAGGCTAAAGAGAGGGAAGAAATTATTTCAGAGTTAATTTTTTCGATGTAGTTAAAAATTATCTTCAGATTTAGAAAACATTAGTTTATCAAGTGCTCGGAAATTATTAGTCATTTATTAAGAATTATTTTATTAAATTCACAAAAAATACGGGATCAGAAAAATGTCTTGTAGTAACAAACAAGGTTACTTATACACTGAGAAAAAAAAAATTTTCTTAAAAAAAAAATAGTCATTGTTGTGATAAAAAATTATTTTTTTAAAAATGTTCAATAATTTTATTTCTTGACTAGAAAAATAAAAATTTTTCAGACAATAACTTTTTTTGTTGAAAAAAAAGATTGTTTTGATTTTGAATAAAATAATTTTAAATAGACAGCTTGGGAATTTTCATCCAAAATTGTTTTTTCCCAAATCAACAATTTCTATTTTTTGTTGTATCAAAAAGTTGACAAAAAATTCGTAAAATTCCGATTTTTTTGGTCCGAAGTCTGTCAAAAATCCAATTTTCAAAATTTTCTTTTTTATCGTAGTTTACTCGGTGTATTTAAGTACACAGATTGAAACCCTGCCGATTTTTTTTTTTTGTTTCAAATAAGCTAATCAGCTGATATCATCGAGGAAGTGAAGTAAAAAGTTCAAAAATTTATCTCTTCATTGGTTTTTACAAAAAAGAATTCCTAAAAAATGCTCCAAAATTCGGGCGTCAAACCAAAAGACGCCCTTAAAAAAATAAATAGACTCAATTAATGGATTTTTTATTTTATTGGTCATAGTATCTTCAGAACTTCATATATGACGGACAGAAAATTTTTTTAAACTGTTGTGAAATTAAATTTTTTTTTTCCCGAATTTAAAATTTTTCTCAAAAGAAGTTTATTTATCATCGGTGAAGAATTCAAGTTGTTATGTAGAGAGTGTGTTGTTGGTGTGCTCTAAACCCGAGTTGAGCTACCGTTGTTGGGGTCATCAAGAGTTCGCGACGGTATCTGCTCGTGACGTATTTAATGCTGTGCATTGAGTAGACCGAGATGCTCAGGAATAAGAATAAGAATAAGAATAAGAATGATAGAGTAGATGAGAGAGAATAAGCGTGATCACCCCACGCCGCCAACTCGGATAATTCACATTGTCCGTCCGGGAATGGCCGGCGAGTAACTCCAGCGCTTTATTCTTTTTGCTAATTATTTCGGGACACAAACGACGAGAGGAAAGAATCCCCTGTGCTGCTGAATAGATCAAGCGATTTTCGCGCGACTAATTTAAGACTCGGTACTAACTTAAGAGAAAAGACCATTCTAATCATTTTCTGTTTTGCTTTTGTCACTACATCATCACCTAAACTATTTATCCATTATTTTATTTCACTTTTTGTTCCACTCACTGTCGGCTTAATTAATTATTTATTTTTAAGCGGGGAGATTACATTTACATTTTTTTAGGATTTTGCAAATTTATTTAGTTTTTTCTTATTTTATTTCAATAATTCTGAATTATTATTTTCTATGAAAGAATTTATAAATTTTAAGGAAATTTTTTTTGGCTTATTGTTTTTAATTTGTGAAAAAAATTTTTTCGTTTTTTTTTTCTCATTTTTTTGGATTCAAATAGCGCTAAAAAATCTTAAAAATCAAAATTTTCAAAATCCCCTACGTGTAACTTCAGCTACTGAATTGGCGAATAAAAGAAAAAAAAATTTTTTTTTTTTAATTTTATAGTGGTTGTCCCTCTTAACAAATATAGAGCGAGTGCAAAGTCAACAACAACTTTTTTTAAAGAAATTTTTTCTTCTAAAGAAAGTTTCAATCTTGATGATGAAGTAAAACTATGAGCTTGTAATAATTATTTTGTATCTGAATAATTTTCAATGTGGAAGAAAAATTTTTAAAATGTAAATTTTTTATCAATAAAATTTGAGATTAAAAAAAAATTTTTTTTTGACTTCTTAAAAAATCAAAAATTAATTTAGACAATATTCTCGAAAACATTGACAATCATAATATTTTTTTTTATTTTCTTTGAGTCAATTTTTAATTTTTTAAGTGTAAAAATTTCATTAAAAAAAATGTTTGATAATAATTTGTATAAAAATAATACAAGAAGATAAATAGATTTGTATAACCGAAAAAAAAGTAAATTAAAATTGAAGATAGGCAATGTGTATCTCTTGGGGTAAACGATAATGAATGTTTAATGGTTTGAAGTTGATTGTAATTGGGTGGTCTTGTGAGGCCGATCGCATCTCGATTTGGATGCTGTGGAGTGCAGAGATGAGAAAAGAAAAGTAACCATCAGCAGACTTAAATCTTTTAGCTTATATATTTATATACATATATATATATACACACGCATGTATGAATATGTGTAACATGTGTAGCATATAAATGGATGTCTTTACAAGTAAAGAGCAGGACGGCGTAATAATTGAGACAGAGATAAAGAAGAGAGAGAGCGAGAGGGAGGATAGATTTTACAACGTACAATCCGGCAGGTCATTAACTATTAATCGTACGGATATGCATATTAGCTTGAACGTGCGTGGGCCCGGCTTCAACTACTCGATCCGCAGTTATTATACCAGTAAGATAATATTCCTATCGAATTGTATTCACTCCACATACATACATTAACAATATTACTAAATAAATCATCTTTTAACTTAATATTTAAATCTATTCAAATTTCCCTTTTATCTTTGCCTCATTTATTTATTGCATTTTTATTTTTATTAAATTCTTTTATGTTTACATTAACCTTTTTATATTCCTGCATTCTCCTCCCCTTGATGCTCGAGATTTTAACTCACATATCAATTTGTTAATGTAGATTTTATTTCTCTGATTTAATTAAATAATTTATTCTTAAATTAAAAAGAATTTTTATTTTTACTGACAATTTGTAGTCGTTTCATTGCTTCTGTGAAAAAAATTTTTTCGTCTTGATTCAAGACAACGAAACTCTTCCAAATTTTTTTCTTAGTTCAAGAATTTTTTTCTTGAATCAAGTTAATTTTTTTTTCTGTGCACTAATAAAAAAAAAATAATTTAATTTAAGAAAAAAAAAATTGATCATGTTAGATCAAGTGAAAAATTCTTGAATTGAGTGTAATTTACTTAATTCGAAAATAACTTTTTAGTTTAAGAAATTTTTCACTTGATTTAAGATGATAAAAGAATTAATTAAAAAAGAATTAATTTGAATAGAGAAAAATTCTTGAATCAAATAAAATATGACCGTATAAAAAAATTTTTTTATGGAGATAAAAAATATTTTGATTTAAGAAAAGTATTTTTAATTCCAAAAAAAAAAAAAATAAAATAGTTGCCGAAATGGAGCGAAAAAATTTTTTCGAAGAAAATTCTTACACTGAAAAAAAAAATTCTTGACTCGAGTGTGAATTTTCTTGATATTTAAAAATTTCTTGGATGAAATCAAAGTTTCTTGAGCCAAAAAATTTTTTCTTGCTCCAAAATAACTTTAGTCTTCCTTAAAATTTTATTGACGCAAGAAGTTGGTTTTTTTCTGTGGACGCATGCTTAATTTTTAAAAATAATTAAAAAATGTTAATAATATTTGTTAAGATTATTTTAGGGGTTAGCGGGATCAGTATGAGAACAAGGCAAAGTGAGCAGAAGGAGAGTAAAGAGTAGAGAGCAAGTAGCCGATATCAATCTACATTCAGAGTCGGTAAAGAAAGAGAAGGAGTTTAAGAAGGAGGGACGGGCATTTATCATCTTTATTTAAACCACACGAAGCGGTAGAGAGCCTCGGGTATCTGACTAAGATCTGCACTAATAACATTCACGTTATGAATGGCGAGCGCGATCCATGAACACCGGGAGCATTAATTCGCTGGCCCGAAGGTGCTGCGCCTCTTCGAAATTGCCATACCGGGAATGGAAGGAGAGTACATATCCACGTATCTTGTATGAAGTATGGAGTTTGAAGTCAGTATTTGCAGAGCCAGCCACGACAGCTTATTCTAGTAGAAGAGGATGTGAACATATATGAAGAGTTCAGTATACGAACTATATAGCTGAAAAAAAAAAAAAAACTGCTTTTTATTCTAAAAAAATATTTTATTGACAATTTTTGTCTTTATTTGAGATATTCAGTTATAATTAATTTAAAAAATTCACAAATATCAGGCCCCATACTGATTGATAAGAAAATTTTTTCACAGGTTGATGTTAAAAAAAATTTTCTTCCTTCAATAAACATAAAAAAATTTTACTGAAGAGTAAACAGAGCTTAATTAATTAATTTTAAATAAAAGGAAGTTCCGGGAATGCCTTACAGGGTAAACTGTTTTATAAATTTTTTTTTATCATTTTAAATAAAGAAACTTTTTTATTTATTATTATTTTACAGTTTACTTTTTTCCGTATGAATTTCAATTTCAAAAATTGTTGAATTAAAACCGCCAATTCTTATTAAAATAATTTTTTTTTTTCAGATTAACAATATTTCTTTTAAATCGCCTAATATTTTATTTTTTTTTTTTTTTTTAGTGCTTGATAAAAATTTGTGATTACAAATTCAGTAAAGTATTATTAAGAGATCGAGATCGAGAATAAAATGAGAATAAAAGGTATTATATTCGTATCTCGTCCTAATTTTAGAAGCGATTCAACAACTCCGCAAAATCCGGGAACACAATCAAGCGTCTCGGTGCATCGCTCAATGTCCCGAGTTACAAGCTACAATGGCCTCGTCCTGCAACTGACGATTCCCTCTGTCATCGAGAAAATACTCAACTGACAACGTTCCATTTTAAGAATGACCATTTATTAAACCTTTTTTATATGTAACATCATTCAAAAAGTAAAACAATCCACATTCATTTTTAGTCATTACTTTTTTTTATTTATTTTTATTTCTTTCAGTAACTTTACGACAAAAAATGGCTATCGAAAGATGAGACGAGGTAACTCAACTCAACTGTAGCTCTCGAGGACCGGTATACGATAATGACCGACTTAACACGTTTTTACGGGATAAAAAAGCAAAAGATAAAGCTGAACTGTTACGATCGACAGTGGGTGTAGGTTTCTATCGTTAAAATAAAATTTTAACTTAATGTATTTATAGCAAGTACTTTTATAGACACTTGCGGTTAATTCATTCGCTGATGGTTAATATGCACGGTAACATTTATGTGAGTGTGTGTGTGCGTGTGTGTAAATAGTTATAAATAGGAATTTGATCAGTGGCAATTGCCAACAAGTAACAAGTTTAAGTTAACTGCCTCGGTAGACTTATTGATATTAGATATGTATATTGAAACCGATCTCATTGGAAAGTAATATCTACACGAAGATACCGTGTCCCCCGATGGTTTATTGACGATAGTACATTCAATAAGGACCGTAGTAATCATCTTTATCAATTAACGTAGTTATTTTTAATTATTGAGGCTTCTGAGGGTTTATTTACGATACGACAATTTCTGTGTACTGTGAAATACAACTTTGTAGTTTGAAATTATATTTATTTTTATTCAAAAAAAAAAAAAAAAAAAGGATTAGTTTATTGATCATCAGTAAAAAGAAAAAAAATTTATTTGAAAAATTAATCCGGATTTTATTGGAATTTAAAAATCATTTGGCAAGCCGTGAAAAATTTTTATGGATATTTATGGCCTGATTTATGGCTCTGTAAAAATAAATACTACGTAGATTATTAAATAAACAATCTTAATTAAAGTATCTACTAACGCTATCATTAAATTGACAATTATTTTTATTAATAACGGCAGTCTAATTTTATTTTACAAAATATTTATAAATATTATTAATACTATAATATTATTGTTATTATTTAATATTAATATTGTAACCGGCGGAATTCCGTAACTTTATTACACGGGATCGAATCTACACAGTAAAAAATTTTTCACACAGTAAATTTAACATTTATTGTATTAAATTAACACAAAAAAGTGTTAAATATTTAACATAAAAATTTTTGACACAAAATTTTTTGACGCAAAATTTTTTACTGTATATTTTAAACTTTATCATCCTCAATAATAACTACTACAATTAAAATGAAAAATATTAGGATTTTTTTATGGAAAGTTATATTAAATGATTATTAATTCTAACTACAAAATTATATAAATTATTTAAATAATTTAAATTCTTGATTTTTTCTAAAAAATCTTACGTATAGTTTCGATTGAAAAAATGCATTAGACTCCACAAATAAGCAAATCCGATACTCCATAGAAAAGCAATGAAGCAAAGAATAAAAAATATTATGCAATAAATGAAGTTTTATAAGATTCATAAAATCGTAAACCAGAATAAAAATTCGTTACGTCAGATCCTCGATGGCACGAGCTGAACTCCTCATCTCATCCTATTACTAAGGACTCCCCTTGGCATTAAATTTATATAGATATATATTAGCACATGACAAGTAGACTCTCAATGAAGTAAAAAATAAAAGAAGAGCCGAAAGACCCTGTATAAGGTCTAACTGAAATTCGGGCTTACGTTTGTACCCACACAAGTACTCCTGCATGCTATTTGGTATGTCATCCAGTGTATGGGTTCATGTATTAACGTAATGTACAGAGCAGAGCTGAGTGATACAAGGGGAGCGGGACAAGTAACGAGATGGGGTCTTGACTTGAATGAATGGAAGGAAGGCACGGGACAAGATCCTTTTATACCGAGTACGAGGATTTAAAACATTCCCTTTACTTTTATTTAGACCGTTACGTTCCTATCCGAACACCTTGTGAATTCGACGCGACTCAGCTGTTTCTTTATGGGCTTCATACTTCTTTCAAATCATTTTTTATCCTCGTGTGGGTCCTGCCTCTTCCTTCCGTTCTCATCCTAATATTTGTACATTTTTGCTTGAGAAAAATGAGTCACACATCACCGTGAAAATTATTTTCACTTGCGATTTTAATTGATTGATTTGAAAATCTTATTAGATCTGTCTTAATAGCTTAGTACGATTTATTTTTAATAAGATGAAAAATTAATAGTTATTTTGGATTATTTTAATTTCAGTAAAAATAATTTTTACTGAAACTACTAAAAAATTAAATTAAACTTCCAGTAAAAATTAATCATCCAAACGTTCTGAGTATTTCTATTTTTTCTGAAACAAGAAAAAAAAACGAATTTATTTTTCTGTAACATTATTTGACTAAATAACGTATCATTACAAATTAAAATTTTTTTTGGCTAAGTTTCAAATCTATACAGATGTTTAAAACACGAATTTTTCAGTTTCAATTTTTCTTTCCTTTTTTTTCCTTTTCTCAAAATGCAAGTACATTCGATTATTGTTTTTACTTTTTCTTTTATATGTAATGTGTTCTTGTAAAATAACGTTAAATTTATTTTCTAGTGACCCTGTTATTGGCTATTGTTGTTGGGTCTTTATGCGAAGTTAAACAACAACTCATAACTATTTTAGAGTACGTGAACTCTTAGATGAATAATTTTAAAAAACCAGTAGTTGCAGGTAGCCGTTAAAGGGCGAGTTGCGTATAAAAAAAAAAAACGAAAGGCAAGTAAACCGGTTTAAATCCTCATCCCTCGGTACAAATCAGTGTAACCCCTTGAGAAAGATACATACCAGCTGGAAAATAATTAAAATTGCATCTAGAAAAAAAAGTTATCGGTTTCACACGTTAATTTTGTGAGCAGAAAGTAAGACACCCAATCATGCATATGTTATTTATTCGGTAAAATATTCAAGTTATTTTTATTTAAGATATTTTTTACACCGGGTATATAACACTTTAACAATCGACACCTCGGCTCGGAGAATCTTTAAACAAGTATATATATATAACCCATAAATCTCGATTTGTAATTCCGATTTTATCTCACAGTTCCTCGTTAGCGATCGTCGGCTCCAATAAATTCGAATCGCTCTTTTCTTACATATGCTTTTTATTTATTTATACACTTTATATACTTATTTCGATGGTATTTTATCATTTATTTTATTTAACTAAAGTAAAAGACTCACTCTATTGGGAAGAGCAATCTTGTTTTCAACTTGCCGCTTTTAAAAATTATAATTTTATAATAAAAAAAAAAAATTTAACTATTTTTTACTACAATTTTCAATTTAAAAAAAAAAAATTGAAATTTTAAGATTTCATCTTGTAACTTTTTTTTTTCAATCACACGGAAAAAACAAAATGACACTGAATATCATCCCAGATTATACTGAGTGAAAAAAAAATTTCAGATAGTAGCTAGTATAATCCAGATTACAATGAGTATAATCCAGATATCACCCAGTATAATCTGGATTATGCTAGTTACTATCTGAAATACTAGTAACTAGTACTAGTTACTATCTGAAATTTTTTTTCACCACATATATCAGTGAGTATAATGTAGGATGATATCCAGGTCATCTTGTTCTTTCCGTTAAAAAAATTAACTTGATTCAAGAGAAAAAATCTGGAACCAAGAATATGGCTTTTATCTTGAGTTGGAAAATAAAATTTTGAACCAAAAAAAATTTAATTAACTCAAGAATAATTTCTTGGCTTAAGAATTTATTTTTGAAAATGTGATTAAAAAAATTAAAGATTACTTAGAAAAATTTAATTTAATTCTTTGACAAAATTTTTCATCTCTCAATTGTGTCGAAGATTTATTTCCAACCTAAATTTCAAGAAATTTCCTCCAAAAAAAAAAATTAATGAGTTACAAGTAAAAAAAAAAAAAAAAAATTGTTTAGATTGTACAAACCCTGATAAGACAAAAAATGTCCATCAAAATTAATCACACAAACAGTTGAGGAGTAAAATATCAATTTTTAACCTAACTAGACATTTTGAAAAATAAGTTGTAATTAATTTCCATTTATAAGAAAAATAATGGACTGATAGAAAATAAAAGACAGTGATTGTTGAAGGTCTGTTAGACCTCATCCTTCTTTGGAATCGGACGAAGCTGGTAGCTTGAGGGGAAGCAACAGGTCGAAATCTAGTGTAAGGAAAAGGAATCGAGACTCATCAAAGGACGAAGACACTGAGGACTAAAATAATAATAATAATAATAATAAGAATAAGACGAAGAGGAAAAATGGTAAGCTAAAAGGCAGCTGGCCCGATCAGTCTTGCTCAACTTCTCTCCTTCTCTGTAGACGTGCACTGGCCCCTTTCCTTCCTTGGCGCGTGCCATCCCTCGTTGGCCTTTTTTGTTTATTTTATTTTTTATTTTTTTATTCCTGGGCGAGGTTGGGGCCCAGGTAGCGGGCCACGCGTACTGCTGCTCCTTATGTAAGGCCCGAAAGGAAGAGGGAGAAGGTTACTGTTCTATACTTCCTATACTATAACTAATATAACGTATTTTGTATCTCTTGTCTGCTTTCTACTCCTTCATGCGCTCGACACCACTTTTGATGTAATAAAAAAACATAAGACCCTTCCTCGATTCATCGGACAAAAAATCTTTTTCAATAATGATGATAAAATGGTAATAGAATCTGAGGGTCAAGGTTAGCTCGAGGGACAGGTAGAAGAGATTTTATTTTGGTTGGCAGTGTGGGTGAATTAACTAATCAAAAGCCTCCAAGATCCTTTTTTTCTATTGATATTTATCGGTGAAGGGAAAAAGGAGAAAAGGGTGAGCTTCCTGAGAAATAAATTTACAAGTGTAATTTTTTTTATATTTCTTTTTAAGATTTAATAAGCGAAGTTTCGAGGATTTTTATAAAAATTATTTCAAATACTGTAAATTCAATTAATTAGATAAATAATTTATCCATGGACAAATTTTCATATAGCTAATTTTTATTTGGTTATAGATGAGAAAAATAATTTATTTTTAAAAAAATGAGCAATATAATTAAAAATTAAATTTTAACCAATTTATTTGTTTATTGAAGAAATCAAATTTTTTCTCAGTTTAATATAATACAATAACTTTCTTGTTAAAAACAATTTTTCTAAATTTGAAAAAAATTAATTTTGCATCAAAATTCGTATTTTGACCATCTAAAATTATTTTTTTACAAATTAAGAAAAATTTTTTTCAAAAGTAATTTTACTATCTGAAAAATTCTTATATTATCAGTTATAAAATAAAATTGTTGAAAATTTTCAACAAATTAATTTCTTTTCCCAACAATGCCTATTTTTAAAAAATAAACTATTTTATTCAGTGTGGAAGTTAATTAAAATATTTTATTGATCAAAAATAATTTTTTAAATGTCCTAATAAGGCCATATGTGGCCTGATATGGTTTATTTTTAAATCAAGTCTCAAATGGGTACATTAAATATATAATTGTATGTAGGCACACTGAAAAAAAAAAAAAATATATATATATATATATTTTGACTGATGGAAATAAAATAAGATTTAATTTTTCTCTTTAAGAATGAGAAGAAGAAACAATTACCGGATAAAATAAATATTGAAAGGTATTTAATCCCAGTTAATGTTGATATATTATCTTTAAATAAAATAAATGATCAACATGAGGGAGTGGCTCGAGTAGTTTGTATTTGGTTATTGTCAGTACAAAGAGCTATCATTAAACAACAAAGACTTACGACAAACGACGACACGCCGCTGACCACTGGATTTGTCCTTTAATTTATATTGTCCTCTCCTTGTCCTCTATTGGCGTATAAACATATTCTGTATTCTGCTGTATGTATAAATGTATGTGTATGTTCTGGTTGTAGGCTGTGGATTGTAGGTCCTGGTTGAGCATCACCGCCACCGCATCGCCACCTCCGTCGTCTGGGATGCCTTGTGTGTTCCCACATTGCACATTTGTCACGTCAAAAGCACACCGTGTCCAAATATTGTTGTGAGGGTGGAACCCCACATCTCCTCTTCCTTTTCTTTGTCAAGTTAACCTCGACACAACTGGACAAATATAACGTTTATCTCTGAAATATTTTTTTATTCTTGCTATTAAGTTTTTCTAGTAGAAGTAAAAAATTTGGAAAATCCAAAAGTTCCATAATAAAATTGATCAAAATAAAATAAACATATATTTTATTTTCAGAGTACGGATGCAATTCTTCACCAACTGCGACTCAACTAGTTTATTCTCTTCCACTCATTTGCGCTGACCAGTTGATTGTCCAGGTCTCTGTTCTCGAGCTCCAGCTCTAGCTCTAGCTCAAGAAATCGAGAGCCTGAGCCACGCAGCCGGCTAATTAAAATAGCGAACGGTTAGCCCCGTATTAACGTGAGTTTATTGCCACGTGGAATTCAATTGAATCGTTCTAAGACCGCGAGCTGCTTGTAATTACCATTACCATTTCTTTGGATGTTCAACCCGCGTTTTATTCAGTCGTTAACACCAACTGGATCGCTGTCTTCTTCAACTTTTACTCATCCTATCCGTTTCTTTATGATTCCTCTCTTGATATATACATTGCATTACAACCAGACGTTATTTCAAATTAAAGATGTATTCGCTTCTCTTATTCAATATTATTTATTTCTTATTTTAAGGCACACCGGTATCGGGTTTCATAACTTGTTAATTGTCAATCCTGTTTGTACTTCTTGGCTCAATCAACATTTTGTATCTCAGTTAAGATACGACTGATCTTTATTTTTTTTTATTTAAACACGATAATAATAATAATAATAATTTTTGTATTAAAAAATATTAACATTTATAATAAATAAATTTTCATTATTATCTGTATTATTAAGAGAATAAGCAAAATTTTGTGGCCAGTGTATTTATAAAACAAAGTGGGTTTTTATCTAAATTTGGGGTAAATTAATCCAAAATTTCAATTCTTCTAGGAATTTTTAATTGATTAGTACCACGAATCAAAAAAACGAGGATGTACATCGCAATCTTCACGTAAGACACAATCATTAGATGAATTCAACCAGTAACCATTTTTGCACTTACACGAATTCCAATCTCCTTCGCAATACTATTGTAAAAAATGAACGAATTATAATTATTCATTCAATTAAAAAAAAAAATGTCTTCATAACTCGATAACTTACTGAATTAGAACTGTCTTTGCTAGTTGCACAGCTTTGAAAGTTGCAGTTGTGTTTTGTTTGATTCTCATTGCATATTTGTGGAAATAGCTCCACATAATCATATACAGGAATATACTCTGGTTCTTCATACGCAAATAATGAATCTGTTCAATGCGACAAAAAAAAATACCTATCATCACTATTTCTTTCAGAAAAAAAAAAAAAAAAAAAATTATTGACTTACATGAAGAAATAGCTGCTACGAACAATATAAACCAGATGCGCAATGAATACATGATAAAAATTCTGTTGCTTCTATTATGATAGTAACGCGACCGTAAAAACAGAACTAAAACGACCTTTCTACATCACAGCTTGTATATTACTTATCTCACATATGTACATTAAAGTAATACTTGAGTCACCTTCTTTATTTAAAGTTACTAAATTACACTAATACAAGAATAATCTTGCCGAGTGACGTAAGAGCTAATGTTATTGATTTAAGACCCGTAAGTCACGTTAAATTTGATAAAAAATACATGAAATTTATGAGTAAGTTTAGATCTGATAAACTATTTAAGTAATTGTTTCACAAGTAAATCACGTCAATGATAAGAAAGAGAATACTATGCAGAATAATAAAATATATCCTAATCAAAAAAACAAAATTAAATTAATTCAATATTAAATTTTTTTTGGTTATTCAGTACACTATACATATCGATACTGCCATTCTAATACGTCGTATCCCACAAAATTTGACAAATTGACTTTTTTTGAAAAATAGAATCATAACAATATTATGCAAGCCGTATTAAAATTTTAAAGGTTAAATAGTTCAATTATTATGTTTAAATAAATTTTTATGTATGTTATTTTCATGGAGAACATCGGTGTATAAGCCTTATATTTCTGGGTATCACTCAACCGAAATCAATAACTCAATTAAATTCCTATATTTATGACCGTAAATCTAAAATTACCAAACCAACAAAAATAGTTAAAACAATCCTCTTAATCAATAAATAAACGAAAAATCATCAATTTATTAACTCCGTTCTTACAGCCCAATTAATACTTAACACTCTATGAAATTAGACTGCAATATACTCTGTACTTTCTCTTATAAATCAATATTTATTAAAAAAAAAACCCAATATCTACAATTTTTAATTAACAATATTTACAAAAGAAAATTTAAAAAACGTCAAATTACAGAAGAAGATGCGCTATAATTTACTCTTCAGGCGCAAGGGTCACACGAAGGCAAAGCGTCACTACAGGTGGCGCCGTTGTCCTTTTCTATATCCTTGTAGCGTGGTGGTTGTTAGTCCACCTTCACTTATTTTACCTTCAGCGTTTCCTCTTTCTTCTTTCTTCTTCCTCTTTACTGCGAGGAATATTATCTCGGATTATGACACGCTGCACCTGCCGTCAAATGACCACGTCAGGTTCTTCTTCATCATCATCATCATCATCATCATCATCAATATTAACGTCCGCATTGGTGATCTAACTTGATATTGGTATTAGTATTGGAGTTAATTCTGAATCACTAGGTCCTTATCTTGACTGTCATCCTCGATCTTTGGCTCTTCAATTTGTTACAACAAATATTCATAATGACCTACTCACCTTCTTGCTTTTAATCTTAAGTTCTTTCTCATCCACTTATATTATATTAGCTTATCTCTCTATATTTATGAAAATGTAATATAATTAAACGAAAAATTGAAACTTCCACTTCAACTTCGACGTTAGCTTATTTTCTTCGTCGTTATGTTTTATTATGGTACTTCATACGCTTTATTTAAAAGTCATTTTATTTTACATCCACTCTCGTTAAATCTCCAGTCACCGTGGTAAAATCAATTAAGGTTATATCTTCGTCATCATCATCATCATCATCATCATCATCATCATCATCATCATCATCATCATCATCATCATCATTATAATTGTTCGATGATTTATTTCGGCGAGCAATAGAAAAATTATTATTGTTTTAAGCGTTCCGAGATAATAAAATGCATGTTAATAGTAAATAATAATAATAACAATGATGATAAACTAAGCGGGAGATTTATGTTTAATTACTAGTAACGTTAGTCATGCTTACGAATATTGTCCATTCATAAATTCAGCGGATCATGTTAATGATGATATTAAACGAGTTTATGATTTAGTTTTTATTCTAAAAAAATACTAATTGACTTAAAATAAAAATATTGTGGCAACAATTTTATCCTTGTCTTGAATTGATTCAAGAAATTCATGAAAATAAAATGAAAACCAAAAATTTTTCATTGAAAAATTTTATCCATTAAACCAATAAAAGACACTAGCAAAAGAACAAAAAAAAATATTTTTTTAAAAATATGCAAATTCAAAATTTCGCGATTTTTCCAGTTTTTCAATTTTGTTTTTGTAATTTTGTTCGAATATTTTGAAAAATGCCAAATTTTGAATTTTTTTAAATCTTTAAAAATGAATATCGACGTTTAAATTTTAGATCAATTTTTGTTTGCAAAATACTTTGTACTGATTTTAAAAAATTCTGAAATTTTTAGAAAGGTTTTTTTTTTAAATTTTTGAATTTTAAGCATTAAAAAATTAAATGCACGACGCGCAAATATTAAATAATAAATTAATTTCATCTTTTTTTTTTTAAAGATTGATTAATTAAATCTTTAAATGAGTAAAAAAATAAAATGCTTGTTTTGATAAACTAACTTAAAGAATAAAAAAACTATTCAAAACAACAAAATTTCTTATCAGGCCGAAAAACAATCGATAATAACTTATTAATTATCAAAATAATTTATGTATCGTAATACTTAGATAAAAAATTTTATTTTTGTTTTTTGAGAATCAATCATCTATGAATCAGCGGTCACATCACAATTTATTATAAAACATATTATTCATTGTCACAATTTGTCTTATCTTGTCCTAAAAAAATTTTTTTTTCAGTTTAAAATACGGTCACAAATACCAACCAATAATAACAATAATATCTGATAATTATTGACTACTGCACTACTATTAATAATTAATAACATTAGTTTAATTTTCATTCATTAAAACGGTTTGTTTATTATACTCACTACAGTAATCATTTCATAAAGCGGAAATATGCAAATTACATTTAAACACTGTGTTAACTAACGGAGTACCGAGACAAGCATTTCGTATTTTATTTATTTTTTCTAATACTTGATAATATGGATTGGCGCCACATATTATTAAAATATTGCGCATAAATTAATTTCGCAAAAAAAAAATAATCTGAGCACTTATATCTATAAATTTTAAAAGACAGCTATTAAACATACACAGTGCATACGCAACAAAATTGCAGGATATTTTTTTTCCGTAGAAGGTGGTTCCATTAGTTTTTCATTTGTTGAATAGAGAAAATAAATAAAAAAAATTGTATAGCTTATATCCACTTCCTCCAGTATGAATAACTAGGTACATCGTAATCCTTAATTACTACTACTATTACTATTACTGTTACTATTACTCCTTCACGGTTATTATTAAATTCTAGTGTACAATACTCGTTATACATACACACTGGTGATTTGCAATAAGTGATTTGTATATATAACACATTAAATCTAAAGGGCGTGGTGGCTATAAAAAACTTGATCATACAAACTTCCTGCAGGAATATGTTGGAAAAAGAATTTATCGTAGGTAATGCTTTGATATTATAAATCAATGTGTTCTTATATCTTTTTTTGATACTGAATTTTTTGTTGAGAATTTAGATGGCTTTCGGAGATTCAAAAAAAAATATTTTTAATTTTTTTTTTTTTTTTTTTTTTTTTTCAATTTATCGAAAGGAAAACTGTAAGCTAAAAAATCCTGGATAAATTTCGAACAGTCTAGTTTTTTATAGCTTATTAAAACAAATTATGCTTCGTAAATAAAAAAGAAAATATAATAAATAAATAATAATGTTAATGTTAAAATATTAATTAAAACGAAGCAATATAACCAATAACAAATAAATAATAATAAAATATGCAAATGATCAGTGTGGATATAAGGGCCGTAATTAATGTACAAGCACGTCGACCAAACTTAGCTTCTGTAGTTGAATTCTCGTATGCTTATTCTCTTATTCCACACACGTTTGCAATGACTCAAACTTCCAATATCGTTAACGACCCTCGGGCACCTTCTTACAGTCGCGTAAATCCGGATGTCGGTGATAAACTTTCGATTGCTCGTTTAATGCCAGGTAAGCTTTTCTGCAAATAGTAATAATAATAAATTTGATTGATAGTTTTTTATAGGATTTAAAATTTTTTTTAAAATAAGTGTTTACACGCCTAGATTCTGTTATAAATATCAATCCGCGGAAAAACATGAAAAACTGTGAAATGGAAAAAATTATTTTTTTTTTAAATATTTATAAGTTTTACTTTCTTAAATATTGACGTTTTTTAAGATATAAACTCATCTTGATGTTACACTCATCAAGAACTTTCATTTGAATACCCACATGTATTTTTGATATATTTTTCATACATACATATATATAAATATATAAAATATATGAAAAATATATAAGTACTAAATATAATGAATTATTAATTTTATCATAAAAAATTGTTCTTTACATTGTATATTTATTAAAATTTTCAATAGAAGATTTAAAACCTAAAAAAATTATTGACGTAAAATAGAATTGTATAGGGTCGTTAACCCGCTGGTTTATGATTATAGATTATAGATAAGCTATTATAAAGTAGTCGGTTATAAGAGTTATATATAGATTTAAAAGGGATTTTATAAATACCTAATCCATCGATATTCAACAATGACTATTCACCTGACAGTTGTCTCCGCGTCTTGAGGTAGGTAAAAATTTACCGTCCCCGTTTTCATCCATCACGATCTGAAGGATTGAGAATTGCAAAACGCTTATTCGCGTCCTCGATTTAATTCTATGTATGTTCGCATACGTGCCTTGATAGATCTACTTCATAGATCAATTATCGATTGCTGTATTTTTCAATCACCACATTTTTTTAATTATTATTTTAATTACAGTACAATTTTTTTACTGTTTTCTCCAGATTGCACGCCCCAAAATAAAACTCTTGTCAATTTTACTCGGACCGATTTAGTCCGTAAAATTGAGCATTAGATCAGATAAATAAAAATCAATGAATGTGATTTTTAATGCGAAAAATGCAAGACTTATCGAGCATAGAAAGGCAAAAAAAATGCATATCCTTAATAGGCGAAGACTAAAAATGTAAACACGTGGCATGTGAATTCTTTGCTCGCGTATAGTAGAGTATACAGTACCAGACGAACGTGCACCGAGCACTCAACGGGACGTCTTATACAAGCGAGTAATAAAAATTATTTAACCTCATACTCAGTCTCGAAGATTACGAGCAAAAGATACATAAGAATTTTTCTTATGATTCTGTCATTTAAACTAGTATTAATTAAAGTTTACTACGTGTGTAATACTGTATAGGAGTTTAGTTTATTAACAAGCTAATGAGAGTTTTCAAGATTTTTTTAATTGGAAAAAAATAATTTTAATTACCCGACTAAACTTTTATTTTATTCTACGTTTTATTAATTAACTCTTATCCAAACCTGACATTTTATTTTACTGTTAATTTTCATTTTAATTGTAATAATAATTGTAATGTATAATAAACACATAAAAGATGAGAGATAAATACTTTTTAGCGGGCAGCCAGATCAAAATAACGCTTAAACTCCGCCCAAAATATAAATTGAACCTTACCAGTGTGTGGTCCAGCTACCTAACCAGGTTGATCATATCCAAGTAAGGGGTTGCATATGTGCTCATGTCTCATGTTCATTCAAGTAATCTTAAATATTTTATTACACTTGTGTGATGTCTGTGTAAGAACTACGAGACATGTTGATCGAAGTTTAAAAAAAAAATGTATCGTAGAAATGAAACAAGCACAAGATTGTTTATTATTGTTATTATTTATATTAAGAGATGAGCAAAATTTTGTGGCTCGTGTATTTATAAGATAAAATGGGTATTTATGGTTAAATTTGGTATCGTTGAAAAAGTCTTGACTTGAATTTTTTACTTTACATGGTTTCATATCATTCTCACCAATAGTGAATTTAGAATGATAAGTAGACTGCATTTGAAAATGGTCTATCTCTACATAATTAAGAAATGGTCTTGTATCTCGTGAACTATTGAATTTTTTAAAGATATAAGCTCATCCCGATGTTACACTCATCAAGAGCTTTCACTCAAGTATCCACACCATTTTTTCATATATTTATATATATTATATATATGTATATACGAAAAATATATGAAAATACATGTGGGTACTCAAATGAAAGCTCTTGATGAGTGTAACATCGGGATGAGCTTATATCTTTTAAAACGTCAATATTTAAAAAATTACAGTACAATGTAACAAAAGTTATTTCATTAAATTAAAAATAATTTTATTTACAATTGATTTGATATCTCTCAATTACATTTACATTAATTTTATATTTTTTTGTATATATAAGTATTATATATGTTTATTTCATGATTATACATTTTCTTAAAAAAAAAATGATTATGTAACCGGAAAAAAAAAGTTTAAAAAAATAGCCAGATAACACAATACGACAGGTAGAAAATTTATTAGTATCACCCATTAAATTTATATACTCATGAAGATTGTAAAACGTAGGTGTCTGCTATCTGGAGCTAAAGATATCAAGTCTTTCTTCCTTTATTCAGGTACTATCGACTGAACGTTTCTTACTCGATAAACCAACAAATAAAATTCCGACCGAACATACATCATGCGTATTGCGAGTTTTGTTAACTTTTTGGGTTCTCCAGATAAGACTGCAACGTCTCAGTTGCCGTTGTAGTTGAGGTTGCAGTGCAGAACAATTGAGTGGATAAAGGTACGTCAACATGCTGGGAGTGACAAAAAACACCGATATTAAGAGAAACAGAGAAAGCACAAGGAAATCAGCGGGAGCTGTCACTCAACGCACTATAAAATACATAAAATATTAATAATTCTCTTCATTTATGTGTGATTTTTTAAATAAACATTAATATTTTTTTTTTTTTTTCGTCTCACGAGAATCAACCGGTTCGTTATTTTTAATTTTAACGCTAACTTAACACGTATAAAATATTTTTATAAATGAAAAGTTGTAATTATTGAAATGATTGGCATTATTATGACATTAACAACTATTATTGATTATTTTCATCGCGGATACTATCGTTTCTTATTTTTTTTCCAATCAATAATTTTCTATTTGGAAGCACAATTTAAATGAAATTACTATTATTATTTTAACGATAAAAATATTGTGTTGACACAATTATTAATTACATCATACATAAATTCATAATTTATAAAAAATTTTCAATGAGAAGAAAAACAGATTTAATTAGCAGTAAAGCCAAATTTTATATTTATTTTATTCTTCCAAATTTTAATTGTATTGAATCCGATGTTCATAAATTTGAATTAATTTTTGTTTGTCTTCTGAATTTGTTGATTGATTACCAAAATTCAAAACGACGAGGGGGATTTTATTCAGTCAAATTTTTCATACATACTTTATTTATAGACAGTGTTTTTAACACACTATCGTTTTATTTTTACGTACTAGTTGTTAATATAACACAAAATTTTTTACTGTGCAAATCAAAAATAAAATAAAATAAAATTGTTATTAAAATACCAATTGATTTTAATGTATATTAAATTAATTATTATTACTCATGGTAAAAACAAAATGAAAAATGAGAAGCGTGTAAAAATGTTAATTTTTTTTCACATTGAAGTATGCAATCAATGATCACGATCGCTAATCGCTGCCACAATTTTCCTTCCACATTTTTCATTTGTAGTGTAATGAATTAAAGTAAATAAAGTGCTTTAATGCTCGTCCCTAGTATCTCGTCCATACACCGGATAAATAAATCGATCCTCGGATTGATCATCAAGGAAAAAGAGGGGATAAATGACATGTCCTTTCAAGGCACCGGCAAATAAAAGCAAATGCACGCGCGAAGATTATCGCGGATTTCACATTTCTTGTGTACATTATTTTTATAATAGAAAACATAAATATGTTTTCTTATTAACATTTTTATTATATTCTTCAGTTTTTTCGAGTAAAAAAATCTATGTTTTTATTTGTTCTAAGAGTTACTTCGTACTATTTCTTATTGATATCACATCTTCCTTCAGATTTTTATTTTTTTATTATTCGCCGTATCTTCTACACAGAGATCCAGCCACGCTCTCAGTCTACGGCTGCACTTGTATATCTTTGTACCAATCTCTATAAGGCAACGCTTCGATTTTATCTTTTTAAATAAAATAACAAGACGATCATCCAACAGATCAGTAAGCTACACTCTACACTTGATCAATTTTCTCATCACTCGCGAATCTTTTATCATTGGAAACTTCACTTGACACGATTGTACTTTTTTTTTATCTCTTTCGACTTTTTATAAAAAGTATTTCACCTATAAATAATTAATTTTCTCCCTCGTCTGTTTTTGACAATTCACGATACTTTTTCCGAATTCTTTGTCAAATATTCGCTTTCTTCGATACTTGTAAATTGATATTCACAGCTCTTGTACTACAGAATATCACAGTAGAGAAAATAATTGTTGATATAATTTAATTTATTGTCTCCTCAAAAATACATAATTAAATAAATATTTTTGTGATTATAATTACAATAAATGAATCGGTGATTGATTAGGGATACAAAAAAACATACCTAATTTTAACAGAAAGTTATTTAAGCAATTGCATTCAATCTGAATAAATGTTTATTATTTTGTGTTGATCAATCTCTATTTGTCAGCTAAGTAAATATTTCAATGTCACAGTGTGTGGAGAAAATAATTAAACGAGAATAAATAAATAAAATGAATATTCATTGAAATACTTTTTAAAACTTTTGGATTAAGTCTCAAGCGTATTTGCAGTCTGTTTAATCGAGTGGAGCTTCACCAAAATCTCTGACAAAGAGTCATTTTATTGTACCATCTTATTCGTCGTTGGATTATTTTTTATTGAAACAATGTGTCACTGTTGGTTTTAATTATTAAATTACTCCAAAGAGTACGTGGTGATTTAAATATACCCGACACAAGTTTTAAACATTATTGAAATTTATTATTTTTTTCGCGCGATTAAAATCCATGTCTTAGCTGACAATGGTTAGACTTTTCTAAAAGAGGATTAATATTTCATATTTTTCGATCTAAAATAATAAAATTATGTAAAATAAAAAATGAATTGGAGTAATTTTTAGTGGATTTAAATGACCATTGAGTGGTTATCATTTAAAGTGAAAGTAGAGTGTATTTAATGAATGAATTAATAATTAATAGGGATTATTATGTTTTAACACTACTGAGCTCTTGAGGCGTCAAGGAGGTCCTGATAATTATCAATTAAATTTTTCCCGATAGCGCTCGCGACGGAGAAACAAATTAAACCCACTGAAAACACAGGTAAATATATTGTTGATTTCAAAAAAATTTTCTTCTTTTCTTCTTAAAATTTCTTAAAAAGTACAATCAATATATTAATATTATTTCCTCAAGGTGCATTATTCATCTTAAATAATTTAAAAGAACACATTGAAGAATGTGCCCACAAAAACTATAATTTAAGTAAATTAATTTAAAATGTTAATAACGTCTAGTACATGTAGACTGTAGCAGCATAAAAAATGATAAAAATGGCCATTAAATAGTCAGGTGGTGAATTTTTTACGAGGATGATCAGTCGATTACCATTATACGCACAAGTTGTGGCATTAATTCGCGCAGGTGGGGGACAGCAATTCTTCTTATGATCGCGAAAGTGTACCGTGACCATAATACCAATGCTTGTAATAATATTATTATTTTTATTTTGTTCTCGTTCGTTAAGTTAAATCCATAGTAAATAAAAGTCGTCTCAACTCACGTAAATCCAACTTTACTCAATTCAAGTTACTCGCGTTTCTGCGGCCGGTAATTAGGTACCATAATCAGCTATTTTATTTTTTTTTATTTTTCATTTACTCTTATCCTCAACTTTCGTTTTATCTGGAGGACTATCCATATCCATATCCACATCCACATCCATGCATACTGCGACCCGACTTATTATTATCTCTCTCTCTCTCTTTTTTTTTGTTCTTTTAAATTTATTTATTCAACTCTTACGCTGAAAAAGTTCATTAGCATATTAATTCAAGGCACGGTATTTTTAATTAGGAAATTTCTTGGGCGCAAGTAAATAATTAACTTAAATAATAATAATAAAAATAAATTTATAAATTTAGTGAGTCATGGTCTTGTTAAATGAGAGTCTTATCCCTGTTGGTGAATTATTTTCTCAAGTCTCTCTTCTCTCTTTTCAGTTGCCTCTGATATGTATGATCTGCTCAGACGTGTGGGGCGGCAGAGTGTTACTAAAATAAACTCCACAGTCGAATAACTTAACAGACGAGTCGACGTACGCACAATCCGGTATCAGGTGCGTATGCAGTGCGTCATCCCGATAGGATCTCGAATCGCCACACTACACACTGCTCACTCCACGACGACATTTAACATTTGCCTGAATATTCCGCCTACTTTTAACCCTCTTTTATATTAACAAGACTTTTATTTTGTTGTGTCTTCTGGTACCAACAACATTACGATTAATTAAGTCCAGCTCAGATAAACTTTTAAATTATATGCTTAAGTGTGTTTAATGTAATTGATAAATAAACTAAGATTTAGATTCTATTAATATATGAAATATCCTCAAAAAATCGAAATTTCTCTGAAAAAAAAAAAAATCATATACAAGGTCTCAAATTGAATATCAAGTATTGTTAAGAAAAAAAAATATAATATATAAATTAGAATGTAAAAATTGATAAAAAATTTTTTTTCAAATTGATTCAAAATTTTTTTAGAAAATGACAAACGATCCTGTCAAAATTTGAGCTTTCAACATTAATTTTGAGAGGTCGAAAATTGAAATTTTAATTTTTTTTTTAAACAGTCTAAGGAATAATTTATTTCTAACTTTGGAATTTTAAATCTCGTCGTGTAAATAATCTACTGAAAAATGTTATATATTTTTTTTTGTAAAATATTGAATGTCCTACAAAAGATATCTCTAATAATTTTTTAAAAATTTATTTAAAGCTAAAGTTGGACATATCCTAAATCGTCATTTTTAGCGAAATTATTATTATTGAAAAAAAAAATTTTCCTTTAAAAAATTGATTTGTCAAAGAAAAATTCTAATTAGAAAAACATCTAATTTTTGATGAAAGAAAAAAATTATATAAATTTATCAGCCAAGAAAATTTTATCGAGGACTTTTTTAATGTAAAAAAAATATCAAAAATTTTTGCCCCTAAAAAATTAAGAATCCATTCTCTACACCGTCCTCAGAAAAATCCATACGATTCTAGTGATCGATAAAGTCATAAGCAATTTTAGTGCTCAGGGCGTTAAATTATCCATTACCACATACGCATATTTACAATTACAAGTAATTGCCGTAGATAGTGGTATCTTAACACCTGGGGCATGTCTATAGATATATCCTCGAAGTTATTCAATGGAAAAAGTGGCTTATTAAAAGATAACAATAATATCTACGGTGAATTGACGTCCGACATCCAACAGCGCTTAGCATTATGCACAAGGAGGTAAAAAATAGAGGGGTTTTTAACTTTATTTCCCAACAAAAATATAAATCTCTGCTAATTTTTGACCATATGTTCATGTTATGCACATGCTGCATCTACCGATCCCTTTCGTATCTGCTAAATGCAAAAGTCACGCATACGCATATACATAATAATCCGGCCTCAAGGAAATACTTTAATACTTTGTTCTTGTTATAACAAAAATAAACCGCCGCGGTGATTCGTTGTTGTGATATGGCAAAAAACAAAATTAGAGCTCATTTTAAATGAGATAATGACATCATTTTTTAAAAGTTCATTTACTTTCTCATTACTCGGCACTTCCAATGACTATTCTTCCATAAATATCAAAAGACAAAAATTTGTGCTCAATAAATTATACTATTTTGAAATTTTCATCAGAAGTTTTGATTGTAATCATTCGAAGTTAAAAAAAAAAAAACATCTATTGGAACGAAAAAACGCATCTGGAGTTTGTTTACATTTTTTTTACTTTTGGTATAAATTGACAGGCTTCAATCCGTTCCCCTTAGCGTTACGTCGAAAATTTCATTCGGAAATCATACAGACGAATTTATCGCGTGCGTATGATTACTCGCACTTGTTATTAGATTGTTTTTTGGTCAGGTGGCCAGCAATTTGTGAAAGAAACAGAATTTCCGAATTATCGAATTTAAAACCAATCAAAGGTCTTTAATTTTCTTAAAAATATCGAACTTTGAGACTGCGTTCAGCAAAAATTTATTAATTTAACGTTGCGTTGAAAAAATTTTGCCGAAATCCTGCTGATAAAAAATCAAAGAATTAAAAAAAAATATTTTCCATCCAATTGTAATAAATAATCATGTAGTATGTGAAAGATTTTGAGTGCAGTTAAGATTTGAAAGATTTGAAGTGGTATCGGGTTTGCTGGGATTCCCTCCCGGCGTGCATCAGACGCATTAGTTCGCGTCGCTCCTGCTGAGCGCAAATTAGCGCTGCGAACACGGCCCACAAAGCTGGTCAACACTCTCAATACAAGCGCCTTCCTTCGAGATAAGAAAATAAAGATAAAGGGTGAGTAGAAAGCAGTACTTATGACGAAGAAAGTTTGGAGAGCGCCCAGGATATGGAGGACTGACGCAGGGCTTAATGATGTTGCGCTTGTTGCATCGCTCGTGATGAAGAGGACCATCATCAGTAAGAGCCAAGGATACGGAATAGGAGGTGAACGCTGGGATAAACGACCGCGATCAACGCAACACCGACCCGGCGAAAATTGCCGGAATATATTAACCACACGGGTGTTCCCAAGGTTTCGAGTTATTCTTTTTTACACCGCTGACGATGCTTAAGGCTTGCTAGTTTGACTCAGGTCGGAGGATCTTGTTGCTGTTTTTAGGTTTTCGGTTGTCGGGTTTTATTGAATTATCGCTTAGATGTACTTCCTGGCTTTTTTTAAATGTATCGGTAAATTTAAATATGCAAGAATTTTTTTTTGATATCCTCCTGATTAAATTTCTATTTTTCATTATTAATTTTAATGTTAATTATTATTTAAAGAAACTTTTTACTAAATATTAAAAAAAATGTTAACTTTTGCTATTAAAAAAAAAAAATTCAATTGATTATATATAGAAAGAACAAGATGACACTGGATATCATCCTAGATTATACTCATTATAATCTAGATTATACTCATTGTAATCTGGATTATACCAACTACTATCTGAAATTTTTTTTCGTAAAAAAATTAAAAAATTTTTTTCGTAAAAAAAATTTTTACTTACGTAAAAAAAAAAAAGTTTTCCATATATTTGCAAGATTTGAAAAAATAATTTACTTTTTTTAAAAAAAAAAAAAAAAAAGGTAAATTTTTTAAATTATGATAAATTTCTAAATATAATTTAACTGAGATGAAATATATATAAATATATCTTGAAGAAAAAAAAAAAAACAAATTTTTATAAAATTAATTTGTGAAGATAAAAAAAAATTAAATCAGCCGCAGAAATATAAAAATATTTAAATCAACAATAAAATTATACTTAAGAATTAAATTAACTTTAAGATTCACAAAAAATGAATATTAAATACATATTTATAAATAAAAAAGTAATTATAAACATCAGTGAAGAGCAATGAATTATATAATTAACCAACAATTAAAAAAATATAAAAGTAAAATGGATTGTAAAAATCAAAGCTGTCAGCAGTTTTGTTAAATTTATTATTTAAAAACTCTCATCAGCGAATTAAGTTAATGTTCGTAACTGTAAATTTACAGCGGACTCTCGGCTCATTACAGTGACGTATGGCCGACGTGTTTAAATGCTTCTGGTTACCCACCAATTTACTCTTTTATTTGTTTAACCCCCGGTGGGATTTTTACGAGCACAAGGACCAAGACGAGTAAAGTCTCCGCTAAAACAAATCCCCAGTCCTCAATGAAAAAGCGACAAATTTGTTGTTATTGCAGCCTATTAAAATAAACTCATTTATTTATAATCATAATCATCCATATTAATTAGCCGCTAGTAATAAATATTACGATTTAATAATATTTAAAATTAGAATTCATTCGAATAATTAAATGTTGATCGGTCAATAATAAATGAATTCATTATTTTCTATATTTAATATTTATAAATATGTAAAAAAAAAAAAGTTCAAAAACAAATTATTGGCGATCTACAATTGGTTTTGTCGGCGATTTAATTTTCATTACACCCCGCGGTGTATCTTAATCTCCTTTGTTTATTTATTGAGGCAACAATCTTACGAGAGTGATTCAACCGCCCCCGATCCTCTAAAGTTAAGTACTTGTATATAACCTCATATGTATTCTCCAAGTCCCATTAAACAGCGGGTATCGAATCATTTCGATGGTTTAATTGAGCCGTCGAATAAAGTAGACGGTGAATAAGGCTTTATGATATTACTATTACTACAAACAATTTTTTTAAATCCTTTATTTCATTTCTTATCTTATATATTTATATCCATTTCTATTTTATTGCATCATTTAGATTTTTTAAGATTATTCGATTGGATGATTGGATTTCTTTATATAGACTCCTGCTATCGTTCTAGCTACTTTATGGTATTATGGGCTTCTGGTCATTTTTTATGGTTTAAGGAGTTGCCACTAGGTGGCGCGTGAGAAAATTATTTTCGTGAGTAGACATTCGTTAAGCTCGATATTTCGACTCATGATAAATGTACCAGTTTTGTAAAGGATCCATGGCTGTATTGGTTTAACCAAGGCCTTATTTTCAATAAAAAAAAAAAAAAAAAAAGAGTAGACATTCGTTCCAATGGGCATCAAAATTCTGAGTACAAGCTAAGACAAACGTTTTATGAGTTTTTTTTTGCTTTTCCCTACATAATAAATTTTTTGTTGTATCATTGAAGTACAACTTTGATTTTAAGAATTTTTTTTGTCACAAGTTAATGTTTTTGGCCATATGTGACAATATATGATCTTCTTTAGCCATATATAGCTAAACATGACCTTATATAGCCACATATTACCTTATATGGCTATATATGACCATATAATCACAAACATAGTTACGTTTTAATTGATATGGCCACATATTAACTTATAATATGTCTTATGACTTCATATGGCTAAATATTATCTGATGTGATCAGATAGGACCTTATGTAGCCACATATGACCTTATATAGCCACATATAACCATATGTATAGCTACATATAATCTTGTATAGTTATATATGACTCGAGATGGCCATAAATAATTTGATATAGCCAAATATGACCTTATATGGCGACCTATAACCTTTTATATCTACATATGACCTGATATGACCATATATAGCCTGATCTGATCATATATGTACACATAAGTTTATATATGGCCATATATAAACATATTATGTCATATATGAACTTATTGAATTTTTTAATACGGCCATACATGGTCATATCTGGCCATATATGGTCATATCTGGCCATACTAAAAATTTTTTTACAGAATGCAATTTTTGAGTGCAAAAATCAAATTTAAGTCAGTTGTTCGCGAAAAACAATAAAATATTCTTCTTAAATGAAATATATTGAATATGATTAAATTTCTTGTGCTCCTTAAAAAATATCCAATAAATTTCTACAGCCATCAATGATTCATCAGTATGGAAACGACTAAATCCATAAAACAAAAAAGGCCAAGATTGCCAGCTGAAAAAAAAAACCCATAAAAATAATTTCCCAATAAATATCTCGAAATATCATCACATCAGAGTACTGGCTGCATCATGAAGATCCGTAACGAATAAATCTCAAAGACAAAAAAGGATTTTCACAATTTTCTAAATGCCAGGACAAGTCAGCAGTAGTGATCGTCAATTCTCGATCTTCGGTCTCTTGAAATTTTTTATATATTTTTTTATTTGTGACTGAAAGTTATGGAAGTTCTCTCTACCCTTTTGGCATAAAAAGTTTTTTAATTTTTTTAGTGTATGTACTTCTTGATTGTATAGTACAAACAGGAAGATCGTAAACGGTTGCACTGGCTCTCGAATAACACAACACAGCTACGGTCAAGTGATCCCGGTTCAGCCGATGCCCCATTACCGTCAATGGACACTCCCGTTCAGAGAGAGAGACGCCATAAACTCATAAAGAGGGCGGCCTGTTAGTCGATACCTGTTAGTATACGATAATATATTTATATTACTATATATTTGCTCATACTTCACTGATTTAATCGATCATATCTCTGTCTGCAAACGATCATCTCCCGAAAAGTTCGGCTCAAGTTAATTAAAAAAAAAAAAAAAAAAGCATGAATATTCTCTGAACTGGTCGCTTCTTTTTACGCCCACGGTTCCAGTGAAACCTGGATATTTTCAAGAGGAGCCTTTTTGTCGGTATCATTGTTCGCAACAGTACCGATTATGGCTGATGGCTGATTGTAAAAATGTGACAACGATGTCCTTAACATTACGCGTCGTTGCCTTATCTCGTAAACACATGTAAATTATTCATACAATTTTTACAGTTTTTTTATCGGTTCCTTTATATAGGTATCGACTCTTAAAATTTTTTACAACCAATTCTTTGTGAGGAAACTATCAACAGTTTACTTTAAAATCGTTGACACTCATTCCCAACTCGACAGTCTTGAGAAGATTTCAGAACCCATGAAAAAATTTTCTGATACGGTAATATTTGATATGTTATTGTCATAAATCAAATATATCTAAAAAAAAGCCATGTTAGGTTATTTATGAGAATAAAATAAAAATTTTTTATTTTTTTTTTTTAATTTTACGTCAATTAATATATTAAATTAAACAAAAATTTTTTTAGAATTTTATAGCAAATAAATTATTATTAAAAAATTCCACAAGTGAAAATTAATCAAAATTACAAGTGAAAATTTGTAGAAGTTTTTTTTTATTATAATTGATTTGTTAAAAAAATTTAAAAAAATGACAGCTGACAGCTAACTTCAGTGTGATGATATTAAGAGAGAACACCACTGTGACGATCGACAAAAAGAGGTGATTTTCGGGAATTTTTTTGACAGAAAAAATAAAGGGATTTGGGGATCGAATTTTTTTTATTTTATTAAGGATACATTAAAGATTATTGCGCTAAATTTTTATTAAAAAATATTTTATTATTACAAAGTTATTAAGAATCTCGTAGAGCACGGAATTAAAAAAATTCTTATTTTAAAGATTTTTTAGCCGGGTTAAAACAAAAAAAAAACAGTAAGAATGGTGAGAAAATTTTCAATCAGTCGCGATTTTTTTTAAAATGAAAATTTTCAAAATTCCGTATTATTATACATTGAGAAAACAGTTTGTTCGACTCAAATCCCTAATTAAATTAAAATTAAATTTTTTTAATTGCACTTCCAGTTCTTCGAATTTTTTACAAATAAAATTTTAAAAAAATTTTTTTGTAATAATTATTTCAATACAAAAAATTAAAAAAATTTTTAGATATCAGCTAACTTTACTGTCATTGTTAATTTTAGTATAATTAATAATTCCAAAAGAAGTGCCCATTATTATGTGGATATAAATTTTTTATATACTTGCCTACATTTTTTCTTATAAATTTTATTTTATAAAGAATTATTATACTGATTAGAAGATCAAAAGAAATTAGGTATTTCGCGATGAAAAAGTTTAAAAAAAGAAAGCGATTGGAATGAAATAAAAATATGGTGTTGTGGTAATTACTCGTTAATGAATATAAGTATTACCTTTTCTTCGTTTTTCCTTACTTCTTATTTATTTATCGTGTTTCCCGGTTCTTCAAGGGCTTGCCAGCTACAGACCATCCGGCATATGCACGACAGGACGTGGCACTTTGTGCGTGAATGCAATCACGCAGATAGTATCGCTCGAATGAGAGACATGTAAGATAGCGATAAATAAGTTACGAATTTAATGAGTTTAAATAAATAAATAAATTGTTCGGCTCGATTGAGAAATTGTTGAAATAAAATAATTACAAGCTTCAAAATTCTTATTTAACCAAGCCGCCATTTTTGCCTCCACCGCCAGGGAATTTTTTTGGAACGAGCCATTGGAAGTCCTCTAAATTTCATTTAAAAAAAAAAAAAAATTATTCACTTTTCTACGCCTTACATAACTGTGTAAAATAATGTTTTGTATAAATGGGAACAAAGTTGCGTCTGAAGATTGAATTTTCATGAGTCTGTATCGCAAACATTTAATCTATTCGTCGAATATTTCGGCCGGGCAAATTAGCGGATAATCGTTTGCCTCAAAACTCGGTTTTGGTTGTTAAAAGAAGATTGCTAGCCCGCGGGTGCACTCCTACGCATTACAGAAATAGGGTTACGACCGTTACGGCTATAATGCCTCAAACTCCGACTCATTTTTGTGGATTTCGTCGCTCTAGGACAGAATCCTTGTATAAACGGGGTTTTATAACTAAATCCCACGAATTTTGTTGTTTAATTTTGTTGCCTGAATAATATTAACAATAATAATCTAAGATTTGTTTCTCGGTAATTCCGTCGGTGATTTTTAATGAGGATTATTCCAAAAATAGCTGTTAATTCACCAACATGAGAAGAGATCGAATAATTATTTTTTAAAAAATAACTTTTGATTTTTATGAATTAAACATCGTTCTAATTTTTTCTGGTTAATAATTAAAATTAAATTATATGTTTGAGTTTTTAATTTTTTATTCCACGCGAGTCTGGAGAGGTTTGATAGTTATTAATTCAGTAGTCATCATTAATTTTGTCTGGAAAATTAAAATGGTCCTCTCCTGCCTTTGTAAAAATTATTGTGTCAGAATATTAAAAGAATAAATTGGAGAAAAATAACGTAAATAGGAATTAATTAGTTTAATTTTGTGAATATTTAATTTTATTTGATTAATTTTTTTAACGAAGTTTTTGTAATAAATTGAAAATTCCTCCCACGATATTATAATAACCGATATTTCAATCAGAGAAAAAAATCCGCGGAATTAAATTTCGCGTGGATATTGAGGTTCACATACGACCTCGACCAGGAAGTTAACATATAAATTAACGGCGTTCTCTTTCTAACAATTTACGAGCTCAACTTGTCAACTTGAATCTCAATAACCTCTATAACTCAAAGCTAAAATAACCTTTGCTCAACAAATACCAATCTCTGACCTAACTACATGAGACAAGTTGTGATAAAAAAAATATTACAGTGAAAAAAATCAATGCAATTTTGGAGGAAATTTTTGACCCAACAAAATTAATTTGAAGAACAAAAACTTCATTGTAATTTAAATAGAACAATTCTAAAACTGAGAAATTTTTTTTTGACTCAAGAATTTCTTGATTTGAGGTAATAATTTAATTTATTGCCATAAATAAGCTCATTTGTTCCTATAAAAAATTTTTCTGCACTTTAATCATTTTAATGAAATTATACGAGTTATTTAATGCTTCATATTCGAAAAAAAAAAAAGCTTTAAAATTCAATCTTACTTCTTTTCAAATTCCAAGTACACTCGTACACTCAAAAAAAATTTAATTTAAATCAAGAGAAAAATTCTTGAACCAAGAAAATAATTTTGAAGAGTTTCAGTGTCTTGAATCAAGATAAAAATTTTTGAAAAAAAATTTCTTAGTTTAAGAATTTTTTTACTCAAACCAAGAAAATGAAATTCTTCAAAATTATTTACTTGATTTAAGTGAAAAATTTTTTTTTCCGTGTACAATGCACATACAAACATAGAAACACATAATTCTAAATGTTGTATAGTTAATAGCTAGTGATTAATCACCCGCCGTCTGCACGTAAAATATATAAATGGATTTTCTATTAATTTCCTTCCGTTTGGCGTAAGCAACAATCACAAGAATGTCTATGCAATAAACATGAAGCTCATCATCATGATCACCATCATCATCATCATAATCATCATCATAAAATACATTTTACAGCCCGGCCATTAATAAATAAATAAATAAATACAAATATAAATTAATTCTCGTAGAAGACATACAACTGCCGCGCATGTAGCTTGTAACTATAAAGAAAGCATCATTCTTCAGACAGAAGCACGGATCAAGAATCCACGATATTGAATAAACATTTCCTGTATACTTATACTTATGCTTATGATTGATCCATAATGCTTTGTACATTACTATATACATTATTACAATATCCAAGGACATCCACCGAGGTGACCTTGGAAATCTTCTAACCATTTATGCATACAAATACAAACAAAAGTACAACTCTTTTCGCTTGGAATAACACCAGCGGTTTCGGTCCCTTTGAATTCGCTCCCCATCCCGTAAAAAATATAATTACATAAGTGTTATCTAGCACACACACACACATACACACACACAGTTATTTGCATTATTGATCGAGAATCGACGATCGAGGATTACCAAAGAGGTAAAAGTAAGAAGTGAGGGCACCTGCCTCACCAGGTGAATTCTTTTAAATGGCTACCGTGCATTTTTGATATTCTGCTCCGATTCCTCTTTTCTCCGCTCGAGTCCGCGTCTTTGTTCAACTCGGTAACTAAAATCGATACATCCTTGTTCGTTAATCGGCAGTGTATCTATGAATCGGTATTTTTTATCCAGTCCTTTGTGTCCTTCCTCCCTCGGGGAACATTTTAGTGAAGATGTAAGCTAATCAAGTTATTAATGATCAGGATTGTGTCAAGTCACTTACACTTTTTTTATTCAAATTTCCTGTAATTGGCGACATTGTTCTTTATTTATTGGCGGATGCTCGCCGGATGATGACTCACTGAACACCTTTACTTTAATTAGCTTTTTACTGCATTGAGAAAAAAGTTTACTTGACTCAAGGGAAAAAAATCTTGAACCAACAAGACCATTTAGAAGAGAAGGATTTTTTTTGAGACGTGATAAAATATTCTTGAGCTAAAAAAAAATATTTTTAGTTTAAGTTAATTTTTTTTGGTTCAATAATTTTTTCTCTTGAATCAAGTCAACATTTTTATCCGTGATTTTCGTGAATTATTTTTGATTGAAATGAGATACCTCATTTTTAAAAATGTAACATTCAAACTGACACGTTATTTAATTTTATCTGCCAAACTTATACTTTATAATCATTTTTAATAATTTTAGAAAATAAGATAGTTGAAGAAAATACAAAAATATTATTTATCTATTTTTTTCATTAAAGAATTTTTAGACGGCAAAAGTAAGCTTATTTATGTAAATTTTGAGTAAATGATAAGATAAGCTTCAAGTTACATTATTTACTTTTCATGAAAAAAAATCTACTCCCATTTTGGATGCCGAATGACCTTATCATTTTTTTTTAGATTTTTTTCACTTTCAAATAATTTTTATTTCCTCAATTTTAAGGATTTAATTTTCCAGATATAGAAAATAGGTAAAATCTATTAAATTAACTCTAAAGTTCACATGGGTAACTACAATTTAAGTTATTACTCGTCTAATTTTGATAAAATTTTTAATAAATCTATTTCTGGAATTTTTGTTTAAGAATTTTTTTAGCTATAAAAAATAGCTTGAATTTATTAAAATAATATCAAAGTTCACATAATTATCTTGAATTTAAAGCTGCTATTTATCAATTTTTTTCAATTTATTTCGTCGTTCAGATCATTAATTTTTCGCTTTTATCGTCAAATAACTCATACATTTTAAATCCTATTTTTTAGGTTGATTTTTTTCTTAAATTTATCCCAAAAATCTACACAGAAAAAACAAATTTCTTACGCCAAGAAAATTTTAAGGACGAAAAAAATTATTTTGAAGCAAGAAGAAATTTTCTTCAGTCAAGAACTTATGATTTTACATAAGAAATTTTAAATCTTCCTTAATATTCTCTTGAGCCAAGAAAATTTACATTCTAGTTGAAAATTTTTTTTTTCAGCGTACCTATTCATGTCGGGCGTGGCTGACTGGATTTATTCTTAAATACTAAAATAATATTTCAATGCCCAGTTCTCAAGTGTCAATTGAAATAATTAAAACAATTTTTGTAATATGATAAGCATTAAAATAAATTAAAATAAATGGGTTAACTGTATCAGCAGTATGACGATCAGATTTCCAGGTAAATATTGAAGTGAAATGAGGGAATTCGAGTGTGAAACATTCGCCGACAATCCCACCCCCTTTCCAACACTTGCCGGTTGTCGTCGTACGCAGTCTGTGCACCATCAACGTGCATATTTCTACAATTATTGCCGGTGTTTGCCTTTGATCTCTGTTAACTAAACGACCGCAAGCATACTTCTTCCTTGCACACAACACACGACCCAGTACCACTCGCACCGCTTTCCTTTCATTCCCTTTCCTCAAGTTACATTACATTACATTCTGCATCACCTCAGCCTCCTCTTATACTTAAGGTTTATTCCCAGTTAGTGTCTTTCTTCCTTATTATTATTTTCTTCTCCTGCACTCAAGCGCTCGCGACTTTTTATCGAGAAAAGCTCTCCCACTGCAAACAAAATAAATTTTCAGCAAACAAACTGCTCTGTCATTTTTCATTTTCATTTATTCTATGGAAGAGTGTATTAGCGTTGACTTTGACAAGATTTATGTCCGATTATAATATATACATTTCAAACGAGTTTCGAATTAATTTTACTGAAAAAAAATTATAATTAATATCAAAAGTTTTAGCAATAAATTTTAAATTCATCATTTTAGACTTTCAAATCCTCATTACAGCTCCATAAACACTAATTAAATTTATAGTACCATAAAGTACATTAATTTGCTGATAAAAGCGTGATATAGACAATATTAATAATTATGATAATAATTATTAATTTAAAAGAATGGCCATTTATCATTATATTAGCTAGTTCCGCAAAACCAAAAGATCATATAAAAAATTTTTTAATTTTCAATCAATTTGATGTGTATAAATTATGAAAAAAAATTTTTAAAACCAAAATGCGTATATTAAAAAATATTTTATTTTTATTTACTTAAACATTGGGTTATTATTTACAAGTGGAGTGGGAAATTTTGAATTTTTATTTTTTTGAAAATTTTGATGTTTTTTTTTTTGAAATAAATTTTTAGAAAATTTTTAAATCAATTTTTTAGAAAATTATGATATTCAACTTTTTTTTTTTAAATTGTTCGTTTTTTTATGTACTTTTCAAAAAAAAAAATAAAAATAAAAATTTAATCCAAAAATATGAAAATTAAAATTTTTTCCAACTTTTGAAGGCAAAAAAAGTTATCGAAATGTTTATTTTTTTCTGTTACGATAATTTTTATCATAAATGCGCCCTAAAAACAAGCTGAATAAAAAAAAAAATTTTTAAATATTAATTTTTAATCTAAATATGGCCATAAATAGGGTGGACCCCACAAAAATAATTTCCATAAATCGTTACGCCGAAAAAAAATCTTCCTACGTGGAATGTTTTATTTCTTTGATTCTGTTTTTACAGGACACTTAAAAAAAAAAATTCAATTACTTTATTTGTTTTTGAATAGTTTTTATTTTTGACTCAACAATTTTGATTCAATATTTAACACTAAATTTTTGACGCAATAATGCAAAATTTTCTACTGTCAATATCAAACTATGAATGGACATATTTGGAATTTTTTCTTTTACACCTTAATTGTTCTTAGGATCTAGGTGATCAACAGTAGAACCATCCCCATATACAGTAGTGTTCTTAATAACGTAAACTGTGCCATTGATTTCATTCTGCCGAACATAATTTGTAGAATTGACTCCATTATTAGGTATAGATGTTTTAGATATTGAAGTATATACACCAGTATCATTGTAGAGTCGATTAACATCTCGGATAAATACAGAAGAATCATCTGCAGTATATTTTTCGAATTCTTGAATAAGACGATAATCCTTGAAAACATTTGATTCCCAAGATAAGGTATGATTAAGTTCACGATCCTTTGTATAACTACGTAAGTCGTCAAGTTCAGAGTATTTAACTTTTCTACTATTGTTGTAGTCAATTCTAGAGATTGTTTGTATTTCTTGTGAACCATCCGCTCCATTGATCACTGTTTCTGTCGTTGTTTTGATAGTACCAGTAGTTAAATCTTCATTTATTTTCATGGATTCGCTTCTAGAGACAGGATTTTTAATTTCTGCTGTACTGCCGATAATCATTACGGCGATTATTAATAGATTCATTTTTACGATAATCTGCAATGAAAATTGAAAAAAGTTATATTCTATAAATTCAAAGAATTTTTTATTTAAAAAAATTCAAAAGAATTTTTAATTTAAAAAAATTTTTAAAGATATTTTTAATTTTTATAATTTACTAGATTTTAAAAGTGGAAGTGCTTTACTCTCGTCATGTCGCTATCGGACGATTTTGCAATATAAAATCGTTGATATGTCCCAACTAAGATACTAAATCAATAAAAAAATAAAATTTAAAACCTGGTCTGAATAAAAATTTTATTTGTATTTAATAAATTTTTAATTTGTGCATGAGCCAAATACGTGTTTTACTAAATACAAATAAGCGTTTATTAGTATTTAATAAAACTGTCTCTCAGTGTACATGTCCATATTAAAAATTTTTTTGATTTGTGTTATGTATAATTTACCGTAAATATAATTTCAGCCTCGATGTTGAAAAGTTAATAAATTTATATTTATTAAACTTGAATTAGTTGAAAAATATTACTAGTGAAACAATAAATTCAAAGCTATCGCAGCAAAATTTTCCAGTCAAACTAACTGCGTTATTTGCAAATCATATAAAAGTTACAATGGCTAATTCTTGATAATAAATTTTTATCCACAAGTCAACAAAGAGACATTAAAAAAAATAATTTTTATTTGTTTAAAATGTATTACCAATATTTTCAAGGTAAAATGATCATTTTTAATAAAAAAAATTTTCCACAAGTAATTTTTATCACGGAAAGAATAAAAAAATTATTAGTTTTTTATGGCAATCCATTATCAGTATTTTCAAAGCAAAATTTATTCAGGCTTGTCGATCTGTTCACATGAATAAATTTATTTATAAAAATTATCATGAGCTAATTTCGCTGAAAATGAATAAGGAATAATCCTAATAAAAAAAAAATTTCTACATAAAATTATTTCTTTACTGCCAATTAAGAATATCATAGGTCTGCGCTAATGTTCTACCAGCCGTTGATTTTACAATCAATTATCACCTGTATACTTTTCAATAACAGTAATTATCCAGAAAATTCACTCATAATTAAGGTTGCCGGGTCATTGACGGGAGTAATTTATTAAAAACATTAAATGTATCCAAGAAACTGAGTAACTGAGTTAAAAAACGATTGCCGTGTTATGTACCAATCAAAGTTCATAAGACTAGTGCTCGACTCCACTAGTACAATCCATCAGTCAGGACTAAACAGTTAACCTAACCCAGGATATGTGCGGTAATGAACCTTATACCAAAGACTATACTTACAATCTCCGTTCTCTCTTTTTAATTTGTTGCAATTATTATTCTCGTGAAAAAACTTTCTTAAGAAGTGATATCAGAAAGTTTTGGGGAAGGTGTTGATATATGGCCTAACATGTCTCTATAAAATTTTTGATTTATCTTGATATAATTTTTTGATTGAAGGTAATGTTGAAAATATCCAACAGAGGGCACATGATCGTCAAATTTTCTCGCTAAATATGAAAAATAAAAAAATTATATTGGTGCAATTTGTAAAAAATATTAAAAATATCAATTTGTAAATAAAGTGCTTCAATTATCTCTAGTATCTCATTCATATATCGATCATTGTTATTATTTTCATGAAAAAAAAAAATTTTATGAGTACTATTATTTTTTATAGGTTTTGAAATGTAACGAGCAGAGATGCTGGCATGGGGTCGGCATCATACCACGAAATTGCGTATTCTACACCGTCGACAAGTCGTGAGTAGTGTGCTGAGATGGTAGAAAGCGTAGCGGGTGTGCGGCAGTAAGTTGTAGCTTTGAGGTCAGAGGTCATTCCTAGAACGTTTGCACTCATGAGAACTTAACCTGTACGTTTACAACTATTTTTGAGCTCTGAGTCTGCTATTGTGTGCTGTGTGCTTAGATTCATGCCTTTTACTCCAACACACAACCAAATGTGCTATTAAAAGTATCTAGTGGGTGTTGGGAAAAACATTATATACTTTTTAATTACAGAGGATTAAATTATAATGCCGATTAGCGTTTATGTACATAAATAAATAAATAAATTACATGATCGTGATCATGGGAAATAATTAGCAGAATTTATATTAATTTTTAGTATTTTTAAATACTCATTTTATAATTTTTAAACTTATCACAACTCTTTGCACGCCTCATAAGTGAAGCGGATGAGGTAGTGCACTAATTTCACCTTACAAAAATCAAGTGATTTTTTTAACTTAAATTGTCTATATTCATTTTTTATGGCACTTGCAGATTTTGATTACTGTCTAACTTTAAATTCTCATGTATTTTTATTAAATAAAATTTCCATTTGGCCAATTGGCTTTAGCTTTATGAAAAATTGTTTTTATGATTGACACACTACAGGAAAAAAATATTAGTTTGAAAATTACACCATAAGCGATACTAAAATTGAGGAGTTGAGTTTCAAAGAGGTATATCTGTTCATTTTTGATTAATCGAGACAAAAAACTGGTTATCTCTAATTGTAAATATTTTTATTGAACTTTTTTAATTTAGCTATAAAGTGATATCAGTTATGAAGCTACAATTCGATTCTCATTTAAAAATCTTTATAATTTTCAAAGTAATTAATATTTAAAAGTTAAATAAACTGCTGTTTTAAAATATGAAAAGATACCCTTTCGAAAATCAGCTCCTCAATTGCAGCTGGAGAGTGATTTAATTTTAGAATTACAATGATTCAAAAATTATATCATTGTAGAGTGAAATTCATATCAGTTTTTAGCGTATGCTCAAACTAACTGCATGGTATTGATATAAAATTAACAATGTAAATCTGCATTTGCAATTCCGTCTTCTGTCATTTCAACGAAATCATTTTCCTGAGTATGTTCTTTAAGATCTGTCAGACATTTATTTCTGTGTTAAATGCTTATAGAATCCGTTCATGCGTTGCAATGGAATGCGGATAAATAACTCCATAAAATGATTGTTTTTTTTTTATACAGTTTCCGGTTTGTTGAATTTACGTAGCGTTTAGCAATTTAAGATAATAAATAATATAATTTAATATCACGAGTGTGGCGCTAAGAAGTTAAGCGAGAGACCGCCACCTGGGGAATATTCTAATGATTTAGTTAAAGTTTACCGGAGTCTGGTAATCCGCCGTCAACGGAGTACATATAGTAGTGCGAGAGGATCTAGAAGACGAGTAGATATATTTCAACAGTAAATAGCATTAGATACATACATACATACACATAGTGTAATATAATATGATATATATATACTACATAATGTGAAGAAATAAATATATTTATAAATATATTGTGTGTATTTATGTGAAGTAGTAACGGGAAGATGCACGATTCACGGTGATGGAGACGGCAGCCCCATTATTTAGGACACCACCCGTTGGATTTATCTGCAGACTCCAGACTAGTGCAGCCGTACGCACAACATTATTATAAATGTTTTCTTGTATTGGTATTGGGCTCGAGTTTTGCTTCATGTTATGTTTTCTAGACGCTTTTTAGGTTTTAATTCTCGAGCAGTGAGAGATCGCGAACGGAATATTGTGAATGAACTTCCGGGAGAGAACTTGCTGTACTAAGTTCCTGGAAAGTGACGCGGGAAATTTAAATTGTCATGTTACACATATCTTAATTATCCACCAGAAACTCTTCAGTTGGAGTCGTTCCAATTAGCTTGCTCTGCTATTCATTTATTTTTTTAGCCCTTGTTTTGTTATTTGTTCTGCAGAGCATAAAGGGTTTATAAAAATTTTTTTTTCTTCTATTTACTTGAAAATATGTATGTTGTATGAATTTATGAAAAAAATAGGAAAAAAAAAATTTTTTTTTGGCGTAAAAAACATCTTAAAGCCAAAAAAAGAGTATAGAAAAAAATTTTGATTTTATTTTCTTTTTAATAATATTGAAAATTAATCAGAAAAAAAATCTTGGAACGCCAAAATATATCTTCCCAGATTATACTGAGTGAAAAAAAATTTCAGATAGTAACTAGTATAATCCAGATTACAATGAGTATAATCCAGATTATAATGAGTATAATCGGATATTACATTGAGTATAATCTAAATTATATTTGATATTATCTGAAAATTTTTTTCACCACAGATATCACCGAGTATAATATTAAAGTAAGTTACATTTAAGTTAATGATCTCGATAAAAGTTTCTTCCTTGGTGAATCGTGAGTTCCAACTAACTAATTGTAATTGTAATAGTAATTACCTAGAGATACGGATGGCATTTAATCTCAGTTATGGTGCGAGCTAAAGACAAAAGAGGTGTTGAAGAAACAAACTAAAATGGTGAAATAGTAAAGGGGAGACGATGGCAAAGATAATTATAAAAATTTTGAGATTAGCCACGGTCAAGGTGTATCGTATACGCGATAAATCTCGAGTCAGGTGCAGGACGATGATCATCAGCTCTAGCCGGCGTTGAGGTCTTAGGTCTTCTGGAGCCTTCAAGTCTGCAGCCTACATGTCTATATACATGTATATAATAGCGCAGTATCATACTGATTTCAAATTGTTTTAATTAAGAGATTTATAATTCATTTTTATAGCTTGTTATTTTTTATTGTCCTTCCGGTAATTATTTTTTATTTCTGATGAGTTTGTTTTATTAGTCATTTTAAAAAATTATCATTTAAACATACTAAAAAAAAAAAAATATTAATTAGATTTATTTTAAAATTTTCAATCGCTATTTTTTTAAAAGATTTAGTGAAATTTTTTATAGTTAAAAATTATTTAATTACAAAATTTTATTTTATTGATTTAAGGACACTTGCTTTCAATCAATAATATATGTAATGAATAGCATAAAATAAATTTTTTTATTGCCAGATGCAGATTATTTAGTTCACAAAAAATGTAATTAAATCTTTTATCTGAATTAAAATTTTTCAGTTATTTAAACGATTAATCTTACAAAAATTAAGCTTAGAATTTTTTCAAAACAAATATATTTTAAAATTCTTATTTTTAAGTATTTTAAAAACTCAAAATTTTCATAGATACTGCAAAAAGTCTTTTTTTTTCATTAAATTAAATACTTTTAAAAAACATTTCTTAAAACGAACAAAATTCGGAACCATGAGACACCTAGCGGTGATTTTTGAACCTAATTTTTTTTTCTCTTATAAACGCTTTCAATTAAATTATAATTCCAAAGTCTCCATAGCACGGTGACTGCAGGTTGTTAGCTAGTGATAAACAAATCATTATCGAAGTGAAAGTAACAAGAAAGTCAGCATAACACATTCTAGAATTAGCTTTAGTGTTTTCTGGATTAAAACAGATTAATTGATCAATATTATTATTCACGCTTGGCAAGGATATAATTACACATAAATGTTGGGATAAATATAAACGTAGATGTATGAATGCAAATCAGTATGATCTTACAAAAGTATCGTTGATTGTACGGAAATATCTCGGGAATATATTCCGAGGTTTATTACAGGATGCATCTATTTCACCTGTACCTGGACTGACTCCGCATGCTATTACGCGGTAATTCAAAAGAGCCTTAGGAGAGGGATATTGCCGATTAACTGACCGTGGGTTTCTCAATTCTTAGTTTATTCAACTATTAGGTAGATATTCATGTGCAATTGGTCTGGAGAATAAAGGATCAAGAATAAAGAAAATGCATTATGTATTCTTCTTGTATTTTAAATTTTTATACGATCGAATTTTAAATTATTTAATCTATAATTATTTAGTGCATTAATTTTTTACACAAATTTCTTTCTTGGTTTTAGTATCAGTTGATTTAAAAAATAAAAATTAATTTGACGGCATACAGGTGTGGGCTATCGATAATTATTTATCTGAGTTAATTAACTCGGTATTTTTTAATATAACGTAATATAATAGCAATGCGAAAGAAAAGTGAAGGTGGATGTAGTTAGCGAGAAGCACCTGCATGGACGTGAGCTGAGAAGGTGAATTTATACATACACTCGAGTGTTGTTTTTTGCGGGGTAAGTGTAGGCGGTCTCGCCTGTTATTTTCTCCGCTATATCATTAAAATAAAACCCCAAGAAATAATTTGTAGTGTAGTGTATTTCAGGAAGAGCGAAACAAAAAAAGTTTGTTACCGCGTACGCCACTGCGTTATTTGCATTGAACAAGCTGAAATAAAAGAAATTGCGGACGAAACAAAGACAAATGGCATTTTTTATACTTTTAATTCCGATGCTCTCGAAGATAACTTAAAGAACTGTTCGACAAGTTTGGACGATCTCGTGACCTCTGCAGGTGCCACTACAGACTACACTGATTTTATCCTCGATACCGATAATAATAATGTTTAAGTGTTTATTGTGTCGTTAGATGTTTATTTTATATTTTTTATTAATAAAAAGATTTATTTTAAAATATATTTTTTGTAAATTTAATTATTTTTCAATTAATTTTTATAATTAAAATTTGTCTTATATTATAGATACAAAAATTAGTTCTTTTTTTATTTTTTTTTTAACGGTATTTACAGTAAATTTTATTTAAAAATTATTTAAAAATTTTATTTAAAAATTATATTTAAAAATTTATGATGTAGCTCAACATGGCTAAGTTTTTTTTTCGTAGCGAAAACTTTGACTGAAAAAAAGACAAAAGTTAATTTCTTTATTAGTGCTCAGTATTAATTTTCCAAAATTAATTTTTTAAATTCTCTTGATGTATTTCTTACAATTATTTTATCGTAAGCTTCCAACTAAAATATTTTTTCAACCTTAATTACAATATTACGCCTAACTTAATTAATCTTCATAATTAAAAATTATCCTTCTAATTAAATCTAATCTAAAGCACTTTTCCTTAAATTCACACACAGATATTTATGCATGCATTCTAATCTTACGATAACCTGGGGCCATAACCTGCCCGTCGAGGATCTACTTGACGTCCCGGGACGACGTAAATCTACCAAACGATATCACAACCTGACACTATCTCATTTAACAGACGTGAGAACACGCCACTGTGACTGTGACACCTCCAAATAAAATGCGAATCAGCGTGAAAATAATGGAGATTGTATCCACTATCCTCTTGCACACCCTTTATCACACTTACACTTAACATGTCCGTATCCATATCTGCGTCCATGTTTTTAAACATTACTACCTTAATATTACAAACTCCCGTTAAAATTCTTATTAAACCTTTCGCGAATTTATCTCAGTGAATTCGTAAACAAAATTTACTTGTTGGGTGATAACGCACCTCAGGCATCTCGAGACCAACTTTTGCATAATATATGATATATAATGTATAATATAAAGAAGCCATCCACTCAGCATTACTGGACATCCGTTACTGCCAGCAGATAACACCCAAGAGCAATCGTTACCGTACTCTCGTAAATTTGTCAGCCTTTAACATCCTTTCTTATTATATATTTAATTTAAAAGATTAAAGCAATTCAACTTTCAGCTCAATTTGTATCGTTCTTGTTCTCATCATTTGCTACCAGCTATCAAACCACCAAAAATATTTTTAATAAATTTTTAACTTTTAAATATTCTCTTGAAAAATTTTTTTCAAATAAATTGAGTACATAAAAAATGTTTTTAAATAAATTAATACATTAAAAGTTCTATTGAAAATTTTTTTCAAATAAAATTTAAGCTTTTAAATTTTTACTCAAAATTATAAAAATTTATAATTAAAAAAAAAAAATGTATAAATATTAAATGAAATAAATTTTAATTTGTTTTAAATGCCAGATTAATATTAACCTCTTATTTTTTAAGTATTAGTCAATAGCCAGATACTAAATATTATTTATGGGTTATTAAATACAAGTACATTTCAATGCGTGTAAATATTACTCAATTTTTTAAAGGGACAGAATAGAAATTTTATTTTATTAACATTCAGGTGGTTAAACTCTAAGCAGATGGTAAGAAACACTAATCACTGCTCGATGGCTAGTGACCCCTTTGACCCTTTGGAGAATTATTGCCAGTGGTTTTATTCGGGCTACTCGCTATCTAATTTTTTCATTTACCGAACTTTGAAGGACGAAGATGATTTTTTATCTTTTTATTTTGTATACAAAATGCATTATAATAAATCTTTGATTTCATAAAATGAACTAAAATACGAGATTTTATTTAAATTTATCTAAAAAATAAATTGACTTTATATAAATATAAATATTGGAGAAAAATTAATTAATTTACTGTTATTATTATCGTTAATAATTTTTTTAAATAAAACTAACAACCTTGCAGTCACTATGTAACCTTTATTAAACATTATTAAAATAATTGAATTTAATCTATAGAATTTAAATTCAAAATTTAGTTAAAAGAAAATAAACTTAATGTTGACATTTACAGTTGAGAACAATTCTACGACTAAAATGTAACCAAATAATATAAATAATTATGATTATAACCTAACAAAGTAATAATAATAATAATACATATTTAGGTTATCATTATAATTAATCCAGTCTTGGATTAAACTATTTTTTTTTTTTTTTAATAAAAAAAATATTTACTGTCTTTGTCTATCTTTGTTCATAAAATAGATAAAAATTACTATTAGCTCTATTACATTGTTACATTATTTTATCTATAAATTTTAAAAAGACCTTGATATCTTAACGCTTTAACTTCGTTCTAATAAAAATTTGTAGCATAATAGTCTAAGTATTTTTTAAAACGTAACCAAAATAATTAAAATTTATTCTATTTAATTTAAATGCAATTTAAGTTAAATAATTTATTCAAAAATGAACTTACTGTTAAAATTTAAAGGGAGGAAAATTCCCGGCTGAAATTTCAAAAAAATTTAAACAATAAAAAATTAATAAATAATAGCCTAAAAATAGAAAAAAAAATTAATAATTAATCAGAGAAAATAGATGTTTTATTCACGAAAAAAAAATCCGTTATCGAGGCTAAAAAAATTGTCAACAAGACGGTGGGTGATAAAAAAAAGTGTACAGGTGATAAAAAATGTAGAAGGTTATTTATAAAAAAAAAAATCAGTCGGCCTGTTGTCGGGAATCGTGGTTCTCTCGGTCGCTGCTGCCAGAGGATCTGCTCCGACTTCTGCTGCGGCTCTGTCGGGATCTGCTGCGACTTCGGGGGCGATCGTAGGTCTGGGGTCCAACAGGGGCGTCGGGGTCTCCGTGGATGGCTGCGGGGGCGGCCTCGAAGGGCTCCTTGACGAGCATGTCCATGTCGTCGACTCCTCCGCGCTTCCTCATCTTCTTTCCACGACCTCCGCGTCTCCTGCGGCGGCTACGGCGCCTGCGCCCGCGAGATTTTCCTCCACGCCTGCGTCTTCCTCCGCGACGCTTGCGGCCGCGGCCACGGCGACCTCCTTTCTTTCCCCGGCGACCTTTTTTTCCTCGTCTTCGTCTGCGGCCCCCACGCTCCATTGGGCCTTGCTCGGCTACGGACATCTCTGGCTCGGTGTTCAGCAGGTAGTGCGGGCCCTTCTTCATGAGGATGCCGTAGTCGATTCCACGTTTCAGCGCTGTTCGTAACTAAAAAAAAAAAAAAAAAAATAATTGTTTCAATTTTTTGATTTATTTTTTTGGAATCAAAAAAATTAATTTGATTTTTTTTTTATTTTTTTTTCCGTAAATTTTACAAAAAAAAAAATAAAAATTTTTCTAGGTCAAATTTTTTTTTAATTTTGTAAAAAATATTTGAATCGTTAAAAAATTGAATTTTTTAGTTTTAAGCCAAAAATTTATTTTTTGATTTTTTGTTTCAAATTTTTCAATAAAAAGAGATTTTTATAAAAATTTAATTTTTAGAATTTCGGTGAAAATAAATTATTGTAAAAAGAATTAGAAAAAAAAATTGACCTGTAGAAATTCAAAAATATAAAAAATACAATTTTTTTTTTTAATCATTTTTTTGAAAAAATTTGTTAAAAAAAATTAGAAAATGGTCAAGTGACTGCTAACTTTAATGTCATGAGATTTTTAAAAGATGAAAATTTTTTTTTATCTAAAAGAAATCATTTCAATCATAAAATGATAAAATTTTGCTTTTTTGATCTTCATAAAATTCAAAATTTCTAAGTTTGACCCAAACGATTTTTGTTTTTTAATTTTATCAAAAATAAAAAATTTTAAAATTTTAAAAAAATCAAATTTTCAATTTTGAATCTCAAGAATATTTTTTTCTTATTTTTATTCTAACCAATTATATTTTTCATCTCCAAAAAATATCAGAATATAAAGAAAAAATTTTTTAGTCATCTCTAACCTCAAAAAATTCCTCTCAATCTCAAAAAACAAAAAACAATTTTCTTTCTCAATTCTTTTGTTATTAAAAAAAAGCTTTTAGCCTCAAAAAAAATTTTTTTTCCCAAATTTTTGCCAAAATAAAAAAAAATTCTCTGAAATTAAAAAATTTATGCTTTATAGATTTCCAAAAAATTTCATTTAAAAAAAAAAATCCTCCAAATTTCCCAAAAAAATCCCCGCTCACATTTAAAGCAAAAAAAAATGTTTAAACTAAAAAAAACTCACCCGCCGTTCAAGCGAAGGCTCCGAATTATATTCTTTCATGACATAATTCAAAATATCCTTGGTGGTAGAGCCATGGTGATCGCGGAGGTTCTTGATGGCCGAGACGACGAGCTTCGTCATCTTGGGCGGTTGCTTAACCATCTTGACGCGTTTCAGATAAACTCCGTGTTAAATCAAATCAAATAATAAATGCAATTAAAGCGACCGGAGAACTAAATAATCTTCCGTATTCCCGAACTCTTGATAGTAGCGATCAATTATCTTGAAATTAATTTTATTTGAACATTTAATTTAATAAAAACTGTTTTAATTTAATAAATTATATATCAAAATACTCGTGACATTTTATTAAACGATTTAAATAATAAATTCCTCGATAAAATAACGGATTACTTATGATTTAGAATAAATTAATGAATGATCTCGGGATCGCGTGACTGTTACGTTGAGATGGCCAATGACTTTGTTTATTCAACAACTAAACATCAACATCGTTTGTCATTTGGTTGCCATGGAGAACGACAGAGATAGTGCAATCATTAAATAAAATATAAAATAAAACATAACTAGGACTCCGCGCTTTTGTTTTTCGTTATTTTTTTTTTTTTTTTTTTATTTTAATTTTAAAGAAACAGAGACAGCCTGATACAAGCAAGTGTGCAGCTGTCTCACATGTCCGCAGAAAGAATTAAATTATATGATCTATATACAATACAAAATTTGTAGTGTTAATCATCTAAAATAGCTAAAATAGTATGAAAATGAAGTTAGCCGACATTTCAAAATTTTTAGAAATTTTTTATTAAAAAAATTTCAATTAAACAATTAAAAAAAAATTTCACCTTTAAAAAAATTGAAAAACTTTAAGTGCAATTTTTTAGTTGTAATTTAATTAATAAAAAAAATCAAAAATTTTCAGACGTCATAAAATAGTAGTAAAATTTTTCCAGTGTTGAAATAATTAGTTTTATAATTTTTAATTTAAATTAATAATAATTTAATAGAATTTTCTATAATAAAGTATGTTAATATTTATGATTTTGATTGTAGTAGTTATTATTGAGAATGTTAATAATTATTATCGAAAATAACGATTTTTTACATGAAATTTAAATTATATTAAATGATAACTATTATAATCTGTGATAGTAACTGCTACCATCACTCAATTTTTCCTATTATAAATTTTTTTTTCGAGATTACAAAGTTTGAAAAAAAATTAATAATTGTAAATTAAAAATTTATTTAATTAATTCTGATAAACAATATTAATATTAGAAAATGCTTGTAAATTTTTTGTAAAATAAAATTATGCAGCTGTTATTAATATAAATGATTGTAAATAAAATTATAGGGTCAGTAGATACTTTAAAAGAGATTTTTTATTTAATAACCTGAGTAGTATTAATTCCTATCGAGTAAAATTAAAAAAACTCAACAATAACTAGATGATCATTTATACTATGTAATTTTGGTTGCATGTCTGTGTACTTATATTTTTACGTGTATTCGTTTTTCTATTAATTAATTCAAAGTGAAATAAAATGAGATTTCAGTGGCATAAATGTGAGAAAAAAAAATATGAGATAAGGGCGAAGAAGAAATGTAGTATGTAGTATGTAGTATGTACATTAAGTATATAATACGCATGACCACCCGCACCAGACACTTAACTCGACCGGTGTCACATGTTTATAAATAAAGTATCAACGTAATGCTGTTCTCGCAACTGAAGACTCGCAGCATCTCATCTCATCTGACTCGGCAGAAGCTGTAACCCCTATACAAGAAACCGAAAGATTTACGAACTCCCGCGCATAGTTATACTGCGTAATATAACTAAACTGTAACACGCGTCGACTGTGAACGCGGAACGGAATTCTTGGAGACGGCTTCGTTGGACACGCTATTGTGTCTCTTTTTAATTAATTGGCAACTTTTTAAAATTTTTTTATTATCATTAATAAAATTTAAAAAAAAATTTTCAAACTATGAATTAATTTGTACTTTTATTTAGTGCACTTATAATTGATTTTTTGTTAACTTTTTGAATTTAAAATTGTTGTTTAATTTGTTTAATATCAATAATAAAAATTATTTTTAATTGGTGATAATTAATTATAAAACAAATAAGAATTAATTATTATTCTGTGTACGTATTTATTTATTTATTAATTTGAAAGTTATGAAAGAACTCGAAAATAACTAGAGTTTGATATTCTCGGCTTTCAAGAATGACCAGAATATGACGAGTTAGTGAATGAAAATATGATTGCGGGGGAGGAGGAAGGAGAAGGAGAGTCTGAGAGCGGAATATTTGTTTAATCTCATTATTCTGGAAGTACCTGATCCTCGGTGTTGAGTCTGGCAGATGCAGATGCAGATGCAGATGCAAATGTAAATGCGAGTAAGCAAAGTGAATGCTTAGAGTTGTAACTAAACGCAGAAATAGCTGTCGCTCATTCGCATAATAATATTATATGTATACGCACACTGAAAAGTGAGGGAGAAGAATCCGTGTCCAATGCAACAAGCGTCTTGTCGTTTCACAGTAGACACTCGACTCTTCTTAACTAATATAAACTTTACTCCTGTCTCTTTCCTTTTTTTTATTATTATTATTATTATTATTTTATCATAATTTATATAAGAGTTAAAAAATAATTTTTAATTTATTGTATAAACAGTAAAAATATGAATTGAAAAAAAAAATAATAATTTTTTAAATTTTCATTTTTGAAAATTCGCGGTTTTTCGCGGATTTCCCTGAATTTATATTTCTGACAGAGTCTAGGCATGTGAGTAATTATTTCAAAAGTAATTTTATGGTCTATAAGAAACTGTCAATCAAATTTATCTTTATGATATATTTTTAATATATTTTTCATATATACATATATAAAATGTACATAATGATGTAATAATATGAAAAATTGATGTGGGTACTCAAATGGAAGCTCTTGATGAGTGTAACATCAGGATGAGCTTATATCTTTAAAAACGTCAATATTTAAGAAAGTACAGTGCAATTTAACAAAAAGGTTTAAGGAAATTTTTTTTGATTTAAAGAAATTTTACTCAATTCAAGAATTTTTCATCTTGATTTAAGACAATTACTTTCTCCAAAATTATATTCTTGGTTTAGAAATTTTTCTCTTGAATCAAGTTAATTTTTTTTCTGCGTAGTGACCGCAAGGTTGCTAGTTATTAATATTATTATTTTTTTTTAAATTTTACATTTGTACTGCAGTCACTCAGTCATACCTAGTAAGTCTATGTCTGTGTCTATGTCTGCATTATATCGCGGTGTAAGTCTGTTCATCTCATCGTGGACGAGTTCCGCCATCCGCGTAATTTGAAGTATGAATTATGACGCGGACTGATTAATTCTATCCACTGTATGCTTCCGAATAAGAGAGAGAGAGTAAAGTGCGGTGTTAGCCCACACAAAATATTCTAAATATTCTCCGAGACTAATGTACAAAACTAAAACATTTATAAGCGTATATATACTCGACCAGACACACTAATATGCCAACGAATTAATTTTTAAAATTACATTACCGTCTATTTATGCAACCAACTATTTATTTGTAGCAATTTGCTACTGTCTATGTATATTTATATTTATACATACACCCGCATAAATTTATATTCAGGGTCTAAGTCTAGACGACAGTTAATCAAAATTCTATTATGTCTGACTGTTTTCTTCTCTTTTCACTTGACGCTTTCTCCATGGTATTATTTCGGCTCAGAAACTCGGCCGTAATCAAAATTCTTATTGTAATTCTAATCACAATCATATTAAAAAAAATAATTGCATAGTTTAAAAAAAAAATTTTTTTTTAATTTCAATTTTTTGATTAAAAAATTTTTTTTGAAAAATTAAATTTACATTTTTATAAATTTTTTTTTTAAATTATTTGGCGGGAAATAAAATAATTAAAAAATAAAAATGTTTAAAAGCTTTAATTTTTTAATTTTTTTACAAAATTTTTATGTGACATATTTTTGGATTTTTTAATTTATATACAGCGTCAAAAATTTTTTACTGTTGTAGTAAAGCAGTGACGAATAAAAAAATTCAAATCGTACTCTGAATCGAGAATTCACTTATACTCGGCAGGATTATACTTACATTTATACATTTAAACATTTATACTTGACTCGAAGAGCAAAAGTGCTTATGTAGAAAGAAAGAAGAGAGTGTGAAAAATAAAATAAAAAGAGGCGAGTTGAAAAGTCGGGGGCCGAAAAAATGTAAATAAATAAATAATAAAAAGTGGTAAGGAGAGCGAGGACGACTGTTAGCAGACAGAGGAAGGCGTGGGAGATACATTTATAAACTCGGCTGAGAGTTTCGTTGGGACCTGTGTGATCCCGTGATTTAGTGCCGCCAAAGAAATGTATTCACTATTCCGCGCGTTTCTTCAGATCCTCCATCCTTTTACTTATCACATTTTTTATTTATTTTCTTTTGGGTTATAACCAAAAACTTGGTGAGAGTCCAACACTTTTGTCTGCTTTAATTGTCATTTTCGATTTTTAGACATCATTTTATGTATTTTTTTTTTTTTTTGGCTTGTTAGTGAAATCAAAGAAAAGAGAAAATTGACAATTAACTCAGTGAGAAAGAAAAAAATTTGTATCAAATCAAAAATATTTTTGTCTGCGTTTTCAATACTCATGTAACCCGTTAAGTGGTTTTAGTTTGTTTCTCCGTCGCGAGCGCTATCGGGAAAAATTTAATTGATAATTATCAGGACGTCCTGGACGCCTCAAGAGCTCAGTACTCGTGTTAAAACAATAATCCCTATTAAATTACTAATTTATTAATTAAATACGCTCTACTTTTACTTTAAATGATAGCCACTCAATGGTCATTTAAATCCACTAAAAATTACTCCAATTCATTTTTTATTTTATATAATTTTATTTTTTTAGATCGAAAAATATGAAATATTAATCCTCTTTTAGAATAGTCTAACCATTGTCAGCTCAGACATGGATTTTAATCGCGCGAATAAAATAATAAATTTCAATAATGTTTAAAACTTGTGTCGGGTATATTTAAATCACCACGTACTCTTTGGAGTAATTTAATAATTAAAACCAACAGTGACACATTGTTTCAATAAAAAATAATCCAACGACGAATAAGACGGTACAATAAAATGACACTTTGTCAGAGATTTTGGTGTAGCTCCACTCGATTAAACAGACTGCAAATGCGCTTGAGACTTAATCCAAAAGTTTTAAAAAGTATTTCAATGAATATTCATTTTATTTATTTATTCGCGTTTAATTATTTTCTCCACACACTGTGACATTGAAATATTTACTTAGCTGACAAATAGAGATTGATCAACACAAAATAATAAACATTTATTCAGATTGAATGCAATTGCTTAAATAACTTTCTGTTAAAATTAGGTATGATTTTTTGTATCTCTAATCAATCACCGATTCATTTATTGTAATTATAATCACACAAATATTTATTTAATTATGTATTTTTGAGGAGACAATAAATTAAATTATATCAACAATTATTTTCTCTACTGTGATATTCTGTAGTACAAGAGCTGTGAATATCAATTTACAAGTATCGAAGAAAGCGAATATTTGACAAAGAATCCGGAAAAAGTATTGTAAATTGTCAAAAGCAGACGAGGGAGAAAATTAATTATTTATAGGTGAAATACTTTTTATAAAAAGTCGAAAGAGATAAAAAAAAGTACAATCGTGTCAAGTGAAGTTTCCAATGATCAAAGATTCACGAGTGATGAAAAAATTGATCAAGTATAGAGTGTAGCTTACTTATCTATTGGATGATCGTCTTGTTATTTTATTAAAAAAGATAATAAATAAATAATTATTGAAAAGCCGTGAGATTAATAGATTTTTTAGTTTTAGAGTCTGGATGAGTACAAAAGACAAGAGTAGGCTCTCAGATACGTGTCGACATTACGATGAGTCTCGTTGTACAGCTGTGCTCCGCTGTTTTGTTGTTTATAGTATATACATGTATAGATATTTACAGATGCAGTAGCTGCGTGTGCTGCAAATGTATGGAATGGAAGAAAATAAAAAGTAAAAAGTTTACGCGAAGATTCTTGTTAATGATCGACTATTTTTGTCCGTCTGGAACAAACATATTCGAGTTGTTCGGGTGCTCGTTTTATTTTTTAAACATGTATCATGGTTGAGGCAAGAAAGGAGAAGGGTTATAAGTTGTAACTAAAACGGTGAGATATACAATAAATAAGTTTCTGCTGGGCTGGGAATTTCTCCGAGCGGTTGGTAGTGATTCGCGGTGACGGCGGTACACCGTCAGGCCATTAGCTGACTCCTTGTCTGGTCAAATTGCGATCAACTGTACGCACAGGAATAACAAGAGACTGGGGGGCTCATTTGAGGCAATGAAAGATGATAGGCAAAATTTTACCGAGAGGGTAAATTAAATTACTTTGGCTGTTAATTATTTAAGGCGGAGGTTCTCGCCCAGTACTTAGATGCGATACAAAGATAGAAAAAATACTCTAATAAATAAATAATTACAGCGAAAAATTATTAAAAAATTTATTTAAAAAAAAATAAACAATTAAAAATCTCCAGAAATGTTCGTAAATAAAATGTGGACCCGGAAACGCGTGTAAGAAATAGCGTGCAACGAAATGCCTGGGGTAAGGTAGCCGGAACGTCTGGACGCAAGTAAAGGCTCTTACTAATAACAAGATTAACAAGAACAAGAATAAAGTAGAGTCGAAAAATGATAAAATGAGAAAAAAAATAAAAGGAAGCGGAATAAAAGAAGATGATAATGTAACATGAAGAGGAGTTGCTTCTGCTTCTGCTTACTTCACTTGTTGCTCTTATTCTCTTATTTCTATACTTACTTACTTTTCTGTATTTTTAATTTCTGTATTTTGTAAAAGACTAAAAAACAAAAAAAAATTTAGATTAAATTAGATTTTAATATTTTAAATAGTTATTCGGACTCCAAAGTGGAATTTTAACATTTTTGATAATTACATTAGCTGTTATTAATTTTTTAAATAATATTTTTTGCTGTATAATTGTTGTATCATTTTTTTATAATATATTTTTTAAAAAAAAAAAAAATTTACATTTACTATCTTTGATTTTTATAATTTTAATAATTAATAAAGACATTTTTTAATTTATTAGGCGCCTGAAATTGATCCCATATCTGATAGCCAACCAAATCGCCAGAAACTTTAATATAAGTTATTTTGACTAGTCAGTCTACTTAGGGAAATGCTATTGTGTTGAAAGATGTAGAATTGTGACATTATAACACATTACGGAATCAGTGAATAACGAACCGTGGTAAGTTTTGGCTTAGATGACAAGAGGAGCCAACGACCCTCTGATATTTGCCAAATGATTCGATACATTTAATTAACCGTTCACCCTCGGTTTAGTTTACTTGCAGGGAAGATCATATGTGTTGAAATTAATTATCTAAATGTAAACATTTTAATATTTTTAATTTTTTTTTCAAATCCAATTTTTATTATTTAAAATACACGATATAATAAAAAAATTTATAAATTAAAGATTTTAATAATGTTATACTTAAAAAAAAATTAATTTAATTCGACAGCAAAATTTTTGCGTCAAGAAATTTTTTTAACGAATTTTTTTGTCATGAATCTAACAAAAAAATTCTTGCGCAGAAATTTTTCTCGGCTTCAGTAATTTTCATTATTGAATAATTTTTCGAGTTTTTCTCTTGAAGGTTAATTATTTTTTCACTGTAAAATTTCAAAACTACTAAAATTAAAATTTCAAGTTCTGACCAATTATTTAAAGATAATGCAATTATATTTTTCAATTTTTTTTTATTTAACCTCTAAATTAAAATTTCCACTAGAAAAAATTTTCTGACTAAAAATTATCTTGATTCAAAAAAGTTTTCTTAGTCTCTACACGGTAAGAACAAGATTACACTGTATATCATCCTAGATTATACTGAGTCAAAAAAAATTTCAGATAGTAGCTAGTATAATCCAGATTATACTGATTATAATCCAGATATCACTGAGTATAATCTGGGATAATATTCAGTGTCGTCTTCTTCTTTCCGTGTACAAATGTGACTCATAAAAAATCAATGCTCTTTATTACCGAATAACTTTTATATTTCTGTCAAAAAAATCACCTCATAATTTCTTAAAATTTCATAGCATGATAAAAATAATTTAGTATCTAAAAAACTATTTACTATTAATAAAATCCGTTAAAATATTTGTAAACTTCAAAACTAATGCATCCATTTGATATATTTACTATAATTACCCGAGTATTAAACTGTTGAAACGCGCGTTAACTAAAATTTATCGGCGATTTTTATTAATAAATTCAGTGGGTGATTTACCGAAGCAGTTTGGATCGGTTCCAAAAAAACGTAACATAAAAGTTATTTTCTCTTTCTTCAATCACTCGATGAGCTCAAAACTGACTCTATGTCTCTCCAGCTGGAATTAAATTCTACACAATCGAAATCGGATATCCAACCCGGAATTTCAATCCTGCATCTTGGACTGACAACCAAACATACAATAACGAAAGAGATAAATAGCCGAGTATTATTATCAGCACTTGTGCGTCATTCTTCTCATGCTAACCCCGGTCGGTTATTACCATCTCATTCTGTCAGAGCACACTTGCGTCGGTGCTTTTATGAAGTAAAAGACAGTTACATCGGGATCAGCAGCGTATATCCGCAGCGATACCACCAGTGTCTCCTACATCAGTTAAACTCGTTCAAGTCACAACTAATTCAAGTTACATTCATAATACATAGCAGTGATAGTAATAGTAACAGCACAGTATCGCACATAAAGCTCGAGCTTACTTTCATCAGCGGCAATTCTTGGTCCATTCCGTTGACCAACGACTAATATCATGGACGATTCATACTTGTTGAGCTTAACGTCCATTAATGAGCCAACTGTGCTAAGACATCTTAGCTTGTTGGTGAACTGTTATTATAGCTGCTCATGTATATATAATAATGACTGCACCGACTGTCTTGCCAAATGTGATATTATACGCTTAGCTGTCTTTAAGCTCTTCGTTCACATGATAGTTATAACACCAACACCAACACCAACAATCACAGCCATGGAATGCCGAGGCATTCATGATAATTTATAATTTCTCTTTCACTGGAACCAGTACTTTCTTCTATGCTTAAATATTTATGCATTCTGATTCAGTTACATATTATTCTCGGGATAAAATCACATTGTTTTGACTAACTTCTAGAGGGCTCTGGTTAGTTAAAGATTTGTGGATCAAAGTAGAAGTGGAAGGCTTTGTATGAAAGTATTTAGGTTAAGTTCTTTACAATTTTATTTAGAAATTTCGGAAGTATTGGTCCTAAAAGCGGGATACCAAGAAGCACCAAAGGAATTTTTCTACTTTATCGTATAAATACGTATTGGTTTAATTTGTAAATAACAATTAAATTTCTCTTTATTTTTTTAAGTATAACAATTAACCTAAAATTTTCATTTCTCAGTCAGCCATGTGTAATTTTTTTACAAATTTACACTATTTTTACAAGTAAATACCGACAGTGATACATGCTTCTTAATAATTCCGAGAGATGGCGGCAGTAGTGCGTGACGTCACTACGATAAGCGGGCTTTTCAAAAATAGTATATTTCAAGATTAAAAAAATTCATACTAAACTCGATTTTTTTTTAGTTTTAAGTTTCAAAGATTTAAACTGATGCTATTAAGTTCCAGAAAAAAAATTTTTTACATTCTTCAATTCACTGGATATGAAGAGAAAAAATTTATTTTGAAAAAAATGGGCATTGAAATTAATTCATTTAATTTAAAACAATTTCATTATTTATATTTGGAAAAAAAAAATAATTTTAGATAAACAACTTGCGAATTTTTGTCCTAAAATTATTTAAAAAAAAAAAAATGGACAACAATGCCGGTTTTTTGTTTCAATATAAAAAAGATTTCAATAAATTCCAGTATTTTTGAGAAAATATTTCCATTCATAATTATTCCAGATCTGACTTACTTTCAGAGAGTAACTTTTGTTAACATAGAGACTCGTTTGTTATTACTCTTGGATTTGGAACAGAACTTTTGACATTACATCTTAAAAGCAGAGTAAAAAGTTCTTGCTGATGCGAGTGTTTAGTACGTAGTAGTGAGTGATGGTTACACTACCATAAACGCTTTAACTCTCATTTATGTACGAAACGAGGTGTTAATACGATATTAAAGAGTAAAACAGTTACAATTTAGCAGATGTATTAAATCAACTACAAATGGAGTTTATAGGTATCATTTAAAGAGCTATAAAACGATATTAAAGTTCCCATTACTAGACCCAGCGCTTAGATATATGTATAATATGTATAATATAGCATAATATAATATAATATAAGTATACCTTGGTTACTGTGTTTGAGCTCTAATTTTAATCAAAAATACTGGATTAAATGTGACTTTAACATCCAGCCGTTTAACAGCAATTTGTTATCCAAAATAATTCCGCTCAAAACTCGATTTGCTCCAGGTAGTGTAGAGCATAATACCAATACCAGACTACGGGTATAATTCTGCGATTATAATTATACTCGGAGAAATTATTCTAGCTCTACCCAAATGTCCTTTTAAACGGCCAGTACTTATAGGCATAAGATATAAGACGTTTGCCAACTAGAGATCATTTGTCACGATTTTTTTGCCACATTCGTATAATCATAACTCCCAGTTATTGTATCTGCATAATTTTGTATCATGTCTGTACTTAACTATTATATATTTTTGCATTATTATACTAACTATCGGCAATCTTTTGTGCGTCGGGCTTAAATTATTGTTATTACTTGTTTTCTGGCAGTGTTAATGTTCGAGATCATTTTAGTCCGTCTGATATAAAGGAGAATGTAACGAAAAATGGTAATTTTTAGTCTTGAAAAAAAAAAAAAAATTTTTCAAATTTTTTTTTTAAATAAATTTTAAAATATTTGGCTAATCAATTTCAGACTTCAGAGACAATTTTTCATACTCAAAAAATTCTAGCCATTTAAAAATTTATAAATAATTATTTTTTTAGGAAATAATTAGGAAATAAAAGCGGAAAGTTCTAGGAATGGCCTGCAGGTCAACTGATTTTCAGATTTTTAATATTAAGAATATTTTTTTAGAGTCAATTTTTTTTTCTTCAGTAAACTTCCTTTTCATCAACTTCACTATCATTAAAACTTCCATCTTATTAATGATGCAGCGATAAAAATTTATTTTAATGATTAATCCCGCTATAAAATATTTAAAAATCACCGATAAAAGAACATCAACCCCCACTGGGCGATTTTTAATTGAAATTCCTCTCATAAATATTCCGACATTACTATCAACTCTTGTAAGTACAAGTACTTAACGTAATTACAGTTCCTCTACATTAAATTGAGCAAATAGATACCGTGCGTTTATATGGGTATAACCCAAACTAATTACAAGTTATGTTTCTCGTAAGCGAAAATTAAAAAACAAGAACTTTTTCTTCTTATTATTACTTTTTTAATTTTTTTCATAAATTTCTGAAATTAATTCAAACTAAATAACTCAAACCAATAGTAAAATTTTTTATAGAATATTTTTCTCAAATCAAATATTTTTTTTAGAGTCACTTCGATTGATTATTAAGTAATAAGAGTGTCTATATGAAATAAGTTACTTTCTTGTTTGAGTTTTGTCCTAGTCTGTATTAAACGGATCTAGATGACAAGAGCGCAATAAATTTAGAGAATTTTTTCCATTCCAACGGTAGACAATACAGAAAAAAATAAAACATGTGTTGTTAAAAAATTGTCGAGCATCGATGTCTACTAATGCGGACGTTCATTTTTTTTTTTTAATTTTAGTCGCTAAATTTTTAAATTAAACATATTTGAAATTTTTTGACATTCACAGTCTGATTTTTGGCCATTTTTTTTTTTTTTTCTAGAAAAATAAGAATTGTATGGTACAAAAATTTATCATTGATTTTTGATAAAAAAAAATGAAACTAATTTTTGATAAAAAAAAAATGAAATTAATTTTTAATAAAAAAAAATGAAATTAATTTTTGATAAAAAAAAATAAAATTAATTTTTATAATTATTAGAGCCATTGAATGAAAATTCTAAAGCTATTTTGGAAAACAGCGATCGTTGATTACGGAATTTTAATTGCGTAGATAAAGCGGCAGGCGATTGATCGACGTAGGTACCGGTGAGTAATACTGGCTGGCGTGTAGTATTGGAAGTGTATCTCACGAGGCGTGAGGGATATAATTATTTAGTGAGGCGCGCAGAATAAATTCACTGTAATAACCGGTGGCGCGTTACGAATGTCTTACCGGGACGACCAAATAGATTAGAGATTCCTCAACGTCGCTGGATAAATCAGCTCGGGGTATGTGTAACGCACTGGCTAATATATAGGTGCGCAAAAAGGAGCCCAAAAAAAATATAAAATAAAAAATTATGAATAAAACAAAAAAATATAATAAAAAACGCATTAAAGGTATTATCCGTCTCGTGGGTATTATTACACCCCGGGACCACCCCCAACAAAAACCGGACTTGACAACCAGACGGACAGTTTACGCCCCCTCGTCTTCTCTCTTCTCACTTGCTTGTGGTGCTCTTATTGCTCTACTTGTAATAATGCCACCGTCTTGTAATAAGACGAGAAATCACCGTCCAGACTAACGCGGCATTCCGCGGTTATTAATAAGGTCAACTGACGACCAGTGGCTCTCTATGTTAACGTTTTTGGTGAAAAAGATCAAAACACTATTTTTATGTTAGAGTAATTGTCGAGTTTTTTTTTTCAGCGGAGTCAATACGGATTTTAATCCGAAAAATTTTCAAGGACGGAATTTTCAGATAAAAATTAATTTTTATTTAACTCAAAAAAAATTTCGCGTGCAAAATTATTAACAAATGTTTTAACTTTGTGAATATTAATTATATTTTTCAAGAAATTTGACTTCAGGACATTAAATAATGATTTTTGTTTACTTGCGCTATACTTTTTTAACTATTGACGTTTTTAAATATGCAAGCTCATCCCGATGTTACACTCATTAAGAGCTTTCATTTGAATACCCACATGCATTTTCATATATTTTTCATATATACATATATATAATATATATAAATATATGAAAAATTGATATAGATACTTAAATGAAAAGTTCTTGATCAGTGTTACGTCAGGATGAGCTCACATCTTTAAAAATGTCAATAGTTCAGGAGATACAAGGTAATTTCTTAATTATGAATCTAGAGATAGAGTATTTTCGATTAATTACTTTAATGTTAGTAAAATTAACTTTTATACAAAAATTTTAAGAATTTCTTAATAAATAAATTATTATAGAAAAAATTTATCAAAAATTGATACTTATAAAAATAAAAAAAAATATTGATGTAATTTTTTTATAATAAAAAAATTTATTCGTCATGTAAAATGAAGGAAAAATATTGTGCTAATTTTTAAAATTCATATTTTATAAGTTTTCAATAAATAAACGCCAATTTTTATTTTTACTCAACAAAAAAATAAAACATTCACTTTCGAGAAATTATTCTAAATAAAAATTATCCAAAAATTTTTTGCAGTGTATTCCAAAATAATTTTTTAATTTTTCTGATAAATGAATCAAGTAAACAAATTAAATTCAACATAAAAGAATAAATTTCCCTCCAAATTAAATTAATTCAAACTCTATATTTTTCAAAATGACTTTGCAAACTCTCAACAACTATTAATTAATAAACCTCTGTTGTCAAAAGCTTCCAAGAATCATTTAAAATGGCAATAGCAACCTAAAAAAACCTTGACACGACACAAACACGACAAACAATAAATTAAGCTTATTAATTAAACGTAATAATCGTACAAAGTATAAATATGAAATTACAAGATGTTTATCCTCCCCCTCTTTGATTAATGCATCGAGCGAGCGACGTGAAATTAACAAGATCTAACATTAACAAGAGGTTTCTTTGTGACAAGTATTCATCTCCCAGATCATAAATTAAAACGATGTAAATTGCAATATACAATATAGAATACGCTAGTTGAGTAGCTGATATTAATATTAATATGCTGAACAGGCTCATCCTCTTTTTTCCAGCTAGAAGAACAAATCTCTTGTCTCCATTGTGGCTGAATACAAGGTCGGACACGACGTTGCTTTCCTTTTATTCTACTTATTGTTAGTATATTATATTAACTTACTTGCCGCCCGCGGGTCAGACTATTAATTAAATTTATGCGTTTCTGACTGTTGCCATTCTCGTTACATATCTAATTCTATTTCCAATTCCTCTTTGCCTCCAACGTAGCTCTGCAGTGTACCAGGCGGAAATCCGAAGCAATACCTCTACTCTGTATTCGGGGACTCTTTGCTTCTGTATTCTTCCCTTTATTTTGTTCTTTTTATTTTTTTTTTTTTTTTACAAACGAGAATTATACTCCCCAACTTCATATTACTATACATATATACGTTCGGCGTCGTCGTCAGGAACACGACGTCTTGTCAACGGGCAAAAAGCGTGAAGTCGCGCACATAATAAATTACTGAGTTGAATCTTGTGACTTACGGACGGACAATGAGCCGCGTCAATGATTATTCTCTTTGTGAGGGGGAGAAATTAAAATTTTGGACGGTAAGGACGGACCTGTCATACAAGTCTCTAGTTTCTGATTCTGCGTTATTGTCCTGATAAATCGTATATTACATTTGTCTTACATTTGTTAATTATTTATCGCCTAATATTAATTAGATGATATTATTTTCAAGATTATTATTCATTTCCGCGGCTTTAAATATATTAATATATGTATGACTTATTATAAGAGTCATAAATATGAAGTATGATCTAGAATTTAATTAGATTTATTTGTTGCGCTTGAACCACTTGTTGCATCGGAGTTTTGTAGAGAAAATTGTTTCATGAATTATTAACTAATTTTTACTTTGTCATTTTTTATCATCATCTAATTGGTTAGCTTTTGAACCGAGCTCCCGTTTTTTACCATTAAGGTAAAATAATTCATTCAGCTGGGAGCCCTTTCCGCTTTGAATTAATCATTTTTGTTCAAAGACTAAAAAATTTTCGGTGATTAACAGTATCAGTCGTAAATTAATTTTCGGAATAATTTTAAACATTTTGAATTATTTTTAATTTTTATAGGTATGACTTTTCATTGCCAGAAGCACTATCCAGCTTCCGAAGCATCCTTTCATTCATCCTTACAATCGTAATGATAGCGTACATGCCCTAAACATGCAACCAGAACTTGGAACTTAAAACCTCAGCACTTAACTGCTGCTTGTTCGTTAGATGTTTACGATTTCTTCATCTTCACACCAAAAAAAATAATTTCACTACTAGTTTTAAGCAAAGGGCTCACGGATCATCGAATCAGGGTTCTGAATTTACACTACAAGTTTGGACCCAACCAGTTCATTTTACAGAAACAAGGTGAAGAAAAAAAAATATTTAGTCAAATTTTATAATTAAAATAAGTGTGGAAAGAAAGTAGAAAGTCGGAAAAAAATTTTATAAGTTAATGCGGTGGATGATTAATCATTGATTTGATCCTAATAATTATTTATGTAAAACATATAAATTTTAATATTTAAAAAAAATTGTAAAAAGATTTTTACAAGTAGCATTTTTTGATAAATTCTCTCGATAGTAATTTATCTGTCAAAGAATCCTCAAAATTTTCATGGAAAAGTTAATTTCAATAATAATAAATAGTGGAATGAATAGTTGGAGATCTAACAATGTAAGACAAGGTAATTTATAACCATGGTAGTTATGATAGTTATGGAGTGCAGACAGAAAATTTGAGTCTTTTGAAAGCTGAGTTGATTTCTGGGATAAACTCGTTGTCCCGTGAATTCGTCGAACGTTGAAGGATGGCAACATCAAAGCAAATGTTATTATTAGACAGAACAAGCTGGTGCGGGCGTAAAGCTCAACCAGTTTAACTCAAATATATCAACACTTAAACGCCTACACCGCTATAAAAAATATACTTTTAAAGACAGCTTATGAATAGTCTCGACTTTAAGTGACATTTTTGTCGATCTTACGGTATTAAAAAGTTATAATTTAAAACAACATTATTTCCAATTAAAATTAACTGAATTAATTATTTTAGGATGTTTTTTTGTGAAAGTATTTAATTTTTAATTTATCATGCTAATCAAAAATTTTATTGTCAAAAATCATTCAATAATTAAAATTCATAATTATTCGTCATAAATTTCAACAGGTTATGGACCCGGTGATAATTTTTATGACCTTAATTAAATATCTATTTCCTCAAGTCCTTCTTGTCATAAATCATATCAAACATTGTACTTGAATGTAATTAACACAAGTTGATGAAAAAGCAATTATTCCGGTGACGAAAAAAATAATAAATCAAACCTATCACCGCCTTGATGATGAAATTTCGTAATTGACAAGAATAATTTCCCCATTAGGACCAAAAAAAATCCTTAGATTAATAATATCGTGTTTAATAACAACAAAACAAAAAATAGTATAAATAACAGAGATTACTCAAACAATTTATCACGTAGTGCACATAAAGTCCTTAAGAGTAATTTATAACGACTTTCCAAGAAAATAAGTATCGTGATAACTGAAAAAATAGTGACGTAAAAAGGCCGTTAAACATCTAATTTATTTAAAATCATCAACGGCAATATAATATGTTTAAAATATTTTAATAGCGTATTATCGAGGCTTGTAATCTCCGAGTGTTGATTAGTCGTCGATGGAAGAACACGGAAGCACGTGGGCAGATAAAATTAAAAGTTAAAGAGTATTAACTAGACGAGGATGAGATGACGAGAATAAGTTATAAATGAAATTTATAAATAAATAAACCCAAGACTCGTTTTACAGCATCGCCAATCAGCATCTCAGATCTCGATCTATCAGTATCACTATCAATATCACTATCAGTGATTACGCTATATATATACCAGAGTAGGTACAAATACACCAATAGATAGATAGATAGGTAGATCGATAGCAATGAGCTTAGATCCAATCAATCTAGCCGTATCAGCCAAGATCTTTCTAATTTCATTGGCTGATAAATAGCCTCCTACTTTTAGCTGAACTCAGCCCCTCTCACCGAGTCCATTTATCTTCGATAAATTAACTCATTCTTGCTCTATATTTATTTATTTTGTAAAAAGTTCAGAGTTTGAAATTTATTTATGATAATTTTTTAGTGATTGACGATTGCAAAATTATCACCTGTATTTGCCCGATGATAATTATTAGCGTTACACTTAATTGAGAAATTTTTAATTGCGGGGTTATTTATTCACTTAGATGTTTAAATGGTCTATGAAAAAACTTTGGTATATATTATTATATGGTATAAACTAGATGGAAATCGATTATCCTATAATTGCAATTGCATAAATCAGCGGTCTCATTTTCCAAGTTATTTTCGGTCAGCAAATTGTTCTCATTAGTCATTTTTATTCAAGTGATTGATGTTTGGATTGACTTTTTTATTGCAAAACTTTAATGTGTCTATTACTGTTATTAGAATTTTGTTATTGATGTTGGGCAAGAATTAAGGAATTCAATTGGATTATTTTTAATGTTAATTTACTTAAAAAAATTTTTTTGAATCAAGACAACAGATTCTCTTCAAAATATATTTTTTTTAAATCAAGTAGTTTTTTTTTTTTTTTTTTTTTTTCAAAAAAAAAAGTCATATTTTTTTCACAATGTTAAGGAGATCCAAGTACCCTTCTAGTGTAAAGAATGTCTATAAAAAAAAAAAATACTTTTGTTATGCATCTTAAAATTAATTTTTAAATTAATTAATAACATTTTTGAGGAAATTTCCGAAAAATTTACTAATTAAATAATTATTAACATTTAATAGGCTAAAAAAAATATAGTCAAATACAAGACATTAAAGACCAGAATTTCCTTGTGATTTTTCATAAAAAATATAAAATATCTCCGTAATGCGTTCAAAAATCTATTTTTTTATTGTTTTAATCGAAAGCTTGTTATTTTTTCAATCAAATTCAATGAAAATAAAATTTTTTTTAAATCGTTAATTGAATTGAATTCTTAACCAAATACACAGCTGGTGGAATTTTCATTCACCTACCTGTAAAGATAACAATTTTCAAGCCTAATTATTTCGAAACCTACCGTTTTTTATTTTTTTATTAATTATTAGGCTACATAGATTGAATTTACAAATTTTGAGGAAGTTTTAAACATTTGACTACTTCGCGTAGATCTTCTTAAATGAGAAATTTTTTTTCTCCGAATTTTTCTTACTATTTTAAATTACAAAAGTTTTTTTTTAAATCTGTAATGTAAAATTTTTAAATTAAGACAACGAGTTCTTTCAAAATAATTTCCATTGATCAAAAATATTTTTCTTGAATCAACAAGTTATTTTCTCTTTACATATCACTATCAAAAAACAAAAATTGTCTTAAAAAAAAAAGATAAAAACTCGCAAGTATCAGCTAGCCGAAACAAAGTGTAAATAAATTTTAATTAGTTGATAAAAATAATGACAAATGAATCTATAAATATCCAAACAAATGTCTCTATAATACGGAGAATTTGTTAGAGTGTCTGCGACAGCAAAAAGAAAGTTTTAATCCATGATAGAAGGCCGGAACTCTGACTAATAATGATGAGAGGTGAACAGAAACTGTCGTTTGCGACGTATTCGCTTGTTCTTTTGCCACCTGCTCATTGTTCGCATCGTTAAAAGCATTAGCACAACCATTATTCTTAATTACCGTTGTCCTAGTGCTTGACGACGTCCCCATACTTAACCGAAGACATTAAATCCAAACATTTAGCTTATATTAACTTCAGATGATTGTCCAACTTTTGCCACAAAGTGAAGATATTTTCTCAGCTAAATATATTTAATACAACTGAGAAATTAATACCTCCATTACTCCCGCAACACATATTTTCCATTTCACTGAAATTCCCCTCGGCTTCATCGAAATATTAAATGTCATTTATTACTCCAAATATACTCCATAAATTCTCGCCGGAGAGTAAATATAAGTGTCTCTAGACTAGACCAGAGATGATGAACTACCTTGGCTCCAAGTACCAAGCTCTCCGCGACTCCTTATCCCCCAGAAATTCTTCATTCAAATGATAACCTTATTTCTAGCTCCCATAACACCGTCCATCATGCCTCAATTAAAAAAAAAATTTTAATAATGATAATAATGAAACAAATGCCACTGTTAATAAATTAATGCAAACACTGGTCTCTTACGTAGATGATTGTCTAGATATAAATCACATCACACCCTCAAGCCAACATCAAAACATCTTGAGCCGTAATCTCTGCTCAAAATGTATTTATGCATTAAGACATAAAGCATCACACATCATCATAATATTTATATGTATATATGTAGATCTGTATACTCGAGCGACCTAACAACCGTCCAAACACTCAAGTATTAACTCAATTCAATGGTACTTTATGAATGAAAGTACTTTAGCAACTTGAATGAACGCCTAGTCATCGCCGCAAGGAATTAATATTATTATTCTCAATACCGTCTTATCCTTAGTGAATTTCTCGCATGCAACATGTGAAGAAGTATGGCTCTAGTGAATGAGAAAAAAAAATATTCTATTTATTTCTGTGATTTTTTTAATGATTCAAATTACAATTAATGTACTTAGCAAATAAAATAGGATAATTATGTTTTCAATTAAAATTTTTTGAGGGAATACGGCGTTTAATAAATCCAAATATGAGACTTAAAGATTTGTATTGTAGTAAAAATTAATTTAAAAGAAAAACAATAAAAATTTTACATCGTCTATTTTATTTCTTATAAATTTACTTTAAGAAAATTAGAATTTAATAATTCAGCTTTTTTACTTACTTATTTATAAATAATTTGTATATCAAGAAATGAAAAAATTAAATGAATTCAGTGGATTTTCTTTCACATGTTATATTATTTAAATATCCCACTTTTTAGTGACGTCACTAGCTACTGCTGCCATCTCTTAGAATTTTAGTCAAACATGTAAACTCTGTCGAATTCAGATATTGCATGAGTTTATTTAAAAAAAAAAAAAAAATAATAATAATAAATTACAGTAAAGCAAAGAAAAGAATAATTATTTTTTTTACATCAAACACATCAATTGAAAAAAAAAAATTGTTTATACAGTAAATTATTCCATAAAAAAAATTCTATATCATAATTTTTCATCAAGTGTTAAAATTACTGCAGCTTTTTCTCTGCACAACTCATATTTGATCGATCAACCAACGGATCATTATTTACATTTTTTTATTAATACCCACAAAAGCACCCCGCGAGCTATATATGCAAAGTATTTTAAAACGGTATATTTTGATGATGCCTGAAGCAGATTTTCGATGCATCATTTTTGGAAATTCATTCCCATTTTGTACCATTGCATTAGAGGAGTCTAAAGAGTTGGCTCCCCTTACCTGCCCCTTTCTCTGCCTGAAATCCCCCTATGTATACAGCTGGCAATCTCGGATGTTCGTTTTCTTGCGGGCAAAAAATTCCGAGCGACGAACAACGAGCCCCGAGGCCCTCAACTTCTTATTCTTCTTCTTCTTCTTCTTCTTCTTATCGTCATTTCCTTGTTGTTTTCGTTCTTGCTCGAGACGGAAGACTGAGAAAAAGAATAAACTCTCAGAACCCTTTTCTTTTCTTGGCCATCTACGGGTTCTTAAAGTATCACGTTGTTGCTGAGAGTAAAGAGAATTGTTTCATGAATTATTAACTAATTTTTACTTTGTCATTTTTTATCATCATCTAATTGTTAGCTTTTGAACCGAGCTCCCGTTTTTTGCCATTAAGGTAAAATAATTCATTTAGCTGGGAGCCCTTTCCACTTTGAATTAATCATTTTTGTTCAAAGACTAAAAAATTTTCGGTGATTAACAGTATCAGTCGTAAATTAATTTTCGGAATAATTTTAAACATTTTGAATTATTTTTAATTTTTATAGGTATGACTTTTCATTGCCAGAAGCACTATCCAGCTTCCGAAGCATCCTTTCATTCATCCTTACAACCGTAATGATAGCGTGCATGCCCTAAACATGCAACCAGAACTTGGAACTTAAAACCTCAGCACTTAACTGCTGCTTGTTCGTTAGATGTTTACGATTTCTTCATCTTCACACCAAAAAAAAATAATTTCACTACTAGTTTTAAGCAAAAGGCTCACGGATCATCGAATCAGGGTTCTGAATTTACACTACAAGTTTGGACCCAACCAGTTCATTTTACAGAAACAAGGTGAAGAAAAAAAAATATTTAGTCAAATTTTATAATTAAAATAAGTGTGGAAAGAAAGTAGGAAGTCGGAAAAAAATTTTATAAGTTAATGCGGTGGATGATTTTTCATTGATTTATTCCTAATAATTATTTATATATAACAAATAAATTTTAATATTTAAAAAAAATTGTAAAAAGATTTTTACAAGTAGCATTTTTTGATAAATTCTCTCGATAGTAATTTATTTATCAAAGAATTCTCAAAATTTCCATATAAAAATAAATTTCAGTCTCAATAAAGTAATTAAGTTAATTTAATTCAATTTAATAATTTTAATAATTTATTTTGTATAATTTTTATCAAAAAAACTTATTATTCCCATCAAAATTTAGTCTAGTATTCCAAAAAAAAATTTTTTGAAAAATATAAATAATAATCACAAACTTAAACTTGAAAAAAATTTTATGGAATATTTGTTAGTAATTTTTCAACTAAATAAAAACACATTTTAATTTAATTTAAAAACTCAAAATTTACTCTAAAAAAAATTTTATACCTTATCATTAATAAAAAGAAACCTCGCCAATTAAATTTTAATTTTTTTTCAACGAATAAAAAATTAAAAAAATAGTTTAAAAACTCCTTTGGACGTTTTTTGGATTAAACTCTATTTTTACATATTGCATTTCTTCCCATATCAGAAAATTCCTTCATGAATACAAAGAAATTTATAATTCTGACCAAAATTTAAGTTGCACTGTAACAAAGCGAAGGCTAAGTTATCTACAAGCGACTTTGGATTTTGGACTGTCATAAATAACGCCTCCACCGTCTCGATATTCCACGCCCATGACTCCTTCCTCAGATTATTCAAAAGTGTTGTTATCTGTAAAAGTGTGTACTGGTACTCGGTTAGTCAGTTCGCCAGAGTTACCTCGTTTAATGTACGCCTTCTCTGGACTTGGACAGGAAGTCCACGCCAAGGTGAAGAGCTAGAGGGAAAGTAATGTGTCTGCAGTGGCTGAATAAGGAATAAGAAATAAGGAGAAGTAAGAACGCTTGCCGGTCTTACGTGACACCAATTATCGGCAAGTGGGGCTTAATTTTCTGAGCGCGGGCGGAGAAGGAGGAGGAGGAGGTAAAAAGGTGGTTAGGTGCAAATTCAACCGTACAAAGAGGGGCTTACCCCCAGAAAAAGTATGATACACACCTGCGCCTGCCAGACACACGCGAGCTTCTGGAAAGAAATTAATCTGTCGGAATAGCGTTCAAATAATTGTTAAATGTGTGAATATTTTCAGCAAAATGATGATAATTTTTAATGGGCACCTGAATGGCAAGCTAATAAATGTGTTGCATTGAGGTGCGGTTGCATGAGGATTAATGCAAGAGCCAGAAGAAGGCGACGGTCACCCTCGCCACCTGTAATTGGCTCCAATCATTGTGGGTTATACGCTCAATGTTTTGTCCCGACTGGAGACTTAACTCGAGAAAATAAGAAATAAGAATCGGGAGTAAGCGTTCTGCTCCTTTTCAGACGGTAAAATAACCCGAAGACAATTATCGGGTGAGTTACATGCAAAAAATACGTTTGTTTGTTACGCGATGGTTTGTTTTCTGTTGCGAGGATTGCTATGGAAAATTTTTTTTTTTTTTATGGGTGATGATTACTTTTGCTGCCACGGAGATTGATACTTTGTAAATTATAGCTTTAAGGAGCACTCAATTTTATTTACGCGATTATAGGAGATATAAATAGTTACCGAGGCTAAGTTTTTACTTGTGTAATTATGAAGATCGCCCGAGGAATCATTTGGGAATTTATGCTTGGTATTGAGATAAAAAATTGGTGACAAAAAATTTGAATCACTGATTTTTGTATTTTTGTATTTTTAATTTATTGAAGTATGATTAATTTTATCAACTATTTTAAGACATTCTCAAATAACTCAACTGGATTTTATTCATTATCATTGTCGTTGACAAAATAGTAAAAAAAACATTTTTTTAGAAAAATATTATCTTGAAAATTTCACTATTTTCTTACGATGTTTGAATTAATTAAAAAAATTCACTAATAAAATCAAAAATATAAAATGTGTTAATCAATTTATGTTTTTTTGAACAAAAATGGGCTCAATATTTAATTGAACTAAAAACCGAAGTCAAAAAAATTATATTTGAGAAGTTAACTCTCCTGTAGGGAGACTAATCAGAGACAATGCTAGATACTATGTTAGGTCGAAAATTTTATATCAGTCATATCAAGAAATATTAAGTCAGATAATTTCCAACATGCCCACGCTTATAAAAAAATGACCTTGATTCAAGAGAAAAATCATAGAACCCAAAAAAAATTGTTTTGAAGAATTTCAATATCTTGAATCACGACGAAAAATTCTTGAATTAAATAAAATTTACATAAAATCATTAAGATTTCTCAGCTTAAGAATTTTTTTTATTTCAATTAAAAAGAAAGTTTTTAAAATGATTTTCGTAGTTAAAAAAATTTTTTTATGGCTTATGTGGCCTAATATGGCTAATTTTCGTATTAAGACGTATATTACCATATGAGAGCAAATATTTTTGCTGGGTAAAATAAAGAGAGGTATATAGTATTTTCATGAAAATTATCTTTAAATTAATTTTCATCTTAGATCAATATTTTTTTTTTTTTTTTTTTTTTTTTTTCCAGAATAATTATAATTATAATTTACTTTTAAATCAGCAAATTATTTTTTTTTAAATGAAGAAAATAATTTCCAACCCAACCCAGAGTATTTCCTTCAAACTAAAACACAAACTTTTGCTTTCAACAAAAACATTGTCGGCAATAGAAGAATCTTACAGCCGGCAGTTAAATATTTCCACGTCTGGTCGTTAAGACGAAACATTGACGAGCGATGGCAGCAGGTGGAGGCGTGGGTATTTCCTCATTTTTTCTTATTTTTATCCATACACACAAATAATAAATGTATTACATAATAATCCTGGACATCTGTGTGTTTGTGTATGAAAAACGAGAAACCCGCAGTGATAGTAGATGTAGCAGAAGACGAGACCGATGATGATGACCGAGGAAGCTCGGCATGAGTCTGCTTCTTTTACGCCTTCATAATTGAGATAATCTTTATAATTCAAGTACTTGCGGTCTCTATAAGAGAATACACTGATGTAATAACAACGAAACGGAAATATGGGTACATATTTAGATTTAGATTAATTTTACTTTTATTTTTCTCTTCAACTTCCTCTTTTAAATTAAACGAACAAATTTTTTTCTCCAACAAAAGTCTAGAGATTCAACTTCCGTGAGTTTTTAAACTAAACTCTCAATATACACTCATATATATTTATACAAAAGGTGTTTGTGTATTCACCTCACCCGCCAATAGTCCCATTACGATCCGTCTTGCATCGGGTCTCCCCTTCCGTTAAAGAATATAAACAATTCCGAGTGTGCCTTATCTAGATCGCATTGTCCAACTGTCTGGATCTATCACCCTCATACCACAATAGGCGTCGCACGTCACACACTTAAAGACTTGAGTTAACTCCACACTCCAAGTATATATGTATGTGTGTTGAAGTTGAGGGCGGCGGCATGGGAATTTAACCGTGATCGTCTACTCGGTATCGCTATTCTTCGGTAAAGTTTACCGACAAAGCGAAATATAAACTTTAGTGCATCGGAGATTTAGTTATACTGCATCGTGCATTCTATTATACGCCTTTCACACATTGTTTGGGGGATTTAATAAATAGGAGCTTTGCCACTTACATCGATATGTGATTCTAAGTGTTCCTTTTTCCATGATATTCATACTAAGATTCATAACGCGGAGCGTTAGATGGAAAGTTTGTTGTTTCTTATTTAGAAATTTTGATTTTATGACAATTGAGATGAAAAAGTTTATTAGACGAGCTTCGTCAACAAAAATGAAATTTTATATTTTCAATTCGTTTTTGATTAATTAATTGATTAATAATAATTTTTTTTTTATGAAAAATTCAAAGCAATTTTTTGTAGAAAAAAAAATGTTGATAAAAAATATTTCACGTTAATTCTTAATATTTTTTTTCTGCATGATATTAATTTTAGATAAGCTACACGGTAATAACAAGATTACACTAAATATCATCCTAGATTATACTGAATGAAAAAAAAATTCAGACAGTAGCTAGTATAATCCAGATTATAATGAGTATAATCAAGAATATCACCCAGTATAATCTGGATTACAATGAGTATAATCCAGATATCACGCAGTATAATCTGAATTTTTTTACCTACTATCTAAAATTTTTTTTCATGAGTCGTGCAATTTTCAGTCAAACTTATGAATTAAATTTGAAAAAATTTTATCGACAAATAATTGACTGACAGTTTCACTAAATTAATTTTCATGAAGTTTTCATTTGATAAAAATTTCAAATCATATTTTTGCATAAAAAAAATATTTACACTTCAACACTATAAAAAAATTTGCAAAAAGCCCTGAATTTAAAAGTGCAGTTTAATATTAATATCTCGACACACATTTCTCAATTTTTTCCATCTTATCTCAAAGATTATTCAAATGAGTTTGCGAATAAAATAAATGGTTTGATAAAAAGATCGAGTCACGATAATATTACGATATATTGTCCTACAAGTTTATTTATTCATTAATTAATCCAAAAAAACTGTTTTAATAGACAATTTATTCAGCAAGATGAATCCTAACAGCCAATATTTTTCACTCGCGAAATGTATGTACAAAAATGAATAAATTAAAAAAAATTAGCCATTAAATCAATTAGATTGCAATCTATCCGACGTATACGAAAAAAAGTTACAAAGATAAAAGAAAAATCAGGTGTGATTTTCAGTAAATTAAACCCGTTAAAATTAGTGTCGCGGATTGTACACCAATGAATATAATTTGTACTAAAAATTGCTGCCGAAAACGAGTTTTCGTCGGAAATTTTATCTTTTTTTTATTATTATTGTCCTTTTTTTACTTCATTTACCATTTTTTGAATGGCAGTACAGATCCTTAGAAGGTTATTCTCCCGAATCTCGATAATCGAGCGGCATTCCCCGGCCTCGGCACCGCCGAGAGTAAGAATAACGTACAAAGTATAAATAAACAAAAATAATAATTTTTAAAAAATAAAAATGAGAAGGATAAAGAAGGGATACTTATGGCGCCGAGTTGCAATGACATCAGTAAAGAGGGACGGGTCCGTACGTCATTGAGAACGCACCTGACATTCCCAAGATTCAGCAGTGATATTATTCCTCTCCATCTCAGTCTCAGCGTTCATTCGCTTGTTTCGTTTGTTCCTGCATTTATACTTTCTTCTTCTTCTTCTTTTTCATCTTCTATTTACACTCTTTGTACACACACGTAAATATATTTCTTCTTTATAGTTGGCCCGATCCTGATCCAGGAATCTTATGTTTATTCTCGGCGATCTTATAGGACACACGATAACGATTCTCTTTGATTCAGACTCTGCCTCCGAGAGCACTCTGTCGGCTTGTCGATGACTCCATCTCTTTTGGTATCGCTGTATAAAATCCGAGACAAGTGTTTCCGCGGATATACTGAAAACATTTCTTGCGACAAACAAAATGATATGGAGGATTAATTTTTCTATTTTTATTAATTTATTTAGTGCAATAAAAACATCAAAATAAACTAGAATTTTTTCCCGTCAAATAATAACGAAAAATAATTAAATTTGTTTCCTGAAAAATTTGGTATTAAAAATTATTATTTATGGCCAGTGTATTTATATGATAAAATGGATTTTTATGGTTAAATTTGGTACCGTTAGAAAAGTCTTGACCTGGAGTTGTGCCTTTTCAAGGTTTCATATCATTCTCATCAATAGTAAATTTATAATGATAATTATTTAGGCTGCATTCAAAAATGCTCTACTTCTAGATACATAATTAAGAAATGACTTTGTATCTTGTGAACTATTGACATTTTTAAAGATATAAGCTCATCCCGATGTAATACTTATCAAGACCTTTCATTTGAGTACCCACATCAATTTTTCATATATTTATATATATTATATATATGTAGATATGAAAAATATATAAAAATGCATGTGGGTACTCAAATGAAAGCTTTTGATGAGTGTAACATCGGGATGAGCTTATATCTTTAAAAATGTCAATAATTAAAAAAGTACAGTGCAATTTTACAAAACTCATTATTTAATAAAGCAAAATTTTGTTTATTTACACAGTAAAAAATTTTGCCTCATTGCGACAAAAATTTTGTGTTAAAAACAATCGTTATCATCTAAGCTAATCTAAATTTCATGTAAAAAATCATTATACTCGATAGTAATTATTATCACCTCAATACTAGTATAATTAAAATGAAAAAAATTGGGAAAGTTTTGTTAAATGATTATTAATTCTAATCACGAAATAAAACTAATTATTTCATCATTTAAATAATTTTACTACAATTTAAGAAGATTAAATAATCTATAAATTTCTCAAAATATTTTTATAAATTATTGTAAAATTTATTTTTAATTGTCTTAGTATAATTATAATTATTTTCAAGCGAAATGGAATAATTTAGGTATGGCTTAGAAGTAATGAAAGAATGTTACCGAGAGTAAAGAAGTGACGGGCCGGGGCGTGGAGAAATTACCCCGAAAGAAATTACCAGTCGGGGATTCAAAAAGGGCTCGGGGGCTGGTTTTAAAAATAAAGAAACCCGAATAAGAATGAAATAAACAAAATAAAATAAGCGACAGAGAAGAATAATAACAATAATAAAAATAAAGAGAGTGAGATATAGTGGAAGCTTACGCCGATAAACACGTGTAGCTTTTAGCGAGGCATCCGAAGATCTTATCATCCACGTAAAATATGCCTGCGGGGGACAATATTAACTACTTCTTTGCGCTACTCCTGCACACCCAGGCATCCTGGAAACTTATTTCGGTTCCTCCCACCCTCAACACGGCCGTTATTACCACCGCACTTCTTCACCCTAATGAACCCCCGGGACATTATACTTTATTCTCTCTCATTTAATATTTATCTCATATACCTCCAGTAAGTAATTAACAGTCATCATATCATTTGTTAACGTCTCTTTTTAAATTATCCTTATTTATCATTACAGCTATTTTTATTTATATATTTATTTACTTTTTATTATTAATACAAAATATTAAAAAATTCAAAAAAATAATCCCATAATTTTCATTGAATTTTTAACAAAAAATATGTCATATTTTTAGTGTTAATTATTATTCATGTACATTATTATTCATTTTCTCTCGAATATTACCTAAAAATTCGAACTTAAGCTGAATTTTTTTTGTATTCCTTTAAATTTTCTATTTCAAAAAAATCCGCCTTGATTTCGTGACGTCACAAACTACTGGCGCCATCTCTTAGAATTCTATTCAAACATCCTCTAATAGCTGCATTAATTTGTAAGAGTGTATATTTAAAAAAAAAAAATAATTCATAGCTGCGTGAAAGATAAAAAATATCCTTAAAAATCAACCAATATATAAATTTATCAATAATTTTTTTTTTATCAAAAAAAAAATTCCCTAACTAGCCCATATTATTGTACGATACAATTTAAAAATAATTTTCGGTCACCAACCAAAAGCTCGAATAAAAGACATCAATCTGCTATCCCTGTATAATAATACCGAGTATTTTATCGAGGTAAAGCAAATAAAATCAGCGTTGGCCAGAATAAGAAGTACATCATTACCGGATGCACACCACGCGCCTTCCGTTCAGACACGCGCGTCACGTTCTTCAAAATCTCCCTGACATTAGACCCGTTCTCTTTAACTCACTACTGCATTATATATTATATACATTACTGTGCGGGATATTATATACTCTTTCTCGATCCGCGAATGTAAGGAGCCACCTCGAGAGTCGTGTATAATCACTGGGCTCCTATCTTTTTCTCTCTCTCTGTATATACGTTGTGGTAAGTTATATACCGCCCTCAAAGTCTCTCACTCACCTTACTCTTGTATTGGGACGTCTTTTCTGAAGCATGTTCTCCTCAATACAGGTACGAATCGTAGCATATACATTGAGGATCGACCGCGTGGGTTATATCGCTCATGAGTACTCGGTATACCCAATGATTACCCGTCTCACGCGATACCAAACCTCTTCTTACTTCTTTCAAGCTTTTATTATTCTTATCTTATTCTTCGTCTGCTCAACTCCGCTTTATTTCATTTTTTCACCCACCTTATTCTACATATAATCTTCTTCTTCATCATAATCATCATCATCATCTTCTTCTTCTTCTTCTTCTTATTCTTAGTCCTCGTCGTGGCTTTCTCTCCGACTACTGTGCAGCGAAATTAAGAACCGAGGTAATCACTGATACGTGCACGACGGTGAGAGTACTTATCTCTTGTGCTCTTCAATTGTTCATGAATATTTATCAGGATAATTTTAGATTTTTTTATTAATACGTGCTTATGTTCCTCAAATTCATTTTTGGATTCAAATTATTTTTCTTTACATCTTACGGACGTTGTTACTCTTCAAGGATAATCGTATTATTTTATGAATATATTTTAGTTTTAATAACGCTAATTATCCCGACATTTTTAAGTAGTTCTCTGAAGCGATTTATGAATGCGGAATTGAGAGCAACCTGCTGATTCTGTTTAAATAAAAAAAATTATCTTGGATTAATTTTTAAATTTTAACAATTGTAAATTATTCATGTCACAAGTTTTCTTTTTTGCAAACTGATATTTAACAAGATTGAAAATTTTTTAATAATTTTAAATAATTGTAACAATTAAAACGCTTAAAATAGATGAATAGTTAACGAATCAGAAAAAGTTTTGCATATATCTGATGCTGGTGTCTGATGTGGCGTAACAATACGCCATAAATGATGGTAAACACGTGTTTTGTAAGGTATTACAAGCTCCATGGGTTGCCCTGTCCAAAGTTATGAGACTTTAGTTTTTTCTTTTTTGTATACTACGCTTCTAGTCACAGCTTCAATCATTTAAATACTTAAAAAATAATTCGGACGATTTTATAGGAGAAGAAAATTCTTGGCTCAAGAAAATTTTCGGGTGCCTGAAAGAAGACCGAAGTTGCTTTGGCCGAAGTAAAAATTTTTCTTGAAATTCTATTCTCGGTGGAAGTAATTTTTTCTTCATTCAAATTATCATAAATACTTGATAAAATAAATTTTTATATTTGATCAAGATTTTTAGATACTCTAGGGAAGCAGTGCCACCTACTTCAGCTGAGAAAAAAATTTTCTCACCTTGAGAAAATTTTTCTCTTGAATATTTGATACCCATTTTATATTATTTTAGCGTGCAATTATACATATTGAATGAAAAAAAATGATTCAATATTATTTGATCTTTCCATTTGACATGTTAATCAATAAAAATATTAATGAAAATTTACTTCTATCGAGATTTAATTTTTTGGAGCAAGGGAGAAATTTTCTCAAGACAAGAAAATTTACTTCTATCAAAAACTAAATTTTTTGGAGCAAGAGGCTGAATTTTCTCAAAACAAGAAGATTTTCTTGACTTAAATAAATTTTCTTGGATCAAGATACGTATTTCTTAAAACAAGAAAATTAATTTTGTTGAAATAAGCGAAATGTCTTGTGTCAAAAAAATTTTTTTTTCGCTCAAGAAAATAATTAGAAAGAAAAATATTTCCTTAGCTCAAGTGAACCTTTTTTTCTGTATCCAATAAAAAATGAAGTTAATGTAAAAAGTCAACACAAAGAAAACTGATAATTATTATTAGACGAAAATTAATTATCTCGAACAAAAATCAAACGAAGAGTGGATGGAAAAAATGAAATGAGGTCTACCAATGGTATCTTAATTTACTCTGGGGGTCTGATACTAAAATTCGGGTCCCAAGACCTGATTATACTTGATCACGATGACTCGAAACTTTTTAGCGGTTTGTCCTTTTATTGTTTATTTTTTAGATGCAGGTGGTAACATACATGCAGCACGTCTTAATCTCGGTTCTCTTCGTGCGTGCCATTTATTTTTTATTTCAACATTTATTTATTTTTATTCATCATTTCCTCCTCCGTCTCTTTCTCTCTCTCTCGATTATTTTATTAGCGAGCCTTGACTAATGCAACTGATGACCGTCATAACGCCGATGCACCCACAATCGATTCTCCCCAACGGGAAATAGAGATTTTTCCACCGAATTAATTTATTCAGCGATTTAAAGATAATTAATTAACGGACGGACGGACGGAGGTTGAGATAAATTTGAAAGCTGTTTAATTTAAAAATAAATATGATTTAGATTTGTGAGGCAGATTTGTGGATAACGTGGGTGTTCTTTAATTTGAGAAATCGAATTTAAGAATCATACGACTGGTTGGTTATCTCGAGTCCATCAAAATGTACGAATCGAATCGTCGAAGCGTACCTAATGACTCAAGAGACCTCAAGACACACGACACGCACCTTTAAACCGAAATCTCCGTCCAACGCCCTCACAAATCTTAATAAAATAATAATGAGGATAAAAAGAAGCAAACCCAAAAATAATACGGCAAGATTAAAAAAATTTACATGCAAATAAATATTTTTTATGTTTATTTTTCGACTACCTCAAGTTACCCATTTTTTATTTAGTTTGTTTATGTTTTTTTATTGACCAAAAGGGTCTGCTTTATCTCGGGGCGAAATCTCTCTCGGGCTCCAGGGCCTTTGATCTGTCGTGCCTAATTAGTATCGTGCCTCAGCAACGTCAAATTCAGTGCCTTGTGGACACAGCAATACACTTATACTTATACGCACTCGTATGTACTCGAGTTTTCTTACAATTTACAGTGTGTATGTGGATATAAGCCAATTTTAACTTTTTTTGTTGGTATACGTAAGATTAAAGTGTATCCAAAAAATCGGCAATTTATTTTTTTAATGGCCTTGAAATTTTGAAGAGAATACACCTAAATCAAGATCTTGTTAAAATTTCAATAAATATTTTGATATGCCAATGAAAAATTTTTTTTTTGAGTTGAAAAAAATTGGAAAAACTTTGATTAAAGTTTGGAATTTTATATCTCGTCTCTGTTACTTACATTTTTAATAGAAAATTGATTGATCTAAAAAAAAAAAATCTTCCGTGATTTTTTAATAAACTTACTCGTTTAAAATTTATTCGAGGTTAAAGTAGACGTATTCGAAATTTTGAAATAAAACAAATAAATAAAATTTCGCTTTATTAAATAATGACTTTTGTTAAATTGCTCTGTACTGTTGAAACTATTGATGTTTTTAAAAATATAAGCTCATCCTGATGTTACACTCATCAAGAGCTTTCATTTGAGTACTCACATGCATTTTGATATATTTTTCATATTTAGTTATATATAAAATATGTAAATATATGAAAAATTGATGTGGGTACTCAAATGAAAGGTCTCTATGACCGTAGCATCGGGATGAGCTTATATCTTTAAGAATGTCAATAGTTCATGAGATACAAGCTCATTTCTTAATTATGTATCTAGAGATAGAGCATTTTTGAATGCAGCCTAAATACTTATCATAATAAATTGACAATAGATGAGAATGATATAAAACCATGAAAAGGCACAACTCCAGGTCAAGACGTTTTTAACAACACTAAATTTAACCATAAAAACCCATTTTAACATATAAATACTGGTCAAAAAATTTTGCGTATTCTCTAAGTAATATATATTGAAATTTTTTTTTAACTTTCAAATTTTTCTATCTTTTCCTACAACCAACTTACCGGAAAATATCATTTAAATATTTTGTAGAGAATTAAACGATCTAAAAAAAAAAAGTATTTTATAATTTTTCCATAAATTCGCTCATTTAAAAATTACTCAAATTTTTAGATTTTTTTTTTCCATTTTTATTGAGAAATTTTTCCTCAAAAAAATTGTCTTGTAAAAATAAAATTCACTTCGGTAAAAAAATTTGTTTTTTAATATCGATTTGTTACAATGTAAGTATATTAATAAATAAACAATCTTACAATGAAATAAATTCCACTTACGTGTTAATAATTGCATCTCAATAAACATTAAATATAAAATTAAATTGACTTTTGAACTGTTCCCACGCAATTAAAACCGAGCTCATACTCGATTCACACAATTCAAATATATAATACCTATAATAATATTTTGGTGGTAAAATTCGATATAATTATCACCCGGGTAGAGTCATTAGTCATGAATCATTCGTAATTTCATTAAAGTAATTATTTCGAGATTGCGCAACCGGTAAAGTGGTCTCTCTCTCTCTCTCTCTCTCTCTCTCTTTAGTAGCCATTAAACAATAATAATCATAACAATTAATCCGGCAATATTTTATATTTATAAATACTAGAGGCCAGAAGTGAATAAAATAGAAACCAAAGTTAATACCATCAACTAATTTACTATTAACAGGAAACATTGAAATGCGGGCGTTTAACTTACACGGTTTAAAATTGAAAGTGCTTTGGTGCAAGCTCGTTAATTACGCGATTATTAGGCAAGAAGCCAACATCGTTACGCTATTCAGATCTAACCTAATTGGCATGGACAATCGGCTACGCCATGAGCCGTTCCGTGTCCCGATGAATTTATCCTCTTTCTTACGCCTCGCCCGCTATAATTCTCCCTTGCCTTCTTTATAAACCGTAATGTAATCACACACTTATGCACAATCACACACAAATTCATTTTTATTTATATTCCTTTTGTTTTTCACGAGGTCGATGCCTTTTCGTTTAATTAATTGTCAAAGCATTCAATTAATTCGTTCCTATTGTAATATTTTTTAAAGGACATTATTTTTTTTATTTTTAAGACCTTAAATTGATCAAAATTTATTCAAAAAGATCCTTGTCAATTTTTCTATAATTTTTATTTTTGAAACAGAAAAAGTCTAAAATTTCGTAAGAAGACATTTTTACAACTTTAATCATTACACAGACAAAAAGGTTCACTTGAGCCAAGAAATTATATTTCTTCCTAATTATTTTCTTAAGCGAAAAAAAATTTTTTTTGATACTCGACATTTCGCTTATTCCAACAAAATTAATTTTGTTGTTTTAAGAAATACGTATCTTGATCCAAGAAAATTTATTTAAGTCAAGAAAATCTTCTTGTTTTGAGAAAATTCAGCCTCTTGCTCCAAAAAATTTAGTTTTTGATAGAAGTAAATTTTCTTGTCTCGAGAAAATTTCTCTCTTGCTCCAAAAAATTAAATATCTCGATAGAAGTAAATTTTCATCAATATTTTTATTGATTAACATGTCAAATGGGAAGATCAAATAATATTGAATCATTTTTTTTTTCATTCAATATGTATAATTGCACGCTAAAATAATATAGAATGGGTATCAAATATTCAAGAGAAAAATTTTTTCAAGGTGAGAAAATTTTTTTCTCAGCTGAAGTAGGTGGCTCTGCTTTCCTAAAGTATCTAAAAATCTTGATCAAATATAAAAATTTATTGTATCAAGTATTTATGATAATTTGAATGAAGAAAAAATTACTTCCACCGAGAATAGAATTTCAAAAAAAATTTTTACTTTGGCCAAAGCAACTTCGGTCTTCCTTCAGGCACCCGAAAATTTTCTTGAGCCAAGAATTTTGTTTTCCAGTCAAGAAATTGTTCTTTCTGTGTACTTATTGGCTGATGGAAAATTTGTTTTAATCAAAAGCATCAATTCTTAATAAAAAAATAAAGAAAAAAAATTGGGTGAAAATTTTCCTTCTAATTGATCGAGAGAATAACTAGCTAAAATAAAATCCTAAAGATCTCGTGTAATGTAAGAAATGTGAAAACAAACTACCAAAATACCTTCAGCCTAATCGATCTTGATGAAAAGTCGGAAATACTATGACCGTGTTGATGTGTGTCTCGATCGATAAGAGAGCACCAGTCGAGTTTTAGCGTGTGCTAAGGGAGGAAACAAGAGACAAAAAGTATAATAGGCATTCCTGAGGATTGTAATACAGTGTCAGCAGTCGAGAAGATCAATCGCTAAATGTTTCCGCGAAGTTCATTGTGTATAGTTAATTGATGCGAACTATTTTGCTTGTTGCTTTGTCTTGAGAAATTTAAATGCGAATGTGTGTTTGTGTGTATGTTTGAGCTCTGTCCGTGGGGAGAGATAAATAAAAAGCAGAAGCATCTTAGTACCTATTTAACGTTACTGTGAGAAGTAACTTATAAATCGCTCGTTCACGACTTTCGTTCGAACTATTTTGAACCTTTGCCAATATAATTGTGTGCATGAAGTTAGGACCGTAATTGAAGAATCAGAAGTTGATTGAAGTTACTAGTCCATTGAAGTTACACCAAAAAGTAAACTTGATCTTCATAAATTTTTTTATTTTAAATAAGAAAGATTTTTTAATGCATACACAGTAATAAATTTTCCGTCATTACGTCAAAACATTTCGTAAGCTCATAATGTTTAAATTGCAAAAAAAAAATGTTAAATTTACAAGAAGAGATCTGTCAAAATAAATTTTTATCTGAAAAAAAAAAATTTTTATTTAAAATTATATAAGAATTTTGGTCATACATACATAATTTTATACAATTTTTTTAATGTAAAATTTACAAATTTTATCATTTATTAATTTACATTTTTTGTTCCGAAATAAAATTTACATTGTTCGTCATGTCAAGTTGACATTTTTGTGTTTTAAAAAAATTTTTAAAACGTAAAATTTACATTTTTCAAATATAAACTTAACAATTGACTTGACAGTATTAAAACGATAAATTCAACAGATCTTTCTGTAATTTTGATCGAGCTTTTATTCCCATACACTAATTAAAATAATTTGACTCCACCATAATAGCTTATTAAAAAAAAAAAAAGACAAATAATAAAGCTTTAAGGCTTTATTTACACTTGAACTCTTTAATGTCTTCCAATGATGACAAACCGTGTAAAACTTTTTAACCTCCAACCAAAAACCCGAATATTAAAATTCTTAAGAGTGTTTTTCCGTCAAACTCTTGAGCTTGAAGCAGCAGGTGTTCCAACGGGTTAAAAACTTCTAGGCAGAATGGAAGTAAAGTCTCAAAGTGGGCTCTGAATCTTGATCTTGCGCTCTCGAGAGTTGGTATGTTACCTTCTAGGGCCGTTGAAGATCGTTTGGATGTCCCAGGAAAGATCTACAATTCTACATTCCGCGGCTTAGAAACCCGATAGAAGCCGACAAAGAATATTTTTCCTCGCTTGCTCGAGAAATCAATCCAAAAAATTTTATTATTCTTGCTTTTTAATTTACGTAATCGTTAGCAATTACCATCACTCACACTCAAAGAAGCTTCACCGCTCCTCAGCCATATCAAACACTAAACAAACAGCAATTAAGTCATCATTAATTCGCTCAGAAATCGATCGTTTATTTTTATTTATTTATTTAATTTTTTTTTTTTTTTGACTCTGCATACCATTTTGCTTTATAACTATTTATATTTATATTTATGCTGCTTTTTTTTTCAAACCGGATGGTAAAATAAATTATCAGTACAGTAGTTTGTACGAGCATCATTCCTCCACTCTTCGGCGAAATAATGTGAAGAAGGCGGATGGTGATGGCCACCGATTGATCTTGCCCAAAGTAACGAGAGTCATTCGTCAACGATCGCCCGCAAGAAACAATCCTCGGGTATTATATATTTTATATATAGATATATATTTATCGTTAATTATTTTACCTTCGCTACATTACCTACTAAATTTTTTTCTCGGTTATTATAATCATTATTATTGGTACACACTACTCTCTACTTATAATTCTTTTCACCTCAATAATAACCATTAATTATATAATTATTTCTCCGGAGTTATTTTTCATCCTTCGTTATATCGGTGAATTAATATTATTTTTTATAATACCGTCATTTAACTTTCAGATAAATCGCTTTTTTTAGATTATCTCTCATTTGCATTTAAGTGAATAAAGAATAAATAAATTTATAGATTTTTATAATTAAATAGCTCTTGCAAATGCTAAATTGAAATGTTAATTTATTTTCGGTGAATTTTAATCACCGCTTTTCGAGAGTGAATTGATAATTAGTGAGAAAAAAATTTACTGTTGGATTTTTATTTAATTTAGGCTTATTGAGAGGATTTTTTTTTTATTTTAGAAAATTAATTTTGATGATCAGCTTCTTCAGAAGAGCATTTTTTATTTTTAATTGATTTTGAAGGATTGAAAAATAATTTAATCAATGTATTTATTAATTATTGAGGAAGTGAGTTTTTTTTTTAAATATTGCACTAAAAAAAAATATTTGATTCAAAAAATTGTTTTAAAGAAAATCGAGCAAGCATTAAATGTTCCATAGATTTTTTTTTTTTATTTAACTAAGCTTTTTTTAGGATAGCTCTAAAGAATTGCATATTAATTTTTAACATCAATTTATTGAATATTAAGTAATTTACTTTTTATAAGCTCTAAAAAAAATTTTTAGATAAAAAAACGAGATCTCACAGATTTTTATAAAATTAGCGGTATCTAATTTTTTATTAAAACGAAATTAATTATTTCTTGATTAATAAAAATTAGCAACCTTGCAGTCACTATGTGACTTGTGAACTATAAATAAATAAAATTTTTCTTTATTAGATAATGACTTTTGTTAAATTGCAATGTACTTTTTTAACTATTGATATTTTTAAAGATATAAGCTCATCCCGATGTTACACTCATCAAGAGCTTTCATTTGAGTACCCACATGCATTTTCATATATTTTTCATATATACATATATATATAATAGATATAAATATATAAAAAAATGATGTGGGTACTTAAATGAAAGGTCTGGATGAGTGTAACATCGGGATGAGCTTATATCTTTAAAAATTTCAATAGTTCACAAGGATTAAATAAAAGTAATAAAAAAAAATTTTTTCCTTCCGCCAAAACTATTTCAATTTTTTTTCCTGTCCACCATTTCTAAAAATTCAAAAAAAAAATATCCAGTAAATTTTAGCTCATAAAATAAATGAAAAAAAAAAAGTGAACCTTAAAAAATAAAAATTGAAAGTATTGAGTTATGTCTAGTGGGATGCAACAGATGTGGAGACACCGAATATCATGGGAACGCAATGCGGAAATTTCATCTGGGGCCCACATATAACATATAACCACGAGGCCAAAATGGTACCGGGATAACGGCGTGTCTTGTCCACCTCCTCCACCCTCTTCACTTGTTTCTTCACTTGCTCGTCATCATCTTCTTCCTTTTATTTTCTCGAGCATCACATACTTGATCCCGATCTCGATTCCGATCCTGATCCCCCTTCCCTCTCTTGTCTCTTCCTTGACTGGTTGAATGCTTGACGCGTTTGAAGCCTGACATTTTCAAGTGCTTCAATGACGTGCGATGAAACCTTTTTTCCCAAAAATTTATGTGATTCAACACTTATTGATTTAATGCATACGCATACATCAATCGTTTTTATTTTTAAATTAAATAACGAGAAAGTGAAAGCTATCAAGCAGCAAGTTTGCGACTTTGACGTCGATTTGGAATGAGAAAAGATCATGCTCGGATAAGTTCCATCAGTTCAATAACCTTTTTATCTAACTAATCTATTTTTCCGAGTCATTCTGCACTGATACAACGATCAATGGAACGTTCCTTAACAGTTGGTATTATTTGTGCTCGGAGATACACGAATTGACATGCAAAAAGGTAATAATAATAATAAAATAAAATAAAATTAAGATGTATGGATTCTGACGAGGTTAAAGTGCAGATACATGAGACTTCAAGAGATAAACTTTAATCGATTAGCATGCACTCCAGAGAACAAGCTCAAGTAATTCATAATACCGATATCATTTTGAATTAGACGTTCGATAAATAGTCTGTTGCGAGGGAATTTGCTTTATAATATGATGGATTTATCTAGAGAATTAAAAAAAATTTTTTTTTTTAATTCAAATGATTTGTGATATTAAATTTTATTAAATTGAAAATTTTAATTTTTTTTTCAATTGTTAATATACGGAAAAAAGAAAAAGAGAAAAATTATATTGTGTGACGTAAAGTAGCGCGTAACATAAAAAATTCGTAAAATTACAGTTTTAGATTGTAATTATTACAGATTTTGTAAGAATTACATTGTATAATGTAATTTTCTGAAAATTAAAATTCGATGTTTGAGTTTATAAAAATGTTGTTTCGAACTACAATTTTTCTATAGTTTTTTTGTATATAAAGCGACGCTTATTACTATTTATGATGTAATTTTTTACGTTTTTTTCCGTGTAATTATTAATTTTAAAAATAAGATGTAATGATTTCGGATAAAATTTAAAATGATGTTAAAATTTTCACTTAATGAAATAGTAAGTATGAAAACTAAATAAAAATCAGCAGTTTTGAAACAAATCTGCTGAAAATTTACACAGTAAAAAATTTTGCGTCATTGCGTAGAAAAAATTTTTATATTAAATATTTAACACTTTTTTTGACTTCTGCCAAAATAATTAAAATCGAATGACTCGTTCAAAAGATATCGTATTTTAAAAATTTCTAAAGATGGGATTTTCTAAAATAATTCTTGCAGGAAATTATGGGTAGGTAATCTTGATTTAATTTTTTATATTAAATACTTGGTCTTATGGAGAATTTTTCTGTAAAAAATTTTCAAATTTTTCAGTTCAAAAATAAATTTTTCAGCTTGAAAATAGTTTCAAAAAAATTTTGACTGTTCTAAGATTTTATTAATAAAAATTAAAGTTTTAGCAATAAAAAAAAATTAAACAAAAACAAATAATTTTAAATTTCAAGCATTAAGCGACATTAAATTTGTGTAACTCACAAAAAATCTTTGTTCAGAGTAAAAGTAATTTTTCATAACATCTGGACAATAAATGTAATGAATCATACACATGATTAATGATTAAAATTTTAATGACAAACGGAACAAAAAAATTAGTGGGCCGTCAATTAAAGTTTGTCTGAAGGATAATTTGAAATTTTCATTGCTCAACTTGATGATGATGATGATGATAATGAAACTGATTCTTTTGTGATCTTACATAAGTTGTCATCCAAAAAATAAAACAGCAGAAAAAAGGCCTGTAATTATTGTATGAGGAAAGATAAAAGTTTTAACAAATGAATGAATAGGTATTCACCTCGAGACTTCCGTAAGTTCATTGAAGATTCTTCTTGAAGACTCAGAGCGGAGTTAAGTCGAGTGTGGGGGCGTGTATTTTCGCTCCTCAGCAATTACCTATGATCCGTTCCGTGAGCTTGATGCGAGGGAGTGGATGAAATATGAATTCAAAAAATGAAACGGAGAGCCGAGGCTCGGTGGAGGAATAGAACTAGAGATAAACGTATAGTAGTTGGTACACGAGGAGAGATTTAAGAGTATGAGGAAAAGAAGAAAAGATGGAGAAGGTGGAGCTGCAACTATCGCTATATTACGTGAAACGCGCGCCGGTTGCGTGTACTTGATGGTGAAGGAGGTAAGCGGTGTATGATTTGGCGATGATTGATGGGGTCGCAGGTCAAAGTGATCAGCGGCGCTCCGGGCGCCTGACGCTCACCTGACGATCAACATCTCTCCTTTTTCTTTGTGCTTCTTTTGACTCCCCTTTTTCTATTACATATCATCAATACTTTTAAGTATATATCCAATATAAGTATAAACACTGTTTTATTATTATTATTTATATATTTTCTGGTACAATTATTTATTTATCCTATTATTATTTTTTTTTTATTGAAGAAATGGCGAAAATTGACAAATTTGATTAGTAATAATCATTTTTGTTTATACATTGATAAATGTTTGGTAAAAAAATTTTTTTTTGTCAATTTTTTCTTATCAAGTTTTAAAATTGGGGGAAAAAATTTAATTTTTTGTAGTTTCTCAAAAAAGTCTAAAAAAAATTTTTTTTTGTTTCAAGTCCAAATTTTTAATGCCAAAAATTTTTTATCCTGCTTTATTAAATTACTAGAAGATCAATCTTGTGAACTATTGACATTTTTAAAGATATAAGCTCATCCCGTTGTTACACTCGTCAAGACCTTTCATTTAAGTACCCACATCAATTTTTCATATATTTATATATATTATATATATGTATATATGAAAAATATATGAAAATGCATGTGGGTACTCAAAGGAAAGTTCTTGATGAGTGTAACATCGGGATGAGCTTACATCTTCAAAATCATTAACAGTTAAAAGAGTACAGTGCAATTTAACAAAAGTCATTATTTAATAAAACAAAATTTTATTTATAGTTCACAAGTTAGTTAATTAAAGTATTTATAAATAAGCTTTTCATAAAAAAGCTACCAACTATCAGTCGAAAAATTTAATTGTAAATTTTTTTTCTTCTCTCAATTTTGAAATTATCTCTAGATATGTTTTAATTAATTTTTAAGTATTAAAAGATTATTGATAATTTTCCAATTTACTTTTTATTTCCACTCCGATATTATCGTTTTCTTAAGGTTTCAATTTCGATGAAACGGTAAGATATTGATTATTATTCTTACTCATTACTATCAATCATTAATCATTAATTATTAGTAATCAACTTATCACATATAACTGCGCAATTAATACTTAAGAAGTTGTTGTTATTATTATCATTTATTAACCATTAGACCATAAACCATAGATCATACATTTGTTCATAATTCATAAAATTTAAAAACTATCGTGCTGGTTCAGAAACGTTGGCGCAAATTAACTGGCCACAACATCCTGGGTAATTTTTGGTATTGTCATTTGGTTCACGGCCAACAGGTATTTGACCGGGTGGGCAAATGTCATTCATGCATCTGCAATTTTATTAATAACAAAATTACATATTTTTTTTACAATTTTCAATTAAAAATTCGAGTATAAAAATATTTTACCAAAAAATTTTCTCAATTAAACAAACCTTGCATTTTATTTAATTTACTTTAAAAAATTAAGAGTATTATTATAAAACTTACGCAACAATTCTCGCTTTTCCAGAAGAACACGTTATCAAGAAACATTCATCGATATGTTCCTTTACTTCTTCTAACATACTATCGGTGCAATCTGGGTCTAAAAATAAAATTTCAAAAAACTATTATTTATATAAATTTGATTTATTTATTTAAAAAAAAAATTACCAATCTGAGATTTCTGCACTGAAAGCTGAACCGCAACAAACATACAAAAAACGAACAATAGTAACTTTACTGCCATCTTTTTGTCTATTGATTGTCGATAGGAACAATCAGTGACAACTGTGATGATCATCGATTGTTCTCGAGTGTATTTATACATCTGAACTAATTTTTTTTTTTTTTTTCATCATTGAACCGTACTAATAGATAATGAGATCATCTTGGACACAACAATAATGTAATGCAATGTAATGATTATCTCAAGGACATTGCGGTGACAATTTTTGTTGCATAATAGTCACTTATTAATATTTTACATTTCAATCATACATATTATCAATCAGTTTTTCAAAAATACTCGTTGTTATTGATCTTCAGACATTTTTGTTATTTGGATCATAAAAATTAGAAAATTTTTTTGCTGATTATTAATTAAAAACTAAGTAGCAAATATTTTTTCATTCAGAATTACTAGCGACCTTGCAGTCACTATGTGATCTGTGAAATATAAATAAATAAAATTTTGCTTTATTAAATAATGACTTCCGATAAATTGCACTGTACTTTTTTAACAATTGACGTTTTTAACGATATAAGCTCATCCCGATGTTACACTCGTCAAGACCTTTCATTTGAGTACCCACATGCATTTTCATATATTTTTCATATATACATATATATAAATATATAAAATATATGAAAAATTGATGTGGGTACTCAAATGAAAGCTCTTGGTGAGTGTAACATCGGAATGAGCTTATATATTTAAAAATATCAATAATTAAGAAATTACCTTGTATCTTGTGAACTATTGACATTTTTAAATTACCCCCGTATTTTTCTAAAAATTAAATAAAAAATTTATTTAATTTTAATTGTTGAAAAAAATCAATATTATGTAAAATTTTTCTCTCGTCAATGTTTATTTTGATGCAATTTATTCTTTACATGTCATATGTCATCACCCTATCATTCATTTATCATGTCTTCATACAGAAAAGTGCAAGCGTAGACAAACGTGAAAAATGATAAATAAATTTGTTTGGTTAAATAATTTAATTAGTAGTTCAATTAACATTCACTTCTGAAATACACAAGCATTTATTTGTTTATCAAAGCGACTTGACATTCGTATTTGTGCAGAGATGTGATTGCAGGTCGTGTGAGATAACTCGACATGTTTTACAGCTGAAAAACACCATCTACAATGTTCTTTTAGAAGTGAGCGATACTGGAAGATTAATCCATTACTCTATCCTTCACTTATTCATAAAATTTTATTGTATTTTTTTTTTTTTTTTTTACAATAATTATATATTGAAAAATGTTTGGCAATAAAAAATTTTTCTTTTAATGAAAAAAGTTAACAATAAATGTCAATAATTCTAAATATTTATTTTCAATAGATAATATTGCTTATCAAACTTTCTTTTGTATTCTATAACTTAAAAAAATTTTTTTCACGAGTAAAAATTTATAAATTAAAAAATTTCACTCAAAAAAAAAAAAAAAAAAAAAAATTTTTTTTTAAGTAATTTTAGAAAATTAAGAACTGGATTTTTTCTTGAATTTTTGACAATTATTATTAAAAAAAAAAAAATATTTGACGATAATCAAAATAAGAATAAAAAAAAAAAAAAAAAAAAAAAAAAAAAAAAAAAAAAAAGATCAATTAAATATAAAATACATGAAAAAAAACTCACAATGTAGCCCTCCCGTAGAGTGTATCACAAAAATGTATCGGTTATAATTTGGATAAGCATTAATAATTTATAACGTCAACTTGTTAAGAATTTTTTTCGTTTTACTTGCACTCTGTCAGTTGGTTTATCATTTAAAGACCACCGATGAGATGACCGGTGTAATGTACTCCGATACTTTTTAATAATCTTCCGTACACGTAGTTCTTTATGCTGTACACAATTATAAGAGTTACTGTACATTTACTTAATGTACATTTCCTTTTCATGAGGATGAATTAATAAAATAACATTTTTTACGCGTGATAAAAATTTATTTTATACCTGAAATAAAATTTATATCTGAATAAAAAATTTTCCAAGTGTCTTTACAGCATTAAAACAAAGATGAAAAATAATAAGAGGCTTAAAGTGGCTCAATCAAGCCCATAATAAATGAAAAGATTATTAAATGTCTTCGACTTTGTTGTCAGTTGGATTAAAGCAGTTAAAGACTAATTCTACAAAGGCATACTTGGCATTCACTTGGCGTAAGGAACATTAAGAGTCTCCAAGAATAGGTAGCGTGGGTGGTGTACATCACCCACGTGCGTGCACTTCAAACACATTATATCAGCCAGTTTTGTTTCAACTGACGTTTGAAAGAGAATTCCATGGTCTGCTGGTAAAACAAAGCGTCCAACTTGTGGTATAGGTTACTCGAAGAATTTTGTTTCTGACTTACGTTTATGTCTTTTATCTTTTTCACCCGAAAACAAATGCTTGGATATTAATTTCAGGGGAGAAATCTCCTCATTTTCACGAAACGAGTGGAAAAAAATTATATTGTTGTGGCAATGGTCTAATAATTGTCAAATTTGAATTGCTGAATTGCACGGAAAGAAATTTTCTTAAAAATTAATTATTATATTCCTCAGAAAAATTACTGAAGTATGTATTACTGGAGTCTAGGCCACTGCTGTATAATTTATTACTTTATTAGTAACAGTAACACTTTTTAGAATTTTTTTCAGTAAATTTTTTCGGTAATTTTCAAAAAAACAATTTTTTTTTTGTGTATAGACTTTCCTCAAGGTAAGATTGTTGGTTAAAGAGAAACTTAATTAAGTTATCGATTACCTAATGCCTTAAAGAGCCAAAACAACATAAAGTAATAATTAATAATTAATAAAAATTATTTCTGTCTCTTTTTCTCCAATTTAATTAGAATCTTCTACGTAAATTAAAATAAACTTCAGAAACGACAGTACTATCTTCCCAAATTAATTTGAAATGATTAATAATAATTTAAAATAATTTGAGTTGACGTATACACTTTTAAAAAAAATTGCGGAAGCAAAAAAAAAAAAAAATTTGGGTGATTTTCAACAGGCTGTATCTTGAAGAAAAATGATTGTACAGCAAATTAAAAAAAATTTTGGATTTTTTGCTCCCTTAATTTTTGTGAGAAGTGTATATATCGACGGTCATTAAATTGGTTAAATTTAAGCATAGAGTAAAATACTAAAATAAAAATAATCTGTAAAATAAGATTCAATTTTTGCTCAGAGAAATTCAAGAGTAACAAATTTTAATCATATGTGACATAGTAATGAGAAACTTGCTTGTAGGTCATTATTGACTCATATTAATTGATCTATAAGACAATTTACAGTCAGATAAAAATTTTAATTTTCTATTGAATTATAGTCAAACATATACCTTGACTAATTTCTCTAATTAGACCAATTGCAAGTTCTTATCAGTCTCCGATTTTAACAATGGACACATTAAGAAGAAGAGTACCCCAAATGGGTAAAAAAGCTGCTTACGTGCTTCTCTTTATTCTCTTGATTTTAATGACATTAAATATAATTGCGATATACCTTTTTGCCTTCTTATACAAAAAAGATCTCGTCAGCGAGAAAATAAAAAGAATATGCATGAGTAATTACTCTTATCTAAAGCCCGAAGAGCATGAAACTGTCAATAAGATCCTAAAAAATTCTGATCCTGCAGCAGAACTCACTCGGAAATTTCCCAATTGGGACAAAAATTCATTAACATTTTCAAATGTTTGTAAATTCGGTAACACAGTCCTGCAACATTACGCGATTTACGGCGAAAAAAAATTCTTAGACGCTACTATCAAGATAATTGACGCAATCTATCTTAAAGTTCTTAAGATGGTCAATTTGGACAGCTCGATTTGGACCTTCGACGATCTGTCAGAAGAGTGTACGAGGTTTCTTGTCGCGTATCAATACCTCGCTGATCGCAAATACAATAAATCTACGCATGGAATTTGTTATGATTTTATTATGAAACTTGTACCTGAATTAAATAAGATAAAAACTCCTGATAATAATAAGTTTATTCGTGGAAATACTGCTAGATTGTTAACGCTTTATTTAAATAATTATTCGCAGTACAAAAGTGATGTTGCAAGCAAAGAAATGAATAAATTTAGAGATGTTATTAAAAATGTCAAAAAACAGAAGGATAAATTTAGTTCTTATCCTTACTATAATGAAATGTTCTCAGTTTTCAAATCCTGGAAAGAATAATTAATAATAAGTAATAAAAATTATTCAATTATTTTAAGAAAAAATTACATTTTGAAGTCATATTTTTATAAGTTTTATTTTAAACATTAATTTTTACAGATTAAAATTTTATTTTTGAAAAAAATGTAAAAATTTTAAACTGATGATGTAATTTTTCTAATTTTTTTTTTTCCGAAGTTTATTCTATATTTAATAAAAATTTCGCAAAACATTTTTATTTTTCTGCAAGTAATAAAAAATAAATTAATAATTTTTATAAAATTAATTTTCTTTTTCTTTTATACGATTTTCCGGAAATTTCATTAAAATGTTAGTTTATAATTATTAAATTTATTGTATATAATTTTTTTTTTCTTTATTGCACGCCTCATAAGCGAGGTTGTGTGCCTGTATATAATTTACAAGTATATAATTATTAAGAAATTAATTTTCAATAGCGGAATTTTTAAAAATTTTTGTAACAATTTTTTAATTAATCATTGCATCATAAATTAATTATATACGTGTAATATCTTCTCTAAAAATCAAATTTCAGAAGCTGTTATTTAATTCACGCAGAAATAATCATTCTTTCCAAAAATCGAAGGCATAACACACTCCATAATAAAAATTATAATCCTCTAATAAATTTCGACTCTTTGCCGGAACCCACTTCATTAAATTATTCTTAAAACTTTCCATGCCTTTACTTTTAATGTCATTTTTATAAACGTCAAACTGATACAAATAAGCCGACAACAATCGAGTGATGCTGCTGTACACACTAAATTGCGGAACTTCAGAAAAATTCCAAACTTTTATTCGATTCAACATAGGAATCAATTTCATGATAAAATCGTGACAAACTTTCTTTGTTTTTTTGATGACATCATTTTCATCATTTTCATCATCAGCAACCACTTGGTAAATGACTAAGAATTTCGCGACATATAAACACATACTATAAAGGTCAAAGTTCTTATCGTCAGCTTGGAAATTCATTTTGGATAAAAGGTCGCTGTTAATGGTCAAAATTATCCGAGTAGCAACGTCCAAATACCGACAGTCGTTGTGAATCAAATAGTATTGTAATAATTTATTTCCCAAATTGCACAACTTAACTAATTCTGGAGCGTTTTTATTCCAATTTGGAAAGCTGTCTTCAAATCCATCTTCAAAGTTGCACAATAATCTTCTAACAAATATTTCTTCGTCAGAGTCAAAATATTCAAAATTCCCGATCTCGACTTTTTTTAACAAATTTTTCACTTGGTTAAGCTCAACTGCTGGCTTACGGAACACAAAGTACCACAAAGTACCGGCTAAAGATATTAGCAAGAGCAAGATAGCTGGAAAAGCAAGTGTTAAGAATTTTTTACGTAATTTATTTTTTGGGATAATATATCTGGGTGGTATTTCTATAGAAGGTTTAGGCATTTTAATAATGTTCTATAATAAATTCAACAATATTTTATCAACAACAAATTTTCCTTTGTATGCTACAAGACCTATCACTTTTTTGTAACGAATCATTAACATAAAATGACATTTTTCTTTTATGAAATTAATATTAAATTTCTCGATTACTATTTTACCTTTTAATGTGTGTGTCGTTTATACAATTAGCCGTTAATATTTAAGACAATGTTGAAAAAAAATTATTTTACTCATTAATACTCTACCAAAAATTAATAGAACACTAAGTACTAAAAATGCAATTTATATTGCAATAAAATACTTCAATCTACTTCGTAATAATCTGAAAACGCTAAATTATAATAAAAGGTTAAGAAAGCATATTGTGAGGTGGATTAGATCAATTATACTTTAATTGATGACAAGTGGTATTTTATAAAAATTTGTAAAATTATTTTTACTGTACTTTGTACACTACCTACTTAATTAATCTAATATTTTGTATTAATTTTATAAATATATTATATTTTTCTGGTGTCTATGCAAAAGTGCTTTCTGCACCTCTATAGAATGTCTTTACCAGAAGTAAATAAATAAATAAAAAAAATAATTCGTTTTTGCACGACTCATAGCGCGGAATATTAGAAAAATTTTTATTTCAAATTCTATTCATTATATTCAACAAATTATATTCATTGGTTTACAATCCAAGGTTGCTAGTAATAATAATAATAATAATAATAATAATAATAATAATAATAATAATAATAAAGATTTAACCTATAGGGCAATTGGCGTTGCATTATAATTATAATAAATTGAATCGTTAATCCGTCTTCGGAACCGTGAGATTATTTTTGTATAATATGTTATTTTATTTAAGTGTTAATTTTATGTTCTAAGTAATTAAATATGACTTTTTTATTTCATTTTAAATTATCTAACGCAAGGATCTATAATAGATACAGTTTAGCAAAATATGAGGCTTTAAACTTACATGTGTATAGTTTAGCGTCGGAGGAGAAGTCAAGCCACATGAATATTTATGACGATGCAATCGTCCGTGTATAATTGCATGGCGTATCCCTCTTGAGAGGGACGTACGTGCAGACTAGCCCTTCGGGCTTCTGTGTAACTCGGGTAGCTGAATAATGTCTAATCATGACGCAAGGAAAATCAAATATGTCCAAAGTGATTCAATTTATGGGATACAATCAAGTTTTAATTATCAATATTATGAATTTCAAAATGGAAATTAAGTTAGAGGTAAATAAAAAGGTAACAAACATTTTTATTAAAGTTCAATCATAAATTTACTAAAAAAAATTTTAGCTTAGTAATTATTTTTTTTTACTTTCTCAAATATGTAAAACCTAGCACCCTTGCAGTCACTGTGTGACTGCCGTGACTTGTAAACTATAAATAAATAAAATTTTGCTTTATTAAATAATGACCTGTTAAATTGCACTCGACTTTTCTAACTATTGACGTTTTTAATTATATAAGCTCATCGTGATGTTACACTCATCAAGAGCTTTCATTTGAGTACCCACATGCATTTTTGATATATTTTTCATATATTCATATATATAATATATATAAATATATGAAAAATTGATGTGGGTACTCAAATGAAAGGTCTTGATGAGTGTAATGTCGGGGTGAGCTTATATCTTTAAGAATGTCAATAGTTCACAAAATACAAGGTAATTTTTTAATTATGTTGAATTGCACTGTATTTTTTTAACTATTGACGTTTTTAAAGATATAAGCTTATCCTGATGTTATACTCATTAAGAACTTTCATCTGAGTACCCACATGCATTTTGATATATTTTTCATATATTCATATATATAATATATATAAATATATGAAAAATTGATGTGGATACTCAAATGAAAGGTCTCGATGAATGTAACATCGGGATGAGCTTATATCTTAAAAAATGCCAATAGTTCTCAAGATACAAGGTCATTTCTTAATTATGTAGCTAGAAATCGAGCATTTTTGAATGCAACCTCAATACTTATCATTATAAATTAACAATCGTTAAGAATGATTTGAAACCTTGAGAAGGCACAAATTCAAGTTAAGGCCTTTGCGATTACACTAAATTTAACCATAAAAACCCATTTTATCGCATAAATATACTGGCCACAAATTTTTTTTTATTTTCTTAATATTTTTTTTTTAACATGTTCTATATATAAACTTAACTGACTGTCCTTGCGTGCTCTGTCATTGGTACCACTTAAGTAACCGCAGACTCGACATACAAGCGTGGGTGTTCCATTCCTGATGGATTCTTTCGCTCATTATAAGAGATAATAAATGAAAGTATACTGTCGGTGTCAATCTTGCCGAGAATTTATTAATAATAATATTATTTTTTTTTTTTAATTTATCATTTTAACATCGTACAATATTTAAATCTTTTTGTGCGACGATTAGATGTGGATTGTCAAAGAGAGAAAAGTTGAGAAGCCGGTTGTGTTTGATTGCAGCAGGTGGTCGTTTATCAAAAGTTTCATGTTTTTATTTTTTCAATATTTTTTTTATTTTGTTTATTTATTTTTAATAGTATATGTAAAGCATTAAATTGTTAAATATTATTAAGTGATTAATCGCTAATCAGATTTGCATTTCACATTTTATTTTATCACTTTGAACATCAAAGTATCAAGACAGCACTTATCAAGGTAGATTTAATTTATTCAAAAAATAAATTTTATAATGATTACGGTGATAAAAAAATTGTGGATGTTATATTTTGAGGAATGCTAAGTACGTGTAAGATGATATGTACTTGCGTATTGTTTTTGTGGCCGTAAATGAAATAATAAAAGAAGGGGGAAAAAGGATAATGATGAAAATCTTAGATAGACGTCCAGAATAAAGCCTTAAGTTCTTTTACTCAGATATATATCAAGTGGGGTCAATTGGATGCCAAGACATTACGGCTCCCACACTTCGCCGAATTTATCTGACGTGGAGATCGATGCCGAGTATTTTCATTTATTATTTTTAATTGTTTCTTCACTAAGCAATTATTTTTGTGTCTTTCAATAAAAAATAAAAAAAAAAGAAAAAAATAATGTAAGTTAATTTTTTAATTGGATAATAATTAATTTATCATTAAAATTTTATGTTGAAATTTTTAATTTTTTAATCAAATAAAATTTACTTAAACCAAGAAAAATTTCTTAGTTTAAGAACTTTTCAAGTCAAATCAAGATAATTAAATTCTTCAAAATTATTTACTTGATTCAAATTAATTTTTTTTTCTGTGTACACTGGCCACAAACGGTACTTCTACCCTAACTGTCAAATTAACATTTTAAAAATGTAATTTTTACATGACAAAAACAGTCAATCCAAAAATTGAAATTTTAATCAAAAAATCTAAATTTGACACTGCGAAAAATGTAAATTTAGCGTGTTCAAAAAATCTTCAATTTACAACGAAAAAAATGTAAACTCATTTTCCAAAAATTAATAATTTTTACATTATAAAAATTTTTAAAAATTATACATGATCAAAACTTTTATGTAATTATAAAAAAAAATTTTTTTCGGGATATTTTATTTTTATAGACCGATTTAAGCTTAGCATACTCATACCTGTAATTTTTAAGTATAATTTTTTCCGTGTATGCACTAAATCATCCAAAAAGTATACTACTTACTCCGATCACATTGATACTTCTAAAAATAATTTCTGATAAATGTTTTATAATTAGATTAGAAATTGCGATGATTGAATCAATGGTTAAAAGTACAAAGTTAAATTGCTTGTTAAATTTTTAATAAAAAATTTATTATATTGAAGTTGTTAATATTTAAAATATTTTTTTCGAGGCCAAAAAATTATTTCAATTCTAATAAAGCACTTTTTAATTCTTTGCATTTTGAGGCGTGCAAAATTTTTTATTTTATCATTAAAAATACTCTATATTACATTAATTTTTTAAAAATTATTTAAAAAATATAATTATTTGCTATATGACATTGAATTTTAGTCACTAAAAATGATGATTAACTGGCATGCAAAAGTTGTCAGATACAGCTCTGAAACCTTGTATGCATTTGCACCGATAATCAACACATTTTGAATTTTTAGTAACACATTGATGATCGACCCAACAATTGCCTTTCAAAAGTGGCAAGCATGTGAATTTATTTATTGCAATATTATTTTTGTTGCAAATACACTTTTTATCACCGGAACATATGATGTGCCATGGATCGCCACAATCGAGATTTTCTGCGCAGGTATACAACGAACTAACTGAAATCATGGTATTGTAATTTGGTATTATGATTTAGAAAAAAGGAGGATTACGTATGAAGCATTTGATCACAATTAAAATATATCAAGTACACTGATAAAAAAAAATATCTTCATCTAAGAAAAATATTCTTGATCCAAAAAAATTAATTTTGACAAAAAATCCCCGACAATTAATCCTAAATATCCGGAGTTTTTGGATAAAACGATAAACTTTTTTTTTATTTTTTTTTTTTTTTATAAATAATGGCAAAAAAAATTTTCCGAAAAATTTTATTTAAATTTTTAAACAAGGTATAATCATGATTTTTGTGTGTGATTATTCGATATTAGACCATCACATACGCTTTTTACCGAGTTGTGTCCTTCAATAATTTTTTTCTTTATTCAAATTTGCGAAAACTATAACAAATTCGAAGGATAACTTGTCGGAGTTTTTTTTTTTCATATGGGATATTTTATCAGGGGTATTTTGTCCAGGGATATTTTTTTTTAGATATTTTGTCCGGGAAAAAAAATTTTTTTTGAATCAAATAATTTTTTCTATCAGTATATGTGATTGCATACGAAGTATATATGACCACAATGAAGCATATATAATATATTTGATCACCTATGAAGCAAATGATCACACATGAAGTATATAAGATTAGTGATCAATGATCAAGTTCGATCTTAAACTTTTTCTGATAAAATTTTTTTACTCACTGTTCTGGCATTGATTCTCAGACACAGATCGAAAGCCAGGTTTGCATTGACACTGATTATCAATACAAGCAGAAAAATTGAACCGACAATCATCGCTACTTAAACAACGCTCATTCAAAGAAGGCGCGCATTCAAAATATAACGATCCAAACTCGTTAAGAGCGTAATAATTTTTTTGGCAAACGCAAAATTTATATTCAGAGCATCTAGAATTTTTTATCGCAATTTCGCAGTCACGATCTCTCTGACAGGCACTTCCCAGTGAAACTAAAGAAATACAATTAAATTAATCACAATAAATTTTTTATAATTGCGTCTGTAATAAGCAAAAAAAAAAATTGTATTTACTAGGATCACATTTATACTTCGATTGCATCAAGAATTTTTCCGTGCATTTACACTTGTGATCAATACACACTGTATTGTAAGAAATGCACTCGATGTCGTCATCGCAGTATTGACCCAAAAGCGCTATGCACTTATCATTACCGAGACGAACGTAATTTGATTTGCACGTGCATTTATTGTCATTAGAACACTCTGCGTATTTAATGTCAGTGCAGTGATCATCTCTGTCGCAAGATATTTGAAAGTGACCTAATCTTGATACACATTTGTAATTAAAATGTTTCGAGTAATCTTCCTTACATTGACACTTATGATCGATACAAATCGAATTTTCCGGAGCGCATCGATGATTTTCTTCGCAATATTCGTTTAATAATGGTGCGCAAATTATTCCATTGATGATCACGTGGTGGTGGTTACAAACACAAGAATTATTCACGCACTTTGAATTAAATATTGCATCGCAATGATCATCTGTTTCACATTGCAGCGCTAATTGGTCTAAAACGTGCAGAAAAAAAATACTGCAGAAATTAAATTATGTGACTTACAATACGAAATTTTTAGCGCCGAAATAATTAGTTTTGTAATTTTTTAATTGTGATATAAATGATGTTTATAAATATTTTGTAAAATAAAATTTGACAGCTGGGGATATAAATAATATTTAATAAAATAATAGAGATAGCGGATATTTTAATAGAGATTGTTTGTTTAATATCCTAAGCAGTATTAATTTCTATCAATTTAAATTAAAAAAAAAAAAAAAAAGGCTATTCGGACACCAAAATAGAAGTAAATTCCATCAAAAGTTACATTTATTAATAATAATAATAAATAAATGAAGTAAATTTTTCTAGAAGAAATATAAAATTAATTATATCAAAAATAAATCAAAATGAATAAAATAATAAAATTTCATTAAACATATGGAAAATTTTCATGTAAAAAATTCATACAGGTATGTAAATTGAAGCTAATTTTACTGGCTTTAATATGAAATTTACAGAAACCAAAAAAAAAATCTTGTTCAAAAGTTATTTGGAAAAAAAGCAGTAAAAGTGAAAAATTTTGAATTTTCTAAAATTTTTAAAATAGCTGCTGGCATTTTTTTAACTACACAGTAAAAATTTTGCGTCAATGCATCAAAAAATTTTGTGTTAAATATTTAACACATAATTTTTTGACACAATGACGCAAAATTTTTTACTGTGTAATAAGTCGATTCAGCTCAATTTTGAACTTGACTTCGACAATTGTATGGAGAATACATACGCTGAGCCTTTTAAAAAATCGTAGGAGTTTTTGAGAATTAAAATGCAATAGTTAAATTTTTATAAAATTTACTAAAAACTATTTAATAAATAAATGATAATGATTTACTATTTAATTCTCTGTGCACTTGATGACTAAAGCAATATTAACTTACTTGGAACACACTTGTCATCAGACTCTGACTGATGTCCTTCACCGCAAACACAGATATTATTTATGCAAACAGAATTGACTGGAGCACATAATTTATTTTTCGAACAATCCCAGCCGAGTAACGGAGCGCAGGTTGTAATATTGTACTGACCATACCCAGGCATGCATTCGCATACATTGTTCTCAGTGCATGTAGCATTGAGGATTATCGCACAATCACTTTGATCGACGCAAATCTCTCCTAATCTTTCTGCAATTTAATTGACAAACTTTCTCAGTTTTTTCTTTTTGAATTTGCAGCAAATTTTCAACTTACGTGATAGACATAGATTTTCAGAAACCTTGAAGAAGAGTTCTTTGCATTGACATTTTCCGTCAATGCAGACCGAATTGATAGCAATGCAATCTTTGTCTTCAAAACAAGCTCCACCGAGCACGGGTTTGCAAAAATTTTCCTGCCAGACAGTGTAATTTTTATCGCAAACACATATCTTATCATCTGAGCATACAGCATGTTCTATGTTGTAACATTCAAAAGTCCTGTCGCAAGATTCGTACAACCTATCTATCATGAAGGAAAATTCATCAAAATTTTATAAAATTGTGGATTGATCAGACTTGCTCTTGATCAAGCTCACCAGGATTGCACTTGGAGGATTCATAAACGAAATTGGGCTTGCATTGACAGTAGTTGTTGATGCAAACAAAGTTTTTCTTCTTGCAAATCACACTACTGTCTATGCAATATTCGTTAATCGCAGTACGTAGGTCACATCTGGTTACATTATTTTGCAAATAGTTTTCTTTACAATTACATGTCTTGTTTTTGGAACATTCTGTAAATGGTATCAAATGGCTGCAGTCAGAATTTTCTTCGCAGGACATTCCCAAATGAGCTGAAAATATTTAATTATCTATTGTTATGCCACAACATGTATCACCACGCTGATAAAAAATTTTTGATTCAAAATCAAAAATCTTAAACCAGAGAAAGCCAATTTAAAGATAATTTTTTGAGCCAAAAGGAAAAATTATTGAGTCAAAATCTATTTTCTTGAACCAAAAATTTTATCTTGACTCAAAAATTGTTTCTCTTGGCTCGAGAAATTAATTTTCTTCAAATTGTTGTTTTTGGTTCAAGATTCTTGAGCGCAAATCCGTAGTTAGACCCAAGAGTGGGATTTCAAAGTCAGACTCTAAAGAGTTAATCGCTGTATTTACCCAGAGTGCATTTTTCGTTCGACTCCGCTATATACCAATCATCACATCGACACTTATTATCAATGCAAACAGAATTCAGAGGTAAACAGTCATCTTTTGTCCAACAAAACCCTCCTATTACTGCAGCACAGTAGGTTGGATTGACGGGAATAGTATTTGATGAGCATTGACAAGTATTATTATGCGTTGAACATTTTGCAAATCTAACTTGCTGACAAAGGCTGTCATTTTCACAATGAGCTCCCAATACATCTTCAACAGAAAATTTCAATAAACTTAGCTGGAAAATTTGAAGCGATTTCAATATTGCATGCTTTAACGCGAGTGTAGAGCTATGCTCTATATTCTCGCTTAAAAATTAAGATTCAAATTTAAATGATACAATAAGCACAAAAAAGTGTTAAATATTTAATATACAAATTTTTAACACAAAATTTGTTGACGCATTGACGCAAAAGTTTTTACTGTGTATCGGAAATCGCTTTCGATAATCGAGACCGACTGACTCCACCTAGTTTATTTGAATTTTTACTTTATATTTAATTAAATGAAATTTTGGATTTTAATTTAATTGAACCCTACAATAACTTCAAAATTTAAGGAAGAGCCTAGCAACTGGCCCACTAACGACTCCCTAACGTCGCCTACCTGGGATTTAAAATCATTAAAACTCGTTATCTGGAAAACCAAAAATTCCAGAACGTTACACTTGGCTCAAGAAATTTTCAATATTTTCTTGAGCCAAGAAAATTTACACTCCAGTCAAAAATTTTTTTTTCAGTGCGCATATTTGGATTTACCAAATTTTTAAAGCTACTTACTAAAAATACATTGATCATTGGATCTCAAAGAGTAATTATTTTTGCATTTACACTCATTATCAATGCAAACAGCATTGTTCGTTAAGCAAGACTCATTTTTCCAACAAAATCCTCCCACTAGCGGCCCACATGTCATTGCACTTATTTGAACATTCCTAGCTCTGCAAACACACTGGTTATTTTTTGAACATTTCGCATGCTGGATTTCTTCGCACTCATCATCACGGTAGCAGAACTTTCCTAATTCGACTATAGAAAAGTATTAGTCGTAATTATAATTTTTTGAAATGTATTATAAGAGATAAATTATAGCAACCTTTTTCAATGCATCTGAAGAGATTTTTCGGCCCACTAGGCATGCAAATGTCTCTTATATGACAGCATGGACGGTTGAGATTCAAATTACACTGTTTGAAAGAATCAATTGAGGTAAAAATTAAATTTTTCAAATTTTTATAAACATACTTACAAAAGAATTTCTAAAAGCACATTCAACATCGACTTGGTCTTTTGTTAATAAACTATCTGCTTGCGTTATTGAAGACAATGCAATAAAAATAACCAAAAATTTAAAATGAGTCAACATTTTTTACGAGTTTCAATTATATTTTGTTAATTTTTAATCTGAAAAATATTTTTAAATTATTATTTATTGCTTCAAAACTTACTTCGAATTTTCTTTTTTTCAATGACTCAATTTGAACCGGTCGTACGTAAATACTAAAATTAAATAGAGCTAAGACATTACGTTTGTTTTTAATATACCGGCTTGAGGTCATTATAACCATTAAATTAATGTGAGTTTTATCACATTAATTTTAATTAGAAAAGTTTAAAAAAATTATTACAATCTATTTAATAACTTCTAGCTTAGTTTCAGAAAACGATCAATTTCTAACTATAGGCATAATTTTTTTAACGGAAGTTATTAAATTATTTTTGATAAAACCCCCAGGATATTTAACAAGTTGGAAATAAATTTCAATTAATATTTTTTTCAAATTTTCAAAATAAAATTTAAGAAATTTTTCTGATCGGATTTTCTGGATGATAAGTGGTCTGTATGATGCACTGATGTTTATGGGAATATGAGTATCATATGTAGAAACATAACTGGGAAAACCGAGATATTAGTTGCATTCAAAAGATTCTCTAATATTTCATCCGAGGATTTATAACATATTTAACTCTAGTGAGCTCTGCAGATACGAGGAGAGATATCGCGGCATATACCCTTGTCCGGAGATTTATTAATAGTGAGAATGTTATGTCCAGAAAAGTAAGGTAGAGGCAGAGAGGAACATGGTGTTGTCGCCATTGTACGGACATTAGGTAACCTGGTCGGTGCTTCATCATCGACGATACGAGATCCCACTAAAAAAAAATAAATTTTGTGTAAAGGATTTCTAAAAATTTTTTTTTTTGGCTATTGCATACTTAACATTAATTATCTTCTTTATTTTTTTGAATAAAAAAAAATTATGTGGACCGATTTAGGCGATTTCTTATAATTTTTATTAATTTAAATCTCGTTAAATCAAAACTTAAGAGAGAAAATTAAGTAAAATTAATTAAATCAGAACTTAAGTAGTTTATTTAATTTGACTTTCTTCAATCTACTTACAATTATTTTGTAATAAAATTAATTCTTTATTATTTAACTCAGCGAATTTTGAGAAAAATTCTACGTCTTAACGTTGAAAGTTTAATTTTTGAATTAAATAAGTAGAATGTAATTATAGAGATAAAATGAAACTTATCAATTCTAAAATGTTCGATTGACATTGTATCGCTTGTCATTTTTATCGCAACAGTCATGACATCGGTAATATCATGTCACTGAATGACAATTTGCATTACTCAGAGCTTTGATAGAAGAATGTTATATTTTTTTTCTAATTTAAAAATTTCAAGATTTCAAAATTTTCAAAATTTTTAAAATTCACATTTCTCCACTTTCTAACTCGAATAACTTTTGAATGGGATAACGTATTGAATTTCTGTAAATTACATCTGAAAGCTCTTTAAATAAGCTTCGATTTGAGTACCACATTATGTGTATAGTCTTGAAATTAAGTCCTATTCCGCTATGCCAATTATAAAATTTGCTGTTGCAGTGGTTTTATTTTTAGAATATTTTAGTTTTTTTTTTTTTTTTTTTTTTTTTTTTTTTTTTTTTTTAAATATACAATCGTAGTACTTTTTTTTTTTTATTTATTCTAAAATCTACTTCCATTTCGGCTGCCGAATGGCCTTTTTTTTTTTTTAATTTATATCGCATTGTTTTAATTGATTCTTAGTTACAAAAAAATGTAAAATAAATTTTTCTCTTTATCAAAGTCAAAATAATTTTATTTGTTACAGGACACATCAAGTATGCAGTCCAGAATATCAAAAATTTACTGGAGACTGGAGAAATGTAATTTTCAATAATTTGAGAGTTATAAAAGTAGATACTTCTCGAAATTATTTCTGTTTAATTTAATATTCTATGAGAAGGATTTAAAGACTGTGATTAATCCTTCAATAAAATAGATTAACGGGCAATTTTTAAAAATTAACTACCTATAGATTCTGAACACAGTATGTAGTTAAAAGTTACGACACCTCGAAATGATTATTCACTATTTTTGACTAATTTATTTACACTCCGAGTCAAGATGAATTACTCGAATTCTTCATAGTCTTTATCATGTGATCCTCTTCATCATATATTAAATGATTTAGCCATTTCAAAATGAATAATCCCATGATCGACATGACTCGGGTGTAATTAATCACCCGCTATATACATCCATATACTTCTACTCTGCGAGAGTACGCAACACAATAAAACTCATTTGCCAAAGCAATAGCACCTGTATTTTATTTACCAAACACACATAATAGGTCAAACAAACACGACGTTGATGCATGGAAACAATAATTCTACGTCTAATAATAATCATATACATATATATATACATATTCTGAAGATGAGGTGTCGTCATCAACAACCATCCTCACTCTATACCAGGCTAATAAAGATTTTTAATTTTATTAAAGGGATTATTTTTTCGGTTATATTTTGTGTGTAATAAAATTTTTTTAACAATTATAATTAATTAAATATCACCTCTTAATTCAATAAAAATTAAAATATTAATGGTTGGGCAGATCAGTTAATCAGATATGGTCGTATTTGATCTCATGTGCTCATGTGTAATTTTTTTAAAATAGATAGTATTAAAAACCTCCGATAGGTGGCGCATAGTCGCTAAACTGTCTCCTTTTAAGAGAGTTAAGTTTTGGAATACAATTTTTCCTGAAAATATATTCTTCTACAATACACAGAAAGAACAAAATGACACTGCATATTCTCTCAGATTATACTCAGTGATATCGGCGGTGAAAGAAATTTTCTGATAATATCAAATATAATCCAGATTATACTTAATTATTTTTTTATTATACTCAGTGTAATCTCCGAAGTAACTAAATTATTTTTCTGGTTATACCGCGTAAGATTACACTGGATATAATCCGAAAAAATATCTCGTATAATTTGAATTATACTCAGTATAATCTTGGATTATACAATTTTTTTGAAAATTGTGATATTCAAATTTTCTCTTTTTTAATTTGTAAATTTATAAATTTTTTTGAAAATTTCTAATAATTGTTATAATCAATTATTTTTTTAAATTGCTCATTTTTTTATATATTTAAAAAAAAAAATCAAATAAAAGTTTCATTCAAAAAAATAAAAATTGAAATTGTGACCCCACTTGAAAACATTTACCAAAAAATTCTTGGAAAAATTGTGGTTAAATGCTCCTTAAATATTTTCTATCCATGCATTGCATCGCATATATTTTGCATTACATTTTTGAAAAATACATAAAAAACAGTAAGTTGATTTTTTCTTATGATTTTTGTCTTGAGATTACCTTTATTTCTTTTCTTTTTCTAAGCTTTTATTGGAAACGATTTTAATAAAAAATTGAAAACTTCGCACCTTAAATTCTCTAAATGTAAATTTAAAAATTAAACAATGATGTTAAAAATGTGAATATATGTTTATTGTATTTTTTAGCTTGCCATTTGGTCTACGGGGCCTTGGCATAAATTTTTATTAATAAATAAATAAATTAAAAAAATTTTTAAATTAATTTTTTTTTTAATTATCTGTTCGATGTTTTAGTTGTTATTATTATGTACAAATAAGAGTGTAATACTTTAAAATGCTTCATATTATGAATAGTGCAGTATGTTAAATGTATAAAGTAATATTTAAAAAAAAAAAATTAATAGTGATTTTAAATAAACTTAAAAAAAAATTAACTTAATTCAAACTCGTAATCAAATGAAACACGTATTGCGCTTTTACTGAAATATTTAACTAACTCCACTTATTTAAAGTATTCGAAAAATAATTAAACCAAGGGTACTCAGTAGAATTTTCTTAAATATACTGTAGGCATACCGATGATCATGATATAACCAGCAGATTGCGATGCAAATGAAAAAATTGAAAAAATAATGGCGCCGAACGAAGACGCGGGGCGTGTTTATAAATATCGTGTACCCCTGTACTAGTTCGATACATATATGCGCAAATAAAGTACGAGTATGATCGGTGTTACACACTTTTCTATCTTATTTACTGGTGTATAGATTGGAATTAAATTGGCGGAAAGTGAAATAAAGACACGGCAGGCGTCCTTCCATCTCTTCGCTCCTCATTCCTCTCGATCTCAACTTGTCTTCTTCACCTGTCGTCATTGCCCATTGAAATATGAGTACACATGCGCCGATTCCGGTTGCCGATCGTCCTCCGCCTCCTCCAGCTCTTCATTGCAAGAGAAGATACAATTACAAGATCGATACGAGATATTGCGCGTAGATGGAACTTCTCTACTCAATGATCGGTTGATTCTTCCGCCCTGTTGCTACTGTAATCTTCTGATAATATAATTGTTCTATTAATAGACAATTTTTTTAATATTTAAAAAAAAATTTATAATGAAGACACTGTTTGAAAGAAAAAGGCTTACACAATAAAAAATATAAGGTAAAAGCCCTAAATATTGACACCCTAAATTATTTTTAAACATATTTGTCTGTAATAAAAATAAATATCATATAAATTTTTTACAAAAATTTATTATGTTGCTTTAAATTTTATTTTAAAATATTTGTATGTTTTCATTAAATATTATATTGATACAATTTCTGATTAAAAATGAAATTTAAATTAATAATTTGAAGGAAAAAAAGCTTACGATGTTTATTTAAAAATTAGTTTAATAGATATTTTATTAATTTCAACCAGTTAAAAAAAAATCAAGTACAAGTTAAAATATTTTTTTTTTGTAATTTAATTTTACATTATTAAAGAAAAAAAAATAATGATAAATATTTTGAAAGTTTAAAACTTTTTTAAGATTAATTTAAGATTTTTTTAAAGATGGTTTTTAGATTATTACAAGATTATTTTATGACTTTCTACAATAATTTTCCAGAGCTGTCGCTATGACATTCAAAAATCTGCTCTCAGAATTTTTTTTTGGCTTCTTAAAAAAGTCTTAAAATATTCTTGGTTTGTGTCACGTATAAGATCTTAAACAAACGAACAATTTTAAGACGATTTTTTTTTACACGGGTTTCATAAAAATAAACTAAGAATTTTTTTTATTGATTCAAGTTTATCAAACTCTTCAATATGATAAATGTTCTTAGCTCAAGAATTTTTTCTTGAATCAAATTAATTTTTTATCAATGCAGATCCTTACACGTCAAGCAAATAAAAGTGTATTTAATAAAAAAAAAGAAGACTATATCCTTTATAAAAAATGTTTCAGGAATAATAAAATAAATTTAAATATTGATCTAAAAATTGGAATGATTAAAATATAAAACTTATGGGCGCATAAGAGTAAATTAGCTACTGGATTCTTGAAATTACATCAATGCAGGTATGATCCGGCGGTTATTGTCGTAATATAACGTAAATGTCCAAGTTTAAGGACGCTGGGGAATAATCGATAAAAGTTGAGTGTTGATCGGTAAATTCGATCGTTAAGAATCAGTGATGGTAAACTGAACGAGTAACATAAAAACCGGTCGTATATAAGTTAGGATAGAGTATTCCAACGAGCACCGTGTATAACCAACGACTATGTCGTTCCAAGTGCCATTACGACCCGCTTCTTTGCTTTTATATATTTGTATTTTTGTTTAGTTCTGATGATCATACCCTGTCCCTTTTTATATCTTCGCGGTCGGCTATTTCAAGAAGCTGCATTACATAGCGAGAGGGAGGATTTAATTTAACATTAAATTGTCGTTAATGGAGTAGAAGCTCCTTGTAGGGATCTACTCATCACATCACATCACTTCACTTATTTTTTTCATTTAATACCATTTTCAGATCCACGTTTTATGTATTTGTCTTCGGGTTATCATTTTATACTTTTTTTTCTGTTTTATTTATAGCCAACTGGTAGCCAAGTTCTTTTTGCGAATTAATAATAAGTAGTCGGCGGCTTAACGAATACTGTTACTGATTATTAAATTCATAGTTAATGGTTATCATAATTGGCTATAAAAATCGTGTGGTTGATATAAAAATTACGGTTTGTAATAAATAATAATTTTTTGTTAAGATTATATTTACACTAGAAAAATAATTAAGGTAATTTAATAAAAAAAATTTTTATTAAATTGACTAACATGTATTCCTGATAAATCCGCAGAAACTGAGCTCACAAAAATAGAGCTCCGGAAAATTATTATAGCGCGTCTTTAAATAATCTTAAAATAGCCTTAAAAAATCTTAAAAATATTTTTAAGGACTATTTTAAGATGAGCTCACAGCGACAGAGTTCCGAAAAATTATTAAAGAGCGTCTTAAATTAATCTTAAAAAAATCTTAAAATACTCTTAAAAATTTTTTTTAAATATTTTCAAAGACTATTACAAGATGAGCCTTAAAATAAGTCTTAAAATTGTCGAATAATAATTTTTCAACAATTTTACATTCAATTTAAAAAAAGCGTACTCAAAACTGTTGTGATTAAAAACTCGAAAAATTGGCTAAAAAAGTGTCTAATGAAAATTAATTTTCATAACAAATTCGAGAACCAAATTTCAAAAGTCTGCTCTCATAATTTTTTATTGCGTCTTAAAAGAGTCTTGGTTTGTGTCAGGGTTGAGATCGTAAACAAACGACAATTTTAAGACACTTTTGAGAAGATTTTTTTTTACACGGGGTTTTAAATTGACCCTTCTGTAAATTTTTGTTTGTATTTAATTCTCTTGAAATTTTGTATATTTTGTATAAGGATTTTCTGCCCATGAATATTATGGCTGAAGAATATTTTTTCTCACAATTTTTTGTCTCAGGATATTTTTTCCGAGGATATAGAATCATAGAACTAGTAGTATTTAGGTTATTAAATAAATAATAATTGAAAAATGATAACAGTTACTATCACAAACTATAAAAACTATTTTCTAAGCTAATTTGAATTCCATATAAAAAATCATGATCCTCGTTAATTATAAAATTATAAAACTAATTATTTCAATACTGGAAATATTACCTTACATGATTAATGCTAAAAATTTAATTTTCTCCGTGAATATATAAAATATTTAATTTAATTTTGTAAACGAAAGAAATTCCTACAATTTTTAAACCCAATAACAATATTAAATAAATAATCGTATTCAAGCTATCATTTAATCCTTAACATGATGATACACATTCTAGTTAAAATCTCATATAAATATATACATACATCCATACATCTCTAGGCTTGGACTTTTAGATTCTAGTAGCCTCTGGGCCCATCCGAAACTCGGCATGACAATTAAATCTCTTTTAATCGCTGGTGAGTAATTGTTCGAAATTAGAGTCGCTGTCAGTTTGGACCGCATGAACTCGAGCAGCTCTTTCATTATCCTCTAATCTACACTCGAGTAGACAGACAAGGAGAAAGAAAATCAGAGAGTACGAAAAATAAAATTTCGAATAAAATTAAAAATAAAAAAAAGGCATCCTTTCACTCTCGCTTTATTATATCGTTCTGGTATCTCGCAATGTAGAGGTATTTACTCGGCCTTTTTTATCTTTTATCTTGCTCTACTGTTCCACAGCAGCACTTAGCAAAATACATCCCAGTGATTATTGGCCGCGATAATGATCGAGTCGCTTGAATGCGAGAGTTGTCTATGCCAAGTTGAGATTATTGCTGGGCAGCAATAACTGGATGGGCATCCAGTCCTTCCTTAGGCAATGCGAGGGTGGTTATTAGGACCCAGTAACATCTTAAAGTCTCTTGTCACGCCCTCCTTGCTCTCAATCCTCACCCAAGTACCTGTCACTTTTTTAACTCAACAGTTTTTTTGTTTATTAATAATAACTTAAATTTATCATTGTAAAGTTATAGATACTTTTTATTGTAATTTTAGATTTTTTAACAAGTCAAAATGTTCATTCGAATCCTTAAATTTTTTTATATAAATTAAAATTTTATTTTTAATTTTACACGGAAATAACAAGATGACACTGGATATCATCCCAGATTATACTCAGTGATATCTGTAGTGAAAAAAAAATTTCAGATAGTAGCTAATATAATCCAGATTATACTGAGTGATATCTGGATTATACTCATTGTAATCTGGATTATACTAGCTACTATCTGAAATTTTTTTTCATTCAGTATAATTTGGGATGATATTCAGTATCATCTTGTTCTTTCCGTGTAAAATAAAAAAAAAATTTTTAGAAAAAATGACAAAAAAAATTTTTTAATTTTAAAATAAAAAAAAAATAATTTTGCAATTTTACACTGAAATAACAAAATGACACTGGATATCATGCCAGATTATACTCAGTGATATCTGTGATGAAAAAAAATTTTAGATAGTAGCCAGTATAATCCAGATTATATTAAGTGATATCTGGATTATACTCATTGTAATCTGGATTATACTAGCTACTATCTGAAATTTTTTTTTTACTCAATATAATCTAGGATGATATTCAGTGTCATCTTGTTCCTTCCATGTTGAGTGAACTTTAAAATTTTTTTTTAGAAAATTAAAAACTAACTTAAAAAAATTTTTTTTATTATAAATTTTTTCCAGCGTGATCTCGTATTGGATCTTCATTTCTACTCTCTCATCTTCCCTGTCTGAACGGTACACCCATGACGATAAATCATGGTAAGCGGTAACTAGTAACCGATTCACATTTAAACGACTGTTGTGAGATATTAGCTATTACAAAGAATTATGAGCAAGTCTCCACTCTTGTGTATCGCTATCTCACTCAACTTATCATCTATTCTCTTTCTCTCTCTTTCTCTATATATACAGTATACTTTTGTATATAATAATTCCACAATGACTGTGATCGCGCGTTATGAATTACACCGCGAAACCCGCTATCGTTTTGGTTTTCGAATTAGGCGTCGTAATGATGGACGGCTCATCCGATACCAAGAACCTAAGACGCTAAGATCCATCTGTTCTGTGCAGTATTTTTCATTTGCCGTAATGCACCACGGAGAATTAACTTTTTATAGCAGATACGCATTCAAGAAAATTTTCTTATGCTAGAAATACCAATTTTTTAAAAGGATTAATTAATCATGCCTTTAATTCTGCAATGGTTATATTTTTGTTGTTAATTCTATTTTACTGATTTATTATTTTCATTAGTCATCTTCATCTTCATCTCGTATTCAAATAATTATTTTTTCTATTTACTGCATGCGTTTTACATAAGCCATCTATCGGTAATTGCTGGAAATAATTTTTGAAATTCGAAATTTATAATTGAAGATGATAAATTTCATTTTTGAGTTAAAAGTTGGGATTAGAAATTTTTCAAATAATTTTTAATGTGTGTGACGTTACGGAAGGTTTTACATTTTTTACTTTATTTTCCTAAGTGTGTAATATACTATTAATAAGATTCCTTAGATTTACTTGCCTAAAAATCTACACATAATAGATTTGAGAAAGTTATTCTCAATACATAATTTTATTTTTAAATCATAGTGGTGTCACGGAAGGTTCACTCGTGTCACAAAAGTTAATGCTAATTTTTTTTTTGCAAACTCTCTTTGACTTTCTTTGTGAATTGATTAGACAAAATTTTGGAAAAAAAATTTTTTTTGATCTAAAAATAAAATTATTTTTAAGAGAACTTTATTTTGATTTAAAAAATATTTTTCTTTTAATCTTGTTTTCTTAATGAAAGAAAAATCCATCAGAAATATTCAAATTTTTCATCAAAAAAATATAGTAATAATAATAAAAAAAAAATAAAATAAATTATTTTTATCCTAAAAAAAAAATTAACAAAGATTACCTTGCGTCTTAATTTTTGAGAAAAAAATTGTTAGGAAAAATAAAAGTGATCTTTTTTTAGAAAATTTTAAATAAATTGATTAAATTTGTAAAATTATCGAATGAGAAATTTTTTTCTATCTTTCTTCTTTGTTTTATTTTATTAATTTTGTTCTAAAATTCTAGAAATAATTTGAACAAATTATCTTGAAACAAGAGTCAAATTTTCAACGCAAAATTTTTTTTAAATCAACTAAATTTTTTTTAAATAATGCAGCGAATCAATTACAAAACACAATTCCGCATTAGATAAGGACTAATTTGATTATAAGTTTTTGAGAAGATCGAGTGGATTGGAGACAGGGTGTTGGCTTACAGAAGATTAAACTAAAGTGGGAGAAAGCAAAAAAGAGTCAAAACAAAAAAATATCCTGAACAAATTACACGCACGCTAAGTGGACCGATTCAAATGATTATTATGATCTTGAATTTTGAGAATACCTTTCCAAGAACGTTTATGCAGGACCAGAGCATATATATATACATACAACGCTCTCATTTGAATGCGATTTGTAATGCCAGTAATTCCCCACCTAACTGGATCTTTATTTTCGCTTATATTTAAATTTAAACACTATTTTAATATTTATATTATTTAAATTTCAAACAGCGCGCGGGAATTACAGTGATTGAGGATTAATTGTTATACTTGTACGAAGAATAAATTTAAAAAGACGAAAAAGAAGATGAAGTATTTTTTTAAAAATGACAAACTTTAAAAAAAAGCCTCGGGCTAATTTTAGCAGAGTAAGAATCTATCAACCTGTTATTTGAAGAGCATTCGCTGGAGAATGAGGACCGGCATCACCTGAAGGGACGTCGAAATGGTCATCGCGGAGAATTAAAAACATTCCATGTATTAAGGCCGAATGGTATGGATAGGAACGACAGACTAAGACTGATTTTAAGTGAGCGGAATGTCAAGAGAACTCTCTTTCGTGGGTGGATCACGTCTAGAATAATCTGAGACTGAGAAGAAAACTCCTGGGGGCTTTTTATCGCTCACAAACTCTTGAAGAAGAAACTTATTTGGTTTTTGAGCATCCGGCTATATCCATCAGGGGATGATTACCACTTAGGGACCTCGTATGCCTTCGCAGAATCCCTTCGATCATTGTAATTAGAAGAAGTGATTCCACCGCGGTCTTCACGACTGATGATAGTAGGTCCTCTGACGTCTACAAGGAATTAAAAATAAAGATAGAATAATAATTATTATTATTGTGAATAAAAACACTCACGTACTGTAAACTCAAATCGGTCAGATTGTTTTGGCGGAGGAATTTCGTGGGTGGGTTCCAAGGCACGATAAAAATGTCCTCGGGCTTGTCTCTGGAAAGAACTCTGATAATTGAAAAAGAACTTGGCTTTTTCTTTTTTTTTTTTTTTTTTGTTCTGACGGGACACAGATCAGGCCGATGCCCTTTTTCGTATCAATTTTATTTAGTTTCTATGAAATCCGAGGATGATTGACTACTGATTTGAAGAAATGGAATTTTTATGGGTAATTTTTTTAAAAAATTAAATAACTTCATTGGGAAAAAAATTAATTATTCTGGGGATAGGTGATAAGATTTTACCGCAAATATACGACATTAAATTTAGCTGTCACTTCACAATTGTTTTAATTTTTTTAACAAATAAATTATACTAAAAAAAAATTGTTAAAAAAATGGACTTGTAGAAATTTTAATAAATTAAAAATGCAATTTTTTAAATTAATTTTTTAGAACAAATTTTTTTGTTAAAGAAAATTAAAAAATTGTCAAATGACCGCTAATTTTAATGTTATTGTATTAACACTGAAGTTGACAGATATTAAATTTTTTTTTGGAATTTTATAACAATTAAATTATTAAAAAGTTTCACATGTAAAAATTAATAAAAATTACAAGTCAAAATTTTTAGAAGTATTTTTTTATTGTAATTAATTTGTGAAAAAAAAATTATGAAAATAAATTTTGCAGATATTAAATGATTTTTAGAATTTTTTTTAACAAATAAATTATGGCAAAAAAATTGAGATTTAGAAATTTAAAAAAATTAAAAATCCAATTTTTTAAAAATCATTTATTGGAACTAATTTTTTGCTAATGACTGCTAACTTTAATGACATAAAAAAATTTTTAAATTTAAAAATTGTAAAAAGTTACTGGAAGCGACACCTGTGGATAAATTAGTGTACTATATAACAAAAATTCAAAATAACGGCGCCATTTTTGTTCAGTCAGTAACTGCGACACCGTGACAACATGAACTTACCTAATGTCAGTAAGCGGTGAATTTAAAAAAAGTTTTATTATCAAATTTTATGCAATCCAATAAGCTTATTTCAGTTAGTCAGTAATTCAGTAATCATGGCTGTTTTTTGTAAATCAACACGCTTTTCGTGTTATTTTTTAAACAAAACTCCACTAACACATTACTTAAAGTTAACCAAGTCATTTAGGACAGTTGTCCAAGAGCCAAAACCTACTCGTGGGCTTTTCAAGACAAGCATAATCGGTGCATTGGTTGGTACAGCAATAGGAACAGGTTATGCATTCTGGAAAATTGAACTTGACAGAAAAAATTTGTCACTCGAGGGCACCGAAATACCGGTTGAACTCCTCAAGTACAAGCCTCCGATCACACCATCCAGAAGAGTATGTTAGAAATTTTATTTATTAATTATAGACTTTGTTTATGACATTAAAGTTAACAGTCACTTGGCAATTTTTAAATTTCTACATGTCAATATTTTTTTTTTATTAAAATTAATTTAGCAGATATTTAATAATTTTTTTAAATAAATTAAACAATACTAAAATTAGCCGACGTTTTTAATTTTTTTTTTTTCATTTATTAAATTATAATTAAAAAATATTTTTTAAAAATTGCATGTGTCATTTTAAAAATTTTCTACATGTGAAATTTTTTTTTAAATAATTTTTCAATAAAATAAATTATTAAAATTTTTAAATGTCGACTAACTTAATTTTCATAATTTTTTAAATAATATTAAAGTTGGCCGACATTTTTAATTTTTTTTTTCATTCATTAAATTAGAATTAAAAAATATTTAAAAAAATTGTACTTATAGTTTTTCAAGTTTTTCACAAGTAAAAATTTTTTTAATTTTTTTTGTAATAATTTTTTCAATAAAAAAAAAACATTCTCAAAGCTTTTAGATGTCTGGCGCATTAATTTTCATCCTTTGTTTACCTAAAATAAATAATTTACTTTGTAATTTTAGATCCTATCGCCGGTAGACGCGACCAATTTGAAGCTCACCCTGTTCCAGTATCAATCATGCCCGTTTTGCTGCAAAGTTCGGACATTTTTAGACTACTACGGAATCTCTTACGACGTCGTAGAAGTGGACCCCGTGCTGAGACGCGAAATCAGCTGGTCGTCTTACAGAAAGGTACCGATATTGGTCGCCAAAGTCGACGGCGGCTACCGTCCGCTGAATGACAGCTCCATGATCGTGTCAGTGCTGGCTTCGTATTTAATTGACATGTCCAACAATTTGAATGATCTTGCTCATTACTATCCAGTCATTGGGATGAACGACGAGGGTGGAAAATTCAAACAGGAAATTATTAACAAGTACTTCTTGATGCACCAAGGAGAAATTCCCAAAGATCGGACTCTTGATGATATCATGTAATTTTTTTTTATTTATTCATGATACTGAAATTAGAAAATATCTAAAAGATGTTTGCTTAATTTAATATCATATTTATTTTGTTAATAATTTTTTGTTGTTAAAAATAGATTGATTATTTTATATTTTGTTTTAGGGAAGAACGCAAGTGGAGAAAATGGGCTGATGAGGTTTTAGTTCACACGTTGTCACCAAATGTTTATAGAACACTTGGTGAATCTTATGAAACTTTCCAATGGTTTTCAGATGTAAGTATTTGTATATGAAAATTAATTTAGCAGTTATTTAATCATATTTAAAATTTTTTTAACAAATAAGTTATAGCAAAAAAATTAACTTTTAGAAATTAAAAAAAATTTTTTATTCAATTTTTTAAAAAAAATTTTTCGGAACAAGTTTATTTATTAAATTAAATTAAATTGATCAAGTGACTTTTAAATCATCTTTTGATTTTTTATTTTATTATTTCTTCTTCTGGTGATTTTTAAGATGTGAGTCTCCATTTTTGGAGTAAAAAATTGAAAAATTGACGGATTTACAATATTCTTTTTTTTTTTAATTCTATTTTTCATCTAGAATTTATAAAAAAAATTTTGAAAAATTGTTTTATCAATTCTAAATCATTAATTACATTTTTTTTTTTATTTTTAAAGCATGAATTTTTTTTGTTCAGTTTTTCACAATCTTTGCAAAAAAAAATAGTATGGTGCTATATAAATTGATATTTTTTTAAATATATCAATCAAGACTTCTTTAATTTTCAATCTGAAAAAAAAAAAATATACATACAGAATTTTACAAGCTTTGAACGAATGATTCATAATTATTTTATAAAACAGAATAAACTAAACTAAAAAAAATGATCAATTTTTCAATTTTTTATGGCCGAAAATTAATTCTTCTTTTTAAAAATTAAAATAAAAAATTATATAATTTAATTTGACAAATAATAAAAATTTAAAAATATTCTCCAAAATAATAACTAATTAAAAAAAATTTAAAAGGTAGGAAAATGGGAAGAATATTTCCCAATGTGGGAAAGGAAGATCATGATAAACGTAGGAGCATGGGCGATGTGGATGATAGGAAAGAGATTACAAAAAAGGCACCACCTGAAGACAAACGTTCGAGAGTCATTCTACGACGAGTTGAACCACTGGCTGAAGGCAATAGACGCGCGAGGATCGACGTTTATGGGTGGAAATAATCCAGACCTATCTGACCTGGCGGTCTACGGCATACTGCGCAGTATTGAAGGGTGCCAGGCATTCAAAGACGCGCTGGAGCACACGAAATTGTCCAGCTGGTACCAGGCGATGACCGAGCGTGTTAACAACCACGCTGGCGTTTCGCTGTTAACTAGCTAAGTTATTGAAGTTAGTTAGGTAAAATAAATACTAATTTAATTAAATTGGATTCTACATAAAATAATTTAATTATTTAAATATTTTAGTATATTTAAATGATAATTGTAATTGTAAATTTATAAAATGATCTATTTCATACTGCACAGGCCAATTGACGGTATTTTAAAACAAAACCTCTGTTAGCCAAATCGTGATCTACAAAATCATCACTCTCAGCTAGGTTTTCGTTCGGATCTTGATTTGTTACTACGTAAAGTACAAATGGCTTTGAACTGCTCTGTTTTGTTTCAAAACTGTTACCGCAGAATCTGTCGGTGTTGTAACGGGTACCGTTAACTGACGGATTTGGTACTATTACAAAATTATGTGTACATAGTTCTCCTGATAATGAGTAATCGATGCCTAAGAAATTATTTATTATCAAACAATGTGCTCAAATTGTTACATAGAATTTTATTTATTTAAGGAAGTCCTTTCGCTCCAGTTGAGTCACACAACAACTGTAGTAGTCAATATTCGATAAATTAAAATAAAAAATTTATTTTTCAAAAATTTGCACAGTGAAGAATAAATTAAACTTCACTGGTAAATAAATAAGAACTTTAACTATTAGATAAAAATTAATTTTATGCATAATCTAATATTTTTTATTTAACATTGATGGCGAAAGGACCTCCTTAAATTTTTTAATTGTTTTAATTACCTGCCGTACTGTCAACAATACCCGAATTACTGGAAATAGTAAAGGATGATGCGTCTGCTTGCGACCATTCGATAGTACAGTACCCAGGAGCCATTTTAATACAGACTCCATAATTTAAATTTTGTATTTGTCGAGTATTTGGAGTTAGAAGTGGCGTTGAAACTATATCAATTGATTATTAAATTATTTTTGTAGTTAGTTAAAATAATTATTTGAGTGGAGCGAAAAAAAAAAATTTTTACCTCTAGTATTTGGTATAGTCCCGTAATTAAAGCTTGTCACTGTACCACTTATTGCTTTATAATACTGAAGACACCCATCATTTTTTGGAGCTAAATTATAATCACATATGTTAGCTTTATTGTTATACCATTAATCATTATTATTATTTATTAACACATTATAGTTTTTTATTACCCAGCCACGATGAATCGCAAGATATTTGTCGTAGCCGTAAGTTCCATTCGCGTGAAAATGAATAATCTGTGTTTGTATCTACTGATATTGTTATCGGATTAGCTCCATTAAAATCAACGTAAACTAAAAATAAAAATTAATTGTAAATTTTATTAATAATCTATGTTATTAAAAAAATAATCTCTAGATACATAATTAAGAAATGACCTTGTATCTTGTGAATCATTGACATTTTTCAAAATATAAACTCACCCCGACATTACACTCATCGAGACCTTTCATTTGAGTACCTACATCAATTTTTCATATATTATATATATATTATATAAATGTATATATGAAAAATATATGAAAATGCATGTGGGTACTCAAATGAAAGCTCTTGACGAGTGTAACATCGGGATGAGCTTATATCTTTAAAAATGTCAATAATTAAAAAAGTACAGTGCATTTTAACAAAATTTATTATTTAATAAACCAAAATTAGTGACTGCAAGGTTGCTAGTTTAGGTTTAAATTATTTACCATGCTGATCATCATTTTCACCGCAAAGTCTAGGTACTGTTGATGCCCCGCCAGATATAAGAAGAAAATCGTTGTCACAAACCCCGGTGGCATTTGGCTGGGCTAGGCTGAACTTCATAAAGTCGATGCGTAATTGACAGACATCTGAACTACAGGGGTAGACAGTTATTGTACACCTCTGACCGCCTGCATAGCTGTAAGAGTATCCAGGGTTCACAAAATATGTGTTGTTTAAACTCGTAACCGATCCGCATTCTCTTTTAACTAAATTACAAGTCAAACATTAAATTAATTAATTAAAACAATTTTTAAATAAAAATATATTTAATCATTTTTCGGATTTTTTTCAATAAATAAAATTATGAAAAAAAAATTACACATGTAGAAATTGTAAAAAATTACGACTATAATTTTTTAGTACTTTATTTATTATTAAAAAAAATCCTAAAAATTATTCATTTTAATATTATTCATTAAAATTGATTTTTTAGTAATTACTTACAAATGCAACAAGTTCCGATTCCATTAGCACAAATACTAGAAGCTGTTCCTTTATAATTATAACATTCTTTACGTGTAAAACAAGTTCCATTGAACGAATTCCAGCCTGAGCATTCTGAATTTGCAAATCTTACAACACTAAACAGTGGAAAGACTAAAAAATCAATGAAAATTATCAATAAAAATTTTCTAGTCAATAAATAAATAAATCTTACATTTTTCGCTGCGAGTAACTTCTAATGCAGTATCACTATAAATAATTGTAATAGTTGTAGAAAAAACAATGAAGAAGACTATGCTGAAGATCAGAGACATGCTTGCTCGATACTGATCAGTGATTTGACAATCTTTACAATAACGGGAAGTATTTACCTAACAGTGGTGACAATTAGCGTACAGTAGTGTGTAAATGTTTAAATAACTGTTTTGTTCTCTATAATACACTAAAAATTAATTTATACAATAATTTTTCTACTTAGTTTCTTAAATTTATTAAATAAAATTTTATTTTAAATTTAATTGGACGGATTTTTTTAGATTGTCAGGTACTTGATTTATTTATTTAATTTATTGATGCATTTGCGTCTCGACAAAACGGACAGTGGCCGTTTTTTATTAACGCTATCTCGAAATCTTCCATTTGAAACAACTAAAAAAAAAATTTTTTTTCAATTTTACTATATATATATATATATATATACAAATTTAAACATTTATTTTATTAATATAAAATTAAATAATCAACTTACTCTTAAACACGAGCTACAATACGTAACTGGAAGATCAGTTAATATTCTTCTGAAGTATCTAGTTTTAAATGGTTCTGGCCAAGGAACAATTAATACTTCATAAGGTTCCAAACTCATTAAAACATTTCGTCCTACTTTAATTGTTGATCCTTCAACTTTGTCCTATATTAATAATAAAATTAATTTTTTCTAACAATTTTTTTTTTATATTAAAATTGAAAAATCATTTTTTTTATTTTAAAATTAAAAAATTTTTTTTGTCATTTTTTCCAAAAAAAATTTTTTTTTATTCTACACGGAAAGAACAAGATAACATTGAATATCATCCCAGATTACAATGAGTATAATCCAGATATCACCCAGTATAATCTGGATTATACTAACTACTATCTTAAATTTTTTTTTCACCACAGATATCACTGAGTATAATCTGGGATGATATCCAGTGTCATCTTGTTCTTTCCGTGTAAAATTGAAAAATTATTTTTTTTTTATTTTAAAATTAAAAAATTATTTTTTTTTAATTTTAAAATTAAAAAAATTTTTTTTTTAATTTTAAAATTAAAAAATTTTTGTTGTCATTTTTTCTAAAAAATTTTTTTAAATCTGCTCAATAAACAAACCTCATATTTAATAAGACGAGCAGTAAATAGATCAGTGTGATCAGTAGCTATGGTCATTTGGTCTTCAGTTATCTCAGCGTCTTCTGGAATAGACATAGGCTCCTCGATAAGTTTCTTAGCTTCCTCATTCGAGATTCCGTCTTCCAGTTCAAACTCAACGATAGGCAAAATTTCAAAGGATACATAGGAGTGATGAAACTTTAGATTACACTGCACACACCGATTACTGGGGTAGTTATTGGCCGGCAGAAGAGGATTGAATGTTGAGCAGCGGTAGCACAGAGGCAATAATTCTTCAGGGTCTTGGTATTGGTTAGCTCGCGCAGCCAGAGTCGCCAATTCTATTTGAGCTTGCAGGTGATCGGGAACCCTCATTCCTCGTAACCGTTCCAGCAATTGCATTGCCAGCTTATTTGCACCCAGTATTCGTGCTTGTTTCACAAGGCAGTAAATTATTGTTATCATGGATATATTGGGCATGCGAATACCTTGGAGTTTTATTAACAAAAATCTTGAGATGTTGAACAAAGCTTCTGGCATTAATGAAGTAAATGGTTCAGCCTAAAAATTTAAATAATTAAATTAAATTTATAATTATTAATTAGTTAATGATTCTATAAAATTATACAAAAATCGAAAGCGAAAAAAATTGGTCGTAAAAAAACACTAATAATAATTCCCACTTTTTATTATTAAAAAAAAAAAAAAAAAAAAATACTTACCGTATACTTAAAAACGTCATAATAAGCGTAATAAATATCAGCCTTATCAGAGTACTCATGATACATAGATTTAATTTCCTCAATATTTTTCGGTAAGTTCAAACTCAGCTGAGATAAAAGCCAGTAAAAATAAGAAGCATCCCGAAATTTATTCATGAGTACCGCATTATTTGCCAGAGTACTCAAGACCGCTATAGATTCTTCAGTCTGTCCAGCCATCTGGAACGCTAAAATATTTTTCCCATCAAACCTCTATTTCTCAATAAATCTATAAAAAAAAAAAAAAAAAAAAAAAAAAAAAAAAAAAAGTTAAATTACCTTCTTGAGCCTCAGAAAAGCGTCCAGTCTCAGCCAGCCAGCGAGCATAAGGTCCATAGACACGGGATTTCAATTTAGGATTTCTTTCAACCAGTTCAAAAGCCTCCGGCCAGGCCTGAGCGTCCACCAAGATATCAGCAACATCCGGATCATCCCCGAGCCTGCTAAAGACTTCAGCAGCTCCATGAGTCGCTCCCATTTCTCTCAATTTTTTAGCAATCGCATACAAACTGTCTCTCTGAGCTTTGTCCAGCTGTCTTCCAATTTTAATCAGCATATCAATCCAGCCGTGTTCAGAAACAATATTGATAGCACGCTCGACATCCCCGGCCGCGAGGAACATTTCAGCAGCAGCTCTGGGCTCTCCAAGACTCTTGGCCCACTCAGCCCTCTTCCTCAGCAGGACAGTTTTATCATAACTGCTTCCCGTCGCAATAAACTCCTGAGCAATGTCAAACATCCTCAAATCCGAGTACATATCCAGCGCAGATTGCTGGAGCCCGGCTTTCTGATAAAGCTTAGCAGCTTCTCTCAACCTTCCCATCGCGGCAGCAGCCGTCGCCATGCAGGCTTCTTGTCCCCACTCTCCAGACTTTAATTTGTCTTCAATCTCCATCACCACTTCAATGTACCTCAGCTTCTTCAGCCTCGCAAAAGCTGAGTGCGCAATATTAAGCTGGAGTTTGTCCAGCGCCAAAGTTCCCAAAGCCAGCCAGTCAGACTCAGCGACTCCGAGACAAGCAACAGCGTAAGCTTCATCAAACATCCCCGCGTCCAGGTACTGGTACATCGTAGCCGACAGCGGGATGTCCACTGTAACAATATTAGTCCCATTTATACAGTAGAGCTTGGAGCCATTGTGACCTACCACATATCCAATTAATTTTTGCCTGTACTCCGGAAAATCTCCGACCTTAATTGTCAAGTAATCCCGACCCGAGAAGCACATCATGTCCTCAAAAGCCCGGTTGAACGCCACGCTGGTCACGTCCTCGGATTCATAGATCTTGTGCTCGGTGTACAGATCAAAAACAGAGAGGACTCCGTGCTCGCTTACCACTGCAAGCTTCTCCTTCATCGAGCTGATGTCCAGGCAGCGTACCGGGCCATCAACTTTGGTCAAGTGCGCAGGGAATGGATTGTCCAGGTAAATTTTGATAACTTGTCCGCTTGTTAATCCAGCTATCAAGCATTCTTTTCCAGCTGGACCGCCGACTACTTTTATGTACGTTATCGTACTGTCCAACACCCACTCACGCTCTACGACTTGGGAGAATAATAAACTCTGCAGACGTTTTTCTAAACACAAAACTAAATTATTAGACGTAACAACTAGCAAATTACAATTAATCGTCTTGGGTAATTTTTCCTGGATTCTGTAGTGCATGCCGTCAGCAGTGCCAGAGGGCTCGTAGATAACAACACGCTCCGGTAATTGAACAGCAAGCTTATCGCGATAAACTGCTATTTTATTTATCAAATCTTTGCATTTAATACGGACTTTTTGGTTTGATATCAAGTGCTGGATTATCACGTCGGTCATATTTTCTCTGTAGGCATAACGGTCCCCGTAAAGACCGTGGACGATGTTCCAGGTGAGCTGCAAGTAAGTTATCGTGCCGTCTTGGCAGCCTAGAGCTATGTAACCAGAGGTGGGATGAATCGCGCAGCTCCAGACCCAAGATGACTGCAAATCCCCGACTTCTGTCAGTAGAATGCCTTCGTGATTCATCAGCAAGCATTTTTTGTTGCTGCCAACCACCAGCAAGTACTGTCCCTCGGAAAAATGAACGACTTTCAAGGGTATGAAGTCCAAACCTCGCTCTCGGCCGATCTGCTGGCCGACTGGAGTGTAAAAAGACAGCACTCCGTTCCACTGTGCGATGCAGAGGATGTCGACGTTGGTGTCGTCGCGCAGCGGGCACCAGGACACGCTCCAGATTGGCGAGCCGCTGGACCTGTCAATTCGCAGCTGCTCCTCGCCGTTTTTATTCCTGATGGAGACGTACCCGGCTGCTAGGCCGATTGCTAAGTACTGGCCGTCGATGGTCCAGTCGCAGCAGTTCACGCGGCCCCCGGACTTGTGCTTCTGCACGGCTTTCTGCTCGCTTGACCAGAAAGCTATGTCGGATATCGAGCAGCTGAACAGCTGGTGCGACACCGGGTTGAACTTCATACATTGCACCGCGTCGTTGTGCGAGTACTTCAGGATTCCTTCCAGCTTCGACGTCCATACTATCACACACTTGTCCGCGCCTCCTGACGCGAATCTCTTTCCGTCTCTGGAGTAGCACACGCAGTAGACGGTGTCCTTGTGCCCCTTTAATGGCTGGACCAATGCGCCTTTTGTTGTTTCGTAGACTAACACTTGCTGTCCGGCTGCTACCAGCAGCTGTGAACCGTCCGGGTTGAAACACAAGTCGTAAATGCACTGCTCATTTTTGTCCTGGACTTTGTCTACCCATCTTAAATGAGCTCTCATTTTTTTTTAGTTTATTTTTTTCTAAAATAACAATTTATTATATCGAAATTAATTTAGCAAATATTGAATAATTTTTAGAATTTTTTTAAACAAATAATGGCAAAAAAAATTGACATGTAAAAATTTTAAAAAATTACAAATACAATTTTTTAAAACGAACATAAAAATAATTTTTAAAAAAGATTTATTTATTATATAAAATTGAAATCAAATTTTTTATTTTATAAAATTTTTGTAACAAATAAATTGTGAGATCAAAAATTGAAAAAAAATTTTTAAGAAACTAAAAATGCAATTTTTTAAAAATAGTTTTGGAACAAATTTATTTGTTAAAAAAAATTAAAAAATTTTCAAATATGACAGCTAAATTTAATATTGTATTTATAATTATAAGAATTTTTTTTTAAACGTCAAGTTTCATTCAAAAAATTTTTTCAAAAATTTATTTAAGAAATTTGGAGTTATTTATTTATGTTTAATAATAATGGAAAATTAATTTAGCAGATATTTGATAATTTTTTCAACAAATAAATTATAATAAAAAAATTGACGTTTAGAAATTAAAAAATGTAATTTTTTAAAAAAAATTTATATAACACTGAAGTTGACAGACATAAAAAATTGTTTTAGGATTTTGTAGCAAAAAATTTTTTTTTTGACTGATTTGCAAAAAAAAAAAATAAAAAAAAAATGTCAACTGCTAGTTTCAGTATCAATGTGTATTATTGCAAGTACTTACAATTTTATACGCTTTACACCGCTTTCAATGACATTAAATTAATATTTATAACAACAATAACAATAATACTAAAATATTAAGTAATAACTAAGCACAAAACATTTTAACTTTGACATAAACGTTGTTTGTATTACTTTCGTTACTACGGAAACGATTAAAAAAAAAAAAAAACCGTTCAATTTAAATCACTCTCACTGTATTAAAATTACACATCACTTTATCTTTTTTAAATTATCAGTTGAGTATTTTTTATTGGTTAATTTTTAAATATTTTTTCTGCAAAATAAAAAGTAATTAAAAAATTTTTGACAGTGAAATTTTGAAAAAGTTTTAAAAATTCACGTGACAATAGTCGAGCGCTAATTTGACGGCGAAAAAAAGTGACTCCTCGAAAACAGTTATTCAGTACAGAGGGCCAGCGTGTTCCGTTGGAGTAGCAAGGTCGAACGAGTGACTGACGCACATTACCATTACACACAAGAGATATTTATTTAGCACTTATATTTTGATATATCTCTATTGTGATAAAAACAATAATATTTTTTACTTTGTTGTTATTAATGACTAGTGAGGTTTGACTAATCCTAGTTAAGTTATTTTTTTTAATTAAATTTAGTATTGTTAAATAGATAATAAACGCGGGTAAAGGTTAAGATGATCAAATTATTTTCATTGAAACAAGCTAAGAAAGATGGCGAATCACCAAAACCAGGTAGCCAAAAGAAAGCATCGGCTGCGCAATTGAGGATTACGAAAGGTTTGTTTATAATGTTGTATTATTTGATTTTCTGTCAAATTTTGTTAACTCAATTTTTTTTTTTTTTTTTATAGATATTAATGAGTTAAATTTGCCGAAGACATGTGGCACTGAATTTCCTGATCCTGATGATTTATTAACTTTCAAATTAATTATTTGCCCCGATGAGGTAAGGATTTTTGTAATTATCTTTTTTTGTGGTCAGCTGTCATTTTTTTTTTTTTCTCCATTTATTGACTGATTTTTTTTATAGGGGTTCTATCGAGGCGGTAAATTCACATTCAGCTTTAAAGTTGGCCCCAATTATCCACATGAGCCACCTAAAGTTAAGTGTGAAACGCAAGTTTATCACCCAAACATTGATCTCGAAGGAAATGTTTGCTTAAATATTTTGAGGGAAGATTGGAAACCTGTGCTCACCATCAACTCCATTGTCTATGGCTTACAATATCTGTTTTTGGTAAATTATTTAGTATTTTAATATCTTACAGGAGTTATAAAAATTAATTTAGCAGATATTAAAAAAAAAATTTTTTTTAATTGTGAAGGAACGGCTAAATTTAATGTCATATATTTATGTCATTAAATTTAGCTGTCACTTGACAATTTTTTTAATTTCTTTAACAAAAAAATTTGTTCTAAAAAATTACATTTTTAATTTATTTAAATTTCTACAAGTTCATTTTTTTAATCATTTTTTTTTGCCATAATTTATTTATTAAAGAAAATTAAAAAAATTGTGAAGTTACAGTTAAATTTAATGTCATCAGATATTTAATAATTTTGGTGACAAATTAATTATATGAGAATCAATTTAGCAAGTAATAATTGATTTTGAAAATTTTTTTAACAAACAAATTACGGCAAAAAAAATTAAGAACAGAAAATTGACATTTAAAAAATTAAAAAAATAAAAAATTAACAATGTAAATTTTTATAAATAAATTTTCAGAAAAAATTATCTTAAAAAAATTGCATTTAAAATTTTTACACATCAATTTTTTTTTGCTATGATTTATTAAAAAAATTTTTAAAAATATAAAATATCTGCTAAATTAATTTTTACATAAATTATTTATTAAACATTTTATTATTGACAAAATTTCAAACTTGACTTAATAAATTATTATTGAATTAAAAGCGGCTTGTTTCTTATCTATGCATGATACTTTTATAAAGAAAGCTTCTGTGAAAATTCTAGAAGATTCAAATTTATTTTGTATCTTAATTGCTGACAATGGAATGATTTAATAAAATTATTAACAGGAACCGAATCCAGAAGATCCTTTAAATAAAGACGCCGCAGAAGTTTTACAAACAAACCGACGGGCCTTTGAACAAAATGTAACGAAAGCCATGAGAGGTGGTTACGTGGGATCATTTTATTTTGAGCGATGTCTCAAGTGATACATTTTTATTCCAAGTTTATGAAGATATATGTCACGCAATCTCACTGAAAGTTGCTACTAGAAAATAAAACTGTGGATTAATAATAATCGGACGTACATGAAACAATTATTTTTAAATAAATTTAAATTTATTTGTTACTTGCGCGTCCGTAAATAAGAACAATTATCATCATTAATTGAATAAAAAAATTAATCACGTTTGTAAAATAAATCTGCGATTCTTTATAACATTTTAGTTCAATACTCTAGACTGCTTCTGTCAAAATACAAGTAATTTTTACTTATAAATATCTATACAATATTTAATTAATTATATATAATTTTATTATTTAAAATAAGTGAGTTGTGGCTAGCCAAATTTTTCAATATCATCGTATTACCATCGTAAAACATCGTTTAATTGCTGGGACAATTTTAATTAAATTAACATTAATAATAATTACTTCTTAAGCACATTCATGCGATTTTTAAATTACCCGATTCTGTTGTTTATTTTTTATTATAATAGCTACTATTAATAATAATTAATAATATTTAAAAACAGAAAATATCGTGGAGATTTATATATAAAGAATTATTGATACTGAGGATAATTATTAATAATAAATAAAAAAATAAATCAAGTGATTTAAATTGTATTTTAAATTAATACCAAGTGTGATAGCCGTAGTAGTTACTAGATCCAATTATTTATCGAGTAATTTAACTGATAATTATTTTTTAAAAATAATGTGATTGTGGTGATAAACGCTTGGATGTCATTTTTTTTTTTTTTTTAAATAAAAGATCTCCATTTGTATCTAACGAAGTGAGACAATGAAAAATTGTTTTTTAAATAATAAATTAATTAAATCAATTCATTATTTGTCGCTTCGTCTTGTGTTCGTAATAATACACTAGCCATAAAAATAATTATGGATTGCATTATTATGTATTAGTAATTTAAAAAAAAAAAAAAAAAAAAATACGTAAAAATGTAATGTGAATACCGAAGTTATTTTTTTTTTGTACTCCTCAACATGAATAATAAATGCTATATACTATTATTAAATTTATTAATCACTTAATACAACAAGGTACTCAATTAATATTTTTTTTTTTTTTTTTTTTTTTTTTTAATGAGACGAATAATTAACAAGTATACAGATAATAAAAAATAAAGTAATTTTGAGTATTTAAAAAAAATTCAATTTGTTGTATTTATGTCAACATTATATAGATTTTTTTTTTTTTAACAAATATTAAAAATTAAATTTTCTTTCGGCGGGCTTTAATCAGAGACAATTTTTTTTTTTTTTATTTACTAAATTTAAAATTGCTTAAGACATTGCATGATCTAACGTGAAATATTTGTTTAAATTACTTATACTTTCCCGAAAAATTTTAATTATAAGTTATAAAGTAAAATCCTTTTACTCTCACAATCATTGTAATTACACAATAATAATAATATTTAAAAAAAGAGATACTGATGAAAGAGAAAAAAAAATATTTATATATTTATAAGCATGAAAAATATATAATTTATAATATCATTCAAAAAACATATTTATGTAAATAAATATATATGCTTTTAAAGTTTTAGATTGGACAAGTGTACTCTTGAATAAATCTATAACTGTTCTTATTGTACAAAAGTAATTTAAACTTTGATTGTTATTTTATAAATTGAATTTTCTTTATCGTCACAGATATTGGAACATCGTGATCATATTTTTATTATCAAGTTATTTTTTTTTTTTTTCCTTTATATAGTAATGTACAGTTAATCATTTTACATAAAAATAGTAAATAGAAAATGCATAATTAGGTATTTTTTTTTACCCTTTTAAAAGTGGTCGATGATACAAGTGCCGTAAGTGAAGAATTTATTGACAATTTTATTTTAATTAGTAATCTTGTTTTTAAGTTGATTATTTAATTTTTATTCTTCATTATTTATATTTCTTGTTTACCTAAAAATCTAAAACAAATAGACAATTTTTTTTTATCGACCTGGTGGCTTCCCACCAAAATTAAATGATGTGGGTACAGTCTGTGAGTGAAAGGCGTATCCTGTAACAAAAAAAAATACATAAATTAATTTTTTTTTCTTTTTTTTTAAGCTACTTATTGTAAATCACAAATAATAAAAAATAATTACCACCGCTCTGTTCAATTCGTTTACTTTCTAAGGCCGCTTTGCGTTGATCAGCAAGCAATATTACTTCCTGGAGGGCTTTTTGCTGTTCTACTGTTAAATGACCAGTTAAAGCTACATACCACGCTTGATCAGTTCTCTCAATGTCTAAAATAAATTACAAAAAATTAGCATTTTTTTTTTTTTTAAATTTAATTATCAAAAAATCATAAAATTACTTACTTTGCATAACTTCTTTAAAAACAACATATTCATCTTGATTATTTTCATCAAAATCAAGAGGAGTAATGTAGCACTCAAGTGCCGTTTCTTCATTAGCTTCAAACTCGGAGTCATCGTCATCAACATCAGACCTGTCAGCGTCCTGTATCGACGCGTTAATATTAAACCCATGCTGTCCACCAGCGCGTGCAACTTTGTCCTGTAACTTTTCAAGATATTCTTGACTAGCGTCATCAATTTCGTCCTCATCAGAGGACAAAACTTCCTCTTCCCCTTCGCTGTCATCAGTGTCACCATCCTCATCGTCATCTTCAGCAACCTTCGCGGCATAGGCACGTTTAAGCCCGTCAAACAAAAGTATCAACGAAGGAATTATTTGTTGAGCGCACTCATTGACTGCCTGCGGCCGATTGGGTCCCATGCTGATCAGCGTGCAAAGTCCAAAGACACAGAGCTTGCGATCGTGAAGCCCGAGGAAACAATCAGTATCATGGATCCATTGTTTTATAAAATGAGACGCAATTGGCTCCGTCGACTGTCCCAGTTGTCCTTGAAGCCCGTCCATAGCTTGTAGGCACAACGCCGGGTTGTAGTAGAGCGCAGCGATAACCACCTGCAGGCACATTGTTCGTAACTCCGATGTCTTAACTTCGCGGGTCAATCTTTCTAAAACTAACTGGACTAAAGGTGTTATACAGTGGTCAATGCGTCCCTTGCACTGCAAAATTATAACTTCCAATAATTTAGCAGCGTGACATTCAGGATCTTCTCCAGCGTCACCGGTCAATATGGCTTTGCACATGTTAAACATGGCCAGTATATGATTTTCATTGGATAAAAATGCTTGAGTGTCAACAGTGATGTAATTGTGCAGAGCTGGCATCATGTCTGTAAAATAGTCAAATCCGTCTTTTTGGAACAGCTGGTACATAAGCTCAAGTACCTTCCACATGTCTTCGGAGATAAATTTACCAGTTAAATCATAAACAAGAGAAAGAGCTTCTTCGTAAAATTCAATAATACTTTGTCCAAATATATGAGCAATAACTCGTAGTACTGTTGGTTGAAGTTGAGCCATTATTTCGGGCTGATCTTCCATAACAGACAACAAAGTAGCTATCGTGTTCAACAACCCCATAGCCATTATGGCTTTCTCGTCGCTTCCCTCATCTGTCTCAAGAACCTGACTGAAAGTTGTTGCCAAGTGTTGGCAAATTTCAACGGCTATTGGCGTTAATTGTTTGGTATACGTATAAACAATTTTCTGCATAACACTCGTCAAATCATCATTCTCAGTTTCTCTTATGATGTTTAATAATTCAAGGGTTATATTTTTGACCATTGGTTCGACGCATTTCTGAGATTTTTCCTGTGATGACAATAATGACTGAAGACAAATAGCCGCTTCAACTTTAACAGGTAAATCAGCATCATTTAATAGTAAGTGAACAATTATTTTTGTTGCGTTTATTAAAATGTGCTCTTCTTTGAATTTTATTTTTGAGAAGTAGTGTAATACCCAGCAAGCACGTGCTCTCATATGACCGTGAGGACTGCTGAATTCTGGAAGTACATATGACATGAGCATCTTGTCCATTTGTTCTTTGTACAGATTTTTTTTCAGTAACACATCTGCGAGACTACCAATCATATGCAGAGCTCCGTCTTTTTGACGTGGGTCTGCAGTTGGATTTGTCAAGACTTCAATGCAAAATTGAACTGTTTTTTGGAGCATTTCTTTGCGTTTTTTGCAAGCTGAGTGTAAAAGTGTTTGCGCTGCAGTTACCGGGGACACAAAATCTTCAAATATGTCAAATTTAAGACGAATATACTCGTAAGGGTCATTGTTGAATAGCTCTTCGTCGGAAGCAGAGTAGGATAAAATAGGAAATAGAACATCGCGGATTATTTCAAACATGTGTGGCTTAAGGAATTTCCACGAATAAGCGTGACTCACTCCTTGGTTTATATAATTTATTGACTGCTGTATAACACGCGGGGATACGTATATATGACGGCGATACTGATCCAATATTTTCAGTAATACTTCCAAAATACCAGCACTGAACGTACGTAAGTACCATTCGGAAAATTCTTTATACTCTTTGGTAATATTACCTGGACTTCCGTATCTTTCAAATACACGATGTAAAATATGCAAAGCCCATTTTTTACATTTCCACCATGGTAAATCAGCGCGCTCATCGTCATCAATGTCTGGGTTATTTGTTTCTGGTGGCACTGGACGATCTGCAATTTGTCTGATTACGTCCATCCACTGCGAAAATGATTCCTTGGATATTAAATCCAATGGCAGAGAATACTGAGTCAATGCGAAAAATATTTTAAGGATTTGTTTTTGAAGTAGAACTGATTGCTCTGATGGATCTGGTAACAGTCGGATTATCAGCTCGTAAATCATCGGGAATAATAAAGTCATTGCTTCATTTAATGGTCCCCGCTCTTCAGGTTTCTTGTACCTTGATAAATAAAAAAAAATATTCAATAAATATTTAGATAATAATTAGTGTCAAAATTTTTGCCACTAATTCAAAATAAATGGTTTAAATTTTTTATATTATGGCAAAAGTATTGGTCCTATAAAAATTTTTTTCAAACCAAAGTTATTCAAAATTTAAAAATTCAAGATCTAAACTTACTCAAAATTTTTAACCAGTTGATAAAGTGCTAAAAGGACACCAGGCCAGTAAGTAGGTTCAGGATTTTGTAAGTAAATAGTTATTTTATCAACAATTTGCGTCCACCGTGCCGGGAAGTCGTGTTTGACAATATTACTAATACACATTGCCAGTTGAATTCTTATGAGTTCCGGTGCGTGAACCACTGCATCAACTATTGAATCACGTATCATCGCCCGATCCTGTTCATGAATATTAAATGGTGCTACACCGTTTTCTGGCTCGCGATCAGCCCAATTAGAGACTATTAAATTTTTCAAATAAATAACACCTGAAAAATAAATAAATTCATTACATTAATAATAAGTACTACAAAATTTATTATGATAGACCTGCTTTCTAAAATTATTTAGATACTTACCTGCCTGTCGAACAGGCATTTCAACTTCTCCTGACATTATTACTTGCAATAGCGTAGGGGCAAAACCAATGATTTTATGAATCTGAAAGAAAAATAATTTTCATTAAATATTTTTAATCAGATATGAATTATGTATTTTTTTACATACAAGTCTCAAGTCCATTTGCAGATAAGCATTTAATGACATTAAAGTTAGCAGTCACTTGCTCATTTTTTAATTTTTTTTTTTTAACAATTTTTAACAAATAAATTAATTCCAAAAAATTATTTTTAAAAAATTGAATTTTTAATTTTTAAAAATTTTTAAATATCAATTTTTTTTTTCTGTAATTTAGTTGTTATAAAAAATTTTTAAACTATAAAATATCATGAAAATAAATTTAGCAGATATTTAATAATTTTTAGAATTTTTTTTTTTAACAAATAAATTATGGCAAAAAAAATTAGGAAAAAAAATTGAGATTTAAAAATGAAAAATTAAATTTTTTTAAATCATTTTTTGGAACTAATTTTTTTGTTAAATAAAATTGAAAAATTCTTTAGTGACTGCTAACTTAAATGTAATTTAAATATCAGCTAAATTAATTTTCATAAAAATTTATCATATCTAAATACTAGGGATGGTACAAGCAAGTACTAGAACATATAGTAATAATATATAAAAATAAAAAATACATATACATATATATATATATATATATATATATATATATATATATATATATATATATATATATATATATATATATATATATATATATATATATATATATATATATCTAGAATATAAGAATGAGCTGTAAAATTAAAATAAAAAATAATAATCATAATAATGAAGCTAAAGCTAAGATAAATTAATCTATTGCAAGTGTAGCAATTTTTATTATTTAGCAATTAAATGAAATAGTAATTTTATATACATATGCGAAGCTAAAATAATAATCATTAAATTATTGTCCTTTGAGATAATAAATTATCAAAAAAATCTAGAAATAGTTTGGTGAAAATAGCTGCAAGTCTAAAATAAATGAAAAAAAATATAGCTATGTAGGTTAATAAATTAAAATAAATAAAATAGCTTTAAAAAAAGCGACATGTCGATTAAAATACGATGTGCATCAAGGTATAACCCACGAGCACGTTTTTCAGGGGCGGCTCACCTGATTAAGTTGATCCTCGGCATCTTTTTGTTGAGCTGGATCAATGGTCGCACGTAAATATTCCGTTAACCTCCGTGGATCCATTTTTCTTAATACTACTTATTAATTTATTTTTTTAATTGTTCTTCCGAAGATTTTTAATAAATTACAACTGTAATGTTAACACACGCGTTAATTTTAAGGACTGATTTGAGCTGATCTGACCCGGCGCACTCACTTCATCACCTCTCTCATCATCAAGACCGAGACTAGTTGCTCCCTCTGGTAGCGGTCACGTGGTTAACAAAAATGGCCGCCTCAAACTTGTCATTAATTTTCATTTAAATAAAACTATTTAAACTCATCCAAGTTCAAGTCACCTGAAAATAATTAATTAATTAATTATTATTTTATTTTTCAATTATTTTTAAGTAATTACACTTTTAATTAATTATTAAATTTATTTAATCAATATTACTTGGTAGTTGTCAAATGCCGCCAGAAAACTTTTCCCTCCTCATTGGACTGTTCTGTTGGGATGAATTTATTTAAACCAATCAGAGCTCGGAAGTTGCTCTGAAATAATTGTAAGTGAAGTTAGAAGTATGTAATAATTATGTAGACGGTGAAGTCGAGTATCAAATTCAGTAGACTTACATCACAGACAAACACAACATCATTTTGATGCTCACTACTTCCAACTAAGCCCAGTTGCTTTTAAATCACTGTTTTATATTACACTGAAGTTAGCAGTCGTCTAAAAATTTTTGATTTTTTTTTATTATTTAAATTACAATTTAAAAGATGTTTCTAAAAAATTGCACTTATTGTTTTTCAAGATTTTTACATGTGAAATTTTTTTTTTTATTTTTTAATTGAAATGTTTTCAATAAAAAATTTCTAAAAATTTATCACACAAGTTTACAGACATTAAACATTTTTTATAATTTTATGACAATTAAATTATTATAAAAAAAATTAATTAAAAAATGATGACTCTGAAGTTGACAGATATAAAAATTTTTTTAGTTATAGAAATTAAATTATTATAAAAAAATTAAATTAAAAAGTTTCACATGTGAAAATTAATAAAAATTACAAGTAAAAATTTTTGAAAGAATTTTTTTATTGTAATTAATTTGTTAAAAAAATTTCAAAAGTTAACACCTGAGCGCTAACTTCAGTATTATTTTTTTTATTGTAATTGATTTGTTAAACAAATTTTTAAAATCAACAGCTGACGGCTAACTTCAGTGTTATCGTATACACTGTACTACTTTCATATACATAGGTATATTTATAAAAATATATATCAACACCGATAGACCAATGAGGTTAGTTGAGTTTCTTTAAAAAAAATTTTTTCTCTTCCAAATAAAATAAATTAGTGACGAAAAGAAGAAAGGTAATTTATAATTCATAAAGGAGTTGGATTTATTGTGTTACTTTAGTTTATAATGACGTGATTTTATTTATTTTTTTTAGATAACTAAATTTTCGTGCGAAGCCCCCCTTCGATATATACATTGTTGCTCACATTGACATGTATGTGTAATATATAATATATATAAAATATGTGCTGTTGGATGTTGGTGTATGAGTCGAGTCCCCTCTCTGGGTGCGGGTAATGCACGATACAAAATAATCGACGTCAAAAGCTGTCAAATATGGCCGGAGTCGTGGTGTGGAGATTTAATTGACATGTTTTAACGTAACAATACTATTTAAATAAAATATTGCTACGTTAACTATAAATCGTACTGTAATGATGACTGGTATGTGTAAATTATAATTGGTGTCATGATAAAAAGGGATTTTGCGTAATATATAGTGATAAATGTGCTTTGTCAAGATATAACACAGTGTGTGCTTTTTTTTTTACAATAAAAAGTCTGAATCTAGATGATAATAATGGTTGGAGAAACATGATTAAATATCTGGATGCCGGAAGCTTTACATACTGGAGTTATTTTATTTAAATAGTGTATGTAGATACATTGTAATAATTATCTAGGGGGAATTATAAGTGCTGGGGCATGCTAATTGTCAAACTATGGGTGCTCAACAAACCAAGGACAGAGTCATACCCACCGGCTCGACAGTAAGACAAACGAGAAAACAACCAAGAAATCCTAAAGAATCACGGCTTATTGGTTCTAATATATTTACAGAGCACAGCGGTAATTATATTACATATTTATTGTCTCTATTGATATGTAATTGTTGTATTATGTTATCCATAATGTTATTTATTTTTTTTTTTTTTTTTTTTTTGTTCACTCACCACTTGTGTTATCGATTTTTCCATATGCTTGTCTTATTATTTTTCAATTGTTTTGTTAAGTAATTGTCAATAGTGTTATTGTCTGGATTATTTTATTGAATTGTCGGCTTCATTAATCTATTTACGGATGTTTAATTATGCAAATTAATTTGTTATTGTTATCAAGTGTTTAGAGAGTAGTATTATAATTAAATTGATAGTTGGTATATAAATAAATACATGCTGCTGTAAATGCTGATTGCTATTTTTTTTTATTTTTTTTTTTTTCAGAAGCTCTTTTACAAAGTAGACCATTGCCACATATCCCAGCATTGCCTGAAGGTGATCCACCCACGGGTTCGAGTGTTCAATCACTGTCACAGCAGTCGAATTTTTCTGCACACTCCAATGTCACGGGTGGAAGTTTACTCGAGGCTGCTAATAGATGGACCAGTAAGGAAAACCTTTTAGCACAGGAGGAGGATGATCCTCAATTGTTTGTTGCTCTTTATGATTTTCAAGCCGGTGGTGAAAATCAGCTTAGTTTAAAAAAAGGTATCGCTTAGATTTTTTTTTATTATTTTATTATCCTAATTTAATAATTAATTAATTAATAGTAATTGTGATAGTGATAATTAAATTAGAGAATGATTTTTTTGAATACCAATTTGCTTAGATAAAAATATCAATTGTTATAGATTAAATTTTACTAAGCAATTTATTATTGTTGATAGGTGAACAAGTACGAATATTAAGTTATAATAAGAGCGGTGAATGGTGTGAAGCACACTCAAGTACCGGTCAAGTAGGATGGGTACCCTCGAATTATGTAACACCAGTAAATTCTTTAGAAAAACATTCCTGGTACCATGGGAGAATAGCGCGAAATGCTGCTGAATATCTGCTGAGCTCGGGTATCAATGGGAGTTTTCTTGTACGCGAGTCTGAGAGCAGTCCTGGACAACGAAGTATTTCATTAAGATATGAGGGACGTGTTTATCATTATAGAATCAATGAAGACAGTGATGGAAAGGTTTTTTTTTTTTTTAATTTTTTTCAATTTTTTTTCAACTCAAACTTGAATGGATTATTTTTAATTTGGATTATTTTTAGATGTTTGTAACAACCGAGAGCAAATTTAATACACTGGCAGAATTGGTTCATCATCACTCAATGTTGGCTGACGGTTTAATAACGCAACTTCTGTACCCAGCGCCTAAACACAATAAACCAACAGTATTTCCACTTAGTCCCGAGCCGGATGAGTGGGAGATAAATCGCACTGACATTGTGATGAGACATAAACTTGGGGGTGGACAGTATGGTGACGTGTACGAAGCCGTCTGGAAGCGTTACAATATGACTGTAGCTGTTAAGACTCTAAAAGAGGATACAATGGCCTTGAAAGATTTTCTAGAAGAAGCAGCGATAATGAAAGAAATGAAACATCGTAATCTTGTTCAATTGTTGGGTGTCTGCACGCGCGAGCCACCTTTTTACATTATCACTGAATTTATGAGCAAAGGCAACTTACTTGATTATTTACGTAACGAAAGTAAACATCAAATAAACGCGGTGGTATTGATGCACATGGCAACACAGATAGCAAGTGGTATGAGCTATCTCGAGAGTCGTAATTTTATTCACAGAGATTTAGCAGCGCGTAATTGTCTGGTTGGTGAGAATCACCTTGTCAAGGTCGCTGATTTTGGTCTGGCGAGACTGATGCGCGATGACACCTACACTGCTCACGCTGGCGCTAAATTTCCGATAAAATGGACTGCGCCTGAAGGACTGGCTTACAATAAATTTTCAACAAAATCTGATGTCTGGGCGTTTGGTATTTTGCTCTGGGAAATTGCGACCTACGGAATGTCTCCGTATCCCGGTGTTGACCTCACTGATGTTTATCACATGCTGGAGAAGGGCTACAGAATGGAGTGTCCTCCAGGTTGTCCGCCAAAGGTCTACGAGCTGATGAGACAGTGTTGGCAGTGGTCAGCTATCGAACGACCGACATTCAAAGAAATTCATCATTCGTTGGAAAATATGTTTCAAGAATCCAGTATTACAGAGGGTATATAATTTAATTTTTTATAAATATTTTTTATTAAAATAATTCTCAAAAAATAAATATAAGCAATAAACGACAATATTATTTTTTAGAGGTAGAAAAACAATTACAAGGTGGTTGTGATACTCCAATGTTTTCTTATAATCACAAGAAATCGCAAACAGGAAGTACAGGAAATATTCATGGTCTTGTTTTAGTATCTGACCAATTATCTAACACAGGTTTAACGCAAGGTAGTTATTAGTAAAAGATTTAAATAAGTAAAAAATATTTATTATTATATTTGTGTAATACACTACTAATAAAATAAAATTTAATATAGATGCTGGAAGTAATGTCACTAAACTTAGCACTTTCATGGGTGGTCTTACCAACAAAGCTAACAGTAACATGGTACAGATGCGTCGCTCTACAAATAAAAGAGGAAAACAAGCTCCTGCCCCGCCCAAAAGAACCAGGTACGGCTTTAAACACTTGGCTTAATATTTTTATTCGGGTGTGTTTATAAAATTAGCATAATAAATTTAATAATCCACACGTTTTTTTTTTTTTTTTTTTTTTTATTATTATTTTTCAATAGCTTATTGTCGTCATGCAGTTCGTTTCGTGACTCTGCGTACCAGGAGCAAGATCAGCATAATATCGATTCTGTCGGGGCTTCAAATCTTGATGATGGAACCGATCTAAATGGTATTGATAATATTTCTAAAGGTATTTTAACGCTTATTTATTTATATTTTTATATTATATAAATAATGCACGTACTGCTTAATTATCATCCCATTTTTATAAATAAATTTTAATTATTTTTTTATTTCCCTTTATTTAATAAATAATTTGCATCGTGAAACGATCTTAAAAAAAAAAAAAAAAAAAAAAAAAAAACAGCACGTGGGTCATTCTCCTGGAATCTAATTTTATTAATTTATGACTTTTATTATTAACTCGATTCTTATATAATATGTAATAAGTACTTAGTCTAGTTATTGCGGAATTTTATTTTATTATTATTATTAAAATTAAATTTCAAAATTGTAGACTCCCTCCCTATATTTAATTTATTAATTTAATTAATCAGAAATATTTTTTATTTCTGTAAATAATGAAAATAATTTTTTTTTTACTTCAATCAACTTAAAAATTTTTATAGCATTAGTAACGCGATAATAATTTTATAGAAAACGCATGAAGTCAGTAGATTCGCATAATAGAATTTTAGTTCATATAATAAACATCTGTAATTAAACACAATTAATTAAAATAATAAAATTAGTTTTATATAATCTAATTACATATGTAAATTATTATTATTATTATACTATTTTTATTTTTTTTTCTATCACCTAAAAGATTACATTATACGTTCAAGCAGTGTTACGTGAGTTTACTAACACTTTTAATCATTATTATCATGATACGATTAATTGACTCATGCTTGGTAATTAATAAAAGCATTAAAGTGTATAGTGAGCCTATGGATAGTTGAAAGATCGTTCGATTAATGGAGAATGACCTGATCAGCCACATAAAAAAAACCTGAAAAAAAAATTTTTTCGCTCGTGCTTTTAACCAGCGCTTACCACCATCATCATTACATCGATACGCTTTAGCATTTATTTTTTAATTTTAAAAAAAAAAAAAAAAAAAAAAAAAAACATTCGTTTTTAATTAAAATAATTTAAACATACTCACAATAAATACACACAATTTTATTTTATTTTTTATTATTTTTATTTTGTTTATTAAATGACAACTCAGGTATCACGCGAGATTTCGTGACAATGGCGACACAATCAATACCTTCAGGAGGCTGTGACTTGGAGGATGATGGCGACGGATCCCAGGGGACGGAGTCTAATTTTCTCCCACAGCCATCGGCTTCACCCGAACCAATACTCAACATACAGTGCAATCAGAAACAAATAAAAACGAGACAGTACTCGTCTAAGGAAGTACTATCACAGAAGGTATAATTAACTAAATAAAGTTAAACAATTAAACAATTGCGGCATTTTATTTATTGACGCTTCAAAGGTGGTAGCCAAATTATTTTTGTTATTGCTAATTTTTAACTTTTTTTTAAATTTTTATTTTATTTACAAAATATAAATAAATAATTGATAAAATAATAAGCAACTAGCATATTATTTAAAAGCAACGAGCCGTCCGGTAAATGCATCTAGCACTGCTTGAATAGAATACGCTTTATTAAACAAAACAACAGCAGTGATATTAATCAGCATTATTATTACTAAAAAACTTTATTTATTACAGCTAGTCCACGTGGGTGCCCTGGAAGTACAAAATGTTAAACGTGCTATAAATCGATACGGTACACTACCAAAAGGAGCTCGAATAGGCGCTTATCTAGAGTCACTGCGTCAAAGTGGTATGCCATCTGCCCATGAATCTCCATCGTCTATTGACCTACATCAGCAGCAGCAGCAGCAACAACAGCAGCATCCTCAACACCAGCAACCACACGAAGCAATAAATATTATCGAAACATCTCAACATCGATCGCTCTCGCCTCGTCAAAATAATTTACGAAATCAGCCTCAAATGACTCGCAGTAATTCGTCCAGCGGTGTTGTTAACACTTATCAACCTCCAAACTCACCGCGTAGCCGCATGTCGAGTCGTAGTAAAAATAATAATGATAATATTGGTCTTAGAACTTTTCGTAATCCCAATACCTCGACATTCCGAACAGCAAGTCCCTCAAGATCGGTACAACCGACTCTGGCAGACTTGGAATTTCCTCCCCCGCCTCTAGATCTTCCACCACCGCCATGTGATCCTACTATTGATCCCCCGGATTTTTCGACATTCAACGCACCTCCGGCTGATGTTCCTTACAGCAAACCTTCCGGGTCTCCTGTTTGTATGAGAAAATCAAAAATAGATCGAAAATCTAAGGAGGAAATAATTGAAGAAGACGATAAAAATAATGACCTAAGAACTGCTGAACCTTCGGTTAAAGAGGCTAGTTCTAGATTTGGCGTTAATTTGAGACGTCGAGAGACAACTACTGGTTCTATAACTGGAACTGGAACTGGAGCTGGAGGAATTAGTGATAGTAATAAAACAGAAGACAAGAAAAATATTTTCCGTGGGAAAGAATCTACGGGAAAAAATGATATAAGTAGTGGTGGTATACTTTCACCGCCAACAGAAGCACCACCGCCTCCGCCACCTCTACCGCCACCCTCCAGCAACGATACAGACGACGGATTTAATTTAAAACCGGGTATGAAAGAAATGCTTGAACTTAAATTAATAAATGAAATAAAACAAAATGCTGATTTGAAACAAAGTGGTACCTCACGTAAGTCTAATGTATTTAGTAATATAGTATCACACCATTTAGATCCGGCCTCACAATTACTCTCAGAGTTGTGCGCTAATTTTAATATTGATCAATCTAATAAATCGCCTATTCAAGGAGAGTACGCTTCGTTAAATTGTTTAAAAGATGACTCACTGTATGACCAGTCGACAAATAATCAACAGAGTAGTGTTGAAAAATCAGTGAGCCATAATAAAGATACTAAAGTATCATCGCCAGTAGCCTTAGACACTTTGAATCCTGGGAGTGTTGGGTTTAAGTTAAAAAAGGTTGATAAAAAAACAAATCCACAGAAGGAAGATAATAATGATGGTCAGATAATTGATTTTAAAGCAAGACTGAGAAAGGTTGAGAAAGATAATATTGATAAGCAAGAAGATAAGAGTAAGAAAAGTGATGACATTGGTGCTGATATGTCTGAGCCTGATGACGCTGATGATAAACGTAAAAGCACTGGTAGTATCAGTAGCTTAAAACGTTTGTGGGAAAATAAAGAATCCTCGTGGGAAAATCAACCGCTTAGTCCTAAATTAAGCACACGGAGTATCAACAAACAAGACGGCGGTGATCCGGGAGAAGAAAGTCCGGAAGATCACAGTGGTGCTTCCACACGGAGTTCTATTACCAGTAAAAGTGATAGCAGAATTAGTCACCCGGCTAATTCAACAACTTCTGGAGGAAGTGGTATCGGTGATAATATTGAAAAGCCTTTGGTACCAGCAAAACCCTCAGCTTCAAAATCTATTAGCTCTTCTGGGAAATATTTTGGATCATCAATCTACGCAACACCTATTTGCGATAAACAAGAGGAGGATAATAATATTAGTGGTGGTGGTAGTAAGCAACAAGAGACTAAAGGAGCTAAACATGACGTATTAGAATTATCAAATGCCATTGAAGGTAGTATAACTAATTTAAAAGGTACTCCGGTTATTGTTATGGCCAGTTGGCTTCAATTGTCCGATAAAGTTGGTCTTCTTCACGGGCTACTTCAGGAAGTTAATTCAACGGAAGTTGCTGGTGCTCCTTCGCACGCACGATTTCAATTTCGTGATTTATTGTCACGTCTTGAATTACAGGCACGGCAATTGAGAGCCGCTGGTACTCGTAATATCACAGAGAACACAAGACTACTTAGTGATGTTCATAACACGATTAAAGACGTTACGAATATGATTCAGAGGTAAAGGTTCACGTTCATCAATCCATTATTTGATCACTAATTAATTAAATCAAAAAATTTTAGACCAGTTGCGTTTGTAATCGTGGATATGACGGTGAAAAAAAAAATATTAATATTTCGAACGTAATATTCTCATTAACTGAAGGCCGTACCGTATGAATATAAATATTATATATATAAATATTAATTATTATTATTATTATAAATATTAATACATAATCTAAGTCATTAGCAGACGACCGAAAGGACAGTATTCTCTTTCGTATGATACCAGAAGTAAATTAATATTATATAAAGGGTCAATGTCGTCTTATGTCATGAGGTCATTCATTCATATACATATACATATAAATATAAATATATATATGTATATATATATATATATATATATATATATATATATATATATATATATATATATATATATATATATATATATATATATATATATATATATATATATATATATATATATATATATATATATATAAAGATATAAATATAAATATAGCTATTGCTATTATAGAGTGAACAAATTTTACACTTACAATAAGTATACTGATTAATTAACGGATAATTAAAATGCAAGATAAGAATGATGATAATCACTATTACGGAATTTATGTGTCTGCTCAGTATGAATTTTTACATGGATTATTAAAAAATAATTAAGTCAAAGAAAATAATAAATAATAGTTTGAATTAGTTTTTAAAATCAGCGTGTAGTTGCAATCAAAATAAGCTGAGATTATTTTTTAAATTTTTTGCCGATAAATACCCAAATTAAAAATCATTAAATAGTTTTAATTAAAAAAATAATTCCAATAGATATTTATAAACTTCATGCCATTTACAATCTACTCATTTTTTCATCGTAATTTATCATTATTATAAATATTTAAAATAAACAAAAGGCTTAGTATATCGTAACGCGGTTGATTAGAAAAATCAGAAAATAATTATTTAAGCTAATTAAAATTATTAATTAAATGCAAACATTAATAAAAAAAAAAAAAAAAAGTTAATCTACTGAGAGACAATATAAACAATTTTGTATTTGTATAAAAAAAAAAAAAATAATAATTAATTAATTATCATGGTAAAACTAATGGATTATCAGCCATTACGCGCCTACATTTATTATCATAAATTATAAATAAATAATTTAACGGGATAATTAGTTAATAAAATCAAATTCATTATTTAGAATTACAATAATATACTTTGTTTTACAAAGAAAACAACAGTCGATAAATGCTCTTCCTCAGCGAATGATTTTTTCTTTTTTAAATATTTATAAATAATTGTACATTGTTTACTATTATTATTGATACTCTTATTTTTATTTTCTTTTATAATATAATTATGCTTTTTTTTGTATAATCATTTATTTTTAAGCAAAGAAAAAAATTAGCGATGACTGAATGTTGGTGGAAAATGAAATACTAACTCATGACACTGCCTGTATTTCATATTAATTAATTATACATATTAAATAATGAAAAAAGGAAAAAGTAAATAGTGATACAAAATCAAGACAGTGAAAATAAATTGAACAGCCAATAATAATAGCCCTGCTGGCTTATTAATTGACTTTATATTACATTATCGATTAATTTTAATCCTGTGATAAAACTAATTTTGTTTCAATTGTAATTATTTTATTTTAATTAATTTCTTTAATTTTCATTACTATTATATTGTGCTCAATTTTAATGAAAAGAAGTAAAGCAAGTGAACATTTTTTTAAAAATGCAGACGTGAGTGTATGATTGTTTTTATATAATAGTTAATCTGTATTATAGTAACTTGTGATTATTTATACGCATATTTATTTCATTATCATCTTTCGCATATTCGTTTTATATATATAAAAAAAAAAAAAATAAAAAATTAAAAATAACAATTAAATAAATTAAATGGGTAATTGATCAACGTATCGATTCGAACGTAATGAAAAAAAAATAATTGCTTTATACATTGATATAGAATTGAAAAATAAAAGTATATGTCAAATGATCTTTTGTTATCAATATTATTTTTTTTTAATCATTCCTTTAGTAATTGCGGACAACTTAATAAATGATACTAAAGTCATCTGATAAGTTTCAGTTTTTAAATACTTACAAAAAATAAATTACAATTTATTTTTTGTTTTATAATTCATTGTTTTAATGCAATGTTTCAATGAAAATTAATTTAGCAAATAAATAATTATTGTAACAAATAAATTATGACAAAAAAAAATTGACATGTAGAAATTTTTAAAAAATTAAAAATGCAATTTTTTGGAGCAAAAATTTTTGTTAAATAAAATTAAAAAATGGTCAAGTGACAGCTAACTTGAAAATCATAAAAAATGTCGTTATGAAAGTTAAGTTAGCTGACATTTCAAAATTTTTAGAAATTTTTTTTTCAAAAAAATTAAAAAAAAAAAAATTGCACATGTAAAAAACTTGAAAAACTATGAATGCAATTTTTTATAAATATCCTTTTAGTTGTTATTTAATTAATAAAAAAAAAAATGATATTAAAGTTAGCTGTCACTTGACCATTTTTTAATTTTATTTAACAAAAAAATTGCATTTTTAATTTACTAAAATTTTTAAATATCCATTTTTTTTCTCATTGTTTTTGTGCAGCAATTTATTTATTAGAAAAATTATTAAAATTATTAAATATCAGCTAAATTAATTTTCATAAAAAAAATGACATTAAAGTTAGCTGTCACTTGACAATTTTTTAATTTTTTTTATCAAATAAATTTGCTTCAAAAAATTGCATTTGTAGTTTTTAAAAATTTGTAAATGTCAATTTTTTTTGCCATAATTTATTTGTTACAAAAATTCTTAAAATTATTAATTATCTGCTAAGTTAATTTTTATAAAAAAAAATCAAAATTTTTTAGACGTCTGCTAACTTCAGTGTCATAATAACGTTTTTTTATTTGAATCAATTAGATCCTGCGTTATCTCTGGAGTACTTTTAAATCTTCTCCATAATACAAACCCACTGGAATTAAAATCCTTATTCCTGAATCTGAAAAAAAAAAAATATAATTACCAAATTTAAGGATGGACATAAGAAAGAAGAAATGAAAAAATCTAAAAAATAAAATGGTTCAATCACACTTAAGTAGTAATCACGTGTACGAGTGCGCGCGAAAATATATTCAGCTAATAGAGATCAATAATAAGGTATTTAATGGTGCTGGTTGTGAGCCTTAGTATAGTTGTTGTTGCTCGTTGTGTCGTTGTTGTCGTCTGGTCTGAACTGTAGACTGTACAGTGCGTATAAACAGCAGCAGAGAAGTCTGACCGTGTGATCGTTGGTTGCAGGTTGGGTCGGTTGGCTGGTGGACGAGGGTGTGCGGGCGACGGACGACTGTCAGGCCGATGGTGTTGCGAGTTGCGAGTCGCGAGAAAAAGAAGAAGAAAAAGAAAGACAATTCGAGGGCGCTGCGCTCTCGAACGAGAGAGAGAAGAATAAAGAGATAATAGTATAGCAGGCGATGTACAGTGTGAATGTCTCATTGGTTGGTCGTCGTATGTTGTCGGCTGCTAACTGCTGCTCTTATACTGAAGTTACTGACGGTGATGGCACGACTGTAATGCCATCTGTATTGTCAATGTTGTTAGGAGCAAGAGCGAAAAGCAGCAGCAGCGTAATGGAGCCGTGAGGCATTTTGTCTGTTCTATACGACACACTATCGTTTTCTTGTGAATAATTATTGTGGATTATGCAGATTATTGGTAACCCGGTGCCTCCATGTACAGCGTAACGCTTAGTGAGTTTATTATACTGTGTGATAATACTGTCCCATTAATTCACAGGTTTATTAACGTCAAGACAATGTTTACATGATCTCTCTCGTACTTACCCGTGGATGTGGGGGTACAACCTCTTGTGTGATTTTACTTACATCCTAAACATTAAATACCCGGGTTATCCCGGCGTTATTACATACATTTATTTATATTAATTCACATTTAAAACTCACATCACTATTATTTATATTCATTTTATCAAACACAACATTATTTTTTATAACCTCTCTTGTGTTTTTTCCACAGCTGAGTATCAGGTACCACAGTCAGTGCCACAGTGGTCTTTCAAGTTTATTCATTTACCTAGATTTTTACATTTTAATCAACAACAACAACAACAACAACAACAACAACAACTACTACTACTACTACTAATAATATCAATATTATTGTCAACATCAACAACTACTATTATATCCACGGTGGTCAGCCGTCACTTTGACGGATAATACATACACATGCTGCTAATGTATTCCAATGAGCCAATGGTGATTATTTATTTATTTACATTTTAGACTATAATACAGACATATTATTTTTATTATTATTATTCTTAATTAGTAATTTATTAAATGTGTAAAATTAAACGAATGTATTTTTACATTCAACAAAACTGACATTTTAGAAAATAATTAAATAGCTAGTGGGTTAATTAATTAATTTTAAGGATTAATAAAAAAAAGCCTTACAATTATATGATAATGTTTACGTCAATTGAACACAAGTTAGTGTATATTATATCATTTAAATAAACAGTGACCTCTAACGTTTTAGTTAATTCTCATTACACTTGAAAATATATATATAGATACTGTATTTTTTTTTTATTGTACTTATTCTATTTAAAAATTTATATTTTACAGTTTTGAAGAGCTGAATTATTAAAACGGATAAAATTATATGGACAGCTATGTAGTGAGTATAATTTGTTTATAATTAAATAAATTAATTTTAGTGGATTGTAATTAATAGCTGTGATTGTTTGCATTGTTATTTTTTTTTGAAGGGTACATATAGCTTACCTACATGTGCCTACGTACCTATAGATAACTTGGCGTAGTAGTGATGGCACAACGAGGCAAGCGAATAAACAAAAACGATAATGACTTGGCTTCCTGCCCGGCCGCGGTTAAAAGACGCAAATGCAAATTGGGCCCAACAGCCGCGGGTACATCGTCTGTGGTATCAACTATTGGGCCCTCCGAAGAGGAAGAAACGATGGCGATGGTATCGTCTAATCTTGGAGCCAGTGCTACTGGTACTGGTACTACAGGGGCTGGTAGTTCCGGTACAAGTGCAAGTGGAGTCGGTAGTAGTGCTGCTGGGGGAAGTGGTGCAGGTGCCGGGTCTTCTGGAGCCTCTTGGACTCCCCGGCCGCTTGCTGATATCAAAAGTATATATAATCGTGCTACTAACGAAATACCCGCTGAATTATTTCGTAAAGACTTGATAAGTGCGATGAAATTACCTGACAGTGAACCTCTTAGTCTTAATGAGTATTGGGTTATTACTGATCAGTGGAAACAGGAGTGGGAACGTGGTGTACAGGTCCCTGTTAATCCCGATTCACTTCCAGAGCCTACCGTTACTGTCACCCAGCAATCGAGTAGTAATAAACCTCATGGGGAATTTAAATTGTAAGTTATCAAAATATTTTTCATTATTTTTTTTTTTTTTAGTACATTCGAAACTGCTTCAGAAATAATTTTGGTAATTATTTACAAGTGGGGTCAACCCATGCTGAGCCATGTTAAATTTTGTTTATTTATTTATTTTATTTTTTTTATGTACTTAAAAAAAAAAAAAAAATAATAAATCAAAAAAAGATAAAATATAAATTTTACCCAAAACCATGAAAGGCAAATTTTTTTTCAGCTTTTAAAGGTATCGAAATCTTTACTTTTTCCTTTCACGATATTTTTTATCATAAATGCGCCGTAAAAACAAGCAGAATAAAAAAAAATTAAAAAATGTTAATTTTTCACCTAGTTATGGCCCAAAATAGGATTGATCCCGCTTGTAAATAATTACCATCTATCTACACAGAGAAAAAAAAAATTAAATTAAATAAAAAAATTTCTTGGTTCAAGAAACTCGATGACGATCAAATATTCTATTATTTATTAAATATTAATTTCTGAAGAGAAGAGCTTCAGTAAAAATTATTTTAATTAATTTAACAAGTTGTTGAGCTAAAAATATATACTCTTGAAAATTTTCAAAAATATAAATTCTTGTCTCAAAAAAATTTTCTTAATAAAAGTATTTTTTTTTCTCAGTTTAGAATGATAGAAATTTCGAATGTTATTATTTTATTAACATTATTTACTTTTTATTTTATTTATATTAATTTAAAAAATTAAATTTTATAAATTTCAGACCTAAAAAATTTATTAGAATATCACGTGATGATTCTTTTAATCCTGATGAACATCACTTGAGCACAACTCCAGCGAAGGCTGAAAAAGCTTGTGCTTATGATCTCGATGACACTGATATCGCTTGGCTTGAGGTATTAAACGGAGAACGAGCTCAGGTAAGCAATCAAAAAAAAAAAAAATAATAAATAAATAAATAAATAAATAAATAAAATAAAAAAAAATAAAAAAACTACTTATTAATTAATAATTTTATCAGGCTGGACAACCAGCGATAACAGAGCCACAACTAGAGCGAGTGATTGAAGAGCTGGAAGTGCGCTGTTGGGAACGAATCCAGACAATAGTGAAAAACGAAGAGGGTCTGGGTATTGAGTTTGACGAGAACGTTATTTGTGATGTGTGCAGATCACCAGACTCTGAGGAAAATAACGAAATGGTATTCTGTGACTTTTGTAATATATGCGTTCATCAAGCATGCTACGGTATCACCTCGATACCCGATGGCTCGTGGCTGTGTCGAACTTGCTCTCTAAGTCTGCGGCCAGACTGCGTGTTGTGTCCGAACAAAGGTGGTGCAATGAAGTCTACACGTAGCGGTCAAAAATGGGCACACGTATCATGTGCGTTATGGATACCCGAGGTAAGCATCGGTTGTGTCGAGCGTATGGAGCCGATAACTAAAATATCCAGTATTCCACAAAGTAGATGGGCACTTATTTGTGTACTGTGTCGTGAGCGCGTAGGTGCTTGCATTCAATGCAGTATAAAAACGTGTAAAACGGCGTACCATGTAACATGTGCATTCAAATCCGGGCTCGAAATGAAGGCTATTATCGAGGACGAGCAGGCTGATGACGGGGTTAAATTAAGATCTTATTGTCTGAAGCACGGGAGAATAAATAATAAAGACAAAGTTGGTGTTGGCGGCAGCAGTACTGGTGATAAAGGTGGCTCTGATTCTGATGAGCCTGGTGATACCCGCAACAAACGTAAGCGTAAAGACATGACTTCTGAGGAAAAAAATCAGGCACGTGCAGCTAAGTTGCAAGAAATAGAGGCTGAATTTGATAAACACGTTGTATTAAAAGACATTACTTCCCAGCAATTAGACGTTGATCAAGATGCAATAACTTATATTTATAATTATTGGAAATTAAAAAGACGTGCTGGTCATAATAAACCATTATTAGCGCCGCGTTGTGGAGAGCTATCGAGTGCCGGTGCTCGGGCTCAGGGTCAGGCTGCTGATCTTGAAAAAATGCGGACGTTTGTACAATTAAGGCAAGATTTAGAGCGTGTGCGTAATCTTTGTTATATGGTTAATAGACGTGAAAAATTGTGTAGATCATTTTTGAAGCTTCGCGAACAAACATTTCATAAACAAGCTGCGGTGTTATCTAATAATCCATCATTACCATCCGCTGCTGTGGCAGCTGTTATTGAAGCTAATCATGGTCCATCCATTTACGATCGTCTTTACTCTCATTCGGATGTTGAAGATCACACACGTGACTTTGACACGATAGTTGCACGTATTAGGGGGATTAAATCACCCACACCGGTGTCAAGTGACGAAAAGAAAAAACCTACGACTGATTTCAATGGTGCGTCTAATAAGAAATTTTACTTTAATGGTAATGTAAGGCGAAAAGATATTTGCAATAGTGAATTATCCTCTATGAGTGGTAGTGATCTTGACACAGCAAAACCTACTGTTAAATCGTTAACGTGCGCTACGAGTAAAAGCTCCTCTAGCAATAAAAATTCCACGAGAAATAAAATTGATACGGAGTCTAGTTCTGAGGACGAGCCAATTAATTCAACTAAAAAATCTGTTAAAGTCACTAGACGTAGAACGAAAAAGACAACAAGTGTTGCTAGTCGGCCCAGGCCAGCACCCGGTAGCAGTGAAAGTGATAATAAACAGGGTAATTCTAATGCAAGATCAAGAACGCTTGAGCATATGGAAAAAGAACTTGAAACTGGTACTGGTAGTGATAGCGATGAATTATATTCATTGAATCAAAATACTGGAATACGCACTGGACCCTCTGTTGCTGCTGCTATTTATTCAGACACTGATTCTGATTCTCAGGATCGCAGTAGATCTGTTACCGCTCCATTTATCAGTAAAGCTGCTGTTAAACAATTTTCTGCTGCGGATATATCCAAAAATACCGCTAAAAATTTTAACAAAGATTCTAAAGATGAATCAGCGACGGAAACAAGCAATAAAGAGAATGTTAAAGGTAAGAAAAAAGAAAAAGAGTACATACCATCTGCGTTAATTGTTCCTCAGCGACAGGCAGCTAAAAAAGCTTCTGAAATAATGCAGCGTTCGCAAAATAAAAAGGAAACTCCTGCTGAACCACCAGAACCTCCGATTAAATCACCAACTGAGGAGAAAAATTTTAAGCCTAAAGAAAAAACTGTTGTTAAAAAGTCTCGGGATAATAAATTACATCATAAAGATTCTAAAAATAATGATATTTATGATTTTGACAAGGATAAAGAGTTTGGAGATCCGAGTGAAATTTTGGCGTATGTTCCTCAAAGACAGGCGGCTAAAAAAGCGGCTGAGCACATTAAAAGCGGACTGGGAACTAAACCTGCTCTTCCACTGGAGAGTTCTGACGCCGCAGAGGCTAAAAATAAAATCAAGGATTCACCGGAGAGTAAAACGAAGAAAGAAATTCCGAAGAAGGAAGAATCTGCGAAGAAATCTCAGCCGGAAAGTAAAACTTCTTCGAGTACAAATAGCGACTCGAGTAGTAGCAATAGTTGCAGCAGTTCATCAGACTCTAGCAGCGATTCAGATGATGTTAAAAGCTCGGTAAGATCGCCGAAAAAGAAAGAACAGTCGTCATCATCAACTTCCTCCGAGAGCGACGCCAGCAATCGCTCGTCTAAAGTATTATCGAGTAATAAAAGACAAACTGGTAATAGTGGTAGTGGTAGTGGTAGCAGTAGCAGTAGAACGACGACTACGACGACAGCACCGACTACTAGTGATGACGCCGCGGAAAGTCCGGATAAAAAGACAACGGCTGGGCGGAAACTCAAGAAGCTGCCTGATAAGAAGCTTAAAACTTCCGACGGGCGGCATGGATCCGAGTTTCCACCGCCGCCTGCTGAGAGAAAAGAATCATCAAATAGAACAACCTCAGTGTCTAAAGATCCAAACCAACCGCGGCAGTCATTCACCAAACATAAGAAACCAGATCAAAGAGTGTCGGCTGGTACTGTCTCAGGTAAAAAGTTATCTCAGCAACAGCAGCAGCAGCAGCAGCAGTACCAACATCGGGTCCACCAGCAAACAACCTCAGTCTCAAGCAATAACCAAGATTTGCTCAGTGGGTCAAGAGATAATGATGGGTCACGAGGTCCTGCTCGGGCCAAGCCAACTAAAAAGGCCAGTCAGCCCACTGGTAAGTCTCAGTCTCAATCCCAAGCCCAATCTCAAACGCAAAATCAATCTCAGCAACGAGAATCACACTCGCAGCAGCAACAACAACAACAACAGCAGCAGCAGCAGCAGCAGCAGCAGCAGCAGCAAGTCAGTGGCAAGTGTAATAAAAAGGAGGAAGAAATTACTACCTCGACGAAAAAGCCTGAAGCACGCAAACGAAAATCTAGCGAAGCTCCTAAAGAAAACAAAGTTGGTAAAAATGCGTCTTCGCTCAGGAAAAATGATAAGAGGCTGAATAATGACAAACAGATTAAAAATAAGGATGTTAATAGTGAATCGGCTAATGATACTAATGAATCTTCTGAAGATTTATCAAAAATTGAGGGTAAAAATATTAGCACGTCTACTGTCTCAAGTCTTAATGAGTCTAAGAGTCAGCTGGAGTCGCCGAAAATCGAGGACCAGAAAATTAAAAAGGGTACGAATAATAAAAGCCCTGTACATTTGTTACTTTTGGAAGAAGAAATGAAACAGCGACGAGCTGAACGTGATAGTCCAAAAAAGTCATCGAAGAACCTTGATAAATTTTTAGAAAAACGGGAGCATCTTGATAAACTTTTTAAAGCTAAATCCGAGAAGAAGGTTTCTGAGGTGCAGTCAGATAAAGAAATGGATAAAATAACCAGCGATAGGGAGGATAGGATAACGAGTCAGGAGAGAGAAAGAGATAAGGGTCGTAAGAATCACACTAGTAAAGAAATTATTCAAGTACCACCTAGTGAAAAAATAGTAGACCCGCCGAGAATGGACAGCGACATTCAGTTAGATGCTACAGCAGTTTGTAAAGTTAATAAAAAGAACGAGCATAAGAGTCCGGCTAATGAGCGTCGGCCGTCGCCTTGTGAAGGTTTAGGAGACAAGCCACCAGTAACTGAAGACATCTTTCAAAAATCTTATCATCCGGTGTCTCACTCTGACAAGCCTGTCAATGAGTCCCGGGTTGAGGATAAAGACAGTGCAATTCCCAAACGGAAAAAATCTATCAACAGGTCGATATTTTCTCCTCCTCATGGTCAGTCCAAGGACCCGAGTGACTCGGACTTTTTTGAGTTCGGACAAGCTCTTTTGAACGAGAAGATAAACGACGATGACGGGTTTACTATTCCGACAGATCCTGAGGAGCGTCAACAACACGTGGCCTTTTCATTCACTAACAACGACGTGTGTAACATGTGGCTGAAGGAAGAAAAGGAAGACAGCGCTCGGGAAGAAACTCTTGACTTGGTAAGGTCGCTCAGAATGAACATGTGTAACAAATCAAACTCCAGCCAGCAAGACGCCGAGAATGACGATCCTAATAATAAAAAAGAAATAGATCCAAAGAAGCCGGTCGAGGGAGTCGAGGTAAATTCTCAGCCAGCTCCAACGGTGATTCCCGAGTTGAACTTGAAAGAGCAAGAGGTTGAGCCGCCGGAGGTGTTGTGCAAAAATGACACAATCGATGATAAGAGAAAGCAGAGCTACACCAGCAATAATGACAACTTTGGGCCTTATGGCGATGAAAATCTGGCAGGGTCTAAAGTTACCATTGACGATTGCTCGAAATTGAATCGCGCTGAAACTGACGGGCGTTGCGTTCCACCGAGTAACCTAGACAACTTTGATTTAAATGAAGTCCCGCATTTGAACCACCTGATAGCGAATCAGAATCATCGGTTTGCAAACCATCCGTTCACGAATGACATTGGCTCGGTGATGCATGACACCGCGGACTTGGTCCACTCGCAAATTAACACGAGCATAGATCAGTACCCGCAGATTCTCCAGCAACAGCATCAGCATCCGTTTGCCCGAAGCCACTTGGAGCCTTCACACGCAATTGATTCCAGGTCGTTGCAGCCCGTGCCGATAATGAACCAGGCATTTTTACCAGGACCTATCGGTGAGAGCATGCCGATGGAGATGGTGAGCAGGCATCTGGTGCCTAGTGTGGAGGAGGACCCGCAGAACAATGACATAGATCGAGGACTGGAGAAGGACGACGGGTCGTCTGACATGAGGCAGGATTACACGCAGTGCAGCTCGCCGTACAACGACCTGCCGAGCGTGAGACCGGACACCAGGTGGGAAGAGAGCCAAGTTCTTCCTTCCAGAAGGTCGACCTCCTCGTCGATAACCTCCGCGTCTTCTACAGAAGAACACGTGGCCATGCCGCCGTACAAGAACATGCCCTCGATGCCGTTTCCTCCTGGAAGCCTGGAGAGTGGTCCCTATCATCTCTACCCCGATGGAAACACCTACGCTCCTCCCGTGTCGCTGTTCCCACCCCAGACTTGTCCTACGTCGCTTTCTTATCCCGCAACGGGCACCGCGATGTTCGCAACTGCTTTTGGAGCGGCTTTTCCAACTGGACAAAATATTTTGCCCCACGTTCCAAAGCCTCTGGACGACACTCTTAACATCCAAGCGTCACCTTGTACCGCTGCGTTTACTTCTTCGTCTCACAACATGGCACTTACTGCTGCGATGGTATCTCCTACGAAAATACATACACCACCTCCTGTCCAGCCTCTGCCTCCAGTTGTCGAGCAGCAAGAGCAGAATGAGCACACTCAAACTCCAGAACCCACTCAAACTCAGGTAGAATCCCCGGCAGTTTGCGCGCCTATGATCTTCATGGACAGAAATGTTCCTGAAGTTCAGCCGGTAGCTGAAACTGCGGAGACTGTTGTTGAAGACGTCCACCATCCTGGCGCTACGCCAGGTCAAAAGACCCCGTCGTCTCAGCACGGCAAGAAGAGTCCATCCAAGCCGACGAGAACATCAGCGAGAGTTACGTCTCTTCAAGGAAAGTCTCCGGGGAAATCTCCGAGGCAAGAAGTCGCTAAAGCCACTGCGACCTCCAGGTCACGGGGAAGAGGCGGAAAAGGAACCCAGCAAAACAACCGCGGACGTGGCCGAGGGAGAGGCAGAGGTAGAGGGAAAAATAATCAAAGTGTCTGTTTAACTCCGCTTGTTAATTTAAGTAGTTCTTTTATCAGCGACGACTCGATACAAAATAAACTCCTGGGTACTGTTTATGACTTTGACTCTGATGAGGATTCTGCTAATGAAACCAACATCGCGGATCTTAAGACCATGCGGGAGAGAAAGAAGTCTACGGACGTAAGTGAGAAACGCGAGAGCTCTTTAGCTAAAGACAACGCGCTGCAGAGTTTGTCTAGTCCGGCTGTGCATAAAACAAAGTACAGTGACAAGCGAGTGACTGCTTCACCGTCGCCACCGCAGACGCCTCCAGTTTTCTCGAAAGAGAGCGCTGAAGAAATTTACAACAACGACGCGGTCTTCCCGGTTATTCCGGGCCCGGTGGACATGAGGACCTACAACTCGAGTATCGAGGGACAAGCTTCTTCATTGCACGGTCAGTCGTACGCTAATCATCCTATTTGTTCCTTCAGCGGCGCAGCGACAGATACCACCTTGCCGGATATTGAAGAAGAACTCAGTGTTTTGCACTCTGACCTCGCCTCCAAGTCCGTGTTCAACTCCAACGCTGTCGATCCTAATGATCCTAACGCTGACTTGTCAGCGGGAGTCAGTGATATCACCAAGATGTCACTGAGCGACTCTAGGAACCAGCTGAAGGTTAAGATCAAGGGACCATTCGCTAATTACGTAGCTTCGACGTCTGTCAATCAATTGGTGCCTCAAGCCCCGACGATTCCTCCAGTCAGCGTTTCGGTGACGTCCGGAACATCTAATTTGAGAAGAATGAGGAAGAAAGAGCTTCTGAGGCAGTATTGCTCTCAGGATATGAACATGGAGGATCCTACCACGGAGAACATCACATCTGTGCCCATTATGCCGCCGATCAGTAGGACTGTCATCACGATACCCAAGGCTGTTGCGTCAATGACCAGCATTCCGACGCGAGAAGACTACAAGGCTGTTGTTGATATGGTTAATATGGAGAAAAAGCGCAGAAAAGAGCGAAGTGGCGGGCTTGCTGAGATTGATGAAGACAGCACGGACAGAAGGAGAGGTCTTGCGGGTACCAGTGCTGATAAGAGACGTGGTCGTCAACCAAAACCAGCTCCTGTTGCGGCTTCCAACAGCGCGCCGCCTAAATTGAAGATTAAAATCAGCACGGGTGTCGTTGCTCAGGATGGTGGTGGTCCAGAAGTAAGAATACGACCGCCCAAAAAACGGCTCAGTAATATGCAGAATAAACCGAGCATTGAGGAGCTAAAACGCGAGAGCATGAAATTCCGGAAAATGATTATGGCCGACTTTGCGGATGATGAAGCGCCGCAAGAGAAGAGTAAGAAGGACAAAAATGGGAAGAAAAGAAAGAAACAACGCGGGAAAGAAAGCAGAGTTCATTTTTTTGGTGAAAGTAATTCTTCGACTACTCCTAAACTTATTATCAAGTTTAAGAAGACACCTAATGACACTACTGAAGCTTGTGGCAGTGCGAATGAACGCGTTACTCAGTCGGAAGACAACGCGGATAAAACTTGTAAAGCTAAAGATGAATCTGGGTATCAGGACAACAATTCTAGCGCTGAAAAAGCTTCCGGTGACCCGTCAGCTGCTACTAATTCTCTTGATAATGTTAAGTCTGTTAAAGTTACACCTATTAAGTTAAAATTGACCCGTTGTCATGAAGGTTATGAGCTTAAGTCGCCCGCTGGGAGTTGTGATAAGACAGATAAGATCAAAGGTGGTCAGGAAAATTCCCTTGATAAGTCCACGGAGAAGACCAGTGTTGGTGGAGAAAAAATTGAGGGGAGAGAAAATGAACGAGTTGATGCTGGAAATAATGAACAGCAGGATTCACATAACCAAGAAGATAATAAGCCTTCCAAATCCGAGGATATTAATATTCTCAGTACGGCCAACACGGCCAGTCATTCACCCGGTTGTCCGCCTGCACCTCTACCCCAAGGATGCCAAGTTAGGTGATAATTAATTTTAATTGTATAAAATACAGTAAATATTAATGGCTCTTTACTAGGTTTATATAATAAAATAAAATAATAGTTTAGGTAAATAAATTTAAATACAAGAAGAAAATTAAATGAAGAATATAAAGATTATTTAGAACTATGTATATATTATACATATTATATATATTATATATATAAGGATATAATTATATATATTATATATATAAATATATGTATATATATCTGCCTAATGTATATAAAAATGGAAAAAAATAATAATTATAATATCTATTTATAAGGATATGTTAAGATGTACGATATTAATTCAATGTTAGACATTTAAACTAAAACGTACACTCATGTGACTCATTTGAAAGAGAATACACTCGCTTTTTTTTATTCAATTTCTAAATGTAAATTATAATTATTAATTATGTCTATTCTTATGATTTTTATTGTCAGTTAATTGTTTTATTATTATCATTAATGACATAATAATATGTTAATGATCTGAGGGTGAAGTGAAAATGTCACAAAGTGCCCAAACAAAAAAAAAATTTCACCGTAATTAAGTAGTATGTGCATTTTTTGAGAGTAAGACAAAATATTATTACTATTAATATTATCATTATTATTATTATTATTATTATTATTATTATTAATATTATTATTTTGAGCTGTATGAATTATGATCAAGGTATCTCGTTTTTTTTTTTTTTTTAAATATTTTAAACTCGGTCAAATGGATATTTTTGTGTTATCTTCATGATATTTTTTAATTATTAATTTCTGTTATTATTTTTCTTTATCTATGTATATATTTATTTTTAATTATTATTATTTTAATATTTTTTTTTCTGTCAGTGTACAGTAGGTGAAAAGATAAATCAAAATATTTTATTACAATTTTTTTTTTGTTTTAGTTGAATTTTTTTTTTATCGCCGTATTTTTCTTAAATTGTTTTTCTTTTTATATCAGGTACACGTTAAGAACAAGATTACACTGGATATCATCCTACATTATGCTGAGTAAAAAAATTTCAGATAGTAGCTAGTATAATCCAGATTATAATGAATATAATCCAGGTTATACTGAGTGATATCTGGATTATACTCATTATAATCTGGATTATAATGAGTATAATCCAGATAGCACACAGTATAATCCAGATTATAATGAGTATAATCCAGATATCACTCAGTATAATCTGGATTATACTAGTTACTATTTAAAATTTTTTTTTTTTTTTCACCACATATATCACTGAGTATAATCTGGGATGATATTCAGTGTAATCTTGTTTTTTCCGTGTATATTATATTGATGATAAATATGTGGAAGTGAAATTGGAAAAAAATTGTAATAAACAAAAGTGATTTTGTGTGAGTAAATAAAAAAATGTTTGTGAGCATAAAGATTAAAATCATATTAGGTATATTTATAAATTATTATTGATACCACTATTGTCAAACACAGATAAAGTGATTAATTATTAATTAATTAATTACTGAAGTAATTGAAGATTATAAAATGCTCAAAGATAACGATTGATACCTTAGGCCATGAGTAATTTACGATTGTACAAAAAAAAAAAAAAAAAAATAATTGTAATAACAAAATTTAAAATTCATTTTAAAAAATAATATTTGTAAAATCACAGCTTCACTCGTGATTTTTTTTTAAATTTATACACTGATTAAGAATTAACAAAAAAAAAAAAAAAAAAAATATAAACATTTTTTTATTGAAAAAGAATCTTGATATATTTATTGATGAAGAAATATCTATTATAAAAATTACGGCGTTTATGATCGAGTGAAAAATGTTTGTAATTTATTAATGAAAAATCGTGAGTGATCAAAAAAAAAAAAAAACCAATTATTGAATAATAAATAAATAATTTTTTAACTTTATTATATAAATTACTTAACGTGATGATTTGAACAAAGGATTATTGAAAAATAATATTCATAATTGCAGTATAATAATAAGCTCATTTAAAATGAAAAAAATAAATAAAAGGGATTAATTATTTTCATCTGAGTCATTAAAATTAAGTTGTTTATTTTTACGTAATTTTTTCATCGCCACTTTTATGTACATTCATATTATTATTATTATTATTATTATTATTATTATTATTATTATTATTATTATAAAAAATAGTATAAATTGAAATATGAAAAAATTCTATGTTATTTAATTACCTTTATAACATAAATAATAATAGTAATGTTAATATTAATATAATAAATATAAATTACTAATTCGGAAGAAAGAAAAAAAAATAATGAAAATCGTACGCACAGAATTTATTGTTTAAATAATTTATTTATTACGATTGATAAAAAATACTCACGGCTAACGTAACAAAAGTGATCGTGCCATGATCTACAGGTGTATATAGTTTAATAAATAAATAAATGTCTGGATTAATTGTTGTTTTTGATACTATTAATAACAACAAGAAATAATAGAATTTTTTATAAAATTTATTTCGCTCCGACTATTTATTAATTATTAAATGTAAATAATGTAATACATAAATTAAATAATTATTTTTTTTTTCACAATTATTTTTATCAGTTGTAATTGTCAATAAACTTTTGTAACTAAAATAATAAATCTTCACAACGGCTGTGCAACCGTTACTTCCAAAGTGTTAACACGTTTCAGAATTAGCATATCTTCTATTAAGAGGACCCGGTGGTTTAGCAGTCTAAAATTTAGGCTTTAAAATTTTTTTAATTTTATTTCTATATGAAGGTAATGACATATGCTTTTAAATTTTACAATAATAAAGTTAACCAATGTTTTTAACTTTTTGATTTTCTTTTAATCATTAAATTAGAACTAAAAAATATTTTTAAAAAATTTCATAAATTGTTTTTCAATTTTTGTACAATTGAAAATTTTTTTGCAATTATTTTTTTAGTGAAAAAAAATTCTAAAAATTTTTAAATGTCATTAGAATAAAAATATTTAAAAGTAATGTTAATTATAAATTGATTTACTGAAAGTAGAAAATTGAAAGAATTATTTATTACATTGAATATTGCCTAAATTATTTGAATAAAAAAATAAACTAAAACATTTTTTATCTTTTTTTTTTTTTAACATCAATTGTGGCGGGTGTCTGTAATTTTTCTGGAACTATAAATTAAATCATTAAAATTAATAAAAAAATTTTTTAATTTAAGATTACTTACATAAAAATTTACATTATTATTTGTTTCAATAAAACTCGTCATTATTTCAATAAAAAGAATCCAATTTGAGCTCGAAGAGCTCAAAAACAAGAAAAGTAAAATCAGGTTAAGTTTGGTTAGTGTCGTAAAGCGAATTGTATCATCTTCATGCAGAGCGATTGGATTTAATTAACTTTTTTGTTATTAAAATAATTTTAGTAAGTATACTTCTTATTTAAAAAAATTTTATTAGGTTAGTAAAATAATTTTAAAAATAAATATTAATAAATTATGTAAATTTAGTTAATAAATAAATTTAAACTGAAGAAATTCAAATTTGGCGCCACCTATGAGCGCATTGATAAACTATGTTGTAAAAAGATGATTTAATTTAATGACAATAAATTTAACTGTCACTTGACAATTTTTTAAAATTTCTTTAGACAAAAGTTTTGTTCTAAAAAATTATTTTAAAAAAATTGCATTTTCAATTTATTAAAATTTCTACAAGTCCATTTTTTTTTTGCTATAATTTAGTTATTAAAGAAAATTTTAAAATTGTGAAGTGACAGCTAAATTTAATGTCATAAAAAAAAAAAACTATTAAAGGGACCGTCTGATGTTTGTACTTGGAGAACACATCGTCGACAATAATAATGAAGATTAGGATCAATATATCTTAGAGAGTTTTTAATAACACCAGAGCTGCCCCTCTGTATCAAAAATCTTACCTTCAAATGAAATAGTCGGAAACTCCGAAATTTTTTTAAAATTTAAATTCAAGTGAAAAATAAAAAATTATATTAATATAATAAATAATATTATTTTTTAAATAATTAAAAAAAATATTTTTAGTTGTTTAATTGAGGAGTAATGGGAAGATAATATTGAATTATTTTTTAATTAATAATTGCGATGGATTAATAGATTATATCTATCTAAATATCGCACTAAATTATCAGGTATATTTCTAAATTAGCCAAATATAAATATCAGTTTTTGTATCAATTTTACACAATAACATTCTTTTTGTTCACACATTTCTTCCTGTATTTTTTTTTTTTTCATCTTAAATCAATTACAATTAAATTGTAATTAATAACTAATAATAAGAGATCATAAAATGTAATTTAGCTTGGTCGATGGCACTCTAAATCTCTATTAAGTCTTGCACTCCACTCACACTAACACAATTCAGTTTTAATTTTTAATTAATCAATAAAAAATAATAATAATTAATGTTAACTATCGTTCTAGTTAGATAAACATTACACACGATTCAATAATAATTATTATTTTCTTTTTCACAATATATCTTTGGTCTTAATATTTATAGTCTATCCATATACATATTTATACAAATATATAAACTAAATTTTCAAACACACCATTTCTATATTATCAATTATCATTAATTTTTGACTAATTGATTTATTAGAGCTATGGGGCGCGTTTAGTTTAAGCCGAAAATTTAGATTTTTAATTTTAAATAAATACAATAAAATAATTTTGACTAAATTATCGCACAGCGATAATATTGCACAGCGTTAGCGTTATCCAATAAATAATATAAATTAAAATCACATTTAAAATTTTTTTTCATCAATAAATTAATTAATTGCCAATAATAATTTAGACGGAAAAAAATAAACTGTAAAATTTACTCAGATTTAATGTAGAAAGTGTAAAATCCACAATTTATAATTTAATATCGAAAATAAGTGATTAAAAAAAAAATCATAATAAAAATTCCGTTTTTTTTTTCTAAGTCCAAAAAAATTTTTAGTTTGAAAAAAAATTTTTTTTTTGCATTTCTACACGTTTCATACAAAAATACGTCGGTTTCCAAAAAAAAAATTTTTTTTTTCGGGAATTACTTATTTTTGTATGAAACGTGTATAAATGCAAAAAAAATTTTTTCTTCAAATTTATTACAGTTTAATTTTTTCCGTATACGAATTTGACAAACCATAGCTCCAAAACTAATAAATCAATTTAATGTCTTATGCCTTAATAAAAAGCAGCGAAAAAATATTATTTAAATATATTTATATAAAATAAAATAAATTAAATAATAAATATTATCGAATATAAAATATTTATCTATTGGAATCTTATGAAAAAATAGTTTAATAACGGAAACAAAGCTCCGTTATTTAATCTGTACTGCACAAAAACTATAAGAGTTAATATTTTTCATGTTCTTTTTTATTATTAAGTTTTTATATACTTATTATTTATTTATGTTTAAACCTTTCATTCTTTTTAAAACTCTTGCTCCCATTAGTCATAACTGCCCAGTTCAAATTATAATGAAAATTATAGTATTATTAATGTTAATAATATTTATGAAAAAAATCTCTAGGCTAAAACCGGCTACGCAGTTCACTGTCTTCATATTCGATAATACTTTGTATCTGATAAAATATATACACCATTAATCTGAATATATTTATCAGTCTCTTAAACCACATTAAATCAAATCTTTATTCATATATTTTATATATGTGGTATCTGTTGTGTAATCGGGGTTTTTTGCTTGATTTTATCGTTTGATTATCTCAATTATTAAAATACAAAAAATTTTTCAGAGTAAGTTTTTAGATATTAATAGATGAAATCTATAACTAAATATATTTATGTGAAATGATATTTGATGAGCCATTTAATTAATTTTTTGAAGTTAATAAAACAGTGCGGAATTTTAATCAGATTTACGGCAGTGTTTTTTATGACCGCTGATAATAAGCGTGTGTACTTGTTTGTTTTTTTTTTTTTTTTTATTTTAAATGATTTAAAATTTTTTGATAGGACTTTTTTTCTATTTTTCCAAAATTTTGTTTAAAAAATAATTTGAAATTTCATTTTTTTTTTAATTTTGTTAAAAAAAAATTAAGAAAACGGTTGACCCTAAAAGCTATCCTTGCAACTTCTCACAAATTCTATATCTAAGCGCTTAAAATTGTACTTATGACGTTTTGGATAAATAAATCGATTTTCACGTGGTTGGAGGTATTCGACGCAGTTTTTAAAACTTTATAAAGAATCTTTACGAAGTAAAGAACGGACCACTCTCGCAAAAAACGGGCCCCGATTTATTAAAATTATTGGTTAAAATTTAGGCGCGCGCGTAGCGCGCTATTCAAATTTCTAATAAACTAGAAAATATATTACATTTTATATATATTGTATATTATACTTATTATTAGAATATAGTAATTAACGCATACTTTCCTAATTACTCATCCCTAAAGACCCTGATAAACGTTCACTGACCTGATCCCTACGTGTCATTAACATTCCGGCGTCAATACTAATGAATACAGTGTCTAAAGTAATAATCAGTGTACCGAGATTTTTTTTAGTAAATCGACAATTCTTATTTACCACGATGTTGTTCTATTTATTCGTGATTTTATTCGCCAGTGCTTTTGCTCAGGTAATTATTAATAATTTTAATTTTAATTTTAATACTTTCTTCTTATATTTTGGGCTTTTTATCACTCAGATAAAAATCATTGTTGCTTAAAAAATTATTCCACTGTACTTATTGAAAAAAAGTGTCTTTTGTAATTTTTTACAAAATTTGAAGTTGAGTTTACATAATTTTGTTATAATTATTTGTTGAAAATTTGTTTTTTAAACATGAGTAACCATATGTTCATATAAATTCTTAGGTTAAATAAAAATACGAATTTCTATCCACGTGTATTTGAATAATCATATTTTAAGTAGATTTCTACACGGAAAAATTACAGTATATAATGTAACGTGGCGCTACAATATTTATTTAGACATTTTTACGGTGTACCTGATGTACGTCACCATATTTTTTCTGTATACGATCCTAGTAGGCTGCCGAATGGCTTTTTTTTTTTTTTTTTTTTTTTTTTTGTTGTTTTGCCTGAATTTGATTTGAGAAACAATTACTCATGTAAATAAAAACCAATATGATAGATTTAATTATTAAAAAAAAAAAAAAAAAAAAAAAAAAAAAAAAAAATGTTACAGGCAGCACCAACAGAATCGATAATACCGGATTTGAAAGGAATAATTGAAGAGATGACCACTTTGAGACCATCGACTGTTAACGAAACAATTTATTCAGACTCAAAAGCCTCTCAAACTCTCGGTAGCTCATTAGAATCTGCTGGCGCTGAAATTACTTCTACAACGTTTAACTCGATTGAAGACGATGGTGTCAGTGATCTTACACTAGAATTTACTACAGAAGGTCAAGTATTTAGTACTGTTACAACACCAATTACAGATGATGTAATTAGTACTTTGACGCCTGAAACAACTACGGAATCATTAATTGATTCAACGACAGATGGCTCGATTAGTACTGTAACGCCAGAAACAACTACAAGTACACCGGCTACAGAAACTGAAATAAGTAGTATTACAACACCAACTACAAATGATGAAATTAGTACGTTGATGCCTGAAATAACTACTGAATCGTTCTTGGTGTCAACAACACCAAATGACCTGACTTCATATGGTGTAACTACTACTTTAACACCTGAAATAATTACAGGTTCACCAACTACAGAATCTCAAATAACTAGTATTACAACACCAACTACAAATGATGAAATTAGTACTTTAACGCCAGAAACAACTACTGAATCATTTTTGGTGTCAACAACACCAATAGAATCGACTACAGATGGTGTAACTACCACTTTAACACTTGAAACAACTACAGCTGCACCAACTTCAGCATTCGAGGCTATTGATACGACTCTGAACCCATCTACTATTGGTGTAATCAGTACTTCAACAGCAGAAACACCAACTACTGAAGAAACCGCAGTTCAAAACAATAAAAGTACAGCTACTGCTCACATCTTTCACACTAGTCAGTTTGTTCTGAAACACGAAACGCCGGAATATTGCAACTGGTACCAAATAACTTGCGACAATTATCTCAATAATCAAAGTTTTTGTAGATACTCATTGGTAGGAGATTGTAATAATTTTAAAGCTTATCAAATTTGGCCTATTAAACAATTGGTTCGACAGTTCACATATTTTCCATACACATTTAATTACCAGTATGTTCATAAAGAACAACGTTCCTATGGATGTTATTTATATCGAGTTAAATGTGAACATCTCCAGTTTGCTAATGTAAAAACTGAGCACTGTAATTATGAATACGTCGGTGAATGCTCTAATTGTCAAATGATTCATGTCATTAATTCTTCATTTTATTAATTAAAAATTATTTTTTTGTAGTTACTTTTGACGATTAATTTCTTCCACAATTTTAATTTTTCTGTACAAAAGAAAATTGTAAATCAAGTCAACTACTCGACATTTCGGTTTTTTCAACTGAATCACCTCAAAATAAAGATGACGAAACATTGTTGTAATTCAATTCAATTATCAATGTCAAGATATGTATTTACATTATTAAAGCATTTGAGAAAACCGGCTCTAGTCAATAAAATTCTTTGAATACAATGCTTCTAATAAAATTTGTATATTGTAACAAAGAAAAAAAATAAAAAGGCTCTTGACTTATAAATGTACATCAATAATCAATAAAAGAATCTAAACAAATAAACATATTTTTTAATTTATTCACAACGCCCTTCCGTAATTTTCTATCCACTATTATGTTATCATTCTGATAATTTCGGTTGATTCGTTCAAAAGTTATTGCAGTTTGAAAATTCAAAAAATAGTGTTTTATTAAATTCCCATCAGACTTTTGAGCTTGGAGAGCTCAAAATGACACGAAAAGTACATTTTTGGAAAAAAAAATCTCGAATATTGACGAAGTTATAGCTAATTAAGTATAGCTATTGAGTAATAGCTAGTTAAGTATAGTATTAGCGGGAAGTTGCAGAGGTCAACCGTTTTCCTAATTTTTTAAATAAATTTTGTTCAGAAAAAAATTAAAATTGAAATTTTACTAAATTTTATTAAGAAAATAATTAAAATTAATTTTACCTCAAACTCACTAATTAAATAATTTTTCAATTTAACGTTTGACTTAATTAATTAAATGAAATAAAAAAAAAATGGTCAAGTCTACGCAAGAACCTTGAAAAATACCAAACTTAAACAAGCACAATTTTGTGATTATTGCCATTAGGTAAGAGTACGTAGTACACACGCTTATCTTTATCTCATTGAAACTGTTGAACGTTACCGTGGTATTGATTGTTATCAAATGATCCATGCTGCTGCTGCTGCTGCCTAGTCTGGGAGTCATTTGTCTCAATAACGCTGTGAATTTCAGCGACGCTGTCATTTGGTTGCCCGTTAGTATTCGTAACCCCATTAGCAGGGACGTTTATTCCATTAGTATTCCCATTATTTTGAACTGTTGGTACTTGTTGCTGAGTTTGAGGTTGAGCTTGATCTTGAGAGTTAGATAAACAACCGGCATTATTAGCATTAGCATTTTTTCTATGCCGGGATTTGTGAGTTGTGAGATACTGCTTGACCGAGAAGGCTTTGTGACATTGATCACACTTGTACGGGAGCGGGTCCGGGCAATTTTCGCCGTCGAGCGGCGCGTGAGTCCCCAGATGCACCAGGTAGTAATGCTTGACGACAAAAGACTTCCCACAAGTCTCGCAGATGTAGGGACCCGCTACCCCGTGAGTTTTTCGGTGCTTGTGCAGATTATCTTTGCGCGAGAAGCTTTTGCCACACATCTCGCAGTCGTGCATTTTCTGTCCGGTGTGAGAGACGGAGTGCCTCACCAGGTGTTCCTTACGGCTGAAAGCTTTGGTACAGGTCGTACAAACGTAAGGTCTCTCCCCGGTGTGGAGCTTCCGATGCTGGAACAAGTGTTCTTTCCTTTTGAAAGGTTTGCTACAAATGTCGCAATTGAAAAAGTTGGCGTTGTTCTGAACGGGATCCTCCTTGGTGATGTCTGAAATGTCATTTATTATCGGAGAATTGGGGCACTGGTGGTTGTTCAATTGACTATCAGACTCGAATGTTTTTCCACACTCCTGACACGCCAAGCCCCGGGTAGTCTGACAGATAACTTGGGGATTAACGGTAATCAATGTCGTCGGCTCGGGACACGACCGAATTCGAAGAAATTCTGATATCTGTCCGATAGAATTACGCGACAGTGCATCGTCTGTTGAACTTTTAATATAATCTCTGAAGTCCTTGGTATCGTCCCTCGATTGCTGGGTATTAAGTCCGGCTTCTTTAAATCCCAGACTGAGGAATACCTCTGGCGTACCCTGATGGACAGTTGCGTAATTCTGCTGTACATTTTCATTTGGAGAATTAATACTACTAGATTCCACGACTTCAGATTTTAATGTTCTCTGCTGATTTTGATCCGTCGCTATTTCTGCTTTTATTAACGCGTTATTATTTTGATGCGTTTGATTCTGCTCTTGCGGTGACATTCGCACTTGTTTTTCTATTTGTAGTCTCTTCTCAAATTCCCGAATTTGCATTTGTGTCATTTGACACTGCTGTTGAGGCTGTTGAATCTGCTGGGACTGAGGAGCCTGTTGATTTTGTTGAGCCTGATTCTGAGGTTGTTGTTGTTGTTGTTGTTGTTGTTGTTGTTGTTGTTGTTGTTGTTGTTGTTGTTGTTGTTGTTGTTGTTGTTGTTGTTGTTGCTGTTGTTGCTGCTGCTGCTGCTGCTGATTGGGTGTCACTTGTACCTGTCGCGTGCTTTGCAGCTGGTTAATTTGACTTTGGCTTGATATTTGATTTTGAACTTGAATTTGCTGGGCTTGCTGCTGATCAGTAAGCCGATTTCCATGAGTAGGCTGATGTTGCGGCGACACTTGGGAGGTTTGCTGCTGATAACTGTAATGAGTTTCTGCTGTAGCTTCAACTACTGCCGCAGCTACTCCACCAGGTTGCATCTGGAAGAAATTTTTTATTAGAATTTTATTAAAAATTAAAAAAAAATTTTTTTGAAGCTATTTTTCTAAAAATAAATATTTTCATAATTTCTGCAATCACTCGTTAATATTTTATAAAATAAAAATTTTATAAATTCAATGATCCAAATTGAAGATATCGTGCGTATTGCAAGTAAAATTTTTTTTTAAAACACCTCGGAGATTATTTACAAAAAATATCAATTTTCATATCAATCAATTCTAAAACCTCTTCAGAAAAAATACTAAAAACAGCTAATATCTGACAATTTTTTTTTTATTATTATTACAAATCAATTATATAAAAAAAAAAAATATTTTTAGCTGACGTTTTTAATTTTTTGATTTTTTTTTTCATTTATTAAATTATAACAAATTATAAAAAATTTTTTTTTAAAATTGCAAATGAAATTTTTTCTTTAAATTTTTTAAAAATAATTTTTCAATAAAATAAATTATTAAAATTTTTAAATGTCAGCTAATTTAATTTTCATAAATAAATAAATACCTGCATGGCACACTTGTACTGTTGGACCCTAGCTTGAACCCCACTGATAATTTGAATATTAGAAGCATTAAGATTGCTAACAACAACCGGCTGGTGCTGAGGTTGCTGTGGTTCGATAATAATCTGACTCGGCACCGCTGGAACGGTCACTATTTTATCAATCTTAAGCGGGTCTTCTGGAACCGGCGACTGGTGTTCTTTCTCCGTACTCTTCACATAAACTTTGCCTTCCTTCAGAAAGTCCTCAGAGAATCTCAGAGACGTGAAGTAGGACTCCAGCATGCCCTCAGCACTGACCACAGTCTCACGAAACTCAATGAAGCTTTCCAGCTTCCTGACACATTCATGACACACTATCTTTGGCAACGAGTCTTCCTCAAGTACCTGAAGAAAAATATTTAATTACACATTTTGTTAAATTAATGAAAAAATAAATGAATTTATTTGATTAAATTAATAAAAAAATAAATAAATTCATACCTGGACTGGTAAATAAGTTTGTATCTTAGTCTGCAACTGTCTTCTACGTCCCTCGTCGCGGAATATGTTCATTTTATTGCCCTCGCTGCTGGTGCACAGTCGACACAGCTCATAATAATTGACTCTACGGTATCCAGACATCGCTATCACCCAGCAAACACGTTACAACTCTGTATAGGTGTGTAATAATTATTTTATTACAACTAAAACTAATATTTATTTTTTTTTCCCGCGCAAAAATAACTCAAAACTAATTATAAACACTAATGGCATTTATTGCCCCAAAACACCCCTACGCCGATAGTATCATCACTATTGTTACATTCATTATCCGATAATGCACGACATTATTTGTTGACATGATAGGTGAACAAGTTGTGTCCACTTACGGCCATTTGCAATCTGCGCCCGCGAGAAAATTAAAATGAATAAAAAAACCTCTAGCTTCTCTCTCTACTCCCTCTATCAATCTAATCAGTTACATTTTTTTTTTTTATTATTAAGCCCGCCAAATAATTCAAACACGCTTTTTCTTCATGACTAAAATTAGATGACACTGAAGTTGGCAGACATTAAAAATTATTTTTAAATTTTATAATAATGCAATTATTATGAAAAAAATTTTGATAAAAAATTTTAGATGTGAAAATTAATAAAAATTACAAGTGACAATTTTTAGAAGTATTTTTTTATTGTAATTGATTTGTTTTAACAATTTTTAAAATTGACAGCTGACGGCTAACTTCAGTATTATAAAAGCAGATTTTTTTTTATTAATTAAATTAGAACAAAAAAAGTATTTTTATAATTTTCTAGATGTGAAATTTTTTCAATTAATTTTTTTAAAATAATTTTTTCAATAAAAAAAATTTTTAAAAGTTTTAATAATAATTAAGTTAGATGACATTAAATTTAGCTGTCACTTGACAATTTTTAAAATTTTTTTTAATAAATTATGATAAAAAAAATTATTAAAAAAAATGGACTTGTAGGAATTTTAATAAATTAAATATGCAATTTTTTTTAAATTATTTTTTACAACAAATTTTTTTCTTAAAGAAAATTAAAAAATTGTCAAGTGACAGCTAAATTAAATATTATTAAAGTTAGCCGACGTTTTTAATTTTTTTTTTTTTTTTTTTTTCAATAATTAAATTAGAACAAAAAAAGATTTTTAAAAAATTGCATGTGTAATTTTTTTTTTAATTTTTTAAAATTAATTTTTCAATAAAAAAAAAATTCTAAAAATTTGTAGATGTCGGCTAACTTTATTGTCATTTTTTTATGCTCATTTTAAAAAGTAAAAAAAAAAAAGGAATTATTATTATTGTCATGAAATAATTATTAAATAATAATAACAAACTTTTATTAATATTTATATTTTATTATTCACCAATGCGTCATCATGACTCACATACATGCAAACTTTATTTATTAGTTTTCCATCTTCGGTTCAGCCTTGATTTTGTCGATAAATTAATCAATAACATTTGATCACCGATAAAAAATATAATAATCAAAAAACAAAAAACGCCTGGAGCGATAACACCGGGATTTTTCTGTTGATAATCGTGCCATTGTCTGTTTTACAAACTAAAAGGTTAGTTAATTAATTAAAATTAAACAAAAGTAATTACTCAAACTTTATTTCACATAAAATTTTAATTTTTTTATTATGTCGTTGAAAAAAAAAAAAAAAATATATATATACAAACGTTCGTATAAATTTTTAAATTTTAACAAGATTTACATTTCTTTTGATTTAAAAACAACATTAAAAATGACACTCAAGTTGACAGGTACAAAATTTTTTTAAATATTTACAGCAATTAAATTATTATAAAAAAAAAATTAAATAAAAAGTTTCACATGTAAAAATTAATAAAAATTACAAGTGAAAATTTTTAAAAGTATTTTTTTATTGTAATTGATTTATTAAAAAAATTTTTAAAATTAACAGCTGACTGCTAACTTCAGTGTAATTAATAAAAATAAAATCTCAGCCATCTTTACTATTTCTAATAAATACGGTCAAGGAAAAAGTAACCTATAAATTAATTTTTTTAATTAATACAAGTAATTATTGCCTTGATACGTATTTATAAAATATATTTGTGCATGTGTATTTTTTTTAATGTGTGTATAGACAATTGACGGTATATTTTTTGTCTCAGGAATGGAGGAATGATGGAACAAGGTCCAAACGAACCGGATGCATGGGAATGTCATCAAACCGTCATTTGAGCTTCCTGTTTGAGAGACAGCACTTCGTGGGTGGTGTTTTACTACTGATACTGGTAACTAGTGTACTTGTACTTGGTTAATGTAGTAGTTGTAAGTTGTAAGACTCATCTGAAACATCAGACCAGAGAAGATTTTCGTTTAGCAACTACGAGTTTTACTTTTAGAGCAACTATAAATGTTTTCATTAAAGTGTCAAACGGACGGGCATTTAACTCACCATGTAATTATTATTAATTATGTATTTTTTTATTTATTTTAATTACTGTGGTTGATTAATTAAAAAATTAATACAACAATAATAATGATAAATATGTTTTTTGACATGTCCATTGTATGTGTATTTTTAAATACACGAAAACCAGGGAACAGTAGCCAGTGATGAACATAACCTGGAAATAATTATATTGATGAGAAAATGAAGTCGACGGGTGCGAAAGAGCATCGGGGATGTGTTCTCCTCAAACCAGAGGAAAATGAAGAGATTTTTCGATTAATTGGTAATCGTTGTCAGGTAAATTTTTTAGTGAAACAGTGAATTTTATTTATTAATTTGTTTTTAATGATAAATAAGAGTGTCTGTGAATTTTCAACGTTTAATTATCCCTAACACTGACCTACATTTCTGTCGAGTACTAAGTGTGAGAATATTTTAAGTTATATGTACATTTTATTTTTTACTGTATTGTTTTATTGCCCTCAATTTTCACCATGACATTTTATACTTTATATTCAGTGGTACAATGAGAGATAAAAAATCTTTTCGTGTGTTAATGTGTGTTGTGAGAATGTCTGTGTGTGTTATTCTTTTCTGTATGCCTGTCGGTTGATAAAGATTGAGTGTCATTGACAGGCACTATATTTTTTTTTAGTTTATTTTTATCTAACGACCACCGCACGATTTTTTTATATGTAAAAATATCTTTTGATTTATCGAAATTATTTTTATTTTTATCTACTATTTTGATGGAACTAAAATTAGCCGACAGCGAAAAATTTTTTTATTAATTTAATTAGTAATAAAAAAATATTTAAAAAAAATTGCATGTATAGCTTTTAAAATTTTTTACATGTGCAATTTTTTTTTTTAATTTTATTAATTTTATTAAAAAAAAAAATTATAAAATTTGTCAGCTGTCTTTAATTTTGTACTCTAAAATTTTTTATGAATATTAAGTTAGCCGACATTTAAAAATTTTAAGAATTAATTTTTTTATTGAAAAAATTATTATAAAAAAATATAAAAAATTTGAAAAACTATAAGTGTAATTTTTTAAAAATATTTTTTAGTTCTAATTTAATAAATTATAAATAATCAAAAAATATTTTTTAATAAATTAGATAAATTTTTTTAAAAAATAATTTTTATTTATTATTTATAATTTAATAAAAAAAAATGTTTAATAATTTTTAATAAATAATATAAAATTAACAAATAATAATTTGTTACAGTGCCTAGCAGCGGGTGTAATTCAATTGTATTTAACAGAATTACCAGACCACCGAGAATGGATAAAAAAAAATACCGGAATAATAACATTGATACGGGATAACCCGAAAAGAAGTTATTTTCTACGATTATATTGTCCGCAACGAAAAGCAATGCTGTGGGAACAAGAGCTGTACAATTCGATGGACTACAATGCTCCGCTGACATATTTCCATACATTTGAAGGCGAAGAATGTATGGTTGCATTTAATTTTGCTAATGAAACCGAAGCCGTTATTATGAGGTAATTATTTAATTTAGAAAATTACCGTAATAGACCATTTACTTAACTTTTAAATAATTAAATGATTATAATGATGATTATGATGATGATGATGATAACATTGTTCGTAGGAATATAATTTTAGAAAGACTCAATAGCAATAAACAGAGGCGACAGGAGCGTAAAACTAGAATAGAAACAGATACTCAGCAAAAAGTAGTCACGTTGCCAAGGAGGAGTCCCAATAGCTCGACTAATTTTTTCTCTTCGACTACCAGTGTCAATATGTTGAACGGGTCCCCGTCTTCGGGGAGTGTCAACGGAGGTTTGTCTGGTAGCGCGATGTATTTGAGAAAGAAAAAGCGAAAGAAAGATCACAAAAGAAAATTAACTGTAGCTGATATTAGTCAACCATCGAATTTTAGGTAATTATTTTATATATTACCTCCGAAACTATTACTTAGATCAATTTGAAACTTTAGGGTAATATTTTAGAGATGTCGTAGAATTTAATAAGACAAAAAAATCAATTTTTTGAAATGTAACCCCTTAAATTAGAACTAAAAAATATTTTTTTTTAAATTGCATTTTTAGTTTTTAAACTTTTTTAGTAATGAAATATTTTTTATAAAAAAATTTTTTTTAAACGTTATTCTGAATGATGCTGAAATTGAAAGACATTTGATAATTTAAAAAATTTTTTTAACAAGTAAATTAACGCAAGAAAAATGTATTTAAAAAATTCCACCATTAAGAGCCTTAAAAAATTATAAGTGCAATTTTTTAAAAATAATTTTCTAGACCTAGTTTACTTTAAAAGAAAAATAAAAAAAAAAATTGTCAGATTCTTTATGAAAATTAAGTTAGTTGACATCTAAAAATTTTTAGAATTTTTTTTTTACTGAAAAAATGATTACAAAAAAATTTTCAATTGTAAAAAATTTGATAATCAATGCGTGAAATTTTTTAGTTCTAATTTAATAATTAAAAGAAAATAAAAAAAAAGCTTGTAAAAAATTTATAATAATTTTTTTTTAATTTTTACAGACATGTAGTGCATTTAGGTAGTGATACCAGTAAATGTATCGACCCAGAGTCAATAGATCCAACGTTAAGACAATTTTTCGACGTAGCTGGTGTGACCCAGCGGCAACTAACAAGCCGTGGTACCCGTGACTTTATTTATAATTTCATTCGTGGCCACGGTGGAATAACAGCTGTGAAAAATGAATTAGGTTTAACGAGTACTTCGGTACCAACATCCGCAGATAACAATCATCATCCCTTACCTCCTCCCCCGCTGTCAGCAGACAATCCACCACCGATACCAGCGCGAACGGTCCCCGTTACGAGCAGTCCGGGAATGAATAATGTAAGTATCAATACATTACAGTACATACTAGTAGCATCAATACGTGTAATGCGTATTAAATTACAGAATTAATATAATAGTAGGATAAGTAGCAGATAATAAATATTTAACATGCAAGAGGTCTCACGTTTTGTGTCACACGTTTATTTATAGAATCAATCACGGATTACGAGACCTTTGCCTCCAGCACGGACAAATGTCCCGCCACCCCCGCCAAGCGCTCCACCTGCACACAGGACTCTGCCGTCGAGGCCACCACCGCCGGTAGGATCACCCGCACTGCCTCCGCCGCCTCCCGCGGTTCCGCCGCCGCCTCCTAGGAGCAGCTCCAGTATATCCAATGTGTCGAATACTTCGAATTTTTCGGGCAGTGCTCCAGCTCCTCCACCTCCGCCACCTCCACCACCTCCTCTTCCGGAGCTCAATGCGGACAATAGTCCCGTGAATAATTTTAATTCTTCGTCGTCTTCTTCTAATAGCGGTAATAATAACGATGAATTTAACGATTTGAGGCCGAAACTTATGGATGCAATTAGAAATGGCACTACTCTTAAGGTGAGTTTATTGTTTTACGAGCTGGTAATTGGTTGTTAATTCTATTTATTAGCCGTGAGAAATTTATTTATTTTTTTTTTATGTTCCTTATTTATTTATTTACATGAACGCCAATCGGCATTTTACATCTATTAGATATTCTTTTTTTAATTCTAAAATTCTAGCTTGAAAATATTATTAATTTATTTTCTTAAATTAATCATTTAATTGTTCTCATATAAAATTTTACTTGCCAAATTCTAAAAAAAAAAAAAAAAAAAAAAAAAAAAAAAAAAAAAAAAAACTATTTTTATTTTATCAATAAATTTTATCATTGATATTTATAATAATTTAATTTATAATTATTTTAAATCAATATTATAAATTAAATAACAAATATAGAAATTTTAACATGATACTGAAATGAACAAACATCTAACAATTTTTGAAATTTTTATAACAAACAAATTATTATAAAAAAATATTAAAAAAAAATTCTCATTTTTAATTTTTTTAAATTTTTACATGTGAAATTTTTTTTTTTTTTGTTTGATCAAATTGATCAATTTTTTTTTTTAATTGTTCGTTTTTTATGTACTTGAAATAAATTTATATAAAAAAAAAATAAAATAGAAATTTTATCCAAAATCGCGAGAGCCAAAATTTTATTATAATTAAATAGTTACAAAAATCTAAAAAATTTTTAGATTTCTTTGAAATTCAGTATCATATTTTTTTTTGCAACCCTGACACAAAATAACAAAATAAAAAAAAAATTACAGAAAGTTGAGCAAATAGAAAAGAAGACAACTCCCGTTATGGACTCCAGAAGTGATTTACTAAATCAAATAAGGCAAGGAGTTGAATTAAAACCTGTGGTTAATGAACCAAAACCAGCTTCGATAGGAGTCGCTCAAGGTGGACTGGCCTCTGCTCTGTCGGCAGCTTTAGCCGAGCGGTCGCGTTTGCTTGGTTACACTGGGGACAGTCAAGACTCGAGCAGTGGTACCGATGATGACGATGAGTGGGACGATTAGATTTAAATACTGAGTATTTTAAAATTTAAATGCCAACAAACCTTTGGAGTGAAGTGAAAATTATAGTGTGATGACTATATATCCATTTTCGTTGATAAATATTACCAAGGTTATCATCATTATTATTCTATTATTATTATTACTACTATTAATAACATGAATATATTTTTGGTAAGCGTGTATTTATTTTATAAATATATATTATATGTATTTATTAATATTTTTAATTAGCACGCTTCAGCCAATCGCTCACGATATTGAGTTATTTATCGTCAGTGTTTATTTAAATAATTTAAATAATATTTTTTTAGTTTATTTCTTCTCTAGATACTGAATAAGTAACGTCGTAATAGTTGGCCTAATCTAATGTCATTTAAATCGTCATATCATGCGTTTTATTTACATTCGACTGCACACGTATACATATGTATATAAAAATTGTCGAGTTTAATTTTTTTTTTCGTAAATAAGTCGTACAGAAAAAAAAAAAGTGATTATTAAAATGTATAAAGAGTAAAATATGTAAGAAAAATTTTATTAGATATATATTATAAATTTATATATTCACCACTAAGGAGAAATCCTAGTCAAGCTTCATAAGATTACGTAAATTAATTAGTTATAAATTTACTGTTATTTTTTTTTTTATTTCTTTTAACTTAAAATTTTTAAGTTTATTCCAAATAAGAAAATTTAAACTTCACACAATTTTTAATTCCGTATTTGCGGTTTTTAAATAATAAATAATAAGCACAAAAAACAATATACGGTGATTATAAAACTAAATGAATTTAAATAGCTGATTGATTAGTTGAACTAACGACGCTAAGTCAAATTAACCCGGGAGCAGGATAGTAAAAAAAAAAAAAAAAAGTTTTAAGTGTTATCAAAACAAATTTATGTAGATTAGTTATAAAAAAAAAAAAAATAAATAAATAAATCCGTTATGTTAAATCAATTGTATTATAAATACAAAGTTTCTTCCAATAGAATATTTTTGCATTATCTAATAAACAAGTGAGATATTTAGAGGTTGATAAATTAGAGTGATAATAACAATAACGGCAGTAATTCAGCTTTATTCCAGATTATTTAACTCAGTGACATACTGTAATCCATTAAAATAATTGAATAAATTGAAAAAAAAAAAAATTTCCAAATTATTTTAGTTGAGTACACTATATCGCAGAATTGATTAATCTAGAGTAAAGCTGTATTACCGCCACAATAACAAAGTAATAAATTAAATTAAATTAAAAAAAAAGAATACGAATCGTTTAAGTAATAATAACGAATTGTTATTTAATCAGTTGTCATGTGTAAAGGAAAGTATAGATATATTATATATATAAATATATATTATTATAATTATTATTTATTAATCAATTTTTTCAAATTAGTCAGCATTAGTTACTGTACATAGATATATTAATAAAATAGAACGGTATTAATAATTTTTTTTTTCTTTAAAAGATAAATATTTGTTTTTTTTTTTTTTTTTTTTTTTATTTTTATGTTATAATTTATCTCTTCTGTGCTAGCCTGCGTTATTTGTAATGTATATGATTATTAGACGATTCGGAAAAACAACATATGCATACTTGAAGAAAAAAAATAATAAAAATGAAAAAGAAAATAAAAGATGTATATGAAAAAAAATAATATATTTGTTATTTTATTTAATATATTATTTAATTATTAAAATTATGTAATTAAATGGACTAGAACGAGCGATTAACTACATTTAAAATACTGAAAATTTAATAAAATATTTCATTACTCAATAATGCTCGATGTCTATTATTTTTACGTAATTTTTAAAAATAAAAATCCTATAATTATATACAATATACATTTCCAAAGAACGTAAGATAACTTTTATAATAATTAATTATTTGTTAATGGAAATGATAAATAAATCGTTGGAGCACGATTTATTTCTTATATTTATAATTAATTGCCTCGCCCTTGAAATTTATAATTTTATACAAGATTCGATGATCTACTTAAAGTAATTATCAATTAACTAATAAATTACCTTAGTTTACATTGAATAAATCGCGAAAATTAAAATAATTGTTAGACATAAATTCATTCTTAATCGAGATTGTCCATTTCTTAGACCTTGCTGGTTCGGTTCATCGAGATTGTTTCCACCAAAACTCCCAGCGTCTGGGTACCATGATTCAGTTACTGATTCCTGGTAGGAAGAAAAATATTTATTCAAGTTATCATGCTCATGCTTATGACTTATGACTAAGTTTAAGGAATGAGTCAATTATTTGCATCTAAAAGTTTAGAAAGAAAGTTACTTGTTACACTTTGTTAAATATTTTAATTTTTTACCCAAAGATTTATAAAACATGCAAATTTATTTGTAGAGCAAAAATCAGACAGTTGTTAATTTAATTTATGATAATTATTTTTTAATAATTATTTACATCGGAAACAAACAAAATTATTTAAACAAATAATTTTTAACTTAAAATTTTGAAAAATCAAAGTTTTCATTATTATTATTATTATTTATTTATTTATTAAAAAAGATTTTAATGGTTTAATAGTTTAAAAAATGAGTTGATTTATGAAAATTGATTAAAAATTTTTCAAATGAAATTGATGTCATATGTAAAGAAGAATATTGATTATTATTGTAAATTTTTTTTGCTAATTAATTAATTAATAATTTCATGCTAAATTAATAAACCATTATTATTATTAAAATTATTAAAAAAAATTTCATAATATGATTTTTATATATTTTTGAAAAATTTATAAATTTTTACATTTAATTAATGATTTAAAATTGATGCGATAATTAAAAAAAACTTTTTATATTCTTCAGAAGAAATAAAATTAAAAATACATTTTTTTTTTTTATATTTTTATGCCCAAAAAATAGTTTAACGCGTTATCTAAATAATAATAAATATTGATACATTATTTAGAGAAGACATTTCAAGTATGACTTTTTTAATACTCTAAAGAAGAAATAGATGTTAAAAAGTACTTAAAAAAACTTGAAAAAAAATAATTCTTTTAATTAAAACTAAAAAAGAATTTTTTATAGACTGAAATAAAATAAAATAATACAAAAGTGTTATTCCTAAATTTACTAAATCATTTTTAATGAAAATAATTCTATGTATTTATTATTATTATTTATTAAAAAAAAAAAATTTAATTTAATTTTTTTAACAAAAACTGTCAGATTTTTGCAAATTGAAAAAAAATCTAAAATAACTTCCCTTTATTTTTTGTAAGAAAATTTTTCAAATCAAAGGGAAGTTAAGAAATTAAAATCTTACATCTTTAGAAGTTACCCAAGAACTAGTAGCCCAAGCTGGAATTTCCGTAGTGACTTTTGGAGTAGGTGTAGTCCAAGAAATACCTCTTCCATAATTTTGTGACCGCTGAGTGACAACGACAGCCGGTTCTTCAATACTATGTGCAATAGTAGAAGATTCTTTCTTCTCTTCAGTCGATTTAATTTCAGGCTCTGTCGCTGAGCTGGCAGTAGTCTTAGGTGTCGCGGATTCCGAACTGGGACTTGGAGGTTCTGTAGTTGACTGCCGCTGAGTTTCAGAGACGACGATCGTCGGTGCAGGGCGACTGTCAAACTCTTCGTTCTCTACAAAGTGATAAAGCACTGTATAAATACTTATGATATGAATCAACAAGCCTCGGCTATTTAAGGTTCGCATAATTAAAATATTTTTTTTTTTTATTGGAATAAAAGATTGTTTTACTTGGCAGAACATTCAGAGATCTTCCGGTGCTCCTGTAAGGAGTTGGACCATTCATTGCGCTAGTACTTGCTCCGTGAAAACTGCTGGCTTGACCGGAATAGCTGTCGGGAGATAATGTACGGTGATATGGCCGACGACTGATACCTCGGCTGCTGGAGATGCTAGAGCTTTCGTCGATGGAACTTACTGACAGCGGGATCATAGTATCAGTTACTGAATTTACGCAATCTCTGTTGTTTGGACTAAAAATAATAAATTTTTTTTTTATTTAAAAAACTTTTTTTTTTATTAAATAATGACTTTTGTTAAAATACGCTGTACTTTCTTAAATATTGACGTTCTTCAAAATATAAGCTCATCCCGATGTTACACTCATCAAGAGCTTTCATTTGAGTACCCACATGCATTTTCATATATTTTTCATATATAGATATATATATAATTTATATAAATATATGAAAAATTGATGTGGGTATTCAAATGAAAGGTCTCGATGAGTATAATGTCAGGATGAGCTTATAACTTTAAAAATGTCAATAGTTCACAAGATACAGGGTCATTTCTTAGTTATGTGTCTAGAGATAGAGCATTTTTTACTGCAGCCTAAAATTGTCAAGTGTCTCCTGATTTGAGAGTAATTTTCTTATAAATTTATTATTATTTATTTATTTATATATTAATTATTAATATTATTATTAATTAATTAATTGATTACTCACATATAATTTTGACATTGTTCTTGTAGGAAACTAAGAGCACGATCAAGAATTTGCCGTGAAAATCTTGAAGCTGGACCTGAAGGATCACCTCTGTCACATCTCTTACGTGTCTCAGTAATTACACATGATCTAAAGTGGTGATGCAAGCTAAAAAGTAATTATAAACTTTGTTAAAAATTAACAAAAAAAAATTTATTAACAAACATATGTAATTTTATTTTTATTTACCAGCAGAGATTAGCGCGCGCCATTTCTCCACGCGAAACTTCGTTCACTAGGGCACTATATTCATTTCCACAATGTTGTGGCTCTGTTACTGTTGCTTTTAAACAACTAGCATGTTGAAGGTACTCTAAAAATATTAATAAAATTAAATACTACATAAATATTTACTTAATTATCATACCTTTACTGTATATGCCATTTAAAAATTATTTAAAAAAAATTGCATTTTTAATTTCTGTCAATTTTTTTTGCAATAATTTATTTGTTACAAAAACAATAAAAATTTGATAAATATCTGCTAAATTAATTTTCATTTACGGTATAAATATTTCTATAGAGAAGAAATGGTTGTGATTATATTGACTTTTCTTCATTTATGTTATTTCTTCTCTACTTAATGGATTGTTTTAATTTAGGTAAGCGAATTAAATAGATTACCAGCTTGATAAGTTGACACAGAGCACATTTGATGAACTGAAGAAATAGGAGCTTCGACCGCTGCATTAAATTGATCTCTTCTTTGTTTAGAGAAACATCGGTCGATATATCGCTTTATGCAGTCGACAAAACCTGCCCATGATCTGAAGTAATTTATTATTATTATTATTATTATTATTATTATTATTATTATTATTATTATTATTATTATTATTATTATTATTATTATTATTATTATTTTTCATTGTTTTTATAATTATAAATGATTTATTAAACATTTAATTGATTTTTCAAAAGATTTAAAAAAACTACTAAAGAAGAAATTACTTTTATGAAGACATTCATTTTTTAATTGATTAATAATGTATTGTTTAATTTTATTTTTGAAGCTCTAATACAAAACCATATAAAATAGTAAAAGGTGAATTTTTATAGTTATCAAAAAAAAAAAAAAAATTTAAACAATTAATTTATATTAATCAAAAAATTAAAATATCAGTTTACTTTGTTTGTAATTTTTTTAATATTTTAAAGTTATTTTTTAATAGTTATACTTTTATTTTTTTTTATAATTTACAATCATTTATTAAAGTAACTATTAATTTATTTTTCAGATGATTAAAGAAGTTAACAATGAAGAAATAACAAAAATCGGATGAAGGTATTAATTTTTTAATTAATTACTAACATTATTTTTTTAGTTAGTATAAAAATGATGTAAATATTAAAATTTTTAAATTAATTATTAATTACCTGCAGACTAAATCAATGTCTTCCATATTATCAGGGAAGATAAGATGAGGATCTTTTAGCAACGGATCTGCTAACGTGATACATTTTTGATGATCTTCTCTCCCACACCCGTAACTTGAAATTACACTTGCACCGCCTGAATTAACATAAAAAAAAAAAACTCATAAATTACAAAAGCTCTGGGTAATTAGTGTGACCTAAATTTTAGTTATTCCTTAAATATCTAAAAAATTACATTTTGATTTGATTTATTCAAGTAATATTTAATCAGTCAGGCAATTGACGAATTTGAATATTGACCCACTGTTTAATTATTTAAATGAATGTAAATAATTTATTCAATTTTATTCAATACTGGCTCTTGCCTTGGACATTTTATACTTGACATTTTTATAATCATGATTAATAATTTAGTATTAATTTTAATTTATTTTAGATAATATACTTACTGACTAATATGAGCGCGAAAAGAACCAGCTGCGAGTACATTATTCAACGTTGATACGTTTTACCTGTTAAAATAACAGATTTTGAGATTATGATTGTTATTTAGGGTATGATTGTCATTATCAGCTATGACAAATTATAGCACGAGGGTGACTAAATTATATCTAACAGGTGTGATATTGATTCAAGTGTACTCTAGTTTTGTTTAAAAATACATGTCAATGATAGTTAGATATAATTAGAAGTATGAAAATATTTTAACTATTATATAGGTGTGTTAAAAGATTCTTTAACTAACTTCAATTATACTAGAATTTAAATTTGCGCGCGCAAGCGCGCGCCTTGACTATAGAGTTTGCATATATTTTTATGCTTTGATATTTTGACCAATCACGTTACGAATAGTTTGCTTATATGATATATTTTCATATTTTTCATCTAAATTATAAGAGTTGATCTTCAATTTTTTACAAGTTATAATTCAAGAAGAAATTCTATTTAAAAGTTTAAATTTAATTAATATAAATAATTTCTTCTTCAACATTTTTTTTTATACTTTTTAGTTTAAAATTACTTCTTAAAATTTTCTTCTTTCATTTTTTTCTTCACAACAGTGAATTTATAAAAATAATTAATTTTTATTTATTTTGAAGTAAATAAAATACTTTGAAAATTTTTTAAGTACAATATAATTTTTTTTTCTTCTAAATAACATTAAAAATTAAATAAAATTTTATAATATTATAATTTAAATATTTTGTATAATTTTCTGAAAAATTTCTTAATTTTAATATTTAAAATTAAGGCGATAAATATAAAATTTTTTATATATTCTTCATAAAAATAAAATTAAAATTCTTCTTTAATTTTTTTTTCTTAATTAAAGCGAATTTATAGTAATAACTAAAAAAATAATAATTTTTTTAATTTTCAAAGTAAAAAAAAATACATTAAAAATATTTTAGACATTTTTTTTTATTTTAAAAAGCATGAAGAAATAAGAAATTAAAAAAAAAAATTCATAATACTATTTAATCATTTTTAATAAATTTTTATATTTAATTAACGATTTAAAATTGATGCAATAATTGAAAAAAAAAAATTTATTATATTCTTCAGAAGAAATAAAATTTTTTTTGATTTTTTTGTGCACAAAAAATATTATTTTTTAAAAATTTGTAAATCTTTACATTCAATTAACAATTAAAAATTTTTAAATAAATTTATTATATTCTTCAGAAGAAATAAAATAAAAAAAAAATTTTTTTGAACTTTAATGCCCAAAAAATACTATTTTTGAAAAATTTTGTAAATCTTTAAATTTCATTAACGATTTAAAATTGATGGAATAATTAAAAAAAAATTTTATTATATTCTTCAGAAGAAATAAAATTTAAAAAAAATTTTTTTTTATTTTTTCATGTCCAAAAAATAGTTTAGCGCGTTATTTAAATGATAATAAATACTAGAATTCAAATTTGCGCGCGCAAGCGCGCGCCTGAGTTTAGGATTTGTATATATTTTCATGCTTATGATATATTTGACCAATCACGTTACGAATAGTTTGCTTACATGATATATTTTCATATTTTTAATCTAAATTATAAGAGTTGATGATTTATGGATTTTTTGGAGAAGAAATTTTAAGTATGATTTTTTTAATACTCTAAAGAAGAAATAAATGTCAAAAAGTACTTAAAAAAATAACTCTTGTGATTAAAACTAAAAAAAAATCTTTTAGAGACTGATATAAAATAAAATAATACAAAAGTGTTATTCCTAAATCTATATCACCTTTAATACTAAATTAGTAAACGATGATGTCGATAACGTGGGTCAGTTTCGCAAGGTTGCGATTAAATATTTAATGAAGATAATTCTATGTAATTCCGCCTACCCTTTAACATTTTTAACTAAAAATTTAGAGAAGTTTCAAAGTCAAAGTCAAGGAATAATTAACTACCCACAAACCATTAATTGTCTTTGTTTTTATTTATTTATTTACTTATGACTTACGTTTAAAATAAAAACTCGGGCAAACAAAGTTTGATTTTATTTAATTGATTCACAGGTAAAAGTAGGCAGCCGCTTGGAGAGAGGGTTCCAGAATATTTGCTAACATTATTATATGTTATGGACATTTCCTACATTACTGTAAGCGCAGGAAAGACAACAAAGACCACACCTGAGTGCACCCATGCGCAGCCACTGAACCGTAAGCTCCTAGTTAAATAAGCCCCCCCCCCCCCAGTGTCCTCCAATTTTATTTTATTTTTTTCATTTCTCGTATTATGAACAATAAGAACTATATTACTTCATAGATTTAAATTTGTATTGAAGTCATAATAGCGGACGTTACATTTTTAGTAAAAATGAAAATTATGAAAACTTTAGATTAACTTATAGGCGAATCGATTAATCATAAATTATTGCAGTGTAAAGAAGTGCAAGGGTAAATCCTTGAAGAGTTGCGATACATTGTTTGGGTAAAGCTCAAAAATAAGTATAGAGTTAGAAAAATTGAAGTTTCAATTTTTTTTTCTTTTTGCTTTAATCACTTTTTGCTCATTGTTACATGACTGCATTCTATCACGATTTGTTTCACTTGGCGGCAACCCCTAAGGGATCAAGGAATTTACATTTAGGTCGTTGCGACAATGATTGATAGTATCATTGACTTTTTTAAACTCTTCGGAAGAAATAAATTTTTTTTTTTTTTTATTAATTTTTATGTAAATATGTTAAAGTATGTTTTATTATAAAACTAGAAATTTTTTTAATTGATATAAAAAATGGCCTTAAGTGTTTGAAATATTGCACGGATAAAAAATTATTTTTATTCAAAAGAAGAAATATTTAAATAAGAATTTTTTCACTTTAAATTAAGATAAAAAGTCTTGTATTAAATTAAGTAAAATTTTCTTCAAAATTTTTTTTTAAATCAAATAAATTAGTCTATATAATTAAATAATATTTGCTTCATATAAGAATATTAAAAAAAAAAAAAAAAAAAAAAAAACATTTTTAAAAAATATATTGATAATAATTAACTTGATTCAAAAGAAGAAATATTTTTAAAAAATTTTATCATTCAATTCTTAAATAAAATTTTTTTCTTCAAAAATTTTTTTTACTTTGGAAATAGTAAATTTTTTCAAAACAATTAAAATTTTGTTTTTTTTAATCAAATTAATTTTTCAATCAGTCTACACGAAATGAACAAGATGACACTGGATATCATCCCAGATTATACCCAGTGATATCTGTGGTGAAAAATTTTTTAGATAGTAGCTAGTATAATCCAGATTATACTGGGTGATATCTGGATTATACTCAGTGATATCTGGATTATACTCATTGTAATCTGGATTATACTAGCTACTATCTGAAATTTTTTTTCACTCAGTATAATCTGGGATGATATCCAGTGTCGTCTTGTTCTTTCCGTGTATATAATAAATTAATAACAATTTCATGTCAAAATAATTAATGGAAAAAATATATTAAAAAAAAAAAAATTTTAAAGAAGAAATATTAAAATTTTCTTACATTTAATAAATATGGATAAAGTAATAAAAATAAAAATTCTTACCAATGATGAGAGGAAAAATTTTAAACTTTCATGTCACAATTCAAAATTTTAATATTATCTCAAAGAAGAAATAATAAAAAAAAAAAAATAAATTAATCTTTGTAATTGTTGAGTAAACTAAGTAAATAATAATATTTAGCAGTCTTGGATCGATGGCAAAGAGAAGTTGGGTAGATGGTAACAAACAGATTAGAACGAAACTTGTAACGAAAGCTTAGAGAGTATCGAGAACACCAGGCACAATCCAGTCGGGTCGAGTCACGGTGAAGAACTGGCCAGCGGCCGGCGGATTTACACACCACGAAACGTTTGAAATTTACCTACGTCGTAAAAGTATCGTCCACTGTGGTATTATATTGTAATATACTACGACCCTTCCATTGCAACCTGCCAGCAACATTACGAGTATGCTCAGGTGTTTAATGTCCAATCCAGAACTCCCTTTGTTTATCGATTCGTACGCAGGATCATTTGTATTCTTCAATTACTTTAAAAATCTAAAAGTAAAACTCATATTTTATCTTCATAGTCTTGTAAATCTAAATAACAGTCATTTTCAAAGTAAAAGTTTATTTAATTTACCGTGGCTACGAAAGTCAACTCTCTAATTTGTCACTTTTTACTCTAGCAAATTGATCGATGAAATAAACTTTTGATTTTATTTTTAAGCCCCCGGCCTTCGGTTTTAATTTTTTGTCCGACTTACATTATTTAAGAGTCGACCTCATAAGATCATCAGCTCCAGATAATCTATCTTTGATTATAAACTTCTTCTTACTGTTATATATTATTCCTCAGTGCGGTGTACTAGTAAATAAATCCAAATTAATGCACAAAATAAAACTATTTCTTCCCAATTAAACTCTAGAAAGTTTGATATGCTGCTATGCACCCCAGTAATCAATTATTACAAAAGTAAAAAAAATATTGCAATTAATTTTCTAAAAGCAACTTTGCAGCCACTATGTGACAGCCGTGACTTGTAAACTATAAATAAATAAAATTTTGCTTTATTAAATTGTACTGTAATTTCTTAAATATTGACATTTTTAAAGATATAAGCTCATTACGATGTTACACTCATCTAGAGCTTTCATTTGAGTACCCACATGCATTTTCATATATTTTTCATATATACATATATATAAAATATATAAATATATGAAAAATTGATGTGGGTACTCAAATGAAAGGTCTTGATGAGTGTAACATCGCGATGTGCTTATATCTTTAAAAATGTCAATAGTTCACATGATACAAGGTCATTTTGAAATTTTTTTATTTTTCTTTAAAAATAAACTAGGTCTAAAAAATTATTTAAAAAAATTGCATTTATAATTTCTTCGAGCTTCTAAAGATGGAATTTTTTAAATAGTTTTTTCTTCTTATAATTTATTTATAAAAAAAAAAATTTCAAATCATCAGCTGTCTCATTATTTCTTCACAAAAAATTTTTAAAAAATGAGAAAATAAAAGCAATTGCTTGCACGGTCATTGAAATCGCTGAATAAGTAATAAAAAAAATTAACACCAGTGAAAAAATTGTCACTATACGCATGAAAATATAGTAACAATTGTACTAATGCGTGATAGGAAATGCTAATGATTTTGGGAAGTGATCTTGTCGGATGATTGTCATGATGGTAACGCTCTGCTGCTTGCTCTATTGACGGATTTTTTTTCAATTATTTTACCTATGAAATAATATAAATTATTTTAGATTACTCAATTCTGAAAATAATTAAATTTTAATAAAAAATAATTGAAAAAAAAAAAAATTATTCAAACTTTAGAAGTACGGAGAGAAGACTGGATAAATCCAGCAGACATATCAGAATATGCAAAGTAACGTCCGCATAGCTTTTCAGTCAAAGTGTGTTACTACCCGTCGTAAGTTAAGACGGTCAAGCAGAGGTCGATAATCTTTCGCTCCTGGGTCAGTTAACGCTTGACACGCGAACTCTGTATAGTACTCGAGTTCGCAAACTTAAACGGGAATTAAATCTGTTCCAGTGCAGTGCAGATCTGTATTTTTTTTTTTTTTTTTTTTAACGGCTGCTCGTCCTATTTTTTACCTTTACTGTCGTAAAATATATAAAAATACAGATATATTACATCTATTTGGTTTTTATTTAATGATTCATTTTATGATCCGTAGACGATTTAGTATCGTGTGATTATAATGAGGAGACTCGCATGATTGTCGATGCAATCAGAATAGTTACTGGCTTGACACGCAACTGTTTTATCCAGTACTTCTTTTGTTCTGCGTCTTACTGAGATTATCAACTGTAACTATAAATATAAATATAAATAAAAATAGAATTAGAAGTTAATATTGCAATATCTGGAAATTATTTTACACAGAAAAAAAATTAACTTGAGCCAAGAAAATATTTTTCTTCTTAATTATTATCTTGACCAAAAAAAAAAAAAAATGTTATTGACACCGCAAATTTCACTTATTCCAAAAAAATTAATTTTCTTGCTTTAAGAAATACGGATCTTGATCCAAGAAAATTTATTCAAGTCAAGAAAATTTTTTTGTTTTGACAAAATTCGGCCACTTGCTCCAAAACAGTAAATATCTCGATAGAAATAAATTTTCATTTCAAGATAAATTTTTACTTCAGCCAACACAACTTCGGTCTTCCTTTTGTTCTCCAGTCAAGAAATTTTTCTTTCTGTGTATGAGTTAAGAGGAAATTATGATTGATGAGTAAATACTGTGGTTGTTGTTTAGTTTTTGTTTATATTTAATTAAAAATAAAATACAAATTTCCAGCTTATTCGTTTTCTTCAGAACGGATACGTGCGTTAGCGTTCGTTACACGGATAGACAATTGCTGGGCACGTTCAACAATGGATTTGCGTTTTTTACTGCTTACTGCGTGGGCGATTTCAGCGCAGAATTTACGGTTCTGCATCATCAGGACTTCCAATTCCTAAAACAAAAAAAAAATATCAATTTTTAAATTATCTCAAATTTTAATTAAGTTTTGTCAAGAATACTATCACAAATATTTATAAATTCACGAAAAAAAAAAAAAAAATTATTTAGTACATTATTAATATCAAAATATCAATTTTTAAAATTACACACTAATATCGAGAAAATTATTAACATCATAATTTAATTAATAGACTTTTGTCAATTTTTTGAATTTTTGTAAGTTAAATTAATGTGAAAAAATAAAAATTTACATTTAGAAATTAAAAAATATTACAAATACAAATTTCAAAAAATTTTTGATTTGTAATAAAAATAAAAAAAAATTTTTTTCAATTATCAGATGTCTGCCTTAATTTTTAAGATTTCAATATCATATTAATAATTAATATTAAAGAATATAATCAAAGTTGACGATGATTTAATCAACTGATGGATCTCATCAATTTAATAATTAAAAAAAATGAGTAATCTCCAAATTGAATGATTAGCTATATAAATTAAGTTAGCCGACATCTAAAAAATTTTTAGAATTTGTTTTTTTTACTAAAAAATGATTACAAAAAAATTCAATTGTAAAAAACTTGAAAACAATGCGTGAAATTTTTTAAAAATATTTTTAAGGTCTAATTTAATAATTAAAAGAAAATCAAAAAATTAAAAACGTCGGCTAACTTTAGTATTATGATTAGCTACTATAATAAACAATCTGGAGTAAAAATTACCTTGATATTGTGTACGAGGACTTTTCTAAATCCAGTGGGTAGCATATGTCTTGTTTTAGCATTACTACCGTATCCAATGTTGGGCATCAAGTACTGGCCCTTGAAACGTCTACGTACTCTGTTGTCAATACCCTTGGGCTTTCTCCAGTTACGCTGAATAATTAAACAAATAATATTACGAATAAGTAGTTGTTGACTTTAAGAAAATTAATACGTATAAACAAATAATTAGGAAGAGGTTATACCTTGAGCTTGTCATAACGGTCACTTTGATGTCTGACAAACTTCTTTGTCCTCTTCTTGACAATTGTCGGCCGGTATGCTGGTCTGATTGCCATTTTATCGCTAAATCTGAAATACAAAAATAAAAAACAAAATTTAGTATCAATTGCAATAACCTCCAAATTATCACGAGCAAAGAGGCGGATTTAATTATTTCATTTTTTTTTTTTAGGTCATTTCCAGAAAGAATATTGTTGGAAAAAATGAGCTTCTGTAATTGTTTATAAAATTAAAAATTTTTTATGTTAATTAATTGAAAGATTATATTTTTATTTAAAGATTTAATCGGAGTAGTTGCATATACACGTACCGTTACCTTAGCGAGGCGAAATGAAAAAGATGGGGAGGAGAGGTTAGTTGTCCTAGCTCTATAATGTAATGTACATTGCCGCCGTTAATATTTAACTATAGTGAGAAACTAGTAATTTAATAATGAAAAAAAAAAAATTACTATTATTTTTAAAGTCCCTAGAATTTTAAGGCTAATTTTTAAAATTATTGCGCGCGCTGGTAGTGGGGGATTTTTATGTTTATATGAAAATTAGAAAATTAAGAAAATTAAGCTAAAAAAAAATATCATTTGGACTTTTTAAAAAAAGTACATAAAAATTTTTTTTTGCAAATACAAATTTTTTTACAAAAATCACTTTCATTTTTAAAATTATAAACATTTTGATTTTATAATTTTTATTAAAAAAAAAAAAAAAAAAAAAAAAAAAAAAAAAAAGGAATTTTAAATTCCAAAATGACAGATATTAAAAATTTTTTTTAGAATTTTATAGCAATTAAATTATTATATAAAAAATTAAATTCACAAGTTTCACATGTGAAAATTAATAAAAATCACAAATGAAAATTTTCAGAAGCATTATTTTATTGTAATTAATTTATTAAAAAAATTTTTTAAATTAACAGCTGACGGCTAAATTCAGTGTTATGTTCCAAAAATAAAAATAATTTATAAATTTGGTGAGAAAGATTGCCCAAAAATTCAAGAGTGTTCATCAATGAAAAATTTGTAACAATTTTAATTTTAATTTCTCTTTTTGAAACTTATTTTTTATTTTACTTAAAAAAATTAGAATGAAGAAAAAAAAATAATGATAAATTTTTGATGACAAAAGCAAATTCATTGTAATTGTTTCAAAAACAAGGGGCGTGAATTGATAGGATAAAAAGCTTAAAAGAAATCTTTGTATAGTTCATGTCATAAAAATTTTAGCCGGACAATGGTACCTACATTAGTAAGACAATCCTAGCCATATATTAAGTAGGGAGAAAAATTTTCTACCTGCTTATTTTTTTCTTTACAAAGGTCCTGCTCTCTGAACAAGTAGAAGTTCTTTTCGTTCATTGTCACGTGTTAATACTTACGTATTTTATCACGCACTAACGTGTTTATATTATTTGAATTTTTTGAAATTGCATTTTAAGTTTGTGAAGATGCTGGCTATTTCAGATATCAGAAAAGACTTCGTTTACATTACGTTATCTCCAATGGCTCTAATGTTTCCGTCTGTGAATTGGAGATTTATGTACGACTGGATGAAGATCGACGAGCAAAAAGTAAGAAATTTTTTCATACCTACACTGAAAAAAAAAAAAAAAAAAAAAAATTAACTTGAATCAAGAGAAAAATTCTTGAACCAAAAAAATAATTATGAAGGGTTTCATTGTCTTGCATAAAGACCAAAAATTCTTAAATTAAGTAAAATTTACTATTTCTTAGTTTAAGAATTTTTTTACTCAAATTAAAGAGATGAAATTTTAAAAAATTATTTACTTGATTGAAAAATTTATTTTTCTGTGTGTAATTTAAAAGTTGTTTAGTGAATACTATTATTTATTTTGTGATTAATTAACTGGCAGAATCAAAAAAAGGAAGCCAGTACTTCAGAAGACAAAATTTGGACTTCAGTTGCAAGTACTTTGGTTTACGAGTCCGAGAATTTACCTCACATGAATGTAAGTGTTGAATCTAAAATTAAATAAAATTAGTTTTTATTTAATAATTGATAAAAAGAAGTACTTACGATTATTGAATTAAATGTTCTTTCTTTTAATAAATTTCAATTTTAATTTTAAAGGGATCGAAATGTAAATGCTGTCCTGCTACTGTCGATACAGAAATACCGAATTTCATAGACTCGAGGCTGCCCACATATGAAGAACTCTATCCAAAACTATATGGTAATTTTATTTAATTAATTACTTAAATATATAATACTGAAATCAGCAAACATTTGAAAATTATAAGAAAACAAATTTTTTTACTAAAAATTTGTTCTAATAATCTAAAAAATTGTAAGATGTCTGTTGATGTTTGTATTTTCTTGAATGTTTATAAAAAAAAAATTAATTGAACATTTTTTTTTTTTTTTAGAAATCCACGAAAGACTTATCGATATTGAAGCTGGTGAACCTGTGCAGATAGACGTACCTAAAAACAAATTTGATAAATTAATTAAAACGTATTCACTTCAACAAAATGACAATGTTTCAAACTGTATGAAAATTTTAGGTCCAGGTCTTTTATATTTAATTATTATTGTGACGATAGTGACAACTTCAAGCTTTGGGTTGTATTATTACTATTATCCTTACTTTTAAATTAGACATAATTGTTTTTAGAGGCTATAACTTGGTATTTATTTAAAGAAAATTTTTATATATTAATAAAAACATTTCTTAGACTGACAAACTTTTTACAATATACATAGTTTGATTTATTAACTACATTTAAAAATTTTTAGAATTTTTTTTTTTTATTAAAAAATTATTTAAAAAAAAAAATAAAAGAAAAAATTTCACACGTAGAAATTTTTAAAATTACACATGAAATTTTTAAAAAATATTTTTTTACTTACAATTTTTATTGAGATAAAAAAATCAAAAATTTTAAGAATTATTAGATGTCTGCAATTTTTAATACCTTTAACATTTTTTACATTTTTTAAGTCATAATGTGAAACTTTTTAATTTAATTGTTTTTTTAATAATTTAATTGCTATAAATATCTAAAAAATTTTTTATATCTGTTAACTTCAGTGTCACATAATCTAACAATTATTTTTTTTTAAATATTAGTCGTTTAATTTTGCGGTAATTACTTTTAGTATTTCAAAAGTGGCGCTACTGTTCAAAATAATTTCAATGAGCGCGAAAAGTTTAAATTTTAAAACTTCATTCAATTTTTTTTTTTTACTCCAACTTTTTCTGCAAATATTAAATAAATAAAAAACTTAGTACATAAATTAAATTAAATAATAAAATTCAACAAAAGTAAATAATAAAAACCACAAAAGAAACTTAAAAAAAGCGTCTCTTTACAAATACGGTGTCAAACAACAACGCCCCCAGTGTGTCTTTAAGAACAGAAAATAATTATAGGTATATTATGATAGTAGTGAAAATATATATAAATAATTGTTAAGGTGAATAAATAAAAGTTTCTAAAAATAAAATCTTAAAAACCGAAAAAAATATGAAAATAACAAATTTTTCTAAGCCAAATAAATTTTGATCTCTTTCGGAGTATTTTGGCGGGGTGACGTGTTTCAACAACTCAGCGGCTATTGACAGCAGCCATATTGCTATTGAAATTGATATATGTACTTGTGTGTTGTGTTGGGAAAGGAGCTTTATGAATATCACTCCTCTTCGCCTCGAGCGTTTATAATTACGTATACAGTTAACTGGAAATGGTGTTAAAAAAAGTTGTTAAAGTTTAAACAATATAAAAAAATGGAGCAACAATTAAAATAAATAAAAATAAAGTATCCAAAAGTGTTTTGAATAAAAAATATTAACAAAGTTTTGGAGTGCAACTAAAAAAACAGATAGCAAATAAATAAAATCCGTAAGTAAAATTGTTAGTGTTGATTTGATGGCAGTAATGTGGAATATTAGAGGATCAGGATCATCAGCATCGGGCTCAAGTTTGCCAGTAACACTGATAGTTGGTGTAAAAGAGAGAGCGCGATTGAGTAAGTCCGAGGTAGGGGACAATGCACTATGGGAATTATTTTGGCCACGCGCCTGCGTATTTTAGTTTACAGTTGGAGCTTGGAAGAAAATGGCGTCAGCTAAGTTTCTGGAGGAAGCTCTCAGCACGGACGTCGATGAATCCGCGGTAAACGCGATCGTGGGCTCGCTCGAGACGCAGTTGGTAACGTCGTCGCCGGCAGTCGCGGGTCACTCTCTAGTAACTGCAGCCACGGCTCACCAGAACCACCATCACCAGTTAACAACGGGTATTTCGAACGGGGGCAGCATCCCCAGCGTGGTACAGAAACATGGGGTTGCCAACGGCGGCGGTACCACCACCGTAAACAACTCCCTGATGACTCAGGAAGTCACCAAGTCGATTACTACGACCACCTTGCTGCCAGTAAACGTCGTCACCTCTAACGTGGTTGGAGGTTCTTCTCAGGTCGTAGTGACTACTCAGCATCAGCAGCAGCAGCAGCTACATCAACAACACCAACAACATCAACAACATCAGCAGCATCAACAACAGCAGCAGCATCAACAACAGCAGCAGCATCAACAACAGCAGCAGCAGCAGCACGTACAAACTGTAAGTACCAGTGGGAACATCAGCAGTGCCGGTGCTGGGATTCCCGCTACCGCTACCTACATCAACCAGCTCGGAGCAGGCAACCAGGTCCAGGTGACCAGCAACCAGCCGAGCAACATCGCCTTGACCAAGGCCCACGAGTCTGTTAAGTTGATTTACAATCCCTCTGTCGCTGGGCAAGTGGTTACCTCTGGTGTTGTTAATGTTAATAATAAACTTACTTTCCCCGCGCAAACTGTCGGGCAATTAGCCAACGGTACTCTCGGGGTTTCTTCACAGGGAACAGTGCTTCAGAGTGCCTCGAACGTCGTCGTCAGCAATGTCGGCTCGGTAGTGACTCAAAGTGGACAGCCGACTGTTGTGACTGGTGGTGTTAATAAACCCGGTCCGGGTACTGCGCTTGTTATTAAGACTAGTGGTGCACCTGGGGGCATGGTTTCTGTTCCGATGTCAGTTCCGGCTTCTGTGGCTGGTAATGTCGTAACCACGACATTACAAGCCAAAGCTGGAGGAGTTGCCTCGTCCATTGTGCCTAGCAATGTCCAGTTTGTTAATGTTAATGCGGTGAGACCAGGCACTCCGGTGGCTGGTCAGCAGCCTGGGAAGCAAGTCGCTGCTCCCAGAGTTGTTATTGGCCCGCATATTGTTAATACCAGACCTGGAGGTCCAGGGGTAAATTTAATAAATTATTATTTATTTATTTATTTGGTGAAAATTAATTATTTTATTATTTAGATTACACTGCAAGCTCTTCATGGATTGCAACCCGGAACCCAGGGACACCTGATTGTCAAAACAGAAAATGGACAGTACCAACTGTTGAGGGTAGGCCCGGTCCCGGCGGCGGCGGCAGCTCCTGGCGGGAATGCTGTCACTCCTAATAATATTGCGGGGAATGCTGTGGTTGCCTCGACTCCTGGAGCAACTGCTTATCGTCTGACCTCTGTACCGGCTGTAAGTAGGCTGAACGCTCAGTTCACTGGGCCACCACTCGCCACCATTCGAAAACCCGTTCAGGTGACGCACCTCATACCTTTTGAGACCGATTTTTAAATGCTCGTGTAGAATTTTAGATTTTTTTAGTTGAATGATTTTGGTAAGGTGATTATTTATTATAATTATCAATTAGTTATTTTTTTTTTATTGTTATGTTTTACAGTAGATCACGTTTTGTTTATTTTTATAGCTCCTAGATTTGTGCATCAACGTTGACTCACGTTCATACGAGGATTTGCATGTTATCTACACGGAAAAAAGTAAATTGTAAAATTCACTCTCGGATTCCGGTTAATTTTTATAGTTTCAAACAGTAAAGCAGACATCAGGGTGGAAAAAATATAAATATTTTCTTCCATGTAAAGAATAAATTGTAGTATTTAAATGATAAATTAAAATCACGATTTTACTGTTTGAAATGGTAATTTTTAGCAGTTGATAATTACTTATTATAAATCGACTATTATTTATTACAATTTACTTTTTTCCGTGTAGCGATCGCTTAGGAGTTTATTTTATTTATTTTATTAAAATCATTTTATTTGCTAAATTTTTAAAGCATGTGCTGAAGAACACATTTTTTAAAAATTTTCAAAATTATTTCTCTCAGTGTCTAAATTTTGTTAAATTTTTTTATAAATTATTATCTATCTTATCGTAATTATTTTTTGGGACATAAATTTTAATTACTCTATCAATTAGTGAGCATTGTAATTTATCAGAATTTATTTTTTAAAAAAAATTATGGGGTGTTAATTTTTTAATTTCTCAAAATAATATTTTAAAAATATTCAAATGGGTCTATATGAGGTTTGAGTGCGTCTTGAAATTGCATTTAAAATTTTATTAATTGGAGCAATCTCCAAGCAAGTAAATAATTATTTATTTATTTATTTATTTATTATAAAATCGTTTGGCTTGATTTTAAAATTTTATTAAAGACTAGTTATTATAAATTACAGTAAACTGGTATGTAGATTTATTGACATTGATTATTAATTATAATTATTTATTTATTAATTAATTAGACGGTAGCCGCGAGCGTTACCACGACGACAGTGACACCAGGAACAGTAGTGAGTTCTACTACGACGGCAACACCCGCAACGACGCCAGCCACGACAACTCCAGTAGCGCAAACACCTCAACAGGTATATAAATCAATCAATCTAATTAAATACTTATTGGAGCTATTCAATGAGTGAAATAAAAGTTATATTTGTTATTTATCCTCTAATTGATGATTTTTATTTTATAGCGCCAAACCGCAGATAATACCAAAGAAAAGTGTCGTAAATTTTTAGCAAACTTGTTAGAATTATCTAGTCGGGAACCTAAAGCAGTGGAACGTAATGTACGGTCGTTAATACAAGAGTTAATTGATACTAAAGTTGAACCTGAAGAGTTTTGTGATAGACTCGAGAAATTATTAAACGCATCACCTCAGCCATGTTTAATTGGTTTTCTCAAAAAGAGTTTGCCACTTTTAAGGCAATCACTTGTTACCAAGGAATTGGTCATCGATGGTATCAAACCACCACCTCCAAATGTTGTTTACTCGATAGCATCATCTCCAATCATTACACAAGTATGTTTTATTATTATTATAATAATAATAATAATAATAATAATAATAATAATAATAATAATATTTTATTTATTATGAGTTTTACTTGTATACTAATTCTGACTTTTACAAGGCTGATTGTATCAGCGTCTCCACATATAGTTTTTCTCTCTATTATCATCGTATGTTCTTCGCTTTTTAATATTATATCAACACAATCTTTCAACCCTCATCCACTTTTATTATCAACATATTCCAATATGTTCTCCACTTTTTATTATCAACATATTCCAATATATCTCTCCACTTTTTTATTATTAACATATCTGCTCTCTCTTTCAATTATCAATATCTTATTCTTGCACATATCTTTTATTATTCTCCATGCGGCTGTGGACCGACTTGTGCTTTCTGTACTGCATTTACCCTATTCCTCACCCCTTTCGATCGGTTGTTGGAATAGTGGCGATGGGGAAACCACAGAGAAAACCCATGCCAGTACACAGTTCGGCTACCGGAGCGACCCCCGACGGTTGGTGTTGGAACTATTCTAACAACCGTCAGGGCTCGAACCCTCGCCTCACGGCATGATTGTGCGACCGAACTAACGGGATAATGACTTTAGTTCGCTCGGCCATCATGCCGCTTTTAGTTATAATAATAATAATGATAATAATAATAATAATAATAATAATAATTTAAGTTAATTTAATTTATTATTATTATTATTTTTTAATTTTTTATTCTTATTAAAAAATAATATTTAGATGATATAATTCACTAAATTAAATTTTATAGAATCAAATAAGGCCAACAGTTGCAATGTCGACGGTACCAGTAGTAGTGTCCAGTTCACCAGCTCCATTAAGAGTTATGGCACCTCCCTCTGTAGTAACATCAACAGTTGGTCCTCGAGCACCTCAAGCGATCCCATCTAGACTGGTAATTAATCAATAAATTAATGAACTGAATATTTTTAATAATAATTACTCAAGGTCGTTAAATTAAGAGTAAAAAATATAATTAATTTTTTCAAATTAGATACGACCTATGACGACAATAGTTCGCACTCCAGTGGCACATACTGTGAAATCAACCGTAGCGCTTACGAATGTGAGACTGGCTTCGCCAACTGTACAGAAATCCCCGATAACTACCAGCACACTTATTAAAACGATACCCACTGTTACGCAGGGTAAGACAGTTAACGCCGCCACTACTGTTAATAAAACCACAGTGCCTTCTCTTGTTACTAAACCACCGAATAAAGAAAAAGAAAAAAAGACTTTTTCATCAGCAGGCTACACGTAATTATTAATATTGATATTTTACTTTTTTTTTTTTTTTTTTTTTTTATTTTATTTTATTTTAATAAAATTTTTTTTTTAATTCAAGGGGTGATGATGACATCAACGATGTCGCGGCGATGGGAGGTGTAAATCTCGCTGAAGAGTCTCAAAGAATTCTTGGATCAACAGAATTTGTCGGTACGCAAATACGGTCTTGTAAGGATGAAGTTTTCTTACATGTCTCGCCACTTCAACAGAGGATTAAACAAATTGGTAATTTTTTTTTTTTTAAATAAAATAAAAAAATTTTTTATTTTTATTTATTTTTAAATTTCAATGCCAATTCAGTAAAGCCAAATGGTAAAAGTATACAAAAAAATATTATAACAAAGTACAAGTATAAATTATGAAAATATAAAAATTTCAAATTTTAAATATTAAAAAAAAAATTTTTTTTCTTAAATTTGGAATGTAATTATGATAAATACAAGAAAAGTTTAAATTTGAATATAAAAATTAAACAGTTAAAATCAGTGATGCAAAATACAAAAAGATGATAATTTTGACGTAATTTGTAATTTTAGTTTCAAGTTACGGTCTTGAAGAACCGAATCAAGAAGTTGCAGCATTAATATCTCATGCGACTCAAGAAAGGTTAAAGAATTTAGTTGAAAAATTGGCAGTTATCGCTGAACATCGGATAGATTTTATAAAAGTGAGTATTTAATTTATAAAAATAATTTAACAGTAAATGTTTTTATTATTTTAAATTGTCAAATAATCGATTGCGACGTTTCATCAATTTTATTTTGACACCATCAAGTAATCTATGTGTAGAAAAATTTTTAAATCATAATAATAAGTCACAAATACATACAATTGATGATTTAAAAATAAAATTGACAAAACGTCGCAATTGAAGAAAAATAAAACTAAAAATTTGGTGTACAACATTCTGATTATTTAAAAAAAAAAAAAATAATATTTTAAATATTTTATAACTAACTTAGGTTGACCCTCGGTATGAAGTAACGCAAGATGTGAGAGCTCAGCTTAAATTTCTTGAGGAACTCGACAGAGTAGAACGTAGAAGACACGAAGAACAGGAACGTGAGTTGCTATTGAAGGCCGCAAAAAGTCGCGCGAAAAACGAGGATCCCGAGCAAGCTAAATTAAAAGCTAAAGCCAAGGAGGTAATTTTATCATCTTCTTTTAGACGAGTCGTATATATTGTCATTTATGAATAAATAAATAAATTTTTTTATTTTTTCAGATGCAAAGAGCTGAGATGGAAGAGCTACGACAACGTGAAGCGAATCTGACAGCCTTGCAAGCGATAGGTCCGCGGAAAAAGCCGAAATTAGACACTGGTAGTTCGACAAATAACCCTGGAGGCAGTGCGAATGTGAATGCTTCCGCGTCAGGAATGAACCGACCAATGCCAATGAGGCCGCGAGTGAAGAGAGTTAACTTTAGGGACCTTTTGTTCCTCCTCGAGCAAGAGAAGGAATCGTGTAGAAGCACAACGCTCTATAAAGCATACTTGAAGTGATGTTCTGTAAGGGGTAGGAACGCGAGTGATCGGCTCGAGCTGGCCTCGACGGTCCTCCTCTGCTATTTATGCTGTTACTATTGCTGCTATTATTATTATTGTAATTTTTCAAATGATGATGATAATATCAACAATATTGCGTTATACGTAAATTGTATACATGAGACGTGTACTCGGCAAATGTTCACTCGGATCGGCCTGGTATTTTTTATAAACTCCAAATTCATTTATTGATTATTGATAATCAAACATTGATTATAATTAATTGATAAATAATAATAGTTATAATTTTATCGCGGTACTAATTTCAAAAAGTCAATTTTAGAATTTTTTTTATTATTTCAGAGTCAATTTTTTAAAAAATTGTGCTATTCAACTTTTTTCTTGTTTAATTTCTAAATTTTTTTGAAAATTTGTAAAATTTGTGAAAATTGTGATAATCTAATTTTTTCTTTTTAATTGTTCATTTTTTATGTATTAAAAAAAAATGCATTATTAAAATCGGACAGAAATTTCGTTAAAAAAAATTAAAATTAAAATCGTGACCCCACTTGAAAATATTTACCAAAAATTTTTCAACTCCAAATTATTGGAAAAATTGTGCTTAAAAGCTCCTTAAATATTTTCTATCCATGCATTGCATTACATTTTTGAAAAATACAAAAAAAAATGAACAATTAAAAAAAAAAATTAATTATCACAATTTTAACAAATTTTCAAAAAAATTTATAAATTAAAAAAGAAAAAAGTTGAATATCACAATTTTCGAAAAAATTATATAATCCAAGATTCTATTGAGTATAATTTAAATTATACGGGATATTTTTTCGGATTATATCCAGTGTAATCTGGATTATATTTGATATTATCTGAAATTTTTTTTCACCACAGATAATACTAAGTATAAAATAGGAAAATATGTGACTACATAATTTTTTTTTTTTATTAGTGGTTTGAAGATCATTATTCCAATAAATTCTATTAATATTAAATTAAATTCATACGACGTATTTTTTTGGAGTTAGTACCGCGATATTAATAGTTATAATTATAATAATATCATGTCGATAATACAACATACACACACACTTCCTATTAACGACTGAAAAAGTTTTTTAATGTATGATAATATTATATACATAGGTTTATAAATAGATTGTTCTTTATTTTTTTGAAGAAAAACAAAGTAATAAAAAATAATAATAATTATAAAAATACCATGGATTGGCTGGTTTATAGTGAACATAAAAACGTTTAGTGAAATGCGATTATGTAAATTGTGAATAGAGATTGTGGGAGGGTTGTGTTTAAATGAAATAATTAAATCTTTTTGAAATAACTTTTTAATTGTTTTGGATCAATTTTTAATAATTCTGTTCTACTTAATACTGATAAAGATCTAAGTGTTATTAATTGATGTAAAACAAAAAGTATGTTGAAAAGATTTATCTGAGAACCTTCTAGGAGTGATACAATCATTGAAAATGTGCGTATACATTGCCACGTTATGTGTATGTCTGCTCTTTAATTGTAATACTTGGTCTATACATTTGGACGTGCAGTGCAAGTTGTATTATATAAGTGATTAGGTACATTTTTTTTCTTAATTAATTTTTTTTTTTTATAAATATGATTATTATATAAGTAATTATTATTATTATTTTATTACTATTCTTTTTATTATTATTAAGAATTATTATAATAATATGGTAATAGATTTATAGTAAATTGTATTTTTGCAAATAATTATATAAATAATTGATAATCCGTGAAGCACTGTCCAAATTGTATAGTTTTATTTGTACAATATATTATAAGCATATGATTATTTCTTACTATTATTATTGTCATTATTAATTCGCGTTACTAATGCCAAAAGGGCGTATCTCAACATTTGGCTCTGCAAAGCCAAAAGAGGGGATAAAAAAATTTTTTTTCCTCCAACTAACTTAAAGAAGTTTGTAACATTTAGATCTGTAAGAAAAGTGAATGAAAAAAATTTTTTTCTATACGCCCTTTTGGCTCTAAGACAAAAAAAATTTTAAGCCAAAAAGGCGTATCATTTTTTTTTAATCATAATTAATTATTAGCCTTACAAAAAATTTTTTTTTCACCACAGATAACACTGTGTATAGTTTAAAACTATTTTGTCTGAAAGCCAAAAGGATGTATATAAAAAAAATTTTTTTATTAATTTTTTTTATAGATCTAAATGTTATAAATATTTTTAATTTAATTGGAGTGAAAAATTGTTTTTCTACGCCTTTTTGGCTTTGCAGAGTCAAAAATGCGTAGATGTTGAGATGTGCCCTTTTGGCATTAGTAACGTCAATTGTTAGTTACTAATTATTACAATTATGTGAAAAAACTTTTTAATATTCAATAATTTTTCATATTGGTACAACAGAATATTTGGCTACTCGATTATTCTTCACCATTTAATTGTTATTATATTTATTCTATATATTGTAATTTAGATTCTCAATGTTTTTTAGTAAATTAGCTGTTATGTTTTTTTCTATTAATTAATTAATTAAAATAAAATAAGTAATATTGAATTTACGTAAGGGATTAAATTTGAATTGAAAATAAAAAAAAAAAAAATTAAATAAACACGATTCTTTTTATCAAAAAAATATGATAATAAATGTGTAATAAAAAATCGTGTACCTGATTTATAATTTGAAAAAATAATGGATTTAATTTAGAAAAAAAAATTTTTTTTTTTTTATTAACACGTTATCAAAAATTATTTTATTTAATGGCGTAATTTTAATTATTCTCAATTTGATTATTTAAAAATATAATTAATGATTTTTTTGACAATTCAGTGAAGATTAATCGTAAGAGCGTGACGTTTGCATTAATAATTTTTAAAAATAAAATGAATGAGTAAAAAAAATGAAACAAATGTAAGTTTCAATTACGAAACAATTGTTTGTATAGTACATTGTACAGTTTAAATAATGATCACAATATTGGATGCGCAATTGAAAGAATAATTAAAAGAAACCATTTAAACAATTATTATTAATTAATTTTTAATTTTTTCGTCTTTGATAAAAAATGATAAAAAAAAAAAAAATAATTAAAAAAAAATCAGTAAGAAATAAATTGTGTTGCGAGACAATCATTATTCCTGAACAAAATAACGCGACAAATTATTTCAAATCAAATTATTACATTTCATTACACTTTATAATTATATCGTATATATTGATCGCAAGTTTTATTGAATTATTATTTAATACATAATTAATAAAATAATTAAAGATCGTACATTATTTTTTTAAACTCATGTAAGTGCGGTCTTTTTACTATTGAGTATATTAACTAAGTATTCTAAGGACTTGTTACTAATAATGCGTTATAAATATAATTTACTATTTTTTTTTTTTTTTTTTTTTTTTTTTTTAATAATTATTTTGATATTTCGGCGAACTAGTCTCGTTGAAGATAGCAGTTTATTTAATTAAATATGTAATAAAATAAAAAAGTGCGTGGTGTATTCTAAGTGTAAATAATAGTTTAAAAAATTAAATTTTAAATGTTTAAATAATAATCCAGCGTCAAAAAATTAACGTCACTTGTAATATATAATAATAATAATAATAATAATAATAATTATGATATTACTAATAATAATATTAATATATCATACACACAAAATAGAATTGTTGAAAGAATATTATAAAAAAAAAAAAAAAAAAAAAATACGTACTACAGCTTTAAATTGCTGAGACGTTTTTTTTCCTCAACTGCCACCACAGTGGAATTTATTAGACGATAATGATTTTAAAAACTGATAAATAAATAATAAACCAAGAACACGGAATAAATGTAAAAATAATGGATTTAACAGTGTTTGGTACAGTATGATATTTTTACAAATTGTATGAATTAAGTGAGGTAGTCGAGATAAACAAATAATAAGAAAAATAAAGGTACGAACAAAAAAATTGTTTTATCTAAAAAAAAAAAAATAATTCGGGTTTGTCATTGTCTTAAATAATGAATATTTTCATTTATCTGTTTATTTATTGTTATTTTTTTTTATTTTAACTGAAAGTTTATTTTTAATAATTTTATAAGCAAATCTACTCTGAGAAAAAAAATTTATTTAAAAAAAAATTAGTATTTTGACAAGAAATTAAATTTTGTTAAAGATTTTCAATAATTTTATTTCTTAGATGAAGAAATAAAAATTTGTTCATAGTAATTTTTTTGCTAAAAAAAATTTTATTTGATTAGGAAAAAAAAAATTTTATATCGACAACTTGTGAATTTTTATCCAAAACTTTTTTTTTCATAAAATTTAGAAAACTTTTGGAAAATATTTATCTGTGGGGTCAATCATTTTAATTTTAATTTTTTTTAACGAAATTTTTATTTGATATTATTGATATTTTTTTTTTTAAATACATAAAAAAAATGAAAAATTTAAAAAAAAAAAAAATTGTGATATTTAACTTTTTTTTTTTTTTTGATATTGTTCATTTTTTTATGTACTTTTAAAAAAACATGAAATAAGGATAAAATATAAATTTTATTCAAAAACATGAGAGCCAAAAGTTTTTCCAACTTTTGAAGGCAAAAAGTTATCGAAATCTATATTTTTTTCTTTCGCAAAAATTTTTATCATAAATGCGCTGAAAAAACAAGAAGAATAAAAAAAAATTTTTTGAAATATTAATTTTTTATCTAATTATGGCCCAATATGAATTTGACCTCACTTGTAAATAATTACCAAAAATTTTTCACACAGTAAGTTTTCTATAAAAAAAAACTTGTGAATTTTCATCGAAAATTGTTTATTTTTTCTTCTAAATCTAGAAAATTAAAAAAAAAAAAATTATTCTTCAGCTAAGAAATAATTGATTAAAATTTTCAACAAATAAATTTTTTTCAAAAGGAATTTTTTTTCTTAATCTAGAATGTGGATGATGATGATTATTATTATTATTATTATTATTATTTTTATGTACCTATATATAGAGATTTATATCACGAGGCGTTTTTGGCTGTTAAAAAATTTTCTAATAGTCTTGAAGGTGATCGCTCTTGACGATAGCACGTGTGTCGAAAGGTGGTATTGAAGACCAAAGGCTGGAAGCTGAAAACCCGTCGGCGATATATAGAAATGGAATATAATCAGCTAGGCGCTTCGCTTGGTGGGTTTTGCGCGGCGAGGGATTATCGCCTGAGGCCAGTATAATCCTCCGGCTACACGGATATTGAGTTCACAGTAACCATGGTAACTTACCCTTGAGCGTTAACATTTGTTCGCTTTATCCCTTATTCCTGCGGTTACGTTATCAACCCAGTCAACGTAACCCGGCTCTATACTCACACCTCCCCTATTTTTTATATTTATTTACTTATACATTTTTATTTTATTAGTTCATGTGGCTTCTATTTTTCAACCGCTTCAAAGTCAAGAATTTTCAATCTACTCTACGTTCAATTTTTATATTTTTTATAATATAATATAAAATAGTAATTTTTTTTGTTCAATTTTAAGACCTGTTAATTTACTAAAATTATAATTATCTTCATAAAAAAATACAAATTTTTATTTTTATTATTTTTATATAATAAGTATGTATATATTTGTTTAATTTATTATTCGTTGATATGTCAATAGCAAATGCAATATCAATTTCATATTTAATATGACATATATGTCGGAATTACATTTTGTTTATATAATAATAATAATAAATTTTAATGAATTATTTTTTTTTTCAATAAATTGATCTTCAGTTTCAAAAATAATTAATAATACATAAAAATAGTTTAAAATTATTTCTTAATTAATTAAATTTTAGTTATTAACAAAAAAAAAAAAAACTTCTTCTTTAAGATTTATAAAAATAATTTAAAATTATAACAGAAAATATTTTTAAAAATAGACAACTGGATTTTAAAATATAAGCAATTCACTATGTGTATTTATTTTTATATATTTGTTGAATAAAGTGTCTGTTTAGAAAAAAAAAGTTTTTTTGAGCTTGCAACTATGTCCTTAAAGAAGAAATAAGTTAAAAAACATTGTTAACCAAATTGAAGACTATGTTTAATAAGATGGAGTCTTGTTCCACAAAATGGAGGTTCACGCGCGCATTTAAATGCGCTATACATATATTATTCCCACGCTTTATTATAAATAATAATTTTAAGAAGAATATTTAATCTACTTATAGACTTAAAAGTATAAATTAAAGTAATAAACATTTTTATTTGCATCTTTTAGCCCTTAGCTAAATTTTTTAGTCCTTAGAGCACGTCTTTAAAGAAAATATAAGTTAAAAAGCATTGTTGAGCCAAATTGAAGGTTATGCTTGACAAGATGGAGTCTTGTTTCACAAAATGGAGGTTGGCGCGCGAATTTAAACGCGCGCTTTATTACAAATAATAATTTTAAAAAGAATATTAAATCTAGTTATAGAGTTAAAAGTATAAATTAAAGTAATAAACATTTTTATTTGCATTTTTTACCCAAAAAACATCAAAGCTAAGTCTTTGAGTTGCCATACATAATAGATTTAAATGTTATTAAATATTTACATGAAATAATATAATATTGTATATTTATAAATACATTAGGTACATGTTAAGAGTAACGTATATAACAAATAGATAAAAATAAAAATATGAGAAGAGAAGAGAAGAAGAAGAAGAAGAAGAAGAAGAAGAAGAAGAAGAAGAAGAAATAGGACAAAATCTTGTATCTAATAATTTAACAATAAATTTCTTGGATCTTATGTCTTATTTTAAGATTTTTCAATGGTATTACAAGAAGCAGGCTGTCAAGTGTTGATGCCCTGTCTGACGAACAAGTACTCCGAGAACTGCTGGCTCTCAACACCACCGCCGTTGCTTGCGACCACTCTGAAGCCCGCGTTGAGGAGCCTCGTGATCGCCTGGACCGAGTTGAGCTTGCAGTACCCGTTGAGAGGGAACCGAATGACGTGACGAGTATCTTGCTGATGCCAGGAGACTCCGGAGCGTGCGTCAATTACTGCCTGCGTTGTCTCCGGGAAGACTTCATCCACCAGCGCACGCCCACCTGACAGCATCACGCGTTCTCCTAGGTCTGGGCTCACGTGCAAAGCCAGACACTCGAAAGACGGTGTTGATCTTTTGTCATCGTCTCTGCTGGGTGGTGTCACTCTCCCGTCTCGGCCTATCAGTGTTGACATTGGGCTTGATGATTCCACTGTGCTTCCATTTTTTGTACGTTCTTTTTTTAATTGCTCTATTTGTCGGCACATTGCTGGAAAATTAGATTAAATATTAATTATTATTTTATTTATAAATGAAGAATTATATTATAAATGAAGAAATAATATCTTTCTTCAATAAATATTTGCATTTGCTCATTTTTAAGACACTGATGTTAATTGATGATGAATTTAAAAAGAAGACATCGGAAAATTTTTAGAATTATTTTTTGTTGAAAAAATGATTATGAAAAAAATTGAAAAAAAAAAAATCAAATGAAAAATTCTTGAACCAAGAAAATAATTTTGAAAAGTTTAATTGTCTTGAATCAAGACGAAAAATTCTTTACTTAAGAACCCGTGTAAAAAAAAATCGTCTTAAAATTGTCGTTTGTTTAAGATCTTAAGCGTGACACAAACCAGGGCTATTTTAAGACTTTTTTAAGACGCCAAAAAAAAAATTCTTGAAATTTGGTTCTCGAATTTCTTATGAAAATAAGACGATATAATAGCAACAGCTCCAGAAAATTATTATAGAAAGTCTTAAAATAGTCTTAAAATTGTCCGATAACAATTTTTCAACAATTTCAAATTCAATTTAAAAAGAGCGTACTCAAAAATGTAGCGGTTAGAATTTTTAAAATCGTCTAAAAATTAATTTTCACAACAAATTCGAGAATCAAATTTAAAAAATCTGCTTTCAAAAAAAAAATTTTTTTTTGGCGTCTTAAAATAGTCTTGGTTTGTGTCACGTTTAAGATCCTAAACAAACGACAATTTTCAGACGATTTTTTTTTTTACACAGGCTTCTAATTTAAATGTTATAATTTTTAAAATTAATTAAAAAGAATTTATTATAATCTGAAGTAATAAAAATTGGAACTAATTACTTGTAAAACTTTCTATAATCCAGAATAGTGTAATAAATTACCGACACGAAGGCCATCAGATTACGATAAAAAGTGTTTAATTATCAATAAAACTGTATTTCTTCTTAATAAACTCGAAAAATAAAACATTTTCAATGAAATTTCCTGGCTTACTGGTTTTTCAGGTATGTGTCATCAGGAAGTGTAAAAAAAAAAGAACTTACGGGCAATATCAAAGTACCGGGCCTCCTCAAGAAGTAAATCCAAGTCGGCGAAATTTTCAGGTATAAGTAACCGTGAATTTCTCATGAAATTAAGAATGTGTCGAAACATGCCACCGTCTCGATCGATGAAGTAATGTTGTTTCAAGGAATCCAGCATAATGGGGATGCTACCGTTAAATAACTTGGCCAGTCTCGACTCAGGATACCTGCAACACAATTTAATATTAAAAATTTATAAGTTAAAACTTTTAACTAAAAAATTGTAAGCGTAATTAGTATATTTATTATTAAAAGGTACGCGAAGTGCGCTCGCTGGAAAGAGCATGAGCGAAGATGCAGTAAGCAGGTGAGATGACCAAAAAGTGTATCGACATCGGCACCTGCTGCAAGCCGATGAGCCCCAGGCTCACCCAGACGCAGATGTTTCTCCATCAAATCGTCTCGACGACCTTCTCTTACCTTAATTAACGCCGCTGGAGCCTCAAGCGAGTCTCTTATTGCATTCTCGAAATAGGGACACGCGCTCAAACCCTCGGGGACTTGGATATATCCCCGAGCAAGCTTTGTTCCACGTACTTATTTTGTTCTTGTTGTTATTATTTATTTTTAATATTTATTCTGAGCTACAAGAGCCAGATGAACTCTCTGACCACTGGGGTACGCACCTACTTCCGCCGAAGAACTCAATCATTGTTATTACCCGTGGATAATCACGATAACGTTTTATTCTACTTTATCGGAACTCTATTATTTTTGTGAAAGCTGCCGGAACGAATTTACTTCGGAGAAAATAAATATTAATTGTTTTTAAGTTTTTAATATTTTTTTTTTTTTATTTATTTATTTGTTATTGTAATTAAATAAAAAGAAGAATTTTTTTAAGTACTTTAAATATTACATCAAATTTATTTGCATGTATTTTAAATTTTAAGAACCTGAATTTTTTTTTATATTTAATATATTTAAATTTATACTGAATAAAAATTAATTTAATTATAAAGAAAAATTCTTGAGCTAAGAAAATTATTTTCAAGAGCTTAATTGTCTTGAATCGTAACAAAAAGTTATTTAATAAAGTAAAATTCACTAAAATCCAAAAAAATTTCTTTTTAAGAATTTTTTTTCTTTCATCAAGTCAATTTTTTTTTTTTTTTCAGTGCATACATAAAAAATTTAGGGTAAAAAAAATTTTTTTTGTTTTAATTTCAAAGTGTAGCATTTCAATAGGGCTGAGATTGAGCAATTTTAAATACCTTTTTCTTAAGATTATCTTTTCAAAGTCAGTATAAGCATAATTTTAAAAAAATAATTAAACCGATCAGGCTTTAATATTTCCACAATTTACTTTACTATATTTTTTAGTAATTAATCAAAGAATTAATAATTTCAATAAATATTTGTTATTCTTATAAATAATTTAATAAATCTAAAAATTTTTGTTAATTATGCAGAATTGGAGCTCTACCTATTTCTGATTGTAAAAAATCGAAAAATTGATCTTTTTAAAAATTGAATATTTTGATTATTAAAAAGTGTTTTTTCGAAATTACTGGTTCGATCAATTTAAACTTAAATGTTTTGAAAATTCCAAAAAAGGCGTTTTATTGAACTTCTATCAAACTTTTGAGCTCGGACGGCTCAAAATGACACTAAAATTATATTTTTGAGCTCGAAGAGCTCAAAAACGTAATGATTGCAATTTAGAGCGCTTAAATATAGGATAAGCGGGAAATTACAGGGATGGCCTTTAGTGTTAACCGTTTTCCTAATTTTTTTTTTTTTTCATTCGAAAGTTCAAAATTTACGATTCTAGGAGTTTTTCAATGAAATGGTAACGATGCAATTTTTTCCGGTTATTGAAACATTTTTTTTTTTAAAGAGCGATAAAAATAGAACAAATTAGAAAAAAAAATTCAGAACATTTTAATTTGAAAATTTTTGAACTTTCAAATTAAAAAAAACACATCAAAATATTCAATTTCCATATTTTTTATAATTCTTATCATAAATCAGCCGTGAAGAAGAACAATATGAAAAAAAAAAAAAAAATATTCAAAAAGATCAATTTTTCGTAATTCGATTTTTAAAAAGATTTTTTATAATTCCTTCAATAAGACATTCGACAATATTTTTTATTAAAATTTTTTTTTTTCCATAGACTTTCTTGAGATCTTTCACAAGAGTTGGAAAAATGATTATTTATAAAAAATACCTTACTATCAAAGTTCGAAGTCACTATTAAATATATATGAATTTTTATGAAAATTAATTAAAAATTCTCTTTAGAAAAAATTATCTAAAAATCGCACTCTAAGTAAGTTCAACCCTTTGAAAATAAAAATTCTATTCATGAATCATTTATACAGTACTCTCTCCCTAAGAAAGAAGAGGCAATCTTTTTTCCTCTTGTTAGTAATTAATTGAAAAATTGAAACACAATGAATGATCTTAATTTAAAAAATTAAATTTCTTTAAGGCAGAAACAAAATAAAAAGCATCTCAAGTATAATTGACGCCGAAAATTCATCCACGAATTCCCAGGCAAAATGCTTGAGGGCTTGAGCAAGGTCGCGGACGGCATTTTGCATATAATAGAAGCGAGGATTCGCCAGCAACGAATTGTTATAACGTGAATGCGTTACGGCATCAGACGAATGGCGAAGTATATACATATATGTATCTTCACACACAATTCAGACGTACACAGGTAAAGAGCAAGGGTGGAAGAGGTAATGGTAGATGTGGGGGAGAGAAATGGTTAGAAAGGAGGCTGTGAGGCATCTGTAGGTGGTGGAGGCGAAAGGGGTACGTATCCACCTATCCGGATGCCCAAGGCTGATTCCCATACCTTCTTCCTTCTTGATAACGTATAATAATGACGACCGCGCTAGCCTCGAGATGTTCGACTTGGAAATACCGCGGGGTAAACTTTAAGAGACTTATAGGTATGTGTAGGTACTCTCTTAAACTTTTGGTTGCCATCACTGCATGTAATGTATTACCTCTTGTTTCTTTTGTATGAATCATTATTTTTTTAATTTTCATTCAAAATATAAATTAGTTTTAGAAAATTATTCTTACATTTTTTTTATAATTTATACTCTCGGATTTTTTTTTATTTATTTAAAAAAAAAATTGATTAATTATTAATCATTTTTCAATTTCAATATCGAATAAAAAATTTATAGTTAAAAACTAAAAAGAATTTTATTGCATTCAAAAATGCTCTATCTCTAGATAGATAATTAAGAAATGACCTTGTATCTCGTGAACTATTGACATTTTTAACGATATAAGCTCATCCCGATGTTACACTCATCAAGAGCTTTCATTTGAATACCCACATCGATTTTTCATATATTTATATATATTATATATATGTATATATGAAAAATATATGAAAGTGCATGTGGGTACTCAAATGAAAGGTCTTGATGAGTGTAACATCAGGATGAGCTTATATTTTTAAAAACGTCAATATTCAAGAAAGTACAGTGAAATTTAACAAAAGTCATTATTTAATTTTAATTTAATTTTTTTTTTTTTTTTTTCAAATTTTAGCTACATAGGTAAAAAGAAATTATTTTGTTGAAAATTTCAAACAATTTTATTTTTTAGCTGAATAAATAAAAGTTTTTCTCACAGTATTTTTTTTTTTAAATTAGTTTTTTTAATTTTGAAAAAAAAAAAAAATAAATTCAGATCAATAATTCGCGATTTTTTTTTTCCAAATTTAGAAAAAATTTTTTTAAAAAGAAAGTTATTGTGAAAAAATAATTTTTATTAGCTAAAAAATGGAATTGTTTAATATTTTTAAACAAATTAATTTTTTATTACAACATTGCTAATTTAAAAAAAAAAAAATTTCTAACGAATGAATTTTTTTTATATAAAATTTATAACTTTGTATCTAGTAACTCTGTAATTGTCTCCGACTTGGGTTTATTGTTTAATAAGTAAATAAATAAATAAATAAATGAATAAATGAATGAAGCAAAAGACCGTGATGGAAAGGGCTGGAAAAAGGGATGCAGAAGATAAAAGAGAAAGGTATCCCCTTCACTTGTACCTTTATCTCTAGGTAAGGAACAGGAAAAAATCCAAATTCGAATGAGAAGAAAAGGATAAGAGACGAGAAGAATAAACGAGACCGGGGGCGGAGGACGTGAGCCGTGATTACCTTAGGGTATTCCTGGCTGAGGTCCCAACCCGGGTCAGACCCGTTTGTAGCTTACTACGCTATGGGAAAACGCTAAACGATCGGCTCACATCACTCACAATCGCTCTGCTTTCGTATTAATGTATGTGTATCTCTTTATATATTTTTTTTATAGAAGACAGAGTCGAGATGAGCTCGGATAAAGACTAAGACAAATTAAGACGACGCATGTGGATGGTAAAATCTACTTTAATGAGTAAAGTAGTCAGTAGAGAGCCAGGATAAGTATTATTAACCATGAGAGTCTGTTGATTTGTTACATTGCATTACATTTCATTGCATTAACTATTTGATTGTGCAACGGCCGATTGTCGCCGGTTTTATGCATGCATTCTGGAGTGGACTTGCATACTTTTTAAATTCTTCGGCTGACGTTAATGAAGGTTCTCACGAGAAAGGCTTTACTCTTAAATATAAGTATCCAGCATTACTTTGACCAGAGTAGTTATTTATTATTTTTAATATTTATTTAAAATAAAAATCAAACTTGAGTTACTTCATAAAATTTTTAAGCATTTTTTTTTTTTTTTTTTTTTTAGATTGAAAGTTTATTTAAAGGATCTACTTGTAAGATGATACTAAAGTTAGCTGTCAATTTTGAAAATTTTGACTGTGTTACAGAGGTTCTACACAGAAAAAAAAAATTTCTTGAACCAAGAAAATTGTAAGGAAGACTGAAGTTATTTTAGAGCAAAAAGAAATTTGCTTGGCTTAAAAAAATTTAACTTCATTCAAGAAATTTTCAATCTTCCTTAAGATTTTCTTGATTTAAGAAAATTTACGCTTGACTCAAGACTTTCTTTCTTTCTGTGTATGATTTTATATTCTCGGACAAAATATCCATATGACAAAAAATCCTCCAGCAATAATATCCATGTCCGAAAAATCCTTGGACAAAATATACATAATTTAAAGAATTAAATTGTGTGTCTTTATTCGATATTAGACCAACAAAAACGCGGATAATCGTGTTGCGCCCTTTTAACATGGTTTTTGTGTATCTTTTTTGATATTATAATATTTTGGTTTTTAAACTTCTTTTTTAATGAATTTTAAGATATTTTGACAAAAGATATTTTATCCTGAGGATATTTTGTCTTAAGGAAATTTTGTCGGGGATATTTTGTCCGAAAAAAAAATTAACCTGACTTAAGAAAAAATTTTTGAACAAAAAAATTATTTAAAAAAATTTAATTATTTTCAATGAAGTCGAAAAATTTATTGATAAAGTAAAATTACTTAAACCAATAAAAATTTCTCAGTTCAACAATAATTCTACTTAAATTAAGATGATAAAACTCTTTAAAATGATTTTGGTTTAAAAATTTTTTTTCTCGAATTAAATTAATTTTTTTGTCAGTTTATTTTTAAGAAAAGCGCGTTTGAAAATTAATGTTATTAATATTTCTGACAGGTTAATAGACTTTTTAAAAGAATGTAGCTCAAAAACTATTACTAAGAAACACGCTAAATTATTTTTATAAGGATAAATCAATTTTTTTATAATTTTACACTTATGATGCACTTCAATAAGTTCTCAGCAAATTGATCAAACGTTGAAGGATATTTCAAAAGTAATATACTTGTCATGTCTGAATGAAATTGCAGATATCTATTAAATCTTTTGACCGTTAATCCACTTGAGTTTGACTGGACACTTACAACTTATCATGGAATATAATATAAGTAATCCAGGTATATCTGTATATTTTTCTACACAACAGAAGAGACCGATGTCTCAACGATAGTTACGATAAATCATTTTAATCCTAATGATCTTGCAGGTTCCTCTGTGTGTGTGTGTGTGTGTGTGTGTGTGTGTGTGTGTGTGTGTGTGTGTGTGTGTGTGTGTGTGTGTGTGTGTGTGTGTGTGTGTGTGTGTGTGTGTGTGTGTGTGTGTGTGTGTGTGTGTGTGTGTGTGTGTGTGTGTGTGTGTGTGTGTGTGTGTGTGTGTGTGTGTGTGTGTGTGTGTGTGTGTGTGTGCGGATATCAATAAATAATAAGTAATTATGTAGTTAATCTTAATATGCATTGGAGGACTTTCGACAAAATAATAAGGTCAATGACACGTAATGAGGGAGGAAGGTGCAACGGAGCGTGCAATAACCCAGTGTAAATCCAAGTGGAAGAGCTGGTTCTTCATCAAGATCTGTTCGCGTCATCTCAATATATAAATTTATATATTTATATATTTACTTGCATCCACGAGTGATAGTACTTGTGTGTGCTTATTTTGTCTGGGTTTATTTATTTGGGTGGTTTTTTTTTAATGTGTTCGATAGTTAATAGCTCGGATATGATTGAAGCTTTCGATTTAATTTAAAAATGAAATTCTGAGTCGAGTGGATTGAAGAGTTGGGGAACTTTATTTGATTATTTTTCGCTCCCGGGATTTCAATTAGGATTTTAATTAATTATTTTATCTACAGGCGGACTTGAATGTTATTGAACTACTGTACTCACTTTGTAAGCGTTTCTAACGAGGAGGTGTATATCGTGCCCCCGACGTCGATGTGAACCGGCGCGGTGTACCTCGATGCTGCTGCAACACACGGTATACCTGGCATTTTAGCGTTGTATGCAGGCGCTACTGGTGTTGGCGGTGTTGGAGACGATGAATTTGACATCGTTGGCGACGTTGCTGGAGAACTGCTTGGCGACAGCAATCTGACAAATATACTTTCAACATTAGGATGTCAATTAGATTTACGTTCAATTTTTTTTATTGTTTATTTGGGAAAAATTTGAAAAAGTTGTTAGATTTTTTATTAAAAAACAATTCATGATAAATTATTTAAATTTTTGATATTATGGAAAAATTATTGCTATAAAAAAATTTTTTTTTAACAAAAGTTGTTCAAAATTTAATTAAAAAAAAAAAAAAATTGTTTCTTAGATTATTTCTTTAGCAATAATTTTGGAATTACAGCGAAAATATTGATTTTTAAAAAAATCACAAGAAACATTTTTTCTTTAAAATTAAATTTTAAACAACTTTTGTTTCATAAATTTTTTTATAGGAACAATATTTTCGCCGTAATATTAAAAATTTGAACCATTTTTTTTATGAAATAAAATTCAAAACATTAAAATTATTTGAAGAATTTTCTATAATTAAAATTTATATTAACATTATAAAAGAAGAATATTAAAAATTAATTAATAATATATAAAATATATTATAGTTGACTTTTAGCCGATTTTTGTAAATATTTTAATTAAAATGTTTTATAAATTTATCTCCAAAGTGTATAAGGAATTTAAGGAATTTAAATATTATGCAGTTGTAAATAATTTTTTATTTATTTTTATGCGTATACGTCTCATATATTTTTAAGATATGCTTCTTCTCTTATAATTATTCTTAAATATAATATTCATTTATTTTTAATATAAATTTTTGTTATAGAAAACGTTATTAAAAGATACTACATAAGTTTTTTATTAAAATAAAAATGATAAGAAGAAAATTTCTAGAGCAAAGTTCATAGAATTCGAAAGTACCTCATTTTAATTTGAGTGCTAGGAAACATATTGCGTTGCACAGCTAATTCAGCCTTTGCCTCCTTTCCATCAGGCTCACATTTTCGTCTAAAACATAATTTATTCATAAATTTAATCACAAAAAAAAAGTAAACTACCATTATTAATTAAATATTAAGTACTCTCTAATTAACTGACTTAAATTAAAATTTTTTGTATTCACAGAAAAAAAAATTAACTTGAATCAAGTAAATAATTTTGAAGAATTTTATCTTCTTGATTTGAGCCGAAAAATTCTTAGACTAAGAAATTTTTCTTGGTTTAAGTAAATTTTATTTGATTAAAGAATTTATCGTCTTAATTAAAAACAATGAAACTGTTAAATATTATTTTCTTGGTTTAAGAATTTTTCTCTTGATTCAAGTTTATTTTTTTTTCTGCACAGAAATATAAAGTATCTAAAAATCTTGATCAAATATAAAAACTTATTGTATAAAATATTTATGATAATTTGAATTAAGAAAAAATTACTTTTACCAAGAATAGAATTTAAAGAAAAATTTTTACTTCGGTCAATTGAACTTCGGTCTTCCTTCAGGCAACCAAAAATTTTCTTGAGGCAAGAATTTAGCTCTCTAGTCAAGAAATTTTTCTTTCTGTGTGGTTTTTAAAATGTAACGAGTGATTTTCGAATGATATTCTTAATATGGATTGCGTGTATTGAAAATTAAAAAATCGTGTCTCAATATTTACGCCTCTGTCAACAAAATTTATCGAGGTGAATATATTATCAATCTGTTATAATAAAATCATAATTTCAGTATGTGGTATGCGTTATCGTGTTGCGAATTTTCACGTGATCCTTTGGTTAACGTGCGTTCCAGGTATGTAAAAAATCACACATAACACGAGTGTGCTGAAACCCTGAGATACGTCGGCAAGAACAGGGATTTACGATTCGAGCGACTTTTATTTACTGCCCGGAGTCGAGCACGAGAGTGAATTCATCCGCCTACGATACTCTGGAGAACAGTGGCGTAACCAATCGTTGGTGAGCTTGCTTAAATATTGTTATTTATTTTATTAAGTACTAATAAACATATATTATTTGAGATTATGACAGTCGGGGAATAAATAATTTATTTAATTGCCGAATTAGCATTTTAAAGATTTTATTTCTTCAAGGCGGTTTTTTTAAAAGTTCCGCAGGTTAAAATCTTATTAGGAGTCAATATTACTTGGGTCCAGTAGTTTTGAAATAAATATATTAATAATAGTCAAGAGGTTGGAGTGTATGTACATTGTAGACCCGAAGAAAGGATATACAGAGAAATATAGAGGATAAAAGAAGAGTAGAGCAGAATATCGCCTGGAAGTTGTCACTGCCCGGGGGTCTCAAGCGTCTACCTGGACCTGGACTCTCGTGGTTTTTAGCCCAAGGCTGTTAAGTGTGCGGTGGTACAGTGGAGGCTGTTGTGGTCTTGGTTGCGGTTTTACCGCCTTCACCCACCCCCACATGTACTCAACTGACCGTCTCGAGAGAATGAGAAGTGACTCTTCTCATCGTCGTCGGCATATACAACCGCTTTACTACTACTTGTGTATCATACTGACTACAAACTCCTCCATGCATTTATCTGTACACTAACGCACATATCTCCCGCGGTGATTTGCCAATGAGAATAATACTAAAGTTTAAGAACAAGTAAAGAGGGAACGAAAGCTGTTGTCTCGGTAAATAATAACGGCCCGTTCGAATTGTTTTAAAGAATAATTTTAACAATAATAATATTTGGTAATATAAATTAACAAGAAAATTATACATTACTTTAGTTTTTTTTTAATTTTACTGGTAAGTACACGATTTTTCGCAAACATTTTTATTGTAATGATAATACTTTATGCGGCAATTGGATGATGGATTTTTTTACTTTGCTTCAAAATTTAGTGTCAAAAAAATCGATTGATTTTTTTGAAATTTTTTTAATTAGTAAATATTATAATTTGCAAAAAATTTTATTTATTTTTTTAAGGTGAAAAGAAATTTTACAATTAAAATTATCAAATATTTAAATTTCATGCTTGTAAGTATAAGCATTATTTTTTAAAATTTTATTACAATGATAATACTCAGCTCGGTAATTTTTAGATAATTTTTTTCAGATTTAAAATTAAAGAAGAAATGGCAAAAAAAAAAATAGAAAGATTTTTTGGAATTATTTTGTTGAAATCTTAAATTTTTAATAATTTTTTTTTTTAAATTAGTAAATCTTGTAATTTTTTATTCATTATTTAAAATTTTATTCATTATTTTGAAGTGAGAAGAAATTTTATAATTAAAATGATTAAATATTTAAATTTAAAGTTTGTGAGTATAAGCTTTAATATTTACATTTTTATTATAATGATAATATTTAGCTCGGTAATTTTCTGATGGATTTAAAAAAATTTTTTTTATATTTAAAATTAAAGAAATCTGAAATTTTGAATAATTTTTTTTTAATTAATAAATGTTGTAATTTTTAATGAATGTTTAACTTAGTTTCAGGTTTAAAATCAAAGAAAAAACGGTCTGAAAAAAATAGACAGTTTCTTTAAAATAATTTTATTAATTAAGCCAGAGATTTTAAATAATAAAAATTTCTAATAATAATAAGATGAAATTTAAAAATTGTAACAATAAATCAATTGAATTTAATGCTCGTACACGGTATAGATTTAGATCTTAAAAAATAAGATTAACTTAAATGAATTTAACGTCTCGCAATAACCTGATGGATTTGGAATGTTTCAGATGTAATAAAGAGCTTGTAAAAATGGCGGGAAGAAATAGAGAGCAGTAAAGAGCAATATAAGTAAAGTAAGAGTATGATTTAAGTGAATAATAAAAAGAAGAGTATAGAGAGGGAAAGGAGGGTAGGAGGTAGAAATACAACAACGTGGGCATTCACTCGCCTCCTATTTCAATATCCTCGGGACGTATATCATTAAGCAAATCCTGCATTCCACTGTGAAATTCGTAACGCGTGACCTATGCAGCCCGTCGTCTTGTTTCTCCTATCATATATATATATATAAACTTAAAGTATTATATATTTGTACATATATGTACAACAACGAAAGTGGCGTAAATCTCTCCGGTTGCTAGCGGTGATCCTTGCATACGTACCCTAAGAGTGTTGCTGCGAGAAATACGCAAAGTTAAAGTAACAAGACATAACTAAGCGAGTTTCTGCTTATATTTATACTTATATCTATATATTACTAGAATAGTATTTATATTATATGTAGGTACATGCAATTTATACTACTCTCTCTTTCTCACTGATACTTGTACTCTCCCTCGGGTTTAACGTCTTACTCTTTTACTTTTATTTATTTTCTGAAGACTTTTACATATTGTTTTTTAAATTTATCATTGCTAAGCCCGCACTGAGGTGTATTGAGCACTATATACAGGCTGTATATTCTGTATCTTAGATATAATATCGACGAGGGCACTCCCGACACGCGCCAATGCATGTCTTGCTCCATTTCATTCTCGGTCCATTCCCTCTACACTTACTTACCCACTTATTCACCAGACGGTAACTCTCTGTCAATTTAACCATCTATATTTTACGCCTTTAGTACCACCGTTCATTCAATAAATTAATACATACAAATACCTGCTCGTATTTATTAATAAAATCTTTCTACTTAAATTAAGAAAATTATTTATATGCCATTTTTTTATTTCAATTTTCCGGCAATTTTATTTTATTTTAAATTTTAATACGCTACTAGAAATTTTTTTTTTTTCTAGACTTTGTGAAGAAAAATAATAAGAATAAAATTTATTAAATGAATTGGACTCGGAAAAAAAATTTACTTGAATCAAAAATACAATTTTATTATCTTAATTTGAGTAAAAAAATTTTTAAATTTAATTTTTGTTGGTTTAAGTAAATTTTACTTTATTTAAAAATTTTTTTCTTGATTCAAATTAATTTTTTTTTTATCTCTAATCTGTAAATACATTTAATAGAATTGATTTTTTTAAAAATCAGCATTGTTGTAATCAGACATTAATTTATTCAAAATTTTATTTTTTAGTTAAAGAAATAAAAAATTTTATACATTTAGAAAAAAACAATTTTGTTTGAAAATTTTTATTTTTTTCTAAATCTTCGGAGAAAAATTTTTATTTCTTCAGCTAAGAAATAAAATTGTTTAAAATTTTCTACAATCTTATTTCTTGTCATAATAATTTTTTTTTAAAAGAAATTATAAAAAATTTTATTATTGTATTCGTCTTAACTATTATGCAATTTTTTATTTTTTTCTTCTATTCTTTTTAAATTAATTCAACTTTTTATAATTAATTTTTTTTAAAGATAAAATTAGAATTTTCTTTAAATCTTACATTTTCCTTAAAAATTATTGTGTGTATTTTTTTTTTGTCCAAATAAATAAATTTCTTCTTTAATTAAACCCGAAAAAAAATTTTTTTATGGCCATATATTAAATATTGAATGTAAATAAAAAATAATCAATAGTTCAATCTTAGTAAAATTTTTTTAAATGACTTGCAGTAAATTCTTTAATTTAAAATAAAAATAGTTACTCAATATTTCAGTAAAAAAAAAAATTACACAACAAACAAAATAAAAAAAATTATATTCACTAAAAAAATATTCCAATTACAAAGTTTTAATTAATACGAAACTTTAAATGGTTGAATAAAATTGCTAAAAAAAATTTATATAAAATTTTAATTTAAAAAAATGTATCAAGCACGTTACTATGTAAAAAAATGTGTTTAATATTTTGAATTAAAAAGATATTTAAAAAAAAGTAACAATGGATTTACATAAAATGAAGCGTAATTTTGTTTTATATCAATTTTTTTCTCGTAAAGATCATGATGGTAAAATGAAACGAAATATTTGTCGGAAAATATGTCCGGGAGCATGTTTCATGAATAATTTCGATTCAGCGGAGACTCGTCGGCCCGCGGGCACATACCTCCAAGCGATCTGTTCTAATTACGGCAAATGCGAGTACGAAGCTCGTCCGCGCCTGGAGCAAGACTCGGGGGCACCCGTCCTGCCCGCATCTGCCCTTGGTTCAACAAAGTCTCTCTGGGCCTTTGGGCACCAAGGAACAAAGTTCTCTTCTCCATCCTAGCCCCTTTTTTCTTCTTCTCTTTTATTTAAATTTACCGTCTAATTTTACTTTAATACATTTACTTTAATTACAAGAAAAATATTCCACAATACTGCCTTCAATTTTGATAGTTTCACTTCAATATTTTGCGGGGAACAAATTACATAGTCGTTTTTTCAATTTTACGGCCAAGTAATTTTCCATTCGACTATAAATATGTACAGAATTATATATATTTATAAATATATATTGATTTACAATAACAATCGAACTGACAGTAGTCAAAATATATTGTATTGCCTCAGGATATTTTCTATTGTACCTGAGGTAATTTTTAATTTTTCAAAAAATTTTTATTATTTCTTAATTTTTTTTTATTATCTTAAAATACTCAATATTATTTTTATTCACTATTTTTTTTTAATAATCACAATTCAATGTTTAAATTCTCGTGAAAATTGTCAATTTTTAGAACAAAATACACAGTAAAAAATTTTGTGTTAAAAATTTTTATGTTAAATATTTAATACTTTTATGTGTACATTTAACAATTTTTTAAATAACTTTTCAATAAAAAAAAATTCTAAAAATTTTTAGATGTCGGCTGACTTGATTTTCATTAATTTCACACAGTAAAGAATTTTGTGTTAAATATTTAACACTTTTATGCATTAATTTAACATTTATTCTGTTAAATTAACACAAAAAAGTGTTAAATATTTAACATAAAAATTTTTAACACAAAATTTTTTCACATAATAACGCTAAATTTTTTACTGAGTAGAAGAAATTTCAAAAACTTTTAGATGAGTGAAGTTTGCCGCGTAAATTTCAACCTCCGCCATTTTAAAATAAATTCTCACCTCGCGATTTATTATCTTAACAATAAATACATTTTGACTGATAAAAAATGTAAGTAATTTTTTTTTAAATTTACTTGGTGGCAAAAATTTAATTTCACTTTATTTCTTCTATTACACATTTTTTACAAATTTTTAACGATAAAATTGCAACATGGCGGTGAGATTAGTATAAAAATAACTCTAAAATAAGCAGACATTTTACTGTATTTAAAAAAAAAAATAATAAAAAATTATACCTATTTTTGTTTTTTTTTTTCAATTTTTACATGTAATTTTTTTTCTAATTTTATTGCTATAATTTTTTTGTCACAGTATTAAACATAATTGAATATTTTGAGTTTAAGCGACACTTGCGAAAGAAATCTTGGATAATGTGAAAGCGTTAATTTATTAACAAAGAAGCGATTGAGTCACGATATGAATAAAAAAAAAGATAAAACTAAACAGCGTGTAGGTATGCGATAATTTGATGTAATTATTTGTCGATAATAATTGAGTAAGATGAGTTAATAGACGATAAATCAGATGTTAAACACGTACGATTTCTCTAATTATACGAGCTAATAATTTGCTTCTGTCAATTATAGATATGGAAGATAGAGTGAGTATATAAGTACAAGTGTAAGCGCAAGGACTCAAGAGGATTCCAATAAATTTATGGGTTCATGATCCGAGATTGAGATTAAGCGCTGTGAAAATAAAAGCATTGCAATTACTTCGAGATAAGAAAGCAATGAATAAAAATAAAAAAGTACTGGAATGTTTGAAAAAAACTTCCTTTCAAAATACGCCGAGTGATTTATTGATACACGTGCGATTATTGATTATTAAACGGCTTAACAAGTGTTAAGTATACGATAATTGCACATTTGTCAATTCCCTGCCAGACATTTAATTTGTTTAATTAATAATTTTTAATTTTCTATCAATTATTCTTTTTTTTTTTTTTTTTAATTGTAAATTTAGATTCTAAATACCGTTTTTGACAAGTTGGCTCCAGGTTGATGGATTTTCTGTGCTCCACTTTAAATAAATCCTTCGGGCAACACTCGAGCACTGTAAGACTCACTTTCTATTCACGAGTTTAATTGATTAATTTATTTTACTTATTGTAAGTACTGATTGTTTACAGGTACACCACGTGGATGTCAGCACGTGCTCCGGAACGGGCGAAATGCACGGCTTGACGGTCTCTCTGCAACTGAACCGCACTTGTGGGCCAGAGGAGCGCGCGCGCGACTCTCGTTTCTCCCGTTCCTGGCTATCGAAATATTTATATTGTCTCTTCGGATATTGTGTATCATATATCGATGAGAAAGTCTCAAAAGGATCAAGAGTTGTTTTGATAATGCATGTAGATAATTTTGAATTTTAATTACTTTTTTTGTCAATGAAATTGACGAATATTTTTTTTTTTTCTTCTTTGGCAGTGAATCTTTTTATATTAATAAAATGACTTTCACGGGTCAATTATTTTACAAGATAATTAAATAATTAATATTAAGCTTTGTAATAATTAATAAAATAAGAAAAATAATTATGACATTCAAGTTAGCTGTCACTTGAAAATTATTTAAGTTTATTTAACAAAAAGATTTTTTCCAAAAAATTATTTTTAAAAAATTGCATTTTTTATTTTTTTTTTTTTTTTTTTTCAAGATGTCAATTTTTTTTGCCAATATATTTAAATATATGCTACATTAATTTTCATAAAATAATTTGATCAAATATGAATTTTTAGTGAAGTATATTACATAAATGTAATTTTTATTTTTTTTTAGTCTATATGAACTAAACAAATTTATTGTTCAACATACAAAAGTACGATAAATACTGAAAAAATTATTGCCAATACAGTTTTTATAATAGTAGTTTTAATAGTAATCTTAATGGAGTCTTTTCATCGACATTAACGAAAAATTTCGTATTTTTTCAAATTATTTTTTTGAACTTAAAAATTTTTAATGATTTTAATTCAAAGTTTTTTATTTTTAATTAATTATTAAATATTATAATTTTTTAAAAAATTGAATTCATAATTTTGGGAAGAAATTTGACTAGTAAAATTACCAAATATGATAATTTATAATTTTTAAGCATTTTGATGTATATATAATATATATAAATATATGAAAAATCGATTATTTTATCATATAAATACACTGGCCACAAAATTTTGGTTTTTCTTTTGATGATATAAATAATTTATTTAAAATATTTATTATTTTGAAATTTTAAAATTAAAATTAATAAATATTCGAATTTATAATGCGTTATATTTTTATTATTGAGATTTTTATAATAATAATAATAATAAATTACTTAGCTCGGTAATTTTTTGATGAATTTTTTTATTTTGTTTCAGATTTAAAGTGAAAGAAGAAATTTACTAATTTTTAAAAATTATTTTATGGAAATTTTAAATAAAATTTTTTCAATTTTTAAATATAATTTATGAGAAATTTTATTGAATATTTTTTAGGATGAAAAATGAATTTTCTAATTAAAATTATTAAATAAATATAATTTTATTTAGTAGATCATTAAAAATGTACGAATGTGAATTCTGTCATAACGAAGACAGCTCGTAGTTAGAAGAAGAGTTGTTGGTACTCAAAAGGGTCGCGAAGTATATATGTGCGATTGCCCATTGGGAATAATGGGTTGGGTATTGTTGAGTACATGGGCAGTGTAGCGGCATTACAACCCGAGCCAAGAGAGACAGTAAAGAGCAGTACAATATAACACAAAGGGAACGTGCCCGCGGGGAAAATAAAGATAGATCCAAGTAAACCAGGTACGAGCACAAGCGAGAGGGTGAGAGCGACTGCAGAAGAGTGCAGGGGTACTGTCGTATTGGCGGTATGCCTGCAGGCGAAAACGGCCACGGCCGACAACATCGTTCCAGGATAGGCTCAAGGTGCTCCGAACCCAACGCGATGGATCTCCATACGCTCAACCTCTCTAACTTTACTCGCTCTTTCAGGATTCTGGAAAATCTGCATCATTTGCTTCGAATTTTTCGAGCTGGATGATAATCTCCGAAATTTAAGCTCAAAATTAATTGTTATGATAATTTTATGCATGAATAGAAAAAATTTATAATTATATTAATTAATTAATTTATTTATTTAGAAACAACGTTTGTTTTTATTAAATATGATTGAATTTTTTTTTTAATTATTAATAAATGTTTTTTTTTTTTTTTTTTTTTTGAAAAAAGTAAATTTATTTTTAATTTACTTAAGAAGCATAAATAAAAATTTTTTTTTGCTCAAAAAAATAATTAGGAAGAAAAATATATTCCTGGCTCAAGTGAACCTTTTTTTCTGTGTATCTCAAACTACAATTTTTCTAGTTTTTTTATATGAAGTGATGCTTATTACTATTTATACTATAATTTTTCAATTTTTCTTTTTTCCGTGAGTATAAAAATTTATTAAAAAATAAAATGTTAAAAAATAATTAATTAAAAGTCAATAAAGCTTATTAAATATTTTTAACAAATTCTTCAATTGTTACACAGAAAAAAAAATTTAATTTAATCAAGTAAATAATTTTAAAGAATTTCATCTTCTTGATTTGAATAGAAAAATTTTAAAACTAAGAAATTTTTATTGGTTTAAATAAATTTTACTTGATTCAAGAATTTTTCGTCTTGTTCCAAGAAAATGAAACTCTTAAAAATTATTTTCTTGGTTTAAGAATTTTTCTCTTGATTCAAATTAATTTTTTTTTCTGTGTAGTTCTATGAAATAATTTAAACAAATATCGTCTATGCACTTGCAATTAGTGAAAAGGCACAATTAAAGTTAAAGAGTATTATCGTTATCATTATAATTACCATTATTGTTAAAGTTAGCAATGTCCACATAAGAGTCGATAGTGATAGCCAACAATATATTTTTATTGACATGTAAATCACTTGAGGTTGGATGGGATAAAATGAGCGTCGTGGTCACCATCGCTTGAGGGCTTTCTTAAGAAAATAATGTGATGTTTTTGTATCATATAAATACATACATATAATATATAAATCCATATATGTATATACAGACGTAGAGAAACGGGCGGCGTAGTTCAAGGGTTCCCGGGGGCGTTAAGCCACGACGTTGTAACGAGAAGAATCCAGAGAAGAGTCGCCCAGAGCGTCACATATTTTAGGGCTTGCACTTCTCCCCTTCATTTATTCTTTTCTGCCTTATTCACTTCGGCACCTCAGGTTTCGTCCACTTGGTGTATAGTAGTACTGGCAAACGTGTCTACCAACCGGGTCGCGGCAAACCCCGGGGCTTTTTTTTTATCGTCCCGATAGAGGTAAGCTCAAATAAATTAAAATATACATTCTAAATAATACAAATGATTACAATAATCACTCGTGAATTTTCTTTCGGATAATGGATCATTAATTCAAGAACTACGAATTTATAATTTATAATTCCGTGGTTTGCACTGTGCAAAATTTGCTGAGTGGATGATTTTTAATTGATTTAGGGGGCCCATCCCAATAAAAATTTTATTTATATCGTTAAACTATTTTAGAATAAAAATAAAAAAATTCAGAGATTTTTTTAATTAGTAAAAACAATTTTTAATATTTAAAAAAAATTTGCTTTGATACTTTTTTTTTTTTTTTTTTAATTTTTAGACGTAGCATTTTTTTATGAAATCTTTATAAAATTTTAGTTGTTAAGAAATAATAAAAATTACCTAATAAAAGTTAATTTCAGTAGAATTAAAGTGTCTAATTTTATTTTATTAAGCATAATAATTTTATTACTTTATTGTCTCTTATTTTTGATACTAGGATTCATCAACAGACTTAAAAATAAAATAATCTTTATTAAAATTTTATTTAATGCTCCAAAAGTCAAATTTTAGGAATAATATAATTAATATTTATAACATAAAACTTTAAATAAATTGTAAAATATTTTTAAAGCGGGTGATTTTTAATTGATTTAATTTTTTCGGAGTGAAATGCACTCTAAAAAAAATTTTATCCATATTTTTAGTAAAAAAAATTTTTTTTATTGAATAAAAATAATGAAATACTTGTTTAGAAATAAAAAAAAATTAACGATATAAAAAATAAATTTTAATATTAAAAAAAAAATTTTTTTTAATTTATATAAGTCGCATTTTTTGATTGATTTTCTTTATAATAATTTATTTGTTAAAAAATCTTGAAAATTGCTTAATAAAATTAAATTTTTTCATTTGTAAGTAATTGGTTTTATTTAATTAAATATAGAAATATTAATAATTTATTTTTTTTTATGTTAAAATTTATCAACAAGATTTAAAAATAAAAAAATTTTCATTAAAATTTTGTTCAATATTCCAAAAATCAAATTTTTGGAAAAACATTATTTAATTTGAAACAAATATTTTACTAATTTTGAATAAAAAATTTCTTCCAGCCAAATAAAAATTTGACGTGGCATTCTCCAAAAAAAAACTCCAAATTTCCTTTGGATTTTTGTAAGCGGATTGTTTTATTTCTTGACTTTAACACTCCAGATGAAAGTGAAAATTTTTTTCAGTGTCCTGTATAAAATTTCGCGAAAAGTCGCGGCATCTACACACTCCCGACATGTAAGAAGACAAGAATACTTATACTTATATATTACTTGAGAGTACGCGAAGTAAAGGCGAAACATTTAAAATACCCCGGAGGGTTTTTGGTACTTGGCTTGAGTCTGTCTTTCTCTCTCTTGGAGAGTACCTATCATCCTTAAATCGAACTTGCCGGAGTCCGTGCTGGCTCTGGGGCATTTCTCTTTCCTTTCTCCCCAGTATTTTCATAATGCAGCCTTGCAAATAATTCCGATTAGATCACGTCAATTTTTATTTAAATTTTTTCATAATCTTATTTTATTATTTTATTATATAGGTTTTTTTTTTTTATCTAGTCAATTGCAAGCCTTCCGGCGGTTATTCTAGATCATAACTAATGAGAACGGAAGAATTCTTGAATACCTATAATTTAACATTGAGACTGAGGTGCGATCGTTCTTCCGCAAACTCTTGCTCCGGGTACGTATCACTGTGCATATGTTTCTTTCTCTTTTCCGTTCTAGATTATATTAATGTGGATACTCACACACGTGTATACATTCACTGGTTTTAAAAAAAATTCTTGTTGAGTTTTAAATAAAAAAAAAAAATTTAAGCAAAATTAAAATGAAATCAGCAAATATCAGACGGTTTAAAATTTTTTTAAACAAATAAATTATTATGAAGAAAATAAAAGAAAAAGGAATTAAGTTCTGAAGTTTCTGTATGTGAATTAAGAAAATTTATTTTTTTTTTTTAATTATTTATTTTTAAGTTTTTTAGAGATTAAGGTAAAAAAATTAGGAATATTTTATGTAATTTAAGGAATAATAAAATTTGAACATTGAAATTTTTTTGAAAAATTTTATTTTTAATTATTTATTTAATAAAAACATTCTAAAAATTTATTGCAGGATAGTAAAAAAAAAATAGGACAAAAAAAGTGACACATTTCTTCTTTATTTTAGAATATATTTAAAATAAATTTATTAATTTTTTTTATAATATTTCATTAGTTGAAAAATATTCTAAAAATTGTAAAATGTTTATTTATTGCAGGATTGTAAATAAAATTTAATTTTAAGACAAAATTTAAATTAAGACAAAAAAAAACAAGTTATACATTTCTTCTTTGTTTCAAGATATTTTCAAAATAAATCCATAAATTATTTTATGTAATATAAGGATAGGCAAAAAATATATTTTTAATTAATACTAAAAAATTTTCATTTAATTTATTTGTAGAAAAATGATCAGATGCTTGTTTATTACGGGATTATAAACAAAAGTGAAATTTTCCAAGCATTGAAATAAAAAAAAATTATTGAATTAAGTAAACGAAACAAGATATACATTTCTTTTTTGTTTATTGAAATGAATTCACCGATCGGCAAATAAAAATAAAATTTTAATACTGAAAATACTGTCTAGTATCCCAGAATATTACTTTACATGTATGTAAATGATAGAATATAAATATAAATATAAATATAAATACATACATATGTAATGTACCCTTACCTCTCTCTTTCACTCTTGATTCGGTCGACTTGGATCGGGCTTGGGCGACCCGACCTCCAACTGGGTGTGTGCTTAACCTTTTCCAACTATATTGTATCCATCTGCATGTAATGCAAGAGCGCAAAGAGTAAAGAGTAAAGGGAAAAGGAAAAGACGTAACGTATAGTAGTAAAGTATTGAAGAAGAGAGGGAGAGAGAGCCGGCGATCACCCACGCAAGCGAATGTAAATTACCTGAGGCTGTGAATCATTTTGAGAAGACCGAGGAGTTTAACCAGCGAGAATAACTGCCTCTGGGTATTTTAGTATTTTACCCCCTCTATGTCTGCCATAAAGAAAATTCACCGTATGTATAAATGTATAAAAATACAAATGCATGCATGGGAATAGTGTAGACAAATAGAAGAAACTCTTTGAGGACCATGGTTGCAACTTTTCCATTTCTTCTCCATTTAATTGTTTATTTCTTCTTTTTTTTTTTTTTTTATTAATTAATTAGACAAAGTTTTAACGGAGATTTCGGAATCTTCGAGTGGCTCCACGAGGTCTATGGCAAGATGACCCCAGGCGACTCGTGAGGATCGTGCACGAGTAAGATCACCCTGTGGCTGTGGAGACGTCATGCGGAGCATCTTCAACGCCGAACAATGTAAAGTAAAAAGAGGAGAACGGGAACAAAAAATATAATAAAAGTTGAGATTGCAAGACCGAAGAAGGAAGAGTGAAGAGAAAGCCAGCAAAGGCGGAGAAGACGAGTATTACCGCAAGCGTTTAGAAGAAGATATCGTTGTACTTAACTTTTTATGCTAACTTGCCCGCTCTAAACAAGGAAAATTTTGTTTCATTATCAGGACGCATATCAGCGTCAGTTTCCTCAAATAATTAGACGGCTGGGTTGTCGAGAGCTTTTAATAATTATGCTACTAAAATTGTTTGTTTATTTCTTCTGCGAAATTTTAATTAATTAAGTTTGTCGATTTGTTTTAATTTGGTTGAATTTTAATTGGGTAAAATTGTAAAAAAATATTCTTTTTTTTTTTTTTAAGTTTATTTTATAAAATTTGAGAATTCTAACCGCTTGAAAGTTTTCAATTTTTCAGAGTAAACATGCAGTTAAACTTGTAAGACTTCCGAACTAACTTGTTTTATCTATCAGGTTGTTTTAACTAAGAACAACCTTTAAGAAACTATTCTTCTTTGAAATTAGATACATTAAAGACAAAGGTATTTATTTACTTATAAGTTTACATGCATATGTTAATAAGACTTGACATTTAAAAATAATAATGATAATAATAATAATAAAATTTTTAAGAGTATGTTCAAAAAATAAAAAAAAAAAGTCGAAATTAATTTATTATTCAATATTTCTACTTCACGCATTTAATTTTTTAAAGCTCAAAATTATAATACTGTGTATCTGCATAACTTTACCTTAATTAAAAGTTGCAAAAATCGAAAAAAATTTTTTTTTAGAAATTCAAAAATTCTTATTTTAAAAAAAAAGATCCTTCTAAAAATTTCAGGATTATTTAAGATCAGTACAAGGTATTTAACAAAAAAAAATTGAGCCAAAATTTTAACTGCGAACGTCATTTTTAACTATTTTCAAAAATTCAAAATTTGACAAATTTGGCATTGTTCAAAATTTTTTTTTTCTATAGCATTAAGTGTCCCCTTTAAAACAAACAAAAAATTATTCCTGTATCTATAATAGCGTTCGAGATATTATAAAAACAAAATTGAAAATCTGGAAAAATTTTGAATTTGTATCTTTTGAAAAAAATTTTTTTATTTTTTTTCCTTTGGCAGAACTTCGTTATATGATAAAATAAAACTTCTCATCAAAATTTGTCCAAATCGAAAGGGGTCGATTCCAATTATTTGTCGATTTGACATAAAATGACCCAAATACTAAAATTGTTAAAAAATTAAAAAATTCTCACAAAAACATAGAACTACTGATCTACTATACTGATCTCTCCAATACTGCATCTATTGTATCAAGTTGTGTAACTCGTTAACCCAATATTGTATCTTTTAGTAGTCGTTGATGACCTAGATGTTTATGCGACTATAAATAAATTAAATTAAAAAAAAAAATCAATTTGAAGTAATTTGATATGAAGTTTTATAAATAAAAAAAAAAAAATAAATTTTGCTGAAACTATTAACAAATAAATCGAATCGTTGACAAGAGCAAGATCAAGACCAAGAAGCTAACCACTGACAAGACCAACGGCCTAGAACTTAACCCTCGTTTGATCCAGATTACAGAGGGTGATCAAGAATAACTTTGTGTGCTTGCGTCTAGTAGAGAGAAGACATATAACACAACACAACATAATATAATATAATAGAGTAAGAGTAAGTGTATATATTAAACGAGCAGAGTGGTCGTTGCGTTCATTAATATTTCATTTGGTGCTTATCGTTCTCCAGGACAGCTCAGTCCTTCTGCCCTGGAGGCATCGTTACTGGCTCTGTTCTCTGTTCGCAATGCTCCGAGAGCCTTGGTCGGCATTTCGCTGGAGGCACCGGGCACATTGTCTCTTGCTTGCCTCCAGCAGCAGCAGCTCCACCAAAATTCACTCTTTCTCTTTCTTCTTCACATTCTTCAGTTTCTTCTCTTCTTTCCTCTTACATAGAATTCTATGCAGCTCTTGGCATCTACATCTGGACGATTCTGGATGCCCCGTCTACCCGGAGAACACTGGAAACAAAATCCCCCGGACACTCCACGTGGCCCCTCGTCCACCGATTAAAATAAAAACCGCACTATCTCCGGTCGTTTCCGTATCCGCGGAGCAGCAACAACGAGCAACCTCGTCCCCGCCTGGGGCTGCCCCTTTCTGCTGGCACCAGGTCTCTCTCCTCCAGTTGGGTCTCCCACTGAGTGTCCTTATCCTTCTCCAGGGCATCCTTCCAAGCGCGGCATTATTCCCGCCTGGCCTCAGGCTTTCAGAATGGCTCTACCTTGCAATGGCTCTGCCTGCATTGCCTTAGGTCATACCCTCCTCTTCTTATTCCTCATTCTCTTCTTCGTCATCGTCTTTATTTTTATATTGTATATAGTTATTTTTTTTTTGCTTTTTTTTTGGAGTATACAGTAAAGCTTGATAACTAGAAATTTTTTCGGCAGAGGAGGGGTATATAAATAAAATTAAATGACAGTTTTCTTTCTTCATTTACGGAATGTAAATCTTTCTGATCAATTTGCTGATTTGTATTTATCATTAAAATTGATAATTATTAACTAGCAACGTTGCACTCACTATGTGAACTATAAATAAATAAAATTTTGCTTTATTAAATAATAACTTTTGTTAAATTGCACTGTACTTTTTTAACTATTGACGTTTTTAAAGATATAAGCTCATCCCGATGTTACTCTCATCAAGACCTTTCATTTGAGTACCCACATGAATTTTTTATATATTTTTCATATATACATATATATAATATATATAAATATATGAAAAATTGATGTGGGTACTTAAATGAAAGGTCTTGATGAGAATAACATCGGGATGAACTTATATCTTTGATAATGTCAATAATTCACAAGATACAAGGTCATTTCTTAATAATGTATCTAAAGATAGAGAAGTTTTGAATTTCTTTTAAAAATCTCTATGAAAAATTTCTTCACATAAATAATTGTTTTCTTCCAAAACTTAGCTTCATAATTTTAATTATAAATTACTAGAAAATTAATTTTATTTCTCAAATAAATTTGGGGTGAATTTTGTTTAAGAAATTGCATTGATACACTGAGAGAATAAAATTTTAGTTAATTATTAAAAATTATTTTATTTTTTTTTAAATTTCAGTACAATAGCGCCATCCCTATACTAATGTACAACATACTTGATCTGATTCACAATCTATTACATCATTGATTAATGTTGGATTGCAAGATGACATACACTCTCCTCCATGATGATGACAATGAGTTCGGTACTCGCTTTTCACTAAAAAAATTTTTTTTTTTTTATTAACCATTTATAATTATAATTATACTTCAATTTTCAGGAATTACATACCCACAGAACAACAGAGTAATCCATTGGCACAAGTTATTGACGTGTTACGTACTGGTTCTTCGCATGCTTCAGCTTCAATGCAATTTTCAGATGGGCACATTTCTTTTCCAGCTGCACCTATATTTCAAGTTTTTTTTTTTTTTTTTATTTATTTATTTGTTTATTAATAATTTCAATTTAAATTTCAACTTCAATGCCGATATCAAGTGTCAAAAAAAAACGTTTAAAAAATTAAAAAATTTCACGAAAAAATTGTAGAATTTTAATTTGATATTTTAATAGATTAAAATTTTTATTAGTATTTTTTAATTTTTTTTTTTTTCATTTTCAAGTAAAAATTTTAAATTTGACTGCAAAGTTGCTATTATGATTTATTCATTTAAAAATTTTTGTAATTTATTAAATTGCATCACAAAATTTTATCACAAAATTAATATTGAAAAAATTTCTCTTCAGATAAAAAAAAAAGGAAATAAATTTTCCAAAAAAAAAAAAAAATCAAATAAAAAATTTTTTAATATCATTTTAAAAATAAAAAATAAAAACAAAATATTATTTTACTTAATAAAAATGAAATGTATGTACTATAGAAGTATTATTTTCAGTACAACAATTTAGACATAAAAAATAATGATATATTAATCATATATCGGGATTACCAGAAGCTGATAATTACAACTTATTATTTATTTACTCGTCAAAATTCCAATAAAAATAAAAAAAAAATAAAACTAACCTTGAAGATATGCAGAAGCGAGAATAACAACGAAAATAGCAACGAATCCTTTCATTTTTAAAATAATTAATAGTGTTGTCCGAATGACTGTCGACGTTTCAATGATCTTACTTTCAATGGTCACCGTTATATAAACGCACGCATCGTTGTCACATTATTTGTACTAGCTCGTTACAAATACACACGTATATGTACATATATTAGTACGACAATTATAGATATACCGAACAGGTTTGAAGTGATAATAATAATAATAAAAAAAAATAATAAAAGCGACTTATCGCAATGATTATTCATATTGTAAAATAAAAGTCAAACAATAATATTTCATGAGATTCCCAGTGGCAATAACAATGAGGTACATTAATGATTCATGCCTCTTCATAACTTGGTATAGAGTTGTAAATTATCTGAAATAAGGAAATGAGTAAATATACTTATTAATTAAGACAAATATTTGAAAAAAGTTTCGTAAAATAATTTAATTAATTTTTTTTTTTTAAGTAGATTTATTTCGAGAAGAAAATTAATTTTCTTCATTATTTTGTGGAAATTACAAAGATGATAATTTGTCAGTGATTTTATATTAATTAATAAATAATGGTTCTAATTAAAAGGGCGCTTTGAAAAAAATTTTTTTCCCGGTTTGAAAATGTATAAGTTTGTAGAAAAAATGAAAAAAAAAAATCTTCATTTAAATCAAAAAGGCAAATGTAAAAAATTTTTCTAATTTTTGGTTAAAAAATTGAAAGTTTAAAACTTTTAATTATGAAAATTGAAGATTTAAAAAAATTTGAAAAATTATTGTAAATAGCTAGATTTTTTTAATTAAATTTTTTTTCAATTTTTGTAGACAAAATTTCAAAATTTTCGATTCTAAAAATATAAAATAAATTATTTTTTTTAAATTAATAGGACGTACCTCAAAAAATATTATTTTTAATTTTTTTTTGAGTAAACTTCGACAATTCCAAAATTCCTAAACTAATTAGAGCAAAAAAATTTTTTTTCTCCCAATTTAAAAATATTTAAGTTAGTAAAAAAGATGAAAAGAAAATCTTAATTAAAACTAAAAGAGCGAACATAAAAAAAATTTCTTTTTTTTAATTTTTTGGTTTAAAAATTGAGTTTAAAATTTTTGGCTTTAAAATTTGAAAATTTTCAATTCTTAAAGCAGAAAATTAAAAAACAAAAAGTTTTTTTTATTTTATTAATAATTTTTGTTTCTTAAAATCAATAGGGTGTATCTAAAAAATTTTTATTTTTTTTTGACTAAAAAAATAAAAATAATTAGAGCAAAAAATTTTTTTTACACGTCCTTAATTTTGAGATTAATAACACAATCTGTAAATTAATAAAAAAGAGGTAAATAAACGAAACTAATTATTCAAAAGAAGAAATAAAATTTATCAAAAAAGTAACTTATCGGCAAACAAATGATTTCCTCTTCCTAAAACTATGAAGGTAAAATATAAAAGCGGCAGGAGATAATAAATACAGGAATAAAAGTAAGTGAGATTAAAATTAAATTTAAGTAGACGTTTGACGTAGTCTTTTCCATAAATCGTATTTGTAGAAATAATAAAAATAAGTTTACCTCAAACAAAAGATAAAAGAGTTGAGGCAATCAAGGGAATCACCGGGGAGATACTATTGGGATCGGGGACGCCAGTACCAGTTTAACTGAATGAGTAACTTACTGATAATCTGATCAGTTGATGGTGAGTCATTACTGTCCTTACTTTCAATCAATTTGTAAGATTTCTCGCAAAACTTAGTCGAGAGTCGGGAGAAAGTCTTTACTTCTTTATCATTATTTTCTGATTCAGATTATTCTTCTTTTTGTTCGGATTCGCAGAGCCCATGGCGACAGGGTTGTTCTTTCGATTGAACCTATGAGAAATAAGTTTAAGATAAGTGCATCTTTTTATGCCTATACATATATATATATATATACTTACCTTTACAAGAGGGTAAGGTGAGGATGATAGGGAGGTTCAAAAGGTCGAGAGACGATCGTTTGGTTTCTCGTGCGAGCACAAACTCGTTTGGTTCCTCGAAGCATCTCCGTAAATGTGGGCGAGATCGATCTTTTACTTGGGATTTTTCAAAATTGCCCCGAGCTAATATCGTCTCGATCCCATCGATTCTACCTAAGGGAATTAGATTAATACTTTAAATACTTTATTATTGTTATTATTTTATTTTTATTATGTTAATATTTGTTATTAACTTTATTTTATGACTTTATTACTCTGTTTTTTTTTTTTTTTTGTTTTTAAGCTTTCCGGTGATCGAGATTTATCAATATTTTGCCGGGAATTTTTTATAAATATGTATACTTCGGTGAAGATCATAAAATATGGAAATTAATGTTGTAGGTGTTATGTCAACTCAGTTATAAAAGAGTTCACGAGGTAATGTTTAAGTATGTAACATTGAAATTTAAATTAGTTATTTTTTTTACAGCGGAAGATTTTTTGTAATAAGAAAGCGTTACTAAATATTTATTAAAATAATAAATTGATGTTAAAAAATAATTTATTAAGAGTCTGTAATAAATATTAAATAAAAAAATTGTTCTAGTTAAATAGTACTTAAAAATCATCATTGAAATGTCGACAGTCTTTCGGACGACACTATTGATTATTTTAAAAATGAAAGAATTCATTTTCCCTATTATTCTCGCTTCTGCATATCTTCAAGGTTAATTTTATTTTTTTTTGTCTTTATTTGAATTTTAACTAGTAGGTAAATATTGAGTCGTAATTATTAGCGTCTAGTAATCAAAATATTTGATAAATATATGATTTTTTTTTATATACAAATTATCGTACTGAAGATAATACTTCTGTAATATGTATATTTAGTTTTTATTTTTAAAATGATATTAAAAAAATTTTTATTTGATTTTTTTTTGAAAAATATCTTTTCTTTTTTTATTTTAAGAGAAAATTTGTCAATATAAATTTTATGAAGAAATTTTGTGGTTGCAATTTCATCAATTTCAAAATTTTTAATGGAATTTAAAAAAAAAAAAACAGAAAGAAAAATTTCCTGACTGGAGAACAAAATTCTCTCAAGGAAAACCGAAGTTGTGTTGGCCGAAGGAAAATTTTATTAAAGTAATTTTTTATTAATTCAAATTATCGTAAATACTTGATAAAATAAATTTTTATATTTTAAAAAAAAATTTTCTATTTTATAAATTCTTACCGTTAAAACTGTACTCTAGAATATTTAAATACGCGGGTACCAGCTAGTGATATGTAATTGCGCAATAAAGAGTTAACATAATTATCAAACAAGAAAGTTAATAAAAATAGCAAAACATGAATTAATTATCGATTGTTATTTTTAATAAGACCCAATTAGTTCTATAGAATTTGTTTATCTAAAATTGCATAAACAAATGTAGGCCGTACTTGTAATTTATAATTAATCCTTAATCTAATCACATTTAATTACTTATATATCTTCATTTTCCTCCTCAGCATTCAGGCCCGCAGAGTCATCTACTTCCAGTTCTCCGTACTCGAACACAAGCTTCTTTATCGATTGCTCGGCGGCTACATTATCATTGATTTTATTAATATATTTGTTTTTTAAATAAATAATTAAATACATAAAAAAATGAACAATTTAAAAAAAAAAATTAATTATCAAAATTTAGACAAATTTTCAAAAAAATTTATAAATTAAATAAGAAAAAAGTTGAATCTCATAATTTTCGAAAAAATGATATAATCCAAGATTATACTGAGTATAATTCAAATTATACGGGATATTTTTTCGGATTACATCCATTATAATCTTACGCAGGAATAAAAAAAAAAATTTCGCATCAAGCACGCGATATATTCTTCATACTCTTCAGATGTAACTCACAACAAATAGTTTTTTAAGTAAAGAAGAAATAAACAAGAGGATTTTTTTTAAATTCTACTCGTTGATTTATTAAAAATTTTCTATGAGGCGTACAATCAGTCTACCCTTACAAAATAGACCTTAATTATTCATTAAACTATATTTAAAACGGCCTCACGTGAGTGAAAATATAAAAATGCGGGTAGCGATCCCCGCTGAGATTCAATTAAATATTATATTATACATTTCAAATTTAATTATACTATGCTTATTATTATTAATTACTATAACTAATTACAATTTTATAAACATAAATACAATAATGATTGTGAAAAGTTACAAGTGTATTAATTAATAAATATCTATGTACATTAGTAATTTATAATCCCTGAGAAGAAATCTAATTTGAAATAATTCAATACATACTAAGTGTATATTTTTATAAGTCAATTCAAATTTATTTAAATTGTTTTTAATCATTTTAAATTAGATTTCTTAATCAGGAATTTTAGGAATAAATATACATTCGCAAATTAATTTATGTAATATTATCGTACTTATAATTAATTATAAAAATAATAATAATAATAATAACAAATATTAATGAACTAAAGAACACACTGTGACATATCGAATAATAATAGTTACATCGAGCACCATATATATAACTCGCACACAATTTTTTATATTTCTACATAATAATTATATATAAAATCTATGAGTTCAAATTTACTGTATATAATTAATAACTCAACTATAATAATCAATACAATAGTTACGATTAATAATAATTAATAATTAATAACATACAATTGATATTACACTGAAATTTTGTGACCTTCAAAATTTTTTTCATTAATTAATTAAATTAGAAATAAAAAAAAATTTTTTTTTCAAATTGCACTTTTATATTTTTATATTTATTTTTTTTTTGTAATTTTTAATGAAAAAAATTTTTTTTAGATGCCTATTACTTTCTGTATCATAATTTATATACTACTGAAATTAATAGACATTTTTATTGAAAAATAAATTAGCTCTATAAAATTGTTATTCAAAAATTAAATATATAAATTTTTAAATAAATTTTCTTGTTATAATTTATTTAGAAAAAAAATTATAAAAATGATCCGATGTCTCTCAATTTCAGTATCCTTCAATTAATAAGTATGGCATTACATAAAAAACAGTATACAATAATTATTAAAATTATTATTAGTATTATTAACTACATACATGTATAATTAATATTAATATTAATAATATAAAAATTACAGAGTCGTATGGTGAAACAGGAAGATTATTTTTCGTATTCTTAATATCACAGTCACGAGAGGCAGAAAATAAAGTTTTATAAGAAGAAAGTCAGACTTCCTGTGCGAAATCTTTGGTGAAATGAATACGAAAAAAAAAAAAAAAAAAAAAAACCACTTTGTTAATTGTTTAGAATCGCGGCTCCACATATTTTATAACATTTATTTTTTATAAATTTATTTTTCTTCTTTGTAAGTCTTGATTCTGACTTTTTATTTAATTTATTATTTATTCAATAACACTTGGATCATTTAATAGGAATGATAGTCAGTTTTGACGTTAATTTCCTTATAGTTTTTTAATATGAGGTCAGCGCAAGGCCTCAATTGTAACACCTCGATCAGATGTAATTGTAACGCACGCGTTATGCGCTTTACGGTTGTTTGCTCAGCTTAACCTTTATAGCTCGAATAAGAGATACTATTTTATAACTCTTAATGCCAGTGTAGTTATAAAGTCATTAGATATTAACATTAGATTAAATATGATGACATTATTGTGCATAATTTAAAAAATTACAATCATTTCAGTACTTTTTCTAAAATTTAAACATTAATTTTTATTATTATTTGTATTATTTTATTACTTCACATTTAAAAATTTTTATGAGTAAAAAAAAGTTCAAGTTTTTTTTTTTAATTAATTATGAAACTTAAATTAACAGAATATGTCAATTTTAACAATTTTAAAAATTTTTACAATAATTTTAAAAAATAATTTCAAATGAAAAATTATATAAATAATTTTTATAAAAATTCACTTTCAAAATATTTTTTTCATTCTATAAATTATTATAGAAAAAATATTACTTTAAAATTAATAGTTACTAAACTTGTAATTTTTAATTTAATTTATTGCTAAAAATTAACTATCAAAAATTTTCACTCAAAGTTTTTTGTAATTAATTTATTAAAAAAAAAAATTTTAAAGATCATAAAATTTAAATTAACTCGTAACTTCAAACAAGCTTTTCCTCAAGATCGAAAAAAAATCTAAATTAGGACATGTTATCCACGGAAGAGATTGATCATAAATAAAACTGACATCTCTTGTAACTTCAGCGAGAAACTTAAAAGATAAGTGGAGCCTTGAGATAGAACAATTATCCAATAACAATATTTTGTTAATTATAAAGTATCGCAATAATGTTATTATGTTTTAACGACAAAACATTGACTTTAGACATTATATCATTGTTATCATTAGTCGGTCTGCAAAAAATGACTTACATAATTCCACTGTCTGAGTTAATTATTGTTCGTTATCATAAAAAATAATTCTTCAGTTAAAATTAACTTAAAAATTAATTTTCCTCCAACTAGCTTCTAAGAACACGCACACTCAAGAACCCTCATGTTCTTCCAGCTGGAGACTTTAAGCTTAGTAGGATCGTTTTCGTCAAAGTAAAGAATTTCAAGCTCAGCAAGTTTGCTGGGCGCGCAACAGGGTCTGGGGGCTTTGCGCTTGTCTTCTTTCCAAATTAAGCTCTGAAGAAGCGCGTGGTGGTGCGCAGGATTGTATCGAGGAGGACACCGTCCTTTGCAGTACCCAGCGTCGAAGTTCTTCGGCTGGACGATGAACTCAAATCCTTTGATGTCTTTGAAAATCACCGTCATTTCATGGCGGCAGCATTTTTTGTTGTTGTCGCGGCATTCTGTCCGGCGACCCTTGTGAAGCGACATCAGCTGCTTTGGAGCCGACCTGCGTTTTCGCGAGCTGTGGCTCGTTGTGAACACGTTCAAAACTGGGTTCGAGAAGACGATGTTGCTCCGAAGACTCTCCAGGCGCAGCTCCAGACCCAAATTGTCCTCCAGAGCTTCGTGCCAGTAAGCAGCAGCCTCGGTGGTGTCCAGCTCGATCCACCGCGGACCTGAGAGTCTTTGGATTGTTTCTCTGGCCACCAAGTGCCGGGAGGAGTTACTCAGTCTGTATATTGATACTTCTATTGGCGCTTCTTCCAGGTCTGTCGTCAGGAACAGCCTCAAGTTCGCGTGCTCTAATTCGCTGTCCACAGGCATCTCCACTGGGAAGAATAGGTGGTGGTGCTCGTTTTCTATCGCCTGTCTTCTTACTCGACTCGGCACTTCTGGAAAACAATTGAGAAATTTAGTAAGTCGAGATATTATTTAAATATACGCAAGTTTGCTGACAATTGTCAATTTTTTTATTTTTATGACAAATTAATTAAATTAAAAAAAAATGCTTTAGAAAAAAAAATTAATTTAAAAATTACACAGAAAGAAATAATTCTTGACTCAAAAATAAATTTTCTTGGTTCAAGAAAATATTAAACAAGATTAAATATTGTTTGAATTAAGTCAAAATTTCTTTTTATTCAAAGAAAATTTTAATCTTCTTCTCTTGAAAAACTATTCTTTGATAAATTTTCAATTATAATTTATTTGTTAAAAAATCCTCAAAATTGCAATTTAAAAGTTAGTACTTTATTAACATTAAAGTAATTAATTTTATTATTATTAGAGTAATTAATTTTAACATTGTTTGCCTCCTTTTTTTTTTTTATTTTCATAATAGAATTTTTGAACGAGACTAAAAAAAAAATTATCTTCATCAAAATTTGGTTCGATATTTTAAAAATATAATTTTTTAAAAAATAAATTAATACTTGCCAACTTCAAATTTTAATAAATTTTTTGAATCATTTTTTAGTAATTTTGTATATGAAATTGATTTTAGGTAAATTAAAATTTATTTTAGTGTAAAAATTTTGTACTTAGATTAAAATTTACATCGCTTAAAAAAAAACTCCAGACTTTTTCTCAACGCGGTCTGATTGACGGAAATAAAAATTCACTTTTGATTTTTTTCAGTGTATTTTTGTCAAGAAAATTTTATAAATAAAATTATTTATTTTTCTCAGTAAAAAATTATTAAAAATAATTTTCATAAATTATGAATGGATTGTAAGTGAAATTATTAATGAATTATGAATGAATCTAAAATTTAAAAAAAATACAAAAATGAAAATTATAGAGATTAGGAAAGCAAAAGATAAAATAAAATTTATTTTTATACTTTCCAGAGAAGAAAATGAAGCGAAGAAAAGAGCGTGGGCGCGAAATTCTCGGAATTTAAGATATTTACACGTACTTTTTTAAACAGTGAATAAATTGCGATGACTCGTGGATCGGAATGAGCGAGCTGAGAGGAGGTGGATATTAACATCGATTCTATTTAATAAGTTTTTAGCCGAGTGTGAATAGAAGATACGTATTATATATAATAAATAACAAATTATATATATAGCTCGGATCTCAATAGTCAATATCGTATCAGGGCGTAATCTATGGAAGAAATAAAGTTTGATACGCAGCTGAACTTAAATAGAGCCGAGCGTCTCAACTGACTAATATATAGCATATAATAAGATTAATAAGAGAAGTAGAGAGTAAGAGGCTTTATCACTCACTCACATGGCACTCGATTAAAAATAGATACAATTCAACGTGTGGCGCCTTCCCACGCACTTGCCGTTTAAGCGCCAAAGATGCGTGGGATAAGATTTGTATGACACGCGCGATCTCACCTTGTGTGTAATATGTAATGTAGCAACACCTTTTTAGTTTTTTAATAGTACGAAATTTTTCCCAACGCTTCAACACACTCTCTAATATTTCTTCTTCATTTTTTTAAAATTATTTTATATATTTTTAACGGTTCAAAGAAACGATGTCGTAAAGTCATTCCTCCCCGTCATTCTGGGCAAGCAAATGTGTACAACCCATTGTCGGTGACATTTTTACGAGGCGGAAGTTGAAATAGATGTGTGATGACAACTTGACATACTCGGATTTCGGTACCCTTACTTATCTATACTTTGCCTCATCATCATCATCAACATCATCATCATCATCATCAAAAGCTAACAAATTTAATATTACCGTTAATTATTTTAACATCCTTTCAATTTTTTTAAATCTTTCAGTTCTTAAGTTTGTTCTATTTTATGATTATTTTTAAAATACACATTTCCTAATTTTTATTCTCACTTTTTTCATCTTTACTACAATTTCATTTCTTCTTCTAATATTTTTTTTTTATTTTTATCCCTAATATTAGAAAATTTAGGCTTGTAAAAAAAGCTTCTAAATTTAATAATTTTTCTTTTAATTAATAATAAATTATTAATTAATAATTTCTTTTAGCTATTTACCAACTGAAAAAATTAAAAAATGATGTTAAAATTATTTTTTATCAAAAAAAAAAAAAACGGAGCTTTTAGATAAGAGTGAGGTTGACGCAACGAGCAAAGTGTGTGTTCTTATGCACGAGTACTTTAAGCCTTATCGACTAAGTTTGTACTTAAATAAATATCAGTCTTATTGCACGCCTCACAATCGAAGCGAAAAATTGTTTCTATTTTTATCATTTTCACCAAAATTTCATTTGTTTCTTCTTTTTTTAAAACAAATTTTTTTTTAATAAAAATATTTCTTCTCAATATTAAAAAAAAATATTTTTATCAAAAATAATCATAAAAATGTAATAACTATTTACATTAATTTTTTTTACAACAAATTTTCATTTTAATAAAAATTTTTCTTCTTAATATTAAAAAAAAATACTATAAAAAATATTTTTATTAAAAATGTAATAACTATTTATCAGCTACTGCATTGATGTAAACTTTACATTGTACATTCCATCGGAATTTCTATTTCGTAAGAAGCCAACCAACATCTTTATTAAATCCATCTTAAATACATTAATACATATGTATATATACTAAAAAAGATATAAAGGTACGGTAAGATAATTAATCACATGACTAATGCTAATATATGAGTATATACAGGGACATATCCACTAATTTAATATTATTAGACATTATACATTAGATATAAGATATTAGATATCTCAGATGAGTTAATTCAGTTTCTTTGATCATAAGTCTCCTATCGATATCTCGGAAGACTACTACGAGATTAAAAACATAATAATGATAATGATAATTATGATAAACACTGAAAAAAATAAGGTGACGAGGAAAAGAGATTGCCGATATTGTAAACATACAAGCTTGTGAATGTTAACATTAAATATTAAATCTCAATAGTGAAATAAGTTAGAAAATTGCTTGGACAAATCGAGGTCAGGAGACTTCGTCCCGTCTCATCAGACGAGAAAACGTGGACCGGAAACGGGCCCCAGCTTGACCCCGCGACTACTGGAGCTCCTGTGCTCATTGAGTATACATATATATCTTCACGTACATATCTTCTGAGATGACATACAGAATGTCCGGTTGTGACGAGTGAGAATAAACAGGATGCAAGGAATTACCATCCACTCGCCTCCACATTAGTCTTAGACTTATAAACCGTGAAAGTCTTTCTAATTAACTTTATTCTTTCATTTTTTTTTTTTTATTTTAAATTGACCAAGTATTTATGTTTTTTTTTTTCAAGTGTTTCGATAATTTATTGCTTGAATATATTTTTAATTATTTTACATATCAGAAGCTAATGTAAGCTAAACATTTTTTGAATAATAAAATATTAAGACATTATATCACGCTATTAATTATCAATAATTCCGAGAAAATTGCTCAATAGTCCATGAAAGTCAACTCTTATAAATAATTAAAAGTGAAACTTGGATTTACTACTAATATTCTGTCATTTCATTTTATTATTTATCATTTTTAATTATTTTGATTTTTAATTGTGGGGATTATTTGTTGCCTTGAGGAAAGTTTAAAAAATAATTTTTGATATTTTTTAATAATAATAATAATTGTTATTTGATATTTGAAAAATATTTTTTAAAATTTTTTATATTTTTTAAAGTTCAAAAATATTTCATAGTTTTTTAATTTTAAATAAATAAAAGTTAAAAAATTTGGTAATTATTAACAAGTGAGGTCAAACCTATTTTTGATCATATCTAAGTGAAAAATTAATATTTTTTAATTTTTTTTTATTCTACTTGTTTTTACAGCGAATTTATTTTGCCTTTAAAAGTTGGAAAAAATTTTGGTTCTTATGTTTTTGAATAAAATTTCTGTTTTATCTATTTTTGATGTATTTTTTTTTATAGTACATAAAAAAACGAACATTTAAAAAAAAAAGTTGAATATTGAAATTTTCTAAAAAATTTGTAAAATTTGTTCATTTTTTTATGTATTAAAAAAAAAAAATCCATCAAAATTTTCAAAAAAAAATTTCGTAAAAAAAAAATAAAAATGTACATAATTACTATAAATTTTTTAGTGAGAAAATAAAAAGTTTTATTTAGATAAAAATTTCTTGATTTATGAAAATAATTTTTTGATAAAAAAAAAAATTATCTCGGATAAAATAAAATTAAAAAAAATTTTTTTGTGCATATTAACTTGAATTAAATAAAAATTTTTCAAAAAACAATTTTTTTTTTCATTGTAGAAATTTTCAAGACTTAAAAAAATTTAACAATACTTCTCTAAGTTTTTTTAATTTAATTTAGATAATTTCTAAAGCAATTATTTTCAGACCAATCCATTGATGGAATAAATATAAATTACCTGTTGCATAAAAAGTATGAAGTCTCTTTCGTCTTCTGTCACCAGGTGCTCTGGACATTTGCAGCCTGGTCAGGTACTCTCCGTGGGCTCTCTCGTACTCGGTCTGACTCACGTTAGCCTGGACATACAAAAAAAAAATGAATCAACTCAAAGTTTACCACTCGACAAGACCTCGACCGAAGAAGAAATAAAAGACTGAAGAAAAAGAGGAGAATTAAGAAATTTAAATGGACAAATAGTAGGCGAGACGTCGAGGTTGCTAATTACTAAATATATAATATAAGCGGAAGGATAAATTGCCTGGGTGTTTCGAGATAAGCGTGAATGATCAAGACCAAGAATAAGAATAAAAATAAAAACAAGCGAGCGAGTAAGAGTAAGTTATTAAGTGATTGAGATATTTAATATGTTTTAAGATAATGCTGGTGTAAGTGATGAAGATGATGATGAAGATGATGCTATTAAGAGTCAGTTGGGCTGTTGACATTCGCAAACATTGACCCAGTAAAATTCTGTCCGGGCTAAGTGGACGAAAAAACGCTCGGATTGGAAAGCTAATAAAAATAAGATTTATTTAATAAAACGATTCACCGATTGAACTTAGCCCTCTTAATTGATTCTCTGCCGGGCAAACGGATTATAATTGACCCGAATGCTCGCCCTGATATTATCTCGTATTAATATTTACTTGGGTCAAGAATCGTTTCTATTTTTATTATTATTTCTTCTTTAAAGTATCTCAATTCACAACACAATATCTTGCATCACTCATTTATCATAATCATAATTATTTATTAATCATTTCAAACAATTATCTTCTTAACGAAATTATTTTAATTTATTTATTTATTTATTTATTTTTTTTTTTAATTAAGAAATAAGTATTATTGTAACTTAAATGGATTTATTATTTATAATCAACTCCATAAAAAAGTGTATAAATATGTCAGTAAGCGGTAGTTTATTTTTAAAATATTTAAATATTGTAATTGAAATTTTAAACTAAACAAATGTGTGTTTTTAATTTTAGAGCTAATTGATTTTTTTTAATTTTTTTAGTAATTATACCGGACGGAAATTTCTCAATCCGGTAAGATTTATTGCATCAATAACTCGCGGCTAAACCCTTGAAATTTTGTGCAACTGGAATCAATGGGCGGTACGTTTATCTGTTACTTACAATTACGGAGGTAATATTTATATTTAAGATTTTTTTTAACTTCCTTGGAGAAGAATATAATTTTATTTTTTATTGCCAAATTTTAAGCCATTTCTTCTGTAAAAAAAATGTAATTTTTTAAAAGTAATTAAAGCTGCTGTCTAATAAATTTTTATGGAAAATTCAACTAAAGTCTTGAGTAATATTTTTTGTATTACTTAAAAAAATTTAAAGAAATTTTTAACAAAAAACAATTGTATTAATAATTTAATTTTAATTTTTTCTTATAATGTTTTAAGATTTTTTTTTTTTTTAAAGAAGAAATAAAATTTGGTAATTTATTTAAGCTCTTATTAAAAATATAGCCAAGTCTTAAGTAATTTTTTTATATTACTCGAAAAAATAAAAAAAAATTTTTATCAATAAAAAAAAATTTGTTGTTACTTCTAATTATTAAAACATTATTAAAATGTTTTACAATATTTAATTTCTCAACATTCTTATTTTATATTTTTTTTTAAATACATATTGTTCAATTTTTATTTATAATTTTCTTTACAGATCAAAAATAAATTTTTTCATTAAAAATAAAAAATAAATGAAAAAAAAAAATAAAAACAAAAATAAAACTTTAGTCAAAAAAATCCCTCCAAGTCTTAAACAATATTTTTTGTTCCTAAAACACTTAAAAAAAAAAAAAAAAAAAAAAAAACTCCCAATAATCTACGGCTTAAAAGCTTAAATTCAAGCTCCGTATGTTTTTTAAAAATATTTCTAAAGAAAATACAAATAATATATTTCAATGAAATAAAAAAAAAAAATAGAACAAAATAAAAATAACAATAAAAACAATATTAAAAGCCTATACGCGGTTAAATATAATTATTTAAACTTTTTTGAGGTTTTAAACCGCGTCATAAAGGTACCGTTTATGGCGGTGGTCCTCGAGACAGTGGAATTGCTCATTTAAATCTCGTGCAAGAAGTTGAGAGTGCATTACCCACATAATGAAGAAAGAGCGTGGACTAAAAACCTCGACTGATATTAACTCAAGAAGGAACAATTTTAAAAAGTGAGTATGTGCGTCGCGACGCCTTTCCTCTCTACACAATACACAGTATCATCAGGCTCTTTCTCAGTTAATTTCTTCTTTTATTTCTTCCTTCAGTTATTCAGTTAACCACCACCTGGCATTTGTTTAAACTCACTTAAGCCTTACTCGAGTCGCCCAGAGCCGCTTTAAGTAATCTCGAGGAGTTAAATCACTGTTTTTCGGGTGAGTTTTGACGGGTCTTTGAAGCGCCGCTCGACACATAACACATTACATCCATCGCTGATTGAGAGTTGCGCTCGAAAAATTACTCTTAAAAAACCGAACTCCTAACGAGCCACCAGATAAAGATGGATTAATTCTACATTCAGTCGGACAGTAATTATGTCTGAAGTAATCACCAAAAGTGCCCAAGAATCATTCAATTCAAGACTCAAGACTTTGTTCCAAGCTTCCGCGGGAATCCCGCATCAAATAGACTTCATCATCATCTTCTTCATACAAGCCAGCTCTGACAATTTACTCTTTACTCTTCATAACTCGTTACTTCGCGACAAGTCTCAAGTAATAAGATGTTGAAGCTGAAGCAACCATTTAGTGAGGAATTTCCCAGCGATATTCCGAGCGCTCCGTTATTTTATATTTAATGTATATTCTCCCAGTTAGTACCTTTGCTTCATATTTATATTCAACCGATGTTCAATTTAATTTAATAAATGACTATATTTATCTCATTTTTGCTGACATCGGATGTGAGAAAAATTTTTGGTAAAAAATAAATATTTTAGAAAATTTATGCACAAAAAAAATAAAGTTAATTTTTATTGTTTTTAATAATAATTAAAATTTTTAATTTTAGTATCATATTTTTTTTCGACAAGTTATACCTTTAAAAATAATATACTAAAATTTTTAATCGATATCTAAAATAGTTTTCGAGTTACAGCAATTTCAAGAGTAACCGCTCCGCAGTTAGAATAGGATCATTTTATCTTCAAACGCATTTTTCGAATTTTCTGCAGTGATTACTCCGAGACAAATGATCCAATCACTATCAAATTTTTTTCTGCATGTTCTGTATATAGTTCTCCACACAATAAATCAAAAATCGAATTTTGGCAGAGGAAAAACGAGTAAAATTTTGGGTAAAATTCAATTTTTTTTTTTTTTAAAACGCCGTCATTTTGTCAATTTTTGAAATTTTTTTTCGGCCGTAAGTCATTGTACGGACAATATCTTCTAGTTTAACAAGAATTTTTTTTTGTTTGTAAAAAAAAATTTTAAATTCTATTTTTATTTTCATTAAAAATTCTGATTTAATTAAAAATAAAATTTTTGTTCATAATTTTTTTTTTTAGATGTTTTCTTTACAAATAAACTGTAAAAATTAATTAAAAAAATTTCAAAAGATTGAAAATAAATTTTTTTAATATTTTTTTATGACTTATTTATTTGCTGAGTAAAATTAAAAAATGCCAACATGTCTGCTGAATTAATTATAAATCATAAATTTTTCTAGACACAACTCTAAAATGATTTTTTTTAAATAAAAATATTAATTAATTTTTTAGTAATAATAATAATTGATGATGATGATCGAGTTATATAATTATAGATGATAACAAAAAATAGTTATTTAAAGCCTGGGTCAGGAGACTGTGATTTATTTGTAAGAACCGCGTAACACCTGTTGCCAATGTTTAACTTTAACTTTTGTAACTTTAAATACCAACCTCGCGTTCTTATTCTTCTTTCAAACAAGTATTTTTAAATCGATTCATTCATTTCTACAAAAGTGTTTTTGGGTCTGCAATGTTAACAACACACTTGTTAACGTCAAAAGTCATTTTTTCATAGATTTTTATTTAATCAAAGCTGGAAATTTATCGAGGAGAATAAATTTAAATTTTCTTTTGTTGAAAATGTTTTCTTTTCTTCAGAAAAGAATTCGAGTTTTTTGAAATTAGTTTAGGACAATATTTTCTAATTTTTAATTTATTCAAATGAGCGATTTGTAATTTAATGAAAAATTTAAATGATAAAGCGTTTGACTTTTTAGATGTCGAAAGTGTAGGAGAGTTTTAAATTCTTGTAATATAATTTAAATGAAAATTTTGATTTCACCACTAAATTTTTAACTGTAAAAAAAGTTTTTGTGTAGCTTTAGAATTTTATATATTATCAAACAAATTTGTTGTGATTAAATTTTCTTCCATTTCTTCTTTAAGAATTTTACAAGAAAAAATTGTAAGTAATAAATATGCAAATTTCTAAATACAGTTAAAATTTTAATATTCATAAAATGAAATTCTAATTATGATTTAAATGATTTAAAATAAAAAATCTTTATTAGAGAAATAATTTTTTTGACTGAAGAAAATTTCTTCTTGCTCCAAAATCACTCAAGTCTTCAGACAAAATTTTTTTTTCAAGTAAACATTTTTTTTAGTGTGAACAATTACCGAATTTTTCATTTCTCAAAAAATGTAATTAAAAAAAAATTTACAACTAAATATTGAATATTTTTTTGTGAATTTCAAAGCAATAAAAAATATGAAGTCAATAATTAGTGAAATTTCTATTTCTTCTTAAAGAATTTCATTAAAAAAAATTCTTTACTCACTAATTAATAATCTTTAATAATTTTTTCGTTAAAATTAAATTATTAAATATTTTCTTTAAAAATTTTTCAGGTAAATTTAAATTAATGAAAAATATTCAAAATTTTCATTTCTTCTCAAATAATTTCCCCACTAATAACTAAAAATTCCATCCTAAAATTCTAGATAAATAAAAATAACTAAAACCATTAAAAAAAAAAAAAAAAAAAAAAAAAAAAAAGCAGAAGCCATTGGAGGAATAAATAACGTTTGATTTCCGAGTGTGCATACTCATGTGACACATGCACAAAAGAGGGTGATAAAAGCATACAGCTCGAATCTAAAAGAATGGGTTAGCATATATAACATATAACATCTTGGAAGCCGGGTCGGGCGTGAGAAATACCTTTGAAGGATCGGGTATCCTCTTGAGACCGAGACCCTCCACGATGCTTCTTCTCAAGGTCTCAAGCTCATCATCGTCATCATCACGAAGCCCAGCATTGTCTCCGGTCCCCTCTTTGGGCGGCTCGTGAGCCTCGAGGCTCTCAGGTTGATGACGGTATTGGTGACGATGGCTCTGCTGGTGCTCCATTCTCGTGGGCACCGCCAAAGTTGCCCTGAAGTGACTCACCACCAGTAGACTAACGAGGAACAACCCAGCCAGGAGGCTCGAGGGCGAGGACACCCTTCCGAACCCGAGCGACGATACCACAAGTGACGGGTGTCGTCGAGATGATGATGATGATGATGATGATGACAGTTCTTCAGGGGAACACCCTGAACCAGAAGAAGAACTACCGCAACAATTCCGGCACTCACCTTTATCTTTATCACTCTCACTGTCACTCTTTTTGCTGTAAATTTTGTAACTTTTTGTCTTCTCAATCTTCTCAAGCCCTTTTTCTTCCCTCCGTTTTCTCTTCGCCTTCACATCCTCCGCTTGCTCTTCCGTATCTCGATTACCTGACAAGATTATTGGATGCTCGCCCATAGCCAGGAACCACTACCGCGAGGCGATTATTTACAATAATCGCCTGGTATATTTCTTCTTCTTTATTTTTAATTATTATTTGTTTTATTATTTTAATTGTAGATAAATTAAAGATATTGACACTTTAATTCACATGAGATCCAATTACATTGAGTCCTTCCTCCGTCATCAGCGGCTTTCTCCACGGGAATCCCGCCCCGCCAGCCTTGGATTATCTGCTTGTCCATATAAAATCTAAAGATTATATATCTACAGGTATATTAATATATACTTATATATTTATCCAAATATTTCTTCCGTATTGTCAGTATTTAAATAAATCACCAATCATTTGCACTTTTCAATTAAAAAAAAAAAAAAAAAATAAATAAAAAAAAATAAAAAATTTTAAATTTCCCGCCAAAAATTTCCACCCTTATTTTCAGGTCAAACACTGAGTGAAATTAATTATTAATTACTTTTATTACTATTATTGTAAAAAAAAAATTTTTTTTTTATTTTTTACAAGAAGAAATATTGTTATTAACAAAAATAGTATTTATTACAGGTTCGTCTCGTCCGACTGCCGCGTGTCGACTGTTAGGAGTCATGTGTGCTGGCCCGTCTATATAATAAGTGTGCTCCCGCTCTCGCCGCTGAGTTGTCGGGAGGCACGAGACACTCGCTCTGTTCTTCTCTGTTTCACTAGGTCCGGCAATTACTGATCCATCTTCCCTCTCGCTCGGATCTCTGAAACAAACAATTGTTAATACAATAATAATAATAATAATAAGAGAGTACTTGCGTATTGCCCATGACTCGATTATTGCGCCCTCGCTATTCAAATAACAGCAGTGTAAATGTTTGTGTCCGTAACGGAATTTACCTTCGTCGGAACTTGGATTCACTGGAATCGAGTATCAATTATCCTCTCAGGGGATGTCCCGGTGACTATTCACGGCAATGTCAAGGTTTCAGAGCTTTTTTATATCTACTTTTTCGAGGTAATTATTTATGTTCGCAGTAAAAGTGATTATTGATTTTTAATTACTTGAAACTTTTTTTTTTTTTTTTTTTGCCAATAGTTTAACTTTGTTTGATTGTCCCTGGTATTTACCCTTGGTGGATTTTTATTTGAGTCATGTTATTTTGGAGTATGGAGTTGTCGAAAATTGGTGATAGTTGTTTTAATAGAAAATAATTTAATCGCTGTTGAATTAATTAATTAGAATGATTTACATAATTTATTCATAGTTTTCAAAACAAAATTACCGCGGCGTAATTTATGGTTACGTTACTTGGTGACGGGAACTTTGGAATTAAGACGGAGATTTTTTTTTGGAAAATTTTATTAATTGTGTGAAGATTATTTTATATGATACTAAAATTAGCAAAAATTTTATAATTTTTGATTTTTTAATCAAGAAAAATTATGAATACCCGTGTAAAAAAAATTGTCGTTTGTTTAAGATCTTAAACGTGACACAAAACAAGACTTTTTTAAGACGTCAAAAAAAAAAAAATTCTTGAAATTTGGTTCTCGAATTTGTCATGAAAATAAGACGATATCAAAGCGATAGCTCCGAAAAATTATTATAGAGAGTCTTAAAATAGTCTTAAAATAATCTAAAAATTGTCTTAAAAAAATCTTGAAATAGTTTTAAAAAAATCTTAAATTAGTCTTAAAAAAATTTTTTCGTGACTATTTTAAGATGAGCTAACAGCAACAGAGCCCCGGAACATTAAAACGGAGCGTCTTAAACAAGTCTTAAAATTGTCCGATAATAAGTTTTCAACAATTTCAAATTCAATTTAAAAAGAGCTTACTCAAAAATGTAGCGGTTAGAAAGTCGTAAAATAGTCTAAAAATTAATTTTCATTAATTTGTGTCAGGTTCTTGAGAATTACAGAGTTGGCTGAAGGAACTGGGATTAAATCTGACTAAGTTTTTGCCAGTGATGAGAAAACAGTCGTGTTTGTTTGAAAGTCTGAGCAATTATTCGTTTGGTAGCAAAAATTATAAATAAAAAAATATGTTTCAAAAATTGCACTTAGAATTTTTCAAATTTTTTCTTTTTTTTTTTTATAATTTTTTTCAATAAAAAAATGCTAAAAATTTTCAGACGTCAGCTAATTTAATTTCCATTTATTTTATAACAAAATTATTATGGCTCCCTTTTTGTTTATAAATAATTGATAATATTTTTTTTTAAAATAACATTAAAAAAAATCATGAAAAATTTTTATATTAAATGTTCTATTTTTCTGTGAAGAAATGTTTAATTAAGAACAGGAAATATTGATTATAAATTCTAATCAATAATTTGGAAGAACGAAATATCTAGGAAGAAAAAAAAAACTTTCTCAGTACTTTGAATATTTAACCCGATTGTTGCAAGAACTAATCATTTATTAAATTAGTGGATGAAAAATAATCGCGGTAACTTGTAAAAAATCCTCGAAATATTTTTCAATGTCAATTTATCAGTTTACACTTCTTACGGTCTTTAATAATACCCCAAAATAATTGTCATTGATTTTTAATTACCCAAAAATTTTTATTATTTATTACTTAACATCCTCAAAGTTTATTTTGTAGGTACTTATAATTTTTTAATTACCAAATGAATAAAAAAATAAATCCTTCAAACGATTAGAAGAGAAGAAATTAAGATTTTTTATCAACTTAAGTTTGTTTGCTTAAAATGAACAAATCATTTTATTTTCTTCTTTTAATATAAACATACTTGAAGTATTTTCTAGTGATTGAATTGATTAATGATTAAAATTACCATAATTTATTCATATTTTTCAAAACAAACTAGATAATTAATGGTTATACTACTTTGTTGTGACTAAATTGAGGTTAAAGTGGACAATGCAGGCCAAAAATCAATGAAGAAAACAATGCGAAAGATTAAGATAAGAAGAATATTAAAATAATGGGGTTGCAAGCGAACAAACTAGAGAAACATGTGATGATTTCATACCTTTCCGGGACATTATCGACCAGGAATTTCACAGAACCACTACGCAAGAGTTTATTTCTGTCTATGTGAAATGGTCTGGAGTAAAAAAATTAAATAAGGTGAAGAATGTGTGTAGAACCTTGTGATAAAAGTCCCATAAATTATTTTCTCGTAATTACGACGTTAATGATTGATGTAGGGTCATTAAGCATTAATTTATAAAACACACATTAAAATCTTATTATTAACAATAATAATAATAATAAAAAAAACAATAATGTTAACATCTTTTAGGAGGATTGTTCATTGGGGTAATTTGACTTAATATCTCAATATGATCATGACCAACTTCACGTTAAGCTGATTAGTCATCGTCACTCGAGTTGATAGTCATCCTATCGTGATCGTAATGAAAATCACGTAACATGAAATAAAATTTTATATGCCCTGGGCAGCGGCCACCTATCAGCTCTTCATACTTTTTAACTAACAGCCTCTTCTATTCATGGAAGCTGAATTTATTGAAAGAAAACTCCATTTACTCTACAATTTTATATATAATAATAATAATGTACAACGATCTAGTGAATTGACATCCACAAGACAGCAAAAAATAGAGAGTATGATAAACTTACTTCATTGTTGAACTCTTGAGTACTCTGACATTAAATAAAACCGGGTGTTGCGTAACTGAGAGTGCAGTGTTTGCCGACCGCAATAAACTACAACTACTTGTTATTATTTATTATTATTATATGTGAAAACCTATCCGGATAAATTTTTTTAATCATTTCAGTTTATTTTAATTATAATGATCATTTTTTTTTTTATTTTTAAGAACGAAAACAAACAAAATTTATTTAAGAAATAATATTTCATTAAAAATCGAAATTTTTATTATTATTCTTATTTTTTACATTAGTATTATTAATTATTAGAAATTTCAAACTTTAAATGTTAAGAGGGATAGCCATTGTAAAATTTAAAAAAAAAAAAAAAAAAAATTTTTTTTTGCCAAATTAAAGTTAGGATATTCAAAAATATGTATCTAGAGTTTTACATGAAAATTTCAAACTTTTTTTTTTTATATTCGTCTATTCTGTAGCTAGAGTTGCATGCAGGGGATTTTTAAGATTTTTTAGGGCTGTTTGGATCCAAAAAAATGAGAAAAAAAAAACGAAAAATTTTCTATGTCGCTATTTTTTTTAAATCCAAATTTTCAAAATCCCTTATATGGAACGATAACCACATGTATCCAGATTGCAACGCATTTTAGTTTTTTTGTTTTAGATAATCCGTTTTTGAGTTAGAGATGAGACCGTGGTGGGGGAAATTTTTTTGATGCACCACAAAAGTCCTTGTAACTTTGTAATAACTTGATATTTTTTAACAAAAATTTAGGAGAATAATCTTTGATGTGTGTTTTATAAAATAAAAAAAAGCCGATCCCCAAATTCCTTTATTATCCCAGACAAAAAATTTTACGAAAAACACCTATTTTTTCGATCCTCATTATTATAATAATAAAAGCGCCAATTTTCAAAACAGTTTAAATAAATTTTATTATTTTTATAATTATTATTATTACAACACAGTTAAAAAAATTTCATGTTAAAATTTAACACTTTTTTGAGTTAATTTAACACAATAAATGTTAAATTAACACATAAAATTATTAAATATTTAACACAAAATTTTTTTACTCAATGACGCAAAATTTTTTACTGTCTATTATTATTATTAATTAATATTTAAATGAATAATTTGTTTTTAATATAAAAATAATAATAATAGAAATAACCAAGAGATTACAAACCGACAATGACGTAAATGGGAGGAATTCCAGCAGGTGGACAACAGCCGGCTGACGTTTTACCTTGGAAGGTGTTCGTAGAACTCGACCACGCGTACACGGTAATACTCAGCTCGAGTTGTATGATTCATGATTCACTACTATACACGATGATCCCTACTATTATATATAACAATTTATGCAGCAAGTGGTTTTAACCATGCCCGCGGATATTTTAATACTTCTACTTCAACTTCTCAATCTTACTGAATAATTGTCATTAATTGGTGGGCGAGAAGGTATGATAATCTTTATCTGTATTCAAATCATTCTGTCGAAATTTATTTGTTTATTGTGATGATCATTTAATTACAGATGCTGCAAATTTTTAACTATAATATGTGATACCTGGTATACGGTGACTCACCTTTTTTATTGACTATTTTCTCTATCTATATTTATATATTATACTATATTATATATTTTATATTAATGATTTATATTACTCCCCTACGTGGGAATAGTTTAATTTTATATCCACGTGAATTCCAAGTAATCTGTGGCTATCAGCCTATTAACTTATGAGCATGTCACGCACTTCTTCATAATCATTGTCCTTAATACTAATACATCTGTGTTTATGATACGTTATGGGTGTGTGGATTAATATTTGTGCTAATTCCACGCCCAATCTTCTAAGAAGCTTCTTTCGACGAAATCGGTAGATTAATAATTAATTAAACCATTATAATAATTTCACTTTTTATTAAAAAAAATTTTTTTCTCAACTTTAATAATTTTTATTTCAAATTTTGCATTAAATTTTTTTCAGAAAAAATTTGAATTTAAATTCAAAATAAAAAATTAAAATTTAGATAAAATTAATTATTGCATTTATTTTTCACATGCATTTTCATATATTTTTCATATATAATATGTATAAATATATGAAAAATCGATGTGGGTACTCAAATGAAAGGTCTTGATGAGTGTAACATCGGGATGAGCTTATTTCTTTAAAAATGTCAATAGTTCGCAAGATATAAGGTCATTTTTTAATTATCTATCTAGAGATAGAGAATTTTTAAATTCTTATTTATTGTTTATTCTCTTAATAATATAGATTATTTTTATTGTAAATTTAAATTTTCTCTAAAAATATTTTCAAATATTTTTCGTATCTTCAGAATTTTCATTAAAAATTTTTTTCATAATAATTTTAAATTCAAATTTTTTTTTAAATTAAAAATTTATAAAAAAATTTTTAATGATAAAAAATTCAAAATTAAATAATAGAATTTATTAAGAAGAAAGAAATCTTCACAATTTTTTTGCAAAATAACTAAATCAAAATGTTGTCTATAAAAATTAAAACTTTATAAAATTGATAACTTTTCCTATAAAAAATTAAATCCTTATAAAAAAGGTTTGCCATAATTAAATATTCAAGCGTAATTAATAAAATTTAATTTTCAATTTTCTGAGAAGAAATAAACAAATAGAGTAACTTAAACTTCATCCGTAATTAAAGTTTAATTTATTTAAAAACAGTCCATTAAGACCATTAACATTATTCATTAAGTTTTAGGCATCCCAAATAAAAGTAAGAAACGATCCTGGTGATACTTGAACACTTGGATGTGTAAGTTTACACAGAAATATAAAAGGCTATCAGGCAAGCAAAGATTTATTTCTTCCTACGGTATCTCTTATCTTAAACACCGCATGACGCCACACGGATCGAAGAAATGTTAAATGGGAAAAAATATATGGAGAAATGGTTGCAAGAAGTGTCGATTTTACACATCGAATTATCGGGAAACCGTTCAGAGCTCTTAAATAAAACAACAAATCTACAAATATAAATAACAGCAACTAAAGTACTATACCAAGTACTTAACTTTTAAAATTAAAATCTCGTATTACGTATTTACAAGTTAAGTCAAGTACTATCTGTTATTTATTGGGCTGGTAGTATATTTTTAGTTTAAATATTTCCGGTATAGTAACATAATAATAGTACGACTAGTCCCACGTCTATTTTGTTTATCCGATCGGCTGATCACTAATTTTATTGTTCAAGTACATTTAAATAAATTCTCAAGATTTTAATGTTTTTAAACGCGTGCAAGAATCGACGACACGGTTCTTATTTATTTTACTCTTATTCTTAAGATCTTTACATCAGTAATAGCCGATAAATCACACCACCGTACGACCGGAGCACGTACTCAGAGTTTTTATTTCGCCGCTCCAATTCTTAACGACAATCATTTTTTTTTCTTTACTTATTTTTTCCCTGCACCGGCTATGTTATGCTGTTACGCTACGACAAAACAAACTTTGTTGGGTTATTCTTGTTTTTAGATTTAAAACATTTACGGTATAGCGTTAAGATGTTTTACTTCCAGTTGTAAACTAGACCGAGTCTAATCAAAAGTATTATTACTAAATCTAAGGACTAAATTATTTTTTTTTTAATACTAAAATTAGATAATATTTTTTTAAGTGATTGTTTAGGTTCACGGTCGCTTGATTTTTTTTTTTTTAGCAGAAAAATTGAAAAATGAATATTTAAAAAAGAATTTTTTTTTTTTTTTTAATATATCTCACGGTAGACGGAAAGAACAAAATGACACTGGATATTATCCCAGAATATACTCAGTGATATCTGTGAAGAAAAAAAATTTCAGATAGTAGCTAGTATAATCCAGATTATACTGGGTGATATCTGGATTATACTCATTGTAATCTGAATTATAATGGGTGATATCTGGATTATACTCATTGTAATCTGGATTATACTAGTTACTATCTGAATTTTTTTTTCACTCGGTGTAATCTGGGATGATATTTAGTGTCATCTTGTTCTTTTGGTGTAGACTTACAATAACAATCACAAAAATTTTTCAATGAGTTTTCGAGCTTTTAATATTGACACAAATTTTGTGGTTAAATGAGTCTAATAAGCCAATTAAATAATTAATAAATTAAAAATAAAATTTTTAAATTAAATTTGTATGGTTTAACTTTTGTGAATTATTAAAGTGAAAAATTACCATTTTTTGTTTTTTTTTTATCAAAAAATAAATTAGTAAATATGCGATAAAATATTTTTTAAACATTGCGCGGAAAGTTTTTTAAAATTTCTATTTTAAAAAAATTTTTTTTGGTTTAAAATTAATTAATAAAAAGTGTTTGCATAAATTTAGAAATATTTTTTTAAGAAGAAATAATTTTAAAAATGTCAATTTTTTTAATAATTCGACTTTTGATGAACTTTAAAAAAAAACCCAATTTTTAATCATAAAACAAAATAATTTCTAATTTTTTTTTTTTAATCAATTACTATATGCTAAAAAATGTTTAAAAAAAATTGCAATTATACTTTTTAAAAATTTTTTTACATTAAAAAAAATTTTTTTTGTCGAAAAGTATTCTAAATATTGTTAATAATTACAAATTGACTAAATTCTCAGTGATTTCCTGAAAACTCACTAAAAATTGTTGCCTTTTAATTTCGATCTGGATCTTGTATTTCTTCGTGCACTCCGAAGAGTGTAAGAACATTCGGGGAAAGGAAACCTATAAATTAAAAGTCCGCTGGCAAATGAGACAGGAATAAATGGAAGAAAAGAAGAAACAAGTCTGAGAGAGAGGGGAGGATAAAATTGAAGAGAGAAAAAAGCACGGCTTGGATTTTGGAGTTAGTATAACGGATAGGAGCGATAAAGATTATATTTCTTAGCTGTGACTCTGACCCGTAAACTACGAAATCACTTCTAATTTATTGGACAGTGGAATTGTTTGCGTGTGTATTTATTATTTATTAATAAATTCTCATATAAATATATCCATACATATATATCTATGTAGACGGAGATGTGTTAAGTGTTTATTACGAAATGACTAGCCTTTTTAGAGATGAAGATGAAGATGAAGAATGGGACGAGTTTATTTCGCCAATAGACTCTGCAATTACTCGCGTCGATTCTCTCCCGAGAGTTATTATTTATCTCGTAATATGTTATTGCTGATAACTGATAATTGATAATGTGAGAATGTGTTTCATGTATTTAATTTATTTAATGTAAGTTTCCGGAATTCACGTCCGTTTTATCCGCTTTATCGTTTTGCTTTTAATTAATTATTAATTATCTGTTTAAATTTTTTTGTGATTTTTTCCCTCAACATTTAAGTGAATATTATTCGCAACAAAATTTTTTTTAAATCATTATTTTGGTAAAAAGATAGTGTTTATAGTTTTCTTCTTTTTTGTGATTGTTAGAATTAATTTATTATTAATTATTGGTAAAGATATTCATAAATTATCACGATGCTAAAATTGACAAATTTTTAGGATTTTTTTTTTGATAAATAAATTATTGTCTAGAAATTTTTTATAATTCATGCAATTTTTTAAAATATTTTAATTAAGAGATATTTGTACTTAAAAATAAATTATGGACAAATTTTAATATTAATTATTATTTAAGAATATTTTATATTAAATATTAACAAAAAGTTGTATTTTCACTATGAAAAAATATAAAATTAAATATTTGTGGTGTATTTTTCTTGGTTCAACTTAATTTTACTTAAGTCAAGAATTTTTAGCCTTGAAACTCTTCAAAATTATTTTCTTGATATAAGAATTTTTTTCTTATTGATTCAAGTTAATTTTTTTTTCAGTAAGGTTCAGGCTCGGGCAATTATTGGGCCAGCAAAGGCTTGATTGTCCAGTCTTGGCTCAAGCTTGGGTCGCTAATGAATGGCCTAGGCTAGATTAGCCAGTCTTGGCCCAGACATGGGCCAATACAGGTACGCCGAAGCTAGGTTTGCCTGTACTGGCCTAAGCTTGGCCCCTTTGTCAACTCTGGGAATTTCCTGCATGGGATTAATGGATATTTACTAAATTTTTAAAAATCTTACACAAAAATTTTTTTTATTAAAAATATTGTTTCCAGGATTAAATCAAAAAAGTTTATTAAAAAACCAGTAAATTATATAAACATTTGTAAAAATAAATATGCGACTCGACAATATCATAAACTGTCGGTGAATACCTACCGCGTAGTTAAAAATAAACTCAACTGATGGTTCAATTTGTTCGTTAACGAGCCGCGTCGGTTCCCGTTGCTAGTATATGTATATATGTATATTTTATTTTTTATTTTTCAAAAGTATCATCTTTCTCTCTTTAACGTCGCGGTAATTATAATATGAAAGAGCGATAATTCAGCATCGGGAGGTAGAGTAACAACAGACACAAGTTAAAGAGAAGTAAAGACTCTAAAGAAGAAAGAGAAATAGAATAATAACTATAATAACAACAACTACAATAATAATAAGAAGAAAAGGAAGAATTGATGAAGAGGCGCGGTAAAATTCATCGTGGAAGCGACGAAGCGTCTCAATCGTCTACCGGCACGCTGCCTCTTACTTTAGTGAGGATAAAAACCAAAGAAAAACAAAATGAGAAAGACAGGAGGCCGAGGAGGAAGCCCGAGGTTGAGAGGAGGGTGTGCAAGATGGAAACAAGATTAAAAAAAAAATAACGAGAGAGTAAGAAGCCCCTTCCTCCTTCGCGGGCGGTCCGTCTTTTCTCTTTGGGCTTGGGTATACACTATCGACCTCCGGGTCTTCACTAACCGGGATCTTTCTGTCGTTTACTTTAATATAACTTACATTAGCTGCTCTGCTGCCCGATATTCATACGCTGATTGTCTGTCCGCTCTACAGTACAAGTCGAGGTTGTACTTCATTGTACACTCTATACTTTTATCCATTACTCTTACTTTTATTATGTCGATACTTTGTATGCAATCTCTTCAGTTAGGCTTTATATTACTACGTACTGTTTGCCTCTCTTCAATTACTGTGAAACCACATAAGAGAAATTATACTGCTTCATTATATGCTAGTGTTATTTTTAATAATTATTCCTGACTAATGGAAATTTTTGGTTACAGATACAATTACACTGTTGATCTTCTTCTGGACTGTGACTAATTAAAAACACTTTTGTAAGGAATCGAGCGGCTTTGGGTAAACTCGAGATTTTGTTACAGAGTTTGTCATATTTTTGTAATTTTGTTTATTTTTGCTGTTTTAAAGGTCTGTAGGTTTGATATTAACAAAAAAAAATCAAATTTGTCAGTAATATGTTCAAGAAGTTGGAAGAAAATCAATTTTAGAGAAAGTACTATCTATGTTTGACAAAATGGAGGCTTGAAAGACAAAATGGTGGCACGCATGCGCAAACTAGGCTAGTTATAGTTCCATTTTTCACAATTTTAAGAGTAGAAAGGCAACAATTGAGTATCCCGTACACTGAAAAAAAAAAATTAACTTGAATTAAGAGTAAAATTTTTGAACCAAGAAAATAATTTTGAAGACGCTCATTGTCTTGGATCAAGACAAAAAATTCTTAAATCAAATAAAATGTACTTAAATCAAGTGAAATTTCTTAATTGAAGAATTTTTTAACTCGAACCAAGAAGATGAAATTCTTCAAAATTATTTACTTGATTCAAGTAAATTTTTTTTCTGTGTATTAAATGAAATTATTGAATCCTTCAAATGTAAATTTATTTTTAATAAAGGAAGTAATTTTAGTAAATTTTTTTATTGCTGTATTCTTGATTAAAAAAAAATAATTAAAAAATATTGAAGGTAAAGAAATTTGAATTCTTCTTAATACTTCTGAATAATTTAATAATTTTGAAGTTCTTCTTTTCTGGAAATTTTTTTATAATTATAATTCGATTAACATTAATTTTAAAAAAATCTCCTAAAATATAAGATTTTTTTTTAAGAAGAAATTTAATAATAAAAAAAAATTTACAAATGTTTAAAATTGAATAAAATAGTAAAATTATTAATAAATATTTTTTAAACAAAATTTATAAATTAGAATTATTTTCCATTATATACATTAACATTAACTGCTTAACTATTTTTTTTTCCAGGTTAATAGTCACCTGGAATGAATCCCGTATTAACATAAAAACTAATTGTAGTCAATTACGATTCTAGGGAGATCAAGCAATAATTGTCGACTCAATATTACAAAATGTGTTATTACAATACATGAAAAAAGTTTCCTCTAGTCAAGTCGTTTCGTTACACGTAGAATTAATTACGCAATAATGTTGACAAAACTTGCGTAAATGAAACAGCAAGAGGGCAATATCAAGCATTTAATAATAGAATGCAAGTCATAGTACTCCTACTTTTTTTCTCTTTCTTATTCACTATATTGGAGTGAGTCCGTTCATTATTGAACCGACGAGGGCGGGTTCCCAGAACTGCTCGGGGGCGTTCGATAAAAACACCTATACCTGCTGCATCTGAGTTACTCATCGGCTACGAAACCACTGAAAATAGTCCTGGTGTCATCGGGATTCGACGGCTCACTTGTTGCAGTTTAAATCCATGGAATGAGTAAGAGATTTCAAATGCCGATTCAGAAAGATACGCAACTGCCAAGATTGAAGATGTAAACTTAAAGATGCCATTCCTTATATTTATAATGGAAAAGGGGGCGTTTTGTTATTATTATTCTAGTAAACTCACTAATTCAAATTCCGGCGAAGTTTATAAATATTATGCATATTTTTATTTTTGTACTTTTTTATGTCCTTTGGGATCTGATTTAATCTTTAACATGATAATAATAAAATTAATTTCAATTTTTCGAAATTTTAAGTTCATTTTTTCAATTAGAGATTTTAGTTAAGTATTATAAAAATACTGTTGCACAGTAAAAAATTTTACGTCAAAAGATTTTTTGGTAAAGATTTTAATGTTAAATATTTAACACTTTTTTAAGACTTTTTAAGACAGTAAAAAGTTTGGACAAAATACTTTCCATTTTTTCCTGGAGGAAATCCATTTAACCCTTTAACTTAGAATTTGAAGTTAAAAATTTCAAAAATTATATTTTTAGCTAAATAGATTATAAAATTTTTTTTTTCTTATAGTTTTGCTTGTCTTCTGTCTTGAAAATCAAAAAATATAAAAAGATCGATAAGAATATTGTTTGTATGAATTAAATTTTCAACAAGAAAACTTTCTTATAACTTTTTCGTATTTTTTATCTTTATCCCAGAATTTGAAGTTTGAAATTATCGAAATTTAATTTTTTGTTGAATATATTATGCAAAATTTATTTTTTTTTTTATTGAAAATAAAGAATGCAAAACAATTAATGAGAAAATTTTTTGTAGGAAATTAAATTTCCAACTACAAAAGTATAGTTTTTACATATCTTCAATTCTTTATCTGGAATTTAAAGTTTAAAATAAAGAAAATTATATTTTTAGTTAATTTTAGGATAAAAATTTTTTTTTGTTCAGTTTTATTAGTCTTTCGTCTTTATAATTATCGTTAAAAAAATTATTATTATCATTGACTTTTGTATACCATACTATTAAACGGAATTTTCAATTATTTTATTTTATAAAAATAAATTATCGATAATTTGTACATGAGTTTTTTTTTTATTATCCATTAAACACTCGTGGAATATTTTTTCCTAATAAGTGGAAAGGTCTAACATTATGATAAACTTATAAAACACAATTATCTAATATAAATGCATTAAATTAATCTTTATTTATTTTATTGCTTTTATAAATTATTTATAAATAATATATTAAAACTATCAAACATTAAAAGTACACATACATTTTTTCAATTAAAAAAAAAAATTATTATCTGAATGAATTAAAATTTTTTAAAATACTATCACTATATTTTTTTTATTATTACATAAAAATGTATGAGAATTATCAGGAATTCAAACTGACATGAAGGATACACAGTTGTTTGTTTACATTATATTATACAATATAATAAAATAAAAAAAAAATATATTTAACAATTTAAATAAATAAATATTAGATTTTAATTATTAGGAGAACATCACGTGTAGTGGAGTGCAAGTTCAACGACTCCGGAACGATCGATGAGAAAAGTGAGGAAAAAAAAATGTTAAGAGGACGCTCCCTCTACTAACTCAATACTAAAGTGTTAAGTAGAGTACACTTGATGCCGATCAGCTAAATTATTTTTTGCTTTGCTCGTAAACTGTCTTGTAAAAAAATTTTCAGTTCTGGGACTGCAAATTTGTTTAAAAACTGTTTTAATTACTCCAAATCAGGTAAATTATTTATTTCAATAAACAATAGTAATTAATTTACTTTTTTTTTTTTTTTTTTTTTAAATTCAGGTTATTGAATTTCACCAATATTAATTATTTCATTTTTTAGCGGGTACAATGCGGACAATTGGCCTGATCTTCTTGTGCGGTCTGACTTGTGCGACCTTGGAAAAATCACCCCACATTGTTTTCATCATTGCGGATGACTTGGTACTAGTATAAGCTTCACATAATTATCAATAAGTACTATTGCAATTATACTAGCTTAACTATGCATTGTGTTCCGCATAATAATTTAAATAGTTATGAAAAATTGTAATTATCAAATTTAAAAGTTTTTTTTAATAATATAAATTTGATAATTTTAGTTATTGTAAGTAGTAATTATTCAGGTGTAATTGCAATAATATTTACAAAATATTACTTATCAAATTTTTATACTAGAGTTTAAGATTAAAATTAATTTATTCGATGATTAAGTTATTATTTTATTATATAATCTTTAATTAAAATTATTATGTCAGTCATTAAATGGCAGGAGATTTGGTATTGAATAATTATTCGCGGAAGAAGTTTAATTTATGTAAAATAAAATTTACTTATTGCTAATTTATTAAATTTTTATTATTTCAGAATTTTTATGCTAACTTTGAGAAGTTAATTAAATAATGAGTTGGTATTAATTAAATTTAATTAAAAAATAAATTTCTTCGCCTTTTTGTTATTTCTTCCTTGTGAAAATTTTTTTTTTGGAAAATCAAATTAAAAAATGACAACTTATAATTATAAAAGAAGAAAAGTTTAATTAATAAAAAAAAACTTCATAAAATTGAAAAAGTTAAAATAAAAATTTTAATTGTGTTTTTATTTTTATATTATTGATGACAAAATTTCTTCACTAGCTTTATAAATAAATTAAACAATAAATATGTGATCAATTGAAAAATCAATATCTTCCTAAAATTTTGTTATTTCTTCATTCTAATATTTTTAAGACTTGAAAAATTAATTGTATTTTAAAAATTATTTTATTATAATGTATTATAGTATTTTATTGAATTAATAAAAGTATAATTGCTAAAAAGTAACGCAATAAAATTAAACAAATAAATGTTAAAAGAAAAAAAAAAGGAAATTAATATTTCACTTTTATAATTTAGATGAAAAATATAAAAATATATCATGTAAGCAAACTATTCGTAACGTGATTGGTCAAATATATATCATAAGCATGAAAATATATATAATGTTATTTAAGCGCGCGTTTGCGCGCGTAAATTTAAATTCTAGTCGTAATTTTAATTATTATACAATTCTTTTACGAAGCTCAAAAAAAGAATAAGTCAATAATGAATCAAAATGATAAAAAATTTTGTCATTTCTTCCTTGTCAATTTTTATAAACTTAAAAATAAATAAATTATTAAAAAAACAACTTATAATTTATTGTAGAAATTATAAAAACAAAAAAAAATTAATATGCAGTTTAAATGTTCTATAAATAAATAAAAATTGATTGAATTTTAATATTTCTTCTTATAGGGATGGTACGACGTAGGATTCCATGGCTCAGGAGACATAAAAACGCCTAATATAGACGCCCTGGCTTACACAGGAGTAATTCTCGACAGATACTACGTAGCTCCAATATGTACGCCATCCCGAAGTGCGCTAATGACTGGAAAATATCCAATTCACACTGGAATGCAGCACGGAGTGAGTTAAAATATTTATATTTAACAATTGTAGCATTTAATTTAACAGTTACCAAGAAGAAAACTAAAAAACAATTTAAAAAACGCAATACAAAGGTAATCATGGCAGCCGAGCCGTGGGGATTGTCTTTGACGGAAAAAATTCTCCCGGAATACCTGAAAGACCTTGGGTATAAAAATCATATTGTTGGTAAATGGCACTTGGGTCATTACATGAGAAATTATACGCCGACGTATCGCGGCTTCGAAAGTCATCTCGGTTATTGGACTGGTCATCAAGATTACTTTGATCACACGGCTGTTGAATGGGTACGTATTATAAAACAATAAAAACAAAGTTACGATCATCATCTTGATCTTTTATTACGTATATATTCTTCACCATACCATTGTTCGGATGAATTTACAGCCAGACTGGGGCCTGGACATGCGAAGAAATTTGGAGCCGGCCTGGGATCTGCACGGCAAGTACTCAACAGACCTTTTCACTGAGGAGACTGTCAAAATAATTAACAATCACAACCAAAGTGATCCGTTATTCTTGTACCTTGCACACGCGGCAGTTCATTCCGCAAATCCGTACAATCCTCTCCCGGCACCTGATCAAGACGTCGCTAAATTTCAACACATCAAGGATTACAAGCGCAGAAGGTTCGCGGCGATGCTGAATAAATTGGATGACTCTGTCGGTGCGGTTGTTTCCGCTTTGAAGAAACAGTCTATGTTGCAAGATACCGTTATTGTCTTTACGACAGACAATGGGGGTCCTGCTGCGGGGTTCAATGATAATTCTGCCTCCAATTTTCCGCTTCGTGGCGTTAAAAATACTTATTGGGAAGGTAAATATTGCTTGTATTTATTTTTTATTTTATTCAATGCAGGAAGTTTTTTTTTTTACCAATTTTAACCTTGAAACAATGTTAAATATTTTATAGTTAGTCATCGTACCATTATTGACATTGTTTCAAATTTATTGTATACATTAATAACTTTATAGTAATGTAAAATTATATTGTATTGTTTTAAATATTAAATTTAACTTTAAAATAGAAAAAAAAAATTTTTATCCATACTTTATATATATTAGATGAGTTTTAAATATATATCTTCAACTTCAAAACAATGTAAAATATTGTACAGTATAGTCTTCTTAAAATATTTAAACCATAATTAAATTTTTGATCGGTCATCCCCAAATTTCAATTTTTACTATTCTTAAAAAATTCAGAAAAATCAAAACAAGTAGTAAAAAAAATGTTTCTTTTCTTTTTTTTTTTTTCAGGCAGTCGCTATTCTATGAAAAATTTTTTTTTAATTTTTCCGTAGTTCCAACTATAGCGACATTACTCTAGATTAATAATCTTTTTAATTTTTTTTTTATTTGCGATTGTTAGGAGGGTTGTAATCGTGGGTATAGTCAAGTGCCAATTTTTTAAGATCTCTCCCCACTTAATCAGCGGCTGATTTTTTAAATTTTCAATTTTTAAAATTTTTTTCTGTATTCTTATAATGTCAACAAACAATTTATAAAAAAATGCAAGTAAAAATATTGATTGCCTTATTTTTTACGGCACATCAAAAATTACCTGAAATTTAATGCTTCTAAACCAGAATACCGCCTTAATAATACAATATTTTATGCTCCAATGCATTGATTTATTTTAAAACATTATCAAATATAATGATATTAAAGTTAGCTGTCACTTGATCATTTTTTAATTTTATTTAACAAAAAAATTTGTTCCGAAAAATTCTTTTTAAAAAATTGGATTTTTAATTTATTAAAATTTTAAAATATCCATTTTTTATGCAGCAATTTATTTATTGGAAAAATTATTCAAATGATTAAATATCGGCTAAGTGAATTTTTATTCAAATATAATTCAAACGCAATTGTTAAAGTTAGCTACAAATTTATTTGATAAAAAATGTTTGATTAAATTGAACAGGTGGAGTTCGAGGCACAGGATTAATATGGTCAAAAAAATTATCAGAACCCGGAAGAGTTTCCCGAGAGCTGATGGACATCACAGACTGGCTACCAACATTATTAACAGTAGCAGGTGGTAATAATTCAATTCTACCCACAGCTATTGATGGTATTGACATGTGGGAGTCATTGAATAATAAAGGACCGTCACCGCGGCGAGTCGTTGTTCACAATATCGACGATATATACGGCGCAGCAGCGATAACTGTTGACGACTGGAAGCTAGTGAAAGGTATATCATATATTATCGTCTAGACTTTCGTCTCGTATTTAGAACAACTGTCTATCCCAACAAACGTTTGTCGAATAACAAACCATCGTTATTGTAATTACTAATTACATACTTTTCAGGTACGACTTACCGCGGAACTTGGGACGACTGGTATGGATCTTCTAGTTGGGACATACCTTACAATACCCACGAGGTTATAGAGAGTTCCGCAGGCTCTGCTGTCACCGATCTGGGACTCCCACTTACTCTTAATTTAATTATCAACTTACGGGAAGAGTCCCAGGTCGATTGCGGTAAGAAGAATACCACGCTGGCTAAATGTCGACCTCTTGTCAAGCCTTGTCTCTTTAATATCCGCAGCGACCCTTGCGAGTTCAACAACCTCGCAGAAGCGTAAGTCGCTTATCTCAAGGATTTATTAAGCTTAAGATTTTCATCAATCGTTATTACCAATAAAATTTAAATGAGTTAATGCTTTTCTTCTTTTATTTTTAGGGATAATGAAATGCTTGTTAATTTAATGGATGTATTGAACAAAGTTAATAAAACTGCAGTGCCACCCAGGAAAGTTGATTCTGATCCTCGGTCAAAACCTTCGCTTTGGGATCACACTTGGACCAATTTTGGTGACTATACTTCGTGATTATTTCTTCAGGGAATTTTGTTGTCCATAAGTACTTTGCCGCATCTGAAAGATAAATTATATTTTAGTTAAATATTAATAAAAAAAAATAGTAAACTATATTTTTTAAAAATTATTTTTGAATTTTTTAAATATTTTCATAATTAAGAAATGACCTTGTATCTTGTGAACTATTGACATTTTCAAAGATATAAGCTCATCCCGATGTTACACTCATCGAGACCTTTCATTTGAGTACCCACATGCATTTTGATATATTTTTGATATATATATATATATATCAAAAATATATCAAAATGCATGTGGGTACTCAAATGAAAGCTCTTGATGAGTGTAACATCGGAATGAGTTTATATCTTTGAAAATGTCAATAGTTAAAAAAATACAATGCAATTTAACAAAAGTCATTATTTAATAAAGCAAAATTTAATTTATTTATAGTTCATAATTCACGGCAGTCACATAGTGACTGCAAGGTTGCTAGTGATAATAATAATTATCATATAGATTATTTTTCAAACGTATTTTTATGTTACGATTTTCTTTTAATTATTTAGCAAATTTAAAAATCAAATACTTCATCAAAGCTTATATTTTTCTCAATTCATTAAAAATATACAAAAAAAAATTTTGTTAAAAAAATTAACAAATAAAATTAAAAAAAAAAAATTAACAAATGTTACTTTTCTTAGGAAAATTAACACAATAAATTATTGTTAAAAAAATTAATGAATAAAACTTTTATTAAAAAAAAGTATTGTTAATAAATTGAACTATTTATTTTTTTTTTTACATATAAAGTATATACTATGGCGTTAGGATCGGTCAAATGGTGCCAAAACTTAACTATAGTAAAATTAGTACAATAAAAGAATAAAATTTAATAAAATTAAAATATCAATAGAAAAAATTAACATATTTCTCATAAATGTAATACAAATTGTTATTTATAATCTATCGTAATGGTATATTAAGTATACTGCGAGAGTGGAGGGGGTATTAGACTATGAGAAGGTTGGCGCAATGAGCAGAGTGTGTGCGCTGACACACGAGTAATGAAAATCTCTTTTACTCAATTTATAAAAATAAATTTAATTAATACAACATTGAAAATAATATTGTGATTAAAAAATAAGTAAATGCAAATATTTATTAACGAAAAATTACTTTTAAATGAAATAAAAATTAATTACTTGATCACAATATTGTGTGAAATAATAACAGGAAGAAGATATTAAAAATAATTAAAAAAAAGTCTAATTACCTGCAAAGTGAAGGAATCCAAATAAGTCCCGCAGTACAAATTTCTTCTTCAATCCAACAAGAACAACGACAAGTTTCAAGATTCCAGTACATATTTTCTTTAAGCGAACAATCGTACATCTCGTCCATATTAGTGCACTGACACAGACAGTCGTCTGGGTTGTACTTCTGCCGGGAATTGCAATCAGACGCCATAAGTTCGCAATCGCATCTGCAATTATAATATCAATTATAATATAACATAAAATAATAATAAAATGTTGGTAATATTCCGGGAAAAAAGGAAGGCGATAAATAGAAGCCACTAAACCACATCCTCTACTATTTATTATCTTATAAAAGAAAACATCTATATTTATCCTCGAAATAATAAAAAGTTGAATAACTTACTTGCATCTTGTGTGTTTATCAACATCGAGTTCCCAGCAAGGAGAGTGTAAAGACCCAATTTGCATTCTCTGTACCAGCACTCGGATACTAACTGTCTCTATAGGCATACAGGACTGACTCTCATGACCGCATCGTCCGTCGCACCGATCTATTAAGATCACGTCGGGAATATAAATGTATCCCGGGTCTGGAGTCAATTTAACCAGCGTCTTCCGGGGCTTGCAGATTACTTCTTTCCCCATTTTGCTTAACGTTTTAGTCATCCCACGGCACTCTATTATATCCAGGGTACAGGTAATATTTTTTATTGAGCACAGAAAAAAAATTTTAGAATATTTTTAACTTTCAAAATTTTTACTTCGGTCAAAAAAAGTTAAAATTGAATGTTTTAAATTTTTGGCTATAAAAATTGAATTAATAGAAAAAAAATTTTTTTTAGCATTAGTTTTTTAGCAATTTATTCAAAAATAATTCAACTTTACCCAGTAATATATAAATTCAAAATCAAAATTTTCAATCTCAATAAAATAATTTTTTTTCATAAATTTTCCACTCTCAAAAATATTTTTTTAAAGCCAAGATATTTTTCTTCTGTGCATTTATTTATTATTCAAATTATTTATTTATTATTTATTATTTATTTATATATTTATTTATTATTAAAATAAAATTATCAAGAGATTTTAATTGACATCATCAAATCAAGTCTGCTGATACTTAACTTCAATTGAAATTAAATAAATTAGTGAATAAGAAAAATGAATAAACATACCTACTTCTCTCCCAGGTTTGCTCTTAATTTTCTCCGTACTGGGTTTATCATTTCTAATAGTAACATTAGTTTCCGGTTTCTTGGCCGCTGATCTTACTTGGTCTGTATTAAATAATATAAATAGACATATCTCGTTTAATATATTTAGTTCGACTATAAAATTGAGCTTAGAGATAAGCATAAATTAAGTTATAATTATTGATAAAAATGTGAAACTTACTGTTATACCTCGGCTGTTCATTCATAATTTCAAAGTAATCTTGTCCCCATACAGCATCGAGGTCATTGATTAAGATTAAACTCAAGAGGAAAATCATATTCATTGTTTAATACGTTTAATAATATATAAACTATATATATATATATATATATATATATATATATATATATATATATATATATATATATATATATATATATATATATAGATATATTTATTTGTAAATTATGAATATTGTTATAACATGCAATGAATATCACTGTAATTATTGTTTTTAAGCTTTCAAAGTTACTTAGCGGTACTAAAACCGCGAATTTTTTCACTCGTATTTATACTGTTGGCTATCAACTATTTTTTTTTTTTTTTTTTTATATTATTATTTGGTGAGGAAATGGATAAGGAACGTAAAAGAAATATTTTATCATTCAAATCCAGTGTATTATTATTAATCAAGTTTATACATAAAGTTATTTTATGTTTCAATTTGTAGATTGGTAGAAAAACAAATAAATTATCAGACGGTGGCTAAAATGTGAGAATTGGATCTTCTCTGTGATCCAGTATGTCTGGAAAAAAATTGCAATTATTGATTATAAATTATCAATTATGTAATTAATATAATTAAGAGAGTAAAAAAAATTTTGTTGCGAAAAACAATTATTTATACGATAAAGTGATTTTTTTTTAGTTAAATTTTTAAATTTTAAATAAATAATAAAGTTTTTGAAAAAAAAAAAAAAAAAAAAAAAAAAAAAAATGTTAAAAAATTAGATAAAAATAAAATATTGAAGAAATAAGAAAGTTTTTATAAGATTATTAAAAAAAATATTATAAAATTAAAAAGAATGAAATTTTTAACAAAAAATTGATTTATTTAAAAATTTTCTCTTCAGCGTATTTATTTAGTATAATTGATATGTTAAGTAAAATTTATTATTATTGAAAAAGTTTTAACCTAAATTTATGCCTATTCAAAGTTTCATATCCTTTTCTAGGATAGTTAATTTATTACGACAAGTTTAAGGAGCCGTTATAAATGGATTAGAATTTCGCGCTTTATAAATTTTGTTCATTTATTTATTTTTTTTGTGCATCGACACTGCCATTCTAATGTATCGTATCTCACAAAATTTAACAAATTGCCTTTTTTTAAAAAATAGAATCATAACAATATTGTGAAAGTCATATTAAAAATTTATTAGTTAAACAGTTTAGTAACTATTTTTAAAAAATTATTTTCAATCGTCGGATCTCATTTAATCATTGTTAAAAATGAACCGTTTTTACTTTCTGCAGTAAAACTTTATAGATGTGGAATATGACGCATTAGAATGGCAGTATCGACATATAAATAAGCTTTTATATCGTATATTAATCCAAATAACTCAGAGAATAAGTAAAATTTTGCGTATAAGTAATAAGTAAAACTGCTATTTATTTATTATAAAATAAGTTTCTATTGTTAAATATTATTAAATTTGGTACAATTGTAAAATTCGGATCTTTAATTTATGTTTTTTCTTGGTTTAATATTTTTTTGACGATAGTCAACTTGTTATCTAAATAATTTAAAGTAAAAGCGAAATTTTGTTGGCATATTTTTTTTTTTTATTTAAAACGGGATTTTTATAGTTAAATTTGATACCATTAATATTTTTACCTAATTTAATTTTTTATATTAAGTTTTGGAAGAAATTTTGAAGTTTGTTAGCTTTAAAAATTTTTTCCTTGACATTTTTTTATTAAATTATTAATAATTAATTTTTTAGTAACAATATTATTTTCAAAATTTATTTTAAAAGTCTCCAAACTATTAATGTAACAATTTGTAATTTTTTAAAATTAATAATTACATATTTAATATTTAAATTATAAAATTTTTTTAAAACTTTGACCTATTTTTTAACAATAACATTTTGAAATTAATAAATACCTTTAGCGATACTCCACCACGGCAAAGTAATATATGTAAGGAATGCATTGAGAGGAACGGATTGCGCTCTGCGAGTTTCCTTCCAAAAGTGGAACGTCTGAGTAAATCCCCGCATTGTCCAGAGCGGATTATAGGCGCCATCATCCAGTTCTGCCAAATGAGACCAAAACAAATCAATAAATAATTTAGACTTGAGTAAATAAATTAATGAGAAACAAAAAAATAAAATTGACCTAGGTCAATCCCTCGTAATTCCCGCAAACGTAAAGTCGTATCAGTTTGAACAGTTAATAAGCATTGCAGAAACATTTTAATGAAAGAAGAAATATAAAGCATTAGTGAAAATGGTGGAAGCAATGGCAATGATGTAGAAAAGAAGCAGCGAGTATTGATTTTATGCATTGAATAATAAATTCTTCATTTAATTTCAACGCATTCTCTTAAACTGATCATTAATTAGACAAAGTAATTAATAATTTATAATTTATAATTAATAATTAGCGATTAACTAAACCGGACGAGTGACGATGAGGGAATCAGAGAGGGATATCGCCCATAGGTCAATAAATATTTATTTTTTCGTTAATTTCTTCATCAGACTGCTAAAAATTTAAGGTGTAAGATTTAACCATCCGTTATTCGCGTTAGTGAAGGAGTTTCTGGATATTTACTTTTATTTTAAATAATAATAAAAAAAAAATTAACAGAATTATTGAAAAATTTATTTATTATTCATCAAAAAATAATCTCAGATCTGAATTTTTAATTTATATTTTGTTTTATTGATTTTAAATCAAGATTTAATTAAATTTCTGTAAAAAATTCACTTTTGAAACTGAAATCAACTTTTTCCACGGCAATTTTTATGATTTTTTAATAAATCAATTATTATAAAGAAAATTTATCAAAAAATACTTCTTACAAAAATTAAAAATAAATATTGATGTAATTTTTTATTTCATTTGTTATATCAAACTAAAAAAAAATTATTGTAATCTTTAAATCCGCATTTTTTAATTTCTTAACAATTAAAAACCATTTTTTTATTTTTATTCAATAAATAATTCACTTCGCGGAGTTTTTTTATAAATAATATAAACAAAATTTTTTACGGTGTAATTTAAGTCTTTTTATTATTTAATTATAAAAATTTTGATGAAAATAAAAAATTGTTCAACCAACAAACTATCAGAATTAATTTTTTTTATAATTTGAATTTTCTATAACAATTTGAGCGCTTAAAATAAATTTAGCAAAAAAGCATTATGGCATTTTTCTTAAAATTTTTTTTTTTAATTAAAAGTTTTCTTAAAAACGTTTTCTTAAAATTTTTTTGAAATTTTGAGTGTACAGAAAAAAATGTTCTTGAATCAAGTATATAATTTTGAAGAACTTAATCTTCTTGATTTAAGTAGAAAAATTCTTGAACTAATAAATTTTTCTTGTTTTAAGGAAATTTTACTTGATTCAAGAATTTTTCGTCTTGATTCAAAGAGGCAGCACTGGTGCGTGAGAAAGAAACCAATAGCCATAACCTATTGGTGTCTTTTTCTTGCCGACGAACGTCCTTAACAATATCCAAATTTTCCACGCATGTGAGGGAAGGTTAAAATCAATATCAGACACCTTAAATTTTTCCAGTGCAGGGTAAATGTTTTCAGAAATAAAATTTACCCTGAGAGCCGGGGCGACGCGGGAGCTCGCACCAATAGTAGATCGCGGTGCCATCTGGAGTGACCCGATGAGGTGGAAGAGGGTGATTCCCAATAACACTGCCAGACAACGCGCGTCTTCGCCGTCTTCTTGGTAAAGTCGCGCTCTGTTTATGCGAAATGTTAAACACTTTAGTAATTTTAGCGTTTGCATTTTTGTCTTTCAGAGGCTCGCTGCGACAGCTCTGTTCATTGTCATCCTGATCTTCCAAGTGTTCTTTATCGAGACTGTCGTCATCTCCGTTGGCTTTAACACCATTGGTTCCATTAGTCTTCCCGTTAACGTCCTCGCGGCCATTAATCAGCCCGTGCTTCCGTATGGCGCCCAGAATCTCATCGTCGCTGAAGTAGCGCCGCGCGCGATGGCGTCTCGAAGCTTCGCGAAAGTTCTCATCACCGTCAAAGTCTTGGTGATTATTCCGACGCTCAATGTTCATAGGGTAGCTCGTTATCCGATGATTGTCGTTATTACTGGAGTAACCCAGAGGAAGTTCTTCTTTTCCGTGGACTAATATCGCTCCAGTGTCAAGTTTTTGCATTACATCATCAGTCAAATGCTCGGGGGTAGATGCTGCCACCACTGACTCACTGCCTACTTCGATATTGTGGTGACGACGGTGTCGACGCTTTGGAGTTCCTACATCGTGATTATTACCACAAAATATTGTTTTTTTATGAGCCTATTACTCAGTTATTTTCACTTTATGATTGTTATTATTATTATTGTTTTTATATAATGGTAAAAAAATTAATTTGAGTTAAGAAAAAATTTTTGAACCAAAAAAATAATTTTGAAAAATTTAATCACTTTAAAAAAAAAAATTTTTTTTTGGTTCAATATTTTTTTTCTTAAATCAAATTAATTCTTTTATCAGTTTAGCAGCCATCCGTCAATTATGTTACTTAATATTTATTTATTATTAATATATATAAATCAATTTTATATTAAAAATTCAAAAGTAATTTTTTAGCTTCACGATTACTTTTTTTTTTTAGCATGAAAAATTGAATAATTAATAATGAAACTTTTTTTTCAATTAATTCTAATATATAATAATCAAAATTTATAGAAATAAATTCTTTAATTAGAGTATTTTTTTTCCATATTTGAAGTGTAAAAAATAAATTTAAAAAAACGTCAATTTTTTTCCAAAAATTTTTTTTATTTAAATTTTAAATTGTCTTTTATCGAAAAATTGACATTGAAAAAAAAATTTTCTTTCATTTAATTACTTTATTCTTGAAAAATTTTTAAATAAAAATTTTCAATTATAAAGAAGAAAATTCTGATTTTAATTTTTACGAATTCAAACTTATAACCACGTTGTACTGTATTACAGACCGTGAAATTAAATCATTACCAAAAAAAAAAAAAAAAAAAAAATTAAATATATTAATGTAAAAAGAAAAAAAAATAATTAATAAAATAAGTAGAAAAAAGTAAAATTCATACCATAATTTCAAGATGGCCTAAGAGTAAAATAACAATAGTAATAACAACAATAAGTAACAACCCCGAGTAATAAACTCACCGATAGACCTTCTAGGAGAAGAGCGTTTATCATTTTCACGTGAATTGGCCGAAGAAACTTTGTCTTTAGTTATCGGCTTTGAAGAGTCGCTTCGGTCTCTGGAAGAGGATGAACGACGTCGCCTGGAGCGAGGGCTTCTATTCTCTTTCTGGCAAACCGGGGACGCGACCCGGCCGCCCCAGCTGCTAGCTTGATTCTCAGCTACAAAGTAAACTCTTATTTTCTTATTCAGTTCTTTCTTCCTTGATTGACAGGATCCTCAATTTCTATTTCAATTTCAATCGTACCACGTGTGTGTTTGCCAAGGACTAATATTCGGTCGGGCCAGGAGGTGAGGGTACGAGAGAGAAGAAGAGAGAAATTCAACAAAAACAAACTTTAAAATAATAAAAAAAAAAAATTGTTAGATTAAATTGAATGTTTTTTCTTAGATTAATTAATAAATCCCGATAAAACGAAACTCGTCACTCGTTCGTTAGTTTTCTGCCTTCTCCGCTGCCGCAGGATTGGAATCATGCAGCTTTGCATGCAGTGTGATCGAATTTATGTCTAATTATATTGTTTTTATAGTTGTTATTGCACTTATAAAAATAATTTCGTTGAATAACAAAATACGGGAGTACAGAAAAATATGTTTTAGTAACAAATAAGTTTACTTGTAGTGATAAATTGATACTTTTTTTAACAAAAAATTTTTTTAAGTGTGTAGTTGTGATTGTAATTGTAAATAATTTATGTACAAACATAAGAACTACCGGGAACTAAGGAAGCGTAAGTGTAAATCTTGATGGATAATTTCATTGCTTCTTCTCTGACATCTGCTCAATTAAAAAAAAAAAAAAAAAAAAAAAAAAAAAAAAAAAAAATGTCGGTCAATAATTACCGTCTCGAACATCCCCAGCCTCGATTTCATTCAGTCCGTTGGCCATAGAGTCGAGTCCTTCGTTCTCGGAACGAGCTTTGGTGCTCACTGCGTCCGGCTTGGTTCTCCAGCCACCGCGAACAAAGTTATTCAGGTTAGAACTCGGGTCCGAAAGACGGCGCTGGTGGCGGTACATGAAGATTTCTTCGGCGTCGTCCCAGTCTGCATCCCAAAGGGCGTCGGTTACCGAGTAACCTGGTTCTGAGGTCGGAGTTTCTGCGCCAGAACCTTTTGGCTTCGTCACTGCCATTTCAGCGTGACCTTTCCCTGAAAATCATTTTTATCTATAGAAATTACCAATTTAGAAAATTAAAGGGGAAGATTAGTTTGTTTGTAAATTATAAATAATTTTCGGAACTGTTGATAACAGCTTTTAATTATTAATCAGATTATTTGATTATTAGAAAATGTAGGAATAAAAATAAAATGACGGGTTGAAGAATATGATTGAGAGAATAATTGTAGTACCTTGAGGGCCTTTCATACGAACAAATTCAATTCTTTGTGAAGAAGCTCCGGAAAAAAGTCCGAATGTCATTCTTTGCGCCATTTTTGTACTGAGGCTTGACTGTAATCATTAATCATTTAATTAATATTTTTTATTTGTAATTATAGGTTATTTTTTTTTTAATTTTAGAAGACTAAAAATGAAGAAATGACAAAAAAACAAAAAATTAATTCTAAAATTAATTATCGGCTCACTATTTAATTTTTTTTTTTTAAAGTTAATATAACATTTCTGTGCGGGTAAAAATTAATTACTAAATTTTATAAATTAGCAATAAATTTTATTTTGCATAAATTAAAATTGTTCAACCAATAATTATGTTAACTTATATTTTCTTAGAAAATCGAACGCGCTTTGCGCGCTTCTGTCAAAATGTTTATCATCGTTAATTTAATTAAGAGCGGTTTATAGTTAATTTTTAAACGTGTTCTGCTCATGTATAAGACAAAATTTCGAAAAAAACGCTTCACTTTTCGATAAATATTTAAATTATCTATCGATAAAAAAGTGTAAACCCTTTTTAATCAATAATTTTACAAATTTTACTCATTAATATTTAACCGTTGCTATGGTGACCGTTGCCACACAAAAAAAAATTAATTTGAATCAAGAGAAAAATTCTTAAACCAAGAAAATAATTTTGAAGAGTTTCATTGTCTTGGATCAAGACGAAAAATTTTTGAATAAAGTAAAATTTATTTAAATCAATAAAAATTTCTTAGTTTAAGAATTTTTCTACTCAAATCAAGAAGATGAAATTCTTCAAATTTATTTACTTGATTCAAGTTAATTTTTTTTTTCTGTGCATGGTAACCATTGTCAAAGTTGTCACCATAGCAACAAAAAGCGACTACAATGAAAACGTTACATCAACTTTTTAATAAAGGATTTTATTACGATGATATTGTGATTAATTATCCAAAAAAATTAATAAAAACATACCCGAGCATCATAGACTTTCTTCAAAGCGTCATATCTGATAGATCCAAGAAAAATAACACCTTGAATAGCGCCTTTGCGATCGGAAGCTACCAACTCGACACAAACCATTTCTCCATCTCTAACTAATATATCACAGAATACTTCGTCAAAATTATCAACCATGAAGCATATATGTGGATAGGTCATTTCTTCGAGGTCGCCTTTGGCGTCCATGCGACGGCGACTTGGACTGGCATATACTTTTTGCGAATGTCTCCTGAGTACCTTCAATCAAATTCAATTCTAATAATTATATTCCTCAATATTTCTGCAATTAAAAATTCACCGAAAAGCTTACTTGCAATTCCTTGGGGCTAGTGCGAGTGCAAATCGCCAAAGTGAGCGTATAATTGAACTGGTGGACCACCAAATTAAGATAAACAGTTTCTTCCCAGTCAATATCTGGATCTCCGATCGGCAGTTTCTTGCTGTCCTTACGAAAGACCTCAACTTCAGTTTCAAATTTCGGCATATAACGCGATGAAGTTTTGATGTGCTTCTTCCTCACAAAGAAGAGAAGGTCGTCATCGTCGATTCTGTGCTCGCCTTGGAAGAGAAAGTACCTGACGAAGAGGTCCATCCAGTAAGTCGTGTTTGGAAGAACCACGAACCCAGAATCTGCGAGGTAACCATTTATCATTAATTTTTATCAAAATACATTATCGAAAGTACAATTAAAATTAATCAATACACAGAAAGGATTAAATTAAATTATATTATCTACAATACGAAATTTTGAGCGCTAATCATCTAAAATAGTAGTACAATTTGTCCAAATATTTTTTGAAAAATATGGGCAATCTTATAACAAGAAATTCATTTTTTATAAACTTTAAATAATTTTATTTTTTATTTAAAGAGATGAAAATTTTTTTCACAGTAACTTTTTCATTAGAAAAAAATTTTTTAGATTTGAAAAAAAATCAATTTTTGTTAAACAACTTGAAAATTTCGATTCAAAATTATTTTTTTGGATCTTGAAAACTTTTTTTCAAAAAGAAAGTTACTGTGAAAACAATTTTGATTTTTTCAGCTAAGAAATTTATACTAAAATTTCCAACAAATTACTTTCTTGTCACAAAAATGTTCATTTTTTTCAAAACAAATTTTTTCTCTCAATTTAGCTGATTTTGTTATTATAACAAAATTTATTCGTTGCCTGAACAAAATTTACTTGTTGCCTTGATTATTATTTATTTCAACAAAATAATTTAGCTAGTTTAACAACAATTATTTATTACAACTTACGATTTGTTATCAAAACATATAATTTGTACCTATACTAATACAACAATTGATTTTTACATTTTTTCTTAAATTATTCTAACAAAAAAATTTTTTAGTACTTAAATAAAAGTACAATTAAAGTCAATCGACAGTTTATACATAAATAAGCCTAAAATTTACCATCTTTCAGCAGCTGCCTCATCTCCTTGGTCCTCTGAAAGTTTATCTCTTCAAGCAACAACTCGAGCATAGTCGGTGGCCTCGGAACACCCTCGGAACTTCCAGAACTCGCCATGATTTTAACAAACAGCGGGTTGTTTCTTGTAATTCTCTTTCACTTCATCTCAACTCTTTTTTTCTTCCTCGCATATATTTATATTGTTCTTATCACATGATATCACAAAACTTCAACATCTATTATCATTATTTTTATTTATTAGCACACATATGTATCATGCTTATTGCGCTTGCGTGTTACCTGGACGCCAAGCCCTTGATGAGCAATAAAAACTAGAATATAAACCGGGTGTTTTGTTTTATAAACAATTCCTGGACATTTTCAACGTGTTTTTAATTAACTTGTTATGGACACTGAAGGAATGGTTCCACTTCCCGATCACGTATATGCCTCATCGCCGAGAATATTAGATAATTGATGTAACTGGTTTTAAACGGGTGCCACAAAGTTTCTCTGTGCTTTTAGTATTATCCAGTTGTTTATCCTTCTCGCGTTCACATCATTCCTCTCTTCCTCTTTCAATTCGTAGATTATTAAATTTACCCGCGATCAATATGCGCGCGCAGGTTCTATCGCTTCAGAGCGCGCCACCGATCAATGTCGCTTTATCGTTTATCATTACGGGAAGTCCCTTTAGGTATTTTGTTACCTTTCGTCGTTAATAATATTCCTACAATTATTTTGTTGGTGATTTTATCATTTATTTATTGTATTTTATTGAGAGTATAAAATTTAATGATTGTTATTTTGAACTATGGTAAAATTAGATTTAATAAATCGTAAAATAATTTGTTTGTACAAAATTGATATGAAAATTATCAATTAATACAAGAAAATTTTAATTTTTAATAATTATAATACAAATTACTTAGTACACAAAAAGAAATAAGTATTTTTTGCTTAACAATTACAACTTAGGAAAGTTTTGATAAAAATTGATAATATTGGATAGAAAAGAATTTTTTTTTAATACTTTTTAATTTTTATAAATTTTTAATGAAAATTAAAAATTATTTTAAGCGATTAAAAACTGAGTGATTTTTAATTGTTGAAATTCTCTTTATGAATTATAATTTTCTTATAATTTAGCGATTAAAAAAATTGGAAAATTCTAATTTTTTTGAATCTTTTTGAAGATTCAATAGAATTTAATTATTATTAAATGATTGAAAAATATTTGAGTGTATTTTAAGAAATTTAAAATTTTTTAATGATCCCAAGTCTTTCATCAAAAAACTAATTTGTCTATTAGTGATTAAAAATTATTATAAATTATAAAGAAAAATTTTTTTTGTATTTTTAAAAAATTCTGAACGGCAGAAAAACAGGGGAAAAAAACAAAAAGTATTTTTTAAACCGCCGCTATTTTGTAAAAAAATTTTTTTTTTTAAAACGTTTCGTAGTGCGATAACTAAATCCTTCCTCTTTAATGATTATTAATTGTTTTATATTTAAGGTCCCTGGAAGAATTAATATCCTGCTCACCAAAATATGCCATTTTTTCTTCAGTCTTCACTTTGCCGGTCTGCAGTTTTTTGAAATTTGATTTTTTTTTTAATTTTTTAATGTTTTGTACTTTTTAAATATCAATAAAAAATTTATAAAAAAATGTACTGTAAAAATATTTTTTTTTTTTTTTTATCGCAACCGAAAAAATACCTAAAATTCGGGCTTCTATGCGAGAATACCCCTTAATTAGTCATGAATTTTATATCGTAATTTTTCTTTCGCGATTTAGTTAAAATTGCAATGTAAAATACAGTAAGAATTCTTACATAATGTTTATAAGAATAATAGATAATTTAACATTCAAATAAAATAACAATTTAATTCTTATGGGTTTAAAGAAACATTTTTCTATGCTAATATTGAAATAACTCTTATGTAAATGATAAAATCATTTCAGTGTCAACACAGAAAAAAATGTTTTTTTTTTTCATAAAATATTCTTATGAAAAAAGATTTCTTTCCTAATTTCCCATCGGTATAATTTCTATATTGTCATAGCAAGTTAAAATTGAACATAAAAATTATCGTAGAAAATAAAAAAAATATCTATTTTTTCTTCTTAAAAAATAAAAAAAAAATTCATAAAATTAATTGCAAAAATTGTAAAGAATTATTAAAACACTAAAAATTAAAAAATAATTTACTTATACAAGGAAATAAATAAAAGTAAGCAGTTTATAAGCAACTGTTTACAATCGAAAAATATTAAAATTTATCTCGGGTCAACAGTTACAAGATACACTGTGACCTAAACTAGTTCCACTTTTAGAAAGTATCTCCATCGATTACACCCATAAAATAAAAATAAAAATTCAAATATTTATAAAAAAATAAAATAAAATAATTTATTAAGATGATTGTTAATCAGTCAATAAATCTATATCTAGGAGATAGCCACCAGAAACGGCTTTTTGTTGATACTTGGCCTACGCATCCGTTTCATTATCGCACCCACGTGACTGATAATTCACGAAGAAGCAAGCTTATGCTCCAGTCTCTCGTCTTCTTTCAACAGACTTCGACGCTCCTAACTCTGCGAATAAATAACAAAGTTACTTAATTATCAACAAACAGCTTTAAAGTTTCAAGCAAAATGTCTTGGATATTAATTTCGGTATTGTTATTGTTACCTTGCTTTGTTAATTTTATAAGCGCATCCTGTCTGCTGCAACCAGCTCCATTTATTACGACCTCACCTCGCACTCCTGGAGATGGCGGCTTCAAGATATCATTAAGTGGAAACAATTCCAAGTATATTCCTAATACTATTTATTCTGTCAGCATTCGAAGTAAGTTAATCATTTTTTTCTAAGAAGAAAACTTCATAAATAAATATAATAATAATAATATTAGTTAAAAAAGAAATTGAGAAAATAATTTTTTATAATATTTTGAATAAAAATACAATTTTTGAAATTTTAATCGTCAAATTTTGGGGTAAGGATTGTTGAAAATTAAATTTTCTACAAACAAAAAATTATCATTTAATTCTTTATATCTCTCATCCTTTAATGAAAAACAAACAAAACTTTAAAGGCATTCCATGGTGATTGCTGGGACGTTTGACTCTAGAATTCCATCAATTATAATCTATAATTATGTGACTGAAATTTACACTAAAGTAAAATTTATCTTATAATACAGAAGAATAGCTAATTAACAGCATCCCTTTGTGAAAAACCTCGCCTACTTTTTAAGTTTCTCGTAATTATCATTTGACTGCACAGTAAAAAATTTTGCGTCATTGCTTCAAAAAATTTTGTGTTAAAAATCTTTGTCTTAAATATTTAACACTTTTATGGGTAAATTTAACATTTATGATCTTAAATTAACACAAAAAAGTGTTAAATACTTAACACAAAAATTTTTACTGTGTGAGTGTGACTGGTGGGACATTGAAAAATCCTTCTCTCTTACCGCGGAATGCTTAAAGTTGAATTTCAATTCAACCACTAAACTTTTAAAAAATACTTTCCTCTCAATATGAAATTAATCCTACAAATATTCAATATTGTGAATAATTAGACTGATTACCTACGTAGAAACAATAAAAAAAATTTGACAGTGAGACAGGCATTTGTGACTGGTGGGACAAGTACAAAATGTGTACATGAAGTTGTTTATTAAATAGACTTTTATATTATTTCAATGTTAGAAACATTATTGTTTATATATTTAAATATAATTTATTTGGGATAATTAAAAAATAGAAATACAGGATTTAACATGCTGATAACACGATCTGGAAAAACATAGGTGTTTATTAATAACGAACATAAAAAAATTAGAATTTTCCCATTTCGCATGGAACGCCCCAAAACTCATAATTAAAAGAGTTGACAAAATAAAAAAAAAATAAAAATCACTGTTGTTGAATAAAAAAAATGTAATTGATTAATAATAACAATTCCAGGTAATCCAGCTCTACTGTTAACAAATCCCACAGCAAACATCCCATCATTTTCCCGCTTCCGGCTGATAGTAGACTCCCAGCATTCTCCAAATAGCCCGGTATCAAAAGTGGGTTCATTCCAGCTCTACCCAGATGGCTTAACGTCATTTGACGAGGATTGCATCAACACAGTTATAGAGTCCGTCGATTACCCGAAGTCAGAGGTCCAGGTGATGTGGAGATCGCCTGCAGTGGGCTCGGGGTGCGTAATTTTTACAGCGATGGTGATGACAAGTCCTTCTGTTTGGCACGCCGCGGATGGAAAACTTGTGAAGCATTTCTGCGAAGCAAGTAGTGATGACATTGCTAGCTCCGACGACCAACTTTGCTGTGCTTGCGATGAGGCCAAGTATTCTGTAAGATAATTGAAGCTAAATTACAATGTTTTAAAATTGTCTTTTAAAATTTTGCATTTTAAAAGACAATCCAAAAAAAAAAAAAAAAAATTAACTGGACAAAAAAAATTTTCTTGAATCAAGTAAACATTTCTTTAGATTATTTGTGTATTTTAAAATCGAACTGCTGATTATCCAATTGGTGGCTTTAACTAGAACTTGAAGGAGTAAAAGAATGAGAGTAAGATAAGTTAATTGTGGCTTATCATTTATAACATTATAACTCACACTCTTGATAGTCAACCTACACTTATCTCAGACAACTTACTTGGACTTGCATATGTGATATTACAGCTAATCATGGAGGGAATTTGGTCGAAAACAACGCATCCCAAGGACTTCCCCTTCTCGGCCTGGCTGACGCACTTTAGTGACCTAATTGGAGCTTCTCACGAGCCTTCTTTTTCATTCTGGGGAGCTGATCACATCGCAACTGACGGATTCCGGCAATTGGCAGAGTGGGGCTCAGCTTCTGGATTAGAGGCAGAGTTGAGGGCCAAGTCCCAGTACTTGAGGACTCTGGTTAAAGCTGCGGGACTTTGGTATCCAAATGTCAACACCAACACTTCCACTAGTTTTCGGTAATCAATTGGTTATTTTTAAAATTATCGCATCTATATAATTAAAAAAGTTGAAATAATTAAGAGATTAAAAAAAATTTTATTTTTGGACAATTTATCCAATTAAAATTTTTTTTCATAGTTAAATTTAGTATCATTGATAAAATGATAAGGTATTGACATTAATTTGTGAAATTTCAAATTTTCGGAGTAGTTATAAATAGATTAAAATTTTGCGCTACACAGTAAAAAATTTTGCGTCAATGCGTCAAAAAAATTTGTGTTAAAAATTTTTGTGTCAAATATTTAACACTTTTTTTTGTTAATTTAATACAATAAATGTTAAATTTACTCATAAAAGTGTTAAATAATTAACACAAAAATTTTTAACACAAAATTTTTTGACGCAATGACGCAAAATTTTTTGCTGTGTATTTGTTAGGACAAATTAATTTTTCTATGACAAAAAATAAATTCTAGTTGTTATTTGAATTTTATAAAATTGATTGTATTAGGGTTGACAAAAAGCACCCGTTGTTGTCAGTTGCTTCAATGCTGGGACCAAGTCCTGACTGGGTGGTAGGAGTAAGCAAGTTGAACCTCTGCGAGCGCGACTGCAGCTGGAAAAAAAGTGTCATCATAGACTTGTACCCCTGGGATGCGGGAACAGACAACGGAATCTCCTATATGTCGCCCAATTCCGAAACAAAACCCAGGGAGAAGATGAAGCCTATCACAACTTTATACCCCGAGGATCCCAGAAGCCCGTTTTATGACGCGACCGGAAAACCAATGCTGCCCCTTGCTAGATTATACATCAAGAGAGAAAAAATAATTGAAAGGAGGTGTGATGAAAAACTCAAGGAACAGATTGCTGAGTTTGAAGTCGCTGAGAACACCGAAGACACTTCGCGACGTAAGAGATCTATTTAGAAGTAGTTATTGTTATTATTATTATTATTAGTGAAGAAATTAGTATTATAGAAAGTATTATAGAAAGCAAAGAGAATGTTATTTATTTACAAATAAATATTATTGTTAATCAAATAATTAATTTATTTATTTATTGCTTAGCTGAATGCGCGACAACGGATTACTCTGCATGGTCTTCTTGTTCAGTAACTTGCGGTAAAGGGCTGAGGATGAGGACGCGCTCGTACTTAATGCCGGAAAAAGCTCAAATGTTTAATTGTAATAGACAATTAGTTTCTAAAGAAATGTGTGTTGCTAGTGTTCCAGAGTGTTCGTAAGTATTTATTCTTATTATTATTTTAATACTAAATTAATTTTCTGCTAAAAAGACTATATTGCGAAACAAATATCATTAAAGCGGATAAAAAAATTTTTGTTTTTCCGTTAATAATAATACAAATTTATTTTAAGCCTAAATATGAAAAAATAAATTTTTTTAATGATAACTTCGCGGCAAATTATTGTACAGGCTTTCTGATTCCGTCAAATTTAAGGGCATTAAATTTTTTAAAAGAGCATTTGAGTGAAACAATTGAAAAAAATTTTTTTGAAGCCCGTAGACCTTTTTTTAGACGAAAAAAAATTTTTTAGGATTTTTTTAGACCCAAACATGATAAAAAATTTCCATGGTCGTATCTGAAAAATAGATACTTAGAGCTACAATTTGCTTTTATTGTGTTGTACAATCATTTTTCTCGGACTTACATCTCGTTAAAAGTCACCAAAAAATTTAGAATTTTTTATGAAGGTGAATTCAGCAGACAGCTAATTTTTAGATAAATGTTAACTTGATGATTGTAAAAAAAATCAAAAAAATTGTGAAAATGTCCATATGAATTTTTTTTATACTATTTCTTCTGTAAGAAATAAATTATTAAAAAATGATCAGATATCTATTAAATTCACACTTAATTTTTGTGACTAGTGTATAATAAAAATAATTAAATTCCAGAGATGAAGAAGACGAAAATGACAACGACAACTTAGCGGGAGTAGACCCAGTCCTTTGTGAAGTAACTGACTGGTCCGAATGGTCAGAATGTTCATCTACCTGCGGCATAGGCTTCAGAATGAAGACCAGGAAGTTCCTTAACAAAATGGGCCGCAAGAAGTGCCCCCTTGTTCCGGTAGTTGACAAGGAAAAATGTATGGGTCCACCATGTCCTTCTGGAGGCGAACTAGTTGACCCGACGTGTCCAGTCACCGATTGGTCGGACTGGTCGCCCTGCAGCGCTAGTTGCGGTAAGGGAGTCAAAATTAGAACGCGGCTTCTGATGGTCGACCCGTCGCGCCAAGAAGAGTGTTCTGCTAAGGTGGAGCACATCCAGCAGCGCTCTTGTCTGGTGCAGGCTGATTGTACCTTCGATATGGCCACCGCGAAGGTCGTTTGCATGGAAGAAGCCGATGTTGGTCCTTGTCGCGGATATTTCCAGCGCTGGGCTTTCGATCCAAAGAAACTCACTTGTATGTCTTTTGGCTACGGAGGCTGTCGGGGAAATCGCAACAACTTCTTGACTTTTGAAGAGTGCTCCAGCACTTGTGGAATTGTCAAAGCTGCACTGACTGGCCAGGAACCATCTGGGCAATCTGTGAATTCTCAGCCTCCGCCGATTGACTGCATGGTTTCTGAGTGGTCCCCTTGGTCACCTTGTAGTGTTACCTGTGGATCTGGAAAATTAACGAGCTTTAGAATGATAAAGGTAGCGCTTTTTTTTTTTTTTTAAGTTCTTCCATCGGGAAGCGAAGGAACTTATTAATTAAAATTTAAAAAATTATAATTGTTTAGTTTTGATTTGAAAAAAAAATTTAATTAGTAAAAATCGGAAAATTTTTTAGATTTTTTTGACAAAAAAAAAATTATTGTCGTGAATTTGCCGTAAAATAGAAAAATTTGAAAAAATGAAATTTTAAATTGTTAATTTTTCAGTTTTTTTTATTTAAAAAAACCAATTGACCGTGAAGCTAAAAAATTATCTAAATTTTATTAATATCTTGTTTAACTTTACAGAGACAACCAGAAAATGGCGGGCGTCCGTGTCCAAGAAAGCTCAATCGGCGCGCAAGATGTCAGCTTGCTCCTTGTGAATAATTATAATCAATAAACAGCAACAACAATTAGTTAATAACTTAAATTACAAATTTCTGCTCAAATACTTAATTTTCCACAAAATAAATAAGCCATAATTACTTTTAAATAATTAATAATAATTTTTTATTGTAATAATAATAATTACAATTCTTTATGATATTAATATAATAAAACGCGACAATCTGCGGTTCGATATTGTGCGTTGGTTTGTATTTTTTTTAGATAACTAATTTAAATCTAATTGGAATACAATTAATATATCTGGCGGTTCTTGGTCGCGACGACAACGTCTCACCCACCAGACTTAAATAAGTATCTGTTATTTTATTTCTATTTAATTGATTTTTCAACAATTCTTACATCATCGTCTAACTCATTCTACTCGACGTTAATCTAGTAATCGACAATTATTTTCTTCGGTAATTTTTAACAATAAAATTTTAAGTCAATTGGTAAAACTATTGTCTGTAATAAAATCAATATTAATAATAATAACAATAATAAATATTTTTTTTAAACAAAAAAGGTAAAGGGAAAACTTAACAATAATTATCGCAATGAAAAAAATTTTTTTTAGGATTACATAAGACAAATTGTGGTAAAAAATTATCATGCTGAAGGAATGAAAATTGTTTTTAGAGTAATTTTCTTGATGAAAAAAAGGTTGGTAAATATTTTCAAGTGCACGGACAGAACAAGATGATACAGGATATCATCCCAGATTATGCGGAATGAAAAAAAAATTTCAGATAGCAGCTAGAATAATCCAGATTACAATGAGTATAATCCAGATTACAATGAGTATAATCCAGATATCACGCAGTATAATCCAGATTACAATGAGTACAATCCAGATATCACGCAGTATAATCTGGATTATACTAGCTACTATTTGGAATTTTTTTTCACTACAGATATCACTGAGTATAATCTGGGATGATATACAGTATCGTCTTGTTCTTTCCGAATGGGGTCAACCATTTTAAAATTCATTTTCTTTAACGAAATTTTTATCTGATTTTATTAATATAGTTTTTTTGAAAAATAAATAAAAAAATGAACAATTAAAAAAAAAGTTGATTATTGGAATTTAAACAAATTTTCAAAAAAATTTATAAATTTTTTAGAAAATTGTGATATTCAATTTTGTTTTTTTTTAATTTTTCGTTTTTTTATGTACTTTACAAAAAAAAATATATCAAAAAAAGGTAAAATAGAAATTTTATCCAAAAAGATGAGAGTCAAAATTTTTTCCAATTATTATAATTTTTAAATGATATTGTTATAATAAAAAATTGATCGTTATTAAAACAACAGATTGATTTAGCGGTATTACAAACTAAATTGTTATTGCAGTTTGACTCATTCTGTTAAAAAAACTAATCAATTTATTACTAAAAAAGTAAACTAATTTTTTTATAATATTACAACAAAATCATTTTAAACAGTGCGATCATAATTAGTTTAATAATTAATAGTGATTTATCGAGTTACAGCATTAGCAGTCGTCATTAATAAACTGGCAGTTGTAAACGCTTGTGATGCTCGAATGCCATCACTACAATGATAGATAATACATTTACAGCGTGCTGGTGAAAAAATACGTATTAAATATGTTTTTATTAAACAATCGCGCGATTTAATTAATACATTTATTTGTTTACTCTGAATTGATTTTATTAAATTTAATTTAAATGGCGAATTATTGATAATGTATAAGATAAATTTAATCTTTAAACCTTAATAACTTATTACTTTTAAAAAATGGAACGGCGCCTGCGCGCTTATTAATTAATATTCTTCTTTATCATTAATAATAACCTTAACTATAATTATATTTATAATTTATAATTTATAATATAATATAATATAAATCCATTTTGTTTGAATTCAATAAATCATTATTATGTTAATACTTATATATTTATAAATAAATAATGGTATTTTGTTTTGTAATTTTTTTTATTTAAGTTAATATTGATTTATTTATATGGATTAAAAGCACCGAGTCAATTTGATTGTATCGAAGCCTCAGAGCCAGCCGGAGGTGACATCACGAATTGTCTCAATGCCTGGTAGTCGCTGCAATTGTGTCGCAGAACCATTTCTTTTTACGCTTGTAGTAAGACTTTGAACTGGTACTGCATCCCTGGAGGTTGTCGGGTGACCTACAAAACTTTCTTCGGTTGTTGAAGGACTCATCGGTTCGACGTTTATTCGCACATCATCGTTTTCTTCAGCAAAAAAAATAAATAAAATTGTTACATTGGTTTTTCTTATGGCTTATATAAATAAGCCTAATTAAAAATATTACTTCAATTCAAAAAGAATATCTATATATTTTTCAAAAAAAATCTTTTTGAATTTTTTTTTAAATCCTTTGACTCATATTTTAAATCTTTTGTTTTAATCAGGGATTAGTGTTGCAGTGTCAATCACAAAAGTTTTATTTTAGATGCACGGAAAAAAATTTTCTTGAAAATTTACTATTAAATTATTAACGAGAAAAATTATCGGACTGTATTTTATAATCGTGGGACGCTAAGACACTGCTTTACGATTTACTAGTGACAAAAATACTTTTTACAGTTTTGTTAATAAAATTTACCGGAGTTTCCGGTGAAAAAAAATTTTTTGCAGCTTGCCGCACACATGGAATATAATCATTATTGGACAAATTGTTATAAATTAATTGTAAGCCTACGAAAGAATCACCAGTGAAATAATTATGGGACTACCATAAAATTGCAGCTTGAAATAACATTTTTAAAATTGAATTTTTAGTTTTATATACAATATTTACATTTTACAATGTAATTTTTACAAAAAGTCGAAAAGTAAAAAAAAAAAAAAAGGAGTTTAGATCAAAGTAAAATTTAAATATTCAAATTTTCTTAAAGAACCTTAATACAATTTTCAATTTTTTAATATTTTTATATTAAACGTCGATAGAAAGAAAAATTTTTTTCTGCACTCGACAAAAATAATTTTAATAGTCATAAATTATTTTTATTTAGAATTTTAAACAATAGAATTTATAAAATTCTAATTTATACAATTTTATAAAATGGATTATTTTTTCATATAAATAAAAAAAAATTGACAAATTCATTATAAAAGCCACATTTTTCCTGAAATATGAATTTAAGGACCAAATTCATAAAAAGAAATTTTTTGTACGCCTATTTATCTAAATTAAAATAAATTCAAAAATTTTTTAATTGACAGCTATTATTTACCATTGATTTTTAATTATCTTATAATATTATCAATAATTTATTATTTAAAGCAAGAGTAGGCAATTCTGGCATTAAATTTACGCGCCTCTATCGGAACCGCTCCAAAGTATTTTGTAATTTAAGCAACTGAATTTCTCCTATTAACGTTTGTTGATAGGAAGCGTTCCTAGGTCAAGACTGCTTACGAGTAGCTACAGCACGAGGCTACGATAGATCTATATATATAGATCTATATAAGTAAAGAGTATTAATCATCTAAAATTAGGATTATTAGTGAAAGATAAGAACCTGTTAGGAGCTTTTGGATGTTTTGAATGTTATGAACGTTATGATGATCTATATTATTTTAGAAATTTCTGTAAAATAAGGATAAGAACAGCAAAGGTAAGAGTTAAGCTCTTAGAAGAATTAAAAAAACTTTCAAGGCTTAGGGAGGCTATTCCTTTGCCTTACGAATGTGTTTTAGAAATAGTTGAGTTCTTGAGTAACGAAAACTTGGAAAGTTTCATCAGTTCGTTTTATACTGAGTTTTCTATCAATTTTAGATAGTTTACTTAAATTTTATAATATATTTACTTGTAATTATTTGTAAGAAACATTTTTTTTTGTTTTTATATAAATTAATAACTAGTTTTTAATTGTTTGTCTCATCATTTTTAGATAATACTGCTTTTTTGTTTTCATTAGAAATAAAAGCACGATTTTTTAAATTAAGAGTCACAAGTTTTTTTCTGGTGGAAAATTTTTCCAACTAGCATCCGGAGAAAACTCATTATAATTTTGTAATAATTAATTGTAATTCTGCAACAATTGATCCACTAACAAATGTAATTTTTTTACAGCTGAGAAATCTTCAAAAATATTTTATTTTATCGGACGGTTTTTTTCACTATCATGAGATTTCAATTTTTTTTCAATAATTTCAATTTCTTCACATTAAAAAAAATTATTGTTTATCAAGCTAGAGCTCCGGAAGTTGAGACTTTTCTTTAGAAATTTCCTCCTCTTTAAGGAACTTTTTTCCGATTTTTAATATCACCAACAGTTATTGAGTTATCTACGAAAAACTGAGATTTTTTATTTTGGCTATGTTTTTTGTTAATAACAAATTGAAATTTTCATCAAAAAAATTAAAAAACAACATTATTTTCAGAATTTAATTCCGCATCGACTGAGTGATTGTTCATATTTTTATCACAATTTATAAAATTTTTACTAGCAAATTTACACAGGGTTCTCACTAAAATTTCTGTTACTATTTAACATGGTAATGGTTACCATTCTACATAGTAATAAGTTCTATTTTTTTTTCTCCGTGTATATATATATATATATATATATATATATATATATATATATATATATATATATATATATATAATTTGTATAGAGTGAATTTTTTTAATTTTTTTTAATGGAGATTTTCAAATAGGGGTAGTTTTTAATATTAAGTAACAAAAAAAAATTATTCTTATTAATTTTTACCGGTAAAAATTAATGGTACTTTTCTTTATTTTTTTGGGTGTTGTTTGTAAATAATTATTCAAAAAATTTAAATTTAATCAAGCATTTCGAAATGTCGTACAAATATTGCTATTAGCGAGATAAATTTTTCCAGTGTTAAAATCGAGCTAATTTTTTAGAGTACAATAAAATATTCTAATAGGCGTATTGAAAAAAAAAAAAAAAAAAAAAAACTTTAAAATTCCCTTGATTTATTTTTTTAGTGAAGTGATTTGTTGACTTATTGAAGCAATATGTACAGACTTGTGATGTAGATTTTAAGTAAAACCTCCATTAAATTAAATCTTGACAAAAAAGAGCGTTTTTGTCTTTTTTAGATATAAAATATCTTTAAAAAATTTTGAAAAACTCACCGAGTCGTTCACTAACACTAACAATCTCGATAGTATCAAGACTGGGTTGCTGACTCTGAGTAGAATCGTGCCTTCGGGATAAATTATGCGCAGAAAGATCTGGACTGCGAGCCGGAACACTGCTGGCTCGATGGAGCTGGTTTTTGGAGGTGGTCTTCCTGATCGCCGAGGAGGCCGAGGAGTTCCTCACAGGAAGCGTCGACAGGCTGTCGACGGTGCTCGCGTTTTCGCTGGTGATCGCGGGGGTAGAAGCGCGGGAGGCGGAAAACTTTTTGCGCTTTTTCCGGAGCGCTGCCAGGGCTGGGCCCAGACCGTGGGAAAACACGTGGTGGTTTTCGGAGCGACCGTTTGTGTTCTGCTGACTCGCCGTCTGGGAGTGCTCGTGAGCAGATGGAAGCTGTGGGCCGCCGTCCAAGGATGACTTTGAGTCTGATGATCCCTCGGAACGGAACCCGCCGTCTTCGGAAGCTGGTGGGTACATTGAGTCTTCTGATCGCGATCTTCCGGCTGAAAAATATCGTAAATTTTATCGACTCTACACTTTTAAAATTATTTTTAATTTATTTAATTTTTTCAAAGTTAAATTAACTTTACATTTATTCCCAAATTTTCACAGTGTAATTATAGGCAAGCGGTATTTTCTCGGTAAGTAAGTTATTAGATCATTAATAATCCTCCTTGAAGTATCATTAATGATACTCTTGGTATGTTATATGTTGCATGTTAACTTCACAGAATTAAAATTCAAATTATTAAAACGAACTTCCGAGCCAGTTATTTTAAAAATTAAACCTTATGAACCGGAAAGTAACTTGTAAGCTTGTTAAGTCCCTACTAGAAAAGTTAGCAAAAGCAAGTTCACTGGGTAGCATATTAATGAGTTGTTATTTATTATTAAAAATAACGCGTTGTTGTTAATAAAAAAAAAAAAATTCTAAAATTCGTATTTTTAATAAAGAATTCAATTTTCAGAAGAAAATTGCTATCCAAAGAATTGAATTTCTTTTTTTTTTTTTTCATACTCTGAAAATATAACATTCCGATTAACTTTTTAATAATAAACTAAAGAAAAAAAATTTGTTGGATATTAAAAATTTCGAAAACTATATTAATCTCGCTTATCAAAGTTTACATAAAGAAAAAAAAATATTTCTATTTAATATCAACAGATTCGGTAGAATCTGGCGCCAAGTTCCGTTCTCAAGCCAGACTACCGAGTGTGTATATACCGTAAGCAGAACGGTTTTTTGAGGTTACAAGTTTTTTTTTCAAATTTAATTTGATTTTTTTTTTTATATGATATTTTACTTGGTGTGCGTTATTGTGTACTTGAATTTTTTTTAAGTGTCCTAGTAGATACATTTTAGGAATTTCATAAAAAGTGAAATATTTCGTAACTACGCACACTAAATACGTTCCAAAATTGTTTCTTTTAATTTTTAAATTTACAAAAAAATTTTTTTTAATTTTCGAAAATCATATACAACCATATCGGTTACTTTGATTTTTTAATTTTTTATTTTATATCTTTTTGTAAGAAAATAAAATTTTTTTTCTTAATAGTCTTATGAACGTGGACTTGGCGCGATTTTTTTTTACAGTGAAACTGTTTTTGTTCGGATTTATTAATTCGCAATGATATATTTTTTTTAACTTCTTAATTCATTTTAAGATTATTAAGATTATACAATAACTATAATGTACTTAAAAAAGTATGTACATAAACTTGTATCTTGTGAAATATTGACATTTTTAAAGATATAAGCTCATCCCGACATTACACTCATCGAGACCTTTTATTTGAGTACCCACATCAATTTTTCATATATTTATATAAATTATATATATGTATATATGAAAAATATATCAAAATGCATGTGGCTACTCAAATGAAAGCTCTTGATGAGTGTGACATCGGGATGAGCTTATATCTTCAAAAACGTCAATATTTGAGAAATTACAGAGCAATTTAAAAAAAGTCTTAATTATTTAATAAAACAAAATTTTAATTTTTTATAGTTCACAAGTTACGGCAGTCACATAGTGACTGCAAGGTTTCTAGTTATTATTAAAAATGAAATAAAATTTACCAATGAGGCGCGAACGTGCTTTGGCAGCTTCAATTAAAGTTCCCCATCGCCGCTTGCGAGATCCGTTGCGTGTGCATCGATTTTGACGATTGCTAGTGGTCAGCCCCGGAACGCTGTTGGTGCTGATGTGATGAGGGTTCTTCCTGGGGGTGGTGGTCGGCCCGAATATGCTGCTGAGGGTGCTGCCAAAGAGTTCCTGGTTCTCGGATTCATCTGGAGTTTGCTGGAGGGAGGCGATGAATTCAGCGACCGGCGCCAAAGTTCCGCTGCCACTGGGTGGCTGAGGCGCAATATTGAATCCTTTCATCAGCCTCCGCTCTTTCTGGCGGTTCTTTTTACCCCCGGCGCCTTTAACAGTCAGTTTAACAATTCGCTGGTACCTCTTTTGGTATCGACACAAGCGACATATTTAAAGACATCATGCAGGTCATAAAAGCGAGGGTTTGAATAGTGAGTGCTATGCTACAGGATGAATACAAATAAAGTATTTATATTGATACTCTTTTTACTTGACAGAGAATTGTTATTTGTCATTATTTTATAAGTATATTAGATATTAATATTGAGTGTTTAAAGAAAGAAAAAATAAAATTTTTTTCTTTTTGATGAGATCGAAAAATTGAAAGTAAGAATAAAAATAAAAATTTTGGTCTTCACGGAAAGAACAAGATGACATTGGATATCATTACAGATTATACTCAATGATATCTGTGGTGAAAAAAATTTTCAGATAGTAGCTAGTATAATCCAGATTATACTGGCTGATATCTGGATTATACTCATTGTAATCTGGATTATACTAGTTACTATCTGAAATTTTTTTTTACTCGAGATAATCTGGGATGATATTCAGTATCATCTTGTTCTTTCCGTGTTAATTTGATAATATGAATTTTAATTCGAAAAAAAATTCCAGTTGTCAAAAAAATAGTTGTCATATCGTCAATTAATGAGTCTCAGTTTTTTTTAAAACAATCCTGGGAAAAGTACGATTGGTATTTAATAAAACGTTCGTTTGAACGTCGGTCAGTACTGGGTTTGTATGTAAAATATACAAATTTTAAATGGTAATATTTCAAAATTTAGTGCTGCAAGGACTATTCAAAAAAATTCCTGCATATAAAGGCTACTTATTAGTATAAGTACTTAAAATTTCAAAAAAATTTTAACAAAATGGTTTTTTTTACGGAATGTCCTTAATATTGATAGTTCTTATTTTTACCAAAATTTTCATTTTTGAACCCCGTCAAAAAAAGAAAAAAATTACTTTTTTATTTTTAACCACCCTTAAAAATATAAAATAAAAAAAAAGTGAAGATGAAGGAGTGCAGGAGGGATACTGGGGCTCACCGGTACCGGTTCCAGAGGACGTAGACGTGTTCATCCCCGACTTCTTGAGGATCTCGATGAGCTCGCATCTGAACGCACTTATGTCTTGCTTGATTTCGTTGACATCGTCTTCGGTGACCCCCTCGCCCTCGGTCTTCCTTTGTTCGACTGTTACATATCTTCTAACCAGATTTCGCATGATACTTTGATACCTCAGATCCCGCTCCGACGCCTGTTTCGCCTTACGCTAATGGAACGAAATTAAAACTCTCCTGTTATGGCTCATCAGACAGTTCTGGATCACATGACTTTTATTGATCTAATAAACTACGCTTTTTCATTATTTTTTTTTTAATTTTTTCATCATTACCGACTTTTATCTTCAAGTATTTTTATTTCAAGCTCTTTATTCTCCGCACGTCGGGATATCGATTTTAGATATCACCGCTTAAAACCTTTTTTACTTTTTTACTATCTCCGGGAACATTTTTAGTTAAAGTTATACGAATTACTCTTGTATTTATCTCTTTGGTACTTTTTAATAATATTTTTACTTTTTTTTTTTTTCATTATTTATTGCTCACATAAATTTTTATGTGTTTTTCAATCATCTCTTCAAACATCAATCATCATACATACAAAGAAGTAAGAGAAACAATTGTGATTTTTATTCCACTATTATTATTTATGAGTTAAGTTTCTAAAATTTAATAATAATAATAATTACAAATTTTTAAGTAAATTTTTTAGATAAGGATTAAATTTCTAGTTAAGAATTTAAAAAAAATTCTTATAAAAAATTTTGCTCCTTTTCTGTTTAAAAAATAAGCCTTAACTCAAAATTTGAAATCAAAAATTATAGAAATTTTATTTTTAGTTGAAAATTTAATGAAAAATTTCTTCTTATGGAATTTCGCTTGTTTCTTATTTAAAGATGAGAGATACGAAAAAATTGATGACTTTTTTTGTAAAAAATTAAATTTTCTACAAAAAAGATTTTTTTATCATTTTTCCATATCTTCAATCCTTAGTTCACAATTTAAATATTAAATTTCAGAAATTATATTTCTAATTAAATGTTATAAAAAATTTTTCTTTGAGAAGTTTTGCTCATTTTCTGCCTCAGTAATTAATAAAAATAATGCTTATTATAATAAGATTTTTAATTTAATTAATTTAAATTGAAAAACTGAACAAAAAAAAATTTACCCGAATAGTTCTCATATGTTCTTTCTTAGCAGCCCTGCTGTGTCCACAGAACTTTCTGTAAATCCACTGTCCTATGTACCACATGCTTTTAGGTGTCGGTATGATATTGAACGGCGGTGGTACAGTTCCCCCTTCTTCGAAGTAACTGATCCATAATTTGCTCCGCGCAAACTTCCATTCAACGTCCGCACGCTCCTATTGGCAATAAGAAGACGGAACAAAAAATGCATTAGAGAGATGTGAGATGGATTACAATTTTTATCCACTAAAGTCTTCTCTACCACACATATATATACTGGATAATATAATACTCAAGCTACATAATAGTCTCGTTCTGTAGCAAAAAATAAAATTGCCGTGTCACCGTACCACAAAGAAACATTACCAAGTACTATTTTCACTCATAATATTTCATGTAATAATACCGAATATTAATATCAAATGAAAAATTTATTCATACTCACGGATATCAGCTGATACGAGTGATTCATCATAGCGATCAGCAGATTTAATAATACAACTATATTTATAACCGAGTAAGTACCAAACATCAGCATGCCCCAGAACCGCGTGAACACTTTAATTCCGTCCAGTTCAAAACTTTCGAGGTCAATTAGACCAAATACTGCCCAGAACAGAGTTTGTATTGTTTCAAAAAGGCTGAAAATAATTATAAATCATTTATTTTATTATTCATCTGTTTATTTTATTTATTTTCCTTTTTATTAAAAATCCGAGATACTCTTAATATATTTTTTTTATTCATGAACTAATGAACAGTCTTCAGTTTGTAAATCTAATTCTCTTCATTGCTTGCATTGAATATAACAAACTTCATTTTACAGATAAATTCTTTTACAATCAGAAAATTGAAGTAAAAAAATAAAATTTATTATTGCAAAATTTATAAAAATTATTTTTTGAAATTAGTGTACACTGTTAAAAATTTATTAAAAAATTAAAGAATTTAAAAGTCTAAAATTTTTGATAATTTTTTTTGAAGTGAAATTCACCCCAAGAAAAATTTTATTTATATTATTCGTTTGAAAAATTACAAAAAGTGTCTTTAGAGATTTTAAAAATTAATTGAGCTTCTTTTATTTCAATTTGAAAAAACAAATAATTTTTTTAATTAAAAAAAAAGTTGCTGTTTCTTCATTTCAGATTTTTTTACAATGTATCAATTTAATTCACATATATATTAAAAAAAAAATAAATAATGGTTTCCGAAAAATTATTTTCGAAAGTCGTATATACAACCAAAAACCATTAGTGTGTTAAAAGAAAAAAAAACTAATCCTCAACTAAAATAAATGATGTTTATTTTAAAAAAGCTCGAGCTTAAAGCTAATCGCGTTCACTTAAAATCGATTATCTGAGTAAATACTAAGTTCTTTTATAGGAAACTTCAACGGTATTGAAAATGTCTAAAAAAAAAAGAAAAAAAAAAAAAAAAACATTGAAACATTTTAAACTGTTGTTGGGAGAAAATTAAAAAAATCATTGAAACTTTAATAATGTTTTTCTGTAAATATTTAATTTATATGAGTAAAAAAAAAATATTTACTTGGCAAATCGTCTCCAGACGATACAAGCATTGGAATCAGTGGTGGTGTTATTATTACTGTAAGGATAGTTTGCCGTAGGGCATCTTTTTTTCTCCATGTCCGCGTAGTACCAGAGCAGCTGATTGAGCCCTGATATAAATATAATAAAATAGAAATCGGATTAATTATAACCTTGGGTTAATGCTATAAACTCCTTAATTAACGTACCACTCACCACAGGAGAATGCAAATAGGACGAGTACGTACAGGAAGAAAAACTTCATAATATCCATAACCATCCTTGAAAGTGATACCTGAAGTGGACCCAAGTGGGGATTTACTGAGAAAATGTACACCAGCTTTAGCGAGCTGAAAAAAAATAACCAAGTTTTATAATTATAATTAATAATTAGTGTCTTTAATGCCGAGAATTAATCGCTTAGCCAGACTTATTATTTATAAACACAAAAAGACGTAATATCTTTTTGATTATGCAGTATATATATAATAGAACTTTGATAAAATTAAAGTTCAAGGGAAATACTAACAAAATTTAAGCTGTAAAGTTTTCAACTCCGAAGTTTGGGAGGATTTAAAAGTTCTAATTTTGATTTAATAAAATTTATCGAAGTTTTATTGCATTGGAAAAATTAACTTGATACAATAAATCTTGAACCAAAAAGCTCACTCTAAGAAATTGAATATTTTGAATCAGAAATTGAAAAATTTTTGATCGAGATTATTTTGAAAAATGTTTTTTTCTAAAATTAAACACAAAAATTCTTGAAAAAAAAATAATATTCTTGGCTTAAGTAAATTTTAAGTAAATTTTTTTTTGGTTAAAAATTGTTCCTTTCAAATCAAGTAAATTTCTTTATCAGTATATCCCTTACCATAATTGAACGTATGTCCTACAAAATATTTTTTTTTTTTTTAAATAAATTGATATGATCACCTGAAAATATTAGCAGCCGAAAAAAGACCTTCTGAGATAAGCATAGGATCCCAAGTGTCCCATTGCTCTCTCTGAAGTTCAATGATCTCTCCTAACTGCCCCTCATTTTCTTTTTGCACTCGGTAGTAAGCAACGACCCTGAGAGCGACCGTGGCAACGTACAAGGAATTAGTGACAAAGTCAATGACATTCCACATGTCATTAACGTACTCCTCCAGTCCGACGTCCCACAATTGTTTAACTTCTGACCAAATAAGCCCTGACACCCACGCCAGGATGAACCTGTTACACAACACATAATTGCGTAATTTAGTGAATAGCTTACGAACAATCGATAAAAAATTTGAGCATAAATTTTTTCCCTGCAATACTTGCCATTCAACGAGAGAAGGCGCTGCTCCTCTTTTCGTCGGGGGTATTTTTTCGGGCTCATGCTCTGAGTAGTCGTCACTGCTCCAAAGTCCGAGACCACTTTCTATCCTTTGGCTAGCGAGTATCAGCATGACTGTTAATAATAATAATAATAAGCAATGTTTGAGTTCAGGGTTGAGCTAAAGTTTTATTATATTTAAACTCCAAGAATTCATTTTTGGAAAAAAAAAATCTTGGTAAATTTATTAGGGCTTGCTTACAGAGAAACGTGAAGTAGGAAGCCGAGTGGCAGATAAATTTAATAAAAGGCTTCCTCATTGTTTGACCGAATGTGCTGTGAGGCGCAATTATGTATGCAACGCTGAAAAACGGAAACAAAATTCCGATTCGGACTATTTCTAATACTTGGAGCACCATGTTCTTTCGCCGAAAACCTGGGAGCCCTTCGTACCAGATTGATGCTAGGAGCTGTTGCACGTTCGGGTGAGCAACGAACTGAAAATAAATAACTGTTTACTTGGATACTCAAAATAAACTTTTTTATTCGAGAAATTTTTTTTTTTTTTTTTTTTGTAAATGAAATAATCAAATTTTGTATTTAAGTTTTTTTTTTTTTTTATTATCAATAAAAGTCTTGAATAAGGCACTCAGGGGTATAAAAAATTTTTTTTGATAAATTTAGATGTTATTTTATTTTATTTCTAGCCAATTCTTTATTTTTCGGAATACATTAAAGAGATAAGTTAATTTTTAAATAAAAAAATTAATTTTTTTATTTTGACTGGAGATTTCTTGAACCAAAAATTTAAAATTTTTGTTAGAAGAAAAAATTGATTTTTAATATTCGAAAATTATTGTTTAAATGTTTTTTGTATTCTAGAGAGAAAATTTTTCTAAAGAGTATCGACTGAAGATACTAATCTTTTGAGCCAAGAAGTCGGAATTCAAGGTAAGAAATTTTTTAATAAAAATAACTTTATTAGTTTTGTTTAAAATAATTGTTTTTAGATTGAAAAATATTTTCTAGTGTTGCAATTTCATAAATTTCTTCTAAAAAAATTAAAAATTAAAAAAAAAATGCTCTGTCATTCGATAAATTATTTATAAATTTATTTCTTAGCAGAGCTTTTTTTTAATAATAATAACAATTCTTTTTTGCACTTCAAGGTAGTAGAGAGATTAATCAGCTATTACATCAATTTTTTTTCTTTTTTATATGAAATTGATTCAATAGCGGTCTCTCTCCCTTAAGAGCGTTTTTTTAAGAAAATTTCTCTTGAATCAAGAAAGTTATTTTTTTTTCTTTTTATCAGGAGAGGTTTCATCGCAGCCTATTACCTTAATTACTTAAAAATAAAATACCTTTTTTTGACGGAGTTTAATAGCTAACTTCAATCGATTCAAGTGCATACGCTCGCCGTGTTCGAACGCTGGTCCCGTGGGGTCGTGATTCAGAAGAACTTCCAGCTCGTGAGAACTCCTCGTGTGATCTAGGAGTGCAGTAGCAAAATCTTGACACTGACGTCGAAGTTCCTGGAAATAAAGATCCGGATAAAGGAATCGGGATAAATTATACCCGATTGTTGGTGATGCTGCAACGGCGTAAGAGGATGAGAACTTTGACAAGTCAATTTAGATTCATAGAATCCTCGATATTCTCGGTTTATATATTATGTCATAAATAACGATAATGACAATAGTCGTTAAATTTTATTCACACCTGGTACTCGCATTTGAACTCGTGCTCAAGAAAAGACAGCCGTCGTAACTCCCACGACAATTCGAAGGCTGTTAGAATAGGATCTTTGGAAGACAAAGCTATCAGCGAGGGTGATGCCAGCGCTCTGTATGCATTTATTCGGCTCCGAGAGTGTCGCAGCGAATCCTCCATTCTTGAGGTTACACATTCGTCACATCTAAGTACATTTATTATTTATCAGACCAATTCCTTCGGGGATTTTACTTTTATTTATTATTCATATCACTTTGTATAATTGAAAATAGTTTTTAGAGTAATTGTTTAAAGTATTAGCCCATGAAAATTTTAAAGTAAATGTAGTTACATTTTCTTTAATTAAAAAAAAAATTTGGAGAACATTTTTTAAAGTTAATTTTTGACCTTTGAAATATTATTTATTTTTTGGGATTATTTTATTCTTGATAAAGTTTAAGAAAAAAAATTTATAATTTTATAATTTAAACATTTTTATTTTGATAATTAATTGAGGAATATAATACGATACAAGAGGAATTGTAGAATGATTATTTTTTCATTGAAAAATTTTTTTTAAAGGTCGAATACTGTGAAAAATTGAAAGTAAATTAAATAAGAAAATAAATAAGCAAAACAAATTAAAAAAAAAAGTTTTATTGGCAAAATTACTAATAATTACATTAAACAATTTATCATTTTTTTTTTAACGTACATTTATATTTTTATTAAATTAAATTTATTTTTTTTAATTATATTTTTCTTAAAAATACTATTTTCTATTTTTAATCAATGAAATTTAAAAATAATTGTTGACAAAAATTAATTTTTATTTGGAAAAAAATATAATTAAAATTTCAAGCAAAAGCGTAAAATTTTAAAGCATAAATTTTAATTTATTTTAAGAAATTGTGAAGAACTTTTGAAAATTTTTTAGACATTTGTGACTTTAAACAATTTCTCTTTTTTATTAAATTTAAAATTAAAAAAAAATTATGATTAAATTTAAAATTTTAAATTAAAAAAAAATTTATGATTACTACTTATAAGTAAAAAATCTTACCCACAACGAACATCATGTGGCATCGGCAAAACCGAGCCACGATCCAAAAGTATTTTAATGATTTCATAATTATCCCGATGAGCCGATAGAATAAGTGGTGTGATATCTGGCGTAAAAGTTGCCGTGTCTGGATGAAGAGCTTCCCAACTCTGTTGTTGATGTTATTGTTGTTATCATAAACAAAGACAAGTGTAAGTTTAATGCCAGGGTTAGAACGTGGAAAAAAGTCGGGTAAAGTTAGGTAAGCTTGCAGTAGCAGTAAGTTTATATCAGAAAGTTTAAAGTATAAATGCATAAGTATAAATAAAATTAGTATAAAATAATAAATGATAACTAAAAGTTGATAAGTAAAAGACATAGATAGTATACTGTATAAGCACCAGTGATGAAGTGATTGTGCTGCATGACAAACAAGTTTTTTATTGTTTATTATTGTTTTCTTCTTTTTATAATAAAAAAGTAATTAAACAATAAGTGAAAAGAACAAGCTACGAACGGGCATATGACAAGCAGATGACACAGCCGAGCCGCTTACGTGGGGATCGCCTTTTCTGTGGAGAGTCTCTTCGTGCTCGAGAAGTACCTCAACAGCTTCCACAAATTCCTCGGATATTGCGTGTAATAAAGCATCTTTAGTGTCGACCTTGTATTCTATAAGAAGTTCTACCATCTCCAGATTTTCGTTGTCTATCGCCATCAGCAGTGCCGATCTTCCCAAAGGGTCCACGCAGTTTATTTTTATCCATTGGTCATGTTGAGCTCGAGTTAACATTCTGTTATCATTGTCGATATAATTATCATTATTATTATCCATCATTCATTAAATCAGGTCCAAAAGGAATTAATTAAATAAAAAATCAGGTTGAAAATTATTTCACACTTTACTGCAACGTTTCACCAACATGTAAGTGTTATCCACACATGTTTGTAAATTAATTTAATAAAAAAAAAAAATTAATTAAAAAAAAATTAATTTATTAAAAAATTAATTTTATAAAAAAATTAATTTAATAAAAAAATTTCTTAAACAAAATAAAAAAAATTTTTTTTTTTTTGTTAAATTAAGTTGACAATGTGTATTTTGACATGGTTTATTTAAACAATTTATTTATTTAATGTATGTATTTTAGATTGCCTGAAAAAGTCGGGATGTCCGACGAAACGTTGCAATAAAGTGTGAAATAATTGTCAACAATGCGTTTGCGATCTGATCAACCTGATTTTTTATTTAATCATTATATTTAAAATTATAAAACAAAAATTGGTTTATGTGCTCTAATTCAAGTTTTGGATCTTTAACTTTCAATTCAAAATACTGGGTTAAATATTGAAGATAGAAATATAAAAATAGTTTAACCCCTGAGCCCGAATTTTAAGAATAAACACTCAAAGTTCAAATAATACTTTTAAAAAGCAAAACTAAGTCAATAATAAAAACTACCCAATGAATTTTCCCGCGAGCATTATTTTAATGACAGCATTACCTTCTTACAGAAGCGACATCCCCTCGCTCGACGGCCAGAAGATACTTTTTTTCAGCCAAAGAAAGACTCTCCATTTCCTGATGGGGCCGCACTACATTCTCTTCTTCCATCATCCCATGGATGCTGTGCCGCTAATAATGTAGATAAAATTTTTATAGTACACAGTAAAAGATCCGAACCGTAACATTCTTTAAAATATTATTACAATTTAATCATAAATTTTTTTTCTTTTCATTGTATACTGCACAGAAAAAAAAGTTCATTTGAGCCAAGAAAATATTTTTCTTTCTAATTATTTTCTTGAGTGAAAAAATTTTTTCACTCAATTTTTAGGGCGGCGCTGCTTCCCTAAAGTATTTAAAAATCTTGATCAAATATAAAAATTTATCGTATCAAATATTTATGATAATTTGAATTAAGAAAAAATTACTTTTACCACGAATAGAATTTAAAGAAAAATTTTTACTTCGGTCAACACAACTTCGGTCTTCCTTCAGGCACCCGAAAATTTTTTTGAGCCAAGAATTTCGTTCTTTAGTCAAAAAATTTTTCTTTCTGTGTTATGGTATAAAAAAACTATGAAAATTTAACGACTTGGGACAAAAGGAAGTAATATAAGAACTACTAAAATTTAGATTCTATACGGGTAATATTTTATAGGCTGTATTGACCAAATGATATCAACAAAGACAAAGTACCCGTATAGAGTATCTCTATAGCTTATTAACGAAATTGTATTAATTAAGATTGAGATCGATAGATATGGCTATTTACTATTTTAGTGATAAAATAAAAGATGATTCAAACAAAAAAAAAATTTTATTGCCAAAAAGTATATAACATTATTGAAAAAAATTATTAACAAATAATATCAATATAATAATCATTGACTCCAGATAATTAAAATGTATGAAACATATGTGTGAGTATGTCACACAATGTATACATACTATAGGAATTGAGAATCGCGGGGTGTGGGTGTGGCAATTCTCGACAATCATCGGGAGCGGCAGAGTAAACACTCGTCAGTGGCCTTGAAGAAATTCTTCCTCACCCTCACCCTTTATTCTCATCTCTCATTTTGTCTTATTCTTATCCTTGTGCTTTGTTTCGTCCAGTGTAGTCTCTTATGCTTACTCATACCCTCTTGGCAACCAGTAACGGGGTGTCCAGACACTCTCAAGGGGTTTAATCGTGCCACGCCTCGTCCTCCCTTACCGCCCTACCACCCATCGTGTAACGATTGACAGTTAAATTGTCAAGATTAAGATCTTTATAAGCTCAAGTGGCTATTTGACATTTTTATTAATTTTGTTTTAACAACAGTTACAGGAAATTTATTTTACGCATTAATAATAAAAATAATTAGTGATAAATAATTTTTACAATTGGTGTAAAATTTATTTTTGTTTCGAATTTGAATTATGAGTTGAATATTGGAGATATGAAAAAATTTAAAGAGCTTTCTTGTAGGGAATTTCATTTTCTATAAGAAAGTTTTAGATCAATTTTTTTTATTTATTAAAAAACGTTTAATTTTTTTCTTCAAAAATTTTACTGTGTATTCTCAAAATATGTACAAATATAGCCTTCAAATTTTAAAACAATTAACACAGTAGTTTTTTTTTAATTCCCAAAAATTTAATTCATAATTTCGAGTGAAATATTGAAGATATAAAAAAAAATAATAAAAAACCATTTTTGTGGAAAATTAAATTTTACACGAGGAAAATCCTTGTTAATTTTTTTTATCTCGAATATTTTATTAAAAATTTTGAATTTTATTTCAAAATTGAAAAAAATTATTTAGAATGAAGTAAAATAATTATTTTTAATTAATTAATTTACGATTACCGGTGTAATACCGGAGGTATAAAAAAATGAGACCTTTTTTGTAGCTCATTTAATTTCCGACAAGAAAAATCCTTATCAATTTGTCCTTATCTCCAATATTTAACCCAGAATTTTGAATTAAATTAAAAGAGTAAGAAAAATGTTTCAGAGAAAAGTAAAAAAAATTATTTACAATTCCGAATGAAATATTGAAGATTACGATTTTTTGCTTCGCGAGTAGATTGCAAGGGGACAAAATAACCCGGAAAGAAAAATAGGGTAGCAAAAACAAGAGAAATGACTGTAAGGTTCGCTAAGACTCGGAGAAAGCAGTGGCAAGAACCCGAGATAAATTCGTCATATTTTTTGCTTGTAATCTGTAGGCTTATTTTTTTCCGATGATAACGAGACGGGGATTGGGGTTAGCGGTAACGGAAGTCTAGCTCGGTTCCGAGATAATATCAAGGAGTCAATGAGAGGCAATAGAGCGAATAAAGGAAGGGGAGAAAATGGGGTACAAGTAGAGCGTAAATTATCCTATTCATATAATATGTGACCAAATGTTGAGAAAAAAAGAAGAAGCGACTGTCTGTATAACAAATTACGTACCTTGACCTTTTTATCGACATCGGGTTTCTCGAGGAAATTCGATGTCTGGTGATGATGATACTGTGGCATGGGAGGTGGAGGTGGTGGCTCTGGAGCTTCCGGGTCAAAGCTCACATGCTGCTGATGATGGTGGTGGTGAAGCTGGTGGTGTTGGCTCCCCATGCCGCGGAAGAATCCTCCCGGGCGGCCACTCAGGCTCATACGGGGTGTTCTCGTTGTCATCCCCAGATTCCCGATTGTTTCCTCACCTCCAACGCTCTCTTCATCTTCTCCCGCGCTTTCTAGTTTGTTTTATTGCAATTATATTATTATTTTCTCTTTGTTAACTTATTTATTTATTTTATTCTAAGAGAAAGTACACAGTAAAAAATTTTGCCTCATTGTGTCAAAAAATTTTTGTGTTAAATATTTAACACTTTTATTTGTAGATTTAACATTTATGGTGTTAAATTAACACAAAAAAATGTTAATTATTTAACTTAAAAATTTTTTGACGCATTGACGCAAAATTTTTTACTGTGTATGAGGAATAATTTTTTTAGGAACAGAAAAAAAATTTTATTATTTTATTGAAAAAAATTTTTCTACTTTATTATTATTATATATATTATTAAGAGAATAAGCAAAATTTTGTGGCAAGTGTATTTATATGATAAAATGGGTTTTTACGGTTGAATTTGATATCGTTGGCAAAATCTTGACCTGGAGTCGTGCCTTTTCATAGTTTCATATCATTTTCACCAATAGTCAATTTATGATGATAAGTATTCAAGCTGCATCCGATAATGCTCTATTTCTAGATAGATAATTAAAATGAGCTCATCCCTATATTACACTCATCAATACCTTTCATTTAAGTACCCACATCAATTTTTCATATATTGATATATATTATATATATAAATATATGAAAAATATATGAAAATGCATGTGGGTGCTCAAATGAAAGCTCTTGATGAATGTAACATCGGAATGAGCTTATATTGTTAAAAATGTCAATATTTAAAAAAGTATAGTGGAATTTTTTTTTGCTAGGATAGAAAGAAAAATTTAATTATTCTATTGATAAAAATAATTCATTTAGACACGATTGACGATAAATTTTATTTAGAACAAAAATCATCGACTTTATAATTTTTCTAACAGATAAAGCGAAGGTGCGATAAATTTTACGCTGCTAATAAACTAACTGCAATCATTGGGTACTTGATAACCCCGAACGACTGTTTGAAGGTACTCAAAATGTTATATGGAGGAATAAATATCGTGAATGTATATATATGCCCCATCTGATTCATCAATCTAGATCCTGGATACCGGAGGGGACACTTGTCACGAGACTAAAACCTAATCTACGTCCGATATGTCTTGATCAACTTTAGATAATATGTCTCGATAAACAAAAAATTAGTACTTTTTCCAGAAAAATTAGTTTCTTTTCGATCTCGATTACAGGATTATTGGCGATTATTTATTTGTAGTTTTTGAATCCTCACATTGAGCAACACGCAAAAAAACTACTTGACTCTTACATAAAAAAATATTCTTCTTAAAATTTTATTTTTCGGTTAATTGTCTCATTATAAAAAATAGTAACTAAAATTTCTCTAATTTTCTTTAATTTATCTTGCAAGAAAAAAATAGCAAGCTTTAAATTAATAATCAGTTAGATTTTTTTCTCAATTGAATTAATTTAAATTTATTCAATGACATTTCAAATTCGCTATTCGTTGGAAGTAATAGGTCAAAGGTTAATTATAAATGTCAAACTAAATCTTCTTTAATGGAATATTTTGTAAATATTGATAAGATTAATAAACAAGTAAATTTTAAACGATTCTTAACTTATTAATGTGACTATTAAACGATCCATTAAACAATTCGGTCTTTAGCAAAATAATTACTCAATGGATTGAAAGTTGCTGCGGCAAAATTTCGGATTATTTATTCAGGGTTTTAGTCCAGATTTAGGATCTATAATTTATAATTATCTGGATCAGTGTGTCAAAGTACTTCATGCATATATTTATAAAACATTCTAAAATTATAAAATTTTTAACGCAAACCATTCCAAAATTTTTTAATTCTTGAATTAATAATAATTGATAATACTTGTCATTAACTTTCAAGGGAAATCAATTCAAGATTAATTTTTATTAATTTACAAATTTAAAAATATCAATCTCCAAGTTCTTGATAAAAATTTTCTACAATAATTTATTTAATGAATTAATTAAAAACTTTTCTATATTAATAGTTCACAAAATCCAAGTTCATTTCTTAATTATTGACATTTTTAAAGATATAAGCTCATCCTGATGTTACTCTCATCAAGACCTTTCATTTAAGTACCCACATCAATTTTTCATATATTTATATATATTATATATATGTATATATGAAAAATATATCAAAAATGCATGTGGGTACTCAAATGAAAGCTCTTGATGAGTGCAACATCGGGATGAGCTTATATCTTTAAAAACGTCAATATTTAATAAAGTACAGTGCAATTTAACCAAAGTCATTATTTAATAAAACAATATTTTATTTATTTATTGTAACTGCAAGGTTGCTAGTAATTATTCTTTTATTATTAATGATGTACAAAAATAAAAAAATGATCATATTTTAAAAGTTAAATTTTTATAAAAAAAAATCTAGAAAGATTTGTAAAAAAAAAAATTGAGGGCAGATGCATTGTCATCAATAATAATATCAAAATTAGGAGGTCATAATTTTGGGGAACTTTCCTGACTTTGAGGGTGAATGCATTAAAATTGAAGTTTCTCTCCATACTTTCTATTTCTTCTCATACATATTTAATTTCATAGTTTGAACATATATAAGATCGTTTTGGCTGTCGCGCGATTATAGTCACGTAGAAATAGCTTATCGATGTGTCATGGATTCAGAGAAGCTATAATAATGTGAAAGCAGTATTTGAGTGTTGTTAAACTGGATCGTCGATCAATGCCTGCACTGAGGTTACAGTGCCCTGAGGTCATTGTTCCAAAGTTGCATGTCTATGACTATGACCTGCAAGGAGGAACGTCCTAACGTATAAATCGATACATATATACATACATACACAAGCAGTTGTGTACAACCACACCTGCCATTTTTCTCACAAGCTTCAACAACAAAATACGCTATTCTTAAAATATTGTAGTTTTAAGTTATAATATTCCCATAAATCTTCTCAAGTAGGACGTGCTCGCGTTCCAATTGAAATGTTATTTGTTTTTTTTTCTTTTATTTTTTTTTTAAGAATCTTTTTAAGTAGGCGGTTTGTCTGCGAGCCGATAATTTTTGCCGAAAAAAACTAGAAAAAAAAGTCGAATTCACAAAATTTTGAAATTTGTAATAAAATTTTACTAATTTTTTGTTTATAACTTTTCAAATATTGAATTTTGGAACATTTCATAAATTACCAAAATTTTGAATAACTAAACTCTCTCTCTAATGATTACTTACTCGAAGGAATTAATGCAGTCATTATTCTTGCAAGCGCAAAAATCAAAAATACAATGTCCAAAATTTAGTAAGATCTTTAGATTTTACATGTTTATTTTAACGGCTCTCACTTGTAAACTATTGAACTTAGGAAGATTTTATAAGATACCAAAATTGTAAAGAATTAAATTTTCTTTCTAATAAGCCAATAGTTATCATTCAAATAATTATTCTTAGTAATTAAAAAATAATTTAAAAGATTATAAATGATAAAATTTTTTCAAAAAATTTGTTTTGAATTTTAAGAAGTTATTTTCTTAAAAATAATTTTATAAAAAACACTTCAGTCTCCATAAACTCCAATAGAGGTTCATTTGGTCTTTGTAAGCATGTAAATTAAATTTTCTAAGCAAAAAAGCAGAAATTAATCAAATTTTTCTTGTAAGTAACAACTCAAAGACGGAAATATGAAAAATCTTGATACTTAGTGAATTAATTTAAATAATTTAGCATTTAAAAAAATTTCCAATGAATATTTTATTTATGAAAAAGCAGATAAGAAAATAAATCGAATCTCCAATCGAATTAGATAAATAACAACAAAGAGCGGTAGATAATTTGAAATTTAAAATTCTTAAGGAACGAATTGTGAAGATCGATAGATATTTATTTATAGTGTTGTTGGAAATATCGCAGGGAAATGAGAAGTTGGTTGACCCCTTGCACCTACAAACCTGTTGCTGGACGAACAATTTGAATCGTTCTAGTGCCGGTAGTCTTAACAACATGTATGTTGTGTGTGTCGTGTATTGTACCTGTCATATACCAATACGAATATTTGTGACGTATCTCTATTTGCTGTATAGAGGGTAAAGTAATGTATAAATAAATGGCAGTAGGCGCCCGCGAGTCGATCGTGATGCCGATTTAATCCGTCCCTTATTGCCTCTGCTTCTGTTTCTTATTTGATTTTATATATTGTGTATTGTAGGTTGTATGTTGTATTGCACTTTTAGATTTATTTCCTCCGCTGCTGGCTATAAGTACAATGGCAAGTACCGTGGAATAGAGTACGGAGTGCTGTAACCGGTCTCGCGAGGAAACAGCACAGAGCAAGTGTAAAACACGCGATCCAGAGCTTGCGGTTCTCGCTGGCGGAACCGATTACCCTCGCGTGCTTCACCGTATCAATCGATCCTTTTCTCCAGGTCAGTAATCCTGCTGACGGGCTTGCGACCTGAATAATCCCAACTCCTACATCCTACTCAGCCCAACTACCTCTAATTTAAGTTACATTATTTTTAGTTTTCGGCGAGAGGGAGGTTACATTTACAATCGTTAATCATACTTCTAATTAACATCAGTGTTTTATGTTTTGATAGAAAATAACAGATTTTTTCGTGGAAAATCGGCCAAAGTTTCTGTACGTAAATTTTATCGCTATCCTAAAAAAATTGTTTAAAATTTAGGGAGAAAAATTTGTAAGAGCTTTTAAATTTTAAAAGTGTAGGGGAATATTTTTTAATTTTTTTATGACAATTTCAATGGAAATTTTGATTTTGCCTTGAAATTTTGAGAGAAATTTTTTGATATTGCCATACACAGAAAAAAAAATTTACTTGAATCAAGTAAATAATTTTAAAGAATTTAATCTTCTTGGTTTGAGTTGAAAAATTCTTAAACTAAGAAATTTCACTTGGTTTAAGTACATTTTATTTGATTTAAGAATTTTTCGATATTGCTATATACATAATGTAGGTGTCTAAAAGATAATTATCAAATTCGTAACTTTTCAATTTCTTCAAAATTTCTATAGCGTCTTAATCATCAATACTTTTTTTATTCTTATCATTCTTTATATATTTTAATTACATTATTTATATAATTAAAATATTTATTACATTAAATTAGATCATAAATTCTAGATAAATTTTTCATACACACTCTATTTATTTCGCATATATTTCTTATATAATCTGAGTATATTTCACGTGAAACTCCGTACTCATAGATTTATTAAATTTCAATTATATATTGTTGATAATATTTTTTTTTTTTATTAATTAAGTATATTTAATATATACACATAAAGAAAGAAAATCTTAAAGAAGATCGAAAATTTCTTGAGCGAAGTTAAATTTTTTTAAGCCAAAAAAATTTTTTCTTGCTCCAAAATAACTTCGGTCTTCCTTAAAACTTTCTTGGTTCAAGAAATTTTTTTTTTTTGTGTATTTACATTTTATTTCCTTTATATAAAGTTAATATATTTTTTATCAACTTCATTGACTTCACTTTTGTCCTTGCAAAATATATTTTACATATACTTTAGATGGTGACAGGCGTTATTATCCTCGGACAAAATATTTTTAGATAAACACACACAAAATCCATGATAAAAAGACACAAGACAGTAACAAGCTTATGTGTTGGTTTACTGTCGACTATCATACTTCTTTTAATTATTGAATATGTCAGTTGATTACTTAGTGACAGAAATATTTCGTAAAGTAGAAAATTTTTTATTAAAAATCCGTATAAAGTAGAAAAAAATTAAGATTATAATACCAAAGTAAAATCAGCGAGAGATTGGAATAAGTTGAAAAAAGAAAACTTATTAAAAATTTCCATAGAAATATTTTCATTAAAAAATAATTAAATTGCTCAGAAAAATCGACGCAACATATTAACGCGTCTCATTTTATTAAATTACCTGGAAATAAATTCCCCGAGAAAATTTCTAGCTGCTCGACTACAAATGACATAAAATACTGTACTTAAGTACACGATGTTATATTATAAAGATTTCAAATTAAACACCGCGTTTCGGTTTAGAAGCATCTGGTGCGCTCAGTATAATGTCGCATCGACTCTAGTAAAATAAATTTATTAATTTATTACCAATAAATATTTTTAAAAAATCAACCGCAATAAAAAATAAAAAAATAAAAATGAATTTTATTTTTTTCTCAAAAGCTTACTTATTATTTATCTTTATTAAATTTTATTATGCAGATAAAATACCTCGAATGACTGATTCTTAGGAGGATAATAAACACGGCAGTAAAATGTCTGTTGAGTATCAAAGCTAAAAAAACAAGAGCTGCGAAAAAAGATAGTTTAATAACCGGATGCAGGAGAATCTAAAAAAATAATAAAATATTTTTTATTTACATTCAAAAATATGAGAATTTACAAGCGCCCATGAGTAGTTACAGCTCTTGTTGATCAGACATTGCCGTGAGCAGTTTTTCATCCATGCAAAATTTTTAGAATCTCTTTTTTTTCTTTTTTTGTTTATGCTCTCGTATATTATATATAAATGAGTAATAACAAAACTTATATCACGGATTCATTTGGAGCATCGGTTCCTTTAAACTTTTAACTGTTTTTGCCGGATAGAATACTTTGTACTTTTTATTTATTAAATATTATTTATGCTCTCTGTACTATATATATGACCATTTCGGTTGGTATATTAGCGGTTGGATCGCTTCAAGCGTAAATTAGTACCAGAAGCACAGGATCCAAACATTTAAGACTGCAGTTGACTTTTAAATGTTTTCAGGACTTATGACTTTTAAAAAGAGAACTTTTTCTTATTCTGATAAATAACTCCGTTTATTTTATTTTTTTTTCTTTACTTTTTCTTGTTAACCTAAATTTGAATTTAGTACGCTGATAAAAGGACTTTTTAGCATTGGAAAAGAGTTTTTAACATTCCACGATTATTTAATAAATATTTCTTAATAGTTAAAAATTTCTTAAGCTCCATTTCAATCGTGTACCCAAACTGCAGAACTTTTTACGATATAATTCTTTCCGTATATAAACGTAGAAAATAATATGCAATAAATCATAATATAAATAATCCTTTCGCGAAAATATGAGTTCAACGTCTGAATTGAGTGACATCCGGATTTTTATATGAATGTGTCTAAGCAAAGATGTGAATACCAGGATGGAAGGATTTGAGTAAAAGCTTTACCGGCGCTTGACACTTACTCCGGAGCTTTTTCTATGCCCGGTTTCCCGGGCAACCGGATACACACTTTCGTTCGCTCAATCCGAGGAAACTCATATCGTAGCTACACCGAATAGGACTATTATGTGTTTTTTTTAATTTTTACACAAATGGAAACACATCCTGAATATGTATAGAAAGTATGAAAGAACGAAAAAAAAAATTGTTCCATATTATAAAGTCGAGGATTTTCGCGCCATTTGATTGTCCATTTGGTGAAATGACGCTAAATGCTTCCATTTTTATAATGAATCCTCGAGGAGTCTTAAAATAAAATCCCCCGTTAGTCTTCATTATTTTTCTTGCATCGAGGGCGGGGTTTTGCTTATTTTTCGGCGAGCAAATATTTATTTTAGTAGTTAAGCATTCGGTCGTTAAATGTTTTAGAGCACCAACTGATAACGTGGCGACTAGACCAAAAATCTCATTAACTGAAGTGATAATAATTGAATTTCTCTTTCTCGGCATGAAATGCTTTAGAGGTACTCTGACTGGTCGCTTTAGCGATAACGCCTTTTATTTTGTCACCTTTGTTTTCGTTTACTTTTCGCTTTTGTTTTGTATGACATTTTATTTCCTTAATCTCGTTTGTTAAACTTGCTGTTTCTTCGTGCGGAATAACGTTTGCTCGATAATATTTTCATGGATTTATTTGAATAGTGAAAGGAATTACGGATTCATTTATTATTATTTGAATTCAGAAAAATATTTTTCGTAATTTGGAGATTAATAATAATAACTAGCAATCTTGCAATCTAAATAAATAAAATTTTGTTTTATTAAAGAATGACTTTTGGTAAATTGCACTGTACTTTTTTAACTATTGACGTTTTTAAAGATGTAAGCTCATCCCGATGTTACACTTACCAAGAGCTTTCATTTGAGTACCCACATGCATTTTGATATATTTTTCATATATAGATATATATAATTTATATAAATATATGAAAAATTGATGTGGGTACTCAAATGAAAGGTCTCGATGAGTGTAATCTCGGGGTGAGCTTATATCTTTAAAAATGTCAATATTTCACAAGATACAAGGTCATTTCTTAATTATGTATCTAGAGATAGAGCATTTTCGAATGCAGTCTAAATACTTGGCATAATAAATTGACTATTGGTGAAAATGATATGAAACCTTGAAAAGGCACAAATTTAAATCAAGACCTTTGCACTGACACTAAATTTCACTAAAAAAATCGATTTTATCATACGACTATCCTGGATACAAAATTTTTCTTATTCTCTCAATTATATAGATAATATTTCAGATATTTTTTCCTGTTTAATATTAATCTTTAACCTGTAAAAACTTACTTTTATAAAATATAATTACTGAAGATTAATAGAAAAATAAATTGTAGCATAGTTTTAAAAATTTCCGCAAGGTGGCGCATAGTAGTCAAAATTCTCGCATTTGGAAACTTATTTATTTATTTATTGAAATGCACGCTTATCAGAAATATAAATCTAGATTGAAAACTTTGACTATTAAGAATGATAATTTTAAAAAGAAAATTTTTTCTGTGTAGGTTTATCATTTTCTTTATAATCGTAACTCACAATACTACTATTCAACAAAAGTATTATTCCGAGATTTCATACATTATCATCTTCTCAAACGTTCAATAATTCGGTATTACGAGCACGTATTAAAATATTGCAATGTCCGCATTCTTACATCAGCAATGTCGCCAAAACTCCTCCTCTGACCCAGTGTATATTGAAGGGTCGGCTTTTAGAATATACGATGTGCAAGCTAAGAAAACACAAGAAAAATAAAGTTAACATAAAAACTTTTCTCAAACTTTATAACTGCTATACTTTTTTCATATTATTGTTTTTATATTGTGGGAGCATAAAATTTTTGTTAAATTAAATTTTTTATTACTGCACAAAATATACCGAGTTCACTGATCTATTACTGGTTGAAAAAATGAGTACAAGGATTCTCAAGTTTGAAGAAACAATTTTATTATTCACTAGACTTTTCTTGAAAGTTTTCATCAAATGAAAGGGAGCAGTAACGCTTTAGTCAATTTTACTCATTTATATTGTCAAAAAAAAAAAAAAAGAAATTTACTGAGTCTTATATTATACACTGATAAAAACATTTTTTCGCGAGTAGAAAATTCACTTTTCTCTTAATTTTTTAAAATGACTTATTACAAAAAAAAAAATGTTTTTTATTAATTAAAAATATTTATAATAAAATAAATAAATCTTTTGATACAAATAAATATTTCAATTCTAAAAATGCTATAATATATTTAAATAAAAATTTAGTATTTGTTCCCACCCTCAATAATTACTACTACAATTAAAATGAAAAATATTGGGATACTTTATTAAAAATTACTAAATTATTAATTAATTATTTTAACACTAGACAAATTTTACTATCTCATATGATTAACACTAAAAATATAGTATTGTAGATCATATAATTTAATTCTCTCCGTTTAGTACTGCACATGATATCACGGAATTTTTTTATTTCAAATTTTATATTTTATGTTAAACTTTTTCAAGCGCGAATTTTATATTAAATGTTTCCATACAAGAGTACACAATATATATATATATATATATATATATATATATATATATATATATATATATATATATATATGTACGAATATTACTATAATATATTGCATACATGGAAAAATATGATTCACCACTTTTGTATAAAGCACTGTGTTTATGTCTCCTATCTTATGTCTATGTCTGTGCTTTTTTTTTTATATCAGTTGTAAAATGAAAGCGGACAATGAGTAAAAAATAACGATGTCGTTTCATCTCTATGAAAAATTTACAAATATGAGTGATATAAAAACAAATAATGGGATTTTTTACAAGTGACAAGGACAATTGGATTTTTATCAACTTGTAGATCGTACCTGATCTTCTTTAAATTGATTAAATGTACCCTTGTCTTTTTAAACTTTGATTGTTTTAGAGTAGTTTATTTTTGTGAACCGTACAAAAGTGAAATTGAAAGGAAGAAGAAGTTTCTGACATTTCTCTTGTTTCCTTTGAGTTCTTTAGACTTAAATCGGAAATACGTGAGATTTTTCGCAAATTGGATCAACAGACTCGGTTTAAAAAAAGTTTACTTTTTTTCTGGTTGAAATTTTGCACTAAATATTTTTACAGTAAAAATTGTAAATAGAATCTTTATTAGGTACCATTTATAGAATTTTCTAATATTTTATTAAATTTCAATATTTATGACTACAAAACTAGTATTGATACATTTAGCAATGATTTTATAAGTTAAATGTTTTGATGTGGATTGATATGGCTTGTTTATAAACATCAGCAGATTTCTCGTTATTAAAATTATATCTTTTGCTGAAAGTTTTGGATTTTCATTTCAAAATTTTAATTTATCGATTTGCTATCATCTGAATTGAAAGTAAAATTTTTATTAAAACGTTCTTCTAAAATTATCCTATAGTAAAATTAAGATGAAAAATATGTATTGCAATATAATTTAAAATTTCATTCATTTTTTATTATGTAAAAAACAGATTAAGGTTTCTAAAAAAGAGAAGTTTATTTAATTTGAATGAGTACGAGATAAAATATAAAATAATAATTGTCAATACGTTCCAAAAATTCTAATTTTGTTTAATTTAAAAATAATTTAATTTGATTTAAAAAACAAATTCTTGAAATAATTGAATAAATTTTACTTAATTCAAGAATTTTTGGTCTTAATTAAATTCAACAAAATTATTTTTTTGGTTCGAAAAATTTTTTTTTCAATATTTTTTTTTTTCAAACTAAAAATTTTTAAGACAATTTTAAGCTGCAAATTATAACTTTAGAAAAAGTTTTACAAAATTTCCAGTTTTACTTTATGTACTATAAGTGAATTTAACTATTAATTTTCTAAATTAAAGCTTTTAATGACAACTATTTTTTTTTAAAATAACTTAAAAAATAATTTATCAATAAAGTTCCAGGTGATTGTTTACATTAATCAATTAAAAAACCTTTGCAAAAAAATTATTGACAAATCTATTTTGTTGGGCCCTTAAGTGCATACAAACTCTTTAACCCTTAAAAAAAATTATCTTCAAACTTTTCATCCAAAAAGAGCTTTCTACATGATAAATAATTTTTTGATAATCAAAATAAAAAAAAAAAATAGAAGAAAATTAATGGATAAACTTTAAACAAAACGTAAACTTTTAATTACAAGCTGATTAAAATATCAAAAGATCCGGATCTAAAAGCGAGGGTTAAAAATAGTCTTATCAAAAGCAAGGTTCGGCACTTGCAAATATTTAGTTTAACCTTTAACACCTAGACCAAGCACTGAACATTGAACATTGAAGAGTGCATGAATAGAACTGAACACGACTCAGCCCGAGAGTTTCCTTTATCATACTCGACAGCTAGGAAAACCACAAAGTTCTGGGAACTGATGCAATAGAAAGCGCTCCGGGCACCCGTACCTAATTCAAAACCCCATTTTCATTGACTAGACTCCCATCAAACGTTATCGCTCCCTATTTGAGCCGTCGCACAAATAATCCCGAACATTTTATATGCATCATAATTTATAATTTATATTTTATGACGATATCATAATGATAGATAACATTTTTAAAGAGGAAAATCCGAAAATTTATTTATGGGGATTTTCTTTATTAGAATCTCCGTGGGATAGATGAAGATAAACGAAGGAAAGACAAAAGTTAAATATATTGCAGTAATCGGAAAAATATATGGTTTTTTTTATCATTCTTATCGCACGCTTGTTATTATTTGGCGCTTGCATGCTAATGGATGGGAGTATTTATCATGATTATTAGGTTAACTTGATAAGAGTGTGTGTGTGTCACATTGTGAATCCCAGATTGCATATTAAGTTTTTAAATTGGATTCGCTGCAGCGGTGGCTAAGTACTATATTATAGTACAGATATGTGATGATAAATTATAAATGTTTATTGAGAGTAATTACTCGAAAGATATTTATTGTTATATTCGTGAGAGAAATTACCGGAGTGCATTGTAATCGGAAGCACTGCCTTACCATTTATTAGTAACAGCGATGTTTTTTAAAGTTTATGACAGTTAAATTTACCGGACTCGACCGTAAAATAAAAATAAATTTTTAATGTAACTTACCGCACACAAAAATAGAAATACTATTGGGCAGATTGTTTAATCGAATATTATTATTGTTTTTATAGGTTTTATATTTTGCAAAAAGTAAATTTTCATTTGAGATTAAAATGTTTAATATTAAAGTAGCAAACAATAATTATTATTTTTGATAAATGAATAAATTCTTTCCAAAAAAAAAATTGAATTTATTAACACTTAATAAATCTTTCTATCTACGTGATTAATTAAATAAAACACCGGCAGACTTTTTGGCGCTGACATTTTTTAGTTGAACATTTTTTTCTGACACAAGTGGTCTTTCATCTGGACCGTTACCAAATGTAATTACCAAATTAGCAATCAGTAATTAGAGAGAGCTTTTACTTAAGATTGTCTTAACATAAAAACTTAGATAATTGTTTAGTTTCACGGTCACTAGATTTTTGGTAATTATTTATAAGTTGGATCAACACCATTTTGGGCCATAACTAGGTGAAAAATTAACATGTTTTAATTTTTTTTGATTCTGTTTTTACGGCCTATTTATGATAAAAATTTGAAAGGAAGCCGTTTAAAAGTTATACCAAAAAAACTACATTAAAAAAAAATTTTTTCTGTAGTTTTTTTGAGATTTCTCAAAATCTACCGGTTCAAATCAGTCTAAACTGTATTCAAAATTTAAGTTTGGTCAAGCCCCTTTGAATGGCGCCAACTTCGATAAAATCCGTCTAGTTGTTAAAAAGTTATAAGAGATGAAAACTCAATTTTCGAAAATCGGGGTAAAACCAATAATTTCCCGGTTTTTGAAAATTTTCAATTTTCTTAGCGGGAAGTTCAAATAATCTAAATATTATTTTTACAGGTTTAAATATTTTGAACTATGATACCAAACAAATTCCCAAAAAATCAATCAATTTTATTTTTTATAAATAAATTAATGAATGAAAAACTTTGAAATAATTACTGACAATAAAACGACTCTACCTGTACTCACCGATCTCCGGTACGTTCCTGTCATGACTGGTCCTCGATAAAAACTGAAACCGATAAAAATAACGAAATTCAATGCCATTGCTTCTAACATTAAAGACTTAACATTAAACTTGAATAAAATAAAGCTGGAAGTTAAAATAGAAAATTTAAAATCTAAGTGAAACATTATTATTATCATTAATTCCGATGATTCAATCTCAAAAACAATTTATTAATTTATTGATTTACATTATAGCGTGAGTAATTTGTTTTCGTTTTTTTCCTGCGCACAATAATCGAGAGTATGATTTTTTTAAAATAGAATCAATTCCAAGCGATTGAATCTCATTGGTGAAAACAATGCGGCGTGTAATCGGTTGCCCGGAAGTACTCCCACGACGGTCAACAGTCGTTTATTTCAAAATAGAAATCGATTTCCCCTGGAATTTCCGCTGTAGTGATACGATTCCAAAGAGATGCCTGAAGATAATTTATTATCCTGACTATTATAGCCTATTTTCCTGTCCCACCAACTCCGCGAGAACCGAGTACACTCCTAACAAATCACATTTTTTATTTATTTTTTTTTCCGCCGATTAATTATGCAGTTAAATTCACACGGGAAAATTTAAACAAAATTCATTTTAATTTTGAACAAAATTCAACATTATTATTATTATTATTATTATTATTATTATTATTATTATTATTATTATATTTCACCCAGTTAATTGCTGTTATTCAACTCGCGTTGGAAAAATGCCCAAAATCACTTACTCCATTTTAAAACAAATATTATATATTACCTAAGAGCACAATCCATCAAAATTAAAGCTGCAGAAAATTTTTTTCACTCACCCTTACTTACATCTGTCACATTTCTACATACATACATACATTAATCCAAACAAATACATAATAAAAAAAGCGCCATTCGGCCACATCCGACATGGATGAGTAAATTTCTTGTTTGAATATTGACAAAAACACTATTTAAAAAATAGAAATTGTAATATATGAAAATTATTTTACGATAAAGCCAAAAATTATTATTTTTTTTTTTTTAATTTATCCGACTACGAATTAAATTGAAAAAAATTATCAAAAAGCGACGAATAATAGCTTAAATTGAAGATAACTGTGTGAATTTTAACATAAATTTAATAGATTTAAGCTATCTTCTACGGTTTAAAAATTATTTGAAGAAAAAAGGCCGAAATATATTCATTAAAAAATTTAAAAAAATACGGATTTATTTAAAGACATAATCAAAACTAGACAAATGATAGTTTGAATTAAAGGTAATTAAATGAAGCTTAAGATAAATTTGATAGTTATTATCTATCTTTTACACCTAGAAAATTATTTTTACAAAATATACGAAATTCAAAATTTTTTGAAAATGAAAAAAATTTTTAAACACCTACAACTCGTAAACTAACCGGCCGATTTTGCTCATCTTTGAACTGGATTTTGGTATTGATCCATAGAATGATCTCACAAAATTTCATAAAGATCGGTTGAAAACTGTGGGCGCAATCTTGCTTTCGAGCCAATCCCATTTTTCGACAAGATGAAATGAAACATATTGTGAAAAAATTTTCTAAAGAAATTTTCTAAAGAAATCTACCTAAAAATATATGAGATACAAGTCACACCTAAAAAGCTTTTACGACTTATAAGATTTAACCGAAGTTACCAATTTAAATGAACTCAACTCGGCATCAAGAGATATTAAACTCTAAAATTTATTGGATAATTTCATATTCACTTAATACTACATAATTTAATAATAAATATAATCCAATATACATCTTCGAATTTAATAGCAAAAAAATCAGGCTAAAAATAAAATTATATATTATAACTTTCAAGACTCAACTTAAACTTTTGTAAAAAATAATAAAAAACTTTTTTATGAAATATCTACAAAACTCTAAAGTATTTTTTGGCTCTCCACATAAATCAATACCGCCGGCTGCCCATAAAACAATTTTTTTTTTTTTTTTTTTCAGTACTTTCAGTTGGTAGCGAACCAAAACTAAATAAATAAAATTATAAACTTGTTTTAAATCTGATATTCTACTCAGTATATAAAAATATGCAGAATATTTTTATTCGCGGAAAAATATCCGCGGGGTCGTGAGTTATCAAAATAATTTTCATGAAAAAAAAAAAATTTTTTTTTCTGAGATTTCGCAGATAGTAAAAACCAGAAAAAGTAAACTGAAATGTTGATACGAATAATCCGAGCTTTAGTTCTCTTCAGAAAGAGGCTAGCGAACTTTATTGGGTTATCGTACAGAAGAGAGCAGAATAAGAATAAAAATAAAAATAAGAATGGAAAAACTAAGAAGATCTTAACTTAACTGAGGCCAGATGTGATCTCCAATAGAGCTTTTTGCTCCCCTCAACGACCGCAAGTTCAATCGTCATTTTTATTTCATTTATTCTTCTTATCCAGTCTTTTGTCCCACACCGAGCCATCGCACATTCTTTCACCCGTTAAAAATCAAAGTAACCCAAACGGCAATATCCGGTCCCTTTCAGCCAGTTGTCTTCTATTTTGTTGTTTATTCCTATTTTTTCTGCGAGGATTGAAATTTAACGCTGCATTTATCGAACGTGTTTATCTTTTCACTCGTCCTCGGCTATTTGCATACACATGTATATTGTTTTCCTCTTCTCTCGAGAAGTATTCTTTTACATTACATTAACTTTTTAATTTTTTCTCCACCCCCAAGACTATCTACTTGTCAAGTTGTCTTTTTTTTCTTTATAAATTATTTATTGAAATTAATTAAAATTACACGTCAAATTTTTTGAATAAATTAGAATTTAAAAAAGTAAAAAACAAGCTTCAAAATCGGGCTAAATTAAAAATTTTTAAATAAGAATAAAGTTGATTAATAAATAAAAATTCAAATGTCGAATGTTTTAATTTCAATTCAAAATTCTAGGATAAATATTGAGGATACGAAAAAATTATATTCAACCTTTGTTGTAGAAAATTGCACGCCTCATAAGCGAAGCGGATGAGGTTGTGCTCTACACTCGCCTTACAAAATTCAAGCGATTTCTTGAATTAAAATTGTCTCTATTTTGTATCGCATTTGTAGAAAAATATTTACCTATAAATGTAAAGAAAAAACACTAGTTTCAACACTGATGACATTTTTTAAAGACATTTTATTTTTTTTTGCACACCTCATTCCAAAATTTGGAAAATAAAGTTATAATTTTTTATCACGCAAAAAGTTAATAATGATTATTTTTATAATTATTATCATGATAGCAAGCTTCTTTCTATAATAAAACAATGGAAAAAAAAATGAAAGGAGTGGGTGAAATTACAGTTCATTAACGTCAATGTCATTCGCGTACTAAATGTTAGAATGAATGTGTTTCACCTTAACTTCTATTCCGCCGTCATTATTATTTTCTTTTAGCTTCCCTAGCTGGACAGACACTTCACCTACACTCCATTTAATTTGGCGCCGCAGAGTCTTGTCACTCTCCAGTCCTATCCAGCAATCTATCTCAATTTTCATCTTCATTATTATATTTATTTATTATTCATAATCCATCAAAACCATAATAATATTCATCTCCGCTAAAATAATTTTTAAACTTTCTTGATTTTAATTCAGAGCTCGTACTCAAACAATTACACGTTTAAATCCTCCCTTATACGCTACTATATAACTAAAGTACTTTTTTATTCTCAATCTCTTTCTGTAATTGCAGTAATTACTGTTAATTCAGTGTTTACATCAACCACTTACTTTGTGCTAAAAAAAAAAGCTCCTTTTGAGTCTAAATCCTTTTACAAAAAAAAAAAAAAAAAAAAATCTATTTTATAAATTGAGCAAACATTTTTAAAATTAATTCATCGAATAAAAAATAACTCCTGAGTGCACTATTGTTATTTCTGATACCGAGTGACGAGTTAATTATTTATTGAAAAATAATTCAATAAAAAAAAAAGTTTTGTCTTAAACAATAGAGACTAATTTTTAGCTGGTGTCTCTTCGACCTACTATAAGCCTCGACCTTGCTATTATCCGCGGATGCAAGTGTATTATGTTACTCTTACATATGTATATAAATGCAGTTTAGTATAAATGTAGCGTGAGATGGAATGAAGCACTTGGCAAGTTAGTGTGAGTACTCTGGAAGTAAAGTGTGAGGGCGTGTTATAATTAGGCCACAATTAAACGCACAACGGGTGGTGTGCTCGAGACTACTCTCTTTCTACTCTATTCTATTTTATTATATACATATCTTTGTCTTATATATGTGGATACAGCTTGTACATATGTACAAATGTACATACGTGTTAGTGATAATGGTAATATACGTATATATAGAAGTAAGCTTCGGGATTGTTTGGATTAAAGATAATGAAAAGCGTTTTGTTCTTAGCTTTTCGGGTCCATTATATTATATTATATTGAATTTCATGTCTCCTGCAAACATATCTTATTATTTATGCTTAAGCTTCTATAGCTGTGACATTTAAGCTTTTGTACACTGCATTTTGATTTTTAGTTTCAGTTTAGTAATTCATGATTATTTTTAAGAATTGATTATTCTTGTGTAAAGTTTATTCTAGAGTTTTCGACACAGTAAAAAGTTTTGTGACATGCGTGTACAAAAAAAATTTGTTTCATGGTAGACTTTTCACTGTAAAATATTTTGCATCATTACGAGAAAAAATATTGTGTTAAATATTTACCACTTTTATTTGTAAGTTTAATAATTTTTTTAAATCAACACAATAAAAAATGTTAAATATTACACACAAAATTTTTTGATGCACAGAAAAAAAGTTCACTTAACGGAAAAAATAAGATAACACTAAATATCATCCGAGATTATACTCAGTGATATCTGTGATGAAAAAAAAATTCAGATAGTAGCTAGCATAATCCAGCTTATACTGGGTGATATCTAGATTATACTCATTGTAATCTGGATTATACTCATTGTAATCTGGATTATACTAGCTACTATCTGAAATTTTTTTTCACTCCGTATAATCTGGGATGAGCTAAGAATTTTGTTCTTCAGTCAAGAAATTTTTTTTTCTGTGTGCAATAACGGAAAATTTTTTACTTTGTAAATTTTACTTTTATAGAATATTTGTAGAAAAATTTACAAAAAATTGTATCTTAAAATGACTTGAGTTCAAAAAAGAGTTTTTTTTTTTAATTAATTTTATTTTATTTTGTTCATGCGTTTCATAATTTTTTTTAATTATTATAATTTAAATCTAAAACTTCAAATTAAGTCATTTTTTCAGTGAGTAATAATTTAATTTAATATCTATGTCTATATGTTAATCATTAAAATTAATTAAAATATCAAAACATACCCACGAATATATGACTTAATTAAAAAAAAAAAAATAAATCCCGGCTTTGTAAGTAGCTGACGTGTAAATTCACCAGCTCATAAAACGAAATGACGAGTATAAAACGTAAAAAAGCATCGATGGATTTGATATTAGTGGAGTGAGTCTTGAGATTTAGATTTAGGGCAACTCCATCCGCCTCTCTACAAAGATGATGACTACCCCCTTCATTGACATCTTAAACGTTCCCAGCGATTTCTTTTTTTTTAAACTTTTTTCAATACCAGCGTTACATCGATTCCCCCGATTCAGGTCTCGGCTCACAGATCACTCAGCGACAGATCACTGAGTCAGCTCCTGAAATTTAAAATGACCTATATCTGTTGTAAAATCTGTGCAGACGGAGGGTGACTGACGGAAAGAGACAACGAATTAAAAAATTCTGTTGATTGAAAGCAAAGTTGAGAAAGTAATATAAAAAAGTCCAAAATCAACATTTCATCTCTTTGAGTGTCTAACTACAAAGCTTTTTATTGTAAAGATCGATCGATTATTTGTCTCTCGGCTTTTGTTTCGCGGGAATAATACCTCTGATGAATTATATATGAATACATAACAGGTCTGTACACAGCATAAACAAATTCCATTTAAAAGTTATTTATTTTTCGGAAAAGGGTTTCTCGAAGACAAATTTATGTTAGCATTTTTGTTTTTCATTAAAGTTTACTTTTTTAAAAGAACAGGGAGAAAATTAAATAGTTAAGATGATCATTTACGCAGAAAAAACAAAATTTTTCGCCAAGAAAATTTTAAGAAAAACAAAAATTATTTAAGAGCAAAAGGAAATTTTCTTGGCTCAAAAAACTTTGACTTAATTCAAGAAATTTTCAATCTTCCTTAATGTGTTCTTAAGTCAAGAATTTTTTTCCGCGTATTTATTGTAGTTTTTTTTTTTAATTAACTCTATTTAAAAAAAAAAAATTTTTTTGTGTATAAATTTATGAAATAATAATTTCTCCAGTCTCCTATTAATATTCAACCTGTTAAAACTTATCTAAAAGATATGAATATTAAGAAAAAAAATCGCCGTAGTTTTTAAAGCTTCCGCTAGGCGGCGCATGATCGGTAAAAATTCTCGCTTTTGGAGAGTTGATTCCGAAGTAATGTTATAAATTTCAAATCAAGTTCTTCATTATTTTTTGAAGATGATTTTTTCTTAATAAATGTTGAATGTGTTAATAGTTTTACTGAAAGTTAATTATGAAAAATTTTTAGCTAATTTATTTGAATTTTTTTTTTTAAAAACCAAGTTTTGGAGTCTACTTTCAAGTTATTAACTCAAATTTTTAACAGTGCTGTCTAGTGCTTGTATAATTTAAAAATAAAATTAATTGATTTATTTTTATCTCTTCTTGACTAATTTTTAACATTTTTCTTTATTATAATTTTATATTTCCTATCAAAAGTTTTATTATTAAGTTTTCGAAGTTCAATACACTAAAAAGGGAAAAGGGGAAGTGCGATGTTATTATAATCGTGATTAAATTTTTTTTGGTTAACAGTTTAATCGGAAAGTCAGGAAGAATTTATCTTCCAAAAATGTTAATTCGAGGCAATAAATAAATGCTAAGAGGGCATTATATCAAAGATACCCTAACGGATAATGTAATAAGGATAGACGAAGAAAGTTTCAACAAATTTTTGCAGATCCCAATGTTAAACATCTTAAGGGATGTCGCGGTTTCATAACTTATTTCTGTTATTTTTTGCTTAAGCTGAAGCAATTGATCACACGGTTTCTTGTTGACGTTATTTTAACGAAAAGTCAACACAATTTTCTACAACAAATTAATTACTATTGTTTTCATTTAATTTTTGTAGAACTAAATTTTGTTTACAATAATTAGTCTCACTGTGAATAATTGGTATGTTATTGTACGATAGACGCTCTAAAAAAATTTTAAATTATGAAAGTTAAAAACTATCAATATTGCTTGAAAAAGTACTAGATAGATTTCAAGCCGGAAAGGTTTTTGTCAAAGTGCCAGGGCATGAAAAATATTTTTTGTCCCCATTTTACTCAGACACGTGGTTTTTATGTTACCGATTTATCAGATATGGACGTGCTTTATAGATCAAGTTTATTGTTTACGAAGGGTTTAATACCCATTAACCATTTACAAGCGTTCAACTTTTTTTATAAAATCATTTAATTTTTAAAACTTTTTTTTTTTAACTAAAAAAAAAATACTTGCTCTTTCGATTGATTGAAATAAATTAAGGGGGATAGCCACTGTAAAATTTCGGAAAAAAAATTTTTTTTTTTTTTTCATTAAACTGAAGTTTATATATTCAAAATTATGTATTTCAAATTTTATAGAAAAATTCCGAATAGTTTTCGAGTTATAGTCATTTTTATAAGAGCGCGTCGATTGACCGTTTTACGCGCGGCGCTTCGACGAAAACGTCGCCTGCTCGCTCCGTCTTTGATTCGTACGGGTTGGCGATTGTTTTCCCTCACGATTGTCAACCGTTACAATTATTTGACTTTTAACGTATATTTTTTCTTATTGTTGAGATACTGTACCTCATAGTTTAGTTGTTTTGTATGAATACACACTCGTTCTTTAATTTATTGAGTTTCTTAGTGTACTCGTTATTGTTTACTTACTTATTTTTTTAAATCTTCTGATCTTTTTTTTTTTGTTTATTTAACAAAAAAATTTGTTAAATAATGGATCGTAAACAAAGTAAAGTTATTAAAAACGAAAGAAAACTGCCAAACGACAGGAAAAATTTAATCGACCGCTCAACAGATATGAAACTGAAAAAATACTGGCTCTCAACGACGTGATAGTGCTTCCAAGAGGAAATTATCACAAAAATCTGATTGTACAATTGATTCGAGTATTAGCTACAAAATTATAAATTTTTTTTCGATATTTAATTTACTAAGTGGCTGTGTATCGTGTAAAAAGTGTGGTGGTGATGTAAACTTTACTGAGACAAGTATTCGAGGATTAGGTTTTAAACTAGTTGTGAATTGCAAAAAATGTGATCCAGTTTTGATAAATTCATGTCCACTCATCAAGAATGCGTATGAAATTAATCGCCGTTTCATCTTTGCAATGCGGATAATTGGTATTGGGTTATCTGGAGCTGAAAGATTTTGTGCTTTCATGGATTTACCACGACCAATGTTCCATAGCTTTTACGATCGTCTGGTCACACAAATCAGAAATGCAGCTAGAAACTGTTGTGATTTAGTGTTGAAAAAAGCTGCTAAAGAAGAAATCCAAGAAACCTGCAAGCATTTAAAATCCAATGACATTCCTGGAATTTCTGTCTCCGGTGACGGTAGTTGGAAGAAAAGAGGGTTTAAATCTTCATTTGGTATATCTTCTCTAATTGGTTACTTCACTGGCAAAATCGTAGATGTAAGTATGAAATCCAGTTATTGTAAGATGTGTGCGCTAATGAGCTCAAAAAAGGAACAGCTGAATACGATCAATTTATGCAAGACCATGCTCTAGACTGTCCAATAAACCATGAAAATTCTTCTGGACAAATGGAGGTAGATGGAATAAAAGAGATGTTTATGCGATCAGAGTTATTACATAACGTTAAGTATGTAAACTATATAGGTGATGGTGACACTAAAACGTATAAAAATATTTGTGATGCTAAACCGTATGGGGACATGGTGAAGATAAAAAAAAGGAATGTATTAATCACGTGCAAAAACGAATGGGCAGTCGACTAAGGGCTTTGAAGAAGCAACGAACTAACAAGAAGACAAAAACAGGAAAAGAAGAAAATACACAGAAAAGTTTAGGTGGGAAAGGTCGATTAACGGACAAAGCAATTAATGAATTTACAAAGTATTATGGTTTAGCAATCAGACGTCATTCTAATGATGTTGATGAGATGTATAATGCTATTTGGCAAACATTTTATCACAAGTTTTCATCACCCGAAGATCCGCAGCATTTTCTTTGTCCTGAAGGTGCAAATTCGTGGTGTCAATTTCAAAAAGCTGTGGCAACAAATACTTTGGACTCATTAGTTGAAAAACCACCACTTCCTGCAGATATTGCGGAAGCTTTAATACCGATTTATGAAGATCTATCGAATCCAGAGTTATTGGAACGATGTGTCGGTGGGTTTACACAAAATAATAATGAAAGCTTCAATGCATTAGTGTGGCAGCTCGCCCCAAAAACAAATTCTTCTTATTCCCTTATTGTTGAAATAGCTTTATATATTTCAACAATTACATTCAATGATGGGGCTCTAGCAACTCTGAAGATATTAGAGAATCTCGATGTTAAAGTAGGACCAACACTCTACTCATACTGCGCTGAGCGCGACGCTACTCGGGTTAAAGCTGCTGAAAGCCGCATGGAAACGGCCAGTAAAAAATAAAAAAGTCAAGGTCAATACTAAAGATAAGGAGGAAGAACCCTCATATGGCCCAGGACTTGATAGTTTGATGTGAGTATGAATATTTTGTGAAAGACTAGATTTTAAAGTTGCGAGAATCTTCTTAAAACTTTACTCGCGTTTTTCTCAAAACGACTTTTTCAAACTTTCCGGTACTGTAACTTTCGTAAATATGAACCGATTCTCAATTTTTTGTTTCCCCGTATTCGTCTACTTAGTGGCTATCGTCGCACGTAGGGGATTTTGAAAATTTTAATTTTTAAGATTTTTAAGGCTGTTTGAGTCCAAAAAATGAGGAAAAAGACGAAAAAATTTTCAATATGGCGCCATTTTTTCTCAAATCAAAATTTTCAAAATCCCCTACGTGCGACGATAGCGACATTCCTATAGATTAAAATGCCGTTTGGTTTTTTTGTTTCAGATAATCCGTTTTTGAGTTACAGTACCGGCAATGGAGGGGGAAATTTTTTTGGTGCTCTACAAAAATGTTTATAACTTTGTGATAACAAAATATTTTTGAATAAAAATTTAGGAGAATTATCCTCAACATATACTTTATAAAACAAAAAAAACCCGATCCCCAAATTCCTTTATTATCCTAGTAAAAAAAATTCCCGAAAATTGCCTATTTTTTCCAGCGTCACAGTGGCTATCCCCCTTAATTAAGTACAAAAAAAATTTTTTCACAAAAAAATTTGACTTCATTCACAAAATTTCATATTTTTTTGAGCTCAATTATTCTTTTATTAATATAAATTATTTTTGAAAATAATTACCTTGAATCAAAAATATTTCATTTGATCAAACAATTTTTTTTATAACGTCTATAAGAAAAAAAGGCTGTCTTTTTTCTCTTTTTAATATTATTTCGCAGTAGATCTGCTCTTCTACCCCCATAACGCTCTAGCCTCTAAGCCAGAAAAATAAAATAATAGAAACTTTAAACAACAGTTTCCATACCTGACTCACCCAGCATAAAAAGTAAAGCTCCGGTAAATAAAAAGCTAATAAAAGCAAAATGTACAAACAATCGAATCGAAAATAAAATCAAGTATGTATCTACATAAAATTTTTTACAGCTAAAAGAAGTGCAATAAAATTAAAAACGTTGAAATAAAAAAATTTTACAGGGAAATTGCGACATAAAGCGAAGCGAAGAGAGCAGTGAGGGTTCGATATGAGAAAGAAAAGCAATGAAATCGTACAACTTCCACTGGTCTCGTAATACGACGAAGCAATTACACGGCTTGGAGATGAATCGGTAGTCGAATGCCCGAATGAGAGAGAAGTTTTCAATCCCTCAACAACTTTTCCCAATAGCCTATCCTCTATTTCTGTTCCTTCTGTTCCTTTACACATGGTTTATATAACTTGTACCGTACATGTGTTGGCATTGCTGACGGATTTCAAGCTGGAACTGCCAAGGGTAATGCTGTTCTGTTCCCGTGTCGCTAGAGTTTTAGTTCGCTGTTTGTGTTTGTATTGCAGTATCTAGATTCAGGATCTTCGTCGGTGTGGGTTATTTATTTTGTAGGTGAATCGAAGTACGTCAAGTAGAACTTAAAATAGGAGTTAGTTTTCTCCTTAAGCCTTATATTGTATTATATATTTTATTTTAAATTATATTGAGTGGATAGGTAAGGAAAATAACAAAGAAAGTCAAGAGGGAATGACGTCATTCGATAACACTATAGACAATTTTTAAATAATTGCGCATAAATATGTGAATTAAGTTTATCTAGTGAATTCAATTTTTTAATGTTTTTTTTTTTTTTTTTTTTTTTGTTAAATTTGATTTTTGCTTGAAATTTTTTGATAAATTAAAAATTAATTTTATTCGATTTGAATATGTGAAAGTATATTTTATTTGAAAGTAGTTATTGTTTAATAGCTTAAATATTTAAATTCATAAAAATCTTTAATTACATAAATTCGTTGGATAAAATAAATCTTTGCCTCCCAGTACATGAAAAAATACGATTGTTACATCGTAATCTAGGAATAGACTTTGATTTTTGATGATTAAAATTTTCTGGAGTGAATTTTTTAGATTTTTATTTAATAAAAATTAAAAAATTGTTTTTATTTATCTAAAAATTAGGAAATGCAAATTTAAAAATTTTAGTATGATAAAATTTAATATTTAAAAAAAAATTGTATCAAAATTTTTTTTTTAATTTTTATAAATTGCATTTCTTGATAAATTCTCTCTATAATAATTTATTTGTTCAAATTTCAGCCTTTATACCTTATCAGTCTCTATGTAAATCGATTAATTCTTGAAAGTAATTTGTTATAACATACTTAGTAATTTCCATTTAAAATGCTATAAATTGTAACAGTTATATGTTTATAAACTTATCTAGATTTATATATAAATACAGTATATATTTATCTGTAACAACTTTATTCCAAGTTACAAGTTATGAGTGTGATACGATAATGTAATATAAATGAAAATAAATTAATAGCGACTATAACTACAATTGACACATTTGCGATCAATAGTTGATCGAGGTCAAAATTTATTAGATGACTCTTATCCACGTGAGCCGCGACGTTAAATTTCCCACGTTTTAAAATTAAAACAATAATCGGATTCCCCAATAAGCCGTGACACGGTAATAAAGTCATCATATTTCAACGCAGGCTCTTGATGTCTATGAATATTTAACACTAAAACAAAGTCTAAAAAATAAAATAGTGAAAAGCTGAATGTCGAACTCGAATCATTTCCAATCAAGTCGCACTTGTCACGTTATTCTATTTATTAATCGTAAATGCACGAGGAGACAAGTATTAATTAGCACGTCGAAGAATTGATGGTCAAATCATAAATCAACTCAATAATTATCACATTAATACAACATAAATAATTAAAGAATTAATTAATAAACATGTTAATATGTATCTGTAGGAAATTTTAATTTTGGCCATAATTATGAATTTCATTTTCTCGTTCATGCTTTTGGGAATTAAAACATGATTAGAGATTTGATGGAAAAATGACGAAAAAATATCCAGAGCATTCGGGGATTTGATTTTTATATGATATGACTTCAACGCTTCTGATTGACACCAGGCACTAATTGCTAAAAAAATTAATCTTTGTTCAAAAGCAAATTGAGTTGGAGAAAGTCAATTTTAGTTGGAATCACTCGGGATATTCAATAAAAAAAAAAAAGTTTGGAAAATTTTAAAGTGCACGCCTCATAATCTCATTTTTCATCGTAAAATTGATTAAAATAACACATTTTTACAAAATTATTAAACAACAAGAAAATTTAGAAAACCTTTCAAAATTATTTCAAAATTCTTATTTAGAAATTACCAAAAAAAAAAATTTTTTTTTTAATTTTCAAAAAATCTTTCCAAAAGAAATTTTAACGAAATTAAAAAAATTTTTTTTAAATTCTTAAAAATTAAAAAAAAATTTTTTTAAAAATTTTTCAAAAAATTTAAATAGATATAGATATACAAACAATTACTGGATTTTTAGTTTATTGCTAATTATAAATAAACTACATTCAATTAGACCATGATCTTTAAAAAGACTTAGTTTTTAATCAAACTGAAGCGAATAAAAAAACTGAACTTGATCAGTTAAGTTTTTCGACAGTTATCGTGATCACTCCAGTTTCCATACATACATTTGACAGCCGGACGTCCAGGAAATAATTAAAAAAAAAAAATTTTTTTTATTTATTCAAAAAGCCAAATTTCTTTTAAAAATGTCACAAGTGTTGGAACTAGTATTTTTCCATGACATTTATGTGTAAATATTGTTCTACAAGTGCGATAGAAAATAAATAGAGACAATTTTAGTCCAAGAAATCTCTTGATTTTTGTATGGCGAGTGTTGAGCACAACCAATCAATAATATAAATAAAATCAATTAAAAACTATCCAAGTTTTTTTGCAGTCTAAAAGTTGAAGTAAAAAATTATTTTTCTACTAAAAAATAAAGTAATGTCAGTAATTTTTTAAGGTCAGCTACTGTCAGTCTGTTATTGTAAGGAGAGAAAGCCGAATTTAAGCTTTAAGTGTCCGTCGGATCTATGAAAGGACTCAAGCTTAATCCCGGACCGTTCTAATGCTCCGATTTTTTAGCGACTCTATTTAATTAAATTTCTAATTAAGATATTCTTGATAAGCCTTATCTCTGTCTTTTCATAAAAAATCATTTTTTACGCAAAAGTAATTTAATGAAATAAAATTGCTGAGTTTTTTTAGGGATTCTGTGGGATTTATATCACACCTTTCAGTAATTTATTTAACTTCAAGTGAGTGATGACAAAATTAATTATGATAACTGATAACATTCATTTGAATTTCGAAACAAATATGAGGGTAATCTGTATTTTAGAGTTAATTATTTGAGCTGTGTGGCAAACAATAATGTCAATTTAATACATATGACTATAATTGTTATTATTTTTATCATTATATAAAAGTCAATATTGAAAATAAAGGATTAAAAGTAGAATTAAAAAATTCTTTTCAAAATTCATAGCGTATAAAATTGAAAGGAATTAAATTATCTTTTTTATTTTTTTTTTAAATGTCTATGATGGAGATAATTGACTTTAAAGACTTTTAACTTTTTTTACGAGCCGCAGAATCGAACGAAATTTCCCCGAGAATTGGTTTAGTTACGAGAATGCATTCAAGCGTAAAATTGTCCTGAAATATCTAGACGTTCTAAAAATTTTCCCCTTGAAAAATATATTTAAAAAGCTCTACGATATTTTTTTTAGAAAATTTTATTTTATTAATTAAAAATAAATTTTTGATTATTTTCTGAGCTTTTAAAGTTGACTAAAAATTTTATAACTTTTTAAAAATTTTTTTAACAAAAAAATTAGCATTAAAAATTTTTTTCATGTAGAAAAATTGATTTTTAATATTTTTAAAAAATTTTTATATTTTTAATGAATAAAAAAAAAATCTTAATTGTTTGAAAAAATTTCAAATATAATTTTTGAGTAAAAAGACAATTGCCAAATAATTTTAAAAATATTAAAAATTTTTCCTTATTGAAAAAAATAAACAAAATTATATTTAAAATAAAAAAATGAGGTTGAGTAAACAAATGAATATTTATAAAATAATATTTAAAAAGTAAAATCATCGGCCATAAATATTATTTTTCAGCAGAGTATTTACGAGTTAATAATAAATTAGTGAGGAAACATTAAATCAGGGTATTGAAAACAAATCAGTAGGAAATAAGTCCAGTAGACATGTTTTGAGATAATCAGACAGCTCTCACGATTTTATATTTTATGACGCATGACCATTCAAATTCCTGTATATACCACATCATAATTATAATCTTGGATTTGAGACATAGACAGCCACAGCATCAGCAAATCAACTGGCAGAGCCTGAGCTTTGAAGTTAAACGTGTAGCTATCGGGGAGATTCTCATCGCACCTTTCACTTTACTTGACTTCCATCGCACACCCGCATCCTGGATCAGCTATCGACTATCCTCATCTGCTCTAGAAATAGCCAAGAGCGCACTACATAAATATGTAAATGTATGTATATGTGTGTGTATTTATCGAGGGCCGAGGGGCCAAAATTGAGGTCAAAAATTAATGCAACCCCAGCGCTCGATCAACCAAACGGCAACTATTCAACTCGACCTATCGACACGAGCTCTTGTGCTCTTCGTCTCACACTTACTTTCTATTTCTTATATTTTATCAGCAAACTCGGCAGTCTTTGCTGACTTTGTCTATTTATTTATTTATCAATTTTTAAATCAATTATCGCTTGTTAAAAAATGCTACTGTGCTGTTTTTTAATTACATCCAGCCAATTTTTTATACATATTTTCATATAAAACTAAATATGACAAAAAAAAATTATTTATTGTAATTTTTCAGTTTTATTTAGTAAAAATTTAATCTTAATCTATATTACAATGTCCAATAAGCTTCTAAGAAAAATAAAAAAAAATAATTTTTAATTTAAAACTTAAATTTTGAAAATTAAATCTCTTCTAACAAGATGGTTCAGTGACTATGCGCCACCTGTTGGAATTTTTTAAAACTAACATCGGTCAAAAAATGATATGTAAGCATTCTGCAGAGATTAAATCAATTAAAAAACATTCGAGAATTTTTTTGTAGTATATATTATTAAAAAAAAAAAAATCTATTTGGTAGTTAATTAAGCTAAAGCTTAATGTCAAATGAAATTCTTCAAAATTATTTACTTGAAGTAAATTTTTTTTTCTGTGTACATTATAAATAGTAATAAGTGTCCCGTCGTATTTAAAACTAGAAAAATTTGTGGCTAATTTTTATATCAAGCCACGTATGGCTACATGAAATTTTTTTCCCTCCGGGACGTCATTAATCATCAATTATTGTTGTCAGTAATACAAACAAGAATTTATTAGTCACCTGACATTGTCATCTTGATTCATATAATCCTGTTAATTTCTATGATTTAATTAATCTCCGGACGGTGGAAATATATAACAGGCGAGAGCCGAGATGATTGATATTAGACTAGACCCCGTGCATCCGTTTCATCAAAACTCTGACTTCCGCGCTGTGCTACCGAATTACCCGATTAATTTACTTAGAATATATCAGCTAATCTATTGCCCCAAGTTATTTGTTCATGTATTACATTTATATAAATCTAGATATACATCAATTAAACCACACAAAACGATACCAACCACCTGACCGCTAATTATTACATCAAATAATTTGTACTCTTTAATATTCATTATCAACATATTATATTATAATAAAAATAATTTATTTTGGAATTGAATTTTCTGTAAAAAATCAAACAAAAAAAAATTTGCTCTATCTCAGATGCACAGTGATTCAACTTACCCCGAAAATTAACAAACTCACAAAAAAGACAGTTAAGCTACTCAGGGCATGCGTTAAATATCTCTTGTACAGTGACAATGGCAGAAATTTAAACCCGTGAGAGATATTGTGCGAAGCATGCAGACCACAAGGAACGTACCCCTAATCTGCGTGCTTGCCTTCTTGTTGGGTGGGCAATTATACACGTGGGTTGGAATGCCCTACTTTGGTTCCCGGACTACAATCCACGATGTGCTATGTACTGTGCACTATAAATGCACTTTTATTTCTTGTAAAAAGTTCTAGCAATTCATGATCCAATCAGTCATACTGTCGAAGACGATATTAATGAGCTTGCAAGCATGAATTAATACCGAAAATTTCATAATTATTTGCACCTTGGTATTTAACAACTAAAATTTAAGAATTGAGTTGCTGATAAAAAATTTATTTTAGAATAAAAAATTAAAAAATTTTATTTAGTTTAAATAAAGTTTACTTAATTAAAAATCTCTGATAGATGGCGCATGATCTCTGAATCGTCTCGTTACATAAAAGTTAAGTTTAAGAGATTAAGTTATAAAATAAAATTTAATATCTTACTCTTCTAAGAAGTTTATTTAACTTTGCTTTTTAGTTTAATCACTTATTAAACTAATTTTTATCTGATAAAAATTAATATGACGTGTTAATTGACGATTACGCTTATAAAAAAAATTGTAATGAATTATTTTTTTTATATTCATATCCTCATGAAAAAAATTTATAAAAAAATGTAAATCGCTATTTTTGGTCGATTTTCTTCAATCTCATTTAAATACATTACAAATATTTTTTAATATATATATTATTCTTATTTTTTTTTCAAATGCATGTCGTCGATATTTTTAATACACAGAAAAAAAAATTAACTTGATTCAAGAGAAAAATTCTTGAATTAAGTAAAATTTTCTTAAATAAAATAAAATAATAAAATAAATTTTCTTGAATCAATAATTCTTCTACTCAAATCAAGAATATTGAGCCGTTCAAAAATATATACTTGATTCAAGAACATTTTTTTTTCTGTGTATGTTTAAATTACATTTAAAATATTTAAATCATTTATAAAATTCAGTTCAAAAGTAGCTACTAAAAATAAATTTTTTAAATATTTATAATTGATGTTTAATCTCTTTTCTCCAATTCAAAATTTTTTTTAAATTTTTCTCATTGCAGTATATGTCCATATTTGCCCATATTACAAAATCAGTCCATAAAAAATTAATAAAAAAAAAAAAGACAAGTCGAAGCTATAATTTAAAGTATATAAAGTGTATAGTATGAGTATTAATACCCGAAAATAATGAATACAAGGATCTGGTAGTTGAATTAATAGATTATTGGTATTGATGAGCACGAGCGAGTCTGATCAAACAACGAGATCAACCACTAGGGTACACAGCACTCGACTACCCAGTACAGATTGGCAATGCTGAAGCTACATACATAGTATCTAGTCCCTCTACTACTATTATACTATTATATACTTTCCTTATACTATTTTCACAAGCTCTATCACTATTACTATAACTATTACTATGACTATATAGATTGTACATGGATGTGATTGTGACTGTACAAGTGCTCGACTATTAATACAATACTGATACCGTAGTGGCGGTGCAGGCAGATGCAACCAACCAGGTCTCGAATGTAAATTTGAGGATCCTCTATCAGGATGGCGAGCGAGAGAGATAGTTAAATTAAACTCACAATTGGGGTAGCTGCTGAGATTCACTTCCCGATGTTCGATCGCATGCAAATACACAGGAACCAAGTCGAGGAACAAGAACGGGGAAAAGAGGGAAGGAAGAAGAAGAGGAACCAAGATGATTCAAGACTCAACTTGTCTTGGCATATAATATATATTATACAGCAGAACAAGATTAAGGATAAGCGACGCACTGAATAACTAAAGCTCAATAATATAACAGGGAATATATTTGTCAAAGTCAAACGAAAGAAAAGACAGACGTTACAATTTTTATCAAGAGTATTTATCGGACGATCTAAAATCTTAAATCTGGATTTTATTTTTTGAGAGAATTTGTAATTGTTGTCTCAAGTGGTTTTTTAATAATTGTTGTAAATTATTGAGTTAAAAGGTTAATTTATACAATTTTGCGGTATATATTTTTGGTTTTAATGACGCTTCGATGTAAATTAATCCCCGTTGACAGTTAAATTAAATTTATGTTTGGAACTCTTGTTTAATTGCTAAAACAATTTATATTACCAGTCAAAAAGTTTGTTATTGTAGTTTGTCAAAGTTTAACGTGGTACTAAAATAGATTGGATTAGATAATATTATGTACGCTCGATTTGCTTTGATGAGCGAAAGGAAATTTCAAATTAGTTTGTTAGCTTTTAAGATTATAAAATTGTTTTTTTTTAATACTGATATTTTTTTTAATTTATTACAATTATTATTAAATAATTAAAAAAAAAAAAATTATGTTTTTAATATTCATTGATGATTTTTTTAATTTTGAAACTTTATAAAAATAATTTTTTTATATAGTTAAAAATTAGGGTAAGTTCTGTCAAAAATTATAATTTTTCTCTTAATTGAATTATTATAAATTTATTCAATGACTTTTTGAATTCGCGATTTGTTGGAAGCAATAAGTCAAAGGTTAATCATAAATGTTAAAATAAATCTTCTTTAATTGAATATTTGATAAATATTGATAAAATTAATAAACACGCAAATTTTGAACTATTCTTAACTTATTAATGCGACTATTAAAAGATCCATTAAACAATTTGATCTTTAGCACTATAATTACTCGATGGATTGAAAGCTGGTGCGGTAAAATTTCGGATTATTTATTTAGGATTGTAGTCCACATTTAGGATCTATAATTTATAATTATCCAGATCAGTGTGTCAAAGTACTTCATGCATATATTTATAAAACATTCTAAAAATATAAAATTTTTAACGCAAACCAGTCCAAAATTTTTTAATTCTTAAATTAATAATAATTGATAATACTTGTCATTAACTTTCAAGGGAAATCAATTTCAGATTAATTTTTATGTGATTATTCAAGGTGATAACTGAGCACATAATACTTTAATTATCCAATTTATTAATTACTCGTAACGTACATTTATAATTAACTGATATTTATTTTCACTAATTTAGAGCAAAAATTTTTTAATAAATTTAAAAGTTCGAAAATACAAATTTCCAAATTCTCGATTAAATTTTTCTACATTAATGTATTTAATAAATGAATTCAAAATTTTTTTATAAAAATAAAATTTCAAACTAAATTTAATTCACTCGATTTTTGGCGGGAAATTTTTTTTAAAAGATCAAATATTTAAAAATTCATAATTTTAAAAAAAATTGTATAATTTTTAAACTAAAAAAAAAAAATTATTTTTACTTTAAAAAAAAAAAATTCTTCCCTTAGAAAAAATTTCACCAATTAACAATAAAAATTACCTTGTCGTCTCGACATTTTCGCGCAGCGATTGATCTTGACTGTTTTCTTAACGCCTCCAGAGGTACGATTAACTGGCGCTTTTAGTTTTCTCAGCTAACACCCAAGATACCACACACTTATCACACGATTAACTGATCCAGAAAGTTGTCATCTTACTAAGCTATTTAACTTTAATTCTTTTTATTTATTTATTTTTTTTTTCCAATAAAATTTACAAAATATCGCAGCCAACAATTTGTATAAAATCTAAATAAAAATCTCTCCCCAATACCAAAAAAAAAAAAAAAAAACAAATTTAAATATCCAGAAAAATAACTAACGATTTAAATAGAAAGGAGACAATTGGCGGTTTTTTTTATTTTCGAAAGACAGAGCTTGCAGACGCAGGTTAATGCGATGCCGGTTGGGCGGAGACTGAGAAAACTGAGGCGTCGCGACGCTGACCGTCTCTCCCACCCTTCGCTCGTCTTTTTCGGCTCATCACAGTTTTATATCATTACATACATCACATATGATATCCATATCTATTCCACATATGTGATATGTGATATGTGACATATATAATATATACAATACCATATATACTTCCACTAATCTTTCAGTGTACACCATCATTGGATTTCTCTCAAGTTTACTTCTATATACATAATATATATGTATATATAATATACTACTCTTTACTCTGGTACTCTCTGTGATCACTTGTCAACACAACGCTCTTACTCTCTTCTATTCTACTTACTATTACTATCACTATCGCTATCACTAGACATGGAACGTGACGAATATAAAATTTAAAGTGAGATTACTATTTCAAATCTTTTAGTGCTAAAATTTCTTCTGACAATATTCCAGATATTGAATAAATTTTTGTATTATAGGCAAAGAAGAAATTTAATTTTTTTTCTTTGAGAATTTTATCACCATTATTATTTTATTTAAAAATTAAATTAGGACTAAAAATATATTTTTAAAAAATTACTTTTTTTTTTTTTTTTTTAAGTTTTCACTATAGTTATTTGATTGTAAAAAATAATCCTAAAAATTCTTAAATGTCTGTAGGATTCAATATCATGAAATTTAACTATTTTTTAATATTCAATTATAATTAATTAGTGAATAAAAGTTGAGGCGAAAATAAAATGGTTTATGAGCTTAATAATTATAATCACAAAAGAATGGACTTTTATTTGTCGAGTTTGATGGTCTCGAGAGAATTTTTATATGACAGCGCAAAAAAAAAAAAAATGTTAATGCTTTTTTTTGTGTAATTAAATAAGATGACGAGAATTTTATTATCAATGTTATTTAATTATATTATTTTATTCATTTATTTATTTGAGTATAAGAATTCAGTTGTAGCAAACGAAAATGTTACTTACAAAAATAATTTATGAATGTATTATGGTATTATTGTAAATATTAATTTTTTTTTAGTTAATTAATTAAAAAATCATAAAAAAAAATTACCAAATACGAGAAAAAGTATTTGAATTGTATTCTTAAAATTTATGAGATTGAAATTTTCGGGCATAGGACCAAAAAAAATATTATTCAAATTTTATAATGCAACTATCAAACGCATCTTAATTCCGGATCATTGAAGTCGGCCAGCGTTGTTCCTACCGATGCTGAAATCAGTAAAAATACTATCAATTTTTAGTTGGAATAATTCAAAAGACCCGTTCTTAATTTATTTAAAAAAATTGATTTTGTTTAATTAAAAAAAAAAAAATTGTTTATCAAATAATTAGTTAGTTATTTATGTGTCAGTTTGAAAAGAAGATTATTGTATGACATATTATATATTTGTCTGATTTATTACAAAACTACAAAATAACTGCGCTTAAATTATTCATTACAATAATTTTACATATAATTGCTAAAATTAGTCACTTTTAATTAATAAAAATTATTGATAAAATTTCTGGCCACTACAGATACATTTTCAAGTAATATGCCTGAAAGATTTACAAAAATAAATCAATGAGCTGTATTGTCAGTCATTTGATTTAAAATTGAATTTTCGGTAGCAGTTTAGAAATAATAATTCTATTAAAATTATTGTGACTCGTCTGCTTTAGAAAAATTTTTCAGACAAGTTCTATCTTGTAGAACAAAGACCGCATCATTTAAAATTTATGAATTTTTTATTAAGATTTGTATAGTAAAAAAAAATCGTGTAAGTTATCTCTATTGAATATTTAATGAATAAATCTAATCAGAGATATAAAGCTCTTAATCAGTTTTGCGAATGGTTTAAATTTCACAGGATCACAAGGTCTAGTCAATTATTCTGCCGTGCTATTTAGTAGTTGTAATTGAGTATGATACAATTAAATTCTTCGCAAAACCCCGTACCTACTATTAGGAATTAGATTTAGAAAGAGCTTAGCAATGGGTTGTCCTCAGCTGTGGATGTAGGTTTAATATTAAAGCTCAAATAGAGCTAGAGGGATTTAAATTTTCGCTCATAAGTGCGCTGGTAAAAAAATTAACTTGATTTAAGAGATAAATGGTTGAATCAAGTAAATTTACTTGAATTATCAAAATTTTTCATTTTATGATTGATTTTTCTATTTGCGTTAAGACGATCTAATTCTTCAAAATATTTTTAGACTGAAAAAAAAAAAAAAAAAAGAAAAAAAAAATTTAATTTGAATTGAGAAAAAAAATTCTTGAATTCAATAAAATTACTTTTCTTTCATCTTATTAAATACCGCTGCCGTCTCAGAGCTTTTTGTCTATGTGAATAACTTAGTAATTGATTTTATACATATTTAATAATTTCACTGTTTATTTTTAATTGATAATTTAACTATTTTTAATTTAAATCTCAGCAGAATATTTATAAATGATTATTAAATGTTTTTGTGGATATTTTCTAACCAATTATACAAATAAGGGATGTTTTCTTGAAACAATAAATAAATTATCTACTATCTAATTTTCTTATCAATGTAACTAAAAAAGTTAAAAATTTATTTGAATATTTAGACTAATTATTTAGATTGTCAATGTCATTGAATAAAAATAATTGCTCTGGACTTTATCTGTCAATAAAAAAGTCCAATGAATCTTGATAAAATTTGACAATGTCATTTCTATCTCTGCGGGTAATCCCAGTTGCAAAATATCGAACATTTTGTTTCCATTTTTTTTTTTTTTTTCAATTAAAAGTGATCATAATTTTTTTTTTTTTTATGAAGATTATTATTTTTTCATTATTACACAAATGTTAATAATAAATAAATAAAATATATGTTTGTAAAAAAAAAAACATAAATAAGAGGATCCTATATTTCCAACTGCAGTACTCACTAAAATTTATTTTACCGCTTACCGCAATCAGCTTGTGCTACGGTATATGACATATCGGTAGCGTAAGAATCGTGACCCATTTCATTACCAGCCCCAACAAACTCGTTTTATTATACCATGTGTTATAAAGTAATAATATCTCAACATCTGCCAAAATATAACCCAAATAAAACTGTTTATTTTTTTACATAATTCATTAAATTATGTGATAATAGTTCGTTTTAAAATTACTTAATGAACAAATCAAAGTAACCGGCGTATCGGTAAGTTTAAACCTAAATAATATTTTAATAATATAAAATATAATACTAATTAACATTATTTCTTAAATATTAAAATATAATCTAACAATTTTTAGTTATTTTTTTTTTTAATGAACAAATAAAAAAAAATTTTAATTAATACTAAAAACGTTAATTTTTGGAATCTGACCTTAAAAAAAATGTATTAACTTATTTTAATAATTACAGAAATGGATTCCAAAAAATTGTGTCCTTTCAAGGAAAAATGTTACCGTAAAAATCCAATCCACTTTGAAGAAATGTCACACCCTCACTGTGAGTATAAAAATTTCTATTTAATATTAATTCAATCATTTACTCCTTAGAAATTTCAACAAAAATGAAATAATTTGTTTCAGTGGAAAAATTACTGAACGGCCAAACAACAGGCGCGATAACTCTCCCAGCAAGCCTAGACTTCGACTGTCCAGACCGATCGGAGCTTCTGGAGCAGCTGAAAGTCCTCCAAGTGACTCTCCGCCGTAAAACTCCCATCGAGCCGACAACCCAGCCGGCAAAAAGAGTCTCCTCGCCGTCGTCCAGCAGTTTTTCGTCCAAAAAACCCAAAGACAGCCCAAAGAAAAGCGAGTCGATCTTTGAGAGCTTCAACAACGCGATGGACAGCTCCCGCTTGGAAGTGCGCAACAGCGCGATCAAGAAAATGCAAGACGCTGGCCAGCAACTACCGCATCTTGAACCTCCAGGTCAGTTTGGCATGAAGTACGCTTTGTCAGCGCCCTACCACGTGTTCCTAGCTTGCGTGCAAAAGGTCCCCGAGACCTGGAGCCAGCCCTTCAGCGTGACCTTCCCGGAGCTGCTGGACATCAGCTTGGGAGTGATAGAGGAAAGCCTCCACTTCAACTTCATGGTGGACGTCAGCTGGCTCTGTCTCCAGTACCTCTTCGCAGGACAGAAGGCGGACAGCCTCATTTTCCTGGGATCTCGGTGCGACGACTATCCACTGCCTTCCAACATCAAGACCATCAAAATCGACATGCCAACAGCTTTCGGGACCCACCACAGCAAAGTTTCCGTCTTGAAGTACGCTAACGGGGCGAGGATCATCATTTCGACTGCTAATTTGTACAGTGATGACTGGGACAACAGGACCCAGATGGTCTGGGTCTCTCCTCACCTTCCTAAGCTTGCTGAAGGGTCCAGCGAAGCCTCAGGCGAAGCTCCAACTGGGTTTAAGCGCGATTTCTTGGACTACCTCAAATTCTACAAGCATTCAGCCTTGGAAAAGTGGATAGACCTGCTCAAAACTTTGGACTTTTCCGAGGTAAACGTCTGCTTTGTAGCCTCAGTGCCTGGAACCCACAAAAACGAGGCGCGAAATCGGTGGGGGCTCCGCAGATTGGGCGCCATTCTTTCGGAACACGCGGAAACTCTTCCAGAAGCTTCTCAGTGGCCGGTTGTCGCCCAAGCTTCGAGTATTGGAAGCTTGGGGCCTAGTTACGAGGCCTGGCTGACCCGCGAATTCATTCCTGCGATGGCGAGCTTGAAGACTGAAAACCGCGGACTGAGATCGGCGCCAAATTTCAGGTTCATTTTTCCTTCTTTGAAGAATTTTAGAGAGTCCTTTGATATGAAAGCTGGTTGCTGTTGTCTTCCGTACTCCAAGAAGGTGCATGATAAGCAGCCTTGGTTGAACAAGTACTTGTACCAGTGGAAATCTGGGAATAAACATCGCAATCGGGCCATTCCTCACTCGAAGACTTACATCAGGTTGGCTCCAGATTTGAAAAAGGTACCTTGGGCTGTTGTTACCAGTGGGAATTTGAGCAAAGCTGCTTGGGGGTATGGTCAGAATTCCACGACCATTTTGAACTATGAAGCGGGAGTTGTTTTTTTGCCAATGTTTTTGATAAATGCGAAAACTATTCCTATTGGAGAGGAGGATGGCAAAGGAAATCCGGCATTTCCGTTGCCTTACGATCTTCCTTTAACTCCTTATGCTAGTGATGATGGTCCTTTTGTGATGGAGTTTTTTAATGATGTTTAAGTCAAACTTTTTTTTGATCCTTTGAGGAAGTTTTTATTTTTATAAATGTCATAAGTTATTATTATTTATAGCTGGATTTTCTTTTCTGATGTATTTGATTGATGTAAAACTGTCAAATAAGTTTAAATTTAAATAAAAATATTTTTTGACTATATCTTTATTTTATTGATTGCAATTATTTTTTATAAAATAAGTTAATTAAGTAAATTTATAATTTTACACATAATTTTTTTTTTCTTTTTTTAGTAAACATGGAAAAATACAGATGGCTCTGGAAAATTATCTATTGAGCTCAAGATTGCCAAACATAATTTTTTATGGGTAGACATCAGTAGCCCACAATCCGATTACCCAGATCCAACATTGGACAGAATAATTTTACCAGAATTGCGCTTACCCAGATTTCTGAAATACAGTACATCGTTTACCCAGACATCCATTTACCCAGAGTTTATCTTACCCAGGTATCCGTTAGCGCAGAAGATCGTTTACACAGGCATCCATTCACACAGGTTTCTTTTGCCCAGACTTTTGAATTTTATCTTGGTAGTTCAATACAATTATAGTAGATGGCGACAACATGATCAATTTATAGTTATTTTTAACTAAATAATAAAAATCAAATGAATTAACCTTTAATAAATGTATATTTAATTATTAAGATAATAAGAGTACACCTCAATAATATTAATCTGATAAATAAATAAATAATGCACAGTATTTTTCTCGTGGCGGTTGAGATGGAAAATTATAATAATAATTAAGTTAAAGTTTGCCATCCACATGTTCCATTGATAGCTGGTAGAGGCGTGACCGAGTTTGTAGAACCGCCATAAATTATGATTTAAAATTCATAAATGCTGAAAAATTTTTAAATCAACACTGGTTGCTGGGACAATGGAAAAACTTGATTTCAAGGTTAGGACCGATGTGCCAGTGCAATCAACTCATTATAATATCAACTCAGAAGGGAATGACATTTATGTTGAACAATTATCACAAGAAAATGAAAATAATTAATCGTTAATTATATCTAAAAATTTCAATTTGGACTACTTGTTTTATTTGTTCAATTAATTTGTTTAATTTGTTCAATTAATTTCTTTTCTGTGTTATTGATAATGAATAAAAAAAATTATAACATTATAATATAATAATAATGATAATAATAATAATAATAATAATAATAATAATAATTACTTACCGATTTTATTGTGGTTCAATTTTAAATTATCCTCTAAATAATTAGTTCGCTCTATTTAATAAAAACTTTAACTAACACACTTTATTGTCACTGTGGTAACCGTGACATTACCCAAACGCTCTCTGAGATTCGGCTCCTCTTTTGGCTACCAACCTATTTCATAATTTTAAATCATAATTGATCATATTGTCGTCATCTACTATAATTGTATTGAACTACCAAGATAAAATTCAAAAGTCTGGGCAAAAGAAACCTGTGTGAATGGATGCCTGTGTAAACGATCTTCTGCCCTAACGGATGCCTGGGTAAGAGAAACTCTGGGTAAATGGATGTCTGGGTAAACGATGTACTGTATTTCAGAAATCTGGGTAAACGCAATTCTGGTAAAATTATTCTGTCCAATGTTAAATCTGGGTAATCGGATTGTGGGCTACTGATGTCTACCCCAGGTTTCTGAAAGAAAAAAAAGACCAATCTACTGTATTTGTACGATGTAAAATTGTAAATTTAAAAATGTAAAATTATCAAAGTAAAGATATCAAAATTCTGGTCCTGGATTTTACAAAATGACAATTTTATAATAATTGTAATTATTTCAACAATTTTTCTAATTGACACAAATCCTTGAACAGCAATTTTTGCATTACAATTTCGGTAATAAAATTATAAACTTAAATAATATAAATTAAAAAAATCTAAATTTGAATAAGGACAACTGCGATGATAATAAATATGACTTCCGTGTAGTCGTACATACATTTTAATTGTAATTGTAAAAAAATACTCTAAAAGTCAAGCATCTACTACCTGATTTGTTTTTATAATTTGCACAGCAGAATAAGCGAATAAATTTTATAAACACATAACATATTACATTGCGGTGTCTGCCCGAGTGAAATCAAAATCGTTTTTATTTTCATTTCGCAATAACCTGTTACTTATTTTCTTCACTACATTGTTTAATTGTTGTTAAATTGTTACATATTGTAATTGCTCGAAGCATGTCAAGTTCAACCTTAGAATTCGCTTAGTCTTCTTAATTCACTATATATCATTTTTTTTAGTCACCTTTCTTTTTCGATTTATAAACTCTAATTTATCGCCAACGTTAATCAAATCTTCTTTCAGACAGCTTCTAAAACGGGTTTCAGTTTTTAGCACGAATAAATTAATTGAGTGGAATTTTTTGAATTAAATCAGCCAGACGTAACTGCAAAAATAGACTCCTTTGTCAATATAAGCTTTTTTTTATAGATGCGCCCTAATGAATACTGATGTCGCTTGATAATGAATTTATTATTTATGAGCGTCAATAATAATAAAAAAAAAAATCATAATAACATTAAAGTGGAGGATTAAATTTCCGACAAAAAAAGTTTTTCATAATTTTTTTATATCTTCAATTTTTAACCCAAAATTTGAAGCTTGAAATTTTAGAAATTATTTTTTAGTTAAAAATATTATAAAAAATTTTTCAAAAATTGTTATTATTATTATTATATACACGGAAAGAATAAGATGACTGGATATCATCCCAGATTATACTGAGTGAAAAAATTTTTTAGATAGTAGCTAGTATAATCCAGATTACAATGAGTATAATCTAGATATCACTGAGTATAATCTTGGATTATATCCAGTGTCATTTTGTTTTTTCCGGGTAGAGTATCAAATTTTTAAAATTCAATAATAATAATAATAAAATTAAAAAAATTTTTTTTTAACTTTGAAATTAACTTTAACTATTTTACACAATTAAAATCAAATTTTAATTCACCAACAAACAAACTGAATTCCTCTCAAAGCATCAAATAAAAATAACAAAATTAAAAGATGAGATATTAGTCACAGAAAGTAGGACGTGATTTAAATATTTGATCAATTCTTGGGAGAACCCAGCATAAAATATCCTGAACAGGAGTAAGATCACTAGAATTGACGTCAACCCCTCATCTAGTTCCCCTTCCAGGATCAGTACCCCTCGCGAATTGCGCAAGTCCAGTCATCTCCTCAACCTCGCGGGCTGACACTCTGATAACACCCTGATATAACTCAGACAATACTAGACCAGAGAACGGAAAGTGACAGATTAGACGCTTATTTTATAACATAAAACTTTATTAGATTGCAGTACACACTCATACTCATTACTAACAATAATAATAATAATACTCATACTATTGGCTCCAATTGTAGAGTATAGACCCGTAGACCTGTAGACCTTCATCAGACATGTCGTCAGGCATAACTTGTTTGGACTTCGGTGAGTTCACATCGTTCTGCGAGTTCCACTCCCATAATTATCCGCGATTTTAAATTTAGAACTGTAAATATCGCGTATTTTAGTGTGTCGCAGTGGAAAAACGAAAAATGTGTGTGACCAGTTTTTGATGAATATTACTTTATTTTTTAATTAAATAAAGATTAATTAGTTTGAGTTAGTATCGCGGTAATCTTAAAGATTTTCACGGTACAGTGCGTTAAATCATTTTCTTAAAATTCGGGTCAATAAATCAACCGAAAATTGACGGATGATAAGTTCCGTGTTTACTTTTGCGTACAAAGTAAAAGACAAAAAATCGAATTGTTTATGATCGACAAGTGGTAGCCCGATGCAATGATTGGTACGTGCCCTCATACTCAGTGAATTTGTTGCTCAGTTACTTTCACTATCGTGTAAGGAATTTAGAACGAGAATTTACTTGGATTTGTGTAAGCTCGAAATTTGCCGCACTTTAGTTGTCAGTCGTTGATTTGATTTTTTTACAACTGAAAAAATTTTCTTCACATTTACTTCAACAGATTTTTTTATAATTTTTTGTGTAATTATTTGTTTTGATTAAAAAAAAATATAATATAGTAAATATTGTTAATTGATAATTTTACATTCATTATTTTAAGAGATAAGTTAAGATAAAAATTATTTTTACACAAATTTTTAGACTCGTTCATTTTTTTAACTTTACATTGTTTGCTTGTTAAAGTTTGTATTATAATTTTTTTGTTTGGTTGTTCTGAATAAAATCAAAATGTCAAATCGGAGATTTAAAGTTCCACAAAAATAATTGGTAATTTTTTAGTTGATGAAAAAATTTTAATTTTTTAATTTTCTTTAATAATTATTTTAATTTATGATAAAAATGATCATTAAAATTTGTAAAATTAAATTTTTAATTAGTTTTAGAGATTTTTATTTTAACAAAAATTTCTATATCGACTAAAAATTATTTTCTAATTTTTTTCCTAATAGTTAAAATAATCCATTAGAACAAATTTGTATCCAAAAATCTATTTTTTTTTCATAAATCTAAATTAATTATTTTTAAATGATTCAAATAATTTTTTTTTTCATTATTTTATTATTAATAAACTTTAATAAAAAAATTCTAAGCTTTATTTTTATAAGTTGAAATATATACTGAGAAACTAAGCTATTATCAAATTTTTATGATAATAAATTTTTTCTCTCACTTCAGCCTTCTTATAAAAAATTAATTAAAATTTCTGTAAATAATGAATGAATTACTATTCATAGGAAAGTGAATATTTTATTTTTATCTTGAATGAAAAAAAGTTAATTAAAACTTCAACAATATAAACTTTTAATTAATAATTATCTGACTAAAAAAAAATATATATATATATAAATTAAATTAATCAAATAAAAGTATAGTATAAATATTAGTATTGATTTATTTTATTTCAGTGTTGGTAAACAGTGTCTGCTGAAGAAGAATTGACGAAAGCTTGACAGGATGCCGGCATCTCCAGGCGGTGTTATTTTCGGAATAATAATAATAACAAGAATAACTAACGAGATACTGTTGCCGCGAATCGATATCTATGCCACGCACAGACTCATCCGCTCAACTCAGACGCTAGATATTTAATTGCGGTCACATCGTCGTCGTACATCATTAAACAGCGCAGTACCACTGATATATGTATATTAAAAAGTACTGTACCGCATCTGGGTATTTTGGTCCAAATATAAAAGTTATTTCTAAGGAGAAAAAGAAGATAATTATAGAAAAAAAGCGCCTGTGAAAAGGTGCGATGAAGAGAAGAGATTTTAATTGAAAGCGGAATAATTAATAAACAAATAAAAATGATAGCCTGCTGGGTACTTGTCGGCGTATTTGGTACAGTGGTACTTCTATATGCCCTCATAGAGGTGCACTACTTTCTGAGGATGTTTTTAACTGTTCTTCTGGCGAGGTTTTGCAAAAAACCGGTCCACATTTTAGACGAGACTACTGTTTATGGTAAGGATCATTTTATTTTGTTTTTAGATGGTTTTATTGTCGCATGTTCGTTGGCTTCTTGTCTAATATTGTGCACAGCGATTACTTAATACATTGTAGAAAAATTGCAAAATAAAACTCATCAATTTTAACTCATTAAATCTCTTCAGAACAAATTTTACTCCAAAAAGGATTTTATTTATATTATTGATAAAAAAAAATTTATTAATTTATTTAATAAATAAAAATATAAAATAGTTGTTCATTTAGAAATTACGACATGCGTATTTAGAGATATTTAAATTAATACAACCTTTCTATTTAATTTAATACATTAAATAAATTTTAGTCATTAAAAAAAAATTGCATCGATATTTTTAAAAAATTTTTGAATAAATTCTCTTCAAAGTAATTAATTTGTTAAGAAATCATAGAAATTGCGATATGTTAGTTAATGTCGGTAATGTTAAAGTAATTAATTTTATTTAATCAAACGCAGTATGTTAAGAATTTATTATTTATTACTTTTTTATTATGATTTATCAACAAGACTCGAGTGGTACGGAAGGTTTCATACTAACTTTACCAATTCTCTATACCTATACATGTTAAAAATGCAATTTCAAAAATTAATTACTCAAAAACGGTGCAGTGAATTGATCTGAAATTTTGGTGGTGAATTATTAATAAATTTATCTTTCGATAAAAAAAAATCCATAAGTTTTTTAAAATATACTTTTTGCGGAGGTACTACCGTATTTCGTCAGTTATCGTGACCACGCTAGTTTTTGACAGTGTGGGACAATTAATGACAGCTGGACGTCCAAGGAATAGTTTTTTAAAAAATTTTTTTATTTATTCAAATTGCAAAATGTCTTTTAAAAACGTGAAAAAATTTTGTGTTAAATATTTAACACTTTTATATGTAGATTTAATATTCATGGTGTTAAATTAACACAAAAAAATGTTAAATATTTAACATAAAAATTTTTAACACAAAATTTTTTACTGTGTAGTTTTTCTATGACATTTATATGTAAATATTGTTCTACAAGTGCGATAGAAAATAAATAGAAACAATTTTACTTCAATAAATCGCTTGATTTTTGTCAGGGGAGTGTAGAGCACAACCTCATCCGCTTCGTTTATGAGGCGTGCAATAAAATAATCTCTGTAAAATTTAGTTCAATGTTCCAAAAGTCAAATTTTTATAAAAATTCAATTAATATTTATAAAATTAAATTTAAGAATTTTTTCAATTAATAATTTATTAAATGAAACTTATTTTAGCTAAATAAAAAAATTTTTTAGATCAAAAACTCCGTATCCGGATTAAAATTTATATACACTCCGTTAAAAAAAATTCTAGACTTTTTAAAAAATTAGGAGTGTACAGTGTACACTGTACACAACATTTGTATTTTTTTTAATCTGTTGTATGTGTACAAGAATCCTTATAACTTGTAAGTATAAGTCGATAGCCTTGACCCTAACGAGGAAGTGATGAAAGTATTATTGCGATCAATATAATTACACGCAAGTCTTTGATAAATAATTATAAATTATATAAACATAAGGATTAAATGAATGTGTTATTGTTATTATTTATTACTGGCTATATGAGTGCTCACCGCTGAGGACACAATTAACGATATTGCGAAATAGTTAATCCGTGAAAAAATTTGTAATTTGGAAAATTGGTTTTACATTTACATTAACACTTCCTTAAGCTCATAATTTTAAAAAATAATTTATTGCAATTATTTGTCGATATTTTTTCCTAGCGGAAATTCCAATAATTTTTTTAAATTATTTATCAATTTTCTAACTTTATTATCTTGAAAAATAATTAACAATTACAATTGATTTTTTAATGCAATCATAAATATTAAACATACACTTCCTTTGATCACAATCAGATAATAATAATTATTTATGATTGATGTTTGTATTTAATAAAAAATAACTCAATTCAAACTGTAAGTTCTTTAGATATTCGTCAATGTAAATGTCAATCGAACGTCCTCGATTAATTTTTTACATAATACTTAATCGTTTCTTTTTTACAAACTACTTAATCAGCTTTTAAATCACTGGAGAAAAAAGAGTAATTTATATTGAAACTGTCTAATCGAAATTCTATTTGAAGTGAAGGTGAAAGTGAATTTTTTATTTTAGATTAGTTGCATTAGAAGTTAGAAGAAAGTTTTTTTGTTTTGACACCTTGATCAGGGTACTAATTGTAATTGTAATTGTATGTATTTATCCTATTGTGTATGTATACAGAAAAAATTAAATTATATGATTTACAATACAAAATTTTGAGTGCTAATCATCTAATATAATAGTAATTTTTGTTCAGTGTAGAAATAATTAGTTTTAAAATTTTGTAATCGGAATCGATAATCATTTAATGAAACTTTCTATAATAAGTATTCTAAAATTTTTTATTTTAATTGTAGTAGTTATGATTGAGGATGATAATAATTACTATTGAGTACACAGAAAAAAAAATTTCTTGAATCAAGAAATTTTTAAGGAAGACCAAAGTTATTTTGGAGCAAGAAGAAATTTACTTGGCTTAAAAAAATTAAACTTCGTTCAAGAAATTTTCAATCTTCCTTAAGATTTTCTTGAGGATGATTTTTTATATGAAATTTAAATTAACTTAAATAATAACTACACTGAAAAAAAAAGATTCTTGATTGGAGTGTAAATTTTCTTGGCTCAAGAAAATATCAAGGAAGATTGAAAATTTCTTGAATGAAGTCAAAGTTTCTTAAGCTAAGAAAATTTCTCTTTGCTCCAAAATAAATTTGTTTTTTTTTTTTTTGTGTATATTATAGTTTGTAATGGTCACTGTTACCATCCCTCAACTATTCCTATTATAAATATTTTTTTCAAGATTTAAAAGTCTACAGTAAATTTAACAATAGTAAATTTTAAATTTAACGAGTAAATTATGATAAATATTATTAATATTAAATAACAACATTTATCGTATTAATGATATTTATAAATATTTTGAAAAATAAAATTAGACAACTGTTATTAATACAAATAATTATAAATAAAATGATATGGTTGGTAGATACTTTAATAGAAAATGTTTATTTAATAACTTGAGTAGTATCAATTCTTATCGAGTTAAATTAAAAAACCCGAGTCGAAAAAATGAATTTAGATGAGTTTAAGGTCATCAGCAGTAATTAATATAAATAAAATGATAGAGATGGTAAATACTTAAATAGATTATTTATTTAATAACTTAATTTCTAATTAGTGTAAGTATAATTATCGTCGGAACTAAAATGAAAAAAAAAAAAAAAATATTCGAAAAAATGGCGCGAATTTCAGATTCGTCCTTTTAACTACGTCAAGAAATTACTGAATATTTTATAAATCATTTTTTTATTATATCTTAATAATTTTTTATTTTTACAGGACTCTGTACAACAACAGACTTAGATACTCTGCTCTATCACATGAACAATTCACGGTATTTACGAGAGTTGGATTTTGCTCGCGCAGATTTTTATGAGAGGACGAGTTTGTACCGCGAAATTTGCTCCCAAGGCAAAGGAGTAGTCCAAGGAGCTGTGACTATTCGCTACAGGAGATTTTTAAAGCCTTTATCCTTATTCAAAATAAAATCCAAGGTTAGTTTTTTATTTTTTCATGGATTGTAAATTTTGAATTTTTTTGGAATTTTTATTATTTTTTATTCTCTTAAAAAAAAAATGGATATTTCACTAATTCAGTAAACCTCGCAAAAGTTTACATAAGTGTAAGATAAAAGGCAAATTGATAAACTAAATAAGTAAACAATAACGCACGTTAAAAGTTAAACCAATGCGTCATACTCTTTACCCGGAATAAAGAATCAGTTTATCGCGAAATAAATTTCTGTATACTTAAAATCCTGTAGAATGTTTCGACCTTGAGCCTACGGAAATCGACGATAATATTTCTTTTTTACTTCTATGTTTATCTTTATTTTTTATTCGATACTTTTTTTAATACCAATGATAAGTTGACATCATTATTTATTTTTTATAACTTATAAATGTCTTTAATTATAATGCTTCGTTTTATTCATACTTACAACTATACTCAAGGCTTAAACGTTTACATTCTTACACTTTTAGACTCGTGTGAATATGTGGGATGTGTTTTTGCAAAATCACATTTATATTATTGATTAGCATGATTCGCTCATTATGATTCTTATCTGAGTAAGTTCTGATACTTTATATTAATCCGAGTCCTTGATTTTTATTACGTTGACGATGCACTTTAATGTGAGGAGGAATCGCTCAATTTTAATAAAAATCTTAGTCTTTTATAGTCATACATTTTTTTTTTTTCTAACAATTTATTGTCTGGTGACAGAACTTTAAACTTTGCAATGAAAAGTCACGAGTGACTCAGAATTATTTTATAGCTGATTATTATTATTATCATTAATTCTTATTACCTTATTAACTATTGTATCTATTAGTAATTAAAATTTCCTATATTGTTATTTTAATTGAAGAAATTTTCCAATTGAGTCATTTTCCATTTAAAGTAAATAATTATTACACAATGTTGTTATTTATTTAAAAGTGTTGAGTGGGCAATTTTATTTTCATTTTTTATTGTGTAATTATAACTCATTCTAAATATTTCACGATTAAAAATTAAAACAAAGATTATATAATAATCATATAAAATATTGGAACATTTTTTTAAGTGACAAAATTTTTAATTAAAGAAACAGTTTTTTTTTTTTCCAAATTGAATGGCATTATTTGTTTTTGTCTTATTTTGTTGTACCAAAAATTTTTTTCAGTACAAAAAGGCACAAATTCAGATTAAGACTTTTAAACTCATTTTAAGTATAATTAAAAACAAATTTCTTAACTATAAATCAATTTTTTTGTTGAAAATTTTATAATTTCTTAAAAACTTTTTTTTTTGTGATTTTCTAACTTTTTTTTTAAAAACTTCCTTTTTTTTTTTATTTCATTTTTTTTCCTAATTTAAAAAATTTTTTTTTAACTTTGTTAAGAACTCCGTAATTTCTTCAAAATTCAAAAATAATACAAAATCTAAATAAATATAAACCATTTAAAATGCTCAAATTTTGGTTCAGATCTTTTTTATAATACTAAATTAAACCAAAAAAAAAAAATGCCATTCGGTAGCCGAAATGGAAGTAGATTCCTTACTTATTTATTCATTTATATACATTTTTTTATAGATTATATACTGGGATGATAAATCGATATTTATGGAACACAAATTCGTAACACCTCATGACGATTTCGTCCGAGCGATAGCAGTATGCCGGCAGCGATTATTGGACTGCAGTGCTGAAGCTGTTATGTCGACGCTGTTAGATCGCGAGGTCAAACAGAACGGAAGCGTCGAGGGTGGAGTTCCCCAGGTACTAAATTTCTACCTTTATCCACACTTTACTCATAACGTCACAATCTTTATTGCATCGCTTTAGTCATTATCATTATCATAACATAGCCACCTTCCCTCTATTCATAGAACAAGCATGATTAGATCGTATATCATCATAAATGGACTATATCGACAATCTATATCGAGCATTATAGAGTTCCTTTTATTTCACGACCTCGATGGTAACAATTACCATCGCAAATTATAATAGTTATCATCTAAACTAACTTAAATTTTACATAAAAAATCATTATCGTCGATAGTAATTGTTACCATTCTCAATTATAATTACAATTAAAATTAAAAATATTAGAAAACTTTATAATAGAAAGTTCTATTAGATCCACTTTTATAATTTAGATGAAAAATATAAAAATATATCATGTAAGCAAACTATTCGTAACGTGATTGGTCAAATATATCAAAGACATAAAAATATATGCAAACTTTAAATTCATGCGCGCGCTTGCGCGCGCAAATTCAAATTCTAGTAATTATTCATTTTAATTCCAAAATTATAAAATTAATTATTTAAAAAGGGGACAAATTTTAGTACTATTTTAAATGATTAGCACTGAAAATTTTGTATTGTAAAAAATATAATTTAATTTTGTCCTTGGAAATATAATTTATAAAATCAAGTTCATCCTACACTACCTAGAAAAAAAAAAAAAAAAGTAAGATTAAAATCCGTCATTAATTTTCTAGTTAGTGGTATCGATTTGTATAAATAAAGGGTCTTTTACCCTCGCTGCTTGCTAAAAGCTTTTTTCTAACGAAATGACATTTCATTTTTTTTTGTGATTGTAATGATGAAATATTAATGATGTGTTGTTTATTTCAGACACATGTGAGACCGGAAATGCCGTTAGAAGTAGCCAAATGGCTGGAGAGTAATGACATCTCTTCGGCAATTTTGAGAGGAACTGAGACCAGCTCTGTTGTCACGGCAACTTAATTTAATAATTGTTTACATTGATAAATAATAAAATTATTTATTGACCGATCTCTCGCAAAAGCGGTTTAATTATCAAACTATACATATTAAATATTGCATATTGATAATATTTTAATAAATGAATTGTAAATTATTTTTAATGTGAGACCGTTTAAAAACGACCATTATTAATCTTGTGTAATTTTATTATGTACATATGGTTATGTATTATATATTAAAGTACTTGTATGTTAAATATCAATGATAATTTTTCTTTATTTTTCTAATGAAATGTTCTCTGATGGCTAGCTTTTTTTTGCAAGTCTTTGACTACCGTTAGTTGCAATTAATTTAAAATTATCTTTGCAATAAGTCTTTCTGCTGTTTTATGTGAAAAATAATTGCTGTAAATTTTACGTAATGTCGTTCTAAATCAAAGTTGTATACAATTTGAAGAAAATTTACTACAAGAATTGGAAACAAAGTTAACATTAAGTTTTCAGTCAACCCTTTTACTACAATTTTACTGAAAGAACTTGCAATTAAGTCTTGATTCAAAATTGTAGAGCAACTTATTATCAATTTTACTGAAACTCTTGCTTTTTTAACTCTTAAATAATTAACTTTATTAAAATTTATAATAAAATAATAATCAATGTCCTCTTTTAGATATAAATTTAATTTCATTTTAAATATCTTAAATCGATTTTCAAAAATTAATTCGGTGCTTAAACTATGAAATTCTTTGTAATTCTCAAATCTGCAAGAAATAAGCAAGCATACCTTAACATCAACTTTATGATAATTTTTCACTGATCAACAGTTGTCATCAAAATGACAAAAATTTACACAGGGAAAAAAATTTACTTAAATCAAGTAAATAATTTCGAAAAAATTCATCTTCTTTATTCGCGTAGAAAAATTCTAAAATTAAGAAATTTTTCTTGGTTTGAGTAAATTTTACTTGATTCAAGAATTTTACATCTTAATTCAAGTTAATTTATTTTTGTGGCTTAAGAATTTTTCTTTGGATACAAGTTAATTTTTTCTTTCATTGTACGGCCGCAATTTAAATGAAATTTACCAATCAAACTTGTAATTAAATTTTCTTTTAACTTTACTACAACTTGACTGAAATACTTTCACAGCAAGTCTTGACGTCAAATTAAGTAACTTAATTGAAACCGCTTACTTTTCCAACTCTTTCCGATAAGTTGGCTTCAAATTGCGGGGGTAGATTAACAAGTTTCAGTTAAGGTGGAAATTAGGGTGTTATCTTACCAATAGTCGGGGAAGTTGAGACGAAAATTATCCAACAATAATCAAATAGTTTACATTACAATCCCCCCAAGTCATAAATCATTATTTAACTATATATTTAATGATTTCCAGATGGCGTTCATATGGACTTGAAATTAATTCTAAACGAACTACACGGAAAGAACAAGATGACACTGAATATCATCCCAGATTATACTCAGTGATATCTGTAGTAAAAAAAAATTTCAGATAGTAACTAGTATAATCCAGATTACAATGAGTATAATCCAGATATCACCCAGTATAATCTGGATTATACTAGCTACTATTTGAAAAAATTTTTCACTACAGATATCACTGAGTATAATCTGGGATGATATTCAGTGTCATCTTGTTCTTGCCGTGTAACTCATAAAATAGAAAAAAAAGTAAATGTCAGCTCGATTGAAGTTAAATAAATAACTAAATTAAAATTTTTTAAAATTAATTTATTTTTTCATTTAATTTACAGAGTAAATTCCACCAATAAAGTCAAGGCAATTTTATATTGCCAAAATAAAAAAAAAAATCTTTAGTTTACTTATGCAATATTAGAAATGCATTATCCACAAAAATTTATTTTTATAATAATTTCAAACTATAATTACTTTACTTATCATTATTACATTATTGTAATAATGAAAATCAATGCACATTATTTTTGTTTCCAAAAAACCCAATATTTTATACAGCGTCGTGTGAGCGATTTATTTATTATTGTATTGAAAAGTATAAAAAAAAATAACAATAATTATAATAATAAATAGACATTTAAAAACAAAGTGTGACACATTTATCTTTGTACTTTTAATCGTACATATTAATAATATTTTTAAATAGTTTGTTACTTGGTATTATCTTTATTATTATTATTATTTGAAAGTCTTCGGCAATGGTAAACATAACGACAGCAAGTATTCAATAGATTTAAAGACTTAATTTATAAAAAGCAAAGCAAAAAAATTAAAAAATTCTAAAATTAATTTAAAACAAATTTCTTCTAATTAAATTCTATTGATTACGCTGCCATTACGTAAAAATTCACTTGATTAATAATTAAAAATCTAGATTCTTCTTATGGCCATTCTTCATTTATATCATTTAAATATTATTACTAATATTAAATTAATGTTATTATAATAGATTAAATAGCTTTTTAATTTATCAATCATTATGCAATTCACGCTAACAATTCCGCACACTCAAACATCAACAAAAAAAAAATTATTAGACGAAATTGTTTAAATAAAATTCAATAATTCTTGTCAATAAACGCAATATTGTACACACTAAAATCTCTGTTAAATTATTACAATATATTTTTAATTTTCAGTCGTTTAAATCATTTAGTTATTCAATCGTTCTTTAATATTATTTTTTTATTATTATTATATTCATTATTATTATTTTAAAAAAATTCAGCAACCCAGCAATTAAGACTTTTAAATTTAAGTAGATTGTTAAAAATTTGAGAATCTGTCCAGAGACACAGCAGTGTCTTGCGCCAAGTACACGCGTAAGTAGCGGGTAAAATTTTCAGCGTATTTTTTTTTTTGTTTAGAATGTGTGCGCGTTACGACAAATTCCACAGCCAAGAGCAAATTCTTCGCCTGTTGGTGGATGTTTCACATGAAGCGGACATTCATCGCCTTCTAGTTGTTTCCCTCGTGGACCTGTTAAAATAAATGATTTTAATTTACAAATTAAATTCAAATAGGGCAAAAATATCAGATATTGAATTTGATAAATTTACCAGCTGGACATGAAGGCAATTCGCTTTTGGAAATATTGGTAACCCGTTGGAAGTCGTCGTGGCATGGATTACAGAAATGTGTGGTTCCAAAGCAGAAGAAGACGGCCGTCGAACAGCAGTACCGACATTTGTACTCGAGGAAGTCAGCTCCATGCTTGGGACACATCTGAGCCCTTGCCACGTCGCTGCAACCCCCGCAAACCAATTCCGTGGGGTCGAAGGTTTCGCCACCTAGTTGAGTGTCACAACGTGCTTCACCTCCATAGTAAGCCTTCTGACACTTGTAACACACGTAGTAAGCATACCGGTCCATAGCATACGCTGCTGGGTCCTTGTGGTAACGTCCTCCAGGTGCAGTCACGGCTTCAGCTCTGAAAATTATCAGTCATAAGTAAACGAATCAACTATTTTTTTTTTTTTTAATTAACACCACTGTGTTTATGCAGAAAATTTTGTTAATTTTTTTTAAAGTAATTTTTTATATCAAATCGTTTGGTAATTAATTTTTAAAATTCACGAATTAGTTTATTGATATTAAAAATTAAAATCGATAAGTTTTTTTTTTTTTTTTTTTTTTTTTTTTTTTATTATCCTAAGTAACAGATCCTTTAATGAATTAAAAAACTTACTTATGTAGCCCTTCATACTCCAGCCGCATGAGCGCCTTCCTCTTGACATCCGTGTAGAGTTCCTTGATACTGGTCAGTTGGTCCACCAGGGTGGGATGCTCGATTGGAACTTTACAAATAGGACAAAAAGAAAAGCCAAAAGTAATCCTTGGTCCAACCCACCTCTTCATCAAAACATTGCGACAGCAATGTAAATGAAAAACATGCCCGCATTGGAGCTGAATAGCCGGCGCACACGACAAAGCCTCAGTGAAACATATCATGCACATGTCATCAGCATCCTGCTTCAAATCACTAGTCGCCTGACAACGATGCAAGCATGGCAAACAATTTTTTTCATTTCTGACTCCGCCACAAATGTGACCACACGAATGAATCTTACTGCAGGCATTTTTGGCGTGCTCCTGACAATCATGATCCGAGCAAACATTTCCAATAGCCAGTAGCCCAGAATTTCCCGTAGTTCCACAAAAACGGCAGACCCCAGAAGTGCCGACGGGTTTTGTTGGTGTGCCATCGCGGAATTCCACCAGCGCTTTCAGCGTCCGACTGTCAGCGAGGGCGAGAATCCAAAAGAGCTTAGTTCTGCCGCACCCCTCGTGAAGATCCACCCGGATAGCTTCCTCCTCTTCTTTGCATACCTGCCGGATATGCATCCTAGTTCGCCGATGCAAATGCAGCACGCGATCACAGTCTGCGCACAAATTACCGCAAACATTGCACTGAATTATCGCAGTGGTTTCCTCATCGTCGTGGTTACTGCAGGTGGGGCGAGGTGGTGGCGGTTGTCCGTCCATGCCGGCATTCCATTGCCCCGAAGACAGACGCTCGACGTGGTCAGAATCTAATACACAGAGGGAAGACAGTGCGAGCCACAGTGTGGGTGTGTGCAGACACTCACTGGGCTCACGACGTTTCTCGTCCAACCGCGTCAAGTTCAATATATTTTCAGCTATCGCGGCTTTTGTCACCGCTGCCCACGTGTCTGATAATTTACCCGTCGCCATGTCTTTCAGCAGCTGGATAATAACTTCCGCGAGTTTTCTAGTCATACATCCACGCAGCCACCATCTGGAACCGACGTAGCTCTTTGGGTGGATGCTAGTGGCCAGTGAAACTGTTTGCAAAGCCTTGCCGTTGTTCTCCTTTCCTTTAATCTTAACTTGGACCGCCAAGGTTTTGGCAATGCAGCTCAAAAACACATCCAGGATACCCGCGGCGTGTTCATCGAAGTTAGAAGCGCTCGCGTTTCCGCTATTCGTCACTGAAACTATGCTGAAGTCCGACGGAGGCAGTCGTTCGACTCCCAGTACATTCGCAAAATGCTCTGGCTTTATTTCTGGCAAGATTCTGCGCAATAATGAAGTAACTTGGCGTTGAACGCGCGCTGATCCAGTGTGAAGAAGACTCAGTATGTCTTTTATCAAGCCGTACTGGTGCGAAAGATAGTTTCTGCCCACCGCGCTACCACTCAACGCCAGAACCATTGACAGCATTTCAAAGCAGTAAGTGTCTGAAGCTTTAGGAACATCACTTGATTCGCTAAGAATACTGTTTGCTGGAGTCGGCGAGCAAAGAAGTAGCTCCCACTCTTCACGCAGCCTGATAGTTTCCTTCCTGATCGCTTGGACAATGTGGCTGCAAACTTGCTTCTGCAAATGGGTCAACTTACTGCGGCTGAATAAAATTCCTACCATGTGCTCACGAAGGTCATTGCTCTCCTCTAATTCATCATTAGCTTCAGACTCTTGCTGCTGCCGTCTTTGAGGCATCATTTCACCCTGAATTAACTTTCCAAAAACTTGAGAAGTTATCAGCCGGAATACTTTGAGAGTTTCGGCTTCGCAGTTATGCTGCTGAATCGTCTGGGTGCTCAATTGCTTCCCAATTTTCAAAGGCTCACCTTCAGTTTCTCCTAGCACGCGAATCTGCCTTACTCTCAGTGAATTATCGGGACCTTTGAACTCCAGGCCGATGATTATATGGCGAGGATCGGTGATAGGACAGCTGACCCACCCAGCAGACCGGCTTTCAATCTCCACTGTCTTCAACTTAATCATTTCGTCGACATTGACCCCCAACTGGAATGTCACACTGGAGACTTTGTGAGTCAAGTCGCGGCAATTGTCAATGTGGATGTAAATCATCCTTGGGAATGTATGGGCACTGCAAATAATACTGATTGTCTTGGTCTTGTTCCTGTCCTCATCTCCAGACTCCCAGAATGTCTCGGTTGAGTTATCAGTCAAGTGTCCTATCATCGCTTGCCTGCTAGAGCCTTTTATTTCCACTCCAGCAGTCAAATCCTTCAACGCCTCAACCAACGCAGTTATCGGCTGAGAAAACGTAGACTGGTGGCTTTCATGCATGCTCATAGTTACGTCTTCCTCCTCCTCGGACCTTGAAAGAATCTTGCTGATGTTACTGAAGACGTGGCTCCGGTGCAGAAACATGTGATCCGCCGCAGTGAATTTGATCCCCCAGCATTGAACCGCGGCCTGTTGAAGAGGCGATCCGGGAGGAGGCAGCAGCATCAAGTCAGCGATTGTCTGCAGCAAAGTGTGGAAGACATTGGGCAGCGGATTAATCGCTTCTCCAGCGATCGCCAGGTCGCTCAAAGGATGCTCGTAGACTCCCGTCATATCAAGATCCTCTTTGCGTTCCACGTGGTTGTCTACTTCTACGTCCAAGTCCGGAGTGGCGGGTGTCAAAAATGCCATAAACCACCACAGCAGATCATGTAGGCCCATTGGCTGCGTCACGCTCCTCAAGAGCCAATTGAACGCTTGCATGGCATAAATCCTACAGGCAGACCGACGTAGCGCTTGTTTCATAGCAAGCTGCAAGTGTTGGAGGTTGTGCTGCTGCAAAACGAACAACATAACGGGTCTTGTTAGCATCTCAACGCGGTCTACGCTGGAAATTTCTTCCTGATTGACTGCAACGATTGCTGATTGGTCCATCGACGGAACTAACTTTTGCAGCGCCGCTGACGGATAGCAAAGCAACGACGAACCAGCCTCGGTGTTCATTTCACTGCTGCTGTTGTTGCGCTTTCGCATCATTACTACGCGTCCGTCATTGCTGTTTCGTGCCCAAGGAGCGCCAGTTGACATTGAAACTGACCTGTGAAACGCTCCAACGCCTGTTCCGCGTCTTGTACCTTCACTGTCGCTGTCACTCATCGGACATTCGGATAACGGACGACCATTGCTGCCGTAGTTGCAGCTGTAATTATTGTAATTAGCCTCATAATTTCCTTGACTGTTTTGCCGGCGCAGCGTTTCTTCGTAGTAGCGCTCTTCATTCAACGCGCTTGAGGAGTGATGGACACCCAGCGCCTGCAAGCATTGGAACGGTCCAGTAGGCGGAAACGGTCCGGCCGCAACCTCTGGCGGACTGTAATTCTCAGCTACTGACGTCAGTGTTTGCGACGGCCTGCGTTGCTGCTTGGGAATACTGACGCCTGCAGCGCTAGAGAGGTCCAACAAAAACATCGCGTTGTTCTTCATCACGATATGCGCGTCATTGCTACTGGGACTGTTTATCGGTGATAAAAATGTCTTGATACCTTTGCGCCTTGCCGTAGCGGGTAAATTCGTTCCGTTTAGAAGTTTTTTATTACCCATTTTGTTCCTCCGTATTTGCAAGTAATTATCGCGACACTCATCGCAAATTAAATACCAGCATGTACCACCAAAATCACTATCACCGCAGTTTCCCGCCCACCCAGAACAGTAATTACCGACATTATTGTATCCCATACCACCGGAATGCCATCCACAACCTGGATGCATTGTCTTCATATGATAAGTTATCGGGTGGGGAAACATTTGTCCGCAAAGCTCGCATGTTGTTTCCAATTCTCCGGTATTTTCTCCAGCAGAAAATCCAAATTTGTTCATTATTTTGTTCAAGTCTTTTTTCTTTTTAGTCATTTTTTTATATTTATCCTTAGCATTAGGAATATTTACACTAGACATTTTATCATCTTTGATTTCTTTATTATCCCTATCTCTATCCTTATCCTTCTCTTTATCAACACTAGACTTCTTTGGCGTCTTGAGCAGCTGAAAATGTGAAATAGGACTCGGAAACATAGTTTGTTCTTCAATAGCTTGAATGCAATTGCCACTCAGTTCTTCCCAGAGAAACACGAGACTCTTCAACGCCGGGGGAAGAACAGCAACCGTATGAGTTTCAGGCAAAGCCATAAGTTTGTTGCTCGAAACTTCTTCTTTGATCGTCACTGCGGGGTTTGTTATTGCCTCCTGCTTTTTGTTACGATTGCGATTGGCGTTTGCATTGGCAGCAGACCGAGTCAATGCCTCGAGAGTGCTTGGCTGGATGTGGAGATAATTTCCCGCTGTGGTGACTTCAACAGAATGCCTTTGTCTCGCCCGTTGTTCTTTCGTAAGCTCGTCTTTGTTCTTATCCGTTTTGTCGTGGATAACCGGCTGCCGGGTGACCACCAGCGCTCCGTTTTTGGGCAAAGCCGGGTGGAACTTCAGGAAACTTGCGCAGGCCATTGCGTCATGAACAATGCCCTCGTGCCAAAGAAAAGCTGCGAAAACGGCACGAAGACACTCGGCTACTGACGGACTCATCGCTTCTTTCACTTTGTCATTGTTCAGATTCAACATTCGCGCGGTGCTGGGTGATGATTGTTGGGACTGAACGTTTGCTGAAGATATGGCACGTTTCGTCCGCGTTTTTGCAATTTTCATGTGACTGCGACGCGTCACTTTCGGAGAGTGACGGTCGTCTTTTCCTGAGGCCCCGATGCTGAAGTGGCCCTTCATTGTCATCGCGTTTTCAGGACTAGTTTGGGTTTGAGCTTGAGATACTTTCTTTGTAGGCGTCTCGTTTGAATTTTGATTTTGATATTGGTTCTGATGGTGGTGGGGCGTTTGAGGAACCGGTTCCTGGGTTGGTTCTTTTCGTGGCGTATCGGGGGGACTCGCGATACTGCCCTCTGAGCGCATTTGAAGGGAACTACAGCTGGGACTGGGTGAAATATCGCGGGTATTTGCTGCGCTGCTTATTCCGCTTGGTGACGCTGATGGATCACGTGTCAGGCTACTGACTAAGGCACTTGTGTCACTTTGGGTTGAGCCTCGACGGTGGGACGCTCCGCTGTCCAACATTCCACCTGATACTTTGAAACAGAAAAATTTTCATCATTTTTTTTTTGACCTGATTTTTTTGTACAAATAAAAATTTATTGTCTCGATATTTTTTTTTTTTTTTTTATGAAATTTCAAATCATTTAAATGGACTTTGTCTATCGGCTTGTTTAGTTAGTTCGTAGTTTCTTTTTTATTTCAATATAAAATTTTTTTTACAGCGTATTGACCGAAAAAAATTCATCTACAAATATAAATTGAAGGGGACGTTTTTTTTTAACAAAAAAAAATTTTTTTTTTATACTTTTATAAAAATTTTTTGTAAAAAAAATAAAGTCATATTTTTTTCTCAGACTTAAAAATTTTTTTTTAAATCATTGCTTGATAGCAGAATTTTTTTTTTTATTTTCTTTTTAACTAGAATGAGAATAAATGCCAAAAACTATTTGGAAAATATATTCTACTTTTGAGCTGATTTTAAAAGAATAATTTACATGTTTAAAAAAAAATATATTAATATATTTTGACCGATAAACGCCTGGAGGATTTCATCGGTTTTAAAGTCAGCGTTCTTTTGAGTGAAAGTAGAAAGGAAGGAGATATAAAAGATTGATTATCAAAATAAAAGTATTGGCATCTCGGATAAAATATATATAAAAAAAAATGTTTACAAGGTCCTTGTGAGGCATCAAATTCCTTTATAATGGTCATTTAAGTTTAATCGATTGTAGAAATCTTAACAGCTGCAAAATTATATGTAAATTTACAAAATATTCATTTTTATTCATTCTAAATTGTTTTTTTTTTACATAACTTATTAACATGCACTTATATATTATAAAATTATGTAGAATTAAAATCTTGTAATTTAAAAATTTTACAATAGATGCTAATTATTGCATGCTTCAAAACGTGAAACTCTAAGTTGCTTTGTGATTGTATACAATAATTTAACTTTTAATATTAATCATAATACTAGCAAAAAAATTTTAATCGATAAAAGTTCTTTGGTATAATAAATCTGCGTAACTTTATAAAACTGATAAATAGAAAAAGTTAATAAGAAAAAAACATTTATTCGATAACTTTATTCACTGGTTTTTACTTTTTTATTTATAATTTTAGTGACTTATTTAAGTAATTCACTTTTTATAAACTTTTTAACAATACATTCATAACTTTTCTCCAGTATCCTCATTTTATTTTAATCAAATTGATCTTAGTAAAAAAAAAAAAAAAAATCGTCTCAAAATTTTAATGTGTGTGTGTTAAAGAGTAATTTATATTCATTTCAAGACTTATAATTGAAATCAAAAAATTTTTTTGTTTTTGATATATTTTTTTTTGAAAAGTACATAAAAAATCGAACGATTTAAAAAAAAAAAAAAAAAGTTAAAAATCACAATTTTTCAAAGAATTTATAAATATTTTTGAAAATTTGTTAAAATTGTGAAAATCAACTTTTTTTTTAAATTGTTCATTTTTTTTCTATAAAAAAAATATATCAAAATAAAAAATAATTTTTCATTCAAAAAAATTAAAAATTAAAGTGGTAGACGCCACTTTTAAATAATTACCAAAAAAACTACTATCTTTAACAAAAAATTATTTACTTATACAAACTTTTGTTCAACAAACTAACTTTTTAAAGCTGATAAACTCTTTTTAAATGATAATAACACATGAATAAACATGCATTAAAAATATAAAATGATCAATAATAATAATAAAAAGTATTAAAATACACAAAAGAAGCAAATAGCACCCTCAAAGCATATCGCGCTTTGGATGTGCGATACTTTGATACAAATCCGTGGAAAAAAGTTTTATAAATTAAATACAAATGAATAAATATTGAAAAACAATATCTCTTTGAATTTCGCAACGTTATTTTATTTATTTAAAATAATATTTTCGGACTAGTAAATATTTTTTTTTTTTTTACAATAAACAAAAGTAAAAAAAGACGCGTATCATACGGATTACACGAAATTTAAATACAGGTATATGATATGTATGGAATAATCACAGTACAAACAGAGAGAATATAGACAATATATTCTATATTGTACAGGCATGGACAAGTATAACGTAGAACGTAATTATTGGAGTCTAAATAATGCAATTGGTACATTGGATTTAACAAGAGGAACCACTTTACATAATACCGTGATGATGTTGTCATGTTTATGTGGATATATATAACTAACTCTGGGTTAAGTTTGTTCGGTACATGTTACACGGTATAGTACTGTATAGAGATAACATAGTGATAGTATTAGTATTGGTATTAGTATTAGTTTAACGTTAGTGATCTTACCTAAAGGGGAGAGCCCGACACTTCGGGGGGAGCCGCAGTGCAAGGGGCTGCTACCAGCACTCCCTCCCCCTTCAATCAAACTTCTCCCACCTAGTAAGTTGTTAATTAATTTTCAGTGTTGATAAGTGTCATGATCATGAATGTTCATAAGCACTATTTTATATTATGTATGCAATATTATATTAGTATTAATTACGTATTAGGAAATTCGATTACCTAAGTTATTATCCCAAGACAAAATATCTCTCACGGCTAATTGGATCATCGTAATTTATTATTATAATTATCAAATTCTAAATATGTTGTCTATGCTAATAAACTTCATCCCGTTGATTAATGATTATTTATTGTTGAGTAAACTTCATTATCTTTGAATAATTAATAATTAATTTATTGGAAATTAATGAAACAGGTATGTCGTATCGTACATTTATAAATCACAGATAAATTTAACAAACGATTTTTTTTAATCTTTTCAATTTATCTCGTTAATTAATGTATGCTGATGAAAAAAAAAAAAAAAATTAACTTGATTCAAGAAAGTAGAGCTCAGTTTAAAAAAAATTTTTTAAGGAGTAGATCTCATCTCAAATAAAGTATTAAAAGTTTTAAATAAAGAAATTTTTTTGACTAAAATAAATATTCTCGGTTAAAAATTTTTTTTTCTTTTATACGGAAAGAACAAGATGATACTGGATATCATCCCAGATTATACCCAAATAACAAAAAAATTATTAAATAATTAGACTTTGAGAAAAAAAATTTTTTAAATAAATTCAAATCTTTTTTTTTGACATTCATTTTTTTAATAGAGATATTTTAGTTTTTTTTGACTAAAAATAAGTAAAAAATTTCTTTTTTTACACAAAACTAACTAGTTTTTTTTTTTTCATTTGCTTCAAAATTCTTTAATTTAAACTTAAACTTCTTCAGTCAGTATATCAATTGAACAAAATAATAATTAAAAAAAAAAAAGGAACTATATTTCTTCATAATAGTTAATAAAAATTCAATAAAACATTTTTTTTAATTTAAAATACCAATATAAATTGCTTTTGATTTAAAATAATGAATAAATTCTTTCTATCTATAATTAATTTTTGTAAAATATTTCTTAATTAAAACCATATCAAGTTAATATTTCATAAAAATGTATTGGACAAAAGATAAATTAATGTCAACAATAAATAAAAATTCAAAACCTTGTTTTATGGGGGATAGCCACTGTAAAATTTCGGAAAAAAAATTTTTTTTTTTTTTTCATTAAACTGAAGTTTATATATTCAAAATTATGTATTTCAAATTTTATAGAAAAATTCCGAATAGTTTTCGAGTTATAGTCATTTTTATAAGAGCGCGTCGATTGACCGTTTTACGCGCGGCGCTTCGACGAAAACGTCGCCTGCTCGCTCCGTCTTTGATTCGTACGGGTTGGCGATTGTTTTCCCTCACGATTGTCAACCGTTACAATTATTTGACTTTTAACGTATATTTTTTCTTATTGTTGAGATACTGTACCTCATAGTTTAGTTGTTTTGTATGAATACACACTCGTTCTTTAATTTATTGAGTTTCTTAGTGTACTCGTTATTGTTTACTTACTTATTTTTTTTAAATCTTCTGATCTTTTTTTTTTGTTTATTTAACAAAAAAATTTGTTAAATAATGGATCGTAAACAAAGTAAAGTTATTAAAAACGAAAGAAAACTGCCAAACGACAGGAAAAAATTTAATCGACCGCTCAACAGATATGAAACTGAAAAAATACTGGCTCTCAACGACGTGATAGTGCTTCCAAGAGGAAATTATCACAAAAATCTGATTATACAATTGATTCGAGTATTAGCTACAAAATTATAAATTTTTTTCGATATTTAATTTACTAAGTGGCTGTGTATCGTGTAAAAAGTGTGGTGGTGATGTAAACTTTACTGAGACAAGTATTCGAGGATTAGGTTTTAAACTAGTTGTGAATTGCAAAAATGTGATCCAGTTTTGATAAATTCATGTCCACTCATCAAGAATGCATATGAAATTAATCGCCGTTTCATCTTTGCAATGCGGATAATTGGTATTGGGTTATCTGGAGCTGAAAGATTTTGTGCTTTCATGGATTTACCACGACCAATGTTCCATAGCTTTTACGATCGTCTGGTCACACAAATCAGAAATGCAGCTAGAAACTGTTGTGATTTAGTGTTGAAAAAAGCTGCTAAAGAAGAAATCCAAGAAACCTGCAAGCATTTAAAATCCAATGACATTCCTGGAATTTCTGTCTCCGGTGACGGTAGTTGGAAGAAAAGAGGGTTTAAATCTTCATTTGGTATATCTTCTCTAATTGGTTACTTCACTGGCAAAATCGTAGATGTAAGTATGAAATCCAGTTATTGTAAGATGTGTGCGCTAATGAGCTCAAAAAAGGAACAGCTGAATACGATCAATTTATGCAAGACCATGCTCTAGACTGTCCAATAAACCATGAAAATTCTTCTGGACAAATGGAGGTAGATGGAATAAAAGAGATGTTTATGCGATCAGAGTTATTACATAACGTTAAGTATGTAAACTATATAGGTGATGGTGACACTAAAACGTATAAAAATATTTGTGATGCTAAACCGTATGGGGACATGGTGAAGATAAAAAAAAGGAATGTATTAATCACGTGCAAAAACGAATGGGCAGTCGACTAAGGGCTTTGAAGAAGCAACGAACTAACAAGAAGACAAAAACAGGAAAAGAAGAAAATACACAGAAAAGTTTAGGTGGGAAAGGTCGATTAACGGACAAAGCAATTAATGAATTTACAAAGTATTATGGTTTAGCAATCAGACGTCATTCTAATGATGTTGATGAGATGTATAATGCTATTTGGCAAACATTTTATCACAAGTTTTCATCACCCGAAGATCCGCAGCATTTTCTTTGTCCTGAAGGTGCAAATTCGTGGTGTCAATTTCAAAAAGCTGTGGCAACAAATACTTTGGACTCATTAGTTGAAAAACCACCACTTCCTGCAGATATTGCGGAAGCTTTAATACCGATTTATGAAGATCTATCGAATCCAGAGTTATTGGAACGATGTGTCGGTGGGTTTACACAAAATAATAATGAAAGCTTCAATGCATTAGTGTGGCAGCTCGCCCCAAAAACAAATTCTTCTTATTCCCTTATTGTTGAAATAGCTTTATATATTTCAACAATTACATTCAATGATGGGGCTCTAGCAACTCTGAAGATATTAGAGAATCTCGATGTTAAAGTAGGACCAACACTCTACTCATACTGCGCTGAGCGCGACGCTACTCGGGTTAAAGCTGCTGAAAGCCGCATGGAAACGGCCAGTAAAAAATAAAAAAGTCAAGGTCAATACTAAAGATAAGGAGGAAGAACCCTCATATGGCCCAGGACTTGATAGTTTGATGTGAGTATGAATATTTTGTGAAAGACTAGATTTTAAAGTTGCGAGAATCTTCTTAAAACTTTACTCGCGTTTTTCTCAAAACGACTTTTTCAAACTTTCCGGTACTGTAACTTTCGTAAATATGAACCGATTCTCAATTTTTTTGTTTCCCCGTATTCGTCTACTTAGTGGCTATCGTCGCACGTAGGGGATTTTGAAAATTTTAATTTTTAAGATTTTTAAGGCTGTTTGAGTCCAAAAATGAGGAAAAAAAGACGAAAAAATTTTCAATATGGCGCCATTTTTTCTCAAATCAAAATTTTCAAAATCCCCTACGTGCGACGATAGCGACATTCCTATAGATTAAAATGCCGTTTGGTTTTTTTGTTTCAGATAATCCGTTTTTGAGTTACAGTACCGGCAATGGAGGGGGAAATTTTTTTGGTGCTCTACAAAAATGTTTATAACTTTGTGATAACAAAATATTTTTGAATAAAAATTTAGGAGAATTATCCTCAACATATACTTTATAAAACAAAAAAAACCCGATCCCCAAATTCCTTTATTATCCTAGTAAAAAAAATTCCCGAAAATTGCCTATTTTTTCCAGCGTCACAGTGGCTATCCCCCTTATATCTCGGAAACAAATGTGTAAAAGCTTTTGTTATTAAAAATTGTTTTAGAATTTTCATTTTTTTTTTTTTTTCCCAATATTATAGAATTTTTTTAAAAAATATTTTGTCTGAGGATAAAACATTACTCTAATTAATGTGTAAAAATGATAATCAATGATTTTCAAAGTACCTAGTGAATAATGAATAATGAAATTTCTACTCAAAGGACTTGAACCTTAAATCAGGATTTTGTCTCACAAAAAAACCGAAACTCAAACTAAAATAAAAAAAAAAAAAGTAGTGATAATTATTAATTTATTTTTGTTGTCAAAAAGCAAATCAAGTACCTGGAGCATTAGCGACAGGAGGAATGAGACAATTGCCAGAACCAGCAGGCTGACGACTGGGTCCAGCTAATTATAAAATCAATATTTAAACTTGTTTTTAAATAACAAAAAGCTACACTTTTTTGTTAATAATAAATCTAGTACTAATATTATGGATAGTTCAATTAAGTAGTAATAATTAATAAAATAAAAAAACAAGCAGTAAACAAAAATATATACGTTGTACATACCAGGTATCGCAACCGGACTAGAAGACCTGCTGTGCAATCTCGGAGACCCACCTTGAGGGTTTTTAGGCGATGAACTTCTTGATAACCTTCGAGGAGTTTCTGGCGGGGTTGCGCCGTTACCATTAGCGCGGCTTTCGCCCATTGCTTTTACCAATTCTTTTACCGATACGCCGACAAATTCAGAAAAATCCCTGTAATTTTTTTAATTTATACTTATTTTATTAATTTATAAACTTATTATATTAAATTACAGATATTACAAGGGCGTAGACTAGTAAAATTCAAAGGTACACGGAAAGAACAAGATGACACTGTATATCATCCCAGATTATACTCAGTGATATCTATGGTGAAAAAAAATTTCAGATAGTAGCTAGTATAATCCAGATTATACTGGGTGATATCTGGATTATACTAATTGTAATCTGGATTATACTAGCTACTATCTGAAATTTTTTTTTCACTCAGTATAATCTGGGATGATATTCAGTGTCATCTTGTTCTTTCCGTGTAAGGTCAAAAGTTATAAATGAAAATAAAAAATTATTTGATTTTAGAAAAATAATTTTTGAAATTTAAGGTCATTTTTCTCAAAGAAAATTTTGTTTTTACCTAAAAATTCATAAATTTTATCATAGTAGCAGCCGACTCTTGCTTTAAAATTATTTGTTTATTTTTTTTAACAAAAATTTTAAAATCATTTCAAATTATTCATTGATTTTTTTTTAACGATCAAAATAGATCTAGACTTAAGGGGTTACATGGGTTTCCTCCGGGAAGAAATGGTTTATTTTTAACAATTTCAGTTAATAGAAAAAATCAAATATTTAATTCAAACTTTTTACTGTCTTAAAGATATATATTTAATAACAAATTACTGAAAAAAGAAAATCATAATTGGATTTTTGGCAGAAGAAATTAAGCCTGTAATTGTTCAAAATTTATAGAAAAAAACATTTAAACATTTTAATACGCCCTTACAGTATCTGCATGCGATTATCAATATCTCTCAACAATTTTTTACCTTCCGGAACTTCTCTTGTCCCCTTTATCATCACCCCTGAGCCATTTCTGCAATGCACTAAACTTACCGCTGCCCTCGCGTTCTCTATCTTTAGCAACGCGATCTTTCGAATGGACTTTGCTGTATTTTGGAGAAACGTCGTTTTTCTCTAAATTATATTTATCGCTCCCTAAAAAAATAAAAATGAAATTTATCAGACTTTGCGCATTGAATTTTTCACGTAAACGCGAATGTGGATGCGAAAAATAAACTAAAAAGTCACCTGGCGAGCTTTGGCTCCGAGATTTAAAGACAAATGGATTAATACTTTCCCCGGGATCGCTGTTGCCAGCGATAGTGGCTGAAAAATTGGGCGTCGAGAATGCGAATCCGTCGTGACTGCCGGAAGGAATTGAAAAATCAAACCCTTTGTTTACGGGTGATTTTGTTGTAGTTTCAACGGTAATTGGAGTACGTTTTTCCGGTGGCTCATTTTCACTATCGTGTTTAGCTTTCATGTGTATTGTCCCGTGCTTGTCAATAGCCAGCGACCAAGCCTCGCCGGGATTGAAGCAGTACTTTGAGGCTGAGTCTTCGTCAATGCGAATCCACGTTCCATCACCGTTCACCCACTTAATTTATCATTATTAATAAGTAATAAGATATAAAAAGTAATTTAAAAAAACTCAATATTTTAATCAATGTACTTACATATTCCTCGATATTAATAGAGTCTCCAAGAGCTAACATACCAACAGGAGCAGCTTTTAAACTTGGCCTACTTCTTATATTGTGTCCAGAAGCGCCAGCTTTTGTAACAACCATTATCCTTTCTCCGTTTATCGCCGTCCAGCCCCAATCGCTTATTCCAATATTCTTCCTTTTGCTTCAATAATTCATTCATTGTTTCATAATTATAAAAATTTTGGTAAATCCTAATGTACATGTCTTAAGCGCTCGTGTCATACCCGAATGATTTAATACAATTTTTTATTAAAACCCTAAATACCATTTAAAATTTTTTAGACATTCTAAATTTCGTTAAATTTTTTTTAAACTAATTTTTTACATCAAATTATTCAGTAATTAATTAAAAAATTTATGAAATTAGTTTATTAATGTTTATCTTTAATTGAGTTGAAATCAATGAGTTTTTATTTTTAAATGACAGTTTTTTGCACTTATGGCATGCAACATCAAATATTAGAATTTTCTTACTCTTCTGAAGACTCTAAACGCTTTCGTAAAGATACTTCTTTACGAACTTGGTCGAGAATTGACTTTGGCTCATCTATTGGTACTAAAAAACTTTTTCCTAAATGCTGATTGTAACCAAGACACCAGGCTTCTGTGTAACCTTTGCTACAGTAGTTTTTAATCGTCTCCGAATTTAATCGCAACCATACTCCATCGTCATTGTGAATCTGAATATTTATTAATTAGTTATTTTTTATCAGAAATTATTTTGTCAGAATTTTTAACAAAATTCATATTATTTTTGATAATAGTATTTGATAAAAATTTAAATATCAAAAATAAAACGGAAATGCTGATAATTTAAAAAAAATTCATTTTTTTATGATTTCTTTCTTTTAAATAATAGTAAACGAGTAACCACACAATTTTTTCGATTATAGTGATTTTAAAGGTAATTTAAGAAAAAAATTTCTTTTCATGAATTAATAAAAAATATGCAACTTTATATATATAAAAAAAAAAAAAAAGGTCATTATTTAATGTTAATTGTTTTTATTTTTTTTATCAAATTGATCAATTTTTTTTCAATTGTTCTTTTTTTTTTTTATGCTTTTCAAAAACACAAAATAGAAATTTTACCCAAAAACATGAGAGTCCCAATTTTTTTTTCAATTTTCAAAGGCAAGAAAGCTATCAAAATTTTTATTTTTTCCTTTCACGACATTTTTTTATTATAAATAAAGAGGAAAATTTTTTAATCAAGTAAAATGAACTTAAACCAATAAAAATTGTTTAGTTTAAGAATTTTTTTACTTAAATCAAAAAAATGAAATTTTTTTTAATTATTTTCTTGATGCAAGTAAATTTTTTTTTCTGTGTACGATAAATAAAAACACAATTTAATACCAACATAGTTATAAAAGTAAGAATAACAATACCTCTTCTATAAATGTAATAGTATCGTTGATAGATATAATCCCAATTTGTTCGCTTTGCAAAGACGGATGCGCTCTTATTCTCAATCCTGCGCTATTTTTCATAACAAATTTTCTAAGTCTACTTGGTTGATGTTGAGGTTTCTTAACAATACTCTGTGAGGGTGGATGCATTCCCTGAGGTGGTTCTTTTATTTCTACTTTATAACTCTAAAATAAATTTCGATAATTAAACATTCGATTATCAGCACAAGAAAAAAAAAAAATATAATTTTATTGTGACTGATCTTCATAATTGATCTGTTAATCTTACATTTTCCATATTATATCCATCAATAGTGATCATAAGCGAGTACCAGCCAACAGAGGAAGGTGTCCAAGTTGCGCTGTAACTGCCATCGCCATTAGGTCTGACTAGCATGCTCTCACTCGAGCGTTTAACTGCGGGTGACATGAACCTCAGTTCTTCGAACGAGTAGTTTTGGTAGGCCTTCATTATTGTTATCGCGTAAAAACACATTTTATTATTAACAGTTACTTCGTAGGGTATATCTAATGAGGGCTGTGGGTGCCCTCCAAATGTCATGGGGTCAGGTTGAGAAATACGACGAATTTTTCTCCCCTGGTCCGCATCAGTTATGTCTTTTTTATCTATTGGAACAGCTTTCACTTCAATCTGAAATGGATATAATATATCTATTTCATTTAATTACTTTCAATTAGTTATTAATTTGCTAGCCAATAAGGTATGAAGTGGTAGTAATTAAATATAAATGATCCCTTGGGAAGTGTCTCTAATAGTATCTCACTGGAGGTTTTTAATCAACCTGTACAATCAATAAAATAATTGCTCTATAAATGAGAGAAATTATTTTAATTTATTCTATTTTTTATTGAGAATTTACTTTTTTTTTATTTATTTATATAAAAGTACATTTTTAATTTAATTTAAACTAAATTGTTTTTCGCATTTTTGTTCTGGTCATTTTTTATCACCGGAAGTTGAGGGATTGGTAAAAATTTGAATTATTTTTTATTTGAACAAAGAAACTGCTAGTCTAGATTTGTAAATAGCCAGTGCAGACTCGCAAGTTTTATTATAAATTATAACAATGAAGCTGAAACTGGAGAGCGTGGAGATACAGAAATTGCAAGTCTGCAATTAGTAATCAAAACTGATAAGTTATGGTTGAAGGATCATCTAATTATTCATTAGATTTCCGGAGTGATGAATGAAAAGTCTAAATCATGTGAAAAGTGAGTAGTTATGAAAATAAAAATCATTTTTCTTGCCACTTTTTTACTTTTATTGGAAATTAAAACATAATAAATTAGAAATTAATCGAAAATTATTTAGCACTCATTTCGAAAATTTTACTATTTATAAAATATAAATATATATTTATAAATAGTAAATTTTTTTTTTTTATTTATTAAATTATTTTATTGGAGTACAGATTGCACAAAACTGAGAAATTTTGAATAAAGTTTTGTTTTTGCCGAATAAAATATTATTAAACAAAAAAAATATTGAATAAGGATTTTTAAAAGCGCGTCAACCGGACAAAAAAACCGGCTCTTCATTTATTAGTATAGATTTTTTTATTTAAATTATAAGAGTGGATTAAAAGTTATGAAATGAGGTTTAGTTTCAATTTCCGACTCAATATTTTCACTTTTTCTTTTTATTTTTACCATAAATAAAAAATTTTATTTGTTCTCAATTTTAAAGTAAATTAAATCTAAAAATCAGGCCATAATCACAATGTAAATTAAATATTTCAGTAAAGTTTAAAGTTACGGATATCGATACTCAAAGTTCTAAAACCAAACTCGTATCAAGTAGCTCGTATCGAGCTCCATCAACAAGCTGAAGAAATAATATTAATATCAAAACATGATTCATAGGCAAAAGTTTAAGGTATTCAATAATCACCTAAAAAAATAAGAAAAAAATTATTTTCCTTGTTAGGATTCAAAGTATTATTTTTTAATAGATATTATTTACACTAGGAGGGTACTTGGATCTCTTTAAAACAAGAAATATATCTAACAAAGTAAAAAATTTTGCGTTATTGCGTCAAAAAATTTTGTGTTAAATATTTAACACTTTGATGTATAAATTTAACATTTATTGTGTTAAATTATCACGAAATTTTTTGACGCATTGACGCAAAATTTTTTACTGCGTAGTTTAAGAGATTTTCTGGTAAAATCAAGAAGATTGAATTCTTCAAAATTATTAATTTGACTCAAGTGAATTTTTTTTTTCCGTGTATAAATTTAAATTATCAATAGCTGTATAGTATTAGTAAGAATGATATTAACCTTTAAGCCAGGTACATGAACAACTTCTCCATACTGATCTCTCGTGAGAATAGTAACAATTGCAGGCCAACCACATTTCATATCTTCCTTGGCATAAATCGCTTCGCATTTCGATGGATCCACAAAACTGTCAGGCTGGAGCCATCGTGCAAGCCTGCCGCCGCTCGTTCCAGCCGAGCAAACAACAAAATCCCTGAGGAATAATCTCTCATTTGAGTGACAACTGAAATGAAAAAATAAAACATTTATAAATTTATAAATATAAATAAATACAAATATAAACCGGCTTTTTATAATAAGTTGATATAAATAATAAGGAAAAATTGGCTGTTATCTTTTTATCGGATAATGGATAATTAATTGTTAATGAGTTTTTACCGAGTCGATGGCCCGATTGGTCAAATAGATCAGGTGTCTCCTGTCTATAGTCTATAATCTATAAGTTATGAGTAAGAAGAAGATAGAAAATTAAAGAGTTCGTTAAAAACGAGTTCTCTTCCGATTTCTGCCCCTAATTGGTACTCGTGCAGATCTCTCAGTACACTGATGTCTGATGGACAGTAACTGGGTTCATAACTGTATGTGCGCTGCACACTGCACAGATACAAGTATACTTCACCAGTGATATCATATATAAAGAGAGCAAAGTATCATCTCTTGGTAACAAACAATCGCGAGTTGAGGTTTTCATCGTATCCAGCATTCCTAATAAGGCCCAATCACGTCTAGTCAGCGATTTCCGGTTAAGAGAAAATTCTAGGAATAGCTACAATATAATATACTCTTTATATTTACTTTATATTTATACACTTGATAATTGTTTTATTGTCCATGATTGTGATAAATATTTAGGTTAATTGATTATTTTAATTTTTTTTTTTTTTTACTAAAAACATTAATGAGTTTTTAGATGAAATAATAAATCGTGAATTTCCAAATTTTTTAATTTTGATTTTCTGTACATGCTCCCTGATATTTTTAATCCAGTAAAAAATTTTTACTAAAAACCTTGTTTTGAAATTCGCACAATAAACAACAATATTTTTTGTTGATTATTGATTGTTATAATTAATTAAATTCCAATACCAAATATTTAAATAAAAATAGAAATACGCCGTCTATTACTAAAAAAAATAATAAAGTATTTTACGGCGGAAATTGTAAGTGTACACTCACGCTTCAGTATTTTTCTATCTTTGTAAACGGTAACAAGTTTATGTCAAAATTAACATAAACCGAGAGTAAAATGTAAAATACGATTCACACGAATTTCTATGTTATTCTAACATACGTGTAAAAGAAATATCAGAGGCGTTGGTTAAAATTTTTTGTAATGGACCCATAAATTTTTCTCTATTTTTTAAATAATTAAAAAAAAATTATAAATATTTAAATAGTATCACGACGTTATATAATTAAATGTAAAAGTATAAATAATATTTTTTACCATTATTGCACAAAATTTTTCGAAAAAAAAGGTTATCATTTTTTTAAGAAAATTCCAATCTCTGCAGATGAACGAATTAAAGATACTTATAAAAAAATCCTATTCACAATTATTCCAGCACGCATGTATAAAATACTTGAAGTTTGGTGTACACGCCCAACCGATTTGTGCAGCTTAAAAAGGAAGCGGTACCCTTAATTGCGCAATTTTCAGTGCCGATTTAATGGAACTAAAAAAATACCTCGATCGATTCGTATTTCCAATAAAATTCAACTCAATTACCTTGTTAAATCAACTTATCATCATCAATCCCAGAGTCGTAATTACATATTGCAAAAATATTATGAGCACAAAAAATTCTAATTGCAATAGCAAAAAATTTGTTTCAAATTACATTTGAATAATCATATTTTATTAAAATTCATCATTTTTTTTCTTTAATCTGGTCATCTACAACACAATAAATTCTCCAAGACTCAAAAGGAAAACTAACGTTAATTTAATAAGTACAAAACGCACGAACAATTCAAGTATAAATAAATTGCTTGATGAAGAGATCTTGATGCTTCTAGAATCCACAAACTTAACGTTAATATGTGTGAGATCTAAAATGCTGCAACCGGATACAGTGTTAGGTTCTTACCTCGCATCTGTATCGACTTTAGATATTATCTCATACTAGTACAATAAATTTTGCATCGATGAAAATATAAATATGAGCAAGAGTAACATAAGGTGGTCTTGCACCACTATCATAAGTGATAAAGGTATTGGGTTTATGTAACAGATTGTCAAGCTGGACCCAGTACCAGTCGTCAACCTTGACCAACTTGTCAGTGTGCCACTGAATCGATAAAATCACTGCGTAATTTTTTGATTATTATTATATTAGATTCTATGTGTAATCAGAGAGGTTGCGTGTTGCTTTCAATTTATTTAGATTTTTTTCCGGGTTTTTATGCGTTATACAATTGATCTATATACTTTATACTGATTTTTATAAAATTTAATTGATAAAATTTTATGAAAAAATTTCAAATAGTTGAATTAAAAATACTTAGAATTCTACGTTGATAAAAGAATTTATTAATTATTTTAAGGAATTCATTTATTTGGAAACAATATAATCAGTTATTAAATAAAACTTATTCTAGTATCATTTTTTTTTTTAAGAAAAGTACATTTATTAATAATTAATAATTTTTTTTTATCGTGAATATGTTTTATTTACAAGAAAAAAAAATTTTTTTAATTTATATTAACAATTGTTTTGTTATTCCTTCATTATATTTTTGTTTTATTTTTTAATCTATTTATCTACCTGGTCAAAAAAAATTTTAATATCTATTGAAAAAATTGGATTATTAAAAGAGTAAAAGTAGAATTTTTATTTTCACGGGTTTAAACAAACTTTAATTATCAATTATTAAAAATTTCTTAACATTTAATAAATTATGCTTGACAAACGATTTTTAAATAATTCGAAAACATTTTTTAACTAATCAAATATTTATTAAATCATTTAATGTTAAAAAATCATTTATTAACAGTTTATAAAGCTTCTAAAATATTAGCAATTTTTTCTATCAATTAATTGTAATTTTTCTTTACTGTAATATAATTTTTAAGATGAGTAGAGAGTATCCTCAATTTAATATTAAGAGTCAATTTTATATAAGAGGCTGAGAAGATGAGAAATTTTCAAAACCAAGACGAAGAAGCAAAAACAGAAGTCGAAGAAGAAGAAGATGAACATGAAGTTAAAGAAGAAGAAGAAGAGAACATAGACAAGACAAGTAAAGGTCTCTCTACACTTGCTTAGCCTCTTTATCTCAAGTTGTTCCTCTTCTTGTTCTTATTCCTTGGGAGTCCGACTAAAGCACAACATACAAGCAAGTAAAATGTAAGTGTAAGTATAAGTGTTCCCAACAAAACCGAACCGATGCCAGTATATACAGTAATAACTTCTCTACTACTTATACCATACATTATTTCTTCTTCTTCTTGCTTATACATTAGATCCTCGTCTCTTTTATCTCTTAAACGCTCTGGAGGGAGACTTTACGTTAAAGAAGGTGGGGGACCCTTGATCGTATGCTACTCTCGCCAGTTTGAAAGCAACCTTCGTTACTACCGCGTCCATTTAAAATTACAAAACTTTTTTTAATTCATATTTTTTACACAACTCCATGTTATAAATTCCCGACTCCATACGCGATATCTTCAACTCACTCGGGCTATTTTTGATAATTTCTATCAAAACCATTGCAATGGATTCATCCGTGGATTTTTAAATTTATTTAAACCCAACCTGTGTTTATGTTTTTTACTCCAATTCACTCACACATACATTACTATGTATTTTTGAAACATGTGGTTACATAAAATAAGAATGAAAAATTTACTCAACTCCATTTTGTAGATTTGTTAATTGTTTTATGTTTCATGTTGGTTTTGGAAATTATAATTTTTTTTTTTTAATTAATAATGAAGTTCCTTAAAGTGTTTGGTGTGAAATACGTCAGTGTTGTGAATTTATTCTTGGTGTTTGTGTTTTTAACAGTCTTAGGACAAGTTTATCATGCTAACGGAGAACCCGAAAAAGTTGGAATATGCGCTATGGCTGGATGCAATTGTACCATTGTTGCCAAACATTGGGTTAATGTTAAATGTATTTTTACAGATTATGAGGTGATTTTACTTTTTTTTTTTTTTTTTCGTTTTTTTATTAACAGCTATTACTCATACTAACATTTAAGAACTGGGGAAGGGGGCAAAGGTTAATCAAAACATTGTATTTTAAGAAATATTCTTTATCTAAATTTTTTTACTTTAAATTAATTTTTTAATTCTTATTAAGACAATTTTAAAATAAAATTGTACTCATATTTTTATTAATTTTTCTACGTGCATATTTATAATTTTTTTAAATTAATTATTGCGTTAAAAAATCAAAAACTGTTTAAATATCTGCTAAAACTGCAGGAAAATATATTTAAAACATTTTTTTTTGTTAATTTGTAAATTTTTTTTTATGAAAAAATTTCCAACATTATTATAATTTATTTTAAACTTCAAAAACTAATTTTTTTTGTTTTTTTTCTGAAAAAGTAAGCTCACTTATTATACCTCAGTTACTTCAATGAAAATTTTGTTTTTAATTGATTTATTTGCAATTAAAAAAAATTAATTTTTGTCAATATTGCTGAAGCTTATTAATAGCAATGAATTAAAAAATTTTTTTTAAAAAAACAAAATAAAAATTTGTCTGTTTTTATACTTGAGAATTTTTTCCATTATCTTCACTATCAAATATTATTTTTTTTTATCTTCTTTTATTAAAATTTTCATTATTGCGGTTATCCCTTTTATTGTTCGAGTTTATAACTCCAATTCTTACCTTTATTTAATTTCATCATTCTAAATCCAAATAAAATCTGTCATAATTTAAAATTTAAAAATTAAAAATAATTAGGTCAATTTCAAACTAATAAATCATTAGTAAGGAAAAAATAAACCAATAAAACCGTCAAGGGCTCGAAATGCGACTTACTTTCTTTACAAAATTTGTTACAATTGCGTCGTAAATTTTTCCCATAAATCCACTAAATTTATGTTCCTCCAAATGCTCCAAAATTTTTTCTATTAAAGTCAAAAAGTACTTAAATTCATATTAGAAGTAAAAAAAAAATGTATTCAAAAATTTCTTTTATTTTGAGTTTAACCCATTTACTTTACAAAAATAAAATTATTTATCCGATGTTTTCCTAAAAGACATTCACATGTTAATATGTATCATTGTGTACCATCGAGCCCCAGAGATGAAAAAAGTAAAAAAGTGATAATAAATATCCCCGAAAACTCAAAACAGGTTCCGAGATGATTTACAGCAGGTATTTTTGAATAAAAACCTTTTTATTTCTTTACATCTTAACATCGCGGTTATAGTTATACTTATATAAATAAATATAACTAACTCTTCTCCGTTCGTTTGAAATATAGGATTAGTTCTACGGACAGAATAACAATTATTAATGATAGTACCGATGACGAGGCCGGTGACAATAAAAGAAAAAGTTAAAGCATTTTTTTTTTAAATTGAATGAAGAATATTTGGGAGTTAAATATATAATTCAATTCATAAGACATGTATTTTTATTAAAGTACGAAGAGTGTGTATGTAGAGATGCCAAGAATTCACAGTAAAGTTAAGTTGGTTGATATGAAGAGAGAACAGTTGTTACAACCCGTCCCATTTGATGCTCGATTCGCCTCGCTGGTTATCCAGCATTAATTTCAGAACTGAAACATTATTTTAAAATTTCTTTCCCAGGGTTTCATTCTTAACTCTATTTATTGCGCTTTAACAATTAATTTTAAGCTATGATTAATGCTTTCAGTAATTATTTTAAATGATTCACCTTATTATTTCTATTTGTCCAATAAACTTTATCTGTCCAGAATTTTTCTTTATCTACTTAATGACTGCTTATCGCTTTGTCATACGCCGCACAGATGGTTTAACAATCTTTTGGTTCTTTTTTTATTTTATGTTAATGCTTTTTCACATTATATCCGTCAATTTTGTTAAGATAACTGAACAAGTAACGAGCATAATTATGATTAGCTGTTTTTCGATGAGAAAATTTGAAAAATTTGTGTATCACGTTTTCATGGAAATATAAATTGGTATTTTCGTTAATGGTTATTTGTAACTTTTAGACAATTGAAAATTATGAGTATTTAATAAATCATATTGTGAAAATAATTGGTTCCAGGTAGGGAGTTAATGTTTTAGTGTGCAATGCGTCAACTGGGTTATTTTTTTCTAATTTTATTATTATTATCATCATTATTAGAAAATGTTTTTTCTATATTTGAGTAGTAAAAAATGTATGTCTGCTAATTTTTCGTTATAATTATTATAAAAAAAAATTTTTAGTGGAAATTTTGAAAAATTATAGATAAAAAAATTAAAAAAAATTTTTTTTAATTACTGATTTATTTAAAAAAAAATTTAGAATTATAGAAATTGTAATAATTTTTTGTATGAAATTTAAACCTCTAAAGAATTAAAAAAATTTATCATTTGAAAGTTATGACAGTTTAATAATAAAATAAAAAAAGGTGTGAAAAATTTTGGGCATTAAATTATTGGTATAAATAATGAAGATATGAAAAAATAATAAAAATTTTTTTTTTTTAGAAAATTTTTCTCATAAAAAAAGTCCTTATCAATTTTACCGGATCTGTTGTATTTTAGATAAAATAATAATATAATGTAGAACTATAAAATATTAAAAGAATTATAAAAACTTTTAATATTCCTGGAATTCATGAAAAATAAAAAAAAACTCCTTTGACAGTATTGTATTAAAGCATTCTGTCGAAAATGATCTTTTAATAGGCATAACTTCGGTGAAAAAGTTAAAATAAAAGTTACATAGAGATTTAAATAAAGTTCGGAATTTCTGAAGCTTAAAATTTATTTTTACTTTATATCATACGATAAAAAATATTTATGCAATAGTAGTAACGAATAAAAGTATATTTTTATGTCAATCAAAATTTTAATACAAAACAATTTTTTAAAATTTAGTAGTTAAAATTTTTCTGTTTGACTTTGAAATTAACTCTACTTAATTTATTATTCAATACTTATAAAGTTTTGCACAGCTTAGAAGATCTTGGGGCGAATTAAGCTACCATAAAATTTCAGAATGTCTGGGACGGAATTAGATATTATTTTAAGACAAAAATTGTTTTATTGTAAAAGCAGTCTTTATTTTTGTGTCTATTTTTGCACCAAGTTCCTTTTCTATAAACTACAAAAATACAAAAATGAATAATTGATCAACCTATAAACTTTATTTAAAAATTTTTTATGTCAATACTTTTGACAAAAAAAAATGTCCTGTAGCCATAAAAAAATTATAAACTTAATTAAAATACAAAAAAATTTTTAAATCATATCAGCCATTATTGTCCTATCGGGGATTCGAACTCGCGTCCTGTAGCTAACATGTTACGTATTCTAACCGCTAACATATCAAATTCACAATTCATATGTAACACTTCTCAGCTTGTAATTATTTCAATTACTATAATTACTACTATTTTGTTTTTGTTTTTTTTTCTCTTCTTTGTTGATTCATCGTTATATTTACATAATACTCTACTAGCAACTTTGCAGTCACTATGTGACTGCCGTGACTTGTGAACTATAAATAAATAAAATTTTGCTTTATTAAATTAATGCATTTCATTAAATTGCAGTGTACTTTTTTAACTATCGAAGTTTTTAAAGATATAAGCTCATCCCGATGTTACACTCATCAAGAGCTTTCATTTGAGTACCCACATGGATTTTCATATATTTTTCATACATACATATACATAATATATATAAATATATGAAAAATTGATGTGGGTACTCAAATGAAAGGTCTTGATGAGTGTAACATCAAAATGAGTTCATATCTTTAAAAATGTTAATTTTTCACAAAATACAAGGTAATTATTTAATTATGTGTCTATCTTTAGACACATAAAATACTCTTTTAATTTTCGAATGCAGTCTAAATACTTATCATCATAAATTGACTATTGGTGAGAATGATATGAAACCTTGAAAAGGCACAACTCAAGGTCAAGGTCTATCCAACGATATCAAATTTAACCATAAAAATTAATTTTATAATATAAATACACTGGTCACAAAATTTTGCTTATTCTCTTAATAATATAGACAATGAGCCATTCGACATTAAACATTACCATACATTTTTTGCGGCATAATCAATACTAAAATCAAATTTTATATTCAAGATAATCTTTTTGTACGTAAAATTTTGTTTCTAAAAATTTTATTAAATATTTAATAATCATTGGATTTACTATAATTATATAATAAATACAAAAATACTTCATAATAAAATCAGAAAATAAAAAGCGACACACGACGTGTTGATTTAATTCAGTTAAATAAAATTTTTTACAATGGACAATTTAAATCTTTAATAAAATAATTTTTTTTTTACACAAAATTGCAATCAAGGTCAAAGTGAAATCATTAAAATAATTAAAATTGCTAACACAACTCGGATAGTAAAATATGAATCAGATAGTCAATTAAAACGTGATAAACACAATAAACATGTGTGTATATTCGCATACACGTGTCAATATAAATTCAAATGTAAATGTCTATATTATATTATATTATTCTATAAAATGATTTTTTTTTTTTTTTTTTTTTTTTTTCATTCATTAAATCAGTAAATAAAATATTGTTGGTTGCGGTTTATGCATTATCGGGGGAGAGTTTATTTAAAGAAAGCTTTTTTTGTATGGAGCCACCAATTTTATTCTCATGGAACGTAAACGGGGGCCAAACCTAGTTGGGCTTCCGTTCAACGGGACTTCCGGTGGAGCCAGTACGGCACAGGGGCCACTAGACCATGGGAGAATTAAATGGACTGAGAGTATAAGTTTTGTATTTATATGTCGAGGAAAGACGCATTGTACTTTACACATAACAGCAATAGCCGATACTTTACTTATTGTGTATAAAACTCAATGTTCAATTTAGTATTTTAGATTTTATATCATATATAGTAAACTTTTCTTTATTACTAGTCTATCGTATTTTACTTTTTATTCAATTGTGTGTCACCAATGGCGCTGAACAATTGCTTGGGAAAATTGTCAGTTTCAGTAACAGTAAACAATAATATAAACGGTCATGTTACTTTTTCAATAAATTATTTATCGTTACTTGTTATTTGGTCTGGAGGAATTGAACTTGCTAATAAAAAATGTAAGAGTAATTTTTTAACTTGATAAAACAATTGAATAATTAAATATCATAAATAATAAAATGATTCATTTAAATCTAGAGCGGGTAAGATAATTTAATCAATCATTTTTAATATAAATCTGTGGGTGATTAGATAAATAATATACCGAATAATCAGTGGAATAAATATATATGTAAAAATTTTAACTGAGATATTGGAGTTTTTTTTTTTTTTTTAATTAATTTATTGCTAGCTAACTTAATGGAAAAACAATTTTTGTAAGTGAAATTTTTATAAAAGTCAATATAGCAATTATTTTTAAATTTGATAGTTTTTAATTATTATAGTTTTAATTTTATTTTTTACTAGAAACTAATTTTTTTTCAAATTGATAAAGAATTTAAAATGTAAATAAAATTAAGATTTAAACTAAAAATTAATTGCAAATAATTTTCTACTGTTAATATATTTCTTAAAGAAATAAAAATAATCTATGTTATCAAGAGAATAAGCAAAATTTTGTGGTCAGTGTATTTGTGTGATAAAATGGATTTTTATGGTTAAATTTGATATCGTTGGATAGGCCTTGACCTAGAGTTGTGCCTTTTCAAGGCTTCATATCATTCTCACCAATAGTCAATTTACAATGATAAGTCATTAGGCTGTATTCGAAAATCCTCTATCTCTAGATACATAATTAAGAAATGACCTTGTATCTTGTGAACTATGGACATTTCTAAAGATATAAGCTCATTCTGATGTTATACTCATCAAGACTGTTCATTTAAGTACCCACATCAATTTTTCATATATTTATATATGTTACATATATGTATATATGAAAAATATATGAAAATCCATGTGGGTACTTAAATGAAAGCTCTTGATGAGTGTAACATCGGGATGAGCTTATATCTTTAAAAACGTTAATAATTAAAAAAGTACAGTGCAATTTAACAAAAGGCATTAATTTAATAAAGCAAAATTTTAATTATTTATGATTCACAAGTCACATAGTGACTGCAAGGTTGCTAGTTAAAAATTAATTTTTAAATAAATTATAAATCATTCTGTGTTTTAGAAAAACAATTCTAACAAAAAAAACTAAACCTTTTTACTTAAACTCTTTTTTTGTATATTATTAAATTATTTCTAAGCAAGTGGACTTTAATTCTCAAAATGAATCATCAAATCTACTGGCATTCAGTCTACACTAAAAATAAGCAAGAAACTAAATCCTGTTGATTAAAAAAAACTCGTATATGTACAAACATAAAAAAAAAAAAAAAAAGAAAAAAAGAGACATGAGAAAAGGAAGGATAAAAAAATTGAATAGAATATTCAGTGTAAGCGTGACTAATTTCCACAGATAGTACCAAAGGCATGTATTAGTTCTGGCTGACAAGTAGCTGCTAGTATTTACGTTTGGTTAAGCTTGTGTGTTATGTATATATATGTAATATCATATCTTACAGAACCGATCTGATGTATGTCGTGTATAGTGCGAATAGCCTCGAAGCACCTAACCGATCGAGTCGATTGTTGCGACATTTCCTCTTTGCTTATATCTATCACAACAGCTATTATAGTACACCGTTGTGCTAAGATATTTACATTGAATTGTTAAAATTGTCAACTGAATAGTTTTTTTTTTTTTTTATTTTAATGAATAAATGCGACCGATACACTTTTATTTAGGAATTATTAAAAACTTACACAGTAAAAAATTTTAAGTCATTGCGTAAAAAATTTTGTGTTAAATATTTAACACTTTTATGTGTAAATTTAACATTTATTGTGTTAAATATTTAACATAGAAATTTTTAACACAAAATTTTTTACTGTGTAGAAGTAAAAATAAAAATTAACTAGCTGAAAGGAGAAATAGATGAAAAAAATTGATGATATAATTTGAACTTTAGAGTTTTGAGTAGATAGGATGATTTTATCAACATTGCAGCTTGCAGTCCAGGATGTAACGTTACATTTATACGCCTCCGTTAGAACCTAGAGAATTTAAACATGAGAATATTGCATACTGCATACTATATTTATACTTATGTTTATATTTATTAAAATAGTAACTGTTTAGTCGGAAAAACAAATTGGAAGATACTCATGGATTATATTACTGCCATAAAAGCTTGATAATAGCAGTGAGAAAATTCAACTACGGCCTACTAAAACAAGGTAGTTCATGTAGGAGATAAATAGGAGCATTAATAATAAAAAATAAAAAATAATACTTTATAGTAGCAACAAAAAAAAATAATAATAATGGAGTATTATTAAATCGAGGAATAAAGTAATAAAATATTCTTAGAGTAGAAGCTAAGACTGATCCAATCTCTTGAAGCCCGCATGAGGACCGCGAGTAGAGTGATGAGGATGAGAGTGACGACTTATCGAGTACGAGGGTGTTTACAGCTCATTGAGGGTCTATTGTTGGATAGATTAGATCCAAAGAGCCGAGCAATCTGAATTACACTCTTTATCATTTTTTATTTCTTATTCTATTGAGTTAATTATTTTTAGTACAATTGGACTCGTCATTTTAAACACGTTATGATATGATGGTATAACATGTATAATAATAGTGTAAATTTAGTGTTGAGTTTTATTCAGTATTTTTTTTGAAAAATTATGTGGGCTCGTTGCACGATTAATGGTTTCTAATAAAAACAAGTAATGATGTGATGAGCAATTTTTTAAGGTTGCAATAATTTATTATTATGATTAATATTTATTAGAAAAATTAAAAAAAAATTTTTTTCCGAATTTTTCTATAAATTTAATAATTTTTAATAAAAAAAATTTTGGACTGGACTGTTTATTAAAAAATAAAAAAATTCAAAAAAGCGCTTTCTACTTAGATAATTATTTATTTATTATAAATTATTTTGATTGAAGAAAAAAAATTTTAAATTATCTCCACTCTTTTCGAAAATTTTCTTTGTTCATTTAAAAATTTTCTAAGAAAATTTTCAAGAAAAAAACAGTTAAAAACGGTTTTTTTTGGAATGTCCTTAGACTAAAAAATCTTTAATTTTTGTAATAATTTTTAATTATTGGTTAAAAGTGGATAAAAGGAAGTTTAAATTATCTAAAATAAAAAAAAAAAAAAACTTGAGTTAGTTACTAAATCAGACAAGCTTTGTCTCTAAACAACTTTCAAGAAAAATTTAAGTGGACCACTCTTAACTACTAGATCTTTTTGGACACCCACGTAACATCTTATGATCTAGTCTTGAGGTCAATTACATTTATTTAACCATTATTTATGGCTTAATAACTTCTTAACTTAATTTTTTTTTTTACTATAAAAATACATTAAAAAATATGACGACTTTTCCAATGAATTGTCATCAGGGTGCTTCTTCATAATTCAAAGTATTTAATTAAAAAAATACCGATTTTAACATGTCAGAAATATGAATAAGAATTTTATAAAATAATGTGAGTAATTGAGTCTAAATGAAGTAATTTTAAATTTTTTATTGTATAAATAATCCACGTAATACGTATAGTGGTGTACTCATAAAATTGCACGGCATCTCTGAGCTGTTGTGTATCCCAATTAACCGAATTATCGCAAGCACGTCCTGACCCGTCGGGTTCACACATATACAAGCATTAAAGTTAAAGACTGAGAGAGACGGCTGATAGTAATCAGACTAGTAAAGAAAGATATAATACAGTATAATATGATGTATGTAATACAATGAAATGATTCAATGAGAAAAAAGAAGAGAGTGAATAATGTATAATTTAATCGGCGACCTCGGGTGCGTGCGCATGACATTTCTTCTGTCAACTTCCGGTATCCAGTGATGTGTTATTGTATATGTTATATTGTGTCTCTTTGCCCGTTGTTAATTAGGAAAGAGAGAAAGATAATTGTATTTTATTGTAAAGCTTGAAACGTTACTTTATTTTCAATTTTTATTAGGTTTCCATGCATTTTCATTTTCAAGATGTTTCATTTTTTTTTTTTTATTTTATCTTTAGACAGTCTAGGGGTTTCCGGGCTAGAAATAGTTTTTTCACAGCATAACACAGAATAGATCATGTTTATTTTTTTTTGATAATTCGTTTCAAGCGACCGTGAATCGTTAAATTTATCTTTGGGTTTGTGTTTATCGACGTTGATTTCGAAGCTTGTGTGGAGATTTTATGGGTTCACATGATGAGTCATTACATTTGGAATTCTTTGGGAGTTGGAGATTATTTCAAAGGGGTTATTATGAAATTCTTTGTACTAAAATTCAGGGAGATTATTTTAAATATGCAAAGCTATTTATGCTTTTTTCCCAATTTTCACTTTTAATAATTATCAACATTTGTATGAATTTTTGAAAAATAAATAAATTAACATTTAGTTCGAATAAACATTTACTTACTTCGATAAGTTTTAACAAAAAGTCAGAAGACAAGATCAAAAGGGAACATTGCCAAATTTAATTTCAACAATTGTATTTAATAAATTTTTACTTTTAAAAATTTTTTTAATTTTCTTTACACTTGTTCGTGTTTTTTTAAGTTTTAAAGTAAAAAAAATTGACTTTATCATTTTTTTGACCTATGTCTAAAAAGATTCTTTGAAGAATTACGTAAATAATTTGAATTCATTGAAGTTAAAAAAGTAGAAAAGTTGAATAAAAATTTATAATAGAACTTTTTAGTCAAAGAAAAAAAATTGGACAGTTTCAAATTTATTGTAAAATTTGCTATTGATTTTTGTAAGCACTAACCAATTTTTGTTTGATTTTATTAGTTATTAAATAATTCAACTCCGATATTTTTTTAATACTTTACGTCTTTAATTCTTTAAATATATTTCAATAATTCTTTAACATCTTAAAAAAATTTAATTTTTTATTAAAACTTGTCCCTGTTAAAAAATGTTTTACAAATTTAAAAAATTTAACATCCATTAAAAATTAAAAAAATTCTTACATTAAAAACGATAAAAATTTTAACTACATTCTCGGAATTTTCGGTAGTTTCTCACAAAAATTTTCAAACTTTTATTACTCTCATTTCCAGAAAAGCCACTTCCTCTGCACTGATTAAATATTTTAATGTTATTCAGTACATTTAAGCATGCTTCAACTTTCAAAATTTTATAAAATTATTTTTTTTTTTTTTCAATTGTAATTCAAACGCGCAAAACTGTTTGAATTTCAAATTCATCAGTCAGTTCTTTAAAATAATTTTATCCATGAAATTCTATTGTAACAAATGTAAAAATTTCGAGAAAATAAGTGTCTATTTAACTCCAGTATTTTAAATCTCAGGCTTAACTGTGTGAAAATTTCAGTGGTGAGAGTTCATTGCCTCGAAAATTTAAAATTTGAACCAAAGGATATATCTGGGGAGTTTTTTTTTTCACTCAATGAATAAATTTGTACAAAGCATAAAAGAGACGGTCGCTGCAGAATGACCCAAATATATGCACATAAAATGTTCACTTATTTAATGAACTGCTAAATTTTCAAAAATTTCAGTGAAAAAAAATTTGTATAAATTATTTTTCTTGTTACTTGTCGTGTTAAATAATTTTTTCCCAGCGTATCTAAACATATAAATGTTTAATGTTTTTCTGTAACTAAATTCATGTAATTTACATGATAATAGGACGTGACTCTTAACTACATTTATTACATTCCGGTCTTAGTTCCATCAGTAAATTACTATTTACATTTTTAGTTTTCAAATTTTAAAACATGAATGTAACTTTTTTTTTTTTTTTTTATTGAGATTTAAAAAATATAATTTATAAGAACGTGTAACATGGTTTAGTGTCAATTTTCTTTCGTGGTTAAAACCTGTAATATGAGTAGTTGGTTCTATGACAACGTCACATGGCCCCCACAGTATTTATCCATAGTATCTGTTTCTTTGTTATATTATGTTTATCACATTCATATTCAAGAGTCATATGTCTCAAGTCCACTCGATTTTCAAGCCATGGCGTGTTTACCTTGAGCTTACTTCAGGTATTAAATTTAAGATAAATTTTTTTTCTATCGATTATGAAATTTACTGACATGATTTTAAAAATTTTTTTTTTCCCCTCCGGGTGTAAAGCGTCAACTTTAGCCCCGCTGCGCTAAACAAAGTTTCCGCTTTACACCTTCGTCAGGGAAAAAAATAGTATACACTCCTCGGGAAGTAAATAAGAAAGCCTCAGATCACATGTTTGTTGACCTCGGCTTCGCCTCGGCCAACAATTACATGTGATCTGAGACATTTCTTACTTTACTTCCCTCGGTGTGTAATATACTATTTAATTTTTTAATTTTCACTTTCATTTTCCATAGAACTCTCAGAAAAAAGAGCTAGAAATTATTTTTTATAAATTTCTAAGTGCAATATTAAAAATCTAAAAAAACCATGGGGCAATTTTTTTTTAGAAAATTAAATTCTCTAGAAAAAAAAGGTTTCTGTCATTTTTTTTGTAACTTCCATCATTGAGACAGAATTAAAATATTTAGTAATTAAAAATTTTTTCTATTATTTAATTAAAAATGTCATTTATTTTCATCGAAATATAAAATCAAAATCCTGAGTAAAATATTAAAAATATATAAAAATAAGACAATTTTTTTTGTCTTCAAGTTCTCTAGAAAAAAGATTTTTATCAATTTTCTCGTAACTCCTATCCTTATACAAAATTTAATTAAAAGTACTAAAACGCTCGAAATAGCCGAAATAAATATACCGACAAACATTTAAGTTAAAATAAAAGCGATTGGAGTTATTATAAAGTAAAGATACATGAATATGAAAATACCTAAGAGAGTTATTTGATTTCTCTTTAACAGAGCTTGACTCTCGTATTTGTACTCGCATCTTTCCTGTCTCGCAACTCAACATTTTAGTGTGACTCAGGGGGTTGGGGTGGCCCCGAACTATTTCTGCACTTACTTGGCTTTCAGCACAAAGAACATCTTGACTTGTAGTTTATAGAGTGCAAATGCTTAGCTTAACCTCATTGGCGATCGTAAATATTTGTAAAACAATTTTTGTTATTCCTTAACATTAATAGTTTATTCATTCCATCTTTTATTTTTATAAAAAATAATATGAGTAAATTTAACTTTATGTAAAAATATGTCAATGTACGATTATTTTACACGCTTTTTATTAGCTTCATCTGTGTATATGTTTGTATGTTTGTTACCGCGATTTTGACCCACTTTAAATGGCCAGATTCGTTCGAACTTTGTAGATTTATCGAGGACCGATGATAGTACACTAATTTGATAAATTATTCCATTTTTCGATTTGGAAAGTAAGATTTTTGTTAATTTATGTAATTTTCATCTTTAGTCGATAAGACAGGAAGAGGAATTGATGTTAATTTTAATTTCCAACCATCATCTTTTGCCGATTTATTTAATGTTAAAAAATTTTTGAATAGCAAAGAGAATTTTAATTCAACGAACCAGATAATAGTTTAAAAAAACACGCTTTTATAAATAAACCAAATTAAAAAGTAAAAAAAAAAATAATAGTTTAAAAAAAACTAAAAAACACACTTTTCATAGAAAATCAAACTAAAAAATAGAAAATAAATTTTAATAAATATTAATTAATAATAGTGTAAGTAAAAAAAAATCAAATACATTTTTTTCTTATTCAGAAAGAAAGAAAGTCTCGAGTCAAGCGTAAATTTTCTTAAACCAAGAAAATTTTAAGGGAGAATGAAAATTTCTTGAACCAAATTAAATTTTTTTAAGCCAAGAAAATTTCTTCTTGCTCCAAAATAACTTCAGTCTTCCTTACAATTTTTTTGGTTCAAGAAATTTTTTTTTCTGTGTATTTATACTTCTGTTAATTAATATTTATTAAAATTCAATTTCCATTTTTTAGTTTGGTTTTCTATAAAGAGCGTGTTTTTTCATTTTTTTAAACTATTATTTATTGTCTTATATTTCTAATATTCATCTCACATACTACACACATATAACAGCAAGACAGTATAGACATATTATATACGAGCTTAGAAAAACATAAAGATATCTGGTCTTTAAAGCGACAAATATAAAAAGAGACCGTGGGATAATATTACAAGCCTGATTGTGACTGGTGATGCACACCAGTGTTATGTATCTTATCCTGTATATGTATTATATAGCATACAGGTCTTGAGGGTTTCTCTGCTGCCCTCTTAGGGGCTTCTCCCCCGCATTATTCACTAAATAAATAAAAAAAAAGGAATCCTAAAATTAATTTTACAACTGGAAGTTTTTTAACGGTTGCATCAAGTGTCACATGTCCTTGGTATAAATTTATAAACTTTAAAATTTACTGTGGATGAAGGAAACTGTTAACGAATTTTCTGTCTTCTGAAAAAATTCATTTAAGGAAAATGTTTTTTTTTTTTTTTTTTTTTAATTTAAAATCAAGTGAACTCGAGTTGTGAAGAAGATGAGAAGTAAATAAATAAGTACAGTAGGATGTAGGATGGCAAAAGAGACCGGCCTCGAATTATGCAGGAACTGATCGAAGACCCGACAGTGGATAAATAATTGAGCAGGAAGGTGTGACGTGCATTGAATCGTTAAAACCAATCCCCAATCCTATCCCATCATTTTCACACTGACTCTTTTATTCTTATGCTTCTCTTTAGTTTCATTCCACTCTGCTGTTTCATTCGGGTTTTCTTTTGACTGTTATTTAGCTTACCAGTCACGAATCGAGGCTAGATCTTTCATTAAATACCTTTTTTCTTTAATTAAGCCTTCATGTACACTGTACACTGTTTATGTTTTCGTTCCTTATTCAATCGGTAAAGGATTTTTAGTTTTATTTGAATGAAAATTATTGTAATTTTTTAAAGTCTCCAGTTATTTGGAAAAAAAAAAAAAAAAAAAAAAAAAAAAAATATCTAGATCAGGACATCCTCGTAAAAATAGTCAAAATAGCTTCCTAGGACGGCTCCAATATCTAGATAATATTTATAACTTTTCAATTTATAAAAATCATTAATTTTCATAGCGAGAAATCAAAAAATTATATTTAATAAATTTATAATTGATATAAGTATTTTTTTTATAATTATAAATCTTATTCAAAATTTTATAATGTGAAGTAAGTAAGTAAGAAAGAAAAGTGAGTCCATAAAGAAAGAGTGTGTCTAATTCTGTTTTCTTCCTTTCACCATCGTTTAGTCAACAAAAAATAAATTCAGGGGGTCTTCTTCACTCCACGGGGTCTCTTTGTCCCACGGAGCAGTGTCCCACGGGTCAATTCTAAATCTCTCGTCCTCTACTTACAATTTTCTAAAATCAATAAGTTAATTTGTATAATTGAGAGAATAAAAAAATTTTTATTCGGCGTATGTACACCATAAAATGATTTTTTTTAATTAAATTTAGTATCATCAAATAGGTTTTTATCTAAATTTGAATCTTTCTAAGATTTTATGCTCTTCAGCAAAACGTTTATTTTAAAAAACACTTTTATAGTTAAATTTGATATCACTCAATTATTCTATACTATTTTTGTGGGAGTTTTAAATAGTTTGTTGGTATGCTATCAATTTTGTTTCGGGAAATGTTCATTAATTTGTTGGTACTTGATGGTAATATTTTTTTTCTAATTTATTTCAAAAGTATCCAATCTATGTATATTAAAGTTAAAAATATCGAATATCATTAAGCTTAAGTTTTTTTATTCATAATTTGTAATTATAAGTCACATAGTTATTGCGGGTTGGTAGTTTCATAATTAAGTTTTATAAATAAACTTTATAATTAAGTAAAATTTTTTGTACTCGAAATTCTAAAAACTTAAAAAAAGAAATTATTGTGGCGTCAGATTAATTTTACAAAAGTTTTTAGATTTTATTTTTATGTTGATGGAAATTGAAAACATATGTGACACCGATTTCGTGAATATTTGCCCTGTCTTACGTTGAAATAAATGATTTTTGGTTCTTCAATCAACTCAAAAAAAGTGTTAAATATTAAACACAAATTTTTTGGAAGCAAAGACGCAAAATTCTTCATTGTATATATAGCCACAAAAAAAGAAGCAAAATTATTTTAGATATCTCTTAATCTCGAGACTTCTCCAAAACTTATTTCTGTCCCTATTAGATTTAAATCCAATACAGGTTTAATTTATAGCATTAAGTCTTTGTAACTTCATTGCAAGAAGATTAAGTTGAATACAAGTTTATTATATCGACTCACACAATGTTGTTGGTAACTCCAGAATTTAATGCAATACACAATTATCAAACACGGCTGTCAAATCATATCTTCATAATGCATAAATTTTCTCATATCAGTTTATTTTAATATTTTTTCATTGTGATTTATTTCTTTAAAGAACAAATGCAAAACTTGAATTTGTGATAAAATGATTTAAACAATGAAGTTTATAATAACAATAATGATAATAATAATTGATAACGTAAATATATGGTTAATGTTTAGAGAATAGTATTTACTTTCAGTATGATATAAATTTATAGTCATGCAAGAAAATAGGAGATATAACTTTGTTGGCGCTTATGCAAAAGTATAAATATAAAGTACATAATTGGGTCGTCGCCATTACCGGAAGTTATTTCGAAAGGTATTACTGTCGTCTGGAAGTCAATAAGAAACAGATGATGACACTTTTATTCCCTTTGAAAAGTTAATATGACTTATGTTATCTATATTAAATTTTGATGACCACAAATATCAATTCATTTAAAATTTTTAATTCATCATCGTCTAATATATTTATTTATTGATAATCTATGTTAATACTGACGTTTATTGACCTTTTGAGATCGACGGCTGGAAACTAAATATAGTATTTGATTTTATTAGCAATATTGATGATAATCTTTTCTATTGCAGGAAGTAGAATTACATGAAGGGTCAATTCCAGCTGACGCATCAGATGTCTCAGTGTCTCGTTGTCGCGAATTGAGGATCCACTCAGGAGCTTTTACAGGCGGTCCTCAACTAAAACGAGTTCACGTGACGGGAATACACAGCGTTGTCGCTAAAACTCAGGCATTTCACAATATTAGCGCTCCGAATCCGCTTTTGGAAGTTACCGAATGCAATCGAGTTGTATTGGAGTCTCAGGCGTTCAAAAACGCACGTGGAACGCTTTCAGTGTCTATATCAAGATGCAAGCACGTTGAGATAAAGCCAAATGCCTTTTCTTGGTTACTCAGATTCTCGATTAGCCAAGTTCCTGATCTTGAATTATCGAGCAACGCTTTTAAATTCGATGCACCTCCTCACGGTCGTCATGGACCAGCGACTAAGGTAATTTTTTATTTTTATTCATAAGCATAAAATATTTTACTCGGTAGACATTTTCACAGGATACTTTTTAATTATTGCCCGATAAGAAAATGTCAAAAAAGTTTAATTTTTTTATATGTAATCGTAAAATGAAGATATAATAATTTTATTTAAGGTAGTTTCTCCATCCAACCACTTTTCGACAGATTTTGTTAATTTTTTCGAGTTATAATAATTTAAAAATTTTTTTGGTCATTCTGATAAAGTATTTCTATTGTAAATAATGATTTAATAATAGTATGCATATTCTAACAATAGTAAACTCTCTTTGACCACATTTAACCATGGAAAAACAACGTTAGCTATCTTTGTATACGAAAAAAATTTATACTAACAAAATTGAAAAAGAAAATGAATTAGTAACGTAAAAAAAGAACAAAGTGCTTCGTTAGAATAAAATTTTTGAATAAAAAACTCTTTTGTAATAAAAAAGTTATAATTTATTACTTAATAAATTAATATCTCAAATTAATGAAAGTAAACAATTTTAAACAAGATTTTTTTACAGTTAAATAATACGAAATTATTATTCACAGATAATGTTCCAAAGTGTCAAAATAACGGAGTTGCCAAGTTCAGTATTTCCGTCAGCAGCTGCTGAGATTCGTATGGACGACGTTTGGACAAAAGTTATTCGCAAGGATGCTTTCTGCGCGTTGCTATTTCTCGGAGTTAGAATAAGCAATGCGTCAATAAACGACATCGAGTATGGAGCGTTCAATGACAAAACTCTAATTCACAATTTCGAGTTAATCGACGTGTCACTACGAAACATCAAGAACGGATCTTTCAGAGGTGCATTTAACAACTTTACTATTCAATATTCGAGGTAAAAATAATTCATTAATCATTATAATTAATTATTTATATTTTAACCGACGAACAATGTGTATGATTAATTCAAAATAACATTACAGGGTAGACTCGATCGAAAGCGGAGCAATAGACATTTCAGCAGCAGAGATAACCTTCAATAACAACGAATTCCACCTTCTCGAAAAGAAGTCAATAACCTTGAAACAATGGAGCAAGATCATCGTTGACCACAACCACTTTATCGACATAGCCGAGGATGGAATCGTCGCGGATGAAATCGCTGAAAAAACTCCGGAACAGCAGCTCGAATTCTCGTTCCGCGGCAACAGAATTAACAAAGCTAAGAAAAATTCGCTACGATTCGCGTCAATTAGTGAGAAGTCCAACATAAACAATGCGACTGTCGGCAACAACTACTTCGAAAAAATGTGCAATTGCTTCATCGAGAACTACATCCGTGAAATAACCGGGAGGAACTCCTCCGTCGAGTGGATAATGAAGTCTAGTTACTGCATCGCCGGAGACTGGTTAGGAAAATGTTTGAAAATCCCTCAGGGTTATTTAGAAATGGGGAATTTCACTTCAACGATCTGCAGTCCGGAGGACAACGTAGTTTGCCGAGAGCCTTCCGAAAAGCCTACATCCAGTGTGAGTCCACCCAGCGTAGGACCACACGTTTATCCTCGACAGAACAGTTTCTTCGACGTCGAAATGAGCGACTCGGAACAATTGGAACGGGAAAAACGGTTGATAGTAATCGTCTGCGTAGCAGCAGTTTTTGTGATAATCGCAATTATTCTGACATCTGGAATTTTATACATGCGACGACGCGGTGTCTGCCCAAAACTAACCTCAGGCCATCTAATGAACTTGACGAATTCGTGCCTCTCGCCTACCAGCGGAATGGCCGCAGCGACATCTGCCCGTTCGATTTCGCGGCTCAGTATTAATGAATACGCTGGATTGAGGCCAGAAACGCGGATTTTGAACGATAATGAACAAAATGATAACCTTCAAGAAAATGCAGACGGCTCTACAGAAGAAGACTTCACCTATACAGAGAACAAAGCTTCTCAAACGTTGCCAGAGGAACTGACCGAGGAATATTTAAGAGAACTACGTGACCGACTTAACGACCCGGATAATTACAGCCAGGCGCGTGACATGATTGAGCACCTCTATGATCTCATAAAGGTTGAGGAAAGTTGCAATAATAATAACGAAAGGCCGGCATCTTGTGGTCTCAATGATGAAGAGAATACTTACGATATAATTGCTCCGCGAATTCGCAGACCGCGAAACCAAAAGCCTACTATGGATATGGGAACAAAAGTGCCTTCTTTGGAGAAATTGTTGCCAAGCGAGCATTCTATTGTCAATAGACCGGCCATTGCTGAGTATACTGAGCCAAGAGACCTGAGAACTAGTGATCAAAATCATCTTTACGCAGAATTACCCGGAGATGAAACTGTGCCAAGCACTAGCAGACTTTCACAGCCGATTTTGGCGGCTACTTTGGCTGCCGCTCGAGCACCATTACCACTGCCACCAGATGTTGTTAACGATCATCTTATTAATAATAATAATAGTTGTAGTAGTAGTAGTAAGAGTAATAATAAAGATAGGAGTTGTAGGAGTAATGATAACCATGAAAGACAGTATTTAGATCTGGATGTAGAGCATCCTTATCAGGAAGCAATTACCGATAAAAGGCACCAGTCAAAGTCGTTGTTCTTCTTCAAGACACTTGGCGATAGTTTGAAGGGTAATAAAACAAGTAATAATAATAATAGTAAAGGCATAAGTCTGTTTGCGGAGTACGCTGATCCGAATGACGTTACGGCACATCTTTATTCAGAACTGCCGGAACCACCGGGCTCCTCAACGCCCGCTAGTAAAATGGCAAATCGACCGCTTCCGATAAAACCAGACCAAGAGAATGTTACTATTAATTTGGCCAGGACGTGAGAGTTTAAACTACCGACATGTGTGCCAAGCTTTATTGTCTGTGATAAAATCGCTTTTTTTATCTTGATTACTTTATCGTTTATTGTAATTAAAAGTTTTCACCGAGCAGTGCGTTGTGCGGTTTTTCGTTTAAATAAATAAAATTAATCTGTTGGATCGATTGATTGATAGATTTATTGATTAAGGGACAAGTGTATGATTAGTGTTAATTTCAAATGATTTGTGAACTCGATTTATTTATCGGTTGAGTGATTTATTTGTAGAGGTTATTGATTTATTTTTATTGTGTATAATTGAATATTTGGAAGATTATTTTTTTTTCTTTTTTTTTTTTTTTATTATTAATAAAGTTGTATTCTATATCGATGTAGTAGAACGGCTTTCGAACTGATTTTCTAACGAACGAAATAATAATTATAAATATATGATATGATAGTATAATATAATGATTTTTTTATAACGAATTACAGTGTATGTATATTGTATATATTTTTATTTATGTATATTTGCTTCGTGAATTTATTATTAAAAGGATAATGTTAATAGCAAAAGTCTTTTTTTTTTTTTTTCAATATCCCAAATTTTTTAGAAAATAGTTTACTCAAATTGGATTTTCTGGAAATTTGAAAGTCTCTGTAAATTTAATTACTTAATTTTTTAAGTCATTTTCTATTACCTAAAAAAATTTTGGCAAATTAATTTTTGAGCAACTTCTAACATAATTTTTGGGTAAATTCTAAAATAGTTTATTAAATTAATAAACCAAGCCATCAATTTTTTTTTTTTAATAGTCAGAATGACTTTCTAGAATGTATACCCTCAAATAATTGATCCTTGATGAAAATTCAATATTTAAAAATTCAACTAATTAGACTAACATTCCCAATTTAAAAAAAATTGTCAATTGTCCCAACGAAAAATTGAAATAAATAATAATAAAAAAAAAAAAAATGAAGCATCATAGAGAATATAACGAACGGAAGTGGACAAGTTAACGCCCGAGATGATCGTCACCCAGGAGTAATGGATAAGAGAAAGAGATGGAGGCCCATCAGATTTTATTAATGCGACCAATCATCCTATCATACGGGCTGGACACAGCATAGAGTGAATGTACGAGTTAGTATCCATCCCAATTCATCGGGTTGAATGATTTCTCCAGCTGTGCTGAATGCTCATGTCTGTATGGAGACTAACTCTCTGCTCATATTGATTGGGAAGTCAATTCGAGACTCAACGACCCGAATATTCTTGGTTGTTTTCGTCCTCTCATGTCTACGTTCCACCAATTTTATTTTATTCTTCAATACTTTTTACATTTTTTATTTCTTCTATCTTCCTTTTTTTTTATCTTTTACTTTACTCCAGCTCTCTTTGAGCTACATTTTTCACTAACAAATGTGCTCAGCATATTTTTAAATATATCCGGTGTCTAGCGGCTTTATAAGCTTCCTTTAATGCGGCTGCGACGAATTGGAAAAATTCGAGAGATGATTGAAAAGACTACTACTTGGTATAAAGGTGGGTGCTCTTACTCTGTAAGGACCGACTCAATGCTGCGAAAGAGTAATATAACTCATACACGAAAATATGTGTAAAGGTATTTTTTAAAAATTTTGGATTTATGTCTTTAATAGTGTACGTGTGCGGTATCTTACTGGCACTACGACGAAAGATGTAAAAAGCTTTTGGAAGTCATCTGTTCAGACGTAAAAACGCCTCGGAAGTTACTTCAGACCACGAAACAGGATGTAATGAAGACGACATAAATTCTATGAGATTAATATGGATATACTTACTAAAATTTTTGTCTATTCAAACAATTTGTTATTTTTTTCATAACATAGCTATTTGGAATTTACGATTAATTTCGATTTGTTTTAATATAAAAAAAATGACAAAAAAAAAATTTAATTCTATAATTCGAACTTTTTTGTTCCGAAGTCAATTAAAAATCCAATTTTCAAAATTTTTTTTTTGATAGTACTCTACTTTTCGTATTTAAGTATACAGAATAAATTCCCGCCGGGTTTTTTTGTTTCAGATTAGCCAATCAACTGATATCATGGAGAAAGTTAGCGTTAATTTTTTTTTTTGAGGCGGGTGTCTTTAGACCACTATAACTTTAATTCTACTAAATGTTTTTAGCTAAAAATTTAACTGTATTTTCTTGAAATATGTATAAATAAATGGTAGAAAGTTCAAAGTTCTATCTCTTGATTAGTATCTACAAAAAAATGATCAAAAGTCAGGGCGTTAGACCAGAGGACCCGCTTAAAGTAATTAAATTTTTTTTTTTTTTTTTTTTTTTTTTTTTTTCAATTTACAGAAATATTTACACTTTAAAAAAAAAAATTTTTTTTTGATCAGAAAAAATGAATTATGGAGCAGAATAAAAATTTTCTTGATACTACTAGGTCGATCGTGACTCGTGACCTTGGCTTAATACAATACTACCGTTCCTTAAAAGATAAGAAACAAATAATTTATAATTGTGAATAAAAATGTAAATAAGAATGAAGATAAATGATATAGAATGATGATGATAATAAACATAGCCAAAGCAAATTGTGGTGATTACTGACCTGCGCTGATTTCGACGAAATAAAATTGATAAAAATTATAAACGCCGTAGTATTTAATATTTAGCTTTGTTCAGTGATTGAAGAAATTCTGTTTTTTTTTTTTTAATTAATTCTTTGACAATAACCAAAATTTAAAGATAATGAGTAGGTAAAAATTTGTGCTTTGTTACAAAATTATTGTATTTTTAGATTTTCTGATGAGTAAAGAAACATAATGAATAATTAAAAAAATAACAGAATTAATTAAATAATTAATGTAAAGCAAAATGTACTATTTAAGCAAATTTTTTGTCTTTATAAATATATAGATATGTAATATAAAATAAATTAAAATTTTGTCAGAAAGATGACTTCATATATGTGAAATTTTCATTATTTTTCAAGTTATGTTTAAATTCGTTTAATTTTTATGATTATTGTTACAATTTCTACTTTTTTTATATTATGCTGCACAAAAACATTAAAATTACTTATTAAAAAATAAATCTATTAAAAAAAAATTTTGAAATAAAAACTAAAAATGAATTAAAATATTGAAAAATTCAAGAATTATTGAATGATTGCTGTTAAATTAAGATATTTTGTACAAAGTGCTGATGTCTCGTGCCCTCGTGTCTCGTCTTTCTCTACTTCAGCTCCATTGAACTCTAATTTTACCCATTTATATTAATAGCCACTCTCACATCAACACCCTAGAGGGGAGAATGCTCGATACATATAAAATATACAATATACAAAACAAGTAAAAGTACGCCCGCTACTATACCCTAAAATCCGTCTATTTGTATTCGTACTTTATACAGAGAAAAAGGACTCGTAAATAGTAATACAAAAAAAAAAAAAAAAAAAAAAAAAATTTTAGAGACTAAACAAAATATTATTTTATTTCATCTATTTTTAGGAGATCGATGTATCGATAGTGACACACGCGAAGGGTTGTTCTATTTTACATTGTGTAAAAATCCAGCATTCCGACATCCAACATGTGGATGTATAAAATACATATCGTGAACGGAATCTCGCCTTTAAACTTCACCCTTTTTTTGTTTATTTTTGTATTCTGCTGCTTAGTGAGTATAACAGTAGGCATTTTTTTTTATCACCGTTAAGATTTCCGGGATTTTTGTACTAGCGTTTCCTGTTTAATTCACATTTGATAGACGAAAAGCGTAATATAAAGTAATGGTAGCCATTGTTGTGACGAGAAATAAGAAATATGAAATAATAAACCGTCATATGAAATAATATGGTATCCGAGTGTCTATGTGGTGGTAGATGAGGGGCAGGTGACTCATTGTTCGGAATGCGATAACTGAGACGAAGCACAGACATGTTTAACGCACGTGTAAACTAAGAGGGGACGTGAGTTCGAGCCCAAGTCCGATTAAAACTGAGTGAAATAATAATTTTGTTGATTATATCGTGTATTATTTCTAGACCTCCGTGCACGGCCCAATATAAATAAGAATGAATTTCATACCCCATTGTATTGTTATTGCGATTATCATCTCTTGTGTTTTGTATTACGCTCACATCGCCCATCACCGCGTACCAGAATATTTCATTTAATTTGAATGAAATTAATTTAAATATTCAAATCTACTTCAATCAAAGGTTTTATTTTTTTAGGTCGGGGCTTAATGGCCGTAGAAAAAAAAAAGTAATTATTAAATTGGGAAGAGAGCAGATAAATTAAAAGAAAAAAATTTTAGAGGTTTTAAAAAAAATATGAAGTTGTCCAATAAATTATTTTTATTGTATTAATAATTTATTGGCCGTTCAAAATTTAATAATTGTAGGAAAGTGACGTCGAGTATCATAAAAAATGTTTATGGGCTAAAATTCAGCTACGAATTTTTTTAGTTTATTGAGAAACTGGGGAGGCGAGGAGAATCGTATTAAAATTATGTAATTGCTATAAAATTGTGGTGTAATATGTTTTACATTAAAATGTATTCATTTTAACAAATTTTTCAGCCAAGAAATTCTTGTCTGAACAAAATTTTTTTTCTCTGAAAAAATTTGACTATGTTCAAAAAATTTTGACTTCATTAAAGAAATGAATTTTTATTTGCTAAAGAGAGGGTTTAATACGTATTACTTTGAAACCTATTTAACGACTCGGTTCTCTACCAAAAAAAGGCAAAATAGTATATTACACCCCTTGGGAAGGAAAATAAGAAAAGCCTCAGATCACATGTAATTGTTGGCCGAGGCGAAGCCGAGGTCGACAAACATGTGATCTGAGGTTTTCTTTTTTACTTTCCAAGGGCTGTATACTATTTTTTTGTCCGACGAAGGCGGAAAGCGGCAACTTTGTTTAGCGTAGCGGGACGAAAGTTGCCACTTTCCGCCCGGAGGGCTAAAAAAAAATTTTTAGTTCCTAAAAATGAAATATTATTGTGACAGAAAAGAATAATAATGCTTTATCTAAAAAAATGTCCACAAAACAGAATTATATTTTAAAAAATGTGAAAAAAAAATTTTATATAACATAAGTGTATTATTGTTAGTTAAATAATTGATTAAATAAATAAAGGAAGAAATCAAATAAATTTCAAGGATAAACACTGACAGCGACATTAAATTTCCGAGCTCGTTTGATAACTGCTAAGAGTGAAGAGAAATTCTGTTAGATGTCGCCAAGCTGCAGTCAATCGCACGAAACGGAAAATCTACTGCGTTGAGTTTCCCAAGTCTATGAACATTGGAATAAAAAAAAAAAAAAAAAAAAATGAAGAGAAATATTATGCGATTAAAAATTCTCGAGTAACAAAAAATCCTGTAAATACTTTTTACAGATAAAATGATTATTTGACATAAAAACAAAAAATAATAATTGAATTTTCTGGCATATTTGTGCGTAAATTAACGAGGGTTGATATCCCATTTGGTCGGCGAGTTGAAAACAAACTTGCGGCGGGTAAAGCAGGCGCATAACAGAGAAAGAGAAAGAGAATGACGGGATTTATAATTCACGTACTTAGGGCCATGGGGGCTGGCACAGTAAGCTGACGGGATTCCTAATGAAAGATAAACATAATCAATCCTCAACGCGATAGTTGAAAGAGAGAATATTATATAGCTAGCAAACTTGCGTAATTTAGGCGAGGTTATATGTACTTTACCCTACAATTTTGCACACCCTCGAACTCTCTGGTATGCTAGTAGAGCTCTTTACCTTTTTTTTTATTCTTCTTTTCTTCTCCTGGACCGACTAACCCCCTCGGGCAACATCTCGCCCTGTTTTCGTTTCATTATCCCCGCGTTGCAATGAGGCACATCACTCCTCTAATTATCACAGGTTGAGACAAATTCATCCTGATTTACAATTCAAAAGATCAAAAATTTTTATTTTTTTAATCATTTTACTAGAAGTTTTATTATTGATTTATATATTAACTTCTTATTATAACAGCTCTCAATTCATTTAGTTTATTCATTCATACTTAATTAAATAATATAGTAAGTACTCAGATGAATAATCAAAGATGATTAATGACTACAAAAATCTATACTTTGGAATCGATTAATTGAGATGTTTTGATAATTTTTTACGTTAATTATTTTAACAGGTTATGGGCCTGATAACGTAATAGGCCTGAATAAATATAATAACTAGACTCGATTTGTTTTCTAATACTTTGACATGGTTTTTAGTAGATTTAATAGAAATCTAATTGCATTTGTCCTCACAGAAAAATTTTGCAATTTTCGGATTCAGTTCGTCGAGCTGATAGCACGATAGCGTCTCTAATTCATAATAGATCTTTTCTAAATTCAACATACTTAATTTCTAAACGAATACCAAGCTCAAGTTGAAAGATGAGGTCAATTGGTCAAGTAGTTCAGAAATTACAAGGTTTCAAAATTTTCAAAATCGTAAAAATTCATATTGTGACAGTTTCTTTCGCGAATAACTTTTTAATTAAATAACTTATCAAATTTTTCTAAGTTGCATTTTTAAGCCCATTAATATAAACAAGCTTTAATTTTCATGTTATTTTATATTCGTTTCCATAATTTATAATTGACCTGTTGCAACGCAGGAGGGCGTTCAATTCGTAAGATAATTTTTATTTGCGGGAAAATTTAAACAAACATCAAAAGTGAACTGTAGAGAAAGTTAGAATTTACTCATCAACATAAATACCTATTATTATTATTATTATTATTATTATTTGTTATTAATTGCTCAGGGGGGTTTTCCCCGGAGTCCGACGCTCCGAGGGCCCAGCCTGAGCGCCATCCATTACTGCTGCACCACTCCACACAACAAGGCGGTTAGTGAGTGCAGCAGGCCAAATTCATTTGCCTAAGTAGACGCAGGGATCCCAAAATGACAGCCTTTTGCATCCGCACTGCTAGAGACACGGCTGCTGAACTGCAAGCCGGTATCTTCGCAAGTGAAGACACAAAAGACTGTTTCATCCCTCCAAGGACGCCGACAACCAAAACGACGAGCTTGACACGGTAACCTGGGTACAGTTTGCCAATTTCAAACAGGAGATCCTGATATATCTGGTGTTTGTGCTCTTCTTTGGCCGAGATATTGTATTCGGCTGGGGCCGAAAACTCAATGACATAAATGTCACGAGTAGCCTTGTCAAAGAGCACAATATCAGGTTTGTTGTGGTCAATCCGCCGGGTTGTTGCGAATGGTATGTTCCAATAAATTTTGGAACTGTCATTCTCAACAACCTGCGGAATATTTCCTGGCAGATAAGGCAGCACTGGTGTCTCATCGATACCGCAGCTATATCTGAGATGATAATAGAGTACTCGCAGGGCAGCATTGTGACGCTGTATGTAGGCACCTCTTGCCAGCACAGGACATGCCGACAAAAGGTGCATCAGCGTCTCCGGATGTTGTTTACACGTCCGACAGGACGTGTCCGGAAGCTGCGCCTGGAGCACCTTGCTACGGTATTCGAGAGTGTTGATAACACCATCTTGGCAGGCAAATATAAACCCTTCGGTCTCGGACATCAGGCCAGCTGACTTCAAGAAGGAGAATGTCAGCTGGGTGGACAAGCCATGGTCACGGACGTATTTGAAATACACGCTGTGCATGGACTTGTCCATGTGTTCACCGAGGAGTTTTTTTCCTCGGCTATCCTGACGACGCTCTTGAACTCCTTTTTCGGGAGTTCAATGAGAGCGTTTATTTCTCCGAGACCTAAGGTATTTGCCGCGTAGATTGCTGCCTTATACAAGAACGACCCCTTCCGCGCATTTTCATGACTATGAACAAATTGCATCAGGAAGTCGTCCTCGTCTGCTGTGAAATTGGCAACCTCGTATGTTAAACCCAGAACCAAACGATCGTGAAGCCGCTCCAAGCTCTGCAATCCTCTCCCTCAGATGTTCCGGGAGAGGTACATCCTGGCGACTGATGAGTTAGGGTGCATGCTCTGATTCATATTGATGACTTTACGGGTTTTGATGTCGAGATCTTTCAACTCATTTCGAGGCCATTTCAGGATTCCAAAAGAGTAAAGTAGGACCGGGACAGCGAGCATGTTAGTAGCTGAGACTTTGTTCTTGCCGGAAAGTTCTGATGACCAGATCTTCCGGAGTCTCCTAACATACTCACTGCGAAGAGTTGTTCGGACTTCAGAGACGGCATGCATTTGCCGCTCTTCAATCCCTAGATATCTGTACAACTCTCCGGCGTCTAATTCTCTTAAGACGCTCCCATCCACTAATTCGACATCTCCACCCGTATCAGAGCACTTACCCTTCGCCAGGTGTACGACCGCACACTTGTCCAACCCAAAAGACATTCCGACATCTCGTGTGTACTCTGCTACGATGTTGATGGCCGTTTGTAGATGATCTTTGTTGGCACTGTATATCTTTAGATCATCCATAAACAGTTGGTGAGTGATCGAGTATACTCGATCACTCGGTAGCCCCGCAGAGTACCCACGAGTTTGTCGGAGGGCAACAGATATTGGCAGCAGTGAGATGCAAAACAACAGAGGGCTCAGAGAATCTCCCTGAAAGACGCCTCTCTTGTACTGAACAGTTCCGGTTACGTGCAATGCATTTCCACTTCCTATGTGAAAACGCGTTCGCCAGAGCTGCATCGTACGTTGTATGCATCCCACTGTTTGGCGATTGATTCCGAGGCATTTGAGCAGATAGAGAATCAACTCATGTGAAGTTGAGTCAAATGCCTTACGGTAGTCAATCCAGGCCATAGACAGGTTGCGTTGGTAGTAGATTGCGTCTTGAATGACGCATCTATCTACCAACAAGTTGATCTTGCAACCTGACACGCCCTGTTTACTGCCACGTTGTTCGTATATCTGTTGCCACACAGGCTCTATCTCCTGCAAGATACGGTTATTTAAGATTTTTGTAAAAATCTTGTAAACCGCATTCAAGCAAGTGATAGGCCTGTAGTTCTTTGGGTCGGACAAGTCACCCTTTTTAGGGATGAGTACGGTTCGCCCTTCTACCAGCCAGTCTGGAATTGGTTCGTCGCCCTGAATGTATGATGTAAAAATCCGGGCCAGATGAGCATGTGTAGAAGAAAATTTCTTCCACCAGAAGATGTTTATGCCATCTGGACCCGGGGCAGCCCAGTTCTTGCTGCCATTCAGGGCTTTACGAACCTCTTGCACACTGACTGCAGGGCTCTCTTCGGCGATATCCTGCCGTCGGTGTTCTCGACAGAATGCCTCGAAGTCGTGCAGAGCTGGAGTATCCGGGTTGACGTTTGGTTGATCTCCGTACAATTCACTCCAAAAGGCTTCCACTCGCTCAGATGATGGATAATTCTCGGGAACAGCGGTCTTAGGTGACAGAAAGCGTGAAGGGTTGGATCGAAACAAAGAGTTGTCGATCAACCGCTTCAGCCTTTTCTCTAGTGACTTTTGGAAGCCACCAGAGCCCGCAACCTGTTAAGAGACTCTTCTTTGATGACAAGAAGAGTACTCTTGTTCAGTGTGTGATGTCGCCTTCGAAGTTCTGCCGCCAGGCGACGAACTTTTGGCGTGTACGGTCTTTGAGTACTAACATACTCTATCACACACTGAATGCGGGAGACTTGTTTCCGAGAAATGTCAATTTTGTGTCCAAGTTGAGCGATGCGCAGCTTCAACTTCGCCTCGAAGGAGAGAGAATGTCTTCTCTCTATCGGCAGAAGCGAAGCCGCGGCACCGTAGACAACTTGGTTGACAGTGAGCAGAGTGGAGTCCTCTTGAAGCTGTGTGGGGAGATCTTCGTTCACCGTGTCGAGCTGTTGTTTTGAGTGAGTCATCTTTTTGGAGATGCTCACTTGTCGACCTGTAAAGAGGTTGTCGTTGTCCTCGGAGAAACGGTGCCGTTCTTGATGTAGCGGTGCTGGAAATGAAGGCCGATTAGACTGCCTTCTATTTGGCAGCAGCGATCGTCGATTATGCCGAAGGTATGAGGCAATAATAATGGTATGAGGTAATAATAATAATAATAATAATAATAATAATAATTATTATTATTATTATTATTATTATTTCTAGTTTTTTTTTAATACATAGTAATTAATTTCTACTCCAATTGATGTTTAATTTCACATGATTAAAAGTCAAAAATAAAAGTGTTAATTTTAATAATTAGGACATGGCATGAGAGCTAAAGGCATCCACATTTGAATTTACCAAACTTTTTATTTAATTTTTAAATTTTTTTACAGTGAATACTTCTAATTGATTGCAATCTCTTTTAATGATAATTAAAATTCTTTTAACTTGATTGACACGTCAGAATAAAAAATATAATTTATCTTGTCATGAAAAAAAAAAAATTGTAATTTATCTTTTGATAAATTAAGCTCACCCGGAAATCTTATAATTCAATTCATGAAATCTCTGTAATTTTTTTAATTAAAAAAGTAAAATAAAAAAAAAGGACAACTTGACAAATTGAAAGAGACAACTCATTAAATTACTTGCAAATAATATGACGTGATAAAGTTTGTTATTTTTGATAGATGAAAACGAGAGAAAAGCATCTCGATGTATGCAGCGGACGACTAGACGAGAGTAACTGAGTCGAGGAAAACTGAAAAGCAAAACGCGGTTGTTAAATCGCGCCAGCGGCAAATTCGGACAGGGTTGTGTGTGACGTTCCCATATTATATATACATATCATGAATGTACCTACTGTATATACGAGTGCACAAAGAGCGACAAAAAGAGACAGGTTAACGGATAATGCATGTACCAGTAGAAGAGAGAGTGCGTTAGTTTCAGGATTAAAAGCAAAAGCTCTGGATACATCCCTGTTATATGAGTATATATGAAAATATGCCGAAATATTTCTCTTGTCAGTTTTGGAGGATCCACCAACGCCACTTCTACCATTACTACTACTAATACTACTGTTACTACCACCCCCACCTGTTTTTCCATCATCACCGTGAGCACAACAGGGGAAATAATGTTGCAGTGAGAGCATTTTCGCGCATTAATTTGCGTATTTAATATCATACGTGAATTAAACAAGACCAGATAAATTAAAGCCACGTCATTGTGTAATGTTTCCAAATTCATTTCATACTTATGTTTTACTTTTTGAATGTTAATATTTAATATTCAAATTCCACTTATAATGTTGAGTGTTCATAAACCAGAAAAATAAAATCATGCATGGTCATACTTGAATTTTTGGTCATAGTAGAACATTTGTGATGAAACAGGATAAAGGTTTTTTGGCTTGACTAAATTTTATTTGATTTAAGAATTTTTCGTCTTAACTCGAGACAATGAAACTCGTCAAAATTATTGTCTTGGTTCAAGAATTTTTCTTTTAATTCAATTTAATTTTTTTCTTAATGTATGTTTAAAAATTTTTATTTTGACTTGTTATAATGTTCTTTTCTCAACCCCAGATTTGTCGATTATAATAATCATTTACTTTAGATATTTGTTATACTGTTGATAGGGTTTTAAAACTGGATATCGATGAATTTTCAAAATGTGATGAACATTCAATAAACTTACCAGTTATCAGCTATTACTCAACTCAAACGAAAGAAAATTTTTTTAGAACGAATACTGATTTGAAAATTGTCACTTACCTAAAACAGAAAAATAAGTAATCATTAATATTAAAATCTTGAGAACATTTAATGATTTTTATTTAATAATTTTTAATTGAGAATATCAAATAATATTTTTAATATGGTTCAAAAAAGTTGTTATTTTTCGTTCATAAAAATAACAAAAATTTGTCTTACAAACAATAGTTTGATTCGTAAAAATTCATCATAGTTTTGCGGTTTAACAAAAATTTGTCTCAGTTTTGACAAATTTTATTTATAAAAATTTTTGAAATGATTTTTACGAAAAATTTTCATAAATTTAGAAAATGAATAAATTATTTTTATTTTTATTAGAATCAAACAAAATATCTAAAATGATTCATTTTTCAACTTATCGAAATTCTACTTTGAAAAATAATTTAATCGTCTACTCTCAATTGAATGCCGAGTTAAGTGGCCGTACAGTACTTAATACATTCTCAGAATTAATCATAAATAAATAAAGATGCACTTAAGTATCTCATGACTTCTCGACTTAAAACGATTTCGAAATCTTTCAAGAAATAAATGGACATAAAAATGCGGAGACCATTAGAGATAAAACTTGAAACAAATTGGTTGAAAATAAAATGATAATTTATCCATTAACTTTTTATAAAAAGAAAAAGTTCGACAAAATTAAAAAAAAAAAAAAATAAACAAAAAAAGTAGTGAATTATTAATGCGTGAAAAAAATCGAGATTAAACAGTTTAATGCTTTCAGCTTTTGATAAACATCTAACGGCAAAATCGGGATTAATTTTAGAGGAGATCTGCCTGCATTTAAACGGGAGCGAAACGGAGCTTCCATTAGGTTATCATCTGTCCTGTGTCAACTATCCGTGGGGGATACAGGATCCAGGAGAGAGAAAATAGAATCTGTTGGACGGTTTAAACCCGTCAGCTTTGGCTATTATGTCGCAATATGAAATATTGACTCTGTATTTTATCTGCATAAACATTTAATTTAATAATTTTGTCATTATTGAGTGATTATTTCAGCTACTATTTTTATTTCAATATCCAATAGACTTGCGAACAGATTTATCATTTGAAATTTACTTTTATGAGTTATTTTGTTCTACTAGGAGAAAATTTAATTTTGATAATATTATTATTGTGTTACATTAATAATTTATAGTGGATTATATTAATGATATTTATTTTTCATATAAATTCGTTTTATGTACTTTAAATAGAGTTTAATTAAATTTTATTTTAATAATCGAATATTTGAGATAAACTTTTTGAAATAACATCTACTAAATTATTATTAACTAACTGAGAAATTTTTAAAATTGAGTATTGATTTAAAATTTTTGGCTTAAAATTATTAAAATTATTTCTATTAAATTAAAAGTATCAACATTGATATTAATTTGGATTAATATAAATCTGTGTATGAATATGTACCATCAAGTATATTCAATGTGTTTATATATGTATATATATAAAAATTAAAAATATCCATCGTGTCATATTTCAAAAACTAAAACATTATTTTTATAAGCACATTAAGATATCCATTCAACTAATATATTTTTTATCAATTTATTACTACCTGAGAAACTTAACCAATCATTAGGTAATATGTCGAAATATTTAACAGCTGTATAACTCGAATTTTCATGAGATATAGCTTCATAAATTCTAGATAGAGTAATTGATCTGTTTATAGTGTTTACAGCAATTTTAAATTTCAAAGAAAAAAATTTTTTTCGACAAAGAACAATTTAAAAACTTGCTTTTCATTAAAATAAAATCCTGCAAATATTAATTCAATTATTTTTTCATTACAGAAAAATAATTTGACTCATTAGTATTTTATCGAAAACAATATTCACGTACTATGTAGTTAATTAATTATGATAATGATTTTCGATTACATGTGAAACCTTTCGTAGTCTGTTCTGTTGCCAAAACTTGACTTCGTCGTCTAGTTACTCGTTACCGCTATTACGACGAACAAATATTTAATATACAATAAGGCATTATATTTAAGACTTTTGTAAATTTGTGTAAAGTATCATCTGACAAAAGGAACGATTAAATAATTAATGAATAATGGAGTAATAAGAATCAACATTTAATTAACATCACAATAGAGTATCTACTCAAAGCTCAAGACCTTTGTTGCGACTACCTTAGAAGTGCTTTAATAATACACGGGTTACGTTTGTTAAAAATTCTGTGCTTAATAAATTTAGAATAAATATTAAATAAGGGTTAAAATGTTTTTGCAAATGACGCTCAATAAAAATCGAATTAATATTTAAAAACCTATTGAAGTCGAGTTTTTGCTCACGCGAAAAAATCGTATTGAAAATAACTCGACTCTAGGGTCCTCGAAACCTCACGTGGCTAATTATAGTTTGGCAAACCCAATAAATATTTAATTACTATTCATTTAAATGACCAGCACGTGCACATAAATAAACAACTTTGTCACAAGTCAGATATTTATAGACAATTTTAATGACTTGTGTTTGTATCTTCAAAAATTCGGTCATTTTTGTGAAGACAAATCTATTTTCTAACTTCCTTAATTATTTTTTTTTTCTGCTAAGAAATCATTATTAAAGCGAATTGTTAGCATTGAATTAAGTAAAAGTTTTAGGAGTTAGTTATCTGTATTAAAAATTAACAAATCGTAAATGTCAGACTGTCTAACTTTCCGCAATGACAGTTTCCGCTCAAGCCACGATATATTTAATGCTTAATTTAATTGTGAAAAACGACAGTTATTATGATTTAATGGACCTGATGAATTGTCGAGTTGAGTTTTATAACTTTTATCGATTAATTAAATATTTATAAATTCTCTCATATCTGGATTTGTACAGAAGAATTTTGATGAAATTTAAAATTTGTAATTCATAATTTATTCAAAGGGAAATTGTACAGTTCAATTAAAATTTTACCATACGCCTCTAGCGTAAACCCAAAACAAGAAAGAAGTACCTATACAATTGCAGATAATTAATTAACGATGAACAATCTGATCCATTTTCATCTATGACCGTACCATATTTTTAGAAATGTGTATGTAAATTAACATGTGTTAATAAAAATAAAAAAAATAGTTCTTTAAGCTCAAAAATAAGGTCAGATAATCTTAAGAAAATAAAAAAAAATTTTTTTTTATTTTATAACTTATCACCTCAAACTTAAATCTCTTGTAACGAGACAATTGAGCGATCATGCGCCACCTATCGAAGATTTTTAGTACTACTTTTGGTTGAAAAATTACACATAGGAAAATCAAGTTATGTTAAGATATATTAAGCTAGATTAGTATTGCTGAGGCCTAACATAAATAATTTTTTTATCAGGCCATTTTAAAAAATTATGAGCAAATCAAGACATTGCAAAAATGATATATCTGTTTTAAATAATCATAAATTTTTTTTTTTTACATATTTTCAATCTCTATCTAACCGAAAAAAATCGTAGGTGGAAAAATTACTGCAATTACATCTAGAGTCATGTATTCTTGTTTGCAAGCGTATTATCCTTTCTGGTGCTAGTGTCAAAGGCACCAAATTTAAATTTCTTTCTCACGCATTTTTTTTTATGAAATTCTTATAATGAAAGTAGTCTATTTGTGTGATTTAGGATCTTTTATTTTCATTATATACTGTTATAAGAGGCATAATTTAAAAAAAAAGTCGAAATTTATTCCAGCAAAGCGGATGTGAATACTACTAATATGTACACGTTTATTTTGTTTTACAAAGCTCCTCTAAAAACTCATATGTACAGGGTATTTTTCATCAACAATGTACAGTGTAAAGTTTAAAACCAAACGAATATCCCGAGAAATCTCATGTTATTTCACGGATGGGATTCCTTGTCAAGAATCTCACCGGGATGGAGGATTGTAAAATACATTAAGGTTTCTCTACAGTATTACAGTCTTTTTCATTCTCTTTATATGTATATATATATTAAGTTGGTACATCGGTCGACATAAGAAGGTGCGATAACGTAAGGAATATATCGTTCTTGCTCGTCTACAACGAATCGCGAAACCCATAATCGAGGAGAGAAATATTTCTCGTAGTCAGAGCGTACCGCCCTTGAGTAAAAAGGATCTATCCTGGTGCTTGCGCCCCTTCCGGCCTTACAGGGGTAGAACGAGGAGAAAAGGTACTCCTTTTCTGGATTGATCGCTTCGTCGATGCTTATATACGAATATTCTAGACAAGTCGAGATTTCAATTTCAAATGCTTGTTTGAGAGTTTAAATCCGATTCCATTTATTCAACTTATCTGCATTGTTTCATTTATTATTAATAGCTTAGTCATCTCTGAGTCTTATCTTACTCAAATACTAAATAAAATAACAACTACTTAATTGTTATTACCTTTGTGAATCAAACATAATACTGAAAGGTTTCGTCTTTTATTTTTTTTTTAACGGATTGAAAAATAATATATATAAGTATATTCTTTTTTATTTTGCTGGACAAATAATTGAATTGCGTTTTGAAGGACAGACTTGAAATTTGGGTAAATTATTTCTCACACAGTTCTGCAGTTTAACATTTGATTTTAATGAGAAAGGTCATGAGAATTTAACAAAAGTTTCTTCATCTTCAGATAAAAATATTAAAGAAGTTATGAAACTTGAACAATAAATTAATTATCTGCAGATGAAGATATTTAGATAAAAAATAATTTCATTAGTAAATGGCTATTTTAATTTAAGAAAAACAAACATGCCGCAACGACTAAAAATTACATTAAAATGTAATTATTTAAGTAAATATAAAAATCACACTACTTCGTTTTTGCTAATAAGAAAATATAATGAAAAAATTTCTCGAGCCTTTGAAAAAACTATTTAAACCTCAACGAGATTATAAACTCTATTATATCCTTGTAACTTCGAGTCTCTAGCTCTTCATATTCATAAAAACTAAAAAACCGAGATTTGGTGAGAAGATTAAACTTTAATTTTTTGTCGATAAAACAAAATTAAAAAATTGAAGATTGAAATAAAAAAATACCCGTTATGTATTATGTAATCCAAGTGTGTTAAAAATATTTTTTTTCGGATCATTGGACATAGAACGTAAAAAATTTTCTTTCGTTTTATTTTTATGGAAGTATACTGCTAAGAAATAAAAATAAACAGATGAAGAATTGGATTTTATTATCGAATGAAAGACTCCCTAGCGTCTTAGGAACGTCACGCGTATGGTGGCCGTTCTTTCCGCAAAATTGAGCGCTTGAAATTCGCGGCGCGCCTGAGATTCACAATGACGTCGTTGTGTAAGGATGAAGCTAAAAAATAAGAAGAGAAGCACAGAGTCTCTGACAAGGCAAGAGAACCTGGAATTTGAGAAGAATAATAACAATACTACAAAAAAAAAAAATAACGAGACTTTAGTAGAGATTGACGTAGATGAGGCTACAGTGCGAGTCTAGAATTTGAAACTACTAAACGTGTACAATAATATCGTGAGTTCTTTGAACTTATTATACGAAATCCTATCTTTAATCTGATATATCGCTTACTTTTATATTCTCAGGAAGGAGCTGCCTTTTTTATTTATTATAGTTATAGGTTTAACACCTTCTATCCTTTGATCTTCTGATATAAGAAACCCTGTTTTATAAATTAAATTAATATTTTTTTAATTGACATTTCAATCTGATAATTTACATAAAAGGAATTCGCTTATACAGCGCGCAGAAATTCCCACCATTGGTTTCAGAATTGGACAATAGATTTTTTTATTTTTCTAACTTTAAGTTACGATACAGATAAAATAAAAAACTAAAGTTGTTTTATAAGTTTAAACATTAAAGAATTCAAAATCTTTACGCAGTTACAACTTACAAGTTGAGTTAGAAAGCGTAAAGAAGTATTTTGAAGTTTTGAAGCCTCACTTCACATATTTATTAAAAATTCAAGTCGAAAAATTTAAGAACAAAATGTTATATTAAAGTTGATTGATATTTCATAATTTCTAAAAAATTTCTTTAAATTTAGGAAAATATCGGTTTCAATTTAGATAAAATTAATTTATCCGTTTGTTGGAAGATTAGCAAATTCATAAAATTATTCTTTTAGTTTCACAAGAAAAAAGTCTAAGTGAATTTCTTCTCGTTGAATAGGATAGAAACTTAAACTTTTGGTGCAGATATGGCGAACAAACTTTTTTTAGTTAATTTATTGCTTCAGGTTCGGCGAGTTTACGTCTTTCAAATTCATCGTTCACATGATATGATTTTTTACTCCTGTACGGGCTCATTTTATAAAATAATTCATTCATGGTTGAACGTCTATGAAAATTTAATAAGTGATATTTTGGGTACATTGATCATTGTTTCACAAGAAAGTTAAGATATTTATGCTGGATTATTGTTCAAAAAATTAAACTAAAAAAAAAGATCATTATTTTTCAAATTTTAATTGTTTCCAATCAAGCAGAAAATAATTCAAAGCCAGAAATATCCAAATTAAAATTAACATGAATTTTTTTGGTAAAAATTTTTTCTGCTTGATTCAAAATAATTTTTTCGATTGAAAATTTTTCCTCGTTGATCATATTAATTTTTAAATCACTAACTTGAACTAATACGTTCATATATTATGTTTGATATCTCCAAATTAGGACTGACGTGGTCATATATGCCCAAATATAATTTTCAGACCAAAATTAGTATCAAAAATCTCCGACAGGTGGCGCATGGTCGCTGAATCCTCTCATTGTAAGAGAATTAAGTTTGCGATATACTTTTTTAAGAGTTTATCTGAAATTCGTGATTAAGCTACACACTCGATAATTATTACCCTGATAGTGAGAACAACCAAACAAAAAGTGATAATTGTTCCTTCAAAAAGGACACAGATAGGGTATCCAAGTTTAAAGGGTTCGAGGCTTGAAATCAGTATGACAACTTAGCTCTTACCTAATGAAAGTTAGCTTGAGAGACAAGTATAAAGATCTTGAGGAATGATATTAGTCGTCAGAGTCGTGTATAAGTTGCCACTTGGTACAGCAGTCTCGACGTCTACTCTTGACTTGCGTCACTTACGATCCTCGCAGCCGTTTCACCAAGACGAGGACGAGGATGACGACGACTCGACGTGGTGGTAGACCAAGTGGCACTTTCTGAAAACGCCTTTGCACCACCCACATACTACTAAAACTAAACTTCCAGCTATTTCTTACTCCTTCTCTTTATCTTTCTCTATCTCGATCTTTGACTAAAACTTATTGTCGTTCTCATTTTATCTCACTAACTTACACTAGTCATACCACGTATATCTTCATTTTACCCGCAAGTCAACACCACCAACTAAACTCCAAAGTCACCTTCTTATTATTCTTATTTTATTTCTCCACTACTTCTCATCGCGAGAAACTTTTGAGACTAAAGAGTACACCTAGTACTTTACATCTTTAAATTTATTCACATCTCCGAGATTCGTTTGTACAAATAGCTTTATTGACATTTATAACTTGTAATATTTATTCTCGTACTCTCTTTTCTCCTCCTCCTCCTCCTCCTCTTATTTCATTTTTGGGTTAATTTTAATAAATTAATTAAATATTAAATGTATACAAGGAACAAACTCTGTGGATAGTAAAAGGAAAAAAATATTAAAGCTCTTTTTTTTTATCCTTTTTCCAGTCTCGTATTATATCTTATCGGTTAACGAGGCTAACCGAGATAAGTCCCTCGTTATCCACTAATTCCATTACCATCAAAGCTAATTTAATGTCACTTTTCTTGACCTAAATAGGTTGTTATATTTATACAAAAATAAATGTCAATATTTATGACTTGATTTGTAAACGCTTTCAGAAATTTGATTTTGGTGGAAAATGTTTTAGGGAAATGTTTACATCTGGCCGTATGTGGTTTGGTCTCGTCTCGATAATTCTAATAAGGTCTCGATAATTCTGCAATGATTGCAGTAATAACATAATGACAATAAGAAAGCAATCAATCAATGTCACTGAAACTTTATAATAGATTTATTGAATAGAATTTTTTCGCATTAAAATAATGTAACTATTCCATTAAAGATTGAATAACTTTTCTTTGCATTATGGTTAATCGATAGTTATAAAATGATAAAGTGTTTCTTTGAACCGGCGTAACTTGTAACTTGAAAATTCATTGAATATATTGTAAGAAAGTTTGATTGACGTAACGTCGGTATGAAAATTCCGACTTATTATTTATTATTATCAACATGAAGGACGTATTAAGGTTTAGCTTCTCTGTTAGTCACATATTTAAAATCATAAATATTGAAAAAAAATCTTTAACATTCCAAACATATACATAAAAATTGGCAAATTTTTTTTATCGTATTTTGAGACGTGAAATATTATTTTTAAAATACTTTTCTAGAATTTTTAATGATGCTTCAAAAAATTTTAATCTAAATTTTTTTAATACCAAAACAATGTTTTACTTTAAAAAAAGATAAATAAAAATAACCATGTTACAATAATAGAGCAGTGATAAATAATAATAAAAAAGTAAACCACAATATGGCAGGCAGACCGCACCGGAAAATTAATTCACGCCTTGGGAAAATTTTTCATTGTGATGTTAAGGAATAAAAATAAATAATAATAAAATATAAATAGAAATATAATAAAATAAAATAAAATAAAAATAGATGGAAGAGAGATGGCCAAGGTAGCGAAGAGAGGGTGGAGCGAAAAATAGAACAATTGATTTTCTCAAGAAATACGATGATATCTGAGAAAAATGGCTGGTTGAAGATTTTCACGAGCTGAATGAGAAGCGAAAAGTGTATTTTTCTTTCTCACTTATTATTATTCTATCTTGCTCGCATTTCATTTCGTTTCATTTCCCTTTTATTATATATCTGTACCAGTGATAATTTAAAGGCAAGTTAATGAATTCGGATAGACGTTAAATGTCTGGGAATAAATAGCTAAAAAAAAAAAGATATTTAAATAAATTAAAAACGAACGAGACGAACTAGAGAGATAATAAAAATGTTTTAAAGTCATGCGAACAAAAATGGTAATTATGCTATAAAAAAATCTTTTCAAGATAAGAATAGGTTTTTGTACTATGGGGATGTAAAATTATTTAAGAGACAATTTGCATTGAATTTTAAATACATAGGTAGTTACCTTAAAAGCTATGTATAGAGATGGACTAAATATATACTGAATGAGAAAAATTAGTCTTGTAAAAATAACACTTGTTTTCGTACCAATTTCTACGGGTGATTCTTTTAAGAAAAATTCGCTCATTTATTTCTTTTGCACTTTAATGTTTAAGTACATATTTTATTTGCAGTATTGTATAGTTCAGTTGTTAAGTAAACTCTAGAAATGTAAAAAATTTTTTTAATAGATTATTCCACCAATTTTAGAATGTACAAAGTAAAAAGTATGATATCAAACTAAATATACTAAGCAATAATTTGAATAAAAATTATATGCAAAAAAACGTCTTACGATTACCGTGAATTTAAGGCCAATTTTTAAAGAAAATTTCTTTTAGTATAGAAAGTAACTTGAAGTATATTTAATTACCCGTAATAGGCATTTTTGGTACTTATTTCGTTTTATAAATTTTTACTAAAATTACACTGAGGGAAAAAAATTCTTTTGAAAGAAATGAACAATATTATAATAAGAATTTAACTTGTTGAAAGTTTTTAACGATTTTATTTCGTAGTTAAAGAATTAAAATTTTTTTTTCACGGTAACTTTCTTGTTAAAAAAAAATTTTCCAAGTTTGGGAAAAAAACAATTTTAAATGGAAATTCGCAAGTTTTTTATCTACAATTTTTTTTTTTTCAAATCAAGAAATTTCTTTTTAATAAAAAAGTTACTGTGAGAAAAATTTTAATTTCTTCTGCTAAGAAATGAAATTGTTGAAAATTTCTAACAAATTAATTTTTTTTTCACAAAAATGCCAATTTAAAAAAAAAAATAAATTTTAATAGAAGTTTACATTGAATAATAAGTTGTCTTTTAAAATGAGCTATCATCAGTTTCTCTATTTAAAATGTCATGAGCTCAAGGCAAAAAAAGATCTTCATTTAAAAAAATTGCTATAAATAATTCATAAAAAACAATTTTTTTCTTTCTAATCGCTGTAGCCATACACAACAACAATATTATTTTAGAGGCTATAAATTAAATTTAACGATAACAAATATGTATGCATAATATATGTAATATGTAATGATAAAATGATTATCCTGTGTACATGGTAGATAAACCATCAGAAGTAATGAAATTTGATACTCGTATCAATGATAAAAACCATCATAAGATCATCTCTCTATCCTCTATCCGGGAGAGTCTAGCTGAGCTTGGCTGGTGAAAAGGGAGTGATAGTTGATCATGAAAGCATCAGAAGCATCAAGAGGGCGAATATTCGTGGTACTTATTACAGTTGAGATTGGATTAACTCACGAGAGAGCTTCTGTTTATCCCAGGTCCTCGATGGGTTATACCACTACGACTCTGAAAAGGGGATTTCCCCACCGAGTCCACAAGCACTGACAGTTTAGTCCGTGTATACATATATATTTATCTTTCTCTTTCTCTCTCTCTCTCTCTCTCTCTCTGCTCGTACTGTGCGTATCCAGTGTAATTGCTTCAAAGGGTATACGTACGGCTACAATAACGGCAACGACTACATACACCTATAAAGTGCCTCCTGACCCCTCTCACTCGCATCGCAAAAGCATTATGTCAAAGGACTCTCCTGTGTATATATCCATTTTCAAAACAATTTGAAATTATGGAAAAGGGACTTGGGATTTGGGACGCGTAAAATATACCAAACTAGCTATACGCTCTGCAGAATGCTCTCGGAGGGTCGTATATCTGTATTGTATTAAGGGACAAGATAATGGGAATCTTTGTAAATAAATTATTCCATACTTTGATATCATGATTTACATGTACTAAAGGCCATTATTCAAATATTCTATTGATGTTTTTATGAAATCCAATTGGTGGAATAAATCTCTTTTTTGCACAACTTGTCAAAGTACATATTAAAATTATTTTTCTCATTTCGATCACTTCTGCTATAATACTGCACTTGCAGAATAATCCAGTGTATGATTATCAAGAAAATATAAAGCTTAAACACGTCTCGTGTTTCAAAAAAATATTTCATTTTGTTGATTGTTATAAAAAAAAAAAAAAAAGAAATAACATAAAAGTAAATGACAACTAGCAGTTATTTGATCGCGATATTGTGCGAAATATTCGCACGGGTCAATTAGTACAATTTATTTTTCATTAAAATTTGAATGAACGTTGCAAACTTTTAATTATTATTTAAATTTAAATTAATTGTTCAGAGTATTTCTATAGAGATTCTATTAACATTTAAATGTTTTTAACGTTTGATATTAATTGGCAAAAACATTTTATTCATAACAAACTATAAGAAGAGATAGAATAGTGGAAAAAAAATCAATGATAAAAAAAAACTAGTAAAGAATAAAGAAGGAGTATAAATAATAGCCCCCCAGTGGGAGTAAAAAAAACATTAAATTTGCTGTGCACAACTGAGTCGTATTTTCCCTTGTGTATCCACTTTCCTAAATGCGCTCGGGGAGAATTCGCGGGCATCGCAAGTGGCATCCTTATTTTTGGCCGACTCTCTCGAGGAATACCCTCACCTTGTCATCTACTTTTTTTTTTATTCCTGAAAATAAAGAGGAGAAGCACCGAGGAAAAATATAAGAACAGGTATATTTGCAATGACGATGCGAGTGCTTGGCAGAAGTTATACCAAAATATGTATACGTGGAGCACGGAGAAACGAAAGAGAGTAGAGTGGAAGAAGCAAAGGGGGTTGAATAAAATGTGCAGGTTGAGAGCAAAGAGACCTGAAAAAGTGGAGAGTGTCATGTGCACATATGTATCATGTTAGTCTTGATTTTTCTATTCATATATTTTCGTGTCATATTTACATGCTTATTTTTGAATACGTATTTCACATATGAGCTCCTATATAATGTAAAATAAAATTAATATGTCGAAAAAATTTGTGTAAATATTTTAATTTGAAATGCTGAACGCATAGCATAAATTTTTCCGAAACTAATATTCCTTTTTCTATTACGTTTTTCTTCCATGAAAAATCGCGATTGTTTTGCGCACATCAACCTCTATACTAAAAACGTCAGTATGTTTTAGTATTTTAGAAAAATGTTCAACTGATTCATCCACGCACCATTAATCATTTCTGCAACTTTTACAATCATAAAAATCGAAGAAAAACTTTTTTATTTAAATGTTTTGTTGGTGGATTTAGTTAAAGAGAAAATTCATTAATTGAGTAATTTTTTTACAGATTTATTTCGTCGAAAAGAGAAAAAAAATTTTTTAATCAAGAAAATTATTCTGAAGAATAAGTAGAAAAAAATTGGACTCAATTTAAAAATTTTTGAATTAAATCAAGACGATGAAAATCTCAAAAATGATTTTCATGGTTCCGAAGAATTTTCTGATTATATCATGTTCATATTATCGTTTAAAAATTTATTAAACGAGACTAAATGTAAAAGATAAACTAATAAGAGAATTTGATTCTCTATTTGATAAAAAAATAAGAGAATTCCAAGTATTTAAAGTTGATAATTTTTGAAAATAGTCAATAGGCAATAATGTCGAGGCATAACCAATAAATATCTAAATTTATCAATCTACATTTTGAAACTTATCTGAGCGCAGTTTAAAATGAATAGAAACAGCCTGAGTAGAGTGATTTAATGTTAACACACATACTAAAAAAAATTAGGTTAATATTAAAAGGTATTAAGGGATATATAGGTCTCTATCCTAAAAGTAAGCATCTTTGAACGAGCACTTTGCAGCAGCCGTGTAAGAGACATTTGGATTAATTTTTGATGTCCTTTAATGGGACATTAAACATCTGTATTTTATTTTCTTTAAAAGTTTTATTTTCTTTATATTTTCGAATATACTTTCATGCTTTTAAACTTGATTGTAATGATCTACCACTATCTTTAAATTGAAAAATTGCAAAAAACTTTATCTAAAAAAAAAGGTAAATTATTTTTTACTTTAAAATGAAATTAATTAAAACTTTTCATTAATTATTAACATTAATAATTCCATAAGATAAAAGAAACCTTTTTTCAGCTTAAGATCCAATTTTAACTTCAAAACTCGAGTAAGTATTCAAGAAGTATTTCAACCACTGCGAGCGAAGTTAAAGTCCACTAATAATTTATAATTAAAGTAATTAAAGTACGTATACACGGGCCTTTGCTCTTTGATCTTTCGTGATTGTATCCCGATGTTAAAAGTAGCTTACTAAATTTCTCAATCAAAGCAATAATGAATGAAAATTGAACCCGAGTATCAATGTTTATGTGAAGCATTTATTTTATCATAAAATTAATTTAAAAGTTTGTTTCCGGCGGAATCAGTTTGACCTGGTTTGGCACATAAAGTGCATCCTTTAAACTCAAGGGCACCTCGGGCATGTATTTAGTAGTACAAAGAGAACTGAGAAGCTGATTATTCGCAGAACAGTGAGATAAAGCAAACTATTATAGGTATTGTTCAATCACAGATGAGCTGGTTGTGAAGAGGGAGATAGAGTTATTTGAAATACACTTGAAACCAAGAGGTAAAGAGCTAGGTAAAGCGTATTTTGCCACCGGCCTCTTCAACTGTTTCCAAGTGATCTAATTGCGTAACAACTACCCATCTATCTAGCTACCTTCCTATCTTATATCCACTTCAATCTGTTATTTCATGCTAACATTAACACAACGCTCATCGATTTTTGTCTGTTCTATTACTGAAAGGTCTTTTCCAAATTATATATTCCCATCTACAAACGGATTTCGTATCAGTCTATTGCCTTTTACGCTTATAATTTATCAATCGATTTGTGTTAGTCTATTTATAATGCCTTTGTAGTTAAACACTTATGAAATCTGCCTTTTTTTTTTTTTTTTTTAAGAATTTATTCGCTTTACACAATCGGTCGATTCTTGTGAAATTTCAAGAATATACACCTTATCTTCTTTTTTGAAAAAAAAATTTTTTTCTTGAATCGAAAAAAAATTTTCAACAAGAAAAATAATTTTTAATCTAGATGTTTTACAGGTTAACCCATCGTTAAAAATTATAAATAAATTATAACTCCGACTGGAGAAGCCACATTTAAAGTTTTTTCATTTTATTTATTTATTGAACTTATTAGAAGCGTAAAGAAACCTACTTTTTTATTATCTTAATCGAAGCTTATTATTTTTTCAATCAAAATCAGTGAAAATAAATTTTTTTTTTAATTTTATTGGATATCCAGGAAATCTACTGTTTTTTAATTTTTTTAGTAATTATTAGGCAACGTCCATTGAATTTACAAATTTTCAGAAAGTTTTAAAATTTTTTAAAATTTGTAGAATTTTAAAATTGGTTAAAAAATATATGATGAGTTAAATAGTTACAGATCTCAGTAAATTTAAAAATTTTTTTTTCCAGATATTATTTTTTGGTTTTTTTCTGAATCACAATAAAATTTAGTAAAAAATTGTAATCTTTATAGACTTTTGTTGTAAATGAATGTAATTTTTTTTTTTAATTCTAAATTTTTAAATGCAACATTTGGATAACTTTTTAAAAAAATTTCCAAGGCCATAAAATAACCTACACTGAAAAAAAAAAAAAAAAAAATTGACTTGAATCAATAGAAAAATTCTTGAACCAAAAAAATAACTTTAAAGATCATTATTGTCTCGACTCAAGACAAATAATTCTTAAATCTGACTTGAACTAAAAATTGTACAATATACAGAAAATCGGCTTACACAATAAAAGCTTTAAGAATTGAAATTTAAAAACCTTTCAACAAGCTCATTACGACAAATAAATTATTAATACAAAACAAAATCATATAAAGCTCTAAGTAAAAGAGATAAAATCGATTTTATAAAGTATTCAGAGAATTCCAATCGGGAAATTCCGGGGTTTCGTCGTAACTGGCCTTGATGAAATCAGGAATGTCTAGCGGTGTGGTTTTCATTGGCTAACTGAGCTTCTGAAGGCATACGTTGATGACAGAGCTCGGTAAAATAATAATAAGTAATGTAATAAGCACACCCGTTAAATCAAATAAAATTTAATTAAAAACTTGGTGCATTACTAAAATAAAATTCCAATACGCTATAAATTTAAACTTTAAAACTGTAAGTGTTAACAAAGATTTCCTAAAGTACGTGTCCGATAGCACTTAAGCCAAAGCTTACGTCTCAGAAGTAATTCCAGTGGATAAGTTGTCCGGCAGTTGACCTGAGGTCTAAGTCTTCTGGGATGTTTAGCAATCACACCAAGACAATACGATGAAACTAGACAAGACACAACACACAAGACACAAGACCAGAAATGAAGTTTAAAAAACAAAAACAACTTTGGAGTACGAGCTGCAGTCGAGAGTAAGAGAGAAATAAAAGCAAGAAAATAAAAAAATCTACAAGTAGTCAAGAGTTAAGAGTAAAGAGGAAATATCATGAAGCGGCTGCAGTGCAGTAGTTAGTCGGAAGTTCCGGGTCAGTTGGTATGCCCGCCACATCCCAAGGAAAATAATGCACCTGCTGTGCGACAATCGCCAACAAAACTTTACTTTACATTACAATTCTTTTCTTTATTATTATTTTTATTTTCCCGACTAATTATCCGTAGAAAAATCGATAATTTGATGCATTAATTTTGTTTAATTAGCCAACATAATAACTAATTACAATCACAATTATTGTGGGGTTTATTGAATATGTATCGAAACTTTTGGCTTGTAGAATATATCCCGGGTGCTGCAATGTAAATTTAGGGTTTATTTTGTATAGATGCATTTTGGATGCACAAATAAATAATATTAATATGGAAGGTAGATATTATATATATATATATATATATATATATATATATATATATATATATATATATATATATATATATATTATAAATATGTATCCACTGAATCGTTTATATTATTTGGTTATTCCTCCACTCATATAGTTAATTAATCATGGCAATTAATTTATAGTCTCTCACGCGTGTACCATCAAAATTATATTGAATCATTGAGGATTATTTTGAATCGTGGAGTGAATTTATTCGGTGAGCTAGTCACAAGAATAATGCACCCATTATACACACTAATTTAGATTGTGTTCCCAATTGAGATTTTAATGTATTATGTTATGTTGTGTTGTGTTATATATGTTGTTGGTTGTAATCATTTTGGTTGGGGAGCTAATTTTTAAAAATCACTTTACACGCTCGTTAAAACCAGCCGAGGGTGCACGGTTCACGATTAATAGACGTACTAATTTTTATAAAATGACGATTTTTTATTTCCTTAGGGGGAACTTTATTAGTTCTAAAGCAATTCTTCATTATTAATATTAATTAATTATGTAATTATTAATGTCTAATGCTGATTTAATTTTTCGACAGTTCTGCATGAATTATTTGGGAAACAAATAGTAAAACGAGAATTTAATATTCAATTTTGGGATAAATTTGCAAAAATAATGAAATTTAAAATTTTTTTCTTTAAATTTATCAAAAATAAAATAATTGAATAAAAAAATAATAAAATTTTTTAAATAAATTTTCTTTCCCCTGATTACTATGGAAATCTATATAAGATCTTACCCTGGATTTCTATAAAAGAAATCATAAAAGAATCTATCCGAAAACGACATGTGGGAATCCAGGTCGGTATCTCATATGGATTTTTTTTTTGACAGAGATGGCATTTTTTTAACAATAATATTCTCATTAAAAGTGTATATTTTAATGACGAAAAAAAGTAACATCGACAGTAAATCGATTTCATATTTAATTACACTTATTTTCAATGCTAACCCAGTTTCACGAGGAAATAGTACCTTCAATATGTAATTTAATATTTTATTAATAAAAAGAATACTTCATCATTTAGAATTTTTTATCTTGCTCAAAAAAAGAGTAATGCTACATTTGCAAGGAACAATTTTCAGCGAATAAAGTGAGGTCAAATTACGATTGTGCCATCACAACATTCCTTCAAGGGTTATGTTGCAGTCACATGAAAACGCGCATATAAACCTTAAGTCCATTCCGTAACGACGTTATTGTCAAATAAATCACCGTTGTAGCATAAAAACCTCCGCAATAAATTATTACATTATTTTTTCAAAAAATATAAATATGAAAAAGTAACAAATTAAATGTACACAAAAAAAATTTTACAAAGATTTTTAATGATGAAAAACTTTTTATGAGTTAATTACTGAAATTTATTCATTAAAGTTAAAGTAATTATGTATGTACAAGAAATTTATGTTGATACCGTTACATAAAGTTTGTATTGAGTTACATGTTACATGGAACCGTAATACCTTTGTTGTTACATCAGTTAGAATTACATCAGTTAGTACCAATAGACTGAATGAGTATCGCGTATCGTCTATTACTATTATTATACGTTTACATGAATTTTATACCTGTGAATGTTGCTAGCAAAGATATTTCACAAAGTTGAGATTTATCTTGGGATGCGAATTCATTATTTTTTGTTGAAAAATAAACTATGGTGAAAATCGCGGCTTTATGGTAGACCAAATTAAAAAAGGTGAAGAATAAAAAAACATTAAAAAGAACACAGACGAAAGAAAAAAATTAAATAGTAATAATAGCAATATAAATGGAATAAAATAGTATGACTAGGTAAAAAAGGTGATGGTAAAATTATGATTATTAATCGCTAACTTCTGCAGTTGGTAGCAATGTTAGTACACTCTCTTTATTTTATTTAACTTTTTTAATTTGTCTCTTGCTCTTTTTTCCTGACCTTTGGACTAGGGAAAATTCAAATAATCGCCGAAACACTTTTTTACATTAGTTACGCCTCGCAGAGTACTCCGTTACTCTTCTCTTGACCGTACTCATGACTCGGTAACGTTTATTAAAATAAAAATAATAATAATAGTTTATAATAATACCAAAGTTTACGTTCCATTAAATTTAATTCATTTTTATTAATTAAATTAACAACTAACTTCGTTATAATATTAGTTCAATTTTAAAGTAATTATCGTTCTGCAAATTTATTATCAAAAATCTAAAAATACAATTTTCTCAAATGCAATAATTAATAATAGTACTCGTTGCAATTAACTTAATTTGATTACCGAAATTTAGTTTAGATTAAAACCTTCCAAATATGATGCATTAGACGGATTGGCTGCAAGATATCGTAAAGTTTAAGTTTAAACATGACAATAATCAACTGCTAGCGCTAAAGATAAATTTATAATGATATCCATTTCTATTTTGGTTGAAACTTGCAACCTTGATCGAATATTGTCAGACGATGAAGTTTTAAAGTTTGATTTTTGTTAACTATAAATTTTCTCCTAGATACAAGAATAAACGGAGCCTAGCAACTAATCTACTAGACATTTCTATTCTGATCGAATTTAATTCGATAAATAAATCGGTAGATACGTCAAGTATTTTTTATGATTGAAGGAATAAAATATCTTTTGTTGATCTTATTTAAAATAAGATCTTTTAACCTTTTAAAATATTTCTTCCAGTTCAAACTGCCGCGAACAGGTACCGTGTTCCATAGAATGGAACTGACATGCTTACATATTTTTAAACGTGTACTTGGCGCGAAACACCACCGTGCCTCCGGATATTTTATGGTAAGTAGTGACTATCTAAACTTTGTCATTATGTACTATGTGTATTTTGCGTGAAAAAGTTATGCAAAGAGGCATAAATAAGCAGCAAAACTTTGCATTAATTAATTGTTAATTAATTTGTAACCTTTTAGCGAAAATTTTGAGTTTATCATTAATGTCAAGTGCTAACAAAGTTACTGAAGATCTCAGTAAAATTAATCTTCTAGAAGATAATTTAAGAATTTTTTCTCAATGAATCTCCTCAACTCATACATGCTCGTTGAAAATTTCTTTCAGGGGTTACATGGATTTTTTCCGGAAAAAATGGCCTATTTTCATTCATTTTTTTTTAATTGAAAAAAATGAAATATTTTATTCAAACTTTGTACTATCTTAAAAATACATGTTTAATAAGGGATTACTGAAATTAAAAAAAAAAATTTAAGAAACTCTGCTCATTAGCAAATGTGACGTCATTTTTGGCGAGCCCTCGGAAAAAAAATGCGTCCGCGTGATCAGCAGAACTCCTAGCAGGATTATTTGAAATAAAAAAAAATATGTGCTATAGTTAAGACATCAAACTAGGTCTTGAACGGGAAAAAAAAAAAAAAAAAAAAAAAAAAAAAAAAAAATGAAAATTGAATTTCTGGCAGAGGTTTTTACAAAAAAATTAAAAATTTGGCTAAAATTTCGCGGCATTTTTTTTTTAAATAGTTGTAATTGAATAAAAAAAAATCTTTCGTGTAAGACCTTGTAAATTATATCTCGAAAACCTGTCTAAAATTTCATCAAGATCTTCGAAAACATAACTTTAAACTAAGTTTAAAGTTTTGAGTGACATTACGACAGCGCCTTGAGCGCGCAATTTTTTAAAACTGTATCTCCGAAACTATTATTCGGATCGATTTGAAAGTTTAGCACAATATTCTGGAGATTTTATAGAATTTAATGAGACAAAAAAAATCGATTTTTTGAAACCGTGACCCATTTAACCTCTTAATATACTCTAATAAGTTCATAAATGTCGATATATAATTTTTTGACCAAAATAGTGTGGAAAACGATCGACGGAGGGAGCGTGATCGCTGCATTTTATCCTTACAAGAGAGTTAACTCTGAGATATGAAGTTATAAAATAAAAATCATGCTTTGACTCTTTTTAGAAGCTTACAGGAAATTGGGATGTAATTTAATCAACTAGTAAACCATTTTGTTTAATAAATCATATTTTCATAAACAGTCTGATGGAGCCCTATGAGGCCAGATGTACAAAAATGCGTCAGAAGAAAATTGTTTCACGAGCGGTGTGACATTTGAAGGGTAAAACTACACAAATGTCTGTAATTAATGAATAAACGTTACGTAAAATTTAATATCGCTAGATTATTACAAGTCATTAGTCAAAATCTATAGTAAATTGGCCAAGACGTAGATGTTCATAAGAGCAAGCCAAAAAGAGTCAATTTTGATCGTTAAATTGATGAATTACACTTGACATAATTTTTTGTCGATTAAGCAGTAATTAATATAACTTAAGTTGCTTTATTTGACAAGCTCGTCATAAGTTTTGGACACTTTATAAGAATTAATCGATGTTCTAATAGTGCTTCGATCGGATATTACATCAAATGTAGCTTTTAGTGAGTCATTGCCTTAAGAAATCGATTGAATTGGTTCGAAAAAATATTTCGTGGAATCTATAGCTCATGTTATGTATCATATGGAGTATTTTAATCTCTACAAATCTATAGGTCCGTAATGAAAATAATTAAACGGTACTTCGATAATGAAATACGGGAAAAGTATTGTCACTGCCGCATCTTCTACTTCATTTTCGGAATAATTCACTCATGAATTCACTTGAGATGAATAATCATCGATTTTCATGTTTTAATATACTTATCTCCGACCAGTCATTTTCGCTTTATTAAATTAATATTTTGATTCAAAAGAGGGTCGCTGTACTCACATTTTTTTTTTTTTAAAGAATTTAATCATTTTGATGTGTGATTACTTTTATGAATAAAAGCGAATGTAAAAAATCGCTCAAATGCGTGGTTTACGTATTTTTAATCATAAATATATCAGTCAGGCAATCGAGTCATCAGAAGTAATTATGATATTAAAAAAAATGGCAGAACTCCCAGGAAAATAAAACAAAATCAAGTTTATAGACCTGAGTATGTAAATTTATGTATGATAAATCATGAAATATCAATTCAATGATTTGTTTGCATACATAAAAAATTGATTTGAGTATTTTTTCGTGGTAATATGATCATATGTGTGTCCTTATATGATTGAATCGGTTTTGGTATGGTAAAAAATTCATATGTGATCACTGATAATTATTTAAGGCTACGAATGATTATTTATGTGCATATTTGATCATGTGCAATCATATTTATGACCATATATGTCCACAAATAATCATTTGTGACCAGAAATAATTAATACTAGTAACCTTGCAGTCATTATGTGACTGTCGTGACTTGTAAACTATAAATGACTAAAATTTCGCTTTATTAAATAATAACTTTTGTAAAATTGCACTGTACTTTTTTAACTATTGACATTTTTAAAGGTATAAGCTCATCCCGATGTTACACTCATCAAGAGCTTTCATTTGAGTACCCACATGCATTTTCATATATTTTTCATATATACATATATATAATATATATAAATATATGAAAAAATGGTGTGGATACTTAAATGAAAGGTCTTAATGAGTGTAACATTGGGATGAAGTTAGACCTTTAAAAATATCAATAGTTCACAAGATACAAGGTCATTTCTTAATCACTTCTCACGATTTAATCGAATAATTTCTACTTAACAACTGATACGAGTGCAGTAATGAGAAAAAAAAAAACATTAAAACCAAAATGTCCCAACAATTCATAATAAATATTTTTCACAATTATTTCTGTTGTGAATTATGAAGAATTTTCCATTTTTTTCACTAGTCTTTTTTTCCCACTACATTATTACATCATAAAACCATTCTCATAATCTTCGTCAAAAAAAAGAAGATGAATAAATAAAATAGTCACAATGATAGAAATGATGAAAATATTCTCAACATTTTATGAGAAAATATTTTGTATTTTTTCATCCCAAAAAAAAAAAAAACCGAATAAACAAATTGCAATTGCAAACGCATTTTAATAATGATAGACGACGAGCGGTGGAAAGACATAAAAATTTATAAAAATGAATGCTAATAAACAGTATAACGCGAGCGAGCAAGCAAGAGAGAGAAAAAGCGAGAGGGATGTAGATGTAGAGATAGAGAGATAAATTTTGCCGAAGAGAGACGGAGAGATAGAGAAAGGGCTATCGGTCGTGTATCTTGTATAGGACGGTCGGGTGTTATTTGCGTTATTTATACGTCCCTGGAGCATCGCGCGGGTTATAATCGAGCGTGCCTGCTCGACGGCCGTGATTACACATCGTTATCCCGGTTAAGCCACCGGAAATGACGGCCTGATGCTCGTGTTGCCATACCTACCAGATCGGGTCCTGGTTGTGCTTGTGCTTGTGCTTGGTGCCTCACTTGCCGATGGTGATGGTGATGGTAATGGTGATTCTGATTCCACGTGCACGTGTTATGTGTATGCACAAGAGGTACTGGCTGAAGCTTCGAGAATAGAGGTGACTCCCTGGAGAATTTACGCTTCTCGACAGTCCACAGTACTATACCCAGTTTGGTCGGTGGCTTGGCTCTGCTGGTCATACAGCTTGACTGGATCTGTATAGCTGGATGCTTGGCACGTCGATCCTCTCTGGAACCCGTCGACAGCCGCCGGATAAGCTATGCTGCCTCAATTGATCGATTTCACATCATCCTGCCAGGCTCCGGCTCCGACTCCAGGATTATCCTTTTACCGCAAACATTCCTCATTGCAACAGATCTGTATTTTATAGAACGGGAGTAGTCGAGCAGTGAAGTAGTAGAATATCCAAATCCACCAGTCATCAATCACCGTATTTATGGCACTGCACCATACCACACGTAATACTTCCCCCCTTTTCCCCTTCTTTTATTTATTTACTCATAAATTTTCACCTTTTTGCTTGGTCTAACCGATAAATTTACTTTATTTTTACTAATCAAAATTTGTTTATGCATTTTTTGGTCGTTGATGTTTACTGACTAACATAAAGTGACGCAAAATATTCCACCTCAGTGAACAAGTCATTTGTGCTTCGTGGATAATTTGATATTAATTAATATCCAGGCCGAAGCATTTTTAATTGATATCTAATATCGAGTATGCTGCTTGTTATTGCTAAATTATGGAGCATTGATTACATACTATTTCGCATCAATACCGAAGTAGAAATTCACCATCATTACAATATTTCATCATAAAAACTCTTACTTTTGTAGTTGGAATTTTTTTATTTTGTCAATTCGCAGAAAAAAGAAGATTTGTTTAAGTAAAGTCGTATTGAGTAATTACTACAGTTTCAGATACTGGAGAAAGTCTTTTACTTCGAAACTGTAATTTACAGTAAATGTACGTCACCCAAATTTGAAAATTTTATCAATTTTTAATTGTAATTTATGAGTAACAATCTCAAGCTGTAATTTATTGTGAAGAAGTTTTCGAATCCTACATTGTAATTTTTTTTACGAATTTCTTAAACCTCACCAATTAAGTCGTTATTTTTTTATTTTTTCACTAGAGGAAATTTTTATTTAAACTAACTTTTAAAGCGTTCAAATAGAAAATAGTTAAATAGTTATAATAAAAATAGGGATAATTTTTGCATCCTTGTTGGCTGACTTCTTATTTCGATAAATTTTCTTCTATGAGAATTATTTAATTTTAAAGTTTAAAGTATTGTAAATTTTTGAAGTTTTTTTTCCAGAAAAATTATTTTTTTATAAGGAAATTATTTTTTATTTGGGTAAAAATTTAATATGGTTATATAGATACTGAAAAATTCCTCAATATATCTATCAAATGAATTAATTATTGTGATAATTAAATTGAAATCATACACTGAAAAAATAAAATTAACTTAAATCACAAAAAAAATTCTTGATCCAAAAAAATAATAATTTCTTAGTTTAAGAATTTTTCTAATTAAATTATAAAAATGGAATTCTTCAAAATTATTTACTTGATTCAAGTAAATTTTTTTTCTGTGTTATTGTATAAATTATATGATAAATAACAAATCGATAAACTTACCAGGACTACAATTCATACATTAAGTCGAAGAAACCTTGTGAACTAAATACAATTCCAGAGATAGTCACTTACCTAAAACAGAAAAATAAAAACCAAGTTAGTATAAGCTATAAATTATAGAAATATTTTGAATAATAATAATCATGATAAGTGAAATTGTTAATATTCAATGGCTGCACTTATAATAAAGCTCTAAGCTGGTATCTTCAAACCGAATTTATAGAATCCGGCGATAATAGAATTTAAATAATATAACGTATAACACTGAGATACGTAACTGCGGCATTATTTAAAGCCGGAATTTTTCAGGATAAAATATCTCGAAATCCAACTTTATTCAACGACCATTAGAGAAATGGATTTCCAACTGATCGAAGGTCATCCTGGAATCGATAAGAAAGAATTGATAACCTCCAGGCAGAAGCAGAGGCAGCGAGTCTTGGCCGGAGGACTTCCTGAGCACAGACGAGTCAGAGAATAAAAAAATGAATAAGAATAAAAATAAAGCTGAAATTTTGAAGAGAAAAATGTCCTCGAAGCATATGTGCTTGCACACACGAGCGCTCGTACGTGGAATGAAAAAAATTTTTCACGTCAAGAGTATTGCAGCCAGTCTGAGTTAGACTGGATAGGTCAACTTAGAGGGTTGACCACGTTCAATTCTATTTTCATGAGGGTCACGTTGTCACGTACCTACAGCCTGTCTTCGTATACACATAGTGTTCGGTAGGTAACCATGAAAGCTATATACAGCTTACATATACGTCATATATATATATTGAACTTACTTCGTTTCAGAATTACTGAATGATACATATATCTACACATATGTAGTCGCATGCACAGGTGTATACGTATTAAGTTAAGACACATGTACTGATATCAACACAAACATCGATACATATGAACACATACCTACTCACATGTACGTATTGCATGCCTTAAACTCAAGCAAAAGAGTATGCTCTGTTATAACTTCAAAATAAAAATTCTTTTCCAAAGTAAAAATATTTTTTTAATTGATCAGTTGCTCTTTTCATTCAAATAAAATAATCTAAACGGTATGGTATGGATTTTTAATTTCTTTATGAGGGAGTAAACCTCAATTAATTTTAAATTATTAATTTTTCGATTGATTTTATTTTTTAATCTCATCTGAGTTATAGGAAATTCTCGAAAGAAAATTGCAATTTTATCGTTAAATTTAGTATCATTAGAAAGGTCTTGACCTGGAGTTGTGCCTTTTCAAGGTTACATATCATTCTCACCAATAATCAATTTATGATGATGATTATTTAGGCTGCATTCGAAAATGCTCTAGATATATAATAAAGAAATGATCTTCTATCTCGTGAACTCTCAACATTTTTAAAGATATAAGCTCATCACGATGTTACACTCATCAATACCTTTCATTTGAGTACCCACATCAATTTTTTATATATTATATATATATATATATATATATATATATATATATATATATATATATATATATATATATATATATATATATGTATATATGAAAAATATATCAAAATGCATGTGGGTACTCAAATGAAAGCTCTTGATGAGTGTAACATCAGAATGAGCTTATATCGTTGAAACCGTCAATAGTTAAAAAAGTACAGTGCAATTTAACAAAAGTCATTATTTAATAAAGCAAAATTTTATTTATTTATCATTAAAATTATCTTTTTAATTTATTATTATAATGTACAGTAGATAATTATTTTTTTTCGATCAATTTTTGATATATAATGATTAAACAATTGTATTAAGGTAATTAATAAAAACTTGTATATTTAAAATTTATTTGATCAATTTACGAAAAACACAAGCACTTCAGGCATGAACATTTGGATTTACCAAACCTTTTGAATATGTTAATGTGTTAACCTATGTACGAACATTAATGTATATAACACATCAACACACATGTATATATCTCACATAAAAATGCACACGTGTGTGTACGAACACATGAGTGTATCTATGTACACTTACATGCATTTACAAGTGTAGAATGTGGTATGTACTATGTAGTACATAGTATTACATAGAACTATACTAGTGACATAGATATTGCTATCGGATCAGTATCTATACAGTTAATGCAGCATTATGTCTCGCATGATTGTATGAGGTCACATCGAAGAAACGTCGCACTACATGGTGTAGGGGAGCCCTTTTAGAATCCACCATTCACCGAGCTGGTAATCAGCGCTTTATTGCCCATAGCCAATTAACGGCTGCGATTGGCACGCGGACAAAGCTCCGGGCCCGTCCGCGGTATATGGTACCAGTCCCTATGACTATAACTATAACTATCCGGTAGTCATCCTAGTATATTTCCAGCTATCTCATACATCCGCGGGGATATATATATATATATATATATATATATATATATATATATATATATATATATATATATATATCTCTGTGAAAAAGCTGAGGAAATAATACCACAAAGGACGGAGGCTACGGATATTTGGGTTAAGCGTTCACTTAATCGAATTCACGTTGTGCTTTTGCTTTTTAACGGGCTTTTTGGTGATCCAAGTGTGTACGGCAAAACATTTTAATTGCCGATTTGTGTGCTAATTCGCTTATGGTAAAATAATTTTTATTTCACTTCAAATTTAAAAGAAATATAATGTGTCACGTTGATAAAAATGTGATAGTTTCAATAGAAATGAGCAATTATTATCCGAAAGACCTCCAAAGTTTTCTATTGTACAAAAAATTCTTAATTAAAATTTGAAAAATTGTTCTTCGGAATTTTTTGATCATAGAGCGATCTTTAATGCTTCGGATTAAGGGTCTTGCAAAAAGGAAAATTTCTGTTAAAGTAAATCTATAACATAGGTAAGTTTAAAAATTCGATTTAGTCTTAGGTACTCTAGTCTTGACAAATATCTATAAAAATATATATTGGATATAAAATATAGCAAGGAGCAAACATCGCTGACACTAAAATAGATTTTATGATCCAACTTTAACATTATATACCTTTGTTAAATAAGCTGCACGTTTATTGTTATAACACGATATTTTTTATAATTTAGCGATTTTTACTTACAACTCGCCATTATTAGTAAATTGATAATATACAATATAATTTTTTATTGTGACTTCGTTTTTTACTTAGTTTTTTACTTTAAGAAATACGTATCTTGATCCAAGAAAATTTATTTAAGTCAAGAAAATCTTCTTTGACTTTAATCGAATTTTTTTACTAATATGATTCTTTGAAAGTACAATATATCATTAAAAATATCATCATAAATCCATCGCTTGAATTGTTTCTTGTATTGCGGGGTCAAGCGCACGTTCTTTGGCTACTAAACTATCTCAGAGCTAAATCATATTCAAATGAAAGAAAGTTTTTGCATGATTTTCTTCCGACTATTTTTTTCTCGGTAAGTAATACCGTTAATCAATGCTCACCAAGTTTGTTAATAAATATTTGTAGACTATAAACGCATTAAATATTGAATGTAAAATTAACAAAACAAGTTTAAGTTTAAAACTACAAAGAAGTATGGATACTGTATAAATAAAGTCTTTCAACAAAACTTTTAGAGTTTAATTAAATTGATAACTACGATACTAAACTATACTCGTGCACACTCCCCGGCGAATTTATTTAGCAAACTTTATTAAAATTTAATTCGATAAACCTCGTGTATACTTTATACAAACAATATAAATAAACTTTTCATTCTTATTCGACTTTATTTTTATTTCTATCACTTTTTACTCCCGTTGTTTAAAAACTCGTAATGTCAATTGAGTACAAACGAATACTTTGTCAGTTATTTTTATATTTTTTTACGCTGTATAGTTGAGTCAAGTTTACATTTTTTATATCGCAGATAAACAACTTTTGTCGTCTTCATCAAGTGAGCTTAAAGGAGCTGTTTCACGGCAATACAGTGCACTAGGTACTAGCTCCTTTTCGTAATTTCTTGGCAACATAAAAAAAATATATATATATATATATATATTTTTTTTACTCCACCATTCAAGAAGGGACCTTCAGTATAAAAAATAACAACGACACTAACGCTGAAGTTGACATTTTTTATTTATAAATATTTTTTATTGCCGGTATTTTTATTATTATTTACGCCCTTACAAAAGGATTTAGACATGGAAAAAAGACTAGAGAGGAAAAGCTGGTGTTATTTTCGGGCTCGTTTTTTACGACTTTCATGTTTCTTATACTCAGCTTCTTATACTTCTATTCGTTTATTTTTTTTATTATTTTTTCGTACCACGGTTTTCATCTAGTTGATCTGGCTAGCTGCGCATTCTAGGACTAGGGATGATCTGAGGTTTTGAGGGGTTCAACGTGATCCCTTACTCGACATGTTAGAACTTGGCCTCTTGATCTCGGGATTAATCGTGCTTTAAGGGTGAAGACTAGCAAAAGAAAAATAGAACGAAAATATCGAAAATTATGGGTAAAATGGGAAAAATCGTAGATGAAAGAACTAAATCTTCGGGGATGATGGAACAAAAATTCAAGGTTCATTTATTGATATGATGGAGAACTTAAGTCAATAATATCACTTTATTTATCCTAACATAGATTTTTTCACTATGAGAATGACATTATTACTGAAATAACAAGTAATTTTTTTATGATTGCTTAAATCCATCAAAGACATAAATTATTAGTTTCAATTTGTGGGGTATCATGGTCGGTTAAAAAGAATGTGGATTATTACTACAGTTCGCCATTTATCAGATCTGTGTGTCTTTGAAGTTCCAAAAAACTTCAATTTCACATTTTTTTCAACTGACTTTTCAAAATTTTTTAAACATAATTTTAAAATCGCGGTTAGATGGACGGCGGACTGGAAAGAAAGATCTTAAATTCACATTATAGTGTAGTAACTTAGTATCCAAAAGCACAAACTTTGATATTGCAGTTTTAAGATAACGGATTTGATGGAGATGATCTTGGTCGGTGTTGCACACTTTTGAGTGAGCATAGTATGGGGCCTATATACACTAGATCCTTTCTACATGAATACTTCTTATAATTAAGAACGGTTTGTGCCAGAGGCGACACTAGTCACTTCCACTGACGAGCCCTGTAGTGTTTCTCGAGACAAAACCGCAGTAATCCAATTGTGTTTTTTTTTTTATATTTTAACACATCATTGAAAAAGTGAGGCTTTTGTGTTAATTAATAAAATTGTCATTGTTGTTTTATAGGTCACTGTGGATCTAAAAATGCCTTCATTTTGATAAAATATAGTTACAAGCAAAAAATTTGTGGAAAAATATGAAAAATAGAATTAAATTCGTACTCAAAGTACGAAATTAATAAGTTTTTAAGCTAAAAAAAAAAATTCATTGTACAAATAGTGTCTGGTTTAGTCAGAGTATATTTTGCAGTAAATTAAATTAAGTCAAAAAAAAAAAAAAAGAAAATATCATTAGTTATTCTAGAGTTGAAAATGAACTAGACAAAAAAATAAATAACAAGATAAAGTTGCCGATAGAGGTTGGAAACAATTTAGTGTTGGTCTAAAGACGGTAGATCGAGAGGAGTAATAGTGAAAAGGACATTTTCCACAAGCACTTTCCGGTTCTAAGCTCTTCCCACTTACAGTGAATGCTCTTTTTATCATTCTATCTTTCAGTCTCTCTTGTTCTTCTTCTTATATTCCTTCATACTGGAGTCTTGAGGTTATCTGGATTCTTAAAACCATAACTCTGTGGTTCTGCCGAGTGGGACGAATCCTATATAAAATTTTACCGTGCTCTTACTTCACCACGGGCTAAATAAATCTTATAGAATTGCTATAAGCGAAAAAACGACCTTTGACCTCATATTCTTGTAAATTTTTTATATTTTTATTTCATTTCCTTCTTTAAAGAACAATGCTTGTTTAGGACTTTGTTTCAACAGCAAAAACATACAGTCTCTACTCTCTGAAATAACAAATACATAAAACTAGCCCTCCAGGTACTTATACAAAAATAAACATATTTTCTTTTTCATCAAAATTCACCCTTCATATCAACTACCTTAATTAGAATTCACTAAGAAAAAAAATTCTATGAGTAAAAATTAACCGACATATTTACAAACATATAAAGCTAATCAAACTTATTTTTTTCTCTACCCGTGTACTCTATCTCTAGATACATAATTAAAAAATGATCTTGTATCTTGTGAACTATTGACATTTTTAAAGATATAAGCTCATCCCGATGTTACACTGATCAAGACCTTTCATTTGCGTACCCACATCAATTTTTCATATATTTATATATATTATATATATGTATATATGAAAAATTTATCAAAATGCATGTGGGTACTCAAATGAAAGCTCTTGATAAGTGTAACATCAGAAATTCTATTATACTGTCTTTTTTTTTTTTTTTTTTTTTTCCCCAAAAACTCATGTTCAATAAAAAAAAAATCTTTTCTTTTTTAGTTTGTTAAGAAAATTCTTCTTTCTTTTCTCGTGATATAATCAGCAATGTAAATAACAGTTGATATATATATATATATATATATTCCGTAAACTCGAACATTTACATTCCCTAAAATCTAGATCCCCATCATCGACATACACACACATACTCCACAAGAATCATCTATGTAAACGTATAAATATTTGATCTCATTTGAAGCAGACTACAGAGGGTGTGCGTTCAATCTCGACGACAACGTTGATGGTGACTTGGATGCTGACATTCTCTCGCATAATATCTATACATATACATGGATGTACATCCAGAAATCTCCGAATTAGGGGGATTCGCCAAAAGAGGTAGAGACGGAGGTAGATTGGTTTAAGGGATGTAGTTATAGCAGTTAGCCGCGTAGCAGGGGAATGTAATAGAAAGAGGAGAGTTGCGACGGGGGGGGGGGGTACCCTAGCGCGAGACGGACACTCGGAATAATTATTCCCCGAATTTGCATCCTGATTCTGAGGTCACGTTTGCTACGTAGCAGTCCCAATCCCATCCGAGGTAGTTGAACATCAACCCACCCTCTTTCAGCTTTCAGTTCTCCTCACTCTATCTCTAGCTACCTCGTTACACTCATGGTCAGACGTACGTACACAATACACATTTACATGGAATACAGCGAGACCATCACCATCATCAGCATCCCCTTGAATTCCCATGTTAACAGTCGCCAGGTAGCCTATTTGCCAACTGCTCCTGCTTCTGCTCTTGTTTCTACTGTACGGCTTAGTCATTTCTCTCAGTTTCGATCTCACTCTCGCTTTCATTATCATCAGTGTGTATAGATTAACAGCAATTATTGAAGAAGGATTTGTGTCAACTGTAGTTACATGTCAAGCGGTGGTTTATCGCAGTATACTGTCCACTGATGTATTAAATATAGGTTATTATTGTAGTTTCAGTTTTAGTCATCCGGCTGGGGAATATTGTTGTCTACATCTGGGGCAAGTATCGGAATTTAGGGATTATCGACCGAGCAAATGTCATTTCTCATTTCATCCACGGCAATTAGATTTGGTAATAACAAATGAACAGAATGACGATGTTAAGGCCAGCTGGGAAAATTAAACGATAGGGGATAGATATAGTTATCGTTACGAGATTCGCGGAATCCAATAGCCGTTGAACACCGGTGAGAGCGGAGACCGACACTAATTGCCCGGAAATCGAGCAAGAAAATTAGTTGATTCGGGTTGAGGATCGCAAAAAAGGAGATAAAGATAGCCTTTAAATCTTTATTGGATTTCACCAAATTAGTTGATACGGAGGGTTGTTTTCGTTTTTTTACCGGAAAAAAAAATTCTGTTAAAATTGCAGAAAAATCTGTTAAATTTACAGTTTTATTCCTGTCAAAACATCTTTTAAATTCGCGTTAGTAAAAATTTAAATTTTACTAAAAATTTATAATTCTGTTTCTTTATAAATATAACATAAAATGATTGTGTCATATTAAAATAACTATTTCTGTTATCTTCAAAATCTATACGTTTTTCTGTACTGATGGCTTATTATCGGTATTTTTTTCAAATGTTAGATAATTCTTTTTCAAAATTTCAGGATTGATTAAGAAAAAAATTTTTTCAACTATTCAATTCAAAGTTCTTGTACCTACGAAGTTTTTTTAGGTTTAAATAAATTTCACTCGCTTAAAGAAATTATCTGATTAAAAAAAAAATCATCGAAATGATTCTGATTAAAAATTTTTTCTCTAGATTCAAATTAATATTTATCAGTGCAAAAAATTTTCCATTTACCTTATTCATTAATCGACCATGGTGTTGATAAGAATTTTTAATGGTTCACTCAATATATTTAATTATCAGTGGTTTAGTTTAAAATAATTTTAGATAATATTATACGTATTTTTGGTAGATATTTTTCATGATTTTTTGCGTTAAAATTTCTTTAAAAATGAAATTTTTCACAAGATTATCAGAACAGTAGCTTCCTGAAAGAAACTTTAACAGATTTGAATGATTGAATGTGAGAATGGACTACATATGTGTAATATATAACTTTCCATGATTAAATACATCATTTCTCAGGTCTAAACTTAGTATATCAAAAGTTTGGCCTAGAATTTTATTAAATGTAATATAAAACACTACTTCCATTTTATTATTATTAATTTGTATTAAATAAACAACTTGTTATTTGATAAATCATTAAATAAATATGATTGATAAATAATAAATATAATTCACATAAATTAAATCAATCAAAATATTTCGACTCGTAAATAATAATGTTATAATTAAATTTGTTTTTGTGTCAACAAGTATGATTGATATTTCTTCCTTTGAATTATTTATACAGAATGAAAAATGACAAGAATATTAGTTGCGAGAATAAACATATTATTTATATACGTAGGTATGTGACAAAGTGGACGAGACTAGACCAAGAAAACAATTTATCATTCCGTGATACCGTACGTTTTTTAAATATTTTTCTTCTATCAAATACAAAGCAATGATAGAACGAAATAAAAAAAATTAAAAATAACCTTTCGCTTTTATTTTTACCACGTCTCGCTCGTCTTCACCGTCACCACCCCCTTCACTCTCTTTTTCTCTGGTTGTACTCTTCTTATACTCTACACATTTTTTTACAGTAGGTTTTTTTTTTTGTTGCGGTTGCGGTAAGTGAGGTAGATCGATCGAACGGTCGGACGACAGAAGGATTACCTGTCGAGTTCGAGAAGATAACCAGCTGGAAAATCGCTCACCGATAACATCTTTTCAAGTGAAAAAAATGTATATGTATCGTTATTTATAATTTTATCTATAAACTTAATCACATTATAGATAATATGATAATAGAGTAACAAGGAAGATAATTTCATTACTGCAAGGTTTTTTTTTTATTAAATTGTTAGCATTTTTCGCTATTCTTATTTCGATACTCAATTGTAATTGATTAATCACGCCTTTGGTAAATACCTAAGAAAAAATTTCACACAAAAAAAAATATTTCTAAATCATTATAAAATTTTTTATAAATTTCAAAATTTTCGGTAATTACTTGGAATTAAAATTTACAGTATTTTAATCCATAAAAAAAATTTTTTTTAACAATCAAATATTTTATTCTTTAACGTTCATTAAAAATAGGATAATTTAAAATATGTCGATTTAAAAAAAAAAAAAAACTTTTTGTTTTATTATAAAAAATCAAAAAAATAAATTTTTTTCTATAAATGCAGGGAAAGAACAAAATAACACTGGATATCATCCCAGATTATATTCAGTGATATCTTTGGTGAAAAAAAAATTTAGATAGTTGCTAGAAAAATCCAGATTATACTGCGTGATATCTGGATTATACTCATTGTAATCTGGATTATATCCATTGTAATCTGGATAATACCAGCTACTATCTGAAAATTTATCTTCACTCAGTATAATATTTTTTCTGTGTGGAGAATAAGAAAGATAAACTAGAAATAATTAAACCTATCTCGGTTATTATATGAACGATTTTCAGTCGTCATAGAATTTTCGTTAACACTTTACAAGCTTCAAAACTGATCAAAATTTTTGTTTTACTATTTTGATTATTAGTATCTTAAATTTGCTGCAAAATAGAATAATTTAAATATATTCGTTTATCGATAATTTATTCTTAAAATAGATAACCCAATTTTCAAACAATGAACTTGTTTGAATCTTCAATTTGAATATAGCATCGAAATTTTGTGTTTTTTCAAATTTTTGAACTAATCAAAATAATTTTTTACACTTTTAGGCTTTGATATTTTTCGATCGGGTGGTTTGATTTTAATCAATTATATATGTAAGATTAAAAACTAAAAATAAGAATTGTAACATTGCGAAATATAAAACTTGGTAAAATTTCAAGACAATTAAAAGTATTATAATAAAAATGGGAAGGAAAATTTCAGAGAGATATTTGATAAAAAAAAACTGTAAATTTAAAAAAAATTCCCATTTGATAACGAGGCAAAACATAAACACGGATCAACAAGGATATGCCAGTAGAATAAGCCGAGTCAGGTCAGACTCAAAGGCGGGGTAAATTTTGGTTATAAAGGGATAAAGCATCAGTCAACACCGGGAAACACGTCACACACATAGACGCTTATATACTCATATGACATGCGTGTGGTACTAAAACGATGCTAATGTTCCGGACCAGGAGCGCTAGGTTCTTGTCGCCGGGTTGTTTTGGGTAGCTAAAGATGTGTGATGTCGGATATATTCAAGAGGGTGTGAAAACCCGATGAGATCCAGTTGGGATCCAAGGTATACCCGGCTAACCTAACCGGTATCCTGCAAGAGTAGAGGGAATCACTAGAGCTGATAGAGAGAGGTGTACGCAAATATGTATGCTAACAAGGAGGTGAATCCTCGACGTTGATACATAACAGCCGAGGTAGTTAAAGCCAAACCAATGTTGCTGAGTGACGTTATATCATACATTGATACACATCTAAAATATTGTCACTGAGGACTATCGATATTTCCTCACACTGGAATAACTGACAAATATTATATCTATATCAGATTTATGGCTTTTATTTTTCTCCAAAGATTTATAAGAATTTTTTTTATCAAAATTTTATAACGAGTCGATAAAAACATTTGAAAATGTTTCTAAATGTGACTTGGATTATTTCAAAAGTTTGAAATTTCCAAGGTTGATATAAACATCAGTCTATAAATCACTTAGTCCAAGATGGTGGTGGTATAGCTCTAGTTTTATAAATTTGAGTCACTAAGTCAGTAGACCACATTTTAGGCGTTCGCGGGCGCTGAGGATTTGTAAAATGAACTGAATAAAGTCCGTACTTTTGTGTGTAACCCGCAGTCCATTCAAAAACATCAATAAGAGACCAAGCGAACAATCCCTTTATTTTAGAGCCTTGGCTTATTAACTTCAATATTTCAGTGAAATGAAGGCGAAAGTATTCAGCGCGTTGTTTGTCGTCCAATTGGCCATCATCTCTGAAGCCGTTTTCAGTGATTAGCATCTGTGGATTGTTGTACTTTTTGTTCAAGTCATTTATCAGCGCTGAAAAGGCCCATGGAGTACACTAAGTAATAAACGAAAAAAATATTTTATATTCAATTAAATTTAGATCGTCATAAATGGAGCAATTAATCGATCGAATGGTGAACAAAGATGATTTAATTAAAGATTAGACATTTAAAATTGATTGGTTTATTTTTGCGCAGTAAGTCATCGATTTACTTACTCTGATGCTGCAAAGTGGGCCATAATGTTTCAGAGAATCATCCTCAGTATCGAAGCTAACTTTGGCGCCAATGTCAGCGAAGAATGAGATAGTAGATTTAATATCTTTATCCAGCCATTCAACGTACCTCAAACTGCGGTAAAAATTTATTGCTAAGTAGTCGGATGAGTTTTTTATCAAATCAATTTGCTCGTTTGTAAAACTAGGCAGTCTTGAGGAACGAAATCCTTGGACAGAACTGTGCATTAAAATTCTGTCTTTCATTATTTTGGAATAGCCGCCTTTTTTTGAAAATATCGGATTTAAAAACCAGCTGTTCCAGAAATCTGTTGCTTGCATTGCTGCTTTAGATTCGTTAGTATCATTTAAATTTCCCGGATGAAACCACATTAATGAAACCACTAATGAGACCGTACCTGTTATAACAGAATGTCATTAAAAAAAAAAGTCAATATGTTGACCATAAAGAAATTGAATAACGGATAAATGTCCTTCCAAACCTCGTTGTTTGTTCCGAAATTGTTCATTATACAATTTGTATGTTTTTGCGTGGGCCAGTAATGCATTGTGACCACAAATGTAACTGGCAATTCCAGATTGGTTGATTCGGGGTGGAAATAATCCATCATAACCGAACATACAGTAGAAATTCGGTTCATTGAATGTAAACCAATTTTTGACCTGAGCGTATTTATCTATTGACCTGAGTGTATTTATTTATTATCAATTTTTTATTTTATTGATGAATATGCATTTTATCAAGTAATATATATTGAGTTATGACTATACTTTTTATTTACTAGCAATTTCATGAAAACCATTTTGATGAAATAATTTTGATGTTGCATGGTAATTTACAATTAATATCTCACCCTGTCTCCAAAAGCATCAAAAACGACTTTAGCGTAGTCAACAAACCAGTCAACCATCAAAGGATTAGTCCATCCACCTAGTTCTTGTAATTTTTGAGGCAAGTCCCAATGAAACAACGTTATATAGGGCGTGATATTCTGCTTTAACATTTGATTAATCATATCACTATAGAAGTCAATGCCGTCTTGATTGATTTCATTGCTAAAACCACTAGGTAAAATTCTGGGCCAAGATATTGATATTCTGTACGCATTGGCCTATAAATTTTTAAAATTATCTTCAATTACTGAGTTCTAATGTATCTATGTAATATTTTTACTTTTAATAATTGTTAACGTTTTTCGTAATACTCTTGTTTCATCGGAAGATGCACAGTATAGATCATTTTAATCTAATAAGTAGAGTTAAAGATAGCACAAATCGAGTTATTCATTTAGCATAATATATATACTGAGAAATATAAACTGTCGCTAAGTTATTATTAGATCGATAATTAAATATGCAGTTAGTTATCAAGCAAATTGCATAATTAACGTTTTAATTTAGATAAATTGAATAGCGGTTTTAATTGAATTATAAAATGCCATTGATTTTTTCTTTTTATTTAAAGATTCTAATATAAAAATAAAGACTTCAAATTTGAAAAAACTTTTTTTTTTTAGTTATGGAGTAATTTTGGATTGAATACCGATTTTGATGATTAAAACGATCATGATTCATGATGATTAAAGTGATGATGAAGGGGAATGGTCATGGTCCATTGTTATACAAAAATCAATTCGTTTTTGCATTCCCTACAAGGTTCTTAGGCCAAACAATTGATTAGTTTATTATTTTTTTAGAAATTTAGAATTTTTTATTTTACTTATTCGCATTTTCGTACTGCAGCGTGCTAGGCTTCAAATTAAGTGTCAATAAATTTATTTATAATCATGATGATCATGACCATGATCATCATGATGATTATGATGATCATGACCATGATGATGATAATTATGACGGTGATAATCGAGATCACCTTAGTCATGATCATGATAGCATGATTATGACCGTTATAATATTAATGATGGATCATAATGATAACACTGGTGATCAAAGTCATTCTAGTTATCATGATAAGAACTATGACCATGGTTATGATCACAATATAATGATTATGAACATGGTGTAATCAATGATGATCGTAGTGATGACGATGACACTATTAATTATGGCCATAGCCTTTTAATTATCATAATAACAAGTATCATTATGGTTATGATTATAATGATGATAATGACGATAAAATTTTTCATAGACTACCATTACGTGATAACAATAAATAAATTCTAAAAAATGTCAACAATCTAGTGACCAACGAATAAAAATGACTTACTCCAATTTGTTTAGCAAGATCGATATCAATTTTATACATATAGTAAGAATTAGTGGCAATATCAGCATTACTTCGATCATCGATAGTGTACGAATGCTCGTGGATCATCTTATCCCAAATCGATTCACCTTTATCTAAACAATAGACACAATGAAGATAAATTTATCAAATGAATTTTAAAGCATTATTTTAGAGACAATGAATATTTCACGTACTTGAAACATTCCAGGCCCCTTTAGTCTGATAAGTGGATGTAGCCACGCCAAATATAAAGTCGCTTGGAAATTTATTCATTCCATTAACGAAATTTTTATTCAAATCCATAAAACTTGATGAAAAAATTACCATGAAATGTAGAACACGATATTCTTTCAACCACATAATGTATGCTTGAATGACTAATCACTTAGATATATACATATATCTATATATTTGATAAAATTCCATGGTATTTTATCGATGGATATTTGTGGGAATAGTATTGAGCTTCAATTATTCATGGAGAGTACACAAACAAATGCGCACGCGTCTTTATTAATATTTCTGAAACTGGAAATAATTATTCTAATGGTTGAACGGACAAAGATTGTAGTAAATTTTTATTAAACTAAGAAAAACAAATGGAGTCTACTTATAGATCGTTATGAAAATAAACAACAGATAGGAAATACATAGTTTTAAATTAAATGAGACCTAGAAAGATTAAACTGAAAGGATTTTATTCAATGGAATTTAAAGTCTCTTTCTAAAAACCAATTACTTAATTTCAAATAAAAACTACAATTTCATTTTTTTGATTAATCACTTCAAAGAATATTTATCAAAAAGGTGAAAAAAAAAATTTGTAAAAACTTTTTTTACAGAGAATTGATTCAGAAATTTTCACAACAGATTTAATTTAAATTATAAACAATTTATAAACAACACTCAATCTTAATTACGGCGGAAAAATAAAATATATGCATCTTCTATAAGATTGTGTACAAGCAGTCAAATTGTTACTGTAATCACTTGGACTGAATTACTATGTAAAATATATATATTTGCCGATTGGCCAGCTGGGCTTGGGAATGAATAAATTTATCTATCTATTAACCATTTACATTTGCAAATATTTTAGCTTTTATAACATACCGCTGAACCGTACTTTGAAATTCTGAAAATAATATTATATCGAATTAACTTATCAGCAAAAGTTAATTAAAAACTCGAAATTTTTCAAATGATAACTGAATAAAAATTTTAATTCCTTAGAAAGAGAATTTATTAATTGAATAAAATTTTGAAGGTTTGTTTTTACAATTGTTTAAATTTTTACATTAAAATATTTCAAATTTTTAATTTCCAAAATTCAACTTTTTGTAGCTTAAAAATTTTTTTAAAAGTTCAACTTAAATTTTTTTAAATTTCTTCTAATAATTATAAAATCTCAAAATTTTTAAAATTCTCTTATGCAACAGATAAAAGTCAAATAATTTTTTCTTTATAATAATTTAAAAATCAATTTTTATAAATTAAAACAACTAATAATTGAGCGACCGAATCAAACGAAAACTATAATAACCGCAATCTATTTACTGCTTCTAATTTATCGATAAATTCGCTCTATAAATGACGATAATATTTAACAGGTCATTGCTTTCAACTCCACCAGTATGTCACTTAATCCAAATGTTGACATTATTAATATATATATAACTCATTCATTCAACAAACAAGAAATTTTTTATTTTAAACACATATTAGATTTTTCAGTTTTCTATTAACTAGTTATCAGCATAAGAGCCAATGACATAATTAACTTTATAAAAAAAGAGTCTGCTTATCTGAAGGCTAAATTACGTAACGTTCTGAATCTTGCAGCATGCAAGAGACAATACATATCAGCCCCTTAATTTAACGGGAGACACTTAAGTTATTTACTCTGGCAGCGAGGCTGTGGCGAAATAAACGATCGAAGATGGATGAAGGTACGTAAGATGGATTCAATTAATCGACTCTACTTACTCCTAGACTTGATAACTATTTTAGCGATGTAACATATAATTAACTCTTTCTTTTTACACATTTATAAAAATTGTAATATTTCGGAATTTCCGCTCCGTACAGTAGATACTTTCAAACTATCGTCGAGATGCTGTTAACCCATATTTATACCAAGTTTTTCACTTATCAGAAAATTATAAATACTTTGTGCAGGTGCATTAAACTTTGCAAATTATAATTTTTCGATTAAAAATCTAATTGAGCTCTTTGTAAATATTTAAATAAATTCATTTTTCACGTTATGGAGTATGTTATGCATAATTCTTCAATAAATTAGCCATAGCACTAACTCTTTATCAACGCTTACATGTTTAACAACCAGAGTTGATACTCGAGTCTTGTCTTAGGTGTGCAAAGACTTATTATTGTTTGTGCGTTACGACTGATAAATAAGAATTTAAATGATACTGATAATGATAAGGAATAATAAAGTTGTGAACAGTAAATGCCTGCTCAATGATTTTAGATTAGCTGATTTTTTTTAAATTAACCATAACATTAAGCCAAGATAATCGAGTAATATTTTCTAGATATGATTTTACGTAAATAATTATTAAGATTTCGTAATTAATTAGTTAATATATTTATTTTCAACTCTCTACACGGAAAGAACAAGATGACACTGGATATCATCCCAGATTATACTTAATGAAAAAAAATTTAGGATAGCAGCTAGTATAATCCAGATTACACTGAGTATAATCTAGATATCAGCCAGTATAATCTGGATTATACTAGCTACTATCCTAAATTTTTTTTCATTAAGTATAATCTGGGATGATATCCAGTGTCATCTTGTTCTTTCCGTGTAACTTTGTTTGTAATTTTTTCAAGTAATTTCAGGATAAAAAAATAATTAAATAAATTGAAACATTATTGTAACAGAAATTTTTCGAAATTTTTACTTTTTTTACTTAGCCTTAATAAAATAAAACAAGAATGAAATTAATAACGTGTTTTATATTTTTCAGGACGTATTATAACAGTAGCAAGTCATAGTCGATATTGCGCACTAGTTTACACGACCGAGCATGCATTTTATGAGAGATAGATAGACAGTAACTTTACATTCAAGCGGGAAGTTGAGTGTAAGCGGGAATAGACACAGTATAAAGAAAACAAGGTCCTTATTGAAACTTTTAAAGTGGCAATAAAGCACGTTCATGATAAGCGCGAGCTCAATATTTTTAACTATTTTGTAAACGTGAAAAATTTGAGCATAAAAAAGATGTTTAATAAATTTAAAATAAACACTGATTTTTTTGAATTTTGAAATCTTCCAAATTGCGCCAGTTAATTATTTAAAAATTTTTTTCAAAATTGAAAAAGAATTTTGGTCAATTTTTTTAGACTGTCATAATTTTGGAAATTAGAAAATAAATTTTTGACAAACTGGAAAAATATTGAAATTTTTAATTTTGGATATTTTTTAAAAAAAATAAAAAAAAATGTAAGACTTATTGATTAAATTATGAAAAAAAAAAAAAAAAAAATATTTGTAGCTAGTCATTGCAGGTTTGGTCTGAAATATATATATTTCAAAGTTATATAAACTGAGGTCTCTTACAGGAGTCTCTGGAGAACATGTTCTATATCCAAAGTCTATTCTTGTAGATACAAGGCATCGATCTCCAGAGAATTCGCAAGTTATACTTTTACTCTTCATCTAAAATTTTTTCTCTGTCCATACTATTCTGGTATGTGTGTACATTTATATACAAGAGAATAAAAGAAGAGTTCAGTATCTCGGGTCTCCAGAGTAACCATGAGCCGAAAACTCCCATGTCAGGTGGCACATCTCGAGACAATTGTAAAAGAGGGTAAATAAAGTATATGCTTCCTGTGTAAAGTATAGATATATTATGTTTCAGTTTTTGTCCTTTATGTTCTGTTATGTATACAAGTTAAGAGTGAGAGTATGAAACGGTCCTCGATTAGATATTGTTGTAGTTAAGTTTTCGAGATTGTGTGTCAGATGCTTTATCAATGTTATAACGAGCTGTCGCCTTTATTGCCAACCGTATCACTGCATACTACCCCTCAAACTGCTGACTTCGCGTCTCTCGTAATAATAAAACGATCTACATTCTGCTACGCTAGTAACACGACGTTCTTGGAAACCACTAACCTCAACATTGCGTTTATAACTTTTCCGGTAATGAATGTTGATGCTGAAATAATAACATTTTTTACTCTATTCTATTCATCCTTTTTTTTATATTTTTTTATGAAAATCCTTTTTTTTTTCTTTTACATATTCAATTTTTTTCAGAAGCTTTCTATGTAAAAATCGACAAGCTAAACGAAAAATGACACCAATACATGTCACTGTATATTATTTTTACGTTCGCAATTTGGATTTTAAGTATATTTTGGTCTTATCCTTATAATACGATCAAAATCCGTAAACCTCAAAACGGTGTTCTATTTTGATATCAAGATAATTAAAAAAAATCTTAAATAAAAGTTCCAAGTTGAGAAAATTGTGGTAAAGTTTCATAATTTCAGAATTTCACTGCTCAATATCTTTAGAATGAATTGATTGTGTTTGCAATCTAGGACGTTCATTGAGATCATGCTTGAGGCAATCTAAATTTACAGCTTTTCAGGTTGGGTTAGTTCGCTTTTGAGCGCCAGTCTGTCTAAAAGTTATTTTTATGGATTAATACATAGTAATGCGTATATTCTACCACTGATTTTTTTTTAATTCCAAAGTTACACGAATTACAAAAAAAATCAAATTTTTTCATCTTTAACACCGCAGCAATATTCCCGAAATATTTTTTTTCTGTTGAATTTTTGGAGAAATTTGGAATGGTTTCTTAGTTCTATAGATTTGGTACGTGGCATTTTATTTTTTGAGGACCCAAAATATATACATTGTGATTAAAAATATCAAAAAATCATTAAGCAAAAAATGTTCTCTTTATATTTCGTAATTTTCGACAGTCACACAATGACTGTACACCGATTAGGGTGGGTCAAAAAAATCGAATAATTTATGTTTGACTTTATACTCTGAAAAATAGGTTCGTAGACACCTAAAAAGAATTCTCTCCAAGTATAAGCTCTTAATTATAACGGGAAGGTCCTCCGCTTTGCGGGTTTCTATTTTTTTCGAATAATCAGATAAAAAAATTTATATCTCGCTTCCAACTGCTTGGAAAAATATTCCGTGGCATAGATTTTGTGAGAAATTGAATGCTTTACAAAAAAGGTCTCTTATGACTTTTTCAAAAACTCAACCGATTAAAAGATATTCATAGTTGAAGTTTGGCTATTTTAAGGAAAATATTCGTTTTTATTATGAATTTTATAAGTCGATGAAAAAAATTATTTCGGATTGCGGAACTCATGATTTTGTAGGAAATTTACTGCTCTACAAAAATGGTCTCTTATGATTTTTTGATTAAGTGAAGCCGTTACGAGATATTCATCGTCAAACATTAACGAATATCAATATTTCCAGTTTTTGATCAATAATTCGATAAATTTTAATTTAAACTATGAGTTTCAGGAAAATTTACATAAATTTGAGTTTCGATCGATAAAGAAATGTTATAAACAATTTTTTTAATATTGTTTTCAGTCTTGAGCTTGTTTGATTGCATTAAAACAAGAAATTAGAGCATTTTTTTCGACATATAGCCAATGATTAGTTTAATTTGAAGTGAATAACATATTTCTTTGTCAAATTTAATATGAAAAGTATTGAATCAAGTGAGAAACAACCAGTATTTAACTTTTTTATAGATAAATTTTTTATTGAATTATCAATTGCAATATAATTGTCTATATTTTTAACATAACAGTACGCTATTACTATAAATAATTTCTTTTATTACAATTTGGGAATGTTTTTGATGTTCTTTGACAACTTGCAATAAGTACTGGAATTGTTCTTCATTTTTGTCAAGCATTGATTATATTCACTGACTAATGCAACAGCTCGCTCTGCTGAATCATTGACAACTTTTAGTTGTTGAAAGTATTCTTTATTTTCGAGATAACTCTCATTAGTAGGCCATAATTCAACATCGACATCAAGAAAGTCATACGGTAGATCGAAGATTTTGAAAAGATTTAATGACTTTTTAGACACAAAGTCACTCAGAGTTCTCTGCGCCAATGAATTCAAATCTTTTTAGCAATTACAAATCTTTTAGCTTTAGAATCTGTACCTTCACGAGTATTAACAGCTTCAACAATTCTTTTTTTACTTCTAATGGAACGCCATCGTCAAACAGTGATAAAATGGCAAGTTCATCGCTCAAATACCATAAGTGCGAAATCATTTTTTCACACGTAGCTGAAGAAATCAAAGGATTGATATGTTTGTACTCCAATAAATTTTTCATAAACTGCAAGTCATGATAAGCAGCAGTTGTTGCAGAAGTTGATGAAAACCAAGCTTTTAAATACAATGTGACTATAAAAATACAGAAATGACGAAGACCATGCAATTCTTTCTGAGAGAGTTTGAATTCATCTCTGAATAGATACATTTTCAAACTATAAATGGCCTTAGCCATCCATCTAGCATGATGAACAGCACCAGGACGTTTGAAAGAAATCTTTTCTTGAGGCATTTCTCCAAGGAAAATCAATGATAATTCCAATAATTCTTTATCTAACTTATTATAACATTTCTTTATCGATCGAAACTCAAATTTATGTAAATTTTCCTGAAACTCATAGTTTAAATTAAAATTTATCGAATTATTGATCAAAAACTGGAAATATTGATATTCGTTAATGTTTGACGATGAATATCTCGTAACGGCTTCACTTAATCAAAAACTCATAAGAGACCATTTTTGTAGAGCAGTAAATTTCCTACAAAATCATGAGTTCCGCAATCCGAAATAATTTTTTTCATCGACTTATAAAATTCATAATAAAAACGAATATTTTCCTTAAAATAGCCAAACTTCAACTATGAATATCTTTTAATCGGTTGAGTTTTTGAAAAAGTCATAAGAGACCTTTTTGTAAAGCATTCAATTTCTCACAAAATCTATGCCACGGAATATTTTTCCAAGCAGTTGGAAGCGAGATATAAATTTTTTTATCTGATTATTCGAAAAAAATAGAAACCCGCAAAGCGGAGGACCTTCCCGTTATAATTAAGAGCTTATACTTGGAGAGAATTCTTTTTAGGTGTCTACGAACCTATTTTTCAGAGTATAAAATCAAAAATAAATTATTCGATTTTTTTGACCCACCCTAACACCGATAGAAAGGTTAGCTTGAGCTAAGACAAAATTCTTGAATCAAAAATACTAAATGAAAAGCAACAAATTTCATGAAACAAGAAAAAAAATTCTTGAACCAAGAATTTTATCTTAATTTAAGAATTTTTTCTTTCGACTTAAAAAATTTATTGTTTTCCTCATCATTATAAAATTTTTCCTTTTGAATCAAACTACTTCTGTCTATGTAGATTGCTAAAATAATTATGAAAAATAAAAAAGAATAATTTACCAATTTTCATTGTGTCATTAAAATATCAATTGCTAAAGGTCTATTGATTCCAGAACAGTTACTAAATAATTAGTTATAATTTATGATTAAAAACGATTAAAACAAAATAATTTGATTCATATTTAATAGGTTGGAATAACAATCTACTGTTAAACAGTTAGAGTTATAAAATAGAAATTAAATTGACTAAACGATTGTCAGTAGTGGATAAATTTAATGGAAATGCTTTTGTATGCTATTGAAAAGCTAATTTCAGAAAGTACGTTATTAAGCAGATAATTCCATTGCATATGTCATAAATTATAAATCAATATTCCCAGTTTCAATGATCCTGAAGTTGAATTCGTAAATAATTATGTTGTAAAAAAGAATGATAAGTGAATTTAAAAAAAAATAAAGCAATTTTGGGAACAATCGAACGTCAATTAAGCAGTTGATTACTAATGAAAGAAATAAAAAGGCGAAAGAGAGACAATGAAAAATCGTGGTGGTATCTCTAGCTTGACAATCGGTACTGTAACAATCCTCATACTCTCGATGCACCCTTTACTCGACAACCCCACAACACATTGACAATGCTGCACATTGAATATAGTACCTCGTACTGTGCAGTACAGTAGTACGAAAGGTATAAACTCGATTTAAAACGAACCCGACACGCACAACCGATATACATATACATATATATATATAACTTCATGGATAACGACGTTTTCCCGTTGGCGCGTCGAGCATCGGTTAACTCGATTTTACGACAGACAAAAAGGGATGAAAAACTATTGCGGGTGGGAGCATTTTGTTGGTTGTAGTTTTAGAATCAAGACAAGAATAGGCTTATACTGATAAAACTACTTGTAGTAGTTCTAGTTGTAATAGTAGTGGTGCGGTTCTGCAGTGGTGGCTAAATTTTACGGTAGACCACCAGAATGGCTGCTAGTTCTGTTCCTCGATATATGTAACCATCCGCTTTTTCAAATGCTTCGGTTAGAGAATTGAGATAATATTGACACCGCTCTAAACCACCGATTTTTTTTTGTTAATAATTATTTTTCGTTCATAGGAACACGACGACGATGAATTTTCGGTTTCAGTCTCTAAACCTCGAAACGACATACAATACACGATCATATTATTCAATGTTCATTTCTTCGTTTAACTACGAAGGTAAAAATAATTTTTCTCATATTTTTAATTACTTTTTACGATATGAAATATTTGATTGACTTACCCGCCATTGCAACTATAATTAAATAGATTTTTTAAACTGAGTAGGAAGCAAAGATCACTTACCTAGAACAGAAAAAAAAAATTAAAAACATTAAGACAAAATTTTTTTAAAGAATTGTAAATAATTTTAGTTATAAAATTGAACAATTGCTGATTATATTAGAAGTTATTAGTTTTGATCCAATTTTTGATAAAATTATCAACTTTCGATCAATTTGAAATAGTTTTTTTCAGTCTACATCTTTGCTGAAGAAAAAAACATTTATAATATCAAAAATATTTAAAAAATTCCGTTGTTCCAAAAAATTATAATTTAAAAGTTTTTCCGTGTAATTAAAAGTCAAGTTTTGATAAATGGAACGAAAAGATTGAGCTTGAAGATAAATATTTCGGGAATAGCCTGCAGAAATAATTAATTTCAGATTACTTTTTTCAGTTCTAAAACCAGACGACCCACTTTCAATAGAAAAAATTCTATAAAAATTAAATTCTTACAATTATTTATTCAGGTTGATAAAATATTATCATAACTTTAAATACATTTTAAACTTCTTGTCAAAAATTAATTACACTCGAAATTGAAAATTTAAGAAAAATACTTCTAAATTTAACGAATCGAATTCAGCTTCTGATATGACGAAAATAAAAACAAAAAAGGGAATACAATTTTGTAATAGAAATAAAATTGGATCACTGCAGAACGGACTAAGGGTTGATATAAAAGAAAAAGACTTGAGGGCTGGCCTGCAGTCAGAAAATCCAATGTCATAAAGAGGAAAAACTAAAGCCGGATTTGACACGGAAAAAAAGAAACGCTCTTCTAAAACTACGTTTTTTGACTCGCCGAAATGAAAACATACTAATAAAAGTTCATTTCCCGAAAATGATTACTTAGTTAGTGTTCATGTTTGATGTCGCTATTTTTTATTATATCGGAAAAATTCCATTAAGATCTCGGGTATTTTTATTCTTATTTATTTTACACTGCATTGAAAATCTCGTAAAATATCTAATTTAAAATTTAAAATTAAATAATAAAAAGATTATAACTTTTTTTCTGGGAAAAGTTGAGGCTGTCAGTGGCCCGATAATCGAAAGCGCCTTAAGTATGATCAAGGCGTCCCAAAAAAAAAAAAAACGATGAAGCGAATGAGATCTCAAGTACAAATGCAATTAAATGAGAAAAAATTGAGCGTGAATAGTTGGAACATCATTACTATTTTCCGGCATAATATTTTATAAAATTTATTTAACAATCTCTCAATTTAATTTCTTTTATTCACAGAATTAAACTTCTTTGATGTATTTTCATGAACTACATTAGATGCCGATCAACTGAATTGAAGCAATTACGTATCGTAAAGGCACTTTAACGCTTAGCCCATCTTTCGGTACAACCTCAGAACCTCGGTCTTATTCTTCTACTTTTTTTTTAAACTTGTTCTTTCTTCCGTCATTTTTTTTTTTTACTTTTTTTTAAAACTGTCGTTGGTTCTTTCGCGCCAACACACAATCCGCGACCATTCAAACGTTCGAGTCTCCTTACATTTTATTCTCAGTCTCATCTTTTGCTTGAGTGGCACGGACTTATAGACTAAGACCAGCTGAGTGGAAATTTCGAGCCAACTCCGCAACGTCATGTGAACGAATCTCCATTTATTTTTATTACTTCGAATGTCCACCAGTTACTCAACTAGTCAATTTGATAACTTCAATACTGAAAGTTTTTTTACTTTTTAAAAATTTGATTTAAATAAATTCATTCGCTGACCGGAATAAATTGATTATATTTTATGTACTTTATTTTTTTATTTTTATTTATTTATAATCTGAGTTGAGGAAAATGTACAGGGGTATCGATTCTGTATTTTATGTACTTTAAAAAAACAGATTCAAAAAATAAAATCATATATTTGATAAGAAAGGACAATGATTTATTTTAATTATTTATAAATAAATAGTTTTTAATTAATAAAAAAACTAAAGTCAAATGTTTTTTTTTTTCTGTATCTGTGCCTACAATTAAAAATGAAATTTAGTTTTAAACTGCTCATGGGCATTAAATCAGAAAATTTTTTGTTTTTGCTTAATTTTTCTTGTCAGTTATCAAAGATTATTTTTTACAGGTCAGCAATATTCAAAAGTGATTTTCTTGATTTGAGTAAAAAAATTTTTAAACTTAGAAATTTTTCTTAGTTTAAGTAAATTTTACTTGATTCAAGAATCTTTTGTCTTGATTTAAATCAAGACAATGAAATTTAAGGCAATGAAATTTTTTAAAATGATCTTCTTGGTTCAAGAATTTTTTTTTTGATTCAATATAATTTTTTTTTCTTTGAACTTTTAGATTTTTCAATAAATTTTATTTATTTCGATTTTTAAATTAAGTTTATTTCTTTCTGTTGCTATGATTCATTTCTTATAAATAAAATATTGACCAGCTATAAATTTTCGCTTACTTGATAGTATAATCACTGGCAATATATTAATTTGCGTGATTAAATTACCACACATAAATTTCAAGCAAGATCTTTGATTATTTTAAATTAAAGAAAAGTTCAATGAAATTATGCCATTATAATCTTTTTCAGTTCTTTTCTGAATAAAATCAATCGAAAAATGCAGAAATATCAGAGATCGATTTGCAATACACTAGCCGTTACTTTAAATCCATGAATAGATATATAGATATATTTTTCGGTTAAATGTAAAAAGTTTCGTTGAACATATTCGTACGTTTCAACTCAACTCGTTGAAGTAAACGTATCATACACGTACAGATATATCTATAACATTAGTATTGTACATATATGTATGTATGTATATATATGTATATTGAAACTGCACTACCGGATGCTTTGATTTCCATCCAATTTCCATGAATTTCTCGTATCGCTGGACTCACTCTCGAGTGCTCGGACCCGATCTTGACGAAATTTTTCACCATACCTCTTTTATATGTATATCTTTTACTCCCAAGCTTTTGTCGCTCATACAAAAAACGCTAAATCTCAAACGAGAATTCAATTAAATTGAAAATGAAAATAAAAATAAAAGTGAAATTAATAAAAATAAAAAAATTTTGTCATGATACCGCACCACTCTTCCTAGTTCTCCTACCTAACAGCATGAAACTATTCAGACGAATTCTAATCTATTTTTTTTTATTTTTCAATTAATTTTCAATGAACTCTATCTCCGACTTTATGTCATCCCATCAAAAGGATCTTAAAACTCTCGACTCTCATTCGGCGCTAAACTGATTCGATTTAAATTTTCAAACGCTTCAATTTAACAGACTGGTTTTTCTTTTTATTTTTATTTATCAGTTTCCTATTTGTCGGCTCATGTCGTGTCCTCCCTCCCTTTTAATCTCATCTAATAAACTTTCAAACGGACTACTTCTATCTGAAGTTTATTCTTTCTATTCCGTGAACAGTTCGGTACTCAAACTCTGCCGACAATTGCTCCATCGGTACGATAAATTACAGTGCCACTGCTTCATTTTTGGCATGTTTTATGTTTCAATTCTTTATCATTTTTAATAAAAAATTTTTTTAGAATTAATTAAATTTTTTATTAAGGTAGTACGAGCACCAAGGCTACTTTTGATAAAAGGCTTGATTTTTTTTTAATATGAAGTTTAAATATGTCTAAATAAATTCCAAAAATTTAAAGGAAATTGCCCGATTATTTTAATAAATAATTAACTTTGAAAAATTTTTTGATGAAAGTAAATATATTAGTGATAAATTTAATTCAAAAAAATGTACACTTGCCCGACTAATTAAAGTGTATTAAATAAAAGAAAATTTGAGAAATTTTTATTTCTGTAGTCTTAAATGGAACAAAAATAAATTTGGAAAATCCAAACATTTTTTAGTTTATTTAAATAATTTTTTCGTTTTTATTGCACTAAATAAATTAAAGAAAATTGTAGAATTAATTTTCATTGAATTATTTTTTTAATAGTGCACAAATTATGTTAGTTGTATCAAATAACAAGAAAGTAATTACTAAATAATAAAAATAATTGCAACAAAAAATTTTTTAATTGTAGAGCACTTCCCCAAGACTTCGCATTATGTCGTGCAATTTATTTATTAAATCACGACTTAAAACTGGTTCAAATATCGTGTTGCATTTTTCCGAAACTTTTAACTAGTGAAACTATTGTTATTATAGAAACTTAAATAAAAAAAAAAAAAAATCTGAAATATCGAGAACTTTATTTTTCCGCAAAGTTAACTCCAAATTAAATTATAAAGAAAATGACGTTGCACTGAGTAAAAATATAAACGTCAAATAAACAAGTATAAGTCCAAAGTGAAAGAGACATTTTTAGAGGAAATAACGTCAAATATCCTCATGTTTCTCTGGGTTCAAGTGACCTCAGCACGTCGATATTCCGTGTCCTAACCGATTAGCCACATCGTCGTGCGAGATTTAATAATGTTTTAACCAGCCGAAGGAGAATTTACTTACCACAAAAAATATATTACACACATAAATTTTTATATTTATATATGTTATACTATTTAGAGTACAGTAAGCTAACGAGTAATGAAGTTAAGTGAATAGTGTAAGTAAAAGAGCTAATGTTAAATGTAATGTAACGTAATGTAAGACCCGAGAAAAGAGTTAACGCCGTAGAATTGCATGCACGCGGGGTCACGACTGTAAGCATTCACTTGCATTCCTTCTCACGTTCTTTTACAGTCATCCAAGTACTTTGTTTTCATAAAAATTCTTTGACATTTTTTTTTGTTCTTTTTTATAAAATTATTCGGTTTATTAATCGGCTGAATTTTTAGAATTTTATTAAAGTTTGATTTTCGAAGAAAAATTAATAATTCAATCGTTTGGAAACAAATTTTTTTCAATTTTTAGGATTCTTGGTCGCTGTTAAAATTTAGGAAGAGTTTTCTGTGATAAATGTATTTAAATTAATAGATTAATTAATCTAGTAATTATTGGAGCTACTTTGTGTAAGAAATAATTGTAAAAAAATTTAACAGTAATTAAAAAGAAAAATTTTAATTTTTCTTAAGTATAGTTTTAATTTTTTTTTTATATTTGTAGAATTAAATGTACAGAAATTAGACCTTTTGCGATAACTCTATTGCAAATAAAAATTCTTAATGTAAAGATAATTGAGTACTAGCTGAGATTTTAATGCATTAGACATTCTCATCCGTTATGTCTCTTATTATTTTATTTCTTCAGCATCACTGGCGATAATTAATTTTAGCGCTCCGTCTAATTGAAACATCGTACCATCGATAATTAACCCTCTTTTAATTCACAAGAGAACGTGACCTGCTTGACTTTTCATTTTCCTCAGTTCCTCCACCGTCCGTCATATTTTATCCTTCTCAATTAATTAACAAAATTAACGGAGACATTTTAAGCTCACGAAAATTAACAACATCACTCTATTAATTTTTTAATTTAATTATTTTTAGTATGAGGGTAATAGAGCGCTCATCAGATTACTTGGAATGCGACAGTCGTTTTTAATCCAACTTGAGTATTTTTTTTTAAATATTCAGATTATTATTGTTTTAATTTATACAAGCGTTAACTTCACCCCTCCTTAGTCCGAAAATTTATGAACGACTATATCCGAGTGATTGTATCATCCCAAAAAGATTAAGTGAAGTGACTCTACAAAGGTTCAAAAAATGACTTTCAACATTGAAGACACAATCATGTCAACTTACGTTAAGAACTTTTTCCGCTTTGTAAACCACCTTATAAATAATTAATTTTGATACACTCGTATTCGTGAAGTTTGTTTCAATTTTTTTTTTTGTATTCATGAGAGCTTCTAAGTGCCTAAGCCTTTAAGTTTTTTTGCATCATACTAAACTTCTGTTATATAGAAAAAAAAAAAAAAAAAAAAAAAACATAAAGTGAATTTTATTCGTGAGATATTTCAGTAGTTTTTTATTCTAGAAGTGGAGACAAACTTCTTACGTTTCATAGCGGATTTTTTACTGATGTAAGAGCACCCTTGCTCTATCTCTACTTTCTAAGAATATTTTATTACATGTTATACTCTGGAAAAAAATGTTCTGATATGGTCTATATCATATATGGCTATATTAATAAACTAAAATAAAAAAATTAGTTATAATTTATTTTTTGTAAAGATGTGGACGTCAATTGACATGTTTTATTGAACAAAAATTAGCTCAGAAGATTAAACTAACTAATAATGTCAGCTAAGCTTCGTAAGAAAGTAAAAAATAATAACTATCCATTTTTTCATTACTATATAGTAGGGATTTTTATGTTAATTATTATTTAAACTCATTAAAAAAAATTCATATGATGAAAGAAAAAAATTCTTAAACCAAAAATATGATTTTGAAGATAATTGTCTTGAATCAAGTAAAAAAATTCAAGTAAAAAAATTGAAAGTTTTTTTTTTATTGTTGATTAACAATTTAAAAGTGATCAATTAAATTTTTAATATTTACATAGTTTATTTTATTAATATTCCATTTTTTGATTTATTGAGTATTTATTTTTATTTTAGCTTCTATACACGGAAAGAACAAGATGCCACTGGATATCATCCCAGATTATACTTAGTGATATCTGTAGTGAAAAAAAAAATTTCAGATAGTAGCTAGTATAATCCAGATTATACTGGGTGATATCTGGATTATACTCATTATAATCTGGATTATACTAGCTACTATCTGAAATTTTTTTTCATTCAGTATAATCTGGGATGATTTCCAGTGTCATCTTGTTCTTTCCGTGTACAGGACCAAAATGACACTTTAAAATGTAATTTTTTACTACTTATAAAAATTTATATTTAAGACAGTGTTTTCATTCTCTAATTGTTCTGTCCGTGCACTTTTTCATTATCACAACCCTTAAAATTAAAAATAACTATAATTGTTTTTACATTCTGAAATATAATTTCATGTACAACTCCATAAAATTCTCCACAGTACATGACTAAAACTTATTCATTAGTTTATGTAGTCATAGAGTAATTTATGCACTAAAATAAAAAATGGGTTATAATTTCTCAGAGTGCTATTCGTCTGAGCATAACCTTCAGTCAATGTATACACGTGCACTCGATTAATTAGTCGTCTCTTTACGGCCGGACTATAATAAATGCAAACGAGACTCCAGGGCCGCTGAAGCTGTTGGGATACCTACGACATGATGGGAGTAAAGGCGGGAAGAAATGAATAAAAAAGAACAAAATAAACTAAAATAAAATGAAATAGAATAAAAAATACAGAAGCTACGTGAAACAGACGTAATTTACGAGGCCGTTAAGCCACCCCAACTCTAAAAACCTAAACGGAGAACGATGTTACCCTCCTAAATCTTCAAACTGGCGGCAGTCACTCACTTTACTACTTTCTCTTTGTTTCTCAACGCAAAACCTTTATCTTTCTATATAAATTATTTTACTGGACCCTTTGTTGACCTTATAATTCAATCACTATTTCAAACAATTTTTTTATTTCTTTAATACCCACTTTAGGTGGATTACATTAAAATCTAGCCATTTGTAGAAACTCTGACACGATTATATGAAAGTTTTTCAGTAATTTACATACTCATACTCGAATTTGTTAGGATAATAGTAACGAATTTATAAGCTAATCAAAATTTAACTTTTTCTAAACCATTTACTTTCAAAAAAAACAGACATAATTTTTTTCATTTAATTTAAACAATAATTCTATTAAAATTTTAAATTTTTAATCATAACACTTATTAATTTAGAAGGACGAAATTTTTCAAGCTTTTTATTTTTGGGACAGCAATTAAAATTCTTTGAGTCTATTCAAAAACTTAGACGATTTATTTAAATCATGATTTTACTTTCTAATGATTTTTTGAACGTTCCAAAATTTAGTGAAAATTTTTTAAATATGGAGAACTGACTTTATTCTCAAATAAGTTTTCACTAAAATATCGGTCGTTAAATTCGCGAGATTTCTATTCTAGCTTATAAATGAGCTTTATTTCACGCTCCTACAAACTTAAATTGTAACAAATCCTTTGAATGCAGTTCAAATTGTAATGTCTCCAAGTACAAGAGATTAATAAAAGGTAATTAAGTTAAAAGGAATCTTAGTAAAATAGTGTCAGGATTTTAAAAAAATAAAAGAATATATTAATTTTAGAATTTTAATTAATTCTAAATATTATTGTAATTTAATAATCACTAAAAAATTGATTCAATTTTAATATCTAAATTTGTTAAATAAATTTTATATTAATGAAAAACTTTATTAATTGTTTAGAAAAATTGGTAACTAGCGAAAATATTGTTTCTAGAAAATTAATAATTAGTCACAAAATATTTATAGTTTGTGAATTATTAATATTCATAAAATTTGTAATATTTTGTATTTTTGATTACATCATTTTAAGTAAAGAAATTAAAAAAATTCTTTATAATTTACGATTCAATTCATCAGAAAAATTATTGAAGTTTTTTACAAAAAAATCAAAATCTGAAAAATTTCAAATGCTCTTCATCTTCACTTTCTATGCTCAGTAATTATTAATTATATAATTATAATTATTTTTTTTTTTTTTTTACAGAAGTAATTTTTTTTTCCAGCCATGAACTAAAAATCCGACTTATTTATCTGGTTATTTATGATTTTTTTTTTTTTTTTTAAGAAATCCAGCATTTATTCCAGTTAGCAGATGTCAACTTTTTATGTTTTCCTTGAGACCCAAAACTCTGGTGGATATCCACCTTTCTTAAGGTAATTTAAAATTTTATTAAGAATTTACATTCATGAGAATCCCAGAGGGCCGATGATTGAAGAGAAAGAAAAATCTTTTTCTCTTTAAATTTATTTTTATTTATATTTATATTTATTTTTTTTGTTTATTTTCACGAGGATCTATATCCGAGGAAAAGTAGGGCGAAGGAGTTGAGCCGAGTGAATAAAAGGGAAAACACGTGACAAAAGTACGCGAAAAGTTTACCGCATCTTCCCATTGAACGCCCTACACCCCCATCCGCATTCGTGAGTTCGCTTCTGGTGAAATAAGCAGGGAACCGCGCAATAGGAACAGAACAAGAAAACGGAGAAAGAAAGGGAGAGAATTATACGAGTAAGTAAGAGATGAGAGGAGTGAGAGTGAGCAGTATCGAATGCGTAAAACATTTAGGAGCTCAACCAGCTGGTGAATAATGCATTGCTAAAGAAATGGACCGCTTAGACGATTTAAATCTCATAAACGTTTTCTTTTGTATCACTCTCTTTATAACAAGAAAAATCTTTTTCGTATTCAAAAGTAATAAATATAATCCTTATTGTTTTATTTTTTTTTTTTTGCTAGATGATTCTTTTCATGGAAAACTTCTTATGATTGTATAATTTTAATTTTTTTTTTTTATATAAATAATGTTTCATTATTTTTTTTTTTAATATTTAAGAAATACTATGATGAAAAAAGTCTGGCAATAAGTTGAATTCAGGATTGATTAATTTTTAAACTTTTAAAAAATACAGCAACTCAACAATATGATGATAACTAAAATTTATACAAGTGACCCTTGATAAATCTTTCATTAGCAATTCAATGCTCAGATTTTAAATTATTTTTGTAAAAATCCCCATATAAATGACTAAAGTTGTAAAAATTTTACTGCTCAGATGTAATAAACTGAATATTGCGGAATTTCTTAGACTTAATTAACTCCGTTGTTCTAAATAAGTCCATTATTAAGACATAAAGTTGCTATCGTAAAAAACAAATATTCATAAAAGTAATTGTTGGAATTATTACATAGTCTATTTAAATTCCGTAGATAAAAAAAAGTTTTTTCTGTCTCATTCTAATTTTTTTAATTATGGACGATCTAATTTGTATAAAATTGAGCAAAATTAAATCTATCATCTATAATAAAAGAGATAAGATTTGTTTTATTAAAAAAAAAATTAATATCGGTGTCCATAGCTTGTTAATAAAATAATACAAATGTAAAATAGCAGTAATAACAATAAAATTTATCAGGTCTAATAAAAGTTTAATTAAACATACCATTCGATCGTTAGTGCTTATTAGATTTAAGCAAATCTGACAGGAGTACTTAAATTTAACGAGCTGTACTTGGATTCATAAGTACAAACGTTTGAATAAAATATATTAAACTATTTAACTTTAAGCAGATTAAATTTTTAATATCATTATTTTAACATCGTCTATTTATCTTTATTCCTCACAGTGATAAATTTTAATTAAAAAATAAAGGAATACAGTGATGTGATGAATTGTTGTTAGCTATTAATCTTAAATACTTAAGCGCTTTAATGAATTTTTTTTACCCGGGTTTTTTTAAACTTAAAAAATACATTTTAAGCTGGACGCCGGGAAAAAGCACCAAGAAAAATGTCGAGCAATTAAAGTTGTTTGGTCTGGACCTCAGAGGGAGTAAGGTAATCGATCTTAAAATGTGTCGGTTTCTACAAGTTGATTAATCTTGTCGATTTAAAGAAATGTTCTTAGTTTTTTTTTTTTTTTTTTTTTTTTTAAATCAAGTAAACTCTTTACAAAGCAATTTATTTTTTTCTTAACATTTATTAAAGCAAATTCTTTCATAAATTTTTTCTAATGCGTTTTTAAGCCACACGGAAAAATATCTTGTATAAATTATATACTCCATTGTATCAAAAAATTGGTGTTATGAAAAAAAAAAAATGCTATTACACCGATTTTTGTGTTAATTCTTCCAAATAAATCTGCCAACTCATTTCTGACGCAATACATTAAAATAAATGTTCAAATATAGTTATAGCGGTATACCATTTATTTTATTTATGAGACTCTCCCGGTTTATTGCTTTATTTAGTATACTATACTATACTATTTTATACTAAACTATACACGGTATGCTCTGTCGGTAATTGCGTAGATGGTATTGCAGATTATCTAGCCTAGTGGCATGGCGTTAGATTTTAGATAACCGAACTCAAAAATACGCATAAAAGTTGATGTAAGTACTTTATTTGAGGTAAATAACGAATAAATTACAACAAAAAAATATCATGTTGTTTAGAACGAAAAATATCAAAACATAAAATTAGTCAAAAAAATTTTTCAATTACATTGATGGGTTCTTTTTAATACTAGCCAATCTATGCGAATATTTTGGACAATAATATGACGCTCAAAGAACGACTATTCATTGATTGATCACAATATGGTGCGAAATATTATCTTAATTTCATTAGTTGATTACATTTGTTTGTGTGAAAACTGAGTGGGTGTGGCTTTCGGCATCACTCTAGTGTGAGTGACATTTGTGTATTACCACACACACTTTGCTCGTTGTGGTAACACACTTGTAGTCGAAAAGCTCATCCACTCGGTTAGATAATGTACTTTTATCTAGAATTGTAAATAACAATCTATATCACATTTATAAAAAATTTATTTTGACATTGAGTTAAATTTTTGAATTTGGTAAAGAATTAAAGTAAATTAAGCTCATCATGTTATGAGATATTTCCAAGACGGATAAACAATAAATAGTTATTACAATCTATATTTTACACAGTGAAAAAAAAATTAATTTGAATCAAGAGTAAAATTCTTGAATCAAGAAAATAATTTTGAAGAAGCTTAAACTAAGACGATGAAATTCTTCAAATTTATTTACTTGATCAAAGTAAATTTTTTTTTCTGTGCATGGTCGATCTATCTGAGAATGAAAAAAAAGTGTTTTCATCTAATAAATTTGTAATTTTTGTGAATTAGATTAAAAAGAAAATATTTTGTGAATAAATTCAGGAAGATTAATGTTTCTTGTTTTTGCAAATTGAACATTCGTAATAAATAAAAAATAATTAAGAAAACAATGTTAGGTAATGCAATAAATAAATATAAATATAACCAATGAACGAAACATAAATAAGGCAGAAACAGAAGTAATTTATGCAGTTACTTAAATGTTGACGTGAGTTTGCGGAGAAATTTCCGCTTGAAATATGGAGCAGAGCTGGTCAACGGGGAGTCCCAGTCCAGAGCAGTGGGTATAGTACGGGAAAATAAGACTAAGAGGTATAAGGAGTGTACGATGAAATGAGGAAAAGAGGGAAAGAGGAGTGAAGTGGAAAATGGGCTAGGTTTCAACCGTTTGTCAGATGAGAATGAAATTCTGCGGCGTCTATGAACGCGAGTTTCCAGGAATTGTGGAGTACGGCCCGAGCTGGATCTAACGCTTTTCTCTCTTTACTCCTTTCCTCTCTTTCACGTGTATACCACTACACAGCATTTCGCTTTTTCTCTTCCTCTTTTTCATTCCCTTCTCACCAGTAACCAGCATCCACCAACTCAACTCGACTCAACCGAGCGACCAAGCAGCCAGCCAAACTCACCCTCACCCTCGTCCTCGTCCTCCGGCACTCACTCTTACTCTCATCCTCACCCCACGGTGTGGTTCGTTAACGTTAATTAAGCCAGGCGGAAATACAGGCTAAACTCAACGTTTTCTCATTCCACACGACTTAGGTTTATCTCTTTTACAAATCGATCTGACCGATTTATCACGATTCGTTTTTTAATAAAAAATTCACCCGAAGATTTAAATGTTAATTGCATATGTGTGTCTGTTTTTTTTTATTGTCAAGGAATTATAAATTGAATGTTTTTTTTTACATTTTTTTTAAATCAATATACAGCGAGGATTTGCACAAACGATTGCTATGTATATTTGATTAAATATTTACGCTTTGCTAAAATCAACATGCGAATCAATAATTACGAGTCGAGATTAAAAGCATACGGGCGTCAAATCAGAGGGATTTGAATAAAAATAATATGATACATTATTACCAAATAATAATACTAAAATTGATTGATTTTTGTTATTATTTTAAATAATAATAATAAAAATTATCCGGGTGAAAATTAGTGGCTTAAATTTTGAAGCACTTGATGTGTAATCTGAAAATCCACGTTCAATTACCGGCTTGGTACCGGTTTGCTTTCAATAAGTAAAAATAAGAATAAAAAATTGATAGATCCAAATGTGCATGCCTCAAGTGTTACAGTCATCCGTAAATTGATCAAAGTGAAGTTCAAAAATATAAAAAATTTTTACTCATAACTGTTATACTTTTTTAATAATTTTATAGAAAACGTCGATAGAAAAGACATAATAATTAGAAAAAAATTTTTAATAATGCAATACGTGAATTTAAAAAAAAAAAAAAAAAAAAAGTCAATTAAATACTGTATTAATGGCAGGCAGCCAGCTTCATACTCAAGTATAGTATCAACTGTTATCACGCTGTATTTGAAATAAATTTTTATACATGGCTTCTTAAAAATTGTAAAATTTATCCATCAGCCAAAAAAAAAAAAAATAATAATTATTAACCAAAATTATATTAAACTGCAATTTTCATTCAACAACTTCCTATAACTCAGATGAGGAGATTACAAAATTATTTAAGTTGAAAATTTAATTTTTTCAATTTCAGAGTTTCCTTATTTTCCTTCCATCAAGTCTTGAACAATGAACGCAATAAGCCATTAAAATTACTTTTTCTATAAAACTATAGAAATTTGTCGATTAAAAAATTTTTTTTTAAGATTAGCGATCATTTTTTTGTTAGAGTATTTTATCAAATTATTATTTATAACTTTTTTTTTTCGTATCATTGTAATTGTCAGTGTTAATATGAAAGTGGAATAATTATGAAAATAAATGTCTCGGTATTAAATTAAACGGCAAGACATAAATAGCTTTGAAATTAATAGCATGAATAAGGCAACTGTAATGCGGTTGTTGGCTTGTAAATTTTGCCAAGATATTTATTCTAGATAGAGAGGAACTAGAGGAAGACAATGAGGTATACAAGATATAACTTTAGGGAATAATTCTGTAGCACACTATTCGTGCATTGCTTATTTCCTACTTGTTGTCTGTGTTGCTCATATACACGGCAACATCAAGGGAATATACTTGCATTCTGGGTCACGGAGCTTAATTGAAGCATTAATTTAGTGTCGAGACAACCCGGTTAATCGAGATGAGAATCATCGCCTTGGTTAAAAGACATTTTTTAATAACCACTTCCGTACGACATCCCTGTTTTAACACAACAATTTACTCACGCCAACAAACAATTTTTTCCAAGGCTTTCAAAGTTTGAAGAGACATTAAGACCCATTACTTCCACAAAAAATACAGATTACAAAATTATTAAATAATTCAAAATGTCACAGTAAAATTTGTTTTAATTTGTAACACATTAAATTTAATTAATTTCTTTCGTTAAAATTAACAAAGTCAGAATTAAAGATTTTTTTTTTTAGAACAAATTTTACGATGATTCATTAATTTTTAACTGTACGGTTTTGTAATTAGAAATTATCAATTATTAATTCATCATAATTTATGAGATCTAAAAGCGATATGTAAGCTATAAAATCGTATGAAACTTTAAATTAAGTGTAATTTAAAGCTTTTTTAACTAAAAAATTCATCAGTAATTTATTTCGGATTTACTTTTTTGTCATACTCGCTTAATAAGTTCAATTTCTGAGCAGTAACTGAAAAGCATCTGCAATACTAGTAATTTTTAAAAACCCTAGAAACTAGTTCAATGCTTATTTTTCCCAATCTAGACCACAAAATATACCTCTTCTCTTACTTTTTAACGACATACTTCAGTAAAGTGCTTCAGTAAAGTAAAATTTTTTGCTTTTCTCGAATTGAAAAAATTAGTTTAACTGCTATACTAAAACAATTGATTTAAGCTTATCTAAGTTCATTTTTTCGACTCGGGTTTTTCCAATAATTAAAATTTTTTAGACTTGGGAATTAATTTTTTAATTTTTTAAATTAAGAATGCAAGACATTTTTATAAGAGTTCGAAATAACTCAACATTTCGATTTTTTTCATATGTGACTAATAAATTCAAAATTTTTTTTTATTTATATCAGACTTTAACCAATAAAAGTACATTTGCATAATTTTCAATTTAAATTGAAGATAAAATATACTTTTTTGCATATATTAAATACAAATTCGCGTTAAAGTGTACTAATTTCGGGAATCAATGATATCTATCATCGTTTTTAAATGCTTAATTCGCATTATTACATACTCATTTTGCGAACAAAATAAAATTTATCTAAAAATGGCTATTCCGTGAAAATGTCGATGTTAGGGCTGTCACGGACTTATAACAACATATCAAGTAATATGTGTCCTGACACGGCTATTTTTTATATCAGACCATATGGGTGTAACAGAATATACTACAAATTGCAATATGGACATTAGGGTGTGCCAAAATTCAATTTCCGTGAGGAATCTTTTAAAATTGGAATTTTAAGTTCCGCTTCTAACAGGAGCTGCACAGAAGGAAAAAAAGTCTTGGGTCAAGTGTACATTTTTTTAAATCAAGAAAATCTTAAGGAAGACTGAAAATTTTTTGAATAAAGTTAAAATTTCTTGAGCAAAGTTAAATTTTTTTAAGCTAAGAAAATTTCTTCTTGCTCCAAAATAACTTCGATATTCCTTATAATTTTCTTAGATCAAGAAATTTTTTTTTTGTGTGTGTTTTGGCATTTTTTGAGATATTTTGGGAAGAAGGGATATTTTTGATTTTCATAGAACTTTTTAACAGGAGCTTTGTTTGGGTATTTCCGCTGAAATTTAAAACCTGGCCGAAAGTGCCCAAAGCTCCTGTTAAAAATTCTATAAAAATCAAATAAATCCCTTCCCCGTCAAATATTTCAAAAAATGCCCAAACACAGTTGCTATTAAAAGCAGAACTCAAAATTAAAATTTTAAAAGATTCCTCACCGAAATTATATTCTGACACACCCTAATGGACATTTTTGGGATACCAGATTGAATTAAAAATTTTTTACGGGTTACCATAAGAATTTCTCAAGTATTAAAATTTCAACAAATAAAAATTACTAAACTCGAGACGTATTGTGGTTGTCAACAATTGAAAGTCTTTCTAAATACTTTCCAGTATTTTTATTTGAATTCCATCTTCATTTACATTTCGACTCAATGCAATTTTTATTGTCACTCTTTCATGTAAATACACCGGCATAAAAAGTCTCTAATTTGATGCAAAAATGAAAATGAATGAACATAAAGAAGTAGAATGGAAAAGAGACAGCAATAGCAAGAGACAGTATTTATCCATGAAAGGGAGGGAGAAGAGTAAGGGGGGGGGGGTTAAATTTAATTGCAACGTCAATTCAAAGTCACAGCTGGCGTCGTTATTGCAAAAGCAAATGCGGGTCGAAGCTGACTACAGTACACATACCGGATAGAGGTGGAGTGGAGGCTGGATTCTAGGGGATGCTTCTGGGGTACGCGTCTCTGATTCTGTGTGTGTTTTACGTTTTCCCTCTAGGCTAAGACTTGTGTAGAAACACGAACTGTATATAGGTATAGGACGACATTCGACATGCTCAACGACGGCAGGTTTCTGTCAACCAACTTGTCCGTAATTCCTCAGGCGAGTCTTCACAACGAACGTGACGTTTTTTGACGAGTACTATAAGACGTCTACACGTCGACTTGACAAGATTGACAAGCCTTCAGATAAATTGGTTTGTTTTCTTATAACATTTCTCGTACTAGTCGATCCGAAATAAAAAAAAAAACCTCATATATATGTATTATTACCCAATCACTTATCGAATTTCTTTATACGACAGTGATTAGCAATAAAAAACATTGATTAGATTTTCTTCATTTACTTTTTCGTAAAAAAATTTCATTCCATTTTTATTTTCTTGTTCGAACATAAAACAACTTTATTCGATTAATTATTATGATTATTATTACGATTAAATCAGCTAACAAAAATGTAGAAACCGAAATAGTCACAATTATTTAATTGAATGTTAAGAAAAAGGAAGAATTTATCGAATTATTTTTTAACTAGAAAAAATCTGTTGTAAATGTTACAACAAATGCTAGTCAATTTTTATGACATAAATTGTGGTAAAATTTGCTACTTTAACTAACAAAAATTACTCTATCATAAATAAAGACAACTACTTTTCAAAAAAAAAATTTTTCACTTATTATTGCTATTATATCATAATTATCATCTTAGACAATGATTATCAATGAGCAAATACCCTGTCTTTCATTTTGTAATATTAAGCAATACTTTTCTTCTGTTAAATACGAAAAGTGTAATTTATAAAAATTAATATTTAATTTTAATGAAAAAAAATTATTGTTCAAATGAGAAATTGTTTTTTTTTTTTTTATTATTTCATCTAGCGCATGCAAAGTAACCCACAAATTTTCTCCATGGCCAGAAAAAAAAAAATGAGCAGTTACAAAAGAAACCTTTTTTTTTTTTTTTTTTGAGCAATAAAAAGTCTCCCCTAAAGTGAGTTAATAAAACAAAAATATCTTGAAGTAAAGATAAAACTAAAATTTTATCCATTCCGACAGACCATTTAATAGAAGTCGTCTGGACTAGAAATAATTAATATGTAGTCAAAAGGGCAGTAATATTAAAGTTAATAATAGGGAGATGAAAATGAAAAAAGTTTTGTAATTTAAAGATTGGTTTGGTAACAATCTTTTTATATTTCGAAGGATTGTTTCATTTTCCACAACATTAACTCTTATTGACCGAAAGCTATGTTATTACTAGTAGGACGGATGAAGAGCACCATCGAGAACTACCCATTCGCTTATCGTAACCGTTTCTCGATAGCAATAACCGACCGCCTTGCGGGCAGTCCTTTGCAACAGCCGGCAGACAAACTTATACTTCTTTCCTTTCGATCTCTGCCTTTTTACATCCTTACCCTTTTCTCCTCCATATTCTTAAACTTTTTTCCCATATTTTTATTCTTCGTGTCTTTTAGTTATTTTACTGTCGGTTCTCAAAGTTCTTTATGGGCAGAGAAGTAAAGCAAGACAGCTCTTTTACTTCTTCTCCTTCTTCTTCTTATTCTTGGAGCAGCCACACTCTGCACTCTTAAAAAACTCGTTGCGAGGGTGCTTTATAGCTGACGAACGAGAAAATCGACATCTTGTTCCTTCGAGTATTGGAGAAACATTATGATAGAAATATTATTAGAGAGTTAAAAAAAGTTAAAGTGATAAAAGTTAACCAATATCAAACTCAATTTAAACATCTGGATCATGTGGATATGGAGAAGAAAGGAGATAAAGAAGAAAAAGAAGAAAAAAATTTCAGATCAAAATTTGAGTTTCTCAGTATGTCCGTAATGGAACACTTGGAAGATAGCTTGGATCATCGTCTCTCATTTTCAATAAAAGTTCAATGTCTTTTAAAATATACGGTCTGGGATAATGAAAATTAGCATAGAAATAAAATTCATCTTGTCAAAGACTTACGGAGTTATCATTTTTATGGCATATAAAGTCTGAGAAGTCGAATAAAGTTCACTTCAAATGCTCTGTTAATTATTAATTGAAAAATTGTCTTACTGGATAGAAAAAAAAAAATACAAAATCTTTATTTATGATATAGGGTAGAAGTACCGTTTTTGGCCACTGTACCGTTTATGGCTATTTATTGTCCAAATAAACGATAGAAATGAATTTATATTAATAAACCATTACAAACTCAATTTGTTTTAATATAAATTTTTTAAAACTAAAAAAAAAATATGGTTACAATATTATAATTTTTTTATAAATTAATTCAAATGTTAACTGGCCAAAAACGGTGCTAAGGTGGCCAAAAACGCTACTTCTACCTAATATATTTAAAAATTTGTTCAAATACTGAAAATTGCACGCCTCATAGAGCGAAACGCATGAGGTAGTGCTCTACTCTTGCCTCACCGAAATCAAGCAATTTTCTGAAGTAAAAATGTCTCTATTTTATTTATATTGCACTATAGAATAATATAAATATCAAGAAAAAATGCTCATTTTAACGTATTTGATATTTTTAAAAAATTTAGGTTTGTTTATTAACATTGAGATTTGTTTATAAACAAATCTAAATTTTTAAAAGATATTTATTTTATTTAGTGTGAAAAAAAATGATGAAAAAAATTTTTGAACCTGTCTAAAAAAATTCAAAAAATCAACTAGTCTGGTATATCTCAAACTCAAGCAACGCATTGGGGCTCAGTCATCTGTTCAGTAGTGCGGTTGCGCCTTATTTTTTTTTTCTCAGTTGAAAACGAGGTAAAATAGTTGAATTTATAATTAAAGAATAATTTGTGGCAGTTTTGAATTTTCCAAAATTTTTTCAAGACTTTCTTTCCTAAAATTTGATCATTCATTTTTTTCGACAGATTTAATTTGCTAAATTGGAAATTAATTATAACAATAGTGAAAGTTTTAAAATATTTCTTTGAATATCGATGTACATTGTAAACTGATAAATACAATGCTGATTTATAATAATAGAGATGATTCAATGCAATGGCATATCTCGTATTTGCTATTTCTCGATAATGAAGCACATCCGCCGCTTCGCGTTCAGGCGTACAAGATTCAAAAGGCAACAAAGCGAACGACCAAATAATTGGGAATAAGTACTGCAGTATTCCAGATGTTATGTTTATAATTAATCACTCTTTGATTGATATCGACACTTGAATTAGAATTAGAAATAATTTGTCAACATTAACGATATTTATAAAATCTTGTCACTCAATTTTCTTGATCAATATCATTATTTAATATTAAATTGAAAATTGCCATTGAATTATTCTGATAGAATTTTTGAAACAAAACATCTGTTTTATTTTTTTTTTTTTTTTTTTTTTTTTTTTCAAGATAATTTCTGCGGTAAAAAATCATGTAATGAGTGAATCAAGTAGCAAGTTAATGTTTCAATTAGGGTAAATTATTTTAATAAAGCACAAACGCTAATTAAATGTGTAGATAATGAAATTAAGGTGCATTATTGAAAAAGAATAGAATAACTGAATTAAAAAAAAAGATAATATGGTTTAAAAATAAATAAATAGGTATGCAAGTAGTATAAAAAATACCGGAAGCTGATGCCGCTCGGTCAAGAAGGAGATACTGGAAAACTACAAACGTTAAATCCTCGGGTATTATTCCTATCCAGGACGGCGGTGCGCACTCGAGATTTACTCGAGCGAGAGAGTAAAGAAGACTACTCTGGAAAAGATGAGACAGACCAAGTAGAAGATTCGGTCCACGGGCTCGAGATAAAAGTGGATAAAAGAGAGATACATATATGGAAGTCGAGGACAAAAGAATAAAAATAAAAATAAAAATAAAAATAAAAATGATAAAAAAGGCTGAGTTATATAAGAAAAAAAAAAAAAAAAAGATGATAAAAAATAAATAAAATGAAAAAGAAGAAATATAAGTTTGAAAAAAGACAACAGTTGGCAGTTTTATCGGGTGAATTGTATCGGTTTCAAACGTGTCGACAGACTGAATTCTGTGGCTCGTGAAAATTACATTCTCCAGCCACGTGCAAGAAAAAAAAACATATAGAACAATAAAGTAATTCCAAGAATTTAATTCTTCATCAAAGGTTGTAATTGAAATAAAATAAATTCAACCTCTATCTCTAACTACTTCTGTGGTAAAAATTAATTCATCGGACTATTTTTTCAATTTAATAATATTTTTTTCTTTTACAGTCCAGTGATTTTTAGAACTTATTTCATTGCCCGAATAAAAGTGTCAGCTGAAAAAAATAGGTCTAATAAATTTTTCGTTATTTAAAAAGGCAAAACAGATCGATGCGAATTGGTATCAATTAAAAATTGTAATTCACACGGTCTCCAATAAAATATTAGCCAGCGGCGTTGTGACATTGAAACAGATTAAATTAAAACAATTTACCTGTTTCGTTTCAGTCGAGACCGCCACAAATTATTCGTCATGTGTAAATTAATAAAAAAACCCGCGAAAAATTAATTGTCTACCAATCGATAATTTTAATCCGAAAGTGTGTCAGACTATTAAAATTAATTACTCAATTCATCGGTAGTTGTATTTATAAACCAATTGCTTCTGAACTGATATTTTTATATTTTATATGAATCAAATTGTCAATGACAACGTAGTTAAATTTTAATTATTCTTATTAAAATCTTTAAAATTGTAGACAATTTAGTTTTAAAAAAATGAATGTTTAAATTCAAAAAATTTTTAAATATTAGAAATTATTAATTTCTTCGTATTTTAATTCTCCGGAAACATCATCCCGATGTTACACTCATCAAAACCTTTCATTTAAGTATCCACATCAATTTTTCATATATTTATATTATATATATGTATATATGGAAAATATATCAAAATGCATGTGGGTACTCAAATGAAAGTTCTTGATGAGTGTAACATCGAGATGAGCTTATATCTTTAAAAACGTCAATAGTTAAAAAAGTACAGTGCAATTTTACAGAAGTCATTATTTAATAAAGCAAAATTTTAATTATTTATATTTCACAAGTCACGGCAGTCACATATTGACGGCAAGGTTGCTTGTCAATTTTTTTGTTTATCACTAGGCATTAAGCCTATCTCTTCATCCTTTCCATATGTACAGACAACCGTTTATCTCTATAGGGATTATATGTAATTTTGAGAAGTAAATAAATAAACAAATAAATATATGAACATATCAGGAAATTTTCACATGCACAACTTGAAATTTTTTACGAATTCTATGTGCAATTTTATTTTATTCTATAAAATTTGCATTGAATAATATAAATTAATTAAATGACACATGGGCTTTTATAAATGTGCATTCGAACAGTTAAATAATAAAGTTATGTTGAGGAAAAAAATAGTGGAAAATAGTAAAAAAACGAAGTTGGCTTAATAAAGTTAAAACTGTATGCAAATTGAACATGTATTCATAGGGGTAAATAGAATAAAATAAAAAATAAAAACTAAAAAAGAGGAATGACCTGTGTAGTGAATTTGTTTGTCGATTCTCAAGCTCGTGAGGATTTTATAAATCAGCTACCACGAGAACATGAAATAGGAAAAGGGGATTTAAAGTTCTCGTAGTTTAAATCTGTCGATCCGATATACAACGTCGAGCCTCATTTACATACATTATTTTATACAAAGTCGAAACCCATTGAAACTCATCTGGTATGTAGTATGTATCTCTTTTTATCTATCTGTTCCCAGCAGTCGCGTATCGCATTCAACTTAGTACACGAGAATACCATAGCAGTTGTTCTTTCTCGTTCTAAAATTCTCTAAAACTCTTTCGCTGTCCCTTATCCTTTTTGTGCCTGTCGTAATGTTCTTCCACCATAAATTGAGAGCTTCCGGTTGGTCGGACTCAGTCTGAACTTTGATCACTTGACTCTCAGAACTACATGAGGCTTTTCCACAAAACCGTACCATTCATGTGTGCTTAAGAGAAAGATAGGAAGTTTGCTCACTGACTTTAGAGTCGAACCCCACAATTAAACAAACTAATAATATTTTTTTTTCTTTTTTCAATAAACCGCGACAAGAACTTTCGATTTTTAATTAAAAATTTTTTTTTCAACTTTTGCCTTTGATTTTTTATCGACTATTTGATTTAAATAATGAAGTTTTTTGAGTATGAAAAAAATAAAAAAAAATACAGAGAACATCTAAAGAACAAAAGTATGGGGATTAATTGAAAAGAGGATCGAGGAGATATCTGCAAGCGACGAGAAATTATCCCGAGAGAAAGTTTGAAGTTTTCGATTGAATAGAAAAAAAGAAAAATATATTTAATAATAATAATGAAAAAAAAAAAAATTATAAGTTCACGGCGAGAAAAAATGGAACGAGAAGAAGGTACGTTTAAACGATTGGTCGACGCCAGAACGATCCTCCGCTATATCATTTCAATTTTACGGGAGACCGACCACGACGCCATCAACTTGGAAAACCTCACTGAACTTTTCAATGATTTGTACGACACCACTCCTTTTTTTAGCTCCCCCTTTTAGCCTTGTGCCTCGAGAGTTCCTTTTTACCCTGTCTATTTCATAATGCGGAAATATGTACGTCGCATTCTATGTCTACTCCGCAAGGGGACCGAATATCGAGAAATAAATATACTTCAAAACAACTTTTTAATTTTAAACTTTCAGAAAATTTAACTGACATAACACTGTCAAAAAAAAAAGATAAAATGAATAAAATCGGTATCTAGCTCTACTCGGGAGGGAAAAATTGAATTTATATTTTTAAGTACAATGCGGAAATTAAAATCAAATGTCTGCATATATTGAATATTTCTTCGTATTAATATTATAGTGATCTTACTGTAGATAAAAAAAAATCAAGAAAAAAAATCTTGAACACAGAAAATTATTTTTAAGAAATAATTATTTTTAAAAAGAAAATTTTTTTAGTAACAAATTATTTTTGAATTGATTAAAGGGATCCATACGAAGTAGTCAAAATTTTAAAACTTCCTGAAAATTCATCTACAAAGCCTAATAATTAATAAAAAAAAAAAAAAAAAAAAAGTAGATTTCCGGAATATTTAATTAAATAATTAGTCAAGTGTATACCGGCAATTTAGAGCGCTATATTTTTAATTAGTCAATTAAATGTTAATAATTATTTAATGAGTAAATTTTTCGAAAATTCCCTCAAAAATGTTATTAATTAATTTTAAGATTTATAACAAAAGTATTTCTACGTATTATTTTTTTATAGACATTTTTTACACTAGGAGGGTACTTGGATCTCCTCAAATTTTATTACAGAATTCAGAATTTTTTTTTTAATTCAAAATAATTTAAATACTTTCGTTTATAAATTTTAAAAAATCGAAAATTTAATTGGATTAAAAAACATTGCCAAAATTTTTCTATAGAATATTCATAAAAAAATCATCTATGTCTAATATATCATTAATAAAATTTATTATTATATAGCTATTAAATTTAAAAAAAAATTCTTAAGTCAGCCGTAAAAAATAACGCTTAAAATTACGAGCAGTTTATTTTTGAAAATTGTTATACTTATAATATATTATGTTGAAAATATTTGAACGGTATGATAATATTAGCAGGGAAAGAATTCGCGAGTGCATTATTTCCGACACTTTAATCATAAAAATGAAAGTCGAAGCGTTAAAAAAGAAGAGTAAGCAGGAAAGATGAAAAAGGGGGAAGAAATCTCAGCAAAAGGAGAATAGTCTCGTATATTAGTTCTACTAGTGGGAGACAGGCGAGGGGCTGAAGAAGCCAGGGGAGAATAACCGAGGGGATGAGGTGGTTGCAGAGGAATAATGTACAGAATATAGTGTAGTATAGCATGGTGAGGAAAAGAAGATTTTGTGTCGGAACTCTGAACGGGGTCCAAGGTAATATCGTTCCTCGTGTGCTTGCTACCATAATCCGGCATAACGATACGCGGTGTAAATATTAAAACGTGATGGCTAGGGTGTGAGAAAAGTAAAGAGGGTATATATATATAAGCTCAGCAGTCAAAGCTCGCTTGGATCGACTTATAAACTGGCTGACCAAACTGAGCTGAAAAATAAATTTAAAACAACAATTTATTGCGCTCTGCTATTTTTATTATACACTAAAACAAATAATTCTCTGGTAGCCTCTGGTAGCACAAAAGAAAAGGATAGAGGAAAATAAAATAGTGGGTTGTTATTGGAGTTAAAGCTACCGCAAATGGCCGTTGAATTTACTGGGTGATGTGTCACCACCCAGTCATCAGAGGAAATAATCTCTTCGGCTCGCTACCGATAATATCTGAATAACGATTGAATGTTAAACATTCTTCGGATTATAGTTAGATTTTTTATGGCTAGGGGTAATCGTTAATATTGATTAACCATTAGTTTTGTCATTTTTAAACGAAAAAGGCTTGGGTCATACAAAGAAAAAAAATTAACGAGCCAAGAAAATAATTTTGAAGAACTTTATCGTTTTAATTTTAGTAGAAAAATTCTTAAATCCAAGAATTCTTCGTCTTGATTTAAAACTACTAAAATTCTTCTAAATTATTTTATTCATTCAAAAATTTTTCTTTTAATTTAAATTAATTTTTTTTTAACTTAGAAAAATTTTTTGCTACTAATAATTTATGCTCAATAATTTTCGGAAAATTAATGAATGTTTTTTTTTTTTTTTTTTTTTTATTTTATTCGATTTATAATGAGAAAAATTTACGTACTCTTTTCTTATACTATACTATTTTTACTACTAGATGCTTCTTCAAGATAACTGATTGTTAGTCTAAAAATTGTAATTGAATTTGACATTTTATCCAGAATAAAAGCGAAATATTGAGAAATTTAGCTGTGTAACTGGGTTATCAATAACTAATCAAGCAATCAATATTGATTATTATCGATATTGATGAGTAAGCAACTTTAGAGCTAAGTTTAGAAAAATTGAACTAGTTTTTGGAAATATTTTAGTTTTTTTATTCTAAAAAATTACAGAAAAAGAAAGTTCTCTTTATTTTTTTCAATAAGATTTGAACTGTTGATTAAGAAAAAAATAAGAAACTCAAATTGAAATAGTTTTGATAAGTATTTAAATGAAAATGTAGACCAAATCAACGAAAAGTAATTTATTTTGTGTGAATTTATGAAGTTAATTATAGTTCGCAACACTTTCATTCTAACATCGTACTCAGCAAAACAAAGAAAGAGATTTGTTATTTTCTGCACACTACTGAGAACATAAACATTTTTTCACTAATACATTTTAAAGCTTGATAAAATCGTATCTGAGTGAAAACTAGTATAAACTTTTACGGAGCAATAAAATTTATCTCTTAAAATTTGATAATCTCAAAAACATAAAATTCCTTTTTAAATACTCCGCATTTTTCATCTTTACCTGAACTTACTAAGATTCAACTTTTAATGTAACAACTTTTTATAAAGCTACTATTATTTTTTGTGTCCACTTAAACGGCTTAATTATAAGCATAAACTTAAAATTCCATAGTGTTGGCTAAAGCTACAAAAAATTATAATGTTTTAAGTGAAAAATTGTATAAAATTTTATGGGGTGATAAAATATTTCTCTTTAAACTGATAATAATCTAAGAGATAAAAAAATTTATCACCAGATATTTGATTGTGAATTTAGAGTCGAATGTATCTTTATGCAAGTAACGTTGTTTTACGATTTTTTGCGCCCCTAACGGCTTCCCTAGATCGGGTTAACATTTTTTTAAAGTTTCGTCACGTCAAACTATTTACATGTTATGCAATTTAATTAATGTCATTTATTCACGTGACGTAAATTCAATATATTTTTACGCGAGTTCTACTTAATAATTTTGATTTTACAAGAAAAATTAAAAAATTTCTTTGAGAACAAAATTAAATTTCACACAGAAAAAAAAGGTTCTTTCCGCACGGAAAGAACAAGATGACCTGGATATAATTCCAGATTATACTCAGTGATATCTGTGAAGAAAATTTTTTTTAGATAGTAGCTAGTATAATCCAGATTATACTGGGTGATATCTGGATTATACTAACTACCATCTGAAATTTTTTTACCCGGTATAATCTGGCATGATATTCAGTGCCATTTTGTTTTTTCTGTGCACCAAGAAAATTTTTATTTTTCAAAAACTTTTTTTTGGTTGAAATAAAAAATTTTTTTTTTTTAATTAATAAAAATAGAAAATTAAATTGAAAAAAATTACTTTTCCATTGAAAAAGAATTTATTCCTGAATTAAGCTAAAAAAACATCTAAACAAAAAATTAATTTACTTTATTAAATTATTTTGAACTTTTGAATCGAAGTATTCAATGTCAAAAAAATAATTTACCTTCGTCATTTTTCTAAAAATGTTTTTAAACCAAGGCATCTTATTATTTTGTAACGCATTTGTAATGCAAAGAAGTTCAATTAAAATAGAATAAAATACTTTCCGAGTAAATTTTCAGAATTTCTCTACTTTCATGTCAAATAAAATTTGATTAAACTTCGGTACTTTGATAATGGAATCTCAGTAGTCTCACCGGTACCGAAGTTCCGTGATTTGACAAATGGTAATTCTAAGCCGGTAAATTAGTCCGTGTATACAATGTTTATTATTATTTTTCCGTGAGATCATTTTTGTTCTTTGGTAACGTTATAGGGATATATCGGTATAAAAGCATATTTGAAAGTTTAGTATAGCTTTAAAAGCCAACGAGGATAAGTTTGAATTGCACTACTACCTCGTTTTAGCTTCGTCGTAATTCAGTTCCGAAGCTCGTCAGTTTCCAGCCACGAGATTGCCCTTAGTCAACCGGGAGATGAAGGGGATGAGACTTTAAAGGAGGTTCTAGAGGATGAGAGTGAGGGTAAACCGCGACCACTATGAGTTTTAGTAACTCTGACCCGAATCTAGAATTAAACGCTCGTATTAGAAACTTTCCAATTGGGACAAAATTACGTCGGGACTTGACATATCTAAAAAAGTTCGTCTCGTTTGTTTTAAATAAACTATTTTTTGTTTCATTGTTCGGCTATACATACTTAACTACGCAATTTGTCTATTGATTCAATTTTCAGTGTTTTCATACAAAATTTATTATGAAGATAATTGATATTATTTAAGCTTATAAAACTAATATCAATTTATAAAACTAATAGAGTGGATTAAAAATTACTTTATACTTAACTAGAAATAATTTTATTCACTTTGTTGGGATATAAATTATTTAAATTTCAAATTTAGAGATAGCTCAAAAATTTTTTCACATAAGCGAAGCGGATGAGGTTGTGTTCTACACTTGCCTTACAAAAATCAAGCGACTTCTTGAATTAAAATTATCTCTATTCGTTTTTTAAAACAATATTGGAAAAAAATATGAGTCTCTGCAAAGTTACGGTATCTTGATCATTTTTAAAATTGTAATTATTTTCGAAATCTTTTTTTTTTTTTTTTTTTTTTTTTTAAATAATTTAGATATAAGTTACGATAAAAAAAGTCTAAGATTTTCTTTACAATTTTTTGATTCTACAATTTCGTTTTATTAACTATAGATTTTTTTTTTTAGGTCAAAAGCAGAATTATCGATCAAAAATACAAAGATCTACTTGCAAGAAAATAAATTTCAGAAACAAGATACATTCAATGGAAAGAATTTATCAACATTACTTCTCTGTAATTATTATTGTTTATTCTTCCTTTGGTATATTTCAATAAGACTCGACTCTAATAATAATAAACACGATAAAATATTTTCAAACAATACAAAATTGATCAACAATCGGTTTATTTCAAAAAAAGTAATATCTAAGTCGTTAAATTGTTTTATGGTTTTTAATTCCAACACGAAAACCAATTCTTTACAAGCTCGAGCTTAAAGTTTAAAGCACAAAGATAAAATAAAATGTTCCTTACTTATAAATTGCAAGTAAGAGTTTAGCAAGTATGAGATTGAAAAAGGGTAAAACAAATCATTAAAAAACATAAACCAGTAATGAAAGTCAAGTTAAATGGTATCTATAATACAAGAAGAGACAGTTGATGATCGATGTGAGAGATGAACCGTGTTAAAACGAAAGTAGATACCGATTCACCAGTATAACAGTGGTGTGGCAACTGAAAGTGCTCCGTAAGATTCAGAGGCTGAGGTTAAGAATTCAATCTCGCCGTTGGCAAACATTTTAACTTTCAACAGGACCCTTCCCTAGTTTTCCGACATCACAAGTCGAACGATAGAAACCAGTAGACGGAGAACGGTTTTAGTTGCTTTCTTCCTTCAAAAAGGAGTGCATTTATCCGATTTCCCTCTGCTAGCAGAGTCCCAGTAGAACTTACTTCCACCCTTGCTTTTTTAACCACTTTTTATTATTCTTCTTCTTCTTATTCTCTTATTTTATATCTCCATAGAGTAGTCATACTGAAATGGAAAGCAACGTTTAAGAGACTACAGAAACCCCTAAGAAGATAAAGATGTAGCCTTCGATGTAGTAAAAAAACATGAAAAAAATAACTGTCTCATAGAAATGTAACTCTCTAATTCATATGAATACGGGTGAGTTAATAAAAGTTTTTTTTTTTTTTTTTTTTTTTTTTACGGTCAAATAAAAATTTTTTTAATGAAGTAAAAAAATAATTTTCATAGAAATTCTCACCTGACATATATGCTAACACGAGTTCAAATGAATAGGACAAGTTGCTTTGCCAGCAAGAGTCGTTAAAGAGGCCAACAAGAAACAAGACTGCTGCGAATGGAGGTTGAAGCGTATGTTGCATATGCATTCACAACTTTTTCTTTTGTTCGCGACATGTGTGTGTACAAGTGTGTAAAGTTACTTTATGCGCTAAACAAACACGCTGCCCCGATTTGCATAAAAAGAATTCAAGTAATTGTAAACTTCAAAATCGATATGTGTTACCAAACTCGGACAAAAAATCACAATCTGTTGTGTGTTGAAACCACAAAAAATCAAGCATTTGTCTCTAGTAAATCTGTATTTTCAAAGTTTTTTTTTTTTAGAAAGAAATAATAAAATAGTTTATTTTTTATGGAAATTAATTTTTTTTGCTTACTTTAATGCTTATGCATTATTTACTGTTGATATTTTATTGTCCTACTAAAATTACAATATAAATATCAGAAATTGTAATGATCACAAGTTTCTTTTATCAAAAATGAAAACAATAGAAGTCTAAGCCAGGATTATGATACTAATATCGTAAGTTTTACTGTAATTTCCTTTCCGTGTAGTATAAACATTAATAACAAATTTAAGTCTAGAGACTAGAGACCGTCTTTAGTACTTTTATTAGAACATAAAATCTTATCCGGAGGCACATTATTATTTTATAAAGTAAAAGTCAATCCTTTTATACCAAATGTTTAACATGAATCCATTGTTTGAGATCACACGGTCCTTTTCAAAAGCATTGTGTTAAATCCGATAGAAGATAGAGTGAAGCAATTTGGAGGTTGGTAATCCCCTCGTAAAGCCCAAGACATCGTCAAGCATTTCAAGTTCCCTCCTCTATCTTTTTCCACCAAAGCTTCATGCAGACTCGTATTACGTTCCCTTTTTTTTAAACTTTTTCACTCACTTCTTACCTTGATTCATTTTTCCTGGGTTCCTTCCCTCCAACACTATCATTCTCTCTTTCTCATTCAGCTATTCCACTTTTTTGTTTTATTACTTTATTTTATATCCTCTTTCTTCGCATTTCGTGTGTTATATACCATCAGTATGCTTTTTCCACTAATTGGATCAGAGATTCGTTACTACCACCTCGCAATAATTAGTTTAAATCCTGCCATTAATATGCCGTGTTTTATTTTTTGTTACACCGTATGTATTCACTTTTTGTTCTTTTTTGATTCATTAAAACTCAGCATTTTGTATTAATGCTGAAAAAGCGTTTGTTTTTATACATTTTTATGTCCTTTAATTACCAAGTAGTTTGACTAATAACTTTTTTATTTATGGTTTATTACCTCTAATTATAAATTCTTATACGCCTGTATTTATACTTTTGCTTATCGCTTTTTTTTCACTTTTATTTTTTTAAATCGAATCAACAACTACAAACGCGCCAATTAAATTCAAGATCATTTTAACTTAACACGCAGCCATTTATTCAATTTTACAGATTCTTTTAAATTAATTGAGTTTCAATATTTTGAATTATTTTTAATTTACACGAATTTTTTTTTTTATCTATCATAATTTATCCATTAAAAAATCTGAGAATGGTCACATGTCTGCTTATTTCAGTTCCATGTATTTATAGAAAACTTTTGGACTTCGTCAAAATATTTCAATATTTTTTTTACCAAGCTAAAAATTTTTTTTTTTTTCAATTTAAAAAAAAATGTACCATATTAAAATTTCCACCTTTATTTTTCAATGTAGCAATGATAATTGATAAAAATTGAAAAACTTTTTAAAATATCAAAAAATGTCAACTTCAAACATTTTTTGTAAAAAAATTTATTTGTATAGGGGATACTTGAAAGTACGCGTATTCAAACATTGAAGAATATTGTGATAAAAGTGATTTTGCACAGTACCTCCTTAAATCAAGCAGAAATAGTTTTGAATTGAAAAATTTTCTGTTTCATTCAACACCGATGAATTCTTTAAAATACCTCTCTTCCTCAAGATTTATTAACTTTTTTAATAACTATCAATTTTCAAAACGAGAAGTTAAAAATTGATAACGATTTATTTTTATTTCGGACAAAGATAGCTTAAAAACAAAAAAAATTTTTATCTGTTATCAAGTTTCACGCATGAACACTCTCGAAATAATAAAGGCTTGTAATTGGAAAATAAATGAAAACTTCACTCTACTCTCAGTAGAGATACACAACGTGTGAATATTTATAAACAGTAAAAAAGTGTAACCACTCGAGTATTATTTAAATAAATAAAAACCATAAGATCATTTTAATTACGATGAAGCTGGCCGGTCATTAGTATGAATAAGCAAAGACCTTTTATCCCGTCTGGTGGCTATTACGGATTAAAGTCTTTTGATCAAAAGCCTTTTTCTATATTTACTTTCCCTTGAATTTTTTTCGTCCAGTTAAACTTTTTCATTATTATTTTATTTAAAATTTTACTTCTTATTCTTTTTGCAGCATTTAAATTGCCTGATTCTATCCCTTACATTTAGACGTACTTCTTAGAGGTAGAGGTACTTTTCCTTCTGTACTTTGTAACCTTTTTTATGTTATTTACTCTTTTTTCCTCAACTCTTTCTCTCTCTTTCTCCTCTTATACGTAATACTGTATAAAATCTACGGAATCTTATCGTCTTATTTCCCGTCATCAAGAAGAAGAGAATACACACTTGCATTTAGTATAAATTAAAGTGGAAATCCGTATACACTAAAGCTCGAGAATAACTGGGGATAAAAAAATGATGGTAATGAAGGGAACAAAAGACTTAATGAATTTAATGTCATTAACTTTGAACTAAGGTAAATTATTTCGGAGTCTTTGCTAATGTCTTTCACTTTTTTACTAAATAAAATACTATTTTCATTTTTTCCTTTTAAAAGAATGAGTACGTTAGAATTAAAATAATTTTACTCGGATCACTTATTCGTTGAAAAATTAATGCTCAAAAATAAACAAGTAATATTTAAATATTTCAAAGTTTTTTGCGAGAAGAAAAATCTTTATTTGCCGATAAAATATTTTTAATAATAGCTGTATCAACAAACAACTTTCAAGTATTTAAAATAATAATTTATTTTATATATATATATATATATATATATATATATATATATATATATATATATATATATATAAAACACGCTCGATTACTAAGTAAACAAACTCGTTTGTTGACCAGAAATTTTTTCACTTATTTTTATGTAAATATATTATATTTTATTTTATTTGATAATTGCCTTTTGAAGTAATTATGGCGTTGTTTCGCTTAAAAATGGTATTTTCTTTATTCATGTGCCGTAAAATTTTTAATTGATATTTTTGGATTTTTTACAGAACTTTAATTTCCGAGAGTTGAGTTTAACTTGATTTTTAATTACAAATTTTATGAAAAAATTTTTTTTTAATTCTGCGTTTTTTGAAGAGATAAAAAAACTCATGAGGCAGTTGATAATTAAATATGGGAGTGTTTTCACAATAAATAAGTTGAAATTTGCTTGTAAAAAAAAAAAAATGACAAAGTCATCTCTTAAAAAATTAATTTATTGTAAAAATGCGGCAAAGATATTTTTTTTTTTTTAATAAAAAAATGTAAAGGGTTAATAGAAAAATTACAAAAAAACGTGAGAGTATTGAATTATAGTCTAATTATATAATAGTAAATTTAATTAATTAAAAAAAAAATTATAATTTTTTTTTTGAAGAAAAATTATGGATAACTTGATCCGGAAATGAATATTCAAATAAAAAAATAACCAGGAAGAATATATGACCTGTGAGTGTTCTAATTTAAAAAGCGCAGAACCGAAAAAAATTTTTTTGAATTGAATCAGTAGTATGGCAGTATTTAGAGCATCCGGTTTTTTTTCAGCATCTCGATAATTAGTGTATTTGAGCGATCAGTTTTATTTCGGTAAAATTATTATTTAATTTGACAAATGCTCAATAAAAACCATTGACTGTCAGTAAAAATATCAATAACGTTATGAGTGGCGTAAAAAAAATTTGAGCTTAAAATACACATGATGAATTAATTCATCAGCAATACCTTTTATTTATTTTATAATAGTAATGGTCAGGATTTTATTTGAATCTCGATATTTTTTGTGAACAAATATTTGCATTCTCACAAAAAAAAAAAAAAATATCTATTTTTAAAAATCGAGTCATTAAAATGAATACAATGTCATTTCTTAATTACGTATTTAGAGATAGAGCATTTTTGAATGCAGCCTAAATACTGATCATAATAAATTGACTACTGATGAGAATGATATGAAACCTTGAAAAGGCACAACTCCAGGTCAAGACTTTTCCAACGTTACTAACTTTAACCAAAAAAACCCATTTTATCATATAAATACACTGGCCAGAAAACTTCGCTTATTTTCTCAATAATGGAGATTAATTTTTTCATCTCTAAAAAGTTATTCAATGTTATAGCAAAGAAAAAAAAATAAAAATGGAAAATTTTCCACAATTATGTCGCTAATGACTTTGTAAACATAACTCACAAAAATTTACACACAAAAAAAAAATTTCTTGAGCTAAGAAAATTTTAAGGAAAACAAAAGTTATTTTCTTGGCTCAAAAAATTTATCTTGTCTCAAGAGACTTTGACTTCATTCAAGAAATTTTCAATCTTCCTTGATATTTTCTTGAGCCAAGAAAATTTACACTCCAGTCAAAAATTTTTTTTTTCAGTGTACCAGCAAGTAAATTGATTTTTTAAAAAATAAATCTGTTTCATCTACACTTTCTCTCAATTGAATAATGATTAATCCCTCAGTCTGTCTGAAAAATAACCGCCCCTTCAAAAATACTTTACACATCAAAGCCATACATAAAAGTAGAACGATAAAAATTCACTCGAAAGAACTTGAATTGAGTTAAATATTAAAGAAAACGGAAAAATGGAACGCAATGCGTCTGAACAAAGTAGGTTATTGACGTAAATAATTAATGATATTGATTGAACGACAATTGATATAATCGATTATATCAAGAACAATAAATTGAATAGAACTAACCCCCAATCGGGTCTGTTAACTCAGCTTCTCGAATTTCACCTAGCAATTCGAATACATAACATTATATTATATACATAACATACAGCACAGATATATACAAAACACCAACAGTCAACAGTCAACAGCCTGCAATTCCATGCACGGAGCACAATAAAACCCGGAGATCGATAAGAGCGTAATTAAATCGGAATAGCACTGCAACTCTCCCGACACTCTCCAATATCTATATCTTCCCCTCGAAATTCTATCACTCTACTTTTTCTCTTTCTCTCTCTTATACTTTACACCTTACACTCCTGTGGCGTTTGTCACCATAAAGGTGACGTGATACGCACGTGGGCATGAAATCGGTTAAAGTCAACTCCACAGTCTAACCAGTCGTGGGTCACGTACTTGTGTATGTAATCCCCGAATTCGTTGATTGTGGCTTTTGAATCGAGCAGTGAAAACCAAGTACTTCTAGCTCTTTATTCTATATTAATTTAATATTTTTATTTTTGATAAATAATAGAACTCTGAATGATAAAATATTTATCTGAGTGATATTGGTAATAATACAGGAATTTTGATAAAAATTGAGGATCAAAGTCGAAAGGATCAGAATTCTCAGTTCTAACGAATAACGCTTTTTTACTAGTTCTATACGAACCGATTAAAAAAATAAATTAAACTTACCAATAACAACTCGAAACGAATTTTTTTAATCGAATAGTAGATTGAAGATTGTCACTTACCTAAAACATACAAAAAATAAAAATAATTAGTATAAATTTGAAAAATTGCGATGATTTGAATGACAAAAGAATAACAATTTTTGAATAAAACAACAATGACCCAGAAACTTTGTACGATAATAAAAAAAAAATTTAATGAAAAAATATTTTATTGTTGCGAATAGTTTTTCCTCAATATAAAAAATTGCATCCATGTCCGTGTCATTCATTTTCAATAAAAGTAGTATACGCTTCTACATATTTGAATGATTATAAAGCAATTTGACATTGAAATGAACGGTACTAAAAAAAAAAAAAAACGAAGAATTTCAATTTTCAAAGTAAAAAATTTTTTCATTTTTATCGGAATTTTGTTTGAGTGAAATAATTCATAATAAAGTTTACTATCAATTGACTGGTAGAACAATTTTTTTATGCGATAGAATAAAATCAATTGTATATATTTTACTTTAAAAAAAAAAAAAATAAATATATGTCTAATACGCTGAAAAAAATTGACTTAAATCAAGAAAAAAATTCCTGAACTAAAAAATAATTTTGAAGAGTTACGTTGTCTTAAATCAAGACAATTCAGTTCTTATATTTTAAAAAAATTTTTTTTACTTTCAATAATTTTCACAATACAATAAATCCAATAAGTTTTTAAAAAATAATGCTAATTCGCATAGAACCCGAAATATTTATAAATTTGTTGAAATAAATTCCGAAGCTACAGTGAAATTTTCAATAAATTTTTTTTAGTATCGGACAATTTTTTTTTTTTTTTTTTTAAGCGAAATAATAATTTTTAAAATAATATCTGGTCAAATGTGTGAATTCTTTCTTTGAACTGCGTTCATTTGATAAAAAATAAAAAATAGAAGGATAAAAAAGACGAAATTAAACTTTTTGCTATAATAGTGGCTACACAGTATTAATATCGCCAGCAATATTAATATAATAAATAACCCCATTATTAAATTAATAAAATGTACCGTTAAAGAATTTAAAGAGTGAAATAAATAAGGATTACAAGGATATTATCAAGTTAATATATCTTCTTATGTACTTGATAATCCTCGACATCCACTAAGAGTTTCACTCGTTCTATCTCTCTCGCTCTCTCTTATCATCTTTGTTCTTTTTTCTGGTACCCGACACGCGTCCTCTGCCAACGAGAAAACTTTCAAGAGTAAAATGAAACTTACAGAGAATGGAAATTCACTCAACATGTACAGCAAAAGTATAAAAGTACCAAAAAAAGATGTAGAAAACAAGTCGACGTAAAGCGATAAAGTTTTTATTTCATGTTTTTTACTTTTTATTCATTTATTCTTTTGAATCATACTAAACGGTTACAAAAATTTTTCATACTCGTTCTATATCCATATCAATATCCATATGTGTGTTATATGCATACAATACACTCAATACTTTGTACGTTATAACTATAACAGAGGAAATAATATTGAATATTCAATCTTTGATAGCCAGAGAATAAAAGGAGTAGGTAATATTGGAGCTCAATATCTGTCGAGTTTATTATCTGACAGCAAGTTAAGATGAACCATGCTCGCATCTGGATGCTGAATTTACCGCTTGGCGACATATTCGATTAACGGAATGTCCCACATTCCCAACCATAGCCATCACATGTAGCCTTGGGTGCCCTACTGCCAGATAATTCGATGGCTTATCGTTGTCTGTGCCGACGTTAAATTACTGCGCTTATGTGTATACCATACAACAATGCAATAACCCATATTAACACACACACCTACATGCCTGTATATTCTTTATATCCCAATTGACTTTTTACGATACAGATCTCTTATTTATTTTATTTCAAATGGAAAAGGTTATTAGATTTCAGTCCTCACTTGAGGAGTGCTCTATCAAAAATTCTTCAGGTCTGTAATATTATTTGAGCTTAAGGTTTATGTCCTTTAAGTTTTGATAAAACTTTATGTCCCATTTATACAAAAGTATGGTGACAGGAGCCGGAGGGAAATGGACAGCCGAGTTTTTAGGGAAATTGAGTAAAATATTATCCCTGAAGCAAATGTTGTGAAATCATGAATGTCATGTCGGATTATATTTTCAACTAAAGGTCTAAATATTTTTATTAATTTTTGTTAATCATTTAAAAAATATTTCAACCCAACAAAAATTCCAAAAATTTAGTTAATCTAAATGTGCATACTTTAAGCCCTGACGCTATACTCAAATTATTCAAATTAACGCTCATACACGTTTTCATTGAAAATCTGCATACTATTTTGACTTTCAGTCAGTTTAAATTAAACGTCAAACAGAACATAAACGATTTTTTATATATTTAATAAAAAATACTTCTTTTAATCAGTTTATTTCAAAACAATTAAATCTCTTCAAAATTCAATTTTTATATTTGTTTAAATTTTCCCGCGAATAGCAATTATTTTAAGAGTGAAACGCCTATATTTTTTACTCAATTTTTTTTAAATTAATTATTTACATGAAACGTTCATCAATCAACTTAAAAATTTACGAAATTAGTCACCTTTGGTTTTGTAGGTATTCTTTCACAATTAAAACGCACACAATTAATTTAAAAACATATTAAAATTTGAAATCAACGATTTTTTATTTTCAGGCGAGATTTCAGGCGTATAATTGTTAAAAAAAATCATTAAAGAAGTTTATAATAGAATTAAATTTAAATATTATTTCTATACACTTCATATCATTGATGAAAATTCAAAATTTTACATTTAGGATTACGAAAGTCAATAATTTTTATTAAATTTAATTTTTTGGAAATTAACTCATTTTTTATTTGAGATTTGCCGAAAATTCGAAGGAAATTTGTGAATAGTTATGAAAGAAAAATTTGTTGTGGTAAAATTTTGTAGGAATTAATTTTCAAAAAATATTTCATACGAAAATCATTGTACTGGGTTTTAAAAATACTTTTTTTTTAGACAAAGTCATTCGGACAAAAACTTATATAATCTAAAGTAAATATTCAATTAGTACAAATTAAACACGTTGATTCAAATATCTGAGTCACTTATATCAATATACAGTTATTAATACAAGTTGACAATACGTTTCCGTCTGCGAGAAGATTATTGTCATTCGCCACCTAGAGTTTACTTTGCAAAGCAAATATTGTTTTACTCAGTAACATCATATTCGAGTTTATAACTCATATATACTCACTAATCTGCATGATTTCATGCTTCAAAAGTATTGATTTATAATTTTGATAATAAAAGACGAAATTTAATTTGCAATTCAATAGTTTCTTAACTTCCATTTCATAATTTGCTTAAAAGAGTAACTTATGGAGAATTTCAAACAGATAAAGTGGAAGAGTCAAAAATATAACTAAATGGATATGAAATATATGTATTTGATATGATAATGGTAAAGTGAAGCCAGCGACATGGAGAATGTGGTCTGAAATATCTTTGGTACTTTAACTTCCTCTTCTTATCATTCTCTTGTTCGGTGTTATACGTATATATATTATATTATATGTATATATGTGTGTATTATACTTAAACTGAAGATCTCAGTGACGCAGTCATCCGAGGTTGGTTCTAACGTAATCGCATTTCTGAATTAGACCCGCGAAGCGCGATATTGCCCTGCCATCGCGTGTCCGGAGGATCCGCAAAAGCCTTTAATTATTTCCTTTCTCGTCCTCAGGGAAAAATAATTCTTATATTTATATCCAACGCAAGATCTATTACCACAAAGTTTGAATATTTACAGGAAGTAAAGACATACATTTTATTTTTGTGAATCAACTTACACGAAAAATAAAAAGGAAATTTTTTCCATTCTTTTGAAAGATAAATTTCTGTTTCATACATGAAATTTTTTAAAAGTTAATATGACTACTTTTCCTAAAAAAAGATATTTTATACGAATTACATCTCTATAATATCATACTGTTAATATAATAATTTCAACTATACGTCAGTAAAAATTTTCTCTATATTATCACAAAAATATTTTAATTATTCTACAGACATTTCTTCGATGCTAGCAAAACAAAAATTACAATGTTAGTAAAGAAGTGGAAAAGGTCTCTTTTGTGAAAAATTTTAATACTTTTTGAAGAAAATGATTTTTTTGAGTCAAGAGAATAAATTCTTGAGGTAAGAAATTATTCTTGGTCTAAGAAAATTTTCTTGTTTCAAGAATTTATTCTATTGACTCAAGAAAATCATTTTCTTCAAAACGGAATTCTTGGTTCAAGAGTTTGGCTCTTGAGTCAAGTCAATTTTTTTATCAGTGCATCCTGATAGTGACTGTTATCATCCTGAATATAACTGTTACTAAAAAAAATGGTAACTTAAATGATATGGATTATCATACTAAATTCGTAGCTCTAATCATCTAGGATGATTGAAATATTTTTCAATGCAAAAATGGTTAGTGTTATTATTTTTTTATGATAACAGTTACCATTTTTTTTTTAATTATTTTATCATTATGTTATCATGAAAAAATAATAACACTAACCATCTTTGCATTGAAAAATGTTTTAATCATTTCATTTTTTCCGTGTATGCTATCACGAGAAGAAAAATTACACTTCAAATAAATAGTTTGAGTACATAAGTAATAAATAGCAAAATCAGTGATAATTATAAAATAATAACGAATGAAAATTAGCATATTAACTTTCAGCTTGCATAGCGAGAGAGTACCGAGGGACTTTAAATTATTCTCCGGTTGGTTTTCATTCCATCCTCTGTCATGATTGCCCGGTCTCTGGTCAAAGTTAATTCGTCGAATATCCCAACGAAGTTGGTCTTTGCGGGCTGCCCGTCGGGGGACAATTAATGTCGCAAAGGGTTGGTAAACGTGAAGCCCAGAAGCGATGAGAAGGCAGGAAATTTCTATCTCATATAATCGAGAGTTCAATCACTAACGATATTCTCCTCCTCATCGTTAGAAAGTTTATCCAAGTAATTACTTAATGAATAAATGCTAATTCCATACAATTACCCTCATTCAATTACCCCTTTTTTTCCCGCGTTTTTACTTCAAAACTCCGTTCTACCATCCACCATCCACCATCTAACGTCAACTTCTATGCGCCATATTTTTCTATCCACGTTAATTTAATCTAAACTCCAACAGACTGTCTAAGCAAATAAACAATAATACATGTTCAGCAACAGTTAGCGATACAAGTAGAGAGTAGAGTGTCAAGCAATGTGGGCGCCATTATTTATTTTAACAAAAGTGTATAGTAAAGAACGATAGACAGACAGACAAGTGTAAACACCAAGATTATTTATCCCGAAGCAATTCAGACACCCAGCCAACAATCCTTCCATTACTGATCTTCCTTCTCTTTGCGTTTAGGGCTACTTCACACCCACACGTAAGAGTTGGTAAAAAGAAAAAAAAATGAAAAAGAAGACTAACAAAAATAGTTGAAAGGTTTTTGGCAGATTAAACGGTACGAGTGAGGGAGAATTTAAAGTTGTACACAGGACTTTTGGCAATTTCCCACTACGGAAGTCAATACAATCTACCCTTCTTTACCCATCAGTTCACTTTCACTTTAATCTACCGTACAGTGTCTCTCTGATTCTGATGCAAACTCTGACTCACAAGTCCACAACTAAACAGTGTAGATATCGACCGAAAGTCGCCTTTTGCCGGTCAAACGTTGCACTGGTCAAACGGTTTACCGCTGGTATATGCTATGAGCTAGATGGTAGATGGACGATGTAACAATGAAGTAAATGGAAAATGGAATAGGAAATAAAAGGAAGTGATAGTTTGAAATGATACTACGCTAGCAAGTCTGGATGGAGCCAAGCACAAACACACGGTGAAATGCTACCACCAATGAATCTAAGTTAGATCACACTCTGTTACTTTTACCCTCGTCGCTCAACTCAATAAATCGCCGTATCACCAATCGAAACGGATTCCCGACAATTTCCAACCAATTTTTCCAACTTAAACTAGGCATTTGTCGTCCGCTTTAAGGAGCTTATCGAAAGAGGGAAAATAAATAAATTGTTGGAGGTAAATTTTTTTATGAGATTTATACTTTTTTGATAAAGATTATTTAAGAGTTGAGGGGTTATTGAGTTGGGTACAATGAAAAGAGCTTTATTTTATGAGAGATAAGTTTTGTTATCCTGAAAATTCTTAGGGGTGGAAGGTTGAAGGAAAATCGGGAGTTTCTTTAACGAGATTTGATTCTTCTTTGAATTTTTTATCTTTGATTGAGGAAAAAAGTTTGGAGAATCCTAATATGCTTCGGTAAATGAGTTAAGCAACTTTGAAATTTTCAAAAAATCGAAAATTTGAAAAATTCTTAAGCTAAGAAAACTCTTCGAACTTATTTTCTTGTCTCAAGAATTTTTCTCTTAATTCAAATTAATTTTTTTTTTTTTTTCAATATAGAGTTGCACGATATAAATGACACGATTCCTCAAAATCCACTTAATAAATTTGGATTAAGTTTGTAAAACTTTTTCTTTGTAATATTCAGAGAGAAAAAAATATCTTTTGATATAAATGGTCATTTTTATGAGGAAAATGTAATTTGTTGAAAGTTTTTTAACATAATTTTATTTCTTGGCTGAAAATGAGAAAATTTTTATTTTTTCAGCTAAGAAATAAAATTGTTGAAAATTTTAAACAAATTAATTTCTTATTCCAAAATTGCTCATTTTTTTCACAAAAAAATTTTTTCTCTCAGTGTATTACCTAAAATCTCAGACATGATTAGAAATCCATTAATTAGATGTCATTATAAAAAAAACAGACTCAAAATTTCGATGCAAACTAGAGGAAAAAAATTTTTTTAAGAAACTTCATTTCTTGGTTTAGTATTTTATTTATATAAACTTTGGTGTAGACGGTCGATCAATCGAGATTGTACTTGTCGAGTTAAGAGTTATGGAGATAAACAAACGTAAGTAAATTCAGGAAAGTGATGTCAAGTTAGGGGTTGAGAAGGAGTCAATTGAAGAAACCACGTAAACATCCGGTGCTTGCTGTTACTCACGATGTTGCTTAACAACTCATCAAGTTTGTGTAAACATGGAATAGTACACCGACAGTATGTCTCGCGCTAGCTCCTATTCTATCAAGTAAATTGCTACTGCTTTATGTATTGAAAGTAATTAAAGTGAGTGGTTAAATATTGAAGGAAAAATTATTCCAGACAGGGATATAAAGTTAAACAAGTCCATCAAATTAGTGTCGGTGCTTAACAGCGAAGTTAATCTGCTGATCGTTACGTTTATTTGTTTTAAAAGAAGTTTCTTTTTGTATGTTACCGCATCAATTGTGATGGTCTAACTAGATCGCTAAAAATTGTAAAAAAAAGTAGGAAAGAATTGTCTAACCACACGCCATCTGTTAGAATTAATTGATACTAAACATATTTTAGTCCACGAATTTACAATTAGAATTTTTGAGTATTCTCAGTTTTTAATAGATAGTTTTTTCAGAGAATTATTACCACAAGGATAGACAATAGTTTATAAAAATTTCAAAACCCTAACCTAAATTTTCAATAGTTGTAGTTCTAGTTTCGACCTCAAACGTAAAATCGCGCCCGTCACTAAAACACTGGGATCTAAACTTGAATGACTTTCTACACAACTGTCAACCTTGGAATTCTGAATTTACTCGCAAATACTTCTCTTAGAACTTTGAAGTTCCAATTGGAATTTGCATTTGATTTGAGGAAATAAATTGCTGTGGCTTTTAAATTTAAATGTTAAAAACATCTCAATAAAATAGCAATCTCTAATGCTTTGCATTATGAGTCATCCAGTTATATTGAAAAAATTAATGACTCTAAATTAAAATTATAACTATGTAAAACAAATTAAATTGTAAACAACAATTAACATCTAAATTTACATGTCATCCAATAGCTTTATTGCTCTCTCTGGATATACACGTTAGTTATCTATTTATCACCGTTGGTCGTTAATCAAATTTATAGCAGAGTCAATAATTATTTAAAAGCATCACTAATTGCCTATTAAAATAATTATGCTTTAATTACACACCGTACAAAATAAAATGTTAAATAAACAAATTTAAATGTTTAATCTCTGTTGTCATTTATTATATTGTGCTATTTTTTATGTTAAATTATTTTTTTTTTTGTTGATCAACTCGGTCAGAAACAAATTAATTAACTTTTTAAGTTCCGTAAGTAAAGAAACTAATAAACTTTTTTCTTAAACACTTTTTGTATCAACTTCGAGAAAAAATAATCCGGGAATTCTAACGTATTCCGAGAGATTTTTTACAGTTTAATTATGAGAAACTGAAGTAGCAGTTAAAGTTGCAATTTATTGCTACTATTGCGGCTGTTTGCTTTGTATTATTTAAATTGAAATATATATAAATTTTTTGCTTTAGCTAGTACAAACGTATAAAAACATGTATTGTCGATATTATATTGTACAAAGGCCTTTGAACCGGTAAAAACGTGAACATAATAACAGTAATATGTTATATGTATTTAAAACTTTTCATAAAATTCATAACTCAGAAGAACAGAATGTTAAAATTCAATTAAATATAATTGTGCATTTTTTGCAAAAGACAAAAATTAAGCTTATCATTAATTGAAAAATACGGAGCCTTTCGCTGGTTAAAAGTATTTCTTCAGTTTAATTAAATAGTTTTGCAAAAATATATTATCGAAAACTTTTAAAAATATTGGTTGAGACGTTTATTGCTTATTCTTGTTCTTGTCAAATTTTTTTTTTCCTTCAAATAAACATTTTTTTTAACTTATTTACGATACACTATACATTGACAAAATCAAAAAAAAAATTTTGTCAAAACAAAAATTTTAAGGACGTTCCGAGAAAAAAATATACTTCCGAGGAAGTATATTATCTATTGAAGTTATGGGGTTTAAAAAATTCCAAAGTAGAATTTTTATATCCACTTTTTGTTAAATATTCTGAAAAATTGTTTATTAGCAGCTGATAAATTTTCATCAACTGTCTAGACTTTGTGTTTAATAAACGATTTTTTAGCTGTTGATAAATTTTATTTAAAAAATCATTTCACAGTTAATGGAGCTCATTATATATTATATTTTTTTTTTTCAATGTACTAATGATTTAGAGGATTGATTAACGAATTAATATCTTATTTGTATTAATTCCCACAACACATTCCGCACTTAAAATATTCCAAACATGAATCACAAAATTCAAAGATTTAAATGATATAACGCCGAAAGTATTTGATATATTCCCTCATTTGCAGCAGTAAATTATCCTCTCCACCACTAAAACGGTTCAATTTTTTAATGGAAGTAAAGTTTGTCTCATAAATCATGTGCCAAGCATGAAAAAATTTCTGAATTAATAATTGTATTGGTGAATTATTCAACGTTTTATCCTATTGAATATGCATCACCATTAATTACTTGACCCAATCATTAAATCAATTACCTTCCAATTTAAACATCTGGTTCAAAATTTTTCAAAATACCTCCACTGTGTGTCTGTGCAATGAGCACATTAAACCAAATGGATTCCAACATATAGACATTCAGATAAATACATCTTTGAAATTAGCATTTAGGAAACTAACACGCGTGCGTGTCCGTCCCGATTGCACGTTGTTCCACAGCAGGCTAATTACCTCAACGGCACCTCGTTTTAATTCCATTACGTACTGCGTCGTGTAGATGCAAATTTGCTCGTAGTCTAGCACCTACCAGTCCCATCACTCTGACTCTCTCTTATTCCACCCCATACTTGAGCAATCCCAGTGGTGCAGGAGCAGGAGTACCTTCCAGCGGCAACACCCCAAACTCCTCTCTCACATCTCACAGCATCCTTACACCCTGCAGGCAACCAACTTTCTGAATTATCCTGTAATGCCATACACCCACTCTAAATATACTTGCACTTACTCGAGCACATCTCCACGCCGTAGTTATAACTAGACAAGTATAATGTAGACAAGTCTTGGCGACAACTACACACCTTTAAATTACTACTTATGTCTCAAAAGCACTCAAAATGCATAACTAGTACAGCTCTTGCATTACATTTCGGCATTTCGGTTTCTCAATTCATTTTATCTCCTCAACTATTCATGTATGCGAAAAATTTCATCACGTCTCCCCTTCCCCCCCTCAAAAAATCCCTAAAAAATCTCCCCAGCTTTTAGTTTAATGCACACCCGTAATCAAAATTGAACAGACTTTTGAAGCAAGACCCTCCTTAGCCTTTGCATAGTAATAATTATAGTATTCGACTCTCGAAATTCCATTAACTAAGATCCCTTAATGAATTTAGAGTCACTAGAGAGTTGAAGTTTTACTTGATCTCTGATAAATTAAATCAGCAAATTTAGCATTGTGTTAAATCTTAACTTTAAATGAGTCTCATCTGGTTGTTAGTTTTGTGCTATATTGTGTTGCAATCTTAAATCTTGATGAAGATAATATAGCAGTCCTTAAGCTAGTGTAATTACAACGATATTGTCCAACCCAAGGGAGACTAACCGAAGGTGTGTGCCGTATAGTTACAATCTACAGTATCATCTCACGTTTTCATGTCCCTGAGGATTTCTGTTGATGTTGATGATGATGATGATGATGATGATGATGATGTCAATGATGACGATAATGATGATGATAGCACCTTGGAACCCTTCAAGTCCCTTATGGTTTAGTTTGCCCCAAAGTCTTCTAATGACACGGTAATATTCCTCAGGCGGTCTATCAACGCCCAGTTCTGTTCGAGTGCATTACATTTACCTTGAGCCGAATGATCCTGAGTACTTCCTATAACCATTGGGCTTTCTATCAGTAGGTATTGCCGGTGTGCACTGATCATGATGATACAATCATTCAACAGCTAGTCAATACAGTGTATACTTCCGCAGGGTAAATGCATGTTTGTTGATGTGTCTTGTCTTGTATGTAGGAACAGATAGATGGAATGGGGGTTGGAATATATGAGGAAGAATGGAGCTATCTAGAGTAGGCGTTGCAATGTCTATTGAAGCATTATCACTTGGAAGGATGATGCAAGTTTAATGTAATGGTGATGGCCTCAGCCGATGGTTAAAGTGAAATACACATCACATCAGATCGCTATGGTAGTATGGAATCCCACTAAAATAGAGAATAAAGACTATTGTAGGGGTTGAAAGGCGTTGTGGAACCACCTGGGAAAGCACATTAGCATTAAGCTCTTGTTCTTCCTTCCTTCCTTCCTTTTATAGTTGTGTTGCTTACTTGTTAGTACCGGGTCTCACTACTACATTAAATAAATATTCGTAGGACCCAAGGTGTTGAGAGTTTTTCGTACAATGGAACCTCGTGAAAGGAGCTTTAATCCTTTTTTTTTTCTTACTTTAAAGCCTAATGATGCTTTTTAGAACTCTTGAGAAATTTTTACTGCTGAGTAAACGGTATTTTAATATATTATTTTCATGCTTCATGAACAAATATTTTTTTTTAGTGTAAATCAGAATAAATTTTGTGGTGTAAGTGCACTTTGTTTTAATATTTTTCTTTTGTTTAGGGTTTATGGGATTTGAAGTAGAATTCTTTGATTATTAAGTGGATGAAAAGTTTTCCAGAATGTTACGGAGATTGAAGTATCTTAATTTAATTTCTCGACATTATGAAGTTTTGGTAAATAATTAATTAGAGCATAGATTAAGTTAATTAATTTTTCAGACCAATTAAATTGAGAATAATTTATTTTTGGACTCAAGTTTAGGGTAAATATTATAAAACCAATATAACTATTTTAATAATGAAGTTAGACGGGTAATTAATGGAGTTATTATTAAATTTCCAATTAAGTTAGTTTGTTTCAATTGATGTGGAAAATAGACATATTTCAGAGTTATCGATTTTGTACATTTATACATTAATTCAAAGTTGATGTTGAGAGTAGAACTAATAACTTTACATAAAAAAAAAAATTTCTTTTGTTAAAATTCATGAACACAAATAGTTCCAATTTATTTCATTATTTTTGTCGACATTAAATAAATTTTGATGCGAAATTTAAATTACATTTCTGAAGTATTGAAAAGCGTCTCAACAAACATGACAGTAAATGTTCAAAAAATAAATTAGTCTCTGATTAATTTATTGCGAAAATTTTTTAGCCTAACCAAAATTCCAGATTAAATTGAACCTCAAAGATAATTATTAACAACTTCAAAGTTCTACCAAAATCTTAATTGATTTTGTTATCGCAAAGGAATTAACTATAGCCTGGATAATCCCCAAACTTGTAACGAAAACCTAAGACACGATAACTTAGTGATTGAACATTGATTCAAATCATGTGATCAACAAATAAAATCGAACTGAAGTTTTAATTGATATCAATAATCTCAAAAAATTGAAATTAGCCAACATGCTTTAAGAGATAGAATTAAAAAAGCATCTATATTTTCCCACATTTTGTAAAAATCAATTAATCAAAATTATATCATTCTACAACAATTGAATAACAAAAAATAGAAAAAATTATTATTGAAAACTGTTTTTTTTTTTTTTTTTTTTTTTTTTTTTCAGGAATTTTTAATTAATTTTTCTACAAAGAGAAAATTGAGAGTTTATACGCCGTCTTTCGAAGATTCTAAGCTAGTACAAGCCGTATTCATACAGTTGATAAAAATTTAGAAAATTTATAATAAATTCATTTATTTAATAGATTTTCTATTTATTAATTGTTTTTGATCTTGAAATGTTTTACATTGGATCGAATACTCCAAAATATTGTCTTTTTATTTCAGTTTAACCCTATAGTAGGCGCTGCGATCGAATTCAAGAACATTCTAAGTTATTGTGGTAAAATCTATTAAGTCGAATTGAAAAATTACATTATACTAACGTTTTAATAATAATTTTCATCTAAACTGTAATAAGTTTAAAATTTCTAAATTTAAGACTTGTGTACAAAACAACGTCTGTCGGGTTCGCTAGTTTTATATAAAATTGCAAGAAATAATTGCTAAATTAAGTAACAATAAAATACCCATAATTGCGTACTTCAATTATTTTTGTAACTCAATAAAAGAAAGCACCAATTATGTGAAAAAATAATGAAATAAATCCGTATGATAAAAGCAAATAAATAAATCTCCTTTTATTTATTTTCCAATTCAACATTTCGATCATTTGACTGAAAGAATGCTAAAGTCTACTAGCCGTTTGTGGAATTGCTCAAAGGAAAACATGAGAGTGCCTTTCTGCACATTTTTCTTCATCATTCTTTGGTTATGCAGCAACAGCAGTAGCAGAGGAATATACAATACAACATCAGCAACAGCAGTATAGTTAAGCTAAGAATAGCTAAGCAGCATCATACGAGACACGAGGAAACGAGGAAAACGAGATGGAAAAAGGGAAAAAAGTGAGAAGAAACAAACGAAAGAAAAAAGTAGAGAAAAGATCTCTATACAGTAATAGCTTTGTTTGTGTTTGTTTGTTATTGTATGGATGTTAAGATGTGAGGATGTGTGTGTTGTAGATGTCCTGGGGGACATTTACTTGAATACACAAACATTACTGTATGTACGGATACCAATAGAGGCTGTTGTGTACGATGTCTTCAAGTATTTTACCGGTTGTGTAAGCCGCGTCACGTTGACAGCGAGAATGCAATTTCGCGAATTCGCGGGCAACGAGGCGAACGACTCGTTTTGTATGCACTTTATGCATCCTACTGCATAATCTACCAACCCGGGAGAACAGACACAGACTGACATTGATACGGTATTCGATTGTTTCAGAGACGATTTGGAATTTCAATGAAACATTTTTAGTGGTAATAATTTATTGACATTTTATTTTCTTTCCGAGTTTTACTGTTTATTTTACCGATATAAGGACTATTCAAGTTCATTTGTTCTTTCAATTGATCATTTTAAGCTCTACAATATTATTGGTTAACAGCTTTTTATTGTAAGAAAGTGAAGATTTAATTATACGATAAAAAAAAGTAGAAAAAATATTTATTATTAAGAAAATAATCAAAATTTTGTGGCCAGTGTATTTATATAATAAAATGGGTTGTTATGGTTAAATTTGGTATCGTTGGAAAAGCTCTAAAGTTGTTGTGCCTTTTTAAGGTTTCATATCATTTTCACCAACAGTCAATTTATTGATATTTTTAAAGATATAAGCTCACCCCGACATTACACTCAGCAAGACCTTTCATTTAAGCACCCACATCAATTTTTCATATATTTATATATATTATATATATGTATATATGAAAAATATGTCAAAATGCATGTGGGTACTCAAATGAAAGCTCTTGACGAGTATAACATCGAGATGAGCTTATATCTTTAAAAACGTCAATAATTAAAAAATCACAGTGCAATTTAACAAAATTTATTATTTAATAAAGCAAAATTTTATTTATTTATAGTTCATAAGTCACGGCAGTCACATAGCGACTTTACTTTCTGGTTAAGAGACAATTCAACGACTATGCGCCCTCTATCAAATTTTTTCTATAAGATTAGACAGCTAAATTAAAAAAAAAAAATTTTTTTTCTTGCCCGCAAAAGTGCTATTTAATTGATTTCGTAAATTTATAACTAAATATTTTGCAAGAAAAGTTAAATTTTTGAGAAAAATTTTTATAACTCCAAACTTGACCCTTAAATCTACCATCGCTCTTTAACGGCAAAAAAAATTCCTATCAGCTCTAAATAATAATTCACCTGTCAATGGACACACAATTGAAAATATTTTTGATTAATTTACATCGATCAAAAATATATTTTATTTATATTCATACGGCGAAACCGATTACGTGATTATCGACTAGCAATGATGGTTCCAGGGTGAGAATCAGCGATCCGTGAACACGAGTAACCTCTCTTCCTCTCCGATGAATATTGGGAATTAAAATAGAAGCATTGAGGCCACGTTCACTCGATCATATTTCGAGTGCGCGGCATTTGGCTCGCAAAATCACTCTCTCCATATATCCATTTCTCTTTGATTCTCTCGCATTCTCTTTCTCGTTCCCTCGCTGTCTATTTATCTTTTATCTCACTTGTACTCTTTGCAACCGATTTCCAAATACCTGATCAATCGAAACACTCTGGGTTCAATGCGCTCGATATGACCCAGTCGATGCTCATATCACCCGAGATATATTGATCCATCCATCAGTGGAAGAGTGCAAGAGGCCCTTTCAAGTGTTATTTTTTTTTTTTTTTTTTTTTTTTTTTTTCGTTTTTCCGATTACCAAAACATACTCCGTTCTATTTTATACGTTTCATCCAATTAAACCGTGTAATACTCAAAATATTTTATCATCCTCAAGTTTACTGAAATTTACAAACCTCTTTTAAATTACTAATGCCCGAACTTTGATACCGAACCTGGGATGTCATTCATAGTTTCGTTTGGAAAATTTTACCCAATTTACATTTGTGATGCATCATTGATGAGAAGAGTTGCTCAGCTATTTATAGGTCAAACCGATATAAACCATTTACAGATTGATTTTAAATTTCATGAAATCTCCATCTGTCTAGCTTTCCATTCTCCTTTCAATGTATTCCATACACCGAATTATTTTTACGATACATTCTTCAATGCTAAATTAAAATGGGCTTATATTTGTGAAACAAATCTTTATAAAAGTTTTTATATAACTATTAGGGTGTGCCAAAATTCAATTTCTGTAGAGGAATTTTTAAAATTGGAATTTTAAAGCTCCGCTTTCAACAGGAGCTATGTTTGGGCACTTCCTTAGATATTTTTGGGTGAGACGATTTATTTAATTTTCATAGAATTTTTTAACAGGAGCTTTGTTTGGGGTTTTTCTGCAAAAATTTTCAAAATTCGGCCGGTAGTGCCTTGCTAAAACTCCTGTTAAAAATTCTACAAAAATCAAATAAATCGTCTCGACCTAAAATATCTTAGGTAACGTCCAAACACAGCTGATAGGAAAATATGATGATATATGCCTACATATTTTCGACCTAAGATAGGGTTAAAAACATTTCAACGATGGCGCATGCCCATGCAGGAAACCCCCAGAGTTGACAAAGGGGCCAGGCTTGGGTCAGTACTGGGAAACCTAGCTTTGGCGTACCTATATTGGCCCATGCCTGGGCCAGGATGCTTAACCCAGCCTCGGCCATGCCAATGATTATCCAAGTTTGAGCCAAGACTGGCTAACCTAGTCTTGGCCATTCATTGGTGACCCAAGCTTGGGCCAAGACTTGCTAACCTAGCCTTGGCCATTCATTGGCGACCCACGCTTGGGCCAAGGCTGTTTAACCCAGCCTCGGCCATGCCAATGATTACTCAAGCTTGGGCTAAGACTGGCTAACCTAGCCTTGGCCATTCATTGGCGACCCAAGCTTGGGCCAAGACTGGGCAACCAAGCCTTGGCCGGCCCAATGATTGCTCGAGCCTGAGTCAGAATTAGATTCCCCAGCCACGGCCATTCAATGGGAAATCCAAAGTTAATTAATCATTAAACAATAGAATTTTAAACAGTAAATATTTATTGTTCAACGAATATTTGTTAGCAAACGTTAAAATTGAAAATTCATTATTCAACCAAAACATTTGCGTACCGTCAAAATTGATATAGTCTTTAGAAAATTAAAATATAAAATTTACAGTTGAATTTTTAATATTGATAATTACCGAAAGTTAGATTTAAATCAAGAGTCACGGTCTGAATTTGCGCTAGCTCTACATCAAAATTAAAATAAAAAAATAACACTTACAAAATTCTTTTTTTATCATTTTTTATCAAATGGCATAAACCAGACTTGAAAATGAACTATTATCCAGTTCTGGTAACTAGGCATGGGCCAGTAGTGACAATCAAACGTGGCGCAGTTTTGATTACCTAGCCTGGGCCAAGATAGGCTGACAAGCTTGGGACAGCCTTGGTTAGCAAGCATGGCCCAGATTTGGCTACCACGCATGGACCAGCCTAGGCGATCATACCTGGGCCAATGATAACAACCAAGCCTGGCACCCTGTTATCATCCCAGACTTTTATCAAAGCTGGGCCAAAGCGGGTTTACGAGCATGGGCCAGAGATTGACAGCATTGCGCCAAGCGAGGCCCATACCTGGCCCCGTCGTATTTTCCTGTATGGGTGATTGCCGAATCGTCACCTTACAAAAGAGTCAAGTTTGAAATATTGAGTTTCTAAAAAAAAATCATTCATCCTTTTTACTTTTTTGTGAGGAGCTTAGCTGAAATTAGTTTTTTGTTGAATCGACTGTTAAGCCAATTGTTGTTTAATACGAAATATGAACTGATGCATATCATTAGAAAAAAAAAAATTATTTTTTGATTTCTACTTATTTTTTATGAAATTTCAATACTGTATTTATGTTATTTTGCTGTATGCTATCGCGAAATAAGCTATACAAATGAAATTAAATATTAACTTTCGGTAATGTAGATATGTATCCTTGAGCTTTCAAACTTTACTATCATTTTTTTTTTTTTTTTCATTAAGTACTGAATGGGAGTAGTTTGGATTATCTATTTTAAGCTTTTTAAAACTTGTTAAATTGACAAAATTATACAAAATTGACAATATTCATGAAAAAAATAGATTCACTTGAAAAACGTAAAATTACCTCTAAAAATAATACTTTAAAATCTAATGATATTAATTAAGCATAATAACAAACTCAATGAATAATATAAAAGTTAGTAAAAAAGTTTTTTAGCGAATAAAAAAAAATTTGTTTCCGCTCTAATTATTCTATAATTAATATTTTCATAGTATATAGAAAAAGTCATAGAGCAGAGAGTACCTATTGCCTAAAAACCTACGAGTTTAATTATTCGTTTTTTAATTTCGAAAGTTTTCGGAAAAAAAACTTTTTATTCAATTGAATAAATTCATAATGGAGGTTTGTTAGAAGAAGTTATTTATACAGATTAAAATTTTATGAATCATTAAAATATAATAAACGTAATTTATAAAGAAGATTATTAACTAATTATAAAAAAATATTTTTTTTTGTACCGATAATTATTAGCACTAGCAACCTTGCAGTCACTATTGCTTTATTAAATAATAAATTTTGTGAAATTGCACTGTACTTTTTTAACTATTGATGTTTTTAAAGATATGAGCTCATCCCGATGTTACACTCGTCAAGAGCTTTCATTTGAGTACCCACATGGATTTTTCATATGTTTTTCTTATATACATATATATAATATATATAAATATTTGAAAAATTGATGTGGGTACTCAAATGAAAAGTCTCAATGAGTGTAACATCGGGATGAACTTATATCTTCAAAAATGTCAATCGTTCACGAGATACAAGGTCATTTCTTAATTATACACTGGCCAAAAAATTTTGCTTATTCTCTTAATAATAAATATTAAAATAAAATTTTCACCTTTAAAAAAATACATAAACTTTTAAAAAGTTTATAAAACGAACTTTATAAATAATTATATTCACTGATATTCGATATGAATAAAAAGTTCATAGGGATGAGAATCATGAAGCAGTTAATTTAAAAACGGAAAAGGCTCGATATCGATCCAACTTAAAGCTCGTAATTCCGATGACGTGTTTCTCAACGGCTCAAGAAGCCGTCACGAAGGCTTTTGAAGACTAATAGAGACTAGACTACTGAATAAAAAAAATTTTGAAAGAAAAATAAATAAAATATTTAAAATAAAAAGTGTTGCAGAAGAAAAAAATAGCCGCTGAAAGCAGACTCCGACTACTCTTCTGCAGAGCTTTAAAAAGTTTCTTACGGAACTGTGTTATTAGTTACTTGATCATAGTGCTAACTTTTGAAAACTCTTTGCGTCGTGAATATTATCGTGGCACCCCCTACGAATAACCCATCAGCTATTTTATAATTTTATCTTAAACTTTTGCTTCATTTATATATTATTTATTATTTATCATTATTACTAGCTTGAGATTTTTTTATACTGACTTATATTGGATACTACGATTTTACTCAACTGCATTCTCAAAGGCCGTAACCAATTCTTTGCAATAAACGCGAGACACTCGCCTAAAAAGCGACGTTAAGAGAATTAAAAAAAAAAAAAAAAAAAAAAAAAAAAAAAAAAAAAGACAATAAAGGAAGAAGAGGATGAGCTTTGAGGAATTTAATCGAAAATTTTTCACAAGACCACGTATTCTGGAAATGAGCAATATTTTTCATATAATTTTTATTATTAAAAATAATAAAGCAATTTGATGACATTGTGACGTTTTTTTTTACTTTAAAATTTAAATAACGGGAAATAAATTCAAAGATTGTTCCAGTGTTAAGATTAAATAAATTCATCGACATTCAATTGCTCTCAATTAATCATTTTAGAATATTATTATGTAAATGAAAGTTTATTTATAATTTACGAGTGTTAAAAGTTATTTTCAAAGCGGCTAACAATAACCAGCTAACCGAATATGTTCCGCGATGATCAACCTCCAAAAATGAAAGAGAAATTAAATAAAATAACAACGCTTTGTACTACCACTGCGTGATAAAAACGAAATATAAAACAATGCGTATGTGCTCTTCAATTTATTTTAATGGACAATCAATAGAAATAGTGTGGAGGAAAAAGCTTGTGCACGTGACTGTTTCGACTACAAACGATTAATTTTTGTACGTGTCTCTATTGACGCCTATTGTGGTGGGAAAAAAAAAAAAAAAAAAAAAAAACCCGACTTTCAGAATCAGAATTTAACATGGAATATCATGTATTTACAATACAGATGCATTTTTTTTATTATGTACTTCAATGCGATTATTTATGAGCACGATAAAAGTTTACGCTTCAGCTTCTGTGATTTTGTATCGATAATATTACTAATTGATTGATTGGAAAAAGTTTTTTTAGTGTTTAAGTTTTTATTTTCATGTTTGCAAAGGTTTTGATTTATTGTTTATTTTAGTTTTTGATTTTTGGTAAAGTCAGATTTCAATGAACTAGAAAAAAATCAATTAAATTTGTTAAAATTTTTTTTTGATTTCAACAATGTGTCAGCTGTATAACATACAATTTTTCAACATAATTTTATGCTCTACTTATATGAGTAATATTAAAAAAAGTATTAAATAATATTTAAGTTTATTATTAGGATAAAAAATTGAGTTTTTAAATTAAGCGAAATTTAACATCGAAGATTTTAGTATTTTTAGCATAAATCTATAACACAGTGAATAATAAAACAAGCTTTTTCCTTTAAACATTTAGAGTTAAGGCAATGTCAAGTCTTTTGAAATCACTTTCATTTTTAACGACATTAAACTTTTACTGAAAAGAACAGACTGTTATTCCAATAATTAAATAACTTTTTAATATGACACAGAAAATATACAGTCATTGCTTTATAATATGATAAGAATCGTAGTTTTAATAACAATAGACATTTGACATTAACTAAAATACAGCACGTCGTCTTCGATAAAATTTCTTTCTATATTATATTAAATTATAACACGGGTGTAACTATGCGTTTATTACTCAAAGTAAAAAATTAATAAATTACTCTTTTATTTTTAAGTAACGATCTTAATTTTGTGGCAACATAAATCTTTTTCATGGGTTGACAACGGCATTGTTAGAGCTAAGTATGAAAGCATTAATGTCTAGGACAGACCGGGAAAGATTTTTTATAAATCCTTACCAAAAATAGTTTTTCCATAGAATGTCGGAACCTTAAAAAAATTTTTTTTAAACAACTTTTCTGAAGTTCTGACCGTAGTTTATAACTTCTTCACTAACTGACAGGATAATCGAAATAACTTGGTAGTAATCTCATAAAATGCTTATTTTTCAATAGTCCAGTAATTTCAGTTTCATTTATCGAATACTGGATATTATATGATAAAATTAATTTTTATGGTTAAATTTGGTATCATTGGAAAAGTCTTGACCTGGAGTTGTGCCTTTTTATGGTTTCATATCATTTTCACTAATAGTCAATTTATGATGATAAGTATTTAGACTGTGTCCGAAAATGCTCTATCTCTAGATAGATAATTAAGAAAGGGCCTTGTATCTTGTGAACTATTGACGTTTTTGAAGATATAAGCTCATCCCGATGTAATACTCATCAAGACCTTTCATTTGAGTACCCACATCAATTTTTCATATATTTATATATATTATATATATGTATATATGAAAAATATATCAAAATGCATGTGGGCACTCAAATGAAAGCTCTTAATGAGTGTAACATCGAGATGAGCTTATATCTTTAAAAACGTTAATAGTTAAAAAAGTACAGTGCGATTTAACAAAAGTCATTATTTAAGAAAGTAAAATAATAATGAACCTTTTTATTTGATTTTATCACTTTTGTTCCATTATTAACAAAATTTAATAATATTTTCAATTAAAACTCCGCATTTAATTGTGTTGAGAAAAATACAATAATTACACCTGGGTGTATACTCAGGTAATAATGAAACGTAGAATTAATATCAAAACAGTATAGAATAAAAATTCCGGTAAAAAGAATTAATTAAAAAAAAAAAAAAACGTGCAAACAAAATTACCATTAAAAATGCATGATATGCAAATTGAATAATAATTAGATAATCAGCATTAATACAACGCGGAAATGATAAATTTACAGGAAATTTAAACCGGAAGCTTTTGAAAGCATTGTCCTTTTCATTCTCTCCTCTCACTCCCCTTTATTCTAACCATAGGACCGCGGCCAAGGGTTTATATTATTAACACAATACACAAAGCTGCAATGCAAAGAAAAAGCTTTATACTCTTCTCTGCAGCTTTGTCGTCACCGCTATACTATTTCGCAAAGCATTGTTATCATCGTTATCATAATCATCTACCGCTCAACTCAACTCAAGAGAAAAAGATCGGCCGTAAGAGACGCCAAGAAATAAAATAAAATAAGTATTAAACTTAAAAAATGATAATAAAATAAATTCAAGAGCAATAAAAAAAAATATTAAAAATCGAGACGTTTCCGAACATCCCTCAGGCAATGCGCGTTCTAGAGATGAACGCTTTTTTTTTTTTTTTATCACCAAAAGAAATCCATATTACTTTGGATGTTAGGTTATGTGCCATTCACTGAAAACTCCCATAAAATCCTTTTATTATATCATATACTATACCATTTTTCTTATTCTTATATTATTTGCTTTCTTGGGTTCATAATGTTTGATTTCTGCTTACTTTGACCGCCAAACCACGTTCTCGCGTTGAATTATTTGAATTTTTATCTTAACATCAAGATTCACTGAATATTCATCGTCTAAGAAATAAACGGAATTTTTAAAAAATATTCAATTACTGAAAAAATAACTTTTTTATTAAAATTAACACCCAGACCTTTTTTAAAGACGAATATATTAATTAAAATTCATGAGATAGTTTTAATAAAAAATTATACGAGTTTTTTCTCTCAGTACGATAGAACTTTTGATTCACTTTTTGTTAAAAAACTCAAGATAATTCAACGAAAAAATTTTTTTTGTCTTCAGTATTTATTACCAGAAATATTATTGTTTTTTAGATATCATTTTTGACGGACTATCATTAGAGGTCATTATAAAAATAACGACAGGATGCTAGTAATTCAGTGATCCTAATAACTTGATTTTTACGACAGTTATTTATAATTGATGAATCAAGAGTAAGGAGACATTAATAGTTATAATTATGGAATTTTATCTCGGACAATTTCTACTAAGTAGAGTCGGAATGATTATTTACGTTTCATATCGCTAATTTTCATCATAATTGTAGGTTTTGTAATTTTTTTTTTAACTCAACTTATAACAACTTTTCTTGCAAGTAAAAATTATGACTTAATTTTTTTTTCCTAGTATAAATGATAAAAAGTTACGTAAGTATTTATTTAATGCAATTTTTTAATATAAAATAAATTTGCAAATATTAATAAATATTTATTAACTGTTAATGAATATTTATTTAGATTCTTAAATAAAAAGTGCGTATCGAAATTCTTCTTTGACACTTTTTATAACCCCATAACTTTAAAAGATAATAAAATTTCATTAAATCAGGTAGATAGATCGTTTTTTTAATAGAGGCAATAAAACAATGATTGCAATGAATCAAACAGATTTTTTTTTTGTGAGGAAAATTATTGGTGCATCGTATTTTTATGATAAAAGAGTATAAGCTATAAACAAAACTTTTTTTTTTTTTTTTTTTTCAAGTCACATAAATTACTAAGATCATGAGCGACTTCGGTAGGGGATTAATTTTTTGTGATTGGACCCGTTTAATTTTTTGGTAAGTAAGGGCCGGGTCTGATAGACTACTGCGCGTCTTAATATTTTGTTTATAAATATATTTATGTAAAAAATAAATTAACGTTTCTTTTAAAGAATATTCATAAAAAATTAAAAAGCAGTTATTTAAAATTTATAAAAGAATAAATTGTTCATAAATAAATAAATTTATCAACACTGAATAAATTCTTTTGAAAGTGAACTTGCAAGTAGTTAAATAATTAAAAATATGATATATTTTTATCCTGAGCTTTGAATTAAGATCCAACATGTAATTTGAGTAAAATAATTCATTTTATCTCTCAAATAAAAATTTGAGATGATAAATAATGAATAAAGATTTAAATCCTTAAAACCACTAGAAAATTTATAAAATTGTAGTTACAAAGATAATTGGTATTAGTGGTAAGTAAAGGGTTGACAACTGAGTGATCTTATAAGAATCCTATTACAGCCACGCTCTAAATGAATATTTTAAAAAAGTAACACCACGAAGACTATTATCCTCAGTGTAACTGACAGCGATATAACCCACGTATTTAAATAAATGTAATATGTGATAAAGTAGTATTATATAAAAGCTTATTTAAATGCAGCCGAGATACGATTTAGCCCGTAAGTATATGCTCACTACTCTTGATTCAACTAAATATAAAATATCTTTTGATGTTGTAGCCAGTTATCGACAGCAAACTGGACTCGCTTTAGCAATAAAATTCTAGGCGAATAAATCCAAGTTCAAACAACGAAATAGTGAGTAGTAAAAAATGGTTTTTATTTTTTATGTGTTAAAATTATGACTTTTTGAATTGATAAATCAGTTAATTTGATCTTTATGCCGAAGTTCAAAAATAGATATCACATAATGGAAATGAATGACGAGATAGCATAAAGTTAAAAGAGAAGTGAACAAAGAATAAAATAGAGAAATGACAGTAAAATAAGCTTTGAGTTTATTTGAATTGAAGCGTATACTCAATGCTCGTTTCGACTTCCTCCATCTCCCCTTTCTCTTCCTCTTCATCCCCGATTGAACTCACAGCATACTATACTACAGAGCATATTTTGATTTTTTCCAATTTCTCTTTAGCAATCTCTCACCGTGTCACCTTTTTCCTTTACTGCTGTTCCACTGTATCGTTAGTGCTTCTGTTTTATTTATCAACATATATATTACGTATTTCTCTTTTAAAAAGTGAAAAGCTACCCGTAGGGCGTACGTACTTTTATTGAGTACCAGGAAGCCTCGAGCAATACCAACTTTAATTAGTTGAAACTCATCGACGACTGGGCGTCCTTACAGTCCACAAAATATAGACTACAGAGTACAGACTACAGACTACAGGCCAGTAAAAAGGACAGCGTTATATGTAATCGTTCGCTTGAACCTCTACTCACTCTTGCACTCACTCTTACCCAGTCTACTGATAAATTCTCCGTTCGATTCCAATACCACATCTTTCTTCACAACTTTTTATCTCGGCAAAGTCCGAGATTAACTGCCCTCAAACTACATTCCTGTTAATTAACTATTCCCAATTAAAAACTTTTTTATTTTTTCGCCTTCTTCAAAAGCTTCTATGAAAATGTATATAAGATAGATCAAACCACCCGCTGTTTCATTAAACTATCTATTTACATTCACTCTAATTAGTCTACGCTAATTATTTTCATTGACTTATCGTCAATTTTTGATACTTTCAAGAATACATAATTGATCACGTGAATTTATTAATTAGTTAACTTTAGTGATAAGTTTTTAATTTCAGGAATTTTTTTAGTAAACTTAGATTAAACTTACGATTACTTACATTGAGCTTGAGTAAAATTAATCGACTACTATCGAAACTGTAATGACTTTTCGGTTTTAGTGATGACTCAATGTTACGGAAGTTTTGTTAGAATTAAAATAAATGATAAAATTAGGAAATTTTTATTTATAGAATTTTGGTGAAAAATTTTTTACTTGTCACTAGTCACTATGTGACTACAGTGACTTGTAAACTATAAATAAATAAAATTTTGATTTATTAAATAATGACTTTTGTTAAATTGCGCTGTACTATTTTAACTATTGACTTTTTTAAAGATATAAGCTCATCCCGATGTTACACTTATAAAGAGCTTTCATTTGAATACCCACATGCATTTTTGATATATTTTTCATATATACATATATGTAATATATATAAATATATGAAAAATTGATGTGGGTACTCAAATGAAAGGTCTTAATGAGTGTAACATCAAGATGAACTTATATATTTAATAATGTCAATAGTTCACGAGATACAAGGTCATTTCTTGATACAAGGGACTAGGACTAATATAATTTTGAATAAAATGACCGAAATTATCGACTAACAGTACGAAAATTCTATTCAAATTTTTATTTTTTTTAAAAATAAGTTACTCTTTTCATCAATGTAAATATATACTTCCAATCAAATTTACTTTGAGTAAAAAAACCAAAACTTCATATAAAAAGTACAAAAATAAATACTTGGTCATTAAAATAATAACTCAAACATTTGCATGATAATGACGATATTTGGAATATTTATCACAAATATAACCTATTAAATAAAAATAAAGAATTTACTTCATCAAAATATTATCAATATTACCCGTATTCAGTTTAAATAAATAAATCGACCTACACTGATAGAAAAACAATCTTGATTCAAGAAACTTTTTTTCTTCAAAATTTGAACTCTTGAAACTAGATATAGATGTATTTCTTTCAAGAATTTTTGTCTCTTGGTTCAAGATAGGCGATAACATTGATTCAAGATGTTACCGACTTGTGTTAAGAATGGCTTTTTTTTTGAGTCATTAATTTACTTATTTCCAAGAAATAATTTTTTTTCGGTATAACAATTAAATACTATTTAGTTTTTGAAATATACTTTGATGAATTGTTTTAAGTTTTTTAAACGATAATGTTATTTTGGTTGAAAAACTAAATGTATCGATTGAAGATAATATAGCTCTTAAGCCAAGAAAATCTAAATCAAGACAAGAAATTCTTAAAGCAAAATAATCATTTGTCTTCCAAAATAAATTCTTAGATCAAGAAAATATCTCTTGAGTCAATATAAATTTTCTATCAGTGTATCAAACAAGAATATTTTATTTTTCCGAATAAATATTTACCATGTGAATCACTTTATGTATATTTTTAATAATTATTTTGTTGTCAATAATATCGAAGACATGAAAACGTGTAATGTATTGAAAAAATAACGTCTGTAAAGTTAGTATTGTCTTTCTATGCTGCATTGTCGTCAATATTTCGCAAACTATCCAAGCTACAAAATTTGTTTATGGTGGTAATTTTAGGGCTCTTTTGGCCGTAAATTTTGACTCTAACCAGGATTTTGTGGCCTAAATAGTTTACGAGATATCGTTGACAATGCGTGGCAGACAATGCTAATTTTAAATACAAGAATAACTTTAAATATTCTCAACTTTTTCCAATATATATTTATGTAATAAATGTTCCATATCATTTGAAATGAATAAAAAAAAAAAATAAGTTTCTTTTGATCTGTAATAGCTTAATAAAATTTATTAGGGTAAATTTTTTTTTAATTACGTATAAATACAGCGCCGAAAATGTTTGCACGGTCTATCGCTCGTTTTCAGGCTTATTCTCGACACGTTAAAAACATCAAACGCCTCTACTCGCGATTCTGCACGCCTGTATGCTCATCCATTAATGCTAGCAAGGGTGCATGTATGTACCGACAGCACATAGTCGCAAATCGGATGGTGATGGTGATGGTACAGGTAAAATGCAAGGGTAAATGAAAGAGTACTATACTGACTGAGCTCTATAGAAGAGATCAATTCACATGGTATCGGCTCGTTTATGTGTTTGTGTGCTCGCGTAAATTATTTATAAACACATGTCGATTCTAAAAACAAACCCTTTTTTGTCTGGATTCTTCCGTATCATATAAAAGTATATTCTTCCGTATCATACTCTATATAAAAGTTTGTTGTAATAAAACAAAATTTATTATAAATATTTAAATGACCTAAATTTTTTATCACGCTCAACGTCAATTTACGTATAAATTAAATTTTCTATTTTTTGGTTTTTTACACGCACTAATATTTAGACTTCAGCTCAAAGAGTAATTGGAGGTTGAAAAAATAAAAAAAAGAAAGTCTTTCAAACTACTTTGATATAAAATCCATTAAATCATAAAATTTATCGTTTTATTTTTATTTATTCATATAAGTGTAAATATTTTTTATTTTTAAGAAAAAATTTTTTATTTAAGGTAGTTCCTCCAGGGTATAGTATGGTCGGAGAACATTTACTATTTTCGGATAGTTAATACTCTTATCAAATCATTATTTACTAGCAACCTTACAGTCACTATGTGACTGCCGTGACGTATAAACTATAAATAAATAAAATTTTGTCCATTTTATCCATTTTATTATATAAATACACTGGCCACAAAATTTTTCTTATTCTCTTAACAATATAGATTAGAGAAATACTATATAAAAATGACCCAAAGAAATTTTTAATTATTATTACTCGACAAAAAAGAGATCAAGTGCTACTTTTTTAAATTAATTAATCAAAAAAATTTCTTTTTATTCTACTAGTTTTTTTTCCAATTCTGTCGAAGAATTTTTTTCATATAACAGAGAATCTTTCAGTAGTCATAAAATTTTACATAATTTTGTTTTATTAAATATCTTGCTTCCTAATTAGTCAAAAATTCTGAAACTTCGAGATTCATTAGTAAACTTTATTCTTAAACCGTGAAATAAAATAAAATCAACAAAATCTGTCGAAAAGTGGTTGGATGGAAGAACTACCTTAAGCTAAATTTTTTTTTCTGTGTACAAAAAAAATTTATTTGAAAATATAAAAAAAATTTTTTAATTTTCCAAGCTAGCATATTAATAACTGGACGGAAAATAATGTCAGGGTTGTTGAAAATAAATTTCATGATGCACACTTAAATTTGCTAGCAAATACTAGGAAAATCACTGAAATAACTCAACTTGAGTGAATCACCGTAACATTTTCGAATGACTGAAGTACTAGAGCAGCTCAATACTCGGCAATTGAGGCACACGAAGTAAAATAACATTTTTCCGCGCAGCAATTCAGCGGTTTAGCTGTCTACTTAGAATTTCACGAAAACAATGATATAAAATTTGCACGCAAACATCTGTTATGTAATTTAGTACAGCGTGTAGTGTTCGTTCGTGAAATAGACGAGAACAGTGTAGCGCATTACTATTAGAATAAAGGATAAAACGAGAATAAGAATAAGAATTGGAGTCGTTTCTTCGAAGCATATGAAGTATCACGTAAAAGTGGATGAAATGTGAGTCAGTGTTAGTGGTAGAGCCTTACTACAATGAAACGCAATGGAAAGCATACAGGTACAAAGCGTTGTATTTTATAAAACGCACATAAAGTATAGTAAGCCAACTCAGGGCGAGGGGCGGTAGTTTATAAACAACCGGAGACAAGAGACAAGAGACAAGAAAAATAGAAAAATAAAAACAGTGGAAAAGTCGTATAAATAGTAGTGGAAAGGGAAGTCTAAGGCGCGAGAGCAAAAGCCCCTGTTAAAGACAAAAGCGTTAGAGCACGTGCACTCTTTATATTCATTTTACTTAAATTATGTTTAAAACCAAATTTCTTGACAGTTCCTTCCTACACTCGATCTTTATCACTCTTTTAAACTTTTATTTATGTTTTATAAATAAAAATTGCGTGTATGCTCAAAAATTAACGCAGTTAAATTAATGCTTTCAGAGTAGAGTTTTACAACTTTTAATTACTTTGCAGGAAGTATATATGCGACTTTTATTATTGTTATTATTATTATTATCATGAAAACTCCTTTATTTTTACTCTCGCATATTACTGTTATCATTGTAATTATATTATTCGTTTTCTTAACTTTTTTTACGGTTTTAATGTCGTCTTATTTCTGGTTTTATGTCCCTATGTGCACCTCCAACTATACTACTAGATTTCAATTCCCAGAGAACGAGACTTCCGGCTTAAATGCAAGGGAAATGTAATCTTGATACTTCCTCTCGGGATTAATATAGTCTGCTGATTTTTAAGAGTATAAGTTCAACTAACAATAAGAGAAAAGTAGACGTATACATATTTATAATATCGTTAAAACTTTTCTTAGGTTAGATCCTGACTTATAGTACTGCTTATGTATACTTATATCCATTTTGCTATGCGAATGTCTTGGAGTCTCCTTTTGTATAAATCTTGTTTGTTAAAACTTTTTTATAAAATTAAATTTAGCGAATTTTTAATTAATTTATAAGATTAGAAATTATAAAAAAATTATAGTCCTGTTAATAGTTATTATCGATATGTATATGCAAGGATATTCTGATAGGCTCTGATTGTGAGTGACGTCACTAGTCTATCGCTATCGTACACGGAAAAAAGTAAACTGTAATATTCACTCGGATTCCGGTTAGTTTTTATAGTTTCAAACAGTAAAGCGGACATCGGGGTGGCAAAAAAGTAAATATTACAGAACTTAATGTAGAAAATATAAAAGCCACAATTTATAATTTAATATCCAAAATAAGTAATTAGTAGTTGTCACTATAGTTAATAACGACTCTTTTATCTTTAAAAATTACAGTTTCAAACAGTAAAAATTGCCATTTCAATATATAGTCCATATTATGAAGAGAAGGGGAACTCAGATGAAAGAGAAGGGAGTCTCACTCTGGGAAAATTTAATATTTCAAACAGTAAAAATTATACTTTTAATATATACATTTTACTAGTCTAAGCAAGTCAATAATTACAATTTGATTTTTAGCGTTGCGTTTAAAATTTACCATTTTACTTTGTAAATATTGACGTTGCTTGTATTAGAAATTTACTAACTTTATTCTATACTTTTTACATATCATAACATAATTTTTTAGGTACGAAATGATAAATATTAGAGTCTGAATTCTTAATTATTATACTTTAACATTTTAGACATTTACATGGCGAATATTACTGTTTGAAATAGTATTTTCTTCCATGTAAAGAGTAAATTGTAAGGTTTAAATTGTAAATATTACAATGTGAATAGTAGAATCATGATTTTACTGTTTGAAAAGGTAATTTTTAGCAGTTGATCATTACTTATTATAAATCGACTGTTATTTATTACAGTTTACTTTTTTCCGTGTACGTTCGAAAAAAAGCGGATTACGCTGATATACGCAAAAAAAAGATAGCGCATTTTAAAAAAAATATTGTCGATTTTATTGTCAAAATTTGATTAATAATCAACACGTAAATGAAATCTTGATTTTTTTTAATTTCAATGCAAAATTATGGCTTATATGTGTATTAAAAAATGTCAAATATTGGAATGAATGATTGAGAGTTCTATATACCATAAATTCAACAAGCAAATGATGAATTTTTTGCGCCTATTTTCGATCGAATAATTCAATACTGTTCGACTGAGCTAATTATATTAAATTAAAAACCAAATTGATGAAAATAGATTTTGTGCATTTTATAATTAAATATATTAAACATTCTCTTTACAATTAAAATATAACTAAAAACCTGGAAGTACTAAAGCGAATCAATGGCCTCCAGTAATTACTTTGTAATTTAACTTTGGCTGCTAATAATTATCATATTCATATTTGAACTCTTTTAAACTAAAAATTTGTCAGCATATTACACGGGCAAAAAAATATTTTCTTGGCTCAAGTGAACCTTTTTTTCTGTTAAATAAAAAAAAATGTAATTTTTCTCACAGTAATTTTTTGTCGAAAAAAAGGTTTTTCTTTTCAACAAAAACAATTTTAGATAGACAACTTACGAATTTTTATCGAAAATTATTTTTTCTGAAATTTAGAAAAATTTTTTTTTCATCAAAAAAGTTACTGTGATAAAAATTTTTATTTCTTCAGCGAAGAAATGAAATTATTTCAAATTTTCAACAAATTAATATCTTATTACAACATTGCTGATTTATTTCAAAAAAAATTTTTTCTCTCAGTGTATTGATTAAAAAAATTTGTTGAGTCAAATAATTCATAGTGAACTTTATTGAATTTTATATTTATGCATGATGGACTTAACCGCACTGGCAATTTCGAATTTATAGAGCGTTCTGTAAATTAAAAAAATTTTTTTTCCATATGAATATAAATCAATAGAACTCACGCGGCGTATGCGTTTTAATAGTTGTTTTCTCAGGCTCAATTTAAGCCCATGTGAAGATTTATGCTCGACTTTTTTTCGAATTTAAATTTAGCAATAAAAATAATTTCTGTATATCTCAAAATAAAATCATTAAAATGATCGCGTACAATTCATAATTTTAATTGATGTCAATATTCAAATTTTATGAATTTCGGGCACCATTAAAACCATAATTATTCTATAAAAAAATCAATTAATCTTTACTCATTATAGGACAATGTTTAATATACAGTAGAGTACATAACTACTGAATAATGTTAATGATAAAAAAATAATTGAATTTATTATATAGTATGAATTAACACGAGTCATGCATAATTAATCACTTTTAATTCTTAACCATGCATCAATTAATCATCAAATGTACTTTAATGTTTAATTGAGTTAGTTATCAATTAAATTATAAACAACTTTATAATTAATAGCTTGTAACCCTGGAAATTGGATAAAAAATAACTTGCATCTATAAAAAATTAATTCATGCTGCAACAAAGCTTGTATTTTATCAAATGTTCGCTAACAATGATGGATTTTATCAAGAATTTTTTCCATTAACCTACATATTCTCCGGCGTTGATAAGAATATTGTTTAAATTATTCACCGATAATATATCATTGGTGAGTGTGAATCCGCACAAAAACATTCTTTTTAATTAAACGAGCAAGAGTTACTTCACGAACGAAAAGAAACAATGAAGACAACTAAAAAAAATAATTTATGGAAAAAAAAAACTAAAAAATCTTATAGAGTGTATGTCTCAGATCTCGTCATATTTATGCACAATAAATATACGCAGAAAAGAGTTGGAAGTTGTTCTTTTCCATATACTTTAAAATATATACTTACATGTATACGTTATGTCATATTATATGTCCGTTATACATGTACGGTTAAATACACTCAACATTTTTTCCCAACGGGTACAGTGAGTCACATTTAAAAATTTAATATTCCCAGAAAATGTTTCCTCTAGTAAGACCCGAGCGAAACCGACCACATTGTTTATAAATTTTATTTTTTTTTTGTTTGCTAATATTTAAATTATTCATTTATTTTGTTTCTTATTGTGCGCCGTTTATTATGTTTGTCCCGGTCAGTTTTTTTCTCTTTGACATACGAAGCGGTACGGAATTAAAAAAATTTTTTATAACGCTAATAAAAATTACATAAATTAATTATATTACAGTTAAATAAGTCAAGTTGAGTTTGCGTATAATTATGTCTTTTTGTGTTGACTGAGATTGTGGAAGATTTTACGAAAAATTTAGACTGTGTGTTCACTGTTAGACAAGTTTAAGTGTTTGAAGATGAAGGAGGTCAGACCATCATGAAATTGTGTGGACTGAGGGAATGTTACGAGGATTATAGCTGGATAAATATTTACGCACTTGACATCGTTGTATGGAGTACGGTAAGTGAGTAGCCCTCTATATTACGAATATCCTACATTATACTTTCAGCGTATGGCACACATACTATAATAATAGCTATTTTATGTTATTTTATGAAATATAAATGAAATGTCAACAGAGCAATAAATTTTAAAACTATACTGAATTTTATAGTTTGTTCTTTAATTTTTAAAACTGATAACTTGGTATTCGTCACGAAAGTTATAAAAATGAAAAAAATAATAATGACTAAAAAAATTTTTTAATTATCTTTTTTGAATTTAAGATAAATATTTTTTTTTAATTTTAAAACGTAACAAAGCTCAACATTTTGAATGTTGGGTAAAAATTTAACAGAATTAATTAGAAAAATTTAACATGGAAAATAAATTGAAGAGAGAACCACAAATGTAGTTCAATTCGCCACACGTTGGAAATCTTCATTGAAGTCTCTATACTTTATTACATTTTGTGGTAAATTGAACAATACTTGTTGTTGTTTTCACTACAATTGATTTTCCGCGTAGGCAATAACTGTATTAAATTTATTAGTTTATAATAATCGAATTAACATCCAATAAGATGCCTACTACTGCATTGAGATTAAAACATTTTAGTACATAAATCTATTTTATTAAGAGAATAAGAAAAATTTTGTGGCCAGTGTATTTATATGATAAAATCGGTTTTTTTTTTTGGAGAAATTTAGTATCATTGTAAAGGTCTTGACTTGAATTCATGCCTTTTCAAGGTTTCATATCATTCTCACCGATAGTCAATTTATTAGGACAAGTATTTAGACTGCATTCGAAAATGTTCTATCTCTAAATACATAATTAAGAAATCACCTTGTATCTCGTGAACTATTGACATTTTTAAAGATATGAACTCATCCCGATGTGATACTCATCGAGACCTTTCATTTGAGTACCCACATCAATTTTTCATATATATATATATATATGTATATATGAAAAATATATCAAAAATGCATGTGGGTATTCAAATGAAAGCTCTTGACGAGTGTAACATCGGGATGAGCTTATATCTTTAAAAACGTCAATATTTAAGAAAGTACAGTGCAATTTAACAAAAGTCATTATTCAATAAAGTAAAATTTTATTCATTTATAGTTCACAAGTCACGGCAGTCACATCGTGACTGCAAGGTTGCTAATAGAAGTATTAATTTTGTGCAAATATAAAATTTTAAGTTATTTTACTATTTGCGATCTCTAGAGTGACTAAATTTACAAATTTCTCAAAAACTTAAAATTTTGTATTAAGAAAATTCGTACACCACAAGTAACCTAGGATGATCAATGTCTTTGATAGTGACTATCTACTGCCTATCCCATACAGGAAAATACGACGGGGCCAGGTATGGGCCTCGCTTGGCGCAATGCTGTCAATCTCTGGCCCATGCTCGTAAACCCGCTTTGGCCCAGCTTTGGTAAAAGTCTGGGATGATAACAGGGTGCCAGGCTTGGTTGTTATCATTGGCCCAGGTATGATCGCCTAGGCTGATCCATGCGTGGTAGCCAAATCTGGGCCATGCTTGCTAACCAAGGCTGTCCCAAGCTTGTCAGCCTATCTTGGCCCAGGCTAGGTAATCAAAACTGCGCCACGTTTGATTGTCACTACTGGCCCATGCCTAGTTACCAGAACTGGATAATAGTTCATTTTCAAGTCTGGTTTATGCCATTTGATAAAAAATGATAAAAAAAGAATTTTGTAAGTGTTATTTTTTTATTTTAATTTTGTTGTAGAGCTAGCGCAAATTCAGACCGTGACTCTTGATTTAAATCTAACTTTCGGTAATTATAGAAATAAAGTGAAAATCGCGTCCGTTCTAACCGAGATTCGAACCCGAGCCGTGCGCTTCCCAGACCGATGACTAACCTCTACACCATACGACCGGTGAGTTGATGAACATCTCATCATTCTTATAAGCTAAATCTATATGGTGACCAAGTGTGACGGTTTATTATTTATATAATTTATGTTATTTAATATTGTGTTTGGATGAAAATTAACTATTTTTTACAAATGTTTATTAGTTATTAAAAAATGCAAGCGTCACGTTCTTATATTACTTTAGATTTCGTACATCGTTCTGTATATTTTTAATATCTTATTATAAATTTTAATGTTTAAAATTATCAATATTAAAAATTCAACTGTAAATTTTATATTTTAATTTTCTAAAGACTATATCAATTTTGACGGTACGCAAATGTTTTGGTTGAATAATGAATTTTCAATTTTAACGTTTGCTAACAAATATTCGTTGAGCAATAAATATTTACTGTTTAAAATTCTATTGTTTAATGATTAATTAACTTTGGATTTCCCATTGAATGGCCGTGGCTGGGGAATCTAATTCTGACTCAGGCTCGAGCAATCATTGGGCCGGCCAAGGCTTGGTTGCCCAGTCTTGGCCCAAGCTTGGGTCGCCAATGAATGGCCAAGGCTAGGTTAGCCAGTCTTAGCCCAAGCTTGAGTAATCATTGGCATGGCCGAGGCTGGGTTAAACAGCCTTGACCCAAGCGTGGGTCGCCAATGAATGGCCAAGGCTAGGTTAGCAAGTCTTGGCCCAAGCTTGGGTCACCAATGAATGGCCAAGACTAGGTTAGCCAGTCTTGGCTCAAACTTGGATAATCATTGGCATGGCCGAGGCTGGGTGAGCCAGTCTTGGCCCAAGGTTTGGTGATCATTGGCATGGCCGAGGCTGGGTTAAGCATCCTGGCCCAGGCATGGGCCAATATAGGTACGCCAAAGCTAGGTTTCCCAGTACTGACCCAAGCCTGGCCCCTTTGTCAACTCTGGGGGTTTCCTGCATGGGTAAGTAAATATCTACATTAATATGAGGGTCGACAAGTAAATATGAACCATCAGTAACTACTGTATTCGTTCAAAATTTTGTGATAAGATATAGTAAGTCTACTTCAAATGAGGACGGCCTTGATTTATTGAATAACATCATGGTAAAATTTTTAAACAATCGGCAACAAAATAGTTCACAGTGACGAATCAATTTGAAATTAGAGACATTTATTCAACAGTGAAAATAACTTTATGATTTTTTATTGTTTGATGAAACATAAAAAAAAAGAAGAAACATTATTTTTTTCTACTTTTCAACTCTCGACTGTGAAAATTAAAAAATTTTCTTCACTTTTTCTATTCAAATTTATAAAAAAAATCAATCCTCTATTCTAGAGTAATAAAGGATTAAAAAGTGAAAAAATAGATTAAAGAAAATTTTATTTTTATATTAGTTCATCTATAAGAATAGTAAGCGGAAAAAATTAAGCCACTAAAGCCACAGCGTAATTTTTACGAGTATAATAGGCGAATCCGCACTTACACATATTATATCTACCGATATCTATTACCTTGGTTCCGAAAGAGTAAATAAAAGAACAATGAAAGAATGACAACAAACTTTTCTTGAAAAATCAATCAGTTTTTCGGACAAGAATAAATTTTTTGTGTAGAATGAGATGTAATAAAAGAATAACAAATTTTTCTTTTAATATCGATTATAGCTGAATTAACAATGGACATTTAACAAAATTTTTAATAATAAAAAAGAAGTTAATGAAAAATTTTTCAATAAAGTTGCAATTATTCAATCTATAAAATTCACCAGCCAGAAATTAAAAAATAGCATCAAGCACTCAAGGGTACATAAAAGTTCAATTAAGGAAAAGTAAATAATATTAAAATTTAAATGTCGCCAAAAATATCAATACTCCAACAATAAAAAGTAATTAAAAATTTTCTAGTAATGAAACGTATTCATTAAAACTTTTGTAGAGAGTAATTAAATTATTTATCAGAAGTAAAAATTCAATTATTGTTTGTTAAATGGAAAGAAAAAATATTTATAAAACAAGATAAGTTAATAAAATATTCATTTCTAAGCCCACCAATAACTAATCTATTAAATGCAAAACAAAAAATGAGTAGATTAACTTTAATAATTGATATAAAAAAAAAATTCGAGTAAATATTCTCTCTATTATATTATTCTATACATTTGACAATAAAAGGACGCGCATTTCACAATGAATTCAGCAAGGCCCATTATACTCATCGAATCGGAAAAGCACAAAGCTCGAAAGTTAAAGTCGAGTTAGAGAAAGAAAGAGACAAGACGCGGGTAATAAAAAAAATTTAATAAAATAAAATATATAACAAAAAGATTAAAAAAATTTTTTATATGTATCTAAGTAAAAAGAAAAGTATATAATGTCGAAAGGCACAAAAAGTGAAAGAAATGTATGACAGTGAACATGGAACTGCAGAAACTCCAGTCGCTGCTTTACGGAAATACGAATCCAACAACCCTGCCAGGTTACGCGCTTCCGGTGTAAAATGTATCTACACGAATAAATTCGATATAGAATACAATTCTCTTATATAAAATATAAATATATAACATATATGTGATATGATTTAATGTTAAGTACCTACACTCTTTATACGGAAAAAAAATTATATGAAAAATTACAATAGTAATATCGTAATCCAGGACTATACTTTTAGTATCTTGATTTTTACGATGCTGCCGTCTACAGAATACAATTTGAATTATTGAAAATTACGATGTTATTTAGTAAATTTTTTTTCTGTAAGAGCAAGTGAATAAGGACGCATACTATATGTTTTAATAAAAGAAAGACAGAGTCCAGTAGTTTGCGGTGCCACCATCAAAAGATGACCAATTACTGTATGGAGGGTCTTATTATGTGACTGAACATAAAATTTAGATATGCCTCTGATAGCGTGAGGGGATAAACCTTGGACTTGTGGCGGGGAGGTCTCCGGGTTCGATTCCTCGGTAATGCAGAATTATTTTTTCCGGTAACCTAAGCTTCTTTTTAATTTAAGTGATAGAAATTTACGATACTGCATCGTAAAAATTACGATGTTTGAGTTTAGGTCCGGCACTACAATATTCTATACTAAAAATTATGATGTTTTTACCGTAGTTTTTCATACAGTTTTCTTTCCGTGTAGATCAATACAACAGACACAAATTTATCGATATGAAACTTGAAACAAATAATTTTATTAAATTCCTTGTTAGTAAAGGAGGTAATTTACTAATTAATTAAACACTTACAATTAATTTAACTAACTGTAATAATTTTAAGATTAAATTAAATTTTATAACAAAAGGTCTTAACTTATTTACTCTCTGCTTGTTGATTCGTTCAAAATAATAACGATGCTTTTAAAATAATAAGATTAATGCAGAAGATGAAAAACTCAAGTTTTCATTTTTTATCATTTTTTTTTCTCTGAAAGTTTAAGAATAATAAATAAAAAATAAAAAATGATAAATCTTGTGTTGTAATAATTTTGTGTAAAATAAAATTACTCAAAAGTTTTACGAGCTTGCAAGTAAGTGCAAGGGTCAGTCAATGGTCACGATTGTTCGCGTGAGATTTGTGTGGTTAGTGAAATGGAAAAAAATAAAATAAATAAGTAAAAAAATTCTTTAAATGATTCTGATCTGAAACTCGACACGCTCTTATAACACTACACCTATACTTTTAGTTCCGACGTTTGAGCTGTCACGTGTCGACGATTAGCCCAGCACGTAAATTACTAATTCCTCAAGAATAAAATGTTTTTCAAATAACTAGTCTTTGTTTTAAAAACCCATTTATTATTTTTTTTATTACGTGTTCATATTTATAATTGTTATTGAGATTTACCGACATTTCGCTGTTGTGAGAATATTTAATTATTATGAAGTTTAGGTATGTTTGAATTACTTATCCCACATTTTAAACACGGAATAGAATTATTTAAGTAATAGAAAAACTTTATCAAAAAAATTTGTCGTGAACTCAATTTTTTTGCGCTCTTTTTTTTAATTTTTTCGTACACTTTCCACTTTCAGGTCACTGATTTTATTAATTATCGCATTTTATATAATTTTGATTAAATTATTTGTAAATCGCATTAATATTTATTCAATTTGTAAAAATAATTAATAACAGAATAAAAATTTAACACCCAGTCTCAAACGAAACACTAATATAAACTATTATTTATACTTATTTAAAAATTTAGAAAGACGGCTAAAGTTAAAGTTATAAAAGATAAATAAAAAAAAATTTTTTCTCACATCAAATACTTCTTTTTTTTTTTTTTGCCATTAGAGGGAATTGAGAACAAAATTTTCTTTTAATATTAAATAGTCTATACTCGCTCTAGATTATAAAGGTTACTTTTGCGAAAAAAAATTTGTCTACAAGAATTTTTTCCTACAACATAGATAACATTCTAGACAGTTTCCCAAGATTTTTCGAGCTTAGTTTCAGAAGTAGCAAAAACATTGTCTTACAAACACCGTAAGGGTATTATATATACGCCCATATGCCAGTTATAACTGTATACTGAATACAAGAGTGTAGATATTTTTTTTTTCGTTAAAGTATGTTTTATCTTGTTTATAAAAAAAAATTAATTTATTAAAAATGTCAATTTAATTCTCAAATAAAATAAAAAAATTGTTAATTTAAAGTTTTCCGAGCGCTTAGGGCAATTTTTTTTTTAATATCTGCAAACCATTTATTGATTTATAAAAAAAAAAAATAAATAAATAAAAAAATAAAACCATGTGAAGTTTTAGGATAAAAATACGAGTTTTTAAAAATCTACTTTCTGTTCTTGAATATTGAATTTCAGGAAATTGAATATTTTATAAATCCAAAAAAAAAAAATTTATAAAAAAAGCTTTCGGTAATTTTTTTATCGGGCTTTTCACGTGATTAATCACAAGTTAATTAATGCCTGCCCTTTCCTTCTCTTTTGCGTACAACTCAGTATAAAAAAAGAGAACAATAAAACTCTAAACTGTGAAACTTTTAAAAATAATAAAAAAATCTTTCATTTCCAACAAATTCGTATATTAAAAAGCAATTCAAGTCAACTTAAAAATTAAATTCTAGATTTTAACGAAAAAGAAAAAAAATGGGTAAATTAAAAAAAAAAAAAAAGAAACCCGAGTAAATAAATAAAAAATACAAGTAAAATAACATGCCTTTTTTAATGTTTACTCTCGAATAAATTTAGTCGCACAGATGCAATGCAGAGGAATAATAAAACGAGTATAAAAAATAAAACAAATAGAGATGAAATAAAAAGGGTAAAGCAAAGTAAAGACCTAGAAAAAGTAGAGGATAGTACACATCGGATAAATAGCATCTAAACTCAACTGTACTGTAGCAGTGTAAGCGCACAGCATCCTAGTACTTATACATATATGTATTAAACTGCATCTTCTGTCGGTGTAATTCACATCACAGATTTCGGCGCATGTGTGCTCTATGTAGATGATAATAATGCCGTACTTGTACTAGTATTAGTTGTAGTAAAAGTAGTAGTGCCAGCAAAAGTGGGGGTGCTTGACTAACGGGTAAATATATATAACTACACATATCCATCTATTCATATATACATCTATATAAAACACACACATTAAATCCAGTTGAGAAAAGTGGGGGAGTACACTTGCGTCGCGGGATAACAGTCTGTACTATACTTCGAGGTGCAAACCCAACGCGAATTCGAAAGACCGCCAGTCAGTGTCCGCGCGCCGGCCAAGTATGTTCATATATATTTGTTGAACTACAAGTACAAGACCCTTATGGTGTAATTGTAATTGTGGTGGTCTTTTTAAATTTATTATTATTATTATTAATCCGTCGTATTTCATGGAGGTAAAGACCACACACGCGATGCCAATCAAACTTTATAACTTTTTAGCAATTAATTTTTTTTTTTTAGTTTTTATTTTGAGAAAGTAGTCAGTGCTCATGATACAAAAGGATTTATTTTATTTTTACTTTATTATTACTGATATGAGGAATAATAGTGAGTGGGAATTATAAATCTTATCTTGGGGAAATAATCTTATCAAAATAAATACTGTGACTGCGTTTATCAGGCGAATAATAGGCGACATCTGATAAATTTGTTAAAAAAAAAAAAAATTATTGAAATTTTAACAAACGTGAATTTAAGAAAAAATAAAAAATTTATTTTTTTTTTTTAGAAAAATTTAACTCAATTTTTTTTTTTCATAACTAATTATGAAAAAATATTATTTTTTGATACAAATAGAGCAGAAAAATTATTTATCAAATACTCAAAATCGCGACATCATTTCTCACAACGATAATTTAGAACAGAGCAACTGTATGATAATTTTTATCAAACACTCGTGCAATGAAAATTAAAAAAAGAAAAAGAGAGTCAGATGTCGAGAAAAAATATTTAATAAAACGTGAAAAATGTACATCATGATTAATCGAGTCAGCATCTGCCCTTACGCTCAACGCTTTCGGAGTTTTAATTTCTTTATCGTCGACTGTATTTATATCATTACTATTACTTTTATTTAACATTAACATTACGTCAAGTAATCTTACGCTCATTATTCAGAAAGTAGCTGTGGCACGTCGATATGCACCTTTGCTAAAAAATTAAAATCTTCCTTTAAATTTCATCACCTGCCAGCTATGAATTCAAAATTCCCGTTTTACTTTACCAATTTAAATATTTAACATAAAAATAAATAGAGCTAAACTATTATTTATTTAAAAAAAAAAAAACAAAGAGATGTATCGATTAAAACTTGTTATTTATTTATCACGATAAAAAAGTAAACTGTGAATACGTAGAAGCTGTTAATGTTGTAAGTGGGAAACGATGAGATTAAACAGAAGATCAAGTTTATCGAGATATATTTCAGTACTATATAATAACAAATAAAATATCCTATCGCAGTTAAGTTAAAACATAAACATCTTAATTTTATTTTATCCTGGTTAATGTTAAACTAAACTCTGGTGATAAATAAAATAATAAATAACCATTATTATCCATTTCGGTCTAATCACATTCCCTATCTAAGAAACCGGGGAGGCTGCACAGTGTCTACCTTACTACTAACGGAATACATTTTCAGGCCATTAGGAAAAACGTCCGATAACGCAAAGCGTGATAAAAAAAAAAAAAAAAACACCGTCAGTAAGAAAAAGAAAGAAAATACGAAAAGTACTATTCGAAATGAAATTTAAGGACATTTTTTATTTTCTTTGGCTTTCACCGAGGGTGTTACCTTTTTTATTCGCTTCACTCAACTCCGTCTTTCACTTTAAATCATGAATGAAAAATTGACGACATTGGATAAATGGGATCTACTTTTTTTTTCGATACGTGCAATAAATAAAGTGCAATTATCTGATGAACTTTAAGAGTGCTGTTATTATATTATATCAATCTCGATAATAATAATAATTAATATCCATTAGAGTGTCAGAGGTGGTAATCACTCAGAAATATTTTATTTTATGGAATGAAAGCTGGAATAAAAATAAAAATAACTTGTCAATTAAATTATCTTCTCACCGGTAGACACAGATATTGAAGACAATTACTGGGTAACAAGATTAGGGAATAATCCGTTGATTGCACGGAGCATAAAGACTCTAGAACTTGCGTTAATTACAGCGTTAATCAGCTTCGAGATGAGATAACGATTATCATTCTTATGGATGATATTTTTTTGTCCCCTCAGGCGGTAAAGAAAATTGCGAAGGTTAAAAAAAATAATAATAATATTGCTGGCAAAAATAATAAAAATGGGTTTAAAAGCCAAGTCATGTTGTATGTTAAAAGTAAAAATAACTCGACTCATTTAGTGAACCCTAATGGATTAAAAGCGCGTATTTAAAATATTTTAACTCAACTCGAATTGGCAAAGTGTAAAATCGCGTGATTAACGACTAGGGCTGTGACTACTGTTGGAATGAAAGCCCAAAAATCAGTCGAGTAGATCAGGAGGTAACCATTTACGTCTCTGGAGAAACGAACAAGTTTCTTGGGCTTGAGCTTGAGAGAAATTTCAATAATTACGCGGTCTGAAGTTTCCGGCGAGCCATGAACTTCGACCTCACTACTCGACAGCAACACTGAGATTCTCCGTCCCACTTACTCTCCCGAGGCTTCTCCCTTTCTATGCATACCTTTGTATAGATTTAATATATATTCTATTAAAATTAAATATTAATTATTGTTTGCTTTTATGCCCGAGTATAACTTGGTATTTTCTTTTTTTTTTTTTTTTTTTTTTGTAAAATTTTTAATTACCAGTTAATTTATGATAGTTTTTGAATAAAATAATAAAAATTTAAAAATTCAAAAGAAAGCACAAGTCCGATAAAACAAACTACAAGTTAGGTAATTCTATATAGTATGCTCTTGTGATTCAAGTATGAAGAGTTTTGCGTGTTGAAAAGTTGGAGGTTGCATTTCAGAGTCTCCGAGCGATACTCAGAATACAAATTAGTACATAGACTCAACACTACTCTATATAGTTATTCTTTACAAGTTACAAGACACTTTGTACTTCTCGTACATACTTACAAGCATATAAACAAACAAAAATAAAAATAACGGTATTAACTTTTTTATATTTCAGGAAAATTTACTTGATTTGAAAATAAAAATAATGAAATAAACTATTGAGGATTTGTGATGCATAATGTCAAAACCAGTTACTTAATCATCAAAGAAAATATTTAAGTGTATCCGCCGGATGAAATATGAAATTATTCGAGCTCCGACAAATGGATTCGCCGATGAAAATAACAGCAAGAGAATGCGAGTTTTTAGTATTAATTAACACAAAAAATTATCGACAAGAACGGACTATTTGAGGATAAAACAAAAAATGTAGAAGATAATCCTCTTGGCGAGGAAATAATAAAATCTTTGGGAAAAAAATCAGACGAAAATGGGAGCAGCGAGACTGGTCCTTGGTGGTGCAATACTTGGTCTTTTTTGGGGTGGTATACCGCAGACAATTGGTTCGGATGCTCTCGATGGAATCTGTAAATCATCGACCTGTGTTTGTGATCTTCAGGGACGGCTCACCTGCGATTGTAAAAATAGACCCGAGGTATGTTTTTTATTTAAAAAAAAAAAAAAAAAAGATGTATATTGTGATGAATAGAAAGGCATCACGTATGTGATGAGTTAAAATGTCCGAACGACAAAATGCTGGATGTCAAATCGAGGAGTTTAGTATTATCAACCTACATTTTCTGACACATATGCTGAATTTTTTTCGACAACCACAAACACGCGTTACTCACCCCTCACCACATGAGAATTTCTCACAACTTTTGTCCGTACATATATACACACAAGTTCATTTTATGAAAAAAATCATTTGTGTTTTTTTAATTTTATTATACTAGGTCTCAAATAAAAATTTTTCTTTTTTCTATTTTATGTGATTGCCACTCGCAAAAACTCAATTGCCTCGTTTGCCGTTGTTACTTTAATAAAAAGCAAAACAACTGCAGGCCAATACCGACAGGACGAAAAAAAAAAAAAAGTATTCACACCACCGCATCATGTTCGGGTAAAATAAATTGCCAATAATTGATTAAAAAAACAACAATACCGTCAATAATTTATTTTTCTTTATGAAAAAAGACAGCCAAATTAAAATTTTGGAAACTATCCGACAAATATTGCCAAAAGCTTCCACTAAATCATAAAGCTGTCCGCCTTATAAAATCTCAAGTTCTCATAAATAACATTGTGTTTACGTAAACCGCCAGGGGTGTGTAAATATTTGAATTATGATTGTTGTTTACACGAAATTTTTATTAAAAATAATAATAATTTTAAATAAATTAGATTCTTTAAAAAACATATATCTTATATCAAATAGGATATATATTTTTAGGTTTTATTTGACTTGAAATATCCTTTCAACTCACTTATACCCGTCAAAAGATAAAGACCGGACTTTGAAAGAGAGTCGGTCGTTTATTTTCTTAGGGGTCGTTTGACGGGCATGATGGGGGTAGCAAAGTAGTCATACTCGTATAGTAGTTTTACCCGTACCGACGTAACGTCTACCTTTCGCGGTTCCGTGACGAGTGACGCTATAAAACATCATATCAACCGTAAAAGTTCCACCGTGACGGAATAAACCCATAACTACGTGACATTCGTTGTGTATTCCTCAGGTAATCGAAGTATCAAGCACCTGCTTTCATAATAATAATTTTCAAAAATAATGATAATAAGCCTACAATATTTACTTGAATAAATTTTATAGTTAACACTGAAACGTCAATTTCCTTTCAACTTGAGCTTATTACTGTTTTCGATGTCCAATTAAATTTATTGGCACTTTCATGATTTTTTAATCAAGTTTGATAAGCGCCAATTAGCGAGTAAATAATAACTTTAATTAGAAATCTTGAATATTATATTTTTAAATATATATATATATATATATATATATATATATATATATATATATATTTTTTTTTTTTTTTTTAATAAAACACCCGAGGAGTGAACCTGAATAGCTAACTATATATAATGTATTAAGTAAAAAACAAAGAGAAGAGAGAACAAAGTTTAATATATGCGAGCTCGTAAAGCTCGATCGCTGAATTCCGCATAATGCGGTTCGTGTTTCACCAACACGCACGGCCAATTTGTCGCGACTACGACAAGGGTGATCGTGACTTGGAATACATTCTAAGTCAAACGCCTCATTTTTTTTCTTACCTAAACTTCACATTACTTTTATTTTAATAGTAAAAAAAAAAAAAAAAAAAAAAAAAGTAATTTTTAAAATCTCATTTTTCATGTTAAAATAATTATCCGCGTGTCAAAAATAAAAAAACTGATAGCGCGAAAGGTAAATTATCCGAGGTAAATGATTTAAATTAAACAAATGAAACCCCGTGAATAAATACAACAAACCAGGGCAAAGTGTGTAAAGCACCTGCACTTATAGTTTGTCGATACACAGATACAGATATATTAAATAAATACATACAAATGAACAGAACGGGGGTTAAAGTGTAGAGAAACACTACCGGGAAAATTGTTTCGCGTAAATCTTTTATGGATCGTAAAGTCTGCTATATTTTTATTTTATCTGCGCATTAAAAAATGAAGAAAATAAATAAAAGAGCATTATTCGCAGTATAGTACCGCGACCATTAGACTCAACTCTTCGGCTTTTTTACATTATTTTTCTCAGATCCTTTTACCCTTAACTCTATTTATCTGAAACTTAACGTCCTCAGTAATTTATTAAAACGCCATAATCCATAATATTAAATTTTTTCATTTATTCCCGACCGACGCGGTAATTATTATCAAATTATTCAAATTCTCAAGGTCTAAACACTGCTTACTCAATTACTTAGCACTCAGTGGAGTGTCGGAGGTCGGTTATTAAATTCTCGGACACTTGTGAAATAAAATACAGGCAGGTAAACCATAGGGTACCTGAATCAGAGTTTATATGAAAAAAATGATAAATAGTGAAACTGGATGGCAATAATATTCAGATTCTCGAGGTGGAACGTTTCACGAAAATTTATTGCACCGTCTGGACTTAGGATAGCAGAGGTTGTACGTGCCTGGAAGGCTTTGCCTGTTTCTATTCTCCTCTTCTCATTTCTTACGCCCAGTGCCTTAAGTCTCCGAGCTCAAGCTCCATCGTCTACTCCCAAGACCCCCAGGATCAGGATCCGAGACTTCTAAGACCCCGATACTGAAACCCGCGTCTTTACTTACTATTACTTTGTACTAGCGCTAGGATGGAGCATACCACGGACACTCCCAGCTTCTAGCTCAGACTCCAGACTCAACTCCTTTTCTCAGTGAGACTGCGACTAAGACATACTACACCAGCATCCTAATAAAAATTTAAACTACCTGAGGACATAATGCTGAACTAACTTTCAAACTTACTCGTCTAACTCTTTCATCAATCATTAAACTTTTTTATACATATAACACCTCGCTAAGACTCGGCAATTATATTTACTCTATACACATAAATATTCATTTTTTAACAATATATAAATATACAAATATAATTTTATTTTTTACTCAACGCAAGGCTTTACTTTATTTACTTATTAACTTATTCTATTCAAGACACTTTAAAAGCTATTACAATAAACGAGATAAAATTAATACGTGGAATCACGGCTATATATAAATATATTATAAGTATGAGTATATAAATTACCTCAACTGCAGATTACAAGCGCATGAGTCATTAAAATAATTGTTAACTTATTTCTTATCGTCTGTTGATCTCAATAGTAATGTTGAGAATAAAAATAATTTTATGAGAATTCAAGTCGCGAGTTTTTTTACTTTTTAATAATAATAAACTTTAGTAAATAATGAAAATTTTAAATTAAAAATTAGTATTGATAATAAAAAATTTAATTTCAAATGAATAAAAATAAAAAAACCTGCTAAATTTATCTAAAAACAAATTTTAAAAATTAAAATATCTAAAGCCATTATTACGATTCCAAAGTAAATTAGTTAAAACTTCCAAAGTATCGTAAAATAATAAAACATCCGACTCAGGGGACAAACAACCGAGTTTATCCATTTAACGAGAACCCTTGTCACTATCAAGAATTAAGGACTTGTAACCGAAACTCTATACACTCGAAACTTCAAATCCAACGAAATTAATCACTATTTGTTATTTACAGGAGCTGTTCCTGAAAGCAGAAGGAGAGCACCGTCTGAGCCAACATACCAGCCGAATAATAGTCAAGAACTGTCCATCAGTGATCTTAATGAACTCAAGCTTGGCACTGATGACCGGATTAAGATCAATCGACTTTATCAACATATCAAACCTAACTCTGTTCACGGAGTCCTTCGAGCTGTCACCAAAAACCCTGCGTGTAATAATATCAATCCACTCAGCGAGCATCGAGGTCCTGCCTAGCTTCGTCTTCCGAGGAGACATCGAGGCAATAAGTTTCGAGAGCGTAAATATCAGCACAGTGAGCGCGTTTGCGTTCGCAAACCTTGCGGGGACCGAAAAGCTTATCCTGGAAGACTGTCTGATAGGAACAATAGAGGAGCAAGCGTTCAAGAAGTTCGACGTGAACTTTTTACACATAATCGGCGGTTCTTTCGGGGATCAGGTCCCGAGCCGAGCGATGAACGATTTAGAAGTGTTCACGACTTTCCGCCTAGACGGGGTCTACATGGGGACCGTGAGATCCGCGGCGTTTGTCATAAAAAAACCAAAGACTGTCACCATACAGAACTGCATAATCGAGGGCCTGGAAGGCGAAGCTTTCGATATCAGCACACGTGGTCCAGTGCTGATAAAAAACAACAACTTCAACAGCTTGTCTGCCGGATCTTTTCTGGGGATTGGGATGGACAATGATGATCGTCTGCCTCCAATGGGCTCGAAATTGCAAGAAATAACTTTTACGAACAACACGCTCAATGATTTTGAAGAAGGCTCGGTTTTGTTCGACCGGGCGAGTTTTCGTCCTGTAATCGACAACATTCTTATAAATCGGACCTGTCAGTGTTCATTGTTAAACGAGTGGAAGAATAATATTTTAAACTACAGCAATGTTTACACGCGTTACTACTCCGTGAACTCGGTTATCCAGAACAACAATAATTTGCTGGAACCAATTGAGGAGGGAACGTTTTATTGCTTGGACACCAACGGTGAAGTTAGTGGTATCAATAGTATGAGTAGCATTAGTGGATTTAGCAGCAGTAGTGTTACCAGTTTTCGTGATTACGAGTTACGCAAGTGTACTATCGGTAATTCGACGATGTTACTGTTAGTTGTAATAACGATACTTATATTTTTATTAATAGTTGGGATAGTTCTGATAGTTTGGTGTTGTAAACGACACCGCGATAATGGACAAAAACAGTGGATAAGTGTACCGACCAGTGCGCCAGACGTTGTTACAAAAAAGAACGGGGTTATTGGACGTGGTGGTGTTAATGGTAGTGCTAGTGATGGTAACAATTCTAGCAGAACACCTGTCGACTCGAGGATAACTATGATTGTCCCGGATGGAAGGCTCTATCGTGAAACCGAGTTTCATGTTATTATTGAGAAAGCTGAACCACTTACTACAGAATTGTAACGAGAGCTTCCGCGCGCCTCAAGTTCTGGATCGAGTAATTATCGCTGTCGAGGTGATAATTTTGGTGTTAATACTCAGTTCAGGGCTGGGGAGCGCGAGTGTCGTGTTTACAAATTGTAAATTATGGATTAATATTTGTGTGATTTTTTATTCTAAACGGTATTTTTTGTATTTATTTTTAATAAATCATTTTATTTATATAGTTTTATTATTATTACACAATAAAATTGATTGAGGTGAAAAAAGACTTTGATATTAATTTTATGGGTCGTGATCATCGATTTTTAAATTACTTCATTATTGAGACTGTCATGATGTCATGAACAATAAAAATAAATTTAACCCGTTAGTACAACTACATTCTTAAACGCCTCTATGAATATCTGAGGTATATTATTAAATTATTGAGCTGAATTTTTTATTATTAATTGTCTAAGAATTTACTCTAATATGTATAATGTAATACTGATGGATAAGTGTAATTATTATGTAAATTAATAATTAAAAAAAAAAAGTTATTAAAAAGCAATCGAATGTCGCATGTGTAAAAAGAATACTTATTATTTTTATTATTTAATAATTTATGTGTATTAATTATTATTGATGTGTAAAATATTAAACATTCCGATTAATTTAACCAAAAATGTCGAAATTATTTTTAAATATTGTAAAAAATCAAACAAACTAATTCTTAGATGTTTCATGAGTTAATGGAGATTAAATGACTCTGATAGTTTGTACTCCTAATAATAATAATAATAATATTATTAATAATAATAATAATAATAATAATTGTAATAGTAAGCTCGTTACATTAGTAACAAATTAAGAACAATAAAATGAATAAAGCAAACAATACGATCTAAATAAAAATAACAATGAAATGATTATAAATACTTAATGTTTTTATTGTACGCTTCAATTGATGTTTCGGTTCGTTAAATTTTAATTTATCAGGAGTGTCTTTATTGTAATTGTAATAAAACTATTTAAATATAATAACTGGAAAAAAAATATAATAATAATAATAATAATAATAATAATAATAATAATAATAATAATAATAATAATAATAATAATAATAAAAAGTGTGCCACAAAAGTACGAAACATGAAATGGTAATTCTATAGCTTATAGATGAAAAAAAATCTATGTGTAAATGATTGATAAATTATCGGGTGGTTAAGTTAACCTTGGCCTTAAAAAACAAGCGAATATCAGGTCATTAGTGAATCTAACGGCTGACGGCAATTAACGTCCCTAAATAATAATAATAATAATAATAATAATAATAATAATAATAATAATAATAAACGAAGAGAGAATAAACGAGTTAGAGTAAAAATGTCTTATGAAATTGTTTTTTATAATAACTAATAAAAAAGCAGAACGTTTGATTTAGTCTTAAATATTTGTGAGACTGTGATATAAAAAACAGCCTGACTGTACAATTTGTTCAACATCGAGGCGGTGCATATATATATTATGTATGTATATGTATATAAATTGATAAACCGTTGAATAAAATGAACGTTAATTAAACGGTAATATTAACTATAACGTGTGTCTTATATTTAGATTAGTAAACCCTGTGCGCTTTGGTGTAAGTATTTGTGTAATTTACAGCATCGACTATCATATATTTTATCTATCTATATCCATATAGATGTAGTATCTGCACGATCATTAAACTATTATATGATACGTGAGGAATTGGCCGAGCGAGAAACGAACTGAGTCGATTACCAGACGAGTAAGTATGCAAATGCGGCAATGATTACCTAGCAAATACCAGAAACGCCCTGTGGATCTACGTGAGGGTATCTTCTATCTACTGTTCGCAAGATATGTACCATCAAGTTTTAAATTCACCGTATAGTTAAAGATTTTTTTTAACGTTTTATAATTCTCGGGTATTAGCGATAATTATTGCTTAAACGTAATCAATTTCTGTTCATGTTATTTTATCCTGTAAATTGTTGAGTTTATGACCTTTTGATCGGTGACAATTTTAAATAAAAAATATTACATGATTATAATGATGATAATAATAACTAATTAGAATCAGATAGGATAGCAATAGATTAATAATTTATGAGTGTGAATGTAGGTTTATAAGGTTGTTGAACGCGGCGACACACAATCACGTAAATTGTCGGATAGAGCGCCGTTCGACGACGATAAAGACAGAGGATGACGACAAGTATTATCGAGAGTTCAGGGCATTAATGTTCATCAGTTGGCTAGGTTAGGTGGATGGTTGGATGGTTGGTTGGTTGCTCGCTTGGTTGAGCGACGTCATCAAACTACGTCTGACACAATCAGTATATATATATATATATATATATATATATATATATATATATATATATATATATATATATATATATATATATATATATATATTTATTTATTTATTTATTTATTTATTTATTTATACATATATATGGTATATGCGGTACGTTGTATAATCGTGACTGTGCTTGACATTGTTCGTTCCCGACTATGTCACGAGGTTACACGATTAGCTCGACGCGACGGTTAACTATGATTAATTAAATCGAACTATTGTAGTGTGACAGTTTTTGATTAACTTTTAAAGTTAATTATTATAATTATCTTTGGTCATTTCAACGTCAGGATTCATTTATAACTTTTGAGATGGTGAATAGTTAAAACAGGGTTGCTTATTTTGATCATTTTCATTTTTAATTACTTTAATAATAATAACTAGCAATCTTGCAGTGACTATGTGACTGCCATGACTTGTGAACTATAAATAAATAAAAATTTTCTCTATTAAATAGTGATTTTTGTTAAATTGCACTGTACTTTCTTAACTTTTGACGTTTTTAAAGATATAAGCTCATCCCGATGTTACACTTATCAAGACCTTTCATTTGAGTACTCACATCAATTTTTCATATATTTTACATATATCATATATATGTATATATGAAAAATATATCAAAATGCATGTGGGTACTCAAATGAAAGCTCTTGATGAGTATAACGTCGAAATGAGCTTATATCTTTAAAAATATCAATAGTTCACGAGATACAAGGTGATTTCTTAATTATGTATCTAGAAATAGAGCATTTTCGAATGCAGTCGAAATACTTGTCATAATAAATTGACTAACTGTGAGAATGATATGAAACCTCGAAAAGGGATAAATTCAAGTCAAGACCCTTACAATGATACTAAATTTCTCTTAAAAAACCCATTTTATCATATAAATACACTGGCCACAAAATTATTCTTATCCTCTTAATAATATAGATAAGTAAAATTAGCTATTCTTTAGAAATAAAATTCTCTAATTAACTTTTTATTTTATTACGAGGTAATTTAAATAATTATTATTAATCATTAAGAATTAATCTACGAATAAAAAAAAAAATTTATCGAGATAAAAATGAATTTTTCGCAATCCTGTTTAACTTTTCGTTAAGAGAAAAAAAAAGTTGAAATGTTTAGATTGTAAATTTGACATTTAAATGAGAAAGATATTATGCAATCGATAAAAAATTAAAATAATTCAATTACAACTTGAACCATCAACTTTAGGCTGTCACTCATGACATCATTGTACATTTAAATTCCCGAGAAATAATTTATGTAGTTTTGTTTAAACTTTTCGAGAGTTTTAGTAATGCTCATTCGAAGCTCGTGTTTATTTATTATAAAAGAACTTTGGTACCGAAATTAAACAATTCTGTAAAAACTATAAATACCTTCAACGAAACGGTACTGCGGATAAATTAATTTTGCACGGGATTAAATTTTTTTAATGTTACCTAAAAAAGTTTGTAGAACAAATTTCATTTCAGTGTTTTGCATAAAAAAATACTTAAAAAAAATCACGTGGGTTGTTTTTTTTTTTGCAAACATGCAACTGTTATCCCCGCGTCCATTTGTCAGAATATTACCGCGATGAAAAATAATTAATCACTATCAAAATAATAGTACAGTAAAAAATAAATATTAATCACTCACCTAAACGGAAGAACGCCATCAAGAGCCTGGGTAACTGTAGGAGATGTAGCAAGAGCAAATCCTCTGCCTAGAAGTGATGAATGAGCAGCAAATATTTTTCGTGCCGTTTCTTGAGCAATCTTGACATTATCCTCCACTTCTTCCACTAAAATCAATTAATAACAGATAAATTAATTATATTATAATTTATAATATATAACTATATTTCGCGTGCCTAAAGGTAGAAGGGCGTATATTTTTGAAGTGAAAATCTTTATTGACGTATGAGAAAAATTTATACCAATGTAAAAAAAAAATCGTCACGATTTTAATTTTAATTTTATTTTTTTTTTTAAAGTTGAAACTGAACTACGCTGAAACCGTAGTGCGTGTGTATATCTATAGAGAATATAGTAACGAGATGACAATTAAGTTAGCCGACATCTAAAAATTTTCAGAATTTTTTTTTAATGAAAAATTATTTTAAAAAAAATAAAAGAAAAATTTCACATTTAGAAAATTTTAAAAATTACACATGCAATTTTTTTTAAATATTTTTTTGTTTTAATTTAAATATTGAAAAAAAAAATCAAAAAATTAAAAATGTCGGCTAACTTTAATGAAAATTAACTTAGCAGATAGTTGATAATTCTAAGAATTTTTGTAACAAATAAATTATGGCAAAAAAAATAGATAAAAAGATTTGACATTTAGAAATTTTAAAAAACTACAAATACAATTTTTTTAAAATAATTTTTCGGAGCAAATTTATTTATTAAAAAAAATTAAAAAATTGTCAAGTGACAGCTAACTTTAATGTCATCTAACTTTATTATTATGCGAAGAGTACAGTAACGTTAAAAAATCTTAACCTACAACCTTGACTCTGTCGAAATGTATAACATGGATAGTGAGCCAAAATTTTTTATTTGGACTATCGCAGAGGTACTACCTTAAGATAAAACCCTCTCGACTCCGGTAATCAAAAGTTTATGTTAAAGTGTACCGTACATATACTTGAGAGTATCTTTGAGAAACTGATCGTTTGAAAAGTCTGGCAACACTGCGCATGAGCGTTAAGATATAGTTACACTATAGTGTTTAGGACCGGTTGTAGACTAACCTTTGTTTTGATACATGTGTTTATTTATTTATTTACATAAATTTCTTCGGAAATAGAATTCTAATTTCTGAAAAAAATAATTGATAGAATTGTTTTGTTTTTTCAGAAAAATCAGTAATTAAATTTATTGTGTTGATGTATTAACTGATTTTAAATTTTACTGTTTTAAAATTTATAAAATTGATTGAACTGAAGTTAGTTTAGTATCGAAAATCTCGAAATAATGGTTACTGATTTCTTATTGGTTAGGATTAAAGCGCGCGCGCATGCGCGAAATTTGAATTCCTAGTACCTTATGAAAGATTAATATATAAATATATATGTTATTATATTAAAATTGTTAACTTTTTTAAATTTTTAATAAATATAAAAAAAATACTTATTTTCATAAAATAATCATTATTATATGTTTTTTAAATAAATAAAATTAATAACTATAATATTACACCTAACGCACATTAAATTTTCAAATTTTTCAGCGCATGCGCATCTCATATTTTTTTCGCAGCTCAAAAAACTTGCGTTGTTGCCATAGCTTTATTAACGTATCCCTTTCTCGGCTAAAGTCTGGTAAATTTTTCATTACTTATTAATAAATTTCTCTGAAACTGTGTGGTAATTATCAATGAAATTATTTTTAAAAATTTGTTTAATTGTTAGTTAACGTTACTCTAGTTTTTTAAAAAGATCCTAAGAAAAGTTTCTGAGATAGAATAACTTTTTTTTTTTTTCACAGGTTGTTACTTTTCAGACAATTTCAAACCGAATGGCAAGAAAAAATTTTTTTGTACTCCCTTTCAGCATAAATCCCTATTAATCCTTAACTGTACGCCCATTTACCTCTAGGCACGCGATTTGTTAAATAATTAATAATAAATATAACTCACTTGAAACAGCTGGCAGGATAAGATTTTTCTTCATAAGACTAGCAGCACACGCACCACCCAAAAACGATAATTCAATCTCTAAATTTTTGAGCCCATTGCCCGCGGTAATCCAGTCGTAACCAATAACCAAGCACTTAAATCCATAAGTAATTGACATATCATCTTTCATATAATCAGAAGCTGTCTCCAATGAAAATATAACTTCATTACCCGGTAATACAATAGCGTATTGGGGCCATTGACTCGCAACATTACTCATTTTATGCAGCACCGGCAAATAAATTGATGACCAATTATCCTCATTATTCTTATTAACCCCACCATTATTAAAATTACTATTATTATTGTTGCTATTACCAGTAAAATTATTACTATTAGGAATATAAAGCTGTAAATAATCTTCAGGCTGGGATGTCCCACATTCAGGTGTGAATTCAATGGTCATCCACTTAACAGTCTCAGGAAAGGTAACTTTGTAATGTGACACGCTGGCTGGTTTGTAAGGATGCTCACTTTCAACCCAGGTATAATGATGACTGGTGGTGGTCGGTGAGCTCGTATGTAACTGATTATCGCTTTCTTGGGATACTTGTGACATTCCCATGGCTGTTAATAGATTCAAACCAGCTACGTGCGGTAACATTTCTTGTATTAGAGTCAATACCTGGACGGCGCTACGTGGATCAGAGGTTGCAAGTGGCCCTAGATGGGCCATCACCAGTGGCAATAGTGTTATAACAAATGTTGCATTACCCAATACCTCCATAGTAACAATATCTTCAGCACATTCGCGTGCTAATGCTAAAATTTCATTGGCACGTGTTACTATTGTCATTGTCATTGCTAGCGTACATTTACGTGCCTGCATTTCAGCGATGGCCTTACTCGTGTGTGGACTTTCAGAGTCCTCAGGATTTGAATAATAAAGGATGTGAGGTATTTGTCCACGTGTTTGCGTTGTACCATTGAAACTCAATGAACAAGCGGTAAATGTAAAATTAGTACCATCTGGACCGCGTATTATATTCAAACCACCATCACCATTACTCGTTCTACCACCATGATTACGTAATCTTATTGCATATTTAATATTCTCCTTTATGCTTATTGGCTTTGAAAATTTAAGCTCGACAATATCATTGACACAATCATCAGGACCAAATGATCCACGCGTGAAATCTAAGCTACTCCATCTTTGTGTATGCGATGGATCGTTCCCGGTATTATTTTGATCATCAAGTAATTCAAGTTCATAATTATACATACCGACACCGCCGTAAATACCAACACCGGCAATTACAATACCCGGACGATCGACAATGAAACAAATAGCGTCTGGTGAACCATTACCCGTATTCCATGTACGCGTTTGATTGGTACGTGTAAATCTTGATGGTGTTGTATACATAAATTTACCGCATGCTGCTTGTAATTCATCCTCATTTCCGCTTGATTGTGCCGCTAATTCAGCAATAACACGAGCCAATAAATAACAGCAATGCAATATTACATTTTTCAATGAATAATTTTTTTCACGGCACAAAGAACGTTTAACTGGTATTAAAATAAGATCTAGAAGCCGATCAAGTACCTCACGAAATGACCAATTCAATACTTGACGTCCAATACTTTCAATTTGTGATTTATAACTCATTTGTTCTACCAAAATAGGATATTGATGGGGCTCTGATGAATTCATCATTGGCAATCCCGAGTTGTCTGACGGGCTCAGTTGACGTTTTATACCATCGCTACTGTCCATGACGTTGCTCAATATAGGAAATGTACAACGTAATCGTACCATAGAATTGCAGAGCGACGCTAGTACTGCCGATAACAATCTGTCCTTTGGTGAGGTTCCTTGCTCTTTATCAATCTCCGACAGCAATTCGCAGAGCGATGTCCATTTCAAGTATGCCGTTGGATAAAATGCATGATAACAAGCTACAAAAGTTTTGTGACACTCATCAAGAATAAGATCTATCATTTTATTACCAGCGCTACCGGTGACTCGATCTACCATTTTACTCCCCTTAGTTTTCCCCTTGCTCTTTGTGTTTAATGGCATTGCGTCAGCTAAAATTTGTCTTAGCAGTGCACGTACCTCACCAATACTCTCAGCCAGTCTCACCGATTCCTGCGGAGTCTTTTTACCCGGCTGATTTGGATAAATTTCATTGGTATACGTACGTAATAATCTCAAACTGGCATTACTTATGTAAACCAAGTGATCCATTTCTAATACCGAGTGATAAGAGGTGGTAGGTAATCTATGAGACGTATCCGATAATCCAGCTTTCAGAGTGTTCCAGCTCCACTGCAGCAGTGATATCAGCGACTGAAAGCAGTCTTTTGTGACAGTTCTACTGAACTCGCGACGTAAAATGTACACCGGTTCGATGTGGTCCCTCGGGCGATTTGTCGACTGATTATCCGGCGTTATCACACGGTAGAGTAATTGAGGTATTTGCCCGGCATTAACATCAGTTCCGTTGTTAGACTTTTTAGACGACTTGAAGTAAAACATTACTTGATCTTCGGCTGTCACAACAGCTTGTCCGCCAGAACCGCAGTCGCTTGACGGTCCACTTACTTTTACCCAGGCAACGTACCACCGGTTAGCTTGCAGTCCCACGGGTTCGTCGAATAATATAGAATATTTTTGTCTTGGCTCACATTCGTAAGGTATTTCATCAGTTTCAACCAACAATTCTCCATCACTTTCTAAATCACCGCCTTCGATCCCAATGTCGTACAATTTTATTTTAGCTGCATACTCCCCACGTCCACCAAATAAACCGTACCCACCTAATAAAATATCAGTGTCACTCATAAATCTTATTGCCTCGACGGAATGTCCAGAGTAACCCCACCCACCGCCATGATTTTCAAATCTGTTAACCGTGACAAAGTCTTCTCTGCTGTATATTTTATCATGATTCGATTGGCTTGTTTCATTCTCTTCAACGACTGTCAAACGCTCGTCTTGGGCTTGTGTTAGAGTATCAAGACAGCTCAAAAGATGCATTGCCGCTTGAGTACGTGTTACGAAACATGTTGACACAACTGGTAATGCCAAACCAGGGCTCAATATTGTCGCGTTTAACGTTGGTATGTTTCTTGACTCTGTTGTTATTATGTTATGCGGACTCAGTTCGTATGTCGACGAGTTAAATGTCCAAATAACGTTGTAAAGAGAATCTAAACACGCGGCACTATGAGAAAAATCAACTTGATCGTTGCCACTGTAACTAGTACAACTACCGTCGCGTTTATTTATCACTAGACTCTTGAATGTATTTGCGTGCTCGTAATGATGGGGTATTAAGATAATGCAGTTTTTATTGGCCATAACTGTACTTTTGGCTAAACTTATTGAATTTATTTCATCGACTTTTATGTAACTTTGGTCTCCGGCTGCTCCGATCCAGGTGGCTCGTCTACCCCATCGGGGGCCAATGTTTGGTACAATGTTTGGAAAACTGTGCCATGGTTGTGATCGTTCAGATCTACGTGCAGTATTCGATTCATTTTCGCCATTCCACCAATTCATACCCAATTGTCCTTTCTGAAATATTAATAATTGTAAGATTACGTTTTATTAATTGTTGTTAAATTTATTTCAGAGGGTATTCTACTCCAGAACTTTTAATTTCTGATGTTTTTTTATCATCATTATGATCAAAACAATTTTTTTCTAATTTAAGCATCAATAAATAAAAAAAGTTGGGAAAGCCCAAAAATAAATTTCGGCTCAAGAAAATAATAAGAAAGATTGAAAATTTCTTGAATGAAGTCAAAGTTTCTTGAGCCAAGAAAATTTATTTTAGCTCCAAAATAATTTTTGTTTTCCTTAAAATTTTCTTGGCGCAAGAAATTTGTTGTTTGCATGTAATCAAAATAGACGACCAGAGTAAAATACCTCTCTTAATATAATTAAGTAATTTTGTTCTACCTGATAAGCTCCGCATGAATAAACTTCTCCTTTGACAGTCAATACAACTGTATGATTACTACCAGCAGCAATTTGCGTAGCCGCAGTTGGTATTTTAACTTGAACTGGACCAGCATGAGCGATTAAATCGCCAACACCAAGTTGTCCGTAAATATTACTACCGAAACTAAAAACTTCCCCATTTTGAAGCAAAGCGACTGTGTGATGAAGACCACAGGTGACTTGAATGACTGGACTATCGCTGGGAATTGGTACACGTGCTGGTGGAATACTGGCAATACGCGTAGCATCACCTCGCTCAGCATCACTGCCACCGCTACCACTGATCCCGTCTTCTGTAAGGACGCTACTTAACGGGAGCTTTCCAGACACGGCTTTCCTGGCTACTACACTTGAACCGACTGTGCAGTGCGCATTTTTAGGTGCAAAAAAAAAAAAACAGTGCATAAATAATTAATCAAATAATATTAAATGACTGATTAAATGTACCTGGTCTTTGATTATTAGCTCCTTTCATTTTAATTCCCGACCACTGGACAACACTCGGGCCAGCTTTTATTCTCTGGCGTTGCTTACGTTCTTCGAGCCGTCGTTTCAGATATTCTTTGAAGTTAGAACCCGATCTCCCTAGTAATGAAAAATAAATAAATCAGTGCATTTGTCATCCGCAGTTACCTACCAGACCCTAGCAAGCTGTTCATCAATGTTTTTTTTTTATTTTATAAGCAAAAAAAAAAATTAAAAAAATATAAAATCTTAAAGGTTTATTAATTAGAAAAATAAAATAAAAAAAAAGTATCTTGCTGGAAGAATGACCCGTAACCAGCCAGCATTGGGTGGCTGGTAGGTTGAGACTACCTTCAAATAACATGTGCAATCTCATCATGCCTAAATCTCCACCACCCGATGGTCCAAATACAGCCATATCACCGCCGTTATCACAGCTTTCTCGTGCGCAAATTCTACAACAACCGCACTCGGCACAACCACTATCTCCTACACCACAGCCACACTCCCTAATAATAATTAATATCATTAATATTTACTAATATAATTATCTATTGCGTATTCATTAAAGCTGTACCATTTGGCTAATTAAAAAAATTACCCAGATTAATTATTAATGAGCTAAATTATCAGCTTTTCTGGATTAGTCGGTTATTTTGAATTAGTTCACCTAATCAGCTAAAAGTTTAAGCTGTTAAGTCGCGAATTAAGGGAGTATTCTGGTCTATAAGGATGAAATTTCAGGTAATTTTTTAAGTGCCGTAAAAAAAAGGCAATCAACATATTTAGTATCTATTTTTTTATAAGTTATTTATTAAAATTACGAGAATACAGAAAAAAAGTTGAAAATTCAAAAAATTAGCAGCTGATGAAGTGGGGGAATCTCAAAAAATTGACACAAAAAGTTAAAAAAAAAAAAATTTCTTCAAAAAAAAAAAAAAAAAAAAATTTACCAATTTTTTTGATTTTTTTAAAAATAGTAAAAATTGAAATTTGGGAATGACCGTAGTTCCAACCATAGCGACATTACTGCTAATTATCATCAGCTGCTAATTTTTTGAATTTTCAACTTTTTTTTATTTATTTCTGTATTCTTATAATTTTAATCAATAACTCATAAAAAATGTATAATAAAAATATTAATTGCCTTTTTTTTTACAGCACTTCAAAAATTAGCTGAAATTTCATGCTTCTAGGCCAGAACACCCTTTTAAACAGATTATAATGTCGCAGAAGAAAATAAATTCTATGTATTCATTCATTAATAATTGATAATGAATTAAAATTGTTATTAATTCGTTCAGTAATGATGATTTTTCTTCTTTAATTTTTTTATAGTAAATTTAAAGTAATAAAACCAATCATCCAGCTGGTAATCAGCTAAGTTAATATAATTAATCTGGTTAAAATTTCTCACGTAAAAAATTTCACAGCTTTAATATTAATTAAATAGTAAGTAAAAATGCTCACTGTCCAGGTCTTTTTGGATTTCGATTAGGTAAAATACTGCTCAAACATGATATACCAAAACCAGTGCATTCACGGCATATTGTACAGACCATGCAAGCACGATGTCTCCACTGATGCTGACCAGGTGGGCACATACCTCTTGCTTCTTCCCATTCTTCACTCTGATCACCCGCTTCTAGTGATTATAGAACAAACAAAACCCAATAAAATATACGAAAGAAAAGTAACTAATTCAAAGCGCATTCATTTAAACCTTAAGAAAATCCTAAAATACTTTCAAAAAAAAAAAAAAAAAAACGTACCATCTTCAGCAATTATTAATTCATCTTCTCCAGTTCCTGTTTCCATAGCCACCACCGTAACTTCTTTATTAATTGGTCGATTTACTGAAAAATCTCTTCCACACTGACCTTTATTATTTATCCCAAAAGTATACAAATGCCCTTTATTCGTTATAACAGCAGCGTGAGCTTTTCCTAGAGCAACTTTTTGGACAAATACGTCTTTGAGGTCATTAACGATACCCGTGGTTGGATCACTATGCAGTGTATCTTTACCGAACATAAACAACAATCCGTCTTTAGATACAAGAGCTGTTGAGCCATTATTGCAAGCAGCGTCGACTATGAAATGACCCTCAACTTTAAGCATTTTCTTTGGTTTCACTGGCTTCAAAGCGCGTCGCATTTTATTGCTATCGCCATCTTCACCACGTCTAGCTGTACCGGCAAAAAATACTGTACCATCTTCCATGACTAGAACAACATGCTGGCCATCGTGGCCAGCGACTATTTGCAAACATTTTGATCCTTTTCCCAAAGTAAATTCCAACCAGCGGTTTGGTCGCGTGTTACTTTTCATACCCAGACAACTGCCTTTGCCGGTATATAACAATTTTCCTGTTGTTGTTTTTAAAATACAAAACTCTTTACCCGCGCTAACTGATACTACTTCATCGTCACAACCTGGACTCAATGTATGAACAGCTTGTTCTTCGTCGAATAAAGCCCATCCAAATACGTCTACACACTTTCGTGCTAATTTTAATGGTAATTCAGATGTTACTGTTACTGGGTTGCTTAAAGTATTTATTGTCCGTACTACGAAACCTTCCTGTAAAATAAAAAATTTATTAATAAGAGTTATTAAATAATAATAATCACGGTAAAAATATCCAAAACAATACTCGATATAGTAATTCTTTATTAATATTTAAAATAATTATTTCAATGAAAAATAATTTTATTCTTTGAGTTTATGCTTTTAATTCATATTCTGAGGTAATAAATTATGAAATCTTTGTCAATAAATTACATCATTCTTAATTAATCAATACTAAAAAAAAATTTCTTAAATAAATATTTTCTGACTGCACTGAATAATTATTTTAATCATCTATATCATTAAGAGAATACGAAAAATTTTGTATCCAGGATAGTCGTATGATAAAATCGATTTTTTTAGTGAAATTTAGTGTCATTGCAAAGGTCTTGACTTGAATTTGTTCCTTTTAAAGGTTTTACATCATTCTCATCGATAGTCAATTTATTATGACAAGCATTTAGGCTGCATTTGAAAATTCTCTATTTTTAGATACATAATTAAGAAATGATCTTGTATCTCGTGAACTATTGACATTTTTAAAGATATAAGCTCATCCCGATGTTATACTTATCAAGACCTTTCATTTGAGTACCCACATCATTTTTTCATATATTTATATATATTTATGTATATATGTATATATGAAAAATATATCAAAATGCATGTGGGTACTTAAATGAAAGCTCTTGACAAGTATAACGTTGAAATGAGCTTATATCTTTAAAAACGTCAATAGTTAAAAGAGTACAGTGCAATTTAACAAGTCATTATTGAATAGAGCAAAATTAAAAAAAAAAAATTTTTTTCTACAAAATACTCATCAATATTTTGTGTTGAAGTTAAACTCCAACAATTCAAGCATTGATTGGATACTCTTAACCAATTATCATAATATATATATTAAAAAAAACTTACATCCTTTCCTGCAGTAATCATTCCCAAATTATCACCATCAGAAAACATAACAGAGGACGGCCAATCTTTACCTTCCAAAACAGCAATACCTCTAACGCTCAAAGTTTCAGAATCTAATTCCAATAATTCACATTGTTTTTTTGGCGCGCATTTAAAGTATAAAGCATTCTAAAATCCGAATAAAGATTAATTAATAAACAAAGTGGTTTTCCTTTCTAAATAAATATTTAAATAAAATACGTACATTAGCATAACCCAACCAGCCAATTTCAGCAGGATAAAAATCCGGTTTATGAGCATAAAGCTGACCACCGACAGAACCACCATACCCACTACCAATTTTCAGTAATCCTCTGTTAGTATGCAAGTATAAATATTTACCATCGCTGACAAAACTCTTTCCATTCAGCACTACATTATTAATTTCGGTAGTCAGTCTTAAATTAAAGGTGTAAATTTTTGAATTTTTTGGAACTCCGTAGGTGATCCAGTCAGGCCGCGTTATTTTACCCAAAAGTACAGCTTCTACGCTGCGTTGCAAGGATGTCAATACACAGGGCATGCGGATATTTTGCACAGCCAGTGCACGTGGGCACATCAACAACGCAGCGATTGCTGCCAATAATCGGCCAGTATCACCCCGAACTACCACGAGACTCAGTAAACAAGCACAAGCAACAGCAGTCAAATGTTTTCCATCGTTAGCAACCGTTGATTCTGGTCCATGAGAAGTTGCTAAGTCCAACAACAAATCAAACAGCGGTTCAATAACATCGTCAGGTTCAGACTTAAGACCTTCTGGCAACTGTCCTTGCAGTATATCCAACAAGGCACTCAACGACTTTGTACACAATTGCGAATCAACAGTTCTACTTTCACGCATCAATGTAAATACACTCCTCAATCCTATACCCACTATTTTAGGTAAATTTTGTATCGAAGAGATACGATCTTCATCGTCACTGTCAGTGTCTATCGTATCACTTAACTCTGGTGGTGGTGGAGATGTTGAGCTACAATTTGTTGATGACTTTATTGACAGTTCATGATTTGTGAGACGTGAATTTTTCTCAAGAATCGAGTCACGTACGCTTGCAAACACTGCAAATGCTGATGCATTACTAGATAATTCGATTTCTGGTGGTCCTGCACTATTTAAATCTCCACTAATGTCCAGCTGAAACAAAATATTGACATTAATTATTTTATTTATTTATTTATTACATTTTTATGTTTAGAATGTTTAGTAATAATGATTTTATACAATACATAGCATCTGCAAAGAAATTATAAATTAAAAAAATTTTTTAAATTTCAGAAATTACAAAAAATTTTTTTTTAATTTAAAAGAAAAAATTATAAAAAAATTTGAGAGAAAAGAAAAACATAATATGTCTGGTAGTTTATAATCACTATTTGTACATAATTATATTTTTAATCATGTTGAAATTAAGTGACAGAATAATACAAAAGTTAGCCGACGTTTTTAATTTTTTGGTTTTTTTTCATTGATTGAATTAGAACTAAGAAAAAAATTTTTTTTTAATTCCACTTATAGTTTTTCAAGTTTTTTACGAATGAAATTTTTTTTGTAACAATTTTGTCAATAAAAAACACTCTAAAAATTTTTAGATGTTGGCTAACTTAATTTTTATAGTGACAGATGATAATTTTAGGATTTAAAGAATTAAATTTATTTTTTTTATTAATTTATGTTTAAAAAAAAAAAAAAAAAAATTATTTACTGTCGTTTAGCCAAGATATAATTTTAAATCAACCAGTTTTATTTAATCGTTTAATAAACGACACTGAAGTTGACAAACAGTAGAAATTTTTTTAGAATTTTGGAGCAGTTAAATTATAAAAAAAAAATTAATTAAAAAATTCCACATGTGAAAACTAATAAAAATTACAATTGGAAATTTTCAGAAGAATTTTTTTGTTTGTAAGTGATCTGTTAAAAAAATTTTTAAAACTGACAGCTGACAGCTAACTTCAGTATTATTTTATTAATTATTATTTTATTTAATCAAACCTTTTTTTTCTCCCTCTTTTTACTGGCTCGAGTCTTTTTACATTTCTTCCAATCATTTTTTGACCTACAGACAGAAATAAATGATAAGTAAACAATAAACATACATTATTCTCCAATGAAAAACATTTGACAACCTGTATATAAATCAAAACCACTTTAGTTAAAAAAAATTCAACAGTTTGTTGAATTAATTTTTTTTAATTTTCAGTTAATTTTTAATCTACTTAAAAGCAGGAACTGTCAAATTACTCCATTTACGCAATTGAATATATTTACTCAATATGTATATTCATAAATTATACGATATTTAAAAAAAATTGTATTTATGTTTACAACTGTTTGATTGTAATTAAAAAAATTATTTTTTATACTTTAGTAATTGAAAAATAAAAACTCTTCAGGTGTCTGAAGTGAGTGTCATAAATAAACGGAGTTTTAATTGTTAAAAAATGAGAATATCTGTAAAATAAATGAACATATCATTATTAAGAAGCCAATTTATAATAAATTGATGGGTAAGTGTAAAGTCAAGCGGATTTTATTTCATAATTGAATTAAATATTAAAATAATGTCACGTAAACATATTATATTGCTTGAGGTTATATACCAAGTGTCAAATGTTTTGTATGCTCCAAAAATATATATATATATATATATATATATATATATATATATATATATATATATATATATATATATATATATATAACTAAACACAAAAATGTACCTTTGATTATCAGCGGTATTCTTGAATAATTCGTAAAAAGATTTAGCATAATTGATAGATTCTGATTGAAGCCTTTCATGATCAATGGATATCATGTTTAATAATATATATTAATTAAAATAATATAAATTATTTAAAATAAAATGTTATGTAGGTAAATGAATACGCAGTTGAACATAACATTCACCAATTCATTTTTGTATAATATTATTGATCGTCACTTTTATATATTAGGTTGTTGTCTCACTCACGGCGTACACACACACACACACTGTGTTGGCGCGGTGTTGAGTCTCACCGCCGATATGAGTCTGAGAGCTATACTAGCTGAGAATGAGAACTGACACTGACACTCACTGCCAGCTACCAGCTACTGCTCACCACAGCTCACCATATCTACACACCAACTAGCTCCTACAAGAGCAGGCATTGACCATACCTCCGTAAGTCCGTACCACCACCAGTTCCAACCAACAGCAGCCAAGATTCTGCTGGTAGACCAGCTGCTGCTATTCTCTCTCTATTCAACAAAACAACTTTGTATAAATATATGTATGTATTATGATACTGAAGTTAGCTGTCAGCTGTCAATTTAAAAAAATTTATAACAAATTAATTATAATAAAAAAATGCTTCAAAAAATTCTCACTTGTGACTTTTATTGATTTTCACATGTAGAAATTTTTAATTAAATATTTTTCATAATAATTTAATTGCTATAAAATTCTAAAAAAATTTTTAATGTCTGTCAACTTCAGTGTCATGTATGTTTTGTGTTTGATGGATGTATATGTATATGTACTTGTACCTGTCATAATATATTATGTATGCGGTATGATATATTTAGATTTTTTTCAGCGGATGTTTAATGTTACGCGATTGCGTTGAAGAATATATTTCCCGCTTTAGAGAATTTACGTTTTACATTTATCTGATAATGTGAGCTCTGACCCCCTTCGGGTTTTGACAACAAATAAATATCAACAATTACGTCATCTTTATTTTAAATTCTATTGGTTATCTCAGTTCAGATGAGATTATTCGTTGGTTAGTCGTCAGCCAATGAAAATTGATTTACGAGTTAAATTTGTTGTGATTGGATGATGAAAAGTGCGCAAAAATTTAAATTTTGTGATTTTTGCATCAGCATAAAATATTTGAATGTTTTTCAGTTAGTGTCACAAATAAAAAAATTTAATATTACCTAGCATGGGTTAACTCCACTTGTAAATAATTGCCAAAACAAATTATTATGTAAAAAATTAAAATATTAAATTAAATTTCTTAAAACAATCCAATTAAAAATGTAAATTAAGTTAGCGGACATCTGAAAAATTGTTAGAATTTTTTTTTACTGAAAAAATTATTACAAAAAAATAAAAAAAAAATTTAATTGTAAAAAACTTAAAAAACAATGCGTGAAATTTTTTAAAAATATTTTTTAGTTCTATTTTTATGATTAAAAGAAAATCAAAAAATTAAAAACGTTGACTAACTTAAGTATTATAATTAAAAAACTTTAAAAAAAAAAAAAATATATCAAAAACATAAAAAAAAAAATAAAATAAAAATTTTATCCAAAAACATAGAAGCCAATTTTTTTTTCCAACTTTTAAAGGCAAAAAAGCTATCGAAATCTTTATTTTTTTCTTTTACCACATTTTTTTATCATAAATGCACCGTAAAAACAAGCAGAATAAAAAAAAATTAAAGAATTTTATTTTTTTAAAATAAAAAATTTTACTCACAGTTTTTAAAATTTTAACATTTGAATATTTTTTAATAATTATTTATTTTTTATACTTAAATTTTACTCAATAGAATAATTTTTTTCTATACATAAATTAAACATGACATTTTAAAAAAATTTTTAATCAATAAAACATCAATATAGTCTCCATAAATAATAACAATGCCAGGTATAAAATTTCGGGGCAATATTTGCTTGGGGTGAGATATGTCTGTCAAGTAAAAGTGAAAAAAATATATGACTAATACACCCTTAGTAGCTTTAAAGTCACCTTGGTGATAAATTAATGGATTATTTATATTACTTTTATTACAAAAAAAAAAAAAATAAATAAATAAATAAAAATAAATAGAAAGTGTTTAAGTGATTTAAAAAATAAAAATAAGTCGAAAAACAATATTAAATAAGAATTGATATTTTTATGTATAATATTGAAGTTAGTCGTTAGCTGTCAATTGAAAAAATTTTAATAACAAATCAATTACAATAAAAAAATGCTTCTAAAAATTTTCACTTGTAATTTTTATTAAAATTTTCACATGTGGAATTTTTTAATTAAATTTTTTTTTATAATAATTTAGTTGTTATAGAATTCGAAACATTTTTTAATGTCTGTCAACTTCAGTGTCATTTTTAAGGTTATATATTTTCTATAAGCGTATTTTTTTTTTTTTTTTCAATTTTTTAAACTTCTTTATTGGTTCTCAAAATTCACTTCACGATCTAAAATTCAAAAACTTACTAAAAATGTTTTTAAAATTTTTCCCGCTTTTTCGAATTTTAAATATGGCGTAAGTAATTCTTATAAAGTTAGCGGTAATAAATTTCCGGTTGAAAAAAATATACATCAGCCGATAAGTTGAACATGTGAAAGAGATAACAGCTGAGCATCACGCGTCTCCCGCCAAAACCGCAGTAATCTCGTGCATTAACGCGCGCATTTACATCTGCTGTGCGTCATACTCTCCATTTGCAAACAACAAGCAGAGTGAAATTGTCAAATATATTTTTCGCTGACAATAAAAAAATTTTAATTTAACTTTTATAAACTAAATATCAACTGCTTACTAAAATGACCGGCAAAGATAAGAGAGAACGAATGTTTGTGGTTAAACGGAGTAAGTACTTACAAAATTACCAATCATCCCGCCTAACCAAATTATTGAATCCATTCATCAAACTAGTTTGATTTAACACAATAAAAAATTCATATAAATAATAATAATTTATTTATTTTTTTCAGATGGAGCGAAAGAGGAAGTTCATTTCGATAAAATCACTACCAGGATCGAAAAACTATGTTGTGGCTTGGACATGGATTATGTGGATCCGGTAAGTTAACAAAATTATAACAATTGTGTTATTACAGTTTGAAACAAAAATCTATAATCAATTTTTTATTCATTAATTGACAATGCTTAACGATGGGACTTAATAGTAATTATCCTAAAAAATATTTTATAAATTAAGCTAGATTATTCACCTTGAAATAAATATTTGTTAGATAAATTAATTGTTTTTTAGCCGGCGATAACATCAAAAGTAATCGATGGTCTTTATGCTGGAGTGACAACAGTTCAATTGGACAATTTAGCTGCTGAAATAGTTGCTACTATGACAACAAAGCATGCTGATTACGCTATATTAGCAGCTAGAATTGTTGTATCTAATCTTCACAAAGAAACTAAAGCTAGTTTCAGTGGTAAGTTCACTCGATATTTTGTTTTTTTATTTGTCATTTAAATTATTTTTAATTTTTCATTATTTTACACCTCAATTTTTTTATCACTTCCATAAAATAAATGTAAAATGTCTTATTTTTTTTAAGTATACACGGAAAGAACAAAATGACACTACTAATTCTCTCATATTATATTATGAAAACTAAACTAGCCGACATCTAAAAATTTTTAGAATTTGTTTTTTATTGAAAAATTAAAAAAAAATAAAATAAAAAATTTTTAGAATTTTTTTTTATTAAAAAATTAAAAAGAAAAAATTTTATCTGTAAAAAATTCAAAATTTTTTTTTATTCACAGAGGTAATGAACGATTTACACAATGCCATTGATGAGAAGACAAAAGAGCGCGTCCCTGTAATCAGTAAACATCATAACGACATAATTCAAAAGCACAAAGATGTTCTAGACGCAGCGATAAACTACGACCGTGATTTTCGTTACAATTACTTTGGTTTCAAGACACTGGAACGTAGTTATTTATTAAGAATAAACGACAAAATAGTTGAGCGTCCTCAGCAGATGTTGATGCGAGTTGCCGTCGGAATCCACGAAGAAGATATTGATAAGGTCCTTGAAACTTATGAGCACATGTCCCAGAAATACTTTACTCATGCATCACCAACTCTTTTCTCAGCTTGTACTATGACCCAACAAATGTCTAGGTAATTGAAATCTATATTATTAAGAAAATAAGAAAAATTTTGTCTCCAAGATAGTCGTATGATAAGAACGTCAATATTTAAGAAAGTACAGTGCAATTTAACAAAAGTCATTATTTAATAAAGCAAAATTTTATTTATTTATATTTTACAATTCACGGCAGTCACATAGTGACTGCAAGGTTGCTAGTAATTATTGATTTTAATAATATCATATTAATACTCCAATAATAAAATAACTTGATCTTCATAAAACTTTCAGTTGTTTCTTGCTGACCATGATCGATGACAGTATTGAGGGAATCTACGACACAATAACCAACTGCGCGTTAATAAGTAAATGTGGCGGTGGAATCGGTCTAAGCATACACTGCATCAGAGCTAAAAACACACCGATACAGAGTACCAATGGTGTATCGAATGGTTTAGTGCCAATGCTGCGTGTATTCAACAATACAGCGCGCCATGTCGAGCAATTTGGCAACAAAAGACCCGGCGCATTTGCTATTTACATTGAACCCTGGCATTCAGATATCTTGGACATCCTTGATTTGAAAAAGAACACCGGCAAAGAAGAGTACCGAGCACGGGAACTATTCTACGGGCTGTGGATCCCAGATTTGTTTATGCAACGTGTGAAAGACAACGGAAAGTGGAGCCTGATGTGTCCGCATCAATCCCCAGGTCTTCACGACTCATGGGGTGAAAAATTCGAAGAAATCTACACGAAATACGAAGAACAAGGTCGCTATGTTCGTCAAGTCGAGGCGCGTGATATCTGGATGGCGATACTCAAGTCACAAGTTGAAACAGGCACTCCATACATGGTCTACAAAGATCACTGCAATCGTAAGTCAAATCATCAGCATCTGGGTACTATAAAAAGCAGTAATTTGTGCACTGAAATAATTGAATACTCTAGTCCAGATGAAATTGCTGTCTGCAATTTAGCCTCTATTGCTGTCAATAAGTTTGTTGATACAACAAACTACACTTACGACTTTAAAAAATTAAAGGCTGTCACTAAAATAGTTACTAAAAATTTAGATCGCGTGATTGATGTCAATTCGTATCCTCTGCCTGCCGCTGAAAATTCTAATCGTAAGCACCGTCCGATGGGTATCGGTGTCCAAGGTCTTGCTGATGCTTTTATACTGATGCGCTATCCATTCGAGAGTGAAGAAGCACAGAAATTGAATGTACAGATCTTTGAAACGCTCTATTACGGCGCATTGGAAGCTAGCTGTGAAATGGCACAAGAAAAGGGTACTTATGAAACTTACAAAGGTTCTCCAGTTAGTCAAGGTATTTTGCAGTATGATATGTGGAATGTAAAGCCGACTGATTTGTGGGATTGGTCAGAGTTGAAAGCAAAAATTGCGCAACACGGCTTGAGAAATTCCCTTTTGTTGGCACCTATGCCCACTGCAAGTACTGCGCAAATTTTAGGAAACAATGAATCTATCGAACCGTACACCAGTAATGCTTACGTAAGGCGTGTTTTGTCTGGAGAGTTTCAAGTTGTTAATCCGCATTTACTTAAAGATTTAGTTAAGCACAATTTATGGAATGATGATATGAGAAATGAAATAATAGCTAATAATGGTTCTATTCAGGAGATAAAATCTATTCCGGATGATTTGAAAAAATTGTACAAAACTGTTTGGGAAATATCTCAGAAGACTGTCTTGAAGATGGCTGCTGACAGAGGTGCTTTTATTGATCAATCGCAGTCACTTAATGTTCACATGGCTGAACCAACTACCGGAAAATTAACTTCGATGCACTTTTATGGATGGGAAATTGGATTGAAAACTGGAATGTATTATTTACGTACGAAGCCAGCTGCCAGCGCGTTACAGTTTACTGTTGATAAAACGAGGCTGCCTAATTACCGTCCTAACAAATCGCTGAATGACAGCGTTTCTGCTGAACCTGTTGATAATGGTCAAGTTGAGAAACCAAAAGAAGAGGAGAAAGAACCAGAAGAAGAAGAAGAAGATCCAGTACTTGTTTGTTCACGGGAGAACGGTGATGCTTGTATGGCTTGCAGTGGATGATTGTTATTTTTATGTTCCATTTCTTTTCTTATTTTTTCATTTAATTTTAATCAATTAATACTTAAGATATGCGAGTACTTTGTTAAATAGTATTAATAAACATATCGATGTATATGGTATGAAGTTCAAAATAAATTAACAGCATTCATAATTCATCATACTTGAAAATTTTAATTATATGTGCAATTTTTTATCAAAGATAATGTGATTTGAGTCCATTTTGAACGGTATAAATTTATTTAATTTTTCAAGTAATTTAAATTTATAAAATTGAAAACCAAATTTTTTTTTTAAGCTTACAGTTAATTGTTCTTAATTTTATTGTCTTTATCTATAATTTGTGTTAGGTGTCAATTTAAAAATAAAATTATTTTGAAAAATCAAAATTTGAATGTAAAAAAATAATTAATTTCAGAAAAAATGTCCTATTGAAAAAATATTGTTTTTTAAACATTTATTTATTTATTTTTTTTTTTTTTTTTTTTTTCAATTTTTGAAACATTTTTTTAGAAAACAACAAATATTTTTTTAACAAATTAATTATAATACAAAAATGCTTCTAAAAATTTTCACTTGTAATTTTTATAAATTTTCACATGTGAAACTTTTTAATTAATTTTTTTTTAAATAGTTTATTGTTATAAAATTCTAAACAAATTTTTAATGTCTGCCAACTTCAGTGTTATAATTAATTGTGATAATTTCACTAATTTTTAATAGTTGAAATTAAAAATTTTCAAAAGACAAAACAAAAATTTAAAAATTGGCGGTAAAAAATAACCAATGAAAACGGAGCCTCAGCTGTTATTAAGGCAGTATTCAAGTACACACTTTTCCACATTGTTCGAGAAGGTCCGCCATGACAGCTGATGTATTCATCATCGCTTGACATTTTATCGGAACATGATATTTTGTAAAATTTATTTCATCAAATGGCAGACTCTTTTTTCGGATTTGATACTTCTGTACCAGTAAGTTAATAAAAATAATTTATTCAAATAAAAAGTTAAAAAAAAAATTATTTACATAACTCTCAAAGTAAATTTATTTTCCAGATAATTTTCTAGCCCAACACGCTCTTACTCCAAAATATTTTTCTATTTATTTTTTTTTTCCATAAATACATCACCTGGCTTAAAGTACTTCTGTATTAATTTTTATTTTTTTTACCAGTGACACACTAAATAATTTACATTGATACCATTCATTTATTATTTTTATTATCATTAAAATAATATAAAAATGAGGTCGATGACTTTTTGTCGTTACGATCGACAACCAAGATGCCAGACATAACCTGGAAAAATTTATATTAATAATAAAAATGAAATACTATATTTACATTCTTTATTTATTTTTATATTTATTAATAAATTTAATTTCAGGGTGGTGGTCTAGATGACGCTATAGAATGTCCGTTAGACGAGGACGATATCGTCGAAGAGGACGAGTACGATGCATTGAACGACGAGACATTTGGCTCGGCTACCGATGATGATTGGGAGAAAAATCATGAAAAATTAGCCCAAATTGCTGAATCTACAAGATTGCAAAAGCAATTAATAAATCACAAGGTAATTATCATTTTTCTTCAACTAATTTATGAGTGACTTATTTTGATATCCTACAGATAATGGACAATTATATTATCAGTTTCAACATTAACATATGGCTTTGATAAAAAATCTCGTCGTTTAATTACAACTTTCATTATAATTTATAATTTAATGATTTGAACTTCTTACAGGTTTTAAAAGAAAAAAAATAATTCACAGTTTCAATCAACATATCAGTAATTAATTTTCTTTAATATGACTCAAGCGCCTGAAATAATACCAATCAACGTAAAATCATCACATTAGTATTGTAAACAATTATCGAAGTAGTGATGTTGACATTATGCAGATTGTTCATTAATTTAATTTCTTTGGGAGTAATTTATTAATTACACTCATTTGCTGTTTAAATTATTATAATTTTGATTTAATTTTAATGGTTCTTTTTCTAATGAGATTTTTAAATTAATTTAAATTAAAGATAGTAAGCTTCGAATCCAAAAAATTATGAAATAATACCCCAAAAAATTTGACAAATTTACTTTTTTTGAAAAATTGAATCATAGCAATATTATGCAATTTATATTAAAATTTTAAATCCCATTCAATCAATGTTAAAAATGAATCATTTTTACTGTCTGCTGTAAAATTTTATAAAAGTGCGATACGACGTATTAGAATGGCAATATCGAAATGAAAAGAAATCAAAAAATTGAAAACATCGGCTAACTTTAGTATTATGAGGAAAAAGTGTAAACCCTTCTTAAAAAGATATATGATTGCATAAAAAAATTTATGTATACTGCAAAAAAGTTTTTATAGTAAAAAATTTTGCGTCAAAAAATTTTGTGTTAAATATTTAACACTTTTTTGTATTGATTTAACACAATAAATATTAAATTTACACACAAAAGTGTTGAATATTCAACACAAAATTTTTTGACGCAATGATACAAAATTTTTGACTGTGTATTATGTCACAAGACATATATGTCGATTTCATTTAATAAATTGAGCTAATAAAGAATCTAAATTTACAGAATGGCATTGACGTGGACATTGAAGGAAGTTTTCCGCATTTGGTCATGGACGAGAAAGATGGCATTGTCCCAAGACCAGGAGTCTGGGACAGTCCATCAAATTTTCCAGTGGTACCACCGAATCCATCTCTATCCGTGGCCTTGAAAAATGTTTGTACCGTAGAAGAATTGGAGCGTGGTTTAATGCGACCACCGCCAGGTCTGGTAAAGCCGTCGACACCACAGCCAACAAACATAAATATTGAAAACAATATCAACACAACGACTAACCAAACTCCGTCTGTACCACAGCAATTGCCCTTACCTAGACCCGACGGGCAATTTTCATTGGACTATCCAATGATAAATGATCTTACTGCTAATTTACGTGCTAACCTACTGAACAACATGCCGAGATTTCCACCGGGTCTGACCATGCCCGGTCAACATCCAGTAATCCTTCCACCAAACGTGCGACTGCCAAACGCACCACTGTTGCCAAATACTCGACCTTTGGCTGGGAATCCCGCAGCAGCTGCAGCGACCGCCGCAGCGGCTAATTTACTAAGATATCCTTTGCCGCCGCATTTAATGATACCTCACAATAATCAGAGGCAGCCCATGCACGGTAATTTCTCAGTCGGTAATTTTCCTCAGCAACCGCGACCTAATTTACCGCCGCCTCAATTTATGCGACCAGAGCACCCTCTGATGTCGGCGTTCCCTAACAATTTACCAAACCATCATCAACATCATCAACATCTTCAACAGCAGCAAAATCAACTTCAACAGCTTCATCTTCAACAGCACCAACAATCTGGTAATCAGCAGCGGAATCACAACAGACCAACTTACCAAACAAACGATCAATCTTCGTCTAACAATCATCAACCATTTTTCAAAAATAACCAAAATTGGAATCAGAATCGCAATAATCAAAGGTACCATCATCACAATAATTATCACAACGGATTGAATGAAAACGGAGAGTACGACGAATACGCCGGTATGATGAGCAATCGGGAAAAGCAATGGCTGATCAACATTCAGCTGATGCAGCATAACACCAATCAGCCATACTTTGACGACTATTACTTCACTGTATTTTGTGATCGTCAGAACAAAAAAAATAACGAGAGCTCGGATAATCATAAGGATAATAAAAAACAAAATAATAATAAAAATGGATACCGTGACAGAGACAACAAAGATCAGTCGCAGCATATTCTTACTAAAGTAGTCTACACACCAACGCAATTTGAAAATTCACTTGGTAAATTGCAGTGCGGAAGTGTAACTGCTCCGCGGAAAATAATAGACATGGATGTGGTGGCCAACAGCGACCCGCAGCAGAATCAGGCGTCGCAGCAAAAAGATATGAAGAAGGCGCGTCAAAGATTGTTGGAAATAGAACGTTTGTATACGGTACAGCTGAAACTTGAAGATGTCAACAATCCCTTGGCTTTGTTGGCTGAGCAGCAAGCTCTTCAGCAGCAGCAACAAGCGGACCAAGAGCCTGAGAGCAAGCCAGTTAAGAAAACAGCGCCAGAACTGATCAATATTATGCTTACATCGATACTCCAATTGTTGAAGGAAGATAAATTATCGAGTATTTTGTGCATTAGAAAAGGAAAAGCTTTGTTATTACGTTTTTTACCGTTTCTCAGTGTCACTGAGTACACTCAGCAACTCGGCGAATTTTGGGTTGGATTCATTCGTGGTTTCGCTGTTATAAGTCGTCGAGATGCCAATATTCTTATACGTTTTTTTCCTGAGTTTCATAGGTGGATTGAAACAGTCGGCGGCTTTGATATTTTACTACGCTTGGCTAAAGGCTTTTTAGATTCTGTCAATCAGCCGAATAAAAATAATAATAGTTTGGCACTAGCTGTTACAAATAAGGTATGTTTATGTTTACTTTATTTTATTAAATATAATAAACTCTTAATACTAAAAAATTTATAATTATTTAAACTAAAAATTTGATAATTTTTTTATAATTTTTTTCTAACTTAGAATAACTTGAAAAACCTAGACCTCAATGATTTTTAATTTTATATAAAAGATACTTGGAAAAAAAATTTTAATTTTTTATTTAAAAAAAAAAAAATTAATTATTATTTTTTTTTTTTTGTTTTATTTAATAAGAAACAAATTAGATATTTTTTTTTTATAAAAATGAATCTAATACTAAACGAAAATAATAATTTTTTTAGTTTGGGGTATCTGTGCTAGCCTCGCTATTGGAAAGAGCAGAAACTTTGTATCCTAATGAAGACAACGCATCATGTAGTGAATGGTCATCATTTATCGTAACACTTGCAGACACCATTGGATCATCACCACCAAGTATTGCACCCTGTCATCCGATTCCTGCAAACACACTCAATGAGCACTTGCAAAGAATTCGTGGTCTTACAATTGAAAGGTATGCGCCATTAGAATCTTTATTAACAGATGCTAATCTATCTCGATAGACTGATCTTATTAAACCTGTCGGTTAATAATTAACTTTAATCATTATTTTTTTTTCTTGTCTTACTCTCGCAATATATTTACTTTCTCACTCAAAAAGTTATTAACTTTGTTATTATTTTTTCATTTATTAATTTACAATAAAAGCGTTCTTCTATCCATGGGATGTAAATAGTAATTGTGATTTAAAAAAATGAAACCATGACTTTTTTGGTTGAACAATTGTAAGTTGGAAAATTTTTTTTTTTTTATTCAAGTAATAAGAACGAACGAAAAATTATGCAAACAGTCGAGTCGTATTATGAGTCCTATATTTGCAGGTCAGATTGTATTTAAACCTCCGAAATGTCATTCAATGATATATAAATACTATTAATTATTAATACCATTAAAAAAAAATGTGTAATAAGAGATTAAAAGTTAAAAAAAATAATTTTTTTTTAAGTAAGTGTTCCTATTTTTTTTTTAACCAAGTTCATAACGCGATTCGACTGTATCAACAATTAAAGTACGGAAAAAGTATAATTTACTACGAAAATAATATTTTTCATTGATTATATATAATATATTATGAATATTTTTTCGTCTTACGAAAAATTCCTTGCGCACATATTATTTCTTACATTAATTTCATTCATTTATATTTTTCATGATCGTAAGTTATTAATTATTATTATTATCATCATAGATGTAAATATATATAGACCTATGCATATTTTTATTTTATTAATATCAATAATTAATTATAAATAAATATAATTAACTAATACATATTATTTACTTCAGATGCTTAAATAATAATTAGAATTTATACTTTAAATTTATGAAAATAATAAAAAAATAGTTGATTGAAATGATGTATTTTCTTTGACCGGTTATTAATATACATTATATTATAAATAAATAAAATTGATCTTGTATATAGCATCGATTTGTTGTAAAAAAAAAATTCTGACATTTATGCACTGAATGTCTAAAAAAATTGTACCAAATTTTGAAAGCATGGATGCATGTATTATAAAAAATATCTGGTTAATTTTATTTGTTAATTTTTTTTACAAGATCAAATAATTATTGCGGCTTACAAAAAATATTTATTTTGCTACAATAAATCACTATTTGGCTGTAAATGTTAATAATGCGTTACTATAAATTAATTGATTGATTTTTTTTTTTTATAAATTATTTACGGGAATAAATTGTATTTACAGTAACTTCAATTCAACGACGATCTCCATGCCATTGAATTGACGATTTAATTCAATAAATGAATATTAATATTAACTATTAATTTAATTATTTTGAATAAAATAATCCGATTTTTGTAAATTAAAATTTATTTATAGTAATTGAATTTTAGCAATTGAAATATTATTAAATGTCATGTTAAAAATAATCTGTTTGGATAATATGATATTTGAAAAATAATATTTTGATTGGTAAAATTTAATAAATCACAAAAAATTGAATTTGTTTTTTTAGAGTTATTTATATATAAAAATTAAATAATTATTATTGAAATTAAAAATTATGTTCAGTTATATAATTTTTTTAAATTTAAATCCTTTTGTATTAATATTCATTTATTGTCGCGTTTATTCACTGACATATCACTTGAATAATTTTTATAATAAAAAACGAAAAAAAAAAAAACGTAAAAAAAAAAAAGTAATTATGAGAAGGGATTTTAAGTACTCTGAAGTGTAAATATTTATAAATTTACTTGTTGCATAGAACAAACATAATCGTCTGTATCGTTATTATTACAATAATAATATTTAATTATAATGAGTGAATAATAAATATGCTGATTTTTTTAGAAAACTATTTACTCAATAAAAGCCCACGGAGGTTGCGCTATATTCTTCTTAAAAATGTAACCGGGTACGAAATAATAAAATTTAAAAAGCGTGATCATTTATTTTGTTAATTAAACGCTTTAACTAATCAACAAGTATATTATTTGAAATAAAAAATTTTTAAATGCGTTTATTATATAATATAATAGTTAATATTGTTTAAATAGCACGCTTAAATGAATAATAATAAAATTTAAGCGTGCGATAAGACGAAAATATAATGATAATACTTATAATAATAACAACAATGATAATAATAAATAAAATCATTAATAATTAATTAAAACCTGCCTTAACTCAACCTATTAGAAATATGTTTTAAAAAAATAGGTCGTTAGGCATTGGTGATTAATTTTCATACAAATACTTACATAAATGCATAATAGTTTAATAGATATTAAATTTAAAAATCTTAATAACTTTTTCACTAAGATTGTTACTACTGAATAATAAAAAAATGGTTAAAAATAAATTATTGAAAGGAAAAAAAAAATATTAAAAAAAAATAAAAAACAAAAAAAAATATTAGCAGGAAAATTGTGAAAGTGCTTTTATTAATATTATCATTAATGTAATGGATAATGAGGGAAACAAGTTATTTTATAATTATAATTTTAATGTCAATTTAAATCAATAAATACTTTAATTGTAATGTAAAGTAAAAAATAAACTACACAGAGAAATAATAATAATAATAACAACAATAAATATTACTTAGAAGTAATAAAAATAAAATTTTTGTATAATTGTTGGCTGTATCATAAATATTTTGTGAGTTAAAAAGACAATGACAGATTTAATTTAATGTGATTAATTATTGATTTTTAAAATTTATAAATATAAATGTTTAAAAACAAATTGATGCTAAATAATGATAATATAAATTTCAGATATATATGCTTAACATTTTTAAGTAACACATTACTATATATTTTTGTATAGCTGCGATTATGTTTATTGTAATGATTAATAATATACATGTTTATATGTCACTGATTTATAATTATTTGGATTATTGTTATTCGAGGTTTATTATTTTATATTTTTCTTTTAATAAGTTTGTACGATTTTATGCTGATAAATATAGTTAATTATACTTTTTCCGTATTTTTAATGATTACAAATATGAATGAGTAAATGACAAAGTGATGGCGTTATAAAAAAAAAAAATAATAATAATAATGATAATGATAAATTATAATGATCCTAATTGATAAAAAAGGACTGTGTAAATTCTTAAAACGCTGCCAGTTAATAAATAGCAGTATCGTCGTTTAAATGTATATGTACAGAATTGATCGAATTTTCAAATCAAAGTCGCAAATAAAAATTTTTGCATCATAGATTATATCATTCGATTTATTCTAATTGCATTTATTTTTTTCCTTCACTTATCATAATAGTTATTAAAATAATTAATAAAATAAACAATTATATTAAATCTGTTATTTTATTTAAGTGAGAAATTAATTATAAAGTTTTATATTTTTATTTATTTTTGTAATTTTCCAATAATTTTACTACATAAAAAAGTTTCTTTACGCTTTTTATTAAAATGATAAAAAATAGTTTTTTATTTTTTAATAATTTTAAAAATAACAATTAAGTTAATCAATATCTAAAAATTTTTAGAATTCTTTTTTATTGAAAAAATTTTTACAAAAAAAAAAAAAAAATTAAAAACAAATTTCATTTGTAAAAAAAACTCGAAAAACTACAAATGCAATTTTTGAAAAATATTATTTCGTTCTCATTTATTAAATGAAAAAATTAAAAACGTTGGCTTTAAAGACGAAATTTAATTTTTTTTATAATAATTGCATTGTTGTAAAATTTTTACATAATTTTTAAGTGTCATAAATTTTCAAGAAGTTTTAAAAATTTAAATACTTCGCGCGGATTTCCTTAAGCGCTTTATTTCAAATAATATATTACAAGTTTCACCGGTAGAGGCGCGCGCATCTTAACTAAAATGGCTACTGCGCAGTCATCAGTAGTTTTAACGGAAATTTCGTTGCGACTTTTCATAAATTTTGTTTTATAATTGATATCAAAATGATTAGAACGAAAAATTAGGCAAAAATGTTCTATAATTAGTAATAATAAACGTTGAAATTATAAAATTCGTAATTTATTTCTTTAAAAAATGTAAAAAGTCAGTAAGAAAATTTGAGTGTTAGCCGGCAGACACTAAATGTGTTTTGACAAATGTACCGATTAGTGCAATTTCGCTCAAGTAAGAAATCTTTAAATATAAAACTGATATCAGTAGACATCTGACGAATTTTTAGAACAAATTAATTGTAATGATAAAAATGTTTCTGCAACTTATGACATTAAAGTTAGCAGATGAGAATTAACTTAGCACATATTTAATAATTTAAAAAATTTTATAACAAAGAAATTATGAAACTGAAGTTAGCAGACGTTTAAAAATTTTTAATTTTTTTTTATAATTAAATTACAACAAAAAAAATATTTCTAAAAAATTGCACTTATAGTTTTCCAAGTTTTTTACATGTGAATTTTTTTTTTTTTTAATTATTTAAGTAAAATTAAAAAAAAATTTCTAAAAATTTTGAAATGTCGGCTAACTTCATTTTCATAATAAATTATTGCAAAAAAAAAAATTGACATCTAGAAATTAGAAAAAATAAAAAATGTAATTTTTTAAAAATAATTATTTGGAACCAATTTTTTCGTTAAATAAAATTAAAAAATTGTCACTTGACCATTTTTTAATTTTTTTTTTTTTAACAAACAAATTTATCTCAAAATATTATTAAAAAAAAAAAATTGAACTTTTAATGCAAGACTAAAATTAGCCGACATTTTTAATTTTTTAATTTTTTTTTATTTATTAATTACAACGAAAAAATATTTTTGAAAAATTGCATGTGTAATTTTTAAAATTTTCTACATGTGAAATTTTTTTTTTAAATAATTTTTCAATAAAATAAATTATTAAAATTTTTAAAAGTTGGCTAACTTAATTTTCATACTTTTAATTTCTATACATGTCAATTTTTTGTTACAAAAATTATTAAATATCTGCTGAATTAATTTCAATTTAAAACTTGGCATTTATAATTTTTTTTTTTCATTTTTTAAATGTGAATTTTTAAAATTATTTCGAAGAATATTAAAAAAAATTTAATATATAGAATTAAAAATTTATTTAATGTTTTCTTAACTGATCAATTCATTTGATAAATTAAACTAAAAAATAGTCAGATGATTGATATCAGTATTATTAATGCTATCAATGTTACCAGTGTTATTAATAAGAGTGCAGGTTAATTATAAATAAAAAGTCGAAGTTTGTGGTGGTGTATTTCAAAAAGTGTGTTCCATTAAGAGTGTTACAAAAAAGTTTCATGCAAGACTTAAGAGACCTTTGATTTGTTTGAACAATGATGCGAGTTATGAGTCAACTAAATGTAAGTTTATTTTATTATTGTTAATATAATTACATTTGGAAAATTTTATACTTTAAATTAGGATCATACAATTTGGCCGTGTGGACCAGAAAAGTTAGCTAAGTTATTAAGACAACTAATCGATTAAGTTAAGATTATTACCCAATAGCTTTACCGGTTCAATGGACAATCAATTAACTGGTTAAATTACTTAAGGTAGTTGTCGTTGTTACGGCATATCTTCAGAAAATTCTAAATTTTTTAATATTTATTGAGGACATGATGATACAATTACCCTTAAAGTTAAAGTCAATTGACCACCTATAATCCGAGATGAATTCAATTACGCTCTGCAGTTCTGTACTAGTTTCTTAGTTATAAAAAAAAACTAACTGTCAGAAACTTTAAAAAAACTGACAGCTTTTTATTGTGTTTGTTGTGATTTTAAAAAAAATTTTTGACCGTCTAACTATTTATCAATAACGGATTAAAGTTCAACAATTTATGAAATAGTATACACAGAAAAAAAAAATTAACTTGATTAGAGAGAAAAATTCTTTAACCAAGAATATAATTTTGAAGAGGGGAATTGTCTTGAATCAAAAAGAAAAATTCTTGAATCAAGTAAAATTTCCTTAAATCAAGAACTTGACAATATTTTTAGTTTTAAAACATGTTATCAATTAGCGTTATCTGTGTAAACATCCTAGCCGGTTTACCGAGACATTATATTTCTTAACAGCTGGCTGTTTTGAATATTTTTTAAAAGATTTTCTGACTGACGATTCATCAAATCCTGAATAATATTATTTTTAAATATCAGATATCGGTAGTTAAATTCTGAACCCCGTGAAAGAATAAACTCCTTCAACTGAAATTAATAAGTATGGATTAAACAATTTAAAAAATTAATGAATATTACTAATAAACGTGAATTTGATTCTCACTTTTTCCCACTGCTTAATTCTGTCAATGAAACGATTCAAACGGAAAATCATCTTTGGAATCATTCTTTCGCTGTCTTCAAACCTGAATCAAGTAAATTGAGATTATATTTTTAATAATAGAAATCTAGAAAATGGTTGATTATAAATAGAACAACCCTGGAACTTCTTGCTATACTATTGTCGTATTAAAAATGTAGGGAAATAATTAAATTTGAGAATATTTGAGCTTGATCTATTTTATTAATAATAAATAATTATTATTTTTATTTAATAACACTTACTTTTCGAGTATCTTCGAATAATTTTCTATAAAATAGTCTAATATAAATTCAATATTGCCAATAAACTTATGATCCAACATAATAGAATCAACAAATTTTAAAAACTGATCCGAAGAAGTTATCCGGCCACTATTTATTATTTTAGGAAAGTATTTTTTAACGAGATCATGATTGTTTATGCAATGTAAATACATATGTTTCTCCAAGTTATCATTCCTAAACAATAAAAATTCTGGGGAAAAGAAATCGTTAATTTCTCTCTCTCCAAAATCTCTCATTACAGTGCATAGAACCCAAGAGTAATATTTAACAAAGTATCTAAAAAATGAAAAAAAAAAAAAAATTAATTAATCTTTAAATTTAATAATATCATTTTACGTATGAATTTATAATAAAAATAAAGAGACTTACTGTTCCTCTTTTCGATTTTCTACGACTGTTTTATAAATATTGCCAGCAATTATTTTACATTTTTCGTCATTTTGATTAATTGGACAGTATATCCGTAAAAAATTAAATCTCAGAGAAGCCGTGTAATAAAAATATGCACTATTATCATACTCACTATTGAGAGATTTAATAATCGGACCCAAAATCTTACTTATAAAATCATTGAGTATTCCTCTATTGATATTCACTAAATTTAGAATAGTATTTAACGGTCTAATCGCTTTCATCAATGGTAAATGATCTTGTTCTTGTCTAAGGTACCATAGTAATTTTAATAATTTATCAAGATAACCCTCGTCCTTACGATAGAGCTCTTCAATTTCACTGATAATCACTGCCCGATTTGTCGGATGAATTTTGTGGTAATTTTCTGAATTAAGATAATTGATAATAAAATTCCAATTCTCATCATCGTAGAAAACTCTATAGTAACCTAAAATTTTACTTTCGTTATTTATTTAAAAAAATTAAATTGATTTATACCTACCCAATTGTTGAATATTGAAAATAATCCATTCGTTCGAACCAAGACCAACTGGATAAGACGTCATTTCGTTATCATGCAGCCAAAACATATAATTGTTTAATGAAAAATCGGGTTTTGACTCAATTACATAATTTAAAGGTATATTCCAGGCACAATTTGACTTATTGATTGGATTAATTCGAGTAATTTTTACAAATCCAGTCTGATAGTTTCTTGTGACATTAATAATAGGATAACCAGGTTGCTTGGTCCAACAATCAACCATTGTTTTTACATTTAAGGACCTCCTCAAATTATTCTTTTGCGCATTTTCTAAGCTTGTCCATAAATCTTCTAAGGTTGTCGTTTTGAACAAACTAAAAAATAAAATTCATTCATTGTATTAGATTTTTTTCTTATAAATAATCAAAGGTCATTTTATGGCGGAAAATTAAAAATTAAATTTCATTGAAAAAACTTGTATTGTGACATGGAAGAAAAAGAACAATTGAAAAGTTACAATTTATAAAAACTGAGTATTTCAAACAAATAATTGAAAAAACTACAATTTGGAAGTCTAATTTTTTACGAACTTTACAAGAAATTTATTTCAAAGTTAGAAAATTCAATTCGGAACCGTAAAGATTAATATTTGGGATTTTAATATTTTGTGAGATATTATTTGAAACAGTAATTTTTTTAACGCTTTGATTGGAGCTTCTTTTATTATTACAAAAACTGTAATTAGTTCATTGTTTTTTTTTTTCTCTGAATAAACCTAATTGATTAAAATTATAGTTTGGATTGTATTTGACAAGAATTTACGAGTAGATACTTTGAAACAATGAAATTTTTCTTCTTTTGAAAAAAAGATTCAAAAATAAAATTACGAGTTAGAATTTTATAGAAATTCAGCAAATTTAGTATTAGTTAAAAAAAAATAAAACATTCTAATACAGCTATGAAAAATTAACAAAGTTTACTTTTTGCTGAGATATTGCTGTAAGCCATTTTGATAAACTTCTGGTTTAAAAACTACATATTCTAACATTTGCATTATTGAAGCGCCTCTCACATATTGTTTCACATTTTCGCTAACATATGTTTGGTTCCTAATAGATAACAGCGATACTGATGACAATTTTTTGAATTCTGGATCGAGCAGATAGTTGTATAGTTCCAAAGCTTGCATTTCTCTTCTACGTAATTTTTGATGGATCTAAAAAATAGATGATAATAGTCATAATTTATCTAAAATTTTTGTATTGGAAAAATATCATCCTAGCGCAAATCATCTATTAGACTCTAAAATATATAAGCTAATTTTGTCCATACTTGGTCATGTATCTTAGCAGCAAGATTATAAGCGATCCCATTATACAACCATAAATTATTAGAATCATTTGGCGTTACTACATCTGTAAACCATTGAAGAGTAATGGCTGTTATGGTTTTTAAGTCTCCAAATTCTTGGTTTCGGTAAAGAACAAGCGGAGATTTTAACGTTGAGAAATATTCATCCAATCTATTAAAAGATTGCAATAGTTTTTAAATAATGAATTTTTAAATTAGCACTGACAGAAAGATTTTTTATAAATTAAATTGTAAAAACAGATCAATGTTTTTATCGAGCATTCAATTTCCTTAAAAATTATGTGTCATTTAATTTTTTTTTCAATCGTTTCGAAACTTTCATTTATTAACAATTAATTCTTTTATCAGTGTGACCAATATAGTTTTAAAAAAACCCTAATTATTAAAAAGTAATTACCTGTAAAAAATAAGACCTGGATTGCTAATACATCCATCTTCGTTTCCTGAAATGATAACAGAATCTATTTTCGGTAGTGGATAAGAAATTCCGAAGTAATTTAAAATAGTGCGTAGAATTGAATTCAAATTGATTGCGTAACTTATGAACGAGGCCTGATCTTGTTTGATAGAATACATTGATATAGTCTTCAATTTAGTTGAAATTACAGGATAATTTGTTATTGCAAAACTTATTGAATGAGGTGACAGTAAAGGAGTTTTTTGAAAGTAAGTCAGATAGTTATCCTTGGGAGTAGTAATATTTCTTTTGGTCGGCATGTTTGACAATGCAGTAAAATTTTTCGGATGTTCTATCGATATTTCAAAATTAGCTCGAAAAATCGGTTCGTCCCAACACGGAAATAAATTACGAGCAGTAGACAATCTCAAATTTTTAGTTCCGATAAAAAAGTAACTAAAACAAAAATATTTCGATTTTTCAAATTTTTTGTTTTTGTTTTGAAAATTTAAAATTAGATACCTGTAATTCGATGAAATATCGTGACTAACAATTCGGAAAATTTTCTTATTTTCTGAAAAGTCATTACTCCAACTTAACATTAGGGTGTAGTTGCCCGTTTGAAGTTCTTCTTTTAGCTCAATTACGTAATGATTATTCAAAGGGTACCACCATTGACCGGTGACATCGTAAATGTGTCCATTTTGGGCACTTATTACTTTTGTGTACCACTTGTGCATAAATATATACCTACCTTTATGGATGATGAAGTAATTTGAAGGCTGTAACACTTGGAAAAGAATTGTACTGTTTCCGACAAATGTTGAATTTACATCGTTGTAACTATAAGGGTTTAATTGTATCGAATAAGAATGTGGGATGACATTTTTCACAAAATCTAAGTCAGATTTTATAACTACTGAAGTATTACAAAAATCTAATAATAAAACAGACAGTAACACTTTTAGAAACATGATCTTTCCTTGGTAATAACTAGTTGTGAAAAATACACTTTACTGTTGTTTAATTGCTAGAAATAACTGTAATCGGTTTCATCGATTGATAATTACGCCAATAAAAATAACGTTAAAATTAAGATTGTTATTTATCGTTTCACAATAAGCTGCTGTTATTTTATTTCTTTGTAATTAACAAGTTATTAATTAGTATTTAATTTCAATTAAATTATTTTTTTGCAAGTTTCGGCAAATTCGGCTGTATATTGCCATGTTAGAGAATTTTTCTACTGACACGTCTTACGGGTATGAAATCGTACGTTGTCATTAATTTAAAAAAAAAATTAATAATTTTTCAAAACTTGATAAAATCGTCCAATTTTTCTGTGGCATTATAAGATAGGAAAAAATAACAACAACAACAACATAAGACAATATCGATTTATATTTTTATTTTAATAACATTAATTCATTTATTGATTTTTTTTTTATTTCAATTGAGGTACTCTTCCATCGTTTATTTTTAACGTGTTCCATCATATCACGTATCTCACATTATAATTTAGACATGGTTGACTTAAATATTTAAATTTAAATACGACTAATATCCTAAATATCTCCTCAACTCTATAAATAATTTTCAATTATTTATTTTTTTATACATTAATTTTGAAAGTTTAAGATTTTAAAAGACATTAATTTGCTTTATTTAGACATATGAGTATCCTACGGTACTGCCCATTTGGTATTTTACAAATTAATTGTGCTTCTTATTATGTTGCTAAATTTAAAATAGTCACATTCCAACAACATAATTAAAAAAAAAAATTAAATTTAAATGTATTAAATAAAATTATTATCAAATTTGCATGTCCTCTTTAATATTACATAATAAGTTAATTGAAATCTCTTTTTATTTTTTATGAGCATTTGTTTTTGTTTAACGAGAGTTAAGTGTGCAGTGCACGTCTCTACAGACATTTCTGATTGTGCGTGTATTATTAGAGTGCCAATTAGCACGTACACTCTTAACAACAGAAATAAATTTTATTTTAGAGTATTAACTTATTTTTTATGCTTATGACTTTAAGTTAATTATTTCATTTATTTATTTATTTATTTATTTTTTTTTTTTTCATTTACCTCGCTAATTAATTAATATATTTTATTTTTATTTCTTTCTTATAATTATCCATTGCTCACCTGCAATTATTCGGCATAACAAAAAATATTTTCAATTTAAATTATTATCATCGTATGTACTAATATATATTGTATATTTATATTCATTCATTTTATATATTACGACCTTCCACTTCAGTATACGCGTTATTCCAATTTAATTGTTGCCTCGACTTTGTTTTCATTTTTTTTTTTTTTTTATTATTATTATTATCAATATGAGGATTTTTCAGGAGCTTCATTTTATTTTCAATTTAATGAAAAAGCAATCACGGCAGTGAGTAAATGATTGACAACAATAAAATTATTTCAATCAATCAAAAAAAATTATTTTATTTATCATACATGTATGATTTTAAAATTATTCATCCATTTATTATTAATTATTAATAAACATATTTATTTTTGTTATCGTTTTATTTTCAGTTTTCACTATATTTTATCATTTTTAATTATAAGTAACGGAACGGATAACATCGTGGTTTTTTTTCTGGCAGGTTGTAACATATTTATTATTTGGCACCTCAGATATTTTCAAATATATGTACTCAGTAATTTTTAATTTATTTTTTTGATGATATACAGTTTCAAAAATTTCTATCTGGAAAAAATTTTTTGATTAAAGAAAAACTTTTTCTTTGATCAAACATTTTTTTGATATAATAATTAACTCATTCAATTCAGTGAAATTAAAGTTTATTTTGGATTAAGATTTTGATTTTTTGGATTTAACTACTAACAATTTTAAAAGGGCGGTTGATAGTTTATTTTTAAACGTGTGTTGCTTATATATAAGATGAAATTCCGAAAAAAGCGCTTCACTCTTCAATAGATAATTTAATTATCTATTTATGCATAAAATGCGTTTTAAGATTTTATTTATTGTATAAGTGTAACAGAGATACTTCCAAAACTATTCTTGATAGCAAAAATATCACTTAAAGAGAATTTTTGAGTGAAGAATTCAATTTTATCGACTGACGTTAAAACTTATTCAAATCTAGTGACAGTTATCGGCCGGAGATAAAAGATTTTAGTAAAAGAATTGAAAAACCAAGAGAATAAATTTCTAAGCAAGGCAACTAATTTTTTTTTTTATTTTTTGCGGTTCGTTTTAATGAAGTTAATTTTTTTTTCACTACAGACTAAATTGAACTGTTTTGACTTTTCTATAAAAATTACTGAGTGCTTTATTAGTAGCTTCATCATCAATTTTACCCAAAAATATGTCACTTACTTTGTGACAAGAAGTCTCTAAAAATTCGGACGTCATAAAATAATCTTTTAAAGTTCATAGCTATTCAGAGCTGTGACTTGGAATTTTTATTGGAATTTAGTTGAAAGGTGAAACTCATTAAATTTTTATTTAAGCAAATAATTCAGACTTTAACGTTTGCAAAAAAAAAATATCTAAATAAAAATATTGGAAGAAAAAAATTTTTTTTGTCAAAACTTTAAGTTCGAAATTAATAATGAGCTTTGTAAAATTTTATTACCAGCAGTGTGAATAATAAAATTACGCATTGTTGTTGTACAAAAGAAAGGTAGTAATAATGAAAAACATCGATGTCGATAACTTTAAGAAATCCTTTCAGATTTTAAACTTTCATGATAGTATTTTTCAAAAAAGCTTTGTTGCAAGAGTACTCGAAACTTTTCCACTTCAAAACAAGTTCCTTCGAGAGTTTAACAACAAATATTATATCAACGACTCGAATAAACTTTGCTTTATAACGCTATTGTAAATTAAGTTTCTAATGAAAAGCTCTATTATTTATCGTTCGTAAAATTATTATAAGAAATCAATAAATATGTAAGTCAATAATTAATCATTGTTGATCTTTTAAAAATTTAAACACTTTATTTTCACCGAAGCCGCTAGTTAAACTTGAGTTAAGCCGTTGAAAATAAATTTTTCTACTAAATAAATAATCCGAATAACAAGAGAAAAATTTTTCAATACTTCTAATAGTTACAATTAATCTGATTGTTTTTCTTTTTTAGAATAATGAGCAGAATTTTGTAATTAATTTTAGTTCATAACTACAATAAGTGTGTGAAAAACGAATAATGAAATTGTGTGCAAGACAAACAGTTAATTTAAATTCAATTACTTTATTTATTACTACGTTATTCTCAAAATATCTTGTCCTAAATTTGCTTCTGCATAAATATATACAAGCATCTATTTATATTATATTTTCCTTTTTTTTTTTATTGTTCCATCAATAAATTTTATTTTTTTTCGTAGCACCGATTTTTATAGTAAAATATATCGATAAACAAAGAGAAAGTATAACAGTAATTGACACATATTATTGAAATTTCTCTAAATTTATTTATGAAAAATTTTTGAGAGAGCAACTTTTTGTTAAGTTGGTACAATAATTTAAATTATTTATTTTTAAGAATATTAATTTAAAAATAACAATTTAGTGAATAAACTTGACAATTTTTTTAAGGTCAACTTGTAAGTTTGTACGTTTTTGAAAAATTTTGGCACAATTATTTAGATAATAATAATAATGTACGGAAATATCGGCAGAAAAAGTTTTTAGAATTTTACATTAATAATTAGTTGTTAATAAATTGTTTCGGATAAAAAAAATTAGTAGTTATGTGATTTGAAAAATCAAAAAAAATCTCTGGTCTGTTATTTTTTTTATTGGGTAATAGGTTAATATCAATTGATTTAAAGTAGCACTGATCTAGTGCAAAACATGACAAGGAAGAATAATAATATTGACAGTACCTTGTCAAACACAAAACGTTGCGAAACAGCTGGAAAGAGAATGAAAATATTGACAGTATCTTCCGAGCATATATGACATACACCGATCGATACAGAGATACCTTCAAGTTTATGTACTTATAACTAGTATTGAGTTCTGATTTAAAGTTAACCGGAAAGAAATCAGGTTTTATTTCATTAACGCTCGAATAGTTTCAATTTTAGTGCTTTTTTTTAATGATTGAAGTTAAATTAATTAAAAAAATAATTTTCTAGAGAGTGACTAAGAATTCATTAACTGTTTTAATAAATTATTTATTTGTATATTTAATATAAATATTTTTTTAAAATTATTACTTTGTCTGATTTAATGGAATTTTATTATCCATTAAAGTTATGTAATTATAAAAAGTGTCAAAATAGAATTTTTATTCTCACTTTTTATTTAAGGGTCTAAATAGGTCTTGATTAAAAGTTAATAAATATTTATTTAATTATCTTAAGTAAAAAAATTCTTTTATCTCCGAAAAATGATTAAACTTGATAAATATCTCCTTTGTAATAAAACTATTTCTTTGTGGGTGAAAATATTTAGAAATGGATTTCACTGCGTCACATTTTATCACCGTCATTGTTCGGTAAAATTCTGTACAATAATCCCTAACAAATAGTTAAAAAATATCAAGTTTATCCGAATAAAATGTCATTATTAATTATTAATTTATCAAATAACAATTTTCAAAGTTTAACAATAAGTTGCGCCTTCAAATTATTTTTGAAAATAAAAATAAAGCACAATTTTCTCCATAAAAAATATTTAAAAAAAGTAATTATTAACAAAAATAGTATAAATATTGTTGATATTAATTGGCATTAAATTGAATTTTCTATAGAAAGAACCGCATGCTTTTGGTTCCATACATTCCATTGATCTAGATAGTTATAATAATTATAATCTATTATTCTTTAACAATCACCATTATACGTCAACAATTGTCTAAACATTTTTTTTTATATATTGCGTCATAAGAATATAAATTCACGTATATCTGACGTTTTTTTATTTTTATTTTTCATTATAATAATAATTTCAATTCAATTAAACGTATTGAACACGTTGATAAATTCTACACACTTGAGGGTGATTTTCGTTGGATTTGGGCTACCGATTTTCACCGTTAAAAAAACTCGTTAGTTATTACAATAAAACATTTTATACTTTTAGATATTAAATATCAAAATAATTTATCTCACACATAATAAAAATAAAAAAATAAATAGAAAAATAAAAAAAAGTACCTCCAAAAAATTAAACACTACTTGTAGCGTGGCAGTCATTCAAAGTTGCTAGACTGCTAGCTTTTAATGACGCCAAGCTCAATGAACTCTGATTCAAATCCTGAGAATCATCGCAATGTAAATATAAACGTGAGCTTACGGATTTATGACAATCGGGACAAAGTCGTTTTTTCTTTTTGTCACGTCTCTTCAGTATGTCGTACGCACATCTGTGAACATAAACAATGAAATAGAAAAGAAATAATAAAAATTGTTGTTATTATTATTATTATTATCTTACCGAGCATGGAGAATGTGTGAACACGGCAATGCTTCAAGAGTATCAGCTTCTAAGCCAAAAGACTCATTGCATCCACCACACCTCAGCTCCAAGTCCTCTTCAGTAGCAGCAGCCAGTCTTTCATGATGATTTTTCTGCTCTTCATCGCCTAGAGAACCGTAGATTCGCGATAGCCTGTATCGCACCGTCCTCACGAGTAACTGAAAGTGAGAGAATAAAACGCTATCACATTTCAAAGAGGAACAGAGAAAGAATATTTTATTTGAACATGCATGAGAAGACAATGAAGACAGCTATATGATTCGTATCTGTGATGTGGCCCTGGCATATATACTTTTTTATTTCTGAAAGCTTCTTTGGTATGGGTTATTCTTTTGTTTCAGACCTATTATATGCTTGCTATTACTCCAATTTTAATCTATGATTATCATTATTATTAATTATCTTTTCGTTTAATTATAAAAATGTTATTTTTTTTAATTGTGCTTTTCTTTCTTTTATCTTTTTGCTGGAGGTCTAAAAATACATTTTTTTTCGGGTTTAGAAATGAATGTTTAATGAAAATATACTGTTGAACAAATTTTTCAACGTTATTACTTAATTATTATAATCCATGATTGAGCTTTAAAATTTTTTTGTGATTACAATTTTCTTAATTTGATAAAATTTTTTAATTTTCTGTAAAAATTAGGCCTTTAAGAGAGTCATAAAATTGATTTTTATTTATTTATTCATTTGCCATGAAAAAAAAAAAAAATTAAAACCAAAGAAGTTTAAAGAAATTCAATTAAAGTCAATATTACTGAAAGTATAAAATCACCTTGGCACCAACAGAGCTTGCTACTTCAAGTAACCTTGTGTTAAATTCTAACGGTCGGCAATTACAGATTTTGTGCTGGAGCCGTAAAGCTTCCAGACACCTGGCAGCACCATCCATAGCTTCCATTTGACACAATCGATCTCCAGTCGCTGCTGCCGATCCCATAGCACTCTCGTACTGTCGAAAGGCTTTCTGCAAGACGTCAAACTTAGTCAACAACTATTATATGTTCGATCCACTGTTTCTGTGTCTATTCAACGCAGTAAATTATTCAAACTCTAATTTACTTAATGTCAAAGTGCAATTCATTCTAAACAACGACTAGATCCTGTATTGATTATCTTTCTGTCACTGCTAAAAAAATTAACTTGATTCAACAAAAAGAAAGTTTTAAGCTAAGAAAATCATTTTGTAGAGCTTTAATGTTTTATGTCAATCATATGATTTCTTAAATGAAGTTAAATTTAATCAATCAAAATCATACTCGGTTCTCTTTTTTCCATGATCGAAAATACCCAAATTATGAATGATTTAGTTAAAAATATTAAAAAATAAAGACAAAGATTTTTTATTCATAATTTCAACTCTCGGCAGTCAAATAGTGACTGCAGTTTGTTAGTAAGATGTCGTTGGATTACTTTGTTAATGAATTTCAACACACATTTTATTCCAACCGTATTAAAACCAAAAATTGTGTTGATTTTACAAAATATTTTCTACTGTGTGCTCTGAATTTTTAATCAAGTTCTTACACTTATTTCCGATTTTTTACGGTAGATATCTCCCATTATTCGTATACTTCGTGCATAACTGGCTTGATCCCCAGATACTAAAGACAATCGAGTTGCTTCCTGTAACACACAAAATTTGGTTAAATTAGGAAGGTAGAAATTGAAAGTGGAGAGTGGAAAGAATTTCAGCTTTTTTTTTTTTTTTTTTTTTTTTCATAACATTTTTATCGCTAAATGAGTATTTGATTTCAATAAGAGCCATTTATTAAAAAATTCAAAATAGATACTCCGGAATTATAAAAGCTCCAGTTGGATAAACACGATAGAAACGCCCCGGACTAATTAACCTAATTATTTTTGTGACAGCTTCTATTGACCCAGAGGTTGTAGTGCATTTTTGAATCGATATTTGCAACCACTGACGCAAAGTCATTGAAATGTAAAAAATATTTTTTCCTAAAAATAATTGATTGCATACTAGCATAAAAATTAACTTGATTCAAGATAAAAAACTTTGAACCAATGAAATTGTTTTGAAAAATTTCTTACTTTTGAATCTAGCAAAAGATTAATTAGTTCAAAAATTTTCTACTTCAATTTTTCTCTTGAATTGAGTTGTTTAGATCAATTTAATTGATTTGTAAAAATTACAATCAACTTATATTTCAATGTAGGGTCAGATAAAAATAAAAATATTAATTGTCATCAACTGATCACTTCGATTGTTAAAGTTAGCTCATCATTTACCACTACTGGCGTATTTGTTACTCAAAAGGTGATGAATTGAAATATAATATTATTTGTCAACTGCAATTATACCAAACAAGTGATTTAATGGCGTTTACAGAGTGACAGATTATTCAATATCAAATTATATGTTATCGCAGCCAGTTAAATTATCTGATCATCTAACAGTGGTATTATTTTATACACATTTTATCCTATCATAAATCCTTTAGTAATAATGTCCAATTTTGAAAATTAGTTAGATTCAAGTTTTACATTACTTTAAAGTAATTTTATAAAAACATAAAAAATTTTGCAATGATATTTATAGTTAACTAAATGAAAAAAAAACAGTTGAATTAGTAAAATCATACTAGTATTTATTACAGTATTAAATAATAGAGAAAATCGTCGTAAAAATTATATTATTTGCCTAAAAGTAAGAATTTTATTATTTTTTTAATTGTGATTTAAAAGTTACAACTTCACACTGTAATTTGTTCTTGAGAAAATTCTCAAATTTAAATAATACGATCTAACACATCGTATTTTTCTAGATAAATTTCTTAAAACTTATAAACTGTCGGTATTTTTTTCTTTTTTCACTTGCAGATCAAAAATTTCGAAATCTTTGTTTAAACTTAAAATTTTATCAAATGTACAATAGTTCAAATGAAAAAAAAAAAAAAAAAAAAAAAAAAATGACACTTGTATCCTTAGTGGTCATTGTTTTTGCATCTTTGTTGGTATCTTTTCTATATTTAATTTCATATCGGTTTTCTACTCCAATGTTCATATTTGTTTCAAAATCTGATCATCTGAATTTTATCATAAGCCAAATTTTTTTATACAAGAAGCTTGAGATTAATTTCTTACATTATAAATTTTCTAAAGCTGCTTCCTTCTAGGTAATTTTTATTATTAGATCAAATTCAAAAAATTTTGCGTCATTACGTCAAAAAATTTTTGTGGTAAATATTCAAGACTTTTATGTGTAAATTTAACATTTTTTTAAACCAATACAAAAAATTGATAAATTTTTTTACCTTGTATTTTTTCATGAAGCAACAATTACATTATCAGTGCGACTAAATGTTTTCAGATTCATTCATGAATTAATACATAGTTAGCAATACTTTCAAATTTCATATTTCTAAAATTACACTTTCAAACTGTTAACTTTGCAATTAATGAAAAAATTTTACTGCTACAAGTAATTTGACAATTAAAGTTTGACTTGTAAGCTTTATATTTTTTTTTCTGCAGCGTGTCTGTTACTGCTGTAGAAACTGTAATTATTCAACTGCTATCCGTATATCAAAATTTAAATGAATATTTAAAATACAATACTAAATAAACAAGTGGTAAAAAGCATACCGAACAGTAGTCATGAGCGTCACCGAGGTCGCCTTTCTTCCTCAACGCAGTTGCCATCTGCAATAAAGCTGCACGATGGTGTCTAGAATTTAAATCAGCGAGCTGTAAGCTTCTTGAGAGATCATACGCTCTTGCAGCGTATCTAGCACTTTTTTCAGCGTCCTGAAGGCGACAGAATAATTCAGACAATCCTACGTACACCTGAAAATTTATCACTGAGTTATTTCAACAACTTGTGGACTAAAAATACGATTTATCATTACACAGTGAAAAATATATAATTGTCAGGTTGCAACGACTAGTATAAATGTATAAGCGCTGAAAAAGTTAGCGACTTTTATCAAACTCTTGAATTTAAGATCTCCCGAATGTAAATTGAGTTTGAGAATGTAGAGATAAAAATTTATAGTTCAGCTATCGGAGTTTTAGAATTTATGTCTGCGTACCTGGAGTTCTAAAGAAGGATCTTGAATGGAATGAGCAATTTTGTGAGCCCTCTGAAAAGCTTCCAGCGCTTTGCAGAATCCAGCTAGTTCCAAATGTACTCTGCCTACAGTCAAGTGAACTAGTCCAGCTGTCGCACATTGGTCACACTCATTGTAGAGACTAAAATCATCAATTTAATTTTTTTTATTTCGAAAAAAAAAATATTAAAAATTTTTTTTTGTGATTATGGTTTTGAAAATAAATAAAATGTTAAGTGGGATAGCCGCTGTTACAGCTAAATCAAATAAGTGAACTTCGGGAATTTTTTTTTTGACCAGGAAAATAAAGGAACATTACTATTAGAATTGTTTTTATTTATTTTATTAAATTAAAATCTAAAAATAAGCGCGCAGTAGCCTATCGGATCCGGCATTTGTTTACCAAAGCATTGGACCGGGTTCGAATCTGGCGTACACTCATAAATACTGTCAAAAAAATTAAAAACGAGTTCGAACTTCAAAAGTTACCTTAGTACTTTATGCGACTTTAAGGAAATAAAGAAAAAAAAAATATCAAAAAATTTTTAAATAAATTTTTAATGAAAAAAATAGTTTTAACAATACGATCGTTTTTCTCCCGGATTTTCGGCAACACTAATATTTTTAAGAGTGCTTGATATTTTTTAATAAAAATTTATGTAAATATTGTGGGATATATATTTATTAAAACAATTAAAAAACAATCCTGACATTCCTTTATTTTCTTGGTTGAAGAAATTTTCTAAAATCGATAATTATTTTCAACCGTTAATAATGAACAGTAAACACTATTCTATAATAAATACATAAGTTCTAAATAAATTTACAATACCTGTGTCGAGCGTATCCTAAAGTCTTGTCAAGAAGACCAAGTCTCTCATGTGCCCTGGCTAAATTTAAATAAGCTTCAGCCCGCATGTTAGGCGAGTCCTGCTCGTCAGAGATACTCAACTGTCGGAGCGCAAAGTCTATGCTGTCCCTATTAAACAAATAATAAATATTTATGTAGTAAACGAGATAGAACTTAGATTGACACTCACAAATTGCTTTTCCACGACCTTTTTTCCACCGAAATAACCATTCTGCTGTTTACTAATTTTAATTAAAAGTAAATAGACAACCAAATCAAGTCAGATAATTTTTAAATGTTAATTTGTTTTTGTCATCATTTTAAATCTGGAAAGGTTAATACAATTGACAGCGACAGTGTTAAATTTAATGACATTCAAAATAAATTAACCACTCCAGTGGTTGCTTAAGATAGATTAGATTAATTTCGCGGGATCAGTAATTTAGCTGTTGTATCTGATTATTGTTGAGATTCATGAATATACATACAAACGTGCCTGATTCTGACCTTTTTTCATTATTAAATCTATCAAGCTTGACATAATATTTTGATAGGTAACTCGTATTAAATATTATTCTTACAGTAAAAAATTTTGCGTCATTCCGTCAACAAATTTTGTGTTAAATATTTAACATAAAAATCTTTAACACAAAATTTTTTGACGCATTGACGCAAAATTTTTTTCTGTGCTTTTTCTCCTAATTTTCTTGAAGTATATGGGTCAATTAGCTATTTATGTATCAAGAAGGTTAAGTGATTCACTACATGTGAAGCGCAATGTTTTTACCATAAGTCGAAGGTTTAGTGGATTACAAAGTGGCTTATATATTACACATGTAATTTCATTGATATGATTTGTGCAACAAGACACAGGGTATTTTAAAAACATTGGCTACTATGCTCTAGCATAAATTATCATTTTGGTTGTAATGGAAAAAATTTTTATTGCCTTTGAAAAGCTTTTTTTACGGGTAATTTTTACGCGTAATAATTTAAAAATTTCTTGTGGATAAAATGAATTTTATGTTAACAGTTAACAGAAAAATTTATTATTTGCATTTAATTAAATTCGCCTAACTTACTGATATAAATTAATTATAAGCATTTAAATAAAATTGATAATAAATTTTAAGAGTCTTTAAATTTAAATGCCCTAAATTTGTGTTAATAGTCTATTGTGTTGTGAGCATTTAATTCCTTTGTTAGTGGTCTATGCATTAAAACCAGAGATGAGAGATCCTGTAGGAGGGTTTGTAATTCCAAGGTATAAGGAATTTATGTATATGTGGTCTTACATGAAATTTCTAGAATGCTGTGAATATATAGTGAGGAATGCAATTGCAATACATTCATAAATATTTATAAACTGCAAAGGAGCGTAATTAAAATAATAAATATTAAAGTTTTTATAATAAAAAATAATTCTTCTGATGTGAATGTAAAATCAAGAGGATCACCATTGGCGTTGATTTTTTGGAGCTTATTGGTTCAGTAAATGTAAATGAAAGCTTGTCAACTCGACAAATAAACTGAGAGCGGTCTAACGAAGTTTAACGTTAGAATTTTTTTTTTTTTTTTTTTTTCAACCAAAAAAGACTGAGATAAAAGTAGAAATTTAAAAACGGAAGATTTTCTTTTTATTTTAGAGATTGAAATTTTTTAAATTAAAAGATTTTAATTTTTTTTTGTTCCAGTGTGGTAACTGAATAATATTTCAACGGGAACATAATAATGGAGGGAATGCGTTAAACATTTAACTCAGCCACTTAATGTAATGTGCTTAACGTTTGGAATGTGATCTGAAGGCATTCAACAGGACGACGGAAGGCGGTAAGTGCAGCACCATGTACTCTATTTGTCAATATCGGTCAGTGTTGGTCATTGGTATTCGTCATCAGGTATCTGTGATGTTCGAATACCTTTATTCAATCCAAGTTAAACCGAGTTCTCAGCTCAACACTCACCAGTGAAGTTGTTAATGTCTCTTTCAGAAGGAACTTCAATAAATGGAAAAAGTTTCAGAGTATGCGCATAGAAATCGGTTCTTGATGCATAAAATATAAGTTGAATCTTGAGAGCGGCATCAAAGTAAAGCTAAGTAAAGCCAGGTAGAACAATAGATATTGACTAAAAAATAATTTCAAATATAAGATCTGAGATTCCCACACAATGTATTCTATTTTGAGATATTTTGTCTTTTGATATGGAATATTGAAATTATATTGACGATCGAAACCTCTAAAATATGCATCGTGTACGTGTACGGAAGCCACACTCGATTAAATTCTAGAACTCTTTTTATCTTGGGATGGATTCCAAAAATAAAATTTTTCTTCGATGAAGCTGTGCTAGTTTTTTCTGGCGAAATGTCGGTGAAATATAGAGTAGAGTATAGCAACTATGTGTAGTTGTATCGGCCGACATAAACGGCAAATATTGATCAGTTTCGTGGAAAAAGAAAAATATGTTTCAATGATCGTACATGAGAAATCGCGAAGATAAAATGGAGCTCAGAATTTTTTATGGCATGCAACTTTTTATGTAAATAATATGTTTAGCTTCATGATAAACGGTATAGGTTGATGATTTTAGATAAAAGCGAATGGAAATTTTGATAGAGTCAATACCTTAACTGAGCAGAATTTTTGAGTGTGCATTTTAGTTTAAACTATCCAAATAGTAATACACAGTAAAACATTTTTCGTCATTGATTTTCATCAAATTTTTAACAGGGGCTTTAATTCAGCACTTCTGGCCGAATTTTGAATTTTCAGCGGAAATGTCCAAACTAAGCTCCTAGTAAAAAATTCTATGAAAATCAAATATATCGTCTCACCCCAAAATATCTCAGGAAATGGGCAAACACAGCTCCTGTTAAAAGCGGAACTCAAAATTAAAATTTTAAAGGTTCTCCACGGAGGTTACATTTTGGCGCATCCAGCTTAGAAGGACATATTAAAAACTATACATGGACTGTAGATCATATTAAAAAATTTTTTCACAAATATATTATTCACACCCGGCCAACATTCGTATTGGCCATAAGTTACTCACTTTTCTTAAAAAATAATGAGCAATATATAAGCAATAAAAATTTTTTCAAAATAAATTTTATTTTATTTACACAGAATTGATAATTAAATCAATTGTGATTCAAATTAAATTCCTAGTACATTTTAATTTATTTGATGTATACTTAAAAATTTTCCAGTGTGCGCATGATCATGTATTTTTAAATTCTATTATATACATACATTTGTAATTTATAAATGTATATTAATAGAAGTAATTACTATCATCATAAATTAATGGGTATTGAAGGGTATAAAAGATCGTTTGAATTAAAATCCATAATTATTACGTTGTGTTTGAAACTCATTTATGATAACGCAATAACAAAGTCTCTAGCAGCAAATAAAATTAAATTACCGAACAATAATTTAAAATGTAATTATTAAATACATAATTAAATCTATCGATCCATGAGCTTCGAGGCATCAATATTAATATTAATAATTATCATATTTTTTAATTATATTCGTTATTTAATGCATCGTGAAAAAAGTAATTTAATCAATTACACCATGGTAATTAGACTTTGCTTTTAATTAAACTTGAAAATTTTTAAGGATCTAATTAAAAGTTGACATTTCGTACTTAGCAAAGTAATAAATATAAACATGCCTGTATTTTCCCCAGTCCATATACGCTTGGTAAAGATATCCTAGTAGAGTAAATTTGTCTTCTCGTTGTCGGATATTTTTTAATGCACCTCGCCATTTCCGCACTGCCGCTTGCTGTTTGTGTGCTCGATATAATTTTAATCCTTGCTCCACCTGTAATTATTAATAATTCGTTAAATAATTTATGCCATATTTTTACATTTTAATTAATCCTGTACTAAGTAAAAGGGAGAAAATTTTTAAAAGAAAAATTTCTTGACTCAAAAATTTGATTTTTTAGTTAACAATTTAATTTATTTATTTTTTGATAAAATAGATGTACCGTGGATACAAGTTTTTCATATGTTTGCCTTTGTGTTGTCATCTATATTTTTTTGGGGGCCGTAGTGTAACAGTTTGCGAGTAATAGCTGTTTATAAACTTCTTTGATTTCCAAAAAAGTTTGAATTTAATCAATGGTAGAAAATTAATGTTTTTAGCTGTAGAAGATAGCTCAGATCTATTAAATTTCTCTTTAAGTTCATCTTTAATATAAAAAAAAAAAAAAAAAAACATTCGTTCTCTTTTAATGTTATAATTTTTTCAATTTATTTTCTGGCTTAAAAAAATTTTTTTAAAATGTTACATGAATACATTTTTAATTTTAATTTCTACCCTGAAAAAAATTAAAAAAAATTTTTATTCAAATCAAGACGATAATGTGTTTCAAAATTATTTTCTTGATTCAAGTTAACTTTTTTTTTTTTCGGGAATACCTCTCATGCATCGTTACAATTTTACATTTACATCAACAGAGAAAAAAATTATTCGTTAAAGAATTAATTTTCTAGGCTCAAGGAAATATTAAAAAAAAAAAAAAAAAAAATGTTTTTTTGACGAAATTAAATATTTACTGAGACAAAATATTCTTGTCTCAGAGAAATTTTTCGTTACTTTTAAAGAATTTGAGTCTTTTAAAAAATTTTTTTTGGTACAACAAAATTATTTTTTCTCTGTACCTATCCATGTAAAGCGAGAGAGAATGGAGCTTTTTTTTCCTTGAAAGTACGCATACTAAAAACAGATATAAAAGTACGAAAAAAAAAATTATGATAATCAATAGGACATAAAACATAAAAAACCTAAATGTGTATCGATTATTGGTAGGTATTCAGAGCACTAAAAAATTCTTTTGTCCATTTAGTTTCTTTTTATTCGTATTTATCCTTCAAACAAAAAAAATATTTGTATAAACTGAGATACAAAAAGGACAGAGTAGAGGTAAAAGGCAACAGTTTCATTGAAGTAAACATTTTCCGGAATTGCTTGACAAATATGTCATAGACTAAAAAAAAGTAATCGATCGTTAAAGAGATAAAATATGTCAAGGAATTCTCAGAGCTTGATTCATTCGGTATTTAAAATTTATAACATATTTAACCTGAATGATAACCGATCATTTTATTTTAAGGAAGAAAAACTCAATTATTGAGAAGTGATATATTCAGCTAATCATTTAATAAAGTATGGGGTCAAGTTGAACTCACGGAATGGCCAGATCACGCAAGGCTTAAAAAGCTTGGAAATAACGATACCGTTGAGGGAGAATGCCAAGTAAAAGAGAGCAGTATCGATTTAACCCTGAACTTTAGTTGGTCTTAGGAAATGCACGTGTTGGGGTCACGGAATAAATATATAATAACGAGAGTATAATTGAGTTTTTATAAACTACGCGTCGATAGGTGTCTATTCTCTTGTATTTATGTTTTATGATGATATTTTCGAGTTCATGAACGAATTCGAGAGGACAATTGACTCAAATTTTTATGCAAGATCAAGATTCTCATTTTAATGACAAGGTTCGGTTAATTGGAGCAAGGTGATTTTAAATAAATAAATAATTTATTGTATTTTTTAAAATTTTTATTGAGATGCATATAAAGATTTTCGATGTTATTACGAAAGTGGATTCATTTGCTTCTCAACAGTTCGCTTAATTGTTTTTTGACTCCTAACGAACTTACAGAAGTATTCTAGTCGAGAATTTTGAAAATATAATTTTTTTTTTTTATTATCAGTTAAAAACTTCAAGAATATGTTGTTAAAAGGATTTACCGAAATTCCGAGTGACATTATATCTCAAATTGTACCAAACTGATTCACATAAAAGTTGCTGTGAATCTTTATACATCTCTTTATCTTCTGAGTTGAATTTATAAAAAAATTTCAATCTTCACTAATTTTTAAAAATTCAGAAATGTCTAAAAAAAACTTTACGATTAATTTGGACTAGAAACCTGGCAGTCACTATGTGACTTCCGTGACTTGTAAACTATAAATAAATAAAATTATGCTATATTAAATAATAATTTTTGTTAAATTGCACTGTACTTTTTTAACTATTGATGTTTTTAAAGACATAAGGTCATTCTGATGTTGCACTCATCGAGAGCTTTCATTTGAGTACCCACACGCATTTTGATATATTTTTCATATATACAAATATATAAAATATATAAATATATAAAAAATTGATGTGGGTACTTAAATGAAAGTTCTTGATGAGTCTAACATCAGGATGAGCTTATATCTTTAAAAGTTTCAATAGTTCACAAGATACAAGGCCCTTTCTTAATTATCTATCTAGAGATAGAGCATTTTCGGACACAGCCTAAATACTTATCATCATAAATTGACTATTGGTAAAAATGATATGAAATCTTGAAAAGGTACAACTCCAGGTCAAGACTTTTCCAACGATATCAAATTTAACCATAAAAACCCATTTTATCATATAAATACCCGGACTACAAAATTTTGCTTATTCTCTCAATAATATAGATAATAACATCTTTGCGGATTACAAATTTACCATTTTTTTTTATTTCGAGTTAGTAGAAGAATTAAAATCATGTTAACGAGGACACGCAATTTTTTTGAGATCTCCAACTTCATTAAATGTATTCTTGAATTTTTTTTTTTTTTTTTTTTCCATTGCAATTGAAAGAATATCTTAAATTTGTGCCTCTCGACTAGAATGCGCCCTTAGACCTTTTTCATAAAATTTTTTCTCCTCTATTTTCTGGAAGAGCTTCTTCACATTTAAATTTATAAATTTTTCGAGATTAGGTAAAAAATACTCCAGTTAAAGTTTTTTACTTTCAGCGTGCTTCTCATAGTACACGGAAGGAAAAAATTTAATTTGACCAAAAGCTTCAAAAGCTAAAGTTTGTAAAAATTAGAAGTAGTCTTTTCAGCCTCTGAACTTTTCATCTAGTGTGGTATTCCCTGTGAAAATATGTCATGCGCATTTCGACAAAGATTTATTTCATCCCAGCGTTGCATCAAATTTCACTTGAAAATTTATAATATCCTCCATCTAAATTTCATGTAAAGCGAATAAAAACTTCAAAGTAACTCAATCATCGGAAAGTAGGAAAATAAACATAAAGTTTTTTCCGTCTATCCGTATAAAAAGAATTAATCCACTTTTTTCTTAAATCACAAAGAAATAACGGAGTCAGTTGCTATTTTTTGGAACTCTTAAGATAAAATTATACTCTCCATTTAACAATTTTATTATCAGCGTAACGCGTAATTACAATATCGTACTTAGTCGTCAGTATTTTCCATGAGCATTAGAGTTAATTTGCAGAGATATTAATCTTGAGTTTGACCTCAGCACCGGGAAAAAACTATTTACATCGATCCAACAACAGTTGAGCACGCACCCACCTAAACAAGTGGGCCAAGTTCGTACTTTATATCTCTGTGTTTTATCTTTGTCGTTGCCATTGTTTTTATCTGTCTATCTTTATTCGTATCCTCCTGATATCCGTTGTCGATATTTACCCTCAAAAGCTCGACCCTTTGTTTCTAGTACTTGAGTTGCCGTATAGGTAAGGGATTACTTTATCAACTTTTAGCCCACTTTTCATCTATTCCAACTAAAATAAAATAAAATACCTTTTTTTTTTTTCTTTTATTCTTACTTCCATTCCTACTTATATCAATAAAAAGCTTTTCTTCTTAATTCAACTTATTTCCGTAATAATATCATACCACGATAAAATATCTTGGAAATTAAATTACTTGGAATCTATTTGATCTGTAAGCATTCTATCAAATATAATAACAACAGCATTAAATTGTTTTCATCGCTTTTAGTATATTGATGCAGAATATTTATGCTTTTAATGAGCCAAGTCCCGAATTAAGTCCATGTTGACAGAATTTTAATTAACATCCACGACATTTTGAGCGTGAGTCTGAAAGCTGTCAACTTTAGGCTGGATCTAACGGAATAATTTATAGTTTCAACTATCAAATTTACATTTTGCTTTCGATAAAAATTAAAGTTTCATAACTTTGATCATTACTACAACTGCTTTGCTTAGAAAAGAATTTAAAAGTGGAAACAAAGTTCGGAAAAAAATTGTAGTGTAACATTCACAGAGTAAGCTAGTATAATTTTCACCACTTTTTGGGGTTACCGCATCAACAAATGTGGTTTAAATTGCACTGTGGATTTAGCAGCAGTAGTTTCATTAACTCCACGAAGTGCTTTGTGGTGTTCAATGAACAATTTTTGTCGTTTCTGTTACCACACAATTTCTCATATATGCTCGAATGCATTACTTTTTTTGTATACGACATTAAATTAATTGTATTTACTCCAACTGTCGTATATTTAGTCCAGAAATAAACATTAACGCCACTTGCAATTTATTTTATTACCGTCTCGTAACTATATAGAGACACAATAATGGTGATAGTGATTAATAAGCCCTCGCTGCACAGAAAGAAAAATTTCTTGACTGGAGATCAACATTCTTGGCTCAAGAAAATTTTTGGGTGCCTGAAGGAAGACCGAAGTTGGGTTGACTGAAGTAAAAATTTTTCTTGAAATTCTATTCTAGGTGGAAGTAATTTTTTGTTAATTCAAATTATTATAAATACTTGATACAATAAATTTTTATATCTGATTAAAATTTTTAGATACTTTAGGGAAGCAGTGCCACCTACTTCAGCTGAGAAAAAAATTTTCTCACCTTGAGAAAATTTTTCTCTTGAATATTTGATACCCATTTTATACTATTCAAGCGTGAAATTTTACATATCGAATGAAAAAAAATGATTTAATATTATTTGATCGTCCAATTTGACATGTTAGTCAATAAAATATTAATAAAAAGTTACTATCAAGATATTTAATTTTTTGGAGCAAAAGAGAAATTTTCTCAAGGCAAAAAAATTTACTTCTATCAAGAACAAAATTTTTTGGAGCAAGAGGCTAAATTTTCTTAAAACAAGAAGATTTTCTTGACTTAAATAAATTTTCTTGGATCAAGATACGTATTTCTTAAAGCAAGAAAATTAATTTTGTGGGAATAAGTGAAATTTCTTTAAAAAAAAATTTTTTTTCGTTCAAGAAAATAATTAGAAAGAAAAACATTTTCTCGACTCAAGTGAACCTTTTTTTCTGTGTGAGAGATATTTGAGATAAAATGAAGAATATCTATTTTAATTAATAACTCTTCATGTTAATTATTGTTCAAATATATAATAAGTATATATAATATAGTATATATATATAGTATATATATAGTAATAAGTATATATAATATATAATAAGTAAGTATAATTCAAAAATATATATTTTTATTAAAATATAGAAAAAATGAAAACTTTCATCTGTGTAAACTTGATTTAAGAATTTTTTATCTTAATTTAAAATGATGACATTCTTCAAAATGATTTTCTTGTTTCAAAAATTTTTCTCTTGAATGTAGTTAATTTTTTTTCAGTATATAAATATCTCTATACTAGTTTTTATTACCTGCAGGTATCTTAACACCGAAAATGTTATTAATTAATTTTTTCATAATTTCGTTGCACAAAAATATCTAATGTAGACATCTCTTGCTACTGTTTGTTCAAAATTACTTTTTCAAAAACATTAATTTATAAAATTTTATATTTTTTCTATGTCACACACGTAAAACAGGTCTAAAAATAGAAAAACTTAAAATAAAACCCGATCTGTAACTTTGATCACCAAAACTCGAGAATAAAAGCAGATTTAAGTAGACAAGAAATTTTTTTCTTTGTCTGTGAAGACAAATAAAGAACTTACTGTTAAGATCCGTCTCTCAGAGCAAAAATAGCCGTCAGTTCCTCAATATAAGCTTACTCTCAATCCCTCTCGATTCAGATAACTCGTTAAATATTTTTGCATCGTCATGTATAAACTCGACCCTCGGTTTGTCGGACCGAATTAAGTGCTCTATCCCTTATAAAATTTTAGCTTACTTTATACAATTAATTCTTTGTCTACGTACTGGAAAATTCTCTCATCAAAATATTAACAACAGAATTTTTTCATTGTTACTTCGATCGAAGATCAAGTGTTAGAGAGTGGAGTATTGATTCGATATAAATCTCCGTAAAGATAAAATATAAAACGCAGAAAGTAGGGATAAAAAAGTGAGTGCTATTTGTAGAAGCCACAAGATCTCTCTTGGGAGAGTAACTTACATTCTTTTTCCCCAACATTTTTTTCGCATTCGCCGGCCTAGCAAAGGGAAAAAAGTCCGAATAAAAGCAAGAATCGATTGGCTTTACGTTTAGCAGCCAACAGAATGATGCGAAGGAAAAGTTGATTAAATTTTAAATCCTTCCTAAGTATAACAATAAAAAAGAAAAGGAAGAAGCTAAAGCAAAAAAAATGTGTCTTCACAATGAACTTTTTATAACAACTTATCTAGTCATTTAAATTTTTTCTGCTTGAAAAATTCGTATCTTATTCTTCAGAACTGTAAGGTATAAATTAAACATTGCGGAATATTTTAATAAATTACTTTTGATATCAAAATTAATTAATATTTTTACTGTCACTCACGTTTATTTTTGTTATAATTTATCATAGAGATAATAAGTGATGATTGGTGCGGAAGAATAAGATTTCTGAGATAAATTACGATGAAAAATGTCTAGAGTTGTTTTACGGCTTCGAAGGGAAATAAAGTTATACGAAAGCAAAAAACAGTCTCCAATCGAGCATTTTATCGGCGTCTGTTATCGGCAACACTTCTTAAACCTTACAACAGTTTGGCAATTTTACTTTTTTTCTCTGCTCACTTCAATGTGTACATTTATTTTAACTTTTACGGCTTTGCTTTTAGTTATTTTTCAAAGATTTCATTTGTGAAAACAAATAAATAAATTCGTGCAAATTTTTTATTTAAAAAGTTAATATTATTGGAAAAATTCATCGTCTATTACAATTTGTTTGTACGGAAAAAAAAAAACCGACACGCGTTTTATATCTAATTTCTGACACGCTTTTTTATCTATAATTTTTAATACAATTCCAATATTGGTATTACACTTGTTATACAATGGACTGAAATATGTTTCAACGGGTGCTTTTCATGTATCATTTTTTTTTTTTTATTTTTACGATCTGTTTATTTCACAAGTACACATGGGGAAATTTAAGTCAATTTAATACAAAAAAAAATTAAATTTTCGTAAGTTTATTAAAAGTTTTTAGAAAATATTAACTCTCAAGTGGAGTATTATCACGGCATCCCAATTTATTTGCAAATTGATGTGGCATATCCGTTCGTCTTTATCTTATACCCTTACTCTGTTTCAGGGTTGACTTAATTAAGGCTTAATTGATTTTGACCTCAATTACTCCTATCCTCGAAAATGAAGTACTAGTCTACCGAGAAAAAATTCTTTATTGCAGAACTAATATTCTTTACTCAAAAAAGTATTTTGAAAAAAATAAGCATCATTTTAGTAAAAAATAAAATTATCTCGAACCAAAAAAATTTCTTCTTGTTCCAAACTGATTTAGGTTATTCTAAGAATTTTCTTGGTTCTACATAGAAAAAAAAATTATTTTGAATCAAGTAAATAATTTTGAAGAATTTCATCTTCTTGATTTGAGTAAAAAAATTCTTAAACTAAGAAATTTTTCTTGGTTTAAGTTAATTTTACTTGATTCAAGAATTTTTGGTCTTGAATCAAAACAATGAAACTCTTCAAAATTATTATCTTGGTTTAAGAATTTTTTTCTTGATTCGTTAATTTTTTTTTCAGTGTAGAAACCTTTTTCTCTGCATATTCTAAAACTAGTTTTTGGACCTACATATTGAAATATAATATTAAACATAAAACACAAGTAAAACTTACACGTCTCCTTGCTATTTGTTGATCAAATCGATGCCTACAACCGATAAGACACTCCCATATTCCAGCACCAGTTCTGCTATTTTTGTACTGGCTATCAGTACTCCCATTTTGATATTCACTTTGATAATCCTCTTCCGCAAATTGATAAACGTATCCACAATCATCTGGACTGCCGAGTAACGCTGTTGCCGATAGTTGATGACTCCCCGAACTCCTGAAAAGTTTATTATCAAATATATATTTTAATCGATCAATGATTAATGATTCATGATCGTAAGATTAATGATCAATGTAGTACTGTTGTACCAGAAAAAGGGAGCATGAAAAATTGTGTTGTGTAAAAAACAATAACCTAATGGGAAAACAAGGTTAATGGTTTAAATAAATCGATTATTGGCTGTGTTAGTTTTCTGCTTCTGACGAGAGAGGAATGTCTTGTAACGTGATTCTATTGACCATAAACCGATGTACAAGTTGCGGAGAACCCTCAATATTGATGTATTTGTATAGCATTGTGGTGGTAAAAAGAGACAGAAGTGAGATATTGATGAAAATAGAAAGGGACGTAATACTTTGAGATTTAGCACAATGCGATGGATTTCACTGACACACCCGGCATGTCTGTACCATCGAGCTCTTTGCATTGAAAATTATCACAACTTGCCACAATGTGGCTTGTTTCACACGGCCCGATTCTCTGGATGACTAGTTCTCTAAATCGGGCTGACTGTGTGTACTTATGCACCTCAATTTAGCGGAACGATCGTCTGTTTCATTATTAAATATACATTATTTTTGGTTCCATAATTGCAATTGAAATAAAGTTTGGAAAGTCTAAAAATGCACGCCTCATAATTTTATTTTTCGTAATAAAATTGATTAAAATAAAATAGAAAAAAAAAGTACTTTTAAATATTTTAAATATTTCGCGCCAATATATATCTTGAGATATATATTGAGATATATAAATATCTTGAGATATATTTAAGGTATTCTATCAAAAATTTTAGGGAAAAAAATAAATTTTTTTGAGTTGATCATTTTCGATGATTAGTACATTTTTATATCGACATCCTATTAATCTTTAAATCTGCGTGAAGAACAAAAATTCCGTGAAAAATTCCATTTAAATATTACGTTTTTTGAAAGTTTTACATTTTTTTTTTATTTTCACTCACTTCTAAAGTGTCTGAAAAAAGTTTTAGTATAAAAGTATGAAAAGAAACTTCTTTCTTTTCAAGTCTCATAAAAAAAAAAAATAAAAATAAAAAACCAGTAAATAAATTGACAAACATAAAAGGCATAAAAGTGTCATGTAATGTCTTAATCTAAAAGTTTGACAAATTTTACAGCAAAAAAAATTGTTAAAGTATTTCAGTTAAATTCCGGTTGTCTCTTATAGCCGAAGACATCTTGTTCACCACGTAACTTTTTGTCAAGAAACATGTCCGTATGACTATAGAAATATTTCTATGAATGAGATAAGGATTCTTGGCCGATGTCCCAGAGACCGAGTTTTCAAACTCGTGGCATCGGGTATTCCGAATTCGGGGATGGAATCACGCTCGAGCCTCTTCTCTTTCTTTAATTCCGTCTTTCTCAAGCCTCTGCAATGCGACTACTGCAGCATCACAAATATTTAATAAACGACATTACTGTTTGTGGTTTTACCACTAAAATCACCCAGGAGTCCTCTAGTTACCTATTAGCCATTAACCAAATACTTGGATAGAAATAGCTACACCGAAAAAGAAAAAAAATTGATTCAAGCAAAAAATCGTTTTATTTCCAGATGTTTAGTTCAAATTAATTTAAAAAATTTATCAAAAATAAGTATCAAATCATTGGATTTTCAGAAAGGGTTCAAGCAGAAAATATTTATAAACATTTATGTATTTTTGTTCTTTTAAACGAAGAAATTTTTTCTTCAATCAAGAATATAAAACTCTTAAAAAGAAAAAAAAAACAAAATTATTTTTAGTTAATACGAATAATGTTTCGATAAAAATGGTCGTTATTAAAACAGCAATATCTGAACAGTCTGAATTTGTAGTCAACTCGACTTCTATATAATTTTTTTAGAAGAAATATTTATCTTAAATTGAATAATAATTTTTTAGTTGCAATGAGACATCGACTGTTTTTTCTGATTATATAAAAAAAAAAAAAAAAAAAACTTCTTCATTGTAAAAAATAAATAACAACAACAAAAACTTGAAAATTAAACTAGAAGCAAGGCACGTTTTTTTTGCAAGGATTTATAATTAATCTGGTATTATAATTTAAGTCCTTGTGTTATTATGTAAGAAGAGAAGATTAATTAATAGTTTAATTGAAAGTTGATACAAACCCAAGGTAATGCTTGGACGCGACAGACTCCCATGACATGGCTGTATCGCTTCTGTTGTTGCTCCACTCCAACTCGTTCGTTTCCTTTTCTCCTGTCGTATCCCAGCTCCAGACTCATCTCTCCCTAGTGTCATTATCTCTAACACCACCACCGCACTTGCTTGCCACGCTTAAACAATACATGCCAACTTCACTTGTAACTTAACACCCGCTACCACAATTTTATACTTTATCTATCTATTAGATTACGCCACCCTTCAATTCACATTTGTTGCTCTCAAAAACTTGTTGTTATTATCTTTAACTTTAACTACAATTATTTTCATGTAAAAAAATATTACGATAATTTTTTAGTATAAAATACGATATATTTGAATCGCCGTTTACGTATTCTGTCTATTTTTTTTAAATGTTTTCAAATTTATCCAGGCAATGCGTGAGTTCTTGACGCCATTTTGTATTACGATGACGCCATCTTGATCTGTGATTCATCTAAAATTTTTATCTGAAACAATAAAAAAATATACAATTTAAATTAACTTAAAATTTTATTTGATTTATTTTCAAGGAAAATTACATAGAAGAAAAGGCTCACCTGAGCCAAGAAAATATTTCTTTTCTTAATTATTTTCTTGAGAGAAAAAAAATTTTTTTTTTTGGTACAAGAAATTTCATTTATTCCAACGAAATTTATTTAAGCCAAAAAAATCTTGTTTTAAGAAAATGCAACATCTTATTGCTCCAAAAAATTAAATATTTCGATAGAACTAAATTCTAATTAATATTTTTATTGATTAACATGTCAAATGGGAAGATCAAATAATATTGAATCATTTTTTTTCATTCAATATGTATTAAGTAGTATTTCGTTATATTTTAAAAAGAATTATAGCCATACATTTTTAGAAGAATTCTTTAATACAAACTTGAAAATTTTCATACGTGGCCAAACTCGAGAACAGTTCTTCGTGGGTTATCAAATGTTTTTTTTAAATATTGTAAAGTTATTTCTAAACGGGATGATAAAAATCATATAAAACATTTCATACGACGATAATTTTAATGTTGCATATCGGCTTGTTTCCATTTGGATAGTTGAAAAATTTACAATAAAAAAGAAATACATAAAAACACGTATAAATTCACTCGTTTGAAAGGAAAACTAGCAAAAAAAAAATATTCGAACGGATCAGTTTTCGGTTAATAAAAACATTTTAGGAATTCCAATTAAATTTATTGGAAATAAAATATTCAACGCGTATGAAATAAAAAATACGAAACTATAAAAAAATCCAACGCTCGTCGATGAATAAAAAATAAAGATTATTCCACGATAAAAGAGATAAAGTATAGCTAAAGGTGAATTTAATGTAAAACCGACGTAAAGTAAGATCTCGGGAAAAAAAATAAGGCGTCTGGAATTTCTTTAAGCCAAAATAGAGGGATAAACCGAATCAGAGGGAATATTTAAATAAATATTATAAAATTTCAACTTTTCAATTATAATTGACTCTAAAAATTTATACTTTCTAAAATCATTCCATGTTGCTATTTTGAAGAAAAAACGTTTTAAAAAAAATTTTACGTGGACGTCCTGATGTCATCCCATTTTGTACGTACCAACGATTACTCCCGAACAGGTTGATATTTTGAGGCCGGGCTTTTTTATTAGTTTACGAATTCGATAAACTGGGGTCGTATTTCATCTCAGTAGCCTAGTTTACGTATTTTTTTTTTAATTCAATTTTTATTAAAATTCACTATGATATACACGTACAAAAATAAACGAACTTTTCTTATTTCTCTGACGTGAAAACTATGGCACCACTTAATCAAGCTAGATGATTTTAAACTACGTGCACATATAACGAGAAAAACGAGCGCCGATAATTAAAAAAAAAAATAAAAAATACTCTGTAAGAAATTGCTTAATTGTTTATTTATTTATTTTTTTTTTTAATAAAATACACAATTAATTTTTTTCTTAAAAAATCAATCAGCTTTATAAGTGCACTTTTGGATTTTACAAACTTTTTTCATACGCATAAACATTTCTTGACGTTAAAAACTGTAGAATATACATATAAATTTTACTCTTGCAAAGTAAGATGAAAATATTCCATTCTGCAACGTACAAACAATGAATATAATGTATTTAATATTTTTGTTGTGAGAAATCATTGGAAAAGTTAAGGCTTAAATAGAGTGGAGTCTGTTCTTTGTCTGTCATGAACCGTGCAGGCAATGTAATGATAGTCGTGAAGGTACGCACACAGTTGAATATGTAAACGCTTTTAGCTAGGTAGCGCAAGAAGATAATAATTGTTTACTGCTTTATAAGCCGTACAATATACAATAGACATTATTCTGTCACTAACAAGAGTGTGTTGTACATTGTAGGTTTATTTTCATCATCCCTATAAACTTTTGCGCGTACAGTAGCTGAACTCGACTGTTGCGGTACGAATCACGTTCTACCTCATTACGGGGTGTACTAAACTTTAATTGCAATGCTTGTTATCATGTTTTATTTTATTTTCTCTTCTCTTTTAACCATTTTTGTCTTCCTCTTTATGCTAATAAACTATTTGGATCTTTTTTATTTGTCCACAGGCATCTTAAGCTCTAGTTTTTTCGTTAGGCGGCATTTTCTTACGTTTTTTACCGACGCGTTTCTTTACATTTAAAAACAAAAAAGATGCTACCAGCCCTGAGGAGCTTCCGTCTTATCTTTATGTTATAAGACGACGTAATCATCGCCTCTGCTTGAATACATTTATCCGATTTTACTTTTTTTAATGAAATTTTATTACACTTGGAATGAATAATTATCAAAGTTAGAAAATAATTTTATTTCGAATAAATTTAGAAGATATTTTAAGCGCTGTTACTTAAAAGGGAATTATGCTTTTAGTTTTGCGTTAACCTGAAATAATTCTGAGAGAAAATGAAGATTTAAATTAAATGATAAAGCTTGCGCAGAGGAAGATGATATTTTTATTAAATTCAAAAAAATTAAATGTGAAAATTAAATTTTTGTTTGTGATGAAAATTAAAAATTTCTATAATTTGATATTGAAACTTTTTAACGCGTCAAAAATTTTTCAAATAAATTTTGCTAGGTGGCTGCATAATTTACTCTTTAGTTTATTGAAGAAATACTGATTAATAGGTGTAGAAAATAAAAATAATAATCACTTTAACAAAATTGGTAAATAGATTTTCAATTTTTCTAATTGTTCGGACAAAATGTTTGCTTAAATTTTTATTAAGTTACAATCAATAAAAAAAAATTATTTCAAAGAATTACTTGACATTTTTGTAATTTTAAAAAGTTTAATTTTTAAATCAGAACAAATTTTTTTATGTTCTAACAATCAAAGTCAACTTTTTAAATTAATTTTTGGATTTATTGCAACCAATATTATGTTAAAGTCTCAAAATTAGTACTAGAAAATTTTGATTAATGTTTTTAAAATTAATAACTTTAAAAAATAATAAATTTTTTATTTAGATCTGATCAATTTTTAAAGCTCTAAGAAATATTCAAAAAATTAAAACAATATCATTTTTTTTTGGTCTCTTAGATAGTTTTCAAACTCCTGAACTATTTGAAACAATTTTGGGCTTAAAAAATTGTGTCTAATGTCGTAAAAATCGTCAAAATCGAACGACGCATTAAAAATAGTTTTTGCCATTTAAAAATTCCAAAAAAATTTTATTCTGAATCAATTTTCAATTTTTAAGAAATTTTCAGATTTTAAACCAATTAGTAAATTTTCGAACTTTTTTTAAATCAATAAACATAAATAAATTTTAGATCAAATATTACTTTGCCTCAACCTTCGGTTAGCCTGCTTATAATTAATGCAAAAAAGTCTCATATTTTTAATTCCTTTTTTATTGTACCCGAGACTCAACAGCAAAAAAAAACGAGTAATAATTTATACTTCTAATAAAAACAAGGGTCGTTTGTTGTAAAAATTCATAACTTTTATGTAAAGAAAGAAAATAAAATTTACGTTTAAAAAAAATATGTAAATATTCTGGAAAAAAAAAAACATTAAAATTCTTGCATATAGATGATAAACTAAAATAACAATTCCCAAAAGACAAATATTTCAGCGATACAGAATAAAATAAAAATAAAAAAATAATAAACTGTTCCCTATTTTTTTATTTAAAAATACCGAAAGAATAATAAATAAAAATTCTGTTGGCTTGATGAATTAATTTATTGTCTCTTGATTTTTCATCCCCCGGTTATTTTTATTCATAACAGTATCCGTTGAACAAAAAAATAAGAGGAGATAGAACGTGTGAAGAATAAAAGTGTAATAATTTCCATGACGTATTGCAATAAAACAGTTTATTGTAAAATTGCTGCAAACGAATGTTAATTCCCATTTACATAAAGCGACTTTGTTTGATCCAGAAAAATGTGCATTAAGGTCCTTTGAAACTCACTGGAGCCGTTATACACCAACTCATAGCAATTTAACATCCGTTTAAAAATTCATGAAGCTAAAATTGTGCTCTTACTACCTCTACGACTCTTTATAATGTAGATATACATATATTTATGTGACCGCAGAAAAAATCTTTACAACTTTTGAAAACTGAGAACTAAAATCGAAGCTTTGAAATTAAACGTCGAAAAACTTTAACGGTAATGCCGACTGAGTTTGAGATGAAAGAAAAAAATATAAAACTAAGACACTGAATCTGGGTAAATTTCACGAGAAACTTTGAAAAGAAGAATAATATTTAGAGTCGAGTAGAGAAAAAAAATTAAAATTTTTCTTTACTAATTAAGTCAGACAGTATTAAAATTTTTGTTAAATCATTTTTTCCATCATTAGAAAGATCGTGACCTGAATTCGTGCCTTTTTGATGTTGCATATGTTTTTCTAGGAAAGTTAATTTATTATGATAATTTTTTAGAGTAGTTTTAAATAGAAATTGAATTTCACGCTAGATAAAATGTGTTGATTTATTTAATTTGTCTATTCATGAATGTGTTTATGTTTGTATGTCAAATATTAATCCATGTAACATTGATGAATTGACATACTTTTATAATTAAATGTATTTTTAGAGCAAAAATAGATATCATCAGAAAGGTCGTATCTTTAATTTGTGTCTTTTCACTGCTCGATATTTTTTCGATGGCAGTCAATTTATTAAAAAGATTTTGATCTGAATTTTCTCCTTTTATTAATACATTTTCGTAAAATAATAAACATTAAAATTTAAGTATATAAATTTTTAAATACTCGGGGATTTTTTAAATTTTTACTGCTTTGATAATAAATAATATTCATCACCAGCTTATCATTTCTGATAAGGGAGTCATCGAGCTCTAGCTTAAACATCGTGAGAACTGGACTCCGAGGAACTTTTTATATTAGGTAACCTGAGATGCAACGTCGTCAATTTCATTAATTATTATAATTCTTTGTACTGTACAGACGACCGATTGATCACTCAATATTGAAGTTTTAGAGTGTAATTAAGTTATAATTATCCTTGGATGTTTATTATTTACTGAAAAAATCCTCTATTATAATCCTTTCAATTTTTAAGAGTAGCCAATTTTTTTGTTACCTTTCTAGAGGAGTTTTGAATAGTTTATTGGTTCTACATGTTTGCGTCTGTTACATTTTTTATTCAATTATTTATAATTGATCCTGTCGTAAAAATATTATTCCTTGAAGTTATTTCAAAAGTACCTAAATTATCTGCACTATAACTAAAATTATTTTTAAAGAATCATTAATCGAAAGTTATTTTAGTTAACTTATTTTTCAGAGTTTTTTTTACGTAAATTTCCAAATTTATAAAATTTTTTAAACAAAAAATTGGTAAATCAAAATTTAAAAAAGACTTTTATTATGTATATAATTTCTTCATACATCTAATCGCATGCAATTTTATAAGATTTTATAAAAACATTTTTTTTTAGTTAGCTCCGAATGAAATTTCTCAAAAAAACACAACCATTAGATACAAGTATCAGTCCTTACTGATTTGATATATTTTATCCAAATTTTTTTTAACAGCGAAAATTCTGAAACAAGCTTTTGTATCCAAAAATTAACTCCAATATTTTACACTTTTCATAAAAACAATAAGAACCGTTTTTTTACACATAAAATACAGGACAACATACTAGAAACTTTCAGATCTATGTAAACACATTTTAAGAAAAATTTCCAGTCGGCATAAAATTTTTGTTTACATTAAAATTCTTAAAATTGACTAAAAAATTTATTTTTAAAATTTAAAAAATTATTTATGCCAAATCATTCGAAAAAAAACAATATTCCAGGTAAATATAAAATTAAATAATAACCCAAAAATAATTTTAATATAAATCTGATTAATCAATCCTTTATTAGTAAACTGATAAAAAAATTAACTTGATTCAAGAGGAAAAATCTTGACCCAAGAATTTTTTCTCTTGACTCAAGAGAGTCAGTTTCTTCAAAATAGTATTCTTAGGAAAGGTTCAATTTTTGTTAGTGTATAAAACAAATGTTAATTGTGAAGTAAAAAAAAATTTGTTTTGATTCTTGCTAATCAGCTCACTTGGTATCAAATTAAAAAATTTTAGTAAACACTTTAAACTTCAAACATCCAACTATACTTTCCACTGAAAAAAACGTTTTTATCAGTAGTGGTAAAATTAATCCAGGTACTCACTTAAATAATGACTAAAAAACTTTTTGTTGTTATTAAATTCCTCTTAAACAAAACTCACTTGTCAATCACTTCACTGTTAAAAACAAAAATGGCAATCGATTCTCAAAGTAACGAGCATTCAAAAGCTTGCGGGTTCTATCTATAATCGGTCTACCGTAAATATGAGTAAGCTTTATAACGTACATATACGTCGAGATAGATGGATATAAATGTATAATAGTGATTGAGAACACGAGAATGCGAATAAGTCGGTGCGATGGCTGAGGGTGGACTGTCGCGCCCGAGCCGCAGCAGCCCGCAACAGAGCCACCCCTTCTCTGTCTAAATTCAGCCCCTCTTTTCATCATGGCCTTCTACTCGGTCAGCCAGAGCTTCGCCTACATCTCGTTATCCACCCCGGTTACTTCTTAAGCTGCATCTGAAAGCTAAAAACTTTTCCTTCAAGCTATAAACCCGAGATAAATTTTTTATTTATTATATTATTACATGATAATAATTGTAAACATTATTAGAAAATTTTATTAATAACTCGTGGTATTCTTTGACATTTAGGTGTCGACATTACTGCTAATGCGGAACTGCATGATCTAGTCATTGGGGACACGTGACCTTTATAGTAAATGCCCCGAGGGGGTTGGGTATCACAGTGATAGTAAGGTGAGCGTTACAAGCCACCGTTACTACTAATTTCAGACAGTTTGCTGTATATACGTATATAGACCAGTCGTGAGTATGTATGTCGCGTGGACTGAAGAGTAGAGTAAGTGGAACGAGTGTACAATTGGTCAGACAGATTTATTCAAACGTTTTAGGTCATATGTTTGGAGGTATGAAATAAAATATAATATTTAAGTCGTTTTTTAAATAAAAAAATTTTATATGGGAAATTTTTTGGGGAAAATTTTGGACAAAAAAATCGACAAATAGAGATTTTTTATTTTTTAAGTTTGAAAGTTAAAGAGATACTTCCTTGGCGCCTTTTTCATTGAAATTTTTGAAGGATCAGTTTTTAGAAGACTAATTTCTACTTTAAGGTAATTGTCGTGGTTAAGGCATACCGTCAGAAAATTCTAAATTTTTCTATACTTATTAAGGACATGATAATACAATTATACTTAAAATTTGGAATCGATTGACTACCTACAACCCGAGATGAATTCAATTAACAATTGGATATTTAACATTGATTGCATACGCTTTCTGCAGTTCTATACCAGTTTCTTAATCATAAAAAAAAAAAAAACTAACTGCCAGAAAATAAGAAAACTGTGATTCATATTTTTACACCAAGAGTTGGAGTTCGATTAAGATCTGCTCCTTGAATAATTATGGTTAGAAAAGTTGCAATAGTTTCAGAAGCCTGAAAAACATTATTAATTAATAAAGAAAATAATTTTCAGTATGAGAAAAATCAGAACTTGAAGCGTTAAACTTACAATTCCTAAGAGATTTCGGTCCAGTGGTAGAGCCCCAAAAGCAGAAAACTCTACTTGAAAATGCGAAAGATCATTGGAAAACTTATACAACTGAAATTACAAGTAAAAAGAAAATTTACTTTATTTAAATTAATTGTAATAAAAATTTTCATTTAGACAAATTTTTTTTCACCTGTTCTTTGACTTTCGGATTTATCGGACGTCGATTTGACAGTAAACTAATGATTTTTCCTGTTTTTTTACTCTGCAAATCATCACCAAAAATCAGTTGATCAATAAAATATATTAATGATAATAGATCCTACAAAACCATACCTGATAGGTCGTTTTGGAAACTGCCGAAGTTAGCACCAAGAATAAAAAAATTCCCCACGGGGCAATCATTCCTATCGAAATGTGAAAAAAAAGATTACCGATTACTTGTGAAGGCAGTATGAAAACCATGTGTAAATTGACAATGGCATCGAAGCCAAAGAGTAGAAGAGAAATCAAAATAGTTAGTCCATACAAATTGTTTATTTCTCCAGAAATTTCCCACAATTCAATGTAAATTCTCTTGATGTTATTGATTTCTCGACAAGCGGATTCATCCGTTAACAATATATTGACCCTCGATGCAAACGTTTGAGAGAGATCACTCCTGACATCGTTCATTTTATTAATAGATAAATTGATCGCTTCGATCTGCTTGCCAACAATGCCCAGAAACAGAGTGAATTGCACAATTACCCAACTGCAGACTACACTAGGAAAATTTCCAAACAGAACGGACATTATGGACGAATTTGGCTCTATCAAAATCTTCACAAGTGAAACTAAGAAGTTAGTAATGAAAATGAAGTAACTCAAAAAATCTTTTGAGTAAGAATCTGCACTTATGTTCAATTTTTGATTGACACTGATCAACCGATCAATAACGTTTATCATAGATTTTCGTGTGTAAACAAAGTACATCAAAATCCAGCAAATACTCACGGTTGTCATAAACGAAGTCACGTCCATGACCATTTTATAAGTCTGGTTATTAATGATACTAACACTATTTTCGTCGGGAAAAAATTTAACGTAAAATTGACGCAGCGCATATACTAATACCAAAAGAAAGTTGTAGCCAGATCCGATGTACGAAATTTTGCAGATTTTGTTTCGAGTTTGATTAATTCTGCTGTCTTGTTTTGATATTTTCGACACTTTCTAAGTCCAAGGTGACAACCCAACAGTTTTGTAGACAATATATTGAAATATCAAAAAGCATCGGTATACTTTGTTCAAATTTATATAATGCATTTTTTGAACTACATTCGACTGTCCTCTCAAGAGCCCTGATTACTACTGGGGAGGTGTCACATTAGTTGCGTGAGGATTGTTAATTATTTTTTTCCATTTCAACTGATAATATGATCAGCGGAAGATATGCTGTGGAAGCTTTAAATAATTTATGTGATAGTTATTATAATGTACTCTGCTGAGTAATTATAATGGATTTAATATCAATGCTTGCAATGTGGGGATTCGGGCGTTTAGTGCAATGGAGTTGGAAACTTATTAATTTGATCAGCTTGGATGCAAATTGTAATTTATGTCGCAACGGACTTACAATCTGACGAAATGATTTTGGGAAATGTTAAATTTAATTCGTGTGAAAATTTTTTGAAAACACTTAGCGTTGTGATTTTATAGGTAAAATTATAAATTAATAAGCAGAAAAAATTATCAACGTAATTAAAATATTATCGATAATTGTTGTTAAGTTTTTAATTAAATAATGGAATCTCATAGCCTAAATAATTTTATTTTTTATCAGATTTGAAAATATAGCATCACTGATTTCAATACTGCGCCACAACAGTACTGTACAACAGTGAGCTTAATTTTGGTCAGATTTATACGTTCAGTATTTGCGAGAGAGTTTGATTAAATTTTAATGAACGACCTAATGTCCTAATTAGATCAATTAGTTCACTAATTGGATATGTTGGTAGTTAGTTTCAACAAATAATTCAAAAAATTTAGAGCAATATAATTTTATAAAAGTTTGTATTTAACCGAAAGAATGCACTTTTACGTGGTAATCAATTGAATAGAAAGAAACGCTTGGAGCTCAAGACGTTTCTTCTTCAGCTCAGTAATTTTTCTATTTTCATTTTCATTTTTATTTTCTTACATGTAGTTGAATTCTATTGTTTTGTACTTTGATTTTATACTCATCCCAGAGACATGATGTCGTTTCCGTTATCGACGTCATTCATTTTTCTCAACGATAACGGATATATATCGGGTCGTTTGGGTTCTCACTGTGTATAGTGAGAGGATACACAGTAAAAATGAGAAAAATGAGGTGGAAAAGATATGAAACTCTAAAGGTACTACGATACAGACTTTCATATTCTTTCCTTGTTTCTTCTCTTCCATCTATTTAATTTTTCGTGCTAGAACAAATTGAAATGAAACTTTTTCCAAGATGACAACTTTAATCTTTATATCATTGTTTTTTCTGCTATTATTTTACTGACCTTAATGTTTGTAGTAATAAAATTAAAAAGATTTTAAAACTTTACTAATTAAAAAAATTTTTTTTTCATCGTATTAAAATATTAAAATAATGATAGTTTTGTTATGGCGTACATGGAAAGAACAAAATGACACTGGATATCATCCCAGATTATACTCAGTGATATCTGTAGTGAAAAAAATTTCAGATAGTAACTAGTATAATCCAGATTATACTGGCTGACATCTGGATTATACTCATTGTAATCTGGATTATACTCAATACAATCTGAATTATATTAGCTACTATCTAAAAAATTTTTTCACTCAGTATAATCTGGGATGATATTCAGTATCATCTTGTTCTTTCCGTGTAGGTCTAAGAAATTTAGATATGTTAAAAAAAAACATTTGGCAGCCGAAAGGGAAGTAGATTTCTTGAATAAAAAAACATATTTTTTACCAAATAATATTAATAATGATATAGACTTTCTGTTACACTCAAACAATGACATCAAAACGAATTCAAAAGTTAAATTTCATTAATTTTGTCTGAAAAAGTAGGTAGTTTTTTATCTAGACTGATGGTAAAGTATGCAAATTAAAATTTATTTAACAAGCTTTCAGATGCAATTTACAGAAATTTGATAGGATGTCGCGTTCAATTGTTATTGCACAGAAATACGATAAGAGTGACAACTTTTGCGATTTAAAAAAATTTGTATACTGCTGTGATTTCTAAACTATTTAATTTGGAAATACGATATTTTATTAAATTCTTATTTCACGTAAATACAGTGAAATTTTTGCGACTTTTGAAAATTTTTGAGGACCAATGCAATAATTAGATTATGGAATCTACTATAGATTAATTGATTCAAGAAAAAAGTTTTCCTCAAAAATTTACTTTTACTTCGAGATATTCAGTTTGAGCTGATTGAAGAAATTTATGAATTGAATGAAACAAATAAAACTTTGGATTGATGGAGTCGGAAAGTTCTTCATTCTAGAATCTTACAAATTCAATGAAGCTTCTAGAACTTTACTATTTTTTAACGTTTTATATTTTATTTTTATAAAACAAATAAAGGAAGCACTTTATATTTGAATCAGTTTATTACACCTTTTTTAAAATTAAATTTTGGGCTCGTTTTTTAATTTTTTAACACACAAAGGTACGGCAAATAATTTTTGTCACGCAATTCTCTTCCAATTCTCCTGGCGACACTCTGTTGTTATAGCCAACGATGATATCCTAAAGTGTATTACGTATTTGGATAGCTTATCATAAATGTAAATATTGCCTCCATCATATCTTTTTATCTCCTTCTATTATTTAACTACTATTTATTGAACGAGCCATGGAAAAAATTTATCTTATAAATTTTTTAATTTTTCTCATTTATTTGTAAATTTTTTTTACCCTTCCATAACTCTTCTGAATTAGTCAAATTATTTCAGTTTAGTTAAATCTTTTACAGTTGGTAATTAAACTTTAGTGCTGTCTTATTTAAAGATTCAACCGATTATTATCGAAGTTCGTAACGATGTAATAAAATTTTGCCTTGCAAAAGTTTTTCATTTTACGAGTGGAATTTCACCACTCTATTTAAAAAGAAAAAATAAAGATACTAGTAAGTAATCTGTTGTTTTAAAGTCATTTAATTTTTAAACTTGGAAGCGTAATTTCTTTTAAAATAAACCGAAAATTTGTTGCTGTATAAAAAATTAAAAAAAATATACTTCTTGTCTCGAGGTATATTTAATTTCTAAGCCCAAAATATTTTATGTTTAATTTAAGAAAAGTAAAAAATATTTATTAAAAAATAATTTAACTTTACCCATCTGATGTTTGAAATTTTTACATCCAAGTGAACATCAACAAAATAATTATCTTGAGTTAAGACATTTGTTGTCTTCCTTAAAATTTTTTTATGCAAAAAAATTATTTTTGAACTAAAATATTGTTCTCTGGTCGGATTAAAAAAATTTTTTATGGAAAGCCAATAAAACGACATTACAAGTATTGAATACTTTTGGCTTAAAAACTCTATTTTTAAAATAATATACTTACCGACGAAGTTATTATATAAATTTTGTATCAGTGTATTGGAATGGAAACACTATCTATAAAATATCTTCAGCGTAAAGCACTTTAACTGACCTCCAAAAATCTATTCGGAAATAGAATAAAACCCAAAAAAAAGTCCTAATTCTTTTTTATTTTATTTCAAATCCATTCAATCGATAAATTGTTACGTAACTGAAGGATTTCAAAGTCCTCTCAATCTCGACGTTCTTCAAAGTCTCTAAAGTGCTTTATATATACAACACACTATTTTTCTTAAAATAACAGTTGGCTGATCAAACTTTTGTGTTTAGTTCGATTGCACTAGCTTTTATTAAGTGGGTACAATTGGGCATGCTGTTGGTACAGAACAAAAAAAAAGTACAAACCTATTGTCGAAAAATGACCGATAGTACTATTGAGATATTTCACATTTTTACTCTCATAATTATCAATTAATCTAGAGCTTTTTTCTTTCTAGTGAGCTCACACTCGATCCATTAAAGTAATTAATTTACAAATGAGATTATATTTGATTTTATTTAACCGTGATATGGGAATTTCCGAGACCGGACTATTTTAATAATTACTGTGTTATTTTTCAAGTATTTATTTTTATTTTTAATCGGAAAGTATGATCGTCGATAGTGCATTAGTACAGCAAGTGATAAAGCAATTTAGCATGAGCATGAGCGCTACTGCTTGTGCTACAGGCAATTTTTAATTCGTTGATAATAACGTCAGGCCAGAAAAATTGAAAGCTATTAAAATCTGGCTCTTCATAAGTTCGTTAAATACTTTTCCTTTTATTATTTTCTGCTACATTTGTAATTAAGCCCGTTTATTGAATATTAATTAAAAAAATGAAATCAACTGTATTAAATGCTAACGTTATTTTATTTTTATTTATAATTAATTCGAAAATTTAATCTCTTTGATTTCATTATCGGTTAGTGAATTTTTATTTAATTTATTTTAAATGTGAATTGATATTTCACATTCATACACTGGGTCTGAGTCAATAACTTGTTGGAGTTCTTAATAGAAGAAACTGGTGAGTCAATATGATATAAACATAAAAAAAAAAAAAAAAAAAAAAAAAAAAAAATAAAACAAATAGGTAAACGGTTGACCCTAAAGGCCATCCCTGCAACTTTCCGCTAATTTCACACTCGAGCTGTATTTTTAAAGCTGAAAAATATAATTATCATGTAATTTTGATCTCTCTGAAAAGTACAATAGAATTTTAATAAAACGCTTTTTTTGTAATTTTCAAACTGCAATAACTTTTGAATGAATCAACCGATTTTAGACCTGATCAATTTTTGGATCCAATCATAAATCGATCATTATGCATGATTAGGTAAAAATTTTTTTTTATTAGATTGTTTACATTTTTACATTTGACACGTTTTTTTACAAATGCAATTAAAATTTTTATTTGTGATTTAAAGTCATAAAATATTATATACCTGAGTAGATCGAACTTTCGGCAAGACCTAAAGTTTTATCCACTAAATTCATAGATAAATAAATGTAATTGACTGCCGTGATTAATTTACTATTTTACAAAATGTATTCAAAAAATTGAATGGTTTTATAATGATGGGGAAACGGGAAAATGCTTATATTTATAAATGAATGACATTTTATTTTCAAGAGTTTAAATAAACTTAATATCAGTCTAATTTTTATATTGTATTATGACCATCCGTTATTTGATGACGATATTGTGCAGAATATTCACACAGGTCGGCTTGTGGACTAAAAAAGTTTTTAAATTATTTGTTTCAGAGAAGTTAAATTGAATTAATTTACTATGTTATTTATATGTACATTGAAAATATACCGAACATACGTATTCAAATGCAATAAATTAATCTCAAATTTTAGTTAGCAACCGTATTTTGTTGCTTGAACATAAATTAAAAAATTTAGTTATTTAATTTTGTAGAGTGAAATCCTATATATTTTAAATGTATCGAGGTGGAATTAGTGATACATGGTGAAGTATATTTTAGCTGTTCACTTGCTAGGTAAAAGCGTTCAATATGTAATTACATTATTTCCCTGCGGCAAACAAGATGATAACTTTTTTAAGTATAATAACTGTTTGGTATGTAGAGCTCATATCAGTTTGAAATAAAATATGTCAATTATAAATTTTATTTCGCTGTTTTTTGTCAATTAAGTACGGGAGGAAAATTAATAAATTTAATCGAAAAATGAATTTGGAAAATTATTTTTAAGTTTAGAAATTTTAAAGGAATTAAACAAGTAGAATTTTCTAATAAATTAATATTTTTATCACATCGAATTTATTCCTATTTTAAAATGGAAAATTTACTTCCGCCATTGAAGGCAAATCTAAAGGTAAAAAAAACGGATTTTGTTGAGCTCAATCTTATTTTTATAAATAAGATGCTAAAATGAAATTTATGATAATATTTTTTATTTAGTTCCAATTTGTACCACTATCTTTTTGACAAACAGAATGCGTTCAATATTTTGTACGTAAAGTATGCGACCTCTTATAAATTACTCACATCTCCATAAATTGTTATAAATTTACACATATTATTATTTTCTTAAACACTTAATGAAAAAAAAATGACGTACATTCGACAAAAAATTGTCCTAATTTTACTTAAAAAATAGTTAAATTATATAGTTTTTTTTTTTAAAGAAAAACTTTATCATCAGTAAACCTACATGTCTTTACGACCTTCATATAAAAAATCCATTGCTATAAAAATTAAAGATAAAGATAAAAAAATATTGCTCTTAAATTAAAATTATCATACGAACTTTCCTTCACACATGTTAACAACACATTCATTTCAAGTTACGTTCAGAAAAATCGATACTCTATAACAAAATCCCGCCTCAATTTCCTTCTGAGCCGATAAATTTTCAAAAATACTACGGTAAGATAACAATATACATACGAGATCGATACAACTATCATAAATGAAATTTTCCAAGAAACTCTGCCAGTATTTTTAAATTTATACGGAAAAAACCTTTCATTATTTCTTATCATGCTGATGAAATGGAAAATTTTTTCTTCAATTTTGAGAATTTATTAAAAATTTTTTTACTGACGTAAAAGTGGTCGTTGGGAAACGTTTCCGTTAATTAGGACTCTCTTGTGGTAAATACATAATTTAGCTTGTGTTATTAAATCATTGTGATTTATTGCTTTATGAGCATGAATTAATAATTATTTGGCCGTATACATTGTCCCCAGCCGTGGTAGCGTCTCGCGCCAAGTAGATATTCAGACATGTTAGACTACATGCAAGATGCATAAAAATTGTCTAAAATGAAACTTAATTAGGTAATCATAATCATATTTAAATAATTGAAATGATTATAGTCACTTATAAAATACAAATTTATCTGATAAAAATTTTGGTGATAATTTCTACCAAATTTTTCACCAATCACAAAAAAAGAGGAATAGTGACAGTTTTAACAGTAAAAATAGGTCGTTCGTATAAAAAAGTTTAAAGTTTACAGCTGAAATGGCAATTATTAAAATATTTGTATTGATAGAATTTTTTGATCAAAAGGAAGTACATTTTACAGCTTAAAAGTGTATTTTAAACATTACATAATTTTGTATAAAAAAAATTTGCGTTAAAACATTTTATTTTAAATTTACACATGAAAGCGGTAATATTTAGTACAAAAATTTTTCACACAAATTTTTTTGACGCAATGACGCAAAAGTTTGGAAAATCCAAAAGTGTACGCCTCATAATTTCATTTTTCATAATAAAATTGAGTAAATCCTTTAAATACGAGAATACACTATAGTTCAGTTTGCGTAGATTGGCTGTGTGTCGAGAGCACGTGTCTTTACATAACGAGGGTCGAGTGTTCGAGTTTATCGTTTGCCAAGATCATTAAAGTTTCCTTCTTTGCTAACAACGACGTGGTTCAAAAATTAACTAACGAGGATGCGAATGTCATTCGCACTTTTATTTTAACTATTTTCCATCGGGAATCGTAAAATTTAAGTTTAAACAAAAATTTTTGTTGCCAACCCGAAAAACCTCCTAGGCATTTTCCATTGTTACTCATCCAACCCCTCACTTATCATCCCGTTTCTTATCGGGGAGAAAAATGTCACTTTAATAGACGAGGCATAAAACCTGCAATAAATTCGTTACAAATTTTTTTATAAGTAATGCAATAACCGTTAAGTCTAGAGTCTCGCCGGAAAAAATTTCTATTCCGTCCGTAAGACAGCGTCACTCCTAGCTGTCGTAAAGCACTTGAGCGAAATAAAATTTAAGAAAGTTCGTAGTCGCCCAGCAGAGTATAAACTAAAGGGACATAAGGGATGTCCAGTGTCACGAGATAAAGATTAAAGGGTTAAGGGTTACGACTCCTGAGGTTCCGTCATAGATTCGATGGTAAATATAAACGGGACGAGGCTTTCACCCGTATAAACTTCGAGGTTCACCAGTACTAGATAGATATATAGAGTGAGAGTATCCCTGTTTGCCGAATATCCTGGAACTGGAATAAGTAGGATACGGTACAGGGTGTAGTAGCAACTAAGAGAGAACGAGCTACTGAATTTCGAGATAGGGCGTGTGACCTGTTTTCTATCTCTATCATCATCGGGTCGCCAGTTGGCGCAGTTGGGTTTACCTCTGCTAGATTCTCTACTCTCTACTCTCTACTTCAATCTCCCACGTACCAGTGCTAGTATTGGGTGTGTGTATGTGAGTGTGTATATCGCGAGGACACACGAACACAACCCGAATGGATCCGAAACCGTTCCAGTATGGATGTGATTGCAGGGTATGCAACTTCTCTAGTATGTGAAAAAGAGAACACCCTATTGTATGTTATAGATATGATATGCATGTGTGTAGATGGAGGTTGTTTCGTAGTGTATACATAGCTATTTGGCAAGTACCCCACCCTAAAACCTAGGACTGGTACTTATTCTGGGGAACACCCGGTGTTGAGCTGCCGAGCTAAACCGGAGACGAGCCCGACCACGACCAGACGACCTAGTGTAGCAGTTCATGCCAATGTGTTCTCGCGTCTTTATTTCTTGTTAGAAACTGATAAAGGGATGGCAAAGTTTACTTGAAAATATGGAGATTGTAATTCGAAAATGATATTGGCGTTATCTTCAGGAGTAAAGTGGAATTTGAAATTGGTCATTTTTAGTTTAGGAAATGCAAAAACAGGTAAATTTCATAAATAATTAATTTTATAAGTAGGATAGATAGGTATACTATTTTTAGATTAAAACGGAAGTTGGAAAGATCAAGCGTGATACCTACACAGAAAAAAAATTAACTTGAATCAAGTAAATAATTTTGAAGAACTTTATTTTCTTGATTTAAATAGAAAAATTCTTAAACTAGGTAATTCTTTTTGGTTTAAGTAAATTTTACTTTATTCAAAAATTTTTTCGTCTTGATTTAAGACAACGAAACTCTTCCAAATTTTTTCTTGGTTCAAGAATTTTTTTCTTGAATCAAGTTTATTTTTTTCTCTGTGTAGTACAAGTAAAGATTAATCAGTTTAAAAACAAAAAAAATCCTTAGTTTACCCGTCAATAAATTTTATGATATCGCCTAATATGGCCATATCAGATGATTTGATAGATTCTGATAAATCTATCAATAATCTGATATAAAAATTGACCATATTTACTCATAGATGAGCCTATCTGGCAGTATCTGGCTTGATAAGTTCTGATATAATTTGAAATGCCAATATATAATTTTTTGACCAAAGGTAGTGCTTAAAATCTCCGACAGTAGGCGCATAATCGCTGAATCGTCTCCTTACAAGAGAGTTAGGTTATAAAAAAAATTTCACTATTTTATCCTCTTTAGAAGCTTTTTTGAAATTCGTTTTTAATTAATTCCATTATGTTTAATTTCAAATTATATCAAAGGGCAAAATTTGGATAGTTACCAAATTATATCAAATATCGGTAGTTTAAATTAAGAATTATATGTCAAAAATATTTTGAATAAAATGGAAGAATTGTAATAAATTTTCGCGACCTATTCTTCTCATAGAGACTAAAGGCAGATGATAATGAAAGATTATAATGTACAAGAAGTTTCGAACGTTAACTATAACAAGAATTAAAAATAATAAAAAAAAATAAAAAATGACACGGGCTGACTTGGAAATAGTTGACATAAATTGAATACGATACTTAGTGACATAAAAAAAAATTTCCCCCCTATTTTGTCACCCCCCTGACCCACCCCTATACTGAAACATCACTATGCACCCTGTTAGCAGTTGTAATAAATTCTGAAAAAATTCAAGAGACCTTCCCTTATCTCTACCAACGCGTTCTACTAATTTACAGTGATGTTTCAGTATAGGGGTGGGTCAGGGGGGAAATTTTTTTTTATGTCACTAAGTATCATATTCAATTTATGTCAACCATTTCCAAGTCAGCCCGTGTCGTTTTTTATTTTTTTTTATTATTTTTAATTCTTGTTATAGTTAACGTTCGAAACTTCTTGTACATAGATTATAGCATTCAACCTCACTTACTCTTGTATTCTTCCAACTTTCAAGATAGCTTGTACCTTGTATTGAGGCTTAACCCATATATACGAGCGAAGCTTTGTGGTTTATTAGATGGCTGCAATAAAAAATGTACAAGTTTAGTATTATATCCGGGATTTCAAAAACTTTGACAAGCTTTATTTTCTATTTATAATTGGGTTAAGTAGAAATAAATTGAATTTCAATAGGTATTGAATTAAATTGCTGAAGATCTAAAGTTTGAATATTCGAAATAGAGGAAAATGTTGTAGTTTCATTGAATTTAGTGGCAGCTTCAAAATTTTTAATTGCAAACCGTTGACTTTTTTTTAATTATCCACTTCTGCGAAGCGTTAAATTTCTAGTGTATTCAGTCAATAAAAAATCGACGCAAGGGTCAGATTAAATGGAACCGCTGGAAAACATTGATGATTGGAAAAAATATGTGAAAATTCGGAGATATAAAGGAGACAGCGTTCCATTCGAGTTTTTTTATTTATGTGATTCATTCTACAAAGACTGAAAATTCGACTCTAAATATTTTTGTGGTTCATCATTAGAAAAAAAATATACAATAGCAGAATGGGGGTTTTTCAGGAAATGTTTTTAGAGAATCATATTGATAACTTTTTTAGTTTAAATGTTTCGTTATTATTTCCAAATTAAAAAAACATAGCAAAAAAAATAATTAAAAGGTGAATATTTCCAAAATTGATCGAAGAATAAAAAATCAATGAAATAATTCGTTTGTTATAATTTTGATTACAATTAGTGACTTTGTCAAAGAATTAACAGAATCACAAATTTCTTTAGAAATAAATTTTATACTATTAAAAAAAAAAAAAAATGTTTGACGTGGAGCTACTCAACCTTTCACCTCAAATATTATTTTTGTATCAGGACACTATTAAATAATACAACTATACAACCATGGAGGTCTAATTGCTGATGCGTTATCATAGCTGGCTTTTTTTAATGAACAGTTACTTTTCAAACTTTTTTTCCTGGATCAATATCAATAACTTTGAATATCAAATTTTCCTGTTATCAAAGATTGACATTGCACTTAGCGGCTAACGGTAAACGAGCGAGCAAATAACTATGCTCACCCCACCGCCATCCAAATTGCCTCAATACATTTTTATTCTAAATGAAATTTTTTTAGAATTGTACGTGACAATATTTGAAATATTCAATAAAACAAAGTAGCAAAAGAAATGAATGCATAATGTATAAACAAATGCTAAAAAATAAATATATAAAACAAGAGTCTCGAGTGAGCACAAATGTTTTATGGTCTGAACAAAATTTAACGTGCGACCCAGTTTTAAAAGGCAATGTATCTCGATATTTTCAATAACTCTGAAAAATTTTACTCTTCTGTCTCGCACTCATTCATGCGTTACTTTTATTCTATACAAGCTATCTTTCTCTTTTATTTTTATTTAAAGAATAATACTTGCATTTTCTTCTTAGTTTGTTTGCCATCATTTTCAATGCTGTGGCACTCCGCTTTTATACTAAAGAGTAACCACAGAAAATAAAATAGTACGAAAACAAGTAAAGAGTTTTCTGTGGCTGACATAAGACGATTCGGCGCCTCAATGATATTTGGCAGCTTAAAGTTATTACTTAAGTCGAACGACAGTTTAAAGTAAAAACTACTTTTTATTCACTTCAATTGTTTCTTTGTTCCGAATGTCAAAAACAATCATATTGATGTTATAGTACACGGAAAAAAATCATATGAAAAATTACATTTGTAACATCGTAATCCAGGACTAGTCTTTCAATATCTTACCTTCTATGATTTTATACTTCAAAAATTACTATTTACTCACGAATTTTTACGATGTTTACGTCGTAATTATCACAAATAATGTAAGTAATAAATAACATAAAAATTCTTACGATATTCTGCCGTCTACAGAATACAATTTGAATTATTGAAAATTACGATGTTTTTTAATAAATTTTTTTTCCGCAAGATCAAGTCAATAAGGACGCATACTATATACTCTAAATTAAAATATATGAAAGTCTTGAAGTTAGTCAAAGGTCGAAACTCGCAAAAAAACGGGCCACGATTCATTATTGGTTAAAGTTTAGCCGCGCGCTATTCAAATTTCTAGTGTTTTAATAAAAGAGAGACAGATTCTAGTAATTTAACCAATTACTGTATGGAGGGTCTTATTGTGTGACTGAACAGACCTTTTAGAATTTTCCTCTGATAGCGTAAAATTTTTCGTATAATTTTCATTCCGTGTAATTTTTTATATATTTTAACTAAAATCAGAATGGAAATTATTTATTCAGTATCTCATATTGTATTCTACTCTTTGTCGATATATATATATATATATATATATATATATATATATATATATATATATATATATATATATATATATATATATATGGATGGCTTGCCTTTAGTCTGATTGGGTACTGAAATAAATCAATGACTTTTCTGTTATCCGGGAAATTTATAATGAACATACGTACAGATAACTCGCTGTATTTATAATGTCAAAATAAAGTAAAATTTTTTTAACTAAATGCCTGGGAAATTTTTTATACGGCTGTATATGATCTAATATCGTCATACATAGTTTGATCTGGTCATTTGTGGAAATTAAAAAATGTTTTGCGATAAATTTTCAATTAATTATTTTTCCTAAAAAAAAAAATTTATCATCAATTGATTATTATTTATTATTATTAGTTAGTAACTAACTAACAAATTATTAGTAATGAATTATCCTTCAATAAAAATCGTTCAAATAGTTCAGTACAATTAAAACTAGTACGTTTTCTGCTCTTTTAACAATATGTTATAAAAGCAGCTTAATATTGCAAAACGGTTGTAGTAATAATTATAATAATAATTATTATGATCACACAAGTGTTCATATTTGGAATGGGTGTATATTTAAAATCACAGGGCCAGGGGTTAGAGCTAAATTCACGGTTGAATGCTAGTGTGTAGTGTGCTCATGTGAGCATAAGTAGATTAACCACACTCAAAGTACCTGAAAACCAGCGAGTGTTAAAAGTGGCCACATAATATTGCGGTTTACTTACGATGAGTACGTTCTATGATTATTCAAAATTAAAAAAAAACACCGATTTTTTTTTTTTTAAATTATCTGCTGATATTTAATGCAACACTGAGAAAATTAACCTGAATTTTTATGAAGAGAGTACTTCAATAACTGTCAAAATTAAGTTTGGAATTTCTTTAAAGTTTATTACAGTTGGCTTAAATTAAATTATTTAACTTCAAGCTCGTTACTTTCGTTTCACAAAGAATTTTACTTTTATTGCTTACTTCTGCTGCGCTGCAACTGGTTCTTCTATTGCCTCAAATACTCGTTACTTCAAATGTATGGATCTTCTTTGATGATAATGCTTTTCAGTAGTGCTGTACAAAAGCTTCATAATGTACTTTGTCGTATTGTACCGTAGCAGTACCTGACTCATTTTGAAATCGTGTAGTTTGTTAACTCGCAAAAAGTGATTGTCTGGAACTTCAATTATCAGCGAACGTTTTAGGTTTAAACTGTAGATGAATTATTGATTGATACTGTCAAATTACCTTCTCTAAACCACTGAAACTCGACGAACTTTCATATTATAAATAGCTGGAATATGCATAGAAATATTTGATACACTGTGTCTTAATTAATTTAAAAGGCAATTTTCAAGGGAAAAACTGTCAAGCTTAAATCGATCCTTGAGGTCGTTTACCTGCGGTAATTAAATTTTATTCTGAAGTTTAAATTATTAATTACCTTCGTGCAATCAATAAGTTCTGCCGCTAATATTTGTTAAATTTTTTATTATGATCTTTTAATACTTTCCAAAAAGTTATTATAAATTTTTGTAATCATTTTATCGAAGTAATTCTTGTATTGAAATCACAATAAATTAATCTATTTTCACTACGCGTTTTACAAAATTTGCTTTATAGTGAGTTTGAAATTTAATTGTAACTGTTAAAAAAAAAAAAAAAATACCCAATTAACAAAAAAAAAAAAATTGTCATTATTTTTCCAAAGAAAACCAGTACATGTAAATAATTCTTGGTGGTCTTTAACGTCCTGCAGGTTTTCACCACTGTTAGTAACATAGCGTGACGAGACTTCCGGAAACGAATGTAATGGGAAGCTTCACGGGTAGAATAAGCTGTAAAAAAATTAGTTAAAAGTACCGAGACAATTTGAGCCGGAAGGATCTCAGTAAAAGGTAATGATTTCCTCAGACTGCACATGACTTTTTTGTACCTTCAACTTTAATGCCAATAGATTGTGATAAAATTTTGAAGTAGAAGTATTTCAGTTTGTTCTATTTTTGTTTTCATTTTTCGTTTTTCTCTTTTTTCTTTCCGTACTTAAGTATTTTCTCTCCAAATCTTAATTTTCTTTTCCAATTTTTAGATTCCCATTTACGTTTAATAGTTTTCCATTTTCAAGAATAAGTTGTTCTTTATTTTTTTCATTTTTCTTTTTCTTTTCTGTATGTTAGTTTTCTTTTGATCTTTGTTAAGATTACTTTTTTCTCTTGTTATTGTTACTTTCTGTTTTTTTTTTTTTTTTTTAATATTTATTCGATCGAATCTCGATTGCTATTGCATTTGTTCAACTAAAAACTGCAAGTTTTTGAATATTCTAAGAAATTTACTTTACATTTGGATGTTCAATTGCTTTTTTTTTTTTTTTTTTAACGTTTAAATGATTGATAAAAGTACAATTCAATGATAGAAAAAAAAAAAATGGGAAAATGTGCCTTATAAATAAAAAAAAATTTGTCATTGATATTTTATTGAAAATTAAAAGAAATTAATCACAATAAACTTTCTAGTACAAAATAAAATAAAAAACAGTGCGAGTTGTTAATAAATATCCACACAATTATATTATATTTTGTCGATGGAAATAAATCACGAGTCCGTTCGTAGATAAGCTATCTAGAATAAATAAAATTTTAATTTTATTGACAGACCGGTAAAGTTTGTCGTATGAAAAATGAGATGTATAAATTTTCCCGTGATTGGCGTGTGACGATAACCAGCAATGTACAACCTCAAACTCGGTTTTCTGTGTCTGGTCTTCTGGATTATTGCCAAGATAATTTTAGATTTTATTCGACGCTCAATAGACCATTCTAATTCCCCGAATCTGCCATGCACACCTTCTCAATTGACGTACTCCCTACACGTTTTTAAACATTTTGTCGACAGACGTCAAGACCAAAAGAACACCCCAAAAGCCAAAATAAAACTTGTAAATTGCTACTCACATTTTACATACTTGCTAATATTAATTCATCACTTTAATAACCATCATCATTTTCATCAAAATTAATGTTCAAAAAAATGTCATTGTTTGATTTATTTTTGATACAAGCTTTTAACTCTTATAATAAAATTAAGATAGTCTTTTAATTATTCTGTTATTATATATAATTTCTAGAAAAAATAATTCATTTATGTCTTGCTATGAAAATTCGTCATTTTCAGCCATATATTTGACTTGATAAGTCCTGATATGACTCGAATTCCCGTATCAAGTTTCACACTGATAAAAAAATTAACTTGACTCAAGAGCCAAACTCTTGAACCAAGAATACCATTTTGAAGAAAATGATTTCCTTGAGTTAAGAAATTATTATATTCTTGATCTAAGAAAATTTTCTTGTTTAAAGAATTTATACTTTTAACTCAAGAAAGTCATTTTCTTCAAAACGGTATTCTTAGTTCAAGATTTTGGCTCTTGGGTAAAGTTAATTTTATTATCAGTGCATATGATCAATCCATATGCAATTTTTTAAATAAAGTTATTTTCAAAAATTTCCGACAGATGGCTCATGATCACTGAATCGTTTCTTTACAAGAGAGTTCAGTTTCTAAAGTAAAAATAACTTTTTCGTAAAAATGATTTTTTCTCACACTCTGAGAAGCATTACTTGTAAGTACTATTCATTTTCTTCTATCAACTGTTCAAATTTGAGTGAGTCAAAGAGCAGGGAAGGAAAACAAAACATTCTATAAATGGATTGTGATAATATAATGTATATATAAATGTTGTTTATATTAATGAAAACCTCTGAAACTAAAATTGACTTTTTTAATTCTAAGGAGCTTACCAGGCATTAGTTTTTAATTTTCTGAAATATTTTTTTTTTAATGTACTATGTTAATTGATGTGCACAATTCTACATCTAGATATGAAAGTCGGCTTTCTATAGTTTTATGGAGAAATTTTTTCCAGAAAAAAGATGATCCAAAAATAATAAATTAAAATGAATAAAATAAAATTTTTCTTTTCTTTAAAAAATAAAAAACTAAATTGGCAAGAAAACAGAAATAATTAGAGATTGGTAAAATGAATGTATCTGTTAGAATTGTTTGATCCATTCACTGAATTAAGTGAGGCTTGAGGGTAGGATGAATCAGTGAGTGGAAGAATGATGCGAATCGTAGTATAGCCAGACTATTAAAACGCCCGAATAACGAAAATCAAACGAGCTAAAAGATATAAACTTAAATTAATGATTAAGACCCAGCCCATGTAGGAAATTCTGGCAAACTAATGCATCTATGACAAGGTAGTAGGCGGGGCCTACGGTGGGTCTAAGTTAATTTTCAGAGTTTTCGATTGGCCGGGAATTTTAAAAATAGTCGGGACTGGGCTGTGACTGTGACACATGTAACACGTAAATATCCACACTTATGTATTCCCCCCCTTGGAGGAGCATCCAGGGTGCCAAAAGACGAGCATACGTCGGGTATGAGATCACGAGAGAGAAGAGAGACCTTCGCTCAAAGATCAGATGAGCACACTTAAAACTTAAAACTTTACTCAAGACTAAGAAGAAAACTAAGGCCATGTGCCTTAGACGGGGACATTACTCGAACTAGTGTCTTACTAGCGTAAGCTCGAGCTTTTACTCACGTTTCAGACTTGGCTTTTCGGTTTGTGTAAACATACACTAATAACTAATATTTCGGCTTTTTATAAAGCATAGACTTTGTTATTACTTTAATGTGTTGACCTTTAGTGAATTTTTTACAGTGTTATTTTATAAATTTTCAATTGCAGTGCAGTGATTGAATTTTACAAGTGATAAATTATTTGAAAAAAAAAAAAAAAAATTTCACCGTGAAATGATGACCCTGATGACAGACGTCGGGGGTTATGCGTACGACAGTCGGGCTTCTTATGATGGATACCACTCGCACCGTAGGCATTTTTACAACAATCCGGACAATGAGTTCTTGCAGGGCTACGTACCTGTCAGAAATGATGACTGTAATAGTCACCATACGAGGACAAGAAGTGCCGACAGTTCAACCTCCCCGGAAAGTGTTTCTTCTGGCCACTATCGGTATGACTATTTCATCGGGTTTCATGGTCTTATGTCAACTTGTGTCTCATCTATAATCATTTTTAATTATGCAATTAAGACGTCAAAGAAATTTTTTCCTCCAAATTAATTGTGACAAATTAAATTTTTTTAGTTAAATTTAGTATCATTAGAAAAGTCTCCTTAAATTTTTTGTCTTTTCAAGGTTTCATACAATGATAAAAAATTAACTTGATTCAAAAAAGTTAATTTGAACTGAGAAATTGTTCTTCGTTCAAAATTTTACTTGATTCAAAATTATTCTGCATTGTTCAAGATGATTAATTCCTTAAAATGATTTTCTTGGTACAAAATTTTTGCACTTGTATCAATTTCATTTTTTAATCCTTTTTAACAATAATTAATTTATTGCAATAAGTTTTTGAAGTAGTACTAAATAGATTTCAATTTTAAGCTAAATAAAATTTGTCTATTTATTTTTTTTGTTTTGAATATTTGAATGTTTTTATACGCCAAATATCAATCTATATAATTAAAAGAATAAGAAAAATTTTGTAACGGACAAATATTTATTATAAAATCGATATATATTATATATTTTTTGGTGATAGTAAATTTTTTGTTGTTTTTGGAGGAATTTAAAATAGTTTGTTAGTTCTATAAGTTTTTTTTGTGACATTTTTGGTTAAATTATTGACAATTGATTCTATCATAGCGATATCATTTTTTGAATTTATTTCAAAAGCACCCTAAGTATGTCTCCTGTGATTAAAAATATCAAAAAATAGCCAAGCCAAAATTTTTATATTTATAATTCGTGATTCTCGTCAGTCATAAAGTGACTTCAGGTGACTAATATTAATATCAGTAATTAAATAAAGAAAAATATCATTAAGATCGCAAGATCGCAGTGAATAATACTGAGATTTTTTATTTCTTGTTATAGTTTATTTATTTAGTTTTTTAGTGATGTTTAAGAAGATAATAAAGAAAAAATATTGTGAGGTTATTTTTCTTGGCCTTAGAATTGTCTAGCTGACACATTTATCGGTGCACCAGCGAAAGTAGGATCGAAAGTGTATTCAGTATCACGATGTCGAGTGGATATAAGTATAAGGATTAACTTGATCTCTGGTGTGTCAAGAGACTGACGATTGGTTTATTGGCCTTTAAACTGTTTTCACTTTATACACACACTCTTTAAGCATACTACATATCATTATTCTACTTATCGTATTAAAATATTGGTTTTATATTTTTAGTACAAATAATAAGCAGGGTTAGTGAGTATTCTCAATTTTTCGCGCAATTTTTAGGCCTAATTATTTTTTGTTTTTGCACTTGACAAATAATTAAAAATAATTTTATGTTTAATGCATTGAAAATTATAATGTAAGTTAAAAATTTATTATCATCACCTCCACAATAGTTTCTATCAAAATTAACGGTGTAAGAAACATTTTCCACAATGTTTACATCGTAATTTTTCGGGTACGCTGTAAATGTTTAGATTTGAAGCTACGGTTATTTTCATAGTTTCAAGTTATTAAATGTAATATAATTATAATTAATAAATATTCGTTAATAGTTAAAAAATATTTATTAAATATTAATGAATACTTATTAACTGTAAATTAACATTTTTTTAAACCCTTGAATGAAAAGTTAGAGTAAAAATTCTACTTTTACATCGCTACTAATGTTATAAATGTTCTTAGAGGTATTAGAAGTAACATAGGATACTTTTTATTAAAAAAAAAAAAAAATGATTTTTTACATTTATTATTTCCTTATGAAAAAAAAAAATTGTTAGTGCATCGTATCTTCATTATAAAAGGGTATGACATTATTTGGTTACGGAAGATCTTTACATTGTACCGTAAACAAGACACATACAGTCAAAAAAAAATTTATTAACTGTTACTAAATATTTAAAAAAAAATGAATTTATTAGCGATTGATAAATATTTTTATCGGTGTGAATGATAAGTTTTAATTTGAACGGTATCATAAAAGATTAGAGAGGATGTGGATAATTAGTCAAATTCGTCGCCATTTGTCAAATCGGTAAGCTTTTAACGCTCTAAAAAACTGCAATTTCACGTTTTTTTAATAGACTCTTAAAAATACTTAAAATATAATTTTAAAAGTGCCGACAGATGGGCAGGAAGATCTCAAGTTCACATAATAATGTATTAACTTATTATCCAAAAGCACAAACTTTGGTATTGCCGTTTTAGGACGGCAAATTTGATTGAGATGATTTTGGTGGGTGCTGCATATTTCTGAGTTAGCGTAGTATGGGGGTTTATGCACAGTATATCATTTTTACACTGATTGTTCTAACAATTAAGGACGATATGTGGCAGAGGTGACACTAGTCACTAACACTGACTAGCCCTGTAGTGGTTTTCGGGATTAAACCACTGTAATCCATAATTGTGGTTCGTTTTTGAACTTAAACAGATCAACAAAAAATTAAAGCTTTTTATTAATTAATGAAATAGTCGTTGTACGTTTTATACGCCACCGTGGATCTTGAAATGTCTGAACCTCTGATAAAATATAAACACAAGCAAAAATTTTGAGGAAAAATAGACTAAAATTAATACTTAAAGTATTAAATGGTTAAAAAAAATAAAACACTTTTTAAAGTAAAATTTCTGATATTTTATTTTAATGTTTGAAAATATTCTGAAGAATAAATGGATAAAATTTAAATTAAATGGTATCTCTATGTTAGATTATAATTTGAATTCTTGAAAGCAATCTAAATATTAACAAGATGTTATGGTAATTTTCTGTGCAGACCTCAATTTCGCTACATACCAGACTCCGACGATGCTTCGTCAGTGGTGTCAGCCGATGCGTCAGCAGATCCCGAATCGGCTTCGGCAGATGGCGATGAAACTAACGAAAGTGAGCAGGGTATTGAACATGTACCACATCCCCATGTATTAGACGCAACTTCACCCCACGGCGCCCGTAGATGTCTTCTGTGGGCGTGTAAAGCTTGCAAGAAAAAAACTGTTACTGTTGACAGGAGGAGAGCCGCCACATTACGCGAGAGAAGGCGCTTGAGAAAGGTTAGTTCCATCAAATATTAACGTTTTTTTCCGTTACATCCTAAAAACTACTCATGTTCCATGACATTTTTTTAAACTTATTAAAAATTAAAAATATCATTTCATTTTTGAATGAAAGTCTATTTTTACTAAAAATACGTTTTTAACTAAAGGGCTTTTGAAAATTATTTTGTAATTGAATACTTTGCTTACATTAGTCAATGAATTATTAAAATTTTAATTAGTAGTTTCATTAATTAATTTTTCCACAAAGTGGCTAACTTTCCAACGAATTTAATTTATTTTGTAATTAATTAAAAATCATAACTACAGAAGCCAATTTTCATTGAAATTTAATGACAGATAACTTTTAATGAAGTCCAATAATGAATATTGAGTACTTGTAGAAAAAATGTCAGACTATATTTGTGATAAAAAAAGTAATTTGTTATAAGTTTCAATTATTTATTTTTTCTAAATATTTGGACGACAATTAAAATTTTTAATTTAATAAAAATTTGTTTAGTGGTTGATTGAATTAAAAACCAATGATAAATAAGCTCTTTGTTAAAGTAAAACAATGGTTCTTATTTCAAAACTGAACTCCGGGAAATTTTAATTATTCAGAATAATTCTTATCCTTACAATTATGAACAGATTTAGAATTTAATTTATATTTCAATATTCGTTTTTCATTTTGTTACCGTCCACATGCTGATTAAAAAACTCGAATTATTTTATTCTATGTTTTTGTTTACGTTTCGTATTTGTATATTTGTGTCGTGTTAGCGCTCTGGCTAGTAATAAACGTTGTTACCAACAACAGTACACAATAGCGCGCTTTTGCCACCTTTCTTCGTTAATTTTTTAATTACTAATGTCAATAGAACAATATTTAATTAAAGAAAAATTTTTTTTGGATTAAATAAAATTGTAGCAAAAATTAATTTTTAAAAATAATATTATTCTATGGACATAAATATTTTGGTGTGTAAGAATTGGAATCTTGGGAAAATGTATTAGAAATTTGTTAAGATTTTCCAAGGAAGTGCTCAGTAGCAAATCATCTTAAAGTAAGACTGTTGATTAGAGAGTACTGTTAAGAATTTGATGAAACTTCAAAGAGCAACTACAGATAAACAAAAAAAAAAAAAAATAATCAATATTAAATTTTTGCTCTACTCTTAATCCGAAGCATTAAAGTGAGCTTTACGATCAAAAAATTCTGTTTGCCTCTTTTTTACCTTTATCATTAATGAATCTTATGACAAAAAATCGGTTATAGAGAAAGTTAAATACTGAATGAATTTAAAAATTTCCATTATTTTTCAAAAAAAAAAAAAAAAAAAAAAAAAAAATTAATTGAGTTAGACAGCTTCTAAAAACAGAAAAATTAGTGAAGAATTTCGTTAATTAAAAGAGAGCGCTGTGGAATTTAAAGGGAGTTATTCATAGAATAGCTGAGCTTGTGTAACATATGTCCGAGGTTCATTACCATGTATACCCATTTACGAGATAATAAACCGTTGAAAGCAACCATAAAGTTTAAAACATTAGTTTGAATACTTATTTAACAATTTATTTGCGAGCTGTTCAAGTCGGTAATTGTGCAAACTATAAAACTTGGCTATGGAAACAGTGTAAGCATAAAATTATTACCGATACTACTCGAATACAGTAATAGCTTCCATTAAATTTTATGTCTTCATTACGATTACAGTTTTTTATTGTCTACTTGGATCATTTTCTTTTAGAGCTCATTTTAAGTTGTTTATTATCTTTTTGTTCATTCGGTTAGTTGAACCAATGTTGATATCAGTGAGGACGGCGAAATTTGGTAATTTGTCATTTATATTCATGATATGCACGAAAAAAAAAAAAAAAAAAAAACAGCAAAGATTACTGTTTCGTGCAGTACTCCGTAGTGTTTTAAAATGTAATTAATGTGCAGAGAGCAGTTTTTACATAGCGCTCTGTACTGTCTCAAGCATTTCAACCTCATTTTTTTTTTTTCAAAATACTACTGAGTATAACGTACAAAAAGTAATCATTGCTGTTTTTTTCCGTGTGGTATTGGTTGATGTTTTTCTATTTTCAAATAATGGGTAGTTTTAAGAAGTAAATTTTCTTTAAAGTTGACCAACAAAACGAAGATAAAAGTTGCAAGTTCAATTACACAGCAAATATACTAAAAGATGATGGAATTAAAACGCGTCAGATTGGAACAGTCATTGTTTACGATTAAAAGTAATTTTGGAGCGACGTTGAGTTAAATTAAACTTGAGTTTAAGTAGTCAGAATCCCAATAAAATCTAGTTTGTATGCCGTTCCACATCCCTTATCATCCCATCAAACTTGATAATTAGATAGTATCTGAGTACTAGTTCGAAGGTTCGTGAACTTGTTAAATGTGTACTGCCATCGGTTGGGAATAGAATCTCATTTAGCTTGATTGGTGATGTGATGAAATTCGCTATAACTTAATATTCATTCAAATAGAAGCTTCCATTATTTGCATCCGTTTATTACTAAAATGTTAGTTATGAATTACTATTACTATTTTATAACAAAAAGGGTTTGATTTAACTTCAACATTAGGTTTGATATTTTAATAAATGCACATTGATATTTTCTTTATAAAACTTAGCATTTAAAATCTCCGACGGAGAGCGGATAATCGCTGAAACGTCTCTTTACAAAAGAGAAGAATATTGAAAACAATACACTGATAAAAAAATAACTTGACACCAGAGAAAAAATTTTTGAACAAAAAAAAATACCTCATCTTGTATTTTTGAATTAAGATTTTTAATTTTCCACTAAGAAAATTGATAATTTTCAAAAATATATTTCTTCACTTTCTAACTTGAATAACTTTGGAATGGGATAACTTATTGAATCTCTGGAAATTGCATCTGAAAGCTTTTCAAATAAGCTTCAATTTGAATACCATCTTATTTATGTAGTCTTAAAATTAAGTCCTATTTCGCTACGCCAAATGTGAAATTTGCTATTGCACTCGTTTTAGTAGATTTCATACGTAAACAACTTTTTATTTTTTTTTGTATACAATCCTAGTAGTTTTTTTTTTTTCTATTCATTATGAAATCTACTTCCATTTCGGCTGCCGAATGGTACTTTTTTTAAATTTATTAATATATTTACAGGTAAATGAAGCCTTTGAAGTGCTAAAAAGACGCACAAGTAACAATCCAAACCAGCGACTACCTAAAGTTGAAATATTAAGAAATGCGATTGAATACATCGAAAGCTTAGAAGCTCTTCTTCAAGGAAACCGGTCATCAGGAAACTCGGCGAGTCATATCGCTACGGATAATATGGTAAGGAAATTCATTATTTAGCTTACTTTTTTTTAGCGTGATTTTATTCGCTCTTTATAATCTTCAACTTTGACTAAGAAAATTAAAAGTGAGGCAGTACGCTCTTTTCTTTGAGCAAATAATCTTGTGAAAAAAGCAGTAACCCAACTATATTTAAACTTTACTCCGAGAACGACAAAAATCTAAATACATATATACGAGGATTTTTGATGAACTCGATAATGGGTTTAGTCATAGCATTAAAAATAAAAATATAATTCAAAAAAAAAAAAAAAAATCCGTGAAATTTAATCGTCAAATAAAGACCCGGAATTGCATTCACTCAACTGCAGACTTCCGTATTCGCATCACGACTCGATTATCGCAGTATAATAAACCAGAAATTCTCAATTGTACACCAGACTTTTGCGAAATTACACGGTTATTATATATAGATATCTGTATAAATACACTGAGACAGTTTTATTAAATTTTAATAAACGCTTATTTGTATTTAGTAAGCCACGTATTTGGTTCATGCGCAATTATAAAAATTTATTAAATTTTTATTTGGACCAACTTATTGAACTAACTTTTTTTTTTATTGAACATTGCGCTTATGATGATATTAAAAGCGAAAAAAATTTTTTGATCATAGAGCTTTCTCTAATACCTCGCATTGAGAGTCGTGCAAAAGTATAATCAGAATTTATTTTTATTTAAACGTTATTATTTTCATCCCAAACAATAGTCTTTTGAAATAAATCACTAGCGTTTATTATTGCAGTAAAAATCCCGATCATAAAAGTAAATCTTTATTAATCGCGCAAATTGTCTATTAAAAGAATGGTTCGACCTGATTTTCAAAATTTATCTTTCTGAATAAAATATATTTATATTTACATAAACCGGTAAAATATATAAAAATATATCTTGGGCTTAATCTATAAAATAAAAAAAAAACATAAAAAAATAATACTGGACTTAGCTGCGGATAAACGTCAAGTACAGATGACAGTGAAAGTTGACTACAGTAAACAACATTTTTATTTTTAATTCAACAAATTGAGCGTCAATTGGAAAAAAAAAATTGTTTAAAAAAAAAAAACAAAAAAAATTTTTTTTTAAGTATTCAACATAAAACTGCTTGTTGTAAATCGTCAAAAGCCAAGTATTTTTTGAACCGTCGAATGTGAGCGTTCAAAAGAATGATAAATCAAAGCGATATATTATAATTATCACCTGAATAAACAAAAAAAGAACGGTTAAGCTATACCTATTACATTTAAATAGAGTGAAACCACGACAGAAGATGAATCTGTTCATTTGTCGGTCCCCGACAATCTGGCTTTTGCGACAGGTTCATGTAAACAAAATACCACTTGCTGAATTCCCGAGTTTAAAATGTGTAATACTCCGGCGAGCGTCGAGCGTCGACCGTAGGGATTAGTTGAGTCTTGGTGGCAAATGAATATCTGTGACGATAATAAACAGAACCAAGTGTTATATTATGTTGGGAAGATGTTTAAGAAGATTTAAAAAAAAAGTACTCAAACTTCAGCTGCAATAAAGATACTTTATGTATAAATAAATATGTCCAAGTGTCTTGGCTTTCTTTATTTATATTTACACTACTTACTACTTTTTCTCTTTTTTTATGACCACAGTAGTGACCCCCACGACGCTTACTTCTCGAGGGATATTATTTTCCTGCTTATTTTTTTCTCGAAATTGATCCATGTGTCGAACATGTGCAGTGCATACTACACTTTCACTTACGGGAATTATATCCCCCACTGGTTAGTTTCCAAAGTATTTTTATAAAAAAATTATAATAAATTATTTTTTTATTTTCAAATCGGTACTGTCATTCTAATACGATGTATCCCACAAAATTTGACAAATTGATTTTTTTTAAAATAAAATCATAACAATATTATGTAAGCTACACGGAAAGAACAAGATGACACTGGATATCATCCCAGATTATACTCAGTGATATCTGTAGTGAAAAAAATTGTCAGATAGTAGATAGTATAATCCAGATTATACTGGGTGATATCTGGATTATGCTCAGTATAATCTGAATTATACTCAGTATAATCTGGGATGATATCCAGTGTCATCTTGTTCTTTCCGTACATATTTAAAATTTTAAGGTCAAATAGTTTAATAACTATTTTTAAATAAATATTTTCATCCGTTGAATCCCATTTAATCAATGTTAAATATTAACCATTTTTACCGTCTGCTGTAAAATTTTCTGAATGTGGGATATGACGTATTAGAATGACAGTATCGATATATAGCCTGACAGAAACATGTTTGACCGTATCAGAACAGATATGAATATTTGTCATATCAAAAAATTTTTTCAGGAGTACTTGATTCAAGGAAAATAGTCTCCTCAAAATTTAACTTACAAAAAATTTTTGAATCGAAGCAATTGGCTCTATTCGAAATAATTTTTTTATGAATCAAGAAGATTGCTCTTGAATCAATCAATTTTTTTATTTTTTCGTATATTAATATAAATTTCAAATTGAATGAAATATCTCGATTAACATTCAAAGAACATATCATGGATAGCTTAATACTAATCCATTAAAATTAATTTTTATTGCATTAAAACAAGATTAAACATGCATAACAATGTATCCTTTGATCTCTGGACTATAAAAAACATGTGTAATATAAAATGTAGAATTTAAAGTTTGAAGTACATCAGAAACATGAATTCAGCAAAATACAATAAAGAATCTAAATATTTTAGCATGAAACTCACACCGTTTCCCTTACATTTTCTTTTTCTTCTTCTTATTCTTCAGTGATCTCGCTTTGGGCGGGCGACGGACATCAGCACAACATTCTTCCTGTGGGGATTACACAATGAAATATATTTTCTTCTTCATATCCTTCTTTCTTATTTTATCTTCAAAACATTAAGCTCAACTTATCTTCTTTACTCTTATATTACTGTACCTCCACATAGACATATCACTACGCCCAACTTACACTTACTCTCTCATGTATTCGCTAAATATAACTTTTGCGATCCCGAAGATCCAAGACAAACAATAAATCACAATGCGACTGCGCGTAGAAAAATGCTTCTAATTTGTGCTGTTATGGCCTCATGACTTAAAAAAAAAAAAAATACTTTTTTAAAAAATAATAATACGATAATTCGCAAAATATCGTAATCAAATAACAAATGGTCATATCATAATATGAAAACATTATTTATTATTAGAATACTACTGATTTGTCATAAATAACTTTAGTTACAGTAGTAAACAAAAATGTGTTGACATGAGAACTAATATAAAATTTCTATTGAGCTGAAAAACGCGAGAAACAAAGTAAAAGAAAAGCTTTTTGGCCGTAAAAAATAATTTACTCAACAAAGTAAGAAACATATATTCTCATATGCTCAAAAGTTATATTTTTCTTGGTTGAATTCAGGCGTTTCTTTGGCTATATATCACTTCTGTGGACCTCAAAAGATTGTCAAGTATCTTATCCCTGGTTTCGACTCTGTTACTGAGTATGAGTATGAGATACCGAGTAACAAGTAACGAGCAAGACAAAAACGAACATTGAACTATATAATGTAACGTTACATACAAATGCAAACATTGTGCTTATTTAAAGTCGGTATCTCAACAGCGGTATCGTTAAGTCTGAAAGAGGTTTACGATAAAAGCTCAAAAATGACTTTCTTGAGTCAACTGACATTACAAAAACGACAGAAAAAAAATAAATAACGCAATAAAAATGAGATTTTTTGGATTCCTGATAGTTGCTCTGGTGTAACTATATGGCACGTGCTTGGTCACGCCTCAACTTTAAATGGTCTATTAAAAGTTAATTTCAAAATAAGTACAAGTTGTAAGGAGTGCTATTGAATTGCACTAGAGGAGATATAAAGAGCAGCAAATGTTAAAAAAGAAAAGATCTAATCGTCATCTCGTTTCGAAGGAATGTCTCAAGAATTTTTATTATATTAACTGATGATAACGGAAAAGTCATTGGGAACTTTATCACGTGCTACGTTTCCTCACGTACACGAAAAAGGTCCCTTGACTTTTATATCTGTATACAGATATAACTTTCTTATTTTTAGTTTGGAGCTTTTGTTAGAATAGTAACCTTCTTTCGCTCGACGACCATCCAGTTTCCGGACTGTTCGTATTTTTCACGTCCGACACCAAATAGGTGAATATAGACGGCAATCGTGGTCGCTTTCGGATTATTGAGAGAATTCACTGTGGATTTTATTAGCTTAATTATTTTCTTTTCGAAAGACATTGATACAACAGGGGACTATTTTTCTCTGTATAAAAATACTGATTAAAAATAATTGAAAAACATGAAATTTAAATTTTTTTCAATAATTTCAATTCTTTTGCTTGTATATTAGGGTGTGTCAAAATGTAATTTCCGTGAAGAATCTTTTAAAATTGGAATTTTGAGTTCTGCTGTTAACAGGGGCTGACTTTGAGCATTTCCTGAGATATTTTAGCGGGAGAGGATTTATTTGATTTTCATTGAATTTTTAACAGCAGATTTAATTGGGCGATTTCCGTCAAATTTTTAATTTTCAGCGGAAATGTCTAAACTAAGCTTCTGCTCAAAAATTCTATGAAAATCAAATAAATCCTCTCCCCCCAAAATATCTCAGAAAATGCCCAAACACAGCCCCTGTTAAAAGCGGAACTCAAAATTCCAATTTTAAAAGATTCCTTATTGCGGTTTTTCCTAAGGAACTTTTGAACCTATTGAAAAAAAATTAAGCTAATTCATGATGATAGCGAATAGAGTTATTGTGTTTACAAAAATTCACCACGTCAATTGTCAGCACCTTTTTTGATATAATTTTTTTTATTTATTATTTGTAAATAATTTTTATTGATTCTCTTAATTATTCTTAAAAAAAAAAAAAAAAAAAAAAAAAAAAACTGATTGTTTTAAAACAAGAATTTATCTTCATTCTTTTTCTTGGCAGACAGATATTTCTTAACTTCAGCGAAGAATATTATCTTCGTGGGATAAAATCAAACTTGACTTCGAAGAACATTATTTTTTTTTTTAATCAAATCAATTTTTTTTTTTTTCAAAGGTCTTGATATGCAAAAGCATCCAATTTGTAATTTCTAATCAACTGATAACTAAATTATTGCTTCTAGCAAATCCCAGTAATTGTAAGTTTATATTTCAATTGACGTAACTAACTCAATTTTTCATGTACGTAATACTGAAAGCGCAAATAATGAACTCCAGTAAAAAAAAAAAAAAAAAAAAAAAAAAAGAAGCCTACTTCGACTAAAATATGCCGTATTGACATGGTGTCCCATTTTGCTCTGACCTGCCCTCATAATTCCTGGATAAGAATTCATTAAGATCTCATTAATTTATTTTTTAAACTATGAACGATGAGGATGTTTTTCATCTTTCGGCATGTAGTAATTTCGTTAATAGTATTTATATCATAATAAAAGAATTGTAAAAAGTTAGAAAAATTAAAGGTAATTTCTTTCTTAATTATAACGAGTTTTTAAAACACTTTTATATTAAATTTAACCAGAATTAGCTTTTCTGGGCGAGTAGAGCAAAAGTATGCGTACCGGGCACACAAAAAGTATCTGGAGCGAAAAAATAAAATACATAAGTAAATTAGGTCGAGCACGTACAACGTTGAAAATATTTTATCGAAAATCCGAATTGTTAAATTTAAGTTATTAATGGCTCGTTATTTAATTGCCATGGATCGCAATATATTGCTTTTTTTAGCGCAATAAATTCGGAAGAGAAATTTTATTTTAGTGAATGACGTTGAAGTTTTCATGTTTGTTTTTTTTTTCAATTACAAAATAAATCATAACATTATTTTTACGGAGATTTTTCGGCAAAATTTGTTCAATTTTTCAAATGCATTATTAGCGTAAATAAAATATTCAACGATATTGATTGAGCACTTAGTCATTGTTATTTATTACTCATTTTTGATCGCAGTTGAGTCGCTTCGATTATTAAAATTACCGGTATTGTTATGAATCCTATTAATTATTGGTTGATAATTTTTTTACTCTCAAATCAATGAACGATTGTGGAAAATTCTTCAGTGGAATAATCGAGCTCGACAGTATTGTCCGAATTATTAAATATTCAAAATTGCTGATTGTTAATTATGAATAATGCGATAGAGAGAGTTTTCTTAGTTAAATTTTCATATTGAATATTATTTAATAGTTAATAATATTCACGCTGGTTCCTCTTTGAAACAGTATTTTTTTTTTAATTCCATTTAAGCACTATAGATTTTTTATAGGTGTTGTTTCATTTTGTACTTTTTGTTAAGCTGACGGATTACATGAAAAAAATTGTTTTTTGCAGTTTTAATTATTTTACAGCGATAAAAAGGAGAAAAATGACAGAACTTTTGAAAAAAAAACATTGAAAATTTTTTTTTGTTTTCAATAAATACAGTTTTTGAAAAAAAAATACAAGAACATTTTTCGAAACTGTCTTTATTTTTTCAAGAGTCATGTTTTGTGAAATAAGTCTAGTTGAACAAAGAAAATATTGTTTAATTGATGAATAAAAAATTAGAAAATTATTTACGTTGAATTATTTATAAATTTTTGGATATTTCAGAAAATTTGAACAAAAAATCATAAAGATAATTTTAAATATTTTTTTTTCAAAAGTATATGCAAACAAAAAAATTTTAAAAACAAACTATGCCAATTATCAATTTTAGGAAAAGTTATGGCTTAAAGAAAAAAAATATTTTTTTGAAAAATTTGTTTTTTTTTTTATTTAGGAAAAAAAATTTCTTGACAGACGTTTTTGATGTAATTCATAGAAAGTAGTTAATTTAACATGAAATCTCCTATGTCAATTTTTTTTGCATGCCTCATAAGCGAAGCAAATGATATTATGAGCCATGTACTTTTGGATTTTCTAAACTTTTTACCCAGTAATATTTTTTCTCAAGAAATGTTGAAAGATAATTCGCCAAAATAAATCTATCTTCTTATTGAGGACTATAAATGTTAATAGATTTACTCCACAAAGTATCTAACTTCAGAATTTTATAAACAAACATAATAATCTAAAAATATAAAACTAAATAAAAAACCCAAAGAAGTCAATGATCTATTGATTTACGATCCTTTTAACTAACTAGAGACAATTCAAATTAACTAATTTCATCACAATAATTTATATAACCTGGGTAAAACAAAAATAAGTAAATAATACAAAAATACCTTCCGGCCGGCGTAAAAATACTTTTGTATCTCCTACTACTTACCCGGCATCCGTAACTTTTTTTTAATTCTATAAATATCAATCACATACATAAATATAACCAAGTATAATAGTCATCGAGAAAAAGAAGTCAGATAAAAAAAAGACATCACTGAAAATCCCCCGTTGATCATTAGCGTCGGAAATAATTTTTGTTCAACAACCATTACATTTGGATGATGAGTACTAGTGAAGATATAATTTATATTGAGTGGGACATTAAATGGGGTCGCGCATTATCCTTCGAGGTTTATGATGTTTACCGGACGCAAGACACAAAGTTGACTCAAAAAAAAAAAAAAAAAAAAATCTGAAAAAAACAGTCGACAATCCGTCGCCTCTTTAATGCACATAGATTATAATTCATATTAAATAACAACATTTTATCTCGGTTTTATAAATTAAAATTCTTCCTTTGATATTTTTTTTTCACATCATATATGTATATATAATATACTGATATACAACCGAGAAAAAAATGATAAACACTTGAGTAGTGTCTAATAATAGCCCTTAGAATTAATGACCAAAGTATTTTATGTGAATGTAGATTGATTTGTTAATGTTGTTGACAATATGTTGTATTAATTTAAGAGATGGTTGTTAATTTATAACATTTTATATCATTTATGCTCAAGTATATTTTACCGTAACTAACCGCTACTAAATAGAGTGTCTAACGGATATATTTTATATAAAATTTAAGCTCAAGCGTAAATGTAAGTATAAGTTAGAGTTTATGTCGAGAGACTAGAATAAATTCTCCATAATTGTCTCTGTCCCCGAGGTATGAAGATGCACCACAGTAGATTCTAGTCGTTGTAAGACACAAGACATCTCAGTACCAGGGTTAGAGTATGCTTTTATTTGGAACAGTGTGTCCGTTTCGCCGGAATTTCAAACTCCGAGGAATCTCTGCGGCGAATTTAACTTTCCTATCTGTTAGATATTTCTCGACTATACTTTCTACCTGTGGGCAGAAATGTGTGAGTCTATGAAAATGTACTTAGGTTAATTAATGTCTTTGAATTTTGTAACCGAGAATGCTTCTGAAAATTATTTGTCATATGAACGACTTTTAACTGCTTTGTTATTAATTTATAAATCTGTTCTTACTTTGTAGATGATTAATTGTCGGCTTAGTTTATTAGAGAATTCAGGGTGGAGTTATGTGTACTATGAGGTATTTTTAGTCTTACGAAATTGTTTGTAAAGTATGTTTAGAATTTGGGACTCTAAAAGCTCGATTTCGATTATTACATCCTCAGTGATAACTTAATTTAACAAATATCGCATTTTATGTCTGAATGATGGTATGGTATTATATATATTTTTATGCTTATGATATATTTGACCGATCACATAACGAATAGTTTACTTACATGATATATTTTCATATTTTTCATCTAAATTACAAGAGTGGATGAGTTAAAAAATTTTGTGTTAAATATTTAATACTTTTTTGTGTTAATTTAACACAATAAATGTTAAATGATCTTGTTATTGACCAGCGGCTGTTGATGGGTCTATCATAAATAAATAAATAAGTAAATGAATTGATGTTTTATTGAGAATTATATTTTTTTTTAATAAGTTGTAAATAACTTTTTAAAATTTTGAATTATTGAACACAACTATTAAAATTTTCTTTCTTCAAGATATATTTTTCTATTTTATTTGATGTTTTAGAATCATAAAAAAATGTAAAATACCACCTCTAGTTGCACTGAAGCTAGAGATATGCGCATGCGCGAACAGTTCCTACGCATGCGCAAGATCTGTTCCCCAGTTTTACGAATCTGAATGATTTCTTTCGTGGATTTTGGTTACTTATAATGAAAAATCAATGAAATATAAATAGAAAATTTATTTTAATTAATTAAAAAAAAAAATCCTTTTTTTACCTCCCTGAAAGTATTTTTTTTTTATCAAAAATTGATTAAAACAAATTTCTTTTTTTTTAATATTCGCACTTTTGAAATTCAATAAAATTTAACAATTATAACTTAGCAGTGAATAGAAAATACATTTATTGAATCTTTGACCTTAAACATGAAAATTTATTGGGAGAAAGAACCTCATAAAAAAATATTGTTTATATCTCTCCCTTGTTCTAATATATCTATAAAGTATGCGGTAGAAAAAGTGGACGAGGTTATTTATTTATTTTTTTTTTTTTTTTTTTTTTTTTATACATATTCCGAACAGTGAAATGTTTTTGAAGGATAACAATTTATTGTGGACGGATTCAAAGAGATTAAAATAGTAATTCGCAAAATAGCTGATCGAAATTGGATGTATGTTCAATCGATCGAGTGTTTTAATCGTGTAAATCGCATCTACTCGAACCGACATCAAGCAGTATTCGTCGTGTTATATAACATATCCGACGGATGAACTTTCAGTATAGAATATGGAAATTACAGTACGAGTATGAGTTCAGCGTAATAGACAAAGAGTGAAAGAGAGACAGACAGGAATATCAACCGAGCAATTGCAATTCCGGAATAATCAGACCGAAATAAATTACTCGATGGAACCAGGGGCGTTAGATTAGTTCAATTGAACTATACTAAGTCTTTTGTACTTTTATATTGGTTCTGTGTTAAGTATTCTGTTCATGTCAGATTGGATTCATTGTTATTCTCGTTGTCTAATACATCCTCTACCTATTGTACAGAAATAAATATTGGACTTTTCATTAAATTAAGTTGATAAATTTATTAACTTTATTTTTTTTCTGCTAGTAAAAAATTTTTCAGGTTTATAAATAACTCAGATTTTTTTTTTTTACTTTTGAAAGTATTCAATAGTTTTTCATTAAAGATTTTTTTTTGCTTTTGGACATATCGGAAATTATTTCACGGGTTTTTTACTATTTAGAGAACAAGACAGCAGTAAAGTAAACAAAAAAAATTGACTTTTATATATTTTGTTTATAAGTAAATATATATATATATATATATATATATATATATATATATATATATATATATATATATATATATATATATATAAAAGGTACTATATAAGCTCTAACTTTTTTCTTTTATATACTTTATCGTTTTAAAAGTGACTGCATGTCTCTCATAAATATCGAACACGTTATATGTGATACTCACGATGTTTCATGAATTACTCATTTAATTTTGTTGACAGTGTTTTTATTGACCAGTTTCAACATAAAAATCAGTCGTGTAAAAATAATTTTATACTTTAATTGAAAACAAAATAATTAAAAAAAAGTATACAATATCTACTGAACAATTATATTCTCTTGTATTATTAATATTACGTATTAAAAAAAATTTTATCTTGAATAATTAAAAAAATATAATAACAAAAATACAATGTGTGAAAACAATTTTTTATGTGTCAGAAATGTTTTTATTCAAAGGTTTCTTATCCAAACTTTTTTACTAGCACGGTTTATTCGTGTATTTTTAACTCGGTGTCTTAGTCTTAAGAAAGAGATTTATTTTCTTAATATTCTGCACTTGTGACTAAAAAAGTTCTAGCCACATAAAAAATTCATTGAATTTATCCCTCATAAATAATATAAATTTTTTTTAACAATAGATGACAATTTTTTTTTATTAATAAGCTAAAAAAGATCATAAAGTTTTATTAAATAAATTTTTTTTCTTCTTATTTCAGAGTGCCGACTCAACGCAATATGTGACAGACAGACTTCGACAATTCTCAGACCCATTAGCAAGATTTCAACCCATTAATGGTAAGAAAAAACATATAATAATTATTATCATTAATTATACGGAAAAAATAATTAATTTCCTTTAATTATTTATCTTAAAAAAAAAATAATGGTTTATCATTAGTGTTATATTAATATTTAATGACGGATTAATTATTGAAGAAGTAAAATTGCATTGCCGTAAAAAACAAAAGAAAGACAATGTACATTTTCGTAAGAAAACTACGAAGAAAAAGCTTTTACCTTAACTCTCACGTTCTACGTTCGTTATCTTAGTTTGACGAATATTGATGATGCGACTCCTCTATTTCTCATTTTTTATTTTTTGGTCCTTATGTTTCTCAACTGCTGCTGAAAATTTAAAAACTTTTTTATTTTAGTTATCTCATTTTTCACTTTACTTTTTACAGTTTTTGTTATATCTTCACCCTTACTTTCATCACTATCCTCAACCATCTCACTTTAACTTATGGATAATTACTTTCGAATGATATTTTTTGGTGGTCTTGAATTTGCCATTTTAACGAGCCCTTCAGAATAACACGACCGACGTATTTATTCTATCGTTTCATTCTTTATACTCTCTTCACAAAAAGGGTTTTATTTTTAATCATTATACAATGCTAAAACTTATTATTTTTTAATTATGCTATTTAATAATTCACGGATAATTCTGGTCTAATGAATTTTCAAATGACTTCAAATTTAAGTTATGAAGAATTTTATCATTTTCCATGGGATTTATCTGGAAATTATTATAGTTATGATTCCTAATTGATATTAACCAACAAATTATTAATTATTGAACAATTATTTCGATAAACAATTTTTTTTCTAAACGTCTCACCTCCCAACTTATAAGATTTCACAAGCGTGAATAAATCGGGTAAATTATTCGATGTTTTATTAAAAAAATTAACGAATTACAAATCGACATTTTGTACGATTTGTTGATGACTGATTCTATAAAATTAAGTCAATACTCAATTAAAATAAAGGAACGAAAAAAATGGTCCGTAATTACTTAGCTCTCCATCTTTTAACTTAACTAAATGAGCCGCGATGAATCGAATAATCCCATGGGTATTAAATCGGGAACTAAAGGAAGGAAACATCTCTGAGATTTTAATTACTCTCTATTCTGAACCAAGCCTTGAATACATAAAACCGCGGAAATGAAAATCCCTTAATTCAATATCTGTAAGCTGCCAAATAATCCCGGGGTTTATTGATTTAAAAAGTTTATTTTCTTGACTGTCAGCGGTGAGTGCAAAAACATACCTTTGAATTATTTATCTTTGTCGACAGTCTTTTCATTAAGTTTTATTAAAGGTACTTAAAATTTTATCCAGACTAAACTTAACTTAGTTTTTAAAAGTCAACTTCTTCTTTATCATCATCCCACCCTGGAGCAATTATTCACTTCTCATTAAAAAGCACTCAAACCTAACTTACTTCTGAATAAATAATTTCACAGTAAGCGGATGTTTAATTTAATTATGATTGACGATGTTCATGAACTTTGTAATTGTGCTTGAAAACAAATTCAATCTTGTCCTTTACACAAGTTTTAATTAAAAGTGTTAGTTGTTCTTTTTATTTGATGTTCTTAATGTCGGTTTATTGTTACGCTACTTGAGTATTTGAATTATTACAATTTGTATAGCTTAAAAAAATCTCTTAAAAATTGTTCTTGATAATTAATATATTTTCTTACGTATTTCGTTGTGATTAGAGACAAAATATGATAATATTCTCCGCAAGTCAGAAACTTAAATCCTCCTTAAAACTAGGAGACTTTATTAAGTATAATTGAGACCGCTATAATCCCTTTTAGCTTTCATACAAACTTTTACTATATAATCTTATTACTTTAACCCGTAAAAAAAATATATGGTCATATAAGGCCATTATATCTTTAAAAATGTCAATAGTTCACAAGATACAAGGTCATTTATTAATTTTGCATGTAGAGATAGAGCATTTTCTAATGCAGCCTAAATACTTGTCATAATAAATTGACTATTGGTGAAAATAATATGAAACCTTGAAAAGGCACAACTCGAGGTCAAGACCTTTCCAACGATACCAAACTTAACCATAAAAACCCATTTTATCATATAAATACCCTGGCTACAAAATTTTGCTTATTCTCTTAACAATATAGATATTGCCTATTTTTGGTCTCTTAAAGTATTAGCTTAATTTTCTGTATGGAAAGGTAGAGGGTTCAAACTCGCCTCTCGACTGAAATTAAAAAAAAAAATATAAAAAAAAAAACCCGAGAGTGTAAACTCCTTTCTTAAAAAAAAAAAAAAAATAATAATAAATAAATTTTATTCATAATTCAAAAAAAAGTATCGAAAAAAATGTATACCAATTTTTTTTTGTATTAAATTATTACTGGATATAAACGTGATTGAAGTACTTTTGTTTGGATTACATGATTTGATTTGTAAAGATCTCCGTGTGAGAAAAACACGTTTGAATATTTATTCTATCAACAGTGACGTACACTTCTTTAAATTTATAATTTTTTTTTTTTTGTTACTTGTGAATAAACAAAAAGCTTAAAATTTGATAAATTTTTTTATTTACTATTCAAATAAATAATAAGATATAAATTTATGTAAAAAATTATAAATGAGCGTTAAATAGATTACAAAATTTTGCTACTTAGCGTCCATAAATAACCGACGATATAATATAAGTTTGTCATCAAACTTATGTACGGGTCAAAAATAGTAAATTAAAAGAGCAAAAATCTAAAATAGCTGGTAAATAGTCGAAAATAAATACAGACAAAAAAATCTAGTATAAGAGTTAAAAAAGTGGGGTTAGTGTTGATGTATCTCGGTACTAATGTAAGTCAATGGAATAATTTAATGTCACGTGCAGTGGTAGGTTGTGCCAGGGTCCGGATTACAATCGTCTTTTTTGCAAAGTGTTGCCTTTAGCAAAGGCCTTAGCCTTACTACCCTGCATGTGGTCTCGTTCATGTCTGCCGAGTCGGGTGGGAAAAAATAGTCAGCATCTGGCTATCAGAACTGCAAGTAAAAGCTTCTTAGCTTGTAAGTTGTTAATTCAGATGCATCTGCTGCAAAAAATAAATGACTCAACGAGAAGGGTTACTGACCGTTTTTACAATTACTTTTATTTTAGTGGATTTCTTTTTTTCCACTCATTTCGACTCTAAAAAATATCAAAAGGTTTACAGCAGAATATTTCATCCTTTATTAACGATAAAACAACTTTTCAAAAATTAACGGGCATTAAATTAATTACTCTCACTAATTCCTGAAGAGGTCTACTAATTTTCCACAGAACAGTAAACGAATAAATTAATTATTTCCTGGAAATTCTTAATTGAGTTGAGTTGAAATGGAGAAGCTACAAACAAAATTATCTATTAATTAACAAATCAATTTATTATTTATAATTTACTAGAGTATGTATAAATAAGTTGGGCTACTTGAACGGAACGTGACTCGTGACCGCGATTAGTGCGCGAATCCAGCATGTTCAAGTAGCTTTTAATTAAATAAACAAAAATTTATCGATTCTCATGTACGTGAACTACTTCTATCAATTATGATAATTATTTATTAATTTATTTTCTAAAATGAAGCATGTAAAATTTTTACTTTATGTACACGGAAAGAACACGAAGACACTGAATATCATCCCAGATTATACTGAGTGAAAAAAAATTTCAGATAGTAGCTAGTATAATCCAAATTACAATGAGTATAATCCAGATATCACCCAGTATAATCTGGATTATACTAGCTACTATCTGAAATTTTTTTTCACCACAGATATCACTGAATAAAATCTGACCGAACTACCTCAACATTTTAATTACATTTTTCGTGCATACTATATCAATAGACAGTATTTTTGACACACTGTTGAATTATTTGTACATATTATTTATGTTAATATTACACAAAAATTTTTACTGTATAATATTTACATTGAAAAAAAAAAAAACGAATTTATCTCACGTGAAAAAATTTCCTGATATCATCTAATATGTCCATACACGGAAAAAAATGTTCTTGAAAAATTGACGTTAAATTCACTGTAATCGCAGGAAATAATGCGGTCCTTTATTTATTAGCATTTTTGGAATAAAATTTATGAAAAAACTCATTTATTTTATGATAGACTAGATAAAATTGATAGAAAACCTAAAAAAATTTATAGTAAAATTAAAAAAAAAACAAACTCAAAAATTATCTTATTTTTCGACAAATGATGAGGCCCGGCCATCCGTCCCACGATTACTTTTAATTTAAAAAAATAATTTTAAATTAGTCCAAGCTTTTATTATTACGAGATATTTTCTAGTAGAAACCTAATGGATAGTTAACTGTAGTTAAAAAAAAAGAAGATTTTTTCAATCCATTTTGGAATGGATAAACCAATAAATCTAAATTTTATTATCCATTAAACTTTTTATCACCCTAAAAATCTAGAACGTCTAGAAGCGTAAAAACCTTGAATTTCCATCTCGGTTTAATGTTTATTAACTAAGAGAAAATTTTTCAATTTAATATTAAATTATTCAGCGCAGTCGAGAATCCGCAATCTCAGAATGCAGGAAAAAAATTTTCAAACTTCCGAGTTATTTTCAGAGGTTTTATAAAGTCTAATACTCTTATAATAACATATAAATTTTTAAAAGCAGAAATATATTAAAATATGCATTAAAGTGTCGCCGTAAGTTTTGTTTTCGCAATTTAATTTTATTTTTTACACTATACGATACGTATTATAGGATGTTATATTTTTAAGTAGATTAATGCTGGACATGAGACGAGGCATTAAGCAGATCGGTATTAATGAGTTTTGTCACCCCCGAGTGGCACTCTGTTCCTATTTGGTTACACTCATCTGTCTATAGATAGCCCACCCATGAGTTCCTAGCATTTATTTGCTTCGTGCACAAATTTACGCACACACGCACACACATACACACATAAATACATTCAATGAGAAATATATGTACTCAAGGATAATCCGCATAAAAAACAAAACTGCTGTTCGTGTTTGTAATTTATCTGAAAATATGTTAAAAAAAAATAAAAAAAAAAAGTTATAACAAATTTATGTTTTATAACTCACTTTATAATTTATTTATTTTTTTTTTATTATTATTCATAGTAATACCAACTTCCTGAAGTTATGATCATGATAAATTATTCCTGTCAAAAATATACTCGCTTTTATATTCGGTTGTTTATTTATTTCTCAACTTTCATTCACGATACATCGAAACAACCTTAAGGGACCTGGATATCTTTGCAGATTGTTCGAGTCTTATTGTTTTTTCTTATTCTATAGTACATTGAAAAAAGTTTAATTTACGAATACGAACTTTTGGTACAACACTCACAGTAAGGCTTAACAACAAATACTCGAGCACGGAAATAAATTATTCCGAGCGTTAAAAACCGGTAGTAGAAAAGCTGAGAGCTGACGTGCCCTGATTTTCTAGATTAGGAAGAAAATGGTGAATTTTAAGCTCGCTATTTGTTTTGCCTTATCGTCATTTATCCTCGGTGTGATAGAAATTCGAATGAAGAATTATTTTCATCGAAAAATAAATTAAAGAAAATTTCATAATATCAGTACTTTTTAAAAAAATTTTTACTCGTAGATGTAGGATAGATCACTAGCAAATGTCGACTGAGGTCAATTTACCACAGAAAATAAATTCTACTTCTAGATTATGCTAACGAGCTTCGATGAGACCATCAAAATTTGATTCTGAAGTACCGAACTTTAGGGAATGAGATTAAGTAAATTAAACTTGGTAGGTAATGATTACCAATATTGATCAATAGCCGTTGGATGGTTTATTCAACAATTATTTCTATAAATAATTCAAATTTTCACGGAATTAATAATTCATTATTGAATGAATAATTTTGTAAGAGTCCATAATCGAACAGTAAATGCGTCACTAAATACTTTGAATTAAGTTTGTGTAAATAATTTTTAAAAATATACCATGATTGATAATTTATGGAAAAATAAATATTTCTTTATAAATACAAAAATTAATACCTAAATAAATAAGGCTGGCAATAGCTTAATCGTCTCGGTAACTTCATTTCGAAAGAGTAGGACCAGGGTTCCCAGGGTGGATAATATTGGATCAAAAAATTTACTCCAAAAAGAATTTTATCTATGTTATTGATAAAAATAAATCCACGGAGATTTATTAAATAAAAATAAAAAAAGAATTGTTTTTTTTTTTGTTCAAAAATTACGAAATTCATATTCAAACACGGGTGTTTTTTTCATTAAAATCCGTAGTCACTCTGAAATCAAAAAAAAAAAAAAAAAAAAAAAAAAAAACTCCAGATTGACTTCACAAAATTTTTTCACAAGGTAGAAAAATAACAAAAAAAATTCAAATATCAATAAAGGTGAAAAATTGTCTATTGTGTAAATATGAATGTGATGAAGTACAAGCTTAGCTCTATCTAGTATGAGCATGCTAGTAAATAGAGAAACTTATTTGTATGAAAAGTTGTATTTGACTTCTGCATTGCTGCTCGTACTCGTACCTGAGGGTAAGAGAAATCTTCCAGTACAGTAATTCATGTATGGTATATATCAGGTTATAGAATATATAGAAATATTTAAATACCACAGAGGAATACGAAAATGTCATTTAAATTGTACAGGGAATAGAAGCGACGGTTTTATTGCCTCACGCCACGTTGGATTACATTTTGTCTATAATTTGACCTAAATATAAATGTAAACTCACATACATTTGTGATGAAAATGAAATACTTAAAATATATATGTAAAACATATAAATTAAACATTAGGCTGGCATAAAAAACGGCTATTTTTATTTTTAGAATTTATTATGAAGATATGTAAGTTTATTACTATCTAAGAGACCTTTCCAAAAATTAGCTCGGAAAAACAATTTTCCAACTTTCTAAGTAGAGTACTTGAAATATTTTTTAGCACTTCCTGAGTATCAATGTCGACAAACTTTTAATTTTGGACTATCAAGACAACATACTGAAGAATACAAATTAATTATTATTCAGTAGTTTGATTAACAAATATTTATCAGGCAAAAAAAATCCTTGAATTAATTTTTTATTTTTTATTTAAGAAATGATAAAATAACGAGAAAAAAATTTCAAACCCAAAAAAATTCAATTTTTGAAATTTTTAACAATCTTGAACAGCCCTTAAAATTTTTTTAGAGTGAATTTTTAAAAATTATTTTTTTAAAATATGATAAACTTTGCATAAAAGACTAGAAAAAAAATTGTCAGTTTTTTGCGCTGACCTATTAATTATACTTATATTTTTTGTCTCGAAAAAGTTCAGTGGATAATGCAATTTACATAAAATTATGAATTTGAAGTTTATGTGCTCAAATTCAGATTGAAAAATAAAATTGTCTTAATGTAATTAAATCCTTTTATTTTTTTTTACCGTAATGAATATTCAAATTTAAATTGAACCTAGAAAAAAAAACTAATATAAGGAAAATATTAAAATTTTTAATTATTCATTAAAAAATATTTAACATTCACAGAAGTACCCAATGAATATCACTCATAAAAGTTAGTAATGAATGAAACTTAACAACACATACAAGACCGAAAATTATTCTGCACTGGACTCTATTTATCACTGGTCCATAAATTTTGTGGACGCCCGGGGTCGTTTTAACAATTTATTTTGTTTTTCAATGCCATCATTTTCGGTCGAGTGCTACAATACTTTTTCCTACTGCTCTACTGAACATATATAGATATTAAATAAACATTAGCACAGACAACTGCACTGGGTCCTCTTCTGATTAAATATTTGTATATAGCACAGCAACAATGACAACTGCCCCTTGCTACTTTTCAGTTTATTGAGTATGAAGCTTCGATTTATTGTTGTCCCACGAGTATTTTCCTCGTTATCGCTTAATAATTCAATAGCGACTGGTTACACAACCGGTAAATTGGTTGTGCTTTTCGTTATCTTGTTAACGATTGATAAAGTATAATTTATTATTTTTTACTTACAAATTAAATAAAAAAATTCATTGCTTACATAAATTGATGTATTTTGATACATCGTTCGCTTTTTTTAATTAGCCTCAATTTTTTTAGCTTTAGAGTTAATTTTGTGTTGAATATCGCTGGTCTAATATTGATATAAATTAAATGATTTTTTTAATGCACCCGCTAACAAATTTAGGCACTGCAAATTTTTAACAAAATTCTCAACGCAAAATTTTGAGTAGAATTTTTGCAACAAAAATGTATCATTAATTAATATTATTCAAATTAATGACGTAATATTCAATGTTTTGACCAAGTATGGTTTTGAAAATTTCCGACAGAGGTCGCATAGTCGTTGAATCTTCTCCATTACAGAAGAGTTGAGTCTGACGGTCTTAAGTTCTGTAATAACAATCATATTTTTGACTCTACTAAGGAGCTTATTTAATATTGGTTTTTTATTCAATTAATTGTTAAATAAGTTTTTTTTTTTTTCATGAAAATGAAGTTAACCGACATTTAAAAATTTTAGAAATTTTTTATTGAAAAAAATTTCAATTGTACAATTAAAAAAAAAAAATTTCAAATGTAAAAAACTTGAAAAAGTACAAGTGCAATTTTTTAGAAATATCTTTTTAGTTGTAATTTAATTAATAAAAAAAAAATGAAAAATTTTTAGACGTCGGCTAACTTCAGTGTCATTTTTTTTCACACATGTTGACGTATGCATTTCTAGAAAGAGTAAAAAAAATTGAAAATTCATAATGAATTACTTTTTATTTTTATATATAGCCATATATGATCAGATCAAGGCATGTCGGAAAATTTTGCACGGAAAATTTCAATTTGAGTTGAATTTGTAATCTTTAATAATTAAGTTTTAAGTTAAATGATAAAATAGCAACAGATTGATCACAAAACTGATTGATGCATACTTTTTATTAAATTAGACTTTGCATTAATTTTGTTTGGCTCCGAGGAAATTTTTATTACAGGGCAAATGTTAATAAATAAACAAATAAATATATAAAATCAATGAATATGTAGAATGATTTTATAAATTGAAGAAACTCATAAAAAATGAAAAAAATAAATTTTGCCTATCAGCATTACAACACTTTAACTGAATAGCACTCAACAGAGCAGTTAAATTAAGCTCAAATATAACAGTGATGATTTATACAAACACTAAAATAATAAAATAAAGTGTTATCATAAATAAAATATTTATTTATCTCAAAAATTATTTATTTATACCAAAGTCATAATGATTTCCTTAAAGATAAATGTTACTAAGAAATTTATATGCATTGAGTAAGATCGTGGGTGGTTTTGGCTCTGCCAAAAAAAAATTAACCAGTGTAACATATAACATATAAGCGTGTAAGTCCCCAGTGTAGTCGCTCTGATGAGGAGAAGATAGAAACGGTAAAAAGGCAGGAAAGACGGAGAATATTTGAGTATCAGTCCGGTAATCGTGGATCCGTTCCAAAACAAGCCTCGTTCGCAAGCTGGTGGAACTACTCGCGGTTGTTTTCGACTCGACAAAGTGAAGTACTGCCGTGTTCCACACTTACTGAGTAGAGTAAGGAGACTGAATTGAAAAGAGTACAAAACATCGGGAGATGGAGTACACGACTATAGTACTACACCCATCTGAAAGAAAAGTCTACATACATTTGTTTTTACATTTTTTTTGTTTTTCTATATCTTTCATTCTGTGTTCGCTAAAATATACTTCTTTCCTTCTTCTACTCTGCTGCGGAATTGCCAGTGCAATAATATAACTCGTGGATTCGAGCCAAACCCAACAGCATGCGGGAGCATTCATCGCGGTGTTTGCATTACCATCCGATATGTGTAATTCTCGTGTCGCAAAACTCTTTCTTCCTTGTCAAGACTATTTTTTTAGTGTTTCAGTCCAAACAGGGATTAATCAGTCCCAATTTTTACATTAATTTAATAAAAACTGAAATTTTTAAATACTCGACAATTTTCAGCCATATCTTCAAGTTTTAATTAATGAAAATCAATATGGACAGATAATTTAATATTGAATTTAGATTAAAGCTTAATGAAATAAGAGAAGAAATTAATATTTTTTCACATTATATTGCTTATATCGGGCTTATAAAGAACATTTTACACTTGAAAGAAAAATTGTCTCAATTTGAAAGAATAAAGTTGATACTTTTTACTACTGCATTTGGCAAAGGAAGTGTGAACGTTAAAGGTTAAAAAACGAGGTCAGAACACTTTATGTCATAATATCCTGTGTGATATTGATATCGAACATTATTGACTTATTTAGTCAATGAATAATAAAAAAAATAATTTTTTTTTTAATTAAACAATCGACAACTTCGAAACTTTATCATTTTACTTATTTTATTTTTGATAAACTTCGAGAAAAAAATTTAAGTGGTCATTAAAATAATTTCAAGTATGATTTTTATAGGTCAGAATATCTAACTCTGCATATTAATTATCGTGAAATGATATTAAATAAGAAAATTTTCATTTATCTAGAAAATTGATTGACAAAGAAACTTCCAGGACAATGTTAATTGTAATAGTACACAGAAAAATTTACTTGAATCAAGTAAATAATTTTGAAGAATTTCACCTTCTTGATTTGAGTAGAAAAATTCTTTAACTAAAAAATTTTTCTTGGTTTAAGTAAATTTTACTTAGTTCTAAGTTTTTCTCTTGATTTAAGTTAATTTTTTTTTCATTATAATAATTTTAGATGTATCGTTGGATTTTAATCAATTTTATTATGAAAAATGAAATTATGAGACGTGCATTTTTGGATTTTCCAAATTTTTTTAATGAAATAATCCGTCTGTTTAATATTTTTGTACATGTCTTTCTATTTATCACCCTTATTAAAAAAAAGAATTAAAAATAATCTCAGATGTTAAATGCTCATAAGAAATAGTATTAAAACGGATTTGAAGAATTAGAATGTATTCAAAATGATTAAAAATCAAATTTTTTCTAATTTTTTTTTTAATGAAGGCATGCACTTTTCCATATTTTCTCTATTACCATTGTTACTACTTGAGAGAGTCAATAAAATAAAGCGTATATATAAAATAGTGAAATCTTAAAATATCCACGGGATTAATTAGCGTTAATGAACACTTGGCTATTGGCAAACCCGTTGAGCATAATTTAACTCAGAAGACAGTATTTACTGTGTAGCTGATGTATCTGATTTAACCTATAGTATAAGTTTGTACTCAAAGTAAGCTTCTATTATTATTTTTACAATTTTATTTTTAAATACGAAATACTGATGTACTCGGGTATAGAGTACAGAGTACAGTGTAGATTATAGAGTTTCTTGCGAAAATGTAATGACTGTATATCAGCAAAACGAAGCCTTGGTGCCAAGCGAATTACCGAAGCGTGTCGTACCGTGTGTGGATGCTGATTATTTTAATTAATGCTTAACCGTTTTGCCTCGACTCCCCTGAGAAATTTTAAAATGGCTCTCTTTGAATCTCGTTTTAATAAATTTTAATAAATATGTATGCTTAGATTTATTGTTTCGTTATGTATAATAGAACAAGTTAATTAATGTTTTGAATGATAGCAATTTTTTATACATTTTGGACGAGTAAGCTAAAAAAATAATGGGTATAAATATAACATACAATTATATTATCAAAAGTTACTAATGTTTTTTGGGTGAAAGTAACAATTTATTGTGCTTTCAAAAAAACTCACGTTAATTGTACGACGTGAGAAATATGGGATCGATTTAATGAAATGTTGAGGAGGTTGGTTTAGTTTAAATTGAAATTCGAATGCCACACTTCAAGTGCCATATATTGTCACGGGACATTAGCATGACGTATAGTTGCACTTTTGTATGCTCACGCCAAGATCTGTGTACTTTCAGAGAATTTTGTTATTATTTTCCAGAATAAATCAGCTTAAATAATTATAACATTTGGTTTAAAATTTAACATATTGAGAACAATTACTATGTAGCCTTATAATTATAATTAAAATTAGCAACCTGCAACTACATCGAGAAGTAAAAGCTGTAATTCAAAAACTTTGATTTGATGGTTTTTTTTTTTTACATTTTCAATCGGAGTGTACACAAGTTTGGGTACTTTTGAAATAGATTAAAAAAAATTTCACTTTAACAGGGTCAATTATCAATAGAAGAATAATTTAATGAAAGATTGAGGCGTGCAAAATCTATAGCCGTAAGAAAAAAAAATTTTTTAAGAAATGAGATATATGATAGATTATTGTTGCTCAAAGTCAACACAACTTATATCAAAACTTGTACAAACATTTTCAGCTTTATTTTCAAACTTCAAATTATTTTTTTTATTTCGCTTACATCAGAAAACTTTTTTATCAAAACTTCAAAAGTTATAATCATAATTGTTAAACATTAATGAATCTAAATAATCACCCTCTAAGGAAACATGCATTCGAAATTAGTTTGTAAAACTTTTCGACATTACTACTAGAATAATTATTATGCGCGGCCCAAATATATAAATATATACATTCATGAGCGTAGTCTTTTAGCACGTACTTAGAGAAACTAATTCAATTGAAAGTTTAGCAGCCCTAATGCGCACACACGTTTCAGAAGTAGCTAATGAGCGTTAAATAATCGCGACGTTGTATCCCTACTCATCAAAACATTTCTTCTCTCTCTTTCTTTCGGTTTATCTTTCATTTATTTTCCTTTAATTTCTGTCCTTTGCTCCTTCAAATTCGCGTAAATTAGCTCTTTGAAGTTGGTGTTGTAATTAACCCGTTTCCGATTTATATTTACAACGTTGATTGCTGAAAATGTCACGTGTGTAACTACATCAGTTTACTAAGTGTATAATGAGATAAGTTGTAGTTAAAGCTCACTTATGGTACTCATTACTTACTTAATTATTATTTTTACAAAAAAAAAAAAAAAAAAAAAAAGTTACATTAATTAAAACTTATTATTTTCTTCATTTAAGCAAAAAAATTTTTAATAGCTTAAAATTTATAATGACAAAAAGTCGAGCCCAACTTTTAGATAATTGACTAAATATTTATCACTTGAATCAAGTAATTTTTTTAACAGATATACACTTAAGAATTTTTTTCATTTATCTTGAAATTGATTAAACTTTGCTGCGAAATTTGAAAGTTTAATCAGATCACATGATATCTATCTATATAATACTAATGCAGTTTTATGGTCGATAAAATACGATCGTAAATATCCGTCATAAACAGCTGAAGTTTTAAGTGCCGTAAAGTTTATCGATTATGCTTTAAACTTGCTGTTAGATGGAAATCCAATGCTTTTAAAGACAAAGAAGAAAAAGATTGGTTTTATTTTAGAGTCACTTTTCAACGATTTCATTGAAATTTTTAGTCGATAGCTATGTTATTTTCAACATCTATAGTGTGTAGAATTTAACATTCTTATGTGTTGATTTAATAATTTAACACACTAGAGTGTAATATTTAACACACAAATTTTAACACTCTACACAATGACGAAAAATTTTTTACTGTGTAGCTTGAAAAAAATTTTACGTTGTACATTTAATTTTAATTTTTATTTGTTTTGTTAGTTTTATAAGAAAATCGATTTGTGCCAGTAAAATGAGGTTATCAGCATTTAATTGCCTTTTCATTCATCTGTATAGTAAATTAAAATTTAGTTATATTCAGTATACCTAGGTTTTGTGATAATCAGTAAACTCATTGTAATCATTAAAATATCACGTTTTTTGAGTAACACAATACCAATTTTTTTGATGATAAAAAAAAAATATTCTGAGTAAAAAAATACTTTTTTTTCAGTGTACAAAAATATTTTATACAGGAAGACAAAGATCCATATCAAATTTTAATAAAAATTTAAAATTCAATTTGTTTTGATTAGAACTTTTCTTAAAAAATAGAATAAATACAACACTTCTATATACCCTGAATGAAAGTTTTTTTTCTTAGTAAGCATTAAATTAAATTAACCACTGATATTTTAGATTTAAAAACAAAAGTAGAAAAAAATGAATGCGTAGCACATTAAATTAGTCCGTGAAACGAGCGTTTAATGTGGCAATGAATTATCGTGTCATGGTAAAGGGATGAATGATGAAAGACGATAGGAACAAGGACAACCTTGAATGATTAATTATTTCATTTAGAAATAAGAACATTACGGGTTATATGGTATGCAGAATGCAAAAGGTATGGTAATAAATCATAGGAATATGTTGATTGTGGGTTCGGCATTTGTATGTGTGAATTGATATTCTCTTCAAGGCAAAAACATATGACTTGATGCAACTATTCATAGACATCCCATTTCCGTCTTTAAATATTTGTATTTATGTATTTGTATGCATGGTACCCAAGTTATGCCGAAATCAGAAGTTAGTTATTTTTGTTTCAAACGTTGGCTTACGTTATTTATATATGACGATAGATTCAGGCAAAACGGACGATTAATCGCGCTGATTAGATGAAATCGCTACGTCGGTACACGTACAACGTATTGCCAAGTAGTTAAGCGACGTTATACTATAAACTATAACTTAAACTAGTTTAAAATAGTTACTTTTAGTTTAACTCTAATTATTTTGCTTTAATTTAGTTGCTCGATCTTAAATGTTTGGAGTTTGGGTAAAGCTTATGGGAAATGTTATCAAAGATTTCAAGCTTTTGGAAAAATAATTGCAAATATAAAAAACACAAAACAAACAGATTCACTGTAAAGTGCCAAATGTACATTTAAATATTTTTAAAAATATTAATTTGATTTTTATACAAAATTAAGAAGTGAAAAAAAAAAAAAAACAAGTAGGATAGAAGTACTGTTTATGGACCCTATACTGTTCTTGGACATTTAATGCCCAAATTATGGTATAAATAATTTATAAACCCAACAGCTCCGGAAATTCTGTTTGTATGAATGTAAGCCTTTAAAAATTCTATGAAAATATTATTTTAACATTGCAATTTTCTGTACAATCATTAAATTTCAAAATCTCGAAAAATAGCACTGAAAAGATCAAAAATAAAAAAATAAAATTATCATTAAAATCTTCACTTTATTTACGAAAATTATTTTCAGTGTAGAATATACTTAATTGTTATTATTAATTCCAACAATTCAAAACATTAAATAAAGTAACGTAATTATTAAATTGTTCGAAGATGAAATTGTGATGAAAATTTCAATACTCTGGTTCGTATGGTAAAGCAGTTATTTTAAATAATTTAGTTGTATGATCCTGAATTAAATATCTGACAACAATAATGGATAATATTAAGGCAATGTTCAAGTTATTGCGTTATAATATCAATTTATATTCAATATACAAAAAAGAGCTTATCGGATTCAAATTTTTCTATAACTTTCTAGTTATTATTTAAATTCACTGTTTATTCTTTTTATATTAAAAAAAAAAAAAAAATAAATAAATTATTCAAGGGCAATGTTTTCTTGAAATTTTAATTTCTTTATTTCCTTGATGATAATTAAAGTGGTAATTATCTTGTGAAAATCGATACATTTTATGTATATAATTTCATTTGTAAGGCAAGATTTATCAGCTACTTCTACAGTTTACTCTATTCCAAGTTAAATTTACTCGAAGTGGTTTCATTTACAGAAGATCTAGTTCTGGAGTTCTATGCTCTCGATTAAAATCAATAGTTTTTATTAGTTCTCATTGTATCAGATGAACCGTAAATATTAAATAGTTAAAACGATTAAAGAATGGATTCCTTGACTGAAAAAAATCATCTGTGGTTTGGATTTGAAACAAAAATTTTTAAAAATGAACCTCGCTGTGAAATTACTCTAATGCCAGGATTAAATTATGCTTTTTGTAACACCAAACTCTGCAAACGCTACCTTACATTTTTAAATTTCTCTTAAGAGTAATAGCACCAATTAATTAGACTTAGCTACTCTACAATAGCTTCAAATTATAATAAATAGTACAGCGAAGAATTTTTCATTAAAAATCCATTAAATGCAGCAGGAATGTACAAAAGAGCTATAATGAATTAAAAGCTGAAAAATGTCAACATCTTTTTAACACAGATGAGCGAATTCATTTTATTGTTAGTTGAGCGACTGGTACACTGGATCGGAATGAGAGTGAACAAGTGAATCGTCGATCAAGGTGAAAAGCAACGGATTCCACTTTTCTTTTTTTATAATATCCGTTTAGTTGTGAAACTTTTTGTCGGCTATTTGCATATTACGTGATTCTAGTTGCCCTTGAGTAAGAAATATCTGAGCTTCAAAATGCAAAAGGAATGAAAGGAGGTAAATAGTCTTTTAGGATCAAGATTTTATTTTTTTTTCTTTTTTGAGAAGTTTCGCTGTGCGCATCGCACTTTTTATAATGTAATTGGAATTTCTTGCTTGAGGTGATATTTTTTAAGCTATAGAGGAAAGATGACAATAAAATTAATCGAATAATAACAGGATTGGTATGCAAAGATAATTAGAAAATTTGGGATTGAAGATTAAAAAAATGTTCTTTTAAAAATAATAAAAAAGAAAAATCTATTATTCTCAGAAATTGTTGCAAAAAAAAAAACTATCTCTTGAGTAATCTTGTTTTATAAATAACTAACAGAACTTGAATTAAGTAAATAATTTTGAAAGAATTCATCTTTTTGATTTTATAAAAATACTAAAAACAAGCACTGAAAAAAAAAGTATTTACTTAACAAAACAAAAAAGAACAAATATTAAAAGTGTAACAATCAATTTTTTCAAGATAGAATCATGAAAATTAGTTGAATTCTATTTTCACCAATGCGTAAATCAAATGAACTGACTAACAGTGACAACGCATATATTACAGTATTACTGCGCGAGTATAGATCTTGGACTGATTCATGTTTTGATAATCATAATATGTGATATTTTGATTATCAAAATATCTGATATTCTGATTACCAAAATACTTTTTTTAAGTGAGAAGCTTAAGTAAATTTTAAAGTTAATTTTTTTTTCGACGCAGTATAATGAAATAGTGGAAATCATCAACTATTTGAATTTTTATGAGCGCTAAAGAGTTAAAAGAAATCAAACCGTAAAAAATAAACACTTTTAAAAATTAAGATTTATGATTATTTTAGAATTTTGAATGTATTATGCAAACTATACCAGTTGCATTTAATTGATTGGAATTCATGAAATTAATATTCTTCGAAAAATTAAGTTTTGGGCATATTCTGGAACGTTGAATAAATTTATTCAGTTTGTAAAATCGTTGGGATCAAAAGTTAAATTAAAATAAAATTTTTCTGTTGTTTTTGGAGGTTAAAATTAGTAAAAATTTAAAATCTTAGAGCCAAGGAAACATATTCAAAAATATTTTCAAAAAAATTTAAACATGTCAAGACGTGCAAAATATGGCATCAGTTTTTAGAAAACAACAAGTATGAAATTTATAAAATAAATTTAATTATTCCATTTGATTAAAGTTTAAAAAAATTTAAATAGGGATTACAAGCCTATAGAATAAGTTAGTATAATATCCGTGTATTTTGTCATATTTATTCGATACTTTATTGCAGATTAGCCATCAGAGCAAGACCCCTTCAAGCTCGAGAATCTCTTGAGTATATAATACAGTACATAAGAAACTTTAAAAGTAGCCTAAGAATAATCCGCCAGGGGATAGTCGATGAAAGCTTCCCATAGGCTTGTAGTTTTCGTTCTCTGCTTTTCCGATCCCTAAAAAGTTTAACTTTTAAATAATCTGCAGTCTGTAAAACCCGTTTTAAAAGTATAAATTACTTGCTATCGATCAAAAGTTTTTAAATTAAAAATGCACACCTCACACGATTGTGTTGATAGTTAAAGTTAGATCGGATAGAAATAATAATCAATTAAAATTCTCAAGTGACTTTTAAATGATGTTCTAGTTCGCAAAGTATTCTCATGTATTGTGAAAAGAAAATAAGTATGAGGCTCAGACTGTGTATGATATGTGTGAGCATTATTACAAATAGAAGTGAGGCTGAGTCTTGTTTGTGTCTGCAGATCATCAGAAATGTGTTGACATCTGTCATCACGCCTTGCTTTCAATATTATTTGTTTTCGCGTCACTGTGTAGTACTGTAGTACTGTCTGTCTGTTGAGAATGCTTCATGTTATATTAATATGATGTATGTGAGTCATGTGTTTTTATTGGTTTACTAGAACATTCCACTGAAGAAAGGAATAGGTCAGTTCATAAAAATCACATTCTTTTGCTTGGAATTTCGTTGTACTCGTATGAACTCTTACAGAAATTCTTTTTCATTGTGAAATAATTTATAAATTATCGAGTGACTTTAGTAAATTATTTTTCAATGGAAAAGATTTTATATATTTTCTTAAAAGCTTATTTTCTTTTTAGAAATTTATTTTATAAAATTACCCGTGATAAAATATTCTAAAATGGTTAGATATAAATAATATATAATTTTTTATTAGATATAAAATTTAAAATTCCTCATAAAAAGAAAATCGATTTTTTCACAGAAACAAAAAAAATTAAAACATACACTGTAAATTTTCTCTTGCGTGAAACAAGCTTTGAAGTATCTATTTAGCAGAATACATAAAGAGAAAAAAATATGATCTATCAAAACCTGCGAGTCGCCGGTAAAACCACCGAAGTAGCCGTTAAGTGGCCTGCAGTACAAACTCTTCATGTAGACATTAAATGTTAAAGACATCGTATGAAGTCAGCGGGTCGTAAGCAACGACACAGTTGTTAACTTAATTAATAAGCAACCTTATGACGACATTCATCTTTTCTTATCCTCATATGATACTATACCGCGTTTACACATACTTAATTCGATAATTTCTCGGAGACGATGATTGTCAACGATAATAGGGTTTATTTTATTTGCCGGCTTTTTATTTTCTCACTTTCATCTGCAATTTCAGCTTGGATGGGAAATATGGCTTATTTCACTGTTCATACTAGACCATGTCAATCTCGGTTGACTTTAAAACTCTCTTGTCTCTTGGTCTCTTGGTCTTTATATACTTGTCTTTGCCTTTACTCGACATTCGCTTTAACTGTTCCAGCTATTCCTCGTAATGATAATATGAAATAAAAATAGTATTACAATTAACTTATATGTACATGATCCACTTTGAGTCTTTAACACACCACCTATCACTGTATTTGACTGACGGCTCAAACTTATAACTCTATAATTCAACATATTTGCAGACGTCAGGAGCTGATGTTAAGTACCTTACTGCATATATATGGAAAATAATGATAATTATAAGTACAAACTGTTATCTACACTGTAAAAAATTCCGGTGTAAAAGTTGGACCCAGAAATTTTTACACCGTCGTGTAAGTGTAAAATTTCTTCTGTGTTAAATTTTCACTTGTGTAAATTTAACACGATGTAATTTAATGTTTTACACTATTCGGTGTTATTATTTATAACTTTGCAAATTTAATCACTATTACTAATCACTATATGACTGATGAACTATAAATAAATAAAATTTTGCTTTATTAAATAATGATTTTTGTTAAATTACCCTGTACTTTTTTAACTATTGACGTTTTTAAAGATATAAGCTCATCCCGATGTTACACTCATCAAGAGCTTTCATTTGAGTACCCACATGAATTTTGATAAATTTATCATATATACATATATATAATATATATAAATATATGAAAAATTGATGTGGGTACTCAAATGAAAGGTCTTGATGAGTGTAACATCAGGATGAGCTCATATCTTTAAAAATACCAATAATTCACAAGATACAAGGTCATTTCTTAAAATTTAGGATTTACACCGTTCAATTTTAACATTACTCTTAGTGTGATTGATACACCGTACGTATTAAAAATTTTTATACCGAATCATTTACACCACATCGAGTCCAAAAAATTTCTTAGATGAAGAAATTAAAATTTTTCTCACAATAACTTTCTTGCTCACGAAAAAAAGTGCAGTAAAAACAACTATACTTGGAATTTGATTTACTACACGTTAAAATCACCCGTAATAAAATATTTTGTAGTTAATGATACTCTAAGAAGAGTAATTGCCTTGCAATGTACATCCAAGTTAAATGAATCCATAAATCTAAAGACGTCAGAATCCCTTAAAGCCTAAGTTTCTTAAATGGGATTAAAAAGTAACATTTATTTTTATTAAAACATTTTCAACGAGTTAAAAAGATTTCATGAAATCAAGAGTTTACACAAAAGACAAACAAACTAAAAAGTAGCTTTACCTTTGTTTTTAATTGCCGGTTTTATACGCTGCTGTCATTTCTCGAGGGTTTTTGTTTAAAACTCTCTAGTCTCTAGACAGGGTATGACTTTTCTTCAGACGTTTTTTAGAACGCCAGAAAAAAAAGAAGAAGCTTTTGAAGTCGTTATTCTTGGCAATCGGGAGGCTCAAGCTGAATAAGCACTTTTCACCTCAACAGACAGTCACAATACACGTCTCAATTCCTCTTTTCTGTCTCTCCCCTTAATTTATTTAACTTTTTACGCGCCCCTTCTCAAAGTATTGTTTCACCGTTGTCGTTGCTTGTATTAGCGAGATTTTAATTATAGCTGGATGCTTCAGAGTGTCATTGTCCCTTGCAGTAACAGAAAGAAAAAAATTACATAAGTAACACTTGTAACAGCTTTACATTAAATTCACAGAAGTTAGATAATTAACTAATGTAATTATTCGGGGAGAAACAGTGAAAGAGTGAGACTGTGAAGTCAATTCTCGCACCCATTCCATTAAAGCGGTTCTGTGAGATGCAAATGGCTCTTAAGACCTTCCGGTCTGCTCAATAATCCTTTGTCCAAGACTTCACTGACGCCGAGTAAATTTACCATAAACTAATTGCCACTCCTCGGTGACATTTTTTAAATCCTTCATTTTTTTCTCTTCTTCACTCTGTTTATTTATTTTGTAAAAAAGCCAAGATAAGACTCTTTTAAACATAATTATTCAGATGTATAAAAAGTACAAAGACATATTTGTAGTTTTATTTTACTTTACACGAAGTTCGGTTTAATTAAAAAATTTCATTTTTTTTTTTTTTTTTTAACATAATTAATTTAAATTCTCTTGTACTCTTTACGTGAAAAAATTGATTTATACAGCTGTGTATTAAATTAAAAAAATTATTTATTGAAATTTTTCAATTTTATCTTCCTATATATGTGTACGTCAATTATATTCTTGTATTAAATCTTATAAACACAAATAGATACCTCGTAAGCTCAGATTTTGTGATGATAAGGCTTCACAATGTATAATATAGAATCCACACGTCTAATCGAAATGTCTAATAGAATTGATTACTTTTGAAGCCTCTCAGCGACAGATGAGAATTTAATTGATTATTGATCTTCCGTCGTTCTATTTGAAGTTGTTGATATCACAACACACCGCCATCCTGATTTAACTTTCGACACACTACTACGATATGCTGACTATAATCATGTTTGAATTCCTGGTGTCTTGTTTCAGGTTTCGAGCAAACAGACACAATAGTTACTTCAAATACTGGAAGTAGTTTGGATTGCCTCAGCATGATCGTGCAGAGCATCAGCGGAGAAGGCAACGAAAGTAATTTTTCGCCACATTAATAGAGGCCAAGTATTATTTGTAAACTATTATTAAAAATTATTATGTTTATAGTTAATATACATACTACCGGAACCAAAAAATTGTATAGAAAAATGCTTAGCAAATAGTGAATAATTTTTTAATATTTATATGACCAAATTAAAATATTCTTTTTACTGTGTAATTTTATATCTAAGACTTTTAATGTATACTCGTTGAGAGAAAAAAATTATTGTTTTGTGACAATATTTTATATAATAAGTGCCTTATCAAGGTTTTATATTATTCTCATTAATAGTTAATTTATGACTATAAGTATTTAGGCTGCATTCAAAAATGCCTCATCTCTAGATACATAATTAGGAATAACCTTGTATCTTGTGAATTATTGACATTTCTAAAGATATAAGCTCATCCCGATGTTACACTCATCAAGACCTTTCATTTGAGTACCCACATCAATTTTTCATATATTTATATATATTATATATATATATATATGAAAAATTTATCAAAGTTCATGTGGGTACTCAAATAAAAGCTCTTGATGAGTGTAACATCGGGATGAGCTTATATCTTTAATAACGTCAATAGTTAAAAAAGTACAGTGCAATTTAACAAAAGTCATTATTTAATGAAGCAAAAATTTTATTTATTTATAGCTCACAAGGTTGCTAGTTTATTATTATTGCTTTTGTTTATGCAAAATAATTAACTTATAAAATTATATGTCTAGATATACAATTAAAAATCTATATATAAAATATTCAATTCCAAAAATCTAAACCGTTAAATATTTTAACAGCGAAAAAAATTGTATAAGTTAATATCAAGGAAATTTATTTACAGGCCATTGAATTAACAAATTTAAAAATCAAAAGTTATATCTATAAATAGTACTTGAAAATTCAGTAGAAGAACTTTGCGTAGGAAAACTTTGAACTAGTTTGCAATCTATTAACTGTCACAAAAGCTTTTTTTCTTGACATAGTTAAGAAATGTAAAGGGAAACTTTGTTATTTTTATTTTTTTTTTTTTTCAATAATAAAAAAATGTGAAAATTGTTTAATAATTAAATTACTTCAACTCGCTTTTTATTATTATTATTATTACATCAAGCTTTCAGTGTTGTAATAAAGTTCAATAATAAAGCGAGTATAATTACTTAAAAATTTTTTTCTCTCAACGATATTTTTATTAAATTATAAAAGTAATTTATGATGATTATGTTTAAATTAGTTTAGTTTATTAGAAAAAAATATAAATAAAACTATAAAACGTGTGTAAATACCAAAATTAAATTATTAATCTAACGTTATAGAATAGTAATAAGTGTAATAATGATTTTCTCATTAAAATGTTAAATGCCTGTGATTAATAAAAGTAATTGCAAGCATTTGTCAGCTATTAATTCCAAATGTAAATTTATCACATTCTTTATATATTTAATTGTAACAAATTATCATTAGGTACATTTATACAGTTAGTGTATTCAATTACCTATAATTCAAATTGTTAATTAAATCGACAATAAATAACTTCAAAATATATACAATATAATTTATCTTCTTTTTACTTCAAGCCTTTCATTTCATTTAATTCATACAAAGTTTTCAATTTATTGATACAATAAATTTTAGTTATTGAATGTAAATTATAGGAACTAATAAATAAGAGCTTTGGAGAAACAAGCTCGTAGTCTATGACCGATGGGTAAACTGTCAGACTAGAATAATAAAAAAATTATATTTTAAAAATATAATAAATTTCAACGTTCAACAACTACAGTATTGCCATATAACTCATATAATTTTTTATTGATTAATAACAGTGAATATATCGGAGTAATTTAATTTTTTTTATTACTAACGATAATAAATTTAAGAAAAAATAAAAACGTGAAATTATTATCAATGAATGAAAATTTAAAAATTAATTTTGTAAATTTTGAACTGAAATCCAAAATAAATTCACTGTTGTATTTAAAAATATTTAATTTATCAATAATAGAAAAAATCGTAGAAATTTTGATAAAGATATGAACAATCATTCATTTGATGTGGAATTAAATTCTGAAAATAATTTTGTTGTTTTTTATTTTTTTGATGAAAATTTAATTTGTTATTAACAAAAAACATAACTAAAATGAAAAATCTTAGTTTTTCGTAAATAACTCAATAACTATTGGTGATATCAAAAATCGGAAAAAGATCCTTAAAGAGGAGGAAATCTCTGAAAAAAAGTCTTGACTCTCGGAACTCTAGCTTGAAAAACAATAATTTTTATTTAACGTTGAAAATAGGGTTCCACGCGACTTTTGTCTCACGACCGCGCCGATGCTAAAATACGACAGAAGAAATTAATGATAAAAATAAATTCGATTTCCAAAAAATCAATTATATTAAAGATTCTTAAATTCGAAAAATCCTTAAAATGATATTTCACTCATTGATCAACAATTTAAAAGTTAAGCATTGATTTTTCAACATTGCAACACTAATAGAAGGATTTTTTAATATTATATGAGCTTAATTTACTGTCAATAAAGATTTTTTTATTTTAAATGATTTAATAAATATTTATTGACTGTTAATTAATATTTTATTAATACATCGTTGAAAATTATTTGTCAACATTTAAAAATTGTATATTAAGCATAAATTATTGAAAATTAATAATTTAAAGTCAAAAATTCTTAAGAAGTTTTACTTTTTGAAGATCAAATCATTTTTTTTTTTTAAATCCGCCGGAGACTAAAAGACGTTGAAGAAATATTTTATTTTTATTTTTTTTTTTTAGGATCTTCATTGTTGTCCACATACATACCGTTTACCGGGTATCAAGTTCAGTCATTTGATTATCCATTTATATATGAATCTCAAATTATACACCATTATCAGACCTTGCACTGTCGTATGATTCAATTTCAGCATTATTTCCTCAACATACATTAGAGCAAAGCACTCCAGGCAATAAAATGAAAACATTAAGTTAAAATCATCATTAATCATCGAATAATTAACGAGACTCATCTGGCAAGTGGTTAGAAATATTAATGGAGTTGGGTATAACCAAGTTAATTTCATCAAGTTCTGACAAAAAGTTATTAATGATACCTATAAATGCCCTAACACTCATTGGACATCAAGGTTGTTACTTGGAGTTATTAGTCGGCAGTTAGTTATTTACGTTATACATTTACTAGAAATATCACATGAATGTCGAAAAAAAAAGTTATTTAAATTTTTTATAATTTGGACGGTAAAAAAATTGAGGAGAGTTCGTAGTTAAGGTAGTACGAACGCCAAGCAGGGTGGGGATAGGTATCAACTCTAACGCGGTAACGGGAGAGCAGTAACCATATGATTTTTCTCAATTAATATACTTTAATTAGTCGGGCAAGTGTCAATTTTTTTAAATTAATTTTTTCACAAATATATTTACTTTCATTCATAAATTTTTTAAAAATATTCACCGACAGTTTTATCAAAAGTTGCCTTAGTGCTCGTACTACCTTAAATAATTTTTTGGTTTGTATCTATAGACGTTTAGAACATATATCATCTTTATTGTATCGCTAACGTGAAATCTCACAGGAATCTTAAGGAAAAGAGGAAACACATTACTCTTATTCATATTTACATATCTATACATTCGCCATTACTTCTTTTGTCTTGGGCTCACTGATGAAACTAGACTTTGTGATATACTCCAGTTTCATCCCGGCAACGTCTCTTTACGGCAAGATTAAAAGCTACGGAAAACCCAGAAACTCATTCAAACTTCGTTCATACTAACTTCCCATTCACTGCGTAGTAATAAAAAACATAAGATTAGTTTTTTTTTCGTAATTAATTAAAAGAATTTTATCAAGGAAAATGCATGGTTGAGGATGAGTCCATTAAACTTAAATAAGAATAATTTAATCTGAACGAGTTAGAGATAAAGACAATTACTTTATTTGAAATTAAGTTTTCGTACAAGAATTATACAGTCTATAAGTCTATTAATAATTTGAGAGCTCAATTTATAAATTGCACAAGTTTTGTGATAAATTTGCAAAGTATTATTGCACAATTTATTGATACTGTAATAAGTTGACAAAAAATTTTATGGAATACCAAAAAAAACCTGGATAACTTGAATGTCGTCAAATATTATTTTCCATACCCCCTTAATACCCCCTCAAAAAATTAAAATTTTTAAATTCCGTACTATTCAGATAATCCATTTTTGAGTTATCGAACCGACCATGGAGAGGGAAATTTTTTCTAGTGCTCTACGAGATTGTTAATAACTTTGTTATAATTAAATATTTTTTTATAAAAATTTAGGATAACAATCTTTAACATACCCTCAATAAAATAAAAAAAATCCGATCCCCAAATTCTTTTATTTTCCTTGTCAAAAAAATTCCCGAAAATCACCTCTTTTTTTCGATTGTCACAGTGATGTTCCCCTTTAAGATATTGTGTCCACAAATATTCTGACAAAAAATATTTTATCCCAAGAATATGTTGTCTTAAGGATATTTTGTCCAATTACCGAAAGAGACTCGATAAGTTAAAAATACTAAAGTAATTATATAAAACCCTGGAAATTTTCTTTTCCCAATTCATACAATTGATTCTCCGTAAAATAAATCTTTAAAGAAATTTATTTTCAGAATAGTTTTGTACTGAGTCGGTTTTGAACTTTCGTCACATGATGAGCGGATTAGGTGCCTTAGTAAGTCAAACTTTTATCCGTAACAACCTTGGTATCTCGAAATACTTGCTAAGTTAAAAACTCAATAACTCAAAAATTTTTTATATCTTTTGAAAAGGGAGTTCTTAAAGTTCCAGCGTACTAAAATTATCGCGCAAACTCTTTTAAGTTCAAAAACATATTGCCGTCAGATAAAGATCGGAAGTCTTTAATTTGATGTAAGCTTTAAGAAAAAATTACTTGTGTCATTCTGTTTCTTTTTCCACTACAGAAATTTATTAAATTATTACTTAGCATAAATAAATTTTGAATAAAAAGTATGAAAGCAGATTGGAGCGTAAATATTACTAAAGATCAAAATTTGTAGAATAGAAGAAAAACCACACAAAATTACATCCATTCATTGATAACGTGGACTCGACGATTAAATATTACAATTTTTTGCTGCAATCGTAATCTTCTGCGTGGTCGAATTTTCTTTAGAAGCATTTCAAAGCCGAATACAACAAGAGCAATAGTTGTAGTCAGCAAAAGGAATATGTAGGCAAAGAGCATGTTTTCTAGTTTAAATTGATCGTATTCAGTTGAGCTGCTAATGGATTCATATTCTTTAATTTTCTTTAAAGGCCAATACAGTGTTTTTTTATCCCAATGATTGAAACGTCCGGCTGCTGCCATCCTCAACGCTATCTGATCAATCCTATCTTTGAGTGGCCAGTTCTTCCTTACCCAGAATGTCAAATAAAATTTGAGATCAAAAGTAGTTGTTACATGTAACTTGTACTTCAAAGCATCCGCAACTTGAAGCTCACTGTACGCCAAACATGCAGCAGAAGAATCATTTAAAACGAATTGTGAGCAGCCCCAGGCGGCGGAATATGTCGGATGTAAAAAGTTTCTGTCGGACAAGTCAACCCATAAGTTCATGTCAAGAATGTAAGGCAAGTAAAAAGAAGAAAAATACAAGTTATATTTTTGATCATAAACATCTTTCAAACTTTCGATGTTGCGCTGGTCTGGAGTTGACAAATAAGACGATATTTTTCCTTGAATTGCGGGACTTATGAATAAAATCATTAAAAATGACGCGACATAGCAAATCTTTATCGACAATCGTTGGAATTGCGTGAGAATTTCGGCGCCTAGTACCATTCGAAAAATATCTAGAGCCGCGTGAGCGTAGTCATTTTCAGTGTTCAATACAATTGTTATGAAAGTGACAACTAGTACTGCTACGAAGAGTGCAACAGCGGGACGGCTATCGTTAAAATCAGTAACTTCTTCAGCAGGTATCTCAAACGGCCGGTATTTCGACAATATAAAGTAACCATTCTGATAGGGAAGATTAATTCTATCAACGACTCCAAGAGCGGTCGCTCGATGTTGTGAAGAGACACCAATATCGTGCGAAGCATTTATCAGTAATTTAATATACCCTGTTGCGGTGTTATTTGCATAGATACCTGTGTCATCGTAGCTGATTCGTGGTGTTACATTCAATGCTAAGAATAAATTTTTCATAAGCGTTTTATCGGTATTCATCAATGATTCCTCAAAACTTGAAACATTGTAGGTTTCATTGCGAGTTATATGCTCCCATGACATAGTATCACTGGCAGCTTTCACTTCATAACCATCTAAAACCTTTGTTTTATCGTAATTAAGACTTTGACATACTTCTTTATCTGGAAATATGATTACTTGTTAGTCGCGGAATTATTTATTCCGCATTAAATTTACATGTTAATATATCTTTATTCAATCCTTCAAGAGTAAAATAAGAATGAAATAATTGATCTTACCATTTGGAATGTACAGTTGTTTATATAAAGTCCACCGATTGTTTAGCTTGTCATTTGTATTGACTTCGGTCCATGAATCAGGGGCTCTATTGGTGTACGGGTTGTAAGTGTAAAGCATAATTTCGTTGTTGGGTTCAATGCAAAAGTAGAAGGAAGATAACAGATCGAATTTCCAAAGCAATTGCAATACTTGCGATGCATTTTGACAATAGTTCCCTTCAGCTTCGATGAAGAAAAATATCGATACAATGTTCCAGGTCGGTGTCGATTTCAGTTCATTGAGGAGTCCTTGCAGTTGATCGGTTGAATCTGTTGATACGATGTACAGCGGGTAAGCTGGTATGAATATTTGTATGTTCTTGGCCTTGAAATCGCGGTCGATAGTCATCACTGAGAACTTTATATCTTCCACTCGGAGTTCGTCAATTATATCAATCAGATTGGTGGTAATTACAATTGGGTTCAGTCGGTCAGAATAGCATGATTTAAAAAATTGTCCCTGCTAAAAATAAAAACATCATTTATTGAAGAGAAAGGAAATAAAAGTAATGACTTTTGAAATATTTTAGCAATTTGTTCGATTTATGAATTTATAGTTACTAAAAACTCAACATCATTCAAATGTTGGTAAAATTTTCACAATTTTCAGTGATGATCAAAAAGCTTGGCTTATTCGAAACAATTATCTACGTTAATGATTATATTTAAATTAAAATACTAATTACCATTTGAGTTTGACGTGTCGAAGAACGTTTGTATAAAATGTTATGAAAAGCTGAATTTTCATTAAAAAAATAGACAGCAATGAACCACCAAATTATTTTATTCATCCACATTCTTCTCGTGTTCTTTCTACAATCTTGGTAGTGATTTATAAGTGAAGCAGCTTTTTACGTGAACATTTCTGTTGCAACTATGACTTTACAACCATAAACCTTCATGCAAATTCATGAATTTAACCCAATATTAAAAAATAATAATAATAATATACTACTATTATATTCATTTAAAAATATTTCCAAAAATTAATTCCTTACACTTATTACACTTATAATGACAGCGAATCTTGTTCACGTAACATCCAGATTGAGTGAAAAATTCAGCTCAGACATCCGCTCTGTTTTAAAGAACAATGTTAACTGATTTCGACGGGCGCATATCAGAACGTTAATAACAACTTTTATAAAAATAATTTCCAGGTTTTCAAAATCCTGGAATTCAGGCAGCTTTCAACCCTAGTAGGAGGATCCACAACACAATGCGTATTAGTCCATCGATTATCTCTTCAGTTCTCGGATTTTTTTTTATCTTCAAATCGATCTATCGTTTTGTCGGACACAATTTCATAGTCGTAAATTTTTAATCTAGTTGTAATAATATACTTTCAAAAATAAAAGGCTCGGGTCTAATGAGCAGTAGTGAGGACTGACAAGTTGAGAATCATGATGAGTAAGAGGCGACATTAACGATTTATAGATATAAATATGTGTGACAAATAAGAGATACGGGTATGCATTCAATAACACAACTATTTTTCCGAAGTATTTTAAAACTGATTACAATAAATGAATTACCTTTGATTTTTTCGAAAGGTCAATCAAGTTCTCCTTGTCAAGATCAATCACAGGTGTATTCATAAGGCCGTGATAAAATAACATATTTTACCACTGAATTTCGAACGCAGCAAATTGACAAACTTCATAATTTACACTACTTCAAAGGTCAAAGTCAATCGGTGCTGCCAAACACGCAAAACACACAATTGGCAGGTGTGAATTGAAACCACGTCATATCTAGGTCATTATTGTGTTAATAGAAGTCCAGAATTTATGCAGCGGTAAGTATAGTTATGTGGCACAAAGTAGGATGTGTCCGTAGATGGTATCGCTGTTATGCGAACAATAGTCTTGTCATTGCATCGATTTATTAAGTAGTCACAAATTTTTAGATTCTTGTAAACTGTATTTTAAATATGGAAAATAAAACATATTTCAATGATTAGAATATTTTCAGTGAGATGGATCAATTTTTTCGTTGTTGATATCTTTGGAGTCGAAGAAAAATTCCCATAAGTCATTTAGAAGTCGTCTTTAATAAATTTAACGTTGAAGAAAAAATTAGAAATGTTGAGCATGAATAGTTGATTAGACAGTAAATTTCAAACGACACAAAAGATTGTTGAGCAAAATAATATCTCAGTATGTCCAAAAGTATATTAAGATTTAATAGAAAATCTCTTAAAATATTTATGAAAATATTAAAAAATTATTCATCAAGTTTCATAGAATTTTTCTTAATACATATTTCTGTGTGTTAATTAATATTTAGATTTATTTAAGAGAAAATTTGTACAGTACAACATCATTACACAAAGTCTTGTATTTAGTATACTTGGTAATGTTTCCCTCCACTATCTCTTGATTCTTAATGAAGTATAGTGGAAGTATACTTAGTACTGAGAGTACTAGGTGTAACTAATATTTTTCTGTTATAGTTAGTTAAGCTGAAATCCTTCGCCATCAAGTGTCGATTGTCCAAATTTAGAGCCAATATTAATTAATATACTTATTTTCTCTTGTATTAATAAACAATAATTAAACAATACCTGAGTAGTTATTTCTAATAGAATTAATTAATTAAAAAATTCTTGACCAAGTTTGGTAGCTTTTTTCACAATAAATTCGCGATTGAGTATCAACAATAATTAGATTTTCCAAATCGAATAAAATTAACAAAATTCTTGATATTTTCCTATTTCATTTATTTTAATTGCCAAATACTGACCATATTTATTTATAACAATAATTAATAATAATATGAAGTAATAGATCATTATCATCATCCATTACAAGTAGAAGTGCAATGCAGACGTTCTGAAGCTGACACATTCTCTTTGTAGTTTTACGTTCTACGGCAAATTGCTTTTATAGCTGTTTAGACAGCCCCCATAACGCAAATGAATACAGAGAAATTACATCCAAGAAATCGACATCAACACTTTCGCTTCAGCGAATCTGCCACGTCGTTTATACATAGTAAGTCCAACTCCGTTCCAGATAATTGACCTAAAATATCATTAAACCACGAGCACTTGGAACTTCACACTCTCTATACATATACTATATATATAAATAACGATAACAACAATAACAATAAACATAAAAGTAGTTAGACGTTTTGTCAACTTAATATAAAGTGTACTCACAAATGACCGGAAGTTTCGACATGTTTTCTTTAAATGTGACCCTACTAACCCTCTATTTTCTTCTAAGAGCTTGGAATTCGAGATACCATGGACCCGCAAAGATAAATAAAACATTCGTCTATATTCAAATTCTCGTTAAACTTTGTCACATTTTATGGATTTATTTTTCTTCTTAAATAAACATCACGATATCTTATTATACATCTTATATTATTTATTATATTAATTAATCGTTTGACAGTTTAGTAAGGCTATTAATCATCTCAAAATATAACTTCCTGCACTTGAATTTTGAATAATGATGCTTCGGTAACAATACTTTTTCACCGAAAAGAAATAAAAATGAAGATAAGAGCAGAAGTATCTCTAATTTGTGCGCGTAAAAAATTAAATTCACATTAAGAATAATATAGTAGAGTAATAAATTAATTTTATGAATGATTTAAGCGCCAGTTTAAACGGAAATAAAAAACATTAATAGGAAAATTTTTTTAAGTATATCTTGTTTTAAGTGAATTTAATATTTAGTCTACTTGATGACTGAGAAGTAAAAATCTAGTGCTTTAAATTGATGGAATAATTAGATGAGAAAAAATTTTTGAGCTGAAATAATCTGAAATCAAGTTTTTTTTATTACACACCTCATAATGCGTGTTTGAAGCATAAAATGATTTATCTAAAGATTTGATTAATACTCACATGAATTGTTCACATATTTTTTAATGTTTGCGCCAGTGTATAGACTGATGCATACTGGAAATATATTTTTTTTCTAATTCCTATTTTTTTTTCTAAGTCCAAAAAAATTTTTAGTCTGGAGAAAAAAATTTTTTTTTTGAATTTCTTCACGTTTTATAGAAAAATAAAATTCAAACTCAAAATTTTTTGGTCTTGGAAAAAAAAAATTTAATTTTTATCATACGCCCTTATGGCATCCGAGGTGAGTCCCGGGAGCCATAAGGGCGTATAAAAATTTTTTTTTTGCATTTCTGCACATTTCAGACAAAAATCGAGATTTTTTATTTGAATACTCACATGAATTTTCATATATTTTATATATTTAACGAATATTGCATAAATAAAAAAAATATGAAAAATTCACAGATACACTTGAATTTACGAAACTCGCTTTTCAGGGTATATTTACATCCCTCGATTGATGTAAACATGAAAAAAAAATATTTAACACTGAATTTGACAGATATTAACATTTTTTTTTTGAATTTTATAGCTATTAAATTATTAAAAAAAAATTTAATTAAAAAGTTTTACATGTGAAAATTATTAAAAATTACAAGCGAAAATTTTGAGATGTATTTTTTTATTGTAATTAATTTGTTAAAAAAATTTTTAAAATTGACAGCTGACCGCTAACTTCAGTATTATATGAAATATTGGTAATGAAAAATAAATTGATCATCTTTAAATTGTTGATTAAAAGTAAAAGTTTGCATTGAGGGCTTTTTAAATCAAAAAATTTAATGAATGGACTATTTTTATCTTTACTCTACCGAGAAGTAAAAGTCCATTTTTCAAATTATTTTCATCGTTGAAAATTGGTAAAGCCCCACTTCTATTCAATAATCAAAACTATTTACAAAATTAAAAACTAAATATTTAACTATTCGACTTGTCGACAAAATTATTGTACTACTCAATCCCCGTGAGGGTAATATATCAGTGACAAATCACGCGAGAACGTGTCTCTTGAGTATCGCCGATGCAGTTAAAAGCACGAGACTCTCAAGTAGACCTCTTATAGGATTAAAAAAGCACTACTTTGGTATAAAAACTTTACTATATTAGCAGCTGTACTAGTGTAAGTGTAAGTGTTGGCTTCATCCTTAATCCGAAGAGTTCTAGTTTTTGTATGAAAATGAAAAAAGTTTAAATTTGCCGATAACACCCGACACAACATGATAAACGGCGGCAGATGCTTCATTACGATGCCTCTAAACATGAAAGCCCTTGTGAGGGCTAATAGAAAGGATGTTTTCAAAACGTGTGCCGAAAGTTCAACAAAGTGGAAACAGCACTACTTGACATTTAGTCTACATTCGGCTTTTTAATTTAATACCCTGAAAAATAGGATTAAATGTTTTTTTTTTGTTTTCCGGGGTGGGATCTTACTGAGAGTTATTAGTGCTTCATGGATCTCGGAGTCAAATCCCTTGGATCAATATTTAAGTAGCAGCTGCATTTTATTTAATATATGAGTTTACATATTAAATGCTTAGATCTTGGCTCGTTCCAAATAAAAACACTTATAAGGGAGTTTTTATTTGATAATGTATAACCAAAAATGGTTTGGTGATTTATTGATGCTAATTAATAATTTGGAATTTAAAGATATTAAATTTTTTATAAAAAAAGTTGTCTTTTTAATATCAACTTAAAACAAAAAAAAATTTTTTCAATTTTACTTCTACCTTTTTTTAGTAATTTTAATCATAAAAAAAATTATTCGCGATATAGAATGTCAAAGTATTTATTTGCGATATAGAATGTCAATATTAAATTCGGCCTGTAAAAAGAGCTAATAATTTTATACGATAAAATTCGATGCAAATTTTCTTACAGATATCATTTTAAAAAATATTCTCCTTACAAATTTCAAAGTCGCGTATCTTAATATAAAATTTACATATATATTATACGTTGCTTTATAAAATTGTACACTGATGAGAGAATTCCAAGCTACAACGTTGCATTGTTAAAATTTCAGTTAAGGTGTTCTGCGCTTTTCCCATTACTTTTCATGTTACAAGCAATTTGTTTATTTTTCGCAAGCTCAACGACGAGTTCCACAATGCACGTCATTTTTAAAATATCATGCATAACTATTTTTCATATTTAACTTCGCACTTAGAAAATTGAAGATTTTCAAAAATAACTCTTGAACGGCTCTACTAAAAAATTTCAAAAACTAATCAGCTTATAACATTAAAAAATGACGTTGATCGCTACCAAGCCAGTCAAAATCGGTGGGTTCGTTCGAGAGATATCATGAGCAAAAGAAAACCGCAAAAATTGTTTTTTCAGTGTTAATCCGAAATTTCTAGTTTGATCTAGTATGAAATTAGCGTAAAGTTGCAGGGATGGCTTTTAGGGTCAACCGTTTTTCTAATTTTTATAATTTAAAACAAGAAAATTTATGCATACCTAGGCATACATGATAAATTCGTAATACATGTCACGAATTCATCTCAGTCTATGCAGAATTATAGTCGCAATAATTTTGGCGCATTCCACAATTACGAAACATATCTAGCTCTATTAATTTACTATCTCCTGGGCCATTCTGTGGGCGTCCGACCGAAAGTAGTATGAGGATAAATTGACCGCGACACACTTAGAGATATGTCCGCCCCGGAAATATATGTACAACCGACTACGACATGTGTGTCATTGAAGGTACATGATATAGGCTGTGTAGATTATGCATGTATGGATAGACTTATGAATGTACGGATCTGTGTGTGCGAGATGGAAAAATTTGCGGACCACGCCTTGGCACCTACGAATTCCTCAAATACATGTATAACATTTATGATCAGAGTGAAAAATATTATGCTGTCAAATGTCAGATTGGGGTTGCAATTATTTTTATGCTTTTTGATACATTAGCTCATCTATTTTCTACTTTAAAAAATTGGAAAAACGGTCTTTTAAATAAAATTTGTGACGTAAAACATTAAAACTCAAAGATCAAAATTAAAAAAATTAAAAATAATTATATTAATTTAGTAGCGACGAAAAAAGAACAGCACCACACAGTACTGATAGTAGTTTTTTGGAAAAAAATTAGATCAAAATGCTTGGGACAGTACAGGGCGCCATGTAAAAATTACTAGCTGCTGTCTACACATTACTGAGTAGTGTGCTGGCACTAGCCAGTCGTGTATGTCACATAGTACCTCTACTTTCTAGTACCTCTCAAAGTTCGTGTGGAATTTAAAAAAATTTGGCCCGTTAAAAATGTCCAAAATATAAATTCAAAACGGAAAAAAGTAAACTGTAGTCAATAATAGTCGATTTATAATAAGTAATGATTAACTGGAAAAAATTACCATTTCAAACAGTAAAATCGTGATTTTAGCAATCACTTCATAATATTTATCATTTAAATGCTACAATTTATTATTTACATGGATGCAAATACTATTTCAAATAGTAATATTTGCTATGTTAAAGTATAACAATTAAGAATTTTGACTTTAATATTTATCAATTCGTACCTAAAAATCCAAAAGAAATTGAAGTCGAAAAAATTAAAAAGAAAAGTATACTTCCAACAACTACTAGATTTTTAAGCAGTAGGAGCTTAACACTTCATAAGAAAATTACCGAACGTTTTGAGCTCAAATATAGTTGGTAGTTCCCAGAATGATCTGCAAGATTAACTGTGTTTCAGATTTATGTATTTATATAATTAAAAAATAAATTGTATTCGACTGTTTAAATATTTGTAGAACGAATTTATTTCAAGAGACGGTAAATAAATTTTTATTTTAATAATAAATTACTATTATATAATATTGTGTCAGTAAATAAGTATTAAAAATAAAATATAATAAATAAAAAATATAATTTCATCTTCTATTACTAAGTTTAATATTTGCACCAATTATTGAGATGATATTTAATTTAACAGAATTTTAATATTATATTCAAATTAAAAAATTAAAATCTCACTAAAAAAATTTATTTAATTCTTAATTTATAATTTTTTTTATTAAAATCGCTATTTTTGTGGTACGAAATTCAAAAGCTAAAATAAAAATTTCAAAGAGGCTGCTTAATATTTAAATATCCAGAAAATAAAAGGGATCGCGTGTACGTAGCATAACTTCCGGGTTTGAATAGTCCACCCAAGAAATTTTCCTAGTGACACGCCCAAAGTAGCAGTTTCCGTTTTACAACGGCTAGGTCTCATCGAGTGAATTCCCGAGCTAAGAATGGAAATCGTGGATGGAATAAAAAATCAGAGTATAGTAGTTAAGTATATAAAATAAAATATAGAGCATGCGGACATGTAAATGTGGGTGTACACTGGCACCTTAGATGATACATCGTATTAGAAATAGCGATGTTGTAAGATGAAAGAGACCGCGAATGGTGTATGACGGTAGTTACTCTTAGCCAAGAGTACGTGATACATCCACTTAACGTCAAATGCACATTGTAAATAAAGTACTTTGAGATATGTTAAGTATTGCGAGGGCAAGAGTTAATGCCCAAAAGATTCAAAACTTTAACTTTGACGGTACGATTCCTACTCCCGCTCCTTATTCTAGGTGTTATTTTATAAATTGTAATAGATTATAGCGCTAACGTTCGTGCGGTATATTAATATGTGTTACACTAACTCATAAATACTAAAAATGCTTGATTTTGTTTTTTAGTAGGGAATAGATGAAATTTAGATAACAAATAAATTTTCATTTTACAAATATCAGTTCCATCGATATTGCAGGTGGAAATATAGCTTTTTAAGAAAATATAAAAGTTTTTTTTTAACGTCCTGCTAAAAAAAAATTTTTTTTTCTTTTGATAAATTGATGATGAACTCATTTATGGCCTAATAGAGTCTATACATAAAAATTGGTCATGTCTAGAAAAATGTGTAAATTTTTAAAATGACAATCAATTTTTTGACTCTATAGAACAAATCTATAGAACAAAATTAAAATCTATAAAAATAAATAATACCTATAATTAACACGAGTTAAATCTACAAGGATAAAAAATGAAAAACATTATTCATACTTATGTTATTATGTATTGTATTTTATGTCAATAATATATTATAAAAACTAAAAAAAAAACTTCCCTGACTTACCTACACGGTGAAAAATGTATGACAATAATTATCATCAAATTATGGCAAATTTCAGAATACTGGCATGATGTCAAATGCTAAAATTATGTTTTTGATGAACAAATAGTAGCCAAAAGTTCTGTATCTATCATATTGTGACAGGGAAAACTGAACTTCTCATGGTCGCTATCGACCACTTTATTGACGCCTCGATAAATGAGGGTTTTCCCTTACCGTTCGATTTTGACAAGTAGTTCAGACTTGTCACCGGGCGTGCAAATCGAAAGTCCCCACTGCTGTCCCCAAAAAACGAAGCGGGGTTGACAATAGGAAAGTTCGAGAACTCGGAGTCAAGGGTTATAAAAGATCCGACAAAAGAAACATCAAGGCTTTTTGAGCCTGCCCTTGGAACAAGTAACACCTTTTGAGCCAGTGACGCTTTGAGACAGTGAGGCTTTTGGCAAAACAGTGAGTCAGTGTAGTGCTGTGTAATAAATTCTGTCATCGAGATTCAGGACCATCAAGAAGGAAGTCAATCTACGATTCGGAATTGGGAACCCATTACTTGGAGCCGGAAAGTTTATTCGAGACGAGAGAGAGAGACCAACCAGCCGCTGATTTCGCTCGTTTCCACCAGGACTTCACTCAACGTTTGGAGAGTTGTAAAAGTTAAGTCAGGTATTATTATTACAATTATTTCAGGCCAAGCTTGAATTTGAAAATTGAGAGGCCGAATTAACTGTAATAAAATTTGTCAATTAATGATCGCTATTGTCTCAGATGTCACTTTTAATTTAGTAGATTCTTTTATAAGTAAATTATTTATAAACGTCAATTAATTAGTTTTGTTACAAGCCCTTTAGTTATGGGAAATTATTTAGTTAAAATTAATTGATTAAGTTGAAATAGTAGAAGCATTTGTGAAATTTAGATAGTCAAGGTTACTTGGAATATATGTAGTTTGAATATTTAATGAGGCTTGTTAAATTTGTAGAATTTGAAATTTGTAATTTTGTAAAAATAATTCTAGGCCGTTGGGCTAAATTCAATTAATTTAGTAAATTTAGTGAATTAATTTTTTGAGAAAACTGTTAATGAATTTAGTTGAGAAATTTTGGTAATGAATTAAATTAGTGAATTTGGTATTTTGTATTAAAGAAATGTTGAGCGTAAAATTCAAGGAATTTAGTTAATTAGTAATTCGAAGAAATTTGAGTAATTAGAGAAAGTGTGTATTAAGTTAGCGTCCGGTGGACGATTTTTGTATGGAATTTAGTGAGTATTTAGAAACGTTGTATAGACGCCCGAGTCGGGGTACAACGGATTAAGTTAGGAAACCGCTGCGTAGACGCCCGAGTCGGGGGCGCAGTCGGGAATAGGTTTTAACTGGTATTCCGTCAGGTTGACGAGGTAAATTATGTTAATTGGTATTCCGTCAGGTTGACGAGGTAATTAGTTGGTATTGTATGGTATTCCGTCAGGTTGACGAGGAAATTAAGATATTGGGATATTCCGTCGGAGTGACGAGGTTAAGAAAATTGGTTATTTATTTGTAAGAAGAATTGGCAAGGGCCAACGTAGGTGAGAGGTTCTCACGATTAAGTTAGTTTAAGTTGTAAGAATAAATTGGCAAGGGTCAACGTAGGTGAGAGGTTCTCACAATTAAGTTAGTTTTAAGGAAATTATTAAGTTTGTAGATTTGGTGAAATAAATCAATTTTATTTTTATAATTAGTTCTTTTCTCAGTTTATTTACAGCCTTTCTCGGACTTCTCACGACCCTGTCTTTATCCTCTCATGCTTCCCCGGTTTCTGGGACACCGTGTCTAAAATCCCAGTGGCGCCCTTTCTAAAGAGGAAAGGGGTAGCTAACTGGACCTGGGAAAACCCCACGGTTACAATATAATTTACTTCTATTTATCTTAAAATTATAATACGTTCATACGTAATTAAAATATATACATTTTATATTTATATCACATACTACATATAAATTATAATACATATTGTTTTTTTTAATATATATAAATAATTTTTATCGGGATATAAACAGTAACGAAAATCGGTCATATATAGCCGTATCAAAAAATATTTTCTGGGAACACAAAATATATTTTGCACAATAGACAACAGGTTTTTTCGTTTTAAAATTTTTTTCTTGATTCTTATCATTTTAATTTGAGTATTTACTATCGATATATTTTTCCAAAAAGTCTAAACAAATTTTACAACCATGTAAATAATTAAAGTAAAAAATTTATTAACATTCAAACAAATTTAACAATAGTTAAATTTGAAATTTGGAATAATATCAATTCTAAAAAAATGTTTGTCAAAAATTAGACGATTAGCTTCAGCCGTCTTTTTCGACGCAGAAATCTAGCATATGTATTTAGTCTTGTCTAGTAACTAGTCACATATAACATGTTAATATATATATATATATATATATATATATATATATATATATATATATATATATATATATATATATATATAACAGTATATAATATACCGTGGGATTCAGCACATGATCCACAGATTGACACAAAATTATGTTGACGCCGGGTCAGAGATATAGATGTCGGGAAAACATCTGGCTTAATGTAGTTGACCTCTCACAGAATATTCAGCTTTAAATCTACCAGTTGTCTCTGTCAGGTATCAAGTGTTTGCGTCTACGTCAAATACTTCTATAATTTAATTATTTATTGAAAACTTTAATCCGTTTTGCACCTACACAATAAAAAAAATTATCGTCGTAGTCTGAAAAATTGATTAAATTTAAGATTAAAGATATTAAACAAGCAAGATCAAAAAGTGAAAAGATATCAAATTAAAGTAAGTATCCGTGACTGCAGCAAGAGATTATACAAAGAAAATATATATAAATAAAAGAGATAAGAAATAACTTTGAAATTAAAGAGAAAAGATTTCCTTAGACTCTTTTAGTTTTTCAATTTGCCATTGGAGCCTGAAAAAGGAGATTTTTTTCTCGTATATCTCACTTTTTAGTTGTTTTTTTTTTTTTTTTATTTTATTTGTTCTCATTCTTATATAAAACGAGAAGCAAATTGCTCCTTGCCTCTCACCACTCCGACGGCTAGGTAGTTTATACTCAACTCCCATTCCGGATATAATAGAATCGCCGGTTTCAAAGAGACAAAGGCAATTCACCCAGAAGAGGTCATATTGGGCATGATGGAGGAAATCGATTAAATGCAAATGCGACCTACCACTGGACACAGGCATATTGCCTTTTCAATACTTCAAAAATTGGTTTTTAAACTTTTGAAAATTACATTTTTTTGTTTTCAAAAGTGGAGTCGGAAAATTTTTAATAAAAAAGTACGAGATTCATTTATTGAATTAAATTTTAAGTAAAAAAATTATTTCTTTGAAGAATATTAAAATTAAAAAAGACTGTCGAAAGTTTTGAAATTTTTAAATCATCTCATTTTCCCACGGCTAAACAGAATTATTTTTCTCATGTATAATTTACCATTTAAACCCAAAAATTTTCAAAATTTAACGTTAATTTTTTTTTAATTATAAATTTTAACGGTATCCCCTGGCGCCGAAATCTCCATATGTAAAAAAATATTTGACATCATATATGTATGATGGAAAAAGCAGTAATCGATTACGATTAATTGTCTGAGAATCGACAGAAAATATCTAGAAACTCTTTTCAACTGACACTTTGATTTCCTCAAAGCCGAGTCATTAGAAACAGTCCTTCTAAAATTTTGACACATTCCATCACTTTCACTATTTTGAATGTCACATGTTACTCTCTACTGTATCTTTTCAAGTTTTCAAATTTATACAGACTATTATCCGCTTTGGGTCTTTCATCATACCGACACTCTAAATTTGATACTCTCCCAGTTATAGAACTTGTTTTAAAAAAACAAAAAATATCGCGATTTGTTACAGCTGAAAAAAAAAGTTTAACGCTTGTTTTCATTCCTTGCTCCTCACGGTTGTAGAATTACGTTTTTCCTGGCTTCCCGAACGGAAATTGAAGGTTTCCGAAAATAGAAAAAAGTTATCAGCGGAAAAATGAATGGAATTGATTTTTTTTCACTTGCTTGGACTGTCGTCGTTATTAATAATCAAGCGGATAATTTGTGTCTATTCAATTGATATTTTTCTTTTTATTTAATAATAATAATAATAATCTCTGAAAAGATTAAAATAAATTAACAAGTTTTTTATTATAAAAAAATTAAGCAGATACAAAAAAATCTGAAGAGTAAAAAATCACAAGTGTAAAATATTTTAGAAAATTAACTAAAAACACTGTAAAAAATTTAATATTAAACAAAAAATAATTTAATATACTTGAAGATAAAATTTATGCAAAAATAGAATATAACTAAAAATCTAGTTAAGCATGTCAATTTTAGATTAGATTTAGCTCCATTTACTTAAAAAAAAAATAAATAAACAAGTAATAATAACCATAATAGTCTATTTTAGGATATTTCTGGTAAGTAGGCATGTAAATATATTTATAAGTACAAGCTTAGAGCTTTATAAAGAATTTCTGACCTACACGAAGAAAAATATTTCCTTAATTCCTTGGCACAAGGTATAATCCACAGTACGTGATGTCCGGAATCCACTTGGATTAACAAGATAAATGTGTAATGTTAAAAGAGACCTCACACGTGAACGGAAATATCATCAAAGATTAGTTATTCGGGGGGCGGAGGTAACTGTTTAATTTACTTTGGATTGATGACAAATTACTTGACAGATTTTAGAATTATTATCTATGTTTATAGGAATAGACGTAAGCCATAATACTATACATTCTATGGGTTTTTAACAATGTAACTATATATAATTATTTTACTCGATTGAAATAATATTTACACTTCTTTATGATTTATTATGGAAAGTTTTAATGAATCAATTTTCTTCACATGAATAAAGAATAAAATCATTCAATCATTTTTTACGGACATTATTTACAAGTGGGGTCAAACCACATGCTGGGTTATGTTAAATTTTTTTTTGATCAATTTTTTTTTAATTGTTCGTTTTTTTGTGTATTTTTCAAAAAAAAATATGTCAAAAAAAGATAATAGAAATTTTATCCAAAAACATAAAAGCCAATTTCTTCCAACTTTTCAAGGCAAAAAAGCTATCGAAATCTTTATTTTTTCTTTTCACGACATTTTTTATTATAAATGCGCCGTAAAAACAAGCAGAATAAAAAAAAATAAAAAATGTTAATTCTTCATTTAGTTATGGCCTAAAATGGGATTGACTCTACACGGAAAAAAGAAAAAATTGAAAAATTATATTATAAATAGTAATGAAAGTCGTTTCGTATAAAAAACTAGAAAAATTGCAGCTCGAAATAATATTTTTCTAAATTTAAACTTTGAATGTTAATTTGCAGAGCTTTCAATGTAATATTTATATTTTCCATTGTAATTCTTACAAAATCTGTAATAATTACAACCTGAAACATCTGACAATTTTTTAACTTTTATTACAAATCAATTACAAAAAAAAAAAAAATTTTTATAAAACTTTTGCATCTAATTTTTTTAAATTTCTAAATATAGAATTTTTTTTATTAAAATTTTTCCATCATAATTTAGTTGTAAAAATCCAAAAAATTAGCAGATGTCTATTAATTTCTGTACGATGATAAAAAATAGTGAACATTCGTCCTGGTAGCGCCATCTGTGTACAAACTGAAATATCTTTCCGCGGAAATTTTTTTTTTAAACGTTAACTTGTCTCGTCAACATCGTTTCAAAAAAAAACAAATCTGTGAATGTATATAATTGATTTTATGGATTATAAAAAACAAGATTGATTTATAATACGAATTATTAGTAATTAAAATTAATAATAGTAATAATATTAAATTAATTGGCTTAATTACTAATATTCTTAAGTGATACATGAAAGTATCATAAATTATATCTAAAGCTATCGACAAGTGAAACGCGAATGTAAATTAGTTTTTTGAATTAACAATCGGATAATTATAATCGGTTAATAGACAGTACAAATAATGGAGACGAATTACGCGACGGTAGGACAATACAGTGAATTAATTATTTACGATATTCTCATGTACGTGACCAATTGTCCGAGTTTCAATGAGTTGCCTGACAAGTTGCTATTGGTTGAGGTTAGACTTTTTCACAGAACAAAAACGTAATTTGCAATAATATGAAAACTAATTTATTGTCAATAATTAAAATGCAGAAATTACTAAAGTAATGTGAAGAATAATTATTAAATGTCAATCTGCAATCCGGTGTCATAGTGAATATTTAAAGTCCAGTCAAAGGTGAGTTGTTTAATATTTCTTTGAAAAAAAAAAAAAAAAAAAAAAAAAAAAAAAAAAATTATCACTTTTTATAAAATTTTTGATTAATTTTTCCAAATTTTTTTAACTCTTTTCATAAATGTTTTAAGAAATTTACGGTCAATTTTTAAAGATTTTTTGCTTATGACACTGAAGTTAGCAGACGTCTAAAAATTTTTAATTTTTTTTTATTAATTAAATTACAACTAAAAAAATATTTCTAAAAAATTGCACTTGGGTAGTTTTTCAAGTTTTTTACATGTGAAAAAATTTTTTTTAAAATTATTTAAATGAAATCTAAAAAAGAAAAATTTCTAAAAATTTTGAAATTTTGACTAACTTTATTTTAATTTTTCTTTATGTTCATCGAAATTATTTACTGAATTTCATAGATTTTTTTTCAATTTGTTTATATGCAAATCAATAAAAGTCTGATCAATTTTTATAATTATTTTTTTAATATCCTTATTTTTTATTTCAATTCTGTAAGAAGTAATACAATTTTTTTTTTCTTCAGATTTAGTTATAATGAAACTAGGAAAAAAGTTGACGCCACAATAAGTAAATAAAATAAATTTTTCTATTCGTTTATATAATTTCTTATTTATTTATTAAAAATTAATCTAATTACATACAATAAAAAATGAATAGGTACATTTATAAATTATAAACACCGACAAGTAATAAAATCGAAAGATAAATATTAGCGTGAAATTTATGATAAGAATTATAACCAGCACTTTTCGGACACTTACAATTTCCGGCAATGCATACAGTATTATTATTATTATGAAACAAAATAGAATTAGTGCGATTTTGCGTGTAAATTATTTCTGTCGGTAGCCTGTTACCAACACTGTAGACATACTTCGAGGATAATCTCATCGAACTTTTACCATCAGCACAATTATCTTTTAATTTAATGTTCTCACTAACAACTAAATTAACGCTGACGTTCAAAAACACGCAGTTAATAATTTGAGCGTTCAAACCTTCGATTGGTATGTCGCCAGGTTTTTCAAACTCAAATGTCGAGTTGATAATTTCAATTGACTCAAAGTACGCGAAATTCAAATCACCCGCCACATTGCGTATTATTGTGTCGATTATTTTCAACGTTTTGCCTTGCCCGGAAAAATTAATACCGATCATTTGCTTTATTGACACATTGTGCAAGATGAAATTATCGATGCTTATATGGGCAAATTGTTCGTCAAATTGGTCGATCCGTGTGTCTTCAATCATTAATGTTTCTATGCTCGATATGCTTGTGAATGTGTCGTGAGATATTATTGGTATTTTTTGGATATTTTTCAACTTGAATGTGTCTAATTTTTTGGATATCACAAAAGGTTCAAATTTCAAACTTCCGCTGATATTTTGGATCAATATATGCCGAATTATTTGTGCGTTTGGCAGACTTGAAAAGTGTATGTCAGCGAATTTGCATGATGTTATTGCTAAGAATGACACATTTTCGTAGTTTATGTTACTTGGAAGATTTAACTCCTGGAACAATATTAAAAAAAAAAAAAAAAATAACTTATTTGTTTTTAATATTTTTGTTTAAAAATTTTTAAACTGAATAATTAATAATTTTCACATTTTTTTCTCAATTATGTTTTTTAAAATATAAAGCTTACGTAAAATTTGGTAAAAATTCAATTTTTCAATGGAAAATACATCAATGCACCAATCAAAAAATTTTTATGTGCACAGAAAAAAAAATTACTTGAACCAAGAAAATTATAAGGAAGACCGAAGTTATTTTGGAGCAAGAAAAAATTTTCTTGGCTTAAAAAAATTTAACTTCGTTCTAGAAATTTTCAATCTTCCTCAAGATTTTCTTAATTTAAGAAAATTTACGCTTGACTCAAGACTTTCTTTCTTTCTGTGTGCAAGCTTCATTACTCTTTCAATTTTAAGTATAAAATTAATTTTAGAAAGCAACTTATTTAAAGAAATTAATCTTAAGATTTCATTCTAGTTCAAAAAATTGAATCATGCGAGAAAAATTCAAACTATAAATGCCATATTAAATATTAATTTTTTTCGTTTTTAAAACTGTTCAAAATCTCAAACTAATCTTATCAAAATAAATTCCTAAAATTAAGAAAAAATTTCAAATTATTTGATTCCAAAAACTATCCAAAAAGATTGACTCTAAGCTAGTATTAAAAAATTTGTAAAAATATTTGACAATTTTCTAAAATTTATTTGACGAAAATATTCTTAAATTATTTTAAATATAAAAAATTGTCTTTCTCAAAATTTGAAGTTATCACATAAAAATTTTTATTATTGTTCACTTTTTACATTTGCTTTATAATTCGCATTAATTAATCTAATATTAATAAAAAAATTTCTTGTCATTTATCATATGAATAAAAAAAAAATTATTGTCAAAAAATTTCTATAATTTTGAACTAAAAAATTCAATTAATTACCTCATTTCCATAACATTGACACTTAATAAGTTCTCCATGTTCATGAATACATGTCTCACTAATGCTTTCACTATTTATTAAACAAAAGCACGTTAAAATACTTAAAAAGACACTTAAAATTTTCATATTGCAATTTTTGAACTATTCAATCAGTAAACACAAATTATTGAATTAAGTATCAGTTATGTTTCCATAACAGTCCGCGTTTGCAGCAATAATAACTTATAAAAATTTTCACTTAGCTTAATAGCGCCTTGTATTAAAAAAAAATCTTCGATTAAAGAAAAAAAAGCACAGCCGATTCCTGTTGACTTGATAAACTTGTGAATCACAGTCGTTTTCCTTACTCCGTGCAGTATTTGTGGCTCGTGGTTTGAAGTAAATATTCGTGTCGGTTGATAAAGATTGTCGGTGAATAGAAAAATTATGATTGACAGTTTTTTTACTCCGCTGTTATGATAACAATGATTGACATGAACGGCGGCAGGATTCTATTGAGTGAATTAAAAAATATAAATACTAAGTATTATAAATTCTGTTGAGATGCTTACTACCGTTTAATTCTTCTGTAAATGGTTAATGGTGAATTATTTTTAAGTAAATGTTGTAGGGACCCGAGAGATGCCGCATTATTACACCGGAAAAAATTTTGTAGGACCGGAACTTGGGACTGCTAGAGATTTTATCTACATACACACGCACGCACACGTTTTTTATGTAATAATATAATTATTGCGATTTTTTCTATCGCAAGTGACATTCCCACCATACAAAAATGAAATAAAAATTATTCGTTCACGATGAAATTAATTTTATAAATAAAAAAGGGCTGTCATATATATTATTAAAAGAATAAGCAAAATAATACAGTTTTTATATGATAAAATGAGTTTTTATGGTTAAATTTGGTATCATTGGAAAGGTCTTGACCTGAGGTTGTGTCTTATCAAGGTTTCATATCATTCTCACCAATAGTCCATTTATAATGATAAGTATTTAGGCTGCATTCGAAAATGCTCTATCTCTAGATACATAATTAATAAATTACCTTATATCTCGTGAACTATTGACATTTTTAAAGATATAAGCTCATCCCGATGTTACACTCATCAAGAGCTTTCAATTGAGTACCCACATCAATTTTTCATATATTTATATATATTATATATATATATGAAAAATATATCAAAATACATGTGGGTACTCAAATGAAAGCTCTTGATGATTGTAACATCGGGATGAGCTTATATCTTTAAAAACGTCAATTTTTAAGAAAGTACAGTGCATTTGAACAAAAGTCATTATTTAATAAAGCAAGATTTTATTTATTTATAGTTCACAAGTCACAGCAGTTACGTAGTGACTGCAAGGCTACTACTTTTTATTATTCAAACATTTTCAATTAAAAACTATGAATTCAATTTTAAATTCAAGTAATTATATTGAAAATTAAAAATTTTATTTTTAGAATTGAAATTTAATATATTCATTTTTAAAGAACTATTCTTTAATGCGATAGAATTGAATTTTTTGAAGTGAATACGAAATAAAAATTTTTTAAATTGTGAAAAATCTGATTCAATTAAATATTTTGTTACCCTATTTTAATTTAAGTAAAATGTTAGTTAAAAAATTATGATCCGAATCTGTAACATACGTTTTATTGATCGCTAAAGCCCTGGGCAATCGAATTTCTCTAAATTCATGACTGGCAACATTTCGTCAAACTAAAGTTCAACCTTGCGAAATTCAAACTTACATCAGCTCTTTTTTTGTTTGAGTATTATTAGATTCAACTGAATAGGACAAATGTGGGTACTACCGAAAATGCTTGTACTAGTGAGGTTCAAATTTCCAGTTTGTTCTTTAGAAAATTTCTTTTTCGATTAGTTAAAATTTTTTGTATATTACATATTAATTTAAATTCTAAGTAGATACAATGCAAAAAAACTTTAGCACCACAAAATTTTGAAATTATAAAGCTCAAAATTTTTTACTAAATTTTTAAATCATTACAAATTTTTGTTAAATACCTGTTCAAAGCTGGGGCAGACTGCTAGTTTTCAATAAACATAATAATATAATTTTCAACTTAATAATTTTAACAAATAAATTTAAACAAAATTTTAAGTTTAATGTGTATGTACAAAAAGTATTTTATCAAATAACAGTATTTGCATTGTAAAAATTACAGTAAAGTATTTACATTTAAATATTACAATTCCTTATAAAATATTCTCTTTGGTGTTAATCGTTAGAAGCACTTATAAATCTAAAGTAATCAAGAAATTATGATATATCATTAAGCAATATAATGACATTAAATTTTTTTCGAGAAGATATCTTTGATATACTTTTTCCTACCGACTGGAACAAGAGCCAACGGCGTGCATCCATGTTGATTAATAATATTTGTTAATCCACCAGCTTTGATTAAATTACTGCATACATCCATTTGCTTGTCTAATTGAATGTTATTGGAAGCAGCTGCGGCCATATGTAGAGCGGTGTTGTTATTGCGATTTTGGATATTGACTGCTTCTCGCCCATTCTTCATTAACAGAACCTACCATCAATAATTAATTTAGATTAATAACCGTAATTGTAATTTATATAATTAAGAAAGTAAGAAAAATGTTGTTTCTGATGCATTACATTTTTTTCTAATATTTCTAGCATCTTTTAAAACTCTCTATTCTACTGCAATTAATTTGATGGAAACTTTCATTTTCAGTTAGATTGCAATATTATAAAAGATTCATATTACGAAAATTAAAAAAAATAATCCTCTAAGTAATTAAAATTTTTTCTCTGATGTATTTATATGACAAAATTGACTTTTTAGTTAAATTTAGTAGTATTGAAGTGATATTGATCTGTCTGAATTTGTATCTTTTCAAGGTTTCACACAGTTTCTATTGATAGTTAATTTATTGTAAGTCTTCGGACTAATTCTAACTAGATTTAAATATCACTTTAGATAAAATTTCTTAATTAATTTTTTTGTGTGTATGCGAATGTATGTTACATGTGAAATATTCTCTTCATAAAATGGAGAAAATAAAAAAAATTTTTGATGAGCATATTTTTTTTTTACAAAGTGGGTTTATATAATCAAATTTGATACCATCAAGAAAGGTCGTAAGTTAATTTTGTGTCTTTTAACAATTTAAATTCATTTTTCGCTGACAGTCATTTCTATATTTTTTTTTTGAGGAATTTTGAATAGTCTGTGACATTTTTATTCAATTATTAGTAAATTATTTTTTTTATTTAACTTAAAATTAATTAATCCTTTATTTTTTCAATTTATTTTATAACTACCCAAACTATGTACATTGTGATTGAAAATATCGAAAAATCATTGAGTCCAATTTTCTTTATTCATCATTTATAATTCACAATGTACGATGTAACATTGTAAAAAATTACATATAAATTGTAAATTAAGCAATGTAAAATTACGACAGGAAAAATGGTAATTATTTACAAGTAGGTTCAACCCCATTTTGACCTTTGTTTAGCCATAGAAATATTGGTTAATTTTTTTTTTAAATTGTTCGTTTTTTTATGTATTTAAAAAAAAAAAAAATATACAAAAAACATCAAAAAAAGATAAAATAGAAATTTTATCCAAAAACATGATAGCCAATATTTTTTCCAACTTTTAAAAACAAAAAAGCTATCTAAATTTTTATTTTTTTCTTTCAAGATATTTTTTATCATAAATACGCCGTAAAAACAAGCAGAATAAAAAAAAATTTAATTGTGACCCAAAATGGGGTTGACCCTACTTGTCGACGTTCTAATTAGCAAATTGTCCAACTCCATTTTAGAAAATCTTTTACTTGTACGAAAAAACAATTAGTTAAACATTTATTATTTTTTTAAAAAACGATTTAATATTTAATAGAGGTATAATATTTTGGTTTAGATTATTCAAATAATTTATAATTGGACTATTGCTATATCAAAATGTTAAAAAATCACCTTCTAAAAAATAAAGAGTTAGAACAATTGCTAATTAGACCGTCGTTGTAAATAATTACTAGAAAAATATTGAAAGTCTGGTCTTGGATTACAATCGTATTTCTAGTACAAAATTTTTTTTCCGTGTAGTGACTGCAGATTGCTAGTTTATATTAACTAATACCAACTCAGCAAAAAATAAACTTTTTTTTTTTTATATTTATACCTTCACAAGCACTGGATCACATGATACAGACACAGCTAAATGCAATGCCGTATTTCCACACGTGCTTTCTTTCATTTTCGGATCTGCTCCATTTGCCAGCAACAACCGAATAACATTGATAGAATTAATTCCTGATCCTTGAGGATCATGTACTTCTGCTGCTACATGCAGAGGAGTTTGCCCTTTTTACAAAAATACCTATTATTAATATTTATAAAATGAATTAAGAAAAAAAAAATTCTATTGACAATATTTACAGAAAAAAAATTAAGCATACCTTTTATCACCTTATTGATTAAAATAATATAACAGTTGGATACATATTTATGTTTTAACTAAACTGATGACTGTTTTGACAATCCTAACAATGAATACAAATAGTTTTACATGATTAATCATTGTACGTCTGTCTGTCGGCTAAAATTGTTTCATTGCGGCAAGCAAATAAATAATTTATTTATTTTTTTAAGTAAATAAATATTAAATGACATCTATTAACAAAATTAATAATTGCAATCTTTTTAATATAAAATTATCTTTAATTTGTGTTATTTAAACAGAGTTTTTTGACCTCATGAGAATTTGAAAAAAATTTTAAGAATTTATAAACATTTATTTAGTTTTAATCAAAAAATTAAAAATTTCAAAATTAACGTTGAAAATATCAAAATCAATTTTATTTAACATTTTTTAGTTGATTTGAATTCTAATGATATTTTAATGACCAAAAGTCTGATTATTTATTATGTAAGTTTCATAAAAAATTTTAATTGATAATTTTTATTTAATACTTTTGAAAATAAACACAAAATAAATGTTAAAAATTATTTAATACATACTACAAACTTAGTTTGCAATCGTTCAATAATAAGAAACATTATTTCTCATCACAGATATTTATATCGTAAGGTGATAAAAAGTATTGTGAACATTTTTTCTTTACTTTTTTATTATTTAATTTTTGAGATACTTCGTTTAAAAATCAAGAAAAAAATTTTTTGAGAAATACTAGTAAAAAAAATCTCTTTGGACTTTGTTTTTACTAGTCTGTGATTTAAAAAAAAATTTTGCCTTAAAGAACCAATGAGAAGTTCAGTTTAGTTTATAAAACTTTAATCTGTTTTTTTTTTTTTTTTCTTTGATTATCTTTATATGTTAATTTTTTCTGAGATATCTGACCTTCAGCAAAAAAGTATTCTTTTATTATTAATCATCGATCATAATTAATTTCCTAGTAGTTTTTTTATGACTTCTAAAAAAAAATTTATTTTTATTTTTAAAGAGGCAAATTTTGTGGTTCTGATTAAAAATTAAGCCATTTTCAAAAATTCAATCAAAATATCCAAAATTGACATTCATTGATCAAAATTATTCGTTAAAAAAAATTGTTGTGTTAAATTTTTTTTTTTAAGTCATATCGCGTTACAGATGCCATAACGGCGTATAAAAATTATACGCCTTTCTGGCACCCGGGAACCATAAGTGCGTATAATAAAAATTCTATTTTTTTTTCTAAGTTCAAGAAAATTTTTAGTTTCAAGAAAAAAATTTTTTTTGCATTTCTGCACGTTTCATACAAAAATGCGTTGATTCCCAAAAAAAAATTTTTTTTTGGTAACCGACGTATTTTTATATGAAACGTGTAGAAATTCAAAAAAAATTTTTTCTTCAAACTAAAAATTTTTTTGGACTTAGAAAAAAAAAATAGAATTTTTATTATACGCTCTTATGGCATCTGGAACGCGATATATTATCAGCATGTTGAAAGACTTGATTTTTAAGCAAAGTGTCCCAATTAAATAAGTAATTTCAAATAATTAATTTAAAAATGTACTTATTACTTTAAAAAGAAAATTAAAAAAATAAAATAGATATTATTTAAATAATTTACCAGCATAATTAGACTTGGATAAATCAAAAACTGAATTTCCTTGGGTTGTTTTCAAAGTCAACAATTCGGCAAGAATTGGCAAGTGTTTATCGCCATGTGCGACAACTGCGTGGATTAAAGTATCACCCTGATAAATCACATTAAAAATTATCATTATAACTTTTATAAAACAACAAACATTTAAATTAAAAATTTAAATGAACAAACCACACACTTACCCTTCTTCGATACAACTGTTGGCTTATATCAATGCCCGCTTGCATCATAACGGCAGCCAAATAACCTGTAACTTCAGGCATTTGCGGACAATTAATCGCCGCCAAATACAAGACATCTTCTTCGCGGTTATTTTTTAGCGACAGACCGTCGTCCAAAGTCCTGATTCTTTCTACCAGTGGTATTAAGTAAGCTTTCCATTTCTCCAATTCATGAGGGTTTCCAACCAGACACATCAATAACCTTTTAAGCCACAATTATTCAAATTATTTTGATTAAAAATATGAAATAATTCAATTCAGTGAACTGTATAATTATCATTGATTATACTTACGTATCTCCATCCTTATCTTGCGCTGAGAGGTATTCAGTTGATTTTTTTAAAAGATGCCTCATTGCTTTTTCAACGTCCCTCGGGTCTAATTGATCTTTCAATTTTTTAGTTGCTGCCGTCTGGGGAAGGTTTAACGACGGCCACGGGGCTATATTTCGTAGAGAATTCCTTTTAAAACAAACAAATTTTACATGCTCTAGTTAGTTTATGCTTTTTAGTAGTTTTTTATCTGCTCCTAATCGCAGATAAACTATTCTTTTGCTTGTATTTTATTTTTAATTGAAGTTTAATGTTAGATTGATTATTAAACTTATTAAATTTTGAGTGTTAAAAGTGATTTTAAATTTGGAACGTCAAAGATTTTGCAAATTGATCAAAGATTAATTTATCTACAGAAAAATTTAAACAAGCTTAATAATTGAATTATAAATCAAATTAATTTCTTGTAATTTATCTGCAATTAAATTATTATTCAAATTATTTGTAAATTTATTCTTGTGGTGTACAGAATATAATTTATTATTATTTTATTCTCTCCACATAAGATTATTTAAAAATTGAAAATGGTATTCAAGGTATTAGTGAAAACTCGTTGTAATTCTTAACTTTAATTTAATCAATTTACGTATAATACGAGTGCTCGAAGCATGCTCATTTGAATTTATAAAACTTTTGTTATTTTTATTTTTTGTGGCTAATGAGGAAGTCTCAATAAAGTCAACGAACTAAATAATTACGACAATATTAAGAACAGAAAAAAAAATTAACTTGATGCAAAAAAAAAATTTTTGAAATCGATAATGTTACACAGTAAAAAATTTTGCGTCAATGCGTTAAAAAATTTTGTGTAAAAATAAAAAAAAAAAAAATTTCGCATCCAAAAAATGATTTTGAAGAATTTTGCTGTTTTGATTTAAGTAGAAAAATTCTTGATCTGAAAACTGTTTCTAAATTTGAGTAAATTTTGCTGAATTTAAGAATTTTTCATCTTGATTCAGGACAATGAAATTCTTCAAAATAATCATCTCGATTACAAATTTTTCTCTTGAATCTAGTGAATTTTTTTTTTTTTAGTAAAAAAACTCAAATTACTGTTCATTTACCTTCGATAACGATTGTGTCTAAACGAAGAAACAGTTTCAGGGATTTGAAAGTCATTGAACGGTATATTTTGCTGGGAGCTCCATGAATTGTTAAAGCACTGTTCACCAACAGACGGAGAGGATTGGTTCTCTGTTCCATACATCGATGAAAAGTCATTATATTCCGGGCTGTAATTATTAACCGAACCAGATGTTGAAAGCGACTCATGAGAATAATGTTTATTATTATGAATATTATTTTCCCCAAAACTCGATAGCAAGTGCCTCTCCAATTCGTCCTCGAAATTCATTTCCTCTTCGGTATTCATCAAATTTTCTTGATAAATGTTCTGCGTTATATTGTAGCTGCTTACCACATGAGATTTGTTAAAATCAGCGTTCAGATCATTCTGAGCTGACGCAATGAGTGAAGCAGTGTTTCCAAGATTGATTCCTCCGTTATTAGGCACAGAGCAGAGATCATTTTTGTTTTCATTCAAATCATAGCGCCTTTTTTGATCCAGCGCTGATGGTGATGCCGTTTTCGAGTCGGGAGGTGTTACGACATTAAGTACGACTTGAATATTGTCATTAAGTACTCCAAACGGGTCAATATCATCGGGATGATCATTGCTATTTACTATCGTGCTAGATGACTCACAGTTACCGTACCAAGGGGAAAAATCAGCAAATTCAAATTCTAATTGATCTTCAACTCTCAGGTCCAGCGAATGTTGATAATTCGAAGGACTTGATGTGTCACCAAAGGAATGATTCGATGAAGATGACGAAGAAAATGATGTTGGTACTCGCCAATTGTTTAATCTCTGAAAAAATACCTGAATATTGTAATAAAAGTGTCGACTTTTATTTTTATTTCTACTTATAAGACATTCGCCATTATTTGCATTTGATTTAATTGTGCAGATAGCTCGAAGCTATGACTCTAATGTGATGGGTAACGACTGTTATCAACCAAAGACGGTATACTCCCACTAATCACTATCGCTGTAGTTATGCAGTAATTTGTTGAAGCAAATTGAAACTTTTTGCGCCAATTGCGTAATTGATACTCGATTGTGACGGTAATTAATGTGACCGGTTATCAGAACACAGTTATTTTTGTTATTTATTTCGAATGAAAAAATTGTTAGTGACCGAATTTTTCCGCTTTAAATTAATTGAAGTTTTTAACATATTCAACAAAAATGGTTGTATTGCTGACTATTAAATAAATTGGAACAAATTTCTCAACCATAAGCACTTTCTCTCTAATCTATACCATAATGTAAAAATTAAATTTTATATCAAAGAAATTTTTACACATAATTTTTATTTCAAAATTTTTATACTCGTCATGAACCAAGACGTTAATGTTTAAAGAAATCAAAGAATTAAAACAGCAATAAAATTGTCTATGATCTTCGGAACAAAGTTTAACCCTTCAGTACCCGCGCTATAAGATTTTTACTCATGCTCGGTTTCAATCTCAATTATTTATTTAATTTCAAATAGAAAGGCCACTTGAAAATTAATTTATTTTTCTATAACTTTATATTAAATAGATTATAGAACTTTTTATTAAATTTCTTTAGAAAGAACGGAAAAAAAATTATTTTTGGAGGAAATGAAATTTTGTCTCTTAGCGACAGTATTAAAGTAGTACGAATACTAGGCGGGGTGAGGATAGGTGAGGATAGGTGAGGACTCTAGCGCGGTAAGAGGAGAGCAGTAACAATATGATTTTTCTCAATATATAGATATACATTTAATATTGGCTAATTCCGGCATTTTTTTTTTTTTTTAATTAATACACTTTAATAAATCGAGCAAGTGTAAATTTTTTTAAATTAAATTTATTACTAATATATTTACTTTCATTTATAATTTTTTTAAAAATATTCACTGACAGTTTTACGAGAAAAATACAGAAATGTATCAATGTTTGGAGTTTACCCCACAAGACCAATGTTAAATTACTCAACTTCAAAGTTAATTATTTATTTAAATAATCGAGTAATCTTCAAATTTTCGGAATTTATTTGAACATATTTAAACTTTATAATAAAAAAAAATCAAGCCTTTTATCAAAAGTTGCCTTGATGCTCGTACTACTTTAAAGGTTAAAAATCGAGCTGTTAGACTTCCGGCTCTTTTCAGTACATATTTATTTAGATCGTATGTTAATTAAATGTTAGATTTTATCTCATGGCGAGAGTAAAGAAGGTGAGCCGAATAACGTGGGTACTGAAGGGTTAATAAATTTTTTCAATAGATATACCAAAGAAAAAATCACATGTGTAAATTTATCAATTTTACAAAGTAAAAAAAATTGAACTTTAATTATATGTAATCAGTTAATAAAATTTTAAAAGCATAATTCTCAAATTAAGAATGACGGCAAGTGGATCCATAATTAATTAAAAAAAAATTAGGGTTGAAATTTTTTTAAGCTTTTTACGTAAACGTTGATTTATTCTCCAGAGACAAGATAATATAAAAATCCGGTTTAGTATAAATGAAAATATGCTAAATGATTAATTTTTACGAGTGGACTTTTGACTTTTTTAAGGTTGAATTATACTAAAATGATCAAGCTTATATTCTAATACGGTAATCTATCTAAAAAAACTGTCACTTTTTTTCTAAAACAGTAAAAAAATAAAACAGTAAAACTAAAGGAAAAATGTACTTGAAATTAAGATTTTAATTCTAATTTTTGTGTCATTGTCATTGGATGTATGATAACGATTCTAGTCTAAGTACTTTAATGCAATTCTATGCTGTCTCTAGATAAAATAAACCGCCAAGATCCTAAACTAATCTTTGTACAGACTATTTTAAAAGAGTCAAATTAATTAATTGCATAATTTAGAATGCTATCACAATTATTCACACTAGAGGAAAATTCAATATAAAATAAAAAGTGTTCCAAATTTTTTGATGGAAGAATTTATTAATTATTAATAAATATTTATTAAATCATCTAATTAAAAAAAAATTTTGTTTACAGTTAGGAGACCTTAATAAAAAAAAAGATCGAATAATTTTATTGGTGTAATTTATAAAACTTACATTAGAAAAATCCGGAGGACTTTCACTGGTAAAATGATTAGGAATTGAAGGAGATCCAATATTAGCAGAAGAACCAGGTGACTGGGCTCGACTAGAAGCTCGACTGTGTGATCTAGAAGACATAACATTGTAACTATTGGCACTGGTAGGTGAATCCGGCCAATTCTCACTAAAAACCGGCGACGGATTAGTGTAACTCGAAACATCCGATTGCGCTGATTGGAAGCCTCGGAGATTCAACTTTTCAATAAGGGATTCTTCACTGGTAAGTGAATTTTCGTTGATGATAATCGCGGGGATCAGTTGCTTTTTCTAAAATCATCAAAACTACAAATTATCCACGGAATCTAAAGGAACTACTAAACGAAACAATAAAATCACTTTTAACTTACTTCACATAAATTATCACCAGTATTCGTCTCGTCACAGTCATAGTTGTTCAAGATCCACTCGCTGTCACTTACATTTGACGAATAATTATTCATCCCCTCTAGCTTGTCCAGACAAGGAATCAAGAGATCACTGTAATTACTGATGCTCATTATTTGCTGAGCTGTTGATTCAATGTCTAAGGAATAACTTTGTTGCATATCAGTTACGGAGTCAAAACTACCGCTGAATTGACAGTAAGGTTTTCTTTTAGGTTGATTAAATAGAGGTCTGACTGGTCCCCTAACTCTAAGATCGTCATCATTTTCTTCATTATTTTTATTCACATTTACCTTTTTCAATTCTTGCGCTTGCCACTTTTTTTTCTCCTCTCTAGTTAAATTACTTGCTAAAATTATGCAATTTTTATAAGTTGTATTTATGCCTTTATTTATTTTTTCATCAAAATTATTATTATTATTATTACTATTTAAATTTTTATTATTATTAATATCGCACAATTTTTTATTGTCATCAATATTATCCGACGAAAATTTAAGTTCGATTATTTTTTCAATAATGTCATTAAACTTATTACCAGAAATAAAAGTTTCATTTGAATTGATCGCTGATTTTTCTTCGGTTTCACCCAAATTCAATTTTATTTTATCACTATTGATAGTTATTTCACGGTCTTTTGGTAAAAGTTTCGTTTTTACAAATACAGACGCGTTATCACTGTCCACGATATCAGAAGGCACTGATTGTTCAGAAGAAATACTAGATTCTGAGCTCGAGTTATGTGAAAGTTTTGATGAATTTATTTTTAGCGATGAATCCATTGACGGACTGAAAGAATGGATAAATTTTTATATTTTATTTGGTATAAAGATTGATAAATATTCATTTATTGATAGTCCGGAATGTTTTGTTTTATTTTTAGTTTAAAAAAAATTTTATTAATGTTTATTGGAGCTTGAAATAAAAATCCTGATTTTGTAGCTAAAATAATAATATACAAATTAATTTTTAAGAAAAATGTTTTTTAATTAAAATTATATTAGTCGACATGAATTAAAAAAATTATTTTTTTTTGTCATAAATCCTCTGGAAAATAAAAATATTGAAAGAAAAAATAGTTAAAAAATTTACTAATTATTCAGTTGGGAAAAAAATTAATTTTCAGAGAAAATTATTTAAATGAAAATGTATTTGTTAAAATTAAAAATTTTATTCTCAAAGCACATAATAAATATGGCGACAATTACACATTAACCTTTCAAAATGTATCTAAAAGCTTTTTCCAAATTCTAAAAAAAAAAATCACATACCTATTAGGCTGATAATTATTTTCAACATCACTCGAACAATTCCAGTGACAATCTTCAACTTCTTGTCGCATCTTAAATATTTAAAATCATTATAACAATTATTAATTTGCAATCTAATTATAAATAAAATTCAAGTCACCGATAAATATACGTATATAAATTTTATATTGAAAAAAAAAATATATATAAAATCACTGTTGAATACAAACATATAAAATTAACTTACAATAATGAAAAACAACTGCATAAATTGCTTACTTATTTATTACTTCTTATTTAAAAATTCTCATATATAAGCGTTTAAAAAATTTTAAATTAAATTCTTGATAAAGTGATACGACTGCAGCATTACTTTTTTATGCTAATTTTCCTACTTAGTTACAAATAAATTGTTTATCGATGAAACTTATCATATCTAGTGATAATTAGTCATGTCAATTATTTACCAACAATATACAATATTACTTATTTATCATAATTATCATTTAAATGTTATTTCAAACAAACAAAAGATTACATATACGTATGCATACGCGTTTATTTACTCATAAAAAATATTTTCTATGTTATACTAATAACTAGATAAAATATAAATAATGAGTTTATTTCGTTTGGATAAATGCATAAAAATTACCATTTAAGCCATTAAAATAGATAAAAATAAATTAAAGAATAAGTGCTACTTAATTTTATTCTTATAAAAATAAATATAATTTATATATAAATTCAAAATATTTTTCTCTCCATGTGTTTTTATTAAGTCCAAGATTTAACTGACGCGAAAAAAAATATTTGTTTTTGATAAGAAATGTAAACCGAGTTTCACAAATTTAATAACTAATAATGCATAAATAATGTTATTACCTTATATATTTATCATTGATATCCAGATAATTTTTTTAATTCAATTAATAAAAAATATAAACGTTGTTCTTTTTAATGAGTAAAGACAAATTTTTGTTTATTTAACACGCGTTGTTTTTTGTCATTCAAAATCAATCGGAAATAAATATTTCGGAGGCCAGATTTTTTTATAAAAATTTTATGATAAAGCATAATTTATTTAACAACTATATTTTATTATTATTATTATAAAAATTAATGAGATCAATGGTCACACTTTGTACACGTGACACTGCGAGATCCCGCAAATGTTGTTAACTTAACTATAGATCGCGTTCAACTGTCTAACTCGCGGACTTCAGATTGCGTCGAGGACAATCTGAATTATTATTATTTTTAATTTGCATTTACAGCGTTGTGATATCGCATTATATTTATCATTTAACTTTGGATCTTTTTTATCTTTTGCGCTCAGTGTGGCAACCTCGCGTTTACACTTTTTTAATGAAAAAAAAAAAAAAATAAATAAATAAAATATTTTTTTGAATTGTTATCAAGTCGATTTTTATCTAAAAAACTTTTGAAATAAATATGCAGACATTTAATTTTAACTCGAATCAGATAAAAAATTTTTCATAAACAATAAATTGTTTATTAATGCGAAAGATTTTTTAAATTAATAATCAATAATGAAATGTTAAAAAAAAAAATTATATTTTAAATGATATTAAATATCGACGTTAGCGATGGTAGATCTACTGCGCATGCGCAGACCTATTAAGCCGCGATGACGCAAACGCGCTAAGTTGAATAAAAAGTCAAAACAGGTTTATTTAAATTTTAAATAAAATGTATACAATTATAAATGCAAATATTGTAAAAAAAATTTTTTTTTACGTACCACAAAACCTTCTGATGTAGTTAAATTTCAGACATTAGGAAGTGACAATCTCTTAGCTTAATCTCAGCTTCCGATTTATAAGTATTAATTACCGGCAGTCGTGGTTTTCCGCAAATCCTCATCCTTTGATGAATTTTTTTTTTTTCTTATTATAATAGAAGGATGTATTCGCACATTGTGTTTGTTATCTAGATTAAATATTAAAATAATTATGTATATAGTTTTTATATTGCAAAATTGGTAATTTTAATTGCAATTGTGATCATAGATTTGTTCGTATGTTTGTAAACAAACTGAAGTATCATAACAAAACTCATCACCTGCATTTACAGATTTTATCGATTAAAAAATGTGAGGATAACTATCATGAAGTTATTTCTAGTCAGCAATTACTTCGTCGAATCATTTATTATGAATCACTCATTGTTAAGCGTCATTATATTAAAAATAATGAGTTTTTTTTTTTTTTTTTTTTTTTTTTATAAAAAAAAAATCATTATCTTGATTTATTTATTTTTTGATTTATGATAGTACTCAATTGACAGTAACTCAATACATAACTAAATACACGTGTAGCTAACGTAACTATCGTCTGATTTATCTTGAAAATTTTATACGTCTATATTTTGTCTGATAAAGTCTGATTTGTTTTGCAAAACCAAAAGAGCAAATAAAAAATTTTATTTTTTATTTAATTACTATAGAAATTTTAGATCTGTAAAAAATTTACTTAAAACATGAAAAAATTTTTTGAGCTAAGCCCTTTTAGATTTAACAGCCGGTCCCTATGATTGTAGCTTTATATTTTTCTCCTAGACAAAGAAGTTTGAAAACAACATTCTGCTACGTTATAAATTTTTTAATTATTTATTTAGTAGCAGAGCGTTTCTTTTTTTTAATTCTCGTTTGTTTAAAAAAAAAAAAACATAAAACTGCAAGAAGTAACGCATTATGTTCTTATATATATCCGTAAATGGCCAGGTCCAAGAATTTTTTATTAAGGAGCACAACCAGTGTAAAGTTTTCAAAAAATCAATTTTGTTTCATATTTCGATCGTTTATACCTATTTATAATTTTTTTTGGCGGGGCTATATTTCTTCAAGTGTCTAGATGACACTCTAATTTATTCAGATTTTTTAATTAATATTGAGTGTTATAAAAAAATTATTTTATGTTGCATACTTTGCTTAGCGGCGACGCTAAAGCACCGAAACGGCCGCATAGAGCCCAATTTTCAACTATAAATTAAAATTATAAATAATGGAACTACAACTCCGAAAGTTAAGACTTATTTCACTAAAATTCTCCTTTTTTAGGATATTTTTCAAATTTAAGATATCTTTAATATTTTTGAAGTTATAGCTACAAAATGGAGAATACCTTTTTTGTCTCTTCGTTTTTTGTTTGTAACAAATGAAATTTTTAATGGCGTATAAAATAAAAAATATTCTTTTTTCAGAATTAAATTCTAAATCCAATGCACCAATCGCCATATTTTTAAGAGCGCTGTAACGATTTTCCGCAGAAAACTCACTTCTCGACTAGACTATTTTTTTTAGGCTATCACACTGGTAGATTTGTTACAAATTATTAAAAAATAATTTCAAAACTGCACTTACATTTTTATTCATTTAATAGAAATGAATATTTTTCACTTTTTTAAGTAAATTAATTCATAATGGAAAAAAAAAAAAAAATTCTTAAGAGTCTACAAATCTTCCGAGTCTTTACTCTAAAATGTACTTTTTTTGGATATCATAACAGAACTTTCAATCTTTATAAGTTTGTAAAAAAGTTTATGAAAAACTTGCAGAATTGATTAATAATAAACGATTATATCATTATTACTTTATAAATAAAAATTCTAATTATTAAGCAGTCTAACTTACCTTATTGACGTCAAAGTTACTGGTTATATTCTTAGAAATAAAAATAGCAAGCGATGATATCCCAGGATTTAATAATAAAACTCGCAATTGAACAGGATTCTTATTTTATTACTAATTGATGAAATACACTTGTGCGTCAGTAGACTTCGCCGATATCTGCGGTTTTTAGTAGAATATCACTGCACAGCACACAAGTTATTACGTTACTAGTAAATAATTATCTTGTTCGTAGATACTATACGCGACCTAGACCAACGTGTGTATTTCAAATTATTTAATTACTTATTTATCGTATGGTTATTTTTTACCTGGATAACTTTCAACTTTAATAATTTATTTTAAATATTATCTTTTAAATTTTATTTTAACGTGATTTCATTTTTTCCGAATTTCTCGATAATTATTATTTCAAAAGCTAAAAGTTAAAATTAACACAACAATTTTTTACAATATTATATACTTTTATTATTAATACTAATACAATGAAAATAAATTTGATACAAACTTTAAGTCCAAAGATTAGAATTAAAAATTTTAAACTAAGAAATTTATAAAACAATCTTAATTAAGGACTTTTTAATCAATGCAGTAAGAATTAAATATAGACATATCAGGCTATGACAGAAATTTTTTTCACGGGATATTTTTTAAATATGTATTGTAGAAATACGTTTTTAATTTATTTAATTATTATTGAAATTTAAATATTAAATCAAAACAGAGTTTATGACGTAGGAATAAAAATCAAATGCATAAAAGAGCCAGATGAAAAATAAAAGCAGCAATCCTTTGAAAATCTTGTCGATCCATATCATTCTGAAAAGAAAAGTAAAATAGAAAATTAATAAAACTAAAAATGTAATTCATTATAAAACTAGTCATCGGACGATAAATTATATTAGTATTGTGAAGAATTTTCCACATTAACTGATAAAAATGACTACAATTTTTCATGTCATATCAGACACTCCGTCTTGATTGATTATCTCGCCGAGAACTTCCTTATTTATACTTAGAATATAATGCAAATATTGCAAATATTGCGAATTTTCTAATCGAATGACTTCTTGGTTGTCATAAAATTTCTCGGTACAATATTAAATAACTTTAAACCAATTATTTAATACAACAAAATTTTATTTTATAAAATAGAAAAAAAATTTTTTTCACTTCAAACGAAGTAGTAAAATTAGTCATTAACGATTGTCTTAATAGAAGTATGCCGCAATTAACTAATTAATGACTTGAGTTGTGTATTGACGCATTTAACGATCATTATCATGATAAACAGTTATATTATAATGCAAGGTCAATAATAAATAAGTGATTGCATATATCTAAAATAATATATTTTTTAAGCACATTATTTCGATAGTAATACCGTTTGGAAAGAAATGTAAAAGAATAATGACAATAAGTGAGACTACACATAAAAAACAAGAAATGCAGAATTATGTAAGGTAGATATTATGCAGGGGATTCCCGAAGAGAGACAGATAAAATGAGAGTATAGAAGATAAAAGATATGTTTTTTTTTTTTTAATATGCTTTATTACTTATTAGACATTTTTTTGTAAAAATAATAAATAAGTGAAATTTTAACTTTCATGAAAATTTTTCATTTATTTTTGAAAATTCTCTTTCTTACTTAAATTAATTCGATGACAAATTTAATTTATAATTATCAAGAATTCAGTAATTGTGATATGTATTTATTTTTTGTGAAAGTGTTCTTCAATTTTTTCGTCTAATTGGTTTCTAATTTGTGAAAAATAATTTTTGTCGAATCATTAATTTATTACAAAGTTTTGATTTGAATTAATTTAATTTGTGTGTCTAGCTTAAAAAAAAAAAGGTCAAGTTTTCTCTTTAAAGTAGTTCTTTCAATATTGTCATTGCAATATTATTTTCGATAAATTTATTCCAAAAGTACTCAAAAGATAAAAACCAAAGTAATTGTATCGTCCTGTATTTTGACAAACGTTTACTTGGCGCAAAACAGCCATGTCATTTGATTCCGTCAAAAAAGATAACCTTTTTTAAAAATTCATCGTATTTCATCTTGTTTTTATCCAATCACATAAAAGCGCTATTCTATTCGTAGGTCATAATTTTCGTACTAAATGTAAAAACAATCCACCCTAATCCATCAATTATCATATCACTAACATAAATCTATGTCATCAAAGGATTTCCCACTTAAACTGGGTATTTCCATAATTATAAATTACGATCATAAAAAAGGTCCAATTGTAATAAGTAATAAGAATAAACATCAGCTTTATAAGCGATAGTAATTTTATAAATTATATTTTTTTTTTCCATTATTATTATTATTTTATTATTATTAGTCTATTTCTGTACGGGATTTCCCGAGCGAGAAGTTGCGAGTTGCGAGGCCATCACCTCTAATTTATAATCAAATGTATCGCGTTTTATGCATCCGACACGTAGACGACAAAAAAAAAAAAAAAAAAACATTATTATGCATACGCAAAAAAACTTTTATTATAAAAACTTTTTTTCTGATGCAAAAGTGCAGTGACCTCAAAAATTAGCATGAGTATTTGACCCAGTTTTGTTTGTTGACGGCACGACCGCGATCGATCAAACATGTTATCAAAACGCCAAGGGACAAAATTCTATTGTCAACCCTTTGGTATTCTTAGTCACAGACAGATCTCTCATTTATAATAATCCTGAGATTTTATATTTTTTATTATTTATTGTTATAGTTACAATCATCAATGTTTTTTGAATTTTCCATCGCATCTTGATACTGAACCAGTCTCATATTTGAAATGTAAGTTACAAGCTCTTCCAGTCACTGATTCACATCTAATAAAGTCTTGCTTTTCTTATTCACTGCACGTAAATATTTATATATTTTAAGAGAAGCTTGGATTTCCCTTTCAATGCAGTGCTTATCATTTAAATGTATTTTTTTTTTTTTTCAAGAATTTTTTATTCATGAATTAGAAATAAAAAAGTTGTTAAGGTCAATGACTGATGGATTATCGCATCGTGAATAATGAGATTGGTTTTGTTATAAAATATTCAATTGATATTTTTAAAAGTCAGTAGATGAATAAAGTTATCAGATTACTAATAAAAAAGTCTTTTGATGCAAAAATTTTGGTCAATTTTTATCCTCTTAATTTATATTATATAAATTTTCGCCGAATTATGAAAACAATTTTTTTCATGCCAATACAATTATTTTCGATGCTTGAAAAATTACATAAAACAACATTTAAATATTATTAGCTTCACCTTGGCAGTTTCTTACTGCATAATTGACTATCTCACGAGTAAAATTTTAATCATAGATCATTAATTTAATTTAATAAAATAAAATTTCAATCTCTCGAAATTCTAAATAGACTTCTAATCTCAATTCATTCATAGAAAAATTTATTAATTGTTAATAAATGTAAAAAATCACTGATTAACATTTAATAAAGCTCATTAAATATTAAAAAAATTTTTCAATCAATGTAGAAGTTATATAGTAATCCAAATATTATTAATTAAAGCTATTCGGTTGTAAATTATTAAGTAAAATTTTTCACCGACAGATGTCACGACTCAATTGATCGGTTCCCGATAATCATGAGACGCGTCGTAACGAATATAATCATAATCATAGTATACAAGTTTTCTACGTTATCGATAGTTAATAGGGTGGGTCAAAAAAATCGAATAATTTATTTTTGACTTTATACTCTGAAAAATAGGTTCGTAGACACCTAAAAAGAATTCTCTCCAAGTATAAGCTCTTAATTATAACGGGAAGGTCCTCCGCTTTGCGGGTTTCTATTTTTTTCGAATAATCAGATAAAAAAATTTATATCTCGCTTCCAACTGCTTGGAAAAATATTCCGTGGCATAGATTTTGTGAGAAATTGAATGCTTTACAAAAAAGGTCTCTTATGACTTTTTCAAATACTCAACCGATTAAAAGATATTCATAGTTGAAGTTTGGCTATTTTAAGGAAAATATTCGTTTTTATTATGAATTTTATAAGTCGATGAAAAAAATTATTTCGGATTGCGGAACTCATGATTTTGTAGGAAATTTACTGCTCTACAAAAATGGTCTCTTATGATTTTTGATTAAGTGAAGCCGTTACGAGATATTCATCGTCAAACATTAACGAATATCAATATTTCCAGTTTTTGATCAATAATTCGATAAATTTTAATTTAAACTATGAGTTTCAGGAAAATTTACATAAATTTGAGTTTCGATCGATAAAGAAATGTTATAAACAATTTTTTTAATATTGTTTTCAGTCTTGAGCTTGTTTGATTGCATTAAAACAAGAAATTAGAGCATTTTTTCGACATATAGCCAATGATTAGTTTAATTTGAAGTGAATGACATATTTCTTTGTCAAATTTAATATGAAAAGTATTGAATCAAGTGAGAAACAACCAGTATTTAACTTTTTTATAGATAAATTTTTTATTGAATTATCAATTGCAATATAATTGTCTATATTTTTAACATAACAGTACGCTATTACTATAAATAATTTCTTTTATTACAATTTGGGAATGTTTTTGATGTTCTTTGACAACTTGCAATAAGTACTGGAATTGTTCTTCATTTTTGTCAAGCATTGATTATATTCACTGACTAATGCAACAGCTCGCTCTGCTGAATCATTGACAACTTTTAGTTGTTGAAAGTATTCTTTATTTTCGAGATAACTCTCATTAGTAGGCCGAAATTCAACATCGACATCAAGAAAGTCATACGGTAGATCGAAGATTTTGAAAAGATTTAATGACTTTTTAGACACAAAGTCACTCAGAGTTCTCTGCGCCAATGAATTCAAATCTTTTTAGCAATTACAAATCTTTTAGCTTTAGAATCTGTACCTTCACGAGTATTAACAGCTTCAACAATACTTTTTTACTTCTAATGGAACGCCATCGTCAAACAGTGATAAAATGGCAAGTTCATCGCTCAAATACCATAAGTGCGAAATCATTTTTTCACACGTAGCTGAAGAAATCAAAGGATTGATATGTTTGTACTCCAATAAATTTTTCATAAACTGCAAGTCATGATAAGCAGCAGTTGTTGCAGAAGTTGATGAAAACCAAGCTTTTAAATACAATGTGACTATAAAAATACAGAAATGACGAAGACCATGCAATTCTTTCTGAGAGAGTTTGAATTCATCTCTGAATAGATACATTTTCAAACTATAAATGGCCTTAGCCATCCATCTAGCATGATGAACAGCACCAGGACGTTTGAAAGAAATCTTTTCTTGAGGCATTTCTCCAAGGAAAATCAATGATAATTCCAATAATTCTTTATCTAACTTATTATAACATTTCTTTATCGATCGAAACTCAAATTTATGTAAATTTTCCTGAAACTCATAGTTTAAATTAAAATTTATCGAATTATTGATCAAAAACTGGAAATATTGATATTCGTTAATGTTTGACGATGAATATCTCGTAACGGCTTCACTTAATCAAAAAATCATAAGAGACCATTTTTGTAGAGCAGTAAATTTCCTACAAAATCATGAGTTCCGCAATCCGAAATAATTTTTTTTCATCGACTTATAAAATTCATAATAAAAACGAATATTTTCCTTAAAATAGCCAAACTTCAACTATGAATATCTTTTAATCGGTTGAGTATTTGAAAAAGTCATAAGAGACCTTTTTTGTAAAGCATTCAATTTCTCACAAAATCTATGCCACGGAATATTTTTCCAAGCAGTTGGAAGCGAGATATAAATTTTTTTATCTGATTATTCGAAAAAAATAGAAACCCGCAAAGCGGAGGACCTTCCCGTTATAATTAAGAGCTTATACTTGGAGAGAATTCTTTTTAGGTGTCTACGAACCTATTTTTCAGAGTATAAAGTCAAAAATAAATTATTCGATTTTTTTGACCCACCCTAATAGTTAATTTATCAAATTCATTTTTTTTACGGTTCGGTATGTCAAGGAATTTTGTGAAGGTAAAAAAATTTTCAAATTTTGAACCTTGAACCATTTCAGTGTCTTCTTTTATGAATCGCGACGTGCATGCAAATGAATGAACATAAAGTAAGTCCGGAAAATAACGTTTAGTATTTTTTAAATTGACAAGATCACAAAAATTTAAAATAAAATTTATATTAAAATGGTAACTGGAGTCTATATCCTCGGACAAAATATTCTCGTCAAAATGTCCTCGAACAAAATATCCTTAAGACAAAATATCCACAAGAAAAAATATTTTTTGTCAATTTAATTCTTTAAATCATATATATTTTGTCCAAGGATTTTCCGTCTATGGATATTATGGCTGCAGGATTTTTTGTCGTATGGATATTTTATTCAAGAATGTAGAATCATAGAACCATTAAAATTACCTGGTTAAGTGTTTCTTTGCAGCTGAAGAGTCGGTCGTCTTTTCATTGAGAAGATATTTTTTTGCACCGATCAAACAATTTCTGCAACGTTAGAGAAAATAGTAAAATTTTATCAAAAATAATTATTATTTGAATTTATAAATGCTTACTCAAAGTAATATGACACGTCAATAGAAGCAAAATCAAATAGGAAATTTTTAGCATCAACTTCTGGGACTTCTGCTAATAATCCAAATAAATTTGCATTTTTGAATTCCCATTCATGAGTCAAAAAATACGACAGAGCGGTGTTAGCAATGTAAACACGTCTTTGTAATTTAGCCAGCCTGGTTAAAAAACAATTGACCAATAAATATACTACTAGTAATTTAATTATTAAATATTGTAAAATCCAGTTAAAATTTTGATGCACTTACATTGGTTTGTGTCCGCTTAAATAAAGAATAAAATCAAGAACTAGCCCTGGCAAAAGATGAAACAGTAATACCGATGCAAAGTAATATAAATTATTAGTAGTGTACGTAATAGATGGCGCCCAAATTATTCCTTCAAGTGGGTTCTTCGATGCACAAACTAAAGCCATGCGCTTTATTTCTTCAACTGATACATTTTTCATATCTGCTGAAGAACAGTTGTACACGTGGACTGATGGATCCTTTGTTATGCTATAAAATCAAATTGTAATCGTCAATACTCAAGACCAGATTATTTTTTCTTACTAAATTTCAATTGCATGCCTCAAACGTCATCTATGATAATATTAATAGTTTGGATAGAGTAATCATTTAAATAAATATTAACGAGCATCAAAATCATACACAGAAAAAAAGGTTTACTTGAGCCAAGAAAATAATTTTCTTTCTATTAATTTTCTTGAGTGAAAATAAATTTTTTTTGACAAGAAATTTCACTTATTGCAGCAAAATTAATTCTCTTGCTTTAAGAAATATGTATCTTGATCCAAGAAAATTTTCTTGAGCCAAGAATTTTGTTCTCCAGTCAAGAAATTTTTCTTTCTGTGTATTTTATTAGCGTTTATCGAAACGTAGAATGAATTCACCCGTCATCAATTACGGACTTTAATTTTTCAAAAAATCAGCAAATCAAAGTAATTTAATATTGAAATGTGCGATTAGAAATTAATGTAATAAAATGACATAGAAGTACGTTCTAATTCCTCGTTTCCAACTGGCAATGATCATGGCTTTAATAGCAACATCTACTGGAATGAAATCAGCTCTCAATTTAGGATCACCGTAAACAGTCCTCAAAACTCCTTTGCCCCCTCCAACCATCAGTCCTGTTGGACCATTAAAGTTATCGATCCATCCCGGCATTGGTTCATCCATCGTTGCTATCACTGACAAAAAAAAAAACAAAATTTTGAAATAAACCAACTTAATTAGAAATTTTTACTGAAAAGAATTACCGATTGAAGGTCGAAAAACAATAACTGGAATCACGTGCGAGTAATCACTGACTACTTGCTCGGCCATTCGCTTCGTAAAAGTATACGTATTGGGAAAGCTCCCCAGATATCTAGAGCAAACGAATACATCAATATAATCACCATTTTTACCTAAATTTGTTATATTTTACATAATTGAAATCAAGCATTTGATTACTTAGGTGTAAAAGTTTTGAGCAGCTCTTCATTTACAGTCTCCACTATTTTGATAGTTTTCTTCCAATCGACGTCACAAGGGTACAGTTTTTCTTCAACGACCGGTTTGTCAGCTTGATTGTAAGTCGTACTGACGTGCATGAAAATCTTGTAGATATTAAAGAAGATCATAATTAAACATAATAATAAATAGACCAACCCTGTTTGAAAAAATTAAATTAAAAAGAATTCAAAAGAGATTGCCGAATGCAATTGTATATCTATATTGTGAATGGCCAATTCTTTTTAATTTATTTCAATTTAAATTGTTTTTTTTTTTTTTTTTTCAACCACGAAAGTAGCTAAAAGCTATGGATCGTTTCAGCAAAGCGAATTTAAAATATTTACAAATCTTCACTAATAAATTTAGTATTCCTTTGAATTTTTTAATAATTTTATGTCGAAGACTCGTAAAAAAAAATCAATAATAATTATCTAGTGTACAGTACAGAAAATAAATTCAGAATGTAATTTTAATAGTAAATTAATTAAAAATAAATGACAAAAAATTGATTTTATTTACAATTCAATTTTAAAGTTAATTCCAATTTATTCCGCGAATAGTATTTATTTTAATACGAGTTGAATGTCCTCTTACATTTTAAGTGAGTGAATCATGAAAATAACTAATTCATAAAAAGTTTGGAAAATCCAAAAGTGCACGCCTCATAATCTCACTTTCAATAATAAAATTAATTAAAATAAAATACAAATATTTTTTAATCTTTCGCGTCATTGTCCACCCAGAAAAGCATTTTTTTTTCTGTCTTCTAAATTCAAATGAATCAAGATGACTATTAAGCCCATATTTAACTAAAAATAGTTTGAGTAACTATGAATTGAGGTTCAATATAATAAATAATTTTAGGTGTAAGAACTTCTATTAAATTTTGGTGGTGTTATTTAGTTAAATTTTCCTAATTCAGAGAACCATATTTTTCTCTCAGTGCAATATGCATACTTATACTTTTTAACTTACAACAAGTTTCTTCATTTGCGCTGCGAGAATACACATGTCTCTAGTAGATCTGGTATTCGTGAAAACGGCAGTTTTCAGCGGATCATCAAACCTAACACTAGCGGCCACATGAAAGACAACAGACACCCTTTCGATCAGAACTTTGCGTTCAAAATCAGGAATTCCTAGGCCTTCTTTGGTAGTATCGCCTTCAATAGGAATAACTTTGTCCAGCGCAGAAGGGTTTTCTTGTTTCAATCTGTCAAAAAGCTAAATCACGGAACTTTGAATACACAAAACCCAATAGGAAATTAAAAAACATTTTTGGACTTACCGGCAGATTCAATAATTGGCGGACTCGGTTATCAATTGATATTCCCTTCTTAGGTCTCATTAAAACAAATATTTCACGCACATCTGGGCAAGATCTTAATAATTTTTCAACAAGAACTTTTCCCATAAATCCAGTAGCTCCTGTTATAAAAACACTCCTTCCGACATAAAATGTTGGAATCGATTTTGTTTGATCCATTTTTACTATCTAGTTTTTTTTTTTTTTTTAAGAATAATACTGCCCAATTCAAAAAATGAGTTTTTGAAAATAAATATATTTTTTAATTAAGATTAAAATGGCGTGAAGTATTTTTGATTCACTTAATATTTGTGAAAACTTACACTGATTTTTAGAAAAAAACTTAAAAAAATCAATCCATAGAGCCTCACGACAAACTAAAACACTGAATGAAGTTAAATTGTTCACTGAAGTAACAATACCGATTATAACTAACCGGAAGTGATAAGAAATAAATTTAAATATACTGAATATGAGATCAGAGTTCACCGAGGATTAACAATAAGTCTTAATAGTAATACAATATGTGACTACCTATATATGTTCAGTGTCGATCTTTTGTGCTGTTTTTTTTTTATTTTTATTCATTTTATTACAATATTGCTAAACTTCCTTGTTTTAATGAAATCGCCAATATATTAACGATGAAAATCTTTACTTAACATTATTTAATTTGTATTTTGAAATTCGATAAAATTTTGTTATTCAAAGCAATTGAAAATTTTCTATTTAAAATTTTAATCATTTCTGCTATTTTTTTGAAATGATTGGTAAAATCAATATAGTGAATTTAAAATGTTAATGTTAGGTTCCGTCAAATTTAAAAAGGCATTTAAATATAATAGAAATTAAAAAAAAAAAACTGAGAGATTCATTGGACATTTTTTATCTTTTTAACTTAAAAATATGAATACATAAAATTATAAAAATTTTTAATTTCTTTGATAAAAAAAAAATTTTTTTTTAAATATTATTCTAGCAATATTTAGTCTACACGGAAAGAACAAGATGACACTGGATATCATCCCAAATTATACTAGGTAAAAAAAATTTCAGATGATAGCTAGTATAATCCAGATGTCACCCAGTATAATATGGATTATACTAGCTACTATCTGAAAATTTTTTTCACCATAGATATCACTGAGTATAATCTGGGATGATATCCAGTGTCATCTTGTTCTTTCCGTGTAGTTGAATAATAATTCTTTAATAATGTTGGGACATATATTTTAAATAAAATAACCGATTTTTATGGATTCAGGGATTTATTCCAATATTTTTAGCTCAAAAATAATAACATTAAAAAAAGGGTCTTGTCAAAAAAATTTTAAATTATTTTTTTTAAGGATCGAAAAAAATCCTTAAAATTGAAATAATAAATTATTTATTATTAAATCAAAGTATTGAAACTCGCATTATAAATACAAGTGACTGCAAACAATAGTGTATTTTGTTTTTAGAGCTAACCTAGAAAAGTCAAATAAAAATTATTCAAAATATTAATGATTTGCGTTTGTAGTATAAATTAAAAAAATGTAAAACTTTTCTGATTTCCTAATTGAAGACCTATCCATGTTAGTTGTAAATAAATTACCATTGATAAAAACAAATCAATGATTCATAAGATTACGTATTATTTAGAAGTGTCTTTACCGAGAATGAAAATGAATTAAATGCACACCGACTATCCTCACACGACTCACGTGAATTTAGTTTATTATTTTGCCTTGACACTTTAAAGCTGAAATTCGATTAAATTCACGCTTGGAATAAATCCTCAGCACATAATTCCCGGATTTACTAATTAAAAGTTGTTTGGAACTGACATCACGGGAATTTGAATTTTTTTCTGAACCCAGTTATACAAAGAGAGATAATTATACAATGGAGAATTTTAATATTCATAAAAATAACGAAGATAACAAAAAAAAGCAGAATGAAGAAGAAAAAGAGGAGAGGAGAGACATTAATAATTCAAATTCATCGATTTCATACGACGAATACAACGAAGATTTTAACAAAAAATCGGCTAAGGCTCCTCGTAGCACAAAATTTTCAAAAATTGTATTCTTATTTTGAAATTTTGAAATTTTTGGTTTATAAATTTATTAATTACAATTAATAATCGTAATCATTAAATTTTTGTTCTAGGAAAGGGATTGGATGAACGATGAGGTAACTTAATTGAAATACAATATGATACCGTATTTAAATATAAATTTAAATTGAAATATCTAAATATTTCAAAGCCAGCGAAAAGAAAAAGTAAAAAGAAAAAGGGAAAAAAAAAGAAAAAAAAATCAATGAAAGAGCAAGAAAAATCACGCGCTGCTGCAACTGCAGAAACAGAAAAGCAAAAGTAAGCGATATACTTATTTACTTATTCAATTATCGTATAATTGTATAAATTTTAGACGTAAACAAGAAAATGAATCAAAAATAACTTGAAATTAGTTTTGAATAATAATTGATATTTTTATAAAAGTTTGTAATTATCTTTTCTCGAAGTTTGAACTAGAATCTAGATCAAAACAATCACCATTTCGTGCACGTCTCTCATTCACCCTATCAGTTTTTCCCACCCTCGGCTAGAGTTCACCACCTCGAAAATAGACTACTGGAGTCTCAATGCCTTCAGTCGTTGTTTAAGCATCCTTTCATGCTGCAATATTAAATTTATTGCTGTTTCTTATAAACTAAACATCTAAATAAGTAAAAGACTTGATTGGTTTGAATTTAATAAATAAAAAGGAAAAATGTACACAGATCCGCTGGCAGAAATAACGTTTTTCAAAAGTTACGCTGAATCGGCTAAAGAAAAAGTAAAACGAATTGAAGAACGGTATAATTTGAAGATCAAAAAGAAATTAATTTTTAAGAAACATTGATATTGTAATTATAATTAACACTAATGGTTTATTGTGTCCATAGAAATGTGTTGATTAAGGATATGCTTGAAGAGATACGGGTCGAGACATTCAAATCAGAGACAGAAGCCCTGATTGATGAAGATGAAGCGAAGAAACGAAAAGTTCAGTTGGAAAAAACCTGGCATGTGATAACTACAAATGAAAAGTTGTTTATGGATGATGCTCTGCTTAATAAACAAGAAGACGAGGTGATTGATCTTTGTTTAGACTTTAGACGACGTAATAATATGATTATTAATTTTGTTTAAGGATTAATTTATGGAATGTTATTTTTTTATGAACAATTTTTCGTTGATTCTTTCAAGAATCTTATGAAAATAATTTATTTTAAAAAAAGTTTGGAAAGTTTATTTTCATTGAAGAGTTAAGGCTGTAAAATATGAAAGTAATGTTTATTTTTTTTTTTCCAAAAAAATAATTTTTAAATAGAAAATTTTTTTGCAAAAAAATTTTTTCTGCAATTTAGCTCTTTCTCTGTTAATTTAAATTTAATTTTTTTTTTTTTTACTTTCTTCAGTAAGTTGAAATATTTTAATTAAAAATTCTTATTGATGTAATTATACTTATTATCTATACTAATCATCGAATATAATTTTTTCTATTTAGTATACACAATTATGGCATTGAAAATTAAAAAAAAATGACAGTTATCTTCGACATTGAGAGAAAAAACCACCTTAAAAATCAAAACGGTCAAAAATGAAATAAATGATCAAAACTATATTTATTTTTAGTGGATCCAATATATGATTTGTGATGGTCTACCAAACCCTGGGATTTTGTCGGAGTTGAATACGTTTTTATTTCTCTGGGATTTGCAGGATGAAGAAGCTTCAATGATAAATATCTCTGATAAATGCCAAGTTGTGATTTATGTAAGATAAAGTAATTGAAAGAACGATAAAAACTTAGTTATTTTTATGAGTTCTTTAATCATTTTTATTTTTATTGTTATTAGCTATTGCTGAAACTAGACAACATCATTGATTTCAGTCTGATGGAATCCCCTGAGTACATTGAGGATTGCAAGAAAGTGCGAAAGATTTTTCGCGATAAGCTTAAGTACTGGATCGACTTGGCTACTTATCGGCTTCTCCGTCAAATTGAAAGAGACATGGTCAGAGAGAATTTGAGAAATGCAAGGTTTGTCAAGGAAGCCAACGAGATGATTTGCTGCATTTGGGCTTTGATAAGATTGCCGATCAGTATTAAACAATTTTCGGAACGTGATAGGTAAATGATTTTTTAAATTATGAATTTTACACGAAAAAAACCAATAATAAATAATAATAAATACCATTGCAAATAATAATTAACGCTACGTGAATGTCTAAAATGTCAAAGTATGATAAATAACAATTCCAGCTTCAATGTTTACCATTTTGCAAATTAATTTTATAAATTACCGCTAATATTTAGCAGGAAACCAATAGAAATAATATTCAAAGAGCTAGATTTGAGTGTTAAAATGCCACTTGACCTTGACTGTTACGCGATGTCAATACGAGGCCTTTGGATTCAATATGACCATTATTCAGATCAAGGTTCATCATTTTTTATGCCTGATGTACCACAAGAATACCGTATGAATGAAGGTATCAATCACAATAATCAAATTGATGATGAATAATCAATTAAAGCCAATAAACTCCTAAAATTATTGTTAATGCTTACTCCACAAAATTTTTCAACAGATCTGTTGACCTTCTGTCAAAACGCGTATGATACAAAAGTTAAAACTCGTGAGGAACAGGTTGAGGGTCGAAGATTAAGGCTCGAGGAAAAAAAATTAATGGTCGAACGTCTTTCGAATCCGTCACAATTCACGGCCGCAAAAACGGAGAAAAAAGGAAAACAAGCTAAAAAAGCATCGCCGCAAGCTGGAAAAGCTAAAAAAACAGAACCTGAACCTGAACCTGAACCTCTGCCTTACTTGCCTACCCCGGAAGAAATTATTTTGCAAAAAGAAGGTTAGAGTAAGAAAAATAACGCGTTGTTAAATTTAATAATCATGATTTCGTTAAGGTAGTTGTCGTGGTTAAGGCATACCGTCAGAAAATTCTAAATTTTTGTATAATTAAGGACATGATGATACAATTAGCTGTAAAATTTGAAGTGGATTGACCACCTATGGCCCAAAATTGATTCAATTAAAAATTGGATATTTAATATTGATTGCATACGCTCTTTGCAGTTCTGTACTAGTTTCTTAGTTATAAAAAAAAACTAACTGTCAGAAACTTTAAAAAAAACTGACAGTCTTTTAATGTATTTGTTGTGAGTTGAAAAAAAAATAATAAAAAATTTTGGCTGTCTAATTATTTATAAATAACGGATTAAAGTTCAACAATTTATAAAAAAATATAAATCTATAAAGTCAGATAGAAACAATTGTATAATCTTGCGTAAAAATTATGGATTACTTAGCTACAAGCTCATATACTTTTGCGGAACGTATAAATCTCTAATTTTTTGACAATATTGTACCATCACAACTACCTTAATATGAATGATTTATTTTTCCAGAGGAAAATAGGAAGGAATTAAGAAAATTATTATTTACTCGGTGCGAAAAAACGGAAATAAATTTACGAAAGTACAGAATACTCGGTGGAGTTCATCACATTGATTTGATTTATCAACCACCTCAGCCTAAAGATATGAGAGGAGACATATTTTTAACAACAAGTCAGTATAATTACTTATTAATTTTTAATTTTGGTGGTAACGTTACATTGTGAACTAATATTTTTTCCGATTATATATTTGAAAAAAAAAAAAAAAATCAATTTCGTGATTATATTTAAGAAAAAATCTTTAAAAATTAATAAAATTGATCAGCATCTAAAATAAATTACATGAAACGATTTTAAAAATGTTGTTAAATTGAAATAAATTTACAGTTCAGCTTCCAAAGGAACTGAGATATGTACCTTTTTTGCGGCCATACAAAGCACCGCCGCCTGCGCCAGACGCAGAAAGAACTCCAGAAGTGATTGAAGCCGAGATGAAAGCCCTCGAAGCTGCGATGGAAGCTTTAGTGCTCGTCACTTTCAAGTAAGACCACCAAAATAAAAATATTTACAAAACCTCTTTACATTTATAAACAATATACTTTTTTTCTCAAAAATACTAAAGCTAAAAAAAATATATACACTTAACAGGCTTCCTGAGTCAGTTCTGTGGTTTGAACCACCTTTAGTCGCTCACTGGATCTCTGATAAAAAAATTTGGTCAACCCAAGACGTTCATGATATAAAGTACAATGAAGAAAAACAAATAATCACATTTAGAACCGGCCGATTGGGTATTCATGGTCTTGCGGCATTCAAGTTTATAAATTTGCCATTTCAAAGTTGGGAGTTGAAACCAGAAGCTGGGAAGACTGGTGGTGTAACACTTAGTATTTCTGCTGCTATTGTTCAAGTTGAATTTGTTGTAAGAGTAAGTTTGCTAATTTATAATTCAATTTATTATTCAAATAATAAAAAAATTTACTTTTTTTAAAGGAAAACTCGGTATCTTTAAATTCTTTAATTGGTGGAACAACTACAGCTCTTCAATACCTCATTGGAAGTTACATGAATCTAAATTTACTAATTCGAGTAAGTTAAATTTTTTTTTTTATTTATTGGAGCTATCGAGTTTTCATTATACGTCGCTGTCAGATTAGTATTTCAAATTGAATTATTTATTTTTATGCTCGGATATAATTTGTTTCTTGCTCTGGTAAAATTTTCGATGGCCCTTGTCTAATTAAAGTTCTACTCTCCACTATGTTCAATTAATTAATTTATCCATACTTGCACAGCTTTTAAAGTTTTATATACTCTGAAAAAAAAAAAAAATTAATTTGATTCAAGAGAAAAATTCTTGAATTAAGTAAAATTTATTCAAACCAAGAAAAATTTTTTAGTTTAAGAATTTTTTTACTTAAATCAAGAAGAAATTCTTCAAAATTATTTACTTGATTCAAATAAATTTTTTTTTTCCGTGTAGAAGTCTAAAAATTCTTCAAAAAGTTCATTCCAAAAGTGCTCATCAATTTTTTCTGCCTCTTGTAATTTTTATTGAAGTCGATGCTTCCCTCCTTGTAATTAATGGTAATTGAATACACCATGTTCTTGCATATTTTCCTTCACACTTTTTCCAGGCTTAGGACTGGCAGTCAGAAATTTCTGCTGGCGTGTTTAAAAATATGTAGAACACCGTGTTCTATTAAGCTGAAAAAAAAAAAAAGAAATTAATTAATAAAGTATTCTAAAAAAAAATATTATAATTAAAAATACATATACTAATACAACTAAATATAAATAAAATTATCCTATTTATAACTAAATCCTTATTAATTAAATAAATATAAAATTCTTATTTAATGAAATCTTTTCGACTTCTTTGTTGGCCGATTTTCATTCTCCTTATCGGAATCCACACGTCTCCTTTTTTTTAATTTGTCGCTCTTCTTGTGATGTTCAGGATGTTCAGGATCCAATACATCTTCATCATGGATCATCTTGGCATGTAAACTGTCGAATATTTGCCGAAATTCCTTAGTCCGTTTTCTCCAACTGGATGTTTCGGGAGTAATTGTAGCCATCTTATACGCCGAGGAAATGATGAATCGCATATCCTTTACGAATTCATCTACCTCCAAATATTCCTCGGCCTTCAATTTACTCCAGACTGTCTTCAAGTTCATGGGTCGCTTGGATTCTGGATTTACAAATTCCGCGTCAAAACGTGCAAAGAATGGCCATACTACTTCTGCGTTCTCCTCTGAAAGTATTTCTATCATTACTTCCATGCAAACACACATCCCCTTCTTTGACATCACTTTCTTTGATGAAGCCATCTTAACTATCTGAAAAAATACTTTAATCACAAATTTAAAATATGTATATATATAAAAATTACTACTTGGCACTTTAAATATTTTAATAGTTTTAGGTTAGAAAAATTTGGAAGGAAAGGTTATTAATTTTTTTTTTTAATTTGGAATTGAAGATGCAATAAATAAAACACAATGTATTGATGTATATATTTGAACACAAAAATTTATTGAGCACAAAAATTTATTTGATCACAAAAATTTATTGAGATTTATTTAAAGGTTAGATTTTGATTTCGCAAAATTTATCGTTTTGATCACTTCGAGAAGTAACTTCAAACAATGGCTGCTTTGAGTAAAGGTCGCCTTTTTACAAGCTTTCTTGTCGTAGCTAGCGAAATTGAGTGGGGGGATGTTTCTTTCTGTCTATTGGTCTATGAGGCCCTTTTGCTTATTGGTCCTACAATACCGATCGAAGCGCCATCTGATGGAAATTCAATAACAACATTTTAATCATAGCTTATAGATTACAGCAAATTTATAAAATCAATTATTACAAAATGTTTTATCATTTTTCTGAAGATCCATACATAAATATTTCTACACGGAAAAAGCAAAATTACATTGCATTTCCTTTCATATTATACTCAGTGATATTTGAGGTGAAAAAAAATTTCAGATAATATCAAATATAATTCAGATTATACTAAATTATTTTTGTACTATACTCAGTGTAGTCTTCAATTTGACCAAGTAATTTTTCTAGATATACCGCGTAAGATTACACTGGATATGATTCAAAAAATATCCCGTATAACTTGAATTATACTCAGTAAAATCTTGGATTATACAATTTTTTCGAAAATTATAATATTCAAATTTTTTCTTTGTTAATTTGGAAATTTGGAAATTTTTTTGGAAACTTCTTAATTTGTAAACTGTTAATAAATTCTTTTTTTATTACAAGATCCAAGAAGATACTAAAATTTTCACTATCAGTCATATATATTTACAATTGATAATCCTTATGTGTCAATTTACCTTCAATTTTTCAATTTATCTAATCATTCCTTGAATATTTTATTCTTTAAACATTAAAAATTACTCATTGCTATTTTGTTTGTTTGTCAACAGTTAATTAGATCTGATTTTTTTCTTAAAAAAAAATTTAAGCAATCATATATCAATTTTTTTCTGGTTTCTATGCACAGGTGTAATGCACCTCAATAAAATTTACGTCCAGGAGTAAATAAATCAAAAATTTTTTAAGAGATAATTAATATTAAACTTTAAATTATTTGTAGAAAATGCGAGCTGCTGGCTGTGACTTATTTCCCGAAAGAGACGCCTTTAGCTACATCAAAGGCCTTCCAGTGAAGCACCCGATCGCCGAAAAGCACCTCCAAGCTTGTATGGGATTACTCAGCACCGCGTACATGTTCTCCTGGTCAAGATGGAATTCGGCAGTGTCAGCTCGTCAAATAATAATGCAAATAAAAGAATTACACGGGTGTGTTGCTAAAGAACAAACAAATAAGATGCTGATGGTGACTCCGCTTCGAACAAATTTTATTGATTGTACTGAAGTTGGCTCTGAGTTTAGTGACAAACTCATTCCAGGGGAAGAAACTAAGGTATTTTTAAATTTATACTCATAAAAATGTATATATTTAAATAAGTAAAAATTAAACAAATTATTTTAAGTGTAAAAAATAAAAATTACAGTTCTTCGCAGATGTTTACCATCTAGCGTTACATACCGCTGGAATAAAAAGCCGACTGCTGATGAAAAAGGTATCTTTCAAACTAGCAACGACGGTTACTAAATTACTGTTAGCTACTAATGTAATAAGCATGTCTTCGTAGAATGTGATATATCTAATTAATTAAAATTTTGCAGATAATATTTATTTTATAAATAATATGTATTTTATGAAAAGCTTTTTTTATTAAATGTTATATATTTTAAATAAAAATATACGCGAGTTACTCAACAGTCGGTGCTGTAAATTATTGAAACTATAATCTGTTTAAGGTAAAAGACCCAGTTATTGACACTTGCCATTTTATTTTTATTAAAAAACAACAATTTATCAACTCCAATAAATTAATAAATATAATTTTTTAATCATAAATTTTAAGAAATTATTCTAGTCTAGAAACATGAATTTCAGGTCATTTTTTGAAGTGCCGTAAAAAAAAGGCAATCAATATTTTTACTATACATTTTTTTATTAGTTATTTATTAACATTACAAGAATACAGAAAAAAATAAAAAAAATTCAAAATTCAAAAAATTAGCAGCTAATAAAGTGGGGAAGTCAAAAAATTGGCAAGTGACGTGAATTTTCTGTTTCAAGGTTTTATATTTTTTTCCAAAATCGTTTATTTATTTTGATAAATTTTCGGAGTAATTTTAAATACATTTACGCGCCAAATTTATAAAAAATTTGATTTATGAATAAAAAATACTTGAATATAAATATTTTAAAGAAAAATTACTTGAAATTAAGGTCTAAAAGTTATAATAAATGCTGCAATACTGAAAAAAATTTTGCAGTTACTGTGTTTTAAAATTAGGCAGTCGTGCAAGTTGCTAGGAAAAGATGAATTTTTAGTTTTAAATCCTGGAATCTTGACTACGACTGCAAAATTACAACAAATTTAATTATAGAACTAGTGACTAGTAAGTAAGTTGTAATACATAATACATTCTACGAGTCAACATTCCGACTGACTCAACTGTAAGTATTAAGTATTTGAGTTATCGAACAGATCTACACAAACTTTCAAATCCGGTAAATCTTAATGAGACATTTATTAGTGAGTTTTTAACTCAAATCACTTCGAAGAATTCAGTCATTACTCATTACATAACTACATTATTACTTTGAAGACATAAATATTTTTTAAGTGTTTGATAACTTGCAACGAACTGATAACATTTTTTTTTTATTTATCATTGTCGAAATAATCAAAAATATTTTTTTAAAATAAATTGTCGAGTTTACATACAATGTGAAAGTGTGTCATTGGTTGGCTAGATTAATTTTAATAACGAGTATTTTTTTCAAATACATAAGCTTCAGTAGCAATTTTCTTCTATTATATTTCTAACGTTGAATATTAGTTGTATGTTACTAGTAACAAGTTTTAATGTAATTGCATGATTATATATATTTTTTGCAGAAGTAGATCCCAGGTGAAAATCCACTTTTTATTTCTTAACTTAGAAGTTTATGTTAGAAGAAGAAGTGAAAAAGAAGAATTTTTTTTTTTTGAGATATTTATTCTAATGGAAGTTTTATGCAGTAAAAAAAAAAATTATGGGAAAAATTTTCGAAAATTTCTAAGCGTAATAAATAATTTTTGTTAAAAAGAAATTATTGAATTTATGAAAAAATTAATAAAGTTTAAAAATTTTTGCATATCTTTTTTACAGCTACTTAATTTTTTTGCTAAGAACAAAAAGTTGTCGCAAACAAAATATTTTAAACAAAATTGGTTATTTGTTAAAATAACTTATTTATCACGGTGAATAACAGTTACGAAATTAGCAGTATTATTTTTTTATTTAAATTGCACTAGAATTACAGATGGCAAGTCGACTTCTACATAATATATTAAAACGTTACCTAAGTACCGGAAATCGATCGTACATTGAAAAAGACTGATTATATACTAATGATAGTAGTCATCCGGTGACTCCGGTGTGTTTATAAATAATTAATTTGCTAGGTTTCAAATAAAATTATACACAAAAAAATTACTTAATTTATTCGCGGGTACTGATGATAGCTAACATTTTGATGTCTAGTTAAAAGTTTATGAACAGGATTGAAATTGTTATGATTTTGTCTGTTCAAGAATTTTTCTCTTGAATCAAGTTAATTTTTTTCAGTATATTTTATTATAATTGAAGGTGTTAAAAGATAAACAGGGAAAAATCCGAAATATAGAGAACAATTCACTCTTACAATTTAAAATGAAAAATATAAAAATATATCATGTAAGCAAGCTATTCGTAACGTGATTGGTCAAATATATCAAAGCATGAAAATATATGCAAATTCTAAACTCATGCGCGCGCTTTTTGAATTTTGGCGCGCAAATTTGAATTCTAGTCCACTCTTATAATTTAGATGATGAAAAATATGAAAATATATCATGTAAGCAAACTATTCGTAGCCTGATTGGTCAAATATATCATAAGCATGAAAATATATGCAAATTCTATAGTCAGGCGCGCGCTTGCGCGTGCAAATTTAAATTCTAGTTTGAATTGTAAAAAATCGCAAACCAATTTTTTAATTCAGACAAACATGAAGGGTGAGTATTTTATTTTCTATTATTTATTTGTTTATTTTATTTATTTAATTTAAATGCCGAGGCAGTGGCCGAATGGCAAAAAATAGAAAATAAAAAAGTAAAAATTACATACAAGAATGTAAACAGATCTAGATAGATAATTTAACAGTATTTGGATTATGGCTAATAGAACAATAAAAACAATCAAAAGTTTGAGTAATGTAACCAGCTATTTACAATCTGAAAAATAAGGTGAATGAAAGTAAGCAAGAAATTGTAAGTTGAGTGTCAGACTATGTTTAAATTTAAAGACCTGCAAATAACACAAATTTCAACGATTTGAGTCATCGTGACTCAAGGTCATGATGATTAGTAGAACCTATTAATTATTCTACTCAATTTTATATCAAGTATTAATTAATCGTAGTATTGGAAATTTAATCAATATTAAATATCAAGATAATAATAATATAGTCTGGTTCTTTCAATGATAATTGCAATATTTATTATTAAATTAATCAGAATTCCAACCAGCTCAATCTCAAACTCACTGGTTGATTGCGCTGATCAATCTGATAATAAAACCTGCCTTGAATTGTATCCGACTTTAATATCTTGTCCTGCCAATGTTCGCTATAATTCGGTTGAAAACGTCTGCACATGATATGATTCAATGTTGACTATTTAATTGTATTCAACGCTACATATTATGATAGAGCAAAGAAAAGGGTTCAATGTAAGTTTACTTATAAATTTTATAATTGTCGTGTGTAAACTAAAAAAGTCGCGATAAGCCGCTTTCAAAATAATGACCCATATAAGTTATACTTTACAAACAATCACTTTAATTTCATTTTAAAGAGTTTTATAATACACTATTTAATAACAAGTAATATTAATCATAATTATACTCATTATAAAATCTTTCTAGCATGAACATTTATTTCCTTAATTTAAAAACATTAAATATATAAATAGGAAAAAATATTCTTCTAATGAATATTTAACTTAAAACACTTAAATATTATAATGAAATTGGATAATAATTTTTTTTTTTAATTATTCACGCATGAAAAATGCTTCGATCGATTAATATGAATTATAATCGAAACTAAAAACAATAAAAAAGTATGTTATTTTTAATAAATTATTTTTGATGAAAGATGCGATGAAAATTATTGATAAAATAATATTATTATTGATAAACATTTAAAGTTATTAGTTTGTCATTGATGATCGATAAGTTTAATTTTTTTTTCATAATTTGTTTTTTCCAAAAAATAAGAGTTTTGTTAAAAATAATGACTTGTTTTAACGAAAATTGTAAACTTCATAAAATGAATTTATTTATTGTTTTAAATTATTAATTGTTTTAATAAAGAAAATTACTCACTTTTTTTAAGAAATCATTCGTTTATTTAAAAATACATCATTTCCTGAAAGTGAATTACTCATTTTCTATTTTTAATATTAATTTCATTGATAAAAAAAATTTATTTTTACAAAAATTATAAATTTTATTGCATAAAAATCATTCGATTTTATAAAAATTATCAAATTTATTTAAAAAATAATTCATTTTCATAAAAATTAATAATTTCATAAATTCAAATTACTGATTTTTTTAATTATTCATTTATCAGCCAAAATCATTAATTTAATCACAGAAAATCATCAAGTTTCTTGTAGAAAAAAATTTATAATTTTATAAAAATAAATAATTCATTTTTTTCCAAATTAAAAATATATTTTAATGAATTTACTAATATAAAAATAACAATGATCTTGCAACTGAAATTTAGCTAAATTTTTCAAAATTACTATCATATTTCTTCAAATTTTCGACGGATATAAAAATCTTCAAGATAATTTGTTTCTATTTAGTAAAAAAAAAAATATCTTCACTAAAAAAAAAATTTACCTAAAAACTTCAAAATTAAAAAAAATTTTATTGAAAAAAGATAAAAAATCAATGATAAAATATACAATATAAAAATTTACACTATCATACCTCCAACCTACAATAATTAATAAAACGTCTCGTTCTACTGACGTAAGATGACGTCACCGCGATAAGCCGACATACGACTCGCGAATTATATTATCGTAATAATACCAATAATTAAATTACTATCTTAATCGTGCCTAGATTTCGCTCATAGAGCAAAAACTGACCGTTTACTCTTAATCCTATCAAGAATAAAAAATGAAAAATGAAACGCAATAATTAGTAAAGACTTCTCTAGAAATAATCCATCAGATCCGAACAATAAATTTATTTAATAACGCATTTAAATATAATGGATAATGGATATATTAAGGTGAATCCTGCTCAATATAATATTAAATGTTTAATACCTGTTTCATCGACGCGCTCGAAAAGCCACCACCTCCACCTCCACCTCCACCACTACCACTACCATTATAAGATACATCATATATTATAATATAGTAGGTGAGCAGAGGTATATTTCAAGGTATTCGGACACTGTTGAGTGTTGAGTTGTATTGAGTTTACCTGTACCCACACACATACACACACACACACACACGCGCGCACACACCTATCTACTATAATATCTACCCACACTCAAAAAATCCCATCTGCTGTAGTCTGTAGTACTATATTACAGTATGTGTGGTATCACGTGTATTACATACACCATCAAGTAAGGCTAACTCGAGAGAGTACGTTTTGTCGGATAGGAGCCAGGCTGCCAGAGTTTGAGACTTACCTGTATTATATAGTACTGGTTGTACTGCACAAACGCCGGACGCTCGTTCACTAACTGACACAACAAACAGTGCTCCAAAAGATTTTTGATTTTTGCTATTTATTAATTGTTATTTTAATTAATAAAATAAATAAATAAAAAGTTTAATGAATGAAGTGTAAATTTAAAAATAGTGGAAATAAAATTCGCGCGTTACGGCCCTAGTGACCTGTTTTGAGATCAGGTTTTTATTAAATTCATTGCATTCGGCCTTGCACCTGCCTTGTCCGTTGGTTTTGATTTAAACTTCGGCAAATAAATTATTTATTTGTTAGTAAGTTTGCAAGTCACTGGAATAATTGTTGTTTAGTTTGTTTTTAAGTGAGCGCGATTAGAAAGTAGCGATTCGGGTCACACGTGCATTCTACAATTCGAATTTTTTAAATAATTATTATTTATTGTTTACGTCAATTTTGTTGTTTCATTTGTGCAAACGGTATTTTTTATACCAAAATATTAGTGCGCCTGTTTAATAAGTTTTGTTGTTTTAAAGAGTTCTAAGGAAAAATAATTGGATTAATTTTTGTTTTGTGAAAGAACAAGTGATTAAAGTTTTATTTTTTTATATTATTTTACTGATTAAGTGAAAAATATAATGAAGAAATGAATTCCCCAATTGTTTCTGGTGATATTTTGGATGACGAAGGATATAAACCGCGTTTTGTTAGGGTATGTTTTATTTTTTCAAATTTAATCATCTGAAATTTTTATTTTTATTTTTGAAATTAAAAAAATATTTTTCTAATTGTTGAAAATTTATTTTTTTTAATTAATAATTATAATTGAAGTCATTGATATTTTTTCAATGCATACATTGCATATTTATGCTCGACATGCACCCATTCTGAAATATTATTATGGATGCAGTGAAATTAGTACCAACGGTGTTCATATAATATGAAATATATTAAAATTCCTCGTGTTATTCTTATAAATTTACAGAGTCTCGATAATTGTTTTAAATTATTTATTTATTACTTATTACATTACACTAATAACAATCTGGGTTTTACATTACAATGGTAACCTTCTTCATTGTCTGAAAAATGAGTTATTAAGTGCTATTTCAAGACGATAATTTCCCGTAATTACATTTTTTTTTAATGTCGAATTATGTCACTCTGTTATTATATTTTAATGTTTTTTATAATTTATGTTGTTCCTCCAGAGAATTATTATTATTTAATCTATTTAATATTCTTCACATTTATTCAAATTTTAATTAATAAAGTGTACACATAAAAAAAGATTCACTTGAGGCAAGAAAATATTTTTCTTCCTCTTGCTCCAAAAAATTAAATATCTCGATAGAAGTAAATTTTTATTAATATTTTGATTGATCAACATGTCAAATGAGAAGATCAAATAATATTGTTATTTTTAATTGCACAATTGTATAATTGCACGCTAAAATAATAAAAAATGGACATCAAATATTCAAGAGAAAAATTTTCTCAAGGTGAGAAAATTTTTTTCTCAGCTGAAATACCCGGTAAGAACAAGATTACACTGGATATCATCCTAGATTATATTGAATGAAAAAAAATTTCAGATAGTAGCTAGTATAATCCAGATTATACTTAGTTTAATCCAGATTATACTGAGTATAATCCAGATTATACTGAGTATAATCCAGATTATACTGAGTATAATCTAGATATCACGCAGTATAATCTGGATTACAGAAAAATTATCACAGAAAAATTAGCTACTACTATTTTTTAATTAATTTCTTTGCTTTTTAAAATACGATAGAAATCTGATAGTTTATCGGATTTAGGAAATTGTCAGCATGATATTCATTATCATTAAAAATATAATCAGTAATTTAGAATCTACTTAAGGAGATTTAAAAATATTTAAAGAGCCAACTAATGAATTATCAGTATAGATATTGACAGTAATCTTTATTTAAGATAAAAATACTGAATAGGGCCTATTAGAGATACTTTGAACATAAGATTAGCATTTTTATGTTTGATGTTTTGAGAGAGTTAATTATAAATAACTGGACAGTGAGGTCCATGCTTCTGAGTCATAGAAAGTTACATAGTTGCATGGAAGAAATAAATATTTACTATTAACGAACATAGTTTTATTTTAAACTAAAATTTTTTACATTTATTTTTATTATTAAAGTAAAAATAATATTTCTAATAGAATTCATGATCTAAAACGAGTTAAATTTTATTTATCATAATTTATTAATTAAAAACCTCGAAAAAAAAAATACCTAAAACCTTTCCGTTCTTGAAATTAAAAGACCCGAAAAATAAAAAAAAATTCAAGGTCTAAATTTTAACAGGAATTTATTTAAAGGTCACTTAATATTCACAAAAAATTTATTTAAAAAATGATAACGTCTTTTAATTTGAAGTAATCTATAAATAAATTTAAAAACACAATTTACTAACTATTTCCTCTTATAATTTATAAGTTACGACTAAACAATTACTTAAACGCATATATTTTATCCTTCTGGAATGTCAAAGTACGTCATGCAAAAGTTATTCAACAAATAACTTGTTGCAATAAATTTAAAATCATAAACTACAAGTATTTGAAATTTCTGTTTATTAAAAATAACATCCTACAATTATTTATTCGCGATCCAAAGTCTAAAGTTTTTTCATCCTTCGGCCTTTGATTCACCTCAAGACTCATGATTTTTATTGCGTACACATTTTTTGTTTATTAACATTTATCCTTATTTGTTTAATATTATGCCTATAAAATTTTTTATTTATATGTTGTAATACTTTTGCTTCTCATGGCATTTTATTCATATCAGTCGAATCCTAATTAGATATTTCTATCCAGCGAGAACTCGTATTACCCGTATTACGAGTTATTAATCTCAAAAAAACTAAATAAATAAATATCAATGGTAAACTTTCAACATTAATTACAGAAAAAAAAATCTTTACACACTTACATATAAGCAAATAAAAGTAAAAAATTTTATATATCTTAAACTGGAATGATAAAGCGAGAAATTATAATTAGAACGACTTAAAAAAATTTATTGTCATAGAAAGTGAGCTAACCTCATATTTCACCATTGTATATTGTATATATATACAATATATATATATATATATATATATATATATATATATATATATATATATATATATATATATATATATATATATAATTCTACTTTTTAGTCTAAGCTTAAATTAAATATAATGTAAGCCAAAGTACGATGGCATTGTCTGTAGATTCTACTGCCGAGATTATTCGAGTTGATTATAAAATTTAAAAATGACGAAAGAAAAGTAATAGTGAACTAAACCATTTATGTTGTTTACGGTCAACTGTGGCTTATCATTATCATCCAGAAGCCTTTTTTTTTTGGTAAAAGGATCGCTTATATACATACATATAAGTACTTACGTCCATGGATATCAAGAAAATATTAAGGAAGATTACAAATTTCTTGAGCCAAGAAAATTTCTTCTTACTCCAAAATAATTTTTGTCTTCCTTAAAATTTTCTTGGTGTAAGAAAATTTTTTTTCTGTCTATGTTAACGACTTTTTTTACACAATCTGTATGTAACGATAAAGTAAGACAACTCTGTTTTTATAATTTTTATAATAATGCAATTATTATAAAAAAAAAAATAAATTAAAAAATTTCACATGTGAAAATTAATAAAAATTACCAGTGAAAATTTTTAGAAGCATTTTTTTCTTGTAATTGATTTGTAATTAAAATTTTTAAAATTGACAGCTGAAGGCTAACTTCAGAATTATAAAAAAGTGTTATTTAAATATCGAGTATATTTTTTTGTGTTAAAAAATGGATCGATTTAATAATACAAAAGATTGTGTTAAATCAATACACAAAAATATTAAAATTTAACACACAAATAACATTTTACATAATTACACAATGAAAAATTTTTCACTGTATACATATGAGGAAAATTATTAATTATTATTAGTATTGTGAAATTATTGTCACAAGCCATTTCCCAATCGAATGGAAGTATTTTGATAGCTTGTCATATATTTGATGTCTTTTAGTATAATATATAAGGTTGTGTACATTTCGATGTTCTTCACCTCATCCTTAGGCCAAATCCATCATGTAGTTAATAGAAAACAAAATTGAATTTCATTAGCATAAACTCATTTATATTGAAGAATTTCATTTCATAATTCATAAATAATTATCAATAACATTAATTTTTATATGGTTGATTATTTAAAATAATACAAGAATAATAATAACAATAACAATGAAATAAAATGACATAATCTTTTGAAAGGAATACATCCAGAAGCCGTATTCATCTTCATATTATATATACATGATATAACAAAAATAATTATATAACAATCATAATTTAAATAAATAGACAAAGAACATATTTGAGCTCATAATTTATCCGATTTTTTTAAAGTTCACATTACATTAAATTAATTTTTAAAAAGTTTTCTTGTAAGGAATAAAATAAATAATCATTTAAAATAGTTTGCTATAAAAATAAGAATTTCCTGGTTTCGAAATAAACTTTTATCAGCATAAAAAGTTTACGTATAATATTTAAATATTCACAAAGCCATTTGACATTTATCGAAATCGAAAGTGAGAGGAGCATCTTCGGAGTATTCTTATTTATTTTGTATTCGACTTCTATTCAGGGTTCAGACTAAAGACATAACACTTGAAAAAAATAAATTAACATACCTTTCGAATGATAAATCTCAAATAAATATCAATACACTCACTATTTAAAATTAAAATACGACAATTTATATCGATGTGTGAGAACAAAAAAAAAACTTTTGTTAATAATACTCCACAAATTTATTACGCGGTATTTCAAAATAGATTAAGAAATTTACTGTCGACAGTCTTAAGTGTGAATATAAAATCAAAGACGGGAAACTCTGAGCAAAAAAAACGGAAGAATAATAAACACAAAAACAGACAAATACAAATGAAATTCTCAAGGGTACTTTAAATAGTGTGAACAAGTTATTTTTTATAAAACGTAACGTGGAAATAACACCCGAGTTTCGCTAACTAAAACGACACTTTGGTATGTGTACCACTCATACAGTTAAGTACGAAATCAACTTAGATTATACGGATGTTCTTATGCATTTATACGTATATGATACCTTCTACACATGCACAATGCAAAAACAAATGAAATGTATAGTGCAATATTTAGTACAAAAGTACAATCTACTTTAGAAATTCTCTCGACTATGGAAACTATTATTCCAACTTATACCTTAAGACCATTGTTTTTTAATACCTTATATATATATACAAATATATGCATACATGTGTCTGGCACGAGACGGAACAAAATTATGTTCTAAACCGATAAAAAACCGTCATTGTCATCTGGCCATTTAGTTTTCTAAATAACTAATAAAGTGAGTTGAAGTAAGCATTAATTAGCGGCGGTATATATTTTTTTTTGTTCTTATAAAAAGAAGAAGAAACGAAAGTGTATGCAGATTAAGGAAAAAATATTGTTTTGTATTGTTGTACGATAATATAATATATTATATGATGTTACATTGTGCTGTTACTTATGATGGTGACTAATTGCAAAGAGCTATTGATTTTGACGTCATTGAGACAGGTGTTATCCAGACGAAGCACTTCCGGTAGCCATCGAGCTCGATGATGTGGATTGCATCATGCTTGCTAATTTTTCCTACCCTGAATTTAATTTTAAACTGATATTTCTCACCTGCCTCGCTTTAATTTATTGTGTATTATATTTGTACGTATGCAGACGGAAGAGGGGAGTATACGTTTATATATATATTTTTTTTTGCGAGTGTTGGGGTTTTTAAATTTGAGATATGGTAATCTCGATACGCTAGGTTGAATTTGAGTGCTTTAATTTGCAGAAAAGAAATAATTCTTAGTAACTATTGTTATCAAGAAAAAGATGCTTATGATAAATTATTTTATTATTATTATTAAGTTTACTCAAGAAACTATAGTCCAACTATGAATTCAAATTTTGAACATAATTGAAAGTCTTACTATTAATATTAGGTTTTTTTTTCCTAAAATTTTTTCACTTTCCATTGAAATAAATGGAAAAAAAATTTTGGAAAATTTACCTGGAAACTTCAATCGTAGGAAAATTTATAAAATAGATTTTGAAAAAAATTTTATAACTTACTAAAAAGGGATTTTAAATAAAATTTTGAATATTGAAAAATTACAATTCAAGTAAATTTTGGTCCTTTGGTTTGAAAGAGAAATTTTTGTTTATCTACATTTTTAAAAATTTTATTGTGCGATTTTTTTTTCAACCAATAAATTCAAATTTATTAAAAACTTGTGGGCATATAAAATTATATCAGGACATTTAAAATTAATTTGTGAACATAAGGGTGTGCCAAAATTCAATTTCAGTGAGGAACTTTTTAGAATTGGACTTTTGAGTTGCGCTTTTAACAGGAGGTGTGTTCGGGCATTTTTTGATATATTTTGGGGGTAAGGGATTTATTTGATTTTCCTAGAATTTTTGGTTTCAAATTTTTCTGCTTGATACAAAATGATTAGAATACAAATTCTTTAAAATTATGTTCTTGATTCTAGATTTTTTTTTTGAATCAAATTAATTTTTTTTATTGAAATTCATTTCGAAAAATTGTTCTTTTAACTAGTTAATAATTTTATTCAAAAACATACAACTTCAACAATCCATGACTTCCAACAGGTTATGGGCCTGGTACATGTTGTGCATTAAATATCTCGAAAATAAAATTTGATACTAATTGATTTTCCACGATATTAAAAAAATCGCAAGTTTTTAAGTGGATAAAACTTTATCGCTGATAAAAATAAATAACTTCAAGTTAAGTCTAATTGAGCCTATTGATAATGAAAATAAATACGTTGAAGCGAAGATAAATGATAAATCCTAATCCTAATAACCCTGTACAGTATAATAGCAATACAATAATAGCAATTTAATAATATGTATTAAGTATATGTTTACTCGAATGGAAATTCCTGCAACTGGCCATTGATCCAAAGAACAAGAAGCGGAAGTACCGAGTACTAAAAGTAATGCTTGGATTACCACTGAGTTCAAGGTACCTGATTTTGTTATTTTTAAGGTCATCGTCTCAGCGCTTTTAAAATCCGCTGATAAATACTAAGATTTACCTTCCATTACGTACCATCATCATCATCACGTGTCTTTATGTTACTTTGTTTCCGAAACATAAGTGTCTTTTAAAACCTCAACAATATCCTCTTCATTGTGTCACTCACCGGACTTACGCGTGAGTCATGCACCTGCGATGAATACTTTTGTGAAGAAAAGTCGGCTCTTGCCTTGAATATCAATTGGATTCGAACCCTACAGTTTATAGTTGTTCAGTTAATTATTCTATAAATATTATCTACGAGAAGTTAAGGAACACACGTCGCACCCACGCGGACGCCAAATGAATTAATCTAACGTTGTTTTCTATTCGAAGAAAATGAAAGCTTATTTCTTCTTTACCTTATTTATTTATTCTCCATTGGAATACGTAACAGTACAACTCTATTTGGCTTACGCGACTGGAGTTTATTAATAAGAATAATCACCCATCAATTTTCATTTTTTCTATTCAATTATGAAAATTAAATTAGCTGAAAGATCATTTTTAGAAATTTTGCAAATCAATAAAAATTTTGTGGTTTCGAAATAATTTAAAAAATCCCACAGTAAAAACTTTTGAAGAGTACCAATTTCTTTTGTCATCATTTTTTTTTTTTTTTTTATTTTTTTTTTTTTAATTAAAATTAACAATAAATAATAGTAAAAAAGGAAAATCCAGAAAACTATACTTCATAATATTCATTTAATTTTAAAAATAAAAATTTATTGGCAGTAAAGTAAGACCGAAAAAAAAAAATTTATTTTCAGAAGCTGATAGTAAAAAAGAATCAATAAATTTTATCAGAAATAAAAAAAAATGTGTCTTAACTACTAGTGTTTTACAATAAAAAAAAAAAAAATTAACGCGAATCAAGAGAAAAATTTTTGAATTGTATAAAATTTACTCAAAAAAAATTTCTTAGTTTAAGAATTTTTCTTCTTAAATCAAAAAGATGAAATTTTTCAAAATTAAAAAAAAAAATGAAATTTCTTTTTAAAACTTTAAACAAATTTATGTTTCATATTTTCTGAAAATTCATACATTTTTAATCTTATGTAAGCACAAAATTAATAAGAAAAAAAATTGAAAAAGGAAAATTATTTGACCTTGGCAAGTCGAAAGCAATTCCCAATTTTAAACGCTTTTTAACGTAAAAACTTTTCCTATCTATTCCCAAAAAATTTATCTTACATCCAATAAAAAAAAAAAAAAAAATACAACTTTTTAATTACATCCACGAGCATGTTTACATTGACATTTCTAAAAAGTAAAATATTTCTTATCACGCGGACGAAATATTCGACATTCTCATCGTGGTGAAAGGTGAGTAAAACGCCATGGCGCTTATGGTGTGTCTCCTGTGTATATAACCATACTTGCGCTTCTGGACTGCATAGTAGTTTCTAGAGACATCACACACACAATTTTACCCACGAGGCATGAGGACAAGGATGCTCTCCTACTCCAGAACTTTTTTCCGGCGTTCATATATATACTTGTGTATTTGTATACCCTTACCTTATGTACAACCAGTTAGTACACCTTCTATCCGCAATTCTCATACTATATCCCTCCATACTACACCCATCAACAACAACAACAACATAACATTTCCCGTTCCCCACTTCAGTTGCCTTAAACAAGTCGTCTCTTTCTTTATTTTCTTTCATACCTTAACTTCTCCCTACTGCGTAGCATCCTCTACCCAGTGGATAGGAGCATTCATGCTATAAACGCTCCTCGGCTCCTCGAGTCCAGCTCTAGCTATTGAACTCGACGTATACAACCGGTTGTCTTACAACAATATCTTCATAAACAATCCGCACCACATAATACGTAATACCCAGTACATAATACTTCTTTACAACCAACACCAACATCAATCAATACCTTTCATTCACAATTAAGTGCATGTGGCATTCAAAATTTGAAACCAAACATCAACAATTGGCGCCCAATTCTGTGCAGTGATTCAAATTTTGTGAATATCTATTATTTTGTGATTGGAACTTAACATTGTAAGCATGCTGATCCTGCCGGACATAAAGCTACAGGTAACCATAATTATAACTTCCGGTTCATTGCCTCGTATCTAGTTATAAGCTAATGTTGTCATTAGACCCTTTAGACATCTACATCAGTCGTTAAAGTTTACTCCAATCCCTCAAAAACAGATCATTTAAGTTGTACGATAGTTTGTAATAAATGTGTTTGATTTTATTGTTAACTATGAGCTGAGTTTAAGTTAAAGTTGTGTAAATTCTTCGGTTGGTGCCCAGCCGTTACGCCGTTGATTACTTGAGTTCGCTGACTAGCCAGAGTAACGTCGTTCATTTATATGAGCCTAGAAGAAAAAGAAAACCAAAGAAGATATATATACTTTAAGTATTAAGTATTAGAACTAACCTTACTTGTACTGCATAACACGCATATTACACGATAGCTTTTGTATAAAATCGCCGCCTTCATAACCATGCAATTTAAATCTCTTTATAATAACTGTTGCTATAAATGTCCCAAGATCTGAGATCTTTAATTAGTGACCATTCGGTTGCGACACTACTAGTAGATTGTTTACTGTCGATTACATGATGGAAAAAGTAGTGCGAGAATACACTTAGTAGCCATGCTGATGAGTCTAGTGGGTATTAGAAATTTAGTTAGGTTGATATTGATCACTTTGAAGCTTAAATAATAATCATTATTGGTGTTAAATTAATATAAAAAAGTGTTAAATATTTAACATAAAAATTTTTAACACAAAATTTTTTGACGCATTGACGCAAAATTTTTTACTGTGTGAATGAAGTCAAAGTTTCTTCAGCCAAGAAAATTTCTTCTTGCTTCAAAATAACTTTTGTCTTTCTTAAAATTTTCTTGGTGCAAAAATTTTATTTTTCTGTTTATTAAAAAAAAAGAAAAAGGAAATTTTTCTAAAATGTTTAACTATTAACTCGCTCAGTTTGATCTGTTTTCAAAAGAAACAATTTATGTTTTTTTAAAAAATACAATACTTAAAAAAATTTTTTTACTTAGGAATTAAATTTTTAAATGTATTTATATATATACGTTTGCCAATACGTTTTAATGTAAATTTTTTTGTGAGGGTTGGCATAAATATATTTCTGAATTAAAATGACTAGTTCAGAAGTATCATGTTTAATTGAGTAATAAAACTATTATTAATTTTTATTATGACACATTTTTATGTTCTTAATTTTTCTAAATCTTAACTCAATTTTTCAATTTAATAACAATAATTATAACATTAATAAGGTTTAAAAAAATTTTTTTAAGCATAATAAAGCATTCTAATTAACGCTCGGATGATTTTAAACGCAACGCATGTTGTATATATACATAGTAAGTCAATGTAACTCTTTATTTCTTGAAACACTGATTGCGTGGTGTATTATTCAAGGTCGAGGAACTTGAAAGGTTCATGGTGATTACGAAGCCGTTGTACTCTTTGATAAATTATTAAATTATATATGTGCAATACATTTTAATATAAATATCAAAAACAATAATAATAATGCTTAAGACTGGCGATAGTAATTAATGAAGAGAAAAATAATAGTTAATGAATCTATAAAAACCGAATTAATGAGAGTAGATGTTTTGCTGATTACTGATTCTTGATTAGGAAATTGATTTATCCGCGACGGTTATTACTGCACTATAGTTAGACTTTGCGGTGGGCATAAGAGCGTTACAGCACTGAGATATTGAGAAGTATGCTGTGAAAAACAACCCGGATAATTACTAGTGGCTTTGTGATCCTAAAGATCATAATAATGACTTATTTTGATTTTTATTTATGTTTAAATGCTAAGGGGTTTAAATTATTGCTTATTCAAGGATGCAATTTAATAACATAATGCCGGTTTTCGTTTGTAATTACAATTACAATTACCTGATAATACAGAGTAATACAATATTGTGGATCGTTTATTTTTAAAGTGAAATCGGCGGGAGAATTTTTCGATTTAATTCGGCATTTAAATTTATTGAAGAATTAGAAGAACGGAATGAATTCTTTTGGTGTGGAAACAATCTTAATGGTGTTAATTTTATTGCCTGTAATCCGGTTAATGAAAATTCTTTGTTTACTTTGTTAACTTTGTCCACATTGAAATTTTTTTATTAACTCGCAATTTCTGAACAATGAAATTACAAAGGTAATTGCAAGCCTTCGTTATTGATGTTATAAAAAGTATTATTTTTGCACCGTATTTTATATATATTTGAAGTTAATCTCATTGTTTTTGAATACTTTATCTTTGTTGATGTATTTACACTAATTAAAATTAATTTTTTTTATTTTAATTCAATCACATGCACGGAGAGTTCAATTATTGACATTGACATTGCGAAAAATCTGTCGAACCAGCTGACAGCTGAAATCTTTAATATATTAAGCCAATATAAATTTAACAGCTGATAATAATTTTTTGAATTGTCAAAAACAACTTTTAAGATATTACATTTTTTTTTCAATCGAAAAATTTTTTAAAATAATTATTTGATTTTCAAATTTCAAGCAAATATTATTTTATTGTTTGTTTATTTCAAAAGACAGTTGTTCATTCTAAAATAGAATTTTAACTATGCACGTTATGTAGGAGCGATATGAAGCAAGATTAGTTACATTGACCAAGAATTAACTTTAATATGTATGGCAACTTGCAATATTCATTTTCATAACATAAGAATATTAATATAATTATGAATAATGGTTTACATATATCATAAATTTCAATATATAAAATTTACTAAAAAAACCTTTAACCTTTTAGCCATAAACAGTTTCGTAAAGCAGATAATTGATAATTTCAACAAACTACCGATTACTTTTACTAATAATATTTATATTCTTCATTGAATATAAACTTTGTCACCAGAGTTATAATTTGTGTTTAACGACCAGTCGATTCCTTTTCCATTGTATCCGATAAACTTCCGCAATTACTCAATACAATTCGATGGAGTTAACGTTTCTCTTCAATAATTTGTGACTATTTTATCATAAAATTTTATTTCTAAAGTATTAATTTCCGATTTCACTTCTTCCGCGATTGCTTTAACTTTTAAGTTTTATCCCGAAAAGAACAATGTAATATTCTTTTCGTTTCATAAGAAACAAAACTTGCCGATAAAAAATTTTCTGTCATGTAAGGCCATATCAAGCTATATATGACAGTAAAAAAAAAATTAAATATTAGAAATTTTTATTCTATATATTTAATATTTAACTAGCAACCTTACAATCACTGTGTGACTGCCGTGACTTGTGAACTATAAGTAAATAAAATTTTGCTTTATTAAATAATGACTTTGGTTAAATTGCACTGTACCTTTTCAACTATTGATGTTTTTAAAGATACAAGCTCATCCCGATGTTACATTCATCAAGAGCTTTCATTTGAGTACCCACATGCATTTTGATATATTTTTCATATTTACATATATATAAATATATGAAAAATTGATGTGGGTACTCAAATGATAGGTCTTAATGAGAGTAACATCGGGATGAACTTATATTTTTTAAAATGTAAGTTTTGGTCACAAAATTTTGCTTATTTCCTTAATAATATCCATTACACTAAAAATCAATGTTAGATAAGATCCCTAGTAAGGTAAAAAAATTTTTTTTTTTTTTTTATGATATAACATAAGATTGAACTCTCCTGTAAGGAGACGATTCAGCGATCATACGCCATCTGTCGGTGAATTCAAGTACTATTTTTGGTTGAAAAATTAAATATAGACATATGAGGCCATACTAGAAAATTTTTTTTTTACGGACATTAGAAATGTCAACAGACGTTAGACTAAGACTTACCGGATTTTCTCAAACCACTTTCCATGGTTTAAAATATGCATGACCCTATAACTTGCCGAGACTTTTACAACTTCTAAACTTTCTTGTCGGTAATTATTTCAAGTACCTGATAGATTTACATATGGAATCTCAAATTGACCGATCAAGGATAGAATCATAGATAAAACTTTCGAATGCATTACTACTGATTCGATAAGTATAAAAAAAAAATAAAAAGAAACATAAGGAAGCTAGGTTATTGTTTTTAAAATCTTTTAATCTTTATAGAGTATTGACTATACTATTTTTATTATTTTACGGTTGTCTCCTTTGTTGTAGTTACTACGCTTTTCTTATCTATATTTACCTTGAGGTTGTTGAACTACTGATGCTTGACGAAAGTGTTTTGGCTCAATGATTTTACAATATTTTTTTCGACGAAAGTGAAATTTTATTATTTACAATTTTTACGAATCAATCGAAAATAATTTAATTCTAATAATTGAAATAAACAAAAAATCACCTGGAAAATTTAAAGAGTCATGATTCATATTTAAATCGCTTGGACTTTAAATTTAAAAAATGCTCAATCATTCTTGATGTAGTCTTCTTCATGAATGATTTCAAGGACACCCTACTATTAACAATAAATTTTTTTCATCTACTTAATGAAACATATAATTTCATTTATGTGTTATATTATCCATTAACAACAATAAACATTAAACATTTGTGAGTATAAATAACAATTTACTCAAGAGATATTCTTTCTTAAAAACTTTCAAGTATGTATAATATAATAGTTTAACTATTTTATGAAAGTTACGTTTTCTTCATTCTTCTGATTTCTTAATGTATTTTATTTCCGTAAATGTTAATATTTACAATGACAAATCGAAAAAAATTTTACCACCATTACTTACCCTCAAATTTTACCACAAATATTCTGTCATTACTTCGAAATATTTCAAATAAAATACTTTTACATTTCACAACTATTCAAATTCAATTGATCAAAAATTTATTGAAAATCGTGCGAGTCAATAATTAAAAAAATTTTTTTGCAGTAATTTTTGAAAAAAAGTAAAGTTTTTATTGACCTACATTCCGTTGTTGGTATCAAAAATTCAATATTTAAGTTAAAATCGTGAGAGCAGTTCCTTGTTTGATTGCAATTTTCTCTATTATATTGAATAGCTACAATGAGAGAAAGAACATTAACAAACGGTATATCGTCCTCTTAAAAATTCATTTAATCGACAATAGAGAGCGTACCATATTTTTTATTCTCACATACAAACTATGAGAATCCTGAAAATAATTACATAATACATATCCCCGGAATTATGACCCGCTCGGTTTTGTTTTGTTATAATATTATTCGTCTGTAGTTAAGTCGCTGTATACTGTATATTCGTCCTGTCTACACACGCTTGTGTAAGTCATTTATATATTATTATTTGCATTTATTTATACACCAACAGTTATGAAAATTCATCATTCATTCAATGCATACCATCCGTTTTTTTATTCTCAAGGATTTCATGTAACATACATTTATCCTATTTATAAATTTATAACAATATTATTATTATATTTGTTATTATTATTATTATTATTATTATTATTATTATTATTATTATTAGTAATAATAATAAAGATATAAAAAATAATTGAAATTTATTTCGACAATTTTTGTTGAAAAATGTGTAAAGATGTAATTTTTTACTCAGTGTAAATTTTTTCGGTAAATGAAAAAATAATTTGGACAGCCCAGAACAGGATTCGAACCTGGACCTTTTTGTTACGTGCCAAATGCTCTACCAATTGAGCCATTAGTAATAATAATAATTATTGGAATAATAATAATTATTATTATTATTAATTTTTTTTTTTAATTAAATTCCGTTATTTTCACACATTTCTCTTTCGTCGCTGATCATCAACAATAATCTTACACGACGTTCCAGTTGAACAATAAATTGCAAAAATAAACTGGGTAATCGGTCAAGTTTTTATATAAGAAAATAAGTGGAGACAGTTGGCGGAGCAGAGAACAAACTTTCGATCAGCTATTTCCCGTATACCAATAGTATACAGCAAGTGTACGTGTAATACCTCTATCTTACTCCACTCTTTCTCTTTTTATTTTATTCTTTTTTTTTTTTTTTTTCAGTTAGTATAACTACGTAATGCGTACACGTATGTGTGTGGACACGCGCGACATTGCTCAAAGAATGATTGGCACGTTTTCCTTATGTTGACATTACTCTTTATACGTAGAGAAGGGAATTGAAAGTCCAGAATACAAATTAAATTAAATTTCTTGCTAACGAATTTCTTCAAATAAATTACTAATCTTCTCACTTTGATTCTTGGATATTACTTGTATCCCTTTTTCAGAAAACTTTCAATCAACTTTTGATTCTCATTATCATTTCTCTTTCCCATCACTTTTTTGTTAATAAAAAAAATTATATTGATTCTCAGTACACTTAAAAGATGATTCATTGTCAATATACGTCATTTAATGTGTCGAATGATTAAAGATAATTGATTGATTTATTTGTTTGTACACAGAGATCATAGCAGACTGTAAAAATTATACGTCAGTCGACATTAAAGATGAGTAATAGGTAAAAGTCTCTTAAAAACTATCAAATATAATTTTTTTATGTCCTGATATGTTTAATATGTCCATACGTTGCTTGACATGGCTTGACGTGGTGGATGATTTTTAATCGATTAAATCCTTCCAAAGTGAAATTTACTTCAAGAAGGATAAATAAAAATAAGAAAATATTTGCTATAGTTTGATGTAACAAATAAATTTCATTATTTGAAAAAAATTTAATTCATAGACTTATTCATTTCTACAAGTAGAATTTTTTGATAAATTTTTCCGGTAATAATTTATTTGTGTAGAAATTTTGAAAATTTCTATATCAAGTAATTTAATTAACATCAGGGTAATTTTTTCTAATTAAACGTAGTAATGTTAATGATTGATGATTTCTTAATTTTCACGTAAAGATTTTTCAGCAAGACTTAAAAACAAAAAAGTTTGGAAAATCCAAAAGTGCGCGCCTTATAATATCATTTTTTATCATAAAATTGATTAAAATAAAATACAAATACTTTCAAATCTTTTGCGCTATTGTCCACCTAGAAAAAAAGGTACTGTACATGTATTGTAAATAATAGTTTTAAATAATACTGAAGCGAACAAAAAAAATTGACTTGATCAGCTAAGTTTTTCGGCACACTGATAAAAAAATTAACTTGACTCAAGAGCCAAAATTTTTAACCAAGAATACTATTCTTGAAACAAGAAAATTTTCTTAGATCAAGAATAATTACTTAACTCAAGAATTTATTCTCTTGACTCAAGAAAATCATTTTCTTCAAAATAGTATTCTTGGTTCAAAATTTTGACTCTTGGTTTTTTAACATTTTTTTAAATTTATTTAAAAAGTAAAATGTCATAAGTATTTTTCCGTGACATTTATGTGTAAATATTGTTCTACAATCGCGATAGAAAATAAATGGAGACAATTTTAGTTCAAGAAATCGCTTGATTCTTGTAAGGCGAGTATAGAGCATAACTTCATCCGCTTCGCTTATGAGGCGTGCAATAATCTTTATAAAAATTCAGTTTAATATTGTCAAGTCGAAATTTACAAAAAAAATAAAATTTTGTTTCAATTGGTAATCCGGAGTAATTGGAACAAAATTCACTCCCAATTTTTTTAGACTATATGGGCTAATATGGCCATATATTGCTATTTAAAAATTTTTTTCTTGGCCAATGTATTAATTTTTAAATGAATGAAAATTAACGAAGAAAGGTTGAGGACCTATTAAGGAGTGCCGTGACCGCATAATTCCGATGAGATTTCTTTCTTTTCTCATTTGTGTACACATATCATATATATAAATGTCTCTTACAGATATGTTTGTATATGATACTCTCCAGCTTAAGACTCAACATCAACCTCTTCCTTTAGCTCTGCCTCTGCTTTGCCTACACGACGTAGATGACCGCATTCCATCTCGGTAATATACACCTATATATTAACAACACAACATGTCTCACACTTGATTTGTCAAATCCAACATATGTCCAATATATGAAGCATTGTGTATTATGTAAAAAGTATTAAAAAATTATGCCCGATCACTGCGAATAATTGTATGGACAAACTGTCATTTTGTAAAGAGAATAAATAACACGCGTATTTACAATACGTCTCGTTCATTATGTTATTCTATTCTCTGTCTGTGTCTGGCGGATTATAATTATATATGTAATTAGATATCTAATCTCTACATCCACGGTTATGTATTCCTCATTTGTATTATACGCTTGTGTGTATTTTATGTCTAGCTAATTAAATTCAACATTTTGTATATGGAAATTATTTTTTATCTATGAAAGATCTAATTCTGTTAATAATTATTATTAGATTTTGTAATCCCGCAGTCGATATCCTCAATACATAATTTTAATCCTTGTGCTTCAGCTCGTATATTATAAAATAATAACTTGCATGATTACTTTCAATTTAAACAAGTAAGTAAGTGAGGTTAAATGTATTACATTGAACATTGAAATCTCAATAAATTTAACCAGTAAAAACACGGCTATCAAATCAACAAATGTATTGTTATTGGATTAAGGTTCTTGTTTTTTATTATTCTTGCGGTCGTGTTTCATTGTCATCCAGCGATTGTTTTTTTTTTATTTATATTTATTGAACGATATTTTTCTTTTAATATTCTTATGTGTATCAAGTCTGATAATAACTTTTAAACAATATTAACTCATAAATTCATATTCATTTGTTACCGTGATTTCAAGGTTGTAATGATTTGATATTCCCATAGAAGGCTTGAAATGATTATGTATGCTCATGTGTAATTTTTCGACCAAAATAGTACTAAAAACTTCCGACAGGTGGCGTATAGTCGTTGAATCTGCTCCCTACAGGAGGGTTAAGTCTTGAAAAATAAATTACAAAGTATAAATTATTTTTTTGAACCTCTCAAGGAGCTTATTTGACATTGGATTTTTATTCAATTAAGGAGATCCATGCGAAGTAGTCAAATTTTCAAAAATTCCTGAAAATTTGTAAATTCTATTTACGTAGCCTTATAATTAATAAAAAAATTAAAAAACAGGAGGTTTGAAAATTGTAATTTTTGCATGTAGGTAAATGGAAATTCTACTTAACTACTAAATCAATATTTGCTTTATAAAACATGATTCTTAATATAATAAAATGCTTAATAAAACAAAGTTAATTCACGTAACTACTTTTGAAAAAAAAATAATCAATTACAATGTAATAAATAAATACTTATTTTATTTTAATAGATGAGCATAAAAAATTTTTCCATGGGTATAATGGGTCTTTCCTATATTAACTTCTTATTTTACTTTATGCTTCAATTTAATGATGCCATAATTAAGCGACGTAAATCAATTTATTGGTTATTAATTTTCCAATGACTGTCTATAAAATTTCTCTAGCTTAGAAAAAACGTCACTCATTATTTGATACCACTCACGAATGGTAATTTATAATAATTTCTAAATAATTTTTTGATTGTTTCTTAATCTCAACACCTTACGATATCAATCATTGATTAATTATGCATAAAAAACTTGAAATATTTACATCATTATCGTAAAATTCATCAATTAATGATCAGTATGTTTATTTTGATTATTTTAACAGCTATTACTCCAATCTATGATGACTTGGCAGTAAATTTATAAACATGTTAAGTGTATAAGATTTTTTGTTAAGATATACTCTCGATATCGGACAAAACGAATCAAAAACCAGTAGACACAGTAGAACGTAAAAAATCTTACAAAAAAAAATAATAATAATTTACAAATATAGAAAGCTAATCAGCAAATATTAAATAAATTAATAATGAAAAGGCCAACGCCTATTTTCTATTTCTAAAAAAAGAAATTTAACCACAAAATGGCTCTTACACGTGAGATGGCCGGCCTCAATCCTCAATTGATACTTAGTTTCTACGAACTCGTCTTATATGAGGTCACAAACATAAGTTAAATACGGTGCGCGGCATGTTATCTTAAATACGTCCTTATGATTTCCAACGCAACCTTGCATCGCTTTCCAATCTTAATTAGCAACAGCCTTGACACGTCACGGTACCTGTTAAGTGAGACATTTTGTCTCGTTCACATTGTACACATTCAGCGACACCGTCATTCATATTATTCTTATTAAATTTGTTTCAATTTGTTTCATTGTTACGGCATCAAATCTACGTCAACTTTCGCACTCATCGTTTCTCAACTTGAGTTACACGGCGAAACAAACATAAGGATTTTCCTATTTTTTCAATGTTAACATGGGAATTTTTCTCTATTAACATGATAGAAATATCCATGTGACATAGGAAAAATTCATTTGTCAATAAAATTTATGTAACTTAATTTAATAATTATAAATTTACATAACAATTTTCTCATTCGAGCACTTTTAGATAATTTAAAAGTAAAACAGTGATATACAGTCGATTTGTGATAAGAAAATTCGAGGAAATTTTTTTCAAATTTTGCTTTACATTCCGAAAAAATTAAAAATCCAGCAGATTATAGACGGTGTGGCTTAAATTGCCATAACTTTTTCAAAAATTGACTTATCGGGACGTTTTTTTTTTCGAAATTTTTTTATTAAATGTTCTTTTTGGGAAAAAATAGAAAAAAATTATTCGAACCTATCTTTATTGTTATTTTTTAGATTTTCCGAAAAAACTCCGAATTTCTCGATGATAAACATTTTTAATTTCTTTTTTCTTTCTTTCATATGAAACTTTGACATTTTCTACAAATATCCTGAAAATTTCAGAATGGGGTTTTTTCGATTTCTATTTTTTTCTAACTGAAAAAAAAATTTTTTTGTCAAAATTTTTATGTCAACATTGGAAAAATAGGAAAAATTCCTATGTTTTTTTCGCTGTGTAGTAAATACCAAGAATAAAAAAATGAAAATTATTAACGATCGAAGCTATCATTATATTTTCAAATTATGAATTGATGATAGCAATGTATAAAGAATAATGAGTGGATGATGATGGATAAATGAGCACCGATACTTCCGAAAGAAGATATAGATAAGAAACAACACTTGTCTTTATAGAAGAGAAGAGGGCCACTAACGGTTATCTACATGTTATATTAAGATAGGCCTTCACTCATTTTACTATTCTCTATCGTATTTCTCCTGGCGGTACGTTTAGTCGCTATGATATTTTTTATTTGCTCATACACGATCGCTAAATTACTAACGGACTAGGTGAGCTGTGTTACTTTTTATTTTTTAATCATTACTATACTCACAAAATTTTTTTTTTCTTGTACTCATTTTGTTACACCGTAACGCGCGAAAAATGTGGAAACAAAAATTACTATCAAGTTTAACCGGTTTATCGAGAGAATATGTAAATTATTCAGATTTTTATACAAAACTGGATTGATTTATATTTAGCAGTAATAAAGCGTAACATTTGAAATATACTGGTAATTAAGAGTGAAGTTTTTTTTTTTTATTTGGTATCAATTTCATCGGATATGGGTGTATCATTTGCACTTACATTTATAGAAAATGAAAATAAACAATTTAAGTATAACAAGTAATGAAAGTATTGGTATAGATTAACTGATAAAAAAATTTATTTAATGTCAATTTATTAATCTATTTAAAGCAATTTATGCATTTATTGAATATAACTAATTGTTTTTTTTTACAGTTAATAACTGTATGAAAAAAGCTTATTAAATATTAATTAATGATTATCATATCAGTATAATTCTTGACATTTAAATAAAGTAAAATATATTGATAAATTTTATTTATTCTCATTATTTTGTGAAAGTGGGAAATTTATTATACTTAAAATTTTTTTGTCAAGCATCGTAATTTTTCATTGCAATAGAAAAAACTTTTATTGACAATTTAATATTATTATCAATAAAACTTTTACTCTTTTTATATTCAAAAAAAAAAATTAATCTTTGACAGTTCGTAAATTTAAACGCGTTCCGATTTAATTATTATTGCAAACTTTTAAATTAATCTATATTTTTTTATTTATTAATATCCAAGAGATTAAGCAAAATTTCCGATATTAGCATTCGAAAATAATGTCAAGAGTAAATAGAGGTTAGGAAGTATGGAACGTGAAAGTATGTCATATTTTTTAAAGAAATTGTGCTTGGTTCAATGAAAGCCGGATTTCTATAAATATATGTACATTCAATCTGTTAAGGATGAAAAGTCGGTGTTTAATTGATACCTTTCAAATAAATCGATAAAAAATTATTTTACATGTTTCTTTGACCAGCCAAAATAAAATAAAAGAAGCCAGCAGGTCTTCTGGCGTAAGACAGGCTTACTAAGCCTCTTATGAGATAGAATTTGGTGATTACGCAGAACTATAAATAGTAAAAAAAAATCTCGCTAATCGAGCTTCCTTGAGCAAATTTCATTTTTTTCTTTTATTTATTATTTTTTTTATATGCATATGAACGTAAAAGATACTCTTCTATGTACTTATGATAACTACCTCTATATTGCTCGCTTAAGCTATTATTATTCACTTAACAATTTGTGACAATTATTTCTAATTTTCATAACTAACAGAATAACAAACCGTTATTTAGTTTTACAAAAAAGTAGTTCTGCGACTAAATTAGTGTAAGATACCAACTGAGCAATGTCACACAATCTGATAATTTATATAAATATCCATAGACGCGTAAGCGAAGCAAAAAAACTATCTGATAAAATGATGTAAATTTTTTTGCATTTTATTTTTAAGAAATAAAAAAACAACCCTTTCAAGTCAACCGTTTTAAAATTGCAGCCTCTTTCTATAGAGATTCTTTTAACCTTGAAGATCCACGGTTCCCGTTGCTTGTCATTCAATAAAATAACCCAAAAACAGAAAAAAAATTTTTTGCTTTGAATTCGTCCGTTTTAGCTGAAGTGGTCAATCAGTTTTTTCTTTCTCCAGACATCGTAAATAATTTTTTTTTAAACCACATTTTTTCACGCAAGATAAATCTTTGTGTTTGTAACATTCAAATAACAACTTATTATTTTATTTAACAATTTTAAATTATTTCTATAGTTTAAAGTTGAATTTTAAATAAAAAACTTTAACTCAATAGCTTCTTGATATTTTTAATGATAGAATACATAATTAAGGTATTTTTGAAATAAATCTCAAGAATAAGCATAGCTCACAGTAATATTACAGGGTATGACTAATTAATTGCGCATAAATCCATATAATCAAGTCAAATTGAGGAAAATAATTGAAAGATTATATTATGCATATATCACCTTAGCTTAAAAAATAAAAGGTTCAATTAAAAATAGTCTTAATAAATCACTGTAATTGTGATACATTCAGTAATGCATGATAAAAAAGAAAACAGACAAAATGTGCCAATGAAGAATACAATTAATTAATGATGTGATACGGGGAGGAGGATAGTACTTTGCAATTATTCATCGAGGCAGGAAGCTCAGACAAAACAAAATAAATAAACAAATTTTATTTAGCTTAAAAATTAAATCTAATGATTACTCTAAAAAAAATTTCATAGTAAATTAATTATTGTTAGAAAGCATTAAAGACCTTTAAAAGGCACAAATTTAAATTTAAATATTTCTAAGAAAATTAAATTTCATTTAAAAAATAAATTTTATCATTTTAATACGCCGAAGGCAATGTTTTCTTTATTTTCTTCATTAGATAGATGATTTTTTTTTATAATAAAATAAAAATTATCAAATATGACTCAATTTGACGAAATATATGAAAGTGTAACATGTTCATGGATTCTAGGCCCTTTCAAATCAATCTGGAGTGCTTCGAAGATCCACTCTTTTAATTTAGATGAAAAATATGAAAATATATCATGTAAGCAAACTATTCGTAACGTGATTGGTCAAATATATCATAAGCATAAAAATATATGCAAACCTTAAACTCGCGCGCAAATTTGAATTCTAGTGTAAGAAATAATAGAGAAAAAAAACTATCCTTCTAAATCTAATCATAAATAAATAAATCAAAATTTTTAATTATTGATTTAAAATTTATTCTTCGATATCGATCTAAAAATTCAGCTATCAACTAATTTCAACGTTTAAAAAGCTTCATTATCATTCTTATCTCTAACTCGTCAAAATAATCGCGCTATCTCTTAAAATGAGTATTATTTACTTAAATTTCTAACTTCTATCTTCAATAAGAAGATAAAAGGAAGGAATCGTGTAAAAAATTATGAATAATTATGATGAGTGTCTTTAAAAATATCATCCGAGGATAAAACAGAGCACTTTAGATCAGATCTATCGTGGATGATGCTGATGCAACCAAATATAGTTTGTTCTATACGTACGCATGATATACACTTACGACACAATATCTTGTCCGTTTTCTGGATCCGTGTACAGTAAGGTAGAGACGCGGTTGCGCTCAGATGGTGGGAGCTACACATGTTTAAAATAAACAGATGTTTCTTTTGTATTCTACCTACAACTGCATCCTTTAACTCTTTAAGTTTCTCTTTTCTTCTTTCGTTTTCGTCTTGGAAGTATTGTTTATAAATAAAATATTCACGTGAAATTTCGCCGACAACAAACGGTATTGAGTTCTCAGTGAGTAAATATTTAAAAGTGTTTGTTTATTATATTTAGGAAATAATATAATATTTAATTCTCGAGTTTTATTTAAATAAGACTGTAAGATTAATTCAAAACAAAACATACTGTGCGTCGTGATGTGCACTGTATAATGCGTTACATACGTTGTTTCTCTGCATTCCATTAAACCGCCATTTTTGAATTTTATAATAAGATCACGACAAGGTTTTTTATTAAATAAATAAATGTTTCATGAGAATTACATTGTGAATGCTTTTTTATTTGTAAAATTATATTTTCTTTATGCGTTTTTGACTAAAAAATTTTCTTTTGAAAACTTATGAAGTAAGAAGCTTATGAATTTTAAAAATGTGGAAAAAAGTTTTTGGAGCGGTAAAAATGATGACTGTAATATTAATCATTATTTTAAAATATTTATTTAAATGAATTTAAATGAACAAACTAAAAAAATAGCAATTTTAATTCCCGTGTGAATTTTTTTTTTGTAAATATTTTGATTATAAAATTATAGAAAATATGTAAATTTACTTTTTTAAATAAAATGCGACTGAAGATGAAATAAAAATGTATCAAGTTAAAGAATCACGATTTATAGCACTAGTTTAATTTTTTTTCCAATTTTTCGCGGTGTCTGATTCCGCGACAAAATATCTCCGACAAAATCTTATTCAGAAAAAATATCACAATACTTAAGCTTGTGACCATATTGTGCCCTTTTATCATGGATTTTGTGTGTGTTTATTCGAAGGTAGACTAACACCGAAGATATTATGTCGGGGGATGTTTTCTCGGGAGCTGAAATGTCGCGGCACCGTCTGAATTTGTTAATTTACAAGTACGTAAAAAAATGATACGGCCTTTAGATTGTAAAAAATTTTTTTTCGAGGCAAAAAGAGCTTAAAAAATGTAATTTTTTATTTCTTAGTAAATTTTGACATTGTTAAAATTTCTTCGTTGATTGTCAAAAAAATTTTTTTAACGCAAAATAATTTAACTAATTTTTTTTATTGTAAGAAGATATTTTTTTTTATTAAGAAGATGTTTTTTTTTTTAATGTTAATGTTGCAGAGATAAAAAATCGATTAACAAATATGGCTGTATGGTTATTAACGAAGATTAAAATCATTTGATTGAAGATAACTTTTGAGTAATTGTTATGGATAAAAACTTTAGCAATTACACATTGGACTTTAATTACCCGAGTAAGAGTAGGACTGAAGATGGTATCAAGGGTATCAAAGACGAAAGCGACGAAGAAGAAATATTCTTATTAAAATGCTGCCAACCGCGGATAGGCGACCCATGGTACAAATTGTACAAAAAATTATCGGACAGTCAGATAGATTACCAGTATAAAAAAAATGCAGTGAGATACTGGCGATCCTGCAAGAGTCTTAGGACGAGAAAAGTATCTGTCGTTAAGAATGCATTTAAGTTGGTAACCACCGAAGGTCAATTACAACGATGGGAAAAAGAAATCGTTAATAGTAAGCGTTGCCTCGAAAAAATGGATAAAATATCTGAGATAACTTTAAAAAAATTTTTAAACGCTCTCTACAAAAAACAGTTCCCTATTAGAGACCAAGATATACGAAGGTTGGCTCTAGGAGCTCAGAATATCATTGGGTTCTATTTTACGGTTGAAGATTCTTGGATTAAAGAGTTTCAAGAGTCATATGGAATTGTTAAAAAGTTTATTGACATTGAAGATCAACAATGATTTTTTTGGTGGTGCTCTGTTTGCGCAGCGTCAATAATTACTTGTAATGATTTAAGTAGCTGAATTAAATCTAAATATAATAAATAATAAGATAATAAATAATCAGGTGATAAAACGTGTCGAATAATAAGTAATTAATACTCAAAATAAGGTTAATAAAAATGATTCTGCCGTTACTTTCATTAATAATAGTCTATTAAAGTAATCAATGTTTAAAAAAATTAGCCACTGAATAAAGTTAACCCAAATGGATCTTAATGTTTTAGTTTGAATGCTCATTACACTTGACAAAAAAACTATTTATTTATTTAAAAACAAACATATGTTTTGCTGCAATTTCCAAAACATTTCAGAATGGAAAAAAATCATGAAATATAAAATAATTGAATTTTTTAATTATAGAGAATTTCACTCTAATATTAGATGAATTTTTTATTGAGTAAAAAACTATCGTAAATTTACAAGTGGGGTCTGCCATTTTAATTTTCGTTCTTTTGAACAAAATTTTTCTTTGAAAAAAATTTTTTTTTAATTACATAAAAAAATGAACAATTTAAAGAAACAAAAAAGTGATTGCCACAATTTTAACAAATTTTCAAAAAAATTTGTAAATTTTTTAAAAAATTAGGATATTTAACTTTTTTTTTTAATTGTTCGTTCTTAAAAAAAAAAATATATAAAAAAAAATGAAATAGAAATTTTATCCAAAAACATGTGAGCCAACATTTTTTCCAACTTTTGAAGGCAAAAAAGCTATCTAAATATTAATTTTTTTTTTGGAAAAAATTATTAAACATAAAATAATTTTCAGAGATAAAAAAGAATATTTTTATAAATTTAATGCCTACGGATATTGTCAAGTTTGAAATAGATTCTAAGCGATAAATTCCGGCGAAATATTTAACGACTTCGCAATCAAAGATAACATGATTTAGTGAAATAATAATCATAATAAAAGCCGTTAAAGGCAATAAATTAGTCTCTAAACACAACTGATAATTATAAAATATTTTATACTCGCTACTGTAATAAATTAACTATTAATTAGGTATTGCTATTGCTATTACTGTAACCATACGAGATTGAAATGAAAGTATTAAATATTTTTAAATATTTAATTTACTAAAAAAATTAATATTGTTAAATACATTTATTTATTGGTTGAAACATATTTTTTGTAGTCAAAAAAATATTCAAGAGTTAATTGTTTTAGATAAATATTGAAGGATTAAATAACTGAATTGAAATTATGATTTCGCAAAAAAGTCTTTTGTGAGTGCTAAATATTTCTGCTATGACTAGTATAAATAAAACACGATTCATTTAATTAGCCTTGAGTGATTTTATGAGTAATTGTTAATGTTAATGGTGAGGATACACGGTATATGTAAAAAAAAAAAGTAGTTTATAAAAACTTCTAAATGAAACGATATTTATTGACTGAAACACGCACAAAAAATACCAGTAAATAACTAGTGTGCTTGCTACCGAAAAAAATTTAATGATAGTGATTAAAGTATAAGTATAAATACTAATGTATAAAATAATATAAAAACACGGCATTTAATAGTCGTAATTTATAATTTATAGTTTAATTTATGTATTGGTATGAAAATAATTCATAATTGTTTATGATTAATCATCAAACTACAAAATTATAGTGAGAAAATTTTTGTTTTAATAATTGTGATTACTGATAATTATTATTTAATTTTAAGAATTGAAATTATCAATGTATTCATGAAATTTTGTTATTATAAAAATATATTTTTTTCTGGGAATCATATGTGTATTTACTCATGAATATACTTACTTATATAATAAAACACGCATAAAATTCAAATATAGAATAAAATACGATTGTCGTCATCTGAATAAACATGCTATAGAAAAAATTTTCAATTAAAGGTTGAAGAAATTTTTTTCAACGAAATTTATTCTGTATTTTTCGAATAGTTGATGTTTAATTAAAAAAGCAATAAAAATTTCCTCCAATTTATAAAAAACTTTTTTTTAATTTGCGCTTACGAAAAACAAAAAAGTTAATTTTATTTACATAAAATTCGATGTAAAAATACGAAAATTAATCGGAAGCTTAATTAGAAAATGATGCTTGGAATAAAATTAACTAAATATCCGAAGATAATAACCGCGAGGCAATAACTAAAGGCTGTGGAATTGATAATAAAATAACCACGCGATAAAATACGTGATTTATTGATTTTTAATATCTATTAATAATAAGTATTCATTAAAAAATAGTAAATCACTTTTATAACTATGGAAATTATATTTTTAAAATCCTGCTAAGAAAATTAAAATATTTTTTTTTAAAGAAAAAAAATTGTTTTGTACAGTAGGAAACTATTAAAAATACACAATTTTTTTTAAATTTAATGTTCCGTAAATTATTTTAATCAATGATAAGAATTCTAGTTCTGTTTAGAGTGGTAAAAAATTTGTATCACTAATATAAATTATATATTTAAATATTGCAAGACATGTTTAATCTCGATATGTTTTATATTTATTTTTAATGCAATTTCCTATAAATTTATCTAAGCGTTTAGACATTTATAATCTATAAATATTGTTTTATTTTTGTTGAATGTTATATAAGAAACATAACACACGAGATCCAAATTTTATTTATTATATTATTGCCGAAAGTATAAATTTTATTGACCGCATTCTTCGAATGAATAAAAATGAAAGTGAAAATAAAAAAGAAGTATAAGAATGAATAAATCGTTCGAAATTATAGTGTCTTAATTTGACAGGTTATAAAAATGGTTGATTCACGTAAAATGTACGTAAACTGATGCGAATTCCTTTATCACAACCTCTATACAACCAAATTGCACTTATAAAATAATATAAGTAGATGTACACCGAGAAAACACTGAAATTAAACTATCTTATACTTTCTAAAGTTTTTTAATGTCGCCATTTAAAAAAAAAAAGTTTTGAAAAAAATTTTCGTGGATGTCCTGATGTCACCCTTATTTTGCATCTACCAACGATTACTCCGAAATAAATTGATATTTCGAGACCGGGCTTTTTTTATTAGTTTAAGAGTTCGATGAACTTGCGCTACATTTTATATCAGTAACCTAGTTTACGTATTTTTTTTTTAATTTAATTTTTATTAAAATTCATTTTGATACACAGGTTCAAAAACAAGTGAATTTTTCTTTTTTCTCTCACGTGAAAACTATGGCGCTACTTGATCAAGCTAGATTTTTTTGGACTGCGTACGCATATAACAAGAAAAACGGGTGTCGATATTAAAAAAAAAAAAAAATAAAAAATTTCTTAATTATTATTTTTTTTTTTTTTTTAATTAGACAATTTATTTTTTTCTTAAAAAATTAATAAGCCTTATGAGGCGTGCTCTTTTTGATTTTCCAAATTTTTTTTCAATTTTTTACATTTAACAATATTATTTTATCCAGTTCTGTGTTTGTTTAAGTAATCTTTCAAGAGTTATTTTTGTTGTGGCTCATAATTTCCTGTTTCTCTGATTATTTTTTGTTGATTAGCCACTTAGGCTAATAATAAACTCCGACAAAAACTATTCATTGTTAATGAAAAAAAAAAAATTTCTTTTGTTTAAAAACAGTCTTGATGTTCTTGTCGTATTTCCAATAGATCATTATTATTACTGCTTAATTTTGCGTCTGCGGCCGTCTTACACCTCCTTCTATTCTACCCATATTTACCTGTGTCCTACCCTAACAAAATAACCTTGGAGAAACCACGGAAAATCCGGTCAAGGTACAGCCGGCTATCGGTCAAAGTGCTGAGCCTCAGAGATTACATTTTAAATATTTGCAAAAACCCAGCCTCCCTTTTTTTAAAATTGTCTATAATTTTTGCCAACGGGAATTTTTTTTTTAATTTTTTCCAAACGCTAGTACAAATTGAGAGACACCTTACTCATAATTTTCAGTTTCTATAGAAAAATAACCCCCACTAATTTTTTCCGAGCCATCACCGATAAAAAATACATTAAAAATTCCCAATTTATAATTAAAAATGCAAACTAAATAAACCATTCAATTCTAAGGAGCAATTATCGGCTCTTAAAGCAATTACCAATGATTAACGTCATTACTTCTTAACTATAACGATCTTGGCATCAGTATGCACGATCGACAACCGGACCGAATTGTCTATTCAAATAGCTCGGCAATAAAAATTCATTCAACACAAGCTTACTTACAATATAATACAATTAAATGAAAAACTGACCCATTTTGAAGGTATTGTACCCGAACAAACATTTAAGCAGCTTACAATACGCATTATTTATTGTTAAAATTAACATTATGTTAATATGTATCATTATTATATCGAAGTTTGATACATATTTGAGTATACCCCCACTATAATTTGACAAAACTCAGAACAAGCTGACTCCTTTCACCAGTGTACAACAGAACATTGAGCCGCGCTGCAATATCGAACAGAAAGAACGGGCCTTACCATACTACTGTGCAGAGGACCACGGGGTCTGTGGGGTCTCTTGTGCTGACCGCAACCAACATCAACTCAGTTACTATCGCGGTCCAGCAAGTGACGGATCTGTTCTGTTATCTGACACTTTGTTCTAATCCAAGTGAAAATATCAATAATCGGTCAATCAACCATCAACATTTTATTAATTTATCAATTAGTCAACGATCAACGATCTTTTATAAGTAATTTTCTTTTTTTTTAACAAGTTTAAGTGTTTTATGAGAATGAGTTTATCAGACAATGAATCCAGAGGTTTAATTAATTTAGTTTATTAATCGTCAATTAACACAATTGTGTTTCTCGGATTACTATTTAGTTTTTGAATAATTATGTTAATAAATTAATATATTTATTTATTTGAACGGATCGCGTGTTACATTAATGGGGTTTGCTGATAGAATACAGTGGAGTTAGATCTTGAGAAAATTCTTGTAATCCCATAGATGTCCCCAAGAAATTCTTTATACAAACGCATTCGATACAGAGAGCAACCGGTTGCCTACTTTCTTGTTCGCTCGTGCGAGTGCGCTTATGCTTTAACCGGAAGTTAACTCACGCAGTTGTCAACTTGTAAGACATTGTATTTGTATTTGTATTTATTCTAATATTTAAATTGTTGCTGTGTTATGGAAAACATGACCCATAGGAAACAAAAACAACAGTTACAGATAGGGAATTTCAATTGTCATAGTTATCGTAGCGTTTGATCTCACTGAACTTAACTTGTCGCAGTTAAAAAATTTTTAAATAATATTTATTTTTGAGGATAGTTTAACACTTTTGTGTTAAACTGTGGTATTTAGAAGCATAATTTAAAATTATATGTATTTTTTTTTAATTTAAATAATTTAGTCTTTTTGAAAAATGTGGAAAAAATTTTTTTTTCGTCAAAATTAATTTTCTTGCTTTAAGAAATACGTATCTTGATCCCAGAAAATTTATTTAAGTCAAGAAAACCTTCTTGTTTTGAGAAAATTCAGCCTCTTGCTCCAATAAATTTAGTTCTTGATAGAAGTCAATTTTCTTGTCTTGAGAAAATTTCTCTTTTGCTCCAAAAAATTAAATATCTCGATAGAAGTAAATTTTTATTGATTAACATGTCAAATGGGAAGATTAAATAATGTTAAATTATTTTTTTTTTCATTCAATTTGTATAATTGCACGCTAAAATAATATAAAATGGATATCAAATATTTAAGAGAAAAATTTTCTCTAGGTGAGAATTTCAAGAAAAATTTTCTTGAGCCAAGAATTTTGTTCTCCAGTCAAGAAATTTTTCTTTCTGTGTAATTATTGTCATGGCTTCGCTATTTGCTAAAAACTTAATTATTAAATTTTAATACAAAAAAAAAAAAACATAAAATTTGATTGTGCGTTAAAAGAGTCAAATTTAATTTCAATGAAAAATTTTATATAAAAATTGAAAAATAAAATTTAATGATAGTTTTTGATATTCCATGAAGTTTTTTTAAAACTATTGGTTTTACTAATTCTCTCTTTGCTTGCCAAAATAAAAAGTTAAGTACTTACTTAATTTTATGTTATTACGATAAATGCCCAGTTTCGGTAGTTACATAAAAAAAAAAAAAAAAAGTTATTGTTTTCGTACTGTCGCGGGTTCCACTCGAGCAACGACAGTCCTTCCTGATCATTAAAGTAAACATTGCTCTGGGATAAAAATCGGAATGGGCGTGAAATGAAATCGAGCTTGGATCGTATCGGCATTGTGCTTTGCGAATCTGAAGTAAAATTCTATGTAATTTAATGTATTGATTGTATTGTAATGTGGATCGAGAGGAGGAAAAAGTTAATCCGGAGGACGAGTATTTGAGCGAGCAATAAGGCACGGTTTCCTGTGTGTAGAAAGCGTGTAACCAGTGACAGAAAGACCATCCGCTAAAATAATAATCATTAATGCCAATTCCAATCTCTTCCTATTTATATTTGAATTATTCTTTTAAATCACAACTATTGTGTTTTCATTAATTGTGCGACGTGATACCGTTGTTTAACAAATCCGATAAATGTGGTCAATGATAATAATAATCAGTGCCCGTATTGATTGTTTTGGTAAACGTATTTTTAAATTCAGTTCACTCACTAATGATTGTCATTTTGTTTTCTTCACGTCTTGTGATGGGAAAAAAGAGTTGATTATTATCGAATCACATGTTATTTATTAACGGTTATGAAAAGTATAGGTTTTATTTAAAAATTACTGTTCTTACTGTTTCTTCTCTTTGGTAGAAATTTAAGTACATTAAGTTGTTAAATATCACTACATACGCCGGAATATTCTAAAAATTTTAACGAAAATAGTATGAACACTGTACCAAGTACGGCACTTAATTTTTAAAACTATTACATTAAAAAATTGATATTCCTAATTACCCAAAAATTTTCTGTTCTTTTGTGTGAATTTTTTTTTCAAAATTTAATTTTATGTTTCTACTTATAATTTTCCTAAATTTGGACTTAAGTTACACGAAGTTAGTTCTGGGACGACCGATAGGTGGCGAAAGAAAGTCCGAAATTTTCACTTGCAAATAGCATCAAACAAAACATTACTAACCTTTGTAAGTATCGATTAAGGCACTCCTCCGAATGCAAATATGATAATTTGATGATCAAATTAATGGAAAATATTTTACGATCTATGTATAGAATTATTTTGTTACTCCTGCTACTGCAGTTGAACTATTTATTTCCAATGCAAATGTACTAATCCTTAAAAGTATAATATTTGCGATTGTGAAAAATTTGTGACGGATTTTTATATAAAATCTGTGAATGGTTGAAAAATTTCTTACTTCCTCACATAAATTTCGTGCAAGACATGCTACAAGAGTACAATCTATTGAATTTAATGTTCAAATTACTCATAAAAAAAAAATGCTTAAACCCAAAAAAAAATTTAGATAAAATTTTCTTTCAATTAGTGAATTATTTTTGCTAAAATTTTATCCTTAATAGATTTTTTTATAATAAGAACTCTTAAATAGTTTGATATGTAAAAGCACTAAAAAAAGTATTCAGTAGATAAAAAATATCAAATTTTTATTTATTAAATGAAACAAATACAACACTAACAAAATAAAAATTTTATCTCGCTCTAAATTTTTAATCATTAGTGTTATTAATTATTTTTATCTTGTTTAGTATTTGGATAGTAAATCTGGATTTGATTGTCTGATAAGCTTTAAAAGACTACATTAATGAGGGCACGTGTGAAAACTGATACTAAGAAAGTAATGAAATGAAGTAGATATTTAATCACCTTCTCCATACTGTGATTTATGATGATTGTTTGTTATAAAAAAATTCATGATTTTTGGGAGAATATAATGATTATGTGATAATTATGCTCAAGTGGGTGCATCACACGCCTTCACTGCCGAAAAATCACACGACAGTGATTACCAGAGACTCTCTTAAATCGAACGAAGAAGAAGAAGAAGAGGAGGAAGAAAAAATAGTTAATAATGTGCCTGATAAAATTGAATATGATAATACGGACAGTGAAGATGAGTGTAAATATTTAGGAAAAGATGAACATATTATGATTGATATTTCATTGAAAAGACGTTTAGGGGTAAGAATAATTCACGAATATAACTGTTTGTTCACCGATTTTTCATGGTTCATGTAATTTTTATGATCAATTAGGAAAATTTTAATTGTGGTATAATTTAAAGTGTTATAGGATGATTTTGAATAATTGAGTTTTTCATATGGATAATTAAAATTTCCAAGGATAATAATTATCTAATTTGATAGGATAATTTAAACTAATTAATAGTGTTCTTGAAAAATTAAGTCAAAGTTAATTGAGCAGTTCGTTTTGTAATTTAAATTTCATTCAAGTTCATATTAAATATTTTTTTTAATTCGTACTTAAACATTTGAACTAAAAATAATTGGAATTTTTATTATTTTTATCTTAATAAAAGTAAATATACCTTATTTTGCAGTTTTTGTCGTGAAATTTATGAACGTAAAATATCAAAATTTTAAATAAATTTTTTGAATGATTTTAGTTTGAAAATTGAATGCGCTCTTTTAATTTTGACTTCTAAAATTTTATTTTATTGCTCATTTCATCAAAAAAATTTTTTTATTTTTCTCACCAAATTACTGAAATAATTAATACTTTCTATAAACAGAGTTACAAAAAAATTATTTTTGCTTCACTCTTAATGCGATGCATCAGAGAGTGTTTTACAATTGAAAAATTCGATTCATTTTTTTTCTACTACTATTTTTTTTTATTTAATTTTTCATTTTATGAAAAATGAATTAGTTAAATTTTTTTAATTATTAATTAATAAGTTTCTAAGTAATTAATAATTAAAAGAATTTAATGTGTGCATGTGTCAACAAATTAATAATTAAAAATTTTAATCAATGCATTTTTATTAAATTAATCATTAGAATAAATTAAACTAGTTATATTAATAAATCGATAATTTACTAAATCATAAGTAATAAATTTAATTCGAATGAAAAATGTAAAATTTTCAAATGAAATGTATTGCAACCTTGTCTATAACCCATTAATTTTCCATTATAAATGAAAAAAAAAAAAAAAAAAAAAAACCTGCGTTTCTTTGCAAACATTTACGCAATAATTTTTATTAAAACAACTAAACGACCTTTCGAATAAATTTTATCACCAGCATTAACGTCTCAGATTTTCCTATATCACATAAATTTAACTGCCTGAAAGCTACACACTTAAGAAAGATTGTAATTATTCAAAGTTATATAAACAATCTATGCATTATTTTGTACCTGATCGATAATTTTGAGCACTATTATACGATATTATTTTATAATATTTTATAGCGAACGGGTCAACTGGAATGTGTTATTCCCTTCACTTTTACTGCGTTACATTTAATGTCATGCACCTGTGCACACTGTGATAACAGTTACCTCAACTGTAACATTATTATTAGAATAATGATTTAATATTAAAAAAAAAAAAAATCATCTCTACAATCCAGCAAGTCATTATCATTAGAGCTATATGATTAATGAACTTAAAAAGATTAACTCGAAAAAAGCATTATAGCGATACAAAAAAAACGTTTTCTTGATGACTCGTTACTCTCATAAACTCATCGCATCGTGCGTCCTTGTTTTTTAATCTATTACCATACATGTACTTCTACGCACTAGTACATATACTATTCCAATATAGTAATATATAACGAGAAATAGTAACTAGGGAGTATTAGTGTATAGTAGTGTAAAGTAAGTCCATTACTGACTCGTCTTCTTAATAGCTTTCGAATGTCGATCGGTGACAGCTCTTCAAGACTAACATTATTATCTGAAGAGACTTATAGTTTCTAGATTCAATTTATATCCTACAGTAAGCCTAAATGTTCTCTGTAATTTCATCATACGACCAAATTGGTAAAAGAAATTTTTTTTTTTTTTTTTTGTAATTTTCTTGAGAAGTTAAAAAAGTGGTTCTTAATATAGAAGAAAGATAATTTATTTATTTATTTTTTTTTTCAAAAAATAATTCGGAAATTTCCGTAAATATTCATGATTTCCGTTGTAAGATTGAAACATTACAAAGAAAATCTTATAAAACAGCAACTATATTTTGTTTTTATTTTATATACCACGTGCAGAGATAATAGCGCCACTTTATCAGACTACAAACGAGAAAAAAACTAATCGGTAAAGAAATAAGTTCATTATCGATAATGTAGATCTTTTATTGTTTTTATTAGTAAGGGCCAGTTTTTTATTTTAAGATTAGCCATAATCTTATGCAATGATTAAATATATCTATATATTTCTCATGTTTATAGTATACAGATATACTGAATAATTCCTTACCTCGAGAATTAAATCCCAGATTAAAAAACTAGCCCGGAGAATTCTAATTTGCAATATTCTTCGTATCGTTTATGTAGCGCTATGGAAAATGTAAATTTTTTCTTTCTTGTCTATTACAGATTTTTCACTCACTAATTACATTGTAAATCTCTTTCTCATAGCCTATTTTATACGAATAACTTTTGTAAAGTAAAATTGTACCTGGTAGACATAGAAAAAATTTTTATGTAAAGCATAAAATCATAAAACATTTAAATCTTAAAGGTGGAAATTTTTTTGTGTACAGAAAATTTTCTACTTTAGTGTGAATAAGTATCTATATTATTAAGAGAATAAGCAAAATTTAGTGATAAATGTACATCGTTGGAAAAGTCTTGAACTGGAGTTGTGCTTTTTTAAGATTTCATATTATTTTCACCGATTGTCAATTTTTAATGATAAGTATTTAGATTGCATTCGAAAATGCTCTATCTCTAGATACATAATTAAGAAATGATCTTGTATCTCGTGAACTATTGACGTTTTTGAAGATATAAGCTCATCCCGATGTTACACTCATCAAGACCTTTTATTTAAGTACCCACATCAATTTTTCATATATTTATATATATTATATAGGTATATATGAAAAATATATCAAAAATCCGTGTGGGTACTCAAATGAAAGGTCTTGATGAGTGTAACATCGGGATGAGCTTAGATCTTTAAAAACATCAATAATTAAAAAATTCCAGTGCAATTTAACAAAATAAAAAAAAATTATTTTTTAAAAAATCAAAATTTGATTTATTTATTATAGTTATTGTTATAGTTACGGCAGTCGCATCGTGACTGCAAGAGAGCTAGTTATTGCTAAAAGTATTGTATAATTGATAATAAGTCTTTCATTGAACTTCTAGACAGTTCAACAAAAAACCTAAAAAAATAAAAAAAACCAAACTGAATCCTGATTAAAATTGAAACCGTTACGAACATAAAATGAATTTAAAATTTAATGTCATGTAAAAAAATGGAATTTTTCATACAAACCCAGAATTAATACTCGGAAATTAAAATTTTTCTCATTCTCATAAATGTATTTGCATCTGTCTACCGTTAATATATATTAATAACTAAAACAGGTAGAGCTTATATTCACGAAGAAAATGCACATGTGTAATCAAGAACATATCGCTCTCTAAATAACTTGAACGGTACTTATATGGTTTTAATTTTAAACGTTTTAACAACCTCAAGTTATTTTGCATTTAGCCATTAAACAACACAGTTAACACGGTTTACTTTTTATAACATATTATACTCTTATAATTAATATTAAAATGCTAAATATTTATTTATCCTTTGTTTTGTTAAAGGGTTCGGATCCCAGAGTAGCAACATGTCGGGGAAAACTTCAAAACAGACGCAGCAAACTAAACCAGGAAATAAACAAAGAGCTGAGACTACGTGCTGGCGCAGAAAATCTCTTCAAGTAAGTTCATATTTGCAAAAAGAAAAAAAATAATGTAAATCGCGAGTCTCGAAACTCGAGTTGTATAATATCAGACTGGCAAACTAATTTTCTTAATAAAAATAAAAATAATCCGTGACTTTCAGAGCAACCACAAACCGGAAATTAAAAGAAACAGTTGCGCTGGAGCTCAGTTTTGTTAATTCGAATCTTCAGTTGCTGAAAGAGCAGCTTGCCGAGCTTAATAGTTCCGTTGAGCTCTATCAAAATGTCGATGGGTAATTATTTATTTATTTTTTTATTTCAATTTTTTTTTAAGTTGTTTGTGTCTAAGAACCGGAGCAAATCCAATAACTTAATAACATAATTCTGTTAATAGTATAATATTGTATTATTCTGTAATCGTATTAACTAGGGAGTATAAGCGTAAAGGCATAGAATTCGCGGTCACGTATGAATGGGAGAATAAATAAACTGTCTTTACTAATTTGGTTTATCGAAGCTTTAAAAGTCTTCTAGCTTATAGGGATTCTGATTAGTTAAACAATAAAATGGTCATTTTTAATGTATTTTAAATTATTTTAAATTTCTTGATAATTTTATATGAAATATCGATAGAAAAAAGTATTTATTTACACTAGAAGAATTATTTTAATAATAAGTTTATTAAAAATTTATTGCTAAAAATAAATTGTATATATATACTTCAATCTTAAAGGACACTTAAGAACGTTCATCGGAAAGAAAAAGACACCAATAGATTATGGCTATGCTGCCTCTCTTTACAGACTATCGCTCACTTACTTCCACTCACGTAAAAGATCGAAAGTCAGTAACTTCAAACATTTTTTATAAAAAAATGAATACCACTTGTTTATGTTATTTTTGATAAAAAAAATACCTGTTGTATCTTTAATTAATGATTCTCAGTTTTTTAAAAAAATCTTAAGGAAAGTACGATTGATATTTAATAAAATGTTCGATTGAACGTTGGTCAGCATAGAGTTTTTAAGTAAAATATACAAATTTTAAATGCTAATATTTAAAAAAAAAAATTCTCTCATATTGTCCTATTAAAAAAATTGATTATAATTTTTTTTTTTTTTCATTTTTTGTGCAAATTGATTCAACTTTAAATTAAAAAATAATTCCCTTTCATAAAGCTAAAAAACCTTGTCAATCTTAAAAAAAAAATCAAACTCTATTTTCAAGTTCAAACTTATTATTTTAACAAAAAATAAATTTCTCCTATCCAAACCATTTATATAATAGATTGTCTGATTGTCTGAGTGGAAATAAAAAAATGTATGTTACCCACGATAGTTTCGTTGACTGAATTGAATTGCATTAAAAAAAATATAGCTTCTTGGTGAAGTTACGTGGATTATATTAAGGATCGAGCAGATACTTACTCGCATTTCTTATAAACACGTAATGACGTTGAGCGTATAAAAGGCGCGAGAACGTTCCTCAGAATGAACGTAATGCTTGAGCACTTCCTCATCACTGCACCTCAACAAGTTAAGCTTAAGTAAAGCTAAGCGAACTCAACTTAAGAGTTTTCTCGTACTATATGTATACTACTGGACGATCCATAGTTACGAGTTTGCCGGTCCATCCGCTATGCTTCGGTTCCTGGGTCACTGTCCGCCTACAATAACATCTAACATCCTTCAGCGGATACTTTACACTTCTCTGCATTCTCCATCATACATGTTCCCTTTATCCAGTGCTCTGCCATACCACAAATTATTTTATCCTTACCGGCCACGCCATATTGCTAATCCATTTTCTTCTTATTCTTCTTCTACTTGTTTTTCCTTATACTTATATTAAGTACGCTTGGTAGCACCAGTTGATCTCATCATCGCCTCATATTATCTTCCTCGGCATTATTAATATAACTAGACTTCTTAATACACGTATTACTGTTATTAATATTTATCAAATAAAAACATCATACAGGATGTAATTATGAGCGCGTGCTATAATACGTTTTTATCTATTTCAATATTATCTAATTTATCTCTACATATATTCATAGCTTACATATATTTTTCCATAAATTAACTGATAATTTGTTGATAAAAAATTTCTCAATAAAACAATTTTTTTTTCTTTTTCGTATCGCTAATACATTTCTCGTCAATTTCGTGCCGACAAGAGTATATTTTGTAACGGGAAGTCGAACATACGGGACCGGACAATGATTTATTGATCGTTAAAACCAACACTAAATTTTAACGGGCCAACTTTAAATTTTAGTAAATAAAAATAATTACTAAGATAAACTTTAAATGTTTTTTTTATATTTTTAGACAAGAACCCGTTATGCCAATGATCCCATTGGGGTTAAAGGAGACCAAGGACATTGATTTTCAAGACCCCTTCAAGGTAAAATTTACTATTAATTATTCTAGCGGAGGTACATCTGGATCGTCGATAAAATTCGAACGATCTTTATCATTAAAATTATTTTCCTTATAAATTTTTGAAAAATCCATTTCTTCATTTCTGGGCCCGATTTCTAAAAATTCTCGCCTAGAAACGACAGGTGCAGATCGGACAATCTTTCTTGATCTTGGTTTGTTGCAAGATTTAGTTGCGTAACTCAGAGGCTTAACGAGAGACGGCAAGGGGGCTAACCGCGGCATGGTTACCACTAAATTCCCTGTTGCGACATTTCTTTTTGCGACACTTGAGTCTGTGGATACTTCACACGGAAGTGATAGTTGGAGGATTTTTCCTTTTATTGTCGCTCGCACGTAGTTTGGTTGGACGTCTATATCTACATACGATGTATCCAAGTGTCTGAAAGAAGAAAATTTAGTTGTTCATTTACTTATAAGGAAAATCAAGAATTTTTTTAAGCCCGTGCAAAAATTTTCTAGTGTAATTACAGCCAATCCCTATAGATGGCTATCTGTAACCTGATGTGGTTTTGTATGGCATAATTTGATCATATATGGCCAAGCTATATACACAGTAAAAAATTTTGCGCCAAAAAATTTTGTGTTAAATATTTAACACTTTTATGTGTTAAATTTAATATTTATTGTGTTTAGTAACAAACCTTTTATTACCAAATATTTAATAATAAATACTAAATCATTTATTAAAGCCCATTTAGTTCCACTAAATAAATATTTCGTAGTATTTAACAATTGATTTATTGCTAAATAAATAAATCGTTTATTGGTATCAAAGAAATAAATTTTTTAACTAATTTTAATCCAACTTTTTGACTTGAAACAAATCAAAATAATTAAAATAAATAATTTTTAGTAAAAATATAAAGTATTGTAAAGAAAAGAAACTCATTAAATTATATTTTTTTGTTTGAGACATTTATAAAATTTTAAATTAAACAAGTTTTTAACATACCACTAATAGACAAATTGAAAAATGTAAATTAAACTCCACTAAGAAAAAACATAAATAAAAGCCATTTAGTGGGAGTATATATGTTTTGATAAATCTCCTAAAAGCTGAATAAAATAATCTGAGTCAGTGAATAGGTCATGTATTACATAAACATTGGAATTAAAGCATAGCCATCTACTGACAATACTTATCAAATAAACATTTAGTACCCGTTACTAAATATTATTTAATGGAATTTTGTTAATAAATTATATTTAATAAAAATTTTGTTAATAAATCAGTTTAGTAATCCGTACTAAATGCTATCACACGAGAAAAAAAATAAATTCATACCTGTAAAGAGAAATTTCAAGGACAATATTATCCCGATCATCATCATTGAGCGTGAAACTAACCTTGGCTTGATTAATATTGTAAGCGTGTCCTTCAGAATTAAATAACTTCGGAATGTATTTATTTTTGTCCAATTTATTATCTTTTTTCTTATTTTTCTTCTCGGCTGTTTCAATTGTTTTATTCGCAATAGCAACCCGATCTTCTGGCGTGTGATAACTTTTACTGTTCCAGAATTTCGAATTTTCATCTTGGTCTTGATCTTGATATTCCTCATTAGCATCTTGAAGATTGCTCGGAACTTCAGTAATCACCAATTTTTCTCGCTGATTAAAAGAGTCAATTTGCTTTTTTCTAATTTTGCAATAATTCCAGTAGCCTCTAATGACATCTCCTTCAATTTCCGCGTACTTTTGAAGTGCTTTAATCCGATCAGATCGAGTTATTTCTGTCATGTCGAGTTCTTTTAATTGCGGCAGTGTTGCTATTACATAATCACGGTAACCCAAGTATTCTGTACAAGGATTTCCGGTTAGAAATAGTTCTTTCAAATGTTCATTACACCTAAAAATCCCACAACAAACATAAATATCAAACATAATACGTAATACATCATACGCCGTTAGAAGATTTTATTTTATTTATTAACTGTTCATAAATTCATTCAAACATATGCAAACAGTTGATTCATTATATTTATTATATCTAACTAATTTTTTTTTAACTTTATCAATAAATCGCGTTAATAATGCCAAAAGGGCACATCTCAATATCTACGCGAACAAAAAAAATTTTTTTTGTATACGCCCTTTTGGCTCTAAGACAAAAAAATTTGTAAGCCAACAGAGCGTATCATTTTTTTTAATCATAATTAATTAGTAGCCTTAAAAAAAATTTTAACACCGATAAAAATAATGATTTTTCAACTCATTTTATTTGAAAATAATATAGATTTGAATTAAAAAAAAAAATAACAGTAACATTCTATTTGAAGAAAAATTTGACTCAATTACAAAATTTTCATTTCTATTGACCCAATAATCAGGTCTCCACTGATAAAGTGTAATGAATTATGTTTAATTGTATAAATTACAAAATCATATCAGATTAAAGTATTTTTTCAAAGTTTAGATTTACAAGCAATATATATTTATTATTTTTTACTTTCAGAAGCAAAAGATAATGATAATGGAGACGGCATCGGAGTAGTTCCTAGCTAAATTGATATTTTAGTTTCTTCTTTAATCAAATACACATTCTCTTCAAATAAAAAGAGTAGAAGAGTCATTTTTTTTACCAGCGTTGTAACTTTTCTTTTTTTTTTAAGGCTAATAATTAATTGTGATTAAAAAAAATGATTCGCCCTTTTGGCTTTAGAATTTTTTTGTCTTAGAGACAAAAGGGTGTATGCAAAAAAAATTTTTTTATTTACTTTTCTTACAGATCTAAATTTTATAAACATTGTTAGGTTAGTTGGAGTGAAAAAAAATTTATTTACAGTCCCTTTTGGCATTAACAACGCGAAATATTCTATAATCATCAGAATATTAAAATTACCGTAATTTTTTGACACCTCGCAAGTCTCCAATGAAATTAACAGTCAGGTCTAATTTAACCAAACTTTCAAGTCCTTCGAGGTTTTCAATAACTTCAATGTTGTTGATAGCCAGATTTAAATACTCGAGTTTTTTTAACATATTTAAATTTTCAATTTTGCTTATTATGTTGTTTTGCATCAAAAGAATTTTGAGGCTACGCGAAAGTTTATCGACAAGTTCAATTTTTTCAATGTTTTCTTGGTGAAGGGCTATTTCTTCTAGAGTTGAAATCTCACCTTCGTTGTGCTCAGAACGTTTTCGAATAAGATCCACAGTTATTCTCACCATTTTAAATAATTATTTTGACTCAAGAAAATATACGCGCGTAAGGTTACTTTACGAGTGTAAATAGTAAATATTGATTAAGCGCTTGTAGAAGTAACCCATGGTTACGAATTAAGTACTTATATATCTGTATATTTAGTATATTGTATAGAAAAAGATTGACAAAAGCTATCTTGTTTGTTTTAGGATTTTATTTTAGAACATTACAGTGAAGATGGTGAAAATTATGAAGAAGCTATTGCTGATCTCATGGAAACACGACAGGTGATAAATTTAAAAAAATTTTTTATTATTGAAATTAAAAATAACTTTTTTCAATTGAGATTGTTTGAATTTTTAATATGTTATTAAATTCTCCAAAATTTAATGACTCATCGCAATTTTATTCTAATTAAAATAACTAAAATGTTCTCAAAAAACCAATTATCTCAAAATTTATAATTAAAAAATTATATTTATAAATTTATTAGAGTTAACTTGTTTTATTTAATTAAAATAAAGTTGCATGTGTCAATAATTGGATCTTTTATCTTACACTGATAAAAAAATAAACTCAATTCAAGAGAAAATGAGAATTTTCCTTAAATTAAGTAAATTTTCATTTAATTTCATTTAATTAAAAATTTATTTGTCCTAATTCAAGACTGTACAACTCTTCAAAATAATATTCTTGGTTCAAAAATTTCCCTCTTGAATCAAATTAAATTTTTTTCAGTGTAACTATAAATATTAGTTTTATTTTTACGTGATAATATAATAAATTTTCATTTGATCACGCAACTGCAAAATATTCTTACGGATCGTTTAGTTATCAATTATTAACAATGAATATTTTAATTTTTAGGCGACAAGAACCCCAACGCGAGACGCAACCGGCATAGCTTTATTATTTCGCTACTACAACCAGCTATACTTTATCGAAAGACGATTCTTTCCACCGGATCGAAGTCTTGGGATATATTTCGAGTGGTTCGATTCATTAACAGGAGTGCCAAGCTGCCAAAGAACGGTAGCATTCGAAAAGGCCTCGATTCTATTCAACGCGGGTGCTTTGTACACGCAATTGGGAGCAAAGCAAGACAGAAGAAGTACTAAAGGACTCGACCAGGCAGTAGATGCATTTCTAAGAGCTGCGGGTACCTTTCGATACATCCATGAAAACTTTACGAACGCACCGAGCATGGATCTTGGTCCTGACATGCTGGACATGTTGGTGCAGTTGATGCTGGCTCAGGCTCGTGAGTGTTTGTTCGAAAAACTCGAATTGCAGTCACGTGAATCGAGAAACGTTGACATTTGCTTGGATCTTGCTCAAGAAGCTGCTCAAGTAGCTGCTGTTTACAATGACGTTCATGGGTTAATATCACGTGAACCTGTTCGTGATTACGTACCTGAATCCTGGGTGTCGTTGGTCCTTGTCAAGCGTGAGCATCATTTAGCATTAGCGCATAAACACTGCGCGGCTGGATTGCTTACTAAGCCTATTGCAGAATTCAGGATGGAAACTAAACTTACGCTTGAACATATCCAAGAAAGTGACGGGAAAACTCAAATGGATAATGTTATTCCCAAAGATGATAATGAACGAAGAGCTCTAGGTAATTTTATTTTGCTAAGTGTTATTTTTACTTTAATTTGAAGCAGATGAAAGGACTAATTGTTCAAATTTTACAGAGTCTACTTTCTCTACATATCTAAAAGTAGTATTTTTCTGATAGTTAAAGGATACATTCGTTTAAAATCCGCGGATATTTTCTTACCGTGAGTCTTAAATAACATATCAGAATCAAGAGATTAATTTTGAAGTGTGTAAAAACTTATATTTCGAGCGTGTTTCCCGGAATTTATTAATTTTTATTCAAATTATAGAATTTCAACAATCTGTTAATTAACTGTGATATTTATAGCACAGTCTATTATAGCTGTCGCATTTCAAAACATGAGACCTGTGTAAAAAATTTCTGATTACGTCCGAAATGTCAATACATGGACATTTCAGAAAATTTAATGATCCAAAAAAAAAAAAAGTCTTGTCAAATTACAGAAAAACTTTTCTTCTGTTCCTGTCAAATTAAAATTTTTAGAAATGTCATTTTTACTTGATAAAAATTGTCAATTTTACATTAGATAAAATGTAAATTTACCATTAGACAATTTTGAAATTTTACATAAAAAGAATGCATTATATAAAACTATATAAAATTATATACGGTCAAAACTCTTACATGATTTCATAAAAAAATTCCTGTATAATCTTATATAATTATATCAAATTTTTTCTCGGATATGTTATTTTTATAGATGCACTTATGTAAATGCAACTATTATTTTTTTGTGAATATAAAATTATTAAAAATTTTAACGAGCTTTGATTTTCACAAATAATGAATCGTGGCCCGGTTTTTGCGAGTTTTAACCTATGACCTTCAAGACTTTCATGTATTTTAATTTAGAGGATTTAAACAATACAATTTTTCCATGTTTATATCTGTAAATTTAAATTTTTTTACGAGACATTTAATTTATTAATAAATTTAATATTTTATCAATAGGAAGAGCACATCTACGCGAAAGTTTAGTCCTGCATGAAGAAAGCCAGAGATTACAAAGAATGTGCAGAGAACTAAAGGGCAAACAGGCGTTAGCAAAAGTATTAAAAAGAGCCCATGACGCTACTTTGAAAAATTATAACGACGCGGGAGATGAAGATGATTTACGAGAACTTCTTGACCCGCCACATATAGTTGGTAATATATTTTTATTAAACTGTTTCTTTAATAAAAATAAAAACTAACTTAATAAGAACAATATAAAATAAAATTAAATATTTCAGCGTCAACAAAGTTTCAATTGAGCATCACGCATCCAGATTTCGGTCAGCACGGAGTTGATGATCTTTTTAAATCACTCGGTCCTGTAGCCATATTTTCAGCTAAAAGACACTGGACAGCTCCCCGATCTATTCAACTACAACGTGGACCCGGTGGCGAGGGTTTCGGATTCAGTGTACGAGGAGATGCTCCCGTTATTATTGCTGCTGTTGACCACAATTCGTTGGCAGATGTAAGATTTATTTAAACATGATAAATATATTAATTAATGCAATAAAGAGTCTAGTAAATTATATTTTAATTCAACAGCTTGGTGGGATGAAGGAAGGTGATTTCATTGTGAACATCGATGACAAAGATGTCAAATGGGCCTCCCATGAACAAGTTGTGCGCTTGATCAAACAATGCGGAGATTCTATTAGTTTAAAACTCGTTACACCTATGGATAGAAATTATTTAAAGGTAATTATTGTTTTATTATTCATTTTAGTAATTTATTTTTATTAAAGAAGAAATTTAACAGAAAAATTCAACAGAAACAGTCATTTTAATAAGGGTTTGATTATTCTAATTATTTATTCTCAATTTCTTATAATTATTTATCAAAAAAAAATTTTGATTAGTTGTAAACTTCATAAGAAAATTTAGAATTCCAAATGAATATTTGACTGTGAATTTATCACAAAATAATTCTAATTTTCTTAATTTAAGAAAATGTAGATAAATACAATAAGCTGAGTTTCATGTTTTTTTTTTTTTTTTCTAATTCAATAAATGAGGATTTCAATTTATATAAAAATTTCATTTAAAACTGGCAAAACTGGATTTATCAAAAGCATTTTTTGTTGTTCATTTAACGATTATTTTTATGCCAATATCCTAACGTAAAATAAATGATTATTTATTAAAAATAGTATGAAGCGTCAATTGATATATTGAGCTAGTTGTCAATAAATTATAGATTATACGCGGCGCACAAGTATATGAACTTGTATCTAAGTAATCCATCATTTTTACACAACCCTAATTAATAAAAAATTTTGAGAAAAGGGAAAAATTTCGAAAAGAATTTGATTGACTAGAAAATCCATTTTTTTCAATACTTTTTTCTTTATCTCAATACTTTTTTTTAAATTAGGGAAGACTGTACCCGTTGAGACGCAACCCATACAATTGTTTCTGTTCAACTGTGTAGATATATACTTTTTCAAAAATTGTTGAACTTTAATCCGTTATTTATAAATAATTAGACGGTCAAAAAAATTTTTTTATACTCACAACAAATGCATTAAAAAAAAAATAAAATAATAATAATAATAATAATAATAATAATAATAATAATAATAATAATATTTTATAGAAACCTGTGAAGACTAGTCATCATGATAAAGGTAGCGTGTCAGCAAGTAGTTCTTCAGGAGTGTCTTCCGGTCAACCAAGTCCAGCTGGATCTGTCACAACAGCTCATGTTTCTCGACGTATTCCTTGGAACCCATTTAAAAAATCAACTCAACGAGATAGTAGAGATCTTACATTTGACAACGTTATTCTCAGATGATCTCTGCACCAGATCTTAATATAATAAACAAATACTATGAAAATACTTACTATAACTACTATACTCTCACTGGACCGTAATTTTGCAAATATTTTTTATTTTTATCTTACACTTTGAGTGAAAATAAAAAAAAATTTGCATTTAACGGATTATTATTGTTCTTGCCACAATGATCCATTATTTAAAATTTTTTTTTAAGATTAAGGATAAGAATAGATCTATTATATAAATACTATTGTGTACATAACTTTGAAGATATTTTTATACACTATATAAAAATGGATCATTGATGGCAATTAAATAATTAACTAAAATTATTAAACGCTAAATTTTTTAAGCCAAATTTTAATCAATGAAAATTCGTTTTTTCGATATTGAATGTATGTTTTGTGTAATTTTTTAAGCTACCGCTGAAATATGCATACAAAGCCATATGTTATGTTAATTTACTGTAAACTGTAAGAGTAGAAGAAATTATGTAAGTAAAATAAGTAAGAATTACGATTCAAGTTCGAATTTTGCGATAAAGATATTTAATTTTAAAAAAAGTGTAATTAAATAAAAAAAAAAATTGTTTAATATTATTGATAATAATATTTAATGTTTTTATAAATGTGCCAATTTTAAGTGAACGATTTCAAAATGATTAAATTTCATACATTTATTAACACTTGAATGCTTTGCAGTTTTTTTTTATGACCGCTTTACTCTTCAGAATTATTTACACTAAAAAATCTATTACGATCTTAAAATTTCTCGATTTTTTAGTTTTCTATAAAAATATGGAAGTAATAGTGTATTTATAATAATACGTATTTAGACAGCATTTGAAATTGCTCTATCTCTAGATACATTATTAATAAATGACCTTGTATCTTATGAAGTATTGACATTTTTAAAGATATAAGCTCATCCCGATGTTATACTCATCAAGACCTTCCTCTGAGTACCCACATCAATTTTTCATATATTTATATATTATATATATATATATATATATATATATATATATATATATATATATATATATATATATGTATATATGAAAAATATATCAAAATTGATGTGGGTACTCAAATGAAAGCTCTAGATAAGTGTAACATCGGGATGAGCTTATATCTTTAAAAACGTCAATAGTTAAAAAGTACAGTGCAATTCAACAAAATTCATTTATTTAATAAAGCAAAATTTTGTTTATTTATAGTACAAAGAAAGAATTTTCTCATTAAAAATGATTTGTACTGTTTTTGATGTACAAAATTTATAACAAGAACACTAATTAATTAATTATTATTTCACTTACCAGCAGACGGTAAAATTATGCCATGGGATATTTTTTTACGATTGCCATGATTTCAACGGTACAATTTAAGAAAAAATTTTTTTCACATATAAATTAAATTATAAATTTTCATTCGCAATAATTTGATTTGAAATTTTTTTATCATCAAATTTGAACTTCTAATACTAATAAAAATATCACCTTCAAAATTCAGATAAAAATAAACTGCAAACATTTCGCAATAAAATAACAATTTTTTAATGCGGAAAGTTTGTGATTTTTAATTGAAAATACTAAAAAAAAAAAAAGCTCAGACTTTCTTAAAAATATCTTTAAATCAATCAATAGAAGTTTATTTAATTACTTACAATTTATTGTAACATTATTATACTTTTAAGAGCGGTTGATTGTTAATTTTCAAACGTGTTTTGCTCATGTATAAGATAAACTTTCGAAAAAAGGGCTTTGCTCTTCGATAGATAATTAAATTATCTATCGAAACGCGAAGAGTTTTTTTGGAAAATTTTCATTTATTTAAGCATAAAATGGGTTTTAAGATTCATTGTACAAGTATGACAGAAATATACTTCCGTTTGACCAATAGAGGGTAAGAGAGAAAAAAGTGTAAACTCTTCTTAAATGAAATTTTCTAAAAATTTCTTCTTTTAATTATCAGAATCAAAAATAACTATTTCAAAAAACTTATTACAGTAAAGGTATTCTTTACAGTTTATAACTTTTGTCAAATTAAAAATAAAGTCGGATATACAGAATTTTTAAAAGTTAAAAAAGAAAAACTGCAAACTGAAAGGTACATAAAATTATCGAATTATTTAATTAGACTACAAAATATAGTTTTGATTTGTAACATAAAAAAAGGCCTAACATTAAGAAAAGTGTAAATATTAAAAAATTTATCATTGTATAAAATAAATAAAAATAAGATTATATAAAGAAAGTATTTTTTTTGAACCTTAAAAATGATCCATTATGCAATTTTTGAGATAAAGTAATCAAATATGAAGTTGAAAATACGTAAATAATGAATGATTTTAATGAGTATCTTTTACCGGTCAATAAAAAAAAAGGATGTATCTTACACGATACTACTTATAGGGGGACGATGCACTTTCTTTACAGTTCGGGTAACTTTGTACCGGTTTTAAGGTCACTGAAGAAAGTTCAGCTGACGTTTTATTCAACAAAAAATGTTGCGAGTTTTTACTGAACAATGAGTACTGAGACTTTTGCATTTACAAGTTTGCTGGGACCAAAATACTCTTCACTGGATTGAGATCGTTAAGAATTTGATTGAGTCCGGTAGATGAATAGTTTCCTTTTGAAATGATAGAGAAAAAAAATGAAGCAAAAATAATAGTGGCAATGAATTAAAAATTTATTTTCTAAATAAATATGTTTCAAGAGTTTTTGAATGTATACTCTTCTTCCAAAGTTATCAAATTTTTCCATCAATGGAGGGCAATTATATTTGGAAGTAGATTGAAATTTTTTAAATTTGATATCATATACGTCATAAATAACCGGTAGTTATTAAATATTCAAATTTATATTTACGGATGTCTGCAATCGATTAAAAGCTTTATTACTCATAACCTGAGGCATTATTTCATTTTTGGGTTCTTTTTCTCATACTTTTTCAGGGTAATATTTGAAGATTATATAATTATTTAAATTCATATTTTTATGTAGTTATTATGAAAAATTTTTTTTTATGATTAGTTTCATTTTTTTAAAAGAGAAAATGTTTATTTAGCTAATTGTAAAATTTATAATAATTTTTTCTTAAGGTATGTTAATATTTTGAAAAATGAAAACTGTCATTGCATTACTTAAGACTTTTTTTTTTAAAGTAATTTATGTTAAATGCCGATAATAACAGATACGATTGTTAAGTCGTTTCATTATACTGCACATTGTAAATATGTATAAAGAAATAATTTACGTGGGCTGATAAGGTTCTATAACAAATAAATGATCAAAGAGTTGTCATCGCAGCGTAATTAGAATGTTTGGTAAATATAGAGTAACGAGAAAAAAATTCGAACCAAAAAAGATTTATTCTAGAATCGAGCAAGAGTTTTTGAATTAAGAAATTTTTTTTTAACTAATTAAGAAATCTTCTGTTAATTAATGTCGCAAAATTTCTAAAAAGTTTCAACTATAATAATTATTTTCGTAATATTTAGAAGATATGCAAGCCCAAATTGTTTCTTTACAAAATTTTTTTTTGTAAAAGTTGCGAGTTTTTAAAGAAATGCCTGATTTTTGTTTTAATAAGCTAGAACTCATTAAAAAGTACCACGTTGTAATTTTTTGATATTTAGTTGAAATTTGTAATTAAAGTATTTTTTCAGAACTTTGAAACTGTTTCATCAAGGAAAGTGATATCCAACAAGGGTAAGAATAATATTGATGATTATATTAACAGCTTCAAAAATTATACCCTCAAAAGAAAATAAACTGGATTGAAGAAAAAAATTCTTACGGATATTTAATACTGACAATGCAATCATGGACATGAAAAAAAAAAAATTGTTAATATTTTCACTGAATATTAATCCCCTAATGTTACAATTTAAATTTAAACAAGTTAAAAAAATTCATGAAAAATACTGATAGAAAACAAATACACCTCTTTGTTTAATGGCGCGACTCAGATAAGAGGTACATACATTTAATCTCAATCTGACATTGAAACATAATACTATCTTTGAACCTCAATAAACGTTCGTATCCTTTCAGTTGCTTGCTTCTTTCTATTACATTGCAATTGAGGTCTTACTTACATTCATGTCTCATATCTCGTTACTATTACAATATTGAGGTTATACAAATGATACTGTTGTAATCGTCAAGAAAGTGTCGAGTAATTTTAAGAATTTTTTTTCTATGAATTTAAGGGACTCTTCGACATATTAAAATTATTAAATTTGTGGTCTGCAAATTTCTATATAGAACCGTTTTCCTAATTTTTTTACAGTGACTCAACTTGCATATTACCTTTCTGACCTAATAAACCTCATTGAAAAAAATATAAATCAAATTTTGTATTTATTACAGTTTCTTTTGTAAATTTTTTTTCTCGAAAAAAATAATAAAAATTTTCTAAATTAAACATTTTTAATAATTTATTAATTAATTTTTAATAATAAAATAATAAGCTTTTATAAAGAAAAAAAATTTTTAAAAAGTAAACGAACAAATTTTAATCAATGGAATACTACAATTACTACAAAAAGGCGCATGTGAATATAAAAGAACTCGAGTTACCTCTCAACTCCTCATGTTCTCTTACTAAAAAAATTCAAAAGAAAAACATTTTGTTAAATATTTATTAACATTTCTTTTTTTATTATAAAACAACTAAATTTTATTTTTTCACGATTGGCATTAAGCTTACAAGTAACTCACAAATTCTTTATTAATTATAATTATCTAACAAAAAAAAAATTATGCAATAAGAATTGAATGATTTTAAGTATCAGCATAATTACAATTATTTCTCTCAAAATTATTACTTTGAGTGTATTTAATGTCTTATATAAATTTTAGGCGAGATAAACGCATGTATATTGTGAAAAAATTTAAAAAGTCAAAATGGATTGTGTAACTTATTGGAAAGAGTGAGGACGACTGTGAAAGTTGCTATACCAGTTGGTGAACTCAACAAACGGAACTTGATTCGAACTTCCTTTTATTTAAAAATCATTTCTTTATCATTTCACTCACTTGCGTCAATTTAGACTTTTTTATTATTTACTTGTGAGAAAATTTAATTGATATTGGGTTTTAATTTTAATAATTTATCGAGTTTCTGACGGAATAACTTGATGTTACGAAAATTGCCGAATTAATAGAATTAGATCATTTTAAATAAAGCTGAAAAATTTTTCAACTAAAAAATTGTCCTGAGCTTGAGTAAATTTGTCTTAAACTAAGGATTTTTCGTTGTGGTTTAAAAAAGTTCCCGTGATAATAATTCAAACTGAAAAAATATGTTGAAATATAAAAAATACGTTCAAATGATAAATTTTGATGATAAAAAACAACAGTTAAAAATTTGATGCTACTAAAGGGTTAGTAAATATTTTAAAAATTAAAAAAAGACAGCTTTGTACCTAAATTCGTAATCAGTTGGTTAATTTTACTAAAATAATATAAAGCCTTTTAATTTTTTGGTAGTTCAACTTTGACCTCGAGTGACTTTTGAAAAAGAAAATTTATCAAAAAATAATTGACAACCTTTTTTGTCGAGCGTTTAATTTTCTACAAATATATACTTTGCTTTTGTCATAATGATAAGCCGTCAATTAGTGATAAAATTACAAAGATTGGGAAAAAATCTCATTATCCAAAAATAAAATTGAAATTTGCATTGTGGCACTATTTTATATTAGTATTAACAGTTTAAAAAAAAATTTTGTGGATTTTTTTTAACAGTCTAAAAGAAAATTTTCTATGGAAGATAATTTTTTTCTCAAATCTAGTTGATTTTATTTTTCCGTATAGTTTGGTTTAAATTATGACCAATGCTCAAGTCTAACGTAAATACCAAAAATATTCCAGATTACAAAAAATATAAAGGAAATAATTATCGCTACTGATATTAAAACACAAAATATTAAATATAAAATTTTAAATATTAAACCTTGAGAAATAAATTAAATAATTAGTGTAATTATGTGTTATTGTCTTGAGAAGAGTATGTCAGGGATTTTTCTCTTCACTTAATGCATCATTACAATTCTCAATCATTGTGTTGACAAGAAGACTATTTTTCGGTACTATCGTCTTAATTTTAACGAATCAACCTTGATAAATCCAAAAAATGACGAAAAAAATCGAAATTTCGAGATCAGAAAATCTTGTACGCAGATCTACTGCACATGTGTAGGCACGAATTATATAAGTAGAAAATATAGACAACATTGTACACTGACGGAGAATGTAATCTCGCGCTAGTCTACTGCGCATGCGTGGAAGTGGAAAAATGCACACCATAGCAGTTGTGTGTACCTATAGTACATAGTATACAATATATCACATATATAGAAGAAGAATATACTGGCAGAGGATTGCCGAGAGTTTCAACTTGGCGGTCTTTTCAGTCGCGCGCAGGGTTACTCACGGGAAAAGTCCTGCGCGCGTTCAGCCGTTCACATTTTAAATACTTATTAGTATTGACATCTGTTCTAATGTAAGTCTTTTTGGTTTTTATTCATTTACTTTCAAAGCATTCACTGTTAAACGTTAACATTAGACTACACTGAACTATTATTTGCGGGTTTTTTAACAATAAAAATTAAATATAGGTTTGAAAAGTATTAGTTTTTGCAGGTGACTGTCGTTTGAAAGTAGGACACGTCTAACATAATTTTTTTTACCTTCAATTAATGATACTTGCAATTTTTATTGTTACTAAATGTAGTGTGTAGTATATGATTTATTTATATTCTAGTTTTATTTGTATTTTAAATAATTTTTATGGAGGAAATATGGTACTGAAAGTGAAAGTGTTATCGTGAAATCACTTTTTTCTAATTGCTCGTTGTATCGTAAAAATGAAAGCTACTTTCTGAATAAATGTAACAAATTTATTTAGATTTACTAGATTGTTTGTTAGTTTTTTAAGTACGAGCTAATTATTTACTTTAAATTAATGACACTTGTTGTTTATTTTAATATAATAATTTATGATTCTTTTTTAATAATTTGGCGACTTTTTTAATTGCTGATATTTTTTTTATTGTACATTTTTATTTAAAAAAAAAAAAAAAAACAAAAGTAAAATTTCTTTTGATTAAAATTGAAGAAAAAATTTCGTATAATTGACAAAAGTAAAATTATTTAAATAATAATAATTACAATAATAAATTTTAATTTATTTTTATCTTCAGTGAATCTCACCAAATTTGTTTATCCTGATAACTTTGAAGAAAATTTTCAAGTTTTTTCAGTTAACATGAGATCAATTTTAGTTCGTTGTTTTGATTTGAGATATTTTGTAACGTTTTATAATCCTTTTAATCACTTCTTCACACTGTACTATCTAATAAAAAATTAACACTTGATAAAATTACTTAAAAAATTGCTTAAAAAAATTTGTTGAATTTTTGTGGCGTAGTTACAAATTTTTATAATGGAAATTATGTCTAATAATGATAATAAATGATAATAATAAATAGCATAATAGGATTTTCCGTAAAAATAAACTCTCAAAATTTTTAATTAAATATGGAGATAAATAATAAAAATATTGATTATAAAAAAGAATGTGTTGATATAGTAAGGTGGAAGCATAGGTTTATCAATAATTTGTATGTTGAATAATTGTAAAAAATGAGCATTTTAAAAATACTGCGATTCGAGAAGTGAGGCAAGTCCCGTTATACGCTAACCGGCTTCAGTTGAACTTGTAACATCCTGGAACCAGTCCAACACATTTGTATTTCCGTGATAATAGATTTGGTAAATCTCAACACTTTAAATATTGTAATTATTTGCAAATAATGCCTCATTTATTATAATTTGTAGTTTAAAACGGGTCAATTTTGGTAAATTCATTCATATTTCAACATTATGATTTTTAAATTATAAGTATTGCGCAAATTGAGTTAATGATGTGATGAAAAATTCTTAAATAAAAACGCGGAAGTTCAAGAGTAACTTAATAAACAAGCTTTTGATAACGTGTTTGTTGTAAATAATGATGTTGAATCTTCGATAAGGTAAAATTTTTTTTATCATGTATTTTACACTTTAAAAAAGTTGATCATTTTATCTTTATTTTTTAATTCTTTTGCGGGAGTTACAATTTGTGTATTGAAAATTTGGTAATTATTTTGGGCCATAAATAAGTGAAAAATTAACATTTAAAAATTTTCTTTAAATTCTACTTGTTTTCACGGCGGATTTATGATAAAAAATGCTGTGAAAGAAAAAATAAAGATTTCGATAGCTTTTTTGTCTTCAAAAGTTGGAAAAAATCTTGGCTCTTATATTTTTGGATAAAATTTCTACTTTATCTTTTTTTGATATTTTTGATACATATTTTTTTAAAAAGTACATAAAAAAACGAACAATTTATAACTTTTTTTGGAAATTTGTTAAAATTGTGATAATCAAATTTTTTTTTTAATTGTTCATTTTTTAATATATTAAAAAAAAATATATCAATAAAATCAAATAAAAATTTTGTTCAAAAAATGCAAATTAAAATGGTTGACCTCACTTATAAATATTTACCGGAAATTTTCAAATTTTATTACACAAATTTTTGATCATTTGATTCTATATGTTCAAAAAAATAATAAATTCTTAGTAAAATTAGAACTGAATGAATTTAAAATGATAATTGTGACAATATTCACTTGTAAAATATCTATAATGCTAAAAAAAATTTTTTTCAACTTAATTTTTAGAAATAGGTTGAATTAGAATAATTTTGAGCAATAAAAAAATTTTGCGATGAAAACTTAATTTTACAAGCTTGACAAATTTTTTAAAAGTTAAAGTTCTTCCGGAATATAAAAGATAATTATATTACATATAAAAATGAAATTAAAATTAAAATTTCTCTCGGTGTATAAAAGAATAATGGCTTATTCATCCAAGCATCCAAAGAGAGAAAGTAAAATCAAAACACTAAATCACTAATTGTTAATTGTAATCTCAAAGCATGTATACCATAATTTGTACCAAAACGTACAATTAAATCTTCACACTAAATGTAAATATGCACTAAATAAGTAAAAGTTTTATTGACGTGAAAATAATAGATTGTTATCTCAAATATTAAATACATGAACAAGAGGAAGTGATGTTGCTGGACGATGTTTATTATAGAAATAAAAAGTGGGGTAATGGAGATATTGGTCAGCGGCATGCTCAGGGACGAACTCAGTTGAGTAAAAGCTGTCTTATGGTCAAAACTTGTAATTTAGTAGCTAACTGATCGTTGATCATTGAAGTGACTGGTATCCTGACCGATAGTCTAAGCAATCTATTTTTTTTACATACATATTACAAAATCCGTCAGTTGGGATTACAAGTGCGTACGGTGTGTATTGCTAAATATAGTGATTAATTTTTTTTTATCTATTAACAGTTATAGTAATTTTTATTATTTTAACATCGAAATAAAATAACAAGTTAGTAAATAATTTAAAAATCCAATGAAAAGGATAATTATTCATGATAATAAAAAAAAAACCGCGGGTCAAATTTTATTATTATTATTTTATGATTTATGAATTTTATAAATTTTTTCAGTAACATTTTTTAATTAGTTTTCAAACAGAATGTTTTTGTAAAATTTTAGATAAAAAAATTTTTCAATATTTCTAAACTTCGAAGCTTTTAAGTGACAAATAAATTGATGATAATTACGATTTTAAATTAGTGAGTTTAGAAATAAGTGCTGATCATATACATTTTTTGAGATTTAAATCAACCATTATGGACTATAATGACAGATTCTTCGAAAACTAATGAGCAATATTTAAAAAAATAAGAAAGACGATTGATAAATTTATAAATTCATAATCTTATATTTTTTTACACAAACAAACATTATATTCTAAAAATATATACTTAAATTAACAACAAAATTATGAAATTTATTTATTTGATAAATAAAAATAATTTTTAATTTTTACGATCATCAATTAGAATCGAGAACTCGTTAGTTAACGAAAAAACAAATAAATTGAATAAATGAAACATAAAAACAATAACTCCAGTAAAAATTCGATAGATACTTGATTAAAAAAATTTTTTTTAAATATATGAAACAATTATTAAGCTATCGATTATATTATTACACTATTATCCCCTGCGGAAAAATATAAATGTAAACATATAAGTAAAAATATAAAAAATGTAAATGCTACATACATATACGAAAAAAGTTGGCATTTTATGACAAGAAATTAATTTGTTGGAAATTTAAAAAAATTTCATTTCTTAGCTGGAGAAATCAAAATTTGTCTCACAGTTGTTTTTTTTTAAAAAAAGTTTTCCAAATGTGGAAAAAAAATTTTTGTAGGAAAATTCGTAAGTTCTCTCGATAAAATTTTTTTTTTCTACAAAAAAATTACTGTAAGAAAAAATTCGATTTTTTCAATCAAGAAATAAATTTAGTGAAAATTTTTAACGAACTAATTTTTTTTAAAAGAAATTAAAAAAAAAAATTTCAGTGTATAAGTTGTATATATATATGTTTGTAAATTTTTAAAAGTTATCCGATTAAAAAATTAGCATAAAAATCACAACAATCTACAATAAAAAATTGCTATTAATAAATAAACGTATAAATGAATCGATATTATAATTCTTTATTAACCTTGAGTTTTCGGAACGAGCCAGAAATTGCCAAGTATAACTTGTATATTTATAAATTCACCTTTACATGAGCCAGAAAAGTCGTAAATTATTTTCTGCTATTAAGAATTTAAAATAAATATTTGATCAATATTTTCGTCAATAAAAAAACAATAACTCTTTAATGTTTAAGAGTAAAATTACCTAAGAAAGTAAAGTAGAAAGTTTAGTCGAAAATATGAATAAAAATAATAATAATAACACTACTAAAGCATAAGCATTCGCTAAGCATAAACTTTCGTTCAGACTTCTCGAGGCCATGGCCAAATTATTTTGAAATAAATAATTAGCATCGTCACTCACCTCGCCACCTCTAATAAATATAATACAAGTTGTCCGTATCCAAGAAAGAGGATATAATTATAATAATAAATAAATAAAAAGCACCATGCCGTAAATTATCGAGCTGACATAACTCAAAAACTCTATTTCTGTAAAATTACGCAAATCCCAATTATTTGACTAGTTTTAAATTATGATATTTAATTATCAACAACTAATTATTTTCCAAGCAGCTTTAGCCTCTGAATATTTTATTAAAAACATTTGATCACTTTCCTTTTTATGTGACATAAAGTACTTTCTACAACTTATCCAATCGTGGACAGTCTTACCATACATACATAATAAAAGAACAGATAATAACGTAGTCTCAACTTGGAGGTTCTAAGACGCAACTTTGGAAGTGCGCGTCTTGTTCTATAGGTACATAATAATAAGAATAATGATCACTTTCTGGGTTAAAGGACTTCACCAAGTTAACAATTGTTGGACCTCTATCGCTGTGATATAATAAAGTGTGCTTAGATATTCTGGCTGCGTATCTTTGTAACAAATCCGCTGTGCTTAACATGACAACTAGTTTGCCAACGATTACCATAACGTAATAATTCATAATAATGTATATTACATTATACTCATCGCTTTATTTGTTCCTTTTATTTGTATTTATTCTTTAAAAAGATGACAAGTCGTGTTTATTTTGAAAATTATGATGTTAATATTTATGCGATTTGTAAGCAACGTTGTTTAAATATTCAGTTGACATTGAGAATTGAGTTTTTTTATATACGAATTCATTTCACACCGGAGACTCAGTTCTCCTCTTTTAGAGTTATTGCGGAAATTTATTGATAAAAAAATTAGGGCAAATGGCGGTGAAAAAAATTTTTTAAGCGGAAAATGAATAATTTTTGTATAAAAGTATATTTCTTTTGGTGCGTTTGGATGAGAGTGAAATTAGTATTATTTTGATTTTAGATAAAAAATGGGTATGGGCAATGAATTCGATTATAAATGTGGTCTCAGCGAAGATCTACAAACAGTTGCCTTCGAAGAATTGCGTGAAGATGAAAACGTAAGAAGCCAGGCGATGGAGCAATTTCGATCCTGGATACTGAAACACCCTTCAATAAAACGGTGTCGTACTGATCCGATATTTTTGCTCCGATTTTTGAGAACCAAGAAATTCAGTTTACCTATGGCACAAGAAATGCTGGAACGTTACTTAACGATCAGACAACTGTACTCCGACTGGTTCCAAAATCTGGACATCAACGACCCTGACTTGGAAGCTATTATTAACAACGGTTATATCGTCCCGTTGTTAGAGAAAGATGAACATGGAAGACAAGTCATTCTGACTTGTGCTGGTAAGTTTTGTTTGTTTTACACCGAGAAGCTGAAAAAATATGAGTTATGTAATAAATATTAATGACTTTTTCCGTTATTCTCTATTAAACACTTCTTGGCTGTAAGTTACGTTATTATTATTTTTGAAAGCCACGAATGAGTTTTTTTTTAGTTAATTTTTTGTCGAATTATTTTAAGTTTTTAAAAACTAGACGTGTTTTTTTTTTACCATAAATTTTTAGTTATTAAAACAAAAATAATTGTCGCATTTTCTGGAACAAGTAACATTATATAAAAAGTTCAAATTTGTAATTTTGTCAAAACAGCGAAATTTTTTAGTATTGATTACAAACAAAAAATTATTTTTTTTCAAATATTTATAAGATTGGAATATTTCTTTTAAATTATTTTTATAAAAACTGTCAGGTTATTCTTTTTTTTTAAACATTTTCAATTCAAACTTGAATAAAATCATAAAAATACGCATATTTTAAATAAAAATACATGTTATGATAAAATGTAAGATAGACGATAAATGGAAGAAATAATTGAAGATATCCTTCAACTGATAATGTGATCAAGCAAAATATTAAAAAGGAAACACGAGTTTACATTTAAAATAAGAAAGTATTTTATAAACAAATCGAGAACTTGTTAAACAGTCACATTCTATTGATTAATTATTAATATAAAAAAAAATGTTTTTACTGAAGACAATTATCAAAACATGTTAAATATAACTTTATCACTAAACTTGATTTACTTGATAAGAAAGAGCAAAGTTTAATGACTAGTATATCGTAATAAATGTCAAGATATTATAACAGTTTCGATGCTGCTGTGACGCTAGTGCTGCGTCGAACGATTATCGATATGAATTATTGATTCAGGGTACATTTTACCCTGTTACAATATTCAAGAATTATTTTTAAAAGTTGTACAAATTATTTTTATCGTAACCTTTTTTTATGATTACAAGCAAATAATTTTGATGCGTGATTAATTGTTCCATAAATAAAATTATAGGTCGATTTGATCCATACAAGTACACCTCTGCACAAATGGTCCGAGCGCACAGCTTGGTATCCGAAGTATTGATGGACGATGAAGAAAATCAAGTCCGCGGTTACACCCATGTAAATGACGAGTCTGGACTAACCATGGGCCACGTTAGTGCTTTTTCATTTACGGATATTCGGAACTTGCTCAGATGGATACAAAGCAGCACACCGATGCGGCATAAGCAAACGCATTTCATTAATATCCCGAATTATGCCACTAAAGTTATTGATTTTGCGCTGTCGCTTCTTAATGACAAGCTCAGAGCGAGAATTATGGTAAGGATTATTACATATTTTCTTCTTCAAAGGTGTTTTTGTTTGTATGGTAAGATCTTTTTTAATCCCTTACCAACGTTAAAAATTCAAATACCAAGTCAAAGCTCATGTTTTCCTCAATTGGAGAAAAATATGCGAAAAATTGAAGCTTAGAAAATCAAAATTTTTCTCAAAGTAATTTTCTTTTATTATTTGATTGAGATATTATGTGCAATATTTGCACGAATCGACGAGTTAATTATAAATTACGAAGTCACGGTTTTAATTTAGTAACAATTATTTTATTTGAGATTGCGTGTAAATGTTTAATTTTTTTTTCTTCATTATTAGGTTCACACAAGTATGGAAGATTTAAAGGAAGCAATAAATCCTAAAATTCTACCTAAAGAATATGGTGGTAGTGTCCCACTCGCTGATATGATCGGTAATTATTTATGGTAATTATTTACCAGTGGGGTCAAACATATTTTTGGCCATATCTAAATGAAAAATTAACATTTTTTAATTTTTTTTATTCTGCTGATTTTTACGGTGGGTTTATGGTGGTGATATCGAAAATATCAAAAAATTAATAGTTCGATGGCTCACAATTTTTGAGAAATTTCTAAATTTTTTTAATTTGTTAAAATTGTGGTAATCAAATTTTTATTTTTTTATTGTATATTTTTCAACAAAAAAACAATACATTTAAATTAAAAAAAAATTTTGTTCAAAAAAATGAAAATTAAAATTGTAGACCCCACTTGTAAATAATTACCTTATTTATTTATGTATATTTTATATTTTTATGTCTTACTAATCGATAATTAATCTATGAAAATAATTTGTCATTTTTTAGCTGTATTAAAAAAAAAATTGCGTGAAAAGCGTGACGAGATAAAGGCTCTTGATGATATGTACATAGAAGTATCACCAAAAGACACGTGTTCATCAGTTTCAGACGGTCTCTGTGGTATATCTGGATCATTCCGAAAGCTCGAAGTTGATTAAGAATTGTAATTTTGATAAATTTATATGTTCATTTATTCGCGATAGTTTTTTTTATTAAGGATTGTTGTGTTGTTTATACTAATTTTTTAATAGATCAACTTTTACAGATTTATATTGATAAATAGTATTTTTAATGTATAATAATCAGCATATAGTTCAAAACTGTTGCGTTGGTGGTGTCAGTTACCAAGATGACGATGAACAAATAAAATCACAATGATGATTTTTTTTTCCTTTTTTATAATAGTGTTATTACTTAACCGATAGCTTAATAATTGTTTAAAATTTTTCGAAATATTTTTTTCAGTAAAATATCTATCGAATGTATCCTGGAATTATTATTTTAAGATTGTGATAATTAAATAGTTATTTCATTGAATTTATTTTTATTTTTTTGTTACTAACGAGTTATCGATTCTGATTTATGATCGTAAAGATAAAAAGTTCTTTTTATTTATCAAGTATCTCGTAGTTTTATTGTTAATTTAAGTATATATGTTGATAAATATATTTTTAAAATATAATGTTTGTATGTGTAAGAAAATTAAAAATTATGAATTTATAAATTTATTAATCGTTTTTTTTATTTTTTTAACTACCGCTCATAAATTTTTAAGGATCTATCACACTAATCGTTAATTTTTTTTTATTTATTTAATTTGCATAAAAATGTCTATCTAATCTAATCTAATCTAATTTTAAATTCATTCTGGTCAATTGAAATTCTTACATAATAAGAAAGGTATACTGTACAAATAAAAAGTGGGGTAATGAAGATATTGGTCAGCGGTATGCTCAAAAAACGAACTCAGTTGACTAAAAGTCTTAATTTATCATAATAGATTTTAGTTTTAAAAATAAAGTGTTCGTCTATGATTGATCGTGAATCATTGATGAGACTGGTATTCTGATAAATAGTTAACCACACCTTTGTATTCTGAATTGTACTGTAGTGTTAACGGTGAGTATTGTTAAGTAAAGCAATTATCATTAAAAATTTTTAAATTAATCTATTAATTATACAAATTTATTCTGAATTTTAATCATGCGCTTCGAGTGATTAATTATGAATTAAAATTTTTTGAAACAATTTCAACGATTAGAGAACCACGTTGCACGGGTATTTAACAAAAATTTGAAAATATTACATAGCCTATACAGAAATAAAAATGTTCTTGAATCAAGTATATATTTTTGAAGAGCTTAATATTTTTGATTTGAGGAGAAAAATTCTTGATTTAAGGAAATTTTTCTTGATTTAAGGGATTTTTACTTGTTTCAAGAATTTTTCGTCTTGATTGAAGACAATTACTCTCTTCAAAATTATATTTTTGGTTCAAGAATTTTTCTCTTGAATCAAGTTAATTTTTTTTTTCTGTGCATGTCAGCCAGGGATAGTGTGGCTTTCAAACAGTGAAAGAATTTTTCAAATCCGTTAAATAGTTTCGGATCCTATTAAACGCAAACAAACCATCAAATTTTTTTTTCTTTATAATATCAGTATAGATTTGAGTTATATACATTAGAAATAAACTTTCTTTGTTGCTGTAAGATGAACAGCGGAGTTGACGATCTACCTCACTTTAACCCCCTGGTAAACTTATGAAGTTTACCATGTAACATTTGATGGAATTGTTTGAAATAATCTTTTACTTATTTTTCTTCTTAATTACAAATTGCAGATTGAATATGGGCGAGGACAATAAAATAGACTATAAATGTACTCTCAGCAAAGAAACCCAAGCGATTGCCTTGGCAGAATTACGGGAAGATGAGAACATGAGAAGTCAGGCGTTGGAACAATTTCGAGCCTGGATACTGAAGCACCCTTCAATAAAACGGTGTCGTACTGATCCTGAATTTTTGCTCCGATTTTTGAGAACCAATAAGTTTAGTTTGCCCATGGCAGAAGACATGCTGAAATATTACTTACAGTCCAGACAATTATCTTCCGATTGGTTCCAAAATTTGGACATTGATGATCCTGCTATTAAAGCAATTATTGACGGCGGTTATATGCTTCCGTTGCTTGAAAGGGATCAGTACGGAAGACAAGTTATTATGTCGTCTATTGGTAAGCTTCATTCATACTTCATGCATTAAAAAAAAAAAAAAAAAAAAACAACTTAATGCATTTTACTGACAAACAAACGATATAATTAGGTCGATTTGATGCACATAAATACACCGGCTCACAATTGATGAGATCTCAGACTTTAGCATTTGAAGCAGTTATTGACGATGAAGAAAATCAAGTGCGGGGTTACACATATGTGTATGACTTTTCTGGGATGACTATGAACCATTTGGGCTTGTTGTCAATATCGGAGATTCGAAAACTGGTTAGTTGGATTCAAAATGGAATTCCGATGCAGCAGAAAATGGCGTATTTATTCAATGTTCCGAAGAATGCCACTAAAGTTATCGATTTTTGTGTGTCACTTCTTAATGATAAATTCAAGGACAGTATTATGGTAAAGATTATTTTTATAAATGATGAAATTACCCGTAAAAAAATTTTTTAATACGATCTAATCTGACTCTGTAGAATTTAGAATTTTAGAATTTTGTTTATTAATGCCAAAGCTCAGGCCAAATGACAAATTTCATTACATCGTAAATACATTTGTTACATAACTAAACATATTTGTAAGTACATAGAACAATTATACAAGTAAGAATATTTCAAATAAATTTAGGTAAATTTGATTTAGAATTACATCGGTATTCATTTGGTAAATAATTATTTAAAAGGAGAATCAAGGATTTAAGGTCTTAATTTCACTTTTACTTATAATTAGTTCATTTATAATTTTATGTATTACACTAAATTTATCCTTATCACAGTCACATTAAAGATCAATGAATAAAGAAAATCATTTAAAAAAATCTATAAGGCTATAAATAAAAATAAAAAAATAACTTATGACAAATTTTCAAGTTTTTATTTGTCTAGCAATTTTTACATCAGTTATATTATGTCTAGCAATGTTTATAACAATTTAAGAATTGTCTTATTAAGAAAAAAGTAGTTTGGTCGTTGATTAAACAAAATCTAATGTGAGATAAATTTTTTAGAAAATTAAAAAAAAATTATTTTTATTACATGCTCTAACACCTTATAATTAACTCTCTTTAAAGAAGATAATTCTGCGACCATGCGCCCTCCGTTGGAGATTTTCAACACTACATTTGATCAAAAAATTATATATGACCACATTTTACAATTTAATCTTTACATGGCCATCTCAAGTCATGATAGGATATATTAGGCCATATCAAAAAATTTTTTTATGAATATAATCTTAATTTTATTAAAAATCATCTCTCGACTGATATCATTTTATTTTTCATAATTAATAGGTTTATAAAAATATAGAAAAGTTAAAAAAAGTAATCAATCCTAAAATTCTGCCCAAAGAATACGGTGGTGATGTTCCACTTACTGACATGATTGGTACATATTTATTACTTTTTTTTTTTTAGTCACGAAAAATTTACAAGAATAATACATTAGTTTTTTAATTTTTAGCTGCATTTAAGAAAAAATTGCGTGAAAAACATGAAGAGTTAAAAGCCCTTGATGATATGCACATTGAAATATCACCAGAAGAACGTAAGTCTTTACTTACAGATATTTCCGAAGGTGTTTCTGGCTCGTTCCGAAAACTTGAAGATGAATAAAATATCTGTCAACTATTTCTTCTATATCTTGTTTATGCTAAGAAAACCCACTCAAAAAAATTTTTTTGACATCAATAAGTATGTATGTGTCGATTTATATATGTATTAAGTCAATCAATAAATATTAATCTGCATCAAATAGGAAATTGTGTTTATTCCGAATTAAATATGTTAAAAGTGTACATTAATTTCGAGTAGAGTGTTAATGTTCGCTGTAATGGAATAGTATATTACACCCCTTGGGAAGGAAAAGAAGAAAAACCTCAGATCACATGTAATTGTTGGCCGAGGCGAAAATCACGGTCTAAAATTCAATGTAGTTTATTTATAATTAGGAATAAACTAAAAAATCCACTAATCGTTTGCATATCTATATCTATGTAAATAAGGTTCGTTTACAATACATACACAGTACCTTTTCTTTTCTGGGTGGACAATGGAGCAAAAAATTTAAAAGTCCTTTTTGTATTTTATAATAATCAATTTAAAATTATGAGGCGTGCACTTTTGGATTTTCCAAATTTTTTTCATAAACAATAATAAAAATTTTTATGCAAAGCGAAGAAATTAGTAATTGAATTGTGAAAAATATAAATTTTGATACAAATAAAAATCATACTCATTTATTTCCAATTTTGCAAAATTATCAAAAATTCAAAATTTTTAAATCATTAAATTTTAAATACAGCTGAAAGTGTGACAAAAAAAATTTTTTTACTTATCCGTTGAACTCAAACTCGTTTACACATATCATTTGTGTCTTTTTATATCACATTAAAATATTATTTCAAATAATTGATGATAAATTCTTTTAATAGCAATAATTCAGTGAACTGATTCTCAAATACAGTTGTTTAAATTCAAACTTCTGACTGCAAAATTTGCTGATTAAAAAAAGTTTTTTTAACTTGTAACAGTAGATACAAGATGGGTGTGCAAAACGAAATAAATTACAAGTGTAGTCTCAGTAAAGAAACACAAAAAATTGCCATGGAGGAATTGCGCGAAGATGAGAACATTAGAAACCAGGCATTGGAGCAATTTCGAGACTGGATACTGAAGCACCCTTCAATAAAACGGTGTCGTACTGATCCTGGATTTTTGCTCCGATTTTTGAGAACCAAGAAGTTTAGTTTGCCCATAGCACAAGCCATGCTGGAACGCTACTTACACGCCAGACAACTGTACTCTGACTGGTTCCAAAATCTGGACATCAACGACCCTGACATGGAAGCTATTATTGACAACGGTTATATCGTCCCGTTGTTAGAGAAAGATGAACATGGAAGACAAGTCATTCTGACTAGTGCTGGTAAGTATTGTTTGTTTTACAACGAGAAGCTAAAAAAATGTGAGTTATGTAATAAATATTAATGACTTTTTCTGTTATTCTCTATTAAACACTTCTTTGCTGTGAGTTACGTTATTATTATTTTTGAAAGCCACGAATGAGTTTTTTTATTAGTTAATTTTTTGTCGAATTATTTTAAGTTTTTAAAAACTAGACGTGTTTTTTTTACCATAAATTTTTAGTTACTAAAACAAAAATAATTGTCGTATTTTCTGGAACAAGTAACATTATATAAAAAGTTCAAATTTGTAATTTTGTCAAAACAGCGAAATTTTTTAGTATTGATTACAAACAAAAAATTATTTTTTTAAATATTTATAAGATTGGAGTATTTCTTTTAAATTATTTTTATAAAAACTGTCAGGTTATTCTTTTTTTTTAAACATTTTCAATTCAAACTTGAATAAAATCATAAAAATACGCATATTTTAAATAAAAATACATGTTATGATAAAATGTAAGATAGACGATAAATGGAAGAAATAATTGAAGATATCCTTCAACTGATAATGTGATCAAGCAAAATATTAAAAAGGAAACACGAGTTTACATTTAAAATAAGAAAGTATTTTATAAACAAATCGAGAACTTGTTAAACAGTCACATTCTATTGATTAATTATTAATATAAAAAAAAAAATGTTTTTACTGAAGACAATTATCAAAAAATGTTAAATATAACTTTATCACTAAACGTGATTTACTTGAAAAGAAAGAGCAAAGTTTAATGACTAGTATATCGTAATAAATATCAGGATATTGTAACAGTTTCGATGCTGCTGTGACGCTAGTGCTGCGTCGAACGATTATCGATATGAATTATTGATTCAGGGTACATTTTACCCTGTTACAATATTCAAGAATTATTTTTAAAAGTTGTACAAATTATTTTTATCGTAACCTTTTTTTATGATTACAAGCAAATAATTTTGATGCGTGATTAATTGTTCCATAAATAAAATTATAGGTCGATTTGATCCATACAAGTACACCTCTGCACAAATGGTCCGAGCGCACAGCTTGGTATCCGAAGTATTGATGGACGATGAAGAAAATCAAGTCCGCGGTTACACCCATGTAAATGACGAGTCTGGACTAACCATGGGCCACGTTAGTGCTTTTTCATTTACGGATATTCGGAACTTGCTCAGATGGATACAAAGCAGCACACCGATGCGGCATAAGCAAACGCATTTCATTAATATCCCGAATTATGCAACTAAAGTTATTGATTTTGCGTTGTCGCTTCTTAATGACAAGCTCAGAGCGAGAATTATGGTAAGGATTTTTACATATTTTCTTCTTCAAAGGTGTTAAATTTTTTTTTAATCTTTTACCAACTTTAAAAATTCAAATACCAAGTTAAAGCTCATGTTTTTCTCAATTGAAGAAAAATAGACAAAAATTTAAGCTCGAAAAATCAAAATTTTTCTCACAGTAAATTTCTTGTTGAAAAAAAAAAATTATTTTGATTTGGAAAAAAACAATTTTAGATAGACAGCTTGCGAATTTTCATCAAAATCATTTTTTCTCAAACCTTCCCCTTTTTCTTTAACAAAAAAGTTACTTTGAGAAAAATTTTGATTTCTTTAGCTAAGAATTAAAATTATTTAAAATTTTCAACAAATTAATTTTTTATTACAACATTGCTCATTGCTCATATATTTTAAAAGAAATTTTTTCTGCGTGAATTTAACAGGGTTAAAAGTTAATTAAGGAAAAATATTTTATTTATAAAAATTGTAATGAATATCAATTTTATTTTCACTTATAATGTAGCCATTTATTATTTGATCGAGATATTATGTCCAATATTCGCACGAATCGACCAGTTACTTATAAATAACGAAGTCATGGTTTTAATTTATTAAAAATGATTTAATTTCTGATTGCGTGTAAATGTTTAATTTTTTTTTCTTCATTATTAGGTTCACACAAGTACGGAAGATTTAAAGGAAGCAATAAATCCTAAAATTCTACCTAAAGAATATGGTGGTAGTGTCCCACTCGCTGATATGATCGGTAATTATTTATGGTAATTATTTACCAGTGGGGTCAAACATATTTTTGGCCATATCTAAATGAAAAATTAACATTTTTTAGTTTTTTTTATTCTGCTGATTTTTACGGTGGGTTTATGGTGGTGATATCGAAAATATCAAAAAATTAATAGTTCGATGGCTCACAATTTTTTGAGAAATTTCTAAATTTTTTTTTAAATTTGTTAAAATTGTGGTAATCAAATTTTTTAATTTTTTTATTGTATATTTTTCAACAAAAAAACAATACATTTAAATTAAAAAAAAAAATTTTGTTCAAAAAAATGAAAATTAAAATTGTAGACCCCACTTGTAAATAATTACCTTATTTATTTATGTATATTTTATATTTTTATGTCTTACTAATCGATAATTAATCTATGAAAATAATTTGTCATTTTTTAGCTGTATTAAAAAAAAAATTGCGTGAAAAGCGTGACGAGACAAAGGCTCTTGATGATATGTACATAGAAGTATCACCAAAAGACACGTGTTCATCAGTTTCAGACGGTCTCTGTGGTATATCTGGATCATTCCGAAAGCTCGAAGTTGATTAAGAATTGTAATTTTGATAAATTTATATGTTCATTTATTCGCGATAGTTTTTTTTATTAAGGATTGTTGTGTTGTTTATACTAATTTTTTAATAGATCAACTTTTACAGATTTATATTGATAAATAATAGTATTTTTAATGTATAATAATCAGCATATAGTTAAAAACTGTTGCGTTGGTGGTGTCAGTTACCAAGATGACGATGAACAAATAAAATCACAATGATGATTTTTTTTTCCTTTTTTATAATAGTGTTATTACTTAACCGATAGCTTAATGATTGTTTAAAATTTTTCGAAATATTTTTTTCAGTAAAATATCTATCGAATGTATCCTGGAATTATTATTTTAAGATTGTGATAATTAAATAGTTATTTCATTGAATTTATTTTTATTTTTTTGTTACTAACGAGTTATCGATTCTGATTTATGATCGTAAAGATAAAAAGTTCTTTTTATTTATCAAGTATCTCGTAGTTTTATTGTTAATTTAAGTATATATGTTGATAAATATATTTTTAAAATATAATGTTTGTATGTGTAAGAAAATTAAAAATTATGAATTTATAAATTTATTAATCGTTTTTTTTTATTTTTTTAACTACCGCTCATAAATTTTTAAGGATCTATCACACTAATCGTTAATTTTTTTTTTATTTATTTAATTTGCATAAAAAATGTCTATCTAATCTAATCTAATCTAATTTTAAATTCATTCTGGTCAATTGAAATTCTTACATAATAAGAAAGGTATACTGTACAAATAAAAAGTGGGGTAATGAAGATATTGGTCAGCGGTATGCTCAAAAAACGAACTCAGTTGACTAAAAGTCTTAATTTATCATAATAGATTTTAGTTTTAAAAATAAAGTGTTCGTCTATGATTGATCGTGAATCATTGATGAGACTGGTATTCTGATAAATAGTTAACCACACCTTTGTATTCTGAATTGTACTGTAGTGTTAACGGTGAGTATTGTTAAGTAAAGCAATTATCATTAAAAATTTTTAAATTAATCTATTAATTATACAAATTTATTCTGAATTTTAATCATGCGCTTCGAGTGATTAATTATGAATTAAAATTTTTGAAACAATTTCAACGATTAGAGAACCACGTTGCACGGGTATTTAACAAAAATTTGAAAATATTACATAGCCTATACAGAAATAAAAATGTTCTTGAATCAAGTATATATTTTTGAAGAGCTTAATATTTTTGATTTGAGGAGAAAAATTCTTGATTTAAGGAAATTTTTCTTGATTTAAGGGATTTTTACTTGTTTCAAGAATTTTTCGTCTTGATTGAAGACAATTACTCTCTTCAAAATTATATTTTTGGTTCAAGAATTTTCTCTTGAATCAAGTTAATTTTTTTTTCTGTGCATGTCAGCCAGGGATAGTGTGGCTTTCAAACAGTGAAAGAATTTTTCAAATCCGTTAAATAGTTTCGGATCCTATTAAACGCAAACAAACCATCAAATTTTTTTTTCTTTATAATATCAGTATAGATTTGAGTTATATACATTAGAAATAAACTTTCTTTGTTGCTGTAAGATGAACAGCGGAGTTGACGATCTACCTCACTTTAACCCCCTGGTAAACTTATGAAGTTTACCATGTAACATTTGATGGAATTGTTTGAAATAATCTTTTACTTATTTTTCTTCTTAATTACAAATTGCAGATTGAATATGGGCGAGGACAATAAAATAGACTATAAATGTACTCTCAGCAAAGAAACCCAAGCGATTGCCTTGGCAGAATTACGGGAAGATGAGAACATGAGAAGTCAGGCGTTGGAACAATTTCGAGCCTGGATACTGAAGCACCCTTCAATAAAACGGTGTCGTACTGATCCTGAATTTTTGCTCCGATTTTTGAGAACCAATAAGTTTAGTTTGCCCATAGCACAAGCCATGCTGGAACGCTACTTACACGCCAGACAATTGTCCTCCGAATGGTTTCCAAATTTAGATATCAAAGATCCTGTTATGGAAGCGATTATTGACTGCGGATATATCTTTTCGTTGCTCGAAAGGGATCAGTATGGAAGAAAAGTCGTTTTGATGCGTACTGGTAAAGTTAATTTTTGTTTCATACACTGAAAAAGAAACCACTTGATATATTCAGGTATATTTTAATGATAAATAATCAAAATTATCAGCTCAAATTGATCCACACAAATACACGAGTCATCAAGTAGTAAGAGCTCATACTTTGGCATTTGAAGCATTGATAACCGATGAAGAGAATCAAGTACGAGGATACACGTATATTTACGACGATGCTGGAATGACTATGAGCCACGTAACCATGTTATTATTCACAGAGATTCGAAACTTACTTAGCTGGATTCAAAATGGGATTCCCATGCGACACAAAATGTCATGCATGGTCAATGTTCCGAATTACGCCACTAAAGTAACTGAATTTTGTGTGTCGCTTTTCACTAACAAACATCAAGAGAGAATCACGGTAAGAATTATTTTTATAAGGCTGAATAATTAAACTCGTTAGTCTTTATTTTATTTTTATTCTTTTCATTCAATTGCTAGCTTTGTACAGAAGTAGAGGAATTGAAAAAAAAAAAACTCGATCCTAAAATTCTGCCCAAAGAATACGGTGGTGATGTACCAATCGCTGATATGATTGGTGAGTATTTGATACCCTATCTATGATAATTGAACTGAGAAAAAATTTTTCTTTTGAAAAAATGGGGTTTGTTGAGACAAGAAATTAATTTGTTGATAGTTTTTACTAACTTTTTTTTTCTGCTGATTTATAAATAATAATTTACTAATTTTTAGCTGCATTTAAAGTAAAATTGCATGAAAAACGAGAAGAGTTAATAGCTCTTGATGATATGTACATAGATGTGTCACAAAAAAACGCGTGTTCACTTACGGATATTTTCGGCAGTGTCTCTGGCTCATTTCGAAAACTTGAAGTTGATTAGAATATTAATTAACTATGTATTGAATGTTTATGTAAAAAATCTGTTAAAAATTACAAGTGTATATTTAAATTAATGGAAAATAAATTAAAAAATTTATCCAATTTTTTTTCCACATCCTGCTTATTATGTAAATAACTTACTGAAAAATTTTGTTTCAATATCAGTAAGCTTGTATACGTCGATTTATATACTTATTAAATCAATGAATAAACAAATCTGTAATAAATTCGAAATTGTATCAGCTGTATTAAAATTACTTCTCGAATTAAATGTACCGACGGTATACTAAATAACAAATTTGAATGTTTTGAACCGTGATCGAAAGATTATTACATGTGTTTATCATAATACTAGTATCAATATTTTTTGGACAAACGTCACCTACACAAATGCTCAAGTTGTTACTATTAAAATTTGTACACTGATAAAAAATTTAACTTGGTTCAAAAAAAAATTTTTAATTCAAAAATACTATTTTGAAGAAAATAATTTTCTTTAGTCAAGAGGAAAAATTCTTGAATTGAGAATAATATCTTGACTTAGGATTTTTTTCTTGTGACTGAAGAAAATGATTTCCTTAAAAATAGTACTTTTGGTTTAAGATCTTTTTTTTTGAATCAAGTTAAGTTTTTTATCAGTGTGTAGATCAACAGAAAGTATTATTATCATAATTTATAATTATAATCATCAAGACATTCCGGACACTTGCGAATGTTAACGTCCTTCTTCATTACTTCTACTCCATTAATTGTATTTTACATTTATTACTTCCAAGTCTTTTATTGTTATCAATCGCTATTACCTCCAGCGCCTTAGTCTCTTTATCATCTTTAATGTCTAAAGGTATGTTGTAAAATGCATGGTCGTCGAATTTGTCGAGATTTAGCATAACTTTATCAACATTCATCTAAATTACTTCAGTTAATATTTCATGAAAATGTTTCTACAGTTATGTCGAATAAAGTGCGCAGAAAATTTTATGACGTATGTTTTTTTTACCGCAACATTTTGTTGATATATATTCTGTGTACTGCGAAGAAAGTGTTGTAGCTAGTCGTAATTTTATGAAGATATTAAGAAGTGGGGTACTGCATAATGATAACGGGCGAAATCAGTTTAATAAAAGCTGCTTTATGATCGAATCTTGAAATTTAGTCACAAACTGGACGTTCATCATCAAGGTAATGTATTTTGACTAATAATCTAACTACTAATTATTTCTCTTGCGTATCATTTGTATGTTACTTAATATATTGATTATTTTTTTATCGACTTTAAGTTTGATCAATTTAACAATCTGCATGCGTATACTGATAAAACAACTTTTTAACTGATAAATTTGTTTGTTTGGAAACAATTTATTTATTGATTAAATTAAATCAATTATTCAACGTCCATAAATAAATAATAATACAGAATTTTATAAAAATATACAGTACCCTAATAATATTAACTTAAAAAAAAAATTTTGTAATTTATAGCAACTATTATTTGTCAAATTTATGAAATTATAAAAAGTGTCAAAACAAAATTTTTGAACTTACTTTTTATTAAAATATCTAAACAAATATTCACTAACAGTTAATAAATATTTCTTACCACTTAATAAATAATTTAATAACTTTTAATAAATATTTCCTACATAATATAATGTTAAGTAATCATTTATCACTAATTTTTGACTATATGTATATAATAAAATTAAAAAGTGAGATTACATTAATGTCAAAGGTGAACCTGAAATAAAAAACGTTTTAAAAGACATTAAAATAATCATAATTCGTAAATACAGTTGCTTAAATATTAACTTGACATTGGAAAATATATTTAAATAATTTATTTTAGCAACAATATTTAATTTCTTATTATTTACATTTATTGCGAAAATTTTAAATGACCCAAATTTGAGACACTGTGACATAAAAAAGATTTCAATGATACTTAAATTATCATTTACAGAATTTTCGCTAATCAACAAATTTTACTAATACTTGTCATTTCTGTAGAGATGTAAATTTGATAGAACAGATTTAAATCATTTTTTACTTTTTTTTTTAATTAAAAATTGCAGATTGAACATGGGCGTGGACAGTAAAATAGACTACAAATGTACCCTCAGCAAAGAAACCCAAGTGATTGCCTTGACAGAATTAAGGGAAGATGAGAACATGAGAAATCAAGCGTTGGAGAAATTCCGAGCCTGGATACTAAAGCACCCTTTAATAAAAAGTTGTCGTACTGATTCTTTATTTCTGCTCCGATTCTTGAGAACTAAGAAGTTCAGTTTGCCCATGGCGCAAGACATGCTAGTACGTTATTTGCAAGCCAAACAATTGTATCCCGAATGGTTTCAAAATTTGGACTTCGATGATCCTGAAATGCAAGGGATAATTGACAGCGGATTTGTCGTTCCGTTGTTGGAAAAAGATAAGCATGGAAGACAAGTTCTTTTTAGTTTCTATAGTAAGTTTTATTGCCTCTGAATCTTAAATAATTTATATAATTTAGTGAATCGGGAAAATCTCATCTGTTAATTTCTTGATGCAATGACAAAAATTTTTTTTATTTTTTATATCTTACTGTGTTCTGTTTAAATGGATTTCTAAGGAAAATGTAATATTATCAGAGAAGTCGTAACCTTAATTTATATCATTTCACGATTTAATATTTTTTTCAATGATGGAAAATTTATGATCTAAAAAATCAATAGAATAAGCAAAATTTTGTAGCTAACTAATTTTTATTTTCAAATGAATTTTTATATTTAAATTTGTTAACAGAAAAATTTTAACTTAAATTTGTACTTTTTTTTAATTTTCCATTTTTTTTTGTGATTGTTAATTTTTTATGTAACGTTTTTGGAAAAGTTTTTGATACTTTGTTAGTTCTACACGGAAAGAACAAGATGACACTGGATATCATCCCAGATTATACTGAGTGAAAACAAATTTCAGATAGTAACTAGTATAATCCAGATTACAATGAGTATAATCCAGATTACAATGAGTATAATCCAGATTACAATTAGTATAATCCAGATATCACGCAGTGTAACCTGGGTATTTTTAGCTACTATCTGAAAATTTTTTTCACCACAGATATCACTGAATATTATCTGAGATGATATTTATGACATTTTTCATTTAATTATTAATAATTGGTCTAGTTAATGCAACATTACTTTTTAAATTTATATCAATAGAACCCTAACTACAACATTGATTAGAAATAATAATGACTGCAGGTTGCTAGTTAATTTATAACTATGATTAACAGATCGAGTTGACCCATCTAAATATGGATCCAGGGAAGTAAGTCGAGTCTTCGCTTTAACGTTTGAAATGTTAATGGATGATGAAGAGAATCAAGTACGCGGTTACAAGCACGTGACTGACGCTTCTGGTATAAGCTTAGCCCACATGAGTGCTTGGTCATTGACAGATATACGGATATTGTTTAGATGGCTCCAGAATAGCACACCGATGCGACATAGAGAAATGTGTTTCATCGGTGTTCCCAGCTTCGCCTTTAAGCTTTTTGAGTTTGCTTTATCGCTCTTGAGTGAAAAACTCAGGCGTAGAGTATCGGTAATATTTTAAACCATATTTTTTTATCTTCATTACTATTGTAGATTTTTTTTTTATTTTTTTTAGATTTTTAAACATATCGACAATTTCAAGAAAACAATCGATCCTAAAATTCTACCGAAGGAGTACGGTGGTACCGTACCACTTGCTGATATGATTGGTATGTAATTATATCATCACATATCTTATTTATCAAAATTACCCTGATAGCCATGCTAACTAGACGTTGAAAAAATAAAAATTTCACTTAAGTTGGCTGAAAGTTGCTCTGTAATTTGACTTCAAATTAACGTAATTTATATAATATGTTGCAAAATGCCGTAATCAAAAAATAAATGGTCATCCTATAATCTCATTTCAACTTTATGATGTTACTACACTGAAAAAAAAAAAAAATACTTGACTGGAGGGTAAATTTTCTTGGCTCAAAAAAATATTGAGGAAAATTAAAAATTTCGTGCATGAAGTCGAAGTTTCTTGAGCCAAAAAAATTGACTTGAACCAAGAAAATTTCTTCTTTCTCCAAAAAAATTTTTGTCTTCCTTAAAAGTTTTTTTTTTCTATGTATTTGTTATTTAATCATGATAATGTGCCAAATACTCACACAGATCCACTAGCTATTGATAATTTACTTACAACAATTATATGTATGATTTTTTAGCGGTGTACAAAGAGAAGTTGCGTAAAAAAAATGAAGAAATAAAAGCCCTTGATGATATGTTCATCGAAATATCATCAAAAGAAAAGTGTTCAATTTCAGATAACTTCGGCGGCGTTTCTGGCTCGTTCCGAAAACTCGAGATTGATTAGTTGGTTGTAGACTTCTGCATAAGAAGCGCCAGTCATCATGATGGTATGAAAATAAATTAAATGATGAGGTATCGTTTGATTAAGATAAAATGATGGTAACTTATTGTGATTATTTGTGAAAGATAGTTTTTGTAAAAGAAATTTTAAATAGCAAAAATATTTCAATTTGGTGGTATTATAACTAATGTTTTGAATTTTAATTTTAATAAAAGTGACAAACCTCAAAGTGTACTTGTATTCTAGCTGTTTTTCCATGCATCAGATGGCGACATCCTTACTGAAAAACAAACCTACTGAGCAGACGCGGGTTCGAATCCCTGCGACTGCCAAAAAAATTCTTACAGAAAACTACGCTTATTTTTGACTTGATATTATGTTTTTCTTAATCTGTTACAAAGTATTTCTCTACGCAATGAATAAGGAGACGTTGCTAAGTATTTTTAACAATGGTGAACTGAAAAAATTATAAAATAATGTAAAAAAAAAATTAATATGCAAAAACTTCATACAATATTGACTATAATTAAGACAATTCTTAGTTTAAGAATTTTTCTACTCAAATTAAGAACATGAAATTCTTCAAAATTATTTACTTGATTCAAGTAATTTTTTTTCTGTGTAATCACATAAGTACTAAAAACTATTTCAAATTTTCCAGCAACTTTTTCTAAATAATTTCTCGACAAAAATAAATCTCTCTTTATTCATTATATTTCATAAGCTATCGCATGACTCCTTAAAAGAATATACGAATATTATGAATTCTCCACTTTTGTTAAATGTTTATCTGATTGTTTTTTTTAGTTCTATGACAGTATAGAAGACTACAAACAAAATATCGATCCTAAAATTTTGCCTAGAGAGGTGACGTACCTGCCGCTGATATGATTGGTATTTTTCGTTTATTTATTATTATTTGTATACAAATATTGTTAAGCAAAAATTAATTGTATTTATAAAATTGATAAAAAAATTTTTGCAGCTATTTTTAAGAAAAAGTTGCGTAAAAAACGTGAAGCATTACTGGCCCTTGATGAAATGTACATAGGAGTATCGGTAGAAACCAGGGGTTCATTGTCTTCGGATGGTTTCGGTAATGTTTCTGGCTCGTTCCGAAAACTCGAAGTTGATTGAAAATAAGATTTACATACATTTTTTTAGATGATAATTAACATTGATAGCGTGTACTCGTTATTAAAATGTTGATTTTTAATTCTATAAAAATAATTTCTAAAATTCAGAACGTTATAATTTTGTAGTATTTATTTTTTATTAATTAATCAATTAATCAGACATTTTCCTAAACTTATCTACAATTATAAAACAATTATTTATTAAATAACAAAAAATCTGTAAAATATCACAAATGTACATTATTTGTCTATAATTTTAATTTAAAAAATATTTACTCCATTAAAAGTAACAATGCTGATAAGTTAACTCTCCAAGGTAAGATTGATATCAATGATATCTACACTGGAATAAAAATGGTTCTGTTTTTTTCACGAGGTGATAACGCTAATCTCATCTACTAATTCTTATCCCTCATCAGGTGCAAATAAAGATATAATCAACTGTTCATAATAATTAATAATTAATAATGAGTACACAATTTTTACAGCTTGTAAGAAAATTCATTTTTTCTATTAATCAAAATTAAAATATTTTTTGTTTGATTATTACTATTAATATTATTGTACAAAACTTCATAATAAGATAATAAGATAATTATTACTAATTCATGTCACTAATTTAGTACAAAGTTAGTATCGTAAAGAAATAGAATTAGTAATCTTCTTAATATATACTTCTTAATCATGTTAACTATCAAAAACAGTTTGCAAAGTTATACTGATCCAACTTTTAATATCTATTATTTTCGGAAGAAAAGTACATTTATCAACTATTAATAAGTATTTATGAAGAATCAATATCTTGTGTTTAATAAATAAGTTTTTAACTGTTAATCAATATTTTCTAACTATTGAAAAACATTTATTTACTGTTAAAAAATTTTTTTTAAATCATCTAATGCTAAAAAATCATTTATTAACAATTAATTAATTTATTAATTATTAAAAAATTTTTTATCACTATACTTAAAGAAAAAACTAATTTTTTAACTAAAAAAACGCCATTTTCAAGTATAGTCTTAGTGTCGAGTTACTACTGTCACCGTCTGTCGGAAATTTCGAAAAACATTTTGTACGAATTAAGTCGATAAGAAAAATAATAGTTTTCGTAGTGATCTATGATTGGAGATTACTCCATAAGACCAATGTTAAATTGCTCAACTTCAAAGTTAATTATTTATTTAATTAGTTGAGTAATCTTCTTCAAATTTTCGGAATTTATTTAGATATATTTGAACTTCATATTTAAAAAAATCAAGTCTTTTATACAAAGTTGCCTTGGTGCTCGTACTACCTTAAAAAATTTTCATTAAAATTCCTCTAAAACAGTAAAATTTTTCTGCTATTAGATTTTGTATCCTATGAAATCTTACAAAAACTCAAACTTCCTGTGCAAAAAAAAAATTTGATTCCGAATGAATTTAAGATCGGAAGTTCTACAGGTGTGCTAATTTCTGCCTACAAATCAATTTCAAATTTAGATTGATCTCAAAACTAATTCATGTTTGTGTCAAAATCTGAATTTCAATATTAAATTCATATTGAATCAGAATTTTTTTTGTACAAGCTTATTGAATTATGTCTGTTGTACTCACTAACCATGGTTTTACTAATTAATTTCATTAAATACTATAATTAACAATTAGCCTATAGTTTAAAAAGCGGCACTAAGCCGCTTAGATTTGTCAGTGAACACATGTAGGAAGATTTACTTGGAAAAAAACATTGAGTTCAGTGAGTGAAGCTATCACAAGGAAACATGCGTACATGAACAAACAAGTAAAACCAACTTTACGGTCAAGTCTGAATTTGTTGCATGCAAAAGCTACGTAAAGTAAGATTAATGTTGAAAAGAGTGATATTGAACTGTAAACAAGTCCTTCGGAGTTTATTTGAACGTAATGTAGTCCCGGATTCTTTGGTACAAATGCCGCTTTTATAAACCAAGGCAATCCCAGGCATAGAAGTATATCAAAGACATTCGAGCCAATCGAGTTACTGATTCCCATGGTACCGTGTCCTGAAGATTCATTAATCATTTTAAAATTTACTTCTTAGTTATTATAATTAGCTTATTGATTATCGATTATTGATTTCTGATTACCTTGATTTGTTACTATGACGCTGGAAACTGCTTCGGGAACACTCATCCCAGCGGCAAGAAAGGTTAAACCCATTACTGAGTCTGGAATCTCCAGAGTATCGCCTATAATTGACAACGAAGTTAGGTTTTCGCTTTATATTTATTGGGGATTTTATTTCTGTTTTATAGCACGACTTATAATGCTAAGGTCTATGATTAATAAAAAAAAAAAAAAAAAAAATTATATTAATTTGAATTTGAAATTTTTTATAAAAACAAATCATTTCATATTTGATTAGTAATTTGAAAAATAAATTGACTAAATGAGGTCATTTCACTTCTGGATATAAAATGCAATCATAAAAAAAATTTCTTACTGATTGCATTGACAGATTGACCTTCAAGCTCTACCGTCCATCTTACGGCGTTGAACAAATTTTATTATTTTTAGATTTTAAACTTAACGAAAAATCAAATTATGTTTTTCTCTTTTATGCAACTATTTTTATTGGCCAATTTAGTTTAAATAAATTTGTATTTTATTTAAGCAAATGTTTATAATATTTACCTATAATTGTAATATCCCAACCAACGATGAATGACATAGAAGCAATCCATACGATGCACATTAAAAATGTCACAGGATACCAAGATTTAAGCGATTTCCTTCGACAATCTGGGATCGTTATCAACAATACAAAGTTTATCGGCCACGTTAGCATCCACCACAGCTTTTCCCAAAACGAGTCCGGCCAATTGGTCATGCTGACGATTCCAAGATCCTCATCTTCGATTGGCTCGAAACTGTTAACCTTTCCGTTCTCAAAATCTATGAATTGTATTGAAAAAATTTCAATTTATGTACGCAGTAAAAAATTTTAATGTTGAATATTTAACACTTTTTTGTGTTGATTTAACAGATTTTAACATAAAAGTGTTAAATATTTGTCATAAAAATTTTTAACATAAAATTTTTTGACGCAATGACGCAAAATTTTTTACTGTGTAACATTATCAATTTTTGGCAAACACTTACGTTTTGGTAACAAAGGACTGTTATCTAAATTTTTATACTCCTTTCTTTTGGACACCATTGAGCCCATACACTTGCTAATACGTTTGTTGAAGTACATTGCTAATTTATAAGCCAAAAAATTATTAAAGTTTAAATAATCCATCTAACCATTTATTCTCATTGGAATCAATGGTAAAGTCTCGAACCAATGTGACCACAACTCAAAAGCATGTCCTCTATAATGATGCAAAAAGAGACTACATGCTATATCGTCACTCTCAAATGAAACTAATTGAGACTAAACTAACATTTAATGTTGTATGGATCTCTCAAATTACATTCATACAGTAAATGTTGGCTTAGTCCCAATTAGCTTTATCAAAAGCTTGAGTAGCTTTGTAACGTACAAATATAATTATAATTGTAATTAGTAATAATTTATTATAATAATTATTACACTAAAAAAAAAAAATCCTGATTCAAGAGAAATATTTTTGATTCAATATGAAATTACAGATCGAGACTTAAATGATTTCAATAAGAGTCAATCAAAGCTAGAGATAACGTTTTGACTGAAGTAAAAAAAATTCAATTGAAGCTTACTCAAAATATACAACACATAAGTGATAACAAGGATCAACCCTTCATACCATTCGACTCGCCCGTCACGAAACACTAAAATAAGCAAACCAACGGTGATTGCATAAGCCAGAGAATCTCGACTTACTGGCCACCAATCGAGCTCCAGCGCCTGGATAAACCATGCATAAATAAATGTTGAGTTTGTTCGATAAATGGAATTTTTAAAAATAAAATTTTTGCTTGAAAATCATAAATATCACCTGGCTGGCAAAAAGGCCACAGCATGCTGGAACCGCGAGAATATTAAACACCGCAGAGCCAACAATTGTACCAATTCCTATGTCACCTTGAGTTACAAATGTTCCCACGACATTTATAAATAATTCGGGGCTGGATGATGCTGCTGCCATAAATGTTGCGCCAGCTACGTCTTCTGATACATTTAATTCTTTAAAAAGTAAGTAAATAGATCATTTGAACAATTATTTTTCCTTTGAGGGCTTATATTATAAATAATAGAGAAACCTGGGCACGGTCTCTTGGTCTTCCTAAAATTTGAACTCACTATACGACACAGTTCAAACTCAACCTAGCATCTGCTTTTAGAAAAAATCTGAATTCATTTTCATATAAAATTGAATTTGTATTTTTTGAAGTGAAACTTCTTTATCGACGTATGAGAGAAATTTATAACAATGTAAAAAAAAATCGTCACAATTTTCAGTTACGAGCCATCTTGTTTTTTTTTTATATCAAAGTTCAGTGTAGCGACGTAAAGGATAAATCTAGTAAACATTATTAATTCTAAAAACAATGCATAGAAATGATGAAAAAATTTTTTTTCAAATTTGAAGATAACTTTAATCAAAATTTTTTGGAATTTGAAATTTGTGATAATTTTTTTATTTAATTTAAAAAATTTTTCATCATTTCTATGCATTTAACTTATCTATCTAAATACAAAGTAATAAATTATTAATAATTTTCCTTTTAATAAAATAAAATGGATTACTTTCATATTATTGAAATTAACTGACACATAATAATTTTTAAGATTTTTTAAAAATATTTTCATAAAGAAAACTTCTTAAAAAATACTCCGTATTAATTTTTAAAATTTCCAAATACGCATTGTGTAATTTTTTACCGTTCAACAACCTTTTTTTTTTATTTTTATCTAATAAAGAAAAGTAAAAAATTAAATTCGTGAATTTCACTCCGAAAAGCACTCTTAAAAGCTTCGCGTTATTGGTTGTGTAATACTGTAATATTATAACTTTAAAACACCACAAAAATCATGTCCAATAATGGATTCTGATGTTTTGTGATAAAAGCGAGTGCTATGTTAATGGCGCTACAGCAGTACAAATATAAATTGCGTATATAATTAAAATCAACAAGAATAAATTATTCCCGTAAATAATGTCCGCGCCCGAATTTATCTTGGAGGAAAAAAAAAATAAAAAAATACTTACTCTCGCATATTTTCGTAATCGAAGGAACAAAAAAGTCATCACAAACTACTGCTAGCAACAAAAATAAATAAATCGCAAGAACAATATGAATTACTATGAATCCAGAGCGTCTTTGTTCGGCAGTAAAACCGTCCGATGGAAATTCATCGATCGCTGGCGCAATACATTGATTACTTCTGTTTACCTCTGGCTCTTCAACTTGCATTAATTTACGTAATCCTAAAAATAAATCACTTTCAGTCGGACAAAAATTTTAGTCGAAAAAAAAAATTATTTTTTTTTTTTTTTTTTTTTTTTATAAATCTAGTAGAAATAAAAAAAATAAAAACAATATCTACTTAAACACCTTACGTATTCAGATATCAGCGATATTTTTTTTATATCACTTATCGATAAAATTATTTATCTCTATTTAGCATGAAAACAAAACTTTCCGATACTTTTACTGCAGATAAATAAATAAAAAAAAATTAATTTTTTGAACTTACGTATTTCATTTCTGTCAAAAACTTCAGGGTCAAATTCCGTACTTTTGACCTTAAAAAATCCACTGAGACTAATGCATGTAAAATAAATCGTATGAATACCGATAACTAATAGCATGCGGTAGAATATCAAATGTTTATGGCGTTTTGTCATATCTTTCGATGCTTCAGCGGCCCAACAAAGGGAATTTTAAAAATTGAAAAAAAAAAAAATTTACTAATTAAAAATTTTATATTTTTTTTTTTGACTGTCAACACCTTGAAGTTCTAGCAGCTACTGATGGAAGAAGGGAAGTTCGTGAATAATTCTTTTAAATATCGACTCATTATCTTTACGATAAGATAAACCAGAGTAAGAGGCGTCAGACAAACTATCCCTTGATCGATTCTGTCAGAAAAACAATCCTACGTCTGCCGTCTACCGTATCGTTGATTTTTAACATTAAATATTTATCTTCTATCAATACTACGGAAAACAACAATAAATAAATAAATAAGCAAATATCTTGACGGATATATCATTTTTTTTTTTTTTAAATAATATATATTACTTAAGAACTTGAACGCGTTCTTTTTGTGCTTTCTGTGCTTCAGAATAAACGAGGAGATGGAAGCTTGCCAACGCACTTTTGACCGCAATGCACCATTTTTTTACAGCGACCTTGGGTTGTAAATAATACACTAGTTTTGGGTTTATGTAAATATGTTTAACATAATGAACATAAATGTAATTAAATTTTCCCTTTGATTAACTTTTCCATTTGTGCTTTGTTTATTATTGATTTTATTTTTATTTTTATTTTGTGCAATCGGTTTTTGGCCTTTGAAATGTAGATCAAAGAAGACGGAGTTTAAAGGAGTGTCGAATAAAGTTGAGAATATAATTGAAGTCGGTCAACGCCCCAGCAATTAGATTAACCTAGCGCACCGTCAATCACTATCAATTGTGTAGGTATTTTGTTGAAAGAATTTTTTATTCATAAGATTCTATAAAAATATATAATAATATAATATTTATTTATTGTATTTAAAGGATGTTATCCTATATACAAGAAAAAAGGAGCGGTGAAGTAGTACATATATAATACAATTAAAAGAGATTAAATAACTAATAGCTAGTTCAGTACAAATAACTTGCATTAAATTCAATAAAGTTAAAAATTAGAAAATAGTATTAATTCGGATTATTAGTAAAAGTCACCGTCCAGCCTCAATGTTTACTTATTTCGGACTTATTCAAGTTTTTTATTTATTTAACTCATTCATAGTGCCTCTGCATTACGTGTTAGAAGTAAGATTTTCGGAGTGTGAGGCCGTTGTGGAAAAAATCAAGCAGCTTTCTCAGATCAGGCTTTGAAGTGATTCCTAGGATTACTCCCAGCTTGTCATAGTCCGGTCTTTGAGCTCTTCCTTCCAAAACTGCTGTTTGAATTCTATAAAAATGTATTAAACTATTGATTAAATTTAGTGAAAATTTTTTTTATTTTTTTTTTTATTTATTTAATTTATTTGCCAAGGCAATGAGCCTAATGGCAAGTACAAAAAATGTAACAGTTTTATTCAATCATGTAAGTAGTATAATGTAAATTCAGAACATTAAGAGAAATAATTTTATGTTCAGTGAAAAGAAAGAAAAATAACGTAATATTTTTTTTATTTTTATTAAAAAATATTTATTTATTAAAAAATTTTTTATTTTCATGGCGAGATTAAAAATTCTAAGTGTAAAATTTATTACAGCTCTCCAGGAATTTTAACGGAAGCTGGGAAAAATTTTTTCATATTTTTATACATGACCAGTTCAAGCCATATATGTGAAAAAAATAAATTAGCTATATATGACCGTATTAGTTAATTTTTTCATGACACTGAAGGTTAGCACACGTCTAAAAATTTTTGATTTTTTTTATTAATTAAATTGAAACTAAAAAGATATTTATAAAAAATTGCACTTATAGTTTTTCAAATTTTATACATGTGACATTTTTTTTTTTAATTTAAATTTTTTTAATAAAAAATTTCTAAAAATTTTGAAATGTCGGCTAACTTCATTTTCATATTTTTTCACAGATAGAAATTACCTTGAGTATCTCTTCTTTAATTTCTACCTAATTGAAATTTTTAGTAGCTTCATGGAAGTTCAAAATTATTGCAATAGCATGATAAAATAGTGACTGTACCATTCTAAACTAATTTTGACGAAAAAGCACTTATTTTTATAACCTTTTTTATAAATTAAAAAATGAGGATAATCAATTATTTAATTGAAAAAGTTTTCAAAAGAAATGAAAAATGTTTTTATTATTTAATAAATTCATTTTAATTGTATCCTAACAAAATCTTTATCTCTATATCGAATAGTTTTTGTACATATAAAATTTTCTTTTATTACTGATTTACATTTGTATAAATCATCACTCGCTTTACATTCCCGCTGCATTGTTCACTTTTATGCCGCTATTTATGATGGAAATATATATTATACACAACATGTATAAAATACGCCACACTTTTGATATTTATGCGACTTTGTTAACTTTTACTTACACTTTTCTTCTTTCTTTTATATTATTTTATTATTGATAAGACAATGTGATATTCTTTAAAGAAAAAAGTGAATACAATGTGACGTTGCAATAAACATATATATATAGGATCGTGGAAAATGAAATTTTTCCGACGGGGGTTCTCGGAAAACTTGAAGGTATGAACGTATTATGTTTTCAATGGGCAAACATCTACCAATCTGTTATCTTATTACTATTGTTATATATATATATATATATAATGCACCGTATAGATCATTGATTACCGCTGATAATTAAACTGAAATTGAATTTCGGAGGAGTGTAAAATTATTTACTTAAGTGATTTATTGTAAAAGTGATTAAAATTAAAATTTTAAATAAAACTCATTTGAATACCAATTATATTAATTCGTTAATCAGTTTTAATTTTTTTTTATAAAATTTATTGTACTTAAAAATTAATTTTATTAATTATAAAACTAAAGGTTTTTTTTTTACTGTAATTTCTGGGCTATTATTTTTGCTAAGTTTCGCAATATTTTAAGCTGACTATAAAAAAAATGCATACAAAAATTTCGGACTAAAACTATCTAATGATGTCCGTGCGTTTGACTTTTACTGCAATGTATTTATCGGTTAAAAGTTTTAAAAAGCTGAGTAAAAACGGTTGCTGTAAATACGTCACATAATTCTATTTTTATGACCTACTTTACGTATTGTTTTTATATTTGTCATAACTGTTTACGGTTTTGAGCGAAAATAGTGAAAAACGTAATGTAAAATGTCGATTTAATGAATAAACGAAAAATTCCACACAGTAAAAAATTTTGCGTCATTGCGTCAAAAAACTTAGTGTTAAAAATTTTTGTATTAAATATTTAACACTTTTTTGGGTTGATTAATCATTTATTTTGTTAAATCCACATAAAAAAGTATGAAAAATTTTTGACACAAATTTTTTTGACGCAATAACACAAAATTTTTTACTGTGCAATTATATTTGTTTGTAACTGAAGTTTTTTTTTTTTTTTTATTAACATATGTAATTATTTAATGAAATTAATAAAAACACTAGGCATGAAATATGATTTGAAGTATTGCTTGAGCTCGTCACTAATTAATATCAATAAATGTCATATTTGTAGGCAGAGCATGCAGCTCTGATAAAATACAAACAGAAAAACTCATAAATTAGAGACATTTAATTTTAATCAAACTGCCACAGAATAAACAGCTTTCAAACTTAATAAAAACTTTCAGCGCATCTATGATTTTCGGTGAAAATACGCTTTTATCTTTCAAAATAAACCTTTATCGCTATTATTATTATTTTTAATTTTACAAACGCTTCAACTTATTAGATTCAATGTAGCGTATGTAATTTAATTTATTAAAAATTTATAAACTAACTGAATAATTAAATTCAACTGACCGTTCTTTTGTTATTATTTTAAATTTACTTTTGCATAAATATAAACTTGCTAACAACCTATCGATTATTTACAACCTTTTTATAAGTTATATAAATATAACTCTGAGTAAAATAATAATAATATGCTGTTGTTTTCCTCGGAAAAAATATATATATTTTAATTTTTCTAGAAGTTTGTACTTGTTTTAATAAGTAAGATTTTTGATACGTAGTTAATAATTCTATTGACTAATTTAATTATTACAAAATTTTTTGAATTGCTACTTTAGCAAAAATTACATTAGTAAGATCGTAATCCTGGACCAGACTTTCAATAAGGTCACTTTGATAATTTTATATTTAAAATTTACGATCTTACATCGTAAAAATTCGGATATTTACTCCTTTTGTGACATTTTTGCAACATAAATTTAGTTAGTTAAATATTATTTGTAAGAATGTACTGCAATGAAATTCATGATATATTTTTACTAGAATAACTAGCTATTGTTCCATATGTATCATCTAATAAAATATCCTAAAAAAATAAACTAAGTAAACATTTTATTTTATTAAATTAAAGTTAATTTTTTTTAAATAAATAATCTATAAAATTTATAACAATAATATTTCATTGATAACAATATCGCATTCCAGATGCTATAAGGGCGTATACCGGCAAAAGTTCCCGGTGAAAAGTCATAAGGGCGTATAAAAAAATTTTTTTTTCGGAAATCAACTTATTTTTATATGAAACGTGCAGAAATGTACAAAATAATTTTATCTAAATTTTTTGGACTCGAAAAAAAAAATACGATTTTTATCATATGCCCTTATGGCATTTGTAACGCGATATATTCAATAATAATTCTATTTTATGTGTGGTAAGTATAAACTTTACAAGGTTTGGCTGTTACTAAATAATGGTAGTAAAGCAGCGTCCTAGCGTTCCACGATTACAGTCCAGTAATTTTTCTCCTTAATTTAAAAGTAAATTTCAAAGAAAATTCCTTTTTCGTGTAGGTCAATGAATTATATGTTGGAATATCAGGGCATATATGGATGCAAAACATTTTCTGATAAAGACATATGAAGCCGTACCAGAAAATTTTTTTACGGCTGTATTAAGATAATTTTCTTACACAATTGCCTACATATAAAACACATAAATTTTTTCCGTGAAGCTTTCTCTGAATTTATGAGTATTAGGAGGATCTAAAACAAATATTAATAAATCTAAAAGATGTTCCTAAAGCATCGGTGTCCGTAAAATGCACTTTACATAAGTACATAACGCAGTAAATCATAAGGCAAATTGTCAAAGTGGAATGGTCAAAGTTAAATGGGTTCGACTGAGTGCAATAGATAAAGTGTACATCTCTAAGTCAATGCAGTGCACTCGGTAGCTTCACTGATCGTCTCTCAGTAATCGCTCCACACTCGTCGCTTAGTTGTCTCTGACAAATTCAACAACCGTCAAAAAAATAAACTATCTATTAATTTTAAATCCAACTTAACTTTTGAGACTTTACAAAAAAAAAAAAAAATACTTTCCAAAGGCCAATCCGATAATTTAAATTCGGCTCGTGGACTTGATCGCGTATTGGCAGAGACAAAAAAGTAAGAAAGACACTTGCAGCTAAATAAAATAAAGCTAGAGCAAACCTAAGGCCAATATTAGAGAGACGAAAAGCGAGATAATAGTGTAAAAAAAAATATTTTTTCAAGCGATCGAAACGCTCAACTGGTAAACCACTCAAAGGGAGGGGCATGCAATTTAACAAACGATGTCGGACTTCGGAGTAGTTGTTAATGTAGTATGTGTGTGACAACGAGATTGACAACATGGATACGTCTGACCTAGGAGGAGGTTCGTGTTTTTATAAATTTCATTTTTTTTTATCCTTTATCGCTCCTTTCTTTTCCGGCATTTCAAAAATTTTTTTCACTTCATCGAACAAATCATAAATTAACCTGCTTGCGAAATTTTTTTACCCCCTGAAACATAAACTTTTTTCTCCAGATAAAAGGAAATAAGTTTTAAAAAAAATGCAAACTTTGCAAAAATGATTTTTGAAAAAAAAAAAAAAAAAAAAAAAAATTTTGAAAAAAAAAACTCAAAAATAAATTTTTTATTGTTCAATTAATGTACAAAGTTTACTCGTGACCGTGTCAGTTAATCTTTAATGAGAGAAACGGATTACAATTAATTGAGGGCACAAAGTCGGCATAGTGTCAAAGGAAATGATTGAAGAAGCTTGCACGTGATGAATTGAGTGGGTTATTAAAATTAATAAGATTATTGTAATTAATAAATAGCATGAGTGCAAAGTACACGAGACCTTAGTAATTATACAGTTTATCTATTTTTACTTTTTTTTTTTTTTTTTATTTTATTTGCTTGATTTTTTAATCATTTTTGAGGGCAGTAATTTTTTTCTAGGTCCATTTTTTTTAAACTATTGTAATAACTTCTTAACATATTGGTCTTTGGATGAGCACGTCGTGGTCGGTCTAACCAAGTTGTTGAGTCGTGTTATACCCAGTTTATACGACGTACATTAGGCATGAATGGCATCTACTCTGGTCAGTTGAATGAGAGCAATTTAACTTCTTTAGGTTGCTTAATCGGTAGGAAGTCACATCAGCCACATAGGTATATAAACTTTGCACTGACCACCTTCACATTCACAACTTGTCTGTCTCTAAGTATTTTTATAAAAATAATAAATAATATCTTGTATTTAATTCTACTAATAAAAATAAAAATAATAATAATAATAATAATAATAATCATAATAATAAAAATAATAAAAATTAAATTTTGAGAGCTGAATTTTTTTTCTTAATTCAAAATCGATATTAAGATGTAATTATTATTAATGTTAATATTAATTTTAGTATGAAAAGGGTCGAACATAAAAAAAAATGGAACAAAAAACATTAAAGTTAATTATTTTTTACCTTTAGTCTCTTGAGCTTAAGGAGTTTCTGGGTCACCGCGAAAATTATTAGCACGCTTTGCGCCTCCAGGCCATGCGTCAACCTATTAAGAATGTAATAGTGTCCTCTCTTCCCTTAACGTACTTTAAATAGAATAAAAATGACATTAAAGATGATCAAGCTTGAGAAAAAAATGATAAACTTTTGTATTTATTGAATCACTTGGTTATCTTTGAGCTTTTAGGCTCAAACAGGCAGAAGAATGTTAACCAATTTGCAGAATGCCTGATAATTTGAAGATCTATGTGTTTGGTGTAGTATTACGTAAAACGGAATTCCACGGCTTCCGTTTCTGGGAGTGGAGCATCCGCGAGAACAGAATTGAATAGCGGTGATAATAATTATCTGACTAGTAAACTCCCGCGACTGTGTCTAATGATTGACCCGATTTCATGTATCATCTTTCACAGGCACAAGAGTGTTTTTTATTTTAGTTTATTTTATTTGGGCAAGATACTATGAGTATGGTATCGTGCCTGATGCAATATTTTTCGGGTGTAATTGTCGTTAAATATTTGATAAATCTTTGGAAATTTATAGTAGCGGTTATGACAAGGAAAAATTGTATGAATTAAAAATTTTATCTGTAGATACATGAGATTTGTGTTGATAAAAATGTTTTCATTTTTTTAACACGTGTTAGTTACATCAATAAATATATTAAAAAATTTTTTTTGTTAATAATTTAAAAATAATCTCACAAAATTTATAAAAAATCGGTATAAATTATTTTTAACTTTTATTCGAGAATTTTAAAAATATTTTTTTTCCCAAAAAAAAATTTTTCTCTAATCTGATGTTGGGAAATTTAGGTTCCGATAAATTTGTGTGTTTTTAGACGAATTATAAGTAAGAATATTTGCCACAAATGTCGATATATAAGGATGTCTCAAAGAAATCCACATTTTTAAATTCCCACTAAGAAAAATTGAAAATTTTTTAAAATTTGAGAATTTATTCGTTTTACCCCGTTTCGCAAAAATTAAGTTTTTATCAAATCTCGATGTTTTAAGGTCACAGGAAGCTTTCCTGACTATTTCCAAATGAACTCTAAAAAATTTTCCAAATCGGAATTTTCATCGAATAAAAAATCATTTGACTAAAAAAATAATTTATTATTACTGAGTATTCTAATAGAATTTGCATATTTTTTAAAATTAATCAACGACTTAAATCTGCAAAATAAAGGAAAATCTTAACCCTGCAAAACTTTAATTTATGAATTAATTAACATGGCTTAATGTACGGAACAAAGGAGCTCTCTATTTTGTATGTTTACCAAACTTTTAATACAAGCTACGTTTTAATAAAGCTGGTAATTATTTTCAAATCCAAAGAAAAAAGCTAACTAATACCAACTCAAAGAATTACCTTGATCACTTATATATTATCATTATCAATTTTAATTGTTAATGAATTGCCAATATTTTTCATCACCACCAAAAAAATAATTATGGCAAAAAAAAAAAAAATGTTGATATCGATACTGTCGAAATTTAGTATTTGACAGGGTGTAATACATTTATCTATTGAATATTAATGGCCTCATTGACCTGAGTATCATCCGTACACACTGTTAACGCGTAAAATTCGATGATATTATTTGTATTGGATTTTTATCAAACGGTAGGTTGGGTTCGAATGGGAAAGTGTGAAATGTTTATAATTTATTAAATTTCATTTTATATAAATGTATGACACAATGTTAAAATAATTTGATGTTTTATAAATAAAATAAATTTACATTTATACAAAAATTGTAGGGGTTAATTGTACACCACCGGCAATTGAGGACTTTCCACATGACCTGTTTGATGAGAAACAACGACAAGAAGGGGCCGTGGTTGTTCACGTCATCGTCTCTCTTTACTTGTTCATCGCTTTAGCAGTAGTATGCGATAAATTCTTTGTACCTGCAGTAGAAAAAATATGTCATGGTAAGATTATTTTCTTTTTTAGTTCTTACAATAAAATAATTCATTACATCAAATTCGAAAAAATTTTAATTTTAAAAATTCACACATTAAATTAAAGAGTTACGAAAAATCAAACACACTGAAAAAAAATATCGCTAGTCGAGAATTTTATGAATTCAAAAATTTTAAAAATTAAAAAAAAAGCCAAATTTTACTATTAAATTTTCTAATTGGCGTTATTAACTTTAACAAATACACTCGTTAATATTTTTTAATTGAAAAGACGAAAAAAATGTATTTAATATTTTTTTAATAAAACAAAATCTTATTTTTAAATTCTAATTCATGCTTCAATATATAGACTTTAAATAAAATTTAAAAAATTTATAAATTAAATAAAAAAAATAAAATTCGAGGATTAAGATAAAAATTTCTTCTTTCAAGAATTTTAAAAATTCTACGAAACAACAATATCTTTTTTTTGAATTCAAATACATTATAACATTGATTAAAAATTTATTTATAAAACATTTAATTTCTATATCATTCAAAATAAGTCTTAAATATTTTTCAGAATGAGTTTAGATAACAAAAAACTTTTTGCTGTTTTGAATGAAAGATTTTTTTCTCCATCTAAAAATAAAAAATTCTTTCAAAAAAAAGGAATTGCAGTCAGTTAAAAAAAATGATATTTTTGGATAAAGAATTCGATTTTAATTTTTTCTTCAAAATCATTTTTTCGAATTAAAAATATTTCTTTTGAATCAAGCAGTATTTATTCGGGGTTGAATTAAATTATCATTAAAAAATGAGAAAAAAGAATATGTTAAAAAAATTTTAATTAATTAGCGGTTTTTAAATTGATTGTAACGGCGCTTTGTTTTTAAATGCGTAAATTATGTATAAATATAAATGCAATCAAGAACAGAGATTATTTAAATTTCAATTATTTATTCAATTAAGTTTTCGACGGTAAAATAATACTGTAATTAACTTGGATTATATTTTTAATCATATAATATTTTTTAGTGCACATGCATACAAAGTTATTATGAAGTACACAAGCTTGATTAATTAAAAATACAAAAAACAAAAAAACTACCATAAATCTTTGCAAAAAACGAATAAATCACACGTAATTTTAAATAAATATAAAAATAAATACTTTTAGAATTAAAAAAAAAACGTCTTAAAATTTGTTAATTTTAATCGCTAAATTTCTGTTACGAATTGAAAAATAACTCTTAGAAATTTTAGAAGATACGAATGCAAGTGAATAGAAAACAAAGTATAAAGTATAATAATGAAAGCTAGAAAATTCTCAACAGCAAAAAGAAAAAAAATTTCTAGACTTTTTTTTTAGAAAGAATGTCAAAGGATATCGAGGACAGAGAAGCCTTTGATGTATAAAACAATTTAAAATAAGCATCGTTTCAAGAAAACGTTAGCATGTCGAAGATTAATAACAAAATCTAAAGTTTCCGTCCTACTAAATTGTGCAATTTTATTTAATTGCTTGTGTCAACACCTCACTGGCCTTTATCCGTTTATCTAATAATTCTAATTATTAATAATGATAATAGTTGACTCACTCTTTTAAATTTCAGTCGTTCATTAAGAAAGTGGAAATTTTAAAACTTTACAAAATTATATATTTATAAATTCACAAAAATTTTTTTTAATTCATAAATTTTGTAAATTATTTTTTCAAACGAACAAATTGTAGTTTAACTATATGAGTTTTTGTAAAAAAATTTTTTTTTTTTTTTTTTTTTTTTTTTCAAAAATTCTGAACACTTGCACGAAAAAAATATTTTAATAATTTCTTATTTCAAAAATAAAATTATCTCAAAAAATTTCAAAATAATCAAAGGAGAAAAAATTTTAAGTAATCAATTTTTTTTTTTATCATCAATTATAATCAAAAAACAAAGAATTAAGTAATGATTTTTAATACGGTCCTTCATATTGACAAAACAAATCTAAAAAAAAAAATTGACTTAATTGAATGATGTTTCTTCGAGTTATTGCGTTTACAAATTCCACACAATTGACAGGGAAAAATTTTTCGTGTTTTTTTTCGTTTTATAATTTTTTTTAGCTAAAAAATGGATCTTTATCTAATTATATTTTATTTTTATTTTACAATAAGATTTATTGCATATTCGACCAAGTAATAAAAATATAATAATAATAATTCATTTTACTAGCATTATCAATGTCAAAAGATGTAGCTGGTGCGACATTTATGGCAGCTGCAACATCCGCACCAGAATTATTTGTCAACGCGATTGGGACTTTTATTACCGAAGGTGACATCGGTGTAGGAACGATAGTAGGATCAGCAGTCTTTAATATCCTAGCAGTTCCTGCTTGCTGTGGGATCGGCGCCGGAATGGTGAATGTATTTTATTTTTGTTTTTTTTTTTTTTTTAAACCATTTCATTATTTAGGAAATCGAGTGTTTTATCATAAAACAAAATTATTTTTATAAATTTTCTAAATAGTAGCAACAAAATTTATCGTATTATCATTAGTTACTCGCTCTTGAATACTCAACACCTTTTACTGAGTATTTACACGAGCCTCAACTATTTAGTTGTTATGTCACAAGAACGGTACTCAAGGATCGTTATATTACCGGCACGGTGGCGAGATTTAAGTACAAGTTCAAGCTCTAACTCACAACACCACAGTTTTCAAATTAATCTTTAATATTTTTATTAAATACATGCTCTTAAACTTTAACCCTTTCATTACACTCTATAATTACTTCATTAACTCCAAAGCCATTTAAAATGCCAGGCTAATTGTAAATTTCAAAGTTATATATTTTACTTTGTTAACTGCATATATGGTATAGTAATAATAATATTCATGCCATGATAATTAACATTATACAGTTGAACTTTATCGACTTATCGCTCTTCTTTTGCATGCCTTATAAGCGAAGCAGATGAGGTTGTGCTCTACACTCGCCTTACAAAAATCAAGCCACTTTTTGAATTAAAATTGTTTCTATTTATTTTCTATTGTACTTGTAGAAAAATATTTACACATAAATTTTATGGAAAAACCCTCGTTTTAACACTTATGATATTAATTTGTTACTATAAATATAATTTTTAAAATTTGACAAATAATTTTCTCAACTGATATTATTGAAATAAAATATTGTTAATTTAAAAACCAAAGAAGAATTAAATTAAGATTAAATTTTAAGAAATAAAAGAAAATAAAATAAATAAAAATTGTAATTAGGTGGTTCCGCTGGATTGGTGGCCTGTAAGCAGAGATTGCTTAGCTTACGGCGTAACAGTTGCTATCTTAATCTGCATTATTCACGATGAGAGAGTGGAATGGTACGAGGCATTGTGCCTTGTTCTTCTGTACATCGTATACATTGCAGTAATGTACTGGGACAAATCATTCCAGCGTTGTACACGTTTTCGGACAAAGACAAGCGTGTCGTCTGCCGAAGATGTCCATATTGGACCAGGTAAGTTTATCTAATTAATTAATTTATTAATTAGTTGACTTGATAACGTATGAGCTAGTTTACATGATGAATAAACTCATATAGCTTGATATATTCAACTACTAGATTAAAGTCTGTCGATTCATTCAAGAGATTTTATTAACAAAAAATTGATTCTTCTAAATTATCTTTTGAATTTTTATATCAATTAAAATTTTTCATACTTAATTTGATCACAAAAAATTGAAAATATCAAGTTGTAGACAATTATTATAAATTGATGAAAATAATTTAAAAGAATTCAATTTTTAATTGATTTTCATTATTACTTTTTTTAACTCTCTTTAATTTATCTCTGTAAATCATATTTTTAAAAATCTATTTTTTTTTTTTTTTTGGAAATGTCAATTCGTTGAAAGATTATTCTGGTTCATAGTAAAATGCTAAAAATAGGCTATATTTATAAATTTTTAAGGAAGCATGATTATACACAGAAAAAAAAATGTACTTGAATCAAGTAAATAATTTTGAAGCATTTATTTTTTTTTTATTTAAGTAGACAAATTCTTAAACTAAGACAATGAAACTCTTCAAAATTATTTTTTTGGTTCAAAAATTTTTCTCTTAATTCAAGTTAATTTTTTTTTCAGTGTAGATATTGTTATAAAGTTTATTGAGATAATACGAGCACCAAGGTAACTTTTGATAAAAGGCTTAATTTTTGTTAAATATGAAGTTTAAATATGTCTTAATAAATTCCGAAAATTTGAAGAAGATTGCTCGATTATTTAAATAAATAATTAACTTTGAAATTGAGCAATTTAAAATTGGTCTTTTGGAATAATCTTCAAACATTGATACGTTTCTGTATTTTTCTCGTAAAACTGTGGGTGAATATTTTTTAAAAACTTATGGATGGAAGTAAATGTATCAGTGAAAAATTTAATTCAAAAAAATTTACACTTGCCCGACTAATTAAAGTGTATTAATTAAAAAAAAAGAAATGCCACCTTTAGCCAATGTTAAATGTATATCTATATATTGAGAAAAATCATATGGTTACTGCTCTCCCTTTACCGCGCTAGAGTCGATACCTATCCCCACCCCGCCTAGCGCTCGTACTACCTTAAGCTCAACAAACGCACTCGAAATACATATAAAAATTTTTTCTCTATTTTTTTAACATTTACTAACTATAATATTTACAAACAATCGTAAGTTCTCATCCAATACGAAAAATCCAAATATATTTAAATTTAGTATGATAGTAGCTCCTGCACACTCTATGGATATTTATTGGCAAATAAAAACTGTCAGAGATTAAAAAAAAAAAGTTTTTTTTTTTCTAGTTTTTGCCAAAAAGAAAAAAAAATTAAAAGCATGCTAAATTTTTATTATTCTTAATTATCATATAGATTGTTCGATTTTTATCGCTTTAATTATTAAAGAAATTATCTAATACTCTAAATCAAATTATTTTGTGTTTACCGCACATCAATCGTACCATTCAAATTTTTGATTTACATTCTACTTCTGAGATAAAAAATATGCATCCTTGAATTTTCTCGGAATCGATATTTTTAAAATTGTATGAGTTACTTGATTAATTAACCAGAATAAGTTAATTCTAAAAAATGTAAATCTTAAACAAAACTCAAATAGAAAATCGCTTTCATTCGTGAAAAAAAAAGTTCAATAGCTTATTATTAATATCGACCTATAAGCTAAACAAAGTAAACTTATAAATAGTACAAACGCAAATAAATAACAAAACAATAATTACAAAAGTTCTTAAAATAGCAGCTCACATTGAGCAGATGGATCTGTAAATAAAAAAATAAATATAATATTGTTAAAAGTTTATCCACGATTTTGGATAATTGATCTCCCGTGACCTGGTCACGAGAGGTATCGATCGGCCTTTGGAACTCTGCTGACTTTTCCTATTGTATATAACACCGTTGAATAATGCAGGGGTGCATGTTGCGCATGGAAAAACGATAAAAAATATTAAACATCCCCCACAAGATATTTTTCATATTTTTACCAGTATTTTTATCCGCACTTTGATTAATTAATTTTTAACTTACTCTTCTTTTTTTTCCTACTTTTAAATTATTTAGCCCATGTTTCTTCATTATCTCCGTTATTTTTTTTTTTTTATTATTATTGTTATTATTATTATTATTATTAATCTTGCATTTTGCTTTCCTTTTAAAATTATTTTTGCCACAGGAGACGCCGGCGAAATTCACTTATCAAGATCCGATAAATTGCAATCGTCCGGCGATAGAGTTGAGCAAATTGCGACAATCGACGTGCAACTGCAGAATGGAGGGACGAAAAGTCAAGAGGAAAATCACGAGGCTGGTAAGCTTTTATTCATCGGGGTTAAATTTTTTTATTGGAAATAAAATTATTTAATCATAAGACGGAAGACGTGAATAAGTACTTTTATAAGCTTCCAAGAATTGTAATATTCAAATTCAATCATCCTTGAATTAAAGTAACAATTATCGGTTTTAAGTAGATGATTCTATTCTTCGATTTTGACCCACCAATCATAAGAGATTGCGGTATGCTGAGCACCCTTTCATGAAGGCAAAAAAAATTATATTTCAATTCAATCAGCTTATGTTGAACTGTAATTCTAGTTTTGCTGCTTAATTCAATTTTTTTCTGAGAAAATTCGTGAGAAAGCTTCCTCGTCAATAAATTCTGACGTATATAATTTTATTAATGTTACAAATTAATCTGTGTAATTTGATTAAAACCATAAATATTAAATTTAATTTTTAAAATGATCAGATAAAATATCATGAAATTTTGTAGCTTCCAAAAATTTATAGAGTTCTATAAAATTTTAATTTTTATGAAATTCTTGAAATTTTGATCTTTCACTGAGAGAAAAAAAATATTAGATAAATAATTTGTAAATTTTCATCAAAAAAATTTTTTTTTCTAAATCTAGAAAACGTTTTTTCAAAAATAAAGTTACTGTGCTCGGAAAAAAAAAATGGAGTAAATGCAACTACACTTGGAGTAGCATTTACTACAGGATGGATTAAAGTACATAAACTAGGGTGTACTAAAATTCAATTTCCGTGGAGGACCTTTTAAAATTGAAATTTTGAGTTCTGCTTTCAACAGGAGCTTTGTTTGGGCATTTCCTGAGATATTTTAGCGTGAGACGATTTATTTGTTTTTTACAGAATTTTTACAAGAGCTTTAGTTGGGCTTTAGAAATATTTTAATCTCTTCAGCTACACAGAAAGAGCAAGATGACACTGAATATCATTCCAGATTATACTGAGTGAAAAAAATTTCAGATAGTAGCTAGATAATCCAGATTACAATGAGTATAATCCAGATATCACCCAGTATAATCTGGATTATACTAGCTACAATCTAAAAAAAATTTTCACCACAGATATCACTGAGTATAATCTGGGATGATATCCAGTGCCATCTTGTTCTTTCCGTGTAAGAAATAAAATTGTTTAAAATTTTTAAAAAATTAATTTCTTATTTTTACAATGCCATTTTTTTTTCAAAAAAAATTTTTTCTCTCAGTGTATTATAAATAAATATTTCATATAATTTTTTATAAAATACTAAAGTTCATGAAATTTTACTTGGCGTGAAGCACTACCGTGTTACTGGATAGAAGCAAATATTTTTGTACTTGATTGTTAATAATTTCTTCAAATTTTGAGTGATTAGTCATGTCAAAAAATCATCTTTATTTTAAATTCATTGAAAGAAAATTAAAAAAAAAATTATTTTAAGATCAAAATAGTTACTTTCGATACATTAGAGTGAAATGAGAGTTTTCGGTAATTTTTTTTGGTCTTACTTATAGTAAAATCATTGTCGCAATATCTCTAATCTAGGAATTAAAAAATGGTCTACAGTGTTAAATTTGAATTAGTTTAATCGCAAGAATTTTAGAAAGAATAGTTGTTTAAAAAAAAAAAAATAAATAACAAAATTTTAAATTTTGAATAAATAAAAAAAAATGTTTTTTTTTTTCCTTTTCTTTTTCGGCTGTTATAGAATACGAGTATGAGTTATTGGTGTGGCCAGCGAGAGGAGGATGGATACGTAAAACAGCGTGGGTACTTACTTGGCCAATTCATTTGGTTTTTATGTGTACAATACCAGATTGTGAGAAACCTAGATTTAAAAGATGGTTCCCAGTAACGTTTCTCATGTGTATTGTGTGGATTGGATCACTTAGTTATGTTGTAGCATGGATGATTACAATTATCGGTATGTATCCTCGAATTTTTTTTTCCTCACTTAAAAAATATTAACACAAATAATTATCCAACAATAATCATATTTATAATTGTAGTTATAAATAAGTAACAATGTAGGCACTCAAAATAGTAGATCCGTTTAATTAACACAAGCTGTTTTGTGAATTTACGCGAATCCGTTAATAATTGTATAACGTGCGCAGGGATAAGAGAGTTTAATGTTCATAATTGGATTGTAATTACAAAAGATTAATAAAAACAGTCCACAAATAACAGTCCATCAATTGATAAAGAAAATATTAATTTTTTAATGTAATATTTAAAGAACGTTATTTTATTGCGTACGTATGTACATAAAAACGCATAGTATATTTACAGAACTCTAGTATTTCAGAGAGCGAATTTTTTATAACTTTTTTCTAATTGTAAATAGAACATTTTAATTTGAGTTTCATAACGCTTGAAATTTTTTATTGGAAAAAATGTTTACTTTTAATTTATGAGTCAGCAAAATTCTTCTCTATGCATATAAAATATAATTTTAGGTTGCAATATATTGACACATGTGTGAAATAAGCGAAAATTGTGACTGTATTTACATACTCATGCAAAAGTTCTTGTGCAAATATTTGAGTTAATTAGTAATAAAATTTTCGTGTCACACACTGAGAGAAAAAAATTGTTTTGAAAAAAAATAGAGATTGGTGTGCAGACTAGTGACTGCAAGTTTACAAACTAGCAAACTTGCAGTCACTAATAAATAAATAAAATTTTGCTTTATTAAATAATAAGTTTTGTTAAATTGCACTGTACTTTTTTAACTATTGACGTTTTTAAAGATATAAGCTCATTCCGATATTACACTCATCAAGAGCTTTCATTTGAGTACCCACATGCATTTTTATATATTTTTCATATATACATATATATAAAGTATATAAATATATGAAAAATTGATGTGGGTACTTAAATGAAAGATCTTGATGAGTGAAACATCGGGATGAGCTTATATCTTCAAAAATGTCAATAGTTCACAAGATACAAGGTCATTTCGTAATTATGTATCTAGAGATAGAGTATTTTCGAATACAGCCTAAATACTTATCATCATAAATTGATTTTTGGTGAAAATGATATGAAACTATGAAAAGGCACAACTCCAGGTCAAGACTTTTCCAACGATACCAAATTTAACCATAAAAATCCATTTCATCACACAAATACACTGGCCAGAAAATTTTGCTTATTCTTGTAATAAGATAGATAATCGATTTTTAGGTGACACGCTGAAAATACCAGACTCTGTAATGGGTATAACATTTTTGGCCGCCGGAACAAGTGTACCAGAAGCTGTATCAAGTGTAATTGTAGCTAAACAAGGTAAATTAATATTCAATGAAAAATAAATGAAGAAACAAATAAATAAATAAAAAATGATAAATGTACAGGTCACGGCTCGATGGGTATCAGTAACTCAATTGGCTCAAACACATTCGACATACTCCTTTGTCTAGGTCTGCCCTGGTTAATAAAATCATCTTTTTCACCGACGCAGCCTGGACGTCACTACATAAGTATAAATTCAGGTGGTCTTGAATACAGCGCAATATCGCTTCTATCAACATTGCTGCTACTTTACATAGCATTCGCTTCGAATAAATTTCAACTTGATTTAAAAGTCGGGCGTGCTTGTCTTTGTATGTACGCAGTATTTCTCATTCTTGCCTCGCTTATCGAGCTCAACGTATTCTTCAGGGTAAATTTACCCACCTGTCAGAGGACAGTTAAGTGATAAAAAAAAAAAAAAAAACCACAACACAAACACTTTATTATATATATATTATATATATTAATATAAATATAAATATATTGATATTGATACAATATAATGCTTGTAAAATTCATTAAAATAATTATCACATTAAAATTACTAAATTTTACAATCATTGTAAGTCGACACATTATTCTTTCATTTTAAAATATAATAAATATACTTTTTCTAATTTTAAAAATTTTTAATCAACATGCATTCAATTACTAATTTTATGGTAATATTTTAAATTGCGTTACTAAAGTCATAAAATAGATAGAATAATTTATTGCAAATCAACGAAGAAATTTTAACAATTTCAAAAATCATAAAAAAAAATTACATTTTGTAAGCCCTTGTAATTTAAAAAAAAAATTTTTTTAGCGCCAAAATTGGAAAAAAAAAAATTACAAAAAATAAAGGCACCTTAAGTTGATGAATTTTATTTCATCTTCGTAAAAATAAAAATAAAATAGCCTGTAAAATAAATTACAGACAATGGTTGCTGTTATTATTATGACTAGCAAACTGCAGTCATCATGCGACTGTAGAAATTTACGTACTATGAATGAGAAAAATTTGGCTCATTACTTCTTTGATATTTCTTATCACATACATAGTTTGGATACTTTTTAAATAAATTTTAAAAATAATAGTGCTATCACAGGATCAATTACAAATAATTTCATAGACAAATGTGACCAAACAAATTTATAAAACCAAAAAACTATTAAAAACTCCTTCAAATACTTGGCATAAAAAATTGACCATCACTGAAAAATTTATAAGACCGTGAAAATGCACCTATTCTTGTCTCGACCTTTCTGATGATACTAAATTAAACTATAAAAATTCCTTTAAAAATAATAATATGCTCGTCAAAAAATTTTCCTTACTCTCTTTTACTGCTGGGAATTAAAATTTTGAAATTATGAAATTTGAAAAACAATTACAAGTATTAGAATAAAGCTCAAATTAATTTCTATTTTATTATTTTTTTTTTTTTATTTACAGGAATATCTTTAAAAATTGATCAAGCTATAGTTGTCATGTTTTCTACACACAAAAAACAAATTTCTTGCGCCAAAAAAATTTTAAGAAAAACAAAAGTTATTTTGGAGCAAGAATAAATTTTCTTGGCTCAAGAGACTTTGACTTCATTCAACAAATTTTCAATCTTCTTTGATATTTTCTCGAGCCAAGAAAATTTACACTCCAGTCAAGAATTTTGTTTTTCAGTGTACATTTTTACAATTAATTTATAAGTGAAAAAAAAAAACCCAATGCGCCCTTTTAATTAAAAAAATTTTCAAACCAAACTTGCAGAAAGAAAATTCAATTTTGAATTTTTTCAATCGATTTTCACATTTGTTAAAATTTCCAAGTTTGTTGGCAAAAAAATTGTATGCACGCTATGGCTTCAGTAACGCAATATTTTATCACTTAGATATGTTTTTTAATCGTATGTTTTTTTTTTCAATGCAGCCTTTGATATCAAAAAAATTATTTCATCTTATTTCCTTATAATTATATTTACAATAAGAGCAATAATAATGATAATAATAACAATAATAATAAAATATTATTATTGTTGCTGTTATTAAAATTCATTATTTGATTGTCCGTGATTTTTCATTATCTCGTTAATATTAAGACATATTATAATTATTATTATTGTTATATGTTATATTATATCTAATCAGATTATGTTTAATTAAAAATCATTTTGGCACCTGTGCGTTAAAACAACGAACATATTATTGAATATAATAAATTAAAAATTTCCAGTCAAATGTATACTTGAGATCTAATTACTTGAGCCTAAACCGGAAAATGCTCGAAATGTGTGGAAAAAATGATTACAAAAAAATTTAAAAATTAAAGTAATTAAAACCAATAATTAACTAGTATTATAAATATAAATTTGTAATTTAAGATTAAGGATTTCCATAATAAATTATTATTATTAAAAGTATAAATTTTTTTGTTAGTATTGATTCATTTATTTGCTTGTTTGTGTCGAGTTGTTGATAATTAATATTTGTTTGTGGTACAGTTGTTTTTTTGTAAGTGTAAATCGATTTGTGAGCGACCTTGGCACGAAATTCGGAAGTGGCGCCAGTAATCTAAATCTCGAGATCCTCTAGTATGTTTACTTGCGACGCTCGTGAAGAGAAAGAGAAACGGAATAAATAGAAGAGAATTGTACTCGAGAAAGATGAGGATGACAAAACTGAAAAATAATATTGTGTACTTGAAAATTTATCGAACTTTCAATTTATTACAGCAATTGTATTATTTTCTTTTTTGGACTGTTATCTGAATTTTTTTATTATCTTGCTTTAGATTCTTTGGAAACATTTCTGAAATTTTTTATTTTATGTATTATAAATTTAGATTTCATTGTTTTTCAATCCATATGATGTCATGTACTGAGAAAAATAAAAAATCTGATTTCTTCTTCAGTTTACCGTTTCACATAAAAATATTTAAGATTATATACGTTCATATGTGATGAAAAATATTGTTTTTAATGATAACGATCGTTCGAATGATGCAAAGATTCATATATGTTTACTTGCGGTTATTCATGATCATTGATTATATGGTTCCATGATTATTGATCCCTGGACAAAATATCCCCAACAATTGATACCAAACAGACAGAATTTATTAATAAAACCATATTGTAATCGTGTTGCGCCCTTTTAACATGGTTTTTGTGTGTGTTTATTCGATATTAGACAAACACATACGCTTTTAACCATGCTGTGCCCTTGAATTTTTTTTTTAACTTTCAAAAATTATAACGGATCCGAAGGATAACTTGTCGGGGATATTTTGTCCAGGGATCAATAAGCCTGATACCGATTATATAAGATCTCATTTGGATCAACAAGCCCATATATGACAGAGTAAAATTCATGAATTGTTTGTTACTTGAACTTAAAGTATAAATCAGACTATTGTATATACTTGTTTACTAAAAATTATTCGACCCCAATGATATTCCAATCCGTATATGTATAATTCCAACTAATCAGTATGTAAGTTTGAAAGGTAATCCGCTCACCAGTCGGGTGTTTCTATCTAGTTTCGGTTGCGGTAGCTCAGAAAGTTTAGTTCTGGAAGCGCTACAGTAGATGGCTGCTTATTTTCATAGATAGAAATATATAATCTACCTACTTAACACTGTCTGAACCTCAAGATACAAATAAATTTCATCAATCATTATATTCGACATGTAAGTAAATACCTTCGCCTAATTACCTTAATTAATTATTCTCATTGCTAACATTGAGTATAGTGTTAATTATCAAACATGACAGAACGCTAAATAATTTCATCGATACTTTAAAATTGGGTTTTTTTTTAATTCTACAAAAAAAATCTTGAAATGAGAATTTTTTTCGTGGTTAAAATATTTCTATTTATTTATTTATTTATTTATTAGATTTAAATGTCAAAGCGCGAAGTTATACTAAGTATAAAGTTATACTTCAGATAAGTATGGCCAGTACACACATATTAAAATATAAAACTTACATTATAGCTTGAAATATAAAATTTTACATAATAATTAAATGTACATACTGTTTTTGAATATTTAAAAATAAACATTTTTATATGAAATATATTTTGTACTGAAAGAAAAAAATTAAAAAAAAAAAAAATGAGCAATGTATACGGAAAAAAGAAAAATAGAAAAATTGCATTCGTAACGTACATTACATAATGTAACGTGACGTTCCATGATGAAAACTGGAAAAATTACAGTTTCAGATTGTAATTATTACAAATTTCATAAGAATTACATTGTAGAATGTAATATTTACATTTGAATACGACGGGACACTTATTACTGTATAAAATATAATTTTTCGAGTTTTCTTTTTTCCGTGTAATAAGAAATTACCTTGTTGAAAATTTTTAACAGATCAATTTTTTGGTACATCAAGTCCACTTTTTTCTTTTAAAGAAATTTTTGCTCTCCGTGTACATACTCTCGTAAAAAATTTTCTAATACGGCCTGAAAATGAAAATACCATGTGAAAAACTAATGAACCATATAAAATTATACCAGGAAATATATAGACACATAAAATTTCCTGATATAACTAAATGTCATAAATGACTGTATAAAATTTCTTACACGGCCATGGAAAAAAAAAAACTTTTTACAAGAATGAAAGAAATCATTATATTATTTACAAAAAACTTTTTTTTAAAAATGCCATCTTGAGATAACAAATAAAGCTGTAGTGGATGGCTGAAGTATAAAAGAAAGAAGACGTAAAACACATTTAATCTCGAAAACATATATGAGCCCTTAACACTGATCTCGATGATCTCGAGTAGGATATTCGAACAATAGATCACACTCCTCTCAGAATCCCATTGACTCTTTTATCTCCCTCACTTTTTTAGTTGGCTTCATTCATCTAGACCTAGGCTATCCTCGTCTCACTCTATCTTCAGTGAAGTATCGTATAATGCCATACTGACTGAAGAGTCCTGTATGATATGAGTGTTGGTTGTCTTTATACATATATATATATATATATATATATATATATATATATATATATATATATATATATATATATATATATATATATATATATATATATATATATATATGTATATGTATATAACACAAGGACAAGACAGGGGATAGGAATAGGGAAGACATAGCAGGAAAAGCGTCTCATCGTATGAGGCAGAAGCAGACAGCTTGGAGCCAAGCAGAGCCGGCAACCCTCATCGACTCACCCTCAGCTCGCACTTTTGCTCTTGCAGTATTTTATATATATAAACTACATAGTCATACTATCCTTCCGTAACCCCTAGACCGCATCCATTTCATTCTCCGTATACCATTCGCAGCTATAAAGGGAAGAATTTCGTTCCTGTCCGGGAATTCATCCAACTCGGTCTGTGGGTCAACGGGTTAAAAAATTGCAGATACTCCTATTTGGACACAGAATGTATTCGCCCACTCAACATACCCCTACACGTATACATATATACACAACATACATAAACATTCACCGGTGTACAGGGTACCCTCATTTTACAGCACTCTAAAACGTATTTGGTTACAGAATTTTTTTATACTTTTATAATATAAAAAAAAAAACTTTATTACATTTTTCATAGGTTACATTTATTCCATTTTTCAAGACATCCCTTCGAATATGAATAAATCGAAAATGTGCTGAATTTATTAAAAATTAAAATCTATCAAAATTAACTTTTATTATTCGCATGAAAATGGATCAAATTGTATGGAATTACATTTCTTAAATTAAAGTGATTCAGAAATATATTTTCTTATTGCGATGAATATAATATAAGGCGAATCAATAAGTCGAAGAATAATTTAATTAGTTTCATTAGCAATCAATAACTAAACAAAATAATTTAATTAAAATTGTTATTTTCGAAAGTTCAAAAATTTACGTAGTTTTTTTTTACTTTTCAAAAAAAAAATAAATTAAAGTTTGAAATAGAGGCCTTCAATATTTTTTTTAATTTCGCGCTTCCGTAGTAGCCACCAAAATGCGTGCGCTATAAATGTCATAAATATGGTAATTGGATAGTGAAATAAAGAGGGAATACGTCTTAACAGAGAAGAAAAGGAAAATAAATATATAAATGTTTTATAGACTTGACTGATAAAGTATTGAATAACCACTGAAAACTTTACACAAAACTGTAACATTTCTGGAAAATAATCAAAACGTCTAAAATTTTTTTTTAAATAACCTAGAACCATTTTAAAATCATTAAATATTCTTAAGTTTTAAAAAAACAAAAATTCATTTGAAAATTTTGAACCGTCCAAAACTTGTTTTAAAATTTCAATAGTTGTAATTCATAAAATACTTTAATTTGAAAAATCTGAAATCAAAGTACCCAAAAAATTTTTAAATCATTATCTTCTATCTAATCTCTTAAATACCCAAAAACTTTCCAATTTCTCAACAAAAAAAAGTCATTAGCTTGAATTAACGACCGAAGAATCCGAAATCAACTACCCATGAAAAAATAAAAATTTTTTATTGAGTAGTGTTGAAATTTTCCAACAGAGAGCGCATGATCGCTGAATCATCTTCTTATAGGAGATTTAAGTTTGAAAGATATTAAGTTATTAAGTTAAAAAATAAAAATAACTTTCTTAACTCTTTTACGAAACTTAGATCAGAAATTGGTTGAAGTTTCATTAATTACTAGACTATTTATTGTGTAATATGTTAATTCTAGAAAAAACAAACTAAATTATAATAAATTATCCTCACACATAGCTTCTATGGCCATAAATAACTAGATCAGGTCAATTCTCGCCAGATATAAAAATTTGATACGTACGACCATATGAAAAAAATTATTTCACGGGTAAACAATGAAAATCCCTGCAATTACACCTGCATTCCCTCACCCCAACAATTCCACCATCCCCATATGTTGAAAAGCCCCCTTCCGAGCCCTTTACAAGCTGAATTAACCAAACAAACTCGATCGTCAATTAACAACCGCTAAAAAATGGCAATGCCCAATTACCGGAGCCTCTTATCAACACATTGAAACTAAAAAGCATTGACAGAATCGACAACATTGATAGCTCTAGTTTCTACCCTGGCCGCCTGATGAAGGCCCAATGAGTGCAGATACAAGTGTTGTTAAAAGTGTTGGTTATAGTTATAGTTATATCAGTACAGCATTATAGAATAAAAGTGTGCAGTGTGGTATGTGCGACGGTGTGGCACGCGCGTCAGCGTTTGGATCTGCAATGCGGCGTTGCCGGTGAATCCGTTGGTTCCTGGCCCTCCACCCTTGCAACTCGTTCCGTCGGACAATACGACAACTTTAACTACCAACTACCCCAATCTAACCCGCCCGAGACCGTCATAGGACTGCAATACACCAAGACCGAATTATCAAATCTAAATTTATTGTGAAAAATTTTAATTCTTCAATCCAGTCATATTTTTAACTATTTTAAATACAAAACAAGTAGTTGCGTGGATCCTCCTATCCAACATATGACACACAAATACAAAATACAATATACATGCAATTAAAATAAAGACAGAAACTGGAAGTGAGTGAATAGAGTCGATCCATGCGCTGGATGCAGAGGAGTCATGCGCCCTTGCAACTACCCTTCCTCTTTGGCTTCAATGACTACTGTCTCTCTTCCACTCACTTACCGAGAATCTTACTCTTCACCCTCTTCCCTACCTGCCCCCAAATCGACCCCCAGTGCGAACAGACCATCCACCCCTTGATACGGTACCTGAAGACCGCGCAGTGTTGCCTACCGTGGCAGGGGAGCACAACACTTGCCGTTTAAAAATAATTATTATTTTTACTAATTCTTTCGTTAATATAACATATGTATATGTATATGTAAATTTATATGTCGTATTTGTGTATGTGTTGTCGGATTAATTATTAATTAATAATCATTAATCGATCATTAATAATTCATAGTTAATTAATTAATTATTAATGTTTATTTATTTATAGTTAATTATATTTAAATAATTTGTAAATAAACAATGTTCATAAATGTATTTTTTATCGGGAAAGTTAAAGTGGTGAAAGGACTCATTACATATGAGGACTAAATTGGAATCACGAGCATTATATTCCCTATCGTGATCGAGGATTTTGGAGGTTTTATTGGTTTATAGACACTTAAAATGACGTGACGCTGGGGGACGTTTAAATTATATTTATTATTGATATTAATTATATTTATTATGAATTGTTATTAATTACGCATTGTATAATATTTATCAGTTGTTGCAATTGTAATTTGTAATTTTAAATTCAGAGACTTTAGATGGTTCGTAACTTAACGGGCCCACGCGCTACCGAAATAATTGCTCTTTGACGGCTCTGGTGAACGTGTTAAATTTAATTATTATATTATTAATTACGGTTTGTCATTACGCCATTGTTACATAGTTTTTAGAGATATTAGAAATTGCGACATATCCGACTCATATCGACCAGACTTGTAAATAATTATAACAGTGTCCAATGTTTGTTTCAATTATTAAATAATAATTAAAATAGTTATTAAATAATAATACTTTGATAAATAAATGTGAATAAATAAATAAATATTTTGTGGGTGCCTCATGTTTCAATAAAATAGTGCCTAATACTTGCAATAAAAAGAAGAGGAGGATATGATATTTTAAATTCATTGTCTGTATGTGTGTGTTAATTTTTTTGTTTATTATTGTGGGTGTTTATTATTGTGGAAAAATAATATTAACAAGATTGTTAAAAAAAAATTTTTCAAGTGTTTTTAGATAAATTTTGCGGATGTTTGGACGATGAATATTTAAAAGTTTGACCTAAATTTAGTTCGGCGCATTGACGCGATTTTTAAATTTTTCGTTGTGCAAACTTAAAAAACGGGTTTTTCAAAAATTTATATTTAAAATCAATTCTATTTACAATGGTTATGTTTACTGAAGTTTAAGATGTAATATGACATTTACAAATTTACGTAATTAAAATCAATTATTTGTCGAGATTTATTTGCATATTTCGATAAATTTACTGTGTAAATCTTGAGGTCATTTAATTTAATTTAGATTTATTTATTGAGAGTTGTTAATTTTAATGATTCAATGTTTGGTATCGATAGTCTGTGTGTTGATTGACAGTACGAAAGGGCCAAAAAAAAATACTAAATGTTATTTTTTTTGTTTTTTAAGGAAGATTAGATTTTTTTTTTTTTTCTTCAAGAGAATATTTTTTAACTTTAATTTTCAGCAATAAAAAAATTTTATACTTTTTTGCACAAAATCATGTTTTTCCAATTTTTGAAAAAACTTTTTAATTATCAAAGAAACTTTATTTTTTGTAGATTTTTTTATGATTGAAAATAATTAAAGTTCAGTCTTTTTAACAAGTTTTAAAAACTTTTAAAAAAATTATTAAATTGATAAAACTTTTGAGAAAAAAGAACAAAATCTTTATCGAAAAAAAAAAATAATTTTCAAATATTTAATATCACTAAAACAAGTAAAATTTTTGAAATTTTAATTAGAATTTTTATTGTGAATAAACAAAAATTTAATTACAAAATAAAAATTCTCAATGCAAAAAAAAAATATTTTTTTTTTAAGAAATTTTTTTCTTGGATAGTAATAATTAACTTCTATAATCAATACGAGGATGAATTAAACAGAAATCTTCGTTATCAATATAAAAGTAAAGTTGAAAATTTTTCTAAAAAAAAATTTCAAAAATTTCAAACTCCATTTTACCTAAAATATTTTTTATAAGAATAACTCTCAATCAATGAATGCTTTTTTTTTTCTAATTTCAAAATGAAACCCACAGACGATATAAAACTAAATCGTTAGTGAATGATAAATCTTCCGTGTTAACGTCACAAGTTAATGACCTTTTATTACTGCAGTAGTCCGTCCTTCATAATTATATTCCGCATAATAAATAACTTTTAAATTTATTATTCTCTTTAAAAAAAATTTTTTTAATGCGATACATAGAATTATAAATTAATCTTTTTTATATTTTAATCGGATTACGTACTTAAAAAAACTTTTTAATAAACGAATAACTTCCTTTCGTTTTGTTTTGTTCTTTTTATTCTTCTTAAATGTAAATTTGTGCTGGTATAAAGTTTGATTTATTGCTAAAAGAAGAATTTAGTTATAAATTTTGATTTGTTGAAAACAGATCCGTGGTGATTTAACCTGCGGACACTTTGGGGCAATTGGATGCAATTAAAAACGAATGTGCATACCACTACTGAATAGTGAGCACGCGCTGGTGCACGTTAGCGGAATCACAGCCGTTAGAATTAGTTATGTCACAATTAATGCTATGCAATCTTGCGAATACTTCAACTGCGGGAAATGATACCAACAATAACGCTAGTAGCAGCATGGAGGACGACGACTCATATCCACTGCCCACTATTTATCGGTAATTTACTTTTTTATTCTTAAGTAATGTCATCGAATTATTATTTTTTACCTCCAATTTTTTTTTTTTTTTTTTTACTTTACTTTAACAAGACAAAATTTTTTTTACGAGTAATAGCTTAACTGTAGTAATTAAAATATAATTGTACTTTTCTGTGCGAATTATTTTCCGATCTGTTTCATCATAAAATCTACTAATCGCTGTAATTAACTTCAACAAATACACCCGATGATTTAATTTTAACGATTTAATTTTTGATCCAATACTTGAATCAAAAAAATTAAGAAAAAATTTTTTTTTCAATTTTGACTATACAGTAAAAAATTGTGCATAATTGCGTCAAAAAACAGTGTTAAAAATTTTTGTGTTAAACATTTAATACTTTTATGTGTGAATTTAGCATTTATTTTGTTCAATCAACACAAAAAAGTGTTAAACATTTTACATAAAAATTTTTGACGCAATGACGCAAAATTTTTTACTGTGTACAGTTTCGAGATATTCAGTTGTAATCAATTTAAGAAGTTCACAAATTAAAACTCAAGGATGAAAAAAAAAATCATCATTAAAAAATCTTACAAATTTGACAAACTACTTTACTATTTTTAAACAAGATAAACATTAGGACACATATCTGGCTTGATATGTTCTTATGGTTTGATATGATTTTTTTATGACGATATATGCCCATATATAATTTTTCGTCCACAAGTAGTGTTAAAATTTTCAGTAGAGAGCGCACGATCACTGAATCATTTCTTTAAATGAGAGATAAATTTTTGAGGTGTTAAATTATAAAATAATTGTATTTTTAAATATCTTAGGAAACTTATCTGACATTGATTTTTAGTTTGTTGAATTACTAAACTAATATTTGTTCAATAAAAAATTTGAATTGACTGACAAATTTCTAGAAAAATTAAAAAAATTATAATAAATTATTTTTTTATTCTCTTTTTTAAAATTTGAGAACTCATTAGAAGATTTTCACGGGAGAATATAAAAATATCCTTATTTTTTTTCTTCAATACAATTTCCTTGAATCAGGATTATTTTTCTTTTTTTGTATCAAATAGATAGATACATAGGAGAAAGATAGATAGCATTGTCTTTTTTCGTCAGCGTAAAAACAAAATAATAGAAAAAGTTTTCACAAATTTTAGAGTTGCTACATTTTAATAATTTAAAGAAACCATTTCTTTAATTTTTGGGTGAAAAAATGAGCGGTTTTATGAATGTTTTTCTGTAAAACAGTCAAAGAAACCCAATGTTAGAAGAGTTTTTTTATGCAAACACATTGGATGAACCAAAAATGTCAAGAAAAGTGTGAATCGCTTGTACACTTTTTTGTGTTTGATTATTTTTATTCACATATATTTTTTTCTCTTCAACACCGGGTTTTTTACTCAACATTATGAACAATGCTCTTGATTCTTTGTTAAGCTAGTGAGAACGTCATTTGTTCATGCTTTTATTTTTTGTTTTATTGTTTCATTTTGTCCACTTCGCTCACTAATAGAAGTAGGTAATGTACTATAGTGAGTTGAATTTTTTTCAACCCGAGGGTGAGTATATGAATGAAAAAATTTACATCTTGAAAAAGTAATAATAAGGAGTGAGAAGTAAAATAATTATTTCTATTAGTTAAATTTATTAATTTTTTTTTTTTTTCAACGAATTAAACCGAAACAAAGCTACTATACAATTTTCTTAAAAAAAACTGAAAGAAAATAATTTGAAAAAAGAATTCAAATAATTTTTAATTTTTTGTTGTGCAAAATAATAAAAACTTTAAAACAATATAAATTATAATTTATGCACAAAGTGGTTATGTGCGACAATTGATGCTCTGGGTGACAAGGTTTAATTGGAGACTTCAAAGACTTCTTATAGTTGTAGCCGGAGCTCGAGGCTCTGTCGGTTTTATTTTTTTTTCTTTATACTATACTAAAAACCGAGTGGAGCGTGCCTCGAGGATTTTAATAATTTTTTTTTTTTCTGTTATCATAAGGAAAAATTTTTATCAACGGGATAAAAAAAAAAATTACGCTGTTCTTAGTTACCGGGGTAATTGATTTATATTTTTATTTTACCGTTGGTTTGTTGAAAATAAAAGCAACAAAGAAAAACAAAAGCTTATCAACTGGTGTTGGAAAATGTCTTTAACAATCACGGTATTTTTCAGGTGTCGTGCTCCTATAGCGAGTCTTGATTGTATGGAAGAGTTCAATGGCAGTACCGGTGGTGCAGACTCGGGGATCCATTGTAGTACGACGCAGCAAGGTACAAAAGAACAACTACTGACGAGTTGCATAACGTCCCAAAGCCAACGTTCACAACATCCATCTCCGGGTATTCGTTACCGCAACTTGGGTAAAAGCGGTCTTCGTGTTTCTAATGTTGGGTTAGGTAAGAATTCACTTACTGAGTTTACTCAATATTTATATTATTGATAGTTCGCTTTGTCTGTTAATTAAACTCGTGCTACGCCAGAGTAACGGAAAATCTTTTATATTTTCATTTTTCAATGATATTTTGTTTGTTATTGGCCTTTTAAACGTTCAGTTGGCACCAGGCTCTATCAAATCTGTAAACTTTAAATTCTCGATAAAGGTCCCGGGTTCGAGTCGTGGGTTCAGTTAATTTTTTTCTGTCAAATTAATGCTTAAAAAAATTATTAAGTTTAATAAAGTCCTCATTCATGAATTTTTGAATTTTATTTAGAAAAATTTACAATGTAAAATGGTACATTTTAAATGCAACACTAAAAATTAAACTATAATTATTGACGTGCTGGGACTGATAATTTATATATTTTAAGATGAGAGACGTTATTCGAGTGAATTTTACAGTTCACTTTTTTCCCTGCACTGCAAAAAAAATTAACTTGAATCAAGAGTAAAATTCTTGAACCAAGAAAATAATTTTGAAGAAGCTCATTGTCTTGAATCAAGTAAAATTAACTTAAACCAAACGAAATTTCTTAGCTTGAGAATTTTTCAACTCAAACCAAGACGATGAAATTCTTCAAAATTCTTCAAACTTGATTCAAGTGAATTTTTTTTTCTGTGTATTTTTTGTGTTGTTTTTCGAGATACAATTACAGACGATAATAATGATAGTAATAAATAGTCCTAAAATGCCTGAAGCATTAGATTGTATTGTTCAGCAGATAGTTCCGCAACTACAGATAGGTGGCGAGAGATAGTCTAACGTTTTCCTGCACAGAACGGGAGATTGAGTAGATAAGTTTCGTTCATAATTCGAACTTTTCATCACTTCGTATGTATTCAAGTATTTTTCATGGTACACAGAGAAAATTAAATGATTGGGTTTAAAATACTAAATTTGTAGTTCCAATCATCGACGATGATTAAAACATTTTTTAATGCAAAGATGGTTAGTGTTATTATTTTTTTACGATAACAGTTACCATTTTTTTTTTTTTTTTTTTTTTTTTTCAAGTCACAGTTACAATCAAGATGATAACAGCCACTATCAGGATAATAATATTTACTATCAAGGATAGTAATTACTATTATTGATTTCTATAAAAAAATTGATCGAAAATTCAATAATTTTCAAGGCATGGAAAGAAAATTATACACAGTAAAAAATTTTGCGTCAATACGTCAAAAAATTTTTATGTTAAATATTTAACACTTTTTTGTGTCAATTTAACACAATCAATGTTTATGAAAATTCAAATATGTCAATGAAAATTTAAATATGTTTCAATACAGTGAAATGAGAAAAAGTTCCTTTCTAAACTCGATCAGTGTATATATGTTAAATAAAATAGCGATTACTAAATTCTTTGTTTTTCAAGTTTTTACCATCATCTTCACTTCTATCTAAGAAATTGTACAAATATATAACACCAAAAACTAGGAGTAATTTTTATGAACATTGAGAATGGAGTAAAGCTTCGTTACTTCTAACATAATACTTTTTAACAATAATAAAATTCATCAATACGCTAGATATTAAAAATCAAACCAAAATTTTTCTTCTGAAGGAATTTCATCTAAAAATTGACGCGGACAACAAAACAAGATTTTTTGCTCGCGTAACAAAAACTCGAAAAATGTTATTAAACTAAAAGCTTTTTTGGAGAATAAAAGTAAATACGTGTTTTTTTTTATTTAAAAAATGTTATTTCTTCCTTTATGGTCTTACTCTTAAAATACTCTTGAAATCACAGGAAAAGGTATATTGATTAAGTGTTGTAAAAGCGTAAAGTCGCTTCAACTAGCCCCCGTACAATTTATATTTTTTTATTTTTAGTGTTATATCTCAGTATCTTTTTATTTAGCTCTGTTGTAATTTTTTTACTTTCGATGTATATAGAATACAATATCATCGGAATTGAAATTTAATTTAAAAATATGAATTGAACTCGCAAATTCCTTTGAAATTCATTGTCTGAATCGCGTATTTATACTATACTGATTTCATATGTATACATCCATGTAATAAGCACAATAACATCACAGAGTTCTCTGGTATATTGAATTTTTTTCCCCTGTTTTTTTCACTTGTCAATAAAATTAACTTGGAATATTGGCATCTTTTTTCATTTTTATCACTTTGACGTGTATGCGAACTGCTGCTCTAGTTATATTTTTATATGAGCATAGTTTTGTTGCATTTCTATCTCATCATTTTCTTTCCATCCTCGTGCATTATTATCAATTTTCTATTTCAGTGAAATAATTCATCCATAATATTATCATAGGCAATATTTGCTCTCAATATTGTCTTATTTCAAAGACTCGGTTGCTCTTTGATTGTTTAATTTAGCATATTAATTTTATGCAATCTACACACTCAAAGTTAACTTTTGTACATTTTAATAACGATAGAGGATTGGCTCATTATTTATGTCTAAATTACACATCACATTATTCTACAGGGTGCTATCATAGAGACTGTTACCTCACAGTGTTTACTTTTATTCCACCAACAGGAATCTTGGGTCGGAAGCAACATTTTCTGAAATTACCATGTTAAATATATGTAATTATTGACAAAATTTTAATTTTTAATGATAAACTTTCATCAAAATTTTTTTTAATAATACACCAGCGATTGAAATAAAATAATCTTTAAATAATAAAACAATTAGAACATTTAAAATAGCACCCGCTCTCATGTTATCACAAAAAATTAATAATTAAAGAAAATATTAGACAAATAAAATTATTAAAGTTTTATTTCTTTAATTTTTTTATTAATAAATTAAATTCAAATTACACTAGAAATAATCACAAATAATCTACATGTTGTTAGTTCAAGAAAATGTTTCTACGCTTTAAGAAATTTACTTTACTTCAATAAATATTCGACTTACTTCGAAGAAATATTCTTTTCAATCAAATCCAGCTTGTACTCTCGTTAAATTTGTATTTCAGCCAAAAAAAAAATTAAAAAAAATTACGTCACTTCTTCCAACTGATTTGTATAGCTTGGCGCGAGACACAACCATTGCTCTCGATCTTAGCTCAAAAGAAAATTTATTGACATATATTTAACACTACATTTTAATAACCTAATATTATAATTTCATTGATATTTTTTGTCTTAAATAGAAAAGTTTTAATCTTCACTCAATAAAATTTTTTTTGGTAAAAATAATTATTTTCAGTCGAAAAAACGTTCAGTCCAATTCATAACTCTAAGCTATGAAAATAAATACTCTTGAAAAATCGGGAAGTTATTATTTTCGGCATTCCAAAAAATTTCACTAAGCTTCCAAAGATGTTCCAAAAGATTTTGAGAAATCGCATAAATAAAATAAAATTAAAAAAAATTTTTTCATCGATACAATTACTGGATTTTCCAACCTAAATAACTTAAAAATGTAATTACATTTTATTTGTAAGCTGAAAAAGTTCAAGCTTCGTAATAACAAATGTTTCAAGTTTTTTGAACTTGTAAAAAGCTGGAAATTCCAGGAATAGCCGGCAGGGTCAACCATTTTTCAGATTTTTTTTTTTTGAGTGCATGTGTCAGCTTATTGAATTTATACCGGCAGTAAATTATATCAACAGATATATATAACAATTTTCCATGAAATAAACATTATTGGAATAATTAAATGAACTGTCATTACACAATGTTATTAAATTTATCGTAATAATTTAAACTATTCGTAATATTTGACCCGTGATTGACATGTGGCATCACTTTTACACCACAGGGGGTGAATTTGACCTAGTTAACCACTCCGATGTCTATTTTCGTCCAAATTTAGCCTTCTCCTCCTCCTGCTATCGCAACCAAATTACATTTAAGCTTGATTACTATATACTTATTTTTAAATTAACGATAAACAAACGGACTTTGATTAAACTGATCAATAAACAATTCGATTTATATTTAAAAATAACCCGATTTTTATTTCCAAATTGTTTAACTTTTGCTTTGTTTATAAAAGCAACAAAAATGAATATACTCATATTCACACTCGATCAAGCAAAATTCAGCTTGTTAATTCAATTATAGCTAATCGATACATACCAGTTTTAATTATCCTCGAAAATATCGAGAAAAATGTTCCATTACTGTCATTTAAAGTTTTATATAAATATATTTTACAGTATCGGTTATTGCTAATCAATTAAAAAAAGGAAAAATTAGTTTTTGATAATTAAAACCTTTAGAACGGTTTCATATTGTTTAATTGTGTGTATTTGATCCAGTCTTCGTTAAGAAAGTCCAACTTCAGTATTAAGCAGAATCCTTATATATATATATATATCTATAAAATATGAATGAGTCAATCGAAAGTTTCAATAACTTTATTAAACTCAATAAAATTTCTTTTTCAATTACTCGATTCTTCAACTTTTTACCTCTATTTGTCTTTTGCTGAATTTAAGTAGTCAATACTTTACTAATACTTATTGTTGAATTAACTCAATAAATGGATATGTGGTATCATTGAAAATTCTTAAACATCAAAGAAAATATTAAGAATAACATAAATATTTTAAGATTTACACTTTAAAACTCGACTAAAAATCTAAGAGAAAATTATATTGATTTTTAATTAAAAAAAATTTTCTAATTGATGTCATCAGTACTGAATAAAAAAATGATTTTTTTACATTAGCTGATTTAATAAATATTTATTAACAGTTATTAATTTTTTTGTTAAATATTTAACACTTTTATGTGTAAATTTAACATTTGTCTTGTTAAATCAATACAAAAAATTGTTAAATATTTAGCATAAAAATTTTTAACACAAAATTTTTTGAAAAAATCAATTATTAAATGCAAATTATTTATACTTAATAAAAATTTGTTAATCATTAAAGGAATTATTTGTTTACAATTAATTTTGAAAATGAATAAGGTTATTTCAATATAATTAAAAAAAAAATAATAATTCTCGATTTACCTGACATTTAGCTCATAAACGTCTCCAAATTTTGACGCATTGCAGTGTATTTTCTCTTGCATGCAAGCATTGTTCAGTTAAATATTTATTTTGTTAGCAATAATAGGTAAGATTACAAAAAAAAAATCTTTCAAGCGGATTTGAGTCACTGAAACTTGCTATAATTTCATCCTACAATCTTCTTAATAACCAGCAAAGTAATAAGAATACACTGAAGAAGAATCTTATTAACATTTGAGATTTAACAAACAAGATAAACATAACGTTATAATTCATAACAAATTTTGAAACTTTATTGACCGCTTATCTCCCACACTGATAGAAAGATTTATTAACTATTAATAGTTTAATTTATTTGAAGACAATTAATTAGTTTATTAAATTTTAATAAAAATTTTCTAACATTTAATAAATATTTATTTGGGAGGAAAGTATATTTATTAATAGTTGACAAGTATTTCCATTAATTATATTACATTTTAATAAAGTTTATTGTAAAATACCAAATTTTATCAGAGCTCTTAATTATTTTTTTTATATTTTGAAATATTAAAAAGGTTAATTTATTTAGTGAATTGAATTATGATCATGTATTCCAGCTATAGGATTATAAAAAGTATCAAAAGAAAATTCCTATTTTTGCTTTTTATTTTAAATAAATATTTGTTAACAGTTTAGAAATATTTATTAACATTTAATAAATCGCATTTAATAAATAATTTATTTATGATGTTAAAAAATTATTTATTATTAGTTAATAAAGCTTATTAAATATAAACAAATCCATCTATCAGTGCATTTATAAATTCACAAGTTTTATTTATAAGAATTATAATTTATTACGAAAATGTCAAGAACTACCCTTAGGGAACTTGACTTATGATCTTTTAAAAATAATAATAAGTTTGATAACAGAATTAACGTGGGCGTAACAGCTGTCAATATTAGTGATAAAATAACAATAGATTTTAAGTAGCAATAAACCGAATCATATTATAATGACTTTCGAATATACCGAACTACATTTAATTGAAGTAGGTTGGAAATATTGAGAGGATAAGCCACTTGAATTTATACGTATGGATCATCTCTATCAGAGATGAATCAATACGGGTATATCTGTAGTTGATAAACATAGAGTAGAGGGTGACATATAATATGTAAGCACAGATGATATGGATATGGATATGGATATGTATGGTGAGCCAATACAAATGTGAATAATATAGTAAACCGAGAAATGTTCTCTTGACTGTTAATTTAGGTACATGGACAACATTTGGTGGGTTGGGTGGATGCACCAGCGAGGAAACAGCAGAAGCTATTGTGGCCTTGGCCTATGACAGTGGTATCAATGTGTTCGACCTTAGTGAAGCGCACAGTGGTCATAGGGCTGAAATCCAACTTGGTCGTATTCTCTTACGACGGGGCTGGAACCGCTCCAGCTACATTGTCACCACTAAAATCTACTGGAGCACCAAGTAAGTTTCGACCCAACATTATGGCATTAAGCATCCCTGAAATTGTTTTCACTAATACGATATCATGCACTTAATTTATCATTGGCTGCACTACACACACACACACACACACACACACACACACACACACACACACGCGCGCGCGCGCGCGCTGGACTTGCCTAATAACTCCCTTAATTTATGACTGCTATTTATTTTACTCATAATTACTCTATAGGGATGGAATTTTTTACAAAATGCACGCCTCGGTTATAGTAAAATAAAAATAAGTTTTTTATAAAATTAAAAAAATTGAAAGTTGATAAAAATTGATATTTTATGAAATTTTTAATGTTTAATTTTTTGTAAGAAGAGAAAAATTATTTCGGAGTGTTTTTTAAGTTTTTAAGCCGTTCATTCGACTTCGTGAGAAAAATCAAACGTACTTTGTGATTCATCCCAGAAATATTGTAAAAAAAAGAAAATTTCTTTTTGTAAATTTTATGAAATCATTATTAAATTTGTATGTTTAATTTTTTAATTATTGAAAATGTTAAATTGTCTTTGTTTTTGCAATTATTATATCAATCTCAAGTTGAAAAAATATTTCAATTTATTTTAGAAGAATTCGTATTCATACTTGATTAATAATCCTTGTAAGCTCTATGGTGACTAAAATAGTCCTTAAATTTTATAGAAAACTCAATGATGGATTTTAAAATCGAACAACCACAAAATTTGTCACTTTGAAATTTAATAGTTGTCATTTTAAATACTTGAATCGAGGCGTGCAAAATTGAAATTATAAATTTTTAAAATTTCTTTCACTATTGTATTTTAAGAATGAGTTTCATTTACATAAAATTTTCATCCAAGATTAATATTCATGAATGTTACGAATATAATTGGATCAATAAAGAAAATTACAATTAGCTGTACGTAATAATTAATTTGGTTATTTAAGTAAAATAAATTAAGAGTAAAAATTCTAAAAAGTTTTTGATCCAGGCTTTTAAATAAGAACTGAAGACATGCACAGTAAAAAATTTTGCGTCATTGCGTCAAAAAATTTTGTGTTAAATATTTTGATGTTAAATATTTAATACTTTTTTATGTTGATTTAACAGAATAAGTGTTAAATATTTAACACAAAAATTTTTAATCCTGTTTTTTGACGCAACGCCGCAAAATTTTTTACTGTGTACATAAATTTTATTAAAAATAAAAATTTTCTACAGATTTTCAGCACAAGTACACAGTGATCTAAAAATACCATGCGTGTTACTATTTAAATATTAATACAACACCACAGCTTAAAACGAACATTTACTAAAGCAAATTTATCCAGTCATGCTACAGTATAAAAAATTAACAAGCATTTACATCAAACAATCGCCACCACAAAAAACTTATTCATTATTATCAGTATTATTATTATAATCATACAATATACTTGAATTGTAACCAAACACACTGTCATGTAATCAATAAAATAAAATATTTATTGTAAAAAACAATTCATTGACATTATCAGAATCATAAATAATACATACCTATTATATCCAAGACCTTGGTCTAAATTCATTATTTTCTCATCATATCGATTAAATCCGTCGTAATTTCTATATTGATAAGATTATTATCTATTATCACTTCAAGTTTTTCTTTGTTCATTAATGCAATTTGCGATGCTTTAAATATGTACTCTGTGTCAAGTGAAGAATTTTTTATTTTTTGCTTACCACCTCTGTGAGCTTACATACATTAGCATACTAATTATCAATCATCGTCAAATTTTTCAACAAAGGGATGTCAGCCTCTTGGAAAAATTGCTAACAATTTTTTATTTTTTTTTTCTACTCGGAAAACATTAAGCACAACGTACACGCAAACTTTATCCATTTACCTATCTGCAAGCTTTTTAATATGTTATGCTTATTTATTCATCATTGTATTAAAACTCATCTATTGTTAGCATATCGTTTCGTTGATGTAAGGTAATTTTCGTTTTAATAAAAATAAATCTTTACACTAATTTATTAAATAAAATGACAAAATTGAAGGGAAATAAAAAATTTGTGGTCATAAATAGTCGTGTTTTATCATTTTGTGAGTGATCAAGGTAGAGCGCTAGGTATCGACTCTAGCGCGGTAAGGGGAGAGCAGTAACCATATGATTTTTCTTAATATATAGATTAGGGTGGTTTTTTTTTTTCAACTATTTTTTTTTTTTTTTTTTCGGTGTCATTGTGAAATTTTGTTACAAGCACCCAAAAAAAATTCCTTGAAAGTTTGGGTCCTTGATATTAATATTAAGTCCTCGACCAAGGCGTGTAAAGATTTCCCATTAAAAAAACACAGAAACTCTGGTTTTTTTATCTTAAAATTTCCGTAGCTCAGTGGCATTTCACAGTATCGTTTCGACCATGGACGGGTTTTTTTCAGAATTGAATGTTCTACAAAAGTGTCTATTGCGACCAAGCCGTAACTCGAACCGGTGAAGTAGTACAGGGCCTCTAAACTTGATTTTTCCATGAAATTCGCGTTTTTTCGCATTTATCTCATGAATGACCAGAGCTATACAAAAAAAAAACAATAAATTTGTAGGAAATTTAATTTCCTACAAAAAAGGTTCTGAGCACCAAGTTGCTAAAATGAATATTTCCGGAAATATTTAATGATAAATTTTTTGTAATGTAAAATTTCAGATTTTAATCGAATTTTTTTTATTTTTTTTTCAAACTTACAATAAATACATTAAAAGATTGTTAGTTTTTTGAAAGTTTTATTTTTTCAAGCATTTTCTTTCATAGTAAACGATATGAAATATTTTTTTAGAAAAATCAAATTTGTTTACGATCATTTTTTTTAATATATTCACACATTTTTCTTGACAAGAGAATATTCCGCATTATGAGACGTGTAATAACTAGATATTGTTACCTTACATCAATCTTAACATTTAAATAATACTTTTCTTATCAATATAAAAAAATGTCCAATAACTACACTGAAAATAAAATTATAAACTGTTAATAAATTTATTTATTTGCAAACAATATATTTATTTATTAAGAATAAATAATTGATTTTTAATTAAGTAAACGTACACTGATAACAAATTAATTTGATTTAAGAGAAAAATTCTTAAGCCAAGAAATTATTCTTAATTCACGTGAATTTTTCTCAATTCAAGAAATTTTCTACTTGATTCAAAATATTCAAATTCTTTAAAATTATATTCTTGGTTCAAGAATTTCTCTTTTTAATAAAGTTAATTATTTTTTCAATGTACAGTTATTAACAGTTAAATAAATTATGTTCAATAAACGACTTGTGAGCTGTTAATAGACATTTTTTAACTTTTAATGAATAATTATCGTTTTTCAATAAATCTCATTTGACAAGTATTAAATTAATCATTAATAAATATTAATTAAATCACCTAAAGTTAAGAAATTAATTATTGGCAATTAATAAAGCTTTTTCAATATTAACAAATCCTATCACTCAATTAATTTTGTTTCAAATAAATAGTATATAACATATATCTAGGACAGTAAAGTAAGAAATGTCTCAAATCACATGTTTTCTCAGATTACATGTGAGGAGTTGAGTTTCAAAAGGGTATCTTTTCATTTTTGATTAATCTTTTCATTTTTATTGAACTTTTTGTAATTTAGCTACAAAGTGCTGTCGGATATGAAGCTACAATTTGATTTTTATTCCGAAATCTTTATAATTCTTGAAGTAATTAATATTAAAAATTTTAGAAAACTGCTCTTTTAAAATATGAAAAGATACCTTTTTGAAAATCAGCTCCTCATGTGATTCGAGACATTTCTTACTTTACTGCTCTAGGGATGTAATATACTATTAATTTTTTTCCACCACCTCCGTTACACTAAAAATGATCTGATAGATTAAAAAAAATAACAAAAGTTACATGTAATTGTATCGGTGTGTCGTAGAAGTGAGGGACGAGGTCTATCCAGGAAACATATTATCGAAACCGTTCAGGCGTCCCTATCGAGGCTACAATTGTCGTATATCGATATTGTAATGATTCACAAGGTCGATCCAATGTGTCCGATGGAAGGTAAGCCAAAATTCTGCAGATAGGTTATCTCTACGCAGAACAATCAATAGTGTGCACTATACTAGCGTTGGTTAAAGCTGATAACAAAGTAGCGTCTCAGACACCTAACCAGAACTTAATCGACCACAAAACCTAAATACTTCCATTACATATCCATATTACATATATTATTTATTTAGAATAATTGTATTGTATTGTAAAATTTTTCTCTAGTCTTTTTCTTAGAAGTATCTTTTGGCATTAATTTTTTAGAAATCGTTCGAGCTATGAATTATGTTATAAATAGAGGATGGGTGATGTATTGGGGTACGTCAAGATGGTCACCGGTTGAAATAATGGAAGCTTACTCGAATTGCAGACAGTTTAATTGTGTTACGCCAATTGTTGAACAAGCAGAGTATCATTTATTTTATAGAGATAAACCAGAACTTTATATGCCGGAATTGTACAACAAAATTGGTGATTATTTCTAACAGTCACGTATTATTAAGACATTAAATAAAACTAATCACAACTTTGTCTTAAAGTTATTCTAAAGTATTAGATCTTCTCAATTGGCTTCCAGGCGTCGGTTTGATGGCGTGGTCAACCGTTACGATTGGTATGGTTTCGAAGCCCGATGAGTGCGGAGTTTCTTTTCTATCAAGATCCTCCTACAAGGTAAAGATTTAATTCATTTATCTCTCGTATAACTTTTAGTGTTAATTTACAATAACGGGGTGTTGAAAAGATCTTCTTTTTTTTTTATTGCAGTCTCTAAAGTTTGTTTTCAAAAAAACGGAAACACTTTTCTGGAAGATCACTTGATTAATTTCTATCTAATTGTGCACCCTTGAGAAATTTTTTTTTTAAATGAGACGATAAAATATTTTTGATTATTTTTTTTTACGACACACGTCTAAGGTTACGGTACAATCGTTAAAAACAAATCATTTTTATTTATACACGGAAATAAGTCAAATTTCCGGTTAATTTTTATAGTTTTGAACGATAAATGTTTTACATTATAATTTTAATTATTATTATCATTTTGAAATAATCTTTATTAATATTAAATAGCTTCGCCTTGTGGATTATATATATAAATGTTAAGAATATTTGTATAATTAGTGTAAGGCCCTTAGGGTGCTTTGGCTTCAGGGTTTAAATTTTTTAAAAATTTCTTAAACGTAAAAAAGTTAAAATTTCTTGAACGAAGTTAAATTTTTCTAAGTCAAGAAAATTTCTTCTTGCTCTAAAATAACTTTGGTCTTCTTTATAATTTTCTTGGTTCAAGAAATTTTTTTTTCTGTGTAGAATATGTAACAACAGTTTTGATTGCCTAAAAAAGTTTTATTTTCCATTTAAAATAATTAAATAATATTTTTTGTAATGAAAAATAATTGATAAATCAGCACACAATAGAAATAAAATATCAATTTATTTTTCAGCAGATTTTTTTTTCGGGATACAAATTTTTTATAAGATTAGAGAGCAATAAAAAATCATTTTTTCACACTCTCATTTCTAGTACGTTGAACTCAAGCGTACAATTGATTTTAAGTTGAAAGTTACATTCTTAGTTATTATTATTTTTGATTATCCCCTGAAAAATGGTATGATTTTTTTTTATTACTTGCAGAATAAATACTCGTCGTTTAGTTGGACGGAGGATGAAACACAATCGTTATACAAAGAAGTATATTATTTATTAATGTTTTGATTGTTGTTGTTTGTTGTTATTAGTCTTTCCATTCAATTTCTATTGCGACATCATTTTTGATTTTTTTTTCCAAAATTGGATACGTTTCATAAAAAAATATTAAGATAGAATAATTTAAAAATTGAATATAGATTTTGAGATGCATGATCATGTGGAAAGACTATCATAGCTATGTCAAAAAAGTAGAAAATTTTTCATTAGTTTTTACCGTAAAAATCATGGGAAAACTTTTCAAATAAGCTTGGAAAAATTTTTTTATAGCTCGCAAATTTTCGATAGTGAAAATAATAACTATAAATTACGTGGACGCTAGATTTTTTTAGTTATTTATTTTTATTTTTTATTAAAATTTTTAGTTTATCCTGACATTTAAAATATTTAGTTTTAGTTCTAACTATAGTAATTTATTTAACGAAAATAGCTCCCTAGATTATAGCCCATGCTAAAATAACACTTAAACGGTAAATTTTTAATGAAAAATTCGCTTTTAGCTGAAATTATCTATATGAATAATGACAATTGTATCTTCAGAGTCGCCGTGATCCTCTGACACCAGAAATAAGAGAGCGAACAATGGATGAAGAACCACCACGGAAACCATCGGATAAATTGCGGGATGTATGTGCGCTGGCTGATCGATTAGGATGTTCCTTTGGGCAACTGGCGATAGCGTGGTCCCTCAAAAACGAAAGCGTTCAGTGCCTTCTTCTTGGAGCGTCAAATATCGAACAGCTTTATGAAAGTCTACAAAGTTTACAGGTTTGTTATATTTTAATACTTAAAAGAGATTCTTGCATCAATAATAGTTTAGTATACGGAAAAATCATGTTAAATTGCTGTTAAATGTTTAAATATATAATTAAAATAGGGAAACACGTTGGTTTATTTTTTGTCTAAAATTATTTAAATTTTTACATTTTTATAAATTTTTTTAGTTCATAAATTAATAAATAAATCACTAATAAGATCTCAAAATAGTTGTCATGGTAAAACATTCTCAAAAAATTAGAGATTATACGCGCCGTAAAAGTATATGAACTTGTCCGACTCCTTAGATATATACTTTTTCACAAATTCTTGAATTTTAATTCATTATTTGTAAATAATTAGACGGTCAAAAAATTTTTTTTTATTTTTTTTTAAGCTCACAACAAATACATTAAAAAATTGTCAATTTTTTTTTAAGTTTCTGGCAGTTAGTTTTTTTTTATAACTAAGAAACTGGTACAGAACTGCAGAGAGCGTTAGAATTTTTAATTGAATTCATCTCGGGTTATAGGATAGGCCTTAACCACGATAACTACCTTAATATAAGAAAAAGTTAGTAAAATTCAAGAATCCACAAATCAATGCTCATTGATATTTTAATAAAAGATCACATGTCTTATGGTTCAAATATTAAGATAAAGTTTACATTTTCTTTTATTGACGAAAAATATACAAAAAATTGAAAAAAATATTTGGTAAAAAAAATGAATAAAAATGTTTTGTTAAAAAAATTAATTAAAAATCATTTTGTTTAAAAAATGAAATACCATATGATAATAATTATCATTCATTGTGATGAATCTAACTATATTAAAAAATATTTACGAAGATTGACTAGTACTAATAATATGAAAAAAAAATTTCAGCTCATACCAAAACTGAATTCAAGTATGATGTTGGAAATCGAAAGGATACTAGATAATAAACCGTCCCGACCACCAATGATTTCAACCCTGGCACTCAGATGACAATCGGCTGGGCCCCCAGGAAGCACTGGGGGCAGCATGGATGGAGCTGGAAGTCCTAAAAGCGAAACAGGACAAAGCAATGATCAAGATAAAGATGCGACCAATAAAGTATCATTTTGTGAAATACAATGAATAGTTATTTACACTTTGTGGTGGTTTAATACTCAGGGCACCGTGGCAATTTCAGCTTTAAAGCCCGACCGCAGATTTGTAATAATAACAGTATTACAATCTCCGATAAAATATAATAATGCTTTGTATTAAAGACGTTACAAAGTTTATACCAACCCACGACAATATTCCGGGTCACTTGAGGTATTTATAATATTAAAACAATAGTAATATTAATAATAATAATAATAATGATAACATCAACCATCGATATTTGACTTTTTAATCGATAAAATTAGTTATAATTATAATTATATAAATTATAATAATGTACACATGTGTATACAGTATTGTCCAAATGAAGATACATTTTTTCTTCGCAATATTATTTTATTTACAATAATGTGTAATCGCAACAAACACATTCGATTTATTACATTATAAATAATAAATTATGATAACAATAACATCAACAAAAGTATGAAATTTTAAATGAAGCAAACTACCGAAATTTGTCTTCTTATTATTAAAGTAACAAGCAACATTAAATTACTGTAGTTACAAGTAATTAACGATTTGAAATTAAAACCAAAAGTCATTGCGTTCAAAGATTTATAGATTTTAATATTTTTGGGTCATCTTCAGAGAAGAAATAGATTTTTTTGATAATGTGCCTGCATTGAGAATTTATCAATTATAACCTTTTCGTGACTTCGGAAGAAATAGACAGTAAAAACGAACTTCAATCTTTCAAAGTAAAAAATCAATTAATCATTTTTAAAAAAATTTTTTTTTTTTAAATAAGAACAATGGGTTGATAAAATGATTGCATATAACTTGTAAAATGCTATTAGATGGATCATATATTGACGTTTAATAGAGGTTAGTAACTGAATTTGACAAGTTAATGAAAATTTAAGTTGGTAATTGACGGATGGCCTATATCATCCACAAATTTAATCTCAGCATTACATGTACATTAATAAATACCAACTTTATAATATGACGTAGATTATGAAATGTGACTATTTCATTTTAGAATTATAATTTATCATACTGGTCTTTTTACGGTAGTATCTCTCGCCAAGTATTTCTTCACCCAAAAAGAAATTTACTTGAATCAAGTAATTAATTTTGAAGAACTTCATCTTCTTAATTTAAGAAGAAAAATTCTTAAACTAAAGAATCTTTCTTGGTTTAAGTAAATTTTCCTTGATTCAAGAAATTTTTTTCTTGATTCAAATGAAGTTTTTTTTTAGTATAATTGCTCTAAAACAAGTTAACAAATATAACAATTTAGATTTAAATAAAATCATGAATTTAAACAGTTTCCATGGCAAATTTTGACATAGTAACCATTGCTACGGTAATTGTTGCCAAAGTGGTCACCATAACAACAAAAAGCGACAAAAATGAAAACGTCACATCAAATTTTCAATAAAGGATTTTTTTTATGATGGAAAAAATTTTCATGATCTAGAACTTTAAATTTAGTTTTTGAAATAGCTATCGTCTTCTTTTACACAAATGAATAAGGTTCGAATACTTGGCACGAGGCACTACCATGTCTTTGATTGTTTTTCCTTTATAATTTTAAGAGATATATATTTGGGTATGACTTATGGCAAAATATATTTAATAATATATTGATCAACGTTTCTTTTACATTATATTTTTTCAACTACACAGAAATAACAAGATGACACTGGATATCATCACAGATTATACTCAGTGATATCTGTGGTGAAAAAAAATTTCAGATAATAGCTAGTATAATCCAGATTATACTGGGTGATATCTGGATTATACTAATTATAATCTGGATTATACTCATTGTAATCTGGATTATACTCATTGTAATCTGAAATGTCCTGATATTCTAAAAGAAAAAAATTTCTAATTTTTTGTATTTCATAACTTAAAAAAAAATAATTGTCCAAAATTAACCTCTATAATTCATAAAAATTAAATGTATCGCACATTATCAATAAAAATAAATTTTTTCATAAAGATCACAAAAAAAATCATAAAAATAAAAATTCAGTGGTATAAGCAACCACTTTTGTACCCAGTGGAATTTCTACGGGTTATTAATTAATAAGCTGCGAGAATGCTAACGAATCACGCGTCAACTAATATATAATTATAAATTATAACAATCGATAACAAATATATAATAATAATAATTTAATAACGAATAATAATAACATTAATAATAATCGTTTACATTTTTTGATAATTAATCGTGAACAGAACTAGATTATAACTGCATTTTAAAAATTTATAAAAAAATTTCCGTCAAAAAATCGAGTAAATTGGGATGTTGATAAATTATTTAAAATGAAATTAAATAAAAGTTCTCTGGTGTACGGTGATCACAGAGTCCATTTAAATATGTCCCTCCAATAATAAAAAGTAATTTTAAATGATTGCTCACGTATGAATCGCGTAGGCGGGTATATAAATTGTAATAAAAAATAATACTTCGAACAACTAAATAATTATCAGTTTTAGAACTTTTAAATGAGTAAGTTAATAAAATCTCGCACAATGTAAAAAAAAAAATTGAATCGCTTAAAAAAAAACTAATAAATTGCAAGTGACTTTTAAGAAATAGGTCAAAAATTTTATTCTCTTGATAATTAATTTTAAGTGAATAAAAAATTAATTAATAATAGAAAAATAAAATAAATTACCGGTATGAAATAAAAATTGTTAGAAGTAATAAATAAATAAAATAAAAAAAGCAAATGAATTTTTCTTATAGATTAACGCAATTTTTTTTAAACAAAACCATTCCAAACGCTTGCGATAATAATTAAAACGATAATGTTATTATATTAAATTTAATTATAAATAAAAATAAACTAGTTATTAATATTTTACACGTAAATTTTAGGGTATAGGAGGATTTTGAATTTAATAATATTAATACTTCACATTGTAACCAATATATATTTTTTATCGCAAAAAATGTAATCTAATTAAAAAAAAAATGCAGAAAGTTGATCAAGGAAATCGCTTTAGATTGCCTTTTACTACGATCTAATAAGAAATGATTAATAAAACAATTAAATATTAGTTTATAGATCGAGTGCAATTGGGTGTAAAACGCGAGGTACCAACTTGCCACGAGTCACAGGCGAGATTACTCACATGTCTCGAGGTTTATATGTAATTGTACTAGATTTTTATTTTACTTTTCGTGATAGATATTCGAAATTTATGATATAATTAGCGTCCATATAATATAAAGCGCATTTATCAAAACAAATAACTTACAATTGCTAAATATTAGTAATTTTTTCGTAAATGATTGATTGATTTTCTCTTTTTTGAGTTACAATAGAACATTACATAAATAGCTAGAGTTTTATTAACATTTAACTTAAACGTTACACGAAATGGATTAGAAAATCGTCGAGTTCTAACGTCAATGGCGAAGGCGGGAACTCTAAAAACTGTTAAAATTTTACCAAATATTTTATATTTTTATTTTTGACTGAAAAAACTCATAAAATTGGGAAAAACGCTACTTGTATTAGTGACAAGAGCTGTTGTCGGGTTACTTTGACGGACTTGTATATTTTACGCACACAATATTTCCGTATGGCAGAAAATTAATACTTTTCAAACTCGTAAATGACGTAACAATTCAAGTGATTTAATATTATTTTTTTTAATACTTAAGGTAGTACCACAGATATCGTAAGTGATAAATAATAAATTTAGTCGCTTTTAATTTACGGAGTAAATTTAACTATTCAACTTCATAGGAGAAAAAAAGATAAAAATAGTTTTTTTTATTAATTATTGCTATTGAATGCTATGAATCTGTACTTTTAATTATGAAAATTATTCAACATGTTATTTCTTATCTTTTCCTAAATTTTTATTAAAATCTGACTGGTATACTGAGAAAAAAAATTTTTTATGAAAAAAATGAGCAATGTAATAAGAAATTAATTTGTTGAAAATTTTAAACAATTTTATTTCCTAGCTGAAAAAATAAAAATCGCTCTCATAGAAACTTTCTTGCTAAAAAAATATTTTCTCGATAAATTTTTTTCTTTCCAAATCAAAAAAAACCTTTTTTTAACAAGAAAGTTAAAGTAAAAAAAATTTTGATTTTTTCAAGACACTGATAGAAGGATTTATTAACTGTTAATAATATAATTTATTTGAAGACAATTATTTAATTTGTTAAATTTTAATAAATATTTCTTAACTCTCAATAAATTTTTATTTGGGAGGAAAGTACATTTATTGATAGTTAACAAGTATTTATTAATAGTTAACAAATATTTATTAACATTTGAGAAATCGTATTTAAAAAATAATTTATTAACTGTTAATAAATATTTATAAAATCCTATGGTATTAAAAAATAATTTATCAACAGTTAAAAAAGCTTATTAAATTAAAAAAAAATCCTTCTATCCGTGTATTAAATAAAATTGTTGGAAGTTTATAACAAATTAATTTTTAATCATAAAAAAATGCCGATTTTTTTTTTAAAGAAATTTTTTCTCTCAATATATTTTTCGTAAAATAAAATAAAATCTGTGATTTCTCACAAAGATCAATATTAAAGGCAAAAACCATTATGTATTACCTTTTTTCTCGTTCTCTGTAGCTCCTTAAAAATTAAACTGATTTATTATTTAATTATAATGTACTAGTACGCCAAGTTTCATTAAATTCTAAGGAGTAATTATCTAACCGCGGGTACTACCTTAACTTTATTGGCGCTAAATATCTTAGATTCAGAATATTTATCATGAAAATAATAAATAAATAATTACTTTAATATAATGACTCAAAGCTTTAGCCTGTGAGATGAAATTAAAAAAATAAAAAAAAACTAAACTAATTAAATAATTTAGTGAGTTCTCAGTAAAATTGTCTTTCGCTGAATAAAACTTTTAGCCTTTCTAGATAGGAATAACAGTAATTTAAATAAAACTAAAAAGAACGCAAATAAATAAACAATTAATTAATTAATTAATTAAATAAATAAATAAATAAATAAAATATAGTTAGTATAATTATTTTCTCCACTTGAGTCTTCATTGAGTAATTTTATTATTACATATTAAATTATGTAGGTAATTAAATAAAATAATTAGAGAAATGAAAAAATTTTAAATAATGACGGCAATCTAGTGAACAAATTAATTAGTACATATCGGAGTTTAATAAATTGAATAAATGAAAATAATAATTTACATATGTAAATATTATAAATTAAAACTTTAATTGTAATTAATCTAATAACAACGACGTCAGTATTTCAGCTTAAACTTTTAAATAATTCGAAAATTGTATATTTATAAAATTAAACACGATAAACGTCCACGATATTTAAAATCAAAAAAAGAAAATAAATAAATATTGTAGTTAATTTAAAAAGAAAAAAGTTTTGCTGACAATTAAATTTTATCAATAACATTCGCGCAGTTATTGATTGTCCGTATTATTGAAAAAAAAAATAAAAAAAAATGATGTAAGACATGATTATTCCCGGCAGTTATCTGATATTAATTGGTGATCTGATATTAAAAATGAAAAAGAAATATATTGAAAGAAAGGAATAATAAAAGGTACCAAAAATAACACCATTGTACATCGAAGCGAGCATTTTAATCTACCGATAACCGATAATTGAATATTTTAAATCGATTGTCACCTTTAGTACATATTTTTTAGCTACAACTAATTAAATGTCACATTGCATAGTTTCATCGTGTCAAAATTTTTAACATGAAAAATTTATAAGAGTCCACTTGCTGTGCATTCGTAAAAATATGTTACGTAATAAAAAAAAAAATTAATTCGAATATTTGGCGTTACTAATACTTGGCGTAGATGTTGAGATGCACCCTTTTGGCTCTGCAGAGCCAAAAGAAATTTTTTTTACTCCAAATTACCTAAAAATGTTTATAAAATTAAAATCTGTAAGAAAAATGAGGAAAAAAATTTTTTTTGTATACGCTCTTTTGGCTCTAAGTCAAAAAAATTCTAAAATCATAGGAGCGTATCATTTTTTTTAATCATAATTAATTATTAGCCTTAAAAAAAAAAGAAAAGTTATTGCTGGTGAAAATAATGACTCTTCTACTCATTTTATTTGAAGAATTTTATTTGAAAAATTTTTTACTGTGTATGATTAAAAAAAATGATATGCTTTTTTTGGCTCTAAAAGTTTTTTTGTCTTAGAGCTAAAAGGGCGTATACAAAAAAAATTTTTCTACTCACTTTTATTACAGATCTGAATGTTATAAACATTTTTAGGTTTGTTGGAGAAAAAAAAAATTTTTTATACGTCCGTTTGGCAATTTACACAAAAAAAAAAAAAATTACTAGGCAAATCAATTCTCAATTTTTACTTTTTCAAATTGATACTTAAGTTACTGAAGTTGCGCGCGCATTCCGCCATTTCACATGCGTTCCCAACGCCATTTTACTAAACTAAGTTTCAACAAACTTATTTATCTTCTTTTTTGCGTAACTTCTAAAATTTCAACATAAAAAAATTTTTTTTCATCATTAATTATTTCTAAAAATCTATAAAATTATTTTTTATTAATTATTGACTGTTAAATTCATATTTTTATTCACAAAAACAAATTTAATTTTAAATATGAGCAGCAATGGGATCTCTTCAAAAATTGTATAAATCAGAAAAAAAAAAATAAATGGATTAGAAAAAAATCATCATTTTTATTAATTAAATGTCGCATAAATAAATCCAATTATCTGTAATTCACGTAAAACAAAAAAAAAAAGAATCGCTGCGATAAACAAAAAACGAAACACAATTAACTATAAAATTGGATTATTTTAAATTTGTATAAACATGACTTTTTTTACCGAAACAAAAGTTAATAAATGAAACTGAAATCGTCGATATTTCCAATTATTGTATGTGTTCATCCTTCATTATACATACATACATGTATTTGTATATGTATATGATTCACAAAAAAAGTATGCGACAAAAAAGAATTTGTAAAAACATTTGAACTTTTTTTAAACGAATATAAATAAATATTTGTATAAAAAAAAAAAAACTATTGAACATTGGCAAGTGACAAAAAATAAAGCCTCGATTATAGGCAGTATGTGTGCAATGAGTCAAAAATTTATAAACGCAATGTGTGGAGATAAAATGTTATTAGTAAGTAAGCGTGAAAGTGCATATGTGTGAGTGTGAGAGTGCGAAATAAAATTGTTTTAAAATGTTATATATCAAAATGCCAACAATTAAATAAAGTTTCGATCGCGTAAAAATGAGTGCGAAATACCATTGTGTATTTATATTATTTATCTTTATTACATTTACCCTTAATCCTTGGTATCATAAATACAATGTCTCTTAAGAATTAATTATATTGAATAATATACATTTATTATTAACACATGTCCATCACAAGGTCTAGGTTTAAATTAATTTCTGCTAACTACTTAAAACTACATTTATATAATTTTTTTTATAAGAAATAATTTATTTAAATATTACTACACATTTTTATTATTTTAACTTTAGTATTATTTATAAATTTAATAAAAAATTTATCGTTTTATCTGCTGATAGAATTCAGCGATTGATAAAATATTCATATTTATATTTATACACACCTTAATTGTATAGTCATGAGATTACTCGCTTTATATACAATGTACATTTATTAATTTCATTCAATCAATTTAGCACGGCATCAAAAAATTAAATAAATTTTTATGTTTAAGTTACTAAAATTATACAAAACATATCGACTACTTTCTTTATTTAATAATTAAATAATGAACTTAATTAGTAATTCAATTAATTTTTTCATAACTTATAGACACTTTCATTTAGTTTTTTATTTCTTCCAACAAGAATTCAAATTTGCGCGCGCAAAGGCGCGCCTTGACTATAGAGTTTGCATATATTTTCATGCTTATGATATATTCAACCAATCACATCACAAATAAATTGGTTTCACATACATTTCATCTCTATTTTCATATTAGGAATTTCAATATTAGGTCTAAAATTCAAATTTGCGCGCGCAAGCGCGCGCTTGAGTTTAGAGTTTGCATATATTTTCATGCTTATGATATATTCGACCAATCGCATTACGAATAGTTTGCTTACATGATATATTTTCATATTTTTCATCTAAATTATGAGGTTGGAACTAGAATTTAAATTTGCGCGCGCAAGCGCGCGCCTCATATTTGTTGTCATGATATATTTATGTGTCGTTTATGTATATTATATTCACTTTCAACCAATCATAATGAGAATAGTTATTTTCAACCAATCATATCACGAATAAATTGGTTTCACATACATTTCATCTCTATTTTAATATTAAAGATAGATTGTTTTGTCTCAGCGTCTATTAATAAATAACTAAACTAAATCAGTCTTTGGTGTATTATCAACTACACATAAATAAGTAAATTGTTCATTACTTCATTATCATTATCTATTTTTATACAATTATCTATTATTTTTATGATGAATTAATAATAATATCACGTGGCGTTTAATATGAAGAAATGAAATATTAAACATGATTTATTACGGCAATTATGAATATTTTGAAAAATATTTTTTTTTTGTAATATTTTTAGAAAAAAAAAAAAAAAAGAATTTATCTTTAATCTAACATGAAAATGAAATTAATAGGCATCTGATAATTTTTAGGATTTTTCCTACATAAAAAAAAAAAAAAAAAAAAACAACCATAATTTAAAAAAAAAAAATCTATAATTTTTAAAGAAGAAAAAAAAACCCCTGATTAAAAATATTGATTGAAAAAAATTCACTATTATGAGATTTGAATTTTTTTCAATAATTTCAATTTCTCTTTTTGCATATATAGATATACAATTTACATGGAGTTAATTTTTTGAATTTTTTCCAATCAATATTTTTAATCAGGGAAAAAAAAGTTTTTGCAACTTTCTTTAATTTCTTAATGTTGAAGTTTTTCTTAACAACTTAGTTATTATAGAAATCCGAAAAATTGACAGATGTCTGTTAATTTGAATATTACAATCTAAATTTTATATTCTTGCTATAACATATTGTTATCAATTACACATCGACTAGTCGAAAAAATAATATTAGACTCCATGAGGATAGCAAATGTTAAAAAAAGTACGTACATCACAAGACAAGCGTACCCAACTTTGCGGTTCAACTGATACTTGTAGAATGCAGTAACACCAAAAAATCCTACAACACAGACAACTATCGACATAACACTGTAAGCGATGGCACCCGATTCTATTACGACATCACTTCCTGTCATAATAGTTTTGATCATCCACGGTAAGCCCAAACACAGTAAAATATCCAGCGTGTTAGCTCCGAGTGTGTTACTCATCGCCATATCTCCATTTCCTACAATATTTAAACAATTATTGAAGATAAAATTTCAAGATTAAGTTTTATGTTTGAGGTCAACAGGTACATTATCAAGTAACCTTCTCAGAAGGCCTTTTATTTTTTACTAATTTATTTACTCTTCTTATTTACTTGTTAATTTAAATTGAAATAAATTGTGAGTTTTCGACAATTTTTGAGATTAATTAAACAAATCATTCCAGCTTTATAAACAGTTCTTACCTTGGCGGGAAAGAATAACAATGGATACTAGTTCAGGCATGTTACCTCCAGCAGATAAAAAAGTTATACCCATAATAGAATCAGATATGCCGAGGGTATCGCCGACAACAGTCATCATCCAGCTGACTAGATAAGAAGATATGGCTATCCACATAACGCACATTATGAAAGTTATCGGATACCAATTATAAAACTTTTTATACCGAGTGTCTGGTATCGTTACGAATAAAATTAGTTTCGCTGGCCATGTCAGTAAAAACCAGAATTTTTTAAGAAAACTTCCGCTCGGCCAAACAAACGGAGTATCTGAGAAGAAATCATTTTATTAACTAAAAATGATACTTTTTAAATAAAATGAGTTTACAAGTCATTATTTTTACCGGTGTGGTAATTTTTTTTTTTAAGGTAAATAATTAATTACACAGAATTTTGTGTTAAAAATTTTTATGTTAAACATTTAACACTTTTTTGTGTAAATTTAATGAAGAAATTGCAATTTTGAAAAAAAAAAAATTATTTCTTAGATAATTAGATAATTAAATCTACCGAGCAACAAAGCATTTCTTCTAACATATTTCTTTGTTTAGAAGAAATCCAAAAATATTGTAGTTTTTTCAATATTATTTAAGCTAATAATTAATTAATTTCATCGATTTAAAATTGTAATTTTTCAAAGAAGAAATGAAAAACTTTTTAAAATAGTAAAAAAATTTTCCCAACATATTTACAAATGCTTTTACTACTTTTGAAAACAAGTTTTTAAAATCTAAAATTTAAATTAATTAATTAAAAAATTAACAATAATAAATAATAATGATAAATATTTTTAACATACCTGGCTCAATATACTCTTCAAGTTTTTCAATAACATCAACATTACAAATTCCATTTTCAACTTCTCTTTTCCTAGAAATCTGTATACTTTTTCTGTACTCTATTTTCATTTCACCGTGTACAAATGGTTTGTAAGATCCAATTAACATTTCTTTGTTTATTTTTGATTCTGTAATTCATAATTATTAATAACTTTAATATTGTTGTTATTATATTTACAGCTTGGTGTTCCAAATTAGTTAAAGCTTACACAAAATTTTAATTCGCACGATCAATGATAATAATTAAATCAAATACTTTAAGGGTTTATGTTAATTTTTCTGGATAATAATTAATTGTTTAATTATTAATAATCACTTGATGAATAGAAAGAAAGGTTCACTTGAGTCAAAAAAATATTTTTTTGACCCAAGAAATTTCAAATAATTTTGAATCATTTTTTTCATTTAATATGTAAAATTGTAAGCTAAAATAGTATAAAATGGGTATCAAATATTCAACAGAAAAATTTTTTCAAATTTTGATCAAATATAAAAATTAATTGTATCAAATATTTATGATCATTTGAATTAAAAAAAAATTACTTCCACCAAGGATAGAATTTCAAGAAAAATTTTTACTTCGGAAAAATTAAAAAAAAAATTTTACTTCGGAAAAATTTTTTTTAAATATTTTTACTTCACAAATTTTTTTGAGCCAAGAATTTTGTTCTCCAGTAAAAAAAATTTTTCTTTCTGTGTGATAAACGTGAGTTTTTATCAATTTAAAATAATAGAAAAATGCGAATAAAACACGATCAATTTTTTATCTTAATCTATTTATTTTGAAAGCGAAATCAATTATCAGCAAGTTCCCATCAAAATACTTTGAAATTCATTCGCACATCGAATGATAAAAATAACAACAGATAAAACTCCTCGATTCAAATAATCGAATGTAGCCTTTTTCCTGATTAAAACATCTAGCTATTGCTGTATTATAAATGTACTCTGTATATATTAAAATAAACAAGTGCATACGCTTTTAATTCTAAGTGCCTAGCAAGTAGATAAGGTTTATTGCTTACTGCACAATAAATTAATAAATATAAATACTTAAAGACTGCAAAATAACAATTAGATCATTTGAAACACCAAGCTTATAATAAATTTATTTAATTTAAAAAGAACTTACCGGTTTTTACGGCAAGTGATGAATTTTTACTAAAAAACTTTTTAACATTTTTCGAAAACTTTATAACAAATTTATTTAAAAATAGTAAAACGAAGTACGCTGTAAATAGTATCATTAAAATCATAGCTTCGTACCAAGTAACACGTGCATCCCACATTACAATAACGAGCACACTCACAGAAATGATGTAAATAATGCAATCACGTGACAAAATCCATCCGTCTAATTGAATTCCCTGAAAGAAGAAAAAATAAATTGAAAAAAAAAAAATATTTAAGCAAAATAAATGAATGTTATTGACCTCTTTTAATTTCTATCTCAAGAGTACCTACTTAGATAAGCTTGTCACAAATACAATCATAAAATGGAATTAATGAAAATAAAGAAAAAAAAATTTTTATGTTTCTTGTCAATAATAAATTGTTCATTAAATTGGTTAAATGTAAAATCACGAAGGCTTTAATTTTTACCCTTTTATTTGAGTTCTTTAAATTGAGGAGCTGATTTTCAAAAAAGTATCTTTTCATATTTTAAAAGAGCAGTTTTTTTTTAATTTTTAATATTAATTACTTCAAGAATTATAAAAATTTCGGACTAAAAATTGAACTGTAGCTTCATAACCGATAGCACTTTGTAGCTAAATTAAAAAAGTTTAATAAAAATTTTTATAATTGAAGATAACCAGTTTTTGGTCTCGATTAATCAAAAATGAAAAAATACCCGTTTGAAATCCAACAAAATTTCTGCGTGGTTTATTTATTGAAGAAAACCCGATATCATCAAACGATCGCACAGAATAGCAAACAAAAATAACAACATCACTTCTAAAATACCCAACTTTGTTACCATAATTTACAAGCATTCATTTTTTATATCAGCTATATGGTTTTGGCAAGATTTACCCCCTGAAATTTTTAATTCTCTTGGTTTAGAATCTTTAAAGACGACAGTTTTGGATTTTTTTATAAATCTCGAATAATAATAAAATAGTGAGCGGGTTATTATATTTTTCTTTACCTTCAAATTTTTCTTTTGCTTTCTTTAAAATTTAAAAATCTTTTTTAATTTGTTAAATATATCTTGTCTTTGCAGATCCTGTGTATTGTATAAAATAATTAATCCTAAACATTCTACACATAAAAATGTAAACATATTGTTGTAAATTGCCGAAGACGTTTCTTTAAAAATAAAATAAAATAAAATATGATTAAAAACATTATTAGTAGTTGATTTTTATGTGAATTTTATATTTTAAGATATCATGTAAATTTTATATTTCTATTTAACTTTATATAGATCATTTTTGCCATTCGGCTTCGCGCCTTGGCATTTAAACCTACACCGACTGAAAAAAATTGAGTCAAGCGTAAATATTCTTAAGTCAAGAAAATCTTAAGGAAAATTTAAAATTTCTTGAATGAAGTTAAAATTTCTTAAACGAAGTTAAATTTTTTTAAGGCAAGAAAATTTCTTCTTGCTCCAAAATAACTTCAGTCTTTATTACAATTTTCTTGCTTCGAAAAATTTTTTTTTTCTGTGTAATAAATAAATAAATAAATAAATAAAATTTACCTGAGCTGCAGATAAAGCGCCAAAAGCCGGAGTAGCAAATGTATTAAAAACAGCACCTCCTACAACAGTACCTACTCCAAGGTCAGATTCAGTCAAAAAAGTACCAACAACATTGACGAATAATTCTGGAAAACAACTAGCGGTAGCCAAAAATGTTGCACCCGCAACATCGGCACTTATTTTTAACTCCGCGCAAATAATGTCAAGCGCCGGTAATAAATAATCATTGCATACGTATGCGGTCAATAAAAAGCAATAGAACCCAAAAAGTGTATGCAGTAAAGCAGCTCCATGTTGCAATTGATCTCTTGTAAATAAATTTTCTGGAAAGTCTTCTACAGAGCGCTCAATAGAACAATTTTTAGTTTTCGTTAGATTATCTACCGAATCTGAATCATAGCTTAAGCCTGCGATAAAACACACGTTAGAAAAAAAAAAAAAAAGATAATTACCAATAGTAGTTATTTATCACTAAAATCTTACCTTGATCTTCACTGTTAATGGCCTCAAATCCCAGAGATAAAATTATCACAAAACTTAGAAATCGATAGAATCGAATATCCATCATAAAAGTTGTAATAAACACAACTATGGAGTTTTTTTTTTTTTTTTTTTTTTTTTTTTATTGAATTTTAACTTGTATATTACTGTAATTTTTATTGTCGATAATTACTTGTTTGATAAGAGACGATATAAAATATGAAATGAAGTGAAGCCGCCGAAAGACAAGAAATGAAACTGTTTCATCGAAAGGCGGCCCTATCCTAGTCGCATCGTTAAATTAACTGATTACGATCCCTCCTACTTAACTTTATGGATACACGTTCATTATTTGTTGTCGCTAAGCCATCTTACAAGACAGCGATGCTTTTCAACCTCACTTTTTTTTTTCTTTAATTGTAACTTTTCATTATTGTTAGTACTAAATAGATAAATCTTGTGACTTATCGAGGAATTTAGGAAGAAATTTTTTTTGGTGTAAGAGCGTGTTTTTTTTTATTTATCTGGTGAAATACCTCAGGAATAAAAATTAGAATTATATTTATCATTAATAAGTTTTCAGTGATTCCCAAGATTAAACCGACTTAAATTTATTGAAATACTTGAGATTGCTTAAGAGATATCGATTTAAATGAGACGATTCTTGTGAAGATATGAATTGACCTGTTATATCTCTGGGTTCTTACAGATAAATTTGGGAATCCAAGTTCGGTTTTCTCACTCGCGAATGTACCACTAGCGCCGCGTGAAATCGTCGAGAAAGATGTTTAAAAAGTCAATTTTGAATTATGCAAATTTAATATCTTTTTTATTTTTTATAAATATTAAAACTTTCTTATAAAAAAGTACATTATTATTAATTTAATTAAGAATTTATTTTTTATTAAATTATTTAATAATTATTGATTTAATTAATAATTTATTTTGTATTAATTTAATTAATAATTAAACACTAAATTATTCATTTTTCTCATTTATTCAATTAATTATTTTAAAATAAAAATAATTTGTTTTATTTTTTCTTGAAAAAAAATTTTATTGAAAAAAAAAAATGATTTAAATTTTGACGGAAGAAATAAGTAGACACAATTGTAAACAAAATTTTGATGAAAAAAAATTTAATGAAAAAATAAATGATTTAAATTTTGAGGGAAGAAATAAGTAGTTACAATTGTAAATATTTTTAAAATAAAACAACACACGTTAAATATCAACTGTTTTTTATTTAATAAAAAATATTTAATTACTTTGTGCATGTTACACTGATGTTAATTTTTACCATTATCGTTTCCAAGTGAAACTAAAGCATGATAACGCTTGGCATATGTATTGTATTATTTGTAATGTTTATGTTTTTACAGTTTTAAAATATTTGTAAATAAATGAAGTAAACTATAAAAGTGAATTTTCACACTCTTATAAAAAAATCTATGCTTGTATAGCTACCTTTGAAGTATTTTTCTGGTTAATAGTCTACTATCAGACAAAATAGGTAGAATTTACATAATTTTTCATGTAAAAATTCTTTGTAAAAATAATAAAAATTTTTATTATTTTTATTATTTTATCTTTAAATAATTAAAGATAATAACAATTATCTTTATTTGTTAAAGAAGTTTTAATGTTGATAAAATAGTTATTATTTATTAATGAATAGTAAAAAATGCATAAACTTTGATTGATATGATCAAAATTAATTGGTTTTGCATTGGAAATCAATAATTAGTCTTTTATTTATTTAATTAAATAAATTATTAATTTGATTTTTATAAGCCGTAATCGTTCCGATAAAAATATACAAAAAAAATTTTTTTTCAAGTACTTTTGTGTTGTTAACAACAATTGATAATGATAATTATATAATAATGAATTTTTAAATTCGATAAAAAATTTATTTACTTCAAAAATACTTAATTCATTTTTAAAATTCGTCTACATTTTTTTCCCATGATTTTTTACTACAAAAATTACCTAAGTGGAAGAAAACTAATCGCCAAGTGTTTTTGGTTAAAAAAAACTTATTTGGGATAACAAAATATTTTTCAAATTATAAATTAAGCTAAATAATTCGAGCATTTTAATATTTTTATAAAATTATTTTGGAAGCACCATAAAACAACTTGTAACTTCCATTTATAAGTAGCGTGTCTTTTGATAATGAAAAATATATTCGTAACAATATTATAATATATTTTTTTTTCTTACACGATAATATTCGAGCATTAGGCTGGTAATAATGAAATTTATGCTAATTACTCTAGATCAATGCAATTATTTTTGTTCATAAAAAGTATTCCTATCATTTATACAAAATTCATGTAGGTTTCAACAAGGAAACATTTTTTTTAACGTGTCGCTGTCAGCTGTCGTTTTTTTTTTTATGAAAATTTTTCAATTATAGAAATTATCTTTTGTTTATTTTTTTATAAAATAATAATTAATATTCTTATTATTTATGTAATAACATATTTTTTATATAATATTCAGCTTTCAGTAATGTATAGATATAAAATTTTTAAATATTGTTTACGTGCATATTTTTAATCCTTTTCAAAATCTAAATTTTTATCAACACTGCAAGGTAATAACAAACTGATTTTAAAAAACTTTCTTGAAAATTGAAATAAAAATTCATGTATTTTTTTTATACACAAATATTTCGTAATCAAACATTATTGCCTGGAATTAACGCTCATAAAATTATCGCGTTGCTATTGCCAAAAGGGCGTATAAAAAAATTTTTTATAAAAATTTTTAGATTGGTTGGAGAAAAAAAAATTTTTTTATACGCTCTTTTGGCTCTGCAGAATCAAAAGAACATAGATGTTGAGATTTTCTTTTAATACGAAATTTTTTACTTTGTACAACTTCGTACAAAAATTAAAAAAGAATTTAATTAATAATGATAAAATCTAATTTCTAAAATCATTTGATGTTAGAGTAAAATTTTTTCTTGAATAAACAAAAATTTTTACGAGCAAAAATAATTGCAGTTTTCAAATTAAATTGCCATAATTATAAAATAAATTAAATTATTCTTATTTACTGTCATCTTTTTTGACATTCTTATTTCTGCTATAAAGAGCGTCTAAAAATAATGCAGAAAATACAATAAAAGTACCTAACCATTGTCTGGGAATCAAAGTATTTCCAAACAACAAAACTGAGCTTAGAACAGTGAAAAACTTCCTGGTCGTGGTCATAATTGAGCAGGGCAGTGGACCGAATTCCGATACTGTACGGAAGATAAAGAACTGCCCTAACGCACCAGCCATCGAAAATGACATAATATGAAAGAGTGAATTGGGATGTCTTTGAACAAACTTAACAAATTCAAACATTTCGCCACTCAGCGCAATAACGGTGCCACTGAATACCATGGACCAGAAGTTCATATTCATCATCATGTGCCCCGATGACGATTTATGCTCAGCGCGCATACGTTCTTGTGCTGCACTCGTGAAACCGTCCATCATTAACGATAAGAATATCAGTAATTCACCACCGAATCCAGTCTGTTCACTCTGTTTCTCTGGTACTGATTTACCATCTTTGTACATGAACAGAATCACGCCGGCGACAATCATGAATGTGAATAAATATTTTCTCATCGAGTACGACTGAAAAATACAAAAAAAAAAAAAATTAGTGTTTATTTCATTGAAAGTGAGTAAATATTTATATTACAAATAAAAAAAAATTGGAAATCATCAGATGTTACTTCTTTAATTTTTTTTTGTCTTATCATATGCAACATTCCCGTTGATTTCGAAAATTTGTTTAAGCTAACTCATTAATTTTCATTAATTATAGCAAAAAAAAATTTATCATAAAATATCTTAAAAAGCTATACAAAAATTATAAATGCAATTTTTAATTGTCTGTTAATTTCAATGTTATTATTTTTTTATGATGATTAAATTTACAGAAATTATCAGACAATTGAAAATTTTGTTTAAAAATTGCATTTATAATTTATATACCTTCTTGAGATATTTTTTGATAAATTTTTTTTATTATAATTAGTCTATTACAAAATTGTCTGCTAATTTCTGAACACTTAATCATTATAAAAAAATAATAACATTGAAATTAGACGACGAAAATTTTTTTTTAATTTCATTAATAATTTTTATAGCTTCTTAAGATAGATTTTTGATTAATAAATTTTTTTTCTTTGCAATAATTAGTCCATTAAAAAATTAATAAAAATTATTAGACGTTTCTAAATTTCAGTATCATAATAAATAAATAAATTTTTATGACATTAAAGTTATCAGTCACTTAACAACTTTTTAATTTTATTTATAAAAAAAAAACAATTTTAAAAAAATTGCATTTTTTAATTTTTTAAATTTTTACGCCAATTTTTTTTTTCTAATTTTTTTTTGTGCCATAATTTATTCGCTATAAGATTTTTTAATTCATTTAATATATGCTTAATTAATGAGAATCAATTTAGCAGCTACTAATTAATTAAAAAAATTTTTTTTAACAAATAAATTATGGTAAAAGAAAATAAGAACAAAATATTGACATCTATAAAATTGAAAAAGGAAAAAATGCAATTTTTCAGAAATAATTTTTCGGAGCAAATTTGTCTATTAAAAATAATGAAAAAATTGTCATAGTGACAGCTAACTTTAATGTCATGCTAAATTAATTTTCATAAATTTTTTATGAAAATTAACTTAGCAGATAGTTGATAATTTTAAGAATTTTTGTAACAAATAAATTATGGCAAAAAAAAATTGACATTTAGAAATTTTAAAAAACTACAAATACAATTTTTTTTAAATAAATTTTTGGCGCGAATTTATTTGTTAAAAAAAATTAAAAACTTGTCAAGTGACAGCTAAGTTTAATGTCATAATTTTTTTACCTTTTTGCCGAGTAAAACTCCTAATAACATAACAGGTATTGGTTTGGCAGCTTTACCGACAACTTGGGTCGGATAACTGACATAACTTAATGCCATATTACTGGATACCATCCCTAATAAATATGTCAAAGCTGCAAAAGCGTAATAAACTGTTTTTGTACTATCATCATTCTCCTTCATAATTGTCAGCAGCAGAAATTTTGAAAATACATAATTGACAACACATTGGAAAAAAACAAGTGAAAACATGTAAGTGAATTTTTCACTGTTCTTCTCATCGCCGTAGACACCCCGTGTTATTTTTTCTTGGAGCATGCCAAAATAAAAATAACAAACGAATATACCTAGTGCACATATTATTAATCTAGTATTGCTATTACCCGTCATTTTAAAATTATTTTTTTATTTCAACTAATTAATTAATAAATTAAATTTTATTAGATATTAGCTAATAAAGTAAATCAGCACCAATAATGAAAGTGAATATTTTACAAAAAGTGAACTTGAATATGACAGATTGATTGTTGACATCACCAAAAGGCGTTTAACCGGCATTACTGCGTGGCCATCGCTCGTTTGTCCCCGTAGTTTAGTTTCGTTGAAAATTCACTCGTGGGGGTATGTACGGAATTTTATAATCCCTTTTGACACGTTTCAACTCAACAATACAAAACATATGGAACTACAAATGGTTTTAGTTTGGTGAAAACTCAGAAGGGCGCGCTGATAGTTTTTTTGCAAAATAGTTATGGGAATCACCCAGAGATGTCATTTCTATGGCGTTTTTTGATCTAAATATTTACTTACCGACTTTTCAATGAATTTATAAAATTTACACAAGAAAATTATTTAAAAAGCATTTCAGTTTTGGAAATTATAAATAATAATAAAGTTAGCGGTAAGCTGTCAATTTTAAAAATTGTTTTAACAAATTAATTACAATAAAAAAAATGCTTCTAAAAATTTTCACTTGTAATTTTTATTAATTTTCATGAAAATTAATTTATCAGATATTTAATAATTTTTAGAACTTTTATTAACAAATAAATGACATTAAATTTAGCTGTCACTTCATAATTTTTTTAATTTTCTTTAACAAATAAATTATTCAAAAAATAGACTTGTAGTATTTTTAAAAAATTAAAAATGCAATTTTTTTAAAATAATTGTTTACAACAAATTTTTTTGTTAAATAAAATTAAAAAATTATCAAGTGACAGCTAAATTAAATGTCATGGCAAAAAAATAATAAAAAAAAAAATTGACATTTAGAAATTTAAAAAATATAAAAATGCAATTTTTTTAAAAAATTTTTTTATAATTAATTTAATTGTTAAATAAAATTAAAAATTTGTCAAGTGATAGCTACTAACTTGAATGTCATTAATTTTTACATGTGAAACTTTTCAATTAAATTTTTTTTTAATAATTTAATTACTATAAAATTCTAAAAAAATTTTTTAATATTTGTCAACTTCAGTGTTATAATTATAAATGATGTTGGATAACAAACTTAACAGAAAAGCTTTTTTTTTTTTTTAGATAATTTTAGTAGACACCTGAAAATTTTTTTGACATTTGTAAGTAATTTATTTATTGCAAAAATGATAAATAAAAAAAAAACGTGTGGAAAATTTTCCATGATAGTAAATAACTTTGGTATCAGTAATAAATAATGCTCAAAAAAGTATTAACTACTATTTTGGCTTGCAAAATAATTTTATTAAAATTAAAAAATTTGTGTAAAAATATCCGTTCCATCTGAAATAAGTAATTAAATATCATCCTTTGCACACCTGAATCCAAGATTACCAGCCGATGTATCTGGTGTGTTTTGATGACGAGCCATGCATCTGTACCTGAAACAATAATTTTCGTGACAAAGATATGAACCCCCTTTCTTAACTTTGTCACTTCCCGTCGCTGGTCCCGTCTGTAAAATTATTATTTATTTAAATGATTTTAGAAATTGATTAAAACAATAAATGGGAACAAAAATCATGAATAAACATACAGAATTATGAGTTTTATATTTGGTATGTTTTACAGACCACCAATCGGATGTCCATTCCCAAACATTACCAGCAATATTGTAAACACCGTATCCATTCGGGGGAAATGCAGTTACTGGTGCTGTGCCTTTGTAACCATCTTCAGCGGTATTTTTATTTGGGAATTCACCTTGCCATATATTTATTCTGTATCATAAAAAATAATAAATAATAATTAGTCATTTCTGGATTAATCCAACATAAAAAATTATAAATATGTATTTAGAAAATGCTCTAGCTCTAGATACATAATCAAGAAATTACCTTGTATCTTGTGAACTATTGACGTTTTTGAAGATATAAGCTCATCCTGATGCTATACTCATCGAGACCTTTCATTTGAGTACCCAGACGAATTTTTGATATATTTTATATATTTATAAATATGAGAAATATCATATATATAGAATATATGTAAAAAATTCGTGTGGGTATTCAAATGAAAGGTCTCAATGAGTATAACTCTAGGATGACCTTATATCGTTCAAAATATCATCAGTAGACAAAATACAACGTTATTTCTTTATTATTGACATTTCTCAAGTTATGAGCTCATCCCGATGTTACTCCCATCAAGACCTTTCATTTAAGTACCCACATCAATTTTTCATATATTTATATATGTATATATATATGTATATATAAAAAATATATCAAAATGCATGTGGGTACTCAAATGAAAGCGCTTGATGAGTGTAACATCGTGATGAGCTTATATCTTTAAAAACGTCAATATTTAAGAAAGTACAGTGCAATCTAACAAAAGTCATCATTTCATAAAGCAAAATTTTATTTTTTAATGCTGAATTTTTTTACTTAAAAATAAATGTCTTATTTTCTCATAAAAAATTTTCTAGAATTTGTACCTAAACCAATTTTGATAAAAAAATCCAAAAAATTATCATTACCTATGTTTATTTTTTGGTGTCAATTTATTACCCCAAGGATATAATCTGTCATCAAGACCACCTTTACACGTGACTTCCCATTCTGCTTCAGTGGGCAGTCTTTTTCCTAACCATGTGCAGTACGCAACAGCATCGTTCCACGATACATGAATGACTGGATGATCCATTCTGTCTAAAAATAAAAAACTACAATTGAAACATTCAAAAAATGATTGAAAAAAAAAAAATTAATTACAAGTGATATTAGTGTCAGGCCCTTCCGGATGTCTCCAAGATGCTTTATCAACAGGCAACCACCAAGGCGCCTGAGCGACAGCCTGCTTAATTTCAGCCTTAATTTCTTCACTAATCAGCCCGTCGAACACAAAAGAGTTGCCAAATTTTTCTGCTTCTGTCTTGTATCCAGTAGCGTTGACAAAAATTTCAAAGTTTTTATTACTGACCTCATACTTGTCGATATAAAAACTGTTCAATTCTACCGGCCTTTTTGGGCCTTCACCGTCTTGGGTAAACACCGGTTTATCAGTACCAATAAAGTAAACTCCGGTTTTTATCTTTACCATTTCATTGGGCACACTTTGCCGTAATTTTGATAATAAATGATCACTAATGTCATTATCATAATCTTCTGGGTGATTAAATTCTCTTGAACAATATTGGTTGTCATTTTTAGAACTGTCACACTCTGGACGGTTTAAATTTTTTCCGCAACAATTTTTTTCTTCTTGATTTCCATCAGCAAAATTTAATATTATTATTATTATTAATTTTAATAAAATTTTCATTATTAAATTTTTCATAATTGCTATTTTTTTTTATACTGAATTTAGCAGTCAGCTGTTAATTTAAAAAATTTTTTTAATAAATAAATTACAATAAAAAAATATGACATTAAAGTTAGCTGTCACTTGACAATTTTTTAATCTTTTTTAACAAATAAATTTCTTTCAAAAATTGCAATTTTTGAAATTTCTAAATCTCAATTTTTTTTATAAATTTTTTTTGCCATAATTTATTTGTTACAAAAATTCTTAAAATTATCAACTATCTGCTAACTTAATTTTCATTAAAAAATTTTCACTTGTAATTTTTATTAATTTTCACATTGAAAACTTTTTAATAGATTTTTTTTTAATAATTTAATTGCTAAAAAGTTCTAAAAAAATTTTTAATGTCTGTCAACTTCAGTGTTATATTTTTTTCCAAATGTTAATGACCTGAAAAAAGAAAAAAAAATTATATATGTTCAAACGTTGACAAGTAGTTAAAACTTACCTCATAGTTTATGTAAGCGATAAGCTTTCGAGTTAAAAAAAAAAATTAACGAGAAAAAAAAAACAATAAAAAATTTTAATATATTGATAAATATTCTTTTGTCTTTATTTGAAAAAATAAAAAAATTTATTGCATTGTCTCACGCATGAAGACAAGCTATAGTAAACTGTATTGACGAGCGAGAAATTTTCCGTTTATTTCATTTATTTATTACTGTAAATAGTATTTGTAATTAAATGAAAATGAAGTACTTTTTCGACAGCTGGCGAATTGTCGTGCGATGAAATACAACCACACATTTTTAGCGGTAAAATTTAAAAATGATATGAAGGTATTACATATTTATAGCTTCGTATGTTTTTTATTTCAAAAGTCAATTTCATGGTATTGAAATAATAAAGTAATATTGTCTCAATTAGGTGACACATAACAATTTAAACATTTTTATTTAATGTCATATATTTTAGGGATATTTGAAAAGTGTTTATGCATGATGATCGGATAATGGTATCATCGGTAATATCCACATATGACGCTGACTTTTTCAACAGTTTGTATGATAATATTTGCTTAATAGCTGATAAAACCTGGGCATTTGATAAACAACATCATTATCGTAAATTAAATCAACGCTTGTGGGTTCAGGTGATGTGATATAATGTTATTATCCTATTATAACTAACCTTTATTGAATTATTTATCAGAATTCTTTTTTTTATCAATATGTTTTACAGAAAATATTTATTAATGAGCGGGTCAAATATTATTCTTTAATTTTTTATAATTCAATTATTTTCTTGATCATTTAATTTTTACTACACTGAAAAAAAATTAACTTGAATCAAGAGAAAAATTCTTAAGCCGAGAAAATAATTTTGAAGAATTTTATCTTCTTGAATTAAGACGAAAAATTCTTGAATCAAGTGAAATTTACTCAGACCAAGAAAAATTTTTTAATTTAAAAATTTTTTTACTCAAATTAAAAAGATGAATTTCTTCAAAATTATTTACTTGATTTAAGTAATTTTTTTTTCTCTGTGTAGAAAAATAATTAAAATTATTTCGTTTTTAAATTCAAATTTTAAATCATGATTACATTTTGTCAAAACGTTAAATAATTTCAAAGAGGATATTTTCTGCATATTCGGAAGTACTACTATCTCTAGCTCCATATGTCACGATATTAAAACCATAAGGACGTAAAACTTTTTTGCCAATCGATAGGACTTTCGAGCCTAAAAAAAAAACTAAGCCAAAAGGGCTTATATATTTTTTTATTGACCTTTTCCTCCCTTCATGTAGAGAAACTTGTTTTATATAATAAAATTGTGCAAAAAGCATTTTTGTTAATTTTAGAAATGGCTCTTTCACCACGAAAGTTCAATTCGATCCATTTTTTTCCTAAAAATTTATGATCTTTATAGTTTTGAAAGTCTTATGTTTGCGCTAGATTAATTTTGACGTTAAAGCTTTTACATTGTACACTGATAAAAAAATTAATTTAACTCAAGAGCCAAAATCTTGAACTAAGAGTACCATTTCGAAGAAAATGATTTTTTTGAGTCATGTAAATGATTAAAGAAAGAATTTATTGAAGAATGCTACTTGCAAAAATTAAAAACAATTTTTGATGGAGTTTTTTTTTAATAAAAAAATTTACATGTTCAAAGAAAAAAGTTAAATCTCGGAGTATGCATTTTTTAATTCTTATACGCACAATTTTTTTATTTTTCTTAAAAAGAAATAAAAAATTCAGTTCACGGAATTTTTTTCATTAATAATATCAATAAAATCCTTCTCGGAGTGAATTTCACTCCGGAAGAACTAAATCAATTAAAAAGTTTATTAATTTAAACCCTCTTCTCACTTCACTCTTTCTGCTGTAAGCTGTAACATCCTGTTTTAACTCTAGGAGCGCAGTGAATTATAGTTTATTATTATTTAATTAAATATTAAAGTCATTAAATTAAGACACAATTTGTGAAAAAATAATTGATCTAGTTTTAAAATTTTATTGTGTATGAGAAGTAAATAATTGAATTAAATTTGACCAAATGGAGTTGTAAAGTTACAAAATTATTATAAATTCTAAAATTTATCTTCATGCAATTTTTCTTTTCGCATATTTCATTAAATAATTCATGAAATAAAAAAATTAAACTTTTTGAATCACAAATTGAATTCAAGAAATTTCAATACCTTTGTACAAAAAAAAAATCAATAGTTTTTAAAAACTTATAAAAAATTAAGGACAGAAATATTTTGACTGTAAATTTCAGAATTTCGAGTGGATTGAAAAGTATTACGATAAAAATTCAACACGTCGTGTACATGACGTAATTCCTGATTCTTTGTTGGCACAATATGGTAACTATGAGTATAATGAAGCCCGAGAGAGTCTGTATAAATCAAGCCAGGAAACATCTATATTTCATAGTGGAAATTTACATTCACCGGATAAACCAACTGAGCCATGGATGCTTGATGAAGTTGAAAAATGGTTTGCCTATTTAACGCTAAAAAGGTTCGTGTATTTATTAATTCGAAATTAACTTCTACCCTCTATTACTTTAAAACAATTATCTAAAATATTAAAATGATTTATTTATCTTTCATAAGTTCATTGAACGGGTTAGGGGGTATCAACTTCTTTGATGAAAGCATCAAATTAACTAATGACACTGATAATGATGAATATTACGACAAATGCTGTCCATTGCTTTACACAATCGACAATGCAGCTGAGCTAGAACTACAAAGACGTATTGCTAATGACAGTGTTAAATGTCTGTGGAGGTCAAAAGCGACGCCAGCAAAAACACAGTCTAATCACGAACAAGTAACACAAGGATACGATTGTTCACGCGTTAATCAGCAACACCAACTGCATGATAATGATCATAAACTGCTACCAAGTGGACGAAAAAACGACGATGAATTATGTAGTAAATGTTTTCAGTGTCCTTCGACTTGTATTTCTGGAGTTAATAAAAAAAAGTTGCCTGAGTATGAAGAAAAAGATTGCAAAATATTCCAGAAATCGTTGCCTCTGTTGAGCCCAGAAGTACCGGAGTTCTTTCCTAAAGAAATGATTGTAGGGCCTACACGTCTGGATGTTCGCTATGAGTCATCAGTACCTCTACCTCTCCATTATATTCCATTAACGTCCTCGTCAGCCACAGAGAGAAATTATTATCATGATAAGTTATTTCCTGTTATTAGCAGTAGACCGCAGTTGCCAAACTTCAACGCGATTTTTCAAGTAATTTTCATGCTGTATTATATAATTATTTAATATGCGGTTAAAAATTTTTCTTCATTGTATAAAAAAATATTTGACATTTTTTTTTTTTTTTTTTTTTTCAATACTAAAAAAGTGTTAATTCATTAGATTATTTTTTTGCACACATAAATTTTATTTCATACCAAATTAACACTTTTTAAATGTTATCTTCACTCATTTTTCCCTTGACTACACGTAAAATGTTAACTAATCATTTCTAGAACATTTTTTTAACTGAATTTTATTTTTCTTCCAATTTTATCACTCAGATTAATTAATTGGCTATTTAAAATGTTTAGAATTTTATTTTAGAGATTATAAAGTACATAATTTTCATTATAATATTATATTTCGAGCAATGTAATTAATTTCAGAAAAGATCGGTCAAGAACTTAGCTTCAAAACAATATGTGACGTACATAGGTAGCGCATCGATAAGTGCACGAAATTTGAAATTAATATCTAGTATGAGAGTAAAAATAACAAAAAAATGGTTTTAAAATGAAAAAATTTGAGAATCCGTAGATTTTATTTTACTATTTTTTGTTAATACTAAAGAAGAAATATTTCTTAATGTTATACTGTAGTTAATAAATGATTTTAAATAGAAAAGAGAAATTTTTTACTGCATGTGTACGTTAAAATCATTTATGCTCGTTGAGTAGAGAAACGAGACAAAGCGATCTATAAATAAAATTCTGCGAATATTAATACATTAAAACTAAAACCGATAATTTCAATTATAGAACCCGGGTATTCCACTAGTTACACCACCTATAATGACCCCGCTGATCAGGTCACCACACCACTGGATTCCACGAATAGCTCCTCCTTTACAAATTCAAATTCCAGTCTGTTGTTCAATAGTTCCACATCAGAATATTGCATCATTGCAATCAATTTGTCCTATTAGCCATCACCGGCCGTCACCAATTCAACTAAACGATAAAATAATACAATCATCGCCGTCGACTAACAATTTTAATAATCAATCGCCGATTCCTGTTTATCAACAGCCTCCAGAGTTGTACCATCATGATTACAAACGTAAATCACACGGCGTTGATTTTAATAATTTGATACTGCTCACAAAAAATGCCATGAAAGTACGAAGAAACCAGTCAAAAAATCCTCAGCAGAGTTCAAGTTTCATTTTGGAATCACGCCAATCGAATTTGAAGTCTGAAGATGATGTACTTCAATGGCTGAATAAGGGTTATCAAAAAAAAGCTAAAAAGTTCATAAATAGTCATTCTCTTGATACGGATTTGTGTGAATTTGCTGTGAAATTAGACAATGGCGATAATGACCACAATTTTGATAACAACACTGATTTGTCGGAACAAGATGATAATGAATCAGTGATTAATAATGAAACCAAAAGTTCAAAAGTATGAAAGTGTTATACACGTTATTTATTGTTAAGCTTTGTTGTAAATTATAAATATTTTATGGTTGATATTTGTTAAATAACACTCAATTGTTCTTCGCTGTTTTTTAATATTTCTTCCCTAGTTACATTAAAAAAAAACTACTTGGATGCAGAGACAAAGTTCTCCATTTTACAATCTTACAAATTCAGCATAATACTTAAGTTTTTTTGTTTTTTCTTTTTAAAGAAGAATCTTATTTTTTGCTCAAAAATTTTTTTGGATCAATAATATTTCTCTTGAATCTAGTAGTTTTTTTTTTTCAGTGTAAGCTACTGATTTAAATGTATTTTTGCTTTAAAGAAAACACATGTTTTCACCAAACGTGAGATACTTTGAACATTTTGGCGAACATATTATATATTCGAAGCAAAAAGGTAAATTTTGATCACTTTGTGAAAATTTTAGATAACTTATTTTAATTTGACACTGTTCGACGTATCAATTGAAATCAAAAACTGTTTTTTCTCTTATTTTGGTTCAGTAATTTACAACTTCTTACATACACAATAACAAATAACGAATTATGGGTTAGCACACGTCAATATTAAATTATGAGATCAATAAATAATTAGAACATGTAAAAAGTAATTTAATTATAAGTTGAAAACTTTTAGAAGTACAGTTCAAAAAGTTAGTTCTATCAAGATATAAACTTTCTAAATTGACGGTACGTTTTGTACTTTGAAGAGGAATTGTTCTTGAAAATACAGGGTTGTACTAACCCAGGAGAAGTGAAGTTAGGAAGTACGGAAGATATAGTTCCAACTAAAAAAGTTTTTTAAAAACCATATTGTTGGCTTATACCAATCAATAGAAAGTTTTGAATCCGTGCTTCAAAAACTTGAAAATTATTTTGCATTTATACAATGTATGCATGTTGGGTTATTATCGATAAATCCGAGTGCAATACTCAGATATTTTTGCACACCTACTGTATAGAGTCATTATTTTAGAAAAGTGCCAGCGTGTACATCATTACGTTCCCCTAGCTTTTGCATAATTAATTGAATCTACCCCGGAAGTTCATGCTTCAGAGATTTTCCAACTACTATCCAGTAATTACGTTTGAAACACTTTGAGGGGCTCTCTGTATTAAAGACCAAAATCAAAAACTGCAGGGTTTTATTTGCTTAGTAACTAGCAATTTCTTAGAAGTGGACTATCGATTTTGAAATTAAGGTATTTCTGTAAGGTAGGAGCGAACAAAATATACGGTAACCAACCCTGAGAGCTAGCCCTAAAACTTTTCGCTGTCGACGAGCTATTTGAACTCTGAAGTATTAGATATATATCAAAACTTGTTGTTAGTTAGCAAATAGTTATCAGTTTGAAATTCTGGTTTGAGGAAACTCTCAGAAGAAAAGGTTAAATTATAATCGTGACAACTAAAAAGGTTTATCAAGATTTTATACTAGGATTGATTGATATGTCCAGTAGCTTCTGCGTCACTTTTTGAATAACTCTAATTTGCAATAAGTTTCAAAAATAATTAACTTTTACGAGTAGTTTATAATAATAATCATGAAGTAAGTTACTATTAATTTCTTAACTTTTAACTCGTAAATTTTTCTTATGAATAAAGCCAACTCCTCAGTTTTTATGTTACGAAAGTATTCATTTTATTTCCGTAAAGTTGCAGATTTGCTGTGTCATTTTATTAATTTTTTTTTCCGTATCTAAGCAAAGGAGAACATTAAGTGAATTTTCGCTTCATGATTCTGGAACGAATTCTACCATTAGCTGACGTCAACCCCGTAATAGTAAAACGAGTTAATTGAGATCGTGAACTAATTGAATTTCAGAATTATCTTTAAACGTATAGACTGTCTACATAAACAAAGTCAATATATTTGCTTTTAACATTAATTCATTATAATTCCATCGTATTTTTCTGAATATCACTAGTAATGAAAGCAATTTTACAAATAGCAGAAAATTTTCAACTGTATGGTGAACTAACATTAAAATTAACGTGATTCACGATTCAAGAAAAAAATTCTTGAACTAAGAAATCCGTCTTGGTTTAAATAAATTTTACTTAACTCAAAAATTTTTCATATGATTAAATTCTTAAAAACTTTTTTGGTTCAATTTTTTTTCTCTTGAATTATATTCATTTTTTCGTTGGTGTAAAAAATTTAAAATTCTTGCAATACTTACCTCTATTTTTTTAACAGATTTTACTCAAAGTTTTCACACAGAAATAGACAGACTTATATATACATTTTATCACGATTTATGCACACACATATTTACATACATACATACTGATATAGATGGTAATATCCGTACCTATAAATAGAAATAGAAAAAAGTTTTATGATATTCTTTAAATTTAGGAACAAATTTTCCATCACAGCAGTTTTATATTACAATATTACAATATTATAATTCTATATTTTGATAAAGATTTTTGAACATATATATCATAATTAAAAAAATCACTCACGAGAGCCTTTGAGTTTTTATTACTCAATAAAAATCTTGAAAATTAAAGTTTGATCGATAATTTTTATTGTCGAAGAATTGAAGATACACGGAGAAGAGAAACAAGGTCATATCAGTAGTTAAGTCCATCAATCTAGATGACTTTTATAGCTCTTACAATGTTATTAGTGATCATTACTTCTGCATTACTAGCCCGAGTGTAATTATAATAAAGAAAGCTTCGAAGTGAAGCAAAGTAAAAGTACGAAATGAAGATTTTGAAACAACGAAAAAAATTTCTCGGTCCCTTTGTGATGCGAAAGGAACAAAAGTAAAAAAAAAAGAAACCATAAATTTAAGTTATAGGGTAGACAGCTGCGGAAACTTACACCGATGAACCTCAGTATAATAATAGTGATTCCAGCAACAGGGCATTGCTGTCAAAAAGATTTTACAAAGGTTTCAAGGGTCTGAAATATTCAACGTAATATTATTTTCTACATTAAAGATTTTTTCTCGCCAACAAAAATTGGTTATTATTTTTTGTTCAAAAACTTTTTTCGCAATCTTTTCCTATTGAAACCAATAACATCTAAGCTACGTAAAATTTTTTATTAAAATATTAACAAAGACTTGAAAAATTATGAACATGTAATTACGATAAGTAGCTACTTGTAATAAATGACTTAAGGAAATTCTAATTATTTATTTGTACAATTTTCCTTATAGGTAAATTTAATAGACGTAATTAGTGATCAAAACGATTAAGTATTTAAAGTAATTAAGATTAAACCCTGATGTTGTCAAAATTACTGTAAAACGGCATTAAAAATTGGTAATTAAAAAAAAAAAAAATGATTGAAATAAATGTGGAACTATCATTTACAATTTTAAATTTATCGTTTGAATAGTAACGATAAAATTTTATCAAATAAAACACTGGTGTATTATTTTTTATAGACTGTAGCTGATTAACAATGAAAAACGTCGAAACGGTTAGATATTTTTATACAGCTACAATTATGATTAATCAGCGCGTAACAAACAAAAAGACCTTGAACTGCTGATTTTGTTCAAGCTACGTTTCATGATTGCTATACACTCTGGCAACGTCGCATCAGATCGAGTTCAGTCAGCACAACCCGTCGCCTAGCAACAACCCGAGTCTGGTAAGGTCAGCATAACTCGAGCCAGGTTACTTTACAACTACGTAGAGTATAACATATAACTTATAACTATACGTTAAGAAACGATGCGAATATAAAGACCCAGAAATTGAAGTAACTCGATTGAATTTATGGCGCGTTTAAATTTATTTATAACTTGGTTTGGATAAATTTTTTATCACTATAGTATACAAACGTGTACTTATTTTTTAAATCTTATCTTCTATAATCGATATTGAAAATCTAAAAAGATTATTAAGAAAACAAACTCAACCAGGAAATTTTTCTTATTTTAAGCGAATTTTATAAAAATTTTGATATTCTATATGTCAAATTAAATATTTAAATTACGTGATGCAGCAAATTTTAATCGATTAGAAATTCTTTTCAAAGCTAACAAGATTTATAGTTCAAGTCGGAACATGAATAAATTAGCATTTAATCAGATACAGTAGCTGCAGCAGTCAGGGTCCAGGAGACAGTTATGTCTGTTGATACATGTGTAGTGTATAGTCAAACTCAAAAAGCAGCAGGGAAGGGCTCAGCTGCAACTAATTCCTGCTATGCGTTGTTGCCAGATTCTCGAACTGCGTCAACGTGAAACAGAAATTGTTACGTAACGTTAGTCGAGAGAATTAGGAACTAGTAACTACCATTAAATTTAAATTACGAGCGTCCATAAATTCGTGCTAGCGTACTAAAAAGGTGGCAAAATTAATGTCCTATTTTACGATAAGCATTTTAATACCAGAAATTTTACCAGGCTATTTTCGACGCACTTACATTAAAAATTTTATAGCTTTCTATAAATCTCAGACTGTCCTAAACTATTAAAAAAAAAAAAATTTACTCAAAAATGTCGAGATTGTACTGTAGACAATATTAACAGTGAATATAGAATAATGACAAGGAAGTAGTTTTACTTTATCAGTAAGATAATTACTATATCATCTACTAATGCTTTGGTCGTTACTGCGACGGCGTTACTTTGTTAATAGTTAAGCATTTTTGTACATTAGTAGGAGAAAATGGATCATAGTAAGTTGAACAAAAGATTTCAGGAATAAGTTTTTATTTGTAGTGAGTGCCGCGCAGGTTAGTAGCTAATGAAAAGAAAAAAGGGGGAGGTTAGAATAATCCAGCAGCAAACGACAGACCGACAGACATTGTACATTCATTTCAATTCCCGTGCTGAATTATCCTACTGCATAGTAATTCCTGAAACTTTCGTCAGTTAGTGGTTCCACTAAATCCCCACTTCTTACAGTTACGTTTCCAACAGCCGTATAATCAAGAATTTCAGTGGGGGTAAAATCAATACGTGGAAGTTCCCAAGCCTGGCTCTGGCTCAAACCTATTAAGCTCTTGCTGAACATATACATAGTGCGCAGTATACACACTGAAGTGTATACTATACGTATAGTAGATATTTATATAATATAAATGAAAATATACAACTATAATGCCATTGGAAGGGCGGATACAGTTCCCCACTGATTTTTCCGCATGGAAAAAATAATATAAACAATGTAGCTCAGCGTTCCGACAGGAAAAATTACTATTGAAACTCTGTTGAGTCTTAAATAATCAATACAAGTTTAGAATCGGTCGGTTCTGACTGGTTTTGCTATCAGCTTTGACTATTATACAACATCCGTTTGCTTTACAACTATAGAACGTACATGTGGGAAATCATTAAAGTTCACATACATCAATGCGTCGATACATGTAACGCTCAAACAAGTAATTAAAGTAAACTTAATGGCATTTAATCTGAAGATAACATAAACGCTAGCATAATAGCAATAACGCTCAAATCAATTATCAAATACTTATAATTACTGAAAGGTTATTAAATTTTCATATTATAATATTTTATGTCATATAACTCAATTAACTATTTGATTCTGATATATTGTACAGTTATATCCGTACTTTCCAACTGGCATATTTTGTGAAAAGATCATCAATTTTGAGGTAGGGGCTTTCGTGTTTGAAAAAAAGCTAAAAAAAAACTACCATCTGATTCTAAATACGCATGCACACGGTCTACTCTATCGCTATTGGCTCCCCACTCTTAAACCTCGACGAGTTAGGTTGCTCAAAAATAAATAAACTTCAGCTTTCCCCCGTTTTAAGCGGTAGATTTTTTGTTTGGTCTGTTAGGAGTAACGTGAAATAGAATGGAAGCAGATGAAATTAAAACTTAAATCCTGAAGAACTTATACAACCGTATTATAAGGTAGTGTTGGTTGGGTTGTAGACTGCGCATGTTGAGTACATGTGGTGTATGCCAGATGTAACTGTAATCCGACTCCTACTCCTACAAGAACCCATATCAAGTTTATGTCATCCGCCATCATACCATTAAGTCCCATACCAAGAATTTAAAGTTTTACCAATACAGCACATCACTGTACCATACCGTCTAGCAAATATGTACAGTGTACTATGTAGTTTGCTAATACAATGTAATGAGTTATTAAACCCAACGATACTCTAGGGACTGACAGGTAGGAGCAAGGATAGGGGGAAGTAAAGCAGGCAAGCAGAAGCAGCAGCAACCAGCACAGCACCTAAACAGCAGAAGCAGACATAGAAAATTAAAGAGACGAAGTGGGGACGAAGTAAAGCTCTTTCTCCGGCACGATCGTGATGTTTCATCACGCTCGGCGCATGTCTCTAGCCGCGTTCTCTCAGAATACAACACAATACTGAATACTGACACAACATACATACCAACGCTGAACAGATTTCTGAAACTCTGACCGCGGTCATATCATATCACGTTTATTTCATCTGTCCTGTTATTATGTGAATTCATTAACGCGCCGCCATATTTGCTGACACTGCGTACCGGGTAAAGACAAACATTTCTGAAGGACGATTGGGTACGATATTATTGTTGTGTACTTTAATAGTATAGTATGTATCTACTATGGATACTTATACTTATATAAATATTAAATACATTTGTATATATACGTTGAGATATAAATGTACGCATACCTATTAATGTAAATATGTTATATATATAGTTAAATACTCAGTGATATATTATATACTGCGAATATTTAATAATAGTTTCGAATATCGCGCGTTATATTTTATAGAATAGTGTTTGTATAGTGATTTTAACGTTAGCCATGTTTTTTAATCAACTATTTACTACTATTGTTATTATGTGTCATGATCTATTGGATTATATTGTCATTTTACCAACACAAAATTAAGTAATAATATTAAACTGTTATTGTTTATTATTATTATTTTCATTATTTTGAATCTTGATAGTTGTTTTTTCTTTACTAAATTCAATTATTTAAATTAATGTTAATTAAATTAACACTTTTGACGCTATGATATGCCGTTATTTATTTATCAATCGATAATAAAGTATCATGTGAAAAAAACTTGTTGCTTTCTAATATTCTCTAGTGCACATTAATTTTTGGCAAAACTTTACAATAGAAAATTAATGAAAATAGCAGATATCTGACTGTTTGTTTTCATTTTACTAATTTTGAAGTGAAGTCATTTTATTTTATTAGATTATTTAAAATTTTTGCTTCATATTACCTTAGTTTTTTTGCGATGACATCAAAAACTTAGATGTCTGCTACTTTCAGCATAATTAGATGATAATATAGTTTGTTGTTCTTAATAAATTTAGTTAACTTTAGCTAAGATTGAAATTAACACCTATTAATGTAATGCTCATATAAATTGCAGCGAATGAAATGGCTTGTTGATATATTAAGATATATAATAAATAAAAATATATGCAGCACTAACTAAAGCACACGATTACGTATACGATAATAAATTGTTTATGATTGTCATCATTACTGTTGACAATGAATGTAAGTAATATTTACTAATAAATTTATTGTATTTTTGATAGTTATTTTTATTTATGAATTTATTGTAAATTATTACTACTAATTTAAAATTATCTTTATTTTTATTTTTAATTTTTTATGAATATATTTTAAGGGTGGAAATGAACAGTCCAATCCAGGAACCAGATTTTGACGGATTTGATTTTCCAGAAAAAAATAATAAAATTGATACTACTGAAGAAAACGAAACTGGATTACCAATATTAGGTTCGTTTATTAATTGCCATTTAATTAATATTAATAATCAGAAAAACAATTTTCTTTTCGAATTAAAATTTTGAAAACTATTGATTTTTCCATTAAAATTAATACATAAAACATTTTTTTACTATCTATCAACTGCTGAGCATTGTATGAATAAAAATATAGGTAGCCATAATTTTTAATGACATTTTCCAATGCATAACCTCAAGACATAAATTTAATAATAGACCGTAAATAATTTAGCGCATAAAAATGATCATGGAAAAAAGGAAAAATGATAAAATTTTAGTTTTCATAAAAGTTAATAAAAAAATAGAAAATTTACTATTGTAAATTTAAAATCAATTCCGAGTTTGTTAGACTATTTTTTAATGGCGGGAAATTTGAAATGTGTGTTTTTTATTTTTATAACTCACAATATTTCAAGACTTTAAATAAAATGTATTATTAGATGTTATTCAATGTAAATTTATGGACTATTAATTATGAATTATTATGATTGGAAATTCAAATATTTAAAGTAAGAATTCTTTTTTTTTTTTAATTCTAAAAGTAACAGTCGCGCCTCTGGCGGTAAAATTTTTGTGGCAGTAAAAAAATAAAAAAAAAAAAACAAAAGCCTTAAAAAGATACCGCGGCGGCGTCAGTTGATCCCACGAAAAAGTGTAACAAACATCAAATATTGGCAATTAGATAATTATTTAATCCAATAAATAAATTATATTCATGTATTGAGAAGTATAACAATAGTTGTATTACATTTGTGGAAACAAGTGTTTCGCCTAAATAATTGAATCTTAATCAACAATTCACACATCAATACATGTGTATTTAGTACCGCGGTGGGTTAATTGTTGTTTACATTCGTTACATATTACATGTGGTTTTTTTTATTAAATATATTCATATGTAATTATTCAAACATATAAATCTCCGTAAATTAGGTCTAATTATTTTTCATTGTGTAGAATTCTAATTTTTAATTAATATCTTCAAAAAAATTATTGATTTTTTCTTTTAGTTTGAGGTTAATTACTCATTAATCTGATTTCAATTATGATTATATACAAAATGATGTGGTGAATAGCAGATTGCAGGCGTTCTTTAGTAATCCAAATTCACACAAAGAATTTCAAAAGTTTGTTTGAAAAATCACTGACATTGTTATGGTACTAAAGTTAGACGACGTTTTTAATTTTTTGATATTTTTTTCATAATTAAATAACAAAAAAATTGCACTTACAGTTTTTGAAGTTTTTTACAAGAAAAATATTTTTTTTAAGTGATTTTTTTCGATAAAAAAAATTCTAAAAATTTTTAAATGTCGGCTAAATTAGTTTTCATACATTTTTTTTGTCATTGATGAGATTAATTATTTTTTTTTAATTTTATAAATCAGAAATAATTCTTTTCTTAATTGTAATTAAAATTAATGAAAATTAAGTTAGCTGAAATCGAAAAATTTTTTATTTTTATTGAAGTAATAATTACAAAATAATGAAAAAAGAATTTTCATTTGTAAAAAACTTGATAAACTGTAAGTGCAATTTTTAAAAAATTTTTTTTAGTTTTAATTTTATATTAAGAAAAAATCAAAACATTAAAAACGTCGGCTAAGTCTAGTGTGATTTAAAATGATCAAGTTCATTGTCAAACCAAGAAAATTTAAAAACAATTGCAGAGTTGAATTTTTTTTTTTTTTTTTTTTTTTTTTTTTTTTTTTTTTTTTTTAGATATTCAACAACAAAAGATACATAAAAATATGATTCATGATTTTAAACAAGTTTATTTTCATTTTTTTAATTTATTTTTTGTTTAGTGTCAGTTTTTTCAGGGCAATAAAAAATTATCACTAATCTTGAAACATTTATTTCATAAGTAAAAATTATGAATAAATTACAAGAAAAATTTTGTGTGAATGGAAAATCACCGATATAAAATAGCTTAAAATTTTTTTAGTTTTTTATGTTAATTTTCAAATGTTTTTATTTAAAGTTTATAAAATTTATTTCTAGCTGCTCAGTTCTATCTATTGAAGTAATTAATATTGATTTTTTAATTATCGATCTAACAATAAATTTTATTATGTATTAAACTCTTAAATAATACAATAATAATAATAGATTTATTAAAGTAATTAATCAATAATGTTTCAAATTGAAATCAAATTATAAAAAAAAAAAAAATCATAATTTTGAGAAACTTCAATTAAGTGCTTAAAAAAATTTTTAATATATATTACTATAATTTAGTTAATAACAGTTTGAAATAGTACTAATTGACATTATTTTTTTTTTTTTCAGAGGAACAAATAAATATTGTTAAATCATTGGAGTGTGTGTCGGAAGAGTTGCCACAGTGTGAAGTCTGTTCGCAGCAATTTTTAACGAAAAAGGAGTTACGATCTCACATAACTCTCCACCTTGGACAGCCTAGAGTTGTATTAAAACGGTGCTCAAATTTGCATTTGGTAAAAAAAAAAGAAAAAGACAAATACAGTTTGACTCAGGAGAAAAAAGGTTCGCTTAAATTAACACTGAAGAAACAAAATCATCGTGATTTTGCGGTCATAAGCCGTGATTTGGATTTCGACAGTGATAATTCAGAGTCTGGAGAGGTGGCAGGTTTACAAAAAAATTAAAAAAACGAGGAGGAGGAGGAGCATGAGGACACTGTGGATGACAATAATGGCGAACAGACAGATCAACCTCCACATGAATTTGAAAATGTGATGGTTAATGAAGACGATAATTATCAGGATGATAATTATGACAATAACGATGAGGATAATTTTCTTGAAGATAATGAAGAAAGACCATCCGTGGAAATTAACGAAGGTGATTCTGGGGTAGGGAGTGATATGGCCAATACTTGTGAAAAAGATGATCAAAATGTCGATGATTTACATAACGTAGATAATTATCAGCATGACGATGATGATAGAAATACTATAGAAGAACCTGATGACCCAGAAGAATCAGATCCCATCGACGCAACTTACAGGGAAACTATTGAGAATTTAAAGAAAATTGGTGAACAAACTAGGTACGATAATTTTTATCATCTTAATTACTTTTGAAATCGGTTCATAGATAATACTTACTATTAACCATCAATTATTTTAATGACTGCAATAGATGCAAATGACAGTGAGCAATTATTCGACAATGCAGTTTATCACTAATTTTTATCGAATTTACTTCTAAAATTATTCAGGCTAATAAAAAAAAAATTAATTTTTAAAATAATTGCTTTTTAAAATTGTCAACATTAATTAACTTGGCATGCTAACTTTTTAGGTCATCGAATATTGAAAAAAATTATGCTTTAAATTTTTTATAAATATTTCGCGTCACTAATGCCAAAAGAGCGCATAAAAAATTTTTTTCCCAACTAATCTAAAAATGTTTATAACATTTAGATCTGTAAGAAAAGTGAAAAAAAAATTTTTTTTTTTGTATACGCCCTTTTGGCTCTAAGACAAATAAATTCTAATGCCAAAAGGGTGCATCATTTTTCTAAATCATAATTAATTATTAGCTTTAAAAAAAAAGGATTTAGCTGGAGTAAATAAAAGCATAAATTACAAAATAAATAAATACGTTTAATTAAACAACTTATAAAAATTGGAATTTATTTATAATTTCAGTACAATTAGAGAAGAAATGTCTCCGAGAGACGAGGACGATAGTCCTGATGAATCATCATCAGATGCAATGACCTCCCGCATCAACGACAACGATGCCTTGAAATTACTGTCCAACAACTCAGCAATAGAGCTTTACCCGGCAAAAAAAATTTCTAGCAAACCTACCAAAAATAATAACGATGTTCCCCGGATAAACTCAAGTATAAATTGGAATCAGATTGAAAACTTATCCTCCAGAGACAGAGATAACGACAGTGGTGACGACCATGTAAATAAAGATGGTGATCAAGCGTCCAAAGACAACGCAGACAACAGCACTGAAGCGGGTTTGTTGCTACAAAATTTGCTAACAGAGCATCATCACAGGAAAAACAGCGAGGAAAGATCCTCAGTGTCTCAGAATTCCTCCGTCGAAACTGAGTATGTATCACTCGAAAAATTAGCTGAAACAGTGAACAAATGTCGTGTGTGCAATGAAAAATTTAACGACATAACAATGCTGGATGATCACAGATTAAAAGCCGGTCATTATCAGTGCAACGTACCAGATTGTTCATCTCTAGTGTTTACAACGACCGCCGAATTATCGTTACACAAGTTACAGTCACATGAACCTCACAACGACAATCATCCTCTGTCACCAACCATAAGTATTATCCCATCCCAAGTAAACCACCAATTATCGCCTAGAATAACTGACAGTGCTTCTAGTTTAGGTCACAATTCCCCCGGTATGACAAACCACCGTTCTCCGTCAACTATTTCTCCTCATACAAATTCCCCTCACAATGTATCCCCGCATCCGATGAGCCTGGACCCTCTGAACCCGCTCCAATTGAACCGTTCGTCACCGCTGGCTTCTCATCAAACCCACTCACCTTCATATTCCTCCCAGCAACATCACCATCTTCAGCAGCAGCAACAGCAGCATCACTCGCAGCAGCAAGAGCATCACTCGCTTCACCATCAGCAGCAAATGATTCCTCCTATAAATTTCGACCAACTACCACCTCCAGTACAACAACTAGCCCAGCAAGTTCAACGGATGGCACTACCTCAGTCCCAAATGCCGCCGACATTACCACCGGGCGCGAATACGATGATACCTGGCCCAACTTACTTCGTTCAACCGTCTGGCAGACCACCGATGTACCACCGCATGCCCAGTGGTCATCAACCAGGTCCACCTCACAATATGCAATATCCACCTCACTTGGCTCACTTGTACGGTCCTCAGTACGGCGGACCGTATTCTCAGTACCCGGGTCCGTCCCAAATGCACCCCCAAATGCAGCAGCAGCTACAACAGCAAATGCAGCAGCCTAGAGGACGATATCCTCCGACGATGATGCCAAATGCGAGAGGTCCCAGACCGCCGATGGTCCCAAACCAGGTGCCTAGGCAGAGGCTCAAGAGGCCTCTTCCTCCTCAACCTCCGCCGTCTCAAGTACAGCCCCAGCAAAGAGCTCCAGAAGCCAGTACTAGCAAGCAGAGGAGGATGGATTTGTTGATACCCGACAGGAACGAAGACGCTGATTGTCATGTAATTGCGCAGCAAAAGAGGAACGATGGGGTGCCGATTATTCAGAATGTCCAGGGAGCTACTGGCCAGACGAGCAGTAGGAGTGACTCTACTATTCATTTAACTGATTCCATTACTCTCAGTGTTCGTCAACCTGGTGAGTTTTTTTTTTTTTTTTTATTTATTTTTGGTTTTATTTTTTAAGTTGCTTTTTTTCTGTTGGATTTTATTTTTAAAGTTTTGTTAAAGTATCCGTAAAATGAGAATTTTTTTGGATTGTGGTCAACCAGTCAGATCGACAATATTTTGAATTATCAAAACTCTAGAAAATTTTTAATTCCGCTACATTCAAAGTTTATAAAATACATTAGCTTAAATTAAATAGAATGTCAGACGAAAAACAATTTTGTAAATTATAAAACACCGAGAACTTGAATATAGATAAACATAAATCTTATATTCCTCAAGAGTTAAAATTAATTTAATTTCGAAAAAGGTTCATTTTGACGTATATTCAATAATCCGAATAATGATTCGGCCGAAAATTACTCATCCAAATAATTATATATTTACATTTTTCGGCTAAATGCGTATTCGTCTGTTCATTCATTTTGGCGTAAAAATTTTCGTTCTGTTTTTTAATTTATTGAAACTTTGTAACTTTATATTTATTATATTTTTCGGAATTTTAAAATTTGTAAAATTAATTATTTTAAATTACATTTTATATTAATTTTCCAAGTTCTAGTAATTTATTAATTTGGAATTTTGTCAATCTGACTAGTTGACTGCAACCCATTTTTTTTTTGTTAACGATAGGTGATGAAATATTCACAGAATTAATTTAAATTATTGGGTATAAAATATGAAATAATTCTAAGAATTTCAAGTACGAAAATTTTGAGAAAAAGTTTTCGTTGAGTTACGGTTGTTTTACAATTCTAAGAATTTAGTGAAAAGGAATTTTCTCAATTTTTCTGCCTTTAAAGAATACTTGGGAAGTAAGTTTGCTTATTTAACTTCAATTTTCGTCTCTTCATTCTCTCTCTATATTGATTTTTCGCAGAGATATCCGGCTGGGAATGGAAAAAAAAAAAAAAAAAAAAAAAAAAATTATCTTTGATCATCGATATCTCAGTGACTAATCATCGTATAGTAAATTATAGGGCGGTTTTGAATATTTGAATAAATTTCCTGAAAAATTTATTCATTACTTAAAAAAAAAAAAATTTTGTGTGGATACTTATGTACACGCGACAGAAGTTAAACTTATTTGGCACAAGAAAAAAATTAAAAATAAAAAAAAATGTAAAAATTTCTCATTCAAACGCGTCAAAAGAAGTATAACTTAAAAAAAAAAAAAATCACAATATTAATTGAAAAAATGTTAATTATAATTTGTTACAATTAATCGAAAAAATTTCAAACTAAATTTTTTTTCTTCAAGTCAAACATCTCATTTTACGGTAGATTTACTTAAAATTATTATTTGTTGTAAAAACTTATTTTTTACATCTGAAAAAAGGAAAAAGCCAACGGAAAATATGTGTTTGCTAATCTGAAGGTTCCACTCCAGCTCAAGTGCAGAATCCAGGGACGACGCCTGCCAAAAAAACCGACGCAAAAGCAGTTGCCAATGTTTTGGCGGCTCGAGGTATCACGGTGACACCTACAGCGAATAAAAACAAATCTGGGGATCAGCAGAAACAACAAGCACCGGCGCAACAACAGCAACAACCGCAGCAACCTCAACGGACTGCGGCCTCGACCTCGCCTTCGGTTACCGCTTTAACTTTAAACTCTGCCATTTCTATTATTCCTGCGAGTACTCAGAGGAAGCAACAGCAGCAGCAGCAGGCGTCACAACAACAGCAATCGCAACAGCAAGAGCAGCAATTTGCAGTACCTCAAAATAAACAGAGTAAACAGACTACTAATCAAGAAATCGAAAGGCCGCCTAGACCTCCGACGATTGATCTTACACAAGAGTCGGGGCCGTTGATGGCTCATACAAGAAGAGGAAGACCAACCAGGTAATTTTATTCATCACTTTTTGATTAATTCACGCTTTTTATTTTTTTTCTTTAGGTAACATTTTTATAAATGATTTTGAACGAAATTCTCCTTGAGCTATACGGGGAAAAAAAATTAATTCCAACACGAAATCTCCCTAAGACAAAATATCCCCGGACGAATTCTCACTGACAAAATCTCTCTTAACTAATTTCAACAACTTATTATAACTGAAATAATTTACAATTATTTTATTTCCTTTGCTTAGTTATTTATTTATTCATTTTGAATTCTATAAAATCATTACATGTCTACAAGATTAACTGTCATCATATAATTGTATTACTTTGAATAGATAATTCCAATTATTTAGTCATAACTTGTGTAATTGAGTAAGTTATTAAATATCTGCTTTGAATTATTTTTATTAAGTTATGACATGAAATATGAACATTAAAGTTCGTTATATAGTTTTTGTAAACTGATTAATTAATTTTTGGATTAAATAATGGCAGTCTAAATAATGACAATGGTAATAATGATGCGATCAGAATTGATGAAATAAAACAATTATAATAAGAGCAATAATAAAATGAATTACTTATATTATTTTTATGAATGTCTATAATACTAAAATGGCTTTAATTTGATATGGAAAAAATTTTTTTCTCAAGCATTTACTAAATTTCTGTGAAGTTGTTAATAGTAAAAAAATGATATGGCATAAAAAAGTTTCACTTCTTACCTGTGTACTCTGGTACACAAACATATTTTTTTTTTTTTGTTATGAATGTTGAATTACAAATATTTAAAATCCGTAACCCGGTTTACCAATGCTAATTTCTAATCCTGATTTATGAAAAAAAATGCTTCAAAATTTGTTTAATGTTGGACATTTTTAAAAATAATTTTTAAATGATTTTGGGGTTTTTTTTAATTTATCATGTTTTTTTGTTTAATTAAATCTAGTTAATATGACTACATTTAATTTTATCAGAATTTAAAATCAAAAAGTTGTATTAAAGTATTTAAACTTTGTATATCATACTCTAGTAAATTTATTCCTAAAATATTGTGAAGATAAAATATTGATGTTGAAAAAAACTCTTTGAAAGTAAAATTACAAAAGTTAAAATCGGGTAAAAGTTGAAATAGATACGAGTTTTGATATTTTTAATCATTAACGCTCTAAGGAAATTTCACGGAAGTTTTTATGAGTTTCCAAACGCAAAGTTTGAAGCAATATTTAGATTTGTTTAGCTTATATTATTCTTAAACTTTTCTGATTTGTAAATTTTGTAAATAATTAACAAAACAATTGTATACTATTAAATTAAATATTTATATGATAGTTGATAACCGTAAATATAAAATTGCATAAAAACAATTTTTTTAATAAATGAAATTATTTTTCAGAGCTGCGTTAACCTGCCAAATATGCGATAAAAGTTTTCAAAATCAAGAAATTTTAGTTCAGCACATGGCATCTCATCGCACGTCAAATAAATTAGACTATAAGTAAGTGAATTAAATTATATACTAATATACAAAAATAGTCTAGTCAAAATGAGTCAATGTAAAACAGATGGCATTTACGTCAACATAGTTATTTTAAAGTTTATAATAAACAAATTCAATCTAAATTTTTCCTCCCTCGGGATGAAACTCATCAGTTTCATCCACTAATTTGCATTGATCTAAAATTGTCTCGCTTGGAGTGGCTTAACTCGATATTTAAATCCAAGTAACATAAAAAATAATTTATTATTGATTATTGGTTATTTAAAACTGTTAATTCAAGCACTGATGAACTTTTTATTATCATTAATTATTCATGGAATGGTAATACTTTGACATTTTTAATTAAAACAACAAATTGAAATAATGTACAGGCTCTATAAATTATTACCTTCTGAGAGTAATTAATTACCAGATTCTCTTGAATTATTAAAAAATAATTAGTACTTCATCGACATAGCCCTAATTAAAAGTACCGGTGGCATAAAACTATTAAAATTTTAATTATGTTTTGTGTTCGAATTTTTAATGAAAAAATTTTCAAGGACATTGAATTTTTATTTTTCAAAAAAATGTTCTTCATTATGGCTAGCAATCCTGCAGTCACTATGTGACTACCGTGAGTTGTGAACTATAAATGAGTAAAATTTTGCTTTATTAAATAATTAATTTTGTTAAATTGCATTGCATTTTTTTAATCATTGAGATTTTTAAAGATATAAGCTCATCTTGATGTTACACTAATCGAGACCTTTCATTTGAGTACCCACATGCCATTTTGATACATTTTTCATATATACATATATGTAATATATATAAATATATGAAAAATTGATGTGGGTACTTAAATGAAAGGTCTTGATGAATGTAACATCGGGATGAGCTTATATCTTTAAAAATGTCAATATTTCAGAAGATAAAAGGTCATTTCTTAATTATCTGTCTAGAGATAGAATATTTTCGAATGCAGCTTAAATACTTATCATAATAAATTGACCATCGGTGAGAATGATATGAAACTTTGAAAAGGCACAAATTCAAGTTAAGAGCTTTACAATCACACTAAATTTCACTTAAAAAAAAAAAAAAAAAAAAAAAAAAAAACAATTTTATCATGTGACCATCCTGGACACAAAATTTTTCTTATTCTTTTAATAGAATAGATGATTGATAAACATGACTAATAATTTTTTTTTATTTATTAGATGTAATCTTTGCACAGCGGCGTATCCAACGTCACAAGGTTTAGTTTTGCACAAGCAGAGCTATCACAAGGAATTGGACAGCACTCCAACAAATGGTGGCACAGAGTTAGCGATTCCAGTGGTGGATTTGAAGTCACCGCAGACGTTGTCCAGATTGACGAGTTTGGGAATTCAAAGTTACATACCTCTGTCACAATTGAGTGCACAAACTGGTGGTTATTTTGCATTACCAATAGTTACTATAGACAGTCCTCGTAATCCTAACTCGTGTAATCTAGGTGCACTTGGTGCTACGTCGATACTAAGTTTAGGGCCTTTAAAACACCTGTCTAACAGGTAACTATCATAATTTAAAATAGAAATTAAATATTTATATATATATATGTTTATCAGATTTCTAAGATACATTTACTGTTGACTATCATTTTGATGTTGTAAGAAACCATGACGTTATCTTTCTTATTTTGATGGACGCAATTTTAAACAAAAAAAAAAAAAAAAAAAAAATAAGTTATCATTAATTCTGTTTAATAAGTTGAAAAATATTTTATTCTTATTAAGATGATTTACTTATTGTTAAAAAATTTTTTATCATAATTGACAAATGTATATTTACTTTGCTTTTTAAATTGTAAGTAAAATTTATTTGAAAATTTTTTGCTTACTCAATCGATTGAGTTATAGAATTTTTATTGTGTTCCACAATTAATAGAACTAATAAATCTTATAAGAAAATCATAAATGCATCTAAAAAAAAAAAAAAAAATAATCAAATATTTTGTAACTAGAAGGATCAAAATATGTCAAATACGAATCGATGTTGATCATAACTTTGTATATAAAAGTGAAGTTTTTTATGATTATCATTATCATAAAATTTAGAAGTTTAAGTATTTATTGAATAATAATAAATTAAAATAAAAATATACATTGACGAAACAAGAGCTCAATGTTAAATTGGCAGTTACAAGTAAATGCATCAATTACTTACTTTTTTATATTTTAAATAGAGCAGTATTTTTAAATTCAAATTCAAGAAGATATAAAATATTTCCGATGATGTAAATATATTTGAAAAAACCTTAAATTTAGCTGATAACTGAAAATATTATGATTTATGATAAAATTAGTACAGTGCCTCCTCTCTAAGATATTTTAGCTGCGTCCAATTTTTTTATTAGTCACTAATGACAGAAAAAAAAAAATAACTTGTTATACCTTGGAGAAGGAGAAATGTTCGGTATAATTTAGAATGCATTTGAAGATGTTCGAGCTGTATTTGAAGATAATATGAATGCAAAGTTTGAAATGTTCTTTTTTTTTTTTTTTTTTTTTTTTTTTTTTTTTATTTTTTTTTTTTTTTAATATTTTTGATACTTACTCAAATTTGTTTTTATATGTATATATTTAAATTTTTGTGAGCATAAATTTTTTTTTTTTTTTTTTTTTTTTTACAAACGGACAGCAGCTTTTATGAATTAATAATTACCAGCAGCTATGATTTATGATTTTGCGTTACTAATGCCAAAAGGGCGCATCTCAACATATACGTCTTTTTGGCTCTGCACTGTCAAAAGGGCGTATAAAAAAAATTTTTTTTATACGCCCTTTGGCTCTGCAAAGCCAAGAGGACGTAGATATTTAGATACGTCCTTTTGGCATTAGATTTATTCAAATTCAAAAATTCAAATTTTTGTTAAACTAAAAACAGAGCATGTTCGAATGTACTTTTTCTTTAAAATTTTAATGTTCACAAGGCCTAAAAATATTATTTTTTTTTTTTTAATTTAAATTACCTAAATTAATAATTTAATTACTACAAATTACCATTATTACAATTATTTTTATACTGTTACGACGCATTTATTTAAATGCATAATAGTACTTTATAAAGATTAAAATATCGAATTAAAAAAGACCTGAGTCTAATAAAAATTTCGATATTAAAGTGATAATTAATAATTCGATGAAATAAAAATTAAAAATTTATTAATTTTACATGTGATGCAAAAGTGTTTTTTTTATTAATAGCTTAAGCTTGTTTATTGAGGTTTATCCCATTTGTAAAGATAATTAACCATTAAAAAGGGTACATTTCATTTATATTTTCAAATATTAAAATATAAATTATTTATTGTCATTAGTTATTATTTATGTGAGGATGTAAAAAATGGACTATTTCTTAAGGTAAAATTTTTCTTATAAAACTAAAAAATAAATGAAACAAAACTCATAGGCCAGAACTGATCTACGATTATATTATTACTGTAAATACGTTGTAATGTAAATAAGTATTTTCAAGAGTAAAAAACAAATTATTCAAATAGCCGTAATGAGCTTTAATGAAAAAATATAATTTATGATGATAAATAAAAATATATTGTTAAAAGTATCGTGACAAATATTTCTCAAAATAAAGTTGTTTTATTATTTATGGTCATATAATGAATGATAATACATTATTGGTTATTAATTATTAATATTAGTAATATATCTAGAAATATATATATATATATATATATATATTTGACATTCAATAGTTTAATATATTATTGTAAAATATAATATATCATCTTACCATTTAATTTTTGTATACGATTATTATTATAATTATTATTATTATTAAATTTCAGTATTTAAGAATAGAAATACTTGAATTATGTTAAAAAAAAGCACGTGCTGAAATATATAAAATTTAATTTCATAAATAATTTTATATATGTCTATTACATATTCCTACAAAAAAAAAAAAAAAAAAAAAAATTATACAGAACATAATAAAATTTTTATGCAAAAATATTTTTTAATTTATTTTTTACTTGATTAATTTGTTTAAGTGAAAAAAAAATAAAATAAATCAAAATGATTATCTAATTACTTCTGTCATATTTTTTCTTTTTTTATAATTATAAATAAAAATTTTCAGTATTTTTTATAATTTAATTTTAGGAAGAAATTACTGCGAGTTTTTTTTCTTCAAATTTTTCAGTAAGTAGGATAAAGGCTTTAAATATTGACCAGTTAAGATAAAATTAACATAAATAAATTATTTGTAAATTTTTTGAACTATGGAAAAGTTGAAAAAAATTTTTTTTATTACTTTTTTTGACTTTTTCGAATTTTCTAAAAATACTAAAAATTAAAATTTGGAGAAGTTAATTTTTATTCGATTTTACATAAATTGATCATAAATGTACTTACCAAACAAGGCGAGGTTGAGGTTAAAATAACTAATTTTCACAAATTTCTGACATTATTGTACACAAACTTTTTTTTTTTTACCGCACAACAACTGCATATACGTGCATGCGCAAATTTTTATTTCAAGTATAATTAAAAATTAATAATTACGCACTGAATATAAAATTAAATTACTAAATTTTTTTAAATCAAATTTTTAAGCTGCCTGGTCAAAATTTGGTTCTTTTACTTTATTGAAGAGACCATTTAAAATTTATAATGCTGAAGTTAGCAATCAGCTGTTAATTTAAAAAAATTTTTTAATAAATCAATTACAATAAAAAAATGCTTCTAAAAATTTTTACTTGTAATTTTTATTAATTTCTGATTATGAAACTTTTTAATTTACTTTTTTTTATAATAATTTAATTGCTATAAATATCTAAAAAAAATTTTTATATCTGTCAACTTCAGTGTCATTAAAATTTTGAGTTATCAGCTGTTTTTATAATTTACAAAAATTCCTCTAAAATTGGCGGGAAATTCGATTTTTAAAAGTTCTCTAAAACTTAAATAGAAAACGATGGCGCTAGTGTATCAATCAAAACTATTGTTATTGTTATATTATTATTTTATTTTTTACAGTTTATTGTTTATTTACAACAATAACAGTTTAACCTAATATTTAATCATCAATTTGATTAGCAAAATTAAACACAGTAATTACTTACTTAAATGAATTAATGTTAATTAACTACTGTCAACTATATCAAGTAATCAGCTAAACCACTTTCTTAACCTCATCCATATGTTTTGAAATTTATTTATCCAATTAAAAATTAATTAAATAAATAAATGCAAGTACCTTAATAATTGTGGAAAAATGTTTGGAACGCTGAAAAGTAAATTTCAAACTGTACAAGATGGTATTTCAGCAAGGTAAAATTAATAATTATATGTGCAGTAAAAATTATTTTTAAGTACTTTATTATTTATTATTATTTACGATTGAATGATTCAGTTTCAAAGGTCTGACACTTGGCGAAAGTCCAAAGCCTAAAAAACCAAACGCGGGTATTGACCGAGTTAATTACAATGCCGGAGCAGATGTTTTGCATCACTACCAATTGCAGTGGAATGAATTGCATGAGCTCGCTGAAGAAAATTCAATAAAAGCACATGAAGTTGATGTGCTTGTTGGAACAATTTATGAAAAACTTAATAGAGAATGGAATAATATGACAATATTAAACTGTACTTTGGCTTCAATACCTAAAATAAATCATGACATTCAAAATCTCATGGATCAAATAGGTAATGTTAGTTAAGTGCTTATAATTTTTAAAAAATTGCACTTACAGTTTTTAAAGTTTTTTACAAATTAAATTTTTTTTTTTGAATTATTTTTTTAATAAAAAAATTTTTTTTAATTTTTAGATGTCAGCTAACGTAATTTTCATTTCGAAAAAAAATTTTATCTTTTAAATTACATTTTTTATTTATTAAAATTTATACATGTCAATTAGTTTTTCTCATTTTTTTGCTATAATTTATAGCAAATATTTATTTATTTGATTTTAATCCCAGGGCAACAGCCAAATGTCAAGAATACAAAAAAAATAGTAATATAAAGTACATGTAAGTGTATAAACAGGTCACATAGACATATTAAACAATATTAAATTAAAAATGAGATTAATATAACAGTGAAAATGAAATGACATATGAGTCAGCAAGGAATTTAAATTAAAAATAAATGCCAGAACAAAGTTTAGATTTAGTATTTGGACCACTACACATTACACCAATTTTAACAACTTGAAATTTCCTCGGTAGTACCGATTTATTTGTTAAAAAAAAGTTTTGAAATTTTTGAATATTTGCTAAATTAATTTTCATTAAAATTGATAGACATCTAACACATTTTAGAATTTAACTCAACAAAAAGTTTATTAGAAAATAAATTTCACATGTAGAAATTTTATAAAACTCTCAATGATGATATTTTTATAAAATATTTAAGTATCATCCTAAATTTAATATTTGACTCAAGCTAAATAATTGTAACCAATTGATTAAAAAATTTTATTCCAGGAACTCTGGAAGAAGCTTTTGAAGAAGTTGAAGCTGCATTATTTAAATTAGAGGATTTAAATGAAACACTTGAGCTCCAAAGTAAACAGTTGGATCATAGATTCCAGTTGGCGTTGTATAAAGAGAAAAAATTATCCGAATTAGATAACTACAGAGGTATTTATTAATAAATAATATTTAAAATATTCTTCACGAATTTTTTATAATTTTTTACAAATTCATAGTTTTACATTTTTTTTTTTTTTTTTTTTTATGAACATCAAAAATTTTTAATGTATTATTATTTTCTGTTAATTTAGTCGCATTGGCTAGTGAACACTCTGAACGCGTATTGCAGAAAGAATTAAGGCAACAAAAAATGTTAAAAGAGCGGCAAGATACATTTGATGAAGTATTCAGAGGTGAAATTGAAAATTATAAAGCGACGGGTGTAGTACCACGTAAGTTTGCTTTTTTCTTTAAACATTAACTGTAATTTACAAGTAAAATTATGATTAATAATTATATAACTGCTCTTGTTTATTTCCAGGAGGAGCAACATCACAACAAGGCCCTGCACTAGAAGAAATTGTTTTAGAAGATGATTCTACAGATTTCGATGAATTTTTACAGAGTTAAATATCAATGAATTTTAATTTTGTTTTTTTTTTTTCTACCATATTGTTTATTCCAGATATATTATAATAATCATGAGTTAATAATTTATTATTCATATTAAATTATTAATATTTATTCTAAATTATATCACAAATGAAATACATATGTATAAATATATTTAATATAAGTGGTATTAACTGTAGAAAGCTTTACCTATATATATGTTTCAATGTGAGTATATATTTTAAGTATACACAATGTTTAGTTTTTAATAAAAATAAATTTATATGGAAAGATAAAAAACCTATCACTGGCTAATTACATTTTAAATTATTTATTTTACTGATAATCATTCTTAGAATTAAATTATTTTTCTCAGTAAAATATAAAAAAAATTAATGTAAAATTTTTGAAGTAGTCTTTTTATTAATTTCTTCTATGTAATGTCGCTTTCATTACTAAAGTAGTTTATCCTACTACACTGAGAGAAAAAATTTATTTAAAAAAAAAAATCCCGCGAAATTTTAGCCAAATTTTCAATTTTTTTGTAAAAACCGCCAAAAATCCAATTTTCATTTTTTTTTCTTTTCTTCAGTTCAAGACCTAGTTTGAAGTCTCAACTAAAGCCCATATTTTTTTTTTCTCTTCAAATGATCCCACTGGGAGTTCTGCTGTCAACGCGGACGCATCTTTTTTCAAAGGGCTCGCCGGGAATGACGTCACATTAGCAGAGTTTTTAATATTTTTTTTTTCAAAATTTCAGTAATCCCTCATTAAACATGTATCTTCAAGATAGTAATAAGTTTGAGTAAAATATTTCATTTTTTATATTAAAAAAAAATTGTTGAAAATAGACCATTTTTTCCCGGAGAAAATCCATGTAAACCCCTCAAGAAAAATGACAGTTTTTATTTTATTTTACGAAAAGTACCGTTCCGATTTCAATAAAAATTGAGAAAATAAGAGTAAATAAAATATTAATTATTCCTTACAACTAAAAGTAAAGATTAGAAGTTTATCTTCTTCCTAATCAATAAAAAACTTTCAAAATTTATCTCTGTCTCTTTTTCTCAAATACGACTTTACAAAGAAAAATCAAATACTAAAATTACTTTTTTAAACAAGACTACTCTTTTAGGTTCATTACAAAGGATTTAAGTTAAAAATTGATTGGATCAATTATCAATGTTCTATTCAGACTATATTAGTTTAATTATTCGAATTTGCCTGAAATTCAACAATAATAAGCAGTGACATAATTCTTCAGTATATCACCAGCTAGATACAAGTATAATAAATTTATCTTAAGATCACATTTGCGTCATTAAAATGCCTTTGTCATTCTAAACAGCGTTTATGAGTGCAATAATTTTAATCTGTATTATCATATTTTCGTTATCATCATCATCATCATCATAATCTTGATTAATTATCATGAAAGATTTGCTTCTGGGAGTGCGTATGCTATCACGGTACAAGCTACGGGTAATTAATGTTTTATTGATCAAAAATTTCGTTAGTATCACTCACAGATTTTATTCTCAGATTAAATTTTATAATCCGAGTTAAACTAAATAACAGGTTTACCTATTCAGTAATCTTGGAAGTTTTTGAAGACCTTCATTAGTTAACTAACAAAACGCGCATGCGTTCGAAATTGTATTTATTAGTGGGTAGATTCTTTGTAAATTTATTTGGGACTTTTTTTTCAGACAATTATTTTTATGTCTTTACGGAGTTTTTCGGCTAAATTGATCAAACTTTCAAATACTGACGTCCTGAAAAATCATGATTTTTTCATTATTTTTATTTATTCAAGGTATTGTATCCTAAAAACAAATACAAAAACTAACATTTTTTGTATAACAATTGTTAATTTTATTTTTGTATAGTTTTGCATTACGCAAGTGCTGGTTTCAAAGTTGACACACAAAATTTGAGATTTCTAGTTGGTGAAGAAAAATCATTTGATCTTTATTTGACGTAAGTGATTTGATTCTTATGTTACGACAATATTTGATCTCGTAGTGACGTATTTTGTTTTATTTCTGCAGAGAAAAATTACCGAATGATGCGACTGTGATATTGAGTTCTACACAAGCAGGTCTAGTTAAAATAAGACCTTCAGTGTTCAATATAACTAAGAATAATCAAAATTTACATTGGAATATCAGTGTGACGGCATTATCACCTGGGTATTTTGTGATCAGTACTAATGTGACTTCTGATATTACAGAGTGCGTACTTTCAATTAAAGTATGAAATTTTATTACAGTGTTTTATGATGAAAATTTGACACAGTGAGCTGTATTATTAAAAAAATGTTTTTATAAGAATTTTGATTCACTTTAAAAAAAAAAAAAAAATTGTGAAAGTTATTTTTTTTTGTCATTATAAATATCTTTTATAAATTTGAATTTTATTCAATTAATTGAAAAAAAAAACAACCATTAAAAAAATTATTCTTTAATGTATTATAACATAATAATAAACTATACAAAAAAGAGTTTTTATTATTGATAAAATTTTTTAATAAATAAAATAATTATAAATTACAATGATATAAGTATTAAGCTCTAACTTGAATAGAATTCAATTGACAGCGCGTTAATATTAATTGAAAATTTAATTATCAGTTTAAAGTTCACAAAAATTTCAAAAAAACTAGTTTGAATTATCGTTCAAATAAATGTCTTTAAGGTATTTGTCGTGGTAAAATATTGTAAAAAAATTAGAGATTATACGCACTGCAAAAGTATATGAACTTGTAAGCTAAGTAATACATAATTTTCAATTGAATTCACACAGTAAAAAATTTTGTTTCAATGCGTCAAAAAACATTGTGTTAAAAATTTTTGGACGCAATGACGCAAAATTTTTTACTGTGCATCTCGGGTTATAGGTGGTCAATCGACTTGAAATTTCAAGGGTAATTATATCATCATGTTCTTAATAAGTATACAAAAATTTAGAATTTTCTGACGCTATGTCTTAACTACAACAACTACCTTAAAATCATTTTTTAATGACGTTCATTTTTTAATTGTTTACAAGTGGGGTCGACCTTATTTTTGGCTATATCTAGATGAAAAATTAAGATTTTTTATTTTTTTTTACTCCGCTTTTTTTTTACGGTGCATTTATGATAGAAAATATCGTGAAAGAAAAAAATAAAGATTTCGATAGCTTTTTTGCGTTCAAAAGTTGGAAAAAAATTTTGGCTCTCGTGTTTTTGGATAAAATTTCTATTTTATCTTTTTTTTATGTTTTTGATATATTTTTTTTTTTTTTTGACAATTACAAGAAAAAACGAACAAGTTAAAAAAAAAGTTGAATTTTCTAAAAAATTTATAAATTTTTAGATTTATAAATTTATAAATGTAAAAAGTCACAATTTTCTAAAATATTTATAAATTTGTTAAAATTGTGATAATTAATTATGTTTTTTTTTTTTTAAATCGTTCATTTTTTTATGAATTTGAAAAAAAATAAATATATCAAAATTTTCAAAAAAAAATTTTGTTCAAAAAAATGAAAATTAAATTGTGAACCCCACTTGTAAATAATTACCGTAAATTTTTATAACAATCTTTATCGCGTAATAATTATGCCTACTTATAAAACCAAGCGACTTTTTAAGCAAATGTGCGATAAAATATTTCATTTAAACACTTAAAAAGTTTTAAATTAATTTTTTAACAAAACAAGCCACTACTAATGAACTCTTTTAATTTATTTTCCAGTGTTTCAAGTGCATTTGTCGTGGTGACAATAGAAAAATCGATATTTTTATTTTACCTAAGCGAAGTTGTCGGTTGGATCTACTTCCTAACATGGACCACAAGTTTCTACCCTCAAGTATACGAAAATTTCAAACGAAAAAGCGTAGTAGGATTCAGTTTCGATTTTTTAGCGCTCAATATTCTCGGATTTTTTATGTACGCTCTATTCAACTGCGGGCTTTATTGGATACCAGAAATCGAAGTACGTAAATCTATAAAAAAAAGAAAAAGTAATAACAATACTAATAAAACTATTATTTCAGAGACAATATTCCGAAAGATATCCAAGAAGTTTGGTCCCAGTACTATTCAACGATGTTTTTTTTTCAATTAATGCTGTTATAGCAAATTTAATAATAATGGGGCAATGTTTTATTTATGAGGTGAATAAAAGAGACTACTAAGCTTACATTAAGTATATAAAGTAATAAAAACAACAATTACAATAACAAAAATAATAAGAATAAATGATACAGAATTTTTTTAGACTGGCACGCAAAGAGTTTCTATCACTGCGAAAGCAATCAACGGTATATTTGGAATACTCGCAGTAGTTTCACTTGCATTATCTATCGCAAAAGTAACTCTATGGCTCGATTTTTTCTATTTATGCAGCTACATAAAGCTTGTTATAACAATAATCAAATATATACCACAAACGTACTCAAATTGCATGAGAAAGTCCACATCTGGTTGGAGTATTGCCACTACTCTCTTGGATATTACCGGCGGAATTCTCTCTATGCTTCAAATGATATTGAACTCTTACAATTACAGTAAGCATTTTTTTTTTAATCCATCGAACTTGATAAAGATTTTTCATTATTAATATTAAAGTTCTCGTCCATATTTAAAATATTTATATTAATGAATTTTGGGAATTTGGACAATGAATGAAGATGTTAAGTTATAGCTTCATCAGGCGAATTTTTCTGGTTAGTATCCTCGTCTAGTTCTTACAAAATCAATAGATGTAATAGACTAAAACAGCATATTCATAATCTCAAACATTTTTTCCAAATTACAATATTATCAACTTGTTAATTAACAAATTTAGTTAATTAACAATAAATTTAAGCAACGGGTAGCTCAAATGGTAGAGTAGCCGACAGGGAAAAAAATGGTCTTTGTTGGAGCATTTCCGCTGCAATTTCAAAATTTGGCCGGAAGTATCCAAACAAAGCTCCTGTAAAAAATTCTTTGAAAATCAAATAAATCCTTTTACGCTTAAAATATGTCAGGAAATGACCAACTTAACTGCTTTCAAAAGCGGAATTCAAAATTCCAATTTTAAGAGGTCCATCACGGAAGTTACATTTTCACACACCCTAATGAATATGCTGTTTTATTCTATTACATCTATTGACTTTGTAAGAACTAGACAAGGGTACTAACCATAAAATTCGCCTGATGAAGCTTAAATAAATCAGCTAAATGCTCCAATTCTTATAATTTTACATTTTCATTTATTGTCCAAATTCCCAAGATTGTTATTTAAATTTTTCTTTATGATTTTTTAGATGACTGGGAAAGTATTTACGGCGACATAACAAAATTCGGGCTTGGTTTTATTTCAACTTTGTTTGACGCAATTCTCATTTTCCAACATTACGTACTTTACAGGTTTGTACTTTTATTCATTATACAAGCTTTAACAAAGAAGACAATATTTTTTTGTCCGTGAAATTTATTGCTCAGAAACTCGGCAGTGTCTCACGCCAATAACATGAAATTTGCATTGATCAATAAACCAATCGGTTTAAGTGTAATTGCTTATAAAATTTACTTAATAAAAGAATTACGGGTCATTAGCCTATTCACAAAAATGACAATTTACAGCAGAATTTACTGAAATAACATAATCATTATAATAATTATCGTGCTGCTAACGTCAATAACTTTTTTGTTCTCTGAATACTTGTTTTTACATAAATATAGTTTACCAACACGGATTATTATACGTAATACAAATTTTTATTGAGCATAATATAGTGTTATCATCTTCTTCTTTGGTAAAGAGTAAACACCGATAAATTTTATAATAATTATTATTAGATTATGATCTATAAACTCTTAATTACAGGTATGAGCCTCATCTGATGAAATCTCATTCGTTCATAGATGTTTTGACATGAAGATATTACAATTCATCTTGAATTTTTACAAGGAGACGACAACTGATAAAATTATTGAAACTGACTTAAAAAAAAATTAACGAACTGTTGTTATTATGTTTTTATTAATTTATTTTTAAAAATTTAATTTAGCTTGACGCAAATAAATTGTTAAAATGAATATACGGTTATTTTTTTTTATTCATTAATAAATTTATATCACAATTCATGCATCTTTATTGTTGTATTGATATTAAATTATAAAATTTATTAAACTTCTCAACAGTATTTCAACTCGAAGAACATTGGGAACAGATTTCACGCATGCGCAGTGACAAAAACTGTTTAGTAGTCTCGGATATAAGTATTCACGTAAAGTTTTCTATCAAGAGTTGATAAAGTAAAGTCTATTTCGAAATAATTACTTAAAAGATGATTATTGAAAATCATGACATTAAAGTTAGCTGTCATTTGACAATTTTTTAATTTTTTTTAATAAATAAATTTGCTCCAAAAAATTATTTTAAAAAAATTGCTTTTGTAGTTTTTTGATATTTTTAAATGTCAATTTCTTTTATAAATTTTTTTGCCATAATTTATTTGTTAAAAAAATTCTTAAAATTATCAATTATCAGCTAAGTTAATTTTTATTTGAAAATTTTGAAAATTAGACTTGATGTTCCGTACATTGCAACATTTTGAAATATTTTGTTTTGCTATGAATTAAACTTATATCAGCCGAAATTGTACAAGAATAAGAAGATACGTCACAATTGTACCAGCAATCTAAAAGTTGATAATATTAGAATTTATGATAATGTAAGAAATATCTGATTATAAAAAAATTTGAAACGATTTCGGGTCGTGAATTTTAAGACAAATTTTTGTGACTATAAAACATAATCAAATCTTTGCATTATGTATCGTGCGATTTAAATTCAAGTTATCATAAACTGTTTCAAATTTTTCTTCTAACCAACGATATTAATAATTAATATTGTTGTAATTACGGAGTGTAAAAGAACACCATCCAAATCAACTATTTTGTAGACAGTGAATTTAACATCTGTATGTAAGAGATTACTTGAGAATTCAATCAGCTGTAAAAAATTGCAATCATCTTTAATTGGTATCAGGATTTTTGATACCCCGACAAAATATCATTGCGACAGAATATTTAAATAATAGTTGACAAATGTTGTCTAATAAGCAATATTTAAAGTTTTTGTAAAGCCGCGTTACAAATATTTGTTGGAATGACATTAATAAGTGTTAAAATAAATTTGATAATTTTTTTCAAATTTATTGTTTTGAATTATTATATTAAAAAAATTGAATTATTTAGAATATTTTGTCTAGAGTTTTTTTTTTTTGGAATATTTTATCAAGGGATATTTTGTCGGGGTATCAAGAATCATGGAACCCTCTAATTATTCTTAAAATTAATGTGAAATTATAAAAATTTTCAAATAACGATATTTGCTAAGAGCATCAATAATTAAATGGACACTGTTATGCATTAATGTATTAAGTGCTATGGAAATCTTATGAACTTAACACACTATTGCATAACAGAGTCCAAATGTAAGTAGTTGAAGCAAATTACCGTGTTTCTGACTTGAGGATTTTCCTTACATCGGTCCATAAGTAAATGAACGCTAAAAGCGATATTTTTTACCTGAAAATGAAAAAAATTTCTGTCACTTAAATTGAGTAAAAATGACTGAAATAGTAGTACTTCTCTCGAAATTCTGATGGTATTTGTAATCAATGCAAGGAAGTCAAAAACGTCATCAAAAACATTGAACTGCTTTCAATGTAAACGAAAATAGAAAAATCTCCATATTTTTTCGTAACAAGCGGTTCTAATACGTAGTACAAATTATACGTAGCAGTTGCGACGAAATATAGAATAGCTCCTAAGGTAGGAAGTGCGTAAAATTCGGCAACTTTTCTGCTGATTTCACACAGATTTTTGTGGTAATAATTAATCGTTTGCACAGCATTTATAATAGTCGATTCACTGACAGTAACTCTTGGAACATAAATCGAATCGAACTCGACTTCAGTATTGATATTTCCAAGTTTCAAAATCATGTTATTCAAATTCCGAAATCGTAGAAGAATCCTGTTCAAAAAAAGCGTGTACTGAGTCAAAGCCCAGCTGCTGATTACATAAGGAATTGACCACAATGGTTGTACAATCGAAAAGTATAAACACAATTCAAATAAAAATACGCCATTGCAAATAATAAAGTTGCCAATGAATACTAAGTACATAAGATAATCCTTTTCCGGTGAGTAAAATTTGCATTTTTCATGTTGCTGTCAAGGATGTGCAAATCGTTCACAATTTTCACGATGTCTTTTTGATATACAAAATGATTTGTATATCATTTTGATTTGTAAAATGTAAATCAGCCATATAATTTTGACACTCAGTAGTCCAAATCCCATAATACAATACAAAATTATTTTTGATGCAATCGTTTCATGGCTTTCAAAAGTCGGTACCTCTAAGTCATAGACTAAGATTAGATAAGCACATAATAACAAAATTAAAAAAATATTGTAGACGTATCCATAGGTTGAAACTTTGTGTGGATTGCCAAGATCGCCCCTTATGATTTTTGAGGTGTCCACTTGCCAAGGCGCCAATCCCAAAATTTTGAAAGTAAATATATAGCAGTTTAAGATTATTCGCTGGTATAATAAAAGCGAAGGTATTTGAGAATTGTTGCGCTTGTAAAACAGCTTTTGATCCATGACTGGTTGTGGTGTGTGATGAATTGCGGTGTAACTGGATGATACATTTTATTAGAATCGATCGGAGATATAGATCTATTACTTAACCTAATTAATTAAATTAGCGTTAAAATCATTCATTTTACGGTGATGTTAATCGCTTTAATTCTTGAATAAATATGTGAAGGGCGTTGTATTGATTACTGAGGTGTTATTGAAGACGGAATTGGGTGAGAATGATAACATATGTCACAACTGAACCAAAAGCCTAAAATTTCAAAATTATTATTATTAATATTATTATGTGAGTTATGATCAAATATGAAAAATGAAGCTGGAATATTTACGGAGTGCAAGAGAGATCCATCTAGATCTATGATTTCGTGAGCGGTGAATTCAAAATTTCTGTGTAAGAGATCGTGTGACATTAACATTCTATTAACTGTATAGGGAAAGAAAAATTGTTTTACAAAAATTTTTTAAATGTGTAATGAATGATCAAGAATAAAAAGAGTACCATTTGTTCAATTTTTGAACTTTTAGTGCATCGATCGAGTAATAGATGAATGTAGCCTACTGTTTTTTGACTCTGAAAAAAATTTTGATTAAATTTACTGAAGATTTAAGTTTTCGAGTCAAAGTCGATAAAATAAGACAATTTGAAATTATTGATGCTCCTGATGAGAACTGAAAGATTCTGAACAATAAATAATATAAATTGGATTTTTAAAAATTTTAGTTGTTAATTTATTATGGCTAGTATACTACTAAACGATTCAAATTCGAATTGTTATAAAAGGTGAATGAAATTAGGAAACTTTTGTAGTAAACCAAAAAAATTTTCCGATCGTAGAGCACTTTCTAATACTTATTATCAGTTTTATAAAATTTTCACAAGTATTATTGTTTTCGAAATTTATTTTTCTTGATTCGTTTGTTAGGAAAATCCTATAAATTTTATCAAATTATACAAAAGGGTTTCTATGTGATTTATACACAGAAAAAAAAAACCTTTGCATTAAGGAAATAACTTTAAAGAATTTTATCGTTTTGATTTAAGGGGGATAGCCACTGTAAAATTAAAAAAAAAAAAAAAAAATTTTTTTTTCTTTATTAAATCAAAGTTTATACATTCAAAAATATGTATCTCGAGTTTTATATTAAAATTTTGAATATTTCTCGAGTAATCGTCATTTTTGTAAAAGCGTTTTTCTCGAAACTGAATCGATTTGCAACTTTTTTTTTTCGTATTTGTTTATTCAGTAACTGTAGTTGCACGTAGGGGATTTTGAAAATTTTGATTTTTAAGATTTTTTAGGGCGTTTAAATCTGAAAAAAAAAACGAAAAAAATTTTAATGGGTAGAAAATAAGAAATGTCTTAGATCACCCAAGAAAATTACGTTCTTCATAAATTTTTTTTTTTAGTTCAGAAAATTTTTTTCTCTACTCAAAAATTGATTTTATCTATATACTAACACAAAGTCATAATTATAATATGAACATTAATACTTCTCTCATAGTTTTAGTCACGCACGTAGTCAAAGCAACAAAATTAAAAATTACTAGAAGTGACCATAAGCAAATGTCGGCAAGAAGAAACTCGCGGGATAGCGAGGACTTGATTTTGTGAGCCAATAATAAAATAAAGTAGCGTGATTCTACAATTGTTACTGCTGCAAAATAAATAACAGCGACTAAAGTTGAAATAACAAAATAACTTGAGAATTTTTTAGAAATTTCATAAAGCTTTCTATGATTGTTATTAATATCCATAATATCTGCAATGATTAATTCATGAAGAGGATCCCGAGGAGTGATTAGCGTCTGAATTTCCATTTCAGTATCTAGTCTTCCCACTTTAAGAATAATATTATTAATGCATTCGATATGCTGGTAGATTATCGATAGTACAATGGTGTGTTGTATTAATACCCAATTCAGCAGCATTATTGGTGTGTACCATAATACTATTAACTCGAATAGATAAGCTATAATCCCCATAATCATTATTGACGCGCACAAAATAAAGTTTCCAAAATATGAGATTTTAATAATATTATTTTTTTTTAATTCACAATATTTGGATCGTCGCAAATTTTTGTTAACACTGTTAAGTTCATTAGCGTTATTAATGAAATCATTTTGACGCAAAATACTGTAAAACCAGATGGAAACACACACAAGACTTCCACTACTCATTAGAATTATTTGAAATAGCATCATTGCCGATAAATATGCATAATTTTTTTCCCATTCTGGCGAAGAATACAACACTGCAGAGTATCCTACCAACAATATTATCAACAACGCATTGTATAGAAGCCCGCAGTTGGAAAATTCACATGGAGATTTATTTTTAATGTCTTTATCATTAGAGTCAAAAATATTATAAATATTTACGCTCCATGGTGCTAATCCTAATAATTTAAATGTCACAACATTACAATAGATTACGATACGTGTGATTAACAGAGATAGTTTATTGCTGTTTTGATCCATACTAATAAATTTTAATTTTAATTTATTAATTAAAAAATAACTTAAAATGATTCAATGTACGGATGATGCGACTTGTAAATATGAAAACATCAGCATTTGTGGTGATGCTTAAAAACAATCAATTAACTTTGTTTATCTTTATGGCACACGTCACACTAATGACTTCTTCAATTATCCATTTAAAGTAATTGTTAATATACTAAATTGATTGTTTTTAATTTATTGAATAAATTATGAAAGGTTTTAAAATTACTTACCATGCGCGATAACGATTGGAGACTTTGCATTAATTTGAAAAATTGATAAAATTATTTTATTTTATTCTCAACAAATTAAAATTGAGAAATAATTGTAGATTTAAATTTAGAAAATATATTATTTATAAAAATTTATAAGAATGTTTCCTTTGAATTCTTGGATGGTAAAATGATTAATTGGAGCAGCTTTTGAATCTATGTGTATTCAACTTAGAACCCAAAAAAATTGAGTAAAAATTTTAATGTAATTCGTCATTTTTTTAAATTTTCAAAAATTCAAAATTTAACAAATTTGGCATTTTTTTAATGTTTCTTTTTCAATAACTCCAAGTGTCCTTTCAAACAAACGAAAGGCCACTCCTGTATTTATAATAGCGATCGAGATATAACAAAAATAAAATTGAAAAACTGGAAAAATCGCGAAATTTTGAATTTGCATATTTTTTGAAAAAAAATTTTTTTATTTTTTTCCTTTGGCAGAAGTTCGATTGAAAAGTGATGTCATGTGTGAGAACGCTGAAAAAAAGACGTATAATTTTTATTATCACAGAAAGTTGTAAATTTTTGAAGACTTGCGAAACGACACAAAAAGTTCTTTCCAAATAAATAGTTTTTATTAACAATGTAGTACAACAGAAAGATTAAAGTTTTAAATACGTCGTAAATACATCGCAGCATCATTTAGATCAATTATTTTTATCTTTAGCATCCCCAAAAATTAACATGAAACTTTTTTTGATTCTGTTTAATAAATAATTCTTTAATCAAAAAATGTACATTAAAATCAGCTATTTTAAGTTATAGTCTATAAAAATAAATATATTTTTAATGTAATAGTTGATCGTGAGACTACATTTCTGAGTTCTTGATCCATTGTTCATGAAGGACGGAATTGAAACAGTAAAATGAGGTTCATAACAATGGTCCCGAAAATCTAAAAATTATAAATATAACTAAAAATGTATTATCGCTTTTAGAATATCATTTTATAACACAATAAATAATGAAAAAATACTAATACAAACCGAAGATATAAAAGAACCATTTAACTCAATTATCCTGTAATTACTTAGTCTGAGATTTCTATCCAAAAGATCCCATGAGAATTCAATCAGCTGCAAAAATTACGAATTTTATTTTAGAATTTTTGTATCCCAGCTTTTCAAATTCCTTCTAAAAATACCGATTGTTCAACTTCTTGGTTCAAAATACATCTGTCCATGAGTAAATGAATGCAGGAAGCTGTTTCTGCAAGCTAAATCAAAAAGAGTAAGAAAATTTTATAATCAAATTCATGAAGCTTGAAGTAAGGTACCCGCGGGTAATAAGGCCTGTCGGGTAATAAGGCCTAAGTGATAGAAATGCTATTTACAAAAAACCGCTTCCGCTAAAGACTTCTCAAATTTTGAAATTCCAGCAGAAATGCCCAAACAAAGCTCGTGGTAAAAAATTCTCTGAAAAAATAAATTCTTTACGCTCAAAATATATCAGGAAATGCCCAAACACAATTCCTATTAAAAGCGGAACCCAAAATTCCAATTTTGGGAGGTCTATCATCAAAGTTACATTTTGGAACACCCTAATTTCCAGTATGTATAACCCGCAGGCCTTATTATCCTACCTTGGTAAAATAAGGCCTATTTACAAGGTTTTTGAAAAAATTTAACTCTGTATTTGTTTATGGTGAAAATTACCATTACTCCATTATATTTTATGGCTAATGTATTAATTTAAAAATTAATGATACATTTCAATAATTAAATGCAATATTTTCGATTTTTTTCAAAATCTCCCTTAGCTAGGCCTTATTACCCGCAGCTACCTTATTTCATTACGAATTCATATGTACAAATCCTTACTTCACGTTCAATCCTGATAATGTTGGTATTTAACGCAACGAAACAATTCACAGCCACTAAAACTGTAGCGCCACTTTCCATCGCATCAAAAAGTGTTAGCTCGTCACTTTGGGTAATAGTTGCCCCAACCAGAAAGTATAAATTCATCATAGATATTATCATAAAATAAATTACTGTTATCAACGTCGGAAATGTATAAAAATCCGTCATTTTATTACAAATATTACACAGTTCCAAATTGGCATGATTGACGTTTTCAATGTCATTGACAATCGGCTTACAAAGGGTAATTTTATCAGTGAATATAGTGCTTAGTTCATCGTCTGAGTACATATTACCAAATTTGAGGATTGTTCTGTTGATGCTGTTGAACCTTTGCGTTATAATGCTCAAAAATAAAGCATACTGTGCCAAAAAATAACTGCTGATAATGCACGGAACCATCCACAGTGGCATAACAACTGAATGATATAAAACTAAATTAAGTAATAATAGACCACCAGAAAAAACAGAGTTTACAATAATTATATAGTAGGCATGAGAGTCATTAATTAGTGAGTAATATTTACAAATTTCTAGATTAGTATCAACGGTATACAGGTCATTCGCAATTTGAACAACCGTTTTTTGATAATAAATATAAACGAACCAGATAATAATTACGCCAGTTGTTCCAAAAAATCTTAAATTTGTTACCACAATTTTCAATGAATTTGAACTTACATAATTTGGAATGAACATGTCTTTGTACATAAGCACTATTACATAAGCGCTTAAAGTGAAAATTAATAAAACGTTGTAAAAAAGTCCCAATTTTGAAACTTTGTGTGGATAAGAAATATTTCTGTTGATGGTATTTTTCAAAATTTTTGAAATATTTAATGCAGAAGGTGCTAATCCGAGAATTTTGAAAATCAATAAAAAACTATATAATTTTAAATGTGAGCTGTATATATGAGAACTACGTTTTTGATAGAACTTTTGATCCATTGCGCTGTGCTAAGGTTAAAAGTGACGTATTCAGACTATTCATTTTCTAGCGCTGGCAATTTTTTGTGAGCAATGCATTAAATTCTGTGGCATTATCGTACTATGAAATCGCAAGATCAATCACTGGTTCAGATAACTAAATTAATGGAGTGTTGCATAGTGAATAATAAATTATTTTTATACGGTGGTAAAATAATTAAATAATTTTACATATAATAAATATTCTTTAGTTGGGTTATAGATAATGGATACAAAAACGATTGAATATGATTAATATACAGTGCTTCATTATTAAGTAGGCTAAATTTATTAATGTATTGAGTCAAAATATAAAAATATTATGGTATACACTTTTGAGAAGAAGTCTGGAACATAATGACTGCCAGGTTACTAGTTCATAATTAATTCTCGAAGAATTCTAATCTAGTCGGTTTACAATTGATATTCTCATTTCATCTTCATGGAAAATAAATTTTTGAAATGCTTTTCTTGATAACGAATGACAATCCCATTGGAAAGTTGAATAAATTCATCGTACACGAAATTGAGTGAGAATAATCAAGTAGGTTACTATTGTACCAAAAACTGAAATCAATAAATTTTATGTTCACAGAAAAAAATATTTACTCGGATCAAGTAAATAATTTTTAAAAATTTCTTCTTGATTTGAGTAGAAAAATTCTTAAACTAAGAAATTTTTATTGGATTAAATAAATTTTTCTTCATTCAAGAATTTTTTGTCTTGATCCAAGACAATGAAACTCTTCAAAATTATTTTCTTGGTTTAAGAATTTTTCTCTTGATTCAAATTAATTTTTTTTTCTGTGTTGAATTGTTAAAATCATCATATTTAAACGCTTCGTTTAATCACAGTAAAAATTTCGTTTGATCAACTCACTGAATGTAGAAGAGAACTATCAAGTACGGTAATATGAAAAGCGGTGAATTCAACATTTCTGTGCAATAGATCTCGTGAAAATTCAATCAACTGTAACAAAAATGTTGTTTTTCATTACAACAAATCAAAATATTCCCACAAAATTAGTGTGAAAAGTACCGATCTTTCCGTTGTCAAATCCATGATGCATCGATCTAACAGCAAATGAATGTAAAGAGCTGTCTTTTTGAACTATAAAAACAAATTATAGTGTCTTCATCGGTGAATTAGCTTGAATTAAATCACTCACCTCTCGAGTAGTACTAGTGACACTAGAAGTAAACGCAGTAAGATCAAAAAGTACTATAACAAACCAAGAAACACTGTCTAAGTGTACCAAAAATGGAGGTATTGTTCCATAGCTTTTATTGGTGATCGACAAAAACAAATAGCGTAACTCATAAATGGTCGTCATAGCAAAATATATAATCGCTGATAAAATGGGAATTGTGAAGAAATTAGCTACATCATTGCATATTTTGCACAGTTTCTTGCTAGCATAATTGATGTTCATTATATCTAGAATGATTGCTTCACGAAGATGAAATTTTGTAACAAATAATTTCTGAAATTTAATCTTAGTGTCAACATTTCCCAGCTTTAGAAGCATTTCATTTAAACAAGCAATATTTTGGTTGATTACAATCAGTGTTATTGTATACTGGATCATTACCCAACTGACCAAAATACACGGTATGCTCCAAAACGGAACTGACACATATTCATGAGTGACTATTCCAACTAGCATTATGAAGAAGCACAAAATAAAATTTCCGAAAAAAATAAAGTAAGTGAAGTAATTGGTCTTCAGTTCATAGTGCTTGCACTTTTTTAGAACATTGTTCACGCGGTAAATTTCATTAGTTACGCTTACAATAACACTTTGTCTTAAAATGTAAGTAAACCAGATGACGACGCTGGTTATGGCGCCCAAAATAATAAGACCTTTTCCGATTATACCCAGTGTACATGCGTGAATGTAAATTTTCTCCCACGACGGAGATAAGTAGAGCACTACGAAGTATGTCGTCATAGATATTATCAACAATGCATTGTAAATGAATGCATAATCTGACACTTTGCATGGAACGGTTAAATTAATAATCTCATGTTTGTTGTGGTTATTGAAGAAACATGAAATTTTTATTTCGAAGGGTGTTAATCCTGATATTCTGAAGCAAATTAAGTAACTATAAAATATAAGACGCTCACAAAATGGCTGGATGGTAAATAATTTACGGCAAAACTTAAGTTCCATCGTCTTTCAACGAATGGTTATAATAATTATAGTAAGACGTAATGAGTATGTATGTCGATTGATCTGTTTCGATTACTGGAAAAATTTAAACTGTGTTCAGTTGGATGTTTATGCAGAGTAACTCAATTCAAATGTACCTATTAATGTTTACTTTGTATTGTTGCGACGTTTTAATAGCCCATTCATTCCAACTACCACTCAAGCAAATTGATTTTTTGCGATGAATAAGCTCTAGTCTTAACTTTAGTGAAAATAAAATTATATGAGAACAATGAGATACGTGATGATTGTTCCAAAACCTGTAAATGTAATTATTGGAATTTGATTTTTTATTTACTATTGTGTAAGATATGATTACCACATGGAATAAGAAGCTGATAAGTGAAATAATGCTATAACAATTGAATTCAAAATTTTGATGCACAGTATTATGTCAGAATTTGAGTATCTGTCATTGAAAAAAGGAAAATTATTTTTAAATGGATATTGAAAAGATATTACGTTTCTGTAATTGAATAATTTATTTTTTCAATAATTGCCGATGAAAATACAAATTACTCACAGTTATTTCATATTTTGAATTGTATTTATTTATTGCGAGAAGTTAAAATAAATTTAAATTAAGAATAGTGTTAAAAATTTCAATAAATATAAATTAATAATAGTGCGAATAAAAAAAAAAAAATTATTTCATTTTAAAAAAAGCGTGGGGTGCTTTTTAAGATATCATCATTTTGATAATCATTATACTCATATCTGTCAATAAAATATTTATAACTCCTCTTCTAGTTTTGTAATAATGTTTATCAGTTAAAATAATTAGATCATAAAGTGCGATTACAAACGACAATTAACGTACTTAGTTAACAGCCCAATTATAAAATACAAACTATACATAATAGTCATTATGATAAATGCAAGGATGTATTTTTTCTTGAATCTACATAGAATTGGTACCTCAAAAAAACAATTTATAATTTATTGCTGGTTACGAAATTGAATAAGAATAATTAGGTAAGTAACAATAGTTCCGTAAATCTGAAAAAAGCATCATATCTGATTAAAGTGATTCTTAGTAATTTTATGTAGTTATTACCGTTTGCAAAAGAGAACCATTAAGTGCAATCACTCCATAAGCATTGAAATTGACATTTCTGTAAGATAGATCACGTAAAAAGTCCAGTAGCTGCAAACCAAAGTTCAAAATCATTAACTATTTTCATGATAAAAAAAAAAATTATAGCTTACCGATTCTTTGGTAGTTAAATTCATTGCGCATCGATTTAGAAGCAAAGAAATGTACTGCGGAGTTTTTTAAACTAAAAAAACGTTCATTAATAAAAGTTGAAACGCTTTTTGAGTGGATATCATAACATACTTCTCGTGTGACCCTGGTGACATTTGAAGTAAGAGAAATCAAATCTAAGGATACTATCAAAAATCAATTTCCAAAGTCCAAAAAAAGTTTTGGTAAATCATTATCAGTTGCAATGATAAGTGATAAAATCATAAAATATGAATTAAATGTTGTAGATGTTACAAAATAGACAATAATCAGAAGTATTGGGATAGCATAAAAATCCGCGACCTGGTCACAAATGTCACATAATTGCATGATTGCATTACTGATGCAATTTATATCCTTGATAGCAAAATTACGCAGTGAAACTTTTGAACCAAGCGCTGTTTGATAATAATTTTCTGTATTTATATCGGCGAATTTAAGAATTTTGAGATTAATGCTTTCGAAAAATTGAGAGATGACATTCAATAGAAGTGTGTATTGTATCAAAACCCAACTACTGGTGACCAACTAATGGTCCAATCCACAAAATAGCTGTATACGCTCCGGAAACAAAACATTCAGTCACGATAATACCGAAGCACAGGCAAAAATTGGTTATAGAAAGAATATGGAGCCGACAATCACTTTTTAAGGTGAATCTATCACAACTTATCAAATTTTTATTAATACTGTACAATCCGTTAGCGATAATTATCATTTTTTTCTGTTGCAAAAGCCAGATTACAACGAGAACTAAAGTTCCATAAGACATCAGATATTCATCGATCTTGTCGACCAATTCTGATTTCAAGTAATTCTGCGACCATAGTTTTAATAATAATACCATTGCACAGTAAGTAGATAAAATGGTCGCCAATAAAATGTAAGAGCTTCCATATTTTGATGGTACAAATAGATTCATTTGATTATTATCTGGATTTTCAGCTGGTATTTTGTATAAATTAACTTTCCAAGGTGATAATCCGAGAAATTTAAAAACGGATAATAGACCATAAAATATGATTCGTTTGTATGGTAAATTGAAGTAATTACTTGTATTTCCACGTTTACGGAACAATTTTTGCTGCATTTTACAGCGCTGTATTTGGTAACAAAAATGAGGTCGCGAAGGGTGTCTGAGTAGACAAATGATTGTACCTTTCAATCATCTTGTATGACATTCATATTTTATGTGTTTATGTAATTACTCATTCGTTTTAAAGCACTTTTTGCTATTTTTATTTTAATGAATTACTTCAGCGGTGTTATTGATCAGTTTTATTAATAATATTGTAACTGTACTTATGCATGATTGGAAGAGGTGCCTTACGATGAACATAATGTAGTCAGACAAGCAAAAAGAGGTCCTATGTTAATAAAAATTTCACTTCACTGACAGCGTAGGAATCAAACTTGAATATTTTTTCCGACGTCTGAAACGTGATTTAAATTATTAAGAATTGAAGGTTTTTGAATGATGATGTAGAAATAATGAAGACATCGAAAGTTAGTTCGAAATATTTTATTCAATGATCTTTATTAACAGAATTTAAACAGATTTTTAATAGCAGAATTTATTAAACATGATGCCGGAATTATTTATTTTTCCAATTCAACGTTAATATATAATTGATGAATTGAGAATAATAAAATAGATTAAGATGAAGAATCTGAGAATCTGTTGTTGAAAAAAATATTTTTCTGGGACAATATAAGATAATTTGTGGTACCATATAAATATGTTATTAATCATGAAACTGGACAAGAATAATTAGATAGGTAACCATGGTTCCAAAAATCTACAAAATGAAAATAGTATTTAATTAAAATGAATTAAAATCCTTAATGATTTAATAGGATTATTACCGTTTGTAAAAGAGATCCATCGAGTGTGATCACTCCGTAAGTAGTAAATTTTACATTTCTGTGTGATATATCACGTAAAAGATCCAATAGCTGAAATAAGATACATGTGTGATGTAAAATTCATAAATCATTTATTCATTTTATAATTTATAGATTATGACAAAGCTTACTGCTTCTCTGATGGAAAAATTCGTTGAGTATAGATGAAGAAGCGAACAAATATGATGCGGAGTTTTTGAAAACTGAAAAAGTTAAAAAAATTAATAGAATTTATCGATCATTGTACAGAAAAAAAAATTACTTGAATGAAAATTACTTCTCGAGTGATTCTGGTGGCATTTAAAGTGACAATCAGCATATCAACGACTGTTATAAAAGTCCATATGCCAATCACCGTAGAAAGTATCATAAAATCTGACTCCTTTAACACAAACACTGACAAAATCACATAATATATACTGTATGTGGTTGTTGTAATGAAATAAACAAAGATCAGCAATGTTGGGATCGCATAAAAGTCCGCAATCTGATTGCAAACGTCACATAGTTGCATGATCGCATTGTTGATACAATTAATGTCCTTGACATCGAATTCTTGGAGTAAAACTTTGGAATTAATTAGGTGGTAACGATTTAGAAGCCCAAATTTAAGAATTTTGGCATTGATGCTTTTAAACAGTTGAGAAATAATAATCAATAAAAGTGTGTACTGCATCAAGACCCAACTACTTATGATGAACGGTGCGAACCACAACACTTCAGCGTATATTTTCCGAACGAATAATTCACATACAAAAAAAACAAAGCACAGAAAAAATGGACCATACAGATAACATGCATGCGAAAATCACTTTGGAAAATGTATGCATTACAACTTTTTAAGTTGTTATTAATACTGAACAGTCTGTTAATGATATTCACAATTTTTTTCTGCTGTAAAATATAATTAAGCCAAATGACAACGAGGATCAATGATCCATATGACATCAAACAAACGTCGATTTTGTTGATTAAATCTGAATCAATGTACTCTTCCTTCCACAGCCCCATGACTATTATTGTTGGGCAGTATGCAGGTGAAATGATCATCAGTAAAATATTGTACAAGGATCCATATTTTGATACTTCAGCGAGGTTTTCTTTATTATTATTCTGATTTGGAGCTACTAATATTTTAAATATATTCACTTTAGACGGCGATATTCCGAGCAATTTAAAAATAAATAATAAACCGTAAATTGTAATACGTTTGCAGAATAGATTAACGTTATACTTATGGGCGTTTTTACGTTTATGAAACAATTTTTTTTCCATTTTGCAAAACTATATTCAGGAACAGGAATGAGGTCGCTATGGGTGTTTGAGTGGAAAAATGTATAATACTTTTCAATCATCATTTATGACTCATTTTTATTTTATTTATTTATGTTGTTTCTCATTCACATTGATTTTTTTATTATAGCTCTTAATTCTACAGTTATTTCAATAAATTGCTCCGATGGGAATATTCATTGGTTATTGATGATATTGTGGTTATACTGATTAATGATTGGAATCTGTGATTTGTGATAAACACATAGTTAGATAAATTGATGAAAATTTCACTATTGTAATACTACGAAACATTTAGAAATGAACTTGAACACGATTAATCAGTAAGAATAAAATTGTATCCAGTAGAAGCTATAACTTAAACTCCAAGGAAGAGACAAAAAAATTCGAGTTATAGAGGATTTCGAGTCAGGCAGTAACTGATTTCGAGTTAGGAAAGAGACAAACGGAAAAGAAAAAGTCAAATACATTTATATACAAATTCAAGTTACATAGATAAACAACTTTGACCACTCTCAACTTTCTTCATTATATCTACTTCATTTTTGATTATTGTCAAAAGAATACACTGATAAAAAAATTTACTTGACTCAAAAGCCAAACTCTTGAACCAATAATTCCATTTTGAAGAAAATGATTTTCTTGAGTCAAGAGAATGAATTCTTGAAACAATAAAATGTTTTTAGACCAAGAATAATTTCTTAGCTCAAGAATTTATTCTCTTGGCTCAAGAAAATCATTTTTTCAAAATGGGATTCTTGGTTGAAGAGTTTGGCTCTTGAGTCAAGTCAATTTTTTTATCAGTCTACTCAAAGGAATACCAAATTGTTCCGCAACATCCTTTTTTTTTTTTATTAATCTTTCACAATTAAAATTTGTATTGTTTTCATATAATAATTAAAAATTTTATTGATAATTATGATGATACAATGAAAATTACTCCATAAATTGAGGAATAAACATAACTTAAAAAAATTCTACTATTTGATCACAAATGTCACATAATTGATATCACAGCGTTATTATAAGAAATAGTTATTAAATTATTAATTATGAAACTGGACAAGAATAATCAGGTAAGTGACCGTGGTTCCAAACATCTATCAAAAAAAATTGATCAAAATAGTTCCTCTAATAATATATTATTATTATAGGATTATTACCGTTTGTAGAAGAAATCAATTGAGTGTAATCACCCCATAAGCAGTAAAATTTACATTTCTATGTGATATGTCGCGTAAAAAGTCCAATACCTTGAATAAAACATATCACTGTGAAAATTTCCTATTAATTTTTATTCCGTATGCTAATCATTTTTTACTATCGTAAAATTGTTTCTATGTTAATTCAAAAAATATGAAATAACTTACTATTTCTTTAGTAGTTGAGTTCATTGAACATCGATGAAGGAGCAAGCAAATATGGTGTGGAATTTTTGAAAACTGAAAAAATTTTGAAAAATTGAAAAATGCGCGGCTTGTTCCGCACATTCAATTTTTAATAAAAGTTTTTATGCATTTCAAGTTTTAAATAGCACACTTTTGTGAAAGATTTTTTCGGTCATTTTGTTGTCTGTTTTCGTTTTTGATACAGTAAAAAATTTTAAAATATGACATCGACCTTCATTAAGAAATCTGTATAATGTAACGTGAATCATTGTCATTTCGGGCGTAAAAAATTTTCTGATATTATCTGATATCCTTTATTAAAAATTTAATGTGACGTTTTCATTGTTGTCGCTTTTCGTAGCCTTGGTAACCACTTTGGCAACGGTTACCATAGCAACGGCTACTATAGCAACGGCTACTATAGCAACGGTTACCATAACAACAGTTACTATGGCAACGGATATCATAAAAACGGTTAAATGTTAATGAATAAAATTTGTAATAATATTAATTAATTATATTGTCAATCTGATTTTAAAATTGGTAACTGATATTGTCATTTATGACCATTTATAATTTTTCGACTAAAGATTATATTATAATTTTTCGACCAAAGCTCATATTTAGCATGATATGGACAGATGAGGCCGTATGTGGTCATTTCAAAGAATTTTTTTTTTCAGAAAAAAAGTAAATAATTTCAATACATTACGACAAAATTTGTGCAAAACATAATAACTAAAGTTAAAAATTTCGAATAAATATTGAAACATACTTCTCGTGTAATCTTGATGATGTGTAAAGTGAAAACCGCCAAATCGAAGACTACTAAAAAAACCCATGCGCCTATAGCCCAGTAAGTTGTCGCCAAACCCACTTTTTGGAACAGAAGTGACACAATCCCATAATATATATTAAATGTTGTTGTTGTAATAAAATAAATAATAATTAGTAGCATTGGGATCGCATAAAAGTCGGCTACCTGGTCACAAATGTCACATAATTGCATGGTCGCATGATTTACACAAACAATATCCTTAATAGCGAACTCTCGAAACGGAATTATCGACGGAAGTGCTGCTCGATAAAAATTTTCTATATTTATGTTACCAAGTTAAAGAATGATGGCGTTTATGCGTTTGAATAATTGAAAAATTACATCCAGAATAATTAAATATTGCATCAAAATCTAACTGCATGTGAAAAACGGCACAAACCACAAAATTCCTGAAAACACGTCGTTCACGAAGAATCCAGTGAAAAAAAGAAATACACATAGGAAAAAATGTATTACGAAGATAATGAACAAATAACAGTAATTTTCGATGTGTCGATGATAAATTTCCAAATTTTTGTAAATACTGTACAAATTGTTAGAGTTATTTACAAAATTCTGTTGCTGGCAAATATAATTCATCCAAACAACAACGAGAAGGAAAACTCCAAACGATATCAAAGAAACTTCAATTTTATCCACTAATTTTGATTCCACGTAATTTTCTTGCCATAATCCCAAATTTAGTATCATTGCGCAGAATGTTGGAGAAACAATTATCATTAAAATGTTATACAAGTATCCATATTTCCATATTTCAAGTAAGTTTTTTTGATTATTATCCTGATTTTCATCTTTTAATAGTGCGTCTACGTTACATTTCCATGGAAATAATCCGAACACTTTGAAAATGAATAATGAAACGTGAATTAAAATACGTTCACACGATAATTTAAAATAACTCTTCTGAGCATTTGTTCGTTGACAGAACAGTTTTTTCTGCATTTTGCACGATTATGTTTTACGATTAAAAATAATATTGTTTAGTCTTTCTGAGAGGAACAATATACATTTTATTCTATCTAAATTAATATTTTATGAATTTTATTACGTGTTTAACGTGCGGTTAAAGTTTTATTTGCAATAAAATTTAGAGAGCGATATATGTGGAAACATTCTCATTTATAAAACGTTTTTATTGCACTTTACACAATTATGTTCGTTAACTGGAAGTTATATCATTAAAGTTACATTTCTGAATGCCTGCACAAGAGATTGTATCTTTTAATTACCATATATGATGTTAATATTTAATGTGTTGTATTTGTTAAGCTTGAATAATTGAAAAATCAATTCTTTCGAGGTTTTATTGTTGTACATTAGGTAAAAGACCCCCATTAGTGGCACTTGTAACCCCTATTAGTGGCACTTTTTCTTTCAATGAAAAAATGTTCTTCTTGGAATAAAAATTGAAAATTTTTTTGATCTAAAAGTCTTAAAGATTATAAATAATATATTTATTATTGAAATTAATTATTGCATACATATATAAAATTTTGAATCATCTACATTTTCTGACTTAGTTAAGTAAGGATGTATGAAAATTTTTTGAAAATTCTGACATGAGGACTACTGCAATAGTTAAATTTCTATGAAATCTACTAAAAATGAAGAAAAAAAAAATTAGTTTTCACTTTAGCTTATAAATTAGAGAACAAAAAAAGTAATTTCAAGTTTACAGCACATTGTTAATTAATAAGCGATGATTTCAAAGTTAATTACGAAACTGGACAAGAATAATTAAGTAAGTAACCGTGGTTCCAAAAATCTAGAAAAATAAATAATGTCTGATTCGAATAATTGCTATAAATTTATGTATAGGATAATTACCGTTTGCAAAAGAGTTCCATTTAGTGTAATTATCCCATAAGTTGTGAAATTTATATCTCGGTTTGATGTATCACGCAAAAAGTCTAGTAGCTGCAATAAAAAAGAAATAAGTAATATAGTGTTACACATAATCACATATTTCTTCGTTGATCGAAGAAATAACTTACTGCTTCTTTGGTTGTTGAATTCATAGCGCATCGATTTAGGAGCAATGAAACGTATTGTGGAATTTTCGAAAACTGGAAAAAGTTTGAAAAATTATTTACACTACTCATAGCGCGATTATTTTATAAAAGTTAATGCAAATTATTTTGTTTTTTACAACCGAATTATATTTGTATAAATTAATGTTTTTACACCTAGCGGTCAAGTGAGTAGTGAATATCTAGTACTAGTCACTAGAAAAGGATCAAGAGGTAGCTTAACTGGTAGAGCTCCTGACATGTTATCAGGGAGATCCAGGTTCGATTCCTGGCTTGGTAACCAACCCATTTATTTCTTCAAGGTTTGTCTTTGCTCTCATTTAGTTTCTTCCATTTCTTTCGTTTCAATGAACATCTTTATAACTCGAATACATATCACTAGCTTTCAGCTTCACTAGTATTCAAGTTCGATGGATCCCCATCGATCTTATGTGAAGAGAGAAAGAATGTCTCTCGACCAATAGAGAAGGTGGAATTTCTATCCGTTGGCTTGAATTAGATTTACTAGTCACTTGACCATTAGGTGTAAAAACGTTAATGCAAATGATCGTGATTCAGTGAATCAATTAGAATATAATAGCATTTATAATATGTAGAAAAAAAGTTTATGAAAATAAAGCATTCTCTGATGCTAAAAATGATAAATGATGTGAAACATTAACGACTGAAAATAAATTCCTTCACTCAATATCTAAACATACTTCTCGTGTGATCCTGGTGATATTTGAAGTAAAAATAATAAAATTAAAAGCTATGATCGAACACAATATACCAACAAAAAAGTAAATTTTTATTAAATCGGATTGATCCAACAAAAATAGTGAGACAATCAGATAATATATATCGAATATTGCTCTTGAGATGGAATAAACAACAACCATCAGTAGAGGAATTGCATAAAAGTCCGCAATCTGATCACAAATCTCACATAATTGCATGATCGCATATTTTACAAAATTAATGTCCTTGATAGCAAATTCTCGAAGTGAAATTTTTGACCGAAGCACAGTTCGATAATAATTTTCCATATCAATATTTCCGAGTTCGAGAATTTTCATACTCATACATTTTAACAGCTGAAAAATGATATTTAGCAGAAGTGTGTACTGCATTAAGACCCAACTGCTTATTAATAGCGGTGTAGACCACAAAGTTGTTATATAAATTCCAGACTTTATCATATCAAGGGTAACTAAAGTCCCACCCAGGAAAAAATTTACTGAGGGAAAAATATACAAACGATAGTCACTTTTGAAATGGTATCTATTACAAATCATCAAGTTGTCATAAATGCTGTACAACTTGTTCACAATATTGACAATTTTCTTCTGCTGCAAGACATAATTCAGCCAGACAACAACCGTGAGCAAAGTTCCATAAATCATTAAGCATACGTCAATTTTATCAACCAAATCTGATTTCATATACTCTTCTTTCCACAACCCGAATTCTATTACCGTTGCACAAATTGTAGGTAAAATAATTATGAGTAAAATGTTGTACACGCATCCATAGTTTGATGATTCAACTAGGTTTCCTTGATTATCCTTATTTTTATCTGATATTTTGTATTTACTAACTTTCCATGGAGATAATCCAAGCACTTTGAAAACGAATAACAAACCTTGAATAGTCATACATCTGTTGAGTGAATCAAAAATATATTGATGAGTATTTACGCGTTTTTGCATCATGTTTTGCTGCATTTTGCACGATTATATTTTTCTATTAAAACTAATATTTTTTAAATTTTTTGAAAGGGAAATTTTATATTCTATTCAACGTAAATAAACTATTAAATTTAATATTTCGTTAATTTCATTACGAGTTTAACATGTAGTTGAATTTTTTTTTAACTGCACTTAACACAATTACGTTCGTTAATTGGAAGCTACATCGTTAAAGTTATATTTCTGAATGTCTGACCAGAAGATAGTATCTTTTAATTACCATATATGATGTTAATATTTAATGTATGCATGTGATGCACAGTTGGCTTGAAAATTTTTAAATCGATTCTCTCTAGTAATCATTTCTATGATATTAATTAACGGATCATTATGTGTAAACTTCATATACTGATGTGAGAAATTAATTTCATTCAAAAAAAAATTTTTTTGAACAAAAAAAATCATTTTGAAATGTTTTGAATCGAGCATAAAAATTGTGCATGGCAATTGAATGGATCGCGATGGTGGCTATGCAGACTGATACTCGTAGCTATACGGATCGTACCTGTAATGATACTCTCGTTGCAATACAATGGATAAAGCCGAGCAATTTTTCCTAAATAAAGTATCACTAAATCTGGCTCATTTAACAAAATAAACGAAACAATCAGATATATATGGTCAACATCGTTTTTGTGACCAGATAAATAGTAATGATCAGGAATGGAATAGCATAAAAGTCTGCGATATGATCACAAATGTCACATAGTTACATGATCGCATAACTAATGTAATTAATATCTTTAATAACAGACTCTTGAAGCAAAACTTTTGAACCGAGTTTTATATCACCAAATTGAAGAATTTTGGTATTAATGCTTTCAAAAAATAAAAAAATGTTGATCAAAAGAAATATGTATTGTGTCAAAATCCCACTACTTATGACAATCGGCGTAAACCACAAAAGCGCTGTGTAAACTCCAGAAATTAAAAATTCTGTCACAAACATACCTCAACACAGAACAATATTAACTGATGGAATAATGTACAGAAGATAATCACTTTTAATTATATATCCATTACAAATGATCAAGCTATTACAAATGCTGAGTATTTTTTCGAGAGATCGAACAATTTTTGCCGCATTTTGCACGACTATGTTTTCCGAGTGCAAACTGGTGTTCTTGATGGTTTTACCGAGGGAATGTATCTTTTAATCCGCATGTATAAATAGTCAGTATTAATATTTAATGTCTTTAATTGCATGTTTTAACAGGGAAGGTTAAGCTTTAGTTGAACTAGAAAATCTGAAAATCGATTTTTACTCTTTAGGTTCTTACAGCGTACTTTGAAAATGTCAATCGACAAAATACAATATCATTTAGTAATTATTGAGATTTTCACAAATGTAAGCACTTTTCGATGTTACACTCATCGAGACCTTTTATTTGAGTATCCATATGAATTTTTTTATATATTTTATATATTTCATAAATATCATATGTATATATGTGAAGTACACGAGTGAAAGCCCTCTATTTTTTTTCCGTGTAATATTAAGCTATGTATACCTTAGTACACGTCTTAGTACTTGGTGCAAGACACTGTCGTGTCTTTGGATATGAAGAATCATTAATTATTGTACTGTCATCGGTCGTTGATAATTGTTTAAATTTTTAATTTATTCTGACGTTTTTAAGAAGTTGCAATTCGAGTTCAAAGATTTTTTTGCATACATAGATACCGATAAAGCTAATAAAAGCATGTTAAAAATTAAAACCTACTTACCCTTTATTTTATTGTGATCAATATTTTCAACTAATATCTACACCGTAATTTCTTCTTTTTGAGCAAATGTATAACCAAAGTTACCATTAATAACTTTGTGATCTTCGTAAAATAATCTTTATCTACAACTCATAAAACTAAAATATGAAGGTTCCGCTATTATCAACTGCGTAAGCCATATTTTTCTCGCCAATAAAGCAGAGTCCTTTGTATTTTTTTAGCTCTTCCTCTGCAGTCATCGCGCACTTCCGACACAAACAGTTCGCGCGTCACAAAATCTCAATAAACATCCCACATATTTACTTATAAAACCCTAAGCCTAATCGCAACAAATGACTTGCAAAAGTAATTTCTAAAAGTAAAAGCTATGCCCTCAATATAAGACTTCTACCTACGCAGCAGAAATCCATTTGAATGTTATGAGAAGTTATAAATGTATAAATTTATTGATCTGATAGTCATGGGACGTTTTTCAAAGAACGTGAAAATGAATTTAATATTAAACTAAAAGCGACACATATTTCACCAGAGTTTAGTTACACAGGGAATACTAAAAAGCTAAAAGCTAGATGTCCACAAAGTTAAAATGACGAGGACATCCCTCATTGCCCACGGCCCACGGCTCATGGCTTTTTCTTCCCATCATCGTCTTTACCATCTTCTCTTTCCATTTCCGTTCTATTCAGGTAGACCAGTACACCGGCTTAAGCTTCGTACCACCAACTCATCTTCTTTTTCCCTTCTTAACCCAGAGCATTCTACACCAGTCGATCGGGTGTTCTATCCTCCCCATTTTCCTTTACAACCTTGGCCTGTATCCCGAGGAGACAGCTGAACCGGGTCGCGTAACCCGCTTTCTTTCAGAATAAGTTCAATCGGGCACCAAGATCAAAGTTACAATTTATTGAGCCTCATTATTTGTCCAGAAATTTATATCAGATAAATCAGACTCCTAAATTACTATCATTACCATTACTATCAGCAAATCCGATAAAGAATAAAAATGAAATAAAAATATCAAAAGAATTATGATCATAGCATGTTTCATTGATTTTATATTTTATTAATTCACATATCAACTAATTACCTGTATTATCTATACAATCACCTCTACCATTTTTTAAAATAATTAAGTCACTTTTGCTTGTACAGTTGAATAATTATAGTTAATATTATTCTACTACTACTACATTTTTTAATTTTATCCAATTAATTAATAAAAAAAAAAATATTGTACGCATTGTCACTGAAAATTTAGTCTATTTTCAAAAATTATGAACTTTTGACTCAAATTTTTTTTCTTATTAAACAATTAATTTTTTCTAATTTATTGAACATTTCTACATAAATCAAGAAATTTTAAACACAACCTCATAAAAAGACAACTTTTTAAGAAATGTAAAAATCATTGCTAAAAATTTAAATCCAAAAAAATTTTTTTGATCCAAAATTTATCTTCTTCCAAGTTTTTAAAATTATTTTTTCATTTTATTCGAATTAAAACAACATCCAAATTTTGAAACTTTTCCAGATTCAATAATTTTTTAAAATGATTTTTTAGATTCAAGATATTTTCTTTCCGAATCAAGTTATTTATTTTTCTAGTATAAAAATCTCTTCGCGCATTTATCCCAGAATTCAACTCGAAATTCAAATATTTGAAAAGTGACTCATGTTGTTTGAATTACTCATGCAAACTAAACATCTATTAGTAAGCGCATAAAAAGTTGCTCTTATTCCCTGAAGATAAAAATGACTCGTTAATTTTAAATGTACATTATTACAGTAAACTTGATCTTTTATTCCAGCATACTCTGCAAAATTACCCATAAAAACAAAGAAAAATTAAAATAAATTGTAAATTGTAACCTTTGTCACCATAAATAGCAAAGCATGAAGCACAATTATCTTTAAAAAATTCTTAAACCGAAAGATGACGTCTCAGGATTATTAATTCGTGGAGGATTATTAATTTACGTCGTAGCTCGGCGTTATTTAGCGATTCTCTGGTAGTGGTGTGTATGCCAAGGGCACAGGAAACCTTGACCCAAATAATTAACGGGGAATTAGGAAAATCGAGAGGGAAAGAGCTCGGTCAGGAGAGGAAGCTAGATATTAGTATATGTCGAAAGCGGCAAGAGTATACCTACGGGGGTTTGCACACTGGTTGGCATCAAGAGCCACATCAGTTGCCAGTTGGGAGAGAGAACGAGATGACTGAGCACACTGGTCGAAGACAAGGGTGAGCGGAGGAGGGTTACAGCCCCTAGCCCCTAGCCAAACGAGCTACCTGCAGCCCAGACCTATAATATCCAGGCAGGCAGTAGCAGGCCTATACCCTGGCCAAGCTTGCGCCTGCGTATGGATTCTTATCATTACCTATACCGGGAAAAACGCCACGGCTGAAGGAGAAGAGCCAACCTATAGTAACACATAACACATAGCACATAGTAGCTTCTACGAGAAGCTGGTGGGAGTTGGAGAAACCAGAAAGAGAAGAGAAGGTTTCTCTCCTATTATCCTGTAAACAGGACTGCTGAAGCACTTCACCGCCGAGACAACCGACATTATTGTTTCTTCCTCCTCGCATCAGGAAGATCGTTGTCGTGGTAGTCGTTTTCGTGGTGCTCGACGCTTCCTCTGCGTTCACATTCACGTTCTTCACCTTCCTCATTTTCACTCTCTCGCGTTTGTATGTATATATACATATACATATCTATATATAGATATAATATATATATATATATCACCGCTCTCATTTACCTATACATGCATCCCCCGTTACTCGAGGACACCCGAACGTAATCAAGTCAGTTGATCGCCGGCTTCACGAATCACCACGTCGCGGACACATTTGTTGTTGTTGTTTTTGTTTCATTTGATACTTTTTGTTGTAGTCATCAAATTGGTGCTGCTCATCATTATTATTTATCGTATAAGCCGCTTTTAAAAAGTTTTTTTCGGTACTTTGAGCCAATGGCGAATCCAAATAGAAGACACACTTTCGGCAACAGGTGAGAGAGACCCATTTTAAATTCAACTTTAATTTTTACCTTTTTTTTTTTATTTTTTTTTTATTCAATTTTTTTTAATTATAATTTTGTTGAAACTATATTTTAACCCAGGTTTATTCCAATCAAGACCGTAGTTTATGTTTATATCGGATTAGAGATGAATCAAATCGCAGGATTAGATTTAACGTTTTCACCCCGACGGCACGTTTTAAATTTAAACTCACGAATTTCATCGTGCTTAGTTATCTTTGAGGGATTAGCGGGTTTAACTTAAAAACTCTTTATCCTGATTCTATAGTGTGATGTTTAATTAATAATTGATGATTTATAATTTATAATTGAGGATTTAGGAATTGAGATTTAGGATTAATAGTTATTAATAGACATCAATTTAAATCCATCGATTAATCGATCGGCCGTTTCGACAAGGTTTATTCAGCGAAAGTTTTTTTTTAGCTTTTTACCCTTATTTAACTTTCATTTTATGTCTGAGCTTTTAAAGTTTGCTTGTTTAAATATTTAATTGGTTTATGGATTGGAAACCAGGGAACCGGAAAAATATTTGGCTGAAGTATTTTTATCTTGTTAGGAAATATGTTGTTTTATTTAAAACTAGAGCTTATGATATTAAACATAGTTGAATTTTTTTTTATTTTTTAGCGTTGATTCCTTTCTTTGAATGAGCGTGTGGAGGTGATTCTGGGGTAAACAATAGAGAGGATAAAGAATTATGATTAATTAAACACAAGTGGTAGAATGATAAGATTATTAATAATAAACGAGAGAGTATTTAATTTTCTTTCTTTTTTTTTTTTTTGTTTAATTTTATTTTATTATAAATTCTTCAACTATTGAGACATTGATGAAACTTTTTATAATTGTAAAAACTCAAATAAAATTTGATTTAGTTTCGTAATTTGTTTGAGTGTAAAATTCTATGTAGTAAAAAGTTTATCAACATTTTTTATCCTATTTTTGGATTGTTATTGAGATCACTCAAAATTTTATAAAAATAACAAATAAGCAAAATTTATAGAAATATTGAGACAGTATATTACACAAATTGATCTGATTTATTTGCAGCAGAAAAATTTGTGCTTTCAGATCGCTTCAATGTTTTCAATTGCTTCTATTGTTGTTGAACTTTGTTTAGTAGGGAAAAATATCTCGATTTTAAAATTTTTTTTTAAGAATTTTCATTTTATTTTTCTGGAATTTGAAGGGAAAAAAGGGAAAAAAGGGAAAAAAAATTTCTTGAACCAAGAAAATTATAAGGAAGACTGAAGTTATTTTGGAGCAAGAATAAATTTTCTTGGCTTAAAAAAATTTAACTTTGTTCAAAAAGTTTTAACTTCATTCAAGAAATTTTCAGTCTTCCTCAAGATTTTCTTGATTTGAGAAAATTTACGCTTGACTCAAGACTTTTTTTCTTTTTGTGTACTAACAATTTATCACAAATATTTTTACATATAAGGAGGTGTAACATTTCGTCAGCAAAAAAAATTTTGTTTTTATTTATTTCAAGAGAAAGATACTTGTTTTTAATCATTCCTGTTCATCAATACACACTTAAAATTTGACATGTAAATTAACGAGTACTTGTAACTATCAGCTGATAAGTTTAATTAAGCACTAAAGATTAATTGAGTGGAAAAAAAAATTCTTTTGCCCCACATAAAAACTAAATTATCCAAAGTTAATTTTTCCATTTAACCACACAATATTTTCTTAAAAGAAAATTAGCTCTACACTTAGATAAAATAATAATGTAATTGGTCTTTCACCTCACTGTTTATATTGAAATATGTACATAATATAAAAGTAACGTCTATAAACGGCTGTTACTGTGTCTCCCGAGAATAGTAACGACGAAAGGAAGAAAGAAAGAACAGGACGGAAGGACGGAAGGAAGGAAGGAAGGAAAGCGCTAGAGATCTCACTCTCAAGTGACTGATATATAAAATGAGCAGTAGTGTATAGTGTAGGCGGGAATAAAATAGGATCGCTCTCACTTGAAGGGGTTATACTTTTAAAATTTTATATATAGCCAAGCTAACTTTGAAAGAGTATGATAAAAAATAATAATATTTTTTTATTACTGTAAATATTTTCTCTCTTTATTTTATTTCATTTTATTTATATTTATTTTGATATCAAATATAAATTTCCCGGTGAATTCGATTTTTATATTCTTCAATTACTCGATATATTTTCTTCTTATCTTTTAAATTGCAACAAGCTTTTATTTAGTAGCTCTTATTTTTTCAAAGCTCTCGATATTTATTTTTCTCAAGATTATACAGATACAAACAATAATCATAATTATATTTCAAAGCTCTGAAAACTTTTTTATTGCTTGTTTCGTCTCGAGTAATTGCAGGGTAAAAATAAATGTTGTATACTTTCAGATATTATTTATCTGATTATCTGTAGGTTCAAGTTTAATTATATTTTAGCAAACTGATCAGATACAATTGTATTTTAACTAAATGCAACATCAAACATAATCAGATCTGATAATGTTTGACCTCATAATATCAGATCTCATCATATTTTCCGGGAAAAAACATTAAATTAAATGGATTAAATTATGATTAGATCTGATCAGATCAAATTATATTTAAGCTACATATAATATCAAATATAATCAGATTTGATGATATCTGATCTGAATGTATCAGATTTGAGTAGGCCACAACATTTTTTTTTTTTTTAAGAAAACAACAAATCTGATAAAAAATAACACGATCTACTCAGAATAATTAAGGGGCTGAGTTTCAAAAGGGTATCTTTTCATTTTTGATTAATCGAGACAAAAAACTGGTTATCTTTAATCATTAATATTTTTATTGAAATTTTCTAATTTAGCTACAAAGTGCTATCGGTTATGAAGCTACAATTCGATTTTTAGTCCAAAATCTTTATAATTTTTAAAGTAATTAATATTAAAAAGTTCAAAAAACTGCTCTTTTAAAATATAAAAAGATACCTTTTTGAAAATTAGCCCCTCAATTATATTTGGATTAAATACAAGATCTAATATAATCAAATCTGATGATATTTGACCTACATATATAAGATCTCGTCATAATTCTCGGAACAAAACTCCAGATTTTATAAAATGGGATAAGATCTGATCAGATTTAATTATATTTCAACTAAATACAGCATTAAACAAGATTAGATCTGAAAATATCTGATTTTATAATATTAGATCTGAGTAGATCTCATTTTCCTCCTCGGGAAAAAATATTAAATCAAAAAAAAATATGATGAGATTTAATTAGATCTAACTATACTTGCTTAGAAATAAAAATAAAAATTATTCAAAATTTTTCATTCAAAAAACGATACAGATTTGGCATTATCTTTCCAGATTTGAGCAGATATGATTAGATTATTTTAGATTTCTTCACTGAAAAACGGTTCAGATTTTTTTTGTATCTACTCGGATCTAAATCAGTTGATTCCATAATTTGATGACAAGATTATAGATATCTCATTGGATTTAGATTTAGATTTTGTTTATTGAAGCCAAGGCACAGGCCAAATATTATTTTTTTTTTTAACATAGTATGTACAATTTTTACAAGAAAACAATTTTTGTAAGAACATAAAATAGTATTGCATAAAAATTCATTTAAATAATTTGTATATAAACGAGGAAAAATTAAATTAAACTTGGAAATTAATAAAGAAAATAATAATTGAAAATATAAAATTTTAATATCGCCAAATCAAATGATAACTCAGCATAATAATTCTGCAAGTTGCACTTTATACTTATTTTAATCTTTAATCTTTAATGTATTAAACTTAAATTTCTTATTTATTAGACGTTTTAATTATCAAGATTTAATAAATAATTGAAAACTTGCAAGCTACTCATTACGCGTTTTAAATTCTGAAAATCTTGCTAAAACAATTTATTTTTAAACTTCTATCAAAACTTAGATCAACAATACAATAGATTTAAAATTGAGGTCCAACCATATTGAATTGATGAAAATAATTAAGATCGAATCTTTGATCCCGAAGATCTCTCAAGAATTTAATTAACGAATAACCTGACCTTTTGACCAGTCGACTGAAAGTAAATACACTTAATTCCTTTGCATTACTCTGGCATTACAAAGTTTACCTCATAAAAACAAACTTGTGTAATTAAATAAATGTTTATGCTGGTTTGTAAACGAAATATGTTTAATTAAATATTTCAAAGCCAAGTTTTATGGCTTCGACGTACAAAATAGATTCACGAGCTTTTAGCAAATGTGATGTTGACAGATATAAAGGTAGAGTATAAGACTTGAATACTCTCAATGCTCGTTTGCACATAACTAAGTCTCTCAAGACCCATGCCAGTAGTACAGCCGTATAACCGAGTAGCCATCAGATATAGCATCCTACTATCGTACTATCTATCTCTGTGTCCTCGTCCTGCATTCCGTCTATTCTCTGAGGAATACCCCATATCCACCCTTAATTGCACATCACCCGAGCAAGTAAGACGAATGTTGTCCCATTACCAACTCATCCCTTGCCTTTCCTTAACTCCCTCTTTACTTGCTTATAAAATCCTTCTATCCGTCAACGTGGGTGTTTGTTGGGAATTAGTTTTCCCCTACTAAACCATAAAAAGATTTTAACTTTGAAAAATAACAAATCATGAAAATTGAATATATTTTTTTTATCAAATTATTATTACTAGCAACCTTGCAGTCTCTATGTGACTTGTGAACTATAAATAATAAAATTATTACTGTACTTTTTTAACTATTGACGTTTTTAAAGATATAAGCTCATCTCGATGTTACACTCATCAAGAGCTTTCATTTGAGTACCAACATGCATGTTGATATATTTTTCATATATACATATATATAATATATATAAATATATGAAAAAATGATGTGGGTACTCAAATGAAAGGTCTTGATAATTATAACATCGTGATGAGCTTACATGTTTGAAAATGTCAATAGTTTACGAGATACAAGGTCATTTCTTAATTATTGATATTTTTAAAGATGTAAGATCATTTTGATGTTACACTTATCAAGAGCTTTCATTTGAGTACCCACACGCATTTTGATATTTTTCATATATACATATATATAATATATATAAATATATGAAAAAATGATGTGGGTACTTAAATGAAAGGTCTTGATAATTATAACATCGTGATGAGCTTACATGTTTGAAAATGTCAATAGTTCACGAGATATAAGGTCATTTCTTAATTATGTATCTAGAGATAGAGCATTTTCAAATTCACCCTAAATACTTATCATTATAAATTGACTATCGATGAGAATGATATGAAACCTTAAAAAGGCACAATTCCAGGACAAGACTTTTCCAACGATACCAAATTTAACCACAAAAACCCATTTTATCATATAAATACACTGGTCACAAAATTTTGCTTATTCTCTTAATAATATAGTTTGTCATTTTTTTATTTTTATTGTTTCATTAAAATTTTCAATTTTAAAAACTAATGTAGCTGAAAATAACGTATTCATACGTTTTTGCACTTTGAAAGTAACTAAGCACACAGATACATTTAAATGAATGCAAATTATTTTCCGACACGTTGATAACTAGTTACCAAGTAAAAGTCGGTTTATTATTTCCTTTGAAACTAGATCCATTTTCGTTTTATGGACCGGTCAAAACCCTTTTATACCAGTCTTTTGTTAAAGCCAACTACTATGCCGGATTATTTACTTGTTTAATTGTTTAGATCCGTTTCACCGGTTATTTCCTTAAAGCTTTGATCAGACTATTTCTGTCAGACGTTCAATAAGAAAAAAAAAAAAAATAAACGAAAAGAACCTATAGAAATAAAAGTCAGCTATTGAAGTATAAAATATTATCATCAATTCATTTCCCGAGATAATTGAGGAAAATTATTATTTATAAACTTTTAATACACTTAATTGAATTTTCATTATAATAACTCATCCAATAAATTAAACTAATAATAAACATTCTATTATTAATAATTTAAACTCTGCAAATTAATAGCAACTTTTTTCAGTTCTTTAAACTTGTATAATAAATCAATAACTTAAAAGTTTTCGAAGGATCAATTATTTTTAAATTATCAGTTATTTAAGGCTTATAATTTTTATTTATAACAATATAATTGGCATAATTACACTCTTAAAGTTTTATCGATAAATTCAATTAATTTTTTTTTTAAGACTTAAATAATTTTCAATTTCCTTGGTGTATCACTTTTAATAACTTGCCGCTGAACTTTAAAATTCTAACTTATTGTAGAACAAAACTTTGTTAATTGGAAAGTACGATAGTTGTTATAACTACAAACTAAATTTTTCTTTCACACACACCTTACCGACTAAACTGTGCAGTTAAGTTGAATCTAAACTTATGTCTACGTATACAATTTATACAATATACTTAACTTTTGTTTTTGAATTTTTTGAAAATGTTAATCAAATATGTACATGCATTAAGCACTTAAGTTATTCAGATTGAATATTCATATTTGACTACATTTTTTCTCGATTTTCCGGTTAAATATTTATCGAAAAATTCCGATAAAAAAATTTGACGCTTCAACGCCAACAGTATATTTTTAGACCATCTGTTGCAATATGGAACTACAATAGAGCCATTCCACGTCAAATCAGACAGTTCTGAAACTTTGATTCCTTGATTGTTTAGAAGTTTCTCTATCTTTGTCTACTTTTCAATACGTATCACTTTTATCTGCTCAGTTTCGATGTATTGATTTCTTCTTCCAATAGTCAGAAGTCATAAAACTTTTGTAGCATTCGGAAGTGCTGTCATGAAATATGATAACAGTAAAAGGTTACATTGTTCGAATTTAATGCAGTTATTTGCTATTTGTCAGTTCATTTTTACACTTTAAGACATCAACAAAAAATTCAGTCTTTTGATTTACAATTTAAATAGTAATAGTACACTTTTTACGTCACTGAATGCACTGAAAGAAAGAAAAAATTTCTTTTGAAAAAATAAGCAATATTGCAATAAAAAATTAATTTGTTGAAGATTTTATTTCTTGTCTTGAGAAATCAAAATTTTTCTTACAATAACTTTCTTTTTTAAAAAAAAAATTTCTAGATTTGAAAAAAAAAAAAATTGGTTAAAAATTCGCAAGTTGCACGGAAAAAAATAAACTGTAAAATTCACTCCGGTTAATTTTTATAATTTCAAACAGTAAAGCGGATATTGGGGTGGCAAAAATATAAATATTACAGAACTTAATGTGGAAAGTGTAAAAGCCACAATTTATAATTTAATATTAGTAGCTGTCACTATAGTACACAGTAAAAAATTTTGTGTCAATTCGTCAAAAAAATTTTCTATTAAAAATTTTTATGTTAAATATTTAACACAAAATTTTTTAACGCAATGACGTAAAATTTTTTACTGTGTAAATAACAACTCTCTCATCTTAAAAATTACAGTTTCAAACAGTAACAATTGCCGTTTTAATATACAGTCCATATTATGAGGAGAAGGGGAACTCAGATAGATAAATATGTTATTTATTTGACCATGAGATTATAATCCCTTGTGGCTATACATAAGAATAAATGTATTAAGGAGAAAGAAGTCTCACTCTCGGAGAAATAAACATTTGAAACAGTAAAAATTCTACTCTTAAAATATATATATTTTACCAATTCAAGCAAGTCAATAATTATAGTTTCAATTTTAACATTACGTTTAAAACTTTCCACTTTACTTTGTAAATATTGACGTTGCTTGTAACAGAAATTTAGTAACTGTATTTTATACTCTTTACATATCTCGCGATCATTTTTTAGGTATGAAATGATAAATATCAAAGTCAAAGTTTTTAATTATTATACTTTAACATTTTAGGCATTCACGTAGCGAATATTACTGTTTGAAATAGTATTTTCTCTCATGTAAAGAATAAATTGTAGCGTTTAAATGATAAATATTTTAAAGTGATTATTAAAATCACAATTTTACTGTTTGAAATAGTAATTTTTAGCAGTTGATCATTACTTATTGTATAAATCGACTATTATTTATTACAGTTAACTTTTTTCCGTGCAAATGAACGTCTTGTCACAATAACTTTTTTCAAAAAAATTTTTTTATCTCAGTTCGCATCTTAAAATACCTTTTACCTTAAAAAATATTAAAATTAATTTTCAAAAATTTATCACTAGTCAACAGTAAATTTTTATTAAAAAATCATTATATATTTGTAAACAATTACTTTGCATTCATCAAAATAAACTTTTGAAAACTAATTAAATAAATAGTTAAATTAGATTGTTGACAGTGAAATAAATGAATACAGTTTGTATTAAGAAAACTGTAACTATACAAAGTAACGATTTCTCACCTGTTCCACAACTTCAGACTAACTGTCCTCGGTAATTCTGGAATCTAATTAGTGCAAAACTCGGGTATTCCCTTTACTTTTTATTTCATTATTCAAACTCTATTCCTATTAGTTTTCTCGCTTTTATTGATACACTAATTAACCATCTCTCGGGAACTCCTATTTGATATTTGATAGGATTACCCAGAGGACAATGCGAGGAGTAATTAATCTGCGTCCATATTCAACAGCGTGCTCGTCGAAAGTGGGTTATCACTAAAAACAAAAAATATTAGTTTTAAAAAAAAAAAAAAAGTATAAAATACGAGATTGACTTAACTGAAAACTGAAATTGTGAGTTTTAAAGAAGAAAAATATGTTAGCTTATGTTTACCCTAGGGTACTGAATAGAAAGAGAGATGTTGGACTTATTTTATCCCTGCAAACGACCCTTTTCAATTTTCTATGGATATATATTTTTTTACGAGATAAAAGACAGTATATGTGAATCAATATAAACGTGTGAGTGTATTTATATTTTTATATCTGTGTAACCGAATGAAAATTGATTTTTTTCAGATTCTGTATTGTTCGACAGCGGGTGTAAGAGTGCCATCAACTAAGGAAAATTTATTAAAAATTAAGACCGAGATATATTGATGTTTACTTCAAGTGGCAATCAATTAAAACGGAAGTAGAGATAATAATTATTGAAAAATAAATGAAATAAAATTTGATGAAGAAAAAAGAAGGGCAGATAATTAATAATTATTATTAATAATCATAATAATTGGAATAAGATTGATGACCGTAAGATATTGAATGGATTTTTACCATGTTCAAGTTCAAAAATACTCAGCCCAATATCGTTGAAAGCAATCCAATATGGGAAGAATTTGTGGCACGAAAACAAACACCGGCGGCTACTGCCGGCCCGGAACATGTTTGGAGGATCTTTGACGCCTACAAAAAAAGCGATGGACAAGTATTTATACTTTTATTCCTCTTTGCTTTGATATCTTTCTTTAGTATCCTCAAGAATTTTTATTGATATTAAAACTTTTAATTATTATTGTAAAGAAAATATTGCTGATGTACTGTTTGTTTAATACTTAGGACGCTTCTGTGTTTGTCTTCGAAAAAAGGTCTGTTGAAAAATTTCACAAGCCCAAGCACAAGGAGACAGTTACTGAAATTTTGCGAAGGTGTGCAAGAAATTTGGAGGATTATCGACATCCTAAATTGCTTCAAGTAATTTTTTTTTGTATTTGTAGTTTTGCTCTGTGAAAATTGTGGAGTAAAAATTTTAGAAAAGTTAAAGTTTATTATTTTAAACGCCTTAATTTTGAGTCTGCTTTATTTTGCTTTATTAAATAATTACTTTTGTTGAATTGCACTGGACTTTTTTAACTATTGACGTTTTTAAAGATATAAGCTAATCCCGATGTTACACTCATCAAGAGCTTTCATTTGAGTACCCACGTGCATTTTTATATATTTTTAATATATACATATATATAATACATATAAATATACGAAAAATTGATGTGGGTACTCAAATGAAAGGTCTTGATGAGCGTAACATCGGGATGAGCTTAAATCTTAAAAAATGTCAATAGATCGCAAGATACAAGGTTATTTCTTAATTGTGTACCTGGAATAGAGCATTTTCGAATGCAGTCAAGAATTTTTCAACGATACTAAATTTAAACATAAAAACCCTTTTTTATTCTCGCTCTATATAAAGGACCCTTATCAATTTACGATAAAATTACTTGTTCGAAAGTTATTCGTAATCAAAATTTCGACACAGTTGAGTTCGATATTTTTTTTTATTTTTTTATTTTTGCTACAAAACTTTTCGTCACTATTTCTAAAGTTTTGTTTAATTGAAAACTATTTAAATGTTACAAATATCGTTTTTTTTTTTTTCCGTACTTCAATTATTATATTCAGTTCAGCAGATTAATAGTGCATGCGCATTTTAACTATCAACAATAGAAGCACCGGTATGTCAATAATTAGATAAGCCGGTTTTGTTGACATGTCAATAATTGATAAATTTGAGTGATTGACTTTACACTAAGACTTTATTGTTTTATTGAATAAATTTACGTTTGACAAGTAAGATTGATTGATGAATATAAAATTAAGCATTTTCAGAAAAAACTTTTAACAATTTAAATGTTATTAATTGTGGAAAAATTGAAATTGTTGATGAGATTAAATCTCAATGTTTTGATATTTTAACAAACATAAAATTGTGATTAATGACTAAATCGGAATATCTATATGAAATGATCAAGTAGATTTAACTCTGCACGTTTGACAGTGTACATCGGGATGATTTTAATGGAAATAATACAAGTTCTAATAGAATATTATTAATCAATTATGAAGGTAATTCATCCAGTAAAAGAGTGTGCGGAAACGCTGGCATTTGCAACAGAACCTGTCCTCGGAAGTTTAGCAAATGTATTGGCCTACAGGGAACAAGCTGCAACAGCAATTCCAACCGCCGCTAATCCAAACTCAAATTATGCGGCCGGCCAACAGAATCCTCATCAGCAGCCACCAGGACATCGGCCAATTCTAATTAAGGAATATGACATGGTTCCAATGGAGATAAAGTATGGGTTGTTACAGGTTGTACATTTTATTAAATTTTATTTTTAACATATTTTTACCCTAAACTTTCGTTTTTATCCTTAAAAATTCATGATTAAAAAATACTGGAGCATTAAATAGCAAAATAATGATATGAAATAAAAATTATGTAATTTTTTTCAATACACTCATAATAACAATTTCATTTTTTATCAAAAAAAAAATTATATCTTTTTTATTTCAATTCCAAGAGAATTTTCTCTGGATTTGAAAATTTAATTAAATACATTTAAGCTTTTTTCTAAAATAATTATTTTTAGATTTTTTTGAAATAAAATTTTTTTGAGTGTCTAAAAGTATGAAGAAATTACTGTACAAAAAAAAAAAAAGAAAATTATGATATTCTTCATTACAAAAATTTTGTGAAAAGAACTTTTCTAAACATTTAAAATCCTCATCATCATCATCATCATGAAACACAATATTTATTTAGACTCTGTGGACTCTTTTTGATTTGAAGCAATTTGCAAACATTAAAGCAACATAATAGCCGAATGTGATGACTTGTGAATTATTTTCCATCTACTTTTGTACATTTTTTATAATAGTACATTTTACTCCGATTCTATTAGTGTTCACTCTTTTCATCTATTTATTTGTCATCAACAATATTCACTTGACACGTCTATTGTAGATCACCGAGGCGCTTTCTTTTCTTCACTGCAGCTGCAAGGTTATACATAAAAATGTCTGTCCCAGTAGCATTATCATAACGAAAAAAGGAACATGGAAGTTATTTGGTCTCGAATTTATTGGTAAAATTTATATTTTATATCATTTTTATATAAAATATAACATATTTCCATAAAATCTTTTATTTTTTTATTTTTTCATCTTATTGGGAAAAAAATTTATTTTATCTATATATTTACATTTTATTTTACTACTTTAATCCATCAGTACTCACGTTACTAGATTTTCTTTTTCGCAAAAATTTATAGGACGTCGCTGTGGTGCAAGCGAAAAACTAAAAAACACGCGAATGCTGAAGGGTTAATTTTTATATTTCTTCTTTCATATCTACCTTTTTATTAAGGGATATCATTTTATCCATCAATTAACACTTATAGAACGGACTAATGACAATGGCCTAGATCCAATACCGTGTCACCCATGGACCAATAAATTATCGAAAATAATTCAACCAAACCTTGATTATATTGCACCGGAAATACAATTAACAAAATTATGCAGTATTCGTAGCGACATGTTTAGTCTTGGAATGGTTATTGCTACCATTTACAATGACGGCAGATCACTCATACAAGCTAATCATAGTAATTCTGATTACATTAAACAATTGGATAATGTAAGTCAACATTTATTTATTTATTAATACTTAATTTTATTTTGAACGACATAATTAATCATAAATATTTCATTTGTTAAATCGATTGTTGTTTTCTTAATTTTTTCTACCCTTCATACGGAAAGAAAAAGATGACACTGGATATCATCCCAGATTATGCTGAGTAAAAAAAAATTTCAGATAGTAGCAAGTATAATCCAGATTACAATGAGTATAATCCAGATAGTAGCTAGTATAATCCAGATTACAATGGGTATAATCCAGATATCACCCAGTACAATCCAGATTATACTAGCTACTATCTGAAATTTTTTTTTACCACAGATATCACTGAGTATAATCTGGCATGATATCCAGTGTCATCTTATTCTTTCCGTGCACTGAGAGAAAAATTTTATTTCTTAGCTGAAAAATTGAAAATTTTTCTTACAGTAGCTTTTTTTTTTTTAAAAAAATTTTCGAGGTTTGAGAAAAAAAATTTTGGATGAAAATTTTTAAGTTGTTTATCTAAAATTGTTTTTTTCCAAATCAAAAAAACTTTTTTTCAACAAATTATTCAGTACTTTCAACAAATTAATTTCTTATTATAAAATTGCTAATTTTTTTCAAAAGATATTTTTTCTTTCAGTATTATAATTAATTAAATTTATAAACATGACGTTGCTTATCACAACTTTGTATTGTTTTTAATTTTTAAAATACTTAAAATTTTTGTTTAAATTAATAACAAAAGAAATTTTTTTTCAATAATAAAAATGAATAGAACAAAAAAACAATTAATCATTTTAATATACTAAAAAAATATAAATATTGATAAATATTTTAGTAAAATGAAAATACTGGACATTTAAATTTGTGTCAAGGTTAGCATGACCTGAAGCATTAATTATATCCACTGAAGGTTAATTTTAAAATCAAGCAAACACTTGATACATGTAAACAATTTATTTGAAAAATAATTATTTATATAAAAATAATTCTTTCTGTTATTGTTTTACAATCGATTATTGAACAGAAAAAAAAAACGTTTCACTTTCGTACACTTTATACACGATAATATTCTAAATAATTTCCAGCTGAATGAAAATGTAGAAAACCTACTTTCAAGAGTACCTATTGCTCTCCACGAAGCAGTTTCTAGATTACTTCATAAAGATCCCGAGGCAAGACCCATAGCGAAGCATCTTTCGCTCATCAAGTACTTTAGGTAAATACAATTTATAAAATAACGACATTTGAATTTAACATTAAAACATTAAATATACACTTAAAATTTATAAAATAAATCGTGCTATATTTTGATACTGTTATTTCCAGCGATCCTTCAGTGCACGCGCTTCAATTTCTCGATGTAATAAACATGAAAGAACCAAATCAGAAGGCACATTTCTATAGAAATACGCTCAAAGAGGTGCTTCCTTTTATACCTCTGGTAAGAAATTGAAATTTTCCCCTTAAATATTCACTACAGTACTTGTAAAAATTATTAATCTTTTTGCTGTCAATGTCTAATCTTAAATTTCAATAAAATTAAATTGTAGAAATTGTGGTACCAACATATCTGGCCTTATCTCCAAGCAGAATCAAAATCCCAAGAAGTATTTGCGTCAGTACTGCAACCAATGTTATTCATAATTCAACAAAGTAGCACTGAGGATTATGAAAAAATAATCTTATCCTCATTCCGTGAACTATTTTCGAGTCCAAGGTCCGTTCAGGGGACAGTCGTGCTGCTAGAAAACCTCCATGTTGTCTTTGAGAAAACTCCGAGTGAAATAATTAATGGAGAGATGCTTCCAGTACTTTATTCATCATTTGAGAGTCCAAATATTCAAGTTCAAGTAAGCTAAAACTTATTAAAATTATCTTCAACAATTATTGCTAAATGGCGGGCTTAATTTTGTCCATTAGGCAGCGGCATTTGTCGCAGTATCAAAAGTGTGTGATTATATTGATGAAAATTCGCTAAAAAATATCGTGTTACCGAAGTTAATGCAGGCATTTGAGGGTAGCACAACAGACTCTCGAGTCTTAATGAACTGTCTCTCTAGAATTCTTGAACAATTGGATACTCAGCAAATAACCGACGAGGTATTTCCTTTGTTGTGGGAGATAAAACTACAAGAGCCAGATGCCGTTTTGCGGGTAGTAAGTAAGTATGGCTCAATTGCAAACTTTATTCTTCAAGCGAATCTTACAATCCTCTAATGGATTAAACTTGGCCTGTATTTTTCATTCTCTGGTAGGCGGGAGTTTAATTCATAATTTTTTCCATCGAGTAAATTTATTTAAATTTCATTCATCTAAATATTTTTATATAATGTAATTTAGTCCTCAATAAAGTATTTATTCATTTATCTTCATCCCTGCGCATGCAAATATTTAATTCCTGTCATTTTTCGTCAACTAAGTGGCCAATAATTTTTTTTTCTTTTAATAATTTTATATTAGAACTCTCTTTCGAATTATTAAAAATCTTTTAGAAATATTTTTTTAACTTCCCGCTAAGAAAATTGAAAATTTTCAAAAGTTGGGAAGTTATTGGTTTTATCCCGTTTTTCTAAAGTCGAGTTTTCAACTGATTTTGACGTTTTGAGGTCCTAGGAAGCTTCCCCGAATGTTTTCGCAATGATGTCCGAATGTGTGTGTGTGTGTGTGTGTGTGTGTGTGTGTGTGTGTGTGTGTGTGTGTGTGTGTGTGTGTGTGTGTGTGTGTGTGTGTGTGTGTGTGTGTGTGTGGCCGAATGTAAACCTCTCATAACTTTTGAACGGCTCGACCAATTTCATCGCGGTTGACGCCATTCGAGAGGGCTTGACCAAACTTAGATTTTCAATAAAATTTGGACCGATTCAAACCGGTAGTTTTTGAGAAATCTCGAAAAAACTACAAAAAAAATTATTTTTAACGAGGTTTTTTTGAAATAACTTTTGAACGGCTCTGCCGATCGATTCCAAAAATTAATCAGCTCTTAACAATAAGAAACCTCGTCAATTGCTGCCAGCTCGGTCAAAATCGTGGGAATCGGTTCATTCATTAAAAAGTTATTGCGGTTTGAAAATTCAAAAAATAGTGTTTTATTGAACTTCTATCAAACTATTGAGCTCGAAGAGCTCAAAAACGTAATGAGTGCAATTTTGAGCGCTTAAGTATGGAATTAGCGGGAAGTTGCAGGGATGGCCTTTAGGGTCAACCGTTTTCCTAATTTTTTTAAGTTGAAAAATAAGAAAACTTTAAAAACATTTATAGAAAAGTTTAGAAATAAGTTTTTTCAACTTGAAAACTTAAAATTTCATCTCAATTCAAAAGTATATTTCTTCATTAGATTTTTTTTTTTTTTTAATTCGAAACTAATTCAACATTTAGTTCTTGACAATTTAGTAAATACTTTTGCAAATAAAATATTTATAAACAACATCATTCACGAGAAATAAAATAAAACAAATATTAAAGCCATAAAAACTTATAAACTAATAAATATATTTTTCTTCAAGACATTTATAGGCTTCTGTTGAGCAACAAAAAATACGGACTCTCGATAAACTTATTAGCAACCAGAGTAATGCCCATTCTTCTCCCAGTCACCGTTAATTCGTCCCTCAATATAGATCAATTCACGGTGCTAATGGAGATCCTGCAGGACATGCTAACGCGTATCGAGAGGAACCAAGCAAGCAAATTAAAATTGTCGATGTCAAGCCCAGAGCGTCATCGACCACTGAGACACCAATTTAGCACCGAAAATATGCACGTTCCACCATTTAACATTCCTGGATTGCGCATTGAGCAAAGAAAGACGTCGTCTGCTGAAGACATGGTTCGTAAAACTTCTATTGGTTCGATGTCGATGACTGCTTCTGCTGAAAACATGACAAGGAAAAATTCAATGTCTGGTAGTATATAACTTTAATCAATAATCAACACATTAAATTTGGATTTATACGGCTAAATCACGCAATAAAATATACACTTACCTTGAATAATGAATCAATAGGTTTACTGGGTGGTTGGTGGTTTGGTTCGTCATCATCAGCAAACGAAGGTGGTTTCCTACGGGTCGCCAGTGCCTTCCCAAGTCGTCGACTATCAGATAATACTCTTATGACACCCAAGATACGTATTGCGCCATCATGCTCAAGCTCACCTGGAGGTACTCCTGGTGGCGGGTTACCTATTAGACGTCATTCCAGCACGGGACCACAAGAACGTCGTGGCTCCAATGTCAACCTATCACCTCCAACGGTAATTATTGTTATTGTACTACACGATATATACGTCAGATGTTAGATTATAATTAATAGATTCCCCAATCTAAATAGCAGCTTGAAATTAGAAACTTTTTGTTGACTTAAATCTTGTGTATAATACAATACAATAACTTGTATAAAGTCTCATAAATTAAAACACAGATTGCTTTTTAATTATATGTCTTTTACTGTTGCTAATATCTTGGCTAAATAAATTTTTAATGGAACCTTCAAAAAGTTTGTAAAATCCAAAAGTATACGCCTCATAATCTCATTTTCCAGAATAAAATTTATTAAAATAAAATACACATACTTTTAAATCTTTTGTGCCATTGTCTACCCAGAAAAGAAAAGGTACTGCGCATGTATTTTAAACGAACCTTATTTACATAGATCACTACTTATAATTTAGATGAAAAATATGAAAATATATGTTGTTGCACAAACTATTCGTAACGTGATTGGTTAAATAAATATATATTAAGCATGAAAATATATCTAATTCGTGACTACATGCACGCGCGCGCTTGCACGCGTACTTAACTCTAGTATAGATATACAAACGATTAGAGGATTTTTAGTTTATTGCTAATTATAAATAAACGACATTGAATTAGACGGTGATCTTCAAAAAGAATTAGTTTTAAATCATACTGAAGCGTATAAAAAATAAATGGACTTGATCAGTTGAGTTTTTCGGCGGTTATCGTGACCACACCAGTTTTCATACATATATTTGACAGCCGAACGTCCACGGAATGATTTTTTTTATTTATTTAAAAAGCAAAATGTCTTTTAAAAATGTAAAAAGTGTTTTTACATTATATTTATATGCAAATATTGTTCTACAAGTGCGATAGAAAATAAATAGAGACAATTTTAGTTCAAGAAATCGATTTTTGTAAGGCAAGTGTAGAGCATAACCTCATCCGCTTCGTTTATGAGGGGTGCAATTTAGGATATTTTTAAGATATTAAAAGTAATGGAACATTAGATATTTTTTCTGTAAGGTAGTTGTCATGGTACAATATTGTCAAAAAATTAAAGATTTTACGCGCCGTAAAATTATATGAGCTTGTAGTTAAGTAATCCATAATTTTTACGTGACTATACCAGTGGAGACACAACCCATACAATTGTTTCTGTCCGACTCCATAGATATATACTTTTTCATGAATTGTTGAACTTTAATCCGATTTTTTTACAAATAATTAGACAGTCAAAATTAAAAAAAATTTTTTTTAAACTCACAATAAATACATTAAAAGACTATCAGTTTTTTGAAAGTTTCTGACAGTTAGTTTTTTTTTTTTTTTTTTTTTTTTTTTTTATAACTAAGAAACGTACAGAACTTCAAAGAGCGACTCGAAAAAGAATCTATGGAAGGATTATTTTAATGATACTGCAAAAAATTCTAAAACAAATTAACAATAAAGCAAAATTATACATTTATGAAAACAAAAATACTACTTGATTTAAGAAAAATATTTTTTTTGAAAATTTCATTCTTGTTTCGGGATATTCAATTGTCTTTCGTAAAAAAAACTTCACAAATAGAATCAAGAAAATAAAAAGAAAAATTTATTTCTTCAAGAATTTTATGATTTTCTCGTGGATTATTTTGATTTCTATTGTGCTTTATATCATCCAAAATACGTCTGAAATATATTTTAGAATGAATTCAATTTATTTTTAACAAAAAACTTATTTTTGATTCAACAATATAAAACTTCAAAATTATTTAGTTTTCTTAAAAAAAAAAAAAAACTTGTTTTAAAATTAAAAAATTTGATTGTATTTTTTCAAAATAATTTTTTGTATAAAAAAATTTTCATTTGAATCAAATAGTTTATTTATATCGTGTTGATTCTCGGATTTTTGACGCTTCACCACTCTAATAACCGAGACAAAGGAAGGACTAATTACAAAGGATTATTATTATTATTTAATTTAGGGCGGAATGCCGGCAACAAGTAACAGTGTACCATACCTTCTGAGCTCGAGTATGACAAGCATTCGTAATTCCCGTCGACCATCAGTGTCATCAACAACATCCCAACAAGGCTCGGGTCTGCTGCAGCAATTTGGCACCGGCATGGTAAGACAACTACCCCCCATCTGCCTGAACCTGAATGGGCTACCAACACCACCATCACCACAACTACCACATCTACCAATACCACCACTCTCTCCATCAATCCAGCCATTGGGACAGCCTTCCCACTGACCCTTGGTTAAGATGTAAGAATCTTCTGTTTCGTCTCTCAGACAAAACTCCTAACCACTGTCTAATTATATTTTTATAATTTTATTATTTTATCTATTTTAATTTTATTTATTATTTGTCATATTTTAATTTTTTGAACCTCTAAATTGATGTGATTGATGCGATCGTTGAAATTGGCATACTTTATGATTGTATGTGTTATTATTGATGAAATTAGCATTTTATTTAATTGGCTTTGTTGTTACGGGATATTATCATTTCAAAATTTCGTCTGTTATTCTTTGGTTGCAGTGCCAATTGTTCTCTGGTCGGTCTTAAACAAGTGGCTCTGTGGATTTTGCGGTGTTGGTTGGTTATCAAGGGTACATATTCATCAATATGTCAGTACACACCAACATGCTATTACAATCATCACAGTAGTAATAGATATTATTATAATAATAATAACATCAACAACATTATTAATCATCTTAATATCAAGAATAAATACGCGAAACACTGGCATTTCCGCATTGATACGTTGCAGAATCAACGGGGTAATTGGGATCATTATTATCCGGCGGATGATGACATTACGCCATCAACGAACCAAGTAGCTATTGTTGTGACTATTGATGGATCTTCCGGATCATCATCCACTGAACAAATACGCCCGCAATAATAATTATTATTATCATTTACACTTAATACTTTATACTACTTTCAGTATTGTATATACCGACCCATACATATGTATTATATACAGTCAATCATTTTTGATTTTTTTAATTAGTAAGAATATATTTATATTATTATAAATTATTGTTATTGTTATCCGCGTAAGAAAATCCGGTTAAATAAGTTTTCTCATTTTTTCGCACTGGAGAATTTTTAGTTTCGAAGAGATTAATTTAGTACTTCCGGGATTTGTTTCAGGAAAAAATAATACATAGTAAAAAATTTTAGTGTTAAATGTTTAACATAAAAATTTTTATACTTTCTTTCGATTTTTACGACTAATAAAAAATTATTATTTAGTGAATTCAGCAAAATTAGGAAATTGTAAATATCTTTAATGAAAAAAAAAAAAAAAAAAAAAAAAAAAAAAAAAAATCTGAACTTTTTTGAGTAAAAACTCTTCGCATTGAAAGTTATAGATAAATTAAAAAATTATAATTTCATAAATTGGAAAAAAATCAAAAATATTTTAGATTTTGAAAACTCCATCAGCTTTTCATTGATAATTATTAATTACATTTTCAGAAATATTTATAATTGCTCAAAAATAGTTTCTCAAAAAATACAGACAATCCAACATTTTCTTACTTTTTTCAAGTTTAAAAAAAATTTTTTGTTCCAAAAAAAATTCATTCAAATTTTGACTTAAAAAAAATTTTTTTTGAATAATCCAAAAATTTCAAGACAATAACATTTTGATTTTTTCCTAAAATTCAAAATTTTCCATCGTAAAAATTTGAAAAACTTTTTTTCGCCGTTACCTTTATTTCATATCAAAGCGATGATATTATTTATAATTATAAAAAATTAACTTATCGTTTTATATACCCGTATATTAAATTGTGTGAGCAAAAAAATCATACGTGAATGTTTATATATTTAGAAAAAAAAAAACATTTTTCAATAATTGGATTAAAATTTTAATTAAATAATTTATGATATCAATTCTAAATGAATTCCTTAAAATTAGAACTTTAAATAATAGAATTATTTTAAGAAAGGACAATTCTTATGCATAGCACAAGATTTTATTTATAATAAAAATAAAATAATATATAAACGAAATGCAAAGAAAGTATAGTTTGGAAAATGCCGAGGTAATTTACAAAAAATAAAAAAATAAGTAAAAGGCCATAGAAACTCAGTTATTAACTTGAATATACACTTGATAACATATCCTCGGCCTCGTCCAAAGATAATATTTTTTTTCAATAATAGATTTAATAACAATAATAATAACAACAATAACAATAATAATATAATGGAAAAAGATAAGAGATGATTATATGAAATAATAAAATAAGCCGTAGCAATATTATCTAACGATTAAAAAAAATATATATAAATATATATTCTATATAAATTATTTCTTCATTAAAAAGTCTAAGTCTAAAACTTATGACAGTTAATATGGAGTGAATAGAGAGAAAAAAAAATATTAAGTAGAAAAGGCCAGAGCTTTTCTGACTTGTCGTCTAAATGTCAATCGTCAATTTTTGTCTACTTTAATTACCTAATCAAATTGCATTAACAATCACTACTTCTAAGATTAGATTTTATACTAGCGACGATCGTAAATTATACGAGGGACACTTTTTAATCTGGACTGCAATAACTGAAAGTTTTAGTGAATGTTTATGGATTTGCTGCCCTCAAAACTTCGAACAGTTGACTTTGCGATGACCGATCGATTATTTTTTATCTGCAGAAATTCAAAAATTTAAGTAATTAATCAGATGATATTTCAAATTAAAGTTTTAGATTTAAAAAAAATTTTGTTCCAATTAAGCAACAATTTTTTTAATCCTCCACTAAAAACATTTGCATAAAAAAAAGTAGCGCATACTTCAAAACAAAATTTCATTCCTTTCGTAAATTAATTTAAAACAAAACATTCCTACCATGTATGAATCACTAAGTTTTAAATATTTTCACACATAGCAAAAATTTAATTAATTAATTTATTACAAAAGCTTAAATAATAATAGAAAATTAATTAATATTTTTTCATAACAAAAAAATTTTTTTTTTAATAATTTACACAAAAAATCAATAGAAGCATCTTAAATAAATTTTTTAACGAATAAACTCAAATTTTCTTAATTCATTTTATTGCAGAAGTATAAATTTTAAAGAGGTGTGATAGCACCTGTACATCGAACCAATATAAAATAAATTCTCATGATTAGGATTAATTACATATCGATACATACAGTGCTAAGGAATTATTTTAATTAAAAAAATTAAATTACATTGTAAATTTTTAAATATAAAATTATGAAAGTGACGATATTGAAAGTCTGGTCCTCGATTGCGATAAAGCAATTGTAATTTTTTCTACAATTTTTTCCATATGTCTTAACCCGTGTAAAAAAATCGTCTTAAAATTTTCGTTTGTTTGAGATTTTAAACGTGACACAAACCAAGACTTTTTTAAGACGCCAAAAAAATATCTGAGAGCAGATTTTTGAAATTTGGTTCTCGAATTTGTTATGAAAATTAATTTGACGATTTTACGACTTTCTAACTACTACAATTTTGAATACGCTCTTTTTAAATTGAATTTGAAATTGTTGAAAATTTATTATCGGACAATTTTAAGATTTTTTTAAGACGCTCCGTTTTAATGTTCCGGGGCTCTGTTGCTGTTAGATCATCATAAAATAGTCTTGAAAAATTTTTTTAAGACTATTTTAAAATTTTTTTAAGACGATTTTTAAATTATTTCAAGACTATTTTAAGACTCTCTATAATAATTTTTTGGAGCTGTCGCTGTGATATCGTCTTATTTTCATTAAAAATTCGAGAACCAAATTCCAAAAATCTGTTCTCGGAATTTTTTTTTTTTTTTTTGGCGTTTTAAAAAAGTCTTGGTTTGTGTCACGTTTAAGATTTTGAACAAACGACAATTTTAAGACGATTTTTTTTTTACACGGAAACCTGTGATGATGAAATCAAAGAACATAACTTAAAAAAATCAAATTTTCAATCGAAGCCTAAAGACTGTTTACAAACCTCGGTCATCATCGGCTAAGTTTGATTGTTCGAAGAAATGTCAAGAAACACATAATTTATTTTATCGACGCTAATCAAATGCTTTAAACTACACTGGCCTTTTAATAATATATAAATGACCTTATACCCAAATAATCAATGACCTTAATTAAACAGATGACTTAGCTGCAGTATAAAATATATTACTGACTCACATAAGGTCACAAATAGACCGTTTTTGTACCTGTAATGATACATATAGAAGACAATTTATTTATCTACCGGACGTATATTTATAAATATATTAAAGTATCTAATTGGTCTAATATATGGAGATATTTATAAAAATATATATTATTCACAAAGCAATTTCATTTTTCGCATTGTGCAATACGAAAATAAACAAACAAAAGTTACGTCAATGAAAGAGATATTAACTATTCAAGATTAAATGAATGAATATAATCAATGTAAACAATATTAATAATAAAAAGAGGTGCTGGTCGCCGAATTTAACACGATCGTCTCAAAAAAGAGTCTATAGGTATTTAATCAAAAATTAAAAATAACAACTCACTTAATCAAATTACTGCAATCATTACATTATAAATAATACCAATAACAATAGCTGTGCATTCAATTTAATAAACAACTTTTTCCATTGAGTAAAACTTTACAATCAATCCTCAATTCTTAATAGAAATTCTAAGTGGTAATTGCATAATTGCTTTCATAATCAATTCTTTATACTCTAGATTTTCAGTAATGTAACTAAACACTTAACTATTTAGTTGCATGATAAGTAACATGCACAAGCGAGAAATAAAACAGCGGTGGAATTATACAGCCACCTGTCGGGCAAATGACTTATCACTTTTTTCCATTTCTATGCATTAATGATTCATGTGTTAAGCGTTTGAAGACTACAAAATTAAGTGCCCTTAAAATTTAAGCGAATAACCTCGTACAGCTGAGATATTTGGAGGCTTTTACCTTGTATTTTTATTGTTTAGATTTTTAAGTTTGTGTTTTTTGAGTGCATTTGGATGCTCTAGTTAAATATACCGTTGCAGAAAAATAAAAAAAAATTTTTTTGATAATTTATTGCTTATATTTTAAAACATAGAATTTATAGTTTTAAATTTGTTAATTTGAGCTTTAAAAAAAATAATTAAGCTTATAGAAATTAATTTTAAGAAAGGCTTAGTTGTTAATAATGCTTTTGCAAGGAGAATTTTTTCAATTTTTACTCGAAAATTAAGATTATAATTTAATAAATTATTATATTGTGACTATTTAATTTATTTAAGAAATTTTCTTTAAAAAAAATGGCTTTGAAATTTTTTTTATGGAAAATAATCGCTAGAACCAATCATTTATTTTTATTTTATTTTTCATAACAAACACTGAACCCAACAACAGAGCCATTTACACGATTCCTTAAATTATAGATATTATTATTGGCATTATAAAAAAAAAATGTTTGCTTTATCTACTATCAAAACGCGTGACACTTAATTTTCACAAATATGTATGAAAAATTATTGTTTCTAACAAAATAAAAATTACATCGATAAATCAAAATAATACACTTTCTGATAATACAATTGTTTAATAAAATATTTAAATTCATTATTGTCAATTATTAGTACCCGCGCAAAGAAAAATTCTGATTCAGAATGAATTTAAAATTGAAATTCATATTTTAATACAAAAACAAATTAGTTTTGAGATCAATCCAAATTTTAAATTGAATTGTAGATAGAAATTAGCACATCAGAATTTTAATAAAGATTTAATAATATTTAGGATAAATTTCATACATAGTATTTTTAAGCTTCATTAAAATTCTGAAACAGGATCGGAAGTGCTAATTTCTATCTACAAATCAATTTCAAATATAGATTAATCTCATAACTAATTCATGTTTGCGTCAAAATATGAATTTCAATATTAAATTCATGTTGAATCATAATTTTTTTTTGCACGGGTAGATATAGTAAAAATATTATAATCGATACTAGTTATTTTATTTTTTATCAATTGCAACAGCCATCAAAATTGAAAATAACGTCCAAAAGTAGGTCACTTTGAGTTCTGACCACTCCGACTGTACTAAATATAAATCTAAGTATTGTGACAATCAATATATCTATAGTTCTGAGCAAAATACCATTTATTGTTAGCAGAACAATACCAAGTTTTGTTGTCAGAACAAGAAATATTATCAGTGGAAAAATAAATGTAAAATCAATAACAACTATTCTTTATTTTTTCTATTCTTCGTTTGTCGAAACTTTGTTAGAAAATTAAAAAAAAAAAAAAAAATTCTTTTTTATTAGTCAAAATATAAATTTATAAAGTTTGAATTTTAATAACTCATAAAAAAAGAAACTCAAGTCAAACCTTAAAAAATGTTTTGTAATTAACATATCAAAATTTAAAACTAGAGAATTGAATGCACTCCTGAAAGACAATGACAATCATTGACAATCAAAGTATTTAATAACCAATTTTAAAAAATTTTTTTGAATTTTACATTCATGATTATAATAAATAATAATATTTGGAAATTAAATCTAAAATTCAATTGTATGATTTTAATCGGATATAATAATCGATTAATTTATTGTTATGCCCCCACATATTGTATGCAACTATTTCAGCAACAGACAATCGATTATTTGGAGAATGTGATTTCATCCAAATGTTAAAAAAGAATCTATTAATAAAACGATAAATAATTGTACTTATAAGAAAGTGAGAAAATAATTTAAATAAAAATTCCTTATTTTTTTCTTAGGTCAATTTTTTTAAGTAATCACTTATTATTATAATCTTCAATTGTACATGCGTAGAATGAAAATAGCATGGCATTGTATAACATAAAACTTTATAAAATCTGAAAACACTACTGCATTCACTTTTGTGCGCTTTTAATCTACTCTATGATAATCGTAGCTACAAAATATAAATAATTGCAAGTAATTTTTGATGACTTATAAAGATAAAGTGAAGATAAATGATAAATGATACACTACATGAGTAAATACAAACGATAAGGCAAATACTTTTTTAATTTGCAACACAGAGTCAATAAAAGCAATTGGTTGATACTGTAAAGACTGTCAATTGCATTAAAAAGTGAGGGAAATGTAAGATTTAATAAATTTAATAAATGAAGCATAAGTAAAACGAATCAATGAGCAGAATTATTAATAATAATTATTGTGCTGTACACTTAAATTGGCCTACGATAAAACGCAGAAAGAAAATATATTTTTAACAATAAATTTCTTGCAATTTTAAATATTTATTAATATACAACAGAACTTCACTTGAAACTGAATATATTTTAATGGATAATCATGATAATTATAAGACATAAGAATTATAGAATTAATGATGCAACTAATTACCAATAAAAAAATAAAAAAATGAAAAAGTCAAAAAATTTCTGAAATGACTGATTATTATTTTGGAAAGTGTAACAAATTCCCTAATTGTGTTAATCACCGCACATGTAAGAGGGTAGATGCAAACAGTTAATGTATGATAATAAATAAATGTGGGAAGTAAATTCAAATTTTTTTATTTACTTGAACTTTTTTTTTATTCAAATATCCAAATTAATCCAACATTTCCAAGATCATTATTGTACATTCATATAGAAATCAACTCTTTAAGGTTCTGGAGTCGCAAAGAATTTCCGGTGTGAGCTGTTAGGGGAGAGAGCCAATCATAGTCCGTTATACGGTTGTGCACAGAAAAAAAAAAAATTACTTGAATCAAGTAAATAATTTTGAAGAATTTAATTTTCTCGATTTGAGTAGAAAAATTCTTAAGCTAGGAAATTTTTATTGGTTTGAATAAATTTTACTTGATTCAAGAATTTTTCGTCTTGGTTCAAGACAATCAGACTCTTCAAAATTATTTTCTTGGTTTAAGAATTTTTCTCTTGATTCAAATTAATTTTTTTTTAAAAGACTACAGCTCTCTCACTTAAAGAAAAAGACAGATAACTCAAACTAAGAGTGGGAATTCAAGACCGAACATTAAAGGGTTAATGATCCGTCAGGGCAAATGATCAAGTTTAAGAAAATACATTTCCTAAATTTTGGCAATATTAATTTCAGTTGCTGGCTCGTCTTCACTCAGCTCTGCAGATGATTGACAACTCCAAAAAAATACAAAGTTAATTTTAGTTTTTAATTTTGAAGAACCTCCTGCCTTTGGAAAACTTCTAATTTTTACAATATTATTTACAAAAAAACCACATTGTTTAAAACAATTTCTAAACTTTCAATTATATATTCTTCATTAAAAACATAAATGCACCACCAACATTTTTTTCTTTCTAATAACAACAATTAAAGCCTAATTAAATCGATTTTAACTCTTTCCAGTATAACCTTCACGCTTAAAGCATGCAATACATAAAATATTGATAAAAAATATATTTCGATTTAAAGATACAATCTCAGTCAGGCATTCAAAGAACTAACATCTAGTCAACAACTACAATTGTGCAATATACAGCAAAAAATTGATAACTTCAATTGGTAAAGTTGGTTTTTCAGCAATGATTATGCCTTACGGAACAGTTCAAAGGGCAGTCTTTGAAAGGCAGCAAAAAATATTTTACAAACGTGAAAATTCTCATAAAGATAGCTTCAATTCATTACGAAACAAGCTTAAATTTTATAGTTTATTCTTAGTTTTTAAAGTGCTCGGATTATTACCTTGGAAAGTTAATATGAATAAAATTTTAGCAGCTCAAAATCAGAATAATAATCACGAAAATTTATTAGAAGTATCAAAATTTGGATATTTCTACAACATTTTACTGATAATTATTATGACCACGTACTGTGCAACGATAATAATATTAGGACTGGACACAGATGGGTACGTGGATTCAGATTTGGTCGATAAAAGTGAAGTCGTTTTGATATTATATGGAACTTTAGTTCTTATTGTAATTTGGCTGAATCATATTTTGCAGCAGAAGAAAATTGTAAATATCGTAAACGGGTTGATAAATATTTATGAAAATTTGAAGAGTTGTAATAAATACAATTTCAGAAGTGATTCTCGTTTATATACTATCTTCATAATCAATTTTGTTCTGTGTTCCTTCAATTTTGTAGCTGAATTTTTCATTAACAATCCGTATTCAGTAGCTATGTGGATTACACCATCTCTCATAAGTAGTTGGGTTTTAATTCAATATTCAATTTTTCTAGAAATAATTTTCCAGTTATTCAAACTCAGTAACGAGATAATTCTTCAAGTCGGGGATATAAATATTAAAAATTACTATCGAACAACACTTCGCTCGAAAATTTTATTACGCGAATCTGTAGTTGAGGATATAATTTGTGTGAATTATGTGATTATGGAACTATGTGACATTTGTGATTAAATTGCAGACTTTTATGCAATTCCAACTTTGATGATAATTCTGTATATCATATCAAGAATAACATTTGATGCGTATTACATGTTTGTGACGTTGATTTTGTTAAATGAACTGGATTCACTTAAGTTTTGTATGATTATCAGTATTATCTGTTTGGCAATATTTGCTAGCTTAGTAATTCTTACTTTAAACGTCACCAGGATCACTCGAGAAGTATGCTTCTATCCGCATGGAAAAATACACATGCGAAAAAAAATTTTTTTAGGCATATTTCCTTGCGCTATACATATAGTTACATAGATTTTGAAGTATAAGATAAAATATATGATCGCATATTGTTCATATTGTTCATGAGTATGATATGGTATCAACTCACATTTTATTCTTAACTCCAAAAATTAGTATAAGTAATATTAGCTGGTAGTATACCTTTGTTATTTTCTTCATGTTTTTAGAAAACAAACATAGCATTAATGTGGAGCACTCCGCGGAAAATCGAGCAAGTTCAAAAATTTTAATTTTTGATTTTCTCAATTTTGAAAAATTTTTCAGTACCTATCGAAAAATTTTTCCACACAAACTTGGAAATTTTTTTGATTAGCTATTAAAAACGTATTGAATTTTCGGACAGTTATTTTTTTTTTTTCGATTTATTCACTTATAACTTTTTTATTAATAATCCAATTAGAACTTCACTGTTCAAAATCCTTGTGTTTGTACGTACTCTGTAAAAAAAAAAAAATCTAAAAAAATGATTTAACCTCTTCCCGCTTTGTAAATAATTTTTCTGCAGACGATAAGAACAATTTCATCATAACCATCCGTATGGTGACAAGTGATTTATCCAAATGTTCATTCAAAAATCAGAATATAAGCATTTTAACCCCTAAAATTTTTCCATAATCTATATATTGAAAAAACAAAATGTAAAATGCTTCAACTTTTTCGCAAAGTCACATTAAAACATGCTTCTTAATCAGCGATTTTAAATTTTCCCTCCTGCGCAGTAGATCTGCGCACAACCGTAAAACCCTCCTGCGCATGACCGAATTCAAATTTGAAATTTCAGCAAAAAACGGTCTCAAACACCCATTTAAATTAATCATCCTTCTGATTCAAACACATATTCGCATTATTTAGTCTAATGAATGTAATAAATTGTACAAATAAATCGTAACAAGTTGTAAAAATAACGTAGGAATAATTTACGAAACAATGGCGGGGGAAAAGAGAAAGGATGATAAATGTCGGGAGGGAAGGGCTTGAGTTAAAAAGAGACACAAAATCTCCGTAATTACAGAGCAAAGTGAGAGGGAAAATTACACCGAAGAGGTGGAGGTGTACAACCGACGATTGTGACCAGATCTGGCAGTCTTCTCTCGTGGATTCAAACGATCGGTTTTATTCAACCTGTGTCTATTTGTTCAAAAGATTGTTCACTTTGTTTACAATAATTTCTTCTAAACAAAACAATTTAAAATACAAACTGTGTCTTGTGTTTTTGTGTTATTATTTTCCCGCCATTCTGCCGAAAATAAATGACCGTGTGTTCGCGAAAATTTAAGAAGTAAAATTCTTTATTGTTTTTATTATCGATTTTTGGAGTATTGATACACGTGTCACGTGAAGTTTCACGGAAGTGTGGGTCCTAGGGGCCCTGTCTGGATTTAAATTATCGATAAAAATAAAATATTTTAAGACGATTATTAATAAAAATACGAATGGTGAACGTAAGTATTTGTTTAGTTAATTAATTAGAAAATATTATAATTATTGCTAATGATAATATAATGAGTAACGAGACATTATGTCACTGGCATAATGAAATGTGAAATAGAAGGCAAAATAATTAGAGGGAATTGCGTAAGCTATTAAAGGGTAAACGGTAAGGATAATAAGAATAAAACGGTGTAAATAAAATTTTCACCTCAACTCTTAAGTTAAGAGCGAGGTCGAAACTTTCGTGTCACGCTCTGCCGAGACCCGTATTTTTTATTCTTAACTCGACACGCACGCGGACCAACAACCAACATTCGATCGCAATTTCTCTTCTAGCCGTATGTACCGGTATTTAATTCTTATACTAATATTCTTATTATTCTATATTAATTATTCGGGTTGTTTCCGCTTTTTAGATCCAAGCTCGACAAAAAGAGATCATATGCAGTTACAACTGTAATTAACTAATATAATAGTTGATAATGATGATGATAATAATAAGCAAATAAAGTTTCTATGATCTTCACCTCGTTAATAATTTAAGATGAGTAGAAACTGGGAATAAATGAATATACTTATCGAGTAAGAGTTAATGTATACACCAATTAATTAATTGACGGATTAATTGAGGATGAGGGGTAATTTTAATGTATATAATGTACAAAGCTAATCGTAGGAGGATAATGAAGAGAAGTTATCCATATGTGGTTACAAAGAAAGACGTTTGTGCGATTCTCCGAGCCAATCAATTGTTGATCACCGGTACGGGTGAGTGTAAACGATTTGCGAAGGCGTATTGCAATTATAGCTAACGTGTGTAGGCGTTCAACTACTCTTCGTATGTCAAAAGAATACCTTTTTTATTTATATAGTTTGTATAATAATACCTGTCGGCATTCTATATAATTTACCGGGATTATGTATACTTGTCACGTGGCTTTTAGGTTTTAACTACTGCCTTATTGTTTGGTGCTTGTTACTCAATATTTACGGGATCAATTTGTAATTAGAATTTTTTTTTTTCAATAATCAAAGGTGTAATCAACAATTTTTTTTTATTAGAAAATATCAAAGAAATTGTACATATAAAAAATTATATAAACACTTCAATAAAAAATTAACTTGAATCAAGAAAAATTTCTTAGCTTGAGAATTTTTCTATTCAAGACAAGAAGATGAAGTTCTTCAAAATTATAGCTAGTCAGGATAATGAACCTACATGAGCCTACAGGACGATTTTTTATTGTTTTGATGGATGTTATTAAATTTTTAAGGTCTTTTTTATCGATAATTTTTTTAGTTGCAATTTAAATTTATTTGTATTGTACTATTTAATATTTATATGAGTGTATTTTGTGAAGTTACATCAATCAAAACAATCAAAGATAAAAATATCAATCAAAACAATTTAAAATTTTGTCCTGTAGGCTCATTATTCTGACTCGGGTATATATACACTCGATTTAAGTAAATTTTTTTTTGTGTACTCTTTAAAACTAAATTAGTGAAATTTTCTTTTATTGAAATAAAAATTACTTCAAAAAATATGACACTGAAGAAGACATCTAAAAATTTTTGATTTTTTTTTATTAATTAAATTACACCTAAAAAGATATTTATAAAAAATTGCATTTATAGTTTTTCAAGTTTTTCACATGTGACAATTTTTTTTTTTTTATTTTTTGAGTGAAATTTTTTCAAAAAAAAATTTCTAAAAATTTGAAATGTCGCATAACTTCATTTTTACCAAAAAATTTGTAGTTACAGTGTAAGTCTACTAAAAATTTAGTAAATCTTTAGACTTTCCTTTTAAATGATTAGTTATCTTTTATTAATACAAAAAATCAAAAGTTTCAAATTCAATCTAGTGAAAGAATAATTAACTTGATTTCAATAAAAAAATTCTTAAATTTTTAAAAACGAAATTAAGTAAAATATATTTAAACCAAGAAAAATTTTTCAGTTTAAGAATTTTACTATTTAAATCAAGACGATGAAACTCTTCGGAGGATTTTTTGAATTCAAGAATTTTTTTCTTGAGCCAGGTTAATTTTTTTTAGGGTGCAGAATTAGTAAAAATCACTTTTACTAATTGGAAATAGAACCGTTTTCACTAATTAAAAAATTTAATGACAACTAATTACTAATAGTATACTTTGGAGATTGTGAAAGAGAAATTATCAACTATCAATTAATGATTTTTCACTAATTCAGTTGAAGAGAGTGAGTATAATATATATTTTTGTTATTAATTACCAGATATACAATTTGTTATATTAGTTAATAAATTTTGATCAAGAAAATCTTTTCATTTTTAATAAATTTAAATTTTATTACTATTAAAATTTATTTTTATTATTTTTAAAAATTTCTTCGTTAGAACTCGAACCTTAAAAAAAATTACAAAACATATAATTCAATCAATAATAGAAGTGGGGGAAAATTCGTAATTGCTAAAAACCAGCCCACCAATTTTTAAAAAAATTAATTGTCGATTAAAAAAAATTTTTTTTCAATATAATTTTAAATCATTTCCGTAAATTTTATACAAGACAAAACAGTTTTAATTTAAAACTTAGTTTAAAATTTCAAGCCTTCATTAATATAAAATTTGTTAATTTGATAGATAATTCGAATATTAAAAATTCATAATTTTCAATAAAATTATAAACAAAATATAATCATTGAAAGAATAATTGTTATAAATAATAATTTAAAGCAACCAAAAACTTTTTAAAACAATAAATTTGAAGAGAATATTTTGATATCAATCTGAAACAGAATTGAGAGTCTTGACAAAACCGGGTCCGTCTTATATTAACTTCTTATTCTCCCGACCTCGAAACACACAAAATACCATACCAACAACACAACAACAATCCAAGCATCAGCTCGACTTGATTCAATATACAGATACATAATCATGTATATAATGCATACATGTGTGAGTATGTCTTGTAAGTTATAAGTATATATTATGATGATGATGATGATGATACTTGTGCTTATACTGATCATTACATGTGAGTAACTCAAACATAACAGAAATGTGTATAATACTTTTTACAAAGTTCTTTCACCTGTAGGCATACTACACTTAAACTATAAGATGATGCGCATGAAATTAACGATCAGTAGAAAGTTTATTTCAATTCAAGTACAGCACTCGATATTCGACTAATTATTTTTTATTTTACGGCTTTGCTGATAAAGTTTTAAGTCGATAATTGTATATGATATTAATCCAATCAAATGTATGTCTGAATTAAATTAACCCGCATACAGTCTCATACTTTTTAGTAGATCTCATAAAAATCTAATTATTGACTGATTAAGCTCATCTTTGAACTTGACCTTGGTATTCGTATAAAAATTAAGTATGTTAAGTTTGGAGAAGATCCATCATGAATTAAAGACGCTACACAGTAAAAAATTTTGCGTCAATGCGTCAAAAAATTTTGTGTTAAATATTTAACACTTTTTCGTGTTAATTTAATACAATAAATGTTAAATTTACACATAAAAGTCTTAAATTTTTAACACAAAAATTTTTTTACACGTTGACGCAAAATTATTTACTGTGTAGCGTCTTTAATTCATGATGGATCTTCTCCAAACTCAACATACTTAATTTTTAGACGAATACCAAGGTCAAGTTCAAAGATGAGCTTAATCAGTCAAGTACAACAGAAATTATAGGGTTTCAAAATTTTCAAAATCGTAGGTAGAAAGAAAAAAGTCTTGAGTCAAGCGTAAATTTTCTTAAATCAAGAAAATCTTAAGGAAGATTGAAAATTTCTTGAATGAAGTTAAATTTTTTAAGCCAAGAAAATTTCTTCTTGCTCCAAAATAACTTCGGTCTTCTTTAAAATTTTCTTGGTTCAAGAAATTTTTTTTTTCTGTGTAAAAATTTATATTTTGGGAGTTTTTTTCGCGGATAACTTTTTAATGAAATAATTTATCGAATTTTTGTAAGTTGCATTTAAATGAGCTTTAATTTTCTTGTTATTTCATTTTCCTAGACTTAAAATAATCTATTCGTCTGAAGATATTTAATGAAATTTTACTATTGCACTTGTTTTAAATCAGAGAAAAGAGATTCTATCAATGTGATTGAATTATTTGTATTATTTTTGTTGTAATTTTATTTAAGTCGGAACTCTACTTCCATTTCGGCTATTAAATGGTAGTTTTTTTAATAGTTAGTTTTGAAATTTAGCATTTTACTACTCAAAAAGTGTTCAATTTCAATATAATTAATTTTACACCAAAAAATTGATGTCAAAAATAAATTATTTATGTAATGATAACATAAACAAAAAATTGATGAAAAAAATAAATAAATAAGGCATTATATATAAAATAAATAAAGGGTAAGCTCTATTACGACGAACCACGACCACATACACTCAAGGTCATCTTGACCACGTCAGCGAAGAACAAAAGCAAAACAAAAAGGTAGACAAAGGATGTCTTCATACTGTATAAACCAAACCAGAGATTAAAGGTTAGCAAACAATGGATTTACCTATTAAATGATCAAAGGGCTGGACATGATATTTTTATTGATCTGGATGTTGATAAAAGTAAATAATAGAAGAGAATTATTTTAATTATTTTATTTGGATGTTAAACTCCTGATAGTATATACTGTAAACTATACATTGTGGGATTAAAGCTTAAGTAATAATAATAAGAAAGAGATATTACAATAATACTAAGATATTTTAAGGTTCAAGATCCTTTACTTGTGCATAAGAGAACTCGCGGAACAACTATTACACGCTAAGGCCATGAGTTCATGTACATTTCTTCACGTCTCCATCTTCTTGTAAGATATGTCTGGAGCATTATAATTTTATCTTATAATATATCAATTACAATATACTAATAAACTTTTTATTATTTATATTAATTATAATTTATAGTAAATAATGATCGAGATTCATTTCTATTAGTATTACTAATTTTATCATTAATATTAATTTGCAATAAATATTATCAGAAAAATTATTGTAACGCATTAATAGTTTCATTTTATTAGTCAGTAAAAGTGTTTTATTCTGCTGAAGGCTGTATATTCAATTAAAATTATGTTCATATATATTTTAGTGTTCGTAATATTACTTTATTAATTATTATTTACTTTAAATATTTAATTGATTGCTTGCCACGAAAATTAGAAATTTTTTAAATCATAAACTTTTTATTTTTCTCCTTTTTTGTCCAGCTCCGAATTTATGTTTTTTTTTATTGTAAATTATAAAATAAGGGAAATTATAAATCATTATTTTCGGCGCATAAAATTAATAAGCATACTGTCAATTTTTCTTTTTACTTGAAACTAATAATGTAAAACTCAAGAAATATTTTCATTAAAAAAACGACTGCGCCATTTTAATACATAGTAACTGTAAAATTTTTAAGCTTAATATTTTTTCGATATCCATTTTTTATTGCAGATTAAAAAATTTTGCGTCGCAATGCGTCAAAAAATTTTGTATTAAACATTTTTGCGTTAACAATTTGATACTTTTATGAGTAAATTTAACACTTCTTTCTGTTCTTATTTCTTTTAATTGGACACAACTTTTTTTTTGAGCAAATTTTTTTGAAGCAAAATTTTTTACTATGGACATATGGGACATTAAATAATTTTTTTACATGTTTTTATCTATTTATCTTCGAAATAAATTGATTTTTTTTATCAATTTAGAGTGCAGAAAATTATTTATGGTTTATCATTACGTATAAATTAAAAATCTAAAATTTTTCCAAATTCAAACTTTCAATGTTAATTTCCAGAGCTTTCAATGTAAATATTACATTCTACAATATAATTCTCATAAAATCTGCATAGAAAAAAAAAATTAACTTTAATCAAGAGAAAAATTCTTAAGCCAAAAAATAATTTTGAATAGTTTTATTGTCTTGGATCAAAACGAAAAATTTTCGAATCAAGTAAAATTTACTTAAACTAAGAAAAATTTTTTAGTTTAAGAATTTTGTTACTCAAATCAAGGAAATGAAATTCTTTAAAACTATTTACTTGTTTCAAGTGAATTTTTTTTTTCTAGGTGTAATAATTACAATCTGAAACTGTAATTTTTCCAATTTTCATCACGGATTATATAATGTAATTTTTTTTTTGTTTTTTGTCTAACTTAGTTGTAATTTTTAAAGAATATAATTATTTCAAATTTTTTTTAGTTATGATTTAATTTATTTTTTTTTTTTTTGTTTTAAATCATTAATTTATCACTAATGTAATAAACATTTTATCAACACTAGCAGAATTTGAAATTATAAAAAAATGATCAATTTTAATTCTAAATTAATCTTTATTAAGTAGTAAGCTCAATTTATTAGAACGTTTGCAATAAAACATTTTTAGTCTAAAAAATAAATAAAATTTTCTTAAAATTATAATAAGAGGGGGAGTATACATTTATATATATAATAAGACAATGCGAATTAAAATATATATCCGTTATAAACACAGTCTTGCTACTCGTAACGGGAAACAAACATGAGTATATAGCATAAGAGAGAATTCTCGTGTGTACGTTTGTAGTGCCCTGATGCACTATGACCCTTCTTAATTCAAATTAAATTCAGTTCACCATACGAATAATACTACTATTCGTATCATATTTGCACCTGAAAATAACGGAGTTTTAAGTAATAATTATTACCTTTACTTCATTGTTTCTTTCAAGGTCATGAATAGATGGATCGTATTTTTCATTGCAGCTTTTAACATTATCTAGCCTCTTAACATCTTATCTTTATTGCATTATTTATTACTAAAGAACATAATTACAATTAAATAAAGAGAATATTTAACCCATAAATTTTATTTTATATTTCAATGGTTTGATCTTAATTTCAACTATTCTTGTAGTGTTTACGACTAAGAAGAAATATTATACACAATATATTACGGTTATACATTATTATAGTTAATATATATTATATATCTTAGAAGTAGTAAAACTCTAGCTTATTTTTTAATGTATAAGATATTAAACCTTTATTAGTTAATAAATTTATTTGAAAGTATTCGGAGTTTCAGCTGAAGTAGGTTGAAAGATAGATTTGTTATACTTGACAAGTATTTTAATAAATGTATATCAAATACTTGACTGGAATATACTCGAGATAAATAGATAAGTACTTAAATCTTCAACTGAATAATGTCAAGTGTCTTTCACTTTGGAAAAATAATCTCACTAAATTACCAATTCACAGTATGTACTAAAAATTACCTCAAAAGAAGAAAAATTAATCATGAAGATTGATAAGCGTTTATTGTCAAAAAATTATAGCTTTCATTTTTCTGAGGCAAGTAATCTCATAACTTCAGATTTTAAAGCAAAAAAAATCAATTTTTCATTATTATTATCGACTTTAAGGGACCTATTGTGACAGCCTTAAGAAAAAGGTGATTTTTGGGAATTAAGAAAACTACTGTATCAATTTTTTAAAAATTTTGAGGGTATAAAAAATTTATACATATTTTAAGAGTACACAGTAAAATTTTTAAAGAAAAAAATTAAACATTTTTTAAGTTATACGCGATCTCCGATTTTTTTCCCGCGGCGTTTTTAAAAAATAAAAGTTGAATTTTACCTCAAAATTTTGGTTGTTTTTGGCCTGCCAAAATTCGATTTTTGATCAGATCAAAAAATTGGTTGGTCATTGTATGGGGAACTATATACAGAACATATAGAAAAAAATTCGATAGTGATCGAATCATTTGTCTCCGAGTAATTACAGCAGCAAATTCGAAAAACGCATTTTTCTGTCGCTAATGCTAAAAACTATTTGAGATATCGATTAAAAATTTTGTTAGGTCATTTTTAAAGGTATTACGTATCGAAAAATGAAAAAAAAAATTGATTTTATTTAAATTTCACACTAAGTGTATAACTCCTGAATAATTATTCAATAAACTCAATTTGTAAAATTAGTTTTTTTACTAATTATATAATTCCAACTTTTTTAAATAAAATCGTAAAAATAGATTAATCTTCGAGGCTTCATTAAATAGAAATAGCTTTGGTAAAAAAAATTTTTAATTGGACCACTTTTGTAGAGCATTCCATTTTCTGTAAAAATTTATGTTGTTTTAATTTTTTCGTTCGATGTTTTAAAAATTATAAAAAAAAAAAATACGTTCAGAAAAAAAATAAAAAATTGCGATGATAGACCTTTTAACGTTAATATTAAGGGCTTAAATTTTGCCAATGATTTTTTTTTTCATCCTGAATTAAATTTTTAATATATCTTTAAAAGAAAAAAATGTTCAATTTTTTTTTACCTAGTCCAGTCCATATAGTCATAAATAATTTTCTGGTCATGTTTCAACATATTTTATTAATAAATTGATCATTTCTATTCAAATTCAATCATGTTACAGCGATGAATAAATTTAATTATTTACATTTGCATAAAAAATGTATAATATTGATAAAAATTCAATATATTTGTCACGTAACAATTACAATAGAACATGTCTAGAAGCTATATAGAATAACAAAAATAAAAAAAAAAACCAATTACTCTTTTGGAATAATTCTGTCTGGCAATGACGCGTAGTAATTCACGGTTGAGAAAATTCAGGACAGTAATTTAAAATCATCGGAACTCGTGAAAGTATCGAGAATTATTACTAGACTAAATTTGCGTGAGAAGTATATCAATCGAATTGAATAGCGCTTCGTATATTGAATATAAAATAAAAATAATAATTATAATTTCATTTTCTTTACCGTTTGCCGTAACGATGACAAATTGATAAATTAAAACCGTTTGAGAAATTAGTAATAATTATAAATTATAACTTTCACCTCAGCTCCAACGTAAGTGATGATAAGACTTAAGTTAAGGCCTGAGACCTGACGCAAGATATTAATAACAATTACACCTTGAAAAAAAAAAAATACAAAAAACAATAGTTAAATTTTCTTAACACGCCTTTATACTTGTAGTGTTCTGGAATTCCACGATGCATCTCTATATATTTTATAATATACCAAGCTCTGATGTAATTTATGTTTAATACTTAATTGCTCCAAGCAATTCTTTTCTTCCTTGTTTTGTAAAAAAGTTTAATTCTTATAAGTAGAGAAAAAATGATAATACCAGAACGTAGAGCATAAAATAGAAAAAGTTCTAGTCTCATCGTGAAGAAGAATTAACCTGGTCTCATCTGGATTAACTTGCGCTAAAGAGCTTGGGGAAGATAATGATTATGGTAGCATAAAGTGAGGCGTTAAAATGCGAGGAGGAATATCAGGAAGTATAGGAAGTTATAAAAAGGAAGGAAGAAATGTAAGAGTTGTTAGAGGGTGCTGACCTCGATAATCTAAAGAAACTCGTCATCATACTTGTTTATCGAGGTCAACCGCAGGAACTTTGTGCGTGGGTACTCCTGGGAAATCTATACGCAACATCAAACATTGCATAACACACAACATACTTTGTTAATCATTTTTTGTTTAATACACTTTTATTTTATTATTTAATACTTAATAATCCTCATTTTTTTGTTTTAATTTCCAGATTAAAGATTAAGATTATTTTTAATTAATCAATCAAAGTCAATTTTACATTTTTATTTAAAAATTTTTACGAAAGAGTAGCTTTAGGTTAAAAACATTAATTTTTTTGTATTCTATAAAATGTGGAATTTTTATTGATTTTGAAAGGAAATTTTTTTGAGTAATAACATTTTTTATGGTTTAAAGCCTTGAATATTTGATGCGTATTTATCATTAAAATGTGGGTAATTTAAAAAATTATTACACTTGAATTGCTGATTTTTATTAGAGTTTAACAATTTAACTAAGTAGATTTTCATACTTTGACTTTACTTTCAAAGAATGGATTAACGTTTCTTCCACTTTCTCAAGTTGTAAAATAAAATTTGAAAATTTTAACGAGAAGCAATTATAAAAATTACACATCAAAGCCTTTTAAAAGTAACTATATTGAATTTTGACAGAATAATGTTGATTGTCATTTAAAATTCAATAGAAAAATTTTTGAGCCAACAAAATCGAATAAAATTTACTTAAATCAAGAAAAATTTCTTAGTTTAAAAATTTTTCTGCTTAAATCAAAACAATGAGCTCTTTAAAATTATTTTCATAATTCAAGAATTCTCGAGTCAATTTTTTTTTCCAGTGTAAGTCAAATTTTATAAAAAATAATTGCAAGAAATTAAAAAAAAAATAATTGCAACAAATTAAAAAAAAAATAATTACAAAAAATTTTAAAAAATTAAAAAAATTACTGAGAAAATATATTTTAGAATGAAACCAAATTTTCTTTTTAAAAAAATTTTTAAATAAAAAAAAAGTATTATTATTGTTAATCTATAAAAATACTCTAAGAATAATTAAAATAAATTTTTTCACACCCCAACATATATGCATATAATTATCCAAAATATGTAATTAAATAAAAAATATGCATTGTACTCTTAAAGTACGAGTGATTAATTTTTATAGCTACCCATATAATTAAATTGTCGGATTATAGTTTTAATTTAATTATATTACATTTTTTTCAGGACGTGATGAGTGAGTACGAGCGGATCAAGCGGGCGTGCTTGAAACGCGGTGAACTGTGGGAGGATCCTGAATTTCCGGCAACTCAGGCCTCAGTTTTCTATCATCAGACACCACCATTTCAGTTTCAGTGGAAAAGACCAAAGGTATGATTTATTCAAATAAATCAATATAAATTTGATTGCAATTATTACTACACAGAAAAAAAAAATCATCTTAATTTGAATTTTTTAATTTTACAGTGGCTACCCCCCTTCATTCAAGTTAATATTTTTTTTTTTTTTTTTTTTTTTTTTTAGTGTATTACTATTACAAATAATTTTCTTGCAAGGTTTAAAATGATAAAAAATGCTAACAATAGTGTTATAGAAGCACAAGACAAAACTTGGCGTAATAAAATTTATATTTGCATTTTCTATTGCATCTTATTCTAATATATTCCGTTCTGTTCTGTTCTATTCATTTGTTCTCAAAGAGACGTTCAATGTTATTCAGTCGGTGATTTTGAATACGATTAGACTGCGTAATATTTGTGGCAACTGAAAACGGCTGGTTAATAGCAAGGTCGTTTTACTGCATCGTTGAGCTCAACTTTCATGCTGATGAGTCTCTTGTTTTAAACCTAAGTCCCAATCCAAAATTTAGAAGTCAAGATTTAACAATTATGAAATTAAGACATTTAAAACTTTTTATTATTATTATTATTATTCTTAATATTAATATTAATAAATAAAAAGTATCAGCTGAATACCGGAAATGATAAGTATAGAGGACGGAAACATGGCAAATTGCGGTCATAATATATAATATATTCTTCATATTATATATATATATATATATATACCCGTCATACCTGAAGACTCTTGCGGTGACTGTCTTCAGCTAACGGGTTGTTAATTAAAATGTATCGTGTGTGACACGTGATACACTTTACTTTACAAAACTACTTGTTTATTCATATCATTGACTTATATAATTAAATAACTTTTTTATTTTTGTCTCAGGAACTATGCAATCGACCGATTTTTGTCAGCGATACACCCACGCAATTCGACGTAATACCTGGCAAAATGGGTAAATACATTTATATTTATCTTTACTATCCTTATTTTATGTTATGATAGACATCGCTTTTTTATTTCTATATAAAAGATCACTTTTATTGAAATTGATATTGTATGAAATATCCTTTCGGTTTTTAATAAAAATTATAAGTACCTAGGTAAAAAAAAAATCGTCTTAAAATTGTCGTTCGTTTAAGATTTTAAACGTGACACAAACCAAGACTATTTTAAAACTTTTTTAAGACGCCAAAAAAAAATTCCGAGAACAGATTTTTGAAATTTGGTTCTCGAATTTATTATAAAAATAAATTTTTTGACGATTTTCTAACCACTACATTTTTGAGTACGCTCTTTTTAAATTGAATTTGAAATTGTTGAAAATTTATTATCGGACAATTTTAAGATTTTTTTAAAACGATCCTTTTTAATGTTCCGGGGCTCTGTCGCTGTTAGCTCATCTTAAAATAGTCTTGAAAAATTTTTTTAAGACTATTTTAAGATTTTTTTACAACTATTTTAAGATTTTCTTAAGACGATTTTAAAATTATTTTAAGACTATTTTAAGACTCTCTATAATAATTTTCCGGAGCTGTCGCTGTGATATCTTCTTATTTTTATAACAAATTCAAGAACCAAATTTCAAAAATCTAGTCTCGGAATTTTTGTTTGGCGTCTTAAAATAGGCTTGGTTTGTGTCACGTTTAAGATCTTAAACAAATGACAATTTTAAAACGATTTTTTTTTATACGGGTAGACAATTTACTTAAGTATCTATAAATCTGGAACTATTATTATTATTGTCATTAGTTGAGAAGATAATTTCATTTTATTATTAATTTTATTTATTTTTAATCATTAAATAATTGTTATACATTATTAAAAGTAGACATCAGTATAAATAAAAAAAATATATTAAGCACAAGCTAAAAAAATTATAAAAATAATAATAAGCGTGACACGACTCAACTCATGACAAAATGATTAACTAACCCAGTGAAAGAGATTAACAAATCAAACCACTTCAGTTATTTAGTTATATTACTTAATCAAATACTTCAAACCTTAAACAAACGTGATAGCTTTAAAATAACTCTCAAGTATTCGAAATTCTACGCCAGTCAGAATAACTATAATTAAAATTATAAAGAAAAATCTAAAGTAACCCGCCCTCTAATTCAAATTTAACAACTAAAAAAACTGTTTGAGTTTTAAATTTTCAATCTCCGATGATGAATAGATTTATTTAATGATATACATTATAGTCTACTACTATTTCGCGGTCTCAAGCAGAATGTGCTTGCATCACCTTACTAATGACCCCAACAAGTGTATTCGAGATAAAACCATATTTTTATAAATTTCTTACGCTAACATCTGTCAGAGTTTTTAAGTCTGATTCACGGGTAAAGATTCAGCATCAAAGAACAAATTTATGGAATAAATTTTACGATATTTGTCATTAAAAGAATATATTTTTTACTGGAAATTTGAATAAGTATTTTGAATCTTTTTTGATTTAAAAAAAATCTACTTGATTAAAGAGAAATATTTTTGAGTGAAGAAAATTATTTTCATGTCCTGATTCAAGAATTTTTTCGTTCTAATTTGTTTTTTTAACGAAGATAAATCTTATATATGAAAATAAAAAGTGTATTATCTTCGTGATGTAAATTCAAATTAGACATTAAAGAAAATTATGTTTTTTAACTAAGAATAATTTAATTTTCCTTTAAAAATTTTTTTATCGATGTAAAAACAAGTTTATTCATTCACAATACCAAAAAGAATGTAAAGTAATTATTTACAAGTAGGGTCCACCCTATTTTTGGCTATATCTAGGTGAAAATTTTTATTTTCCTTGTTTTTACGGCGCATTTATGATAAATAATATCGTGAACTTTTTCGACAGCTTTTTTGCTTTCAAAAGTTGAAAAAATTTTGGCTTTCATGCTTTTGAATAAGTTTTCGATTTTATCTTTTTTTTAAGTTTTTATTATATTTCTTTTTTTTTTTAAGTACACGGTAAGAACAAGATTACACTGGATATCATCCAAGATTATATTGAGTACAATCCAGATTATACTGAGTGTAATCCAGATTAGACTGAGTATAATCCAAATATCACGCAGTATAATCTGGATTACAATGAGTATAATTCAGATATCACGGAGTATAATCTGAATTTTTTAGCTACTATTTAAAATTTTTTTTCACCACAGATATCACTGAGTATACTCTGTGATGATATCCAGTGTCGTCTTGTTCTCTCGTGTACATAAAAAAATGAACAATTTAAAAAAAAAAAGTTGAATATCATAATTTTCTAAAAAATGTAGAAATTTTTTTTTTAATTTCTAAAATTTGTTAAAATTGTGATTATCAATTTTTTTTAATTGTTCATTTTTTTATATATTGAAAAAAAAATATACATCACAATTTTCAAAAAAAAATTTCTTTCAAAAAAATAAAAATTAAAATGGTGGCCCCACTTGTAAATAATTACCAAATAAAAAATAATATGTAAATCAAATTTTAAAAAATTGTCACATCAAACCAAAACATATTGTCATTAATTAAAAAACTTACGAGTATTGATAAAATCTAAATAACTTGTTCATGGATTAATAAAAAAAAAAAAAAAATATTTTTATAGTATCCTTGTACTTTAACTTTAGTTATCAATGAAATTAAAATGTCAGGACCGAAAAATCAGCTTAATCTGTCAAAAGAAAAGCAATATTAATATCCGAAATATGATAGTTTAGTTATTTAAGTGATTATATTTTTCTTAGAAAAAAAAAAAAAAAAAAAAATACAAACCAGTGAATAATCTACGCACTAGCAAAAATGTAAACATAATTAATATTTATAAAAAGCAGTGGATAAAAAAATTTATTAATAAAAATAGCTGGGTGGATAGATGAAGGAAGAGAAGATAAATAAATTGAGTAGGAGGAGAGTTGTGTGTAGTCTTGATACCCGGTGAAGAAGATGGAGAAATGAAAGAGAAGAAGCAAATAAAATTTACACGAAGCTAAAGGAGTAGAAGCTACCAATAAATAATAAAAATAATAAAAAAAGGTATACAGAACGGGTCGTTCCGGTTTGGTCCTTTTTATATCCTCGGTAACGTGCCCGGCGGAATGTTTTGCGATAGCGCGTAATGATATAGTTTGCGCGGGTATGAAGCTCAGAAAAAGGAAAATAAAAAGGACTAGAAGCGAAAAACTAAATAAAAATAATCTAACGCTTACGCATAACAAATGAATAGCGTCATGAATCAAAAAGTATATCATTAAAGTTAAGATGCTTATCCTATTTATAGCCGGCTTTAAATCAAGTCACGCGTCTATTGTGTACTATAAAAACCATTTAATTATATCGTTATTTATTATTTTTCAATTAATTTATTGTTGTTATCAATTATCTCTCTATACATCACTTTACTGTCGACTACTGATTACTGATTTGATTGATTGCGAATGATAGATGACCATCAGCTGAAATTTAAATAGAAAATTAGAATTATAAAGGTGCATTTATGTCTTTTATACTTAGTATTAGCTACTGAGTATAATTATCAAGATTGTTGTGTTCTATGTTCTTCTTCATAGAAGTATTATTATCCACATAAAACACTTGAGGCTATTTCTTCAGGATCAAATCCCAATAAATCAACATAACCTTGCACCGTAAGCTTAATCTAACCTCAACTGCTTCCGCGTGTAACACTTTCTTTTATTTTTAACCTTTAATTACTTTTTACTTCATTACGTCATTAGTCGATTGGGCGGACGGTTAGTGATTTATGAGAAGACGATAACAATTATTTTGACATACAAATAATAGGATATAATAAGAATAAGTTTATAATATTTTTATTGTATTGATGACTCGATAACCTACAAACTGAAACAGTGATGTCTGAGGTTAGATGAAGAAATCGATTGTTTGGTATTAATAATAAATATTTTCGATTTTCATCATTTGATTATGTCAGCTTTTATGAATAACAATTGTTATATGAAAGAATAAAAGTAAAACATTAGGACTAACGTAAATATTTGATTTTGTTCCAAGGGCTGCAGAACTAGCGCCAAAGGTGACAATTTTGATAACTTTAGTTTTCATAAATTGCATGTAATCTTCCATAAAAAGCTATACGAAAAGAACAAGATGATACTGAGTATCATCCTAGATTATACTCAGTGAAAAAAAATTTCAGATAGTAGCTAGTATAATCCAGATTATAATGAGTATAATCCAGACATCACCCAGTATAATCCAGATTACAATGAGTATAATCCTGATATCACTCAGTATAATCTGGATTATACTATCTGAAAAATTTTTTTCACCGCAGATATCACTGAGTATAATCTGGGATAATATCCAGTATCATCTTATTCTTTCTGTGTACACGTACAGGAAAATAAATTAATGAAAAAATATACTTCATTCTTTCGAAAACTAAATTCTTAAAAAAAAAACTATATAATTAATTTTGAAATTTAGTTAAGAGTGATTTAAAACTAAAAAATTAATTCAGAAAACTTATAAAATAATTTTTATTGTTCTAGTTCAAATTTAACCGTAGTAAATTATGAATTATGTATTAATTAAAGTAAAAACATAAAAAAAGTGTTTTTCTGTAAGATTTACTCGAACCTTCTAAAGAGAAATTCTTTTCGTTTCTCTCTCGCACTCAAGAGGACAAACTGTAGCGCAATAAGAGACTTTTATATTTTTACAATAAAAAAAATTATTTTTATAGTTTTTTTTATTAATATAAAATTTTAGAAAAAAAACATAAAATAAGTTTAAAAAATGTTATTTAATATTATAATAGTGAAATTTACAATGTACAAACAAAAAATCAATGCCGATTAATTTGCATTGTATTTTCTATTCTTACTGGTTATTAAATTTCTATCATCAATAACTCTCAACAACTAAATTATATTTCATGCAAACAAAAAAAATTTCAATCACAAATAGTATTTTTCTTCAAACATATAATCATTTATTACAACTAGTAATTTTTCATTTAACAATACATCTTTTTACTTTTTATATCTTACAATTATTATAAACTTTTCTTCAATAAATCATCTTTAAAAATTTCACTTACTTCTTCTTATACACATATTAACTTTTAAAAGTAAGTAATGGTTGTTTTTATTTAAAGTTATTCTATCAAAAGTTTTTTTTTTTTATGAACAGAATTTTTTATGAATTAATAGCAAAGTTTTTTCTTGAATTTTATAATTTATAATTATCTATTACTATATTTTGTAATATTTTCCTGCTAAATATAAAAGCATATAGACAAAAAAGTGTTATGAACCTTGAAAAAGTCTCACCGTATAATATTTCTCTCCTAAAAGCATAATTTAGATAAAGCACTGAATAAAATACAAAATAAAATTATCCTGCACGAGTACCGGTGACAAAAAAGCCTCTAGGGCTCTTACTATTATATCCGAGAGAAAGATATTGAGTGAATCATGAACTACTTTTATTCGGTTCATTAGAGAAAAAAAAAAAAAACTGCATATAAATTTATAAATAAAAATGAGTGAAAGCGTAATATGCCTATGAAATTTAATTAGTATAATAGAGTTTATTATTAAATTTTGTTTAACTTTAATTACCAGTTATGACTTATATATCTTCGTTAAAATGTTAAATTATATGGGTGCTAAGTTTTCCGGCTTTCTACGTGTCAAAAATTCAGTACGCGCTTATGTATACATATTATAATAACTACAAGCGATAACGCATGCGGAAAAAAAAAGAAAAAAAAATAGATGAGAAATAAAAATCGTAACGTTTATGAATAAAATCATAACTATAACTGTTGAAATGTATTTAGTGAAAGTAAATACTATCGGTATAACCGTGGAATTATTATATTATATCGCTCGTAAGATAAAAAAAAAATAATGCGGGTAAATAAAAATATACGACTGAATTTTAGTGTAAAATTGATGTTTATGTTTTGGTTGGTTGAGAAATGAAACTTTAGTGTTTAATGGTAATTACTAATGACAATCGCTCTACAATTTACTCTCTTTTAGCAATAAACAATTTAATATTACAAAGATACGATCTACAGAGATTATTTCGAGTATGATAAAAAATAAAAGAAAATTGTGAAAATCATTAGTTGCGCTGATCCCAGAACGAATATTATAAATAAATAAATATTTTTTTTCTATTTATTAATTGCTTTTTATATCTCTTGTAGCGATGTAAGAAGCGGAGTTTAAATAGAAAAATGTTTAAAGATTTATTGCTGTAAATTTAATCCCATGCGGAACATAATAGTTGAGAATAAATAGAAAATTAGGTGCAGTCAGTTAGAAGCTCACAATTTATAATAAATTTTAGTATGTTAATTTCCGTTAAGCCTATTCCAAGCTTATAAATAGTAGAAAATTTCGTTTCTTCGTTGAATCAGAAATAAAATTGCAAAATTATGAAGATCAAATTTCGACTTGATTTCTAAAATTTTAATAGTTTGTAGGTCGTTTCGCAAAATTTTTTAAGTGATCGCACGGAAAAAACAAGATGACACTGAATATCATCCCAGATTATACTGAGTGAAAAAAAATTTCATAGTAGCTAGTATAATCCAGATTACAATGAGTATAATCCAGATATCACCCAGTATAATCTGGATTATACTAGTTACTATCTGAAAATTTTTTCACCTCAGATATCACTGAGTATAATCTGGGGTGATATCCAGTGTCATCTTGTTCTTTCCGTGCATCTTCATTATTAAGAGAATATGAAAAATTTTATGGCCAGTGTATTTATATGATAAAATAGGTTTTTATGGTTAAATTTGATATCGTTGGAAAAGTCTTGACCTGAAGTTCTGCCTTTTCATGGTTTCATATCATTCAAGCCAATAGTCAATTTATGATGATAAGTATTTAGGCTGCATTTGAAAATGCTCGATCTTTAGATACATAATTCAGAAATGACCTTCTATCTCGTGAACTATTGACATTTTTTAAGATATAAACTCATCCCGATGTTACACTCATCAAGACCTTTCATTTAAGTACCCACATCAATTTTTCATATATTTATATATATTACATATATGTATATATGAAAAATATATCAAAATATATGTGGATACTTAAATGAAAGGTCTCGATGAGTTTAACGTCGAAATGAGTTTATATTTTAAAAAATGTCAATAGTTAAAAAAATACAGTGCAATTTAAGAAAATTCATTATTTAATAAATCAAAATTTTGTTTATTTATAGTTCACAGTCACGGCAGTCGAATAATGACTGCAAGGTTACGTGAATAAAATATAATTTTTAAGTAACTTTAAAGTTAATAAGTGATAATAAATTTTACAAAATTTCTACGTAAATTTGTTAATATTATTTTTTTTTGTAACAAATTAAAAAAAAAATTTCGAACCTCTAATTGAACAATACCTTTAATTTAAAATTTTTATAATTATAAAATAAATAAATATAAATTATCAAAATGTCTTTTTGTAAAACATGTTTGATTTTAAAATCGATAAAAATTAAAGAAAAGAAACGTAATTATATATGAAGAAGTAAAAAAAAAAAAAAATTAGAGTAGAGTAAATTCAACGGATTTTCCCACCGATACAATTGACTTTGGATTCTTCAGGTCGTTGCTTAACTTGTCTCTAGTCCTCACCTCGGGGCAATGAGACAGTGAACATAAACAGTCCATTGCAGTTATATTAAGTACAGTGAAAGTAGTGTAGTGTAATGTATGACTGTGCTGGTAAATAGAGTTCTCTTTTATACTTATACATACCAAGCATAAAAGAGAACTAAACGTAATCAAACGATAATAAGAGCTGTGACCTAATGGTTTACTATAAATCTTCAATTATCTACGGCATTTGTCTCTAGCTTTAGTTATTAGTCATTATTTTGTTCAATCCGTCTGGTCTAACATAGTAATATAAAATTGCAAATAAAAAATTTAAACATAAATCGAGTGACATTAAGTCTGGCTTTCGTTTTCGAAGGTCTAATCTGTTTTATGCTCGATTTACTTTTACAAACTTGTTTTTATCTTTCGAGAATAAGATCGTGAGATATATAACATTTTTTTTTTTTTTTTAACATTAAGATATTCGATACTTTTTTCGGACAAATTTTTGCTCCGTTAATCCCAATGACAGTTTATTTGCGAGGTAAATTTTTTTTCATGCGAAAAAATGAGTTAAAAGATGATAATGACAGTGTACAATAGAAAAATTAACTTTTAAATAGAAAATTACTGCTTGCAATAAATAATTACCATCTCTGTTTCGTTTTAAATTTTACAATCGGAAAAAATCACAATGCAAACTAATAACTAATAACAACTACTCATTTTTTACGACGTATACAATTTCCAAAGCTAAAATTGACTGTTGTTGCTACTTTTTATTCTTATGCTAATAATTTTTTATTGTTTGTTAGTTTAATAGGCGAATAAATTTTGACTTTTATTTTTTTAATTTGTAGAGAGTAAGAAACTTTTTTTTTATTACTGAAAATTTTTATCCTAATTTACTTATAAATCTAGCAATCAGGTCAATGACATGTCGAATAAATTAACGGATGTATTATTTAAATTAATTTTTTACATGCAAAATGTAAAACATTTCTCTGAATATTTTTAAACGTACAATTTTGTTCAAAGTTGAAGTTATTGGCGTAAAATGTTTTAAAATAATGGTAAGACGAGACTGAAAACTCATTGGAACATGGAGCGACGTTCTCGTAAAAATTTACAGTTCACAATGTACTTTTTGGTTTTTACAGTACTCATTTTTAAATTTATTGTACTATATAACACGCCTTAAGACCCTTAACTTTTCTAAGAACACTGCAAAAAGTTCGAAAGGAGCTATACTAGTTGTTTCTTGTTTCTTATATCGTATGCAATTGCTATAAATTTAAATGGAAAATTTTCTACATGACCATTATTTTTCTGCTTCTAAAATTTTTAATTATTCTACCTAGTTATTTATTTATTTATTTAATTTAAATGCCAAGGCAATGACCGAGTGGCAAAAATACAAAATAGAAGAGTATCAAGTACATGTAAGAATATTAACAGATCTACATGGATATTTTAACAATATTTTGATTATGGCTAATCACTGAGAGACGAAAAATTTATCTTGAAAAAAATGAGCAATATTATAATAAGAAATTAATTTGTTGAAAATTTTCAAGAATTTTATTTCTTAGCAGAAGAAATCAAAATTTTTCTCACAATAACTGTCTTGTTGAAAAAAATTTTTTGATTTGGAAAAAAAAAACAATTTTAGGTAAGTAACTTGCAAACTTTCATCCAAAATTGTTTTTTCCTAAATCTAGAAAATTTTTTGTCATCAAGAAAATTATTATTGTGAGAAAATTTTGATTTCTTCTGACACGCGGAAAAATTACATTATATAATGTAAACATGACGCTCCGTATAGAAAACTGAAAAAATTATAGTTTCAGATTGTAATTATTACATTGAAATGTAAATATTACATTCTACAATGTTATTCTTATAAAATCTGTAATAATTACACTCTGAAACTTTAATTTCTACAGTTTTCTCTACGGAGCGCAACGTTTACATTATATAATGTAATTTATCCATTTTTCTTTTTACTGTGTAAGAAATGAAATTGTTGAATTTGTTAAACAAATTAATTTCTTATCAAAACAATGGCCATTTTTTTTAGGAGAAATGTTTTTCTCTAAATGTACTCAACCCTATTATCTACAAAAAAAAAAAAAAAAAAAATTGTAAGGAAGACCGAAGTTATTTTGGAGCAAGAAGAAATTTTCTTGGCTTAAAAAAATTTAACTTCGTTCAAGAAATTTTCAATCTTCCTTAAGATTTTTTTGATTTGAGAAAATTTACGCTTGACTCAAGACTTTCTTTCATTCTGTGTAAATTATGACAATAATAACGACAACTAATCCCTTTTTTCAGGTGACAAATGGCTCGTTTCATGTTTAGGAGTCCTCCATCTCAGTAAAGGTTTATTTTACCGAGTAGTACCAGCAGACCAGGGATTCGGTAACTTCGGAGAAGCGTCTGGATCGCCGACAACAGAGTATGCGGGTGTCTTCCGTTTCCGATTATGGTGGTGCGGAGCATGGGTGGAGGTGCTGGTTGATGATCGTCTTCCAGCCGTTCACGGTCGACTTGCCTTCATCCAGAGCCGTCATAGCGACCAATTCTGGCCGGCTTTACTGGAAAAAGCGTATGCAAAGTAAGCCTTTAACTTGATCAACTTCTGACGACTAATTTTTACTTTAATAAAGTAGTTACACAGATTTTTAAAAGCTTGCATTACATGATAATGGCAAATAAAGTTTTGAGAAATATGTAGGTTTGACTTAATGATTTACGAGGAAGAACTATAAACCCAGGATTGCGCTCCTGATAACTACGAGCACGACCTCGAGAAGGCGGTTAGCCCCGGTGAAAAAAATATAAAATAAAAAAGGTATTAAAAAGAAGACAAGAATGAAGTAGAGTGAGAAAGGTATGAAGTAAAGAGTGAAGAGATAATGAAAAAAGGAGAAGAGATTGAGAGAAAACAACAAGGAGAAAATGTATACGGTAGAAAAGATAAGATACTCAAGTCAGCCTTGGAAGCCACCAAGTAACTTCTCTCTTTCAGACTACTCTCTTCTGTGTACTGTGGTGCACAAGATCCACCTCCGCGACTTTACGTACTCAGGTCTTCTACTTCAGGGCTCTGGAATGGTCGTAATACCAATCACGACTGTTAACTCTTTCAAGTCTTCAGTCTAAGAGAGAAGACAAGGAAAATTTATATCCAGTTGATCGTCCCATCATTTTCAACTCCAAACGAGCCAGACAATATCCACAAGACAGTTTTTGTATTGATTAGGGTTATCTGAAAAAAAAAAACAACGTTTTTTTTAATACTGCACCACTTACCGAGGATGTACTTTGCTCTTAAATCATGTATATTGTTGTTATAATCCATAACATTAATATTAATATGCGGTGAAAACATTGAAGTTTAAGGAAGACACTTGATATCACTGAAAAATTTTTTTCTTAGATGAAAATTAGAAATAATTTTTACCAAAACATCTCTTAGTAGATTTATTTTTTTTTAATATTTAAAAGCTTTATTTTTTAACTAAAATTTTAAATGAATAATTTGATTTCTACAGAATAAAAATTAATTGATAATACCGAATAAAGATATAAATTATAAATTAGTTTTAGATAAATTTAATTCTGATAACAAACTTTTTAAGAATTGTCTGTTCAAATATTTAATAATTTCGCCGTGGTCTTATCAATCAATGTTGACTGATTTGTTGCCATTTTTATTCACTTTTTGAAGGTCAAACTATTTTGGATTGAATATTTTCTAAACAAAAATTTTTATTTAATTTTTAGTTTTCTTCATGAAAGTTAAAATTATTTTAATAAAAACTAAGAAATATTGGTAATTATTTACAAGTGGGGTCAAACCTATTTTTGGCCTATCTAGGTGAAAAATTAACATTTTTTTATTTTTTTTCTATTGTGCTTGTTTTACGGGGAATTTATGGTGAAAAAAATTTTGGCTCTCAAAATTTGTATTTTATCTTTTTTTAAATTTATAAATTTTTTTGAAAATTTGTTAAAATTGTGGTAATTAATTTTTTTTTTTAATTATTCATTTTTTTTTATATATTTTTCAAAAAAAAGTATATCAAAATAAAAAAACAAAAATTTCGTTCAAGAAAATGAAAATTAAAATGATAAACCTCTCTCGTAAATAATTACCGAAATACTTTATAAAAATTAAGTTTTTGATAACCAAACTAAAAATATTTAATTCAAAATTTATTTGAAAATAGCAATAGAGTTGACAGAGTTCATTGACTGTTTAATTGTCACCTTTCCAAACAATCGCCAGCGTTTCACTTGAATGAAAGTCAACCTGGACAACGTAAACAGGTGTGTCTGTAACAACGTTCTCGAATTACGAATCACATATTTTATAATTTAAAACCTACAAAATAACAGCAAGCTCAAAAAACAAAACTTAATATAAACATCAGGCATCAATTGAAAAAAATTCTAATAAAGCTATTAATTCATCATTTTCAACTCGTAATACAACTAAATTTTTTTTTGTTCCGCCAATACCTGCCAAAATAAAAATTCATAAATTCAATAGTGAGAACTGAGAAGTATAAAAAATTTAAAAAGTGTTTTTTTAATACATTATTCATAAGAAATATTACCGTAACTCATACGTTTATAATTATAATGAAATCTTTTCTAATAAATTATTATTACAACCTTCTAAATATTCTTCCGAAGAAAACGTAATTCATATTAATTACATAATTAAAATTTTTTTATCCATTATTATAGATTCCGTAATAATACTAAAATATTTAGTGTTATAATATTTTTTAATTACAAAAAAAAAATTCGCTTTAATGAACATGGGTGTGACAAAAAGCTATTTTAACAAGCCGTTATTTTAATTTATTTAAATATTTATCATAATTAGGCAGTAATTATTTTACGATGTGATAATTATAATTACTTTTAGTTTCAATTTCAATTATCTATTGTTACAGTTAATAGAGCATCACGTTCTTGTAATAACTTCAGCTTTAATCTCTTCACTTAGGCCTATTTTTTCACAACAAAAAACACAATGTCAATGAAAGTGTACTTGATACTTTCAAAACGACTCAAGAAATAATATACTTACAGTTAACATCAAATTACTCTGTTCATTATTAAACAATTAACAAAAAAAAATGAAAGTTAACTATTTAAACTCGTCAAAATAAAAATTCGCGATAAATGTTTTTGTAATTACGCTTAAAAAATGTCAACCTGTCACTTAAGTTAATAATATTTTATTCTACAAAAATTAAGAGGTCATTCTAGTTCCCGCGCTCAAAAAAAAAGCCAATGTTCATGATTTTTTTACTTAAAAACTATTGTAGATATTAATATAAAATTTATTCAGCGTAAAAAATAGAAATACACTCCAGAGAAAAATTCTTAAACTAAGAAAATAATTTTGAAGAATTTCATTGTTTTGAAAAAAAAAAAATTTTTTTAGTTTAAGAATTTTTCTACTCAAATCAAGAAGATAAAATTCTTCAAAATTTTTTACTTGATTCTAGTAAATTTTTTTTTCTGTGTACGACAATCAAAAAACCGGAATTCTGAGATAAACGCATTTAAAGTTTTTTTCATAAAAAAAAATATTTTGCCTAAGAAAAAATTTTTTTTCTTAAAAGTTACAAAGCAGAATAACCCCTCAAATAAAAGATTAAATTTCAAGATTTTTTGAGTCATTAAAAAAATATATTGCTCACTTTAGCAACACATATAATTAATATTCAATCCAACTGATTAAAACTTATTTATAACTTTAAATTTCCCAAAAATATATTTATAAATTACAATCCACGATATATTATCGATTATCGTAAACAATAATAAATCGTTTTTATCTATCAAGCCTTTTTTATATCAATACTTTTATTTTTATTATCATAATTTTATACTTGATCGGTATTTCTTGTTCTTCCTGTACTGGTCAGTATAAGCATAGCAGTCCAATGATCTTCTTCGTTCGCTCATTCGTATATTTTTTTATTTAAAGCCTTTTTTTTTTTTTACTTCAATCGAGAAATTCCTTCGGATCGAATCGGCTTCCAACCACATTTATCATGCCATGAATCAAACGTACATGACGATGCATATTAAATTGATGCACGGATCTACAACATACATTCACAATATTTATATATAAATATAAATATAAACAAACAAATGTATATTTAGTAACTGATAAATATTATTGACTCACTATAATAATAATCATGTTAATATATTCACTGTTTAATAACACAATTCAAGTAGCCAGTGTTTTAGGATCACGTAGTTAATTGATTTATCATCACCATCACGTTCTACTCTTCCATTTTTAATATTTAATTTAAATACATCGTCATATCTAATCAATCATTAAATTTATTTAATATAATGATAATGACTACATGGCGAAAAAAACATAAAGAATTTTTCTATTTTTGCATAGGAAATTTTTTCAAATTTTGCTTTACATTTCGAAAAAATTAAAAATCCAGCAGAGTATGGACAGCGTGGCTTAAATTGCCATAACTTTTTCAAAAATTAACTTATCGGGACGTTTTTTTCTTCAAAATTTTTTTTATTAAATCTTCTTTTTGGAAAAAAATAGAAAAAAATTTTTCGAACCTATCTTTATCGTTATTTTTTAGATTTTCCGAAAAAATTCCGAATTTCTCGATGATAAACATTTTTCTTTCTTTCATATGAAATTTTCACATTTTCTACAAATATCCTGAAGATTTCAGTATAATGTTTTTTTGATTTTTATTTTTTTTCAACTGAAAAAAAAAAAAAATTTTTTTTCCAAAAAATTGGAAAAATAGGAAGAATCCGTAAATTTTTTTCGCCGTGTACTTAAAAATATAACTGACAGTTAAATACAATTTTAAGTTATTAAATGACATTTATATTACAGTCATTCTTATTACTGACATCTCAAGATATTATCCGGTTTGTTGTCCACTTAAACCTCCTGCACACACATGTATTTAAACTAAATAAGGAAACTCAATAGGAATTAGAATGATGTAGGTAGAAAGCTCTTGTTTAATGTCCAACGCGTTTTACCGCGATTTCCATTAGAAAATCCACATACATTTTATTTATTTCTTCAACCATCACGCTCACAATAATTCATACTTGCGTTTATACCTTACACATATGAATATAATAAATGAATAAATGTATTAGAGTGGTATGTATGCGCAAAATATTAACAACAACTCTTCTTCTTTCTTTTAAGTTTATAAAATCTCATCTTTTCTTCAGCTTCATTATTATCTACACATATATACACAAAAAATATAAATGCTCGTTCCAATAATGCACCAGACGCTTTCACCACTCTCATCTCCAGCAGTATGTCCTCTTTCTTCTTTCTCTCTACTATTTAATCTCCTGGATATGGACCTACAGCACAATTCGCGGGATCGTTAACCACTGTTATTGAGGTCATTAATGACCAAACTATTTATTTAAATTACTATTTTTTAATTTTTAATTTACTAGATTAAAAGGAAAAATTTTATTTGAAAAAATGAGCAATGCTCTAACAAGAAATTAATTTGTTAAAAATTTTTATTTTTTACCTAAAGATATCAAAATTTTTTTCGCAAAGAAATTTTATTTTAATATTTTTTATAGAATTACACTGAAAATTTTTTTTTTTATTTTGAGAAAAATTATTTTTGTTAATTTTATTATTTGTTGAAAAAAAATACGAGTTTTCTGAATAATTAATTTCTATTTTTCGTATTACCATTATTTTAAATTTACATTAAGAAAATAAAATACAATCACACTGGAAACGATAATTTGAAGGAACAAATAAATGCACTATTGATGCAAGTACAATATAAAACTTTATTCAATTAAATCAAGAATAGAAATTTATATAAAAATATATTTAATGTAGATGAGTTGAAAAAAATTAATAGTTGTTTCTATTAGTTGGATTATTGCAATAAAATGACAAATTTGTTTATTTTAATCAACAATAAAGTGATTTTAAGGGGAGAAATATTTTAAGATTGTTTAAGACTATTTTAAGATTTTTTTTCGACGATTTTAAATTAATTTTAAGACTCTATTATAATTTTCATAAAAAATTCGAGAACCAAATTTCAAAAATCAGCCTCAAAATTTTGTTTTGCCGTTTTAAAAAAGTCTTGATTTGTGTCACGTTTAAGATCTTAAACAAATGAAAATTTTACAACAATTTTAAGACGATTTTTTTTTTACACGGGCTGCCTAAAATTGGTTTTTTTTTTTTTTTTAACAAGAAAGTTACAGTGAGAAAACTTTTAATTTCTTCAACTAATAAATAAAATTATTAAAAATTAATTTCTCGTCAAAATAACGTCCATTTTCTCCGAATAAATTTTTTCTCTGCGTACTCCATTGTATTGTGACATAAAACAATAATAATTTTTTTTATAGTGCGAAAATATTATCTGAGTACTTTTTTTTATTGCTACAATCCCGATAAGTACCATAATACCTGTCTCTACTCACCAAAAGGTATTTTTATATTTGTCCTTGATTTATTGTATGCAAAATCAATTGTTATAAGCATCAATGATACTTTCACTTGCAGTAAATATATTATGGATGTTATTGTTGTAGTTTTTATTACAATTGTGAATCAATGGACCCGAGGTCAGTGTACTTATGCCCACTGTCCATGGACTTTAATCATTTCAATCCATATTTAGTTAATAAAATTAACAGACTGCACTTGGATGATTATAAATTACAATAATAACAATAATCTTCTATCTGGTCACCTGTAATTAATTTAAATAATAGATTATTAGCTGAGTTGTTAATAATAAAAAAAAAAGTGAGGATAACTCTTACTTCAGATGTATGGCAAAAATAAATTATAACAACCTTAATAACATGCCGATTAACAGAAACGATAATCATTAAAGATTGAAGAGGAGTCTTGTACTATACGGAAGAAGAAAAAGAGTGAAGAAATAGTTTAGCAAGGAGGAAATGAAATGTTTTAACTGAATAAAACGAGCTGCGTTGATTGCGCGTTAGCTATGTCTAGCTTGCTACAGTTTGTAAGACGTTCTTCCTTGAGAACGTACTCATGGAATTTATACTTACACATCCACGTGTGAGAATGGTTACAATATAATAATCCGAGTTAACTTTAATACATTTAAAAGTAATTCAGGTGTTGTGTTTACACTTAATGTGGTTCATTAGAGTAAATAAATTAAAGATTTTAATCATCGCTCGTCTGGAATAAAACAAATAAGATTAAATTAAAGAACCAGGCTTTCTTATAATTGCCATTTATTTTATTCTGAGTAATCTTCATTTGGATAAAACTTTCCAGTTGTTTAAATTCTTTTTATATTTATTATTTATAATTATTTTTAACTTTTATAAGTATTTATCTTCACCTTCGGTTTCTTAACAAGAATCCTGATTTTGTCTAAATATATAAATACAATTTCAGATTACATGGATCGTATGAAGCGCTCAAGTATGGAACACTTTTGGATGGACTTTCTGATCTCACTGGCGGTATTACTGAAAGTATTGCTATACGTCAAGATCCCACTGGATGTGGCAGAGCACTTGCTAAACTTCTTGATATGACTTCACTTATTACTTGTACAGTTAATAATAATAACAACAATCAGCAACAGCAGCAGCAGATACGTACCAGCAATGAAAAACTTGCTAATGGAATTCAAATGGGTATTAATTACAGGCTTTATGCAATCGAGAGGGTAAATATATGTTTTTGCTGAATAAGTTATTAAATACTTGTGATTGTTTTTATTTTTATTTTTACTTCCGCTGCCATTTTACTAACAAATTACTCGAGATTTAATGACATTAAGGATTTTTTTTATTTTATGGTCAAATTCATTGGTCGTTGGTGATAATTTTATTGTGCAATAAAACCTTGTTATTATGTTATTTTTTAAATGACAACTGTTGAAAGATTTAAGAAAATAATATGTAATCTATACAGTGGGCAGTGCGGTTCGCTGCTTACATTTATGGTTTATTTAATAGTTTAAGTAATGAGTGGTGAGCATGGAAAAAGTATTTTGAAATTATATTGTCGGAAAATAATTTTGGTAATTATTTACAAGTGGGGTTTAAAATTTATAAATTTTTTAAAAAATTGTGATGTTAAATTTTTTTTTAATTTTTCGTTTTTTTATGTACTTAAAAAAAATATATCAAAATTATCAAAAAAAGATGAAATATAAATTTTATCCAAAAATATGAGAGCCAAAATTTTTTTTAACTTTTGAAGGCAAAAAATCTATCGAAATTCTAATTTTTTGATATTTTCGATATCACCACCATAGATCCGTCGTAAAAACAAGCACAATAGAGGAAAAAAATAAAAAAAATGTTTTTTTCACCTAGATATGGCCAAAAATACGTTTTACTCCACTTGTAAATAATTACCATAATTTTTTTTTGTTTGAAAAACAGTAGATGTGAGATCCATTTTTTTTATTTGAAAAAATGAAATTTTTATTTTAAACTTTTTATGGAATTACCCTGAAACTTGTTATGTAGTTAGCAAAAAATTATTTTTTTTTAAATTATATTATTATAATGATTATTTACAACCACACTGGAAGCAATAATTTGCAGTAACAAGTAAATATATCATTAATTTAGTTACAATAAAAAATTTTATTTAATCGAATTAAATATCGAAATTTATATAAAAATATAATTGTTTTTTTAATAAAGATTACTTTTTGTCGCAACAATGACCATTTAAAAAAAAAAAAGTTTTTCTTTCGGTGTGTGAAATTTTTGTTCTTAATTTATAGTTTTGATTTATTACTTTTATTATTTATTTTGTTTTTATACTAATAATATTAATTAATGATCGTCTAATAGAAATAGATATCATAAATTGAATGTAGGCGTAAAAAGTTGACGAACCACTCCTAATGTACAACGACTATCAATTGCCCATAAAAATAATAATTAAAATGGTTTATAATTACGTAGCGTAAAATATATTTTTTACTTATCAACTGTCCAACCTGATTCATAAATCTTCGAGTAACGTCCTCTAACAAATCCTTGAAATACTATCAACGCATTCCGCGAATTAATTAAAGAAAAACTAGAACAAAAGTACTAAAAAAAGCAATCATTAAATATTTTTATGGGTCACACTATTCTACACTGATAAAACATAAAATTTATGTCCAGTCAAGAATTTCTTGTGTCAAGAGAATAAATTCTTAATACACGGAAAAAAGAAAAATTGCAGTTCGAAATAACATTTTTCTAAATTCAAACTTTGAATATTAATTTTCAGAGCTTTCAATGTAATATTTACATTTTACAATGTAATTCTTACAAAATTGGTAATAATACAATTTGAAACTGTAATTTTTCCAGTCTTTTATACGGAGCGCCACGTTACATTATACAATGTAATTTTTTTAATTTTTTTTTTTTTTTCATGTAGAAATATTTTTCTTCTCAGTGTATGACAAACAAATAAATAAATAAATAAAAGAATCAATCAACAGGTAGAAACATTTGGAGGTGAAGCAATACAATTAGTAAAATTACGCAACCCACTGGGTCCTGGAGGAGAATATATCGGTGCCTGGGCCCGCGGAAGTCTCGAATGGGACGAAGTGCCGATCATCGAAAGAGATCGTCTGGCTGTTCGGAATATGGCTGAAGGAGAATTTTGGATCTCGTACTCTGATTTCGTGAAGACATTCACGCATTTGGAGGTTGTACATTTGGACGCAGAAACTTCAAGAGACGAGCCTTCGTTACACAGTAAACACACATGGCAAATGAAACTGTACCAAGGTAGTTGGAGACGCGGAGTTACTGCAGGTGGATGTAGGAATAATCAAGGTTTGCATAAAAATTTTTAATTATCTAAAATTACTATTATTATTATTATTATTTTTGCCATTAAATTAATCGGTTGATTTTTATTAACAGAAACATTTCACATAAATCCACAATTACACTTAATTTTGAGCGAAATGGAAGAAGTTATTGTGTCCTTGAATCAACATTCAATTATGGAACCAAAGGTACTTATGCGCTTTTTGCAGTAGTAATTTTATGCTCGTTTTATTATTTAATACAGGATAATAATTTAATTTTAAATTCATTATGAATACTCGTTATTTAAGTAATTATTACTGTCATTAAAGGTAATTGGTTTTACGGCGTACACATTGCCAAAGAGCAGCACGGAGTCAATAAACAGACAATTTTTCAAGAAAAATAAGTCACTTGTCAATTCGCAATACACAAATAGTCGACAAGTCAGTCACAGGTGTCTTCTTGAACAAGGTGGATACTTGCTTATACCAACCACTTTTGAACCTGGACAAGAAACTAATTTTACATTGAGAGTTTACAGCAATAAACCTCTTAAACTCAAGTAATTATTGTTAATAACATTTAATAAATCGCGTTGCTAGTGCCAAAAGGGCGTATAAAAAAATTTTTTTTCTATTTAATTGAGGGATGTAAAAAAATAAAAAATTGGTTAAAAAATTTTCTTCAATCTATGCCCTTTTGGCTTTAAGAAAAAAAAAATTTGAAGCCAAGAGTACGTACATGAATATATGATCAAAATAGTTTCTAAGAACCTTAAAACATCGAGATCTAATGAAAAATTGATTTTTGGAAATTGAACTGAAAACACTACTAAGAAAGAAAAATTTCTTGACTGGAGAGCTAAATTCTTGGCTCAAGAAAATTTTCGGGTGCCAGAAGGAAGACCAAAGTTGTGTTGGCCGAAGTAAAAAATTTTTTTGAAATTTTATTTTTAGTGGAAGCAATTTTTTCTTAATTCAAATTATCATAAATACTTGACACAATACATTTTTATATTTGATTAAGAATTTTAGATACTTTAGAAAAGCACCTTGAGAAAATTTTTTTCTTGAATATTTGATACCCATTTTATATTATTTTAGCGTGCAATTACACATATTGAATGAAAAAAAATGATTCAATATTATTTGATCTTCCCATTCGACATGTTAATCAATAAAGATATTAATGAAAATTTACTTCTATCAAGAACTAAATTTTTTGGAGCAAGAGGCTGAATTTTCTCAAAACAAGAAGATTTTCTTGACTTCAATAAATTTTCTTGGATCAAGATTTGTATTTCTTAAAGCAAGAGAATTTGTTTTGTTAGAATAAGTGAAATTTCTTGTGTCAAAAAAAAATTTTTTTTCGCTCAAAAAAATAATTAGCAAGAAAATTATTTTCTTGGCTCAAGTAAACCTTTTTTTCTGTGTACAGCCCTATTTTTTTTTTAAGGTTTTAATTTGTTTGATTTTGTGGTAATTCATTGAAAAAAATTAAAATCGAATTTTAACTTTTCGTTGAAAAAATCGAAAACTACAAAAATTGGACTGTAATAGTATTTTCAAAAATCAATTTTTTATGAGATCTCATTTTAAGACGTTTTAAGCTCCTTAGAAGATATATTGACCATTCATCCATGTACGCTTTTTGGACTTTAAACATTTTTTTTCTTAGAGCCAAAATGTAAAAAAAATTTTTTTTTTTTTTGATATTCAACCAAATTTTCACTTTTTTCACATTCTTAAATTGATTAAAAAAAAATTTTTTTTTTCAAAGGTTTTTAGTTCTGCAAAGTTGAAAGAGCGTATATTTTGAGATTCGCCTTTTAGGCATTAGTCACGCGTAATCTTCAAAGCTTTTGAATTAAAATAAAGCTAATAAAATTTTTATTTCTACTGTAGATTACTGGATACCGTTCCAACGTTAATAAAATCAGCTATTGTCAAGGCTCCAGCTTTAGAAGGCAAAGGATTTTCACAGTACGAAGCAGTATTTCTTCAATTAGCAGATGAACATAAGACTGTTAATGCATTTGAGCTTCAAGAATTGCTCGAAGCATGTCTTCCAAATGACTACATCAAAAGCTGTGCTTCTATGGAAGTTTGTCGACAAGTAGTACTTACAATGGATGTATCCTTTTTTTTTTTTTTTTAACTTTATAGAACTGTATCTAAAATATCTTTACCAAAGATGTAAATACTGTCTGAAGTATTTGAGCTTTATTTGAGTTGATATAATATTTGCAAGTAATATGATTGATATAATCATTACGTGTTTCAATGAAGCGTATGAGCAAATATTGCTTTGCGATAAAGTTATTGTTTTTATACTCTTTGAAATTCAGATTTATAGATACAGTTATGTGTAAACGTCTGACACTTATGAATACATTTGCTCCTTGACTAAATTTTTTTAGAACTCTGGTAGGGGCAGACTTGAATTTAATGACTTCAAAGATCTAATGTGTAGTTTGAAATATTGGCAAGCAGCTTTTAAAAATCATACGAAAGAAAGAACTGGTATTCTCAAGGCTGAAAGACTACGTGACGCTCTTATAGAAGTTGGTGAGTAAATACTTCATTTTCAAGTATTAATTATTGCTAAAAAATTTTTTATTGTTTGAATTTTCACTAAAAATTTTTTTTATTGAATCTAAAAAAAATTTTAATATCTTCAGCGAAGAAATTAAATTATTCAAAATTTTCAACAATTCACTTTCTTAAAATTTTTTTCTCTTGCTTTTGAGTAAATGAATTTATTCTACCGAAATTATGTTTATGAAATAACTATTCATTTTTTGAAATCTTTGTTAAAAATAATTAGACTTTTATATAAATTTCTATGATTAATTTGATTGAATAAAATTATTTATTGTAACTAGATCAATAATAAATTTACTTGTTAATGCAAATTATCGCTTACAGTATAGTTGTATTTTACTTTATATTTTTAAATAAAAAAAAAAAAGTAGTACAACAATAAATTTTTAGTTAATTTTTACTCTACTCTTTTTTTTTCTGATAATAATTCTTATCCTGTTTTTCATATAAAAATTCTTCGTAAAAATAATAAAATTGTTTTTTATATACCAAGGATATATAGAAGGATATTATAGATATATTTATATAGAAAGAAAGTCCAAAAAAATTTTTAGTATGAAAAAAAATTTTTTTTTGCATTTTTGCACATTTTATGAAAAAATACGTCGGTTTCCAAAAAAGAATTTTTTTAATACGCCCTAATGGCTCCCGGGACCGATCTCAGATGCCATGAGAACGTTTAATTTTTATACGCCCATCTGGGATCAGCAACGCGATATTTTTAGAGGTATTAGAAGTAACCTAGGATACTTTTTATTAAAAAAAAAAAAATCATTTTTTACAGAAGATAAAAAAATTGTTTGTCAAAAAATTAGAATCACATTGATTTAGTTCTATTGGAATGTAATGATCTTTAATACTTATCTAAGGGCTTCAACGCGAGCGAAGCCGCAAGTAAAATTTATAAAAAATAATATTTAATAAATTTTTACTTATAACTAATGAATATATTATTTAATTACAGGATTTCAATTAAATACCGAAGTTTTAGCTGTTTTAATTCTCAGATACATGAGAAAAGACGGAACTCTAAGATTTGGTGACTTTGTATCAGCAATTTTGCATCTGAGTGATGCATTCGGTAAATAAAATCTTTATTTTGCTTAATTTTAAGTTATCAAAAAAGTATCTTGCGATTAAAAAATATCTTTAGTCTGATAAGTGAATGACCTGCAGAAATTATTTCTCAATAAATAATATAGTAGTCTCTAAAAAATTAAATGTGATTGAAGAGACTTGTTTTGATTTCAATAACATGTTTTCTTAATGATAAGCGTTTTAACAATACAAGCATGAGTGGATGAAGGTGTTATGTAAACTGCGATTTTGAGAAACTCACATCGCAATGAAAGTGTTCCTTTAGTTATAGAAATTGCTTTGTAATAAACATAATAATAATAATAATAGTAATTTAATTATACTTCTGGTATTCAAGTCCTGATCATTTACGGTTAGTATCGCATAAAGAAACTTTCTTTGTTATTTTTTTTGTATGCACCTTCATTCAATATGTACACAAATGGATTATTATTTATGATAAAAAAAAAAACAATTAGTGATGAATGCCTTAACTTTATTAAATTAATAAAATTAAGTAAGCTTCTTTGTGTATGGATAAAAGAGTTATGAATTTAATACTATGTATTAAGTACTATGTGGTATGTACATAACACTTTCTTCGTTTTTAAATGACCACTGAAGTTTTTTGTGGATGTAAAAAGTACAAACTGAACATTATTTCTGAAATTTTAAATGATTTATTAAAGCTTTAATGTTTTTTGTTATGAAAAAAAAAAATTTTATGTCAATAAACACTTTAATTAATGGAAATATTTAATTGTTAGCATTAAAGTAATTTAAAGAAAAATTACTCATAAGTGTTTAATGATTCTTAAATTGTGTAATACAGTTTATATTAGGATGTGCCAAAATGTAACTTCTTTGATGGACCTTTTAAAATTGAAATTTTGAGTTCCGCTTTTAACAGGAGTTGTGTTTAGGCATTTCCTGACATATTTTAAGCGTTAAGGATTTATTTAATTTTTATTGAGAAGTTTTTAATAGTTTGTTTGTTTTATAAATTTTTTCCGAGCCATTTTTCCATTAAATTATCTAATTATTAAGAGAATAAGAAAAAATTTGTGTCCAGGATAGTCATATGACAAATTCGGTTTTTTTTTTGTAAAATTTAGTATCATTGCAAAGGTCTGGACTTGAATTTGTGTCTTTTCAAGGTTTCATATCATTCTCATCGATGATCAATTTATTATGATAAGTATTTAGGCGGCAAAATAAATTTAAAAAAGTATCAAAAGGCGACGAAAAGTAGCTTAAATTAAAGACAATTATGTGAATTTTAACATAAATTTGATAGATTTAAGCTATTTTTATGGCTTGAAAATTATTTAAAGAAAAAGAGCCGAAAAACGTTAATGTCAAATTTTTTCAAATTTTCAAAATCACGGAATTAATTTAAAAAATCATCAAAACCAGACAAATGATAGTTTAAATTGAAGGTAATTGGATGAAGTTTAAAATAAATTTTATCTATCTGACATCTGGAAAATTATTTTTACAAAATGTACGAAATTCAAAATATATACATATATTTAAAATTTATTTAAAAAGAATTAAAGCTATGTATAGTATGAATTGATTATAAATACAAAATCATTAAGTCGCATAGTGACTGCAGGTTGCTAGTTGAATCTTAAAAAATGAATTATTTTTGCTTGTCATAAGATATTCTGAGATACTTTAATTACAAGATACTCTTAATTTACTTAAAAACATATCAAAGTGAAAAAACTAATGCTTGAAATATTTTTCCAGCTATCTTTGAAGGAAAAAGATCCGTTACAAAATGGCAGTATAAAACTAAATTTGTCTGAAGTAAGTTCATTAAAATATTAAGCAAATAACAAAAACTTCCAACCTAATTATTTATAAATAATCATTAATTTTGTTACTTAATTTACAGTGGCTGAGATCATCTTTAATGTGTTGAAATTTTTAACAAAAAAATCCTTGACTACCATGACTCAGACAAAAAGCACTTCACGTTTTACAACTCTATTACTTGGTCATAAATAATTGGAGTTTCTGGTTCAATTTATTTGCAAAAAAAAACTTTAATTTTTATTTCTAGTTTTTACCATAAATGTAAATAATAACAATTATTTAATAATTGGTCAAGAAATTCTCGCAAGCCATATTTTTAAATAACTGAGAGAATATATATATATATATATATATATATATATATATATATATATATATATATATATATATATATATATATATATATATATATATATATATATATATATATATATATATTATACATATTTTATTTTTACTAAACAATATGTAAAAATTATTATTATTTTATTTTTCTGAAATTTTTAATTTAAAAATAACAATTTGTAAATTATAATTATAAAAAGCTTCTACAAAAATATTATAAATATATAAATTATAGAATAAGTGTAATAAAGTTATTTTTATTTTGTAATAAGACTAGAATTTTTTTTTCATTGTTTACCTTCATTAAAAATAATGCTGACGTTAACGGTCAGCTGTCAATTAAAAAAATTTTTTTTAATAAATTAATTACAATAAAAAAATGCTTCTAAAAATTTTCACTTGTAATTTTTATTTATTTTCACATGTCAAACTTTTTAATTAAATTTTTTTTAAATAATTTAATTGCTATAAAATTCTAAAAAAATTTATGACATTAAATTTAGCTGTCACTTCACAATTTTTTTGACAAATCAATTATAGCAAAAAAAAAATTATTAAAAAAATGGACTTGTAAAAATTGTAATAAATTAAAAATTCAATTTTTTAAAATAATACTGAAGTTAGCAATCAGCTGTTAATTTAAAAAATTTTTTTAACAAATCAATTATAATAAAAAAATGCTTCTAAAAATTTTCACTTATAATTTTTATTAATTTTTACATGTGAAACTTTTTAATTTAATTTTTTTATAATAATTTAATTGCTATAAATATCTAAAAAAATTTTTATATCTGTCAAATTCAGTGTTATTAAAAATAAATAAAAATCCTTTAACCTGTTTTCCTGAAACAAAATAATGACATTAAAGTTGGCTGTCATTTAATAATTTTTAAATTTTCTTTAACAAAAAAATTAGTTCTAAAAAATTATTTTTAAAAAATTGTATTTTTAATTTATTAAAATTTCTACAGTCCATTTTTTTAATAATTTTTTTTTTTATTGCTATAATTTATTTGTTCAAGAAAATTAAAAAAATTTTGAAGTGACAGCTAAATTTAATTTCATAATAAAATAAATAAATTTTATAATTATGTCGTTTAACATTAATTAATTTTTAACAAATAAATAAATAAATTACCTATAAAAACATGCGAAAAAATTTCAATACCTACGTAATTGATAGACACGTATAAAATCGTGCCATGATCATATTGAGTGACGTGGATGCTAGGTTAGGATTTTCTGTAGCAGTGACAATAACTCGTGTAGATATATATAAACTAAAAATATATGTATATTTAAATAAATAATATAATATAATAGTTAATAAATAAATAAAAATATGTTCGAAATAACGGATACACAGAGTAAGTAATCAATAATCTTAAAAGTATTCAATTACAGTACAGTAATCAAAACATTTTCAATAATGTTTACGGAGTACATTTTTAAATTGATTGTTTAATTTTTTTTTTTTTTATAGAAATTGGAGTAGGTCTAGCTGGTTTTGGAATGTTTTTTCTTTTCCTAGGAGTACTATTGTTGTTTGATAAGGGTTTATTAGCAATTGGAAATGTAAGTAATTTATTTATTAAAAAATTTTTTTAATATATTCATTTGTGTAAATTTTTTTCAGCTTCTATTTATTTCGGGATTAGGGTGTGTAATTGGACCCAGACGGACGCTAAGTTTTTTTTTCCAGAGGCATAAACTGAAAGCTAGCTTAGCATTTTTAGGAGGTATTATTATTGTTCTCATGGGATGGCCTCTTGTTGGTATGATTTTAGAAACATATGGATTTGTTCTATTGTTCAGGTAATTTATTCATTTTTTACATGAGCATATTGAGTTTACATGAAAATTAAGTTAGTGGACATTTCAAAATTTTTAGAAATTTTTTTTCCAAAAAATTTCAATTAAAAAATTTAAAAAAAAAATTGCACATGTAAAAAACTTGAAAAACTATAAGTACAATTTTTTAGAAATATTTTTTTAGTTGGAATTCAATAAGAAAAAAAAAAAACTCAAAAATTTTTAGACGTCTGCTAACTTCAGTGTCATGAAAATTAATGTAGCACATATTTAATAATTTTTTTAATTTTATAACAAATAAACTATGGCAAAAAAAATTGACATATAAAAATTTTTAAAAATATATAAAATGTAATTTTTAAAAATAATTTTTTGAAACAAATCTTTTTGTTAAATACAATTAAAAAATTGTCTAGTGACAGCTAACTTGAATGTCATTGAGTTTATATGAAAGTCAAGTTAGCCGACATCTAAAAATTAAAAAAAATTTTTTTTTTATTGAAAAAATGATTACAAAAAAATAAAAAATAAATTTCATTTGTAAAAAACTTTAAAAACCGTAAGTGCCAATTTTTTTAAATATTGTTTTTTATTCTAATTTAATTATTGAAGAAAATCAAAAAATTAAAAACGTCGGCTAACTTTAGTATTATTGAGTTTATTTATTTTATTGTATGCTGATGACAAGATCATGATCAATGAAATGATACTATTGTATTTACAAAATTTCTCGGATGAATATTTCTTTTAGAAAATTATTCAGAAATTATACATCTTTTTATGACTGACTTATTATGACATTAAAGTTAGCAGTCTGGACCATTTTTTAATTTTTTTTTTAATAGACAAATTTATTTTGAAAAATTATTTTTAAAAAATTGCATTGATAATTTTTAAAAATTTCTACATATCAATTTTTTTTGCAATAATTTATTTGTTAAAAAAATTCTTAATGTTACGTCGAAAACGCAACTAAAATTTAATTATTTTTATCCTAGCCGTTAGGCTAATAGATAAGGATCTGAAGCTTTATGGGAAGGGGTTGATGTTTATAATATAAGAAAATGAATTTAATTTAATAAATATATTATAAAATTATCATACAAAGATTTGAATTATTAAAACAAACATAAAAATCTCAATTAAGAACTTACTTAAATGAATACTTATGTAAAGAAACTTACCGTTTCTTTACATAATTGAAATTTACTTTACTAACAATTGTTTTTTTTTTTAATCTGACGTGTGGTTTCATTGAAACTTATAAAAACTTTTTCGATGTTAACACTAGGACGTCAGGACAACGAGAGATATTTTTGTTGAAAAATCGTAAAGGTGTTGAATTTTAGGGTGTTACTTATTTTTACTAGATGGGAGAAATAATGTCCAATTATTTTTCTATTTCCTTGAGCCCTTGCCCTCTCTCTTAGATTTTTCTATAATGTTGCATGAGTCCCCTCTACTTGGATCAGAGTACAATATCGCTTCTCCTTTACTCTTATGCTCTATTATACATCTATGTGTTTGTGTATACGTAAGCGCATTTATGCATAGACAAAGTCATACATGTGTACTATTTTACATTAAATTATTTACTGTGACCAAATTTTTATATTAAATTAGTTAGATAAAAATTAATTTGTGCATAGATTACAAATTATCATTAGTTTTTTAGATCTAAATTTTTCTTTTTATTTAAGTCGTTATTTTATTTGAAAATAAAAGAAAACATTTATTTATTTTTTTTTTTTGTTTAAACTTTATTTTTTGTTTGAAATTATCATAACATTCCTTTTTATTTTTTTTCTTTTATCATTATTTACTTTTATTTTATTTAAACTATTGTTTATATATACATTTATTTTGTTATCGAAAACTCCTATTTCGGATCTCGACAAAGTTTAAAATTCCATTAGGCTATTTGTTCAGGCTCAAATCCCTTAGTATGGTCAGGCCCAACTAAACTAAATTTTTCAAATAAGTTTCTTTTGAAAATGCAATTGATAAATTTGAAGATAACAAAATTTTAAAAATAAAATAAATGTTTGTAATTAGTTGTAAGAACATAAAATTATTTATGAATAATTAAATTCTATTTGTTATAAAATAAAAATGTCGGACGTTGAGTCCGACATAACATTAAATTTATTAAATATCTGCTAAATTAATTTTCATGAATTTTTCAGACACGAATTTATTTTTCAGAATTAAAAATAAACGAACAAATAATTAAAAATTATTCATTTTAAAAAATGCACCTATAGATTTTCAAATTTTCTAATCGCGCATTTTTTCTTCTTCAATTGTTATTAAATTTTTCGTTTCTTCTATTCTAAACATTGTCTGCTAGATTCATTATCATATTTTTTATAATAATGAAATACAAATCTCAATAATACTAATTATTTTATTATTTTTACTTTCAGTGGATTTTTACCAGTAGCAATAAACTTCCTGCGCCGAGTGCCTATCTTGGGAACATTTTTAAACATGCCAGGAATCAGTCGAGTAATGGACATGCTTGCTGGCGACTCTAATAGAACAACTGTATGACCTTATTATTGAATATTTAGTTTTTAAAAATAAGATAATTAACCTCAACAATTAAAAATAATAATTTAAAAGTTAATCATTGTAAATATTTACATGCATCATAATTGCATTTCTTCACCTTGTCCATTTAAGTTTTCATTCCATAAGTAACTGTAATTTTTCTCTTAATTAAGTAATTAGTTTATTAATTACGTACAAATAATCAAAAGTTGCCAATCGTTTGTAATGAACTTCATATATACCCTACGATGTTCAACTGAACTCACGTAAATTCCAAATTTGTATTTTTATTTTATTTACGTCTCTAAAATACGTACTCTGTAATTCAGACCATTAATAAAATAAATGTAACACGATTTTTACTTAAATATTATTTTTTTTTTTTTTTGATTTCAGGATTTTTAATCATGTAGGATGCCTTCAAATTTATATTTTAAATCATAAAGCATGAAACATTCCAACTATTTTTTATCATTATTTTTTTATCAATAAACACTGTCATCATTTATTGATTAAGAGAGCTTATTTTATTTCATTACGCATATTTGTCAACTGCTTTTTAAAATTAATTCATAATAATACTCTAAGTATGTTTTGAGACACTAGACAACATAGAGATATACTTACGAATTTTTATTTATCGCACGACCTCAATCTCTTGACCTTTAGATACTAAATGTAGACCGAGTACTATGAACATTATTTTTTTCTTTGCATATCAAAGAGATATATCAACTAAATTAGGTAACATAAGCATTTATAAATCAATTTGCAGTGTTAAATAAATTTAATTATAAAAAAACTAAATAATATTATGATACTTAAATTAGCCGATCATCAAAAATTTTTTTCATCAATTAAATTACAAGTAAAAAAAAATTACACTAATTATTACACATACTTGTAAATTTACGATTCAAGTAAAAATTTTATTATTATTTATAATTTTAATAATAATAATAATTATATTATAAAAATATAAATATAAAAATAAAAATAATTATTACAGAAATAAATAATTATTTTTTTAATCTTCTACATGGAAAGAACAAGATAACACTGGATATCATCTCAGATTATACTCAGTGATATCTGAGGTGAAAAAAATTTTCAGATAATAGCTAGAAAAATCTAGATTATATTGCCTAATATCTGGATTATACTCATTGTAATCTAGAATATACTCATTGTAATCTGGATTATACTAGGTACTATCGAAAATTTTTTTTCACTCAGTATAATCTGGGATGATATCCAGTGTCATCTTGTTCTTTCCGTGTACATATGAATTTTTTTCTTTCAATAAGAAAAATTATAAAAATTTTTTAAATTCGGCTAATTTAATTTTCATAATATCTAATTAAAGAATTAGGATTAAAAATAACACAATAAATATAACTTCGACTTTCTTTTTATTGATTTTCATTAAATATGCATACATCCTAACATAAACAGATTAGATGCATACACTTAGACGTATCTGTAAAGTGAAGTATTAAATTTTTAATTTTTTTTTTTTCCAGTAATCATCCCCCTAAACTCGGTGTACTGTTAACGGATACTGTTAATAATTAAAGATGATCTTGTTTTTTTTTAATTAAATTTTATTTCGTATTTAATAATTATCAATTACGCATTATTAATTATCTACAATGGGCCGAGATTAAGGGCGGGGGCAGCCCAGTTCTACGTGCCCCGCCATCGCCGTCAATGGATCTTCGATTCGTCGCACGTCCCCTGTCTTGTTTGTTTAATTAATTAATTTTTTTTTTTTTTATTTGTTTCATTAGTTATTTATCATTACTATTCATCAATTACTTAATTGATGAATCATTATTTAATATTCTTCTTGATAAAATAAATCTTCCCTTGTATACTATTCAATGATCTTCGCAATCTCAAGGACGCGCATTGTCCATTAGATATTATTTTGAGCAGAGATTTTAACTCACGCTTACATCACTTAATATTTATCTTAATTAGCAATATATCTAATGTTCTTAGTTACTGTTGTTGTTGTTTTTATTGTTGTTGTTGATGTTATTGATTTTATTTATTGGACAGTCACGAGTAGATTGACCTGCCAAACAATTTAACAAATGTTCACGCCCGCGATCCACAATGCAAGCGCAAGTGTTACGCGATAAGCAAAGTATACTAATAGAAAAAAAAAAAAAAAAAAAAAAAAAAATATATATATATATATATATATATATATATATATATATATATATATATATATATATATATATATATATATAATAATTAAGATATTAATATCATTAAAATTATTAAATTAATTATTTTTCTCTTTATTTTTATATTTTATTAGACGGGCCGAGTGCCGTTGTAAAAATAAATACTGAATTCGGCAATAAATAAAAACAAAAAATAAAAAGAAAAAGAAGTAAATTAAAATGAGCTAAATCTCTATTAATAATATTATCATGTTTACATAAATAACCGACACTTAAATGTTGTTTTAGTATGCCAAGGTTTGTTATTTAATAAAATTCGTGAGCCACTAGTTAAATAAATCTCGTCACTAATATAAATTATAACGAGTGTTATTTAGAAAAATGGTCGACAAATTTGATTATCATTATTATTATAACGCATAGATCGCGTACTCGAGAGTTAGGGCGTGACAATTGTTTCTTTATTTATTTTTAACTGATTTTTAATTAAATTTAAAGGAATAAATCTTGTGGCATTTAGTTCGACTTTTTAGTTTTTAATTTTAAATTTAATTTATTCGTGTTGATGATTGTGATTGTGTGTTTTAATCATGAAGGTGAAGGATCACTGATGGGGTTAAGGAGGGAGGGTCCAAGTTTTTACAGAAGGTTCTTGATCTCGTCGTAGAGTACCAATACAAGAGCACCACCAGTACCACGAAGAACGTTTGAGAAGGCTCCCTTGAAGAAGGCACCACCACCTTCGGATTTGTAGATGGTTCCCCAACAGTGGAGGGTGCTCTTGTACAACATTTCAGACTTGGCACGACCAGACTGCATCATCATACGCCTACGTACTGTGTCGAAGGGGTAAGATACGATACCAGCAACAGTGGTGACAACCTAAATAATTAAAAATATTTTATTAGTTATTTTTTTACTTAATAATTATAAATTAGACAATAATGTTGACAAAGTCTGATTACATACCTGTGCAATACCCCATGAGATAAGGAATGGAGTTTTCTTGGGGTCAGGCAACATACCACGAGCGGTATCATAGAAACCGAAGTATGAGGCACGGTAGATAATGATACCCTGGACTGATACACCGAATCCACGGTACAATCCGGTAAGACCGTCAGATTTGAAGATTTTGGTCAAGCAGTTTCCAAGACCACTGAACTCACGTTCACCACCAGCTTTACCGACATCAGCAGCCAATCTATAAATCAAGTTATGATTAATAAAATATTGCAATCAGATATCATTCATTAAGGAGATCCAAGTACACGGAAAGAACAAAATGACACTGGATATCATCCCAGATTATACTGAGGGAAAAATTTTTTTTAGATAGTAGCTAGTATAATCCGAATTACAATGAGTATAATCTAGATTACAATGAGTATAATCTAGATTACAATGAGTATAATCTAGATTATAATGAGTATAATCTAGATATCACTCATTATAGTCTGGATTTTTCTAGCTATTATCTGAAATTTTTTTTTTGTCACAGATATCACTGAGTATAATCTGGGATGATATCCAGTGTTATCTTGTATTTTTCCGTTTAGTATATGAAGAATGTCTATAAAAAAATAATACTTAGAAATACTTTCGTTATGAATCTTAAAATTAATTTTTAAATTAATTAATAACACTTTTGAAGAAATTTCCGAAAAATTTACTCATTAAATAATTATTAACACTTAATTGACTGATAAAAAATATAGCACTCTGAATTACCGGTATACACTTGACAACACCGCAAGGGTTTTTTAACCTTAAAATTTATTTATATTTACTGTCCAACTAAAATGACTAAGATCTAGCATTTAAAAAACAGCGGTTCCTTATGCGTCGAGTAACTGCGCAAGCGGTGTTGCCAAGTCAAATACACGACTTTAAAAAATATAAAATATCTTCATAATACGTTCGAAAACCTACTTTTTTATTATTTTAATCGAAAGCTTATTATTTTTTCAATTAAATTCAGTGAAAATACAATTTTTTAATCGTTAATTGCATTAAATTCTTAACCAAATACGCGTCTGGTGGAATCTTCATTTACCTACATGTAAAAATTACAATTTTCAAACCTAGTTATTTAATTAAATATCCCGGAAACCTGTTTTTTAATTTTTTTAATTATTAGGCTACGTAGATTGAATTAAAAAATTTTCAGGAAGTTTTAAAAATTTGACTTTTTCGCGTGAGTCTCCTTGATTACTTGTAAAATTAAATTTCGGAGATATAATTACCGGGTTCTGGCAAAGTCAAGTGGGTAGACGAAGCAAAGTGATGTAGCTCCAGCAGCACCACCAGATGCAAGGTTACCAGCAAAGTACCGCAAGAACTGGGTGTTTTTGTCAACACCACCCAAGAAAACTTGCTTGTACTTGTCTTTGAAGGCAAAGTTCAAAGCCTGGGTTGGGAAGTAACGGATGACGTTGGCGAAGTTACCTCTCCAGAAACTGAGGAAACCTTGTTCTTTTGGGATACGGACGAAACAATCGACCATACCTGAAAAATAAATTTAAAAAAATTAATTAACACTTTAAATCCAATCAAGCCATAATCAAACAAAAAATTTACCATATTCTCACAATAATAGTGACATTCAAGTATAATCAAATGTAAACCAGCCGTAACCGGACTCTAATTCACTTGATATAGAATCGAGGTCGCGTGTCATGAATTCGCCATCTCCCCTCTAAAATTTTCATCTACTTCTTTCATAATCGAATAAAATCGTTTGCAATAAATAAAATAAAATAATATAAAATATAAAAAAAAAAAAATTTATAATCTAAACCCGCAGACCTGACCTGAATAACGTGGCCTTCAAAAGTACGATTATCGATCATTTGAAGTTAGCTTATGAAATTTTAACGACAACCTTGAACTTCAGATTCGAAGCGCTTAATTTGATTTTTTTTTCTTTTTCAATAATAAATAATCATTGATTAAATTAAAAATCTAAAATAAAATAAAAAGAAATTTCTGGATCGAGATCGTGGTGGCAAGACAGCCATATTGTGTCGCATCGTCATCGATTGACCCGAGAAAAATGAACGTTAATGAAAGGAAGCAAATCTTCAGGACGCCATCTGGCAGACATTTCATTTTATATCGATCCACCCGCAAAAATGTCCAACTACACACTTGTTCATCTATTATATCTATAATATCTGTATATTAAAAAATCACTCAGTTATGTAATAGTTGGCTAAAATCATTGTTACATAAAGATATCTATTAAAAAACCAAAAACTTTTGATACCGAGTAGCTAGCACACCTTTGTCCGTTACGTATAACTTGAAAATCCATTTTTTTTATCGTCCATTACGTAACGGGAAAACCTACAAAAGCAACTGCATTTAAAAATTAATATTCAAGTAATTTTTAATTACAATTTATCTATTAAATGACAATGGCACAATTCTGATCACATGTTTAAGATCACTCAAATTAAAAACTTCTTTTTTCTTTTTCTGTAGCCGACCACGCGGTCGCCGAAATTAACTCCTGTACTAATGAAATAATTTTTATGAGTTTGGATGAGTTTAGCGTGAGTAAAATAATGAAAGCAATTAAAAAAAAAAAAAAAAAAAAAACTTACCCTTGTAACGCTTGTCCTCAGCAATTTGCTTGGAGATGTGCTGGACCTGGAGCAGCAATTTGACACGCTCAATTGGTGCTACAGCGGTTTTAGAGATCGCGGCAGCACAACCACCAGCGATAAAGTCCTTAGCGAACGCGGCGGGATCGAAACTCGACATTTTTAATTATTTATATTAAACAAACGGGTTACTTTTAAAAAGGAAGATTTAGGAGAGTGTGTAGATCTAAAATCTCCTGAGGATTGTGTTAAGTGTATTATGGACGCGCGCCGGACGACGAGTGAGCGAGGCAGAGTTCTTCTCGTTGAAGCGACCACCTCCGCTAAGAATAGTTGCGCAGGTCACGTGCTGGCGCATGCGCAAAAGTAATATCTTGTCAGAAATATTCGCCTAAAAACCCTGACACTTAAAATGTCTTACACTGACATTATTATTCTTTTAAAATTGTTATTTAAATGTTCAAGATCATATTTAATTTTTTTTACATCACATTTAATATATTTTCAATTGCTTATTGCTTAAGGAATTATTTCTCATTTGAGTTTAGGCTACAGCCCGCGTTAAACGTCACTTCCGGCTACTGACAATCAAATGACAGTGTCAGGGTCACTCGAGTGAAAAATTCCATTCAGAAATAACTATTTCTTCTTTATAATTCAGATAATTATTTTTTAATTTAATATTTATTTTTAATTTAATATTTTTTGTGATTTATAAAATTTTTTGTTACAGCGTCGATTGATTGGAGAATGTCAAGGTAGTTGCGCGCGCAGTTGACATTAGGGCGTTTTTGACAGCGCCTTTGGAAAATACGCGGGAAATATGATTCTGGAAGAAAATCGATAAATTCCAGGGAGTTAAAAGTCATAAAAATTAAATTGTGAGTATAAAAAGTAATTTTCATTATTTTTTTAAACAGTAATTATTTTTAAGTTAAAATTTTGTTTCAGGTGTGGAAAAATAAGAGTGAGGAATTTTGGAAAAAAAAGGTTTTTTTTTTTTTGTAACCCTGGGACATAACACAAGACTCAAGGTCAAATTCAAAAGAGGTTAAGGGGACGAAGACTTGCGTAACCCTGGCTAACAGCCAGGACTTCTCACATCGCTAGAGTCCCAAAGTTCAATGGAGCACTCGTGCTCGACTTAAACATCTACATTACATCTGCATCTCGTTGTTTTAATTTATTAATAGATTCGGTTAAAACTATTCACCGATTATGCGGACCTTGCAAATAATAGATTATTGCTAAACGTGTTGCGGGATATAATATGATATACAGTATCGAGATATGACGGGTAAAATGGTATATTTTCATTGGATTTGCTTGAGAGAAGATTTTCTTAATATTAATGTTCTTTGACTAAGTTTCAGGATTTCATTTTTTTTTTTTTTTTTTTTTCAGGTTGAAAATAAACTGGCTTATAAGTTTGAAATTGTCACGTAACACTGAGTATAAGTTATTTTTTTTTATTTAGAAATTTTTCTTATACAGGTACATGAATTTCCATAAATTTTATTTTTCTAAGATAGTTTTGAATTAATTTATGATTGAAGATATACAGTTTCCGCAAAAACTTGTTATTAGTATTTTTTTGGTGGCTTTTTGGTATGTGTTTCACAAATTTATTCGAGACGCTGGTAGAAAAATAAAATGTTTATTAATACATTCAGTATTGATTAATTTTAATGTGATTTTTCATATCACTAAAAGTCTCAGGAAACTTATCAGTATGGTGGTAATTTTGGAAAAATTTTTGTTTTTTGTATTTGAATATATGATGAATGGATATGCTGACTCCCGAAAAGATTCATTTATTTTTTTTTAATTTTATGATAGTAAAATTAGTCAACAACTGTCAATTTAAAAAATTTTTTTTCTACTAAATAAATCGTAATAAAAATTAAAAAAAAAAATTACATTAATAGATTTTATGAATATCTTGATGTGAAATTTAAAAAAAAGTTTTAATTACAATAATTTGATTATTAAAAAAAATTCTAAGAATTGACAGCTGTCGGCTAATTTTACTATAATCTAAATTTTTTAAATCTTTGAAAAACGGACAAGAATAAGGCAGTTCATATCATAGATTTTATAAAGATATAAAATTCTTTTATATCCTTGCAAGTTCTTTACAATAAATTCTACTAGATTTTTCTTAACAAGATAAGATAAAAATGATTAAAAACAAATTTTCAACATTCTTGCAAAGCGATAAATCATTTATAATTCATTACATAAATTAAAATATGCATATTAGTAAATGTAAAAAATAAAAAAAAAAAAACCTTACACTTGGGATAAAAAAGTTTATGATTAAAATTTTTGTATACGGACAATTCTTTGCAGATTCTACTTATGATGATTATTAACAGTTTCGCCGACTTCTTAGGTGTACGCATGCATATTAATTTATTTGGGTTTATCGATAACTAATCATAATTAAATTTATATCGCATTACACAGTTAATATTACTTTCCATTTTTTATCATCAAATCAAATCATTCATTCAATCCTCACTTGTAAAAAAGTTGAATAAATTAATACAGCAAATATTTACATAATACTTAGTCTGAAATTATGAAAATAAAATAAAACAGCTGTTTTAGTTTAATAATAAGAAAACAATCAAATTTATTTCTGAAAAAATAAATAAATATTTAAATATTTTTAAAAATGATTATAATAGAATTAATTATTTTAGGACTGATAAATTTTACAGAAAAATAAATGATAAAATTTATGATGCTGAAGTTGACAGATATTAAAAATTCTTTTAGAATTTTATAGCAATTGAATTATTGTCAAAAAAAAATTAATTAAAAAGTTTCACATGTGAAAATTAATAAAAATGACAAGTAAAAATTTTTAGAAGCTTTTTTATGGCATTAAAGTTAGCTATCACTTGACAGTTTTTTAATTTTTTTTTAAATTTGTTCTAAAAAATTACTTTTAAAAAATTGCATTTTTAATTTATTAAATTTTCTACAAGTTCATTTTTTTAATCATTTTTTTTTTTGTTATAATTTATTTGTTAAAGAAGATTTAAAAAATTGTAAAGTGACAGCTAAATTTAATGAGAATTATTTTAGCAGATATTTAATAATTTTTCTAATAAATAAATTACTGTATTAAAAAAATAGACATTTAGAAATTTTAATAAATTAAAAATGCAATTTTTTAAAAATGATTTTTATTAAATTAAATTAAAAAATGGTCAAGTAACAGCTAACTTTAATATCATCTAAATTTAGCTGTCACTTGACAATTTTTTAATTTTCTTTAAGAAAAAAATTTTTTGTAAAAAATTTTTTAAAAAAAAATTGCATTTTTAATTTATTAAAATTTCTAAATGTCTATTTTTTTAATAATTTTTCTTACCATAATTTATTTATTAAAGAAAAATAAAAAAATTGTAAAGTGACAGCTAAATTTGATGTGATAGCATTTTTTTATTGTAATTGATTTGTTAAAGAAATTTTTATAATTGACAGCTGACGGCTAACTTCAGTATTATCAAAATTTCAAGTAAGAAAACAAAAAATAAAGTATGACTTGAGTAATTGCAGAGTAATAAGTAGTAAAAATTGCTAGATAACTAAAAAAAAAAAAATGAAGTATGACTTAATTCATCAAATAATAAGTTATGATACAATGATGAAGAATAATAAAAAAAAAGAATTATCAAGATTAATTTGAAGTTTAGTCACTAGGTACCAGCACCCAGGATTGAACGGCTGAGAGCTCAAGATCAAGGATTGAAAGTAAATAAAAATTCTCAATTATTCTTTGAAAATAAAAAATTTTGAAGAAAATCTAAGGCTCTGCGCGATTCGGCGAGTTAGTAGACTTCTAGAGTAGACCTATAGTATAGAAAAAATTAAATAGTACAGTAAATACATACAAATATATTTTTTACTAACACAAATACTCACCAAACTCACACACATACATTTATATACTAAGAGTCTCCATTGTTATAAACGTCAGAATTGAATTAATAATATAAACTTATTTAAGCTAATTAAAATAATTCCAGTGAAAGTTTCAAGGATTATTTTATTTTGCTATTAGATAAAAAATATATTGATGACTTAAAACCGCTGAATCTTTTATTAAAACACCAGTTGTAGCGGGAAATGAAATTGATGTTTGAGGTTATCGCTTTAAAGATATGACGTGATATATTTGTTACATATATATTTTTTTTTGTTATTCACTACGCACTAATTGAACAATACATTAATTTATCTCTACGAGGTATTAATTGAATAAATGTTATGATATTTTAACAAAAGTATTTGTTATTTGATGCGTGTTATAAAAACTTGAAAGTTTTTTCCGGATTTTAAAGATTATTATTTACTTACACTGCAGTTGAATAATTTTTATTGTTTGTTTATATCTGTTATTGACAATTGAGTATCAACAGTAAAAGTATTTTATTAACAACTTAATAGTGATCACAAAAGACATTGATTTGTGATGTTGAAAATTTTTTTATTTATGTTTAAGATTATTGTTATTATTTCTATTATCTTTGTTTGTAAGATAATTAATATATTGTTGTATTTTACAGATATGGATTAATCGCTTTTGTTTAAAATGTCTCCTGACAATGAGACAAGTATAGAAATCATGGCTGAAGGTATTTAATTTATTATTTTTAATTGACAAATTATATTAAAAATAACAGACATCCGGCAAATTTTGTGTTTTTAAAAATAATTATGCATGTTAAAAAAGTTTTTCTTAAATTACATTTTTTTTATGACATTAATTAAAGTTAGCAGTTACTTAACCATTTTTTTATTTTTATTTAATAAAAAAATTTGTTCAAAAAAAATATTTTAAAAAAATTGCATTTTTTAATTTTTTAAATTTTATATATCAATTTTTTTTTGCCATAATTTATTTTTTGGAAAAATTCTTAAATTTATTAAATATCTGTTAAATTAATTTTCATGAATCTTTTAGATATGCATTTATCTTTTAGAATTAAAAAAAAACGAATAAATAATTAAAAATTATTATTTTAAAATAAAAAATCTCGATGTCTGTTACTTTCAAGATGATATTAATATTTACTATTATTATTTAGTGATAAAATGTAAAAAGTAATAATACATAACTGATGTATCATAAAATGACTCAATTGTTTTAGAAAAAAATACTGGTGATTGCAAAGTAAAATTCCACAAGAAAAAAAAATAAGTCATATGAAAAAATGATTTAAAATTTTTATTCTAAATCATTTATCAAGTCGTTGATATTCCTAAAAATATTTATATAGAAATAAAAACTACTAAAAATTAGGAAAAAAAAATCATCTTGACTTTTACATTGTTAGATCATTTTATTTTTCTATATCATTAATTTCCATTGAACAATTATTAATTTAAACTTTAGTCATAATTCATTTTATAACCACATTGATCATAAATTGATATATTACTTGCCAATTTAAATAATTTATAATATTGTATATTTTTTAATACTATATACATATATATTAATACTATATACTATATATATTATATATATTGCAATGACTGAGTTGTTTTCAAGACAAGGTTACTTCAATTTGCCAAAATTCGCAATACTTATTTTTATTACTAAATTTTATTACTATAAATTTATACTGTTAATAAATAAAATTCTAAAGTCTTTTTATACAAATTTTCAACTTGAGTAGATTAATAATAAATAATATTAATAATCCATAATTATATTTTTACTATTTTAAGTATATTATCAAAAAAAAAAAAAAAAAAAAAAAAAAAAATTGTATCTGCTTTCAGACATGGAAAATCAACCGGGTGGAGACGAAACTCATTCAGGTAAGAACAATGTTCAATGTCATATAAAGCATATTCAATGCTGATTATATCCATCAATGTTAAGTACATCGTAATTAAGTTAGTAGAACAGTGTTGGTATCTATTATGCACAAGCACAGGGCTTCATCTATCAGTAGAGTCCAATGTCTAGGATTATCAATTGAGCTAAACAATGACTACCACCAACTTTAACATTTTTATTACAAGCATCTAAAAATAACAGAGTTAAAATATTGATAAATTGTCTCTTTTAGAAACAAATGACCCGAGAGCTAGTCATGGTGATGGTTCACAAGAGAGTGAAGTTGAAACGTTGGTTGCTTGTCCAGACTCTTTGACATCACATGGATCTGTACAAGGTGAAGGCAGTGATGCTTCTAGCATATACACCGCCAATACATCTGTTTCTGGTTACGGTAAGTCATAAATAAAGTAAAAATTATTACAATCGACAAACGACCTAGAGTTAACCCAAACTATAAATATTAAGTTATCTTTGTTAGTTTGCGTTTCAATCAATTCAAAATTGTTTATATTTTCGTGAAAATCACTAATTTGAAATAATAATTACATCTTTAAATATTAAAAATAAAGTATTAAAAATCTTTGGGCTGTTGGGTTTATGTAACGGCAAATAAATAAATAAATTAATTAATAAAAGTAGGAACAAATACGTTTTACTTTAAAACTTGTTCAGCTACTGGGTACTTTACTTTATAATAAAAAAAAAAAAAAAAAAAGAGTACAAATATGTAGAAAAATGAGCCAGAAGTAAGTGTAAACACAAATGTAAATAATTAAAAATACAGTTTTGTAAAACACGCACTGTGATACAAATAAAAACGCTATTCTATTCTATTCTTATTAAAATAAAATTATTTATTTTCATTTGTAGAAACTAGTTCCAGTCGCATGAGCGCCATTACTGTTGTATTACCTTGGGGTGCGCAAAAAGAAACAGTGAAGCCGCAACACATGGAAGACATGGATTTAAGACCCGGTGAATTTGTAATGCGAAATCTCTTTGCTGATTTTGCAGCTCAAGCGGAGAGAAAAATAGAAGCTGTTATGACAGATACAGAAAAAACTCTATCAAAAGTATTACAGCGCGGAGAAGATGCTCAATTTGATCAATTGTTGTCAGCATTTGGTGCAGTTGCCGACCATTGTCTTCCATCAATAGTACGTGCATTATTTAGGTGGTATGAAAGGCAGCTTGCCGACCAAGGTATCGATCAAAAGAAGCCAGCGTCTGGAAAAGAGGATCAAAAAGGAAAAAGTATTATGTACACAATAGTATCAGGTTCTGGTAACGTTGAAACAGCGCCTGAAAAAAGTGAAGCGGATTTACTTCAAGAACGACGTGACTTGGCTGTTGAATTTATATTTTGTCTTATGTTAATTGAAGTACTTCGTCAGCTACCATTTCATCCAGGTCATGAAGATTTAGTAACAGAAATAGAAAATATTGCGTTTAAGCACTTTAAATATCGCGAGGGTATCCAGAATGAACCTAATGCAACAAATATACACATTATTGCAGATTTATTTGCTGAAGTTATTGGTGTGTTGGCTCAGTCACGTTTTATGGCTGTGAGAAAACGTTTTATGATTGAACTAAAAGAATTACGAGCTAAGGAACCTGGGCCACATACGACGCAAAGCATAATATCTTTGTTAATGGGAATGAAATTCTTCCGTGTGAAGATGGTCCCTATTGAAGAGTTCGAAGCTTCATTTCAGTTCATGCAAGAATGCGCCCAGTATTTTCTCGAAGTTAAAGACAAAGACGTCAAGCACGCTCTGGCAGGACTATTCGTTGAAATACTAGTACCGGTTGCCGCTGCTGTAAAGAATGAAGTGAATGTTCCTTGTTTGAAAAACTTTGTTGAAATGCTTTACTCAACAACACTGGACATGTGTACGAAATCAAAGCATCGTTTAGCTCTTTTTCCACTGGTGACCTGCTTGCTATGTGTCAGTCAAAAGACGTTCTTTTTACAAAACTGGCATTACTTTTTAGCAATGTGTCTCTCGCATCTGAAGACACGTGACCCGAAGATGAGCAGAGTCGCGCTAGAAGCTCTGTATCGTCTTCTCTGGGTCTACATGATAAGGATCAAGTGCGAGAGCAATTCAGCGACTCAAAGCAGACTTCAAAGTATCGTTAATTCATTATTCCCCAAAGGATCTAAAGCTGTAATGCCACGTGATACGCCTTTGAATATTTTTGTTAAAATAATTCAATTTATTGCCCAAGAGAGACTTGATTTTGCAATGAGAGAAATAGTATTTGATTTGCTGTCTGTTGGAAGACCTGTTAAAATTATTTTAACTCCTGAGCGCATGAGCATTGGTTTGCGTGCATTTTTGGTAGTTGCTGATAGCTTGCAGCAGAAAGAAGGTGAACCACCGATGCCGAGAACTATGGGAGTCTTACCGAGTGGTAATACAATGCGTGTGAAGAAAACTTTCCTTAATAAAATGCTGACTGAAGATACTGCTAGAAGTATCGGAATGTCATCGTACTTTCCTCATGTACGTCGAGTTTTTGTAGATATTCTAAGAGCACTAGACGTTCATTACGGTAGACCGTTGATGATGACAAGTACTCAGAATATGAACAAAGAGCCCGATGAAATGATAACTGGCGAAAGAAAACCACGAATTGATCTTTTCCGTACGTGTGTTGCTGCAGTACCAAGATTAATTCCCGACGGAATGACCGGGGCGGAGTTGGTTGATTTACTTTCACGGTTGACAGTGCATATGGACGAAGAACTCCGTGGTCTAGCGTATCAGAGTCTGCAGACTTTGGTAATTGATTTTCCAGACTGGAGACAGGACGTTGTGATGGGATTCACACAATTCTTAGCCCGAGATGTCCAAGACACTTTCCCTCAGTTAGTTGACAACGGATTGAGAATGCTTCTTCAGCTTTTGACTTCTTGGAAGAATGCTTTGATTAGTCCGAGTCCCCGAGCGAAGGAACAAGCTATTGAAAGCAACCGAATAAATCCGAGAATAGATCCTGCAGTTAAAAAAGTTGATACGTCTTCTCAGAAAGTCGAACAAGCGTCTACTGTCTTTCATCTTGTTGAAGGATTTGCTTTAGTAATGCTGTGTAATTGTAGATTGTATCCACGGCGTCTTGCAGTTCATATTCTTCGAGAAGTTAAAGTTTTGCTGAAAGCTCTAGGTGGACCGGAGACAGACCAGCCGGTTATTGATGTCATTGATGCATCTTGTCCAGCGGTTATTGAAAAATGTTATCATCTATTACCGCCAGCGGAAAAAGCTGCTGCTGCTTCTACGTCTAATGTTGATCTCCAGTGGATCGCTGACAGAAGTAGTTGTGTCTGGACAGCAGGATTTCACGATGAAAATAGCACCAAGAGTTCATCGCTGCTGAATCTTAATGGAGTTGATCCGTGGAGTTTATGCTTGTTTGCCTTTTTAGAAAGAGATCGTGTGCTTACTTTGTGTCCCAATGCTACTGCACACTCGTGGCCAATTGTCTTTACACGTATTAATTCTCTTTTTAGTGTTGTAGATCCTACGTAAGTACTTGAATTAATGATTTTTAAGGGGTAGTCAGAGACATGAAAAAATGAGAATTTTTAATAATTTTTTTTTTATCAGTAATTCTGCACATACTTAAAGAAAATCGATTTTTTTTTAATTCTGACTACTCCTAACCCCTTAAAGCAATATATGTAGCTTTGGAAAAATTTTATTAATTTTTTTTTTTTTTTTTTTTTTTCAGGCCAGTTAATGACAACAGAGCTTCACTGTTAAGAAGTTCAACAGCTGTAAGAAAACCAGTCAATGAAAGAGATGTCTACATGCACATATGGAAAAATTATTTAACTTTCGGCTACCGTGTCGTTCCTCCAATACCCAGTCCAATAATCCGATGCGCGAGTCCAGATTTGAGTCTCAGGTATATTAAAAAAAAAAATAAACAAGTACCAATTGTTTACTTAAATAATTATTAGTTTTAAGTAATGTATTTTTTATATGGCAAACACTTTTTAAACAATTAAATATATAAGTAAAAAACATTTATTTGGTAATTGGTGTTGGGTCTTGTCTGCTTATGTCTGTTATGCCACTGGCTCCAGCACATTCATTCAATCAGAATCATAATCATGTTATCGAAATAAAAGAACATGAATATATACATTCAAAAAAATAATCATTTGCAATTACACGATACAAACACCACAAAATACTAACACGCTCATAATACTTTGAATTATATTTTTTTTTTAGGCAGATTTCATAAAATCTATCGATTGTATAGAATTTCATTACTATATTAATTATTTAGTCGAGCAAGGCTTAAAAAGGACATTGGTTTGAAAGTTTATATATGTAATATAACGCGCGGCTTGTGGACATGATAGCTCCCATAATTCGTAATGAATCTTCATGAAACTTGATAGGCTTATTCTACAGACAATTACTTTATATGAGTTCAAAAATAAGCCAAATTCACCAAATAATTTATTATTTATAATTTTCAATATTTTATCAATTACTGAAGCCATAATTTTGCAGTTACTGTGTTTTAAAATTTGGTAGCCAATTTACTTTTTTCATATTGAGGAATAATAATTATTTATAATATTGTTATTAAAATCATGGATTATATGAAATCTACCTTCCATCTCGGCCGAGGCCAAATAGCCTTACTTTATTTTATTTTTTTTTTTTTTTCAAGCAATTAAAGCTAACTAAACGATTAACATCAACACACGAATACACACAATTTTTAAAGAGCAAATATTTGCACTGTTAAAATTATAAAAATGCATGATCACAAAAAATAATCGTTTAGATAATGAATTACTATACCATTACTATTCTATTGTAAAAATCTATTCTAATGAATTTCTATCTTTCTATATTTCTACTGTGTCTTTACTATTAATTAATTTCTGCTAAGAACGTAGTTGAAAAAAAAACAAAACAAAACGTCTGATAAATATGAGCATTGGTGGTACACTGTATTGCATACTCTAGTGGTCAGCATACGGTGGAGTTTGGTGTGTTGTGCATGAGTAAGGAGTTGAGTCAAAGCCTGGAGAACCTCGGCGGGGCGCAGACCCTGCCGGGGCGATTCTCCGTTCCGTCCATATCCGGCATCTACACCAGGCATAAGCGGACCAGGTGAGCCTAAGTGACAAAAAAAATTTCAAGCAAAGAAATCGACACAATTTGATTGCAACAATCATTTTTTTTTCTTTTTTCATTTATTAATTATGATTAAAATTATTTATCAATTCTATTAATTGGTTTAAATAAAACACAATCTGACTGCGGATGATTGGTGCACTGGTGTCTACGATTTACTAATTCATTATATCAGTAGTTTAATTATATAATTATTACATTAATAATTATACACTTAGAAATTTTTGTAAAGTAGTTGATGGTTAATTAATAAATAATAAATTAACAAAAATTATTAATGTAGATTAGATCACCACTTACGTCTTTATTTTGCACGTATCATTTCAACACTACTATTTGCATACACTTTTTTTTTTTTTTTTTTTTTTTTTTTTTATATGTATTTAGTTTGGTTTTATTGTAATTTAAACTATTCGTTTTCGCAGCTCATCGCCGGATAGTTTGTCAGCTGAACGTGGGGACAATAAATCACCAGGAACCAACGCCAGCCCAGCTGCATTGTACAAACTTACTGTGCCGCTCTTGAGGTGTGAAGCAGTTGATGTACGCGATGCTGTTGTCCATGCTATTGGAAAAGTCAATGCAGATGCATTGAAGTAATAATTAATTTAAATTAAAAAAAATTAATTTACATTTTTATTTTTTAATTTTAATTTGAATATTGTTTTTTATTTTTAGAGACTTGATGGAAGAATTAGTTCCTTATATTCGAGAAGCTGTAGATAGAAAACAAGAAAATATGCGACGACGTAGGCGTAGAGATGCGTTGAGACTTCAGCTTGTCAGAGTTTTAGAATTAGTCGCAGAGTATGGAACTTTTGGAATTTGGTAAATATATTTTTTAATAAAATATCGACAACTAAAATATTTGTGAAGAATTTTTGACTTTTATTATTACTATTATTTTAGTCCCGCTGTGCTTGATCGCGAGACTCAGTCTCTTCACCCAACATTTGTAGAATACATAGACGGAGCGAGACTGTATTTAGAAAATGAAACTGACAAAGAAGCTCTGGCCGTAAGAGATATAAAACTTCATTTTTGTAATTTTATAAGAAAAATGATAAAAAGTTTCTCAAGTAAGTTATTACTGTATACATTTGCTTTTAAAACAAGTAATAATATTTAATATTTAATAATAAGTTAAAAACTTTGTTTATTTAAGTTGAAGCGTGCCATCTACTGTTGAAACGAGATTTGCGTCGCAACTTGTTTACACTATTTGCAACTTGGTCTGGGCCGTATGGTAAACCATTGACGAATATGTCTTCAACTTTTGACGAAGATAAATCGTGTTCAGAGCTCCAGTTATCGGCTTTGCAAGCGATGAGTAGTCTTTTGTGTTGTGGACCTTGCTTTAATCCTCAATCGTTGTCGGAAGAAGGCGCTATTTTGTATCAGTGGCTTGATCTATTACTTGCCAGTAAAGATGAAAAGGTTTGTTAAATATTTTAATACTTCGTTTTAATTAGATCAATTTATAATTATGATATAAATATTATGTATTCATATAACTATAATTTTTTGATTTATTTATATTATTTAGCCTAGTTATTGACACTCGCAATTTTATTTTAATGAAAAAAAAAAAAAAAAAAAAAAAATACCAATTTTAATAAATTAATGAATATAATTTTTGAATTATAAATTTCAAGATAATTGTTTTTTTTTTTTTTTTTGAAAACATTTTATTTTATTTAATTAGAATAAAATTGCAAGTGTCAAACAACTAGGCCAGAGTCAATAACTGGGTCTTTTACCTTAATACATGCTAAGAATATTTTTGAAAACAAAAAATACCAATAATGATAATTATTTATTTATTTATTTAAAGATTTACACTCTTGCACGTGAAACAGTTGTTTTATTATTGGAAGGAAACCCTGACATTGGAACTTTGCTTGATTGGGTAGTGGATAGATGTTACACAGGCCTTCCGCAAGTAGCTGATGGCTGTTTTCTCGCATTAGCCACAATTTTTAGCGCCAGGTAATTTGTCATATTTATAACTTTATTAATTGAAGAAAAACTTTGATTAGTTTTTAAGTTTAAAAGCATGCTATTAAAGTTTTATACTGCTTATTATTCATTATTAATGATAATTGAATTATTTAATTACACAAAAGAGTTAATTACTTTATAATTCGATTCACAATTATACTCGCTTTTTCTGAGAGTTATAGTAAAATTTAATAGCTTGTTTTAATTTTCACAAATGGATTAACCTTAGTGCAATCCCAAGCGTAAATTTAAAACAATAAATTACTAACAATAAAGATCTTTTATTTTCTGTTTTCATTCAGAGAGTATCCTTGCGACCATTACACCAGCGTTATAAACGTCAGTCTGATGAATACAGGTTGCCCACGCGTATCAGTGCAAGATGCAGCCCTCCAACTTCTTCAGCTTCTAGACCAAAGATTCTTTGGTAACGTAAGACCTCTTCCAACCGCAGAGCTTGAAACTAGTAAGTTTAATTGTCATAAATATCCTTATTGACCTTGGATTGAATTATGATGCGTTAAAAATTTAGTTTTACGCGACGGACGTCTTGAAAAACTTTGCAACTCGTATTCTTCGGACCAAGGTACTTCATACACAATTGTCCGTTGACGGCTCGATGATTCATTGTAAGATTTCCGTAACTCTGAAGCAATAATTTTATTTAATTTATTTATTCAAAGATATTAGAGATGGTAAATATTTATATCGTAAATTATCGGCGTCACTCAAGACTTGATAAATAAAAGTTTCAAGTGATTTATATAAGTATTTATAAGTCCAGAAGAGCTTACACAATTTTAAGATATTTAAGTGAGTTAGTAAATTTTTATTACCGTGATTTGAAATCCTTGTGCCGGAATTCCATCGTTTTTTACGACGCAAGATAATCGCAACAACAGCTTTACGAAAATTTTGTCCACTAGCGCAGTATAATACAAAGTTGATCCCAAAATTTGTATCAAACAACAAATTACTTATGTGCTGTGTTATCACAATAGCCCGAGGTGGATCATCATCTTCCTATAAATAAATACGGTCATCAATATATGTACAGATAAATAAATTGCTTTGATGGGTAAATAAAGGGAACTTTAACTTCAATATTTATTCTGGCTACATAATTTTGACCCTGCAATAAAAACTTAAGGAAGTTCATAAAAATATGTGACAAGAATCGGTATTAACATTACCGTATGTATTGATCGTATAACAAATTTACTTTTATAAGAAAATATAACAAAGAAATGGATGGTGAGAACAAAAAAAAAACAATCATTCAACTCAATTACATACTACAATAATATTTTATATCTTGGTATACATAGACAAAATTAATAATGAATTTATCACGTAAATATAATTGAAAATAAAAAGTATTTTGACTTGAGATAATGACTTAAGGTTTTATTGCTAAAAGGTTTATCATAACTAGTGACAATTTATATCAAAATGTATTATCCTTGGTGTACTTAATGGCTTACCTCAAGAAATGCTCTAACTCTCATGACGTAAGCTGGCAAATTGAAACATAAAAAAAAGCTTGAAACAACTAATAACATATTTGTAACTTTACTTTGTGACACACCAGGTGACTGTTTACATTTTTGTTGGGATGATTTATTTTTATTTAACGAAGAATTTGTTATTTTCTTAGTTGTGGATGTTGTTAAGGTCCTACGCACTCCTGCCAGTCGCCAAACAGATTTAACAATTAATCCATTAAGCACAACAATAACAGTAAACGGGAGCACAAATGTTAGAATAGTATCAGCGACATTAAATACACGTGCCCAGTCAGCCCATTCTTCAGCTAATAAACATACAGTGGTATTTAATTTTTTATTAGTATAACGTGGTCTTGAAAACCAGAGCACCGGACTACATAAAACTAATCCAACCAATGTCAATATCATTAATATAGTTTTAGCTCTTGCAACTGTACACATTGACTGTCGGCGTAACGGATAACGTACGGCTACAAATCGTTCGATGGTGAATGAAACGACGAACCAGACACTTAAGAAGCTACACAATGTCGGAAGATAGATAAAAAATTGACAGTAACCTGGACGATTAAATAAACCAATCCCGACCATATTTAACCAAGCTACTAAAAGAGATATGAGGAAACCCGTGTCGCTTATTACCAAGGCTGATAGATACCAGCTTGAAGACACACGGCGCATTTTTGTACGGAAGAAAACATAGATGGATAAACAATTACCAAGTGTTCCCAATGACACTAGCACTGGTGTGTAATACATTTGGATTCCAGTCATAGTTGCTTCTGCCCAATCATTTGGTTGCAATGTTTCATTTAGCTCCATTTTAATCTGATTATTTATTATATATTTTTAATGGAAAAAATAATATTATTTAAATGATGTTTTTTATTATTAACAGACACCAAAAACAAAATCTCTTCATTGTGCAAGATTTATCCACGTGTATTATAACAGAGTTTAGAAAAATAATTTGGGAAATTCGCCAAATATTATTTTCAAGGCTTCTTAAGTATCCGTTTTGTTGAATCTGGAAGCACTGTTCACCAACACTTGTCTGTATAGTAATAACAGTAATGAAAAAAACACCAGAGCTTTTTTAAACTCACGGAAAAAAATAAGTATCAGAGTACAAAGAACTCTGTGCGAGCGGATATCAATTAACTGATGAAGCCGTGAGCTTTTAAATTTTAATGATAAAATCTGAGAGTAACTAATACTTAATGAGCACATGAGAAAACTGTAGAAACCTTTCTCGTGCTCACGATCTGTCTAATTCTGCTAGCACTCTGCTCGAATGTAAGCTTGATAAAGCCCGCGAAGCTTCCGGCTTCTGCGCGCCACAGGACCTCTCAACTTGTGCTTATAGCCAATACAATTTAATATTTTCAACGTCTATTTATAAAAATAACAAATACCATTTTCCTATCTGAACGTTATATCTTTCATTAAATTAAAAAATTCTTTGGATAATATGTTTTATGCATGATAGACTTTTATCTTAATCTTTTCTTCCAAAGAAAGGGTATGAGTTTAGGAACAAAAAATAATTTATTGTACGCAATAAATCTTTATCTGGGTTCTTCTTTTATTTCAGATCAAGAAGAATGTCCGTTGAATTCATTGATAAATCCTGGTACCACGGTGCCCGGGGCTATATCATCATTTGGAACAAATGTCCCAGTAAAAGCTGGTACTCTTGATGCTCTACTCACCGCATCTTATTGTCGGAATCAAATGTATTTGTCAAGGCAACTCGCTCAACTTCATCCTGAGCTTACGATGCCGATGTTTAGTGGTAAGAACAATTTTTATATCATTTGTAATATCACTGAAAAATAACTTTTAGATTTATCATTTTTAAACTAGTATTTAAAAATGTTAAAACTAGTATGAAGAATCAGTGGCAAATTTATGTTTATTCAATACTAATAAATCTTGAGTTGCTAATAATAACTTTACATTTGACGTTAACACCTATGTTTAAAGATTAAAATTTGCGTAAAAAACCCATTAGTAATTGATTAAACTTGAGTAGACTCATCATTAATATACATTTATATTTAATTACATCGAATAAACCCGATAAAAATAGCCTTTAGATATTCATGTTACAAGTCTGTAAAGTGATTAAATTTTTAATAAAAAAATTCAATCAATTTCCACCAAAAAGCTTTTAGAAAAATGTAATTATAAAAAAATACCAGAAAAGTGTAATGTATATTTATTTATATTTTAGCAAAAGAATATTAGTTTCATATTGTATAGGCGTAGACAGTTATGGATAGCTGTCAACATGAAATCTAGGTCTCTATGACGACGGACTGGAGTATATTGATACTGACAGTATATTTAATGAGAAATTATAGCTAAATATCATCCAGAACATTCTCTACTTGCTTATTACATTTTACTTAAATAATTCTATAATCTCGAACTATAATGACTGTGTCTATTGAAAAATTAACTAGCTCACATAATGTTCATTCTAAAATCAAATGGATGAGCGAACTCTACTTTTAGAATCCAAACAGTGAAAATTTTCACATACATAAATAACGAGACCTTTTGCCGCCTCTACTCTTATTCTGAATTTTCAGCCAACACTACTTTTCATACAATATTAAATTTTCTTCTTTTACGCTCGGGCAGTTTCCATCAACCACTTAATCATAATTCAATTTTTATCGCGTGCTTCTAAAAAAAAACACAATAAAAAAAATTGATTTTTTTTTTCTTAATTTCATTTTATCATACGTTATCCATTCCCGGTTGATGGAATAATCATAATTGCACTCAAAACATCTGTCGAGCGTCGGGATTTATTGGCGAAACACCTCGGCCTCTTTGGTTACTCATACTCCATCAACGTTAGCTGGCAGTTTTCAATCAGTCCAACGAACTTAAAAGCTCCGACCTACACATGTTCCACTCGGCCATACCTCTATCCTTACTTACTTACATCAGCGGTCTTCTTTCTTTGTCTTTATCTATACGTAAAACTCTATTTTCACCCCTTCCTTAATCTCTCTTGCACGTGCTGTATACATTTACTTAATCTTTACTCATCGTCCCATCTATCCGTCATTTTTTAATTTTACTTGGCTTGTTTCAGAGATAACTCACAGATTCCAAACTGCCAGACGTGAAGTGCGACAACTGTTGCTCCAATATTTATTACCGTGGCTGCATAATATGGAACTAGTTGATCCAAATGTTCCACCGCCTGCTAATCCTTCTAGTTATTATCAGGTAATTTAATTGAGTTTACATTAATAATCTAATGATAAATATATTAAAATCCAACGTAAACATAAGATGAAAAAAATTTCTTGCGACCTAAACGTTGCTAGCTAAGATGCAGTAGCATTCCGTTCATTAATCTATATTCCTTCTGAAATTTTTTACATCTTATTAATAATCTAACTAAAAAATTTTATTTATAGAAAAGGAAAAAAATAAATTTGGAGGTGCCGGGTATCGATCCCGGTACCTCTCGCATGCTAAGCGAGCGCTCTACCATCTGAGCTACACCCCCCTGTCATGTTTGGCACGATCTAAAAGATCATTTATAAACTGCACTGATTTAAATCTGGTGTAAGTACAGTCGAGCAAGTGAAAGGAGCAAAAAATAAATTTGGAGGCGCCGGGTATCGATCCCGGTACCTCTCGCATGCTAAGCGAGCGCTCTACCATCTGAGCTACGCCCCCCTCGATACATTACTTGAGTTGAATGGTCACTCTTATATTTCACTTGACCCGTTCTGGTTTATAAATAAAATCGAGTAAGTGAAAGGTGCAAAATAAATACTACCTGGAGGCGCCGGGTATCGATCCCGGTACCTCTCGCATGCTAAGCGAGCGCTCTACCATCTGAGCTACGCCCCCGGTGGTGTTTATCTCTGAGTAAATATTCAGTTTTACCTTTCACGTTAATTTGATTTCAATATAAATAAGATTAAACACAAGTGAAAGATGCAAGGTAAAAAAAAAAGGATTTGGAGGCGCCGGGTATCGATCCCGGTACCTCTCGCATGCTAAGCGAGCGCTCTACCATCTGAGCTACGCCCCCAGAATAATTCGGATTTTTAAAATTTAAATTAAGAAATAAAGTTTAATTTTGCTTTTTCTTATCATAATTAATTTACTTTTATCAGACATTGAGTCTATGTTCATTATTAATATTTACTTTCAGTATTATACGAGTGACGTTACTCGTGGCGGTACTAAACGTGAAGGATGGGGTACTGCGGAAGCTACGGAAATGGTTCTCAATAATTTATTTTACATAACTGTTAAGGTAAAGTTTTGAATTAAGTTTCAACGTTTGTTTTTAATTTTTTTTTTTTTTTTTTTTTTTTATTATTTATTTTATTAAAAATATGTTTATTTAATGCAGTTCTCAGACGAGCATCCTAAAGAAGTAGAAGAACTTTGGTCAACATTATGCGGATGCTGGCCGAACAATCTTAAAGTTATAATACGTTACTTGATAATCATCTCTGGAATGGCACCACAAGAATTACTACCTTATGCTAAAAGAGTTGTACTTTTCTTAGCTAGGTCACGTCCGGAACGTTTAGTAGACGAGATGATGGCGGAATTACAAACAGTTGAAACATTAAATTGTTTAATTGAACGAACAGAAACTCCGCCGTTTTATAGGCTTACAAGTATGAGAAAAGCGTCATCACACAGTGACGCACCTGCTGCAGATCCAGGTAATCCATCACGAGACTTAGCTGTAGAGAAAGGAACAATTCATACTAAAAGACACTCGGGAGAAGATCCTGTTAAAACTGGATCCAAATCTGACACTGCTCTACGAGCTTTAGCTGGTTTCCAGACACCTCGCGTTGAGAAAACTCGGACTACAAGTGGGCCACCTATTTTGCCAGATGATTTGTCTACTCCAACCACTGAGGTTGAATTAACAACTGATGAGACAATTTATGTAACACGTATCGGAAGTTCTGTTACCAACAAAGTTAACCATAGTGAAAAGTTTGATATACCTCAGCCCCATCCATTACCTATGCCCGAATACGGCGGGTACTTTGCGCCGCTGACAGAATATTTACCGGATAGTTCTCAGCCTATAAGTGGATTCCATCGGTGCAATATCGCCGTAATGCTTTTAACAGACATTGTCGTCGATGGTATACAATTAGACTGGGCAATCCATGTACCTTTGATGCTGCACATAATATTTCTAGGACTAGATCATTCGCGACTATTAGTACGAGATCACTGTCGTATGTTACTAATAAATTTGCTAGTAGTCCTCGGTGACCATCGTGATCATTTGGGCGTAGCAAGGCTGCTCTTGGCATCACGAACTGAACAATTAGGTCTGGGTCTAAGTACCCCAGCACTTCCAATATTGGAACACAATTTCACAGAAGTTGATCCAGAATTCGATGCTTACTTGTACGGGCCACCTGCGATAGCTCCATCCGCAACAACGACAACACCACCAAGATCAAATACACCGCCGGCTGTTTACTCTCCACCGCCTGCACCGCCTCTACCTGAGCCATCATCTTCACCTGTGCTGACCTCATCAGATGCCTCTCCATCACATTCGCCAATTCCTTCTGCTTCAGTAACACCACCTACTGTTGCGTCTCAAGCTAAAGATCAATCAGCCAAGGAGTCCAACGCTTCACTAATTGGAGCATCACCACCCATTCCTCCTCCACCTCCGCCTCCACCTTTCCCAACCTCGCCGTCCGCACCCACATCAACAAATCCATCACCCTCCCACTCACCCATCCCAACAACTTCAGTAACTCCCCCGACTCCAGCTCAAGTTCAATCAAAAGAATTAGATAATACGCCACTACGTGCCTGGCCCGCGTCGACAGGGTCGTCTACCGGAGTTCCACCAGTTATTGTAACTCCAGAAGACGCTGGTAATTGGACAGGACCGCAACCGGGTCCTAATATGCCGATCCAAGATGTTATTAGATCACTTATAAACTTTTTAGCTTCGAAAACTAATCAGCCACTTTGGAACTACGAAGATATGACTGCTAAAGTTTGGTGGGTTAGAAGCGCCGAGCAGCTCACTGTTTTATTAAGACACGTTTTGAGAGTCTTTAGGGATTCATTACCTCATGCACACGTGAGCCAGCGATGGGCTGAAACTGCATTACAACTTGGATTATCTTGTTCATCCAGACATTATGCAGGTCGCTCTCTTCAAGTCTTCCGGGCTCTTCGCGTTCCCATTACTTCGCGAATGCTGTCAGATATTCTCTCGCGGCTCGTTGAAACGGTCGCTGAACAGGGTGAGGACATGCAAGGATATGTCACAGAGTTGTTGCTGACTCTCGAAGCTGCCGTTGACTCGCTCGAGTCTGATTTCCGGCCTCTAGATTTTATGAAAGAAATATTCAAATCAACGCCCAATTTAAACAACAAGGATCCAGCTTCGGGTATGATTTTAGGAAAAAGAAATGTCGGTGGAGTTTGTGGTTATCCAGGGCCACATGTATTTACACATTTAAATCACGCGAGTGGTCATACACGAAGTACTAGTTACTCAGTGAGCTATTGCATGAGAAAATCTGCTGCGGGCTCGACTACTACTACATCAACCGACCCGAAGGAATTAGATTCACGGGTTTGTGGTAACAAATATCCTAACTCAAATCTTTCAAGGTCAAGATCTGCGCAATCACTAAAGCTTCTTGGGGATTCAGCGACTCAAGACGACAAAATGACTATTTTAGCTCAATTATTCTGGCTGTCAGTGTCATTACTCGAGTCTGATTACGAGCACGAGTTTCTATTAGCTTTGAGATTGCTTGGCAGAGTATTACATAGATTGCCACTGGATCGTCCAGATGCGAGAGACAAAGTTGAGAAACTTCAACAGCAATTAGGATGGAACTCATTTCCCGGTGTACATGCTTTGTTGCTAAAAGGATGCACTAGTCCAAATACTTATGAACCGGTGGTGACATTATTATCTCAATTCACTTCGCTTTTAGACCTACCGTTTGTTGATCCCACGCAGAATCTAGCATTCCCGATGAATGTTATTTCGTTGTTACCTTACATGTTATTGAATTATGAGGATGCTAATGAGCTGTGCATCAGAAGTGCGGAAAATATCGCTCAAGTCAGTGCAGAGAAAGGAAAAAAATTGGATCACTTGGGTACTGTTATGACGTTATACTCTCGACGGACTTTTAGCAAGGAAAGTTTTCAGTGGACCAAGTGTGTCGTCAAGTATCTATACGACACTTACGCTCACTTGAGCTTCAATATGCTGGCATTTCTTGTCGAAGTTTTAGAAAAAGGACCTGCCAGTATTGCACTTCCTGTTCTAAGTATTATTCATTGCTTATTGCACTATGTCGACCTTGCATCGAAAGCCGCTCAACCAATCAATACTGAGTTGTTAAGAGTTATCTCGAAATATGTTGAGGTAAATATTTATATCAATATAAAAATTTTAAACCCTGACAGGAAACATCTAAATCATATTCTTCTAACAGTAATGAGCGTAAAAAAAACTAGTACAATTAAATTTTAATTATCCAATAAAGGCAAAGAATTTTTTTTGTTTCTAAATTAAAGCTCGAGTAACTATATCATAGATAGATATAATCTATATTATTAAGAGAGTAAGCAAAATTTTGTAGCCAGTGTATTTATATGATAAAATGTCTTTCATTTAAGTACCCACATCAATTTTTCATATATTTTATACATTTATATATATATATATATATATATATATATATATATATATATATATATATATACATATGAAAAATATATCAAAATGCATGTGGATACTTAAATGAAAGCTCTTGATGAGTGTAACATCGGGATGAGCTTATATCTTTAAAAACGTCAGTAGTTAAAAAATTACAGAACAATTTAACAAAATTCATTATTTAATAAAGCAAAATTTTATTTATTTATAGTTTATAAGTCACGGCAGTTACATAGTAACTGCAAGGTTGCTAGTTTTCAAATAATTTAATAATATAAAAATAACATTTAATAAGAACACAGTCTGTAAAATACAAAGTAAGTTAATTTTTAGGGATGGATATTTTTTACCTAGTTTACCTGTCAGAAATTAATTATGCAATATAATAACGTCGTCAAGCTAGCAGTATCAAAATCCATCTTAGACGGATATTATTAATGATTGCTCGGAATCTAAACAAGCAACAAAATTCTAAATAGAGCAAAAAATTTAGCACCGCAAATAAATTTTCTTTTGTGAATAATGAGTCAATGCATGATGGATAAGTCCATGTTAGCTTGATAGATGTAAATAATCACAATAATGAAATAATAGTGATTTTTTTTTATCAACAAAATTTATTCTTTTGAATTCTGATTACATCAGCTCTTGAGTTGTTAATTGAAGTGTGATTAAATTTTAGTTTTAATTATTGATTTTTTTTGGAGATTTTAATTTATAAAATTATATCTTTGCATAAAATGAGTGAACTTAAATTATTAATTCATATATTCAAAGACACGTCTTCAGTATTGAACGGAAAGAGCACATGTAACTGAAAGTAATAGACATCCAACAATTTATTTGTTCTTCCAAAAAAATATCATTATAATATTTAAATTATTATAATAATATTTAAATATTTAATAAAAGTTTTTAAAAATACAATTTAAAGTTTTATAAAATTAACATTAGCTTCAGAATTATTTTGTCCATGAAAAATTGAATTGACATAAACTCATATATTACGTTCAGACGTCTTCACTAAAAATTTGAATAATAAAAAATAATTGAATTTTTTCCCAAGGGTCCTCTTTGGAAGGAAGCTTTAAAGATATTGAAGTTAGTTGTCACAAGATCATCAACGCTCGTCGCACCGCCTACAACTGTTCACGGTTCGTCGTGGGAACCATCTCTAACTTCTCCTCATCCGAGTTTCACCGACACTGAAATATTTACCAAAAAAGAATTACCCGGTAAGCAATTTAATTCCTAAATTTATAAGCAAATTCCTGCATGATTTACACTAATTAATTTAATGATTTATGACTTATTTAGACTTACTTTTTTTTGTGTTTTTAATTCTTCACTCGCATGGACTGCACAATCACTTGTCTCTTTCTTCAACGACACTCAGGTTGCGATAAGAACAATAATGATTATGTGTGGCTATAAATTACTAATAATAAATAATAAAATATGTTTATTTTTATAGTTCTTTATGCTTTTATAATTTAAGTATTAACCCTTAATACTTATATTTATTTAGATTACAAATACATTTTTATAGCTTAGTTTAATATAATTTAATAATATATTTTTTTTTTATCAAATTAACAGGAAGAACGATGGACTTTACTTTCGACGTGACTAAAACACCAGTTATTGGAAAAAGGTGGCTGAAACGTCAAGTAGAGGATGAAAAAACTGCTGGATCACCTAGACGTTCATTATCACTGTCACCTGCTGATAGTAATGCTGTTTCTAGTTGGAAGAGACCCTGGATGTCACAGGTATAAGTTCATTTTTTTTATTTATTCCAATAATTAATCTATATTATTAAGAAAATGAGCAAAATTTTGTGGCCAATGATTTATATGATAAAATGGGTTTTTATGGTTCAGAAAGTTTTTTCGCCATCAATGTTAAATAAAAAATATTAGATTATGCATAAAATTAATTTTTATCTAATAGTTAAAATTCTTATTTATCTACTAGTGAAGTTTAATTTATTTTTCACCGTGCAAATTTTTAAAAAATAAATTTCTAAAAATATTAGTATTTTTTCCGAATTTTACGAGAAAGTCAGACCTTAATAACTTTCTCGATTTTAACGATTAATGCCTCATATACTATTTATTTTTTAATTTTAGGAATTTTTATGGATTTTTTATTTTAATATTAATATTAATTTATCGAATATTGATTACTACAGTTGTTGTGACTCAACTGGAGCGAAAGGACTTCCTTAAATATGATCGTTGGAAAGGTCTTGACCTGAAGTTGTGCCTTTTCAATATTTTATATGCATTTCTAAAATAGTTTATTTATTGTAATAAGTTTTTAAAGTAGTTAATTTATTAAATTTAAACAAATCTTTTTTTTTTTTTTTTTTTTTTTTAGGGAAGAGTAAGAGAATGCTTAGTGAATCTTTTAAGACCTTTCGGGCAGCCGGTAGGCTTACCAAAGAGTCCTTCTGTAAGTAAATTTTATAATTATATTTTATTGTATATTCAAAATTAACAATAGATTAAAAACCAATTTTTTTAATTATGAAAATAAATGAAATCTCTTTCAACAACCACGCAATAAAATCTCGCTCTTAAAATAATGTAATTTTCCAATTAAAATTTAATCTTTGCATACTACAATTTTTATCGTATGCAAATCCGCTTTATGCTTAATCATTTCTATTTTCTTTTATAAGCTTCTGCTCGAATTATTTTTTTCATCAACTTGATTAATAAAAATGAGTTGGATAAAAAATGCATAATACTAATAAGAGATTTAAACTTATTTTTAAATTATAAATTAATTTTGTTAAAATTAGAAATGAATTTTAGCAAGAAAGACTTAAAATATTAAAAATAAATCGTAATTCGATAAAAAGTTTATAAAACATTGCAATTTTAATACGATGTTCAATCTCGTAATTACCTGGAAAATTCATTTGATTCAATATTGTGTTGATTCATAAAATAACTTGATAAAAAAATTTAATCAATTTCGTTCACTTAAATCACTTGTGTTTTACTATCTTCTACTAATATTTTTATCAATTAATTAAATTGTACTCAAAGAATTTTATAACGGTTTTAAATGTCTAAGTAAACAGAGAAAGTATCAGGTTATTCATTTAATTTATATTTAGAGCACCATTAAGTATGTTAGAAACAATGGTTCATTAATTGAATTATTTTTTAAACATTTATTTAAATAAATTTTTAAATAAAATAATTTAATTTCAATAGTATTAAAAAATATATGATGTGAAAGGCATAAAAACGTGACAATAATTTAAATTTTTTCACGAGTAATTAATTACTAACTATTATTTAAAAATCATCAGGTAATATTCAGTCAAAGCTCAGATTTGATGGAAAGACAATCGTCAATGGCATCATCAACTGAAGAAATGTCGGGCGCAAACAACGACTTGAGTGGTGGATCTCGACGTGACGATGAACAATTTGGAGTTTTCAAGGACTTTGACTTCTTGGAGTACGAAAGTGAGAGCGTTGAAGGCGAGAGTACAGATAACTTCAATTGGGGAGTTCGCAGACGTCCGCTTAGCGAAGGCGAAGAACGTGAGCCCAGTTTACGACAATTTGAAGAGAGTCTTAGTGAGAAAACACTTTCGTCTAATAAACTTACATCACGGGTAAGTTTTTTATTGAATAGTACACCGAAAAAAAAAAAAAAAAAAAAAAAAATTAACATCATTCAAGAGAAAAATTTAATTATTCTGAAGAATTTCATTTTTTGAAAAATTTTTTAATCAAGTAAAATTTATTTAAACCAAAAAAAATTTCTCAGTTTAAGAATTTTTCTTCTTGAATCAAAAATGTGTAACTCTTCAAAATGATTTTCTTAGTTTAAGAATTTTTTATTTAAAAAAAAATGAGTAATGTAATAAGAAATTAATTTGTTAAAAATTTTTCTTACAGTAATTTTCTTGTTGAAAAAAAGTTTTCTAGATTTGGAAAAAAATAATTTTGGATGAAAATTCACCAGTTGTCTATCTAAAATTATTTTTTTCTAAATCAAAAAAAATTTTTTTTTTAAAAAACGTTACTATGATAAAAATTTTTATTTCTTCAACTAACAAATAAAATTATTGAAAGTTTTAAACAAATTAATTTCTTGTCAAAATAATGTTAATTTTTTTCAAAATCAATTTTTTCTCTCAATGTATTTGTAAATCTAACATAATTTATTTTATTAGCGTGGAGTTGCCGAAGAGTCATCTGACGACGAAGTGGGATCAGAATCACCGTTAGATGAAGTACCATCAGGTTCGGGCGCCGGTCAGGAAATAAACAATATCCCCGGAATGTTTCCTCCATCATCATTATCTCTGATCCCAAGTCGATCTCGTAACGACTCGTCTACGCGATCCGACACCTCTGGATCGAGTGCTGGCGACTTAGGAGACGTGACACCCTGCAACGCATCGCCGAATCTCTCGGCCTTGATGCCCTTCCGTCAAGTAGTGCGGGACGACGCCGAAGAAATATGGCGAAAACAGATACAACATTTAATATCGCAGCCGCCGTACAATATCTTAGAATTTTTCCATCTCCTGAGCAGGATTCTCCGCGACGTGTCCAGCAAATCTGTCGGACTATCACGAGAGGCCGTAGCATTGTTGACAAACGGTAGCACAGCGGCGTCGCAATTAGCGTCTCAGTTGTCTAGTCACGCAGAGTTATTGAGCTCCAAGGCAGAGCCTCCATTAGTTTGGTTTTCATTAACTGTGTTTGGAAGCCAGCGGCTCAGTGAAACTTTGAGATTTAGCATGTTTGAAATCCAAGAACACCTGGAAACCTTTTTAGACAAAAAAGATCACGCGACAGAGTGTCTGGAAGCCGTTAAAGCGACTAATAAATTACAAGTACTCGGAGACTCTTCTGCTGGACACGATCAGAGCTCTGAAGAAATGCACCTCGTTTTGGGACGTGCATTTTACAAATTACACTTCCAGCTTCTGCTGATGATTGAAGCGTCTAATAAAATGCTGCTGTCACTGACGAAAGCTTCAAAAAATGTTTCTGTTCAATTGCACGATATGTCTGTGGAAATGTCGATGATGAAGACGGCGCTGTGTCGAGCTTTGGAAGAAAGCACGGAGAGCGAGCGTGGTACACCAACTCCAACGCCGTGTCCGAGTCTGCTACCCAGTGGCTCTTCGGAAGAAATGTCTAGAATTGCTGAATTTTTGAGGTCCGCACGCTGGTCGTCGGCGCTTGAGGCTGTGAGAATACACCGGGCTCAGTGGCCCACTGATCCGTTCCACGATGACGACGATGTTACTACTGCGGTTAATATGTATTGCAGGCACCTGGGTCAAGAGCGCTCTGATTTGTTCGTCGTTACTAAAAGCGACTCCGAGATGACGGATATTTTTGATAGATTGATGGAGAGTCTCTTCCGTGTGTTAGCGGCTGTTACCGGACTTGAGGCTGCTGTCAAAGCTGTTAGACTACCGAGCTCTCATCATTCAAAACTTGAATGCTAGATTAATAATTTTTAATTAATCAATGACACAAATAGTATCTTATTTTTATTGCTACTTTATTAAATGTTGTTACTGTTAATCATTTAGACTTAATTAATTGTACATTTTTAGTGCAAATTGTACTTTAGCGCGTGATACAGTCTTATAAGGCATTTATATTTACTTTTTCTGTGTTTTCTTTTCAATCACTGTTGATCACGAAACTAATTTTTTTCACGCCTCATAAGCCAAGCGTTGAGGTAATGCTCTCTACTCTTAACATTTCAAAAAAAGCAGTTTTCTCGAAATTAAAATTGATTTTTTTTTTTTACTTATTTCACACTTACAGGATAATGTCAGTGTACTAGTATCAAGTCAAATAATTTGTCAGGCACATAAAATATATTTCAGTAACAATTATTTTGTTTAACATAGTAAATAATATTAAAAACAATCTTTTCTGGACGTCTGTGTGTCTGTGTTTATGGATTGTAAAATGATCGTACTGGAATAATTTTTTTTTATTATCTAAAGTAACACACGACGGACTTTCTCAATTAATATCGCGTTACTAATGCCAAAAGGGCGTATAAAAAAATTTTTTAAGAAAAAAAAAGAAAAGTGAATGAAAAGTATTTTTTCAAAATTTAGATTTACAAGCAATATTTATTTATTTTTTTTTACTTTCAGAAGCAAAAGATAATGATAATGAAGACGAAGTTAAATTAGTACCTAGCTAAATTGATATTTTAGTTTCTTCTTTAATTAAATTCATGTTATCTTCAAATAAAATGAGTAGAAGAGTCATTATTTTTACCAGTGTTGTAATTTTTCTTTTTTTTTTTTTTTTTAAGGCTAATAATTAATTATGATTAAAAAAAATCATAGGCCCTTTTGGCTTTAGAATGTTTTTGTCTTAGAGCCAAAAGGGCGTATATAAAAGTTTTTATACGCCCTTTCGGCATTAGGAACCCGATATGACCGTTTAATTCTATGTCGTTTAATTATTATTTTAAAAAACTAAGATGCGATTGTGTATTTATATATCTATGTATACATTTTATTATAGTATTTTTTTTCTTCACCTTAGAATTATCGCGCCACTAAACCATAGCAGAATTTTCTGTTTTTTATTATTTTGCTTTTTATATTTTATTTTAATCAATTTTATCGTGAAAAATGAGATTATGAGGCGTGCACTTTTGGATTTTCCGAACTTCTTTTTTTTTTCGAGCAACTTTAATTAATAATTCCTCTGAGAGTATAAAACCATGGCAGTTGGTGTTTTATTATAATTCGAAACCAGTGTATTTTTAGACGACCGGTTTTATTTTCTCATTTTTAGACGAGATTAACTTTTTCAAAATTGTTTATATTTTTTGAATTTTAATATGATAGCCTGTCATTATTAAATCTTTATTTTTCTGTTAAAGTAATTTTCAGGCTAAGAATGTTTTCATATTTCGGAGAAAATAAAACTGAAAGTCGATATTTAGATCTTAATAGACTGATTAGTTAATTTTTAATTGTTTACAAAAATAGTATATATACACATTGAAGTACCCATTTACCAGTTTACTTCAAATCTTGCCGTGAAAAATTTTTTTTATACATTTGTACTTTAAAAAAATGTTTAATATTTTTTTTAATATTAAACAATATCAATAAAAATAAATTATTTTATAAATTTGAGTTTCTAATAAAATATACCGTAAGACTGGCAATCGGGTACTGTATTTCACATAAATAAATTTTTTTAATATCCGTGATGATAAAAATTGAATCAATGTCAATTAAACACAATACAAAATAAATAGTAATAAAAAAAATTAATGTAACTATTTAATAAGAAATTGAAAATTATCAATATTAAATATTAACTAATAAAATATCTGTCCTAGTTATAATTAATAAACAAATTTATCCAAATAAAAAATAAATAGTTATGTATTATGAATTTATAAAAGAAGAAATAAAATTTAGTAGGATTGAGAGGCAAAGTTAAAAAAGAAAAAAAAATTAAAAATAAGGAAGATTTCAACATCTGTTCTTTGTAAAGCGTGACTGTAAACTTGGTGAATTTAGTTTGGCACCCTTTTTCTTCCTCTCTTTCTTCTTTACTTACTTATGTACGTGCGTTCCGGCGGATAAACGCTTTGGCGGGGCACGTGCCCCGCTTTTGGTTTGGTCGCAAATGTTTTTTTTTTTTTTTTTTTTTTTTTTTTTAAATTTCACATTTATTATTATTTTACTCAACTTCTTTTTCAATTCTTACAACCATAGTCTTCAGACTTCATCTTTTTTCCTTATTCTGTTCGCCATCCGTTTTTTTTCTTGTGTCGCGAGAGGCAATCATAAAAGTAATGTATATAAGTGTCGTATTTCTGCAACGGATCGTGTAAGAGTAAGCACCCACGTACCCAAAATTCACTCGTTAAGTATTAAACAATAGAAGCAGGTGACGCTCGTCATCTGTAAAAGGTAAAAGGTGATACAGCAATGAAAGTTCAAGTAACTAAAAGCTTTCATGTTTATTATTAAATATTTTGCGTGCCAAATGCCAAAAAAAATTTTTTTTGCTAATCTTTTTGGAATCGCTCGAAATGTAAAGATCTGCAGAAAAAGAAAATTTTTGACGGATTAACGCTAAAAGGGCGTATCTTAAGATATACGCACTTTTGGCTTTAGAAAGTTGTCGGTTTAAAGCCAAAATGTCTTAATTTCAAATTAAGATCTTCAAAATTGTTTGGAGAAGGTTTGAATAAAAAAAATTAGGAAAATCGTTGACCCTGAAGGCCATCCTTGCAACTTCCTGCTAATTCCGTACCTAGGCATTTAAAATTGCACTTATGACGTTTTTGAGCTCTTCGAGCTCAAAAGTTTGATGGGAGTTTTATAATAAATTGATTTTCACGCGATTGGTGGCATTCGACGTAGTCTTTTAAGCCTCATAAAGAATCTTTAAGTTTAATTGATCGAACAAAGAATTTCAGAGTAATTCCGAAAAAAAACTTTTTTCGGTTTTCTTTCGTTCACGATATCTCTCGAACGAATTAACCGATTTTGACCGGATAAGCGGCAATCGACGTGGTTTTTCAATGTTAAAAGCTGATAAGTTTATGGAGTTGATCCATCAAGCCGTTTGAAAGTTATTCCAAAAAAACCACATTTAAAAAATTTTTTTTTTCAGTTCTTTTGAGATTTCTCAAAATCTATCGGTCCAAATAGTTTTCAAAATCTAAGTTCGGTCAAGCTGAAAACCAAACATACAGACCTAGTGACAACCTCGCGGGGATAGTCAGGGAAGCTTTCTGTGACCTTCAAACGTCAAGAGCTGATGAAAACTCGATTTTTGCAAAACGGGGTGAAACCAATAACTTCCCGATTTTTTAAAATTTTTAATTTTTTTAGCGGGAAATTTAAAATTGTACATCTCTTTTTTATTTCTGTTGTTAGCTAATTTGTGCTAATTTCAATTAATTAATAAGCGTGATCAATTATCGTAATCGACATAGTATGAATTATGACAAGAAATATAATATTAGGTTGACGATTTGGCATTTGGCACACGATTTCTTCTTAAAAAAAAAAACAATCAAAATCAAAAGTTTAATTTTTATAACTAATTAATAAAAATTATAATCAAATGGAATGATATGACCATTTTATAAAACAAGTAAGTAGTTCAGTAGCTATAAAAACATTAGCGAGAAAAAATCTAAACGATCTTTGCTTTTTCAGGTTCTTCAATACAAGCAGACGTTGAATTGTTTACGAGCTATATTCTATATTACACCGAGGGCTGAAACCCATCGATAATAACATGGTCGCAAAATGTAAACATTTAAATATCCTCGGCTTATTTTTGCTTCGCTTTTTCCGCCAACTTTTTCATCACCATCATTATAATCATCATTATACATCATCTCCCACAAAGAATAACGATATTACTCGAGTATTCGAGTCCAGTATCTATTTAAAACATTAAATGTGTATTACATTAAGAATCCAGGAGGTGTTAGCCCGCCGTTGGTCTTTCATTTTTTTTTATTCCTGTCACTCTATGTATAAAATAACTTGTTTCTCACTTTTAAGGAGGTCTAATTACAACTCATGCTAGATAGTTATATTACATTCTTCATACCAAAAATTAATGGTATTAAATGGAAGGTCTTGAATCAATTTGTTTAAAACTTTCAACAATTTCATTAGTTAGTTGAAGAAATAAACATTTTTTCTCATAGTAATTTTCCTTTCAAAAAAAATTATTGTGGATTTAGAAAAAAAGAATTTTGAATAGACAACTGGTGAATTTTCATTCAAAACTGTTTTTTTTCCAAATCTAAAAAACTTTTTTTCAATAAAAAAGTTACTGTGAGAAAAATTTTTATTTCTTCAGTTAAAGAAAATAAAATTATTTAAAATTCTTGACAGATTAATTTCTTACTAGCAATCTTACAGTCACTATGTGACTGCCGGGATTTATAAATTATAAATGAATAAAATCTTGCTTTATTAAATAATAATTTTAGTTAAATTGCACTGTAATTTTTTAACTATTGACCTTTTTAAAGATATAAGCTCATCCCGATGTTACACTCATCAAGAGCTTTCATTTGAGTACCCACATGCATTTTGATATATTTTTCATATATTCATATTTATAAATATATAAAATATATGAAAAATTGATGTGGGTCCTCAAATGAAAGGTCTCGATGAGTATAACATCGGGATGAGCTTATATCTTTAAAAATGTCAATAGTTCACGAGATATAAGGTAATTTCTTAATTATGTATCTAGAGATAGAGCATTTTCGAATGCAGCCTAAATACTTATCATAATAAATTGACTATTGGTGAGAATGATATGAAACCATGAAAAGTCACAACTTCAGGTCAAGACTTTTCCAACGATACCAAATTTAACCATAAAAATCCATTTTATCATAAAAATACACCGGCCACAAAATTTTGCTTATTCTCTTAATAATATGGATTAGCTTACATCTGACAATTTTAAGGATTTTGGTTATTAAAAAAAATAAATATGAAAAATTCCATATGTAGAAGATTTAAAAAACTACAAGTTAAATTTAAAAAAAAAATTTTTTAGTTCTAATTTAACATTTGAAAAAAATTTTTCAAACGTCCCCTTATTAAAAAAAAGAATTAAAAATGATCTCACATGTTAAATGTCCATAAGAGATATAGTATTAAAAAGGATTAGAAATTATTCAAAATGATTAAAAATCAAATCATTTTGAATTCTTTTTTTTAATTAAAAAAAGGGTCTGCTGATTTCACTATTATAAATTTTTTCAGTATTAAGACTAAGGAAGAATACTGAAATACCCTTTAGAGTGCAATTCTTGGAGTGTGGTCCTGAGCATGTGGTCGCTGGTCCTTTTCGAACTCAGTGTTGGTCTTTGAAATTCAACGCTTTTCATTACCACATGCTTTTATTTTTTGCGTTCCTCGAGACACTATTTTCTACTGGTAGTCACCGCAGCAGGTTGCCGAGTAGAGCCCCAAATGAAAATGATCTTTTATTTATTTCCTCAAAAATAAATAAAACGACAAGTGTTGGGTTGGAAAATTTATATTTTTAAAAACTTGTAAGTTTTTACAAGATTTCATTTTCCAGGTCATTGACGTCTGATCGGGCCGTAAACTTTTTATTTGGGTTATTATGGTTGTATACGGTCTTGGACTATTCTAAGCTTCGGGTCACCGTTTAATGCTCAGAAAAAGATTTACGGATATGAATAAATAAAACATGCGAAAAAGAGGAAGGAAGTTACTCTGGACTATTAGCAAACCACCGTTGTCTATTTACACAAGAGATTCAACCTAAAAAATTTATACATTTATATATAAATATAAATATAGTTTTAAAGTTACTTTTTTTTTAGCGTTGTATCTTCCCAAACATTACATCCGCTGAAGTGGCTTCTACTCACCGGATCCAGATCCACACGTCTCAAGATTTAGTTAAAGAGTTTTTAAGATTAAAGCCTCAAACATCCGGACCACCTGTTTCTTGAACTTCAACAAAATTATTCATCAGAGTAATTATTAATTATTAATTATATTAAATAATACTTGATTTTGTTTTAAGCTTACAAGAATAAATTTTTACAATATTTTTGCAGCTTAAAATTGATTAAATTTAGAAAGAAGAAAGTCGTGAGTACGTGGAGCATTTATCGTGTACCGCAAATCAAGTAATAAGAATAAGATCAAAAATGGTCGAGTTTTAAAATTAAAAAGATGTATGTCCGGTCATACGCCTGGACACGCGTCATGGGGGAGACCACGTGCGACTCAAATCACACCAGCTGCCTCTATATCCAGGGACCCTGAAGTTGATCTAAAATTAGCGAAAGAACGCTCTTTCTTTGCGGTAGCAGCTCTTGTTTAGCCCATACGGTGCCTCATACTCATACTCATACGCTGCTCGTGCGGCAGCAGTGATTCAAAAGCTTAATTTCATCCAGGAAAAATTAATGAGTCAACTGACGGCAAATATTTTAGTCGTTTTTTATTACTCTTCACATTCGCTCCAGACATCAACTGTAATCTGTGATGTTAAAGCATATTGTCTTTAATGATAATTTTTTTTTAATTTTGTCTAATACTTTAAAAGTATTAATTAATTTATAAAAAAAAATTTTTAATAATAAGATTAGTAGAAATTTTTTCAAAATTAAATTGTAGATTTTTATACAAAAAAATTACATGTACAAATAAATAAAAAAAATTTTTTTTTTTTAAATAATTTAATCAATTTTCAATAATAAAAAATTAAAATGTAGAGATAAAAAAATATTTTTTCATTCATTTTTATAAAAAAAAAAAAAATTGCAAGTAAAAAAATTAGCAATGTTGTAATCTATATTATTAAAAGAATAAGAAAAATTTTTTATGGCCAGTGTATTTCTAAGAGGTATTCTTCCTTAATTTATAATAGTGAAATCAGCGGACGTTTATAAATTTTTTTGATTTTTTTCAAAAGTTAAATTAGAACTAAAAAAATTTTTTTTTTAATTGAACTTGTAGTTTTTTAAATCTTCTACATGTGGAATTTTTCATATTTATTTTTTTTCATAACCAAAATCCTTAAAATTGTCAGATGTATGTTAATCCATACTATTAAGAGAGTGAGCAAAATTTTGTGGCCGGTGTGTTTTTATGATAAAATGGATTTTTATGGTTAAATTTGGTATCGTTGGAAAAGTCTTGACCTGAAGTTGTGACTTTTCATGGTTTCATATCAATCTCACCAATAGTCAATTTATTATGATAAGGATTTAGGCTGCATTCGAAAATGCTCTATCTCTAGATAACTAATTAAGAAATGACCTTATATCTCGTGAACTATTGACATTTTTAAAGATATAAGTTCATTCCGATGTTATACTCATCAAGACCTTTCATTTGAGTACCCACATCAATTTTTCATATATTTTATATATTTATAAATATGAATATATGAAAAATATATCAAAATGCATGTGAGTACTCAAATGAAAGCTCTTGATGAGTGTAACATCGGGATGAGCTTATATCTTGAAAAACTTCAGTAGTTAAAAAATTACAGTGCAATTTAACAAAATTCATTATTTAATAAAGCAAGATTTTATTCATTTATAGTTCATAAGTCCTGGCAGTCACATAGTGACTGCAAGATTGCTAGTAAGAAATTAATCTGTCAAGAATTTTAAATAATTTTATTTTTTTAGCTGAAGAAATAAAAATTTTTCTCACAGTAACTTTTTTATTGAAAAAAAGTTTTTTAGATTTGGAAAAAAACAGTTTTGGATGAAAATTCACCAGTTGTCAATTTAAAATTCTTTTTTTCTAAATCCAAAATAATTTTTTTTAAAAGGAAAATTACTATGAGAAAAATGTTTATTTCTTCAACTAACAAATAAAATTGTTGAAAATTTTAAACAAATTGATTTTTTGTCAATTTTTTTCAAAATGAATTTTTTCTCTCAGTGTGGGTACAAATAAATAAAAATTTTTTTAAAATACTTAATATGAAAAAAAAATTTTCAGATGTCTGCTAATTATTATTGCTATAAATATATCAGCGATATTTATCATCATTTTTAGGAACCATCAACACCGAACTCGCACAAACCAGCCTAGAAACATAAACCAAAAAATTTTTTGTAGACCACATGTGGAAAAGCTTTTATAATTTCTAGCGAAGATCAACGACCGTATAACAAGGTATGAACTTTTAAAAGCAGGGTGAGTTCATCGTCCCAGGTAGATCGTCTGGGATTGGGATTAGTATTAGGGAGTTACCTACTACTACTACTATTCTGAATGGAGAATGCTGTATTCCGTATGCGGTAATGTAATAGTCTAGTGTGGACCAGTTTAAATATTCCGGTGTAGTGAGTATTTCTCTTCTAAACTAAGCGAGAAGAGTGAAGAGTGAGGAGCGAGGGTATATGGTGTTCACAGTGGTACAAACATCTGCTTAGAGCGGATGCAGCCTGCATTTTACGGTCGTCCAATGCAGCAACCAGCGACCAATTCTCCATTCCTTTCGTACCACCCGCACCCTTACCCTCCATACTCGGATCTTTACTTGTATTACCATTACCTACTCCTCAACTTCCTTCACTTCCACCTTCCGACAACGACTTCTATAATTAGAAGTTCCTTCCGACGTCGGTATGACCAATATTTTAACAGGAATCGCTTTAAAAGGTCTACAGGGTAATGTTTATATTTAGTTATTATTGTTGGTAGTCTTACTTTATTTATCACCATCGACTTTGAATTTATTAATACCTAGAAAGAAGAAATATGAAGAAACTTTAACGATAAATAAGATATTGTAACAAAAGTTTACAAATATTTATTGTTAAGCGGCACAATAAGTGTGAAAGCTTACACAGAAAAAAAAATTTCAAAATTCTTGGCTCAAGAAAATTTTCGGGTGTCTGAAGGAAGACCAAAGTTTTGTTAGCCGAAGTTAAAATTTTTCTTGAAATTCTATTTTTGGTGGAAATAATTTTTTCTTAATTCAAATTATCATAAATACTGGATACAATAAATTTTTATATTTGATCAAGATCTTTAGATACTTTAGGGAAGCAGCGCCGCCTACTTCAGCTGAGAAAAAAATTTTCTCACCTTGAGAAAATTTTTCTCTTGAATATTTGATACCCATTTTATACTATTTTAGCGTGCAATTGTACGTATTGAATGAAAAAAAAAATGATTCAATATTATTTGACCTTCTAATTTGACATGCTAATCAATAAAGATATTAACGAAAATTTACTTCTATTGAGATATTTAATTTTTTGGAGCAAGAGGCTAAATTTTCTTAAAACAAGAAGATTTTTTTGACTTAAATAAATTTTCTTAGATCAAGTTACGTATTTTTTAAAGCAAGAGAATTAATCTTGTTGGAATAAGTGAAATTTCTTGTGTCAAAAAAAATTTTTTTTTCGCTCAAAAAAATAATTAAGAAGAAAAATATTTTCTTGGCTCAAGCGAACCTCTTTTTCTGTGTAAAAAAGGCGATTTTTGAGAATTAAAATAAAAAAAACTTCTGTATGAATTATTTTTAACTTTTTAAAGGTATATTAATACATATTTTAAGAGTCTACAGTAAAATTTTTAATGAAAAAAATTAAATATTTTTTAAGTTACACGCGATTTCTGACGGCGTTAAAAAAAAAGTCCTTCTCTGTAGAAGTGATTCCGTGATGAAACCTTTTCCGTGGATGAAACCAAAAAAAAAATTCTCGTTAAAAAAAAATATCAAAAATTGATAAAATGGGCAAAAAGTTTAAACTAGCGGGCCATTGTATGGAGAATCATATATAGAGCATGCAGAAAAAAAAATTCAAATTCATTAACTTTATATAAAATGTGTTTTACTTTTATGTATATAAAATTACTCACTATAAATGTAATATTCTGTACTTTACGGCCTTTAAGAAACACTTGTTTTAGGGCCGATTAAATTGAACAAATAAATAAATAAAAATAGTCTTCAAAAATATAAAATGATTTATTTTTAATTACGGTGTTATGTCCATCAATTACAAGGTGATATATCAGGTGTTATAATGTAACTTCTAATTCTAATCTTGATGCCAACATTGAGAATTGACTAATTAATAGGTGATCATGATCAGTATGCGGGTTAACGATTGAGGACGGTTAAACTAGAAGGTAAGTCACATTACTTCTAGCGCACTCGAGCTTGCCAATAATTGCATCTTGACGTAATTTTAAATCAATTGATCAAGTGTCACAAGTTTTTACGATGCTGCTATTTCTATAAGGACATGCTAGAGATTCCATCGGTTTTTATAAATAAATTTCAATAAAAGAATTTAAACGTCTAATTTTTTTTATCTCCGAAATTTTAGACATATTAATTCGAGATTTAATTAAAAAATGTAAAAATTTATAAGAAGAAATAAAAATAACTGTTGGTAGAATTTTTCTTTTTAAATTTTATTTCTTCAATTATTTTAAAGTACTACACTTAAATCAACGATGATTGTACAAAGAAGAAGATTTTAAAAATTTTAAAATACATATTTGTTCTAAACAATGACTCTGTATTGAAAAATTTGCATCCAAAAGTTTTCAAAATCCAGTAGTTTACTATAATTCTATTAAAGCTTAATTTATTTATACAACAATAAAAAAACATTATATGTCTGTCACATTCATTATCATAAAATATTTAGGGCTTTGTTAGCAAAACAACCGGTGGAAAAATAACCAACAAAAGGTCTATAATCAAAAGATCTTATAGCTTGTAATAATAAGGTGACCATCAAGTTATGTATATAATCGTTAAAATCTATTGAATAATATATATTAATAATCAATAAATTAATTGATTAGTAATATTATAAATAATATATTTTTTTAGAGTTAGAATCAGATGAAAGGATTAAAAAAGATTAAGTAGCAGATACACTTGTTTTTAAGCGTCTTAAAAAATAATTGATAAAGTCTCCTCGTAAAAATCTCTTGACTTTGATATATAATGTGGTTGTGTCTCATCTGCTAGCGATTGCTGTTCATTCAATCATCTCTCGTCACATATGCCTAGAAATTAAAACGTATGTGATTTCTACATCCGTTTTTTTATGGAAGAAATAATAATAATAATAATAATAATAATAAATTTATTTATGCTTAGCAACTTGCTATTTTTTTACAATATTTCTAAAAATATATATACAGGTGTATTTAAATAATTAGTTTGATTTTATAATTATTTTTATCCAATTTATTATTTTGCCCGACAATCTTAATCTTAAATGTAATATTTTTTTGAATATAATTCTTTGTTAATTTCTTATATATGTTAATTCTGGCCTCAGTTTTGACATGGTCAGGTAATATTAATTGTATAAATTGAATCCTAAATATGTGCTGGATTTTTTAGCAGTATGTCTTCTTGTTTTGTCCATTTTTAATTGATTTTTTTGTTTTGTATTATAAAAAGGTTTATTTTTAACTAATTTAATTTTTAATTAAATTTCAATAATTAAAAATTATTTTTTGTTTTACTGAAAGTCACACGGAAAAAAAAATTTCTTGATTGGAGAACAAAATTCTTGGCTCAAGAAAATTTTCGAGCGCCTGAAGGAAGACCAAAGTTGTGTTGGCTGAAGTTAAAATTTTTCTTGAAATTTTATTTTTCAGAAGTAATTTAGTAAAAACTAAATTTTTTGGAGCAAGAAGCTAAATTTTCTCAAAACAAGAAGATTTTCTTGACTCAAATAAATTATCTTGGATCAAGATAAATATTTTTTAAACTAAGAGAATTTATTTTATTGGAATAAGTGAAATTTCTTGAGTCAAAAAAATTTTTTTTCTTCGCTCAAGAAAACAATTCGGAAGAAAAATATTTTCTTGGATCAAGTTAACATTTTTTTCTATGCATTCAAGCTTATCTAACATTAATTTAATACTTGTGTATCTATTTATAAAAATAATAATAATTAATTTTTGCATCAATCTTTAATACTAATGACCGGGAAAGATAATTTTTCATTCCATTTTCCAAATTTTTAATAATTTTAATATATTTAATAGGCAGTCCAAATTAAAAAAAAAAAAAAAAATAATAATAATAATAATAAAATAGTTAAAATGAAGACCGTATAAGTATGTTGTAAGGTTTAGTTGTGTGGCAATAAGTGGGTACAGGGAGGAAGGAATGAGAAAAGAGGAAGCGGAGAAGTAAAAAGAGTAGACGGAACAGGGGCGCGTGGCAGTCGCGTGCCAGTTAACGCTGTCGACCTGATGTCTGCAACCCTAACTTCCTTTTTTTTATTTCTTATCTCATGTATCCCATCTTTTACTTTTATTTTGATCTATTTTGTTTCATCCCCAGGAACCACTTCCTCTGTTCAGTCAATAATTAACCAAACCTATGAAGAAATTACATCGATAATAATAATAATAATAATAATAATAATAATAATAATAATAATAATAATAATAATAATAAATAAATAAATCTGACTAATAATTAAACCTGAAATCAATTTTTAAAAGAATTTTTAAGGAAAATAAGTAGAAGAAGAATATGATAAATGATGAAGAAAGATCAGTATGATGACTTGTACATTTATATTTATATAAAAGATGAAGATGAAGAGTAAGAATAGAAAGAACAGCCGTGGCGTACTGGCCACAGGATGTTCAGTCTCCCTATTTTATCTCCAACAACCAACAAGAGGGGCACATTGCCAGCTGATCGGCGCTTCTTTGTAACCCCTTGGACGCGTGCACCCGCACTCACCACCTGCGAAGAACTAAAACCCGTCAACGGACCACCACCTTAAAACATAATTCTACTCTACACAGTCGTCATAATAATAATACATCAATAATATGTGATATCACAAAGAGTGGTCGCTCGTTTTATTGTCATTCAAAGAGGTATATATTTCTTCCTTGCTTATTCTCTTTTAATGTGGGCGGCATTGAAACCCCGAATCGCGAATTTACCAGACAAAGCGCACTGACCTACCCAACCAGTTTTAATTCCGACAAACTTCAAGGCTCTTCATTTAAATTTATGCGGACTTGGCTTTTTAAATTCAATGCTTTAATAAATGTAATCTTAATTATTATTTATCATTATCATTATTATTAATTCGTTAAATTATTTTTAGATATTTTATTATTTATTATTTTATTTATATTTCACAAGTACACAGTGAAAAATTTTGGGTTAAAAATTTTTATGTTAAATATTTAACACTTTTTTGTGTTAATTTAACACAGTCACTGTTAAATTTAAACATAAAAGTGTTAAATATTTAACACAAAATTTTTTGACGCAATGACGCAAAATTTTTTATTGTGGTAATCCACAATTAGGTTCTAGAAAACTTTTATGTTAAAAAAATTGAATCATTGTTCGTCTAATTTATTAAATCTTGATCAAAAAATTACAAAGACGAATCTTAAAATATTAATTTTTTGGTAAGATAAATATTAATAGCAACTTTGCAGTCACTATGTGACTGCTGTGACTTGTAAACTATAAATAAATAAAATTTTGCTTTATTAATATAAATAATGACTTTTGTTAAATTGCACTGTACTTTTTTAACTATTGACGTTTTTAAGGATATAAGTTCATTTCGATGTTACACTTATCAAGAGCTTTCATTTGAGTACCCACATGCATTTTGATATATTTTTCATATATTCGTATATATAAATATATAAAATATATGAAAAATTGATGTAGGTACTCAAATGAAAGGTCTTGATGAGTGTAACATCGGGATGAGTTTATATCTTTAAAGATATCATTAGTTGACAAGATCTAATGTCATTCCTTAATTATTGACATTTTTAAAGATATAAGCTCATCCTGATGTTACACTCATCAAGAGCTTTCATTTGAGTACCCACAAGCATTTTTATATATTTTTCATATATTCATATATATAAATATATAAAATATATGAAAAATTGATGTGGGTACTCAAATGAAAGGTCTTGATGAGTGTAATGTCGAGATGAGCTTATATCTTTAAAAATGTCAATAGTTCACGAGATACAAGGTCATTTCTTAATTATGATATCAAATTTAACCATAAAAACCCATTTTATCATATAAGTACACCGGCCACAAAATTTTTCTCCTTCTCTTAATAATACAGATTAGACATAAACATACAAATTTAATTTCACAACTTACCTCAATTTTTTTAAATACTTGTCAACATACATTTGATATTTTATTGCGTTTAAGTCAATCATTCATTTAAAAAACTTGAATAAAATAATCAAAAAAATGTTTAATAAAATAAACTTAAGAATGTTTATTCGTAAATTACAACGTTTTATTTTATTTCAAAAGTAAGATTGACTTGTAACTATTTTGCCAACATAATTCGCAATCATTTGTTTACATTCATCGTAATTGAACTTTCAATAAAAATATAGTAAGCGTTTATTTCCAATTTGTCGCTCGATAATTTATTATTTAAATCAAGTGTAACTGTTAAATGTTGTTACAGATATTGAACACGTCGCGGTCCCCTGACATGTCTGCACTTATAAAATAAAAATAAGGGTCGTTCCAGCCGATTTTTCACGGATGTTATTTCTTAAATAATTTAAATTGAAAGATTTAAATAAATAAAATTTATTTTGTCCCGATAATTTAAGCTGATTAATAGAGTAATAATATAAATACTGAGAATTTATTTAGCGAGTGAGGATTTGATGTATGTATAAGGTTGGGAACCCATGGTAAAACACGCAAACGTCTGAAAATTTTGGTGGCAACTAGCCAAAATGTTTTTACTCACAATCATTATCTTATAAGTGAGTAAGTGTATTAAATAAATAAAATTTATTTAAAAAAATAATTAAATAAATATTTTTGTTAATTTTTGGATGAATAAATTACCGTGAAAAAAGGTTTTTTTTTTTGTATTTAATAATGTTTTGAAAATATTTAGGATAATTATGGAAACCCGAAAGCCGAGATGACCCTGAAGGAGAGTGGAATTGCGTGAGGTCGTCGTTCTTGGTGTCTACTTGACGTCTTGAGTCTTGATGACCATAGCGTAGACGGGAGGTGGTTCACTATGAGTATATGAGTATGCGACAGCTGCACCAGCCACCGGTACTGAAAATAGCCCTGACAACCCCATGCCGAGCCTAACCAGCGATTCCTCTCCTTCTTCATACATATAATACACGCTACATACATATATTTATTTATGTATACATATGTGAAGATGGAGATCGGTTGAAGTAAGTGGCGACGAAAAATTCTCTTCCATCTACATCTTTCAATCCTTATTTATATTTTTTCCCTCATCGATCCTTTAAATAACTTATGACTTTTTCCCCTTTAGCGCTCCAGCCCAAAGGACCCTAATTTCTCAAGCATTTTAGAAAGACAAGCCTGGATTTCAAATTAGACAGACGTACGCAGGAAAAATTGACAGCCAAAAGATTAAAAACAAGGATTTTTCTTTCTGAATTACTAAAATAAAAGGAGGAGAGTATAAATTATTGTAATGTACCAGGCGTTTCCGGATATTTAACGTGTTATTTGATACATACAGTTATAAACAACCCTTCGATTGTGTAGAAATATATTTTCTCCTTTGTGTCCACGTGTACGACACGCGACCAGGATTATCAGTAACAATAACTATTTTTTTTTCTACCAGAACTTTTAATAATTTTCTTTTTTTTTTTATTTACGTAGTTTAATATCTGCAATCTGAAGTCAAGTGAATTTTAAGGAAGGCAGCCTTAATAACTAATTAAAGTGTTCTATAATTTAAAATTACTTAATTAGTAGGTATAAATAAATAATTATGTTATAATACTGAAATTTATAAGTATCTAATAATTTTTTACATTTTTATGACAATTAAATTAGGAAGAAAAAAATTTAATAAAAAAATTAAATTTGTAGAAATTTTAAAAAATTATGAAAGCGAATTTTTTAAAATAGTTTTTTTTTTTTTTTTTTTTTTTCATTATTGATATGTTATCAAAATTCCAAAAATTGTCAGATATTTGTTGTTTTCGGATGGAAAATTTATAAATTTTATTTTATTGAAAAAGTTGTCAGAAAAAAATTAAACGAAGAATTTTCATGTGCAGAAGATTTGAAAAATTATTTGTGCAATTTTTTTACTTGTAGTTTAATTAATAAAAAAAAAAATTAAAAATTATTGAACGTCGGCTAATTTTAGTATCATCTATATTATTAAGAGAATAAGCAAAATTTTGTGTCCGGGATAATCATATGAAATAAAATCGGTTTTTTTAGTGAAATTTAGTGTCATTACAAAGGTCTTGATTTGAATTTGTGCCTTTTCGAGGTTTCACATCATTCTCACCAATAGTTAATTTATTGTGATAAGTATTTAGGCTGCATTCGAAAATAATCTATCTCTATTTAAAAAATGACCTTGTATCTCGTGAACTATTGACATTTTTAAAGATATAAGCTCATCCCGATGTTACACTCATCAAGACCTTTCATTTAAGTACCCACATCAATTTTTCATATATTTTATACATTATATATATATATATATATATATATATATATATATATATATATATATATATATATATATATATATATATATATATATATACATACATATGAAAAATATATCAAAATGCATGTGGGTACTCAAATGAAAGCTCTTGATGAGTGCAACGTCGAAATGAGTTTATATCTTAAAAAATGTCAATATTTAAGAAAGCACAGTGCAATTTAACAAAATTCATTATTTAATAAACCAAAATTTTATTTATTTATAGTTCACAAGTCACATAGTGACTGCAAGGTTGATAGTATTATTTAAATAGTTAAAAAATTTCGACTTTATTCGAATGTGAGGTCAAGTGTGAGTGCTTTACTTCCGAAAAACTAACTTGAGAAAAAATGAAACTATATATACCAATAAATCGAAGAAAAAAGAGACTGCTTTTATTTTATATGACAAATTTAAACCAAGTGCATCTCAGGTCAACGGGAAGTCGTTTCGAGACTTTAGACTTATAACTCATTCATTTAGTTTAAATTAAACTAAATCTTGATAAAATAGGAAAAGTGAGCATATTCATTGAACAAGTAAATGTCGGTGGGTAATAAAATAAATGAAATTATTATTTAAACTTTTGGCAACATTTATAATTTACTTGCGTCAAACAAATTGTTAAAAGTAACACAGAACTATTTATTTTTATCCGCGATACGACGTTGATGCGACTGTCGTCGACAGTGGTAAGACACCTGTTTTTATATTCTAATTCTTTCGTTACGTCAGTCAATAAAATTTATTAAATGTAAAAGATTGCAATAACAAACAAGTAATTAAATTGACGTTAATTTATAATAACAAGTACAGGCGCAGAATGAAATTTTGAAAATTGATTAATAAAATTGTTTTAAATTATTTAAATTAAAGAAGACATCAGTTTTGTATTTAGAATGTTAGAAAAATATTGTGGAGTACGGAATGACGGAGCTTCTTCAAGAGACTCGAAAAATCTAAAATGGCTAAAACTATATTGGACGAAGTAGTTACGAGTAAGATAAGCTAGAGGCATAAGTAAGCACAGGTTGGTGCGCTGGGTGGTTCTGCTGGCGAAATGCCAACCAACCGCCGAATTTAGAACCGCGGATGCTGACTAACTCGCGTGGCATTCATTCAATCGTTTGCCTCGACTCTTCAACTTGTGTCTGTCCTTCGACGCTATCTGTTTAAACTTAAGACTTATGCTCAAAGCTTTTATCTCTGGAATTTAAGCCGAGAAAAATTCCATGGGTCACTGCTTTTTTTACAATATTTGTATATAGGTATGTCGAGGCTAAGTTAATGCAAAAATTTATTGGTCCATTAAATCGTCAAAAATTTTTAATTTATACAATTAGTTGAAAATTAAAGCACTTAATTTTAAAAATTGTTGTAATAATTAAATAGTGTTATTCAAGGTGAAAAAATTATAATATTTTCGTGTAAACTTTAAAGCGAGATTAAGGAGACTTGTAGATACTTTACGATCTCGCGCGTGCCGACAATCACACGGCGGTGTGAAGGGCGAGGAAGGAACTGCACTGGGGTTGTAAAAATAGATGGCTTTATACTTTATACTCGCCTTGTATTGCTTTCTGGAATAATTGATGGTAAAAAATTAACTCTCACTTGTAAACCTGTCTGTGTTGTGTGTATGAAAAGCTCTGGATCAAACGGGACAGTTTTTAATAGCAGGAAGCTATTAAAGTCGTATACTTTTTTTTTTTTTAATTGACTTTTAACTTTTTTAATTTATTTATTACAAATTGGTTTTATTTTTTTAAATTGATGTTTTGTGTTCAAAATATTGAAAGTTATGATTCAGAGGTTGTCTAATTTTATACAATCAATTTTAAAAGTTAGTAAGAAGTTATTTAATTATGTTTTTTTTTTTTTTTCTTTTTTTTTTTTTTTTTTTTATGTGGCAGTCATATTTTGCTCCAATTAAAATCGAGTGTCTATTTTTAATACTTAGAAACAATCTTGTTAAAAAAATGTTTACGATTTTTCTGTCTAGACGTAAAATATTTTCTTTAAACTCTTTGTTATATTTTTATCAACAAAATGTCAAGCACAGAAGTTAGACTGAAAGTTTATTAAAATTCATTTTTCTCAAGCAATTTATTTGCTCATTACGTAAGCTATTTTTTTATTTATAAAATAAGATAAAATTACTTTAAAGAATTATGTGGTTCCTTCTTTTTAAATTGGAGTTTAAAGAAGCTATTTTTTGAATAAATTATTGTTAAAATAAATTATAATTTGAATGACAAAAATTTTTTAATTTTTATGCTAAAAAAATGTTTATTGATAATTTCTTCCATAAAGTAAACAAGATTTTTTGTTGGAGTTTGACTGACAATTGTAATAAATTACAAAAATATTTTTTTATAAAAAAAAAAATTATTTATATTTACAAAAATTAATTAAACAAAAATCAGCAGACGTTCAAAATTCTTATTTATTTTTTTATTAATTAAATTAGAACTTAAAATATTTTTTTTAAGTTAAACTTATAATTTAAGTTCCAGAATATAATAAGCCTCCAGAAGTTGGAAAAAATTTTGGCTCTCATTTTTTTGGATAAAATTTCTATTTTATATTTTTTCGGAGTTTTTGATATATTTTTTTTTGGCAAAGTACATAAAAAAACGAACAATTTAAAAAAAAAAAAAAAAGCTGAATATCACAATTTTTTTGAAAATTTTATGAGAATCAATTTAGCAGATAATAATTAATTTAAAAAATTTTTTTTAACAAATAAATTATGGCAAAAAAAATGAGACCAAAAAATTGACATTTAGAAAAGTAAAAAAGTAAAAAATGTAATTTTTCAAAAATAATTTTTCGGAGCAAATTTATTTATTAAAAAAAATTGTAATAGTGACAGCTAACATTAATGTCATAAAATTTGTTAAAATTGTGATAATTAATTTTTTTTTAAATTGTTCATTTTTTTATGTATTTAAAAAAAAAATATATCAATAAAATCAAACAGGAATTTGGTTCAAAAAAATAAAATTTAAAGTTATTAAACCCACTTGTAAATAATTACTGTTTCCTGCATGTCAAATTTTTCTATTAATTTTTTTATTCAAAAAAACTCTTAGATGTCTGTTAATTTTATTTTTATTCAAAATTATAATAAAAATATGAAAGAAATGAACCAATTTATTTTAAAATAATTTCTCAAAGTATTTTCTATGAGACTTTTTTTTTCTGAGGGTGAATTCAGCAGACAGCTAATTTTTGAGAATTTTTAGATGAATTTTAACTTAATGGTTGTAAAAAAAATCTAAAAAATTACATAGAAAAAACTTGTGAAAATTTCCATATGCATTTTTTATACTATTTCTTCTGTAACAAATAAATTGTTTATAAATTATAAAAAAATAATCAGATGTCTGCTAAATTCACACTCATTTTTTTTTTCAGGTCTCAAAATCCAGGTAAAGAAATGAAGGCGTAGAATAAGTAGTAACAACTGTTTGATCAAAAGGATTGAAACGAAATAAAGTCAGATTAATCAATCAATAATAAATATGAAAGGACAACTGGTAAAAGGGGTCTCTTGAAAATCAAGCAATCCAGCTGTCCTTTGTGTCAACCGGGTAAAGCGAGTAGTTATGAACCAGCAGTAATAATAAGAGAAGATATTTGCGAGGGTGGGCAACGGCACATGCCCCATGTCTTCCACTCACTGCATTTATATCTCTCATACGTACATATGATCTATATATCAAAAGAAGAAAGATATATACTGTAGAGAATGTCAGCGTCAGCCACCACGAAGATTCTAGAGAAGACATAGGTCCCGTGGTAGCGCCAAACAGTGGAGATCCAACACATTTGAACTTATGTTCCGATAAAAGAGTGCAAGAGTGAGTAAGAGGACCGAGGGAGGAGAACGTACAAGAATAAAAGCATGTGGGTAAAGAGAGGATGAAAGCATGTGATGGTGAGCAAAGAGAGGGTCTTTTCGTTTTCGTTTTCGTATTCGTATTCGGGGGACTGTAGCACATGCTTTGATGCTTCTGTACTCTTCTCTCAAAGCTCCCAAGGCGCGTGGTAGCAGCTGAAGAAAAGTGGGGAGCGGGCACGAGGGAGATCTGGCTCCTATATGTAGCCCCGAATCTCTGCCGGGCCAACTATTACGTCCCAAGCTCGCGAGACAACTGTATCTATCGCCAATGTGCTTAAGTTCACACCAATACTGATAAGCAATATTCTTCGCTTAATTATTATTTTTCATAATCAGTCCATTTTTTTTTCATTTACATCCAGTGATTTTATGCTGTTGTTTATTGTGATGAGCTGAGTGTCAAGTGCTGTGTTGTTGTTATTGTTTTTATTATTATTATTATTATTATTATTGGTTATTTTTAACCAATTATTTAAACTATTTTACTTGTAAAATAATACAAAAGAAGAAATAAAATGCCTCGAGCTTTTTTAATTACTCATAGACGTTACAACGGCACAGAAGGATTTGAAGACGTCGGAAGAGGTTGGTTATCAGATCAGACACTATTTATAGTATATTTTGTATTTATTTATAAATTTATCAGCTTACTGATGAATGATTTAAATTTATAACGATAAACCACGCAAAGTGCTATTATATATGGAATGCGTCAATCTTTTCGCTCTAATCTGAGCTTCGAAATACGAGTTTTCTGCTCTATTTTTGTTCTTTCCAAAAGCAGAACAGCCATTGCACATTATGATGAATTTTCATGCTAGCTATCATTTCGCGTTATTAATGTCAAAAGGGCGCATCTCAACATCTACGCCCTTTTGGCTCTTCCAAGCCAAAAAAAATTTTTTTTACTCCAACTTATCTAAAAATGTTAATAACATTTAGATCTGTAAGAAAAGTGAATGAAAAAAATTTTTTTGTATACGCCCTTTTAGTTCTAAGACAAAAAAATTCTAAAGCCAAAAGGGCGTATCATTTTTTTTAATCATAATTAATTATAAAAAAGTCTTAAAAAAAAAAAAAAGTTAAAACACTGGTAAAAATAATAACTCTTTTATTCATTTTATTTGAAGAGAATATGTATTTGATTAAAGAAGAAATTACACTGAAGTCAGCAGACGTCTGAAAATTTTTGATTTTTTTTATTAATTAAATTAAAACTAAAAAGATATTTCTAAAAAATTGCACTTATAGTTTTTCAAGTTTTTTACAGATGAAATTTTTTTTTTAATTGTTTAATTGAAATTTTTTCAATAAAAAATTTCTAAAAATTTAGAAATGTCGGCTAACTTTATTTTCATAAAGAAGAAACTAAAATATCAATTTAGCTAGGCGCTACTCCGATGCCGTCTTCATTATCATAATCTTTTGCTTCTGAAAGTAAAAAATAATAAATACACTGAAAAAAAGTTAACTTGAATTAAGAGAAAAATTCTTGAACCAAAAAAATAATTTTGAAGAGTTTCAGTGTCTTGAATCAAGATAAAAATTTCTTGAATTAAGTAAAATTTACTTAAACCTAAATTTTCTTGGTTTAAGAATTTTTCTACTCAAACCAAGAAGATAAAATTCTTCAAAATTATTTACTTGATTCAAGAAATTTTTTTTTTCTGTGGAGATATTCCTTGTAAATAAAAACTTTGAAAAAATACTTTAATCTGATATGATTTTGTAATTTGTACAATTAAACATAATTCATTACACCTTATCAGTGAAGACATGATTATTGGGTCAATAGAAATGAAAATTTTGTAATTGAGTCAAATACATTTTTCTTCGAATAGAATGTTACTGTTATTTTGGTTTTTTTTAAATTCAAATCCATATTCTTCTTAAATAAAATGAGTTATTATTTTTACCGGTGTTATAATTTTTTTTTTAAGGCTACTAATTAATTACAATTAAAAAAAATGATGTGCCTTTTTGGCATCAGTAATTTTTTTTTTTTTTTTATTGTTAAATATTCGTCAAATACTAAAATTATTTTTTTTTGTAGACTATAGTCCAGAAAGAGGCGTAAGAATTCCAGACTACGGTTCAAATCAGCCGACATCTGACGGAGTAAGCGATTGTGGAAGCGAGACATCTTCAGAATGTCCTGAAGAATTGTACAATTTGACAAAACTGGCAGAGGTTAGTCTTGCTGCGGCAGCAGGAACACTGATTCATCCAAATAATGTGATTTATCACCGGTCATTGTCACCACGCTGGACACCAGGTGTCGAGAAACTTCATGTCTACCGCTCATCACCCCCAGAATCGTTGCATCATATAAATTTCCATCATAATCTCAATCACAATCACAATCACAGATCTGAAAACGAGCTGAGTCTGCATGAGAGAACGAGACTATTTTTTGAAAGGATTGAAACAGAGCGAGAAATCCTCCAAGACAAGACCAAGGCTCGCTTGTCTCACTTGGACGAGTCCAAAAATTTGTCACTGCCAATTAATCAATCTCTGTCGCCGATTAACTTGCCAGCGAGGAGAATTTCATCGGGCCATTCGGATACTTCTAAAACGGATGACAACGAAGATCACGAGTGTCCGGATTGTGGTAAAAAATATTCAACTTCGTCAAACTTGGCGCGACATCGACAGACTCATCGGTCACTTGGTGACAAGAAGGCTCGAAGGTGCCCGCACTGCGATAAAGTTTACGTCAGCATGCCGGCTTTCAGCATGCATGTTAGAACACATAATCAAGGATGCAAGTGTCATTATTGTGGAAAATGTTTTTCACGGCCGTGGCTTCTGCAAGGACACATCAGGACTCACACAGGTAAATTTTTAATATTATTTTGCGAGTATAATTTTGTGCCAAGAATTAGACAAAAAAAAAAATTATTCACAAGTATTTTCGAAAAATAGGCCAATAAAATTAGATGAATAAATTTCAAAGTAGGAATTGAGATTCAAAATGATGAAATTTTAAAAGAGATCCTAGTACCACCCTCCTACACTGAAAAAAAAAAAAAAAATTCTTGACTGGAGTGTAAATTTTCTTGGCTCAAGAAAATATCAAGAAAGATTGAAAATTTCTTGAATGAAATCAAAGTTTCTTGAGACAAGATAAATTTCTTGAGTCAAGAAAATTTCTTCTTGCTCCAAAATAACTTTTGTTTTCCTTAAAATTTTCTTGGCGCAAGAAATTTGTTTTTTTTTTTTTTTTTTTTTTTTTTTGTGTAGTGTCACATGACGGATTCTCTCAATTAATATGAGCGTTCAACTCACTGTTGTTAAATTATGATTTATAAAAAACTAATATATGACTGTGGATTTTTTTGTATATCTATCTATAAATTTTATAATAGTATTTTTTTTCATCACGTTAGAGTTATGGCGCCACTAAATCATTGCACAGTTTTCCGTTTTTTATTATTTTGCTTTTTATATTTTATTTTCATCAATTTTATTGTGAAAAAAAGATTATGAGGCGTGCAATTTTGGATTTTCCAAAATTTTTATTTTTTTGTTTGAATATTGATGAAAATTAATTTAGCAGATATTTGATCATCTTAAAAATTTTTTTAACAAATAAATTATGGCAAAAAAATATTTTTTTTTTCCTTCAAATTTATTTATAAATTTTTCCTTTTTTTTTTTTTTAAATTTAAAAATCTTTTTTAATTTGTTAAAATTCTTATTTATATCTTCTCTTTGCAGATGCTATGTATTGTATAAAATCAGTAATACTAAACATTCTACACCTAAAAATGTAATCATATTGTTGTAAATTGCCGAAGGCGTTTCTTTACAAATAAAATAAAAATAAAAATTAAAAATTGAATTTTTTCAAAAGAAATTTTTTTGTTAAAAAAAAAAATTAAAAAATGGTCAAATAGCTATTAACTTTAACGTCATGAATATTGTAGGATTGGAATATTTTAATACTTAAAAATTTGAGGTCAAATTTTTGACTAAATAAATTTAATTTATTAGACAATTAAAATCTTGACAAATTACAAATTACTCGTGCGTAAAATAAGTATAAAGATTAATTGAATAATTAATTTTAGGTGAGAAACCCTTCAAGTGTACCATCTGTAATAAAGCATTTGCTGACAAGTCAAATCTCCGTGCCCACGTGCAGACTCATTCAAACACGAAGCCACACATCTGCGGAAGATGTGGCAAAGCATTCGCCCTCAAGTCTTATCTTTATAAACACGAAGAATCGTCTTGTATGCGAGCTCATCATCGCGCGGACAAGAAGGAACCCGCTAGTGAACCATCTCCGTTATCACCTTCAACAACACCATTATCATCTTCATCATCTCCATCAATATCTCCATCATCTTCTCCTCCGTCTTCAGCTAGTGCGCCGACTAGACCACCAGGTATCACTTCTTCGCCGACAAGTGTCATTGTGCCTCGACCAGGATTTGCACGAGAACCTATATCAACAATAATTAGACATACCAAAAGCCAGTCTCCCGTTTCTTTGGCTCTTTCCGCAATTCCGGAAGAAAAAACGGCGAAAATTGGAGCAAGTGATAGCGAGTATTTGTCTCGGATGGTAATTCGAACCTCGGTAATTTCACAAAATCCTGAACATGTTCCCGGTCGTAACGCTAAAAATGCACCGTTTGATTTTTCGGATCCTACTAGACCGTCTGCGTTTTCACGACCGGCAGTAACTTTAAATCTCGCTATTGCTTAATATCAGCCAGTACTTTTATTTATTTTCGGTTTATTGATTTTAAGTTATTATTTCGGAATGTATGGATGCATGTATGGACACAGAAAAAAGTAAACTGTATTAAATAATAGTCGATTTGTAAAAAGTAATGATCAACTGCTAAAAATTACTATTTCAAACAGTAAAATCACGATTTTAATAATTATCATTTAAATGCTACAATTTATTCTTTACATGGAAGAAAATATTATTTCAAACATCCATCATTGTTTAAATCAGGTCCAAAAGGAATTAATTTAATAAAAAATCAGGTTGATCAAACCACAAACGCTATGTTGACAATTATTTCACACTTTATTGCAACCTTTCGTCGATTGCCTGAAGAAGTCGGGATGTCCGACGAAACGTTGTAATAAAGTGTTAAATAATTGTCAACATTGCGTTTGTGGTCTGATCAACCTGATTTTTTATTTAATTATTTCAAATAGTAATATTCGCTATGTGAATATCGAAAATGTTAAAGTATAATAAGGTAAAAGACCCGATTATTGGCACTTTTTCTTTCAATGAAAAAATGTCCTACTTGGAATAAAAATTAAAAATTTTTTTGATCTCAAGGTCTTTAAAATTAGAAATAATATATTCATTATTGCAATTAGTGATTTCATTTATTGAATAAGTACCAAAATCAAAGAAAATGTTAGTAATGAGGTTTTCGCCACTAATGGGGTCTTTTATCCTAATTAAGAATTTTGACTTTGATATTTTTCATTTGGGACCTAAAAAAATGATCGCATGATATGTAAAAAGTACAAAATACCGTTACTAAATTTTTAATGTAAGCAACGTCAATATTTGCAAAGTAAAATGGTAAATTTTAAACGCAACGCTAAAAATCAAACTATAATTATTGACTTGCTTGGATTGATAAAAAATATATTTTAAGAGTAGAATTTTCACTGTTTCAAATCTTAAATAGATATTAAATAAAACGTTCACTTGAACGTCGGTCAGCATAGGGTTTGTATGTGAAATATACAAATTTTAAATGCTAATATTTCAAAATTTAGTGCCGTAAGGACTATTTAAAAAAATTCCTTCGGATAGAGGATACTTATAAGTATAGGTACTCAAAATTTTAAAAAAATTTTAGGAAAATGGTTTTTTCTTGGAACGTCCTTAAGTTCTAAAATATTTATATTTTTGCCACCCTGATGTCGGCTTTACTGTTTGAAACTATAAAAATTAACCGGAATCCGAGTGAATTTTACAGTTTACTTTTTTCCGTGGATAAATGAATTTTTTAAAGTATATATTCCATGTACGTAGAGATTTTTTTTTTAATTATAAAACAGTAAAGACATTTAATTATATCTTCTCTACGTTACAAATTCCACGCAACTTCCTAATTAGGGACCATATAGACAATATTTTTAATTAAAAATTAAAGTTAAATTCATTTAGTGTGTATCTGCGTATTGATAATTTGAGTGAAAAATAATAATTATAATTGTAAAAAAAAATTAATTGATATGAAATTCGTTATGTTGTTACGTAATTGTACTTAGCGTATGCTCTTCGAGGCAGCTGACGGATTAATATAAAATATTGTACTTTTTCATCTACGAGGATGTTAAATAAATATTTTTCGAGTGTTTTTCTAGTCGAAACCATTTCGCAGCAACGGATTCATCTCTCGCGACTGTATTGTTCTAAAAATATATTATAAGACTATCGGTTGGGCTACGAGCAGATCTATGGCGTGCGCGGAATGATGTTATAAAGTTTAGGTAGTTTATTTTATTTATTCATTTAAGGAACAGACAAATATTAGGCTAAGTAATTAAAATTAATTAATTGATTGTTTTGGTAATATTAAGGAAACTTGTGCCTATCCTAGTCAATGGATTTGTTATAAGGACACATTGTAAGTAGCATTCCTACGTTATGTATATTTGATTTTTTTTAGTTTACTATATTATAAGAGAAACGTAGTTTTATGTGTACATATTCAACATATTAAACTAGTGATAATTAGTTTTAATGATTTATTCATAGAATTTAAGCTTTTGAAAAAAGTGCCTTACGTGGAAAAAAAAAATGTTATAGATAATTTTTTCCTAATATTTTCTACAAGTCATACACAATCTTGTCAATTATTATTAAATAAAAATTTTAAAAAATTATAATTACTTTTTTTATTCATTAGAATATATATATATATATATATATATATATATATATATATAATTTTTAATAGCAACCTTGCAATCACTATGTGACTGCCGTGACTTGTGAAATATAAATAAATAAAATTTTGCTTTAGAAACTAAGAACACTCAAAGATTCTAACTGTAAATTCATAATTTCTTTATAACGAAAATTTCATGTTTCACCTCAGCCCTTTAAATTGCAGTTTCTTCTTTTAAGCTAACAGTTGGTAATTCATCAAACTTCATAATGCTGATATCAACATATAGATGTCAGCATCACTAACATTATTTGCTTGTTTCGCGGTCGGTAATAATTCTATTTACCACAAGACCTTAATTTAAAAAAAAAAAAAAAAAAAAAAAAAAAAAAAAAAACATTACTTCTCAATCCTCTAAATTAAAATACACTATAAATTTAAATAGCGCGCTGCTCGCGCGCCTAAATTTTAACCAATAATGAATCGTGGCCCGTTTTTGAGAATTTCGACCTATGACTAACTTCAAGACTTTCATCATGTATTTTAATTTAGAGGATGAAAGTCTTGAAGTTATTCGTGAAATAAAAATAAGTGTAAAGTTAACTAAGTATCGAATTATCGCAAAAATATGTTCCTCGATTCCTTAATGGCTAAAAAATCAAGGCGCGCGAAGCGCGCAATTTAAATTTCTAGTGTCTTTTAAAAGTCTAGGACCGCAATTAAATTTTTTTAATTTTATGGAAAAAAATTCTATGTTGACAAATGATTAAAAAAAAAAAAATAAAGAAATGTTTGTTTAATACAAAAAAAAAAAAAAAAAACTCGAAATATAGTAAGGAGTTAAAAGGATTCATAAATAAAATAACGTTGTATCATGATTATTGTCACTTCAAAAAAAAATTAATTTTTAATATATTAAATTAATGGACAAAAGTGATAATAATCGTGAGTAATGTCATAAAAAATGTACAGCACATGATTTTAAATTTATTTAATAAAAATCACAAGCAAATTATCCTCTGGTAGAACAGAGAATTAACATAAAAATAAAACATGATTTCGAGTGTATATTCTTAATAATTAATTATAAATCATCCGATCTTTCCAGATCATGTAACATAATGAGTGAAAAATGGCTCGTATTAATTAATGTATTTAATTTCAATATTTACAATTAATTGCCATATCATCTACTTAGTTAATTAATCAATTAATTAATTTATTACTTCCAGTACTACAGTATTTTGAATAGGGTCCATCTTTTATCTTAACCATATTTTATATTACGTTTACTTTATAATAATAATAATAATAATAATAATAATAATTAATTAATATATATTTAAACTTGTATCCTTATTATATTATGCTTATATCACATTGTATATAAGAAAGGCACCAAATAACAAGACTTTTTACACAAAGCCCGACCTATTCTCGCGATCACATAATCAGCAATCGCACACAGCTACGCAATTTATTCAAATATTTATTAATTTTAATTGTCAATTATTGATTAATTGCTTTCTTTACTTAAAAATTTAAAAAAATATACAATTTCACCCCAAATATTTTTGCAAATATTGCACTTAAATTACTTTCAATTATACAATTATTTTTACAATAAAAAATATCTTCAAATTAAAAAATTTTGATCGATAAAATCAAGTTATTTTATTTATCTGATTATATTATTTACCCGGATAAAATGATTATGCAAGACTGATACTTGACCGGAGTAATAGAGAAGAAATAGTTGTAGTAATAGAAAAGAATTACTAACAAAGTGAGAGATGACGCGAATTTATCAAGGACTAGGCACTCAAGATCCCACGAGAGACAAATAAATTCTCGATAGAAATCTTGTAAGCAAAAAACACGATCTCGTCGACGTATTTTCATTACATTATGTAGTTAATTATAAGTCTACGTTATATTATTATATATTCAATAGTAATAATAATTGTTTATATTAATATTAATAATAGTAGTATTTAAAAAGTATTAAAATACAATAGAGTCTACGGTTTTAATCGTCTTGATGTCAGCACGGTCACAGCGTTTATTTTATTTTTTATTAAGTTTTAAGGACGAAAGTTATCACTAGCCAATAGCTTCTTTCAAAGCAGCGAGTTGCTCTTCGCCGAGCTTAACTTTGTCTTGAATTTCTCGCCCGTCCATTATCAGTTTGGTTTTCATGGTGATGAAATGCTGATAGTCCGCGAATTCCTCGTTGTTTAAATATTTGGATAAAATTGCTGATACGTTCACGCTGCGTTTATCGATGTTAATTTTCAGGACTTTTGCATCGTGTAATTGTTCCAGTAGTTGATCTCGTTTGGCTTCCAAAATTTTCTAAATTGAGAAAGAAAAAAAAAATTAATTAATTATTTCTTTTAAAAAAAATTTTATAAAAATTTTAGCTTCTATTTTGAGAGAAAATTTTTTAACTTCAAATGACTGAATAAAAAAAGTGTTTTTTTCAAGTTAAAATTATGCTAGTACTAGACGATTTTTTTTCAGTGAAATGAAATTATTTATTGAGCTAAGTATATAAACTTTGACCACGGATTACTGATAGTGATATTTATTTTTTAAAGTTAACTTTTTTTCAAAACTAATAAAGATAACGATTCTATATTTTACTTAGATATTAATCTTAAAAATAAATATGTTTTCTTGGATTATCGTACGAAATACGGCGTAGAGAAAAATTTAATGGTAATAATTGACGTAAATTTTCTTTTTAAAAAATTTTGTTCACTAGCAACGTGTAGTTTTTAGTTATTGATAAAAAGTTGGTAAGAAATTAGCGTAATCGATACAATTTCAACAAATTTACATTGCAAATCTTTAAAATTTCGCATAATTTCAATAAATTATCATACAAAAATGTAATACAGCAAGTTAACAAATTCAAAGAAATTAACATTGCATTAACTGTTCATCATTTTTTGTTGTTCAATATCTACTAAATTACAATTTAAAAATTTTTCAATTCAGTTAAGTTTTAATTGATAAAAATTATTATTTCATATTCAGTCAGAATGTAACTTTTTAAATAACTAGAGAATTAATTTCCTATTAAAACGATCACTAATTTCCTACTTAAATAATTTGTGTTAGAATTTTTTGGTAGTAAATTAATTTCTTCATTTAAAAAACTTTTAACACCTCTACAAAACTTACTCTCTCAGAATGATTAGCCGGCATTCCATGGAGAGCATTTTCCGCCCTCGCGAGTCTTCCACTTAATACGACAAGAAGATTAGTAATCATTCCAACTTCTTCGACATGCAGCTTGTATTTAGAAGCCTCTGCAGATTGAGCGACTGCTGCAACTAGCGACGCTATTTTAGCCCCTAGGGTTTCATTCATTTCGCCTTCTTCTCTTACAGCTTCTTGTTCGGCTTTCAGCACCACCACTTTTCTGTCCAGCCTCATCACCAATTCCTCCTGTAAAATCCAAACGCAATAACTTTAAAATTCATTCTTATATTTTATAAAAAAAAAGGAAAAAAAAAAAAAAAGTAAGCAATAACAAAAAATATTATTGTACCTTCTTTTGCTTCAAATCATCACTATCAGAATTTGAAGGCGTATCACCGTTAGTAACCTTGACATCTCCAATATCTTGAGAATATTGAGTTAGAAACCTCGCTTTGCCTTCGGAAGTCATCAGATATGTTGAAGTCGGTGATACCGGACTACTCGGCTCGGTATTATTGTTATTATTAGTAGAAGTTGTATTATTAGTACCGTTGTTTGGTGTCGATGGCATCTCGTTTCTGAAATAAATTATAGAAATCAATTATCGAAGCAATTTAAATGGATTTTGCGAGCTTATGAATAATTTTTTACGGTTTAAATATTAAATACAAGTAAAAGTAATAAATGTCATTATTTTTTATCAAAACTTTCAAACAAGTGAATTTATCAAATTTGACAGAAGAAAGAGGTCAAAACAATTTTGATCAAAATATCAAGTTATATTTATTAATATTCATTAATTTTTTTATGTAAAATTTAAACAAATTAAATTATTAAGACAGTTTCAATTAATTAAATAAATTTTCTTTTCTTTTTTGTTTTTTTACATTAAAAACATGATTATTGACAAGCTAAAAGACCCAATTATTGAAACTGACTTAGTTGTTTGATCCTTGCAATTTTATTCTAATTAAAAAATTAAATGTTTTCGAAAAACCAATTTTCTTAAAATTTATAATTTATTAATTTATTAGAGTTAATTTGTTTTTTCTTTATTAAAATAAAATTGCAAGTGTCAATAACTGTGTCTTTTACCTTACATCACACTAAATAAAATTCACAAATTATCTGATTAAAAATAAGAGATTAATATGTTTTAAAAAATAACATCGAAATTATACTATTGAAAATTTCTTTAACAAATAAATTTAAAAAATTAAAATATTTCAATAATCCATGATGTATATATGTCTTTGTCTTTTCAATTCTTTAATTCTTAGTGGAAAATAAGGACTCAATTTCTTGTGAATTTTTTTTTATTTCATCGCCAACGTTTCCGTCAGTAATTCCTGAATTCTTTCAGGCTCAAAATTTAAAATTACTCCACAATTGTCATCAATACAAATCTTAAAATGCCCCAACTGGCAGAACAATACATCCAGAATACAATTTTAAAAGGATAAATAAAAAATTACTTTACAAAAATTTTATTGTAAATGTTGCCGATTAATTAAAAAATAGTCCACAAGAAATTGAGTCTTTATTTCCCACTTAAAATTCAAGTATATTTTAATAATGATAAATTTTTTGTTAAAAATTTTATTTTGATCGAATGTAAAAAAAAAAAAAACAAAAATTTTTAAAACTTTGGAAGAAAAAAATTTTTTTTTAAAACACCCTCATATTAATGTATGTATGTATAAGTTTGTGTAGGTACACACACGTATGATCACTTATATTTAATAGATAAAGATAAAATCTTGTTTTAAAAAATATATTGACAGAAGATTACGTCACCGGTGATGAATCATCGACATCAGTGAATCAATATGCATTATTATAAGGTAGATAATGGCATATAGTATGTACATACACAAGTTTATTTAAACTGTTAAATAGTGGGTGAAATAAATTTAGTGTAAGGACGAGAGAGACAGACACAAGGAAGTGACAAGCAAAGAGGATGTAAAATAATTTATCATGTTCTAAACATTAAACACTGACGAATCATAACACGTGATACTTTAGCATACATGGATGGTGTAGAATGATGTTACACTCAATTACAAACTCCATATTACTCTTAATCACTTTTATATTTATTGTTATTGCTATTGGTCTTTTATCTCGGTATTAATCGATAAACCGTGTTTAGAAGGCGTTATAAAATTGATTGATTAGGATTAACTTGTTGATAAAGACAACTAGAGTGTTATCTAAGTATTGTTTTAATTTTTAATTTTTTATTTTTATTCACCGGGTGGATACTTTTGCGCACTGCAGACTGTAGACTGCAAGCTACAAACTGTTAACTGAAGACTAGAATAATAATATAAGAATGTTATGTACAGTATGGAGTACAGTGTAAGTTGACAATATCATTTATGGTGATGGTTGCGCAATTCTCTAGGTGGTCCGTACACTTTCTCTCTCCTTGAGTAAGCGGCCGCAGTGAGGAGAGTTATCGAGCACGCGTGATCAGGGAACCCACCGAGATAATGTAAGTTTAAAGTCCTGTACTCGAGAGAAATGGACACTTTGTTTTTAACTTTTAGTCACGATGACGATTAATCCTTAGTACATTGTGTTGAAATTTATCGTTTTTTCTTTTCATTTGCACTATTACTACGGGATAAATTGATATTTGTAGTCCTAGTCAATAATTAAGAGTTTCGTTTAATTGTCTGTTCCCGGGTTTTTTAATAGTTCTGGGTTAGATAATTCAATTCTATTGGTTTTTTAAATGTATTGGTGGGTCAGGTCTATTAGTCGATGACATTAATCATTGTTTATAGTTTTACTTTTAACCTCGATTATTTTTATTGATTTTTATATAACTTGCGAATTTTTGTGTAGTAAAATTGACTTTTAGAAGGTAAAATTTTTGTTTTTTTTTTTTTTAATTTTTTCAAGAAAGTGACTTCATTATTAAGGGGCACAACTACACAGTGGAAAAATTTTGTGTTAAATTAATACAAAAAAGTGTTAAATATTTAACATACAAATCTTTAACAAAAATTTTTGATGCATTGGCGCAAAATTTTTTGCTGTGTAGTGTAAAAAAAAAAAAAATCGATTTTTTTTTTCATATTTCGATAGGATATACCTTTAAAAATTACATACTAAAATTTTAAATCCATACTTCAAATAGTTTTTGAAATACAGCCATTTAAAGAGTAGCCGCTCGGCAGTTAAAATAAAATCATTTTATCTTTAAACGCGTTTTTCTCGAAACAGCATTTTTCGAATTTCCTGGAGTAATTACATGGAGACAAATGATCCAATCACTACCAAATTTTTTTCGGCATGTTCTATATATAGTTCTCTATACAATGACCCTCCAGTTTTTTTATCTGATTAAAAATCGAATTTTGGCAGGCCAAAAATGACCAAAGTTTTGGGTAAAATTCAACTTATTTTTTAAAAACTAGAAATTTTTGAAATAATATACTGTTGTTAATTACATTTGTATTTTAAATTTAAAATTATTAAATTGTTTCTTTTTAATTAAAATATTTTTTATTAACAAAAAAATTTTGTTAAATTTTTATAATTACATCAAAGAAATAATTAAAGTTTTTTCTTTGATAAAAATTAAATTAGCAATTTTCTGCGATAGAAAAAAATTTTTTATGAATTCTTAACATTTTTTTTCAGTGAGAAAAAATGATATCATTTAAAAAATTCATATTTTTTAAGACAAAAAACTATTGAATTGTTTTCAAATAAATTTTTCATTAAATTTAATATTATTTTGACATCAATAAATATTTTTTTAATTAAAAAAATTTTGAATTTATTTATTTTCAATGAATTTTTGCATTTAAAATTAAAAAAATCAATTGCTTCAATAACATCCAGTATTATAAATAAAAGAAAATTGAATGAATTGATAAAACTTTATCTAAAAATTGAAAACTTTTTAGAATTAAATAAACTTAACGGTAGATCCGGTAGTAACTTTAAAGAAGACGAATTAAAACTATGCTAGTGAAACTAATACCTACTACCTATCCAGGAAAAAAACAAAAGTTGACCGTGGTGAACTCTGTTCCACGTGGTTCCACGTCACGCAACAACACGTGCTACAGTTAATAAATCACAATATATAGTACAAATAAAACTTACTTTCTATCTTCAGATCCGTTCTCTGTGGCAGTGGAAATTAAAGATGGCTCGATTGACACCAAGCGTCTTGGACGCGGCTGCAACGTTGTCTCAACCCTGAAGAGACCCGACATGTAATCCGTCGGCTTCTTCAGCTCCGGTATTGGCACTAAAATGTGTCACCCAAGTATTAGTACAAGTATTTATTAGTAATTGTAATTATAACTACACATACAGAACTTGAACTGGCTCAAGAGATCGTTAGTGCTCGACGAACCAGAAGGCTTTAAGAATTCCTTAATGCATTCAACAGAATTAAATGAAACATAATATAACTTGATATAATGTAATAAAATAAGCGTTTTATTTAGTAGATCGTGTTAGACTTTATTAAATTAAAAGGCCGATGCACTTTGCTAGTAGGTTTTTAGCCTACGCACTGACCGTTAAGCTTCGTTAAGAATTTTTTATTTACTTTATTTTCTTATTCAGAATCTGTGTTTTGATTTTTTGTTTATTTAAGAGATTACATTTTATGAAATTGAAAAAAAAATTAACGTTATAATTTTATAAATTTTATTTAATTAAATCAGCCAAGAATAAAATGTATCATCAAGAAAAAGTTTAAATATTTTTTTGAATTTTTTAAAGTAAATATTTCATGTTTTTTTAAGGTAGTACGGGCACCAAGGTAACTTTCGATAAAAGACAATTTTTTTTTAAATGTGTCAAAATAAATTCGGAAAATTTGAAGATTACATAAAGAATTTGATTTTATCATTTGGTGATAACAAATTTTTGAATCAAATCTAGTGATGTGAAATGTCCGTCATTTCGAGTTTTGGTCAGTCACATCTAGCTAGATAATTCCTGACGGTTTTTTGAAAAAAAAAATTTTTGCAACTTAGAAATTTAACTATTGAATTAGACATTTAAATGAAAATTTTATGAATAAAAAATAAGAATCATTAACATTGCTTGATTTAGGCCTGTACGAGTGACTTGAATGTGGTATAGTTAGCGCTTTACGCAAAAGTCAGGAGATGTCGCCATAATTGTGACGGTCCGTCATTTATGAAGCGGTCAACAGACAGTCCTGTGACCCTGACGTGACGGTCAGGCTCACATCACTAATCAAATCACAATAGTTATCGACCAGAGGTACAAATATCTTAATCCAAGACTTAACAAACCAAGAAAAAAATTTCCAAGTAAGATAACCAGTTTTTCTGTTAGTGTTAAATGAATTAATTCCAAAATAAATAAATGCAAACCTAGAATTGTAACAAGTTTGTCATTTGGCCCCAACTGACTGGCTAAATCGCGGCTTAGTTTTTCGCACTCTATTTCTTCAGGCAGTTTTCTTCTTGGTTCAGCAATAAGCGTATTCTCTGTAACCTCTTTCGCGGGTTCCTCTTCATCCAATGCTTCGGTTTGGGAGGCGACGTCCATCGTCGTGGTATTGACGCGGAGAATTACTTCTGTCCTCTGCATCAGAGTGAGACCCTCGATTCCAGGTTGCGGAGAGACGCAGGGTGAGGAGCTTTTTCCTTCGATCGGAGAGTATCTCGGTGACAAGGAAGAGGAAGAGCTAGATATCTTGGACGCGCTTGATAACGAGGAAGACCTGGAGCCAGAAGATGGCGAGCGGCGTAATCGGCTGGTAAACAAAGTGTCTGTTTGACTGGCGCCTAACTTCATCCAGGAACTCTCAGTTTGCGCGGGACTCGACACTTTACTTCGTGGAGCCGGGTAGCTTTCCTTTACGTTTTCCAGCTCGGGAAGCGATTTCCGATGCTCGCGATTTTGGAGATTGTTTGAGTAAATTTTAGCGGGAGATGACCTTGAATGTGTGAGGCCTTGTTCCAAGGAAGATCTTGATGAACTGGAACTTGAACAACTGCCGGATCTTCTGGGAACTGCTCCGCGAGATCGCAATTGCACTTCTTCGTTTTTGTGCATTTTTGCGAACCTCGGGGACGTAGTGGGTGGAGATTTGTCCGCAAATGGCGAAGATGATGTCGAGGTTGATGTCGATGTTGAAGATAGAGAATTCTCGTGGTCTAAATTGGTGGTAGTTCCCGTTGTAGAGTGCCGCTTTTCGGGTAAAATATTTCTACGGTTTAGTAATTCGACGTTTTTTGATGTCATTTCGATTGTGGCGCTTCTTTCACGGTAAAAATCTTCTATTCCTATAAAATAAAACGATTATTTTAAAAACAAAAAATTTTTGATATAATTTTCTATTAAATTAAGTTTTTCAAAATTTTTTAATTGACACTTGATATTTCTTATTTATTTTTAGAAAGTTTTTACGAAAAAAATTCAAAGATCTCTATTTTTTAATAATAACAACTTTTCAGGATATAATATTGATAAATGCATTGCAATAATGTCTTAGTATTTTAGCTTCGAGTTATTTCCAATTACGCGTTGACATTATTTTTATCAGTTAAAACATTTAATAAATTTTTTTTTTTTTTAATAAGTGACCTATTTCAAATGAAATACATTGATGTTAACCAATGCAAAATTGTTCTGACCGCGAAATTTTTTATTAGATGCACGGAGAGAAAAGAATATAACTTATTACTACGTAGAATGAAAACCATTACCATGTTACATAGTAACAGAAATTTTTGTGAGAACTCTGTGTAAATTTGCTAATAAAAATCTTAGAAATTGTGATAAAAATATGAACAATCACGCATTCGATGCAGAATTAAATTGAAAAATAATTTTCGAGTTTTTTTATTTTTTAGATGAAAATTTCAATTTGTTTCTAACAAATAATACAACCAAAATAAAAAATCTCAGTTTTTCGTAAATAACTCAATAACTATTGGTGATATCAAAAATTGGCAAAAAGATCCTTAAAGAGGAGAAAATTTTTGAAAAAAAGTCTTGACTCCCGGAACTCTAGCTTGAAAAACAATAATTTTTATTTAATGTTGAAAATCTAGAGATAGAGGATTTTCGAATGCAGCCTAAATACTTGTCATAATAAATTATCGGTGATAATGATACGAAACCTCGGAAAGGTACAAATTCAAATCAAGACCTTTGCAATGACACTAAATTTCACTAAAAGAAACCGATTTTATCGTAAAACGTAATCATAAAATTTTTTCTTCATTTTATTTATCTTTTTTTTAAAATAATCAAATTGCAAAAAAAATTATAATATAAATAATTTTTAATAAAAAAATAAATTCATTCAAAGACACAGTTGGTTACTTAAAAAAAAAAATAATATAAAATTACCATTTTTAGTCTCACAATTGAGTAATTCAGAATCTTCAATAGCTTCATAGTTTGCAGCAAGCAGACGACGCTCTCGTTCAAGCTGTCGGTTTCTGTCATTCAAAACTTGAACACTCTGCGGCGACACGCGCTCCTTAAGGTCCCTCTTGATATTGTTATTATTATTACTATTATTGTTATTGTTATTACTATTATTATCGTGGTTATTATTATTGTGATTGTTATTGATGTTGTTATGGTTATTGTTGTTAAGGATGTTGTTGTTGCTTTCCGATCTGGGTCGCGTGTCGCTAGCCTGCAGCTTTTTACTGAGTTCATGAGACAGCTTACCCATTACCTCGACCGAGTGGGCGTTCGTGCGCTCTTCGATGCGGTGATGAAGAGCGTCGACGCTGTGAGACTTTGGCAAGTCATTGTGACTTGAGTTATTGGTATTATTATTATTATTATTATTATTATTATTATTATTATTATTATTACTATTGTTATTATTATTATTATTATTGTTATTGTTATTGTTATTGTTGATATGATTGTTGTTGTGCAGCGGATGGTGCGGCGTAACCCGTAGCAAAACTGGATCATCCCGGTCCCGAGGCGGTGGCCAGTCTTCCAGCCGCGCGGTCGGTGACATTGTTCGCTTGTAACTTCCTTCGCTGTCAGGAGCTCCGCGTTCACGTTTGTATGCCAAGTATGATGCCTTTGATTGGCTTCTGAAAATATGATAATAATATTTATTGTTATTAGTTTTATTTAGTACTTCAATTTTCAATTTCTCTCCAATGACTTTCTTATAAAAGTCATGATTTAAATGTATAACGAAAAAAATAAATAAAAATAAGGTAAAAGCACCAATTATTAACACTTTATTATACATCTATTTAAAAATTTTTTTAAATGTAATATTTAGTCTCTTAATTACAAACTTCATGAGTTTTGATAGTAGTTGGTCAAATTTAATAATTTATTTCGACGGATACACCAAATATTGACAACCTATTCAGTAAACAATTTTGCGTCATTTCGTTAGAAAAAAATTTGTGTTAAATACACACAGAGAAATGTTAAATATTTAATACAGAATTTTTTGATGCAATGGCGCAAAATTTTATACTGTGTCACTAAATTAACAGATTTATTTAGTGACATAACATAACACTGACGTTGACAGATATTAAAAATTTTTTTGGAATTTTACAGCAATTAAATTATTAAAAAAAAAATTAATTAAAAAGTTTCACATGTGAAAATTAACAAAAATTTCAAGTGAAAATTTTTAGGAACATTTTTTTATTACAATTAATATGTTAAAAAAATTTTGAAAATTGACAGCTGACCGCTAACTTCGTATTATGACATAACGATGCATCAATTATTGATATATTCATCACTTTTAAATTCATACCCTGATAGAAGGATTTCTTAACATTTAAGATTTCTTTGTATTTTTTAAATACTAAGAAATGATTTTTTAAATAAAAAAAAATCCTTCTATCAATGTAACTCTTTGAATTAAAAAACGAAATTCTTTAGAATCTTCTTAGTTCCAGATTTTTTTTAGTTAATGAATGAAATTCGAATTCAAAATTTTTCGTTGATTTTTTTATAGTTATTATTTAAAAAATATTTATTAAAGCTTTTGAATTTAATTTTATCTAAAAAACGAGAAGAACTTTTTCCTAATTTATAATAATTGCTACAAATTTAAAATGAAACACTTGCTATCAATAGTTTTTTGCCACAAAATTAGCATGAAAAATAAAAATTTTCGAAGGCAATAACTCGGTTTTTTTCCACTAAAACGGTATCTCATTTTGCCTGGAATGCCCTTATATGACCGCGGTGAAAGGAGACGTCATACGAATATCGTGGTCGGCATCTAAAAGAACTGGATAGAATGTAGAGTAACAATAATTCTTGTTTCGAAGATACAATGCAAGGACAGTTTATATAATTTACAGTCCGATGCTAAAGTTTAAAGTTTAAATCTATCTAGCACAGTTACAAGAGCTTCGATCACTACTGGATGACTTTGCACTTGAGTAATGATTGACTAACTAATACAATAAATAACAACAAATAACAGTGAACAAAAGTCGATACAGAGCAATAAAAATAATCCTGAAATCCTACAAGTCAATTATATATTATTACATAAGTCATTAACGCGCCGTTAAATATTTACGTTATCACGATCAGCCTTTCTTACTTTTTTTATTATTATGTATAATGTGTTACATATTACATGTAATTTTTTTATATTCAATTAACTACCGATTCAATCACCTGATAATTAATAATATTTTATGCTTTTTACGTGGGTACAGATTTCAATTTTATCAATAAGAATTGCGAAACTTATTGGTGTGAAACGCAATAAATAGATTTAATTGTTTTTTAAGAAATAGCTTCAGGGCATTCTTAAATTAGGTAGTGAAAAAATTTTGTTTGAATACCAATTGCTTAATTTAAGGTGAGACATGGAAAAATGTAATTAATTTTAAATGAGAGGCTTATAGATTAAAAATATTTATTTCATTTTTTTTATAATTTGAATAGTGATTTAATTTGAACTGTAAGAATATTAAATTATTTTTTTACCTTACTATAGCTATTGAAAGCAAAATATTGAACCGATTGTAATTTTTTTCCAAATACAATATTCAGTTAAATTTATGCATATTGAAAATTAATCAGGTGTATTTTTAGCAGAATCAAAATTATTTGATCTTTACAAATTACTCACTAAAAATATTTTCCATAAAAAAAAAAAATTGATTTTTGGAAAGAAAAAATATCTAATTTATTTATCGAACGAAGGCTTCAAATTTTTAAAACCAACACAAATGATTTAAGACTAACGACAAGCGTGTTTTAAAATAACATGGTTTTAATTCATATTGATTACGATTTCTCAAATTGAGAGAGCGTACTACTACTCTAAAATTTTTTTTTTAATATATTTTTGAAATAATTTTCGAAATTTAGTAAAAAAATTTTTTTTTATGCGCTGAAAAAAAATTAATTTTAATCAAGAAAAATTTACTTAAACCAAGAACAATTTCTTAGTTTAAGAATTTTTCTATTTAAATCAAAAAAAGTTCTTCAAATTTATTTACTTGATTCAAGTTAATTTTTTGTTTATTCATACTTTTTTACTCTTTTTCTTGATATAAAACTTTATGAATTTTCAATTTCTTTTAACTGATTTTTTACTCCATCGATAAATTTCAAATTTCTATTAACTATTTAACTAATGCATCACAGTTTTTTTCGCAAATTTCAAATAAAATCACCCGTGCAATAAAAATCTATCAATCGACAAATTTTTAAACTGAAACAAAGTCATAAATTCATCAAAACTTATCATCACAATTCCTTAAAAACAAAGCTCATAAATTCTCCATGATAACTCGTGGATTGATAAAACAAATAACAACAACAGCCGCAATAATTATTACAAAACAAACACAAGCAATAAGCGGTGTGATGATTTTAAAATGATATAACCTTTTTGAGATCAAGGAAAGTGTTGTCGAAGGATTTACGAGCTTGTGTGAATTGATATTGATAGCTTTGTTCTCAGCAACAAACAATGCAGTCGGTGATCGTTGATGTGACGTTTGATTAATCGAGTGGCATTGATCGATCGACTCCACAATGTTTTGGCATTAAAATAAATTTAATTCACCACAGTAAACTTATAGCTTATACTGTACTTGTGCTATACTTCACAATATATTGCATCGAACAAAGCTCTGGAAGCATCAATACAAAAGTTATCGGGCATCGAGCTCACTTCTACCCACATGATACTTAACACATACAAAATTTACAGAGGACAGAGAAGACATACCGTCAAGAATATCGATTTACACAATGAGAACCTGACAAAAAACAATTATTTAATTCAGATCACGCACAGGCGGTGTAGTGTGAAATTGTACTGGTTAAAGCAACCACTGTATATGTGTATATTTGTAAGAACAAAGTTTTTGGTATCGTCCAAGTCTCTTCTCTACACATTTTAAGTCTCCAGTGATATGAGCAGTCTTATAGACACTAAACATATAATAATATATAAGATCGGCGAATTAATTTCTGAAAAATCTATTCGAGTCACGTACGGACTTCCTTGTGTACTGTTTCGATGGAGCTAAAGTCGCAAATATCGTCGCTAAGAATTACTGAGTACGCACGCCACACGTCTTTAATTCTATTGAACTTTAATTCTATAAGTATTGATGTGTAAATGTATGTGGTTCTTTGTTAGACAGCATATAAAACGCGGTTCAACTTATCATATCATATATATACCTTAACACTGAAAATAGAAGACAACGATCGATCTCGAGTTAATATTAATGTTCTGATGGAATTTTAATCTCTTTATTAAGCCTGTCTGCTATCAAGAGACATCGTGACTACTGTGCTATATGATGTCCACCTGTATTTGTTCACCTTGTACATGTGCATGTACGCGACCACAATATCTTGACAAATAACTAACTAAAAACAAATTTTAGTGGTGTAATAGACAGTAAAAAATTTTTTTCTCAAATTCAACACAAAAATTTGTGTTGATTGCTTTTTTTACACAAACTTAGTGTTAATTCAACACAATTTATGTGGAATGATAAAGTAACTCGCGTTGAAATGTTAAATATTCTACATACAAATTTTTACATACACAACGATGGAAAATTTTTTACTGTGCATCGAATATTATTCAAAATTCAAGAAGTAAATCAAAATATTCAGCATGAAGAAAATAATTTTCTTGAATTAAGAAATTCATCTCTTCAAAATTTTTTGTAAACAAAAATACAAAAAATCATTTTGATTCGAGAAAAAAATTTTGAATAAAAAAAAATCATTTTGAAGAAATTGATCATTTTTAAACCATAAAAAAAAAATTGAACCAAACAATTTCTCTTGTTCAAAGTAAAATTTATTCGATTCAAGAATTTTTCTTCTTAATTTAAAATGATTTTTTTGGATCAAAATTTTTTTGCTTCAATCAAATTAATTTGCTAAGTTTTGGAAAATTCTGTCAATAGAGCATTTGATTGTTGAATGAAATAGAATCGAAGTTGGCATGCAGACGAGGCTCGAATTCCCAGCGGAAGGAGCGCCACGCCTACCCTCGGCCATTCTTTCTTATTCTCGACACAGTGACTGACGAGGATATATTTATATTGTTAGTGTTACTATTGTTCTGAAAGCGGGTTTGTGCCTGAAGAAAACGAAAACGCTAATTTACGTGACGTTTGTCACCCGGTCCAGCCTGGATCCCTGATACTCATAACTCAACAAGTTTCTCGTCTTGGCTTGAAAAGTTCACAAGAAACAGGCTTCCACGTGATCAGGGTTCTTTGACCTCCTTAAGTCATGCCCATTTCGCTAAAAAATCTTTTCGTTTATGGCTCTTAGTTTTTTGAATTTACTTAAATGAGAAACGAGTCATTGTCGATTTCAATCAAAGGAACGGGGAGTAAAGGATCTCATTTTTTTTAATTTAATAATTAATGCTGTTTTTTTCCTTTAAGAAAGTCTACCTGCGCATGAGATGCGGAACTTGTATTTTTTCCGTGTGTCAACAACTTTTCTTGTCGGTAAAAAATTTTTATTCAAAAAAACGATGTTGGTTAATTTTTTATCTTATTTATACTGATCAAGATATTTGTCATTTGTCAAACAATTTTTTTTTATAAAACATCACTTTTTTAAACTCTCGAAGAATGTAATTAAATTTTGTAATGCATTTTCTTCTTTTTTTTTTTATCCATTAAAATTAAATTTTTCAATGAAAAAAAATTTTTAATCATTAAATTTTTTTGAAAAAAATTTTTATCAATCATAGAAGATTTTTTTTATGAAATAATTTTTCATAGATTACTGAATTTATTTTTTAAATTAAGAAATTTACTTAAAATTAATTTTTTTCAATGAAAATATTTCATAAATTATTGGATGAATTTTTTTTATTAAAAAATTAATTACTGTACTTTTTTTTTATCATTAAAAATTTAAAAACTCAGATAGAGTTTCAGAGTTAAAAAAAAAATTTTAATTAAAAAACAAAATAAATAAATTACAGTAATTCAAAAAGAAAGACTGACTAATAAGTTTAAAAACAGATCATCCATTAATGATAGATAATCTAACGATAAAAAATAATGGAAAAACTGAGCTGGCTTGTATCAGTGCAAGCCGAGATCAATGAACTCAAGAAAAAGTTTAAAATAAGTTATTACGCCGGTACCAAGGTTATTTTCACTTTTAAATTTAACATACAATGTGTATATTACTAAGTAATGAGTAATAATAATAATTTTGATAATAATGATAATAACAATTATTTTATCTCTGGTATTAGCGATTCCTTAGCATACCACTTAACTCAACAATGCCAGACTCTAACATATGTTTTGATAAAAATGCTGACAAATTGTTTTTTCATGTCGACTATGTAATACCAAGGACGCGGGAATTGTTTTAGTTTCTTTTAAAAAATTGGGTCGAGGTTCCCGCACTTATTTCCTGTCCCTAGGCCTACGCCGCATCGCATTACAAATATTAATTACCTCAAACAATACCTATTTTAAATATCACTGCTTCTATTCCATCTAAACACGGTATATTTATTTAACTACTGTCACTATTATTTTTAATTTAATTAATGCCTGGTAGGATATCAAATCATGGGAATTATTAAATTCTAATTGTGATCTAATTACGGCTTTTGAGAATATAATGGAGAATGGAGAAGGAAAAAGAGTCATTAGTAATTAGTAATTAGAAATTAGATTTTATTTGCTGAGTTTTTAAATGTGAGATATGATACTTGTAATTATTGTTGTCTTTCGTTACTTTTAATCTATTTGTAAATTACACATGGACTTTGTATTTAAAGTCGTGGAAATTGAGTAATAATTATGGGTAGAAACTTGGAAATTTAGTTGTAAGTTCTTTACAAAAGATACTTTCTATGTTTTGTTAAAAAATTTTGGTTTAAATTCTATTAAATCTTGAAAAAAATTTTTACTTTTAAAATCTAGAAAATTTCTTGATAAATGTTTTTTTAATAATTATTTCAAGTAATTTAATAAGGCAAAAATATGTTTGTTATTAATTACTCATTTTTTTAATGAAGTAATTGCGTTGCGTCACTTAAATTAAATCTATTGATAGAGATGTTACACATGGAATTATGATTACAAGTTGTTATTTGTTTGATGACTAAAAAAAATCTTAACTAAATTAAATAAATACGATTAAATAAATTTTTGAGATTAATAATTGAGTCAATGTTTTAAAATTTTATGAGCTTTATCTAAGACTGATGGAAAAATTTTTTTTCTTCTCACAGTAAATATAAAATATAGCATTAATTTTATCTACAGATTAAATTCCTTCGAGTATAAATAATTATTTCTTAGATTGAAATTATCAACTATGAATTGTAATTTTTTTTATACTATTAGTAATTTTTTCTGCATTTTTCGCTGTAGAAAATTCTAATAAAACAAATTATTTCCGCATTTGTTGAAGCTAAAGTAATTGAAAAATCATAGTTGCTGTAGCAATAAGAAAAATTATATTAAATAAAATTTTTATAAAATAAAGTTTAAAATTTAATTTTACAGTTTTAAAATACAATTCTTACAGAGTTTGTGAATATTCAATTTTTAAACTGCAACTTTTCAATTTTTTTGCTTGGGGTATTAATTTCTATCAATTTTATTTTAAACGATATTTTTTTTCTCAAAGCTTTGATCAAAATGAAAAAATTACAATCACAATAAGTTACTAGGAAGAAAAATTCAAAAAAATTTTTAATGTCAATGAAATAAGCAGCTGAGTAACCGTTATTAAAATTTTCACATGTAAGATTACAAAAAATTTTTTACAACTAATTAATAATCATTTAAAAAAATTTTGTTAATTTTAGAATAATAAATTTTACTATTTTAATGATTATTATTCTAGAAAATGTTCAATATTTTAATTTGTAATTTTTTAATTTTTAGTTTAAAGTACGTCATTCACTCTCCCAGAAAAAAATTTAAATAATTCATAGAAATTTAATGCAATTGTTCTCCACTTAAAATTTACAAAGAGAAAATACTCTCGAGGATTAACTTTAATTGAAACGATGTCTTATTTTTTCCTCAAAAATGATTATTATATCAGAAGAATAATCTCGTTTAGTATCGCAAGTATGAGCGAATTATTTCATTGATGTATAAGGAATTCATAATATTTATTTATAAATACAGTCGGCATTAAGAATAGAAAATTATGAGACAGTCAACGTGAATAAGAGCCGCAATGTAATTACACGAAACCGCATTGTCGGGTCGTATACTCGTTGATTATTGCGCAATCGTTAAGACTATTTATGCGTACTGTTTTGTCTTTTCTGTGGACATATACATATACATAAAACCAAACATCACTTTTTTTATTTATACATTTATTTATTTATGTATGTGTAAGCCGTAGAAAAAAGAAAGACCATGATGACTAGTTTCACGAGGCGAAGGTTTTGACCTCTACCTTTATGTCCTCGGCATCTTTTATCTGTGCAATAGTATAAGTACTTGCTCTACACATAACAGTTTGAGTAAAATACAAAAAACGAAACAAGGATCGAGAAGGCGAACTCGAACAAAAAATCTGCTTAAAAGTATGTGCCAGTGGCCATATAAAGTACTTGAGAATATACATTTTTGGCACTCAAATCACGTTTTACTTTTCGAGATTTTGTTGCTGAAATAATAAGCCTCTACAAAGCCTTTTCGTACATATATATTTTTTTTTATGTCGATGTACATGTTTATCTGTATGCATGCTTACATTCTGGTTTGCTAGTAGATTACCACTATTACAATTTCTCATAATAATATATTATTATCGCAAGTCTATTACGGTTATTATTATTACCTATTATTTTTAGTTATTTTTATTTTTTATCCAGTCAGACAATTTCTTTCCGTCGTTATATCATAATATCAGAATAAAATAGACAATAAATTATCTAATTGAATTGCCTATCAAATTGACATATTTTTTTACTTTAAATATAAATTGCCTTTTTTTTCCTTCCAAGGCAATTTCAAAGGATGAAAAGTTAGACGTATAAAATAAATAAGTTTTATTTGGAATTTTTTTTTTTTTTTTTTTTTTTTATATTGATGAGAATATTTTTTTTGCTCGTTGGTTTAAATTGGAAATAACTTGGGAATTTTTTTAAACAACAGTGAAGATTATTTTCTTTAAATTTTATTGCTGATGCGAAATATTGAACTTTTTTACTCTAAACAATTTATTTGACTCTGTTAAAAACTAACTGAAGGTAATTGTCGCGTTTTACAGTCCGCTAGACTTTAATTGACATTTAGAAATATTTTTTGAATCACAAAAAAAAATTTTTTTTTTAGTATGTAAAAATTTTTATTGAATAAAAAATTTTATAAAATAGAAAAAATAAACATTTCTAAAAATTTTGAAGTACCTTGAATTTTGAAAATAATTATTAAATTAATTAAAAAAAATTTTTTAATGTAAAATATTTGTTGTATACAAAAATTTTTTCATGAAAAAAAGTTGACTAAAAATATTCAGACATACTTTACTTATTTGTATAATTTAGAAGCACAATTGTTGAATTGTAAAAAATAGAAATTAGATGATAGTTAATAGAAGTGGACTGTTTGATCGTGGATTGGTTGTCTCATAGTCAGAATTAGATCCATATACATTTATATTTATGTCAAATAGTAAATGATGCCGTTAATGTGTTGTGTGTCAGTTGATTGTCCATTTGTCCGCGTGCCGTACGTCGTATGTCCAGCCAAGCAGATTAATGTATTAAAACTGTGTCAAGAGAGAAACTGTGCTCTTGTTTAATAAAAAAAATAGTACCTACGTCCTCGCGAAACGTCATAAAAAATCTTGACACGTTTTATTTGGGTTTCTTAAGGAGTTGAGTGTGAATGGAGACTAATTTAACGTCGACGTTAATGACCAAATACTTTGACAGAAAAAATAAGGAAACGAAATTATATACCGTTTATTTTGAGAACACACTTGTGTATAATTTATTATTTATAATTATTGTTTTTTGGGGCTGATTAATGGGTTGTGCCGTAAACGCTATAAGATAATTGATATTTTGTAATCCTCTATTTCCATTTCATATTTGGTTTTAAGAAAATACAGATAAGAATAAGTGGGTAATAATAAGTGGGTAATATGACCGAGCAGATAATTATTTCTTATAAGTTTTCTTTGTTAACTATGTCGTTCACACCTCGCGGAAACATATTAAGGCCAGAATTAATTCTGGTGTTATGTTCATGTGTGTTTGCTATTGCGAAGGTGCTAAACTCATTATTTTCTTTGTAAAAGTACTTTAACTCATTATTATTTTTATCCATCGATAAACCTATTATTATTTTCTTCAGTACTATGTTTTTCAACCGGATACAAGTTTAATTATTTATGAAAATAATTTCATGGGTCGGTCAATATTAAATTAGAGAAAAATTAAAAATTTTTTCGAGAATTTCAACATTTAATATTTTTTTTTTTTAATTCAATTATTCTAAAAAATTTTTGACGTCTTAATCAAAATAATATTTCAATTTTTTTATCTGAAAATTTAATATTTAACTCAAAAAATTAAAAAATGCTTAAATTAAACGATTAAATTATTATAAAAATAATATAAATTAATGCGCAATTTTTAAGATTATTTTACACAAATTAAATTAAATTTTTTCAAAAAATTTGCATGAACAACCTATCATTACCCAATATGTCCAAAAATTTATACTTTTAATTCTTGAATTATATTAATGATAAAAAATGTCTGTAAATAAAATTAAAATTTGTCATTAATTAAAATTGAGTGTTTACTTATACAAATAACTAATTACTTGTGATCAATCTTTCAAATTTTATTTTATATAAAAAAAAAAAAAAAAAAAAAAAAAAAAAAAAAAGAAGAGCAAATAATACTTTCTTCATTATTCGCATTCACTATCAGCATCACTCTCTCCGTTACTCTATTTATCCGCGTCAGAAAGATCCTTAGGCAGTTTTCTGCACTGGACATTCCACTCGCACCCATTACCCATTGGCCATGTATCTCAGCACACTGCTACAATAAATCCACAGCGTGGAGATGATAGAGAAAACACGGAACCAAGAGAAGGGACGGCCTTCGTAAATATGCGAGCCGTTTAACAACTTTAATTACTATGTCGCATGAAACATGTACTGTGGATCTATAGTTTACCAAATAAAAAAAAACGTAACTCTCGCTTTGCCTTTTTACAATCTAATTTTTCACACGCATGCACGCACTATTTTTTTCAGTTATCTTTTAATTTTCTATTCTCCAGTACGAGCGTCCTAATCATTGTAGATATAGATGGCTAAAAAAATAGTAAAAATAAAAATAATCGTGACATGTTGTGAAGTACGAGTTGACACGATAACAAGCAGTTGCCATGCGGGTTGATAAAAAGTGATTAAAGTCAATGAGACCTTCCCACGCTTGGAATTTTTGTTAAACTAAAAAGTTTGAACACTTGTTACCAGTTACTAGTTTTAGATACACTATCGCAAACATTCCCCACTATTGATCAGTTAATTACGTACTTCGGTAATAATTGGTGTCGAAAAAATAATCACCATTATCGGTGATTAAATTATAATTATCATTATAATTAGTCACCGCGTAAGCAATAGAATAAAATTCAGTAATAATGTAATTAGTGTTAATAAATAATAAAAGTGTGTAAAAAATGTGTTTTAAATTAATGTACGCCTCAGGTATGAGTGCTAATACAAGTTAAGGAGAAACGAGCAAGTCCGTGTGGTGTATTATATGATGATATGACACTTGAGACTTGACTAGAGACAGGAAAAGAATAAAAAGGATAAGACCGGAGTTATGACAAGTGAGATAGCACTTAACTCAAGTCAGCTATACTGTGACTTGTGTAGTGTACATGGATGGAATGTTGTACGTACGGCTGGCTTGTAAATAGTTAATTGCTTCAGTTGGTTAGAGTAATTTAAACCCACACCTCGTAATAAAAATACCCGATAGATTATATTAAATAAAATCTAAACTAATAAATAAGCAGACGGTTCTTACTTCGTTCTCACAGATTCTAACTATGCTGCATACTCCAGGAAGTTTTATCTTATCACTTTTCATCGATGGTTAAAGAAATAAAAGTTGAAGATAATAAATTTTTAATTTTGCAAAAAATTTTATACTGTGCAAAATATTTTTTATTTTAATAAATTTTTCAAACTTTCATTTTGGAATTCTGCATCTATTTCAGGTGATTAAACGATCGTTTAATGGTTAAAAGATTTTATTAAATTATTATTTAGGATAATTTTGTACTTGTTATTTATGTTATATACATAAATTCTATTTGAATTTTAATCTAATGAAAATTAATAGATAGATAGATTTCATTGCATTAATTAGAATACATCTAATTTCACAAAAAAGTTCGAGTTATAATACAAATATATTTTTTTTCTTAATTTAAATTATTTATAGTTTTATAAATTTCTCTTAGCTTACAAAGTTGCTCAATATAAAATAAGATTTTGTTTAATTGACTTGGTCTCGCATTTCACACATTTCCATCACTTTTAGCTCAGACATCGGTATATTTAGATTATTTGCAAATTTAACTCTTTCGTCATAATATAAGACGCATTCAGTTATGAAATGCCCCAAATTGTTGTTTGCCTCTTCTTGGCATGTAGGGTAAGATCCAAAAGGGTTAAATTTATTTATTTTGTTATTTACGTACACAGAAAAAAAAATTTCTTGAACCAAGAAAATTGTAAGGAAGACCGAAGTTATTTTGGAGCAAGAATAAATTTTCTAGGCTTAAAAAAATTTAACTTCACTCAAAAAATTTTAACTTCATTCAAGAAATTTTTAATCTTTCTGAACATTTTCTTGATTTAAGAAAATTTACGTTTGACTCAAGACTTTCTTTCTTTCTGCGCATAGTTGTTCGCGGTTAAATTTAATAATAATAAAATGTCTTTTTTTTTTCTTTAATTTAAATAATTGATAAAAAATTCCATAAGTAAAAATTCATTAGATTTTATGTAAATATACCCAACAATTGTGTCAAAAAATTTTGATGTACATTGTACATAATACCATATGGCATCGTAATCATATAATTCAATTAGTTCCCTAGAAATGTGAACTTTAAAGTCGATAATACAAAATCAATATAAAAAAAAAATTAAATAAGCAGCCATTGAAGCGAGAAAAGATATACTATCGTCGGTAATAAATAAAAATTTAAATTCGTAATTCGTAATATAGTATTTTATATCTTAATATGTTTTATATAATAAATCGATCTAGTTTATTTATACCTTAAACGTGGGAGGTATTTCGCAGCGAATAGAAGGAAAAGTTATAATCTGTAACGAAACATCAATTCTACTCTCCAATTCTGTTGACATCGTAAGAGTCAAATAAATACGATTACCGATCTTAACCGTAAAGAAAAAAAAAAAATCAAACTATAGGAGTTTGTAGATTAAGATGACTTAGAACTTTCTTTTTTAATGCAGGAAGATCCGATTGATTATATTTTAAATAGGATTAGTGATCAACCGTCAACTCCACTCGGGCATACTGAGCAGCTGACGTAGAGATCTCTCGATCTTTAAATCGCGAGCCGGCACAAGACACAAGATCGCGAGACACTTTCATCTGAGAGGTATTTAACAATCGGCAAGCATTTACATTTGTATTTTTATCGAATAATGGTACCTACTATTTTCACTATTTTCGCAATTCGCTATTCGAAACTGCTTCCATTATATTAAATTACCTACCGGTACTGTTTACTGTATATTGTATATAATACCGGCATTCCGTATAATTTTGTCCGTTTCATTTTTTTTCAAGCCCCGCAATACCTAATACGAGCGGGTGGAAACAACCGATCGATGCAAAACATAACACGGTTCGAGTTACATTACACAAAAGACTCGACAATTTACAAGACCAATTGCCAGCATACCATTATTGTTGTTTTTATTTTTCTATCATTTTGCTCAATATCTGATCCTTTTACTATAAATCCATGGTTCGAGGAAAAAAAATTAATTTTTTTCTATTGAAAATATTTTTATTTGTAATGAGAAATCGGATCCTTGAACATGGATGATTAAAATTATTTTTATTCAATTATTGCCGTGGAAATATTCAACTACGATTTAATAATATAATTAAAGTAAAAAGTGTTGATTGTTGCAAAATAACTGAACAATTATGTTACGAAAAATAAATAATCGTTTTATTATAAATTACTGGTATTACCTTTGTCAGTGTCAAATGAATTAAAAATTTTTTTTATTTCAAATTAATTGTCTAAAATAGTTTAAATTTTTTTAATTGAATTAATTTTGATAATTAATTGAGAAATTCAAATTTTTGAATTGCAAAAAAAAAATTATGTTTCATAGTCAATTATTTTTCTTTACAATCAATTTTTAATTTAATTTAATAATAATTATCATTGAAAATTGAAAATTGAAAAAAAAAAATAATGTTTTGGTTTGTGTGATTTATAAATAAATTTATAAAAATATTTTTTTAATCCAGTTGTTTGTCATTATTATTAATAATTATAACAAATAAAAAGATAAAATAGTGCGTGAAAAATTTATTTTTAGGAATCACAAGACGTCTGTAATCTTATCGAGTTGTATCAGTACAGATTACTACAGCGGCGAGCAAGAGCGAGAATAAGATTAAAGTATATTAATATATATTAACTGGACTCAAGTGGTAAAAATTGCAAATGAACTGCGCTTTAATAGCGTATAATGTATAATGTATTATTATAATACTAATAATAGCAAATCATTAAGTTCAAGTGGGTTATTCACCTGTCCGGAGAGTAACCAGGTGATCCAGCTGTGCCAGATGCACTACAGACACTTTTTCTTAGGACGTAAGTTGTATTCGCTTTATTTCAATTTCACTGAACTGCAACTAAGAGTTAATATTAACCGCGAATTGGGCGTAATCAAGAAATGTTTAATAAAAATAATTAAAGAATAAATGAAAACATCTATTCACTCTTTGCTCTATTGTTTTATAATTTATATTTTAATCTTGCCGTTGAATTTAATTCCGACTTGATACTGCAGTTTTATTTATAAACATTCCGTTGTAATAATAAGTTGCTTTATTATTTAATTTACTTGTCTGAGTTAAATTCAACTTGAATTGTATTTATATACTTGAATTAAGACTTTACTGAGCTCGATTTTTTATTTTTATGCATGTATTTGTGTCTGGGATTATGACATTGGATTTTAATAATTAAGAATTAAGAATTTATAATGAGTGCTTTTATAAATATCACTAAAAAATAAAAATACTAGCATAATTGTTTAGTTTCACGGTTCACCGTACTTTAATCCATAAAAATGATATTTGGAATTTTTTTTTAATAAATATTTTTAGTTTTTAAATTTATCAAAAATAGACTTATAAAAAAATTTTTTTTTTTAAATTGACATTTTTAATTATTTGGTAATCCAATTTTTGGTCGACATAAAATTTTTATTTACATTAAAAACTTTAAAAACTAAATGATAAATTTATTTTAAAAAATTTTCATAATTATCGTAAAAAGGAATGTTTTAAAATAACAATTTTTTGATTTTTTATATCAAACAAATATAAAAAAAAATGTTTTCTACACCAAGAAAAAAGTTTCATTTTTTTCAAAATGTATTAAAGCAAAAATTTTATTTTTTTTAAATATATATTGCTATTTTTATTAAAAAAACTTTCTCTTGGATAAAAATTGGAAGAAAACGAAATGAATTTTAATTTTTGAGAATTTTTGTCGATTGAAGAGTTTTCTGTCAGCTGAAAATAATTCTCTTGACACAAATCATCATAGTTATCGACAAAAGATAAAAATATTTTGAAACCAGATCTCAAATTCAAGACAAAAAATTCTTGAAGCGCGACAAAAAAATGTATTAAAAAAATAAAATTCAATTAATTTGATCCTAGAACCTGAAGTAACAAGTAACTTATAAAATTCGGATTACAGATTCATTGATGATCTTTTTACAGAGTAGTTAAACAATTAAAAATAAGGAAAGATAAAGAGTGATTCGAAAGGCAGTTCCGACAGTTAACAGCAGAGAAATAGCGTACGCAAGTAATAAGACGTTTTAAATGGTTAAAGAAAGAAGCTGAAGTACTACTAGTCTCGTCGGAACTTCTCGGACCTAATTAATTACAGTTGCAGTATATATACTAGACTACAGTATACAGGAGAATAAGAGAGATGAACGTTAAGCGTTTAACGAGGAAGTTACATTAAGTGAAATAGCGATAGAACGGTACAATAATTTGTAGAGCGACTTATAGGCGCCAGCGGATTATTTAATATTCTCTCACTTGTGTGCAAGTACAAAGAAATCGTTTGATCATTGACGCGCCCATTTCTACGAATATTTTTTAGCATTGCGTCACCCCTTACCATTACTAGCATCCTTTTATGTTATACTTAGTAGCTTTGATGTAAGTTGCAGTAAAGCTATCTGTGCTGGTGTAAGATCTGTTCTAGTATATAGATCTTTAAGTTAAGAGGGAGAGAAAGTTCGATGTAATTGGGCGGCAGGTTTCAATGATCTAATCGGACATTAATTGGGACGTGTTTATCTGGAGATCTAGGGATCATAAGAAACCCTCCACTCTAGACGTTTACTTGCATATGTTTATGCTTATATATGTGTAATTATATTTTTAAAGTTGGGATCAAGGTGACTGCAATTAGCTTCCCCTTAAGTGAATGCCGATAATAAGAGTAACTACCGTGGATAGCGAATAAATAGTAGATGTAATTTAATGTAATGTTATTTAATGATTGTTGTTATTAATATAAGACGAGCTGGTGCCTGCGGCCCTGAGGTGAGCCAGTATATTTTTATTGTACCCGTATGATTGTGTAATAGACAACGAATGATTTGTAGAAGGACGTTCTTATAAAGATAAGATTATGTTTTATGATTAATAAATAATTAAGCTTATTTCATTATGTTTTTGCCAATTAATAAGATAATAATAGTTGTTGGTTTACTCTTGGTGTTTATTGCATAATTTTTACCGTTCAATGATTTTTTATAAGTTTATTCAAAAATAAGAAATTAAATTCTTACTTTTTAGAATTTATTAAAATATTTTTTTTTTTCATTTGTAAAAAACTCTACAATGATTCTGATGGTGGATCTAGACATAAATCTAGACAAAATACTACAAAAGTTCATACTACGTAGCTACAAAATATTTTAATATTTTGCCAACTTAATATAAAGAATTATCGAAAATTAATAAAACAAACAAAATTGAAATAAAAAAATGGTTAGCAAATACTCAAAGTCACCTAATTCTCTAAAATAATAAAAAATTAGTTACCAGATACAAAATCAAATCAAATATAAAATAGATCAAATATTAATTTGTAATTTATCCTTTAAGGCTCATGAAATAGTGACTCAATTAGTAATAAATATTTTTGTATATCATCAAGTCTATCTCTTTTTCCCTACCCTATGTACAGACAATCTTTTTGTCTCTATGGGGATTATATGTAGTTATTTTGTACGACTATGTAATTTTGGGAAGTAAATAAATAAATAAATTTATACACACAGTAAAAAATTTTGCGTCAATGCGTCAAAAAATTTTGTGTTAAAATTTTTATGTTAAATATTTAACACTTTTTTATGTTAATTTAACTCAAAGAATGTTCAATTTACACATAAAAGTGTTAAATATTTAACACAAAATTTTTTGACGCAATGACGCAAAATTTTTTACTGTGCAGTTAAAAAAAAAAAAAAAAAAAAAAAAAATAATAATAATACTAAAATTGAGAATTTTCGGAAACATAATTCATAAATAACGAGCACCTTATTATTTATACCTTTGAATACATGTAGAGATTTAAGACGAGTTAATCGTTTAATGCAAAACAATGACGAGGTGAACGGGATCGAGGGAGTTTACGTAGGAGACGAGTTTTCCCAGGCTGTTCCTCCTTTCGCGGCATTACCTTACCTTACATTGCACTCTACTGCAGTACAGTAGGTGAGGTCAATTTGCTCGTATCCGTTAAATAAAACCCACATCGCCTACCACGTGGTTATCAATAAAATAAACTCAGTCTGGGTAATACTTAACATTTAATTATACTTTTCAGATGAGTCAAAATTTAATAAAAAAAAAAAATAATCTAAGATAAGATAGTCTAAGATAAAATAAAAAAAAAAAAATTATTATAAACACCAAAAATTAAATTAATTGTAATTAAAATGTTTAATCAACAACTAAATTACCAATCGAATAATTTTCAATTGTAATCACTTCTTTATTAATCGTAATCACGCTTTTATACTAATTAATTTAATGTACTCGGGCGTATTTAATTACCGATAATCGATGATTGATAATTGATAATTGACAATTAAAATGAATAATAATAAATCTTATATACATGGATTAATCGTAATATTTAGTGCGGTGTTGCACAAGTAATGGATGTATACTATACGTATATTCAGAGGAATAAGAGTCAATACAAGAGTACCGAGGAAAGTAATAAATATCGTTGTTGCCGATGTTTGTTTAGTTGGTCGTTAGTACATATTTCCTTGGCGATTGATTTATCGCAGCATTAATTTTAGTAGTAGCAAAAAAAATGAATTTTTATCCGGCGTAAGTTGATAATAAATTTATATATGAGCCCAGGATTATATCACAAAGGAGAGGTAGCGCGTTATTGATCAGACGGAATAGGATACCGGCGGACTACTATACGACAAAGAACTACAAATACAAGAAGGAGGATAGTATAAGTTGAGGATGTACTCGACAGACAAATAAATAGTAGACAGTATAAGTAGATAAAGACAGTTTTACAGTTGGTCACGCATCGCGAAAGCTGAGCCACGTACTCATACTCATATCAAGTGTACTACCACTTCAAGTATAGGCCTCTGCAAGATCTATTGGCTAGACTTAATGTTATATCTGAATCTGTATCTGTATCTGTATCTATTTCTCGGCGTTTGCTTTACTTTGAATATTTTATTTTATTTTATTTAATTCTCTTTGTCGAGCGCAGACCGATACAATATAATAAAAGTGAGGTCACCGTAACCATTGTAATCATTCTCACCAATTATTACTCTCTTGTTATTAGTTCGAACGCGGTTTTATTTATTGCTTTATTTTTGCGGGTGGTTCATTTAATGTTTGGGTTTAAATTTCGGAGCAAAAGATGAGAAATTGACAAGGACCTTTTCTATAGAAAATTTAATTTCCTACAAAAAAGGTCTATCATTTTTACGTATCTTTAATATTTTGGCCAGAATTTTGAGTTCAAATTTTTGAGAACAAGATTATTCGCTCCAAAAATTTTGTAACATTGAAATTCAATTTGTGGTTAAATGATAAGAGATTGAAATTGATAAAAATTATTTTTACAGGAAATTTAATTCCCTACAAAAAAAAGTCTCATATAATTTTTTTGTATCTTCATTATTTCCGCTAGAATTTTAATTTCAAATTTTTACCGTCGAAAAATCAAAATCGCGTTAGATAATTTTAAATATTTTAACAATAATTTTACCTGCGAATGCGAAATTTATTGCTCCCAAAAACCATTGCGTTGATGCTACACATTAGGTTGTTGTAAAATCCAAAATTGATCATTGATTCCAAAACAAAAACAAAATCAACCACCAGACTGTCACATTTGACACTAGGACACTTTAGTAACCCGAATTTTCATCAAAGTACCAGGTACCACCCCCACACTATTTCTTCGAGACATTTAAAAACAATCGACCGAAAGTGATTAATTTAACCAGAGTTAAAGTAAGAGCTAAAAAAAAGTGTCAAAGTAAATTACAGGTAACCAGTAACTAGTAGTAAATTATCACGTGCAAACGGCGCGGGTGCTGTCAACCAAGTGAGCACGATCTCCAGAGAAGTACGAGTGCCACGGGCAAAGCGCAAGCGCTTCGAGGCGAGTGTAATAATGAAAATAATGTGGAGGGGCCCGTGTACTCTGAAGTATATAAAGAATAATATGCTTTACTTTACTTTACTTTACTTTACTTTACTTTACTTTACTTTACTTTACTTTACTTTACTTTACTTTACTTTATTTCGCTTTGCTTTGCTTTGCTTTGCTTTGCTTTGCTTTGCTTTGCCTTACATTAGTTGATTGGAGCAACAAAGAGAGGTTGATCCGAGCAAGGGAAGAAAGAATGAAGAAAAATATATAATGTTCATTGGATCAGCAGGAGACGAGTTTGAAATCACGAGCATACAATATGACTTTGTGTTGTGTTACTAAATTTCTCGATACGATTATTATATAGATGGCTATACAATAAGAATTGTAAATTGAGTATATATATATATATATATATATATATATATATATATATATATATATATATATATATATATATATATATATATATGTGCTAGAGGGAGATAGACGACGGTTTATTTAGTTTATGTTTAAAAGTACCAATGGGACACGTCACGACAAACTGCGTCGTTAAATGATATCACGAAAATCTGATAAGTAATAAGTAAAAGCATTAACGTTTTATTTATAAATTTATGATTTTTTAAGTCAAGTCAAGTCAATATATGTCAATGTATATGAGGAATAAAAGTCTGATGTGACTAAGTGAGATTTTATAAGCTAGCGACATACAATAAATAGCCCAGTTAAGTTAAGTGGGGAGTAAAACAATAATACAGCTTATAGCTTGTCCGATCGTCCAATCGATAAGTCAGCTGTCTTAATAATGTAATTAATGTATTGTTATGTACTCGTACAGTATTTTAATATAATGGCTATTGGGCGACAATAAACGCGAGTTTAGACTTTGCGGCTCGCGGAATAATCGTTATCGAAATATAACTGATAGCATTTAATGCTGACTGATATTGAAAGTACGGGGCTTGTTTTGTTTGTCGTCGGGTTTTTATCTTGTTTTTTTGAGAGGTCACTGCCTCTGAACTTCGGAGTCGCGTGGAGCCACGAATTATACGGGCATTTTTGGGAAAAGAGATAACATCGGGTTTAATAAGTAATTCTGTGAATACTTTCTGTTTGGTTGGTGATCAAGAGGATCAGTCGTAATTGGGGCATTTAAAAATTCTTTTAATTATTTAATCAAGTAATTAAAATTTTTTTTTTTATTCTATTGAGCTTATAATTTTTGTGTAATAAAGGAATTAAAAAGTTGTGGTCTATTTTTTATTTGATGTTATGTTGAAAATTATATAATAATTTAGTAAATTATATAAGTAAAAAATATGGTAATTATTTACAAGTGGGGTCAACCCCATTTTGAATCATAACTAGGTGAAAAATTTACATTTTCAAATTTTTTTTTTTATTCTGTTTATTTTTACGGCGTATTTATGATAAAAAATGTCGTCAAAGAAATAAATTAAGATTTTGATAAGTTTTTTGCCTTCAAAAGTTGGAAAAAATTTTGGCTCTCATGTTTTTGGATAAAATTTGAATTTTATCTTTTTTTGATATATTTTTTTTGAAAAATACATTAAAAAAAAAAAAAGTTGCATATTAAAATTTTCTAAAAAATTTATAAATTTTTTTGAAAATTTGTTAATCAACTTTTTTTTTTTTAATTGTTCATTTTTTTAATGTATTTTTCAAAAAAATATATATACCATTGAAATCAAATAGAAATTTCATTCAAAAAAGCCATGAAACTGAAATATTGAAATAAATTTAAAAATATAATAAATTAAAATTAAAATAAAAAAAAAGCGGTAATTTCATCTTTCGACAAAAATTATTTAACTCAACATAAAAATACGATAATTAGCTAGTCAAATAAACATCGACCGCAGCCCTGACAATAACTCAAAAAAGACCGCGAGCAACCCGTGACATCATAAAATAAAACAATCTAAAAAAAGAGGCAAACTTAAACTTCAATGCAAATATATTTTGTTATTGTTATTACTATTGGCTATTTTAGTAAGCTCGCCCCCGGTGGCAATTTCCAGCGTCTCGACGTCAATATTTAATGGACCGACTGCCATACAAATAATAATTTACGTCTATGAGTGAAAGGTCACTTCCTTTTCCGTGACTTTTATTGTAAGCCCTTGCCTATTCCTCCGAACTAAATAAAACAACCATAGCAGAGGGAATAAAAGATGTTAGCCCAGAAAAAACCAGACGGGCAAAAAATCTATCCTTTTTCCTACTGGATGTAGAATTACGCTGTATGTAGTACCTACATAACATATAATATAAAATAATGGAGAGCGCAAATTCTCATAAGAGGTCATTTGGTCATTGTAACATCTTATTAAGGCATGAATTTTAAAACTCGAGTTTATATTTAAACTTGGAACGATATTAGCAATTCCATCTCGTCCAAGTTGAGTTTATCTTTCGAGTAAGTCCAAACCAACGTTATATTAATGCGTCTCGCGACTCCGCGGGGTGTCCTGGCAATTGGTCTGGCAAAGTCCAAGTTCAAGTACTCACTTCACTTACCGCCCAGGTAATTTTATTTTATTCTATTTATTTATTTATTTTTATTATAACAAGGACTAGATAGGTTTAACGAGTTCAGTGGCTGGAACAATAGTAAAATTTAGCGCTTAAAACGCCACCTGGAGAAGAGAAAAGCAGCCTTGGCTCTTCTCAACTTAACTTTATTTTCAATAAATAATTTTTATTCATGCATTTATGATTGTATTTTTTCAGTAAATAATTCCTAAAGTGACGTAAAATCATCGACTTCCTACATTCCAGTGTTATGGGCTGGAGATAAAAAATAAATAACTGGAATCTGGACGATCTGAACTGAGTGTTGGGATGGCTGTCGAATAGTGCTTTTTTTTCTCCGTCATTATCTGGATTTTTTATTCCTGGAGATGGGAGTGTAGTCGAAAGAAAGAAGCGCTCTTATTCTGAGTTTGACTCTTGCTCTTGCTCTTGTTGTTGTTATTGTTGTTGTTGTCTTGCCAGCAATTCTGACTCGTACTCTAACCGGTAACGGTAATACCTCAGCTCGCGGTAATAATGCTGGACAATTTGTTCATCCCGAGTAAGGTTGAGTGTCGCCAAAGAGCGATCCCGTTTTTCAAGAGATCGAGACGCTCTACGGAGCCCGTGTCCGGTCTCCGGTATCCGACTACGGTCATTGTCTTTTAAATTGTCAAACACATTGCGTGGAAGGTGGAAGGTCGATAAGAATACTTATTGTTTGGAAATTAATTAACTTTTTTACGGAAAATAGAGTATGTCGTAAGATGGACGACTTAGATACAATTTTTTTTAGTGATTATTATTGTGATTTATCTATTGGAAAAATTTTTTTATATTTCATTATTTCTAATAAATTTTTTTAATTTGTATTTTCTCTTGATTTAGAAAAAATACTAAAGTTTTTAGAATTTAATTTGTATTTTAAAAGTCGGGTGTAAATTTTTATAAAAATTTTGTTTAAGATAAAATTAAAAAAAAAATATTTTCTGAATTTTTTTTTTTTGACAAAAAATCGAGAAATTAATTGTTTTGAAAAATAATTTTATGTTACGGTGAAATATCGAAAAAAAAAAATGATGAAAACATTAAAAATTAATTTTAAAGTTCTAAAAATCCAAAAAATTATAAATTTATTCTCAGAAAAAATAACAATTTTTGGATTTTTGAAAATTTTTGATTTTCGAAGCGGGAATTTAACTTTTTGCTTTATATATAGAATATGAAAAAAATCGCTGAAAAATATGGACCGATTTTAGGTAAAAAATTTCAATTTTTATTTTAAAATCTTGAAAACTACTTCAAAAATGTATTTTGAATTATTTTTCATTCTCATTAAAAATGTGGTTACTCTACCGATAAACTTCAACAATAACTACGACAAGTGCATAAAATAATGAAAGGTGTAACAGAAAACATTGAACCCATATCATAAAAATAAAAACTAAAAAAAAAAGTGACCAGCTGTCACGCTCGTGGCCTTAAAATATCTCGACACGGGCCATCTGCCTCCCATCGATATTGTAATATAAAATAAAACATTTACTGTACTCTACTCGGCATCGCCAGATAATACTCGCTCTCTCAAACAACTACTGCACACGTCACAGTTGGGATATCAGTGACACTGGTATGCGAGTTAATAATAACAGCATTATATTACTAAAAATAATAAATAACAAATAATAAATATTTTGTTTATCGAGGAGGATCACTCTACTCCATATGGACAGCCAGCAGTTGTCTGACCCTAGTTTATAATTTTATCTTCAATTTACTCGAGACAAATTCAACGACCTTCGACTAAGTCCCGGGAGTTACTTGTTATCGCAAGTATTTTATCAAATCATCAATTAATCCTCTTTACTTTATATTAAATTACTTTTACGATCTAAGATGTAACTTGGTCGCCCTTTTTACTCAAGGTCATTTTTTCCCCACCTGATTAACAGGTGCATTATTGAATTTAAAATTAAAATAACATTTTACTCTACAGGATAAAATAGAGTATGTTTTTTTTTTTTATGTTTCATCTTGTGTATTGACTCCAAACTCAGTACAGACGATCAATTGGACGGGATCAAATAAAAGCGCTTACTGCGCTCCTACGACACGTGCAGAGTCGTTAAACGTGGAGCGGTTGATTTACAACTCCTAGTAACTGATGCTTGAATCGCCATCGCCATATTGTTTTTTACTAGCACAGAGTTTACAGAGTATATGAGTATGAGTATGGGTTCGTTTACTTATTTCCCATCTACAACGTGATCCCAAGATGTTCAAGAACTTGAGACCCCAGGAGACTCTAATAACACCGTCCAAGAATTTACAGCCAATTATACTCGCCTGATAAAGCAGCATCGGTAGCAGAAGCTCTGGTGTACCATACGGCGTACGACGAAAAGTGAAAATCTGCCTGGTTTAAACAGATTGCCTGTACTTGTACCTATATCTGTATCTATACTTGTATTGGGTACCAAGGGTATTATATTATCCGCTCTGCTCAAAGGATCGGATAACTGCTACTGATATTCAAGGGTATAATTCAGCCCTCCTTGTCGTCAACAATAACTTGCTCGTATATTATCAACGAATGCTTCTATATCTTTTTATTCTTTGTTGTTCTGATGCTGATAGACCATGTTGCCTTTTGAAGGTTGAACTTTGATAAATTGGATTTTTATTGTTTTGTATTTTTGTCAAAACAAACTAATAAATGTCATTCAGGTGGAAAAACAGGACTGAGTAAAACTAGACATTTATTTGATAAAATTATCAAAACTTTTTTTCCACATTGAAAGAAAAATTTTTTTTGCAAAAAATGAGCAATGTTGTAATAAGAAAATAATTTGTTGAAAATTTAAAACAATTTTATTTCTTAGCTGAAGAAATCAAAGTTTTCTCAAAGTAACTTTTTTGTTGAAAAAAAAATTTCTAGATTTGAAAAAAAATAATTTTGAATGAAAATTCACAAATTTTTAATCTAAAATACTAAAATTGTTTTTCTTAAATCAAAAAAATTTTTTTTCAACAAGAAAATTACTTTAAAAAAAATTTCAAATTGTTTAAAATTTTTAACAAATTATTTTCGTGTCAATATCGACTTTTTTCAGAAATTTTGTCTCTCAATGCATAGGTTTGGAATGATTTTTGACTTAATAAAAAAATGTAATCATAAAAAAATTTCCCAAAGTTCACAGAGTGTTTTAAACTGATATAATAGCATTGTGTTGGTAGTTGATCTTGATGCTGATACTGATGTTATATATCAGTATAGTGAGAATATGGAGTATAGAAAGCAGTATTTAAGATAGCAGTGGCTCTGGTCGTTAATCTGTGGGAGTGTTGGCTGTTAAAGTTACACGTAAAACGTTACCCGTCTGATTCATCGAGAAGGTCAGAGAGAAGTTAAGTATAAGAAGCCGTGAGCTGTGTGCAGTATGCTGTGTGATAGTTAAACTATCTGTAAATGTGTAAATAGAATAATGAATTATCTAAAAGTGAGACATTTCCTCACGGTGGTGTTTGCACTGCTTACTGATTGCTAAAGGAAGGTCATAGTCACGAGCAGAATAATGTTACTTGGTTGAGAAGAGAGAGCAGGAGAGGTCGGGCCTTTTCCAGGTTTTGTATCAAGCTACTTATACTTATACTTGGTACTGTAGAGTCCACGCACTGTGGGCTGTAAGGATGCCCGAGTCCCTGAAGCGGGACCGATTGTAAGTCTGTAGCACTGGAGTACTGTACGAGGAAGTTGGGTTTACTTCCAAACATAAAAGTAAAGAGACAGTAGCGAGTCCACTCGCGGTTATTATCCAATCAGACCGAGGAGGAAACAAAAGCTGGCTGAGGTGAAACGACCTATCGTCCCGTGAGATCTTTGCTTACATCCTGTCTATTTCTGTACACCTGAGTGGGTGTAAATGGAGAAAAGAAGAGAAGAGAAGAGAAGAAAGAAATTAACAAGTTGAAGAAAACTAATTCACTTTAGAGTTAATTTATATTTTAAGGCCAATTGTTATTTATGGAATGGATAATTATCATTATGTTTATGATATAGACTGAAGATTGGAGACAAGACGAACTTTGCACTCTGATGGAGGAAGGATCAGTCCTGTCAAGTTGACTTAACAGAGAAATTCTTCAGCATGATTGGCGGGCCATGTCAAGAGTTAACTGTATCGTTATACACTCGAGTTGGTGCTTGTTGACCTGACTTAGACTGACTGACTAGACGGTCAAAGATATTTCAATAACGGAAGCCAACGCCTCGAGCAATTAAGCCAACCTGCTTATTGCCTGGTTCTCATGTTACTTCTCATGTCTCTACGCTGCTTCTGATGTTGGGTTCAGAATACTTCCTTTTATTTTGCGGATGACGGATCGCTATTTCATCAATCTAATCGGTATCGGTGGAGCAGATAAGTAGGTCAAAATTAGTATCCAAAGGACCTTGATCGGTCAAAGATAAACCGCGTTATTAATGTGTCAAGTGTGCATGAAGGCTAAAATATGTTTTAGATGCGGGTTGTTAAGAAACAATAGAAAGTTTTTTTTATGTTTATATTAATTGTTAGTTTTTTGTTTGTACTATCGTTTTAAACTCACCTTGGAGGGTAAAAGTCAAGGCTTTAGTTTATTTTATATGACGGTGGATTTTTTTTTTTTTTTTTTTTTTTTTTTTTAATGAGAGTTTAGTTTTATTGTTTTGGGTTTGTAATTATTGAGAAATGGATTCTCGATGAAGTAATGAATGATAAGCATTTTAAAACTCTTTGTTTGTGAAATTTTTTTTACCTTTAAATTATAATATCGATATTTTTACTGATCACTTGATCTCTTTTTGCGTAAAAAATTCAAGAAATCATCAGATTATTTTTTTAATAAATATCTTATCAATTAATCAACTATCTCTTGTCTTTTTAATTTAAAGTCAATTTTTTTAAGTGCCTTAAATAATTTTTTCATTTTAAATGTGACATAATTGTACACCAGATTATATTTATGAATTAATTAATACAAAAAGAAAACTTTCTTGAAGAAAAAATGATTCAATATTATTTGATCTTCCCATTTGACATGTTAATCAATAACAATATTAATGAAGATTAACTTATACCGAGATATTTAATTTTTTGGAGCAAGAGAAAAATTTTCTCAAGACAAGAAAATTTACTTCTATCAAGAATTAAATTTTTTGGAGCAAGAAACTGAATTTTCTCAGAACAAAAAGATTTTCTTGGCTTAAATAAATTTTCTTAGTCAACAAAAAATTTTTTTTTCGTTCAAGAAAAATATTTTCTTGGCTCAAGTGAACTTTTTTTTCTGTGTAGATCTCAGTTACTTTTTTTTTCAACATTAAATACTTTAATCTTAAAATTATTTTTCTAATAATCTTAAATTTTTTCAATCTTCACCTTAAAATCAATTTCACAATTACAATTACTACCAAACAAAAATTCTAAACCATTGAAAAAAGATTAATTTGATTCAAGATAAAAATCTTGAATAAAACAAATTATTAAAAAAAAAAAATTAAATCTTTAAATGAACTAATTTCGGTGCTTAATACCTCACTAATTACATCAAACATCATTAATAATAAAAATAAAACTCACCCTTGTCCAGAAGGAGGTGCAGGTCTGGGTGGGGCTGCCAGCGATTTCCTTCCGCAACTTTGCCTGGGCGCCAACGGCGGAGGCGGCGAACTGGGTGAAGTCAGGAACTTCTCGCACTCCGAGAACTTAGAAGGCAGAACGTAGTAATTCCTCTGGTTACTTCCCACATACTTCGGCGGGTCGTGGTACTTTTGTGGACTTCCTTCAAGTAATTTAGCATTAGCTTCATAAGAAGTCTTAACTCCCGGAGCGACCGAGTAGCCCATAGCTTCCGAGTACTTGCCGTTCTTGATGTTACAATCCGAGAGCGCCAAGCAGTTGGGTCTTGAGTAGCCAGAACTAGTTTTTTCTAACCCTGTCTTCGGAACTTGAGGCTGAGGCCTCTGGCCGGTAGATGACTCGAGAACTCTATCTCTATCCTCCATCTTAATGAGTCCAGAAGCGTCAATTCTTGTGCTTTCTACTCGCATTGACTCTTGGCGGATTATCCTTGACTCCACCGGGTGCGAGTATCTTGGAGATAATTCCGGTAATCTTGCTGGTGGTCGCGATGAATTGTTGGTAAGTTCCTCCGATGTTCGTCTGGTGACGCTCAATTTTTGGGCCGACGGGTACCGAAGGCTGGATCTTCCTGTTATTACTCTGTGCGTCGCGAATCCCGGGTTGACATTTTCGGTGGTAAATTCTAAGTTAAGTGGCGTCGCACGGATAAATTGAGGCTTACTGCCATTGGTAGCAGAATTAGTTTCAACCTTTTTGGACTGCTTGGAACTCCTTCGCGAACTGGAACTGGAACTAGAACTAGATTGCCGCTTTTCTTCCTGATCTTTTGCGGCTTCAGGCTCATTGAGCGGCGGCGGAGGCGGTGGAAGAGGCTCGTCGCAGTTCAGAACTTCACTCTCAGTAACAGTAGGCGGAGATGGTGGCGGCAAATCTGGGCTAGGGACCCTGTTGTTGCTGTCGTAAACAGCGCGAAGATGTGGCTTTTTCGGAGGCCTTTCGGGTACCCAGTCGTCAATGGAGATAGGCGGCCCGACGATTACTGGGCCAAGAAGGTCTGTCGACAAACTTCCGCAGCTGTTGCTGTGCTGGTGCTTCGGACTAGGCAGATCGCAGCTTCTCTGTCCCTGGGAGGGGCTAGTTTTTTCACGCCAATTGATACTCGCGTAGTCAGAGGCAGAACTAGCCCGTCGAGAAGATGGCGGTCTGGGACGAGGTGGTGGTTGAGGTGGAGGACTCTGCGGAGGAACGGCACCCTGGGCTAGCTGGGGCTCTGAACGCCAAGAAGATTGATGGTGTCTTTCGTAGTAAGATAGCAGCGCTTTCTTCTGTATTGCCTTGAGCGTCGGATCTGATACGCGGTGACGTTTCTCTGGATCTAAGTACGTGTAACGCATCTGCTGCTGCTGTTTTTCTAATTCGTTTATGCGCTCAGCGACTGATAAATGAGGCTGTTGCGGCGATACCGGGGATATTCTGCGATAAATATATGACTTTGTAAATAGATAAATATATAATTAATAATGGGAGAGGATATTTTGATAAAAAGATAAGGGATAACAGTAAATTGTAAGTAGTTTCAGCAGTCTTTATAATGTGTCAGATTAAATTATAGCGACTTTGATTTTGATAAATATTATGTACTCTATAAAACTTTGTCAGTAAAAAAATAACTACTTAGTGGTTAATGGTTTCTGTTTTAAGCATCTTAAGTGTATTTTTTTCTTAAATTCTGGATCTCTTAATTTTCAATTATTAAAAAAATAATTAATTTAAAAGTAAAGCCTTTATAGACTTACTAATTTCTTAATAAATTAATTTTAATGTAATATTTCTACTGATTATTGCAATAAGAGAAAATTTCATTAATTAAATTTTAGAAATGTTACAAAATTGTAAAGTTAGTGTAAAATTAATCAATTATAAATCCTTTGAATAAAAATTAAAAAATTAAAATTCAATTTTAACACCTTCAAATAATAATTTCTCGCTGTCTTCACCTCGAATTTAAACTTCAGAACATACAAAGCCATTGAAAATAAAAATAAACAACCCTAAGTCACAGTAATTACAGCATGGTTGCCAACAGAGATAGGACAAGCAAAGAGTTATTTTGTAAACCCCTGGTAAGTTGTAACATACCTAGTTTGTCCAGGTTCATCGCGCTGACTCGTCGATACCGGATACAATTTTCTGAGCGTTCTCTCTCTGTCTAGATATAAAACACTCTCTGAATGATGTCTCTGAGGCGTTTGGACTCGCGCGCTGTGAGCAATGAGCTGTTTACTGCTCGAATGGATTGATATATTTGCCTGGCTGACATCAGACATAGACCCATGAAGCGGATTCCAATCGTCTGAGTTGTGCTGCTGCTGGGTTTGGGATTGAGATTGGGACTGAGTATGGGCCTGAGTCTGAGACTGGGACATTGAACTCTGCGGTATAGGTCGTGAATTGTGATTATATCTCGCTTGATCGACATTAATACAAGACTCCCAGCCGCGCTGAATGCCTTTAGACTTGTCGAGTGTTTCTTCATCTATGCTGGACTCTTGCCACTTGCCAACGTCTCTCCCAGAACTAGCTTGACAAATATCATTCACTGACGCATAGTGACTGATAACTGATGGTAAACTAGTCCTGCTGCTTATCTGTTTACAGTTACGATGATTCATCGTCGCCTGCCATTTGTTTTCTTGCCATTTATTATCATTATTCTTCATACTTATGCTGCCATTGCTGTTAATGTTATTATTGCTGTTATTGCTGTTATTATTATTATTATTATTATTATTATTATTATTATTGCTATTATTGTTGTTGTTAATATTGTTGAGCCTCAGTTTAGAGGAGCTGATCATAAGCGAGGAGCTGACGTCGCTCATGGACCCTTGCCACTTGTCGTGATCGCTATCGTGAGGAATCGTGTGCTTCTGGATCCCGGTGCCGTTTATGCTGCTCACATCAGACATGGACCCGTGGGGCCAAACGTCGCCGCCGTTGACCTGCCGCGTAGGAAGACCCGAAGAAACGCTAACGTCCGACATCGAGCCGTGCCATTTTAACGTTTCGCTGCTGGACGCGCTACCGCCGCTTGAAGTTGTTACGACGCTGTCTCTGCCTTCTCGGGATGTTTCTTCCCAGGATGGTGCTGCGCGTTGTGCTACTGCTTCGCTATCACGCCGCAATCTAAAATCAAATGTCAACAGTTAAATTAATCCATTAGTGCTAATATTATTCGATAATTAATAAACTTTATGTAATTATAAGAAAATTAAGTTTAAAAAATAAAAATTCTTTTTTACCGACAGCCCGTATTGAGATCTTGAGATTTTTTTTCTTTGTATTTTTATTTTTTAGCGTTATGTGGCGCTGGTAGTGTCATTAAAGAGCCGTAAGAAGATATAAATAGAATTAAGAAAAATATATAAAATTAATTTTACGATGAATATTTATAATTCATGAATTTTTATAAATTTCTGGTTAACTATTAATATTTAGTTAATCAAAATATTCTTCTGAAGAATAAATAGAAACATATAAAGCGGATTTTAGATTTATTCATTGCATATGACAGCTTTTATTATTCCTCGAATCCAAGTATAACTTTATGTTATTAACATAATTCATATGAACTTATATTTTAATTAAATATGTTTTTAGATTACAATAAGAAAAAAACTTTATTAGTATTTACTGTTATAACTTATAAACTTTTTCTTTAATAAATTAGCATATTAATACGTTGACCCAATGTACCTTAAAGATTAATCCTTACCGCATTTATAAAGAATTATTTAATTTCAAGTATCATTTTTATTTATGAGCAAAGTTTAATATCGATTGTAAAATAAAATAAATAATTGCTTCAAATAATTATATATGACCTAAATAAATCATAAAAATTAACACTAAGCTCAACAAATTCCAATTCATCCATTGAAAAAAAAAAAAAGACGAAAAATTCTTGAATCAAGTAAAATTTACTCAAACTTTGAGAATTTTTCTACTTAAATTTAATTTAAAGTTTATTTTTTTATCAATTTTGAAAAATACAGAAAAAGTTGTGATAATTTTTTTAACTGAGAAGAAAAATTTGAACTCAAATAAAAATTATAGAGCAACTCACCGGTCCAAAAAAGGAGTGTTGGTAGTAGAATCAACACTGGAGACGTAGCTGTGATATCCTTCAGACTGAGCGTAACTAGCCTGTTGTGAGTGCTGGACTCTAGTGTACTCTTCTAAGCCGGCTTGCGTTAAGGCGGTCTCTCGATAAATATCAACCTGGAAAAACACACAGATCAATGTTAATGTTAATTTAGCTGATTATTATTGTTATTATTATTAATATTATCAAAATGAAGATGGTATGCTCGAATAAACAAAGTTTACCTGAGATACTTGGGGATCGTGATAATTTCTGACGTATGCCTCAAGATCAGCATGACTGAGTGTCTGAGGGGACTGTTTCTGGTGTTGTGGCTGCTGTTGGTGCTGATGTTGATGTTGATGCTGATCACGCTCGGATGGAGAAGCCGCAACAACATACTCGGGATCGGTGGCACCTAGAGAGTTTGACTCTCGATCAATGCACGGCCAAAGCCGGGTCTGATCATCCTCGAGGCTGGTTCTGCTGCCCCGGGACTCGTAATTCTCTGTTGGTATTTTCTCGCATCTCTCCATCACGGTCTTTAGCTGCAACGGTACATAAATATTCATTCCACGTTTGGTTATTTATGTATCGCATGTGTATGGGTAATAGATACACACCACATACATTAAATTGCACATTGTACATTGCACATTGCACATATAAATATTGTAAATATATAATATATAATATATAATGTATAATAGTTTAAGAGGCTAAGAAATTTATAAGTTGAGACAGAGATTCATTACGACCCGGGATAAGCCTGATCTACTTTAGCCGTCGGGAACTCGACGTACATCCAGTGGATGCTCGAGCCAGTCCAGTCAGCCCACTGCCTAGTATACTGTATTACTGTGTACAGCATCGAGTGGAAGAGTAAAGTAGTAAAAACCTTTTTATTCTTCGTTTTATTTTTATTTTTACTCTTATGTCCGAGAGATGACGTCAGGAAGTACGCAAGAGAGAAAGGAGAATGTGGGAGTGGTGATTAATTGTCTTTCCACTTTGGTTCGTCCGTGTCTTACTTTCCCAAAGAGACTACTCACCAGACTCTTATTATCCTAGTTATTTTTTTTTTAATTATATGTTTTTTTTTTTTTTTTCATCCACGTCTTATTTTGCTGACGGCTTAAGTACACCCAGACCCGTAAAATGGAAAGAGGTTTTAACTTTTTTTTAAATGGAATTAATTTCGATAATCTGGGTAACGTGTATTCAAACCACGGGGATGTGTTTGAATTATAAATTGATTCTTTATTGCTGGATTTCAATGTTCCAAGTGGTTATTTTTTTTAAAAGGATTCGAGAGGGCGATTTAATTTACGGGAATACGGGAATTTAAGAAAAGAATTTCATTGTTTGATAAAAAATAAATTATTGTAATTAAAATTTTTATAATTGTTATCATCAAATTTTTAAATTATAATTATAAAAGATGGGGAAAGAAAATTAAATGTTGGTACATTAAATTTACTACTTTTATACGATTTTTACGATGTAACATCGAAAATTTTAGTATTAAATTATGAAAGTAGAAATATTGAAAGTCTGGTCCTGAATTACGAGATGTGACAATCGTAATTTCTTATACAGTTCTTTTTCCGTGTATCCTGACAGGGATTATCAGGATAAAAAAAAATGACAAATTTGACAGATTAACCTTACACAATCCAAAGAATTGCGCTAAATATTTTTTTTAAATTGATTTAATAATTTTATTAAAATCTAACTCTTCTGATTTTAGTTATACTATAAAATTAAAAAATAAACTATGTTAAAAAAAAAACCAAAAAACAGGTTTGAATTTCAAATCAAACTAAAAAGTATAAAATAATTTTCAATAAAAATAAAATAGAGTTATTTACGAAAATATTTATTTTACTGTAAAAAAAGTGTGGGGTGTTAAAAACATTTATCAATAAAGTATTGACAGTACTTAATTACATCAAACACTATCCTGTTTTTACGAGAAAAATTAATTGTTTTAAAAATCTTAAAAAAATATTCTTTTTATATTTTTTTAAGCAAAATTTAATAAAATCGAACTCGGCAAATAATTTGAGTTCCAGCATGATTCTTGATCCTTCGAAAAAATATCTCCGGACAAAATATCTTAAATAATTAAATTACCAACACATAAGCTTGTTACCATGTTGTGCTCTTTTATCATGGATTTTGAGTGATATTTAGTCTCAGGGATATTTTTTCGGCGATATGTTGTCGGAGGATCAAGATGCCTGATACAGATAATTAGTTAATTAAAGAACATCGACTATTAAATAGAAATATTCTTTGTTTTTCCGAAGGAGCAAAATCATTTTGATTTTAAAATTAAACTTGAAATATAAAACCCTTACCTGTTGAGTAAATGTAGGATTAGGCCGTTTAGCAAGTGGCCGAGAGTACTGGGCCGGTTTATCCTTTGAGTAGTTAGTGTCATCAGTCCAGGACTTGGATCTGTGAGAGCCGGTCTGTGAGCACTCGAGGTCGATTGAGGATGAGTCAATATCGTTGTCCGGATAGTGCTGGTGATGGTGGTGGTGTTCGGAGGCGGTAGAAGGCCAAGAAGGATATTTTTCGTGGCCTGGACCGCAGCAGACGCCCTTGAGGCTGGAGGCGTCTCGCACTGGTGGAGTCGGGGGCGGAGACGCTTCATCCGCTTCATTGAACGGGAGGCTGTAACTGTCGAACCCAATACTCTCACTGTACCTGGATGACAAAGCGCTATTAATATTAACTCCTTCTTGTTTTTGTTTTTGTTAATGCTGGGCTAAATTAGAGGCAGTGCTGGAAGATAATATATCTTTTGAGGAAATAATAAACAAGTGGGAGCTTACCCGCTGTCATTCTTGTACCCGGGAGTGTTTTTTTTTCCGTAGCCTTCATTGTACCCGGTAATTGCGGTCTTGGTGGCGATGGCATTGTCACCGAGATTGCTGTCATTCTCTGAAGTCCACCTGTCTGACTTTCTGCGGTAGTTATCACCTGGACTGGGGCCACGCGATCCGGTCAGTGGCTGCTGTTTGCTTCTGGCGTGTGCCTGCGACCCCAGGTACCCGGGGATGCTGTAATTACAGGTCTCGATGTGTCCGTAAGAGGGATATGACTTCCCAAAGGCGACCGGGTGAGTAGGTGGACCTGTAACCTCATCCTGCCCGCGATATCCCGCTGGAGATGGTTGCAGCTCTGTCATCGCACTACACGCAGCCCCGCCATTCGGGACACAGCTGTAATTTATTAAATATACATTGTTATTATTGACACTTCAAAGATTAATCATTCGGTCATTAATTAGTAATCAATTTTTCAAGAATTCTTTTTGAAATTATTGGTGTAAAATGGAAATTTTTAATCATTGATTAGATTATTTTGGTAGAAGATTATTAGAATTTAATTTAATATTTTTTACTGAAAACATTATTATTTTTATTATTTAAAATATTTAATTTAATTTTACATTTTTTACTATAAATATGTCGTTTAGATTATAAAAATTTTAATTAAATGATTGTTTCCAAATCATCAAAGAAGTGGTTTTTATTTTCTAGATTTCTTTAGAATAAAGTTCCATTGAATATTAACTTAGACAATAATTTACGCGCGTCTAACTAATGAAGCAAAGCTACAAAACAATTATTACTGAAAGTCAAGTTTCATCATAGACAAAAGAAAATTTATTTCAAAGTCTATGTGTGTATATATTTTTCTACATTACAGGCAGAAAGTTTAAAACAAAAATTGGATGAAAACAAATGCACTCAAGCTGAAATTTTCAATTACTGACTTGTAATTCAAATTTTAATATTCAAATTATACATAAAAGACGTTTTCAAGTGTTTAAATTTATATATCAGTAAAAAATATATTTATATAAATTGTAAATAAAACAACTCAGTGATTATTGAATATAACTTATTCACTCGATCTACCACTTCGCATACGAAAACTTTGTTATTTTTTCGTCATCTATTGTCAGCAGTGGAACTATTAACTTGACGCGTTTATACAATCCCATATATTTCTTATTTTTTTCATTCAAATAGTGAATCGAAGCACAAAAACAAAAACATCTCAAAAAATAAAAAACTGGAAACAATTCCTCCAGCAACAATAAAACACGGACTTTATGTTAATGTTAATAAAATGGGTACTAAAGATTAAGATGAAGATGAAATAATTTAATGTAACCGTTTGATAATTTATCATCTCTATCTATTACTAGGATCCTTGTAATCTCAAGTGTTGTAACTTTAAAATTTATTTATTTGGTCTTTATCTTTATTTAACAATTTCTCTTAACGATACTGGGGAGATGTTCAGACGAGCAAGTTCCGTATAGGACGCGATCAAAACGGTAAACTTTGCGAGTACTTTAATCTTATATATATTCTGGCTGTACTCCTATCCGAGCAAGACCAATACACTAAAGTGCGTGCACACTTGCAGATAATCTACTGTGCTCATGGACGCTTAAGTTATCGAGTCACTTGCATTGGCTTTAGGCACATTTGCAGTCTCCTACATAACACCAATACTAATACTGGCTTACACATATATGTTTTTTACATGAATGTTATACACCGATGCACCATCCACTTGGTTTGGTGGGTGGATGACCCTTTATCGCATGATCATCTGGACTACGATATGCACTTTCCTCAGAGTACATTACACACGTGAAATACCTGCTCATAGCGAAATAAAAGTAGATCTTAATGCTGCTTCAGTGGTTGCTAGCACCATCGCTAGTGCAGTTAGTAATAGCAATAGTAATAGTAATAGTAATGGTAATAGCATGGGAGTTGCAGTCTTTAATAAATATAAAGATGAAGAAAGATCGCGTCGGGAATAGGAAGACGAGGTGTAGAGTGAAGGAGTGTTAAAAACCGAGTAAGGAAAAGAGAAAAAGAGTTAAGTTAAGTTAACCAGAGAGGAATAAAAGAGTCGAGATTACATCACGTTATTAATGCGTGTTGGGTTCGTTGACTGGTTGTTTAATTGTTGAGTTCGTGGATACATTATGTATGTAATTCCCATCCAATCCGAACCGGGCGATCCTGATTCGTAGAGCCGAAACGCTAAATATTCTTGTGTAATTAAAAATTATTTCACGGTTTCTGGTACTACACGGTAGTAAAAATGTTTTTGGATTTTTATTGATTTAATAAACGCTGATTTTTCAAAGTTTCAAGTTTATTTTATTTTATTGCTATTTAATTAACTTTTTTTTTTTTTAATAAATTATGAGTATTAATCAAGAATAATGTATGACCGACAAAATCTGCGTTATTTTCAAACGACTGAGCTTGATAGACAAAGTAATTTATTTACAAGAATGTTGACCTCAAATGTAAATATTGTCATCATTTTTATTCAAATTAACACTTTGAGAACACGATTAATTTTTTTAGATTGACTGAAGAAGTTAGAAATACTGATGAGACGTTGCAACTTTTAGGAAATGTGTCATTTTTGTATTTTTGTAAAATTTCTAGAGTTACTTTGTCTAGTATGTATATTACTTTATTTCAACTCGTAAATAGAAATAACGCAGGGTGAAAATTCTCTTCAATTATATTATAAAAAAATTAAATTTCAAATTCAATTTTGTTAAATTGGTTTGAAACTGCAAATTACGATTAAAAAATAAAGAGAAAAGTCTTTTCTTTTCAATTTTCATTTCAGAATTTAAGAATCTTATCCCAACATAAATCCCAAAAATTAAGAGTTAGTTTTATTTTTTTTTATATTTTATTAATACGAGAGAAACCCGGTCATAAAAAGGATCATCAAATAATTATGACTGAAAGTATCCAAAATAAAATAATAATGCTAGTACTAGCAAATTTTACCCGACGTCATGGCAAAGTCAAAATTTCCAAAAATTAAATATTTTTATAGACTTAAAACAAGAACCTCGAATAATTCATCTTTTTTAAGTTATTCAATGAATCAAATTTAAAATCGATTTAGATAATAAATTTATGAATATTAAAAAAGATCATCATTTTATTTTAATTACTAAATTATGAATAGATAGAAATTAGCCAAAAAATGCACCTTGCTATCAGTTGGATAGGTAATAAAATTTCTGATTCATGTTTGTGACTGCAAACAAAGTCAGCGCTCATTTGATCCTAGCGGTTGTTTAGTTAACTACTTGTCATCATTTTCTCATTTTTTTTTCTCTTTTTTGATAATTAAAATTTTTTACTAAACTTTCAATAATTGATTTCACTTGTAATAATTATAACAACACAAAACATTGAGTTAATAAAAAGAATTTATAATAATTGAATATTCAACTGGTATTAAAACCAGCACTTCTATTACTAATTTAAAATTAAAGGGTGCCTTAAATCCATAATAGATTTTATTCGGAATGCCAACGACGATGACTTTTGAAATAAAAATAATTGGTGATTTATCAGAATTTGAATTGAAAATTAATCATAATCTAAATATTTAGATACACAAATTGGTTGTCCAATTATAAAAATAATTTCAAATCTCTCTGGATTTGACAGTTAGAATTAGCGAGTGGACGTTGAACTTTCGAGCGATCGATCAACTAAAAACTAGTTATACGTTTAGTTATATTACATTAGAGAAATCAACAAGGTCGGCAATTAGTCAAGGTAACTCGAAAAATTTATCTATGAGCCAACATCGCTGGCTATTTATTATTTATAAATATATTTACGTTGATATTAATATGTTTGTATGTTAATATGATTATTTATATAAATGTTTATATTTATGTAGATGAAGATATTGGTTCATCAATAAATTACACACAATGCCTCGGTAATAAAGTTGTAGCTGGAATATAGAATGAGCTTCCGTTATTATCGACACTGATGTTGAATCAATCAAGCTATTGGATTCCAATTTGAGCATGTGATCAAATCGACAGGCATATTATACAACACATTATTCCTCAGGCGTAATAACGTTTCCCGGTGTATAACGGCCTCTTAAGCAGATTGAGAGCCAATGTTCTTTTCTTGCTCTTTCTTACATTATATTACTGCATGTTTATGCTGATACTTGTGCTTACGCTGCCCTCCGTCCAGATAACTCGGGAAACAAATTATTCGTTAATACAACTCTAAGAATAATTGCATCGTAAGATCTCAACCGTATTCAGTTTACTTAACCAAGCTGATACAACGATTTATTTCGGGGTAATAAACTCCATTTATCAATAATCTTTTCAGATTGTTTCAGACAAACGACTATTTATTACAATTAAATTAGACTTTTGTCGCAAATAATTGGTTGTAAGTTGTATTAACATTAACAAGCCGTGTTTTATTGTGTATTGAAGCATTTCAAAGTTTTTAAATAATTTTATCTTTGAATTTTCGTAGACATTTTTATTGTAATTATTGGATCAAATTTATAAGAATTTTCTTTTTTCAGATTCTTCAATTAATATTTTTATTTCTTTTAAAATTTTTTATTGTTTCAAAATCAATTAAAATTAAATTTTTTGCAACTAAAATAGAATAAAAAATTAATATCAGAAAATTTCTTCAGGGATATTTATAAAAATTACAGAAAATTTAATTTAATTTTCAAAATCCTAAACTGAAATTTATGCTATGAAAAAAAAAGTACTTGAATCAAGAATAAATCAAGGAAATTATTTTAAAGAAAATTTTAAGTTTTAATTCAAGAATTTTTTGCCTTGAAACTTATTTTTAGCTTAAGCGCAAAAAAAACATATTTCAAAAATTAAAAATTTTATTTTGCATCAAGAATTTTATATCCTTGATTCAAGACAAAGTTATTTGATTCAAAACGAAAAAAAAAAATTGCAAGAATAAAATTTTGAAGACATCCAAATAAAAGCTACTGCAATAAATTAAAGTAGTTATTATGAACGATAAAAAAACTCTATTTTTTTTACCCTAGACGAAACATGAAACTAAAACTAGTATAGTCTCGCACTTGAATTGATAAACTGCATTCATACAGACGTCGAAGCTCGAAACGATAACGACCGGCTATAGAAATCAAAGTAAAAAATAAATGGTCGATTTGAATGGGAAAAAGTATTATATCCGCCGGGGGCCAAAACGACTGCGGGATCTCCTTGCAGATCCAAGGAATAGAAGGAAGGGTTACAGTCAAACCGGTCAGTTTATTCTTTATTCTTGAGTTTTTTTTCTCTCAGACTTTTCTCTTCTTATTCTTGAACGATAGATGCTGGTTACTGGCAGTAATACATGTAAAATGTAAAATGTGTATGTGAATGTGTTGTAGTTTGAGCCTGGAGCATTAGCCAGCATTCGCGTAGTCTCTTATCGAAAGCGTGGGTGCCTGAGAGCCCTTCAACGCATTACATTGACAAAGAGAAAATGTTGGTTGTAAGTTCGCTTTTAGCAACATCATACCTACTTATGATCGAGGTAATGAGGAGGTACAATGACGATATCATTTCTATCGTACAATGTAAGGATTCTTATTGACGATTTTTTATTTTTTATTTTATTTATATTCAAATGTTGAAAAGTAAAAATATAATGGGATTGTCCGGTGACACGTGGATCCTCGATCGTCGATCATCGATAGCTCGCTGTTTATCGGCATTAAATATTCATAAGAGCACCACGGGTAAAACGATCTTTTATTACTGTACCAGTGGATATATGTGTGTAAGTATGTACATTTGATATTATGTGGCCACGATTAATGGAGAAATTAAAATGTCGGATGGGTGTCATTCGTGATGTTTCTAACGAGAACATCTCACGCCTCTTTTTTTTCTTTTTTTTTTTTGTTAGTGCACTGCAGTGATATCGGTCGTTTGATAAATGGAATTTCTAGAGGATCGACTCGAAAATGATGCTAGGTGTGTTTATTGGAAAAATATTTGAGTTTTATAATGAATAGAAAAAGGAATTGAATGGAATGTCATTAGATGAAAATTTATGATTTAAAAAATTATACATTGTAGAAATTTTAGTTTTAAATTTTAGATAGAAGGAAAATTTTATGTGAAAAATATTTTTAAATAAGTAGAAAAAAAATTTATGGATTAAATACAAATTCTGAATTAAATATTGACAAATATTTTTTTGTTTAATTTTTTGAATAAAGAATATTAAATTCTTGGAGACAAATAAAATTATTTTTCATTACAGAGGACAATGTTTTTCAATGTCTAATTTAATTTTTCTTTTTTATCGAAGATGTAGAATTTTTCTTCACTAAGGAAACAAATTTGTAAATAAAAAAAATCGATCTTCTTAAAAAAATTTCTAAGAAGTAAAAAAATTTTTAATTAAATTTCCATCTTTAGCATAATGTTTAAAATTTCCCAGACTACATTTTTTTTCTTCTTAAAAATTTATTTTAGTAAAAATTCAATACAAATTGCGCAATCATTTATAAAATTTAAACAATCATAGCCATCCAATGTTTAAAATTCAACGTAGGCAAGTAAACCTCTCTAAATTTCTCGTAAATAATTCGCATGTAATATCAAAGTGAGAAGCCGGTTGCCAAAGAATAGACGTATCGTAGTTTTACAGCTCAGTGGGTGTCAAAAAATGCAAAAAGGTTTATATCACGATTGTGAATTTTTAATGCGAATGACTGTGTATTTTTCTAACGCTTAATCACGTAGAGTCGTTGAACTCAGGAAATAAAATACAATAATAAAAGCTGACTAGTCTCTTTTGAGCAAAGTTGTTTGCGTTAGAGTTTCGCGGTTTGGTTGTTGGTTGTTGGTTGTTGATGGCAATATGAGGGCGGATAAATAACTAGATACATGAATATGGATGGACGGTGTATTTATGAGCGAGGCTGGCGATGAATCACGGAAGCGGATGAGTTTCACGCCGACAGATCGGGATTTTAATAAAATAAAAGTCATTGATTTATTCAGATGCTGCAACAAGATGTTTATACGTATCTCAGATATGTTATATGTTATATATGTTTATTATTAATGATTTAAGATGTTAAGATGTTAAGATGCGAATAAACTTTGGTATAAATGATTCGAGAATGTTAACCAATTATCTGTGTACTCCCGGCTACTGTTTAAGATAAGCGATTTATTAAACCGGGCAGCGTACACCCCAAACTGCCAATCAAAGTGTCAACGCTATCTCTTTGTGCCTGGAATTTGAGCCTAGAGGCCTCTATCTCTCGTTCTCCTCACCTCATCTCCCTCTTTTTCTTTCTTCATTTTTAATCTATTTTTATTAATAACAACAACTTGCTATGGGTTCCATCTTAATATTCCGTTTTATTCTATTCCCTTTTCTTAGGCTCCGCTCCGGGCTCTTCAGTTAATTGAATAATTTGCATCCCACCTGCCGGCTTCCGGCAACAGCTCGTCTGCTCCCGTAGGAACTTCAACTCTCACGAAGTTTTACTGCAAGCTACATTTACATTCTTCAAATAATTCATACAAAATTCTTTAAAATAGTTTAGAAAATTTCTCTTATCCTTTATGTTATTGTAAGTTATATCAAATTTTATGATTTCAGTAAGCAAAAAAAAAACCTTTTTTTTTTTTAAATTAGAAACAAAATATGAAAAATTTAATGTCAATTTAAAATATCCTTAATTATCATAACGAAATAAAAATTAAAAATTTTACAAAAGAAATATTGTTAATCTAATTTTTGATTTAAGAAAAGTTTTTCATTGATAATACAAAAAAAAAAAAATATTTTAATATAGAAAATGGCGAAAATTTAATTATTTTATAATAATTTATATAATTTATAAATTTATTTGCTTAATTCAAACTGAATATCCCGATTTAAAAGTGAAATTTAAAAATTTTTCTTAAATTAACCAATTATTTTCCTCGTAAATTGAACATCTTAAACAAAAATAAAGTCCTCTAAAAATGACAAAGTAAATTTGTTTCCAAATAAAAGTTGTAAAATACAAGTCAGTATCAGAAAAGAAACACGTGTACGAAGAATTTAATAAGAATGTTTAGTCTTGCGAGGTGTACTGCGAACCAGAACAGAAACAGAAGGTAAACTAACGCTGGACATTCCGCTCCGTCGACCAGATGTCATCGACGACCTCCCGGTGGCAAAGAACTCGCTAAAAAAGTTCTAATAAACTACATATGAGAAGGATAGTAAGAAAAAAGAACTATAATAATAAGACTAAGAGCAAGAATAAAGGGAGCATTTAATCGAGTATGCGATGTTCTTTGGTGGTGTTAGTTTCATCGTTTCAAGAGAAGCAACACCTGAGAGCTGCAGCTGATTTTAACCTGAATTAACCACTCGCAAAAAATAACGTTACGTGCAAGCATTTGTGCGAATATTTGTATTTAGACCGTACTAAACAACAAATAAATAAATAACCATAAGCACATGTATGCTGGGATATCGTGAGTTAACTGATAGATAGATAGATAGTTAGATAGTTGAATTAGCGATAATGATATATAAGTAGGGTTTTATTGAAAGGATGCATAATTAAGAGCGAGTAGATACCCGAGAGGCGGTTACGTGTCTATCGACAGGTAATACCGGCAATTAATCGGTAATTTCCTCCTTCTCTCCTCGTCCGTTGGCGAATAGGTTAGATTAGTCCGAGACATTACTGGTTACTGGTTACTTGTTGCTTGTTGCTTGTTGCTGGTATCAGTAAGACAGTAAGAATAGTAGCATACACGCGACAATGAACTTGGCAAAAGGGGCCGGACTACTTGACTCGACAGGTGGCAAGTACTCCTATATATTTTCTCCCTTTACTTCTTCAGAGTGGCGGCGGCCTTGAGGCATAGCACTATTCCAATGGTGGATGGTTGATAGTAGATGTTGATGGTATATACCATGAACAAGCACCATACAGTAATGATTACGACTTACTGGTGACTGGCTACCATTGCTAGCTCGAGCAGAACAATATAATCAGCATACCAGTTAACTGCGTGCTCAAGGAATTCCTCCATTATCCTAGACGTCATCTTCGGCAGTGGAATCGCCGCTCTTGTAGATATACTTTAATATAATACTACTTTTTATAATAAATGTTATTTTTATTTTAGAGCAGGTGCTGGTGCACGCGTTCACCTGGAATTAAACTCCCATTTCTCCGGTTGTATGGTTAATTACTGCAGCAGGTTCAGAAAACTTGTTATTTGTTGGGCATCGATAGCCCTAGATATTCCTAGATAGTGTATTTACGGCGTAACTCCAACTCCCGGGATTAACAATGATAACTTTAATTAATAGGAGGTAAATTTAAACACGCATTGAATTTTATCGAAGAAGAGGATGATAATTCACTGGAATCTGATAGCAACTCTCTCCGACTACGACTCCAGGCTCCAGGATAACAGAGAATCTGGCATTGTTGCTCAGGTCATTGGTAAGTCCTAAAAATTAATGTGCTCTCTCTTTGATCGAAAAAGTTACATGCTACATTTTATATTTTACATGTTTTCTGGATTTACAGCCTACTTAGACTCAATCCTCGGCTGTAAATTTGTGGAGTATCCAATATTTTGACGGGATGGATCCACCGATTGGTTGCGTGCTTTCCAGTCGTCGATATCACACTGTCAAGGATCGTTTTTTCGCGTGATCTGGGAGGTTTTACGGACCTAATGGATGGAGACAGTTTTAGTGGTTTTGGTTGCTGCATTCCTCCGGGCAAAAAGTAACATCGCACTGGGATTTTAAATCATTTTTGTACTAATTTTTTAAAAATGTCAAGTGGAGAAGAAACTTTGGCTTTGGACAAGCTTTCAAAAGATTTTAAAAGTAGCTTATCAGTTAAATGTAATTATTTTATATAAATTATGACAAAATTCATTTTAATCAAAGGATGATTAAATTAATTAGTTACAGTCGAGAATTACGAATTAGGAATACAAAATCTTTAGCTTAATGATTTTTCGATATTTTTAGTCACAAAATAGTTTGGATACTTCTGGAATATATTTTAAAAATAATATTGCTATGACAGGATCAATTAAAAATTATATAATGGAAAAATGGCACGGAATAAACTTGTAGAAGTAATAATTGATTAAGAACCTTTCACTAAATTTAGTATTAAAAATTTTACTATAAAAATGCCTTTAAAAAAATATTCTGGACACAAAATTTATCTTACTCGCTTAATTATTTAAATGATTAATTGACTGTCGCCGAAAAAATATCTAACCGTGAAAAGGCACAAATTCAGGTTACGACCTTTCTGATGGTATCAAGTTTCACTATAGAAACCTTTTTTTATAATATTGATACGTCCGTCAAGAATTTTCCTTATTCTCTTAATTACATGAATAAGTATTTGACATACACAGAAAAAAAAAATTAATTTGAATCAAGACGAAAAATTCTTGAATCAAGTAAAATTTATTTAAACCAATAAAAATTTCTTGGTTTAAGAATTTTTATATTAAAATCAAGAAGATAAAATTCTTCAAAATTATTCACTTAATTAAAGTAAATTTTTTTTTCTGTGTAGTAACATTCAAATATACAAAACAAAATTAATAAACAAATTTTATCCAGCGCAAAATTGTAATCTATTTGAAACTACTCTGAAAACTTATGATAATAGATTAACTATCGATAGAACCTTGAAGAACTCTCTAAATTATATAAATAACGAAGAATAGAACAAAAATTCTGCTAATATGAAGATCAGTATATATATCCCACAAAAGGAGCTCAATTTCATTTAATAACTGAAAGAAGTCTGAAAATAATTAGTTTAAATTTTTAGATATCCAATTCAATAATATTAGACTCTCAAATGAACCAAAAGCTGCCTTTTAACTTTTTATAAATCCTAAGTAATTAAAAAAAAACTAAAAAAATTTTTTTGAAAACTAAACAATGTTCATAGGCTAACAATTATACACGATTTCACTGTTTTAAAACTTTTGAACAATAATTTAATTTATAAAATGAATAACCAGGATTTCCTTGCAGTATGAATATGAATGGTATCCGCTAATTGCTCGAAAGACATATTAAGAAACTAAAAAGAAAATTAAATATCATCGGGCCGTGATCTTAGTAATAGAGATAAACAACAATAAGATAAACAATAAAAATAATGTCCATATTTAATTTAATATATTTCTTGGAGTCGGGCAATTATCGTTAGTTATCCTTACTTGGGTACAAGGAAGATCCTCTGTGGCCAATAGCAATTATAAGTGTTTTATAGTGCCGGCAAGGCAACTTTACTTGTGTAAATTTATATATATTACGGTGTTGTATGTTGTATTTGTACCTCGATCTAAACAAACCAACCATTAACAACCTAACCGTGTAGTATAAATGCACTTGTAAACGCATTTATAATTATTTTTGTTCTTTCGACTATTACAATCGCTCGTACATCTTCACAACACACTACAGGACTATACGCTACACTAAAAAGCCCGTTTTTATTTATATTTTTACGTCTTGAGTCTTGAATTTCATCATCTGCGCTATTGCTGTGCCTACACATTCATACATAAATTTAAAATAATGGTGAGAATAAAACGTGATTACTTTTTTTGAGCCTTAGATAATCCTCAGCATATATACGCGGACTGGGAATAGAATCGATTCGGTTATCGCAAAAACAAGACATCCTATAATATCTCTTCGGCTTTCCTCTGTATCTCCAGTGAACTCAAGAAGAGAGAATATTTTTATCTTATTTTTATTCCATTTTATTTTATTTTGTCCTGATAGTTATAAAGTACGGAGTCTTGAGTATGGAGAGCTAACTATTATTGTAAACTGCGTGTTATTTACCGATTCGCCGAAGGAATGCCACTGGACGCTCAACTCGGCATTATTGCGTCCAGCTATGCTGATTTCAATTAATTCACCCGAGCATTCTCCGGGTTTTTTGCTAGCACGTGCGGTCAAGATCATCAATATCCCTGTCCTTGTCCTTGTCCTTGTTTGATCGATCGTCGATCGTTGGTTTCTTCTCAGCTTCGAAAGCGAGAGCAAACTTCTCTTTCCAAAATCTTCAGTGTAATTTTATCTTTTTTGAATAATTTATATTTTTACTGATACGTAAATCTAGAAGTTTTTATCTTTATTCCGTTATAAATAATTAAAGACGTTTATAATTGAGATGAAATTTTGGATAACTTTTAGAAAATACTCAAACTTTAATTCAGGCCAACTTTTAGAAATTTTTAAATAAAAAAATCTAATCATAAACAAAATACTAGAAACTGATTTAAAAAATTTCAAATGATAAAATGAAGCAATTTCGTTGACTGTATTTTTTTTTTAAATTCAACAAAGTGACTATTAAAAAAATTATTATTTTTATTTGTCCATAAAAATTATAAATTGATTTATTTAAAAAATGACTCAAAAATCTGTATTACTGTATAAATATTTAGATTCTGTCTGTAAAAACATTTTTTAAAAAATTTTTTTCTTATTATATAAAAAATAAATTTCCTTAGAAATTAATAAGATCTTAAGAAATTAAAATAAAATTCTTTCAATTGAATAATTAATCATTGTGATTGTTTATATTAACAATTCATTTAAGTATCTCACTTAAGTCGTTTTTACTTGAGATAGTTCCCATAAAAAATTTATGTAAAAAATTTTACAGTTATTTAAAAAAAAAAATCTTTGGAATTTTAAGTAAATTATTTTAATAAATTAAAACTTTTTTTAGTAGAAGCAAAAAATATTTTCAAAAAAATTTAAAGCGGTGTTAAAAAATGCTTTGTAAATTATTAAAATAATTCTTTAAAAATAGGAAGGTTTTTTTTTTCAACGAAAAAAAAAAAAATTAAACTTTATTGTTGCGCTTGCCAAAATTTGTTGAATTTAAAATAATTTTCTACAAACGATTATTATCATTAGAAAGTAGCTTATTGGTTGAATCAATCCTAAAATTTGATCGCAGCGTGGGAGAGAACCGTTAGCACATTATCCGGCTTGGAAAAAACAAGTTTAAGTGAAGAAGAACAAATTTTAAGCAGAACGAATTTTGCGTACTTTAGATTATTCGTAAATCGGTCGTGCATAACTCTTTGCGAAAATAAGTAAAGGAGAAACGGTATAATTTAAGTTAAACAGAGTTAAGTGTCTTTCTGGGCACGCTCGCTGTCAATGGGATTTCGGAGCAAATCCAAGTCCAAGTCGAAGAAATAAAAAACCCGAGGGGAATAACATTAAAACACGATTGGAGCTATTTTATGTTTGCATTGCTCGTCATCGGGACACTTTGAACACCGAAGCCAATTCTGGTCAAAGTATTCTTTATTCCCTTATTCCTCCCTCGGCAAAGTATTCTGCGTCTCAGAGAGTTTCACAAAGTCGCCGGTTTAGTTATTTATCGCCTGATACCAAAGTGTTTGTATTTCACCGGAAAGTAAGGCTGTTCTCTGTCCAAACAATTCTCTGCAAATAAAAGAGGAAATCGTTCTCGTGTTCCCAGCCTCTTACCTCGGCTTACTCTTATCTCTCTGTGCAGTCAAGTCCAGGGTGTATCATCAGAAATGGGATACAGCTTCTCGACTAGGCTTTCATATTTCTGATTATGTTTCATAATGTCAACAATTATAGTCTAAAAAATAAACTTATTACATGACTCATTATGCAAAATATTAGAGAGTGCATGAAAGAACTTATTAATTGTTAATAAATTTATTTATTTTGAAACAATTTATTTTTCAACATTTAAAGCATATTTTTTGGAAAAAAAAAACATATTGATGAATAGTTATAATAATTTTTTTTTTGTGAATATGTCTTATTGACGTAAACAGTTAATAAAAAATGAATATTTGAAACATTTAATTAAATTAAGATTGATTTTGCAACTTTCAAAAATTTATTTCGTATATTAGAAACGCGAAAATAATTACAATAAATAAAAAATTTGGTCATGTCATGAATTAGAAAAATTTTTGTAATTTAAAAACGGGGCTATTTAATTTAGTTTAAGTTAAATAAAAATTTATGAAAGACGAGAATACAATTTTTTTCGTTATTGAACTTAAAATATACATTAGGGTGTTCCTCTAAGAAGCTTTTTTGGTTACTTCCGGCCAAATTTTGAAATTTCAGCGGAAATGCCCAAACAAAACTCTTGTTAAAAAATTCTCTGAATATCAAATAAATTCTTTACGCTCAAAATATGTCAGTAAACGCCCAAACACAACTCCTATTAAAAGCGGAATCCAAAATTCCAATTTTGAGAGGTCCATCATCGAAGTTACATTTTGGAACACCCTGACATACATTTAGTAAATTTTGTTCTTTATGCGCATTGACGTAATAATAACAACTGGAGCTGATTTAAATAAGGAAAATACTGCGCTAAGTATTTGAATTATAAATTACGTAAAAAAATTGTCAATGATAAATGATTTTTTTTTTAATTTTTCCACTATCAATTAGTAATAAAATATATTTTTCATTAAAAATCCAATAAACCTTATTCATCATGAACTTTGAAACTTTATTTATATTTATATCAGTGTTAATATATTTTTGAACGGTATAACATTAACTTTTTATCCATCTCAAGAAGATACCCGAGGTCTTACTCTTCCAAGTAACTCATAATCACGAGCGTTCCTAATTTCCCTGGGAGTTTTCTCCACAGGGAGCTGAGATTATCGCGGGATAATAATAAAAACAAGAACGTGAACGAGATTGAGAATGAGAATGAGAAGTACAAGTTGATAAAAAAGTTAAGTACTGGTCAGGTATATATAACTGATCTCTTTCCCTAGACCAGTATATATAACAACTTACTCTCTAATTCGCTCTATGCTCTTTCTCTGGCACTAACATCAGGATCGACTGTGCAGGTTAAGTCCAATCGAGATTCAGAGTATAGATCCTCGTGCCCATCATGATTACCGTTAGCCTGTATACTCAAGGTATAAGCTCAAGTTAAGACGACTCGGCCGAGAACTAGACAGGAGGATAACTGACTAGCGATAAATGTATTTGCAAAATATAAATAAAATAAAAATATAAGTATAGCAAGTATCTGCTAGCACAGATCCGGAATATGGGGTATGGGCAACAAAAATGACCGATTAGATGCTCCACGCGTATTTTTCACGGTAATGTTTCCTCCTGATTGTTCGGAAGATATATTGCACATTGAGTCAGACAAAGACAATCATATCTCAAGCGCAAACGAGTGCTTGTGGTTTCATTGCAATTATATTATGCATCTCAAAATGCTAAGTGCGATCCGAGGTTCTCAGCTATCATCATCATCATCATCATGATAATAATGATAATAATAATCAACGGCAGGAGCTGCATCATAATCATCATTATTGGATCATGCAGTGAACCAAAGAATCTCATTTCGCGCATGTGATTATGAGTTTGCATATGAGATCTTAGTTCTCGCAACAAAGAACCAGTTGGTGATTCAGTGAACAAACAAAGTCCCGGGTGAGTTATTGAGGCTTTGAACAAAGTTAACATGGAAAAAGATAAATAAGTAAAAGATTATACTTACATTCAAATATAATATCGAATAGTAATAATAATAATAATAATAATAATAATAATAGTAAGAGGAAAAAGTTTAACCTAATACCTGTAGTAGTTATCAATTAGATATAATATCGACAAAACACTACGTCGGATTTTGAAAAGAGAGGTCATGATCATATGGAAATTATATAAAGTCAAATGGTAAAAATTATTATGTTTGAGGTGGACTTTCTACCAGTTAAAGAAATGTAATGATAATGTTTATACTTGGTTTATCTTTGTGTATTGAATTTAGTATTTTATTTAATAGATGCTTAGGAGTAAATACTAAGTTGGTTTTTAAAGGAGTAATAAGCCTTATTTAGGATTGTTTGCTTTTGAAATTCGATAATTATTTGTCGTGATATTATTGATTTTATAGTTTTTTTTTAGCTATCATTCGTTAGATCTTTTGCCGAAAGTTTGAGAAGTTAGAGAGAGAAAAAAATTCTGTAAAATTTACAGAATACTGAAAACTTCAGCTGTAAATTTAACTATAATATTTCTGTAAAAGTAACATACTTTTTATCAACAAAAATTTTTCAATAAAAATTACTATTTTTTTTTTTTTTTTCTTAAAGTTAGATTCTGTAAATTTTACAAAGATTTTCTTTATAATTTCTACAAAATTAATTTTTTGTTATAAAAAAAAAAAAATACAAAAAAATACATTTCTGATGAAAATACTTCTATTCAAATTTTATTTTTTCTAATAAATTTTACAGAATTTTATCTTCAATTTTCATGCAAAATTTTTTTTTTTTTTTCAAATAAATCTAGTTAAATTTCTTTCCAAATCAACCCGCCCATTAAAGTGAACTTTCGATAAATTATCAACGATAAATAATAATTTTTCCTAACTAAACGTAGCAGTTGATGTTAATAGCTTGAGATTGATAAAATCGATATTAGTAGTGAATAAGATATTGAATTGAATACACGTGCGTACGGATATTACTGGATTTGTCCTGGTAGTCGGTCATACTTGTAGGTGGTGGAGGTGGATGGTAGCCTCTGGTCTCTGGACTCTGATGCTCGGAGGTTAGGTAACGGTTTCTCTGTTAAGAAGCCGCTCGGTAGACACGACGTCTGCCTTTTAGCCACACACATAATATAAACATGAAACAAGGTAACGAGAAAGACGGCTGTGAGCTTGGGCTTTGGTTTGACGTTTAGCCGGCTCCTATCCAGCCTGGGGGTTTCACAGCCAACCGATACAAGTCATTTTCAGTGAAATATGGAACGGTTCTTCTTCTGGGATCTGGGATCTGGGATCTGGTAACTCGAGCAAAGTAGGTGGCAGCACCGAGGACATAACTGTGGCTTCTCCGGTCCTTGGCGTCACCTCTCGTTCACCCCTTTAGCTTTAGCCCAGATTTCCGATCCTTTTCCGGCGCGACTCGTGACCGGTCTCACCTCCACTCGCAACCCGGAGCCCACTGCTCTCCATACAAAGATCCAACTCCAACTCCAACAACATAATGATAACAATAATAAATACCAACTACCAACACTTTAGCGTTGCATTGTCTCGTGGAGATATCTGAAGAACAACGCCAGCCACCAGGACAATATACGACACACAAGACGACAGAGGAAGGGGAGGGGGAGGGGAGGTCAAACAAGGATATCTCTCTCCTCTCGGGTGTGGGTAGTACCGTTTTAAAGTCCTCGATCAACAAAGTGATGCCCTTTCTACAAGTATAACTGCTACGTTTTGTCCAACGGGATTTATTGTGTTATTTGGTCAACGGCTTTGTTACACATCGATCGATTCGCTTGATAGATAGGTAGATAGAAAGATGGATAGATAGATTGATGGATGATTGAAAGAAACAAAAAAAAGTCGCTATTTTAGATTTATTTGAAAAATTTATTACAACGCGTTACTTATGCAAAAAATATGGTATGAAAAAAATTTTTTTGTCTTTCAATTATCTCGGAAATTTGAGAAAAGTAAAAATTTATTCACAGAAAGAAAAAAAGTCTTAAGACAAGCGTAAATTTTCTTAAATCAAGAAAATCTTAAGGAAGATGGAAAATGAAGTTAAAATTTTTTCAACGAAGTTAAATTTTTTTAAGTCAAGAAAATTTCTTCTTGCTCCAAAATAACTTCAGTCTTCCTTATAATTTTCTTGGTTTAAGAAATTTTTTTTCTATGTTCAAATAATGAAAAACAAAATTTGTATTGAGAAACTAATTTTTTGGGTTTAAAGAAGAAAATTCTTCAAACCAAAAGGATGTACATCAAAACAATTTGTTTTTATTTTCTAACTTTTTGCTTACGAAATTAATAGTTTGGAATTTCTGGTAATAAAGATTGAGAATTTTGTAAATTAGATTCTTGGGACGCTGAACTATCAAAATTTAATAAAAGCATCATTTTTAATAATCTAACTTGCATGAATAATCACTAGAATTTTCGAAAGTTTTCAACTTTTATAGCCAAAAGTTAAAAATTTTCTATTTCGTAAGCAGAGTGTTAGAAAATCAAAACAAATTTTTTTGAAATTAAATAAATTTTTTTTCTTAAAGATTTTTAATTATTTTAATAATTTTTTAGATTCCTAAAATTCCTGAGGCGATCAAAGAAAAAGAAAAGAGTGTAAATAGTAATTTTTAACGTAAATGCTACAGTTTGCGCAAGTCTAAAATTTCGAAAATTTTCTTTTATTTCCAAAGCTTTCGTTGTTTTTTCTATTTTATAGAAAACTTTCTTGAATAATAATTAACATTAAAATTAAATTAAATTTATTATTTTATTACACATTCCTCAGATAAGCCTTATTATCCATAAATACCTTCCTATCTTCCTACAGCTAACTTAAAGAAACAATAATAAAGAAGATGAAGGTTTATTAGGCAGTAAACAAGACATCCGCTGGGATACTTATCCCCTTTATCACCAGTATCATTACTCATTACCATCTATCGAGAGTAAGGAGCCTAATTAGCAGTTATTTTTTATCAGACATAAATCCAGGATTACAGGAGTTGAGGTTAAGTATATGGTGGTAAATATCACAGCACTTTCATTTTCTCCGTAAGAATTTTTGGTCTCGTTAGTTTTCTCACCGGCGATAAGCCGCATTATTTTAATCAAAATACCCGAGTTAAAGTCCCAGTCCCAGTCCCAGTTGGAGTTAGTACACGTAATGAGCTAATGTAAGCGGCAAGTTTAAGGCAGGAGCAGTACAGTAACAGTAAGATCGATGACTTCCGTACGGAGGTCATCTCCACCAGTACGGATGTGAGAATAGTTTCGAAGGTAATGAGACCCACAGAATAGAATAAGAAGACCGGTAGCATGCTTCGAGGACTCTATAATGTATCTGGTTAAAGATTGTCGCCTTAACTTTCTTCCTCGACATCTCACATACTACATACTCCATACATAATAAATGATCAGCCCACCTAACAGTCAGTTACCAAGTTCATTTTATTTCCAATAAAAAATTCATCAATTATGGTACGAAGCATCAGAGAATACTACAAGATCGATTACTTTTTTGGCTTCTCTCCTACAACTAATTTTACACAGAAAAAAAAATTTCTTGAACCGAGAAAATTATAAGGAAGACCGAAGTTATTTTGGAGCAAGAGGAAAATTTCTTAGCTTAAAAAAATTTAACTTCGTTCAAGAAATTTTAACTTAATTCAAGAAATTTTCAGTCTTCCTTAAGATTTTCTTGATTTAAGAAAATTTACGCTTGACTCTACGAAAGACTTTTTTTCTTTCTGTGTATTGTCATATTTCTGTTAGTTCACAAAATTTAATTTAGTCAATAATTATTATAATTAATTAAAAATTAAACTGGTCCTTGCTTTGCTATTGCACTTAAAATACATACAGTAAATTTCATTCCGTATGCGCATACGCGTTATTATAATAACTGGAGCTGAGTAGGGAAATACCGCGAAATATTTAAAATAGAAATCACGTAATATAATTCACGATGATAAATTACCTTTTTATTGACTTTATTTTATCAATTAGCAATATAATAGCCGACCCGTGTGAATATTTCGCACAATATCGGGATTAAATAACGAAATGGCTATATTATAATGGAAATAAAATTGATATTCAATAATATTGTAAGAAAAAACATATTTTTCCTTAATTTCATTCATTAACGTAAAAATTGAGAGGATGAAGCTTTGATTACACGTGTTTTGGCACACACACTTTGCTCGTTGCGCCAACAGACTCGTAGTACCTAACAACAGATAATGTTGAATTTTTTTCAATAAAAAATTTTTTTTATTAATTTTTTTAACAAAAATATTTGTTTCAGATTTTTTGCATATTTTTCGTCAATATAAAAGAACATAAGCTTGGACATGTAATTTCAGTTTTAAAAACTGTTAAAGAATTAAAAGACAAAGAGATTCGGGTCCAGTCCAGGACCTCTTACTTGCTTACCCTTAGACCATGATTCAGGTTCGCGGTTCGCACGATAGACGATAGACGACCCCGTTAGACACCAGAGATGATCATTTAAGCGGCACTTTACGAGGCATAGATTGAGCGCAACGCCTCTATATCTGCCAGTGCAGCTCGACGGCAGTTTATCGCGGGATAGTTTTGCCAGACAGAATATAGAATATAGGATTTTCAGAATGCCCTCACGAGTAACGGGTTATAATCATTTTATTCGTGTCTTCTACGGTGGAATGGAATAGGCGACATTAATGCAGCATAAGTTTAATTCTAAATAAAACTCTATGGTCGTATAGACAGTAGTAAATCGATGGCAATGCAATGCTTGGAATAATATGTCACTCCGTTATAAGACGCGACAATAAATGATAAATGATGATAACTGATAGCTGATTGTTATTATTGGCTCCAGTTTTGAGCAAATGTATATTATTATTTCTTATTTCTTATATCTAGAGCTCCAGACAGCACTTTCACGCCCAGTGGAGCACTTTTAAATTGTAAATATCGCGCCCACGCAAAGTCTCTCGCCTCCTATCCTCAAATACAACGAGTCGAATCTTCGAGCTTCCGCGTCGAGATTTATCGACGGCGAACAATGGCCCACGGTTTTCTGGTCTTTAAATAGATTTCTTGGGTTAATGGAAGCCTGGTATCAGGACAATGCACTGGGTGAGATATAGAAGAGTGAAATTTTGTAAATTCGAGTAAAATTATTAAATTTTTTTTTAACTTGACTTTTAATTAAAACTTTGTGTAAAAGATCGAAAATAAATCAAAGAGTTTGTTGTTAAGATTTTATAATTGTCCAGTTTTACAATCCTCTGGCTTATTTGGCATAAAAATGAGATTTATAATTTTTTTCAACAATCGCATTTTATTTTTTTAGAGTTAATCAAAAAAAAATTAAAATCGTCAATTTTTTTTTATGAAAAATAATTTTTTTTTTAATTGTTCAACCGATGTGAACGCATTTAATTAACAATTTTCGATTGATATAAAATTTTTATTGACATTAAAACTAACTATTAATCAACTGACATTTTTAAATTGGACCTCTACACTGATTAAAAATTTAACCTGGCTCAAGAGCAAGAATCTTGAGCCAAGAATACCATTTTGAAGAAAATTAATTTCTTGAGCCAAGAGGAAACGTTCTTGAGTCAAGAGGAAAAATTCTTGTGTCACGAAAATTTTCTTGGCTTAAGAATCTTTCTTCTTGCTTCAAGAAATTTATTTTCTTCAAAATTGTGTTCTTGATTCTTGATTCCTGCTCTTGAGCCAAGTTAAATTTTTTATCAGTGTAGTCATAAAACCAAAAAGTACTAACTACTTGAAATTTTCCTATCGCAGAAACAAATTTCTAACATCAATATTTTTCTCTAACATAAAAGGCAAATTTTAAAAATTTTTCGGACAAAAAATAATATCTAAAGTACATTACAAATTTAATAATAAAATACCCCAATTACCACCCCCGCAGTGACTTCCTTCAATAAACAAACTTAAAAATAAATTTAATCGGATGCAAGTAAAGCAAGGAGGCATTGCCCTCTTCTCGTCTATTTGTCTAAGTACAATTATGCAGACACATACCCGGTACAGTATAAATATGTTGACAGTGTATGCTGAGTGAGGAGTTCAAGTATTAAGTACGGATAGCCGGTTGGACGTAACACCGTGGGAGCGTGCGAGACTCGTTTCACGGTTTCTTCCTCGTGAAAGTGATCCGCTTGCTGCCACTATATAGTAATACACCGCGACTAAGACTACTACCTCTATACATATATATGATACTACATACCTTGACTGGCGACTGCCGCGTGCACTCATTCCCCTCACGCCTGAATACACAACTTCTCTCTCTCCTTTATCATCTTCAGCTACCCGAGACCCCAGTAGATCACTTTGCTGATAGATCGCGGTCATTTGTTTAGTCCGGTAATATTGCGTCCTCTACTACTTACTTACACCAAACAACAACAACAACAACAACAACATTGTACATTACCGTCGAGAATATTGCGTAATTATATTTCAAGACGCCGCGCGCGGTTACGCGACTATCAGGATCCAGGGATCAGATCTCAGGAGCGAGCTTATATATTAGCAGAATCTCCTTTCATGAATGACGGATAAAAATTGACGTAATTCAAGCCCTCGTTTATCCTCTTTGTTTAATTTTAATTTCATTATTATTTATTGTTATTACTTATCCAGGTAAGTAAATTTATCTCTACTCTCTGCAATATTATTAATATCTATATATATGCTTTATTTTTTATCCCGAGATATTAATCGGTTATTACAATTCCTTTCACTGTAAACTAAATCAATAAAAATAATCCACATATATGTATAGAGGTATGTGTATATAAATAATAAACCTCGTTACTGATAATACTATCTGAGTTAAATCGTGGCTGAAAAGCCGTGTCGTGCTGGCGTTCTAGCCATAAATAGCAATAACAACTGTCATGTTTTATCCAATAATTTAATTATAATTTTACTTATATTTATTATATACGGTGATTTTTTTTATCGTATAAATAATAGTTTGGTAAATCAGAGCTTGTCTGACGTCAGGTTTATTTTACTATGGAAATAATTTATTAAGTAGATCGAAAATATGTATCATTTTTTTTTTTAATTTTACATTAATGATTTGAGATTGATAATTTTTTACTCAATATTTAAGTGTAAAATTTTTTTGTACTTTCAAATTATTTTTTTGGGAAAAATCTTTGGTTTTGTCTGACGAAAATTTTATAAATTATAATCGAAAAGTTCACTCCAAAATTAATACTTTTGGACGAAATTCAATAACTATAATGAGTTCTTAAATTAATAATAAATTTTTTAAATTAAAAAAATTAACCTGACAAAAAATAAAAAATTATATTAAATAATTTTATTTAAAAAAAAAAATTCTTAAACTAAAAAAATTTTTTGGATTAAATTTTACTTTAATCAAGAATTTTTTGTTTGTTCAAAAACTCTAAAATTATTTTTTAATTTAAATATCTTTTTTTTTTAATTAAGTTAAATTTTTCTTTACATCTTAAAAAATCAATTTAAAAATTTAAAATGAAAACTATTTTTAAAAACAAAATCAGATAAAATAGAATTCTCACATTGCACATCAAAAATGACGAAATAAATGAAAAATTTTCATGATCTCGGCATGCAATAAATACATCACGTACTTATCATACCGATTGTATTAAAAATAAATAATAACTTAAACGCAAAGTCATGCTATGAATTATTTAAAGAATTCAAAATTAAAATAACTGAATAATAAATTCAGAGTAGACCAAAGATTCTGACTTAGTGACTGTTTTATTGGTATTGGTAAGAGTTGCAGCTAATTCAGAGTAGTTTCCTCAGAAACATGCCCACAGAATCATTTAACTTATAACCTAAACTCTGTTTTGTTCTCTATATAACAACGATTTAGTGGTTTAGCGACATCGAATAATACGAATAAGATCCTAATGGAACTACAAACTAAACTCTCCCTTTCGTATTCGAAATCGTGCAACCAGTAATATAATACCAAGTACTAAGTACCGGTAATCAGATCGTCTGGTAACAATCGTCAAACGATTTCATCTTGTCGCTGACTGCCGACCGCCGACCAATTCCGTAGAAAGTTTACATTATATGTGTTCTATTCTATTATATTTTATTATATTCGTTGTACTTTACTTTTAACTTTTACCGTAATGGAGTATATCTAAAATGAAATGAATTTAAGCAAAGGATTAGGAAATAAAAGAGGTTGCGTAATCCGAACAAAAGAAATTAGCTTGGTCCATTAATGTGTAACGTGTGTCGAGTGTAAGGACATTAGACATTATATTATGTACCTTGCTCGCTATCTATTATGCTGTGCCGTGTATTGGGATTTGAAATGTGTTATTAGAAATTTTTTTTATATCATATATTATATATTATCTATTATATGTTATGTGTTATGTGTGGAGGGAATGCGAGGGAGCACGGTATAAGTGCATGGTGGACCGACTTGGCGCCCTTGGCAGCGAGCTTTGCCCTGGTCTACATGATAGTATTACTATGTCGGCTTTGCTTGTATGTTGTTATTCTATATTCTCCCCTTCTTACGTTCTCTTTGTCTCAGCTGCACCCATGCTCCAGGTGTACTTTATACTCATGCAAGGTATCGCCTGAACCGATATGTGGGGCTTAGTTCACTAAATTGCATTTTTTTTTAATTACTTATTTGCACGGTGGAGTGATTGGGACATAATTATAGTTTTTAATGTGTAAGACATTTAGAGTTATTAGTTATTAATATTTATTGATAGGATATGATACGGGAGTGATAGAAAAGTTACACACAAAAAAAAATTAACTTGATTCAAGAGAAAAATTCTTGAACCAAAAATTTAATTTTGAAGAGGGTAATTGTCTTGAATCAAGACGGAAAATTATTGAATCAAGTGAAATTTTCTTAAATCAAGAATTTTTCTACTCAAATCAAAAATATTGAGCTCTTAAAAAATATATACTTGATTCAAGAACATTTTTTTTTCTGTGTAAACTTATTAAAGAGAAAACAATTTTGCATTTAGAAAATTATTAAAAAAAATTTATTTTTTAAATCAAACAGAAAAATTTTTTGGTTCAAAAATGTTTCTACTTGATTTGAAGTTTTGAACTTTTTTAAAGTAATTTTTATTGGTTAAAAATTTGTCATCTTAAATCAAATTAATTTTTTATCTTGAACGAAGTGCAAAAAAATTCCTAAAGACAAAGAAATTTAACTTGGCTTTAGTAAATTTAATTTGTTTGTTTGATCCAAAACATTAAAATTCTTTGAAGCAATGTTTTCAGCTCAAAATTTTTTCTTCTAAATTAATTTTTTTCTGTTTAAGGACAGTTGACAATTAAACGAGAAGTCAAAAAAATCGTTAAAAACTTGAATAATGTTATTTTTTCAATCCATTTATAAAGTTACACTTTCTTATGTATTAAAGAAAAAAAAATTGTTATTCGACTTTGAGAAATTTTTAATAAAAATGACAGTTTAACTACAAAAATGATTTCCTTGACTTGCTCTAAAAATAAGAACCGTCAATCAAGTTATTTCAGCTCGATATACCAGAATTTACAAACAAAATAATTATTCCCTGACCTAAATTAATCTTTACTAATAGAATAATATTTACATTAAAATTCCTTTCCACACATTGTTAATAATAGACTTAATTTATACAAACAATCTCTTTAAAAAATCAGTAAAATATTCTTCAAGTTTCAAACTAAATTAAATTGTTAAAATTTTAACCAACTAGATAAATAAAACTATTTAAATAATTTTGAACAAAAAATCAAGATTTCTACTGATATTAACCATTAAAACAATCACTTAGCCTTAATGCTTGGCATACTTTCAAGTGTCAAAATAATTAAAGCTTTTACAGAAGCCATCATAGAATAGTCAACAAAAAAAGTATCCTAAATCTTTCAACAATAAATTAAAATTTTTCCATACAATTACGAGACTTGTGAGCAATTATCAACTTTTAACCCTATTTTAAAAAAAATTTTTTTTTTTTGTAAAAATAATTTAAGTACGATCGAAAATGAAGCAATTACGAAAAATGAAGGACGGTATCGTCCGTACAAGTGAGAAGGTAGTCGGAGACCGGAGAAGGTTGACCGGGCCGTTACCCCGATGAATTATCGCCCGTAATAACAGAGGTAACTCTGGTTGGCTCCATTTGTGATGCATATGCTACTGTAGGCCGAGAGAGACCAAGACGAAGATGGTTTAGCGTCGCCGGCGGTCGGTGGTATGTTAAACGTTGTCCAGATTGGTTAAAGTATTAATTCTTCTGTAGTGAGTACTGAGTAGAATATACTATACTATACGTAGAGCTCTTTGCTTTGTCCAGCGTCTCCAGTTTCTGTACCGGATCTTCTTGGAGCATCTCTCTTAATCTCTTGGGATCTCATGATGGCTGTTGGCTTACGGGTTTCTTCTTCCCGGTGTCGTCTTCTGGTACTTGCTGGTTGCTGGTTTCCAACCGAGGTTAGACTACTGAGGTTCCAACGTGTGGCAGTTTCAATCCGCGAGATATTTCCAAGATATACGTTGGGGAGACGTTTCTGCCAGAGAGAATGATACTAACGAGGTCGAATCGGGCGGACTGACAACGTAGTCACGAGTAGACTGCTTTAAAGATCGTGAGTCTGGTTTAAACTTGATCTGCTTCTGCACAGATTATCGGGGTTTAAAAATAATTCTTAGGCATCAGGAACGTCAAGTAGCGTCAAGTAGCTCCCGCTCCTGTTCCCGTTCCTCTCTAACCATGTTAAATCCAATGCATAAACTCTACACTCTCAGCTAAGGGACTATAATTATATTTTTAAAAATAACCCTCTGTATAATGGATATATAAATAAATAAATAAATACATGACGGTTTAATTGAAAAAATTAATACGTTACGATCACCGGATTTTAAAGTACTTTTAATCCGACAACTTGATTGAGCAGTCTATAAATATTGTCTTCCATGTGTGGATGTCTATACTTCCAAGTTATTTTTTTTTTTTTTTTTTTTTTTACTTAATGTAGAAACTGCTAAATGTTTTGACATTCAGTTTCATTAAGTGGAGAGTTTAATAAAAAATTTTTTTTCTTTCCATTGACTTTTAATATAAAAATGTTTTAATATTTTTATACTTTAATTTCCATATTTTTACATTGTGTATAAATTTTTACAATTCTACAATAAATGTAGTGATTTTTTATAATTTCTCACCTTGGTTCAAATATGACCGATCTTATTTTGTTTATAATTTAGTATTTAATGTATTTGATTTTTTCACATTTATTTAAGTAAAAAACTTAATAAAAAAACTTAATTAAATGTTGTGATAATTTAAATTATCAGTTAAATAACTTATAGAAGTCAATTCAAGTTTGCAACTACGAACAAAGTCAGCGCTCATTTAACTCTAGCGGATGTGTAACAAACTACGCCCATTCAACTCTTTAAATCTTCCTTCTTGCAATTATCTCACACTTTCTTACTCACTTAATTAAATAATAGAAAAACATGTTTCCAAATTTTTACAATAAATTATCTTTCAGTTTCTGCTGATGTATAAATAAATAAACATAAAAACAGTACTGGTTTAATTAAAAAAAAATCAGTACGTTTATGGGGTGAAAAAACTGTTTATAATCCGACAAGTTGATTGAGGAGTCTATAAATATTGTCTTGGCAGTGTGCGTATGTATTTAAATAAATCCACCGGCCTACTGGAGCAAGTGCGTAAGAGAGATAACCAGCGTGGTGGCTGGCTAGTATGATAAGTAGCCATTGTAGGTAAGTATAAGTACAAGGGTGTACATACAATGGATTGTCTGTATCTATACCATATACTAATCAAATACTATTGAAGCTTTGGTTGTATGATTTTGTTCTTGCTCTTGGTGAGTAACACGGGAAACGTGTTGTTCGTGGGCCGGATAAACGAGTAGGGATAGTCATGGTGATCGTAGCGACAGACTATTCTATTGTGTCGTGTGTGTACAAATAGAAGCTAAGAATAAATGTGCGGAGTAGTGTGGGCACCATAACAGATAATGGATAGGATAAATAAGTTAGCAGTAACCTCACGTACACTATGTACCTATGTACTTCGGGATTGGAGCTTGAAAAGTACATAGTGCTTATGATAGTGTATGATAGAGCAGTATTAAGTATTAAGTATAATATGAGAGAAGAGAAGAAGGTTCCCTCAACACCACCTATTTAACTTTAATCTCAACTCGGCCCTCCGCCATCTCCATCACCTTTTATTTGTGCTGAGACCATCACAAGAAGAAGCTCTTCTTCTTCTTCTTCTTCTTCTTCTTCTTCCTTTTCTCTTATTGCATTTTTATACTATCGTAATGACGGCTAGATGATCTATAGATCCTGATTCACTCTGTACTGATATGATTGAACTTGGGCTCCCTCGTGGTTTTTCATCACAAATCATATCACGGCTGCTATAATGCCTTTTTAAGTTTTGTTATAACGTGCAATTTCAGTCCTCGGGATCGAGTATGATTGATTTTCATCTGCTAATTGATTATCGACCTGATGCTTCCGGGTCTGATGGCTGATGAGATTAGGTTTATAATTTGGTGAACTTTTAGGATTCAATCTTCAATTATAGATGATTGATGTTTTCTTAGATTTCTGGTGATTTTTCTTATCACGTTGAAGTTAAACCTTTTACAAAAAAATGGAATTCTTAGATGTCGATCAATTATTTTTAAGAGTTTATTAGAAACTCATTTTAATTAAGATTTTCTGTTAAGAAAAGTTTGAAATTGATCTTTAATCGCTCATTTGAAGCAATAATAACTTTTAGGAGCAGAAAAGTTTGCCTTGAAGAAAATTATCTTCTGAAAGTATTTTTTCTACAATTTTAACAAAAACTTGAATAATTTTTTGGATTTTTTTGGATTAATGTCATTTTGTTTAGAAAAAATGAACTCATATTAATCAAATTGATAATTTTAGACTCATTAGAAGTTTAAACACAAGAAAAAAAATTTTTTAAGACAATTAAATAGACAAAAATTGAAGAAAAAAATTACTTAGATTATTCCAAGTAATTGTCAACTTTTATAACTGTCTTTAAATTTTTTTATTTGAAAAAAATCAACCTTTTTTTAATGAAACTTCGACGAACGACGACTGAAATGTGATAAATTAATCAAAATTCATATTTAAAGTGTTTAAATCACAATTTTGGACATTAGCATGACAAAAAATTCTTCTACAGTTAAATCTAACAGTAAATAGTTTAAAAAAAAGATGAATTTCTAATAAAATTGCTATAACTCTTCCATCAAAAGAAACAAACAAACTGATTACAATAATCAAATAATAAAATAATAAAGCTTCCGGCAATTAATGAAAAAAAACAAACCGCGATTTAAATAAACCCATTAAAGACAAACAACTCTAAAACATACATGTACACAGATATCTCGAAAATAATTACCATTAATTGAAATAACCGTACGGTACATAGCTAGCAAAAAACACACACACAACCCGCGTATTATTTATTCATCTAATATAATATTATATGTATGTGACTCATGAGAATTGGTCTGGAAGCAGATACAAAAGGTGTTTAACAGGTTTCTATTCTCGTAACCTCGAAAGATTGACCCGTACACACACGAATATATAATTAAACGATTCCTCACTAACTAGCTAGCTAGAATTGGCAAACAAGCGTTATAATTTGATGAATAAAAATAGTTGGAGTTGTTGGTTGTTCATAACGCCAGCAATATAACAATAAATACTCCACATAAATTGCGAATAAGCACTCGGAAAAATGTAATATATATATATATATATATATATATATATATATATATATATATATATATATATATATATATATATATATATATTATTTTGTTTGTATGCATATAGAATATAGAATATAGAATATAATATACTAGTTCCGGTTTATTTGCTGACGAGATTACTTTCCCCTTAGAATAACCATTTTTGGAACAGTCTATCCTACACAATCAACAAACTATTTGATTTATTTATTGCTATACATAGACAATAAATTCAAACCAGGCAGTTCATGTAATGAAGCTCTGCTAATTGCACTCTGTTTAATTTGTAAGTATTTATGTGTGTGTGGAGATATGAAAGAGTTTTTAGAATTCCATTGAATTAACGTAATTCATTGCATGGGAAAATTTAGAAATATTTTATTCCGTTAAATTTATGAAAATTATTCTTAGTTTAAAATTTAAATTCTGAATAAAGGGTACCAGATGCGACAGAAATGTTTTTGTAGGAAATTAAATTTCTTACAAAAATGGGAATTCTGTAATTTTTTTGTACATTCAATATTTTGGCCTCAATTTTGATTTAAAACTTTTAGAAACATTGTTTGATAGTAGCCTACTATCAGAGAAAATCAGATAGAATTTGTATGATTTTTCATATAAAAATTCTTTGTAAAAATAATAAAAAATTTTTTTTTTGTATAGAGCATTGTTTGCTCTGAAATGTCAAAAATTTTATGACTAAAATTCAAATTCTGATTAAAAAGTGCGAGATACAATAAAAAAGACAAAGCCCTTTATTGTATAAAATTTAATTTTCTGTGTAAAAGTATCCTTACTATTTTTTTGTATTTTAAGTATTTGACCCAAAATTTGAGATTTAAATTGTAACTATAAAATATTAAATTTAATAATTATTCAATAAAAAATTCAAGTTCTTCAATCAAATGAAAAATTGAAAGTCAATAAAATTCAAGTAAACTATCACTAAGTAACAAGATATCTTTAAGAGCTTAATTATTGGTAAAATTGACATAATAACTTCAAACTCGTAAGCGGAATGCAGAAATCTAACTTGGACTTCGGAGAACTAGTATGATATCTACCAGTAGCCAATCGCCGGACAATATTATAATTCACACTCCGTGACATAAGTTGCCCGTGCCACGCAACAGCAGTGGCTTGACACGAGCAACTGTAACACCTTTGTGCACGCGCTAATAAATCCATGTAGAAGGATACGGCCTTAGAGGATAGGAGTATGAAGTAATTGCAGGTTCAACGTTGTCTCGGTTTATCTTTTTATGTGTTTAGTTTTGTTCAGTTTTGCTTAGACTTTATTCACGGACACGGACACAGATACCGACACGGAGACATCTACCGCACAATATAAATACCGCAATGATGTACGAGCGTTTCTACTCATGCAAGACGTGTTATCACGTGTAGAGTGATATTGTATCCAGAACATGATCTCTAGTAAGATGGATCGCCGGTTACTATTGTTATGGTGAGAAGTTGGCAAAACATTAAAGACATTCTTACGCCCACGCCACTGATATTCCTTGTCTACATTGCAGTTTTGTATCAACTTGATGTCTGATGTTTAATTTCTCTTAGGTTTATTTTATATCAAACTAATCTTCAACTAACAAAATTAGGAAGCGAAAATAATCTTGAAAAAAAATTCGGGGATGCGAATTCCGAAAAAATACGGTAGCTCTAATATGAGATAGTACTCGACATGCCATCGTCAAAATTCAGGTTCGAATCCTGGCTTGGTTTCAATTCTCAAATTTTTTTCAAGATGATCTTTGCTTCCAATGAATAAGAATTATTAATTCAAATTATTATGTGTATTCTTAAAAATGTTGCTTAGTTTAAAAGTATACATAATGTAAAAGCATAAATTATTGACAACTCATTTGATTTTAACGTTTATTCAATTACTTTTAACATTAACAGCGTTTGTATATTTTTTATTAAATATTTGTTTGCTTTTTTTTTTCGAACGTGGAACCAGAATAATCCCTTAAAAAAAAAAAAATTAAGTTATCTTGAGTCTATTGAAATAACTTGTAATTATTTAATTTTTCAATTATTCTAAACAGAGAAACATTATTTTAAAAATTTCATTTTTTATTATTTTTCCGTTTTTATATTTGATTTTTTTTTTTAATGAATAAATAGAGCGTAAAAATCAATAATGTTAGATACTTGTAATTATAATAAATTTAATGATTATTCATTTAAAAGTTAATTTTGCTGTTAATTAAATAATTAGTTTATCCGGGTGATTTATTTTATGATTCAAAATAAATTATTAACTTTAAAAATCGACTACCGCAAAATATGAATTTTCGATTCAAAATAATAATTATTGCTATGTAAAAGAAACTTTATCAGCCATGTGTCAATAATTTATGTTTTTACCTTATAATTTACAATCAAACAACCTTTTGAAAAATAACAAAAGAAATACGTGAAAATTTAAATAATTTTTTTCTTTAAGGGAAACACACCATCACTAAATATAGTCCATACTTATTTAAATACAAAAATATAATAAAGAATAAAGACAATGTAATGCATACATATATAGCGAGATAAAACGTAGAGCGTTGTTCGGTGTTGTTCGCGTGTCGACAAAAGCCTCACGCGAGGTGACAGTGAAAGTTTAACCAGTCGCATTCCACTCGCGACTTGTACTGAACCCGCGACGTTAATTTTTTATATTAGCCAGCTGAGAAAACAGAGACACTGATAATGATAATACACCCGATGATACACGTCAGATTTACTCGTCATTTAATAAATTATTTATAAATGTTGGTAGATTTAAATAAAATGAAATGAAGATGGAGATAAAGTTAAGATAGATGGATAGCTTATTTTGTTTTCTTTTCTTTTATTTTCTTACTTATACTGTTTTGTTGTTATTATATATTCCGTGAAGCATTTATAGGTGTAGTAACCAGTGTAAAAACCACCCACGATCAATTGCGAAACGAGGCTTACCTGTAACAAAAAATATTTGTTTATGTTAGAAAAATTTAAGTGCTGCTCAACACGGATTATTATAATAATTAATGTCTATTATCTTGACACGATTAATCCTGGGGGTGTTGAATTGTTTGTTGGTTTTATGTATGAGATATAAGAGATGAGATATGATGGAAGATGAAAGATGAAAGATGAAAGATGGGAGATGGGAGGCGTAGTGCGCTGATTAGCGGACTAGACGCGAATTGCATACAGCGTTATAAATATAATATAACATAATAAAATATTATTTGTACTAACGAGGTACTAAATACTACGTACAGTATACAATGGGGTACGTTTGGTTTCGTTAATCTAATGTAATAGGCAATGGGTGTATTGTCTGCTAACTCACTTCTTGATTTAGACTCATACTTATTTCATGATCGTACTAATAGAAGGTAAGTATGAGCTAGAAGAGAGCAAGAGCGTCAAAGTTTCACGCCTCGCACGTCGATCTAACTTTGGTCACGCTCGATCAGCTCTAACCACGCTTACCGATTCTTGTCAATCGTTTGGTCGCTGTTCCAATTAAACTCGGCTCTAATGTTCGATATGACACGCGGACCGAATTTAATAGTCATGACGCAATTTATATTTGTAATATATTTTAATGGTGGTAATAACAATGACCAGAAGATAATTATTTATGAAGGGGCTTTCGTGAGACGGGAGAAATCTTTTGTACGAAATATGTGTCGTAAAAATATTAAATTTTTTTTTTTAATAGAATTTTTTTCAAAATTGGTCTTAGGTTTAAATTTTCAAGGTATGACAAATTTTTTTATTAAAAATAAAAATATTAATTTGATTCGAAAAGAAAAATTTTAAGCCACAAAAATTTTTTGTCGATCAAGGCTAATTTATTTAGACAAAAAAACAAATTTTTTTGCTTAACACAAGATGATCAAACTCTTCAAAATAATTTTATTGGTTTTAGATTTTTTTTCTTGAATCAAATTTAATTTTTTTTCTATGCAGTAGACATTTTTATGAAGAAAGTCATGAATTTTAAACGCACTATATATTATATTATTAAGTTTAAATGAATTATAAAACAAATTACTTCTTAGAGTGTAATTTAATGGTCGAAAACTTTTTTAGTTCCATCGAAATTTTTATTCTTGAACAAAAAAAAAAAAAAATACCCGTACTAATCGCAATTTTTTGTGAATCATCAATTAGAAAAATAAGATGAAATAAATTAAAATTCTACGTCTAAGAAAAATTTTTGTAACTAATAAATAAATTCTTAAATAATTAGCAAAACAATTCTAATTATTTTTTCAATGTTTCAAATATAAGTCTACATGCAGGACGGCAGTAACGGAAGGTTAAAGTATGAAAAAAATTTTTGAAATTAATTTCAATGATTTTTTGAGATTAAAAGTTAAAAATTGTTTTACAATTTATAAGAAAAAAAAATTTGAGAGTTTGATTGAAGGCATGGAGGTTGATTTTTTAGCTAAGTTTATATCAGTTAGAAGTTTCTTTTAATTTTAGATTATTTATTTTGTTTGTTTTTAAATGCAATAAAATTGTTTATTGTCTTACTAGTGACGTTAATAGCTATTGTGATTTATATTTATTGAATTGATATACTTTTTCAATACAACAATATAATATTGCAAGATGTAAAAAAGTACTAAACGGCCTTTTATTGAACTACCGTACGTACCTATATAATTATTGTTTTGAAAATTAAAAAAAAAAATATATTTTAAAAAATTTCTGATCAAAACAATTAAATTGGATTTTCAAACTTCCCTTAAAAAATAAAATTAATGACATTTTTTTTCATTAATTAATTAATTTAAGTGTCTTTAAACTTGAAAACACATCATAACATTTTTATAATATTAATTTCAATAGCGGTACAATAAAACAGAAGAGACATAAAAATGTTATGCGGTTTTTTTTATCAAAGAAGTTAATTACCCAGAAAGATAGAGATCTTTTAGCATAATGGAAGTGAATCTCTTACTAAAACTTAAAAAAAAAAAAAAAAAAAAAAAAAAATCATTCTACTCCAGCACCGAGAAAGAAAATAAAGCTAGACATTTTTCGTAAATTTCCGAGACGAATTTAAAAACCGTTAAATTTTTTACCATACCGGACAAAAGATACCTTTTTTGTAACAAAAACATTTTTATGTAAATAAATGCTAATTTGCCATTTTGTGTTCGAATATTTTAAATGTCAAAATAAGACAAAAAATACCAATAATACATCCAAATAAATTCACAAAATTATTTACGCTCTCAAGAAATTGAATTTCTATCCCAGACAAAATTTCGCAAATATATGAAACTTATTTTTATTATTTCTTCGTAAAGTTTTATTGTATCCATAAAAATCTTTACTTAAAAATAGAAATTTTTCAGTGTCAAGCAAAATGTATTTTTTTTTATTATTTTTACAAGTCATACTTGTAATCCTAGTCAGTATTAAAAAAATTAAAAAAATTCCCACAATATTTTGACAATTAATTACCATAAAAAGTCTGTGACTTGATTTTTTCTTTGTTAAACGACAATGAAAGGTTAAAAAACGGCCTTGAATACATTAAGATCTGGAGATTGTTATCAGAAATATTTAGTAATAATCAAAAACTAGTTATCATATCTAAAGAGAATTTTTATTAATATAAATAGAAATTGAAATACTGCATTAGATTATTCATAATCAAATTCAAAGAAAGTTTGGATCCAAGTAAAGTAAAGTGAAGTTAAATAAAAAGATAAGAAGATGGAGGCGACAATACTGATGTAGAACTCGTAAATAATGTAAATGTAAATATAATAATAAAGATGCCTGCGGTGCAGTTCTGTCAAGGCCGAATGATGACTAACGGACGCCTCGAGTAATATGAGGACGAGGATGAATAAAATAAGCAAAAGAAGAAAGAAGGAAGGAGAAAGAAGAAAAAGACGTTGACCAAATGATTCAAGTGAGAAACATCCAGGAAGGCGGTAAGAGTACGGTGTACACTGTACACTCATGTCAGTTGTGGGATGTGCCGAGGAAGAATCACCAGATACTGAGAAGAGAGACAGGAATGAAAAGGTCCACACCGATATAGATACGAACCTAAGGATAACCATAGGAGGAGAGAGTTCATCAGGGTACACAATGACTAAGATACGAGTAGAGGCGGCTTCTTTAATATAAGACCTTTGTCTTTTTATTATATCCCCTTTTCGTTGTTAGCTGTTATGTGTGCTGTGATAATCTTACTCTTATTTTTACTCTTTCATCCTATATTGTTCATATATGTTTATATTACTATCATATACAGCTATTATAAGGGTAACGTAATATACCGCCGTTGAAAGTCCGTCAACAAATCTTGACGCATCTCGCACGTGGTCTCAAATTGATATGACTAATTGCCTTTCGGATTGAGTTACAGGTCCTACTAAGGTATTATTATAGATCTAACTTAAAAAAAAATATATATTTTTTTTTTTATTTTTACTTTAGAATCCGACTGTCCTATATTGAAAAATTTTTTTTGTACAAACTAGAAATTAAAATTTTTTTCCAATAATTCGATAAATTTTGATAGTTTCGATACTAAATAACCAACTAAATCATGAATTTTATTTTATAGGAATAATTTTTTATTATTCTTATCTTGGAACAATATTTTGTAATAAATGTCTGTGTTCTAAATGAAACTTGGCTTAATTCAAATATTTGTTCCTAGAGATTTTCGATATTAAATTGTATTATTCGACTAAATAACGTATCATTACCAATTTAAATTCTTTTGACTAAGTTTTCAAATTTAAACAGATGTTTAAAAAACACAAATTTTTCAGTTTTTCTTTTCTTTTTATTTTCTCAAAATGCAAGTGCATTAAAACATTATTGTTTATATCTTTTCTTTTATATGTAATATCATCTTGTAAAAGGATGTTAAAGCTATTCTATAGTGACCCTGTTATTGGCTACTGCTGTTGGGTCTTTATGTAAAGAAATGAGTAAATAAATAAATTATTCCAAAGAGTAAATTTATTTTAAAAAGCAAATTTGTTAATCAATGGATTTTGAAATGAGACAGCCTAATGTCACTTGCAAAATAAAAAAAATAGATGTCTAAATTTAATTCGGTAAAGTTTTTGTAAAAATAGAAACAAAGTTTCAAACTAAATTAATTTTTCAGTATATAAATTTGAAATAAATTCAAAAAATTTTCAAGTATTAAAGAATATTTAAAATATTATCTTTTTTAAAAATTCAGAAATTTTGTTAAAGCATACAAATTTTTTTGATAAAAAACATCTTTTAATACAAAAATTAAAAATTTCTTTTTTCTCTAAGTTTACTCATTCAAAAATAATTTAATGTAAAAATCAAATTTTTTCTGTGTCAAAACTTAATTTTTCAAGAGAAAAATTCAAATACTTAAAAAAAAATTAGATAATTTATATTAAATTTGATTAAACTTAAACTTAAATTAACGCACTAAAGATTGCGATTATAATTAATAAATTTTCTCCGTAGACGATTATCATCTTTGTCTCAGAATAAATAAATAGATAAATATAAATACAAGTCTAGAGCCAGTGCGATTAGTCATTGGAGTTTATCGCCCGGAATCTGTTAGTACTCGAGCAGTACATAATAGTACCACTAAACACAAACAGTACAGGCAAACTGGGTGACATAAATGTCAGAGAATAGTCGGGAAGGCACCAGAAGAGTTAACTTGGAAGAATGCTTTTCCCTCGGGCTTTAAATCTCTTTAATATGTATTACATTCATATCATATATGTATAAGTATAACCGTGGGAGCAGCTTTATTATTCCATCGTTAATCAAAATTATTTCATTCATTATTTATTATCTATAAGATAAACAAACATAAATAAAAAAAGAGAAGACTAGCTAGACACGTATTTCATCGATAGTTCTCAGCTTCTATTCCGATACAATACAAGCGAGTTGATGCTGTTGACGATGACGGTGGTTGATGGGTACGTCAAAAATGTTTTATTTATTTAACAAATTAAAAGAAATATGTAGGCGGAAGAACTAGACAGTACACGATGCAACTATTTTATTTACGGCTTGTAAGTAAGAGTCATGTTGCTTTTGCTAGGCATATCTTGTCTCGATCATTAGCGCGCCTGCGCTCAAAAGTTGAGAGTGCGTGTATATATTTCACATATGTATAATAATAATAATAATAATAATAATAATTATTATTATTATTATTATTATTATTATTATTATTATTATTATTATAATAATGTACATAGTTGTGAGTGGAGCCAGATAAAGCTATCTTATACGACGGATCGTTTAATATGTACCTTGGGATCAACCTCGGTGTACAGAGGGATCTCATGTGTACACAAATCTTATGTTGGATTATATACATATAATAACAATAATAATACGCATAATAGAGGAGTTTAGCTTAGACCCCAAGTGTCACTTTAAACGTCTTCGACACTTGCTGATAAAATATGTCTATTAATAAAATAATATTCTGCGTGGGCGGATGTGGATAGAAGTTATGATTTTTTTTTTTTTAACGATGTACTTTGTATGTAATTGCTGCTTCAAGACAAATAAGGTGTTTCGTTCTTCCCTGAGGGGAAGACAATAGAAAATAGTTGAATTGTTACGTAAAATTACTGATAAGAGGAAGTCTTGGTGATTCAGGAAAATTTTTGGGACCAAAGTTATCTTTGAAGTACAAGTTGTTAAATTTTACTGTTATCACAAAAAAAAATCTCAGTTTTTTTTTATGGTTTAAGTACAGAGATTTTGAAGTTTATGTACTTTTTTTGATGAGTCATAGTCATAATTTTAACAATAGAGAATTTTAGAAATTTGGACGTTGTCGAAAAATTGAAATGAAGAGAACGTGTGATGAGAATTGGGATTGTATTAATTATTGTAACAAATTTTATTTTATTTTATTCACACGGTAAAGAGAGAATATTTGTAATTTTTCCAAGTATAGTTTTTTTAAACTAGATACTTATCAATTGATATTAAAAAAATTACGGAATAATGAGTGAGAAAAAATTAAATTTATAAACTTTGATCTTAATTTTACAGTTACAAAAGTACTTTTCAACTTAATAATTATTAAGAAAATTTAATTACTTTAAGTGAATTTAAATTATGAAAAAAATTTCTTCAAGTAGTAGTTTTTCTTTGTTTCATTGTAAATAATTTATTTATTAAAAAACATCATACAAATTGTCAAAGTAGTTATAAATATTAATATCGTCTTAACAATGAGCAATTAAAAAATGAATTAAAATTAAATACTTTGACGAACATCAAAGTCACCTAAGCTGCGTAGTAAAATCTGAGTTATCTATTCAGTTCTCATCTAGTCTCTAAAACTTCCAATAAAATCCGAGATTAAAAAAAAACCTCAAACAAGAAAAAATTACACAATTTCCCAGGAATAATTTCAACATTAAATAAGCCCAAATTTAGTTACTTCAATAAATACTCGAAAAAAAAAAAAATAAAATTCCTAAAATCGAAAGTGTTCTCTCTCCAAAAAAGGCATTAGAATAATAACAATAAATAACATAACGCTGAGTGAATCGAAGTGATTAAATGGTTAATTTGTTAATATAAAAGGCAATAAAAATACGGGAAAGTAAAAAGTAAATGGAGGACCTGAGCTCCACCTACGCCTGAAATATGAGAGTTGTTGTCCATTGCGGCAATCAGCGTTAAGTACGGGGACATACACATAATACACGACTGAGAGTAAGAGTAAGAATATAATATAAATGAAAAAAAAATAATGTAATAAAATGAGTAAATGATGAGATAGTGTGGGTCGGATGTCGGATGGAATTGCGTCTTATATCTCTTGTTATCGAATATTAAGGACCCTCGCTCTATGGTGTGTACAGTGAATAGTATTATATTATATGGAGAGAGTATGGTAAGTAAAGGATGCCCTTTTTCGGAATAATTGGCTCCTTTCAGCGCGAGCCAGAGCCCGGGGGGTATTAATTTCAAAGCTAAAGATATACTGTCGCCGTTCTGATTGTTGAGGTTAACCCAGATGAGGCTGAGCGTTACTCTAAAGGCCTTACCTCATGTTAGTGCAGTCTCCAGATATATGTATAATAAAATATAATAAAATACTAATACAGAGTGCAGCGATAGGATGGATTATCCCAGGTTAACGCGTACCCAAGCGTGAGGTCAACACATGTCTCTTTATTTGTCCTGTATGCGTTGCAAAACGATTAAATCTGAGACCTCTTGCCTTTCAGCTCTCAACTCTGATCGCTATTTTTTTTTTTTTACTTTTATTTACTCAATACAAGAAACAGCTTACTGCATCCGCAATTTTTTATCGCATCACTTTTATTATTTAACATTTAAGTTTAAGTACCTTTATTATTATACCGATATATATTTATTTATATTTACATTTTTATTGTCCGCAATCTGGATAAGGATATAATAAATTTTTTATTGCATTTCACGTACGATTAATCGAATTGAAATTAATCAGATATGAAATATATATCGTATATATCTCGACATTCATGTAATTCTCTTTTAACTTTAACTTCGAGTGTAAGCACGGATTAATAATTTATCGTGACTTTAGCTTACAGTCTTTTAAGTGAAAATTAAAAATAAATTATTATTTTTACTTTATTTATTTAATTATTTATTTATTTGTTTGTTCGCTGAAAGAGGCCGTCGAATGTCAACGATACAATTTAAGTATATCCGGATATTAATTTATTATTTATATAACATGTAAGTTTTATGGATCTTTTAGTAAGTGTGGATACTTATGATGTGAAAATTTTTATCTTTTCAGACTTTTATTACTTGACTAATTTTATTGATAAAAATATTTTAGAGGTGAAAGAAAATAACTAGGAAAAATTTAAATATGTTTCTGGTTGACTTTAAAAAATAATTTTTAAATTTGATAATCTTTTTTTATTTAACAAGATCTTTTTGTAATAGAAAGTTTGTAATTGTAATTATAATTTGAGATTTAATGTTGACTTCATTAGTGCTTTATTGACGATGTTAATATAATAAAGTATAATATAATGTAGGAAGTGATTTCCAAATTTGAATTTTAATATTTAGTTGTTTTATAATGATTATTATTGAGCACGTTATATGAAATAAGATGTAAATTATTGATAAATAGTGAGAGATAGAGATCAAAAGTATTTGTTAAGATCATATTAGATGTTTTGATATAATAAATGTCAAAACAATCATTTGTATGCAAACGTTTGTCACTAATTTATTGAGACGTTATTCAGGCAGTGAAATCACAAGTATGAAACTTTCAAGAAAATTAATTCATATAAATTTCACATATGGACTTAGTAAGTCTTATCAAGACAGATCAGAAAATTTTTTTAAATTATTAAGATTGATACAATTAATATTTTGAGTTCGGGAGAGAATTAAATGCTCAAAATTTGGAAACAATTAAATTTAGAAAAAATGAATATTGTGCCAGACAGTAAAAAATTTTGTGTCATTGCGTCAAAAAATTTTTTGTTAAATACTTAACACTTTTATGTGTAATTTAATGTTAAATCAACACAAAAAAATGTTAAAAATTTATAATACAAAATTTTTTGACTCATAATTTTGTACTGTGCAGAAATAATGTAGAATAAAAATTGATCACTCGATAGACAAAAAAAGTCAAGAAGTCAAATACAAATAAATCGAAGCTGAAATAATTCCTGATATCTCAAAATTTTCAAGCCATTAGTTTTTATCATCATCATCATTGAGATTCTTCACTAAAACACTCAACCGAAAGATTCAATAAAATAAAAATGCATTAAAAACATAATCTATGGATCATAACTTTTCAATTTAGCCTTTAGCCCGTGGGTGGGTCATAAAATTTTGAATAAATTTATAAATTAAGAGCCCAGCTGGTTTTGAGGATCATCGATTACCGCATAAAAAATTCATTAAAAAAACAAGACTAAAAATGAGTAAGCGTCTTATTGTGTTGTGGATAGTTTGATATAGAAAAAAATGGCCACCGACCGATGCAGAACACCGACTACGAGGACATGAGAAACTATACTATTTATATTTTTTTGATTTATATTATAGGAATTAGATGTACATTTATTTATATAATATATGCATTGTATTAGATGAGTTGTGCGTACATACATAATACACATAACTTAGTCGATGGGTATTATATGGGGTATGGAGTATTGTCTCTTTCCACCTCTAGGCATTGTCTTCTCGCCAGTACAGTCTATAGCAGACAGTTAAAGATTTATTGTGATCCCCGGCTGTATGTACTTAATTCCGATGTTATATGTTTAGTTATATACATACCAATACCAATCCGGCAACATAAATAGGAACGATCAATAGAAGATACCGAGTACCGAGACATTTGATTTTTCACTCTTTCATTTATCATTGTTATTTTTATTATTCTCAATATAATTAGAAGTGTAAGAAAAATTTGGTCTTCGACATACTTGAATGGTAAAATGGACTTTTTTAATTAAATTTAGAATCATTAGAAAGGTCTTGACATAAGTTTAAACTTTTTTTTAAGGTTCCATATGCTTTTCAGCGATAGTTAATTTATAATCATAAATTTTTGAAGTAGTTTTAAATAAAAATTCGAATTAAGCGATGTTTTGTTCATGTCAATGTCTTTGTATGTCAAACATTAATCTATATAATTAAAAAAATAATGAAAATTTTATGACGGGCATATCTTTATTATAGAATGAGTTTCTATAGTGAAATTTGGTTCTATCAGAAAGGTCGTACCTTGAATTTGTGCTGTCTGACGGTTAGATATTTTTTCGGCGACAGTCAATTTATTATCTCAATAATTAAAAGAGTAAGGAAAATTTTGTGACGAGAGTATTTTTTTTTTTAAACATTTTTATAGTTAAGTGTGGTATCATCAAACAGATATATGACCTGAATTTGTGCATTTTCGCGAATTTATATAATTTTTTGATGACAGTCAATATTTAACGTAACGCCGAAAAAAAAATTTCTTGACTGGAGAACAAAAGAATTTTTCTTGGCTCAAGAAAATTTTCGGGTGCCTAAAGGAAGACCGAAGTTGTGTTGGCCGACGTAAAAATTTTTCTTGAAATTCTAATGTTGGTGAAAGTAATTTTTTTGTTTATTCAAATTATCATAAATACTTGAAACAATTTTTATATTTGATCAGGATTTTTAGATATTTTAGGGAAGCAGCGTTCACCTACTTCAGCTAAGAAAAAAATTTTCTCATTTTAAGAAAATTTTTCTGTTGAATATTTGATACCCATTTTATATTATTTTAGCGTGCAATTATACATATTGAATGAAAAAAAAAAAAAATGATTCAATATTATTTGACATATTAATCAATAAAAATGGTAATGAAAATTTACTTCTATCGAGTTTTTTAATTTTTGGAAGCAAAAGAAAAATTTTCTCAAGCCAAGAAAATTTACTTCTATCAAGAACTAAATTTTTTTGAACAAGAGGCTGAATTTTTTCAAAACAAAAACATTTTCTTGACATTTCTTGTATCAAAAACAAATTTTTTTTTCGCTTAAGAAAATAATTAGGAAGAAAAATCTTGTCTTGGCTTTTTTTTTCTGTGTAAACTTTTGGAGGATTTTTAAATAGTTTGTTGATTCTATAAGTTTGTTCCATGAAATTTGTCATTAAATAATTAGTAGCTAATCCGATCACAGTAAAAGCGAAATTATTTTTAAAATTTATTTCGAAAGTACCCAAACTATATTGTGATGAAAAATTGAGAAAAATCATTGAGCTAAAGGTTTTTAATTCACAATTTGTAACTCTTGGCAATTGCATAGGTTATTATTATTATTGTTGTAGTAATTTTTATTGTTGTAAAAAAATTTCATTTATGAATTCAAAATGGGCACAAAGACATTAGAATATTTATTTATTTATAAATCTATCTATATATAAGACGAAAGAATTTATAAAAAATCAAAGTGTGTATAATGGAGAGCGAGAACTCAAAGTGGTCGCGGATATAAAAGAGGTAAGCTATATATCGGCAGAAAGTTGCGAGGGACGACATTCCAGAGTCGCCGGGATACCGGCGCCTTCGCCTCCTCCTCTACATCTCCCACCTAGTGTGTAGTGTAGTGTAGTGTAGTGTAATGTTGTGCTGTAGTATGCGCTCGAAGTGAGCCTTTTCCGCGAGACTCCTTGACCTTAGTACTACGGAGACGAATAGAATAAGTAAAGGAGCTCTGCTCTTCTCTGGCCTGCTCATTCATTCCCATCTCCATTCTCAGAACCCGACCGTCTTTATCTATCGTTATCTCTGGCGGATCATTCAAGTCAAAAAGTTGCAATAATTTACTATAAAATGATACTTTTTATGGTAATGGTTGGCCAGTACGAGTTAAATTAAAATGAAGGCGTGTCAGTAGTATACTCGAAGATGCTCGACCGGTAATCGGTGGGTAGTCGTGAGAACTTCCCTTCAGAGTCCAATTCCCGACTTCCGTCGCTCATATCCGCAGGCTCGTTGCCCATCTACGATTCGCTGCTCTCGATGTCGGTATTATCCGTCATTTTTTATTTTTATTTTTATATTTAATCATTTAATTTGCATATTAAATTAGTTTAATGAATGGATAATAATCATGTATGATTATGATTATTTGGGACGCTCCGAGATATTTAGCTGGAAATAGAAGGTTATCTACGAAATCTCAAGAGAGATAACCAGTAAAAAACGATCGGTTCATGGAAGTTCACTGGTCAGTGTTTTAAATTTAAGTTATTCGAGGTATTGAGACCTTTTTTTTTGCAAATAATTTTTAATGAGATGAATTTTTTTTTTAATTCATGTCTACTCAAAATTAATAATTAATTTATAATTGAACCTAAAGATTGAAATCTAGTAAGCCGTAAGCTGAAAAAAAATTAACTTGATTTAAGAAGAAAATTCTTAAACCAAGAAGATAATTTCGAAAGGCTTTATTGCCTTGATTCAAGCTGAAAAATTCTTCAATTGAAGTATTTTTCTTAAATTAAGTAAATTTTACTTAATCTAAGAATTTTTCGTCTTGATGCGAGACAATTAAATTCTTTGAAATGATTTTTTTGGTTTCAAAGTTTTTCTCTTGATTCAAGTTAATTTTTTTTTCGATATTGGTATGAAGAATACATTATTGTTTGAAATTGGACCTAAAAATCGAAATTTAATAAACCTTGATTTAAGTTTGTTCATAAATTGTAAGAACAATTAGAATCTTGCAAAACCTTTGGATTATAATAATAAACCTAACAATTGAAATTTTAATCACAAATAATTTCAATTCAAATATTCTGGAATTAAAAAAAAAAAATACCAGTTTCTTTTAATTACTTTTTATACCTAGTTAAAATTAATTTCCGTCCGCATAAATTAACTGTAGATCGATCTATCCGAAATTAATTACTTAATTAGTAAATCCGACGCTGATAAGTATGTCAAATTACAATTCCAATGTTACTCCGTTAAATAATAAAAATAAAAGTAGATCTCGATATCGACTTAATAATAATTATAATAATACCCTCAACCCCATCTTTTAGTATTTTTTTCTACCTGAATGTCAGTGATAATAATAAGAAAAAAAAAAGCTTGTTTTTTTGATAAAAGAACAAGTTAGTATACATTTTATAACAGAGTGGCTTGTTTGTGTAAACTTTCAAATAAAAGATCCATCCGTTGGAGCCGTTGATAAAATCTTGCGTCATTAACTTGTAACTTTTATATAGAGATAATATATAATATATAACTAAACCGAAAAGTATTTTAGAACATAATATATTTTCTTGTATTTTATTATATTTGTCTTCTCTTCATATTATTATATTATTATGATTATTACGTGTAGCAGTAAACATTAACAGTCAGGCATTAAGCGGTGTTCTCAATTCAATCTAAAACCCATCTGGTTTTCTTTTTCTCGGACTCAAAGTGGTCCAAATGGTTATATACTCTAAAAAAGGGTCAAGGAAATAAAACGAAAGAAAGAAATAAATAATATCGAATAAAAGAAAGCAAGATTAACTTTCAAAGCTATCTCCGTGTCCGTACTGAGTATTCACTAGAGAGCATTCAGTAAAATTCCGCCCTGATGATTTAACCATCACCGTATTCCGGCTTGTATCGCCTGTCCTTGAGATGAAAGAGCTAGCTTTATTATATACCGGGGACATAATAACCAAAGACCAAAACCAAGTTTGTTTCTTGAGCAATAATGCCGCGGTGACACTACCGATACGAGTACGAGGTCGTCATTCCCGTTTTAGTTTCTCGAGCGGGCTATTTCGCTAAGATTTATAAAAAAATATCGTTAAAACGGCACACCCGGTTCGTCCTTTGTCTGTTTTATAAATATAGAATAAAATATGTCTTATATTATATATATAAGTATTTAAAGTTGTTTTGCGAACAAAAATCTCAATGGCTGACGGACCATTTCCTTCGAGGCAGGACAAATTGGCTAATTTAGTTGCAGATTGGTTTGAGCAATTCGTGGGAGTGACATGACTTTTATGATCTTCCTATTAGTGACCCTGAAAATACTTTTACTTTAGTCTTTGTGACCGTGCCGAACAAAACCGATTGCGTATTCTCGAAGCCATTTACTTCGACACAAGTCTTCAATAACTAATAGTCTACTGAAAGTACTCTTAAGCGTTGGGGGAGTATGTCTTAATAAAATATATTTAAATTAAAAAAAAAAAAAAAAAATTTTTTTTTAAATTGCAGATTAATTTGAAATAAATTTCAAGTGGTAATTTTTCAGTGCACGAAAAATAACGTATTTTTTTTAATTAAAATACCTTTTTTCATAGTACAATAAATAATGAATAATAAGCATATTTTTGTAAGTATCATTACAGAGAGTAAATTTTTATGAATCTAAAAAGCCAAAGACAAACTGAATTTGGTTTAAAACGATCGCATTAAAAATTATTGAAAATAAAAAAAAATTTAATTTATTTATTTGGATTGATGAAAAGAACATTATGATGTATTGAATAATAATGTATCAAATATGTACTGTACATTTTGATACTTACAAAATTTGATAACTACACTTTTCGTTGAATATACGAAGCAAGTGAAAAATTGCAGTTTTAAATAACATTCTTTTACGAGTAAAAATTCCAAGTATTAATTTATACGATTTTAAAATGTAGTTTTTATAGAGTTTGTAAAAATTTTTAATTTCAAAGTGTAATTTTTTTTTTGATCGAGGCACCCAGCTTTTAAAATTTTTACTTGAAACTGAAATTTTTCAATAATTGTTTTTTTCAAGTAACTATTATACTCTGTCAAATCCTATCGAAGCAATAGTAATATCGAACCGTTTTTATGATTTTTTACATGTGGAATGCCACATATTAGGATGATCGCTTCAAAAAAGTCTCTTACCATCTGATCTAAAAAATAATGAGTAGTAATTGCTTCTCTTAATCTACAATCGACTGGTTGTTTATCAAAACCATAACAAATAAATAATGAAATAATTCAAATTCGCCTCATACTTGTTAACCGATTTTAGTATAAGACCCATCTGTATACAGTATACCATTTATACAATCGAGAATAATGTCCCGTCATTTAATAAATTAAATCGAGATCTTAGAGCTGTCAGTTTGAATAATATTTAAGCGTTATTTTTCCTTGTTCGCCACTCAATGAAATGGAATGTTAACAATTGTGCTCCCCACAATTATAGTTTATGTATTGTATACAATATAGTACACAATAAAAAGGAACATAACCATCAAAACACTATACTATTCCGGTAGAGCGATGATAGAACCTTGAGTATCATGATGATGATAATAATGATGAGCCTTTCCACGTAAAAACACAAACAAAGACAACCTAACGTTAGCGTTAGCGTGGATGAGCTGGTACTTATTTAACTAGTAGATTCTCGGCGTAATCTAAAGCACACGTTATTATCAGGAGTGAATCACCTAGCACTTTGGAAATACCAGAGTCTAGTTAAAGTTAAATAAAGCCAGCGTAGTTTAAATTCCTGTAATCCACATTTGGTCGGTTGTCCTCCAAGAAAAGTGTTGGTGCTTTTTATTTAAATGCTTCCTCTAGTATCAGTAGTACTGGTGAGGAACTCAAGACTTGCTTCGGCTGGCTTGCCAAGAATACTGGACTAGTTTTTCAGGGTTTTCTCGCGTCATCAGGAAGTTTATCCAGTTGACTGGTGACTAGAATATGGCTCCCAAGGCAGAATCCAGAATCAGGCTCCCGGGCATACTTTGTGTCTCTTATGTCAGCCAGTCATTAACCTTTATGCACTGGATTCTTCGAGTTGATGACTTGTTGAGAATTTTATTTAAATTGTGCATCAAAGGACCCGGTAAATGACTAGTTAAAGCTTAAGGTGCAAGTTAAGAGGAAGCGTCTGATGTATATTAAAAGGATCAAGAGCCTAATCCTGAGAAATGTATGAAAATACATAACACAAAGATCGGGCGGTTTTATAAGAAGGATTCTCTGGGCTGAGAAGTAAAAATGAGGAGTCATGTCCAATCGATTAACCATATCACTTGTGGTGAGAGGATAACGACCTGAGTACTGAAGGTAGTCCAGGTACGATAAATGTTACTTTTACGTTCCAATAAGAGTGCCAACTTTACTCAGATCAAATCATTTCGGAATCGACAAACGATGTAATTTGATGCTAAAAGTAAACACAAGATTTTTATAGCTTGTTAAAATTAGATCTTTTGGGTCTAAGTTGTAGACCTTTAAAAGCCAAAATGTCCATTAAAGATATCAATTATCAACGAGAATAATCACTAGAAAGTCCTATTTATCCTATAATGTTTATTGTTTTTGCCAAGGTAGTTTAAATGCTCACCTCTCCATGTGCGGAACAAACAAAAGAGTTAATATCCTCAAGACATCACGAACTAATAATTATTCTTAATATTTTTTAGTAGGCGTATTCCGTAATTCAACTTGCTGCAAAATATATAATTTTCAAGATTTTTAATTACTATGGAGCAATCTAACCAAACAAGATAAACTTCTTGTCAAATTAATTAAATCAAAATATTGTTTTTTGCATTTTGAAGTTTTTTTTTAAGTATTTTCAATTTCTAATCCTTTATAGATTATTTCTAAAAGTTACCGATGATTAAAAACTTTAATTTTTAACACAGAGCTAAAAAATGGGTATAAATATTTTTTTGATATAATTATAATTTTATGAAAAATTTGAAATAAACAATTTGACAATTCTTAATAAATTTTTCAAGTCTGAAATAAAATTTTTAAGAAATTTAAAACAATTATAAATATTTCCAAGACTAAAAAATTATAAAACAAATGTTCTATATTTTAAAGGATAATGACTGGATTTATTTGTTTGTTTGCTCTTGGAGTCCTTGTGCTTAATAATTACGAGGGTCTTCGCTGACAAATCATGGTAATAAGAGCAGAAAATTTGTCAGAGGAAAAAATGAAAGCAAGAATAACAATCACAATAATACTTTTAGTGCACAAAGTATGAAAATAATTTAAAGTCAGAACAGGAACCTTGGCTGGAATTTTTTGAATACATAATTAATGCTCTCATTTATTCAGTTCACATGAATGCTCATTTATCCGATTCGTTTCTTTGTTGAACCTGTTACACCAATTACGCCCAACAGAAATCCAGAATGGTGTAGTTTAATTTAAAAACCCAAGAATGCGCCGGTCACGATTACCGAGCTATTTTCGTAACAATTAGATTGCGCAATCACTCGAATAAAAATTATAATATGTTCAGCAGTTGAATAATAAATAATAAGTAATAAAAAATAATGAAATTTATAAATAGTTTCGGAAATAGAAACTATTTATAAAATTGATGCGACGTTTCTCCGTGCATAATCGTATCCACAATTCTTTAGTTCATTATTCTATTGAATGATACGGCTTCTTCGGCTGTAATGTTGGGGTTGGAGGCCCTACTAGTGGTTGCTTTCAATGGCACCTGGTGCTTTTGTATCTTGATACTGTTATACAAGGTCGATCTCGTCAACACCAGCACGCTCAAGAAAAAGAAAGCCCGAAACCCGGAAGGAAAATAACTTTGCCGCAAACAGTTAGCAACAAGACACCATCAAGATCCGGTCGGATCTTGGTTATTGGTTTGTCTTTTTGTAATGTATGGACAGAAAAAAAGGTTTATTCAAAAAAACTTGAATTTAAAAAAAAAAAATTTCGATTGGAAAAAAATTTATTTTTAAATTAAGCCAAAAGACATTTTCATTCAAACGTAAAAGGCTTAATGATTTAAGAAATTTTTTTGTAAATTTAACAAATAAATTCTTAATTCAAGAATATTAATGTTCTAGACTTGAGAAAATTAATTTTTTGACAAACTAGACATAATGTAAAATACGTCCAAAAGTGGACTCGAACCCTCATCGGACCCCCACCCCCCTTTTAAGAAAGAGTGATACTACTCTTTTATCAATTGATATATTAGTAATGTGTGATTTTGAAGACATTTTGAGGCAACGTTGTTGTCTCATTATCTAAAGCCAAGATCATCACATTCTTGAGTTGAATTATTTAGTTTTGGACCAAGTAATGTTGGATTCTCTGTACAAAAATAAATCCAAGTTACAAACTTTTAGTTTTATATTTTAGATATTTTGTTCTTAGAAATATTTATTTTAGGAAAATAACGTATTTTCTTTTATTAGTTTTTAAATGTGAAAAACACATTTAAAGCACATTTGTGCAGCGAGAATAAAAAAGCCTGTATAGGCTTGATTTTATGACCTTAGATACTTGAATTTGTACAAAGGACTCCTTATTTTACACTGTACAGTACAACCAAATATTACGGTCTTAGTTAAGAAGAAAAACATGTGTTTTACTAAGGACAATACAGAGGGTTAGACCTTACAATAAAATAGTTTTAACATTATAGTTAGTTTGCGACTAAACTCTGTCAAGTAACGACACTTCTCTCGATACGATTCCTTTTTAAAAATAAAGATTCTATTTGAATCACTCTATGTTGATAATAACCTTGTCTTTTGACTTTATTTATTATTAATCCTATCCATAACTTCCAACAAGTAAAATGTAGCTATAGTGTTTCGAGAAATTTAATTTATTAGTCCGTCATTTGTTTAAATGGAAAAATAAAAATATATTAATTAAAAAATAATTTCACTTTATTTACTTAATTATTAAAAATTTTTAAATCAAAATGTTCGATATCAAGAAAATAATTTTCTCGAATAAAGTTATTCGTTGTCTTCCTAAAAATTTCTTTTAGGCATCAGTGGCGTTCTTGAATCAAGATATCCATTTTCTGTGTGCTTCCGAAGAACAAATTGTCAATAACGTCTTGACAATATGCTCATAATTTTTGACAAGTAATAAACAAACAGCTGGCAAGTATTAACTATTTATAAGTATTAACCGTTGAGAAATGCGCTCGTTATGATAGTCTAAAAGTCTGAATTGGAAAATATAAGTGCATGATCGTATGGGATAAGGCTCGAATTATCTTATAGTGAACAAGAGTATTAAGTAACGGTTATCTTTCTTGGGTATCCTAGATGTACTCTCAAGCTTTTAAGCGGCTACATATATTACTAATGTAATGTAATGTAATGTAATGACTAAGGAGCATTTTCTGGTATACACTTACTGGCTCTGGTGTGTGTTCCATGCTGTAGTGAATTAATTCCAGCAGTTATCTACTGACCAGAGGCTTTAGATACCGATAAGTCTCCTGTCACTTTCGATTCCATTTGTAATTAAAAATTATGCAAGTTAAATCTATCAGACATTTTAAATTAATTTATGGACGAATGAACGACGAGAGACGTTGAGTAATTAGTAATTAGTAATCGTCATAGTAATCATCAGTTTCAATTTGTCACGTGCATATGCTTATCGAAGCTAACTCAAAACAATCAACAGCGTTTCCCTGTACGCGATAAGAGCAATAACAAGTTCACTTTTAATCTTGACGGAAAGCTAATTTATAAGTAATGTTATTGTTCACAGGCATGACATATGTATTGTTGATGGTAAATACATAAAAATTCAGTTGCTGAATTATTATTTTAGATTTATATTTATTTATTGATAAATAATAATGAAAATGAATGAATGAATAAATAAAAATAAATTTAAAATTCCAGATAAAATAATATGAAGATAAAATAATAATCAATCAATTTTTTAACGACCGCGAGAAACTTAAATTTAACGGGCATTGAAGGAATGCAGATAACGCGGTTTAACAACTACAGAACTAAACCACCTCGCTCAAGTTTACTATCGGGTAAATTCCAATGTGTGGATATGTCGATGGAAGCATCAACATATAATAAATGTCCAGGGCTTTAAGCCGCAAAAGTGCCTATATAGACTGTAAGTATAGAAAGCCATTTCATGTCGATATCAAGTATTTGCATAATTCGTCCCGGTGATGATGCCAAAAAACTAAATCGTTCCGAGCTAAATTGTCGAAACTTTACTCTTTCTCTTTCGGCTGGTATTATTATTCATTTTTATTATTATTAATGTTATTCGCTGTAGCTAAGAGGAAGAAGATGAAGAAGAAGAAGAGCAGAATACAACAGCCGGCAGCGAATGCCATCAACATCAACAGAAAATATAATGGTACGTATACTGTGAGTTAAGGATAAAGAAGACAAAAAGTTAAGAAGATTAATACAAAATTGAGACCAAGATCAACTATAGTAAATATTTTTGTATTTTATGAAATTTGATACTTGAGTTATTAATATTATTCATTAAGTATTTTAATTTTTAATAATAATAATAATAGTTTTTAATAAAGATAGTTGTGAATTTTTAATAAAATCTTGAATTAATTTTCAATTCAATAATTGATATCAAACACTACTTTTGGATCCGGTAGCTTAAGTCATAGAGCACTCAGACGTAATCAGGAGGATACAGATTCAACTCTAAGCCTGGTCCAATCCCAATATTTTTTACAAGTTGTTCTTGTATACAGATTTAGTGAATTAACATTATAAATTTCATTGACTTAGAATTACATTACAGTAATTTATATCGATCTCGTCTAACGATGAGACGGCTCGTCTCGAATAGTGGTGTTCGATGTCAATTATTGGATTGGGAATTAGGATTAAAGAATTAATTTATTATTTGATTTAAAATAATAATTCAATGATTAATGCAAAATAAAGATCAATATAAGCCAAAGTAAATATCATTATTGTATAAAACTCGATGTGAATTGGAACAATAATGAACCTTTTTTTGTGCCGTACAGTAGAGGAAATCTCATGGATGACAGAGTCAAATAATAACTCAATACCGAAAATTCAAAGTATTAAGTTGTTATTTATTTATTTATTTATTTATTTATATAAGACAGTCTTTACCGTTATGCACTAACTTTTCCACGGTTAATAACTTTTTGTTATTAAATTTACCCGCGGGAATCGCCCGGTTGTTAATATTAATTAAGATAATAATGCAAACCGCCGCAGGTATCGACTAGCGGACATGCTCTGTACGCATCAATGACGTTCGTTATGGTTTATAAACAAAATGTAAGTTATTAATATTTGTTACAAAGCGAATAGTTGGAATCTGTGAAATAAAATTAACTGTAAAAAAGTTGAGGCCAAAATTATTGATAAAATTTTAAATTAATAATAATAATAATAATAATTTATTACCAGAAAATAAAGATATTTGAAAAATACTAAATAATTGTGTTATGGATATTTTTTATCAGCAAATACGTATAATAAAGATAAAAAAAATTAATAAAATCATTACTGAGAAGAAAATCGATTACGAAAGGGTAAAAACCCAGATCAGAGTAGACTGAACAAGAAATCCTTTGTCACAGATGATGTGTTAAAAATATATGTATCAAATATTTATAATGATATAAATTGAATATTTCCAAGTGGTACCCGATTCTCACGACTTGAATGAAACTACAATTTAAAACGATGATGACGATATCTTTATTATATTTATAAATATATAGATGAACGTACTGAGATGTAATAAAAGTTTAAGTTAAAAGTTTAGTTTGAGAGGAGAATAAGCATTGGTGTGCTTAAGTTGTATTGGAGCTGCATGCTACATGACGAGACACGATATGTACCACCACGATGACTATGGACTTGGATACAACTAAACAGATCTTAGATAGATTTCTCAACAACCGAGTCAACGAGAGTTTACGAGATCAACTAGCCCGTCGTTTTATAACCATCTGCATTGTTACAAGTTTCACTCCGACTGTTGAGATTACTTTTAGTAATAACAAAGACCTCTTGTTTATTCTGTGTTTAAATCGTTTAAATTGTTGATCCCAGAACCCGTACCGAGGAAGTTTGATGTTTTGTATATAATAATAGATGATGAGAATAAATAAGGGTTCTTTTTTAGAGAAGGTAGAATACAATTGAGTGGAATTTGTTACGGAATGATGGAAATTTAGGAAAAAGAATTTTATTAGACTAATTTGGGTATTGAAGAATTTTTAGAATGAGTAAAGAGTTTTGAGAATTACAGTGTTACGTAAGCTAGTTTTATTCTTAGGTTCTGGTTGACTATTTTTAAATGTAATTATGATGAAGAAATTGTTGAACAATTGATTCGTAATCTCTGGAATGAGCAAAAAAAAAATTGCTAAGAAATGAATAATGTGTTGACTCAAGAGTTACCTGGAATTATTTTTTTAAAACACGACGTGAAAGTTACAATAAATATAGTGCTTAACTTTTGAGAAAATTTATTTATTGCACACTAAACCAATTTTGAATTTACTCAAATTTAGGGAAATTTGAAATTTAAACTCTTGGTAAAATATTGAATATTTAAAAAATTTATAAGAGAAATTTTTTTATAGAAAATTCGAGTTTAAAGGTCAAAAAATTAAATTTTTTCAAATTAGATGAATGATTATTTGTAAAAGTTTTAAATCAAAATTATGGATAAAATATTGAAGATTCAAAAAATTTTCTAAAAATTTTTTTTGTAAGAAATTTACTTTTTTATAAAAATAGTCCTAATAAATTTTATCTCTAACCATTTAAAAGAAATTAAAATTTGAAAGTTATAAATCAAAAGTCTAAGTACATTTTTAGAAGTAGAAAGACATCATGACACTTTTGTTTAATAAATAAGCTAAAAACAGAGCAATTCTGCATGATTACAATGGACCTACTTAAAATGAACGGAACTATAAATCTGGATCAAATAAGGGTATAGCTAAGCGATGGTAAAAAGTAAAGGGTAAAACAAGAAGCGTGACAGAAGAAATCAGCTTAGAGCATGCTGTTAATATTTATACCCAACTAAAATAAATAAATATATTCTTAACAGAACGAAAACTAATGGCCGATTCAACTGGCCACAGAGACCAAGGAATGCTTATATTCAGTACATGATGCTTACAAGTAAGCCCGCGTTATAAATCCCATATCTACGGACATATAATACTAGACTATCATCATCGAATAGGATCCTGGATCTCAGCTCTACCCCAAGAAATAAAACGGCGATACTTTGCAGCACATCTGCATATGCTCAGTACAGTACTATAACATCTGATTGCGTGAAATATAAATTAGGTTCGCGGCCGCGGCCTAAGATGCATTGAAGCTCACCTACATCCTACACACCACTCCAGGAATTGAAATCTCGAAAAATTAAAGTGTTAATACATTACACATTGCATATAAATATATGTCGGCAGCGAGTATTATATATATATATATATATATATATATATATATATATATATATATATATATATATATATATGTACTAGGTACGTGACACATGTTGATACTATTTATCGTAATAAATCGCCAAGTCGAGGTTCATTGACTTTAAGGAATTTTCGAGCAACATTTTTTATCACCTACTTCTCACACATTATAATATATATAATATAATATAAATAACAAATTACAAATAACTATTATTTTTGCCAGAGATATAGATTAATCCCATTACTCATTGCTCATTACTTAAATAATTACACCGTAGCTCTGTGAGCTAATCGAGTATTAGAGTATTAGTTTGTTTTCTGTTTAGTTGTTGCGCCAAGCTCAGATCTCAGATGTAGAAAGACTCTATCAGGAATTGAATAGAGGAAAAATCAAAGGCATACATACATACATGCTTTTACATTTTAATAATAATTATTATTATCGCGGTAATAATAATATTGAGAGTTGAAAGACGGATAAAAATAATCCATTCGCTGATGTTATAGACTACCGCGTTCGCATAATCCTTTTTGAGCAAAGTAATTTCTTTGCGCAATCCAGTGGCTCTTCTTTTCATTCTATTATTAGTATTATTATTTATTTTTTTTTTCTTATTTATTCATTAGCGGATTTATTTATCAAAGAGTAATGAACCCAACTGCATAACCATTTATAGCACTACATGCATGCATGATATTTAAGAAAATATGTAATTAGTATTCAAAGTAGTGTTTGATGATAGTAAAATTTTTAGTTAATTTTAAATAAAAAATTTATTATTATTATTATTATAACTATAAAAAAATTGTTTTTGTTAATATCGTGAGTATCAAGTTGTACATAAAAGATAATAAGGTTTGTAACTCTGTTGTAGATGCTCATTAAATGGCGATACGTTTATTGTGTCCATGCGAATCTGGTGAGACGATGAAACACCATACATGTAACACAACAATATACTTGGACAACATATAATAGTGGTAACATAACAGTGTATAGTAGTGAAGACGGTTAAGAAGCTACACGTACAATACATATATGTAGTAATATAATATATAAGTATAAGCAAAGGCTTTGCTGCCGATGTGCAATCGAAGGATGTTTACACGCCCATTCCAACTTGTATAACGGTGTCTATTTGTTCTCGGTTAATTTTTCATCAAACTTAATTATCTTATCTACATCTTATTCTGCTGGAGATCGACAAACTAAATTAATGATGGCCATTTATAAATTCACATTTATAACCAAACTATATAATAGTTTATTGTTATTATTATTATATTTATTTTGTTTACGTGGTTAATTAATAACTGACCGGATCGCAACTACACTCTTTGGTTGCTTATTTCCTTTTCCTTTTCCTTAGCTCTTTTAATTAATTACCAATTCAATAGCAAATACCCACGACTAGATAACCAATTTCAACTCTTTATTGGCTGTTTACTTTTATTTATTCATTCATTTGTGTTATATGCATCACATGGATGAAATATTTAATATAAATATTTAATAAAAGCCAAAGGATCAAGTATCTTGGCCTTGAATTATCATGAGTGAGCAGCGTTTGTCTCTTTGCCCGGAGTTGAGATAAGATATTGTATTAGTACATACATATATAAAAGAACCACATAACTGAATCGTCTGGACGATCATTTTAATTACGATGATCAAACAGAATATTTATGATTATGATGTATGTCTTAACTTGCACTCTATTTAATAGCAAAAAATATTCTTGTTAATTTGAAAAATATTATAAAAACCTACAAATAAATAAATAGTAATCAAAAATTTGTTTTTGGACTAAAAAAGTTCTTTTTCCTAATGAAAGAAATTTTTTTTTAAGTAAATAGTATCAAAAAACTTGAATTTTAAAAAATTTATTTTCAAACTAAGCCAAAAAAAATTTTTATTCAAACGTAAAAGATTTAATAACTTAAAAAATTTTTCTCTAAGTTCAACAAATAAATACTTAATTCAAGAACATTAATGTTCGAGACTTGAGAAATATTTAGTTTTGGAGCAAATAAAATGTAGCTCTTTTTTCGAGATATTTAATTTTTTAATCTATCATATCAATAATAAAATAATTTCAAGACAAATAATGTAACAATCAAGACATTGATTGTTTTCCTAAAAATTTTTTGTAGACAAGAATAGTGTTCTTAAACCAATATATCTTTTTTCTGTATAAAACAATTTTTCCGTCAAATTAATTCATAATAAAAATAGATAAAATTTCTGAATGTAAGACAGTGACTTAAAGTTTTCATGGAACTCAAATTGACTGTGGAGCTGAGGGACCTCCGCTGGGGTTATTTTGTCGAGATTGGTTTTGATTTGGTTAGTTGGTTGTTATTATTATTAGTTGGATAGAGAAACACATTGATGCAGTGATGCAGTAATTCAGTGATTCAGTGATGGGTGAGGGTCTTGACCGACGTGCAGAACCTGCTGGAACAAGTACGCTGGCAGTGGAGCCTGGGATTTAACAAGCATCTTAGTCGGTAGATTGCAAGGCTATGGGGTCTGCATCCCACCAGGTATGTATCGATTGCCATACCTGAGACGTGGATTTGCTAAGGCCTGTCACGCGTGCTTCCTTTCCTCTTTCCCTTCTTTCATCATTCCCAAGTGGTATAAACGCGTCTGCCTATACTTTATTCCTTATACCCTACCTATATCTATATCTATATCGATACCAATATATATAACACAACAACGATTTATATTTATACTTTATACTTATTTATACTTTAATACACAGATAAATGTGATGCGGAGAAAACGTCCTACGAGTTTAACTTAACTCTGCCCAGCTTATTATTAAAAACTAACAACCGGAGATAGCTTTTGACCTTGAGCATGCCAATGAAAGCCTATTAAAGTATGAGGAGTTTAGTTTACTTGGTTAAATTAAAATACTTATCATTATTATTATTATTATAATTATTATATTATGTACTTTTTCATTGCTAGCAATTTTTAAATCATTTTAAATTTTAGTTTTTATATTTCAAATTTTATTATTGGAATTTAAGCAAAAAGTTATAATTTGCTTCAATTTAATTAAATTTTTTATAATTTAATGAATCGTTTGTTGACAAATATATTTTGAAACAAAGAAAATGTATGAAATAAATTGAATTTATTAAAAATTGCTCGACCCTTGAAAGAGACAATTTATTTTTAGATTAAGGATATAACATTTTTACTGCAATTAATTCATTTTAAGATCTAATAGTCTGTTTTGAGCCAAGAATATGAAAATCAAGGCAAAAATTTTAATTATTCAAATTTTTTGTTTTAAGGACGTAAAACCATTTATTTTTCAAAATCATCGACCGTATATTTTTTGTCTGAACATATACTCGTTCCTGATTTAAAATAATTTCTATTATTTATTAAAAAAAAATTCCGATGAATTTTTTAATATTGAAAATCTTTGCACTTTTTATTAATTTACTAATTTATAGTAAATAAAATAAAACTTGTTATTAAACATTATAAAATTTTTAATAAATTATAAAGAATAAAAATTAATGAATAAAATGAGTTAAAATATGTAAGTTTATCATCAATGTCGATGACTTTGAAAGGAGTCGTTGGTACGAACGCTACCGGGTTTCTTGAATATAATTATCAATATTAATATTGATATTATTGTAGTTAAATTTACTTTGAAGTAAAAAGACAATACAAACAAGAATAATATTTGTTATTTATTATTATTATTAAATATTGAACATTATTTGTTTGTTTTATCAAGGATTTACTTAGTTCAACCGAAAGTGGATTTAAATGCTTTCGTCACGAGGTATTTGAACAAGTGTTTTGTCTCGTAAGATAAATGAATATAAATACGTGTGTTTATGTTTGTTAAATTATGTAGTTGTTGACAAACAATCACGGAGGTTACTGGCGTGCAATAAATAGTATATAATAAACGCGAATGCAAATGGCTTATGTGTAATTTAAAAATGTATTCTTGTGAATAGAAGGAGGATGCACGCGAATTAAGTAAGAAAAGAATAGAAGCTAATATGAGTTTAAGGTGGAATCCAGGTAAGGGGAATCGCGAGAGAATAGAGACCGCGAGTATGCCCGAGTAACTGGAGAACGCGAGCAAGAGCAAGAGGAAGATAAGAAGTTGATATAAGTATAAGTAGAGGCATGGTAGCTGCGTAACGTAAGAGCACCTTTTTTGTAGAAAGTAATGTCGAGGCCGAAGGAGAAACAATGAAGGAATGCCGGAAAATAACGACCCCACTTCCCACTATGCTGGTTCATCAACAACCTCACCTACACCGAGTTAGAGTTAGTGCCAGAGGTAGATGAGAGCATCAGAGCTCACTTTAATTTCACTCATTTCAGAATGTGAGAATCTTTCTTGGATTATTTGTTAACCGTTAACACCTGGAATTAAGAAAAGCTACACTACGACGACCTATCAATGTCTACAACTATCAACAGATACACAAAACCGTGTACAGTTAACTCGATGCTTATTTTCACCTCGAGATTTATTAATACATAAATATCTTTGTTTTTGTGTGAATTTATTAGTCACAACTGGAAATTTTTATCAATTCTATTTTTTACTTGGATTAAAATTTTAATGTTTATTCGCAAATGGTGTCAATTTCAAAGTAAATAAATAAAATTTTTAAACAGATTCAATAACAGCTCACAATTTTTTTAGGATTTATTGATAAGAATATAATGACAATAAAAGTTTAGAAAAATACTCTAATTTTGCAGAAATTATAGATTGTATAAATTAACTTGATTTATAATAAAAAATATTGAACCAAGAATGTCATTTTGAAGAGAAAAATGATTGAACTAAGATGTAAATTTTACGCAATTTAATCATTTTTATTTTCATTCAAGATAATTTAACTATTCAAAGTTATTGTTTTAATTGAAAATTTTTTTCTGTTGAATTAAAGTAATTTCTTTATCAATGTAGAAAACTCTACACGCAAATTTTTTAAATGATTTATTTGTATATCAAAATTTAATTTTAATGTTATCAAAAATTTCTAATATTTTTTCAATTATTTGAATTCTTTTTAATTATTGTCAGAAAAATTTTCACTGCGATTTTTAACATTTACAACAAATTTTCAAGTTTATGAAAATGAAATAAAATAATTTTTATAAATATTTACTCCAAAAATATTTAATTGTTTCACTTAAACTGACAGCAAAAATCATATGTTTAGATAAAAAAACTTGAATATAAATGAAAACAAGTAAATTCTACACATTTTCTAAATTATTCTCACATATTTTTTTATAATTCAAAATAAAAAAAATCAGATATATTCAACGAATAGAATCAAATTTTCATCTTATTCAACTAAAAAAAACCTAAAATAAAATTTTCGATAAATACACACAAAAGAATTTTTAAAATTCACATTATTACTCCAAAAAATATTTAAATCTCTTCCCGTTCGTTAACCACAAAAATGTTTGAAAAAAAAAAAAAACGTCAGAATGGCAGGTAAAGGTTTACTCAAAACTCCAAATTTAAAGGTATGACGTGAGCCCAAATTTAAAGTACGAGCACAATGGGTATTAAGAAAAATATTCATACCTATAAGTCTGCAGGATTCCACCTGTTGATTTAACGTTACTCTAAAACCCTCTTCTGAAGTTCTATCCGCAACTCAGCTGTGTGCCGTTTAAATTACATACAATCCAGTAACAGAAGAAATTCACTGGTCAGAGCATCAAAGACAAATACCGACACCTATTCACTTATTATAATATTAATAATTATTCACTTTTATTAATTGAATTAAATTAATAAATATATTCAATTTTGTGCTTGCACTTTTATTTTTATCATCAATATTAATTTCGCGGGAAAAAAATAAAAATTAAATTCACTCACGTGTTAATTAAAACTCGATAAAAAAATTAATAATAATTAATTAGAATAAAAAGCAATTAAAGTCCCGGCATGGTCACGACACACGACCGTAGCTGTTGTGTGTTTGCTTGGAGCAAGCCCGGTACCGTGTAACTGCTCCGGGCAAACGCCGATGCACGACTAAAGGCGAAAAAGCCCGAAGAGCGCGGCGGGAATTTGTGGGGGAAAGATTGAAGGACTCGTGAAGACTCGGGTATCGGCGTTGCCACCCGAGGAACACGCGCGACTTTACTCGTATTGTATCCGCAGGACCCGCGAGTAGGGTTGTATTAAGGAGTTAAGAGTAGTAGAGTAGGTATATGGTATGGGATACACGTATTGCAAGGAAATATGTGAATATGTGGATATGTGGATGGAATGCATGCGGCGGAAACCGGGCGGGATCTGAATAATCGGGATCGAGTGTGTATGTAGTGGATGTGGCGGAGTGTTCTCCAGTTTGCCGCCTGCCGCCTGCCGCTGGTTTGAAGGCAACCCAAGGCAAACGACCGCTCTGCACTTACTTTGTTACCAGTGTGCCCGATACGAGCAGGCCGTAGTCCTATATAATAATAATAATCTAGGATGTAGGACTGTATACTGTACCCTTACCTTAGACTACTTATAACTCAGACTTTAGACTAGACCTAACCTGTATACCAACATCTTCGGAGTTGAATAGGGATAATATGAGAGTTACTCATACACTGATCGAGTTATTTTTTTTTTTTTTTTTTTATTTATTAATTTCAGCCTGACGGCCTCGAAATTGAACTTGGTTCCTTACATTAGTTTTACAATGTACTTTGTGCTTATATACTAATATCTTTACTATTTATTACTGTTATTAGAAAACTTGAGTGTCCATTGATTCTTAGTTTTATCTTAAACTTATTACCTGAAAATTTTATTAATTAAATTAAATAAAATAAAATAAAATAAACTCAATTAAATTAATTAAATCAAGTTAAATTAAATTAAATCAAATGAAATTAAGTTAAGTTAAACCTATGGTTTGACCAGATAGCAATAGAGATAATGGTAATATAATATAATCTTTTATAATATAATCTTAATCGGTGTCAATAAATATATATAATCTAACAGTATTGATAATAGATCACATATATGAAGTTTGGCTGACATTAACTTGAGTTATTAGCTTATTTATCTATTAATTGACTATTCTTTCATTCTTTTGGTTATAAATTCATTTTAAGACTAATTGTTTATCTTTTAATTTTTCTTTTTGCTTTATCAATCTTTTTTAGCCACTCCACTATCACTTTTTCACCTGTGTGAGACAAAATCTCCTTTGTTGACAATTCCAGTCCTTCAATTGCACTACAGTCTTTACTCCAATGCTCGAAAGCATCTTCACCTTCTCCGCATAATGAACATGTTTTCTCTTCGTCGGGCAACCAATACTTATTCGCATTTTCAAAGCTTCCGCATCTGGCTCGCGCTAAAAGCTTTTGATCGCCTCCACTCGTCCATACTTCAAGGTATCTTGGTAACTCACTTGTCACAACATTCTTATATTTGCAATTGTACCTTGATGAGTACTGATCGAGTTATTTATTAACTGTTAATAAATTCATTTATTTGGAAGCTATTTTATTATTTATTAAATATGACACTGAAATTGACACATAAAATTTTTTTTAGATATTTATAGTAATTAAATTATTATTAAAAAGTTTTACATGTAAAAATTAATAAAAATTACAAGTGAAAATTTTTAGAAGCATTTTTTTATTGTAATTAATTTATTGAAAAAATTTTTTTAATTAACAACTGACTGCTAACTTTAGTATAAATGAGTGCTTTTTAATTTTTTGGGGGAAAGTACATCTATTTATTGTAATAAATGTTTTTTAGTTAGTAATTAATTTTTTTGAGTGGATTTTCTTGTTCACGCTGAAATCCGAAGACTGTTTATAAATAAGTAATTTTATAATTTTTTAGAATAATAATAATACGACACTAATAATTTTTAATTTTGTAATTTATTGTAATTATTATTATATTATTTTTTTCTTCTATTTCTTAAAGATATAAGTATTAATCCATCTCTGATTTAATGAAATTTTATTTTCTAAGTTATGGGGTTATAAAAAATGTTGTTGAATCAAGTATATAATTTTGAAGATCTTAATCTTCTTGATTTGAGTAGAAAAATTCTTGAACTAATAAATTTTTCTTGATTTAAGAAAATTTTACTTGATTCAAGAATTTTTCTCTCGAATCAAGTTAATTTTTTTTTTTTTTCAGTGTATACTTAATTTTTATTTAAGGGCGTAGATAAATGTTTATTAACAATTAATAAATAGTTATTAAATCATCTAATGTCAAAAAATTATTTATTTGCAGCTAATGGAGCTTATTAAATATTAAAAAATATTTTTGAAAATTTCTTGAAATTAACAGCGAATGGATTATTTCATACCAAAATACTGAATTGAAAAAAAAAATTATTTTTAAGTTTTTAGCCCTTAATCTTAAAGATTGCTAAGTTATGAATTTAAAAAAATTTTTTAAAATAGCGCTTTGACAAGTTTCAATAATTTATAACTTTTGATAGATCTGAACGTATTTGTAAAGCAATATATGGTTTTTTTTTTCGTTTTTAATGAATGTTTTATCGAAAAAGTAAGATATTTTCTTTGTTAATCTTTTTTTTACATTTTAAATTAAAATTTAGATTTTTTTCTATTTATAACAAGATCATATTTCTTTCATGTACAAAATGTAGGTTATCTGAATTATTTAAAGCTATTTCCAGATAAAAGATTTGAATATTTGATTTTTTAATCCAATTTTCCTGACTTTTTTTTCTAAAAATACATAAAAGTATAATTGAAATATTAACATAATACTCCATATTTTATCTTGCCTCTAGCATAATACACTACTGAACTTGCTCAATTCTTGATAATGAAAAAAAAATTATTTTTAATTTTTTCAAGTCAGGTATAAAATGACCCACATGTATTTTACTACTTCATTTTTAATAATTATAACCTTGAATTTGGTTGAACATAATAAAGTTAAATATTCAAAGAATGTTTCAAGACATAACATAAAGTTTCGCCTTGACAAAGCCTTTAAAAATCCATTGTCAAACGCTATAACCGTAAAAACCGCGAAGAAAACCGCGAAACTTAAAACATTAAATGCTGCTATTTGCCATCGATGCTGGTCGATACTAATCGACTATTTTCCTAAATACCTCCTCGTAACATCTTACAAGTATCACATCTGGATCTGAAGTAAAAGGGTGAGGATAATAAAAGGAGAAAGGGCAACCAGTCACGCGTAACCTGCCGTCGAAACTCTCTTCTTTTCTTTTATTATCATCATCATTATCGTTATTATTATTGTTACCAGTGATGTTATTATATTTTTATTTTGTATAGGTAACCACACGGTTGACGTCATCAAGAGAAATCTTGTGTTAATCGTCCGAAAACCTTTTAGTAATGAACACAAAAATGTTTTAAGGAATTCAAACGTTATTATAAAAAATAATTAAAAAATATCTTTAACTGCGTTAAATTAAACTTGAAATTTTTTGTTTTGGTGTGCGTAGAAATGATGTATTTCTATTTTTATTGCAAGTTAAAAAATTCAAAAATTCAAAAATGGATAACTGAACAAATTGAAAAAAAAAATTTTACGCTGTTATAATTTCAAAGTTTTTTATGAATTTTTGAAATTTTGTAAATTAAGATACTCGATCCACAATTTTGAGGTGATGCAATAATTTTTTAAAATAATATTTTTTATTTTTCATTAAAAAGAGAATAATTGAAAAAAATTACTCCATACATCAAATTTTTATAATTTCGAGTAAAATGAAAAAATTGTATCAGTAAAAAAATTGTTTTATAATTTTTGATTGTAGATCCAGAAATACGCCTCGAAGACAAAGAAAAAAAGATGAGTTAATTTCCTAATTTCTATGCTCAAAAATAGGTAAAGCCCTACATTTAAACAATTACTCAAAATTAAAAGGATTTTATAAATGTAAACTGTTTTTCCACTTTATAAAATCCTTTGTCAAATGACGGCGCCTTGGTTACTTAAGAAAGCCCACATAGATATACATGTAGAATATACATAGCATAATATTATAGCAGTATAGCTCCTTGGTCTGGGCACCCACTCACTCTTTCTTCTTCCCTCTTTCCTTTCATTCTCTGTACTGCACTCGACTACTCGCGAAAAAAAGTAAATTAACACGAGTATGGTATACATTTATATATTATGTGAGTATATACACTACAGAGTACAGCAAGTAGTTGAAGGTATATATCGCGTCTTGCCGGCCATCTGCCGTAGATCCAAGGCCGCCAAGTTGGTTTTCTTCCTTTAGTTAACTTGTATATAATACAGCAATGTGGATATGCCCCACGATCCACAATCCATGATCCACGATCCACGATGTACCTCGATTTCTGCTATGCTGGTATGGGTTCCAGCAAAAACAATCACCCGATTAAATAATTATCAATGACAAAGTTCCACAGCAAAAATTTAATTAATTTTTTAATTTATTTTCAGTCTTTACTTTTCAATCTGCCGGTGCTTTTGCTTTTACTTTTGCTTTTGCTTTTGCTTTTGCTTTTGCTTTTGCTTTTGCTTTTGCTTTTGCTTTTGCTATTGCTTTTGCTTTTGCTTTTGCTTTTGCTTTTGCATTTGCTTTTGCTTTTGCTTTTGCTTTTGCTGTTGCTACCGGTACATAATAAGTATGCGGTCGTCTGACGTCTGATCTCGGACAGCAGGACTTAGGTAGACTTATATTATCCGACTTAACTCCTATATTACTTCGACGGGGACGGCGACCGAATTACGTGCAATCGATGCATACGTGCAATGTGTCCCAATTAGTTTATATGCAAGGAAAGTTAAGTCGAGGTTCTGTCTATAGACTACAGGCTCACGCTCGTTAATTATGCCGATTGCGTAAGATCTTGCCGGCACGTGTACGCTTAAATGACGCGAGATAACGCGATTTATGCAATTATAAATTTAGTTTCATTTTAATAGATAGATAGATTGACTTATTTATTTATTTGTTTTTATTCTTGTTCTTGTTTTGATAAATCATCGGGATGCAATTCATCATCTATCATCTCATCAAATTGTTCAGTTTATCATTGTTACGACTGGCTCTTGTTTATTAAATGGTAATAACAATCGTGACGATAAAATGAGGTAATGAGAAAACATTGAAAAATCGTTTTGACAATAAGGAGATTGATATTTGCGTAATGTAATAATATGGCTAAAGGTTTAATTCGTGAGAAGTGATTTATCAAATGCCTGGCTGCTAGCTCGCACGGCATATATATTATTCTTTTATTTTATATTGTATTATATTATATGTTATGTGTTAGAGACCCTGCCAGACCAAATATAGACGATTATTCTAAGAACGCATGTAATACTCTTTACTCTGTACTCTGTATTTAGCTTTGGTTTCAACTTTTAACTTTAACACTTTGTATTTTTCACTTACTTGTTATTGTTTACGAGTACAACGACAATAACCGATGTAATACTGTGGTAAACTGGAACACGGTAAAAAATATTGGAAAAATACTATAAATGTTTTTCATGATATACTAAAATCACCAGAAATCTACCTATTTTTTTTTTTTTAACACACAAGTTTGTACTTAAAAAAATTTTCTCAGAAAATTCCATGAAATTAAAAAAATTTTTTTTTTGTAAAAATTTGTCCGAAAAAATTTTTAACTTGCTGTTAATTTTACTTTAATAAAATTTCAAAATTTTTTCAATAACATTTAACTTGGAATTAAAAATTTTACGCGTAAAAATTTTCTAATTCATTTGTAAGGATCTTTTTTATAAGAATATCAAATTTACTAGAAACTAATAAACTTTCTCATAATTTTTTCATTTTTTCAATATTCTATTCTCAATTTGGCTTGTAAGATTTTCCAAATAATTTTTTTTACACATTACAAAAATTAATCATTAGAAAAAAAATTTTAAATACTTTTATTTGATCAGAATACTGCAAAAATTTAATTACCACAACCAAAATTTCCGTACCAACTTTTTTAAAATTACTGACACAATTTCACCACAAAAAAAAAAATCCGCAATAGATAATTGAAAATCCAAATTTAGTAATGTCCTGTAACCCACAGATTCCTTCGATTTCAATGTATGACTTTTTGCAGTCTAGAGAACAGAGACTAAGGGGGTTAACGTCGTCGAGAGCTTCTGAGTGACAAGATGCAATGCGCGGCGTAATTGACCGCGTAATAGAACCGCGTTATGCAGTTGGACTTATAGATATATATATATATATATTTATACTTTATAGTAGACTAGTTATAGGTATAAAGTATAAGGTATAACGTACCCACACCGTGCCTCACACGATTCATACACACACGATATACACAAACGATTATACTCATGAAGAATATATAAGAAAAGAAGTAAGAGAGAAATGCAGCTGCAGATGCCCGGGGATACCGGTCGACCTTGAGAATGCTACGCGATGTATGACTCGACGTCGAGACTTTCCCATTTATGGTATCGCATCCCTATCGTCGCATCAATGGCAGCGTCTTGACGTTTTAAAAAATAGTTATTTTGCAAAAAAGCCAAAAGTACAAAACGAACGTGAAAAACAAAAGCTCAAACATAAATAAATAAATAAATAAATAAGTAAATAAAATACAAAGGGAAGAAATAAAAACAAAGAAGAAATACCTCAACTCTCCCTGAAGATGTATCTCCTTGAAGAAGTTTAATCCGAGCTATCGTATAAAATTGTAATTACATTTTTATGCAAGGATCTTCTTGTTTGATTTTATTATCAAGGTACATTTTAAGTTGACGTCTCGGGTCTTGTAAAAATTTATTAGTTGACTCGATCATCATCATTTTCTCCTTTATTATATTTTTATTTTGTTCCTTTTCCTTTAGATTTTATATTTAGTTACAAACGTACACCCATATGAGTGTAACATCCTTGCGTATGAGTATCAGTATTATCCACATAACTCTTTTCTTTATGTACAGTGCACATACGCAGTCGTGATATGTTATATGTTATATTCTATCGAGTCTTTGTCCAGCGACAGCGATAGCGGTCTCATCCTTAATTCCGATTATAGTCTTCTTTGTCCGCGAGTAGAGTAACAGGGTACAAGCCAAAAAAGGCGGGTCTAATGCGACCAACTATGAGTACCAATACGAGGGAGGGTCCGAACACAACCAACACATTTTTATCTCTATACTCGCTCTTTCGTCTAGCTATATAGGAGAAACGCTGAGGAACGAGGGAGAAACCAGGAGGATAATCAAGTCCAAGGACACGTCACAGGACGTCGACATATATCAGACGACATATATCTTCCTCGAATAAGACTACAGATCCTCATGCTATACTAGGCCGCTTTTCGTTAAAACTTAAATCCGCTGTATACTAAGCCGACGCTGAATAAAGCTGCAGTATTGATCGATTTTTAAGATTTTTAGTGTTAAATGTGAAATTTCGAATAGAGATAATTAATTCATGGGAAATTTTTCCTAGAACTTGAATTTTGAAATATTTATTGGTACTATTTTCCGAAGTTTTAAGTCTGTTAAGAGATTTTGTCAACTGGAACGATCACTTGGGTTAATGGGTTTTCTTAGAGGCTGTTTAATCGCATCACTTGACAAAATAATTGTTAGATTCTGTTTAAAAGTTAACGCTTTTGTTATATTTGTGTTATTATGCTGATAAAAAATTGAGTACTGAAATTAGCAAACATTTGACTATTTTTTAGTTTTGTTCAATATATAAATTAGTATTAAGAAAATATTTTTAAAAAATTTCATTCATACGCAGAAAAATTAATTTTTAAATAAAGAAAAAAAATTTCTGATTTGAGAGAATATTTACAACGACAATAATTATCTAGAGAAAAATTAAATTTTTTGGAGCTTATAAAATTTTATTAAGACTAAAACTGTTTTGATTTTTCACTAATTTTCTTAACTTCAGTAAATCTTTTTTTCTGTGTAAATTTTTAAAAAATCAAAATGCGGAATTTTCTTTATCATAATTTATTTATTTAGGAAAATCATTAAAATGAATAATCATAAATATTTTTTTGTTAAAACAACTTTTACTTAATTCAATAAATTTTTTGCTAACTATGTCGTAAAAAATAACTCTGTTATTGGCTTCGGCTGTTGGATTTATTGTTGTATTAAATGAATAAATAGTTACAGAAAAAGTGATGAAGGTATGTCTATTTAAATTACCGAATAAGTTATTTTTAAGAAATGATATTAATTATGAGTTATGATATAAGCAAAAGTAAACATATCTTCTCAGGAATCTCGAAAGTAAGCGTGAGCGTATATTATGTTGAATTTCACACTTGAAGCGGCTAGGTATTGTGATGGGATTTTTTGGTGCAAGGATCAAAAAGGAATGAAAAAAAAAATAAATAAATAAATAAAAAACGGAATAAAGAGGAAAAAATTAAATATAAGAGAAAGTCTACGGGAGACGGTCCTCAAGCAAAATCGTGCCTTTTCACTTCGCGCCTATAAATATGTAGCGACACGAAGTGCCTGAATCCGGAATTTCTGTTTTATTTAAGTTGGATATTAACTTCCATATATATTTGTGTATGTAGAATAGACAATAATATACCCGGGTATTAGGAACGTGATAGCTGTCCCGGTGAGATTATTTATTTAGTGCAAAACGTGAACTGCCTGAAAATGAGTAACACATTTGGGTAAGCTAAATTGTGGCGTGAAGTAAACGGCACGAATATATGTTTGTAAGAATCGAGAGAGAATATTACATTTAACATTCCGATAAAAATTACGATAATAACAATAACAATAATAAAAATAAATATAATAATAATAAAATAAGTGATAAAGAGAAAAATTTAAAACGGATGGTACAGAGTCTGTACGTGGGACTGTACGAATGTAAATGCTACTAGGATCTGCATAATTTGCAGCAAGTTTCTCTGGTTACTGCACTTTGCATCTCGAATAAAACCTCAACTCGAAGCTTGGCTCTACTCGCTTAGCTGTCGTATCGACTTGTTTCCAGACGAGGACGAGGAGACAAAACTACCAAGAAAACTATCTCCACGAATATAAGGTGTCACGCTGATCTTCACCAACACTTATTCTTAAACTCTTTACTCCCTCACACTTTAGTAAGTCCCTACTTATTATTTCAAAACTCGTTGTTTCTGGATAATCACGAGCTTAATGCACCCGACTAATAAAATCCTAAATTATTGTACTATATTATTTTATTGTTCCTCGCATTTACTCCTTGTACTCAAATATATTTATGTCAATGGATGTATAAAGATATATTTAGAGTCAATGAATTCTGAATCTATTCTCGGCCAAGCTAGGTATCATCGTATTTGAATATTTAATGCTACTACTGTATAAGTTGAACTGCAATTTTAGGAATAAATTCTTCACCTGGTATTTTTTTTTTTTTTTGTGGGATTATGAAAATTTTGGAATGAATAGAAGCTGTAAAAAAATTATTCGAAAATAAAATTTGGATATTCCTTAAATAAAATTCTAATTTGTGTAAGATTTTAGGAAAAAATTTAATCTTTTTTTTTTCTGATCAAAAAATTTTGAATTGAGTTTTTAAAAAGTGAAATATATTAAAAAGAAAATTAGTATTGAGAAAAATAAAATTGCATTACAGTTTTTAAAAAATTTTCTGAATATTTTAAATAAATTTATAAAAATAGTAAGATATCAATCAATTTTGGAATCAAAATCGTTTATATACTTTTTTGAAAAATTATTCAAGAATAAAATTTGGAAATTTTTTTGGAAAAATTTGAGTTGTTACTTTCTATGAAATAATTCGAAAATTGTCGATCAAAAAATATTAAAAAATTTTTGATTGAAATACAAAAAAGTAAGTCTTAAATTTTCTTTCAACAATCCTAAAAAAAAACAAATTATCAAATGTCTGTCAACTTCAGTATAAAAATCATTAACATATACCTTTTGAGAAGAAATTTCTATTTTCCCAAAAATACAATTCAAATGATGAAAAATCCTTCCAAAAAGAGTGACACAAATAAATGCCAGTTTAACGATCCGTAACTCCCAAGCTAAATAATTATTCAAAACAGCTAGAATGGGTGTATTTTGTATAATTTCAACGTCACGGACATCCCTTTTAAATAATGTACCTTCTCCCTTCTACCGAAGACCGCATAAAAATCAGGTAAAAAATTGGTCACTTACAGTAAAGGAAAAGGACGTAATAGAATTGAAAGGAAAAGTTTAGAACGATAATACACAATATGTAGGACTAAACAGGTATAAGGGACCTCCGAACCTGAAAATCCTTCAATAAATGTTGTCCACGATTTAAACATGAAAGAAATCTTAACAATGAGAATTGAGATCGAGATTTCCGGAAAGACTGTATAACTGTTTTGGAGAGATAAGCCTCAGACTCGTGAGATTTTCCTGGTTGTCTATTTCATTTATTAGACATTAATGTTGTAAATAAAAGTGCATTATACACAGACAGCAAACTAAGATGGGTATTGTTAGCACTAATTAGCTGCTCCTTGAGGCATTCTTTTATCGTCACCTCAATGGGAGTTCCGGTAGGCTCAGTTATGTGTCGTCGAATAATGGTATAAGTCTAATGTAAGTATAACATATCAACGTCCAAGTAAATCTAAGTCTAACATATAAGAGTTTATTCTACATAAAGTATTATTTAAGTTGTAATGATGGTAGTTGTCAGGTAATTGTACTTATTATATATATACTGAAACCACACAATAGACACTCACTCGTTCGTGGTTGCCGGTAATTCGTCTTAGTCCAGTCAGCAAAGTGACAGCTTTGAATTAATTTAGTCGGTAAGTACGTGACTAATGAACCATATTTGATTATTCAGAGTCAGAGTCGGTAATTGCTGGTACAACATTACCAAATACATACATACATGTACATAAAATAAACACAATACTGCATGGATGTTCATTTAAAAACATAACCCATCATTTCTTCAGCTTGAATTTAAAGTTATTCAATATGGATGAGTTTTTCTCATTAAATAAACACTGTGTTGGGTCGTAGGATACTCTTAATACTTGATACTTAATGCATATTGGTTTTGGTTTATGCTTGTGGTCAGTGATAAAACCCAATTATGTATGAAGACGAATGTAAATATCCGTAATACCTTTGGTTAATTACCTTTCGCAATCGTTAATAGTGGCAACTCTCACTACTCATTCCTCATGGTACTGGTTACTAGTGGACTCATGAGTGAACTGGAATAACCATTACTGTCTTCTGTGTACTGAATACATTTATGTTTGCTGGAAAACACCGCAATTACATTTACCGAAAGTGCTGCGTAGTATGTTATACATATGCATTGAGTTTATATTACTGCTGCGGTTGTTATTATTACTTCTTATAACACTAATGTTTGCCCCAAATAAAACAACGTTTGTGCCACTTTTTTTATCACAAGGGTTAAAAATTTGTGGCAAACAACGGAAAATTTATTACATGTTTTAAAAGTTTTCTAGTTCTGAATAAATTTGAAATTTGCAAATAAATTTAAACTGAATGATTGTAAAAAAATTTTTTTTTAATCGTCAAATGCATTTTTTTAACAATGTAATTATTTATAAGTTTTTGAAAAAGTCCTCAAAATTTTAACCCATAAAAATGATTTATAAAATTATTTTTGAACCATCATAATTTCTTTTAAAATTTTTCTAATTTGTTTGTGTTTTACGAAAAGAATACGGAAATGATATTATGAATTGTTAGATTTATGTGAATTAATTTTATAAACAATTTTTTGTTAGACATAAAATTTTTGTTAACATTAAAAGCTTTAAAACTAATTAAAAAATTAATTTTTACAATTTTTCACAATCATTATCCATTTATCGTAAAATATAATAATTTGAGAAATGAAAAAAATTATCATCTGCTACAATAACTCTTATTACACAATTCTGGTGATTTTTATACTTTCCCGAAAGAAATGACAAAAAAAAAAAAATAAGTGGACAAATCAAAGCCTTAGGTCAAGTTATCCAGCAACGAAACACGACCTGAAGATCCTGATCCTTAAGAAGTAGAAAACGCGGAGTAATAAGTACAAGCGTGACGAGGATGACTACGTTTTAACTGGACGTCGTTACTATACTTCGACATGAATACTTGGGCGTTATTGATGGGTATGCTTCCTCTTTCTTTTGCGTCATCCTCTTCCTCTTCCTCATCTTCATCTTTATCCTTGTCCATCAACACCAGTATTATTATCATTATCATAATTTTATTATTATTTTTATTATGTATAAGCTCTAACTTGAACTTTTTTCAGTTCCGTAGCTCAGACAAGCCTCAACTGTGCCCGGTAATGAATTTTTCAATGCCGCGAATCGAATCGCGATTCCATTCTACATCTAGGCGTCATAGTGCTCTGTGCTCTACGCTTGCAATTTAACTGATGGAGATCCCGACTTTTAAATAAAATGAGATAAGACGGAGAGTAAACTCTCTTTCCTTCTCACGGATCTGATGAGGCACGTTCTATAATTTTCTTATCTTCGCGTGGGTGACAGATATCCCGTTGCGCATGATAATCAGGCCACCCTCGAAGCAGCGAGTGTTTACGCGAGCCCAGAAAAGGCTAAATCCCATTTACTTTAACAGAGTGTTCCTCTGTATTCATATTTAGTATTCAGTATCTAGTATTTTTTTTTTACTCTACCTTAGAGTTACTATAATCTTACTCAACAAAACCGGCTATCGCTTAACTTACATCTTCATAGTAAAATAGCAAGTGTTGCGATGCCTCATAATCATAATACATTTTACATTGTTGGTATTATTTTATATGTACTGAGTCAGGACGCCTCGTAGCGATAGCAATAAAAGCTAATACTCTGCAATATTATGATGTATCTGGACAACTTGACGTAATTCATTTACAGGTAACACTAATATCTTACTACTACACACAATGTGAGATTTATTTCAGCTATAAAACCAAAAGTTAGCTTTATTTTATTGAAAATTAAAGCTACGCAAAATAATTTTTAGATTCCGTTGAAAATTAATATCTTGCTTATCTTATTTTACGAATAAAAAAAATTAGCGATTTAAGAAAAAAAACTTTGAATCAAAAATATCATTTTGAAGAATTTGAATTGAGTTAAAAAGTTCATGAATAAAGAAATGTTTAAGTACTGAAATTAGTAGAAATGTAAAAAATTTTTAGTTTTATTTGATAAATAAATTAATACCAAGGAAATATTTTTAAAAAATTACATTTATACACAGAAAAATCAATTTTTAAATAGAGAAAAAAAATTTCCTTGAGTTAAGAAAATATTTATAAAGTCAATGATTGCTTTGAGTGAAGTAAAAATTTCTTTGGACGCGGAAAATTTGTTTTGCTTGAAGAAAATTTTCCTTAGACCAAAAATATCTTGATCTTTTGTTAATTTTTTATTTTTATGTAAATATTTGTAAATATTACATGTGGAATGTGCTTTCTAATTTTCTTTAAGCATTTAAATTTCACTGGTAATTTTTTAATGTTGCAGCGGAATTATTAAAATCATTTAAATGCTATTAAAGTCTTGAATTCCATAGTATCTAACGATTTTGGATAAATCCAATAACGGTGCAAGTTTATTAAAAACTCAAGGCTCTATTGGAGACGCTAAATTTTGACTCTTCTGACAAGCTTCCTGGGAGAATCTTTTTTCTTGATACGTATAACAATGCTTGTCACTTTTATTTCAGAAGTTAATACCAGAACAGGGCTTCGGATAAGGGTCTCAAGTGATAAAAAAATAAATAAGAGTTGAATGTCCGATGAAGTGAAGAAAATTCTTTGAAACCTGGCACAGTAATGGTAATGGGTTTAGAGTCTCAAGTGTTTAAATATATTACTGAGCATCAAGTTTATCGAGCTCAGTATCCCGTTGATCGAGTTGTTCTCAAAGTCGTTCGTTAGCGCTCATCAGAATCTCATAGTCGTTCATACTCGAGTTGATGCTCCAATATAATCAGCCGTCGTTCTACCGTCTTTTGATTCCTCTTCTCGTAACTCGTATTCATGACGCCTCACACGCAATTAAGCCAATTCTTGCTCGAATTATCGCGATCACCCGCCTTATTCTCTCCTCAAATAATCTATTGACTGCCTAGTCAAATAGTAACAAATACAGTGATTGATAAACTAGCTGGCTGCCACCTGGAAGTCCCGTTTTTGTTCATTGATAGAAGAATTTATTTAGAAGCAATATATCATCAGATCTATTGATGTTCTTTTCAAAGATTGTTAACAATTAATTTTGTGTTTTGTTGTGAATAAATTGTTAAAACGTCTTATATTTTTATATAAATTTAATCGTTAAAAAAGCTCCTAAAGAGTTCAGTGTCCTCTAGTCCATAATTTTGAATCTTCCGTTTTATCATTTCTACTTGAGGATAAATAAATCTTACAGTACAGGACATGTCTCGTTGACGCGTCTCTAAATCTTGGCTCGTTAATTTGTGAAACGTCAAAGCTGTCTCATAATAATCCTCGAGACGATTGTCATAAGACTCGTTGACTCGGTGACAGTCTGAATGACGCGGAAATCTTATTATTCTCGGAAATGAATACTTGGAATTATAAACATTCGTTGTTTAATTTAATAATTCTTAGTTGTTAGTTCACCATCATCTATTTCCTTATTCTTGGCAATTAACAACGTCAGCCGCTCCCGTAGAATTTAATGAATTCATTTTAAAAGAACCATTTATTAATCATAACAATAATAATATAAAAAATAAAAATAAAAATAGCAATATATAAAGAGCGTGTGCCAGAAGTTATACTCGGGCAATTGAACAAGTATATGAGTCTATAAGGAGACACTTTGTGTAGAATAAAAATGAAGCTCTAGCAGAGTAATAATGATGAAAACTGGTTTTGAGACAGCAGTTCACCTCATCCTTGTCTGGTTATCTCCTTGTCAGATGTCCTCAAGAACGTGATCAGAGTCATCCACGATAAATACTTCCTGATGGTGATCATAAGCTGATCCTTTAATTTCCGGTGATGATCCACGATTATCCTCCGCCCTCTTTGTCCTCGACAACAATAACTTTTCATAAAGCTATTTATCATCTTTATCAACACTTTCATCGCGAGTATCTAATTCACCCGTCTTTTGACATCGTTTTTTATTTTTATTTTTCTTCCCATTAACCATCATTATTTTTTGCAAACGGTTTTTCAGGTCTTAAACTTGTTTATTTTAATCTCAGCTGAATGGTCCCGCTTCAGTACATTTATGATGAGAAATGAAATAAAGTGAGTCGAGGTTGAGAGATAATATAATAATAATAAAAAGCTAAATAAAAAGGAGTTATGTTACCAAAACAAATGACACTTGACAATTGGACGAAAGAGATGCTGAGAGTTGATAAATGTCGTCCACCGATTCAGGTTATCGCCAAGAGGATCTCGAGTGAGATAACATGAGCACTTAATTTGAGTACGTGGTCCTACAACTATCATATGAGAGTTAAGAGTACGTGTATCCTTGGATATGTATATGTATAAATATATTTGGATGTATGAAAATGGTCTTGGAGGAGATGAGAGTGGGCTACAGAGCGTCGGTCGTTCCGCGTGGGCCGCGACCGCTGCATTCCTATAGGTTCAAGGATCCCAGTACCTTGTCTTCTCGTTGGTGTTTGGTGTATGTACGCGTGTTGAAGATGTATATTCCTTTGCAATGCATACTGCAAATCCAATCTATCTATCCTTTACATTTCTTTACATATATATTTGTATGGCATCTCCTGCTTGGACTCCGACTCGGACTCGGTCTCTGTCTCGGGATACTATGGATAGGAGCATCGAGCATGCTATTGAGGGTTGCCAGGTTCAATTGTCGATATCGAGAATGTTGTTTTTGCCTTATCGTATCCTTGCGTTCCATGCACCAGCTTTTTATTTGTCATGACACTGATGTTATAATTCAACTATCGCAATAACCAACAGAGTTTATACTAAAGTTAACTCCCAAGTTATCGAGGTTTGTTAAGTTAAATTAGATAGTTAATCAAGCAGTCAATTTCGAAAAAAATAAATTTTTTTTTCCACGGAGAAAATTGATGCCAATAATTACTATCGTTAGTTAATTAGGAATATTAAATGTATTTTGTGATTTATTCACTTCTCAGATTACATTAAATTCTGGAGTTGACAATTCATGAAGACTGCCATTTTTGAACATTTAATTAATCGAAACAGAATTTCGAGGATGACAACTCTAGTTTTTGAACTTAATAAATTATAGAATATGCGTTAATAAAAGAGTTTGAAATAGTAACTATTGCCTGGAGGATAACTATTACTTACGTGATGATAAATATCATCAGCTGTCATTAAGACAGTAACCATAATATAATTTTAGTCAATAATATTCTAAGATAGTAAGTATCATAAAAAAATGAATATAGTTATAAACATCTAATCATCTCCGTGTATGATTCTTTAATAAGACAGTTCAAAAAAATCGTATAATTTAATTTTCTCCGGAGAAAAAATGTTAGTTAATGATATTTTAAGGAGATCCTTGTCAAGTTATTATTAACACAACATTTTTTTTCAACTTTTTTTTTTTATAATTTCTGCGTATCTCTTGCGGCTGTAGACCGACTTGTGCTTCCTGTATTGCACTTACCCTATTCCTCACCCCTTTCTATCGGTTGTCGGAATAGCGACAATGGAGATACTACAGAAAAAACCCATGCCATCACAGTTTAAGTTCATTGAAGTTTAAGTTAGAAAAGTATCAAAAAGCTAAGTCATACATATAACTAAATAGATAATATACATCACCATTTTTTTAAAATAACGCCCGGAAAAGCATCTAAAATTTTTACAGAAGAATAATAATTATCCAAAGTTTCATAATTTCACGAAAATTTATAACTTGAAATGTAATTATAATTTCATAGGAAACTCAAAATATAAAAACAATCTACTTTTTTGTAACCCCACTCTTCAGACATCAAGGTCCTTAATTTGAATGAGAATGAGGTGGTAAGTAGTGGAGTGAGAAAGGGAAGTACGCGAATAAAGAACGGATAAATTTGTTAAAGGAGTTGAGTGTATATATTAAGTTGAGTTAAAAATAAAATCCCCGATGCGGGACTTGGTACGGGGGATAAAAATGAATTTTGTTTTAATATTTAATCCCTAAGTTAAGTTGGGCAAGATTCATTGCTGATGGGTTTTCACGTTGGGTGAAATAACCCCAGGAGAGAAACTGGATTGACTGGATTTAACGCCTTAGATGCTCGAGAGAAGCTGAAGCTGAATCGAGTTTTACGTAGTGAGGTTTCGCGATGCTGAAGAATGCGCGAGGGAAGGTTACAAGATGGACGGCTTCAAAAATAGAAGGTGAAGGTGAGGAGAATAAAAATAATAATGATAATGATAATGATAATGATAATAATAATAATGATAATGGTAATAATAAAAAATAAATAAATAAAATGAGGAGGAAAGGGAGAATATACATCGCCTGGGGGGACATATTGCATAAATCCTCCATGTTAGCTCTCGGTACATCCCTCAAGGACGCGTGTCGAATCCGAGGGCAACGTCCTTAACTCCGAGATATGCTTTTCTCCTCTTATACGTTATACGTTACTTACACTGTAGGCTTCAGTGTCTTATTCTTCGCCACCACCACCACCACCACCACCACAAGCTCGATGTCAATGTCATTAATTCTCTGATATAACCAGCCTCTCCCTCACCAACTTAAACTCCCCCTTCTTTCTATGGCTCATGCTATAATACTATATCCTATATATATATATATATATATATATAACTCTTATTCCCTTCCCGACCAATTAACGATGAGTGAAGAATAATCCTATTCCTCACCGCCATTCGTTTAAATGATAAGGGGAAAATTCTACAACACACTGGTCATTATTTTTCATACGTAATTTGTCAATTAAATTTAATGTCTCAAGTTAATCAATTTGATATTACGGATTATAATATATCGATTCCCGTTTTCCATTTTTTGTTTTATTCACTCAATTACGGCAATTAAATATATCCTTTTCTTTTAGAATAATGTGTATGGTGAAAAACAAAAAGACACATTTTATTTTTATGTAATAAAGCATAGATGAAAAATGATCACAAAAATAAACTTACCTTTTACGACGATGACTTCGATGTTCACGAGTCTCATTCATAGAGTGTCGTCTTTTTTCACGGTTTTTTCTCCTATAACTTTTTCCCTCGCTGCCATAGACACCTCCCCTCGCGATACCGGTACCATCTCGGTGACTTTTTTCCCGTGGATGACAACTGCCCGAGCGTGATGATCGTTCCCTTGCAGACGGCTCGTTATTGATTTTTCCAGAATCATGAGAATGCCTTCTGTGTTCACGTGGCAAACTACAATAGACGTTTTGCGGCGTGTAAATTCCCCGTGATATTACTTTTTCCCCGTTGCCACTCAACCCACGCGTTTTTAGAGGCGACGATAGGGGGCTTGAATTATCAACGTTATTGTTGTCTTGGACACAAGTATTTTTTCCGGATGACCCTTTCAAGTGTTCTTTCAGCCACTTTCCGAATCCTCTACCCGCGGAATCCACCCGCGGAGACTCGCGGTTCTGTTCGTCGGGCCTCTTGGCTCTAAAACAAAAAAGAGGAATTTTGAATTTTGAAATGCCATTTTAATCTCATGAACAAGCGTAAAAAATAAACATGAGTAAAATTATAATTAGTTTGTAATAAGTAAATTATAGTTCAATCATTTTAAATATCGTTTTAATAGCAAACAATACTAAAAAGTATAAAATAATTTTTAATAAAGTTGAAATCAAAATAAATTCATTTCATTTTAAAGAAAATATGTAGGATAATTGATATCAATTGTAAGAAATATTTTACTGTTAAACTTTATGAAAATAAAAATTATTTTTTATACTTGAATTAGGTTTGCTATTAACAAACTTATCTATTTTAGTTTCTTAAACAAATATCTGATTTCAAGTTTAATAATATGACCAATTATCAGAAGCGTGAAATTGTAAACTGATAGAAGGGTTTATTAACTGTTAATAAATTAATTTATTTGAAAATAATTTATGTATTTATTAAATGTAACTTTTTTTTTTTTTAACTTGGAAAATTATTTACCACAAATATTTTTTTGGAAAAAAACATAAATATGTTTTGTTTAAGCTGAAATGTGATGACCATTTATGAATAAATAGTGCCATAATCGTTTATAATAAAAATACAACACACTAATAATAATAATTTTCACCGCAAAAAAAAAGCTTGTAATTCATTGCAACCATTGTTTTATTATTTATTTTATTTTCTCTATTTTTTAAAAATAAAATCATTAGTTCTTTAACAATTAATAAATTGTGTTTAATAAATGATTTGTTAACTGTTAATAAATATTTGAACTATGAGCAGAAATTTGTTATTTGTTAATAAATTGCATATAATAATTGACTTATTAACTATTAATAAACATTAAGTAAATTATATAGTGTTAAGAAATCATTTATTAACAGTTAATAAATTTTATTAAATATTATCAAGTCTTCCTATCGATGTAATATTTAATTCAATTTTAAAAGAAGAAATCATTTATTATAATTCTACGAATGGTGGAAGCTTAACCTGTAAAATGAATCATTTTTTTTTATTCCGATGATCCTGGTCGGGTCACTATTGTACAGTTATAAAATTATTGTTTTGTCATCGATCTCTGATACGTATGCAAATTTTCGAATTAATGAAACATCTTAATACCGGTAAAAGTAACGTCAAACATTTTGTTGCATAGACAGATATAGATATCGAACCAAACCGGTGAAGCTAATAATAGGGTGTTAATAAAGAAAAAAAAAAATCACCCCGATCTTGTAACTTTTACGCACAACGGGAGTGCGTTATATGTGGGCAAATATGCAAAAAAGATTAAAAAATAAATCGGTCATCCCGAAGGTTAAATTCTTGAGCGACAAAGATTACAATGGTCACGTAATAACAGGTGTAGCTGCAACTCATCGAGACCTGTCATACGTTATACACTTAGTACCTTTCATCTCTATCGTATGTGTTTATATTTATATTTATATTTATATGTATAATGTATGATGTGTGATGTATATGTAACACATTAACATTAACGGCGAGGAAGAATAACAGAATGAGTGTGTATGTTGAGGCGTTGCGTGTAACCTGTAATGTGTAATGTGTAACGAGACGTGGTCCATAAAAGTTAAAAATTAAATAAAAGTATTAAAAATAAACATATTTAAACTTGAAGAAGCATCAGGTAAATAAAAGTCCAACCAAACAAGGTGAAATGAATGATGACAAGATGGTTCGACACGGCTCTTTTTTACATAATGAAGAAAAAAACCAAGAGGAAATGAAATTCTACTAACTTATAAAAATAATCATTTTTACCCTTATTCAAAAAAAGAATTAAAAATGGTCTCACATGTTAAATGCCCATAAGAGATAGTATTAAAAAATATTTAAAGGATTATAAAATATTCAAAATGATTAAAAATCAAATCATTTTGAATTCTTTCTAATTCTTTTTTTTAATGAGGGTAGTTTAGTTCATAAATGATTGAGATCATTGCACGTAAAAGGACTGCTAATTTTATTTTATTCGATTTGAGGCTGGATATTATTATATTATATATTTTATAGAGGACTAATTTACTGATGGTATAAGAGTAACTTAATATGGAAGCATAATGGGCGATCATCGTATTATATGAAAGCGTAGGTTGTCCATAGCATTAAAATGACCTTGCCAAGGTCAGATGTATTTCTGGGCAACTCCGAGAGGTGGAGCCAATGAATTAGTGCCCGATTTAAAAGTTAAAACCTGTGTTACCGATAAATTATTACAATCGATGATAAATTCTGTATTGTAAGGATATAAAATCCGTAATTTCTTCTAAACAAAGATTACGGTAAGAGTATTAAAGTTGATTTTTTGAATATTCAGAGCATGAATTAATTTTGTTATTATGAATGTAAATAAAGTAAAATATAATGTCGGCATAAAAGTAAATTGATTTTGGAATATCATTACAGCGTTAGAGTCCCCGTATCGAACGAATTGGTAAATCGAACGGTACCTGGTCGCTGGTCAGACTCGGTATTATCCCAAGTGAACAAACTCATCTTGTTTAAATTCACGTGAACAAGGAAGTCCAAACCGGCAAGAGCAAGAGTCAGCCTACCAAACGAGCTACGGCTGGTCCACCACTTGTTGATGTTGATAATGTAAGATATATATACATATATACATATTATTCCAGTGGGTTACGCCACTGTATTAAATTCCGGTTCTTAAAAGAGCCACTCGCTCCCCTTTCGTCTCTTTTACACAGAGCCTTTCTCCTGTGTGCGGATATATACGAATATTTACTGTATAATACATATAGTTGACGTTGTACACCACCAACATATAAATATTCCAAGGGTCTTTCTTTTATTTTCTTCCCTTCTTGCTTCTTCGTTATCGCTTCATGACTTTCTTCTTCTTTTAAGTACTTTTAAACGTTTTTGTACCATCGAAAAACCGTATTTCAACCACCAAAAAACAACAACGATGAGCCAAGGGGGAAAGAACTGACTAAATAACCGAATTCAATTCAATAATAAAGTTATCATATTGATTACTTCCTGTAAACTTATTTTCATTAGCTTTCAATAATGTATTTTTAACAAAATATTTTATGGTCGGAGAATCTCGTTAAATTTTTATACTTATATTATAGACATCGACAAAAAACAAGTTTGTTCCTTAAATTATACATTTTTAGACAATTATCGAAACAAGTTTTCTTGATAGTTGTAAGGCAAACATTAATATTAGGAAGTTATAAAAAAATTTTTACGTTAATTGAGGCCCAAATTACGAAAGTTTTTTTATGCACTGATAAAAAAAAATTCAGCTGAGTCAAAAGAACAAAATCTTGAACCAAGCAAGTCATTTTGAAGAATGTGATGACCTTCAGTAAAGCTGAAAAATTCTTGTGCAAAAAAAATTTTCTTGGTTCAAAAAAATGATTTTCTTGGTTCAAATTCAATGATATAAATTTTATAAACGTTGAAGAAAATTTATAGGAATTCTAAAATTTCAGAATTTCTTTTTAATATTCAAAAATAAGCTTAAAATTTTTACAACACTATAAAATTTTAGATCTACTCAAGACTATAAATTTTCATGTCAATTTCAAATTTTCATGAAACTAAAAAAGTAGGTATTCATCTGCACGTCATGTAAGAAAATACTGAAATTATAAATCAGTGGACTATAATTTAGCATCCATTTCTCACGGAATGTAAGTCTGCACTTCTCTTAAAAATTCATAAAATTGTAACCTGTAGTCTTATTATCATTAGCTTCCAGTAATGTATTTTTAAATAAGTCAAACTGTATATTGAATTTTTGCACTTATATATTATAGACATCGACAAAAAACGAGTTTGTTCTTCAAATTAAATATTTTCAGACAAAAATTATTATTTTAGAAGTATAAAAAAATTTTTACAATTCAAAATAGCTTAATTGACTTTGGTTTATTATCTTTCAAAAAATTGTTTGTCATAATTTTTTTCACTGATTATTACTTTTTAATTTTTTTTCGTAAGCATAAATTTTATCGTTTAAGATTTATACGTAAAAAAAACTCTACAAAATTGCTTTTTTTTTTATTTAACAATATTTTTTCAAATCAATAAAAATAATCATATAACATTGAATTTTAATGCATCTTTTAAGTATTTAGTTTTGTTATAAAAAAATAATTGTAGAACTGGATAATGTATCTAAATCTTTTCAGGCCTCTATGGAACTGAACAATAAAAGTAATAAAAATATTAAAGGGGATAATTACTTGATCAATCAAAAAATGTTAAAGTTAGTGGGCAATAATTTAATATAAAATTCTTACAAAAGTACAAAATAAAATTCTTTGTACTTTCCTTAAGAATCGAAAAAACTGTTTTAAAATATAATGAAATTTTAAATATCCAAGTTGTACTATCAGAGATAAAATATCGAAATACATTAGTTAGCACAGCGGTCACGCACGTTATTTAATGTTTCCGAAGTTATTATCATTTTAGCATAATTCAAAAATACCGTTTAATTAATACATTCTATTGATAAACCGGAGTTAAGTCTGGGACTAACAGAAAGAGAAGGATAAAAAAGTCGAAAAAAAGTAGCTAATGAATAATGCTAAAGATTTTAGCGGTCTCAAGCACTGGCTCTGGGACTGGGACTGGGACTGTGACTGGGTACTGTACCAGTGTCCTTGGATTTGATCTTCACCACCCAAGGATTATTTTAATTGCAGAACTGCTGGCCACGGTTCGTTCCCTCCGAGAACTCACCATCCAAGCACTCGTCGAGTCACGCTTTAAAAGAGTACATCCAATCCAACCACCTGAATATTTGCATGTGCAGCACTCCTTACTCCTTTCCTCAACGTCTTAGTCTTAGTCTTACTGGAGGTATTAGTCTTGGTCTTGGTCTTGGTCTTGGTCTTGGTCTCAACTCAGTCGTCTCCAATTCTCTTTAATATATTTTTTTTAAACTCCCTTATTTGCACCGACAAGCATTTCGTTTCGTCCACGCCTCTCGCTCGTTCTAGTTTATTTAGTGACGTGTTACCTGGTTTCTGCAGTAAAAAAAGGCCGATATACATATAAATATAACCACCTCGTCGTGTTCAATTTCAATCCCTTGAGGACTCGTTTTACTCGGCTCTTTCTATATACCACACTCAGTACACACTGTACTCTGTATTCTGTGAACAAATAAAAAAAAAAAAAAAAAAAAACCCTGACACGTTCGAGTTTAAATATGTTCAGGCTAAATTAAATCGATTCTCGACAAAGTACCAACTACCAAGTAGGTATACAAGGATCGATATATTGCATGATCAAACCCACACACTATCCATAAGAATCGTTATAAACGATGAGAAAAATATATATTATTGAGTTGTCAATTGAAAATTGCAACATTGTGTATCGTTTAATCTCATCATATAAATTATCTTTTTTTTTTTAATATAATATTACGCCCACTGGTTAGTTGGTTCATTTTCAGTTATTTGATTACTTCCTAATGGATAATTGCAGGACTCATGATGCCAATCATTACAGAGCACTTAACTATTTAGAAAAATGACTTACTAATTATTTTATTGTTATATTCTTTTTGATTTATGAACCTCAGATTGTTTGCATACTAGTACTGAAAAAAAAGAATGACTTAATTCAAAAAAAAATGTTCTCTTGAAAATTTTACTCTTGCTTCGAGATATTCAGTTTGAATTAATCCAAGAAATTTATTTATGAATCTAGAACATGAAGCTTTTAGATGAAGAGAGTAAATTCATAAATCCATTTTTAGTCTTAATTGAAGCACTTTACTATTTTCTAAAATAATTTTTCTTGGATCAAGAATATTACTATTAAATTGACTAGTTTTTTACAATGATTAATCAGATATTACATAAATTATCGACAATAGTAAGTTTCCTTTCATCACTTTACTTTGTGAATTATCAATAGAATATTTTTTATTGCAAATGAAATGATATTGAGCCGTATAAGATTGAATTTTTAAACTGTTTAATCCAACGATTCGGTATTGCTTAACCAATACCATTTACTTCTTAGCGCTTTTTCCCATAAGCGGGGTGTTTCCTTAGAAACAATCGAACCTTGGACCCCTTTTAAGAATCAGTGGTAACTTATCGATATTATTGAACCGCTCAAGCGCAGGAAATGGATGTGACCGCTGAAGGAAAATTACAATTGGCATTCTCTCAGTGCATTATCCTCTGACTTTTTCAGGTTGGACTTGAATCCAATTGTAATGTAACCCAGCAACAAACACCTTGGAATGCTTTTGATGTACCTACAACATGTATCCAGTCAATAGAGCAACTATTTCTCACTTCTCACTTCTGAGTTGGTTTTGCTTTTATACACATAATATATTTAATGGTATCGTAATAAACCAGCTCTCTTTACTTTATAATCCGCCGATTTCGTCCCACTCACTAATTTAGTGTCAGGCATTGTTCTCGATTTCAAAAACTAAAAAACTCATTTACGATTATGATACTCAACAATGTGCCAGCCTTTGTAAAGGTACCTTTATATTTTACATTATATATATATATATATATATATATATATATATATATATATATATATATATATATATATATATATATATATATATATATATATATATATATATTAGTTCCCATGGTTTTAAAAGAACTCATCATAATGAGCAAATATTATACTTAAAAAAAAAATAAATATATATATATATATATATATCCTGATGCGAGACATTAAGTTAAGTAAAGGTGAAGAAAAGAATTTACTAAAAATACACCACATTTAAACTTATAATTTTTCGTTTTTAATTTTAAAAAGACACAAGATGAGTATAAGAGTTTTGTTGAGGGTCCGGTTTCGCCGAAAATGAGAGTGAAAGTAAACTCTTGTCAATATTAGCATTGAGTCAGACCTACTAATGTAATGTAGTAATCTTATAATGTATATATAAGTTACTTATAAATTCTAGATGATGAGAACAATCTTGTATCTTGTATTGCACGATATACCCAATATAAATACAAGTACGAGAGAACGATAGCATGCGATAGCACTTGGTTTGCTATATATGTATATTAAATAGAATATAGATCACGATATATATACCTGTAAAATGACTATGACTGGAATAAATCTCGAGGTTTGAGTTATTATACATTATATAGAGAGCTATTTTCTTTGTTGAGCTCCGATGAATTTTTCAGGTATATAAACTACAATGAATGTTCATATATGTATATAGTATATATTTATGTATATTTTATACAGGCATAAACTCTGAGTCATTTATCCATAACAACGACAATGAACATTATTCATGGTTTAATTTTTCAACTAAAAGATAAATTTAAAGGCATCATGATTTTATTCCAATTCATATCAATCTTAAACGTCCAACACACGAAGGTCACGGTGGAGGTGAAGAGATTTTACTTAACGGTATCTTTTAGCTGGATGGCTCGATCGTTCGATCGTTCGCTCGACTCACTGGATATGCTCCTCCATCGTTTTCGAGATTCTCGATACTTGATTCTTGATTCTTGATTCCTGATGCTAATAACCTCTTTACAAGGAGGATCATTACGGCGACGGGCTGGGACACCAATCAGCTCGTTACGTCACACGATCTCACGTTAATGATCCGGCAGACTTCAAGACGTCCAGTTTTGTACTATATATTTTTTTATTTTATTTTATTTTATTTCTGAGTTTATAAATAAGTGCATTCATGTTCTAAAGATATATAAGTATAGAAGGACAGTCGTCGTGTTAACGTTTGAGGTTTCAGTCTGTGTATTTAGGACTACTACGAACAATCGAGTAGGGGATTTTGTGGAAAGTAAAACCTACAATAATCCTTTTGAACTTTGAGATAAATAGCTTTCAATTGAAAGAAAATTAATTGGGCAATTATTTAGACGCGGTTGTTCTTCTTCGTGAATTAATAAAGATAAATCAAATATATACGATACACGGTTGATGAAGAAGCATTAAACGTCTTCAGATTAATCTTCAGAGACAAAGAGGCATTTCATTTTATTATTTAATCTTTTTTTTTTTTTTACAATTAAGATAATTACGGAAATAATATTTCAGTGATAAAATATTTGAAGTAAAAGATTTTGTAATACTTGTAATGTTTTTTTTTTACGAGAAAATGAGGTCAAAATTAAAAACGCGAATTTTAATTTGAAAAACGTGAAAAATTTTCATTTCTCCTGATAATCAAGACATCAATTTTTTTTTTATTTACATCTTTTTATTCACCAATTCGTCGTAGAGGAAAACAATTTAAAAAGAAAAAAACTTTGTATTGATTTTTTACAGCTAAAAGTGCGTGAAGTCATGCGTCTAAACAATTACCATTAATTATCGTAACAAACAACCTGCCACTATGTGACTGTCATCGTATAATTGTTTCAAGATGCAGACTCAATTATCCTCTGGTACGTCGTCATTCTCGAGGTAACAGAGAAACGATTAATGACATTTTATAGAAAATTACTTTTTTATGTTTTCTGATGAAAACAGTCGTAGGTCATAGAACATGAGGCTGTTGTAAATGCTTGATTTACGTTTATGGTGTAAAAATGAATGAAAAATTTTCTTTGACCATCAAAAATTTTGTAAAAAAATTTAAGGTATCTTTTACAGCTAAAGACTATTTCGATAAAATTGACGAAATTCAAAATTTTTCGGAAATAAGAAAAATTCTTAAACTCTTTCTACTCGCAAACTGATTCACCAATTTTAGTTATAGTCAAAGTTGGTCAAGATATTTGTCCATAGAATAAGTAAACAAATTTTAAACAAGATCTGTTAAAAATTTTATTATTTTTTTTATATAATTTAACAATCCTTAAAATTACATTCGTAAAAAAAATCAATTAATTTTTATAATTTACTGAGTAAAAATTACTTTATATAATTTGTAAAACCTATTAAAATTAAAAAAAAAATAAAATAAAAATTAGCCTGAAGAGACTAGCAGTTATCTCAATTATCGAGTTTTCATAAATTACCTCGAGACTGTTATGAGTATGTCAGACATGGATTATGTATAACTTAAAAAAATGAAAATTACCAATAGTTTTTTACGACTGTGGGAGTGACTGAATAGAAATAGATTACGGAGTAAAAACGGTTCAAGGACAGAGCTGTGAGCTGTGAGTACAGAACGGACAAGTTATCGCTATTGTTTTATGCGGTTTTATACAATAGGACTGGACTGGGAGATAAATCGAGCATTTATCAGGTGAGAGGTTGGGTCACCCGCATATAGTTAAGTTTTTTACCCGAGTGGCATTACACAGCACAGTCCAGTTTCACTCAATAATACTATACGCTTTATTTTATTTTATTTAATTTTTATCTTGGCATTCGGAATTCATCTCTGCGGCTAACCGCAAGTCGTATTTCAGACGGTGCCACCTCGTAAATTTTAAGAGCATACTCTCTAGAGGTAAAATAAGTTTAAGTTTAAATAACAAAAAGGAATAAGTGAGTAATAAAAATAAAAATGAAAATGAAAAGGGAGAGAAATAAGTGTCTGTAAAAATAGTTGTTGCCATATTGCGTTTGTAGTTTGTACTGATGTCCTTGAGTACCCATTGTCCTCTCATCCTTTCTCTCAACACCGTTTTCCCTTTTGTTTCAGAAAACAAAATAACACTAAAATATATATTACACATTATATTATCTGGTATGTACATTGACTACAAACAATGTATATTTATACTTTATACCGACTTGCATCAAGAGTGTCTAAATTTTCGCACAGAAAAAAAACAATTCTTGTCCCAAATAAACCAATGTTTCCAACGTTTAATGATTCAAATTTTTTATTTGACTGAAATATTTAATCAACTAGCAAAAATCTTCCATTCTTTAAATAATAAAAAAATATTACTACCCTTTGTAATATATAAGAAAATTTTTCAAAAAATTAGCATTCGTTAATTGGTCAATCACTTTTCTTAGTAATTTTTTTTTTGTTAGGCATGTCAAATGAAAACAAGTCAATTGAAGGAGTTTTTTTTTTCCTAAAACTTTTTAGGAATTTATTTTTCAAAATAAGGAACAAAATTTCCAAAAATTTCATCTTTAGACGGAGACGAAATATTTATTAAGTAATACAAATGTTGAATTTATTTTTTCGATAAATCAATTTAAAATTTTTATTCATAAATAAAAATAACAATTTATTAGAATTTGAAATTTGTAAAAGTAAGTCTAAATTTAAATCTGAGTATTCTATAAAAGGAATAAAAAATTTAATGTTATTAACTGTCATGTATTTGGAACTTACGATTAATTAATCAAATTTGTCACTAAACTTTCACGCAAAACTAAATTAAAATTAAATTTGTCAATAAATTTAACCTTCTATGTAAAAAAATTAAATTGGAAATAGCAAAAACATTTTTATTTAATTTGACCTAGTAATCCACAGATCGATTTGCAGTGAACTCAGCAAAAAAGTGATTGTTATTTATGAGCCTGAATGAAATAAAAAAGTTATATAAATTCTAGCCTTGAGTATTTGCAACTTTGAAGAATAATAACAATAATGACAACGAAATAGAATAAAATATGTATGTAGAAGTGAATGAATTACACGAAGATGGTAAAACACATCGACAAAGATTATCATTAGTTTGATTATAACGGTGTGCAATTCGTAAGGTAAAGTTTCCGGCTCGACCCCCCGGTCGAGGCCATGAGCTGTAATTTAAGCTAAACACGAACCACGCAGCGCCCCGCGCAATATCGACCCCTTTCATTTCCGGTCATGCCACAGCCCTTTCATTTCCATCCTCGCCATCTCCGGATCGAAAAATCCAGCTGATCTTTAGTGTCTGCGCAAATACACTATGTACATAAATATACATTGTACATTTCACATAATGGTGATAGTAATATAATGGCAATAGCAATAATATAATATAACATGTAATGACGCGTCTTCGAATAAGTGATTTCAATGCCAACTGTAGCTCAATAGAAATTTCTTTCTCCCTGTTAATATTGTGTACACAATACTGAAAAACATTATTAACTTTCATTTCCTGAGAATTATTAGAGGTTATAAAAATTCAATCTTATTTAGAATTTATCATTAACACGCGAGAATTTCTTCTTCAGTCTTTGCTTTATTTTTCACACAAAATAAAATACTATTATTTCAGTTAAAGAGATCAAACAATTTTATATTTTATTCTTGACAAACGTATTATATATTTGGGACAAATAAGTGATTTTTTTTTTTGGTGTAAAGAAATAATCGGGTCTTCAATGTATGACAGATAGTCGAAATTATTCAAATTATTCGTCTCAAATTCAGTGACCGAACCACAAACATATCATTAATATATTACAATCTCAGTGAAATAAGCACATTCAATTTTTGAATTAAATGAAATTTATTAGTTATGAAAAAATTTTATTAAATTGCACGAAAAAGGTATTAAAAAATTCGGTAAATTTTTTTGATTTATAGTCACCTGATTTTTTGACATGAAAAATCGAAAAATTAACACTTTTTTAACTTTTCAGTCTCACATTGTTCCATATAATCAATTTTCGAGCGAATTTACGACAATACTCATCAAATTTTGTAAAAGTAAATTTTCTAATTGGTATTAAAATTTTAAATGTTAACAAAAATGTTACAGTTGACGACAATCGTTAATAAAAATGTGTCAATTTTAAATTGTTCTATTTTTTTTTTTTGTAATAAAAAAATCGACATTTTGGAAATTTTTTTTATAAATTATTCTATTTTTGATCAACTTCAAAGAAAAAAGATCAATGATTTAGAAAAAAAAAATCTCAATATCATTATTACGAGTTAAAATCGTTTTAGATCAACAAATTTTTTTTTTTATTCAAGATAAATATGAGCCAAAAATTTTTTCTTTATGTGTCCTAAAAATTCTTTATTGGTGAATTTTTTTTACATTGTAATTTTTGTGAAAATTTCTTTACTTATTTTTTAAAAAATTTTCAACTATAATAATACTCATCGAAATAACCAACCAACTTAGATAAACTTTTATATCGTCATCCAACTTCTCTATATTTGTCATGACTAAATTCATCTATTTGGGGCAAGTATTTCCTTTCTTCTCTGTACAATACAATTAACCACAAGAAAAGACTCTAAAACAACCGCTCTATAAAAAATTAGCATAAATAAAGTAAGCTCGTTAAAAGAAAAGTTCTTTGGGTCACAAAGTTAACTTGTAAACTGGCGTTATTACTCTTAATACCCGACGTACTTTATCATCCTATTTTCGCCGACAGAGTGGTGAGGTACAGCAAATAAAAATGGGGTAAAAAAAGGTAAACTGTACATAAAAGCAATAACTGTGGCAGTTGTAATATATAGTTTAGTTGATATCTTAAAGCCACTGTAAAATCGTGATGATGATCGAGCAGACATCACGATTTATGTCATCAGAGTACTCTATATTCTATATACCGTATAATAAATACATACATCCATCCATATGGCGGCGGTATATATGCGCTATCACACACAATATGTGTGATGCATATATACGTTATACAGATATATGTTTACTGTTATACATATATATATTGAGTTGGTCCCAGGTTCGCTTGCTAAAGTATTCAGTATAAGAAGTAAGTAAGATATGTGGAGAGTCAAGAGTACCGTATAGATTCTGATGTCGGAGTAGTCAGATACAACTCCACTCTGAGCTGACTTAAATCTCAAAGCTAAGAGCTCCAAGTTGAGCGTAAGAGCCTTTACCTTGGATCGGTATATAACACTGGTATGCTTTGGCGTTTAACGTTAAACGTGGTGCTCCATTTCCCGCGCAAGTTTGTGACGCTGGTGACGCCGTCAGGACAGGATAAGGAAGGTGAAGGCGACGGAGGCGAATCAAAAGATTCCCTTCGTATTCGCACTCACGGCAAACGGCGATTGGCCAACGACATACTTCAGGGTGTAGTGGGAGTCTAACGGGAGGAAAGTTCACAGGGTCGGGTCAAACTGACGGCACTCCAGTACTTTACAACACTCTACACTTAAACTCTACAATCCATACTGTAGACTGTGTACTTAGTCTAGAATTGAGTGGAATGAGAGTCAACATATAGCTACATATGTATGTATATGCTATTTATTATATTATAAATATATAAATATATAAATAAACAAATAAAAGCACCCAGCACACAGACTGTGCTATTAATGTAATGCAATGGCTTGTCAACTGATTTCGACGAGTCCAAGGTAATTTTAATGCCAATCTCCTTTCTCTTAAAGCATTAGATGCTCTGACTACATCAGATGATGACTTGTCGGTTAAGATTTTTATTAATCCGACATAGACATAGACCGGGATGGAGATTGTTAAGATAGTTTCTTGTTCCCCTACACCTGAATAACTTATCAAGGTTCAAACTACAAACACCAGGTCTATGGTCCAAGTCTTGTTTATATTAAGGAGGCGGCTGCATCCAGAAGGAGGATCTCCAGGAGAGAGTCGCGCCGACTTGTAATCACCGGCACATCATTATTATATGGTGCACATTATTAGTCTGACGAGGCACGTGCGAGGCAAAAAATACGTTTATCGGATTATAATTTTACTCTGGGTGGATATCGTACTGATAATAAATGGGTTATTGCTGTGATTAATTAGTACTGGCTCTTGAGGTATTGGAGCTACTGATCCTTGGGAAAATAGTCCGAAGGAACTAGGTTGAATTTTTTTAAAAACTCAACAATAATTTTGTGGAAAATAAAAATTTGTTTAGAGTTTAACATTGAGATATAAATGTAAAATATTTTTTAGACAAGAATTTCGTGGCTTGAGAAATTATTTAATATATAAATTTCTTTAAAAAAAAGTAATTTACGTGATTCACGAAAAAAAAAAAAAAAAAAAATTATTAATAATAGTTATTTCGAGTTAACTGAAATAAATGATTAATAAGATTTAAAAGGAACACTTTTGAACCATGAATATTATTTTAAAGTGTCATCTCCTGGAATCTAACAGAAAAGTCGCTGACAGAAAATTTTTTCTTCAAGTTAATTTTACATGATTAAAAATGACTTTTTTGGTTTAAAATTTTTTCTTTTAAATCAATTAAACTTTTTTTTTGTGTAGAAAAACCTTTTCTCAATGAACAAGTAAATTTTCTTTTCATTCCACAAAAACGATTTTCCACCAAAAAAAAATTGTTTTATAAATTACTAAAAATTTTTTTTAATTTAAATGTTACCAATAATAAATACCATATCAATAATCGTCATCAAAGTCTATAAATAATAAAACTCCCACGACGCGGAACAATAAATAATAATTAGCAGAAAGAAAGATATCCATTAATTTAATTTGTAGCAGCTAACTTTATTTGTTAATCACAAAAAAATGGCAATGAAGCGGTATTTTTCCGGTTGATCCGCACAGACCTGGTTAAACTTTTCCCGAGGGTATCCCGTATCCGTTCCACCCCGTCTCCTCGAATCTTTTATACAAACTTGACTCTTGAGTCGTACTACTCAGTCTCGGCGTATAATACAAGTAGAAACATAAACGAGTGCATTTACAGCAAACAGCAGAGCCCATCCACATGATCCTGGTGGAGGATGTCGAGATTTATAGCTTCCACTTGTATTTTCCGTGTGTAAGACTCGCGACTCGTCACCGTCCGCCTCTTATTCTCTCAGCTCTGTTCCTTTTCCTTTTATTTCCTTCCACCTTGATAGTTGGCATCGGTTAGTCCTAGTCTGCGTTGTTCTGAGATCAACTAGGTAGGTAGGCAGATATACAGGTATATCTGTGTATGTATATATTGTGTATGCGCCTCTATCCAATAAAAAGAGCTAATAAGAATAATAAGAATGAAAATGAGAATAAGAATCAGAATAAGAATAATAAGACGGATAAAGTTGGCGCAACCGTGAAACCTGCATTGAGCGGCGTAATAGTTTCCACTTCCAGACCCTGACCCGGGGCCAGGCGATAAATCGCATCGAGCTCGGGCTATCAAGGGCCTCCGGATTCGCGTACCTCACTCCCACCTCAACCTTACTTCTTATTCTCATTCTACTCCTGGCATGGACATGGACATGGGCATTTACATCTACACCCTTATTTCAAGAGCAGAGCTCTCCTCTCAGCTTCTCCGCTCAACATAACAGCGAACAGCGAACAGCGCTAAACTCTTCACTCTGTAGCGCCTCTAGAGGAAGGGGAGTTACAGCCAAACGATTGAGAGTTTAAATAAAAAGATAAAGATGAAAATAAAGGTAAGCTCTGAAAAAAGGTATTATCCAAGTCTTGAGACTGGCTCATTGAACCCTGGTATAGATACATACAAGTAAGACTCTAAGAGAGTCCGTGACGAAGAAGCGTTGACCTTTACCTTCTCTTGTCTCTCATCTCTTATTCGTTAACTGTCTTCATTTCCTTTTAATCGAACCCTTTGTTCTATGATTTATTTTCGTTTATTTTGAAAGCTTGCTTGCTTGTAATCTACCTAGCCTTAGTTTACAGCATCATAATGTTAATGTGATGTTGGGCTCCCCCGCAGCCAATTAAATCCAACGCGCAAGTAAGTGCTAAGCTATCACCTGAGTGAAGTGATAAAAGTTTGAGTAATGTGATATTACACGCCTTTAATGATTTTTTTTTTTTTTTGACAAAAGATTAAATATATGGTCAAAATTTTAACCGAAAATTGATAATAAAGAAGAGATCGTGACAGTTGTTCGTCTGAAGTATGGACCAATTAATTAACAAATCCATTTATGATAATCAAATGATTTGTTTCGATGTTGATAGTTCTGCTAGAACTTTGCTCGTTGAAATTAAAGTTTAAAGAAGGTTATTGATTTTTGCCGCTAATTTGATTTAAGATTTAAGAATATGAAAGACTAGTGACGTTTTAAAAGTAACCTGGTCGAGACTCGCAGATGGATCACCATCGAAAATTTCTACGAACTATAAAAGCTTTACAGCATTTAAACCAATTTAACAATTTTTGTTGCAAGTTTCGTTTTCAAATTATAGAAATTTATTTATCAAAAGAAACTGATTGAAATCCAACGGGATACTCTTACTATAATATTTACGAGTTAAAATCATCCAGTAGTGACAAGAAAAAGCTCGATAAAAATTTCAACACCGAAATAACCCTCTACAATATAACATAAAATTGATGATTTATTTGAAGTTACTGAATAATACTTAATTAAGTACTCAATTCAGAACAACGTCATCGAAAATATGATTATCGATTTATTACCAACTGAAATTAAGACACTCGGACAAAATGCGATTAAAATTTTCACTAAATAAAAATATAAATGAAATTTCTTTCATTCCCTACAGATACTTCCCGACTACTAAACAACAGCCTTACGGCGAAGTAATGTCGTCTGTCTTCACCTAAACCGTATTTCCTTGCTAACCTAGCTCGGTGATTTATTTTTATACTCGAGAGCAGTTTACAGGCCGCTGAATAATGAGAATGCCTTTTATTACACTTCCTAATGGTTGTCAAAAGAGCGGGACATAAATGTCATGAGCAGAGCCTTCCTCTTCATCTTCATCGCCATCTTAATTTTATTTTTTATTTATTTTATTAGCTTAGGCTATTTATTTATCGTTCATTATTTTTACATATTTTATTTTATATTATATTAATAATATATTTTTACTTAAGTTTCAATAAACGAACGGTGGAAAATGTGGAAACCTGTTTTTGAGTCGCTATTTAATAATAATGTGCGATAAGGAAATAATGATGGAGACGACTATGTCCAAAGTTACTTCACGGCGATAACAGGTGGATAAATAAACGTGTTTTTAAGTGACAATCGGCCAGTTTTCTCTATGCACATTAATATATAAATTTATAAGAGTATTTTTTAATTCAGCGGTGTGATAAAAATTAATTATCATTCAAAATGTATTTTTGCTACTTAAGATTGTTTGTTGGATTATCCGTTTTTGCTGTTCCATTTTCAAATGTAAGTTATATAATATTTTATTTGTAAAGATTTTATTTATTTAAAAACTCAAGAGTATACTAGCATTGAAAAAATATTATATGGACTACGTCCATTTGTATTTCACTGGGGTTTGTAATAGGCGTTGTACACATATCAATCTCAAGCGGCAAAAAAATATGTTAATTACCTTCCAAATCCCTACGTCTCGGCATTGGTTACCGGCGAAACTTCAAAGCTGGGAGACGTTTTTTTGGAGTTCAATCAAAAAGTCTACCGTGAAGACAACTTTCAGGTAATTATACACGCTGTGATCTGTCATTATTTTGTATTTTGTCATTTTTAGTTTTACTTTTATTTGATTACTTTTTTTTTTAAATAATTAAAAACATTTTATTCCAATAGATTTCCGTGCAAATTACTGATGAGAAAGGTGCAGTGACCACGAATATTATTGAGGGAATAAATTTGTGCGATCAACTTGACATTGAATTAATGAACCTAAGACCTTTTTCTCACAGTAATATCTTCGGTTTGACTGGACTGAGATGTCCAATTGATTTTAGAGACGTAAGACTTTTTTATACATGTAAAAATTATCTACTTTAAAATATTCTTGAATTCATTGGTCTATTTTTATTAAAAAAAAAAAAATTTCATCAATTCAGAATGTAAACTCATTTTATAAGATAAATTTTAAAAAATCAGGAATTATAAGTTAATTTATTTCAAAATAAAGCAACCGTGTTAATTTTGTTTGACGTTTAGTTTAAAAAACAAACATTTGCGGTAACGACTTGTTAGAAAAATTCTTTTCTTATTCTTGCAAAAAAGAATATCATTACATAAAATGAAGTATTTTCGAAGGACAAAAAAATTAGTTTATGACAATGTGCAATTACCGCGAGTCATAAGTATGAATTATAGAACTCGATTACAAAACTAGAATTTCTTCTATTTCTAGACTCATTTTTTAACTTACAATAGTAACTATGTATTACTTTTGTAATGGAAAAATTTAATGAATTTCTAGTTTGTAATTTAAAACTCTCCAAATAATTTCTAAAAAATCCAAACATTTAAATTGTAATTTACAAAAAAAAATTAAAGTACATGTTTTTATGATGCTGAAATTAGGAATTGATAATTTAATTAAACAAAACGAACAATAAATAATTTTTTTTACTAGGCTCGTAAAATGGCAGATATAGTACCATTCCATTGGCCAAAGGAGCATTATTTCCCGATAGAAATAGGCTGCGGAGTTCGTAACTACCAAGTGACGCTATCAAAATGTCTAGGGCTGGGTTTGGTATGCCAACCCCTGATCCAAAGCCGCGTTGAATCGAACTTTGTATCCGACCGGTGTCTGAAGCAGTCTTTCTTAATAATAGACTTGATAATGATTAATAAAAGTCCAACAAGCTTGGCTATAAAAAGCGTAAACATAGTCGACGGTAAGTTTACAAAAGTGAGTAACTTTGCTCATGACAACATCGTGGGTACTGAAGTGGAAAACATAGACGTGATTGACGCCGAAACTAATACAATATTGATAGCCAATGACAATGACAACAACATTAAAATGGTGGATGTAGGAGTTGAAAAATCCCTCCTAGTCAACGCTCAAGTCGATAAAGTTGAGGTAAATACCGACACAAACAGCGTCGAGCTCATCGATACCAACGTAAAAAGCTTGAAAACATCAGCCGATGACGTAAAAGTGATTTCCGGATCGGATTGCGAGGATAATAACTTTGCTATAATCAACTCCGATTCAGAAAAACACAGCCTGGTGAATGCCTCTGTAAACGACATCCTGCTGGAAAATAATAAAGACGGGGGCATTGATGTCTTTGATAATCAATTGGAGACAATTAAACGAGACGACGAGATAAATTCAGTCGTAGATCTATATCGAGGTGAGTAACTCTATCCATTATGTAAGTTACGGTACTGCTTATCAATAACAATCAATAAAATTACTATCTATTCACTATGTTATCTGCATACTGTATGTGGCTCTTTATTCCCAATGTCAATGTGGTGTTCAATTTTACTTTTTTTTTTTTTTTTTTTTTTTTTTTTTTAAAGATATTATTTAGGATTAACTATTCTATTAACTACAAAAGTTTTGATCAAGTGCTTGCAATATTGAGAGCTGTATATGTTTATAAATAATTTATGCATCTATTTATCGAATTTTAATGCCGAGCCATGCAAGCTGAATGACAACATATTCATATTAGTTTTTATTACGTAACTGTTCAATACGTTCCTTTAAGAATGCAGAAAAAAAATAGATAAATAATTTCTTAGAACGCAACAAAAATTTTATAAATAGAATCGATAAAATCTTTTATTAAAAAAATTTAGGGCCAGTTTTTCTGAGATCTAATTTGATCCGGGATTAATGTTACGCTATGGTTATATGGGACATAATATATTATATAGATGTATGGTAAATCTATGAATATACCTTAACATTAGCACATCGGAAATCTCGGATAAAGCCAAATCTCCGATTGAAAACTGACGACTGTAACTTTTTCATTATTATTGCTTTTTATTCGCCGGTTTATAGAATTTCAACTAATAAATTTAAGTATTAAATGGGAGAAAAATTTTTAACCACAACCGGAAATTTTGAATTAAATAAGTTTAAATAAAAATTAAATAAATATCATTGAGAATCTTGGGAATTAATAAGTAGGTTTAATTGTAAGTGTAACCATTATCATTTTATAAGGAATAATTATAATAATTACCGAGTATAATAAAACTATGAGAAACGTTAACATAAAAAAAAAAACTTCCGAAAAAACTTATTCATTATAAATGTATTTATTTACTTGAATAAATATTTTTATTCACCAGCAGCAATAAAAAAATATTTAATTTCTACAAACTCCGTTTAATAAAACCAACGTTGAAATTAATTAACGTAACTATATGTAATTACATAATAACAATAACGTTTGTAATTGTAATAACAATAATAAAATAGGATTAAAATAATAATAATAAAAAAAGCAAAGTATTTGTTCCAGTGAAATATAAATAAAATAAAAGTACAAGTATACAATTGCTGATATAAGAATTTTCATGCTTACTGATATTTCCTAAGCAATTATACGATAAGGAAATAATTGTAATTGTTAAGATTGTTGAAATAATAATGTTCCGAGTAGAGTACAGTAGAGTAGGAACTCTTTTGTGTTTGTACCCTATACCACAGTAATAAAAATGTTTCAACGAAATATATTAAAAGGTAAGAAGAGGTAAGATTAAAGACGGGGATCGGAAGATAGGACCGAACTTTAATACTCTTATATTCTTATAGTCTTGGTTGGCGAGAGAAAACCCCGAGAAGAGTAAGGTCCGGACTGGATCGTAAGTATAAGTACTTAGTAATAGCTTTTGTGTTATAAAAAAGGTTAACCGAGGGGTTTTATCACTGTTCGAGGTCGAGGTCGTCTGCTAGAATATCCTCCATACTCCTTACTCCATCGTATTATATTATATTATATAGTTTTATTCTTCATAGAGTATCATAGTGGTTGGATTAATGGTTCGCGAGATCGTGGCATCAGGGTCGAGCTCCGGTGAACCGTACATGGAATCTTAGATTTCAGATATATAATCCCCCGTCGGTTCTCCACTCGGTTCTGCTACGGTTCGGCTTACTCGTACTATTACATACCCCTGGCATTACTACAGTGTATGTATGTATGTAGACTTACATCCTTGCCTCGTTCATTACTCCCGCGGCAACACACATGGATAATAATAATAATAATAATAATAATAATAATAACAACAACAACAACAACATACAAGTATCTGTAAGAGTATGTGTGCTGCTGTAACTCCTGCTGCTGCTGCTGCTGCTGCTGTTGTTACTGGTGGCTACTCGGCGGCGGACAACCTGCTTCGCCCGTTATGCATTATAATTGTTCACGATTGATCGTGGTCGACGATACGCTACCGATAATGGGGTCTGACCTGTCCAGGTTGAGCATTGCCTAGCGGGTGTGTTTATAAATATGTGAGTGCTGGCGACATACATGCAAGACTACGAACTTAACTACGAGCTTAGAGTATGGATGGAGGATAGAAGCGGAGACATAGACAGATACAGGATTTAACTTAACCAACTACAGAGACTGAGCAGACTGAGCAGACTGAGCAGACTGACGTTTACGTGGGAGGGAGGGAGGGAGACACTGGACAATGTTAAAATAATGGTAAGCAAAAAAATGAACAATGTAAAATAAAAAGATGGAGAACAAGTTGACTCCAGCTAAACACTCGGTCCTCTGCTCGGTCCTCCGATAGAAAGAGATAAAGAAAGAAGGACAAGGGACAGGATCGGAGATGGAGGATACCAGACTCGGACCCTTGTCGTTGCTAAAGCTCTGAGGACTCCAGGAAGGCGATTCATTAGTTTAACAACACGGAAGTGTTGGCGGATAACCACGCGGCTTCCCTTGCCCAAGTATGTTTTATCCGTGTGTGGTCTCAAAGCCTTTACCAACTCTATATACTAGTTATCTATCGAAGATTGTCCCGATATCAGCACAAATAACCTTTTTTTTTTGCTAATTATTTTAGTCTATTACGCCCAAAAAATATAATAGATTAAAGATAATTGTATTGTGACTTACCGATTAGAGTCTCGCATAAGTTGCCGCCTCATACTTCCACGGTTGCGTATAAAGTGCAGAGCTCCAGAGCCGATTCCAGGTCTCTTGTCATCCTTGTCAGCCCTGGGTGAGAACCACTGGCTCTGCTCGGTCCTGGTTCTCCGCATCGCCTCTTCCATTCCTCTTGAGCCTTTTTTCGGGTGCCTTCGTCCACTCTCGCTCAACTTGAAACAACAAGTCACTCCGTCCAGGACACCGTAGATTCGTTCACCTCTGGACTTTGTTCAACAACAAATCTGTAATTTAATTTTTTAACAATCTTAGTACTCGCGGACACTTTTAATGACTCCATGATATATGTATACATTATAATTATAATTATCATCAACAGTCCTAGCTACACCGGTAGCGCAAGTTCACTGTCCAGTTTGAAACATAATATTTAAATACTACTACAAAAGTAATAATAAATAAATAAGTAAATAATTATTAACATTAATTAAAAACAGGTCTGATCAAGATCAATAGCAATAGCACCTCGTGTAGGATTTTTTGAATGAAACACTTGGTAATAATGAAAAACAGGTTTTGTAGGCTTTAGTTCCTCATCTCTTTTATTCGGTCTTCCTCTCTTTTTCTCTCTCTCTCTCTCTTTCTCTATCTCCGGATTTTTCTGTCGTCACTCGTAGGATAAATAAAACTCTTGTCCTAAAAAATAAATAAAGATGACAGACAATTGACCGAGTGGGTTGCACAACGATTATGACACTGTGCTGGGGACTCAGTCCCAGCAGGACTCAGGCACATATCAAGGCACTAACTCTCAAGGGTCCACTGATCAGAGTATAAATTGGTCCAGTAGGAGTAAATTTAACCACGGAGTTTATGCTCATCAGTATCGATATTTGGATAATGTTATGTCTTGGATAGGAACGCGTACCGGTAATAAAAGCACGTAGGATCTGTTCAGCGCGTCGAGAAGGACTGGGTGCTCTGGCAACTTATTCTCTCTCTTCTTATCCTCGTTCGCCAGTTGAGTTTGTAAGTCGTACGGTCCTCAGAGGTTCCTCCTCACCGTTGGCTTTCTCACCCCTCTCCTTCCCTCTTTAATCTTTGTACCAACCAGCCGAAGCAACCTACTCTGTCTACTACACAGCGTTATGCTCAACAGTTGTTGTTCTACCTTCCTTTCTACCTTCTGATGGCTTAGCTTATGCTCCCCATACTCTTCTCGAGAGTATAAGGGTCCACTGGCTCAGTGTCTTCGGAAAGTATTATAAGTATTATAAAGAGTAGACCCGAGAGTAATGCTCAACGAGTTCTTAGCTCTTGCTTTTGGTCCCTTAGTTCTTGGTCGCAAATGCCGAACACCATTTTAAAGAAAGACCAATGCAAGACGAAGGGAGTCAACTGTTTAAATAAGAGTAAGATGATCAACAACAACATCTACAAAAAAATACTTTTATAAAACAAGAGCAAGAGCAAGACCAACAAGGGCACGCCATTGCCCAAGAACTTGAATCCTCCATAAAAGTCCTGGATCCAGAGCAGAATTCGAAGTAGCTGATGGTGGTCCAACTTTTGTTTTTGTTTGTAATAAGATGTAATAACAATAAATTTTTTTTTTTTATTATTTTTGTTGTTATTTCGTGGTGCTCATACTAAAAAGACTTGTCCCTAATTATGTTTTTTATGGTACTAAAAGATTATTTGAAGATTTGTAGATTTAATTTTGTCGAAAGAGAAAAAAAATATTTTAATAATTTTTTTAAAGAATTAAAAAAAAATATTTCAGAAGTTTTATATACATTTAAAATAATAAAATATGCATTGAACTAAATTGAAAGAGATATTAATTTGAATAAGAATTTTTAATCAAAATATTAAAATTAAAAAAATTATAATAGTTATGCTTAAAGAAACATTATTATTCAAATAAGTATTCTGTAAATCTAGTTCAATGCATAATTAATTATTTTTTGAGTAAATCAATTCTGACATAATTTTTTATGAATTCTAGAAGTAAAAAAAAAATATAAGAAATTTCTCCGAAGAAATTAAAAAATATTCCTTTCTTCGTTAAACTAAAAAAAAAATATCTGTATATTGATTGATAAAAAAAAACACATGTACGTCATTTTAAACCATTGGATAGGCGCTGGAGTATCAATTTACCGGTGCAGAAGAATATGCGGTTGTTATTTCGAAAAAAGGGTCAATCAAATAAAAATGACAACCACTGTCTAATCGTGGATACGATGAAGTCAGTGCTAACTTCCGCATGGCGTTTAGCAGCGATTAGCAAGCCTTATATCTCGATATAAATATATACACGTATATAGATGTATAGATGTATATAAACTCAGCGGGGGAGCGGCAGAACAATTTGCAGTATTCCCACGGCCACGAGACGTTGTCGGAACTGCCGCAAAGACCGCAGAAAATCCGCTCGCCAGCAAACCACCCACAATACGCCCGCCACTGACAAAGCTTAAGATCAAGAAAGTTTCTGCTAACTCCTGGGATGCTGGATTCGAGCTAGAACTACTTTTAAGATCCATATATGAATGCGAGAGCATTTAGAATTAAATATAAAGATATTAGTTCTGTACATTAATAAATACAAGTAAAATAAATTAATCGAGGAGATTTTAAATATAAAAATAAATTAAAATATAAATTAATATATAATTATAATTAAAAATAATCTCAGGTATCATAACTTACCTTTCTTACATGGACGTGTAGAAACTCGAAAGGTTGTTTGCTCCCATTGGTTTTATTTTAGTTTAAGGCAAATAATGGACCGGGGGCATATACACTACCAAATAAAACCACTTGCCGGCAGGTATGTGTATATATGTGAGCGAGAGAGGTGATCCAGTGAGTGGTGGCGAAGAAAAAGCGGCAATACGTCCTACCATGCCGAAGACGTACAAGTTTCAGCATCACCAGCAGCCTCTTGCCGATTGTGAGTGCAAACTTATGCTGCTGCCGATAAGGAATCGCTGGGCAAGTCTCAGCCACCCATCTCGTCACCTCGATTATCCGTGAGTAGCATAATAATTTATTATTACAAGTCCTGTGCAACGGCTATAACTAAGGCACCGGCACCAGCACCATGTCAGACCGACGACCGACCCACTCCGACTTCAAGATGAGTAACACGAGAAGCAAACTCTTTTAAATTATATACTCCGTTGCATAATTACTGGATAATAATCGACAATTAAAATAGTTACCGGCTTTTTCTCACCGGGAATTAAACCCCCTTGATAAATTATTCATCATTTTTCTAACTCGATAATTTTAGGGTGATCTGAAAAATAAAAATAATATCCGTAAATTACTCCTCGTAATAATTAAGAGTGAATTATTGCTGGATTATCGTTTTTTTATTTTATGTTGGGATAAATATAACGGGTTTCATTTTTTACCGAAACTCGGGTACTTACTGTTATTCATAATTATTGTTAAAATTTTGTTTTTATTATTTTAATTTTAATAATAAACTAGAAATTTGAATCGCGCGCGCTTACACTTTAACCAATAATAAATCGTGATAACACTGAAGTTGACAGGTATTAAAAATTTTTTTGGAATTTTATAGCAATTAAATTATTACAAAAACATTTAATTAAAAAATTTCACATTAAATTAATAAAAGTTACATGTGAAAATTTTTAGAAGCATTTTTTTATTCTAATTAATTTGTTAAAAAAATTTTTGATTAACTTCAAGACTTTCATCTATTTTAATTTAGAGGAATTTCAATTTAGAGGATATAAAAAGAATATTGACAACAGCGTGTTTAGTTGTCATTGCTACAAAACATCAACTGTTTTTAGTTTTTGAGAAGACACTAGCGCCATCTGTTAGGTTCATTATAAACTACTAACGAAGTGTAATACTTACACGCTAGCTGTTACCGAAAGCTGGAAAAAGTGACGCCATCTTGTTGCTTGATAAAGTCGGAAGTTTTTTCTTCGTAAAGCAGAAAAAAAAAGAACTTGAGACCAAAATGAATAAATTATTGTTAATAATTAATTGTTTGATCGCTTTGTCTGCTTCGAAATACTAATTTTGATAAAATTACGACTTTCAAATAAGTATTTTTGTAAATGAAAATTTTAACAGTGAAACGCGGACCCGGGATTGACTTAATTCGATTTTAGTGAAAATACTCACTGAAAAGTTGAAATTTATAGTTTTTTTTTTTTTTTTTAAAGAGAGATAAGGATAAATATTATAGTTGATTTAAGTGAGTAATTAGCTTTTTCATTAATAAAATAAATTACTTTGACGAGCTATATCGTTTACGCGCGACGCGACTGAGATTAAGCGGGAGACTGAGGAAAAAGTATCTACAATATGCGCAGTAGAGTTTTTTCGGACTTCTGCGCAAGTCATAACACTGAAGTTGACAGACATTAAAAATTTTTTTTGGAATTTTATAGGATTTAACTTATTAAAAAAAATTTAATTAAAAAGTTTCACAGGTGAAAATTAATAAAAATTACAAGTGAAAATTTTAAGAAGTATTTTTTTATTGTAATTAATTTGATAATGCTGAAGTTAGTCGTCAGATGTCAATTTTAAAAATTTTAATAACAAATCAATTACAATAAAAAAATTCTAAAAATTTTCACTCGTAATTTTTATTAATTTTTACATGTAAATTTTTTAATTTAATTTTTTATATAATAATTGCATGATTATAAAATTTTAAAATAATTTTTAATGTCCGCCAACTTCAGTGTCATTTAATTTATCAAAAAAATTTTTAGTGCCCAGGCATTAATGATAGCGACTGTACCTGTCAGGTGTCCGATTCTGTGATTGAGATCCCTACATCAAAATATTCACCAGTGGGTCTTTTTTTACACTTACAATTAAATTTTCAATAAACAAAATTACAAATGACAAAAAATTAATAATTGAAAATAACAACTCACTTGATTATTTCAAAAATAAAAATACATTAGAATTTGGAGTTAGTCAACAGTCAAAACACGAAAAAAAAAAAAAAAACAGACATGACTCATCATTGGTTGATATTGGACTGCAATGATAATTAACTTAGCTGATAGTTGATAATTTTAGGAATTTTTGTAACAAATAAATTATGGCAAAAAAAAATTTATAAAAAAAATTGACATTTAGAAATTTTAAAAAACTACAAATGGAATTTTTTAAAAACAATTTTTTGGAGCAAATTTATTTGTTAAAAAAAATTAAAAAATTGTCAAGTGACAGTTAACTTTAATGTCATTGAGCTGCACATGCAGCCGCTATTTAAATTTCTAACGAACAACAGAAAACTCATTCAGCTCCAAAACTGACCTACAGCGACGTTCGCAATGAATTTATAGCATCAAGCTCACCAGATCAAGGATCCATCAGTTGATTACTTTTTGTACCTACCCTTGATTTTTTTAATTCGTCAGTCAACTAGTGCGAAGATATCTACATGAACAACATTTTAAAAATTTTTCCACTTTTTTAAAATTATTTATTATCAAAAATAATTTTATAAAAGACTCAAAAAGTGTTAGAATATTCAAATTCTTCGAAACTTTTTTAAATTATTTTCTTAATTCGAGAATTTTTCTCTTGATTCAAGCTTATTTATTTTTCTGTGTATTGTAATTTCTAAAATAGTATTCAATTTGAATAGCATAGAGTTTTTGTTTACGTTATATTTATTCCATAGCTTCAATAATCAAAAATAATTTACATTTTGTTTTATAAATTTTATATTTTTTTTTTCTAGTTTAAAAAAAAGTGAACGTTAATTAGGTATATTTTCATTTTTATGCAAAACAGTTGAATTTGACATTTTATAAACTTTTATTAAAATAAATATTCTCAAGTAAATAAATTATATTAAAATTAATTAATTTATGATGTATCAATAATTTTAGTAATTAATTTTCTCTGAAACAAAGCAGATAATTTTTTACTATAAAAATTTACCAAACAATTTTAATGACAGATAAATCCAGGTTAAAAAAGCAATACATAATGCAAGTTTCTAACAAATCTATTGAAGAGCTTATTAAAATACTAGAAACAACAACTTCGAAGCTAAAAATTCTACTGGATAATGAAATAAAGACCAATGAAGTTCAGATAAAGAAGACTTCATCTGAAGTTAACAATTTTGAAGATATTGAGATGAAGAAAATGGTAGAATTGGCGAAAAAAGAGAAAAATGAATTTAAAAATCTAAGCAGAAATTCAAAATTTATCAATCATTTAAAATATCATTTTATGCTTTCATATTTGACGGTGACAAATTTTTTTATTGACCTTACATTCTTTTTACTTTTTTGTATTGGTTTATATTTATTTAAAAAAAAAATAACAAATTTCTGTCAATTTCAACGTAAATAAAAATTCATATAAATTTAAAAAGTGAACTTCAGCGACATCTAGAAGATAATGCAATCATTTGTTGTCATACATCCTATAGCGACACGACACGTATTGTACTAGCATGGATGTTTCTAAACATGAATGTAAATGCCAATATCACTTGCCACCGTCGATTATTTATTTATTAATTGTTTAAAAACTACCTGCTAACTCTAAAAATAATTAAAAAAAAAAATGTACTCCTATATATTCATCTTGATCCTCGCAACTGTAAGTACTAATCTTAACACGAAAAATTTATAAAAATTAATTTTAAATTAAGTATTTGCTGACGTTTATCAGTTAATAATTAAAAAAATAATTTTGCAGGTAAATGTCTTCTCGGAATTCACTAGTGAAGATTGCCAGTCTCTAGGATTTAATAGAGCTAATTTATTATGCTCGACATGTGATCAATTCTCTAAATACAATTTAAGTGAACTTGAGTAAGTATTAACCTATCTGGCATTTAATAATCCATGGTACCTGTAGGGTAAAAGCTCCAGTAGCTGCTCAGGAATCAGTACCTGGTCACTCCATGTATTTGTCTATCTATATTCATGACACTGAAGTTGGCAGACGTTTAAAAATTTTTGATTTTTTTTTATTAATTAAATTATAACCAAAAAAAAATTTCTAAAAAATTGCACTTATAGTTTTTCAAGTTTTTTACATGTGAATTTTTTTTTTAATTGTTTAAGTGAAATTAAAAAAAAATTTCTAAAAATTTTGAAATGTCGGGAAATTTGAAATTTCAGCGGGAATACCCAAACTAAACTTCTGTTATAAAATTCTATGAAAATCAAATAAATCGTCTCACCCCAAAATATCTTGGGAAATGCCTAAACACAGCTCCTGCTAAAAGCGGAACTCAAAATTCCAATTTTAAAAAGTTCTTCACGGAAATTGAATTTTGGCACACCCTAATACTCATGTTATCATTCATTTGAATAAACTAACTAACAATTAAAATTTTAATTTAACAGAGACAATTGTCAAGAATGCTGTCTCAAAGAAGAAGACTCAAGTTCGAAGCGTTATCCTCGAGCAGTACTTGAAGTTTGTACATGTAAATTCGGAGCTTACCCTCAAATCCAGGCTTTCATAAAAAGTGAGCGTCCCAGCAAACACAAAAACCTTGAGATAAAGTACGTCAGAGGCCTGGACCCCATGATTAAACTTTACGACCATGATAATAAACTAGAAGACATACTTGACATTACTAAATGGGATACTGATGACGTCGAAGAGTTTCTCCTAACTCATTTAATGCGAGATTAATTTTTAATGACAGTTAACCAAATAATAATAATAATAATAATAATTAATTAGGTAAACTATTTTTTATTAAAACAATAATAAAACTGGCAGGAAAAATACAAAAATATGTATTTGTAATTTGTCTTTGTTTTTATAAATGAATTCGGATAAAAAATTGTTTTTAAAATAATTTTCATATCTTATATACATTCTCACATAATAATAATAATCATCATCATCATCATAATAATAATTACTCATTACATATTTGATACATAATATAATAAAATATAATATAAAATTGACAATTTACCGCTCATAGTATTACACACTCACAAAACTGTTGAGTATAGTAAAGACAATTAACGCATGCATCGTTATCTTCTTTATTATTTTCCGCAAATTTGTTCTCCAATTTTAATTTGTTATTGTTATCACTATCGATGCCATTTTTCTGGTAGATTTTCGGCCGTGGTTCCGGACTGGGCAGGGTTTTTTTAACGATTGTCGTTACTTCTTCAATGGTCTCGCTGCCGCTGTCATGGTTTGAGTGACTTAATTTACCGGTTGAACTTAACGGAATAACCGGTGGTAATTCTCCAGGACGTGCGTCATCAGGTAAATCGTAACTTGCCGGTATCGATCGCGAGTCCAGTCCTGGTGAGTCCCCTGACATCATCACACTAGAAATAAATAAAATACGTTTTAAAAATAAAAGTTAAATACATTTATATTAAATTTCTTCCACAGACTCATGTTATGACGAAAGATACTAAAACTTTTAAATGCTAAACAATAAGTATGCTGACTCCTACAAGATATATGATATCCAGTATAAAATACTTTTATTGAAGATTTTTTACCTCTCTCAGTAGACAAAAAAAAAAGTATTAAATATACTTGTCAGCCTTGATATTATTTTTATTTTTCAAAATATACATTTTATTATTATCTATATTATTAAGAGGATAAGCAAAATTTTGTGGCCAGTATATTTTTATGATAGAATGGGTTTTTCTAGTTAAATTTGGTCTTGACCTGAAGTTGTGTCTTTTCAATGTTTTATATCATTCTCACCAATAGTCAATTTATAATGATAAGTATTTAGGCTGCATTCGAAAATGCTCTATTCTCTAGATTCATAATTAAGAAATGACTTTGTATCTTTTAAACTATTGACATTTTTAAAAATACAAGCTCATCCCGATGTTACACTCATCAAGACCTTCCATTTGAGTACCCATATCATTTTTTCATATATTTTATATATTTATATATTTCACAAATACTATATATATAAAGTATATAAAAAATGCCATGTGGGTACTCAAATGAAAGCTCTCGATGAGTGTAACATCAGGATGAGTTTATATCTTTAAAAAAGTTAATAATTAAAAAAATGACTTCGCATCTTTTGAACTATGGACATTTGTAAAGATATAAGCTCATCTCGACATTACACTCATCGAGACCTTTCATTTAAGTACCCACATCAATTTTTCATATATTTTATATATTTATATATTTGACAAATACCATATATATAAAATATATAAAAAATGCCATGTGGGTACTCAAATGAAAGCTCTCGATGAGCCTAACATCAGGATGAGCTTACATCTTTAAAAATATCAAACACGAAGAAATGACCTTGTATCTTGAGAACTATTGACATATTTAAAGATATAAGCTCATCCTGATGTTAAATTCATCAAGAGCTTTCATTTGAGTACCCACATCAATTTTTCATATATTTATATATATTATATATATGTATATATGAAAAATATATCAAAAATGCATGTGGGTACTCAAATGAAACCTCTTGAAGAGTGTAACATCAGAATGAGCTTATATCTTCAAAAACATCAATAGTTAAGAAATTACAGTGCAATTTAACAAAATTTATTATTTAATAAAGCAAAATTTTATTTATGTATAGTTCACAAGTCACAGCAGTCACATAGTGACTGCAAAGTTGCTAGTTTAAATTAATATTGAATTAAATTATAATATTAATAGATGATATAGGTATTAAATATTAATTTTAAAAATAAATTTTTGAAAGACATACCAAGTCGCTTTGGTACAAGGATGCATGCGCGCTTTTTCTTCAATAGTTAGAGTGGAATAAAATAATAATTGCTGTTCTTCATCGCTCTTTCGCAAGCCCATTTTATCAAAAATATTATCTCGTGTCATTATAAATAACTGCGTGTATTGATATAGTGTATTTAGTAGTAGAAACGTATGCGTATAAATTATCGGTGCACTAGTTACGAAGACGAGTTATCAAATGAACTTTACTGAGAAGACTTCATATATTACTAAGAGTGTAATTTAAAACTATTTATTAGAGTTAATAGAAGTTAATAACCCCGACGCTGAGGCCGAGTCGTGAAATTATTTCACTCCAATTACGTCTAGTTTTAATTCATTCACTCTTATCTCCACCGGAGTTGCTTTATTTTTTTGTTAATCTATTTAGTCGTTGACTTGATAACCGATCCAGAATGAGAAAAAAAGCTTAACTGTTTTGTTTGTTTCTGGTTTTAATTCGATAATTTTATTTAGACACTAAAGTAATTTTGACACGTGCGAGTTCAACTGCAGTAACAGACAGCTGCGTTTGACCAGACGCTAACTACAACCCCCTAGGATTTCATAATACTGAACCAGCGGTCTTTTGTGTCTGACGTTCTTTACCCCCGTTTTCATACTACATAACTCTGAGTCATTCTTTCTTTTTACTGTCTAAAAATTTAACAATTCTATGGTTTTTTTTTCCGTTGAATTTTTTTTTTTAATTTACGTCTTTTTTTTCTTTATACTTTTTTAGATCTTTAGATATTGTATAAAAATTTAGAAAAAAATTCACAAGGTTTGAATAAATAGTTTTAATAATTTATTTTAATAAAAATTTTTAATAATTTGTTTTAAAAAAAATTTTTAATAATTTATTTAAATAAAAATTTTTAATAATTTGTTTAAATAAAAATTTTTAATAATTTATTTAAAATTTTTAAATTGTAATAATAATTTTTAACAAAAAACTTTCTTTCTAAATTTTTAACTAAGACCTTCAATCTAAAGTTTTTACTCGAATTTAAAAAATTCCTGTTTCTTCTTCACTTTCTATACATATAAAAACTTTCAACTAAAACTTTTTACTTTCACCAAAATTTATAAAACTAAAAATTAAATAAAAACTTTTCTTCAAACTCCAATTTATCACAATTAAAAATTGAAAACTAAAAAAAAGATTCGTAAACGAATGTAACAAAAAAAATAACTCCAGTCATTTCGTACAATTTAAAGCAACTAAAGACCTCTGCTCCCACACAGCATTTTTGTCCAAGACATTGTCATCACTCAAAAGATAAGAAGTGTGAGAAGCGTTACGTGTTTCATTACTCCATAACATTGTTAAGGTATAAACGGTGTACCTCTACTCTTTCTATTCCAGAGTAGCGTAAGCAGTTTTGTACGTAGTAGTAGCCAATGAGACACCAAAACTCTCCATACACCCACACTCTTCATCAGCGGAGCACATAATATCATATAGATATGTTTATTACGTAGAACCTTAACTTCACAGTGAATGAATGTAAGTATTTTAAATACAGGTTACAAGCATAACGCAGGAGTAGTAAGTTGAGGAGTAAATTAAATGAACAATCTACATCAATAGAACGGAGCAAAAATTTTTTGTATAAATATTCTAAAATTTAAATATCAAGAAATAAATTAAAATAACTAAATTAACATTTTTATAGATAATACTGAAGTTAGCAGGCAGCTGTTAATTTAAAAAATTTTTTTAATAAATTAATTAGAATAAAAAAATACTTCTAAAAATTTTCACTTGTAATTTTTATTAATTTTTACATGTGGAACTTTTTAATTTAATTTTTTTTAATAAAACTAAAGTTGACAGATATTAAAAATTTTTTTGAAATTTTATAGCAATTAAATTATTAAAAAAAAAATTAATTAAAAAGTTTCACATGTAAAAATTAATAAAAATTACAAGTGAAAATTTTTAGAAGCATTTTATTATTCTAATTAATTTGTTAAAATAATTTTTGAAATTTTTTTAACAAATCAATCAGAATAAAAAAATGCTTCTAAAAATTTTCACTTGTAATTTTTATTATTTTTTACATGAAAATTGACTTAGCAGATAGTTGATAATTTTAAGAATTTTTGTATCAAATGAATTATGGCAAAAAAAAATTCAAAAAAATTACAATTGCAATTTTTTAAAAATCATTTTTTTGTTAAAGAAAATTAAAGAATTGTCAAGTGACAGTTAAATTTAATGTCATAATTTTTACATGTGAAACTTTTTAATTAAATTTTTTTTATAATAATTTAATTGCTATAAATATCTAAAAAAATTTTTTTATGACATTAAAGTTAGCTGTGACTTGATAATTTTTTAATTTTTTTTAACAAATAAATTTGCTCCAAAAAATTATTTTTAAAAAATTACATTTGTAGTTTTTTAAAATTTCTAAATGTCAATTTTTTTTTTATAAATTTTTTTTAGCCATAATTTATTTGTTACAAAAATTCTTAAAATGATCAACTATCTGCTGAGTTAATTTTCATAAAATTTAAAAATCTGTCGACTTGAGTGTGATTCTTTTAGATATATAAACCACCTTCTCATCTTACTTGTAGATTCCTCGTTGCGGCAGCGGGTTTTTAAGACGCATTTCGCAGCTCTCTTTCAATTATTCTGTTAAAAACTGTTGACAAACGCAAACGTCAAAATATTAGCAAGTCCAACAGAAAGATTACTCAATTAAAAAGTAAAAAAAACAAACAATGAATAATTATTTATTAAAAAATAAAGAGCGATACCGTGAAAATAAAAGCGTCTTCTTAAACCTGGATCTCGACTGACCTGGACCAGCGATACGAAGAATGCTGAGAGCAAAAAGGGAATAAAAAGAGAAATGACTAAAGGACTTAAACGCTGAGCTCTCATACATCTACATGTGCACGTTCACAACATAGCATCCACATCACCAGCATCAATACATGGAATAACAGCATAAGACCGTGTATAGTACTGCGTACAGCCATGCCTTACAACAAAAGCAAGTAAATTCTCCGTAATCTGTATTGGATACGCAGAGAGTCGCAGCACAGGTACCTGAAAGGTCCCAGCACAGTTTTCAGTGATCACGTTTTGTTTCGACTTTACTCCCACAGTCCTACGGCTTGGCTTAGCTTGTTTTACTCTTATTTTTATTTTAAATCATTTTTGTACCGGCTTTACCATCTTTATATCCAAATATAAAACCTTCGTACTACCATGTAAGCAAACATACACATTTTTACGTTTTTAACTTTTAAAATTTCACCGCATGTCGCACAGTTACACGTTCAACTGTTTTATTTTATTTTATTTTATTTAATTTTTTATAATGTATGTATTTTTTAGGTTTAAATTAAATGAAAATTAAGTTAGCCGACATATAAAAATTTATAGAATTTTTTTTTTATTGAAAACTTAATTAAAAAAAAAAAAAAAAAATCACATGTAGAAAATTTTAAAAATTACACGCAATTTTTTAAAAATATTTTTTTGTTCTAATTTAGTTATTAAAAAAAAATCAAAAAATTAAAAATGTCGGCTAACTATGACACTGAAGTTAGCAGATGTTTAAAAAATTTTTGATTTTTTTTATTAATTAAATTACAACTAAAAAGATATTTCTAAAATATTACACTCATAGTTTTTCAATTTTTTTTTTAAATTATTTAATTGAAATTTTTTCAATAAAAAATTTCTAAAAATTTTGAAATGTCGGCTAACTTAATATTCATGACTAACTTCATTATTATTAAAATTAATACCTGTCATCTCTGTTATGACGATCTCGATAATCATGGTCATGATGTCTTCTTCTGTTCAGAAACACTAAATTACGTGAATAATTTTTGCGTTTGCCGCCGAACAATGGTTTGTTAAACCGAAATTTTGATTGAGAAAACATTATTAATTTATTAGTACATTTTAATCTCAAAATTAAAAAATTTAAGTCGGAAAAATTTAATAGAACATCCTATGGTCGTAGTTTCGTGTGTACTACTGTTATGTACAAAAGAAACTTTTACAATTCCCCCGATGAATTCCCCCTATCTACAATATGACTAACACAAATATATATATAGAAATATATATTTGTATATATGTGTACATTGTACCATGAGCGTAAGTAAAGAGTCATAATATTAAATCGTGACATTCATGAGTGAATATCTAAGAGATGTGGCAATCGCGCTACAACCTCTCACAAATAATTCAATGTTTAATTACAAATAGTTCATTACCGAGTGTGTAACTAGTAACTAGTCAAATAATTTATCTAAAACAATTCAAGGTTGAGTGGTAACTTTAAATATTTAGTGCTAGATTTTATTTGTGAATTAATAAATTGGATATTAAATTACTACATCCTTGAATAAAAACTTTCTATCAAGTTGTCACTTGATTACAACTGTCAGCTGTTGATTATTGTTATAATAGATTACAATTAAAGTGATTTGAATTAATTATCGGTTATTATTATTATTTATAATAACGAGTAATTACGGAACAAAAGTTAATTACCTGTATGATGTGCTCGGCTGTACGGAGTATACATCAGCTTCAACAATAATCATTATAGCCACGGTTCTTAAACTATTAATTATGTTTAATAATTTATTATTTTTTTAGTTAAATTTTTTTTTATTTTATACATTTTAAAGTAACATTTTTTTTACAGTTTATTTGGCCGTTAAATGAAAAAGTGTCACAATAAGATTGTCCTCATGTTTGTGCCACTATAAAGTATATAAGACTGACGGCAATAGTATCGGCAAGGTTCTCTTCCACCTCCAAAATAAAAAGCTGAACCGACAGAAAGAAATCAAACGATTTCACTAGTGGTTTTTTAGCGGATAATAAAAATGCTTATTGTTTAAGCGATTTTCATCATCAATAATAATAATAATAATATTATTATTATTATTATTATTATTTATTAAAGAATATTTATTATTTTAAGCCAACTTACCCGATCTGATTTAATGATAGACTCGGCTGCCCAATTTCAAAACACAGTAACTGACAATTTTTAAATTTAAAAAAATTTTGCGCGCCAAATTGATAAACAGTTTGATTTATGAATAAAAAATACTTTAATATAAATATTTTTTATAAAAATTAGTTAAAATTAAGGTCTAAAAGTTATAAGAAATGCAGCAATACTAAAAAAATTAGGTATAAAAATTTTGCAGTTACTGTGTTTTAAAATTGGCCAGCCGGACTATTCAATTTTTATTTATTAATTATTTTCACCACATTTTTTCGATATGAGCACTCATACCATTTTCAGGTGAATAGATAATAATTGAAAATTGTATTTTGGATTTTAAGACAAACTTTTATTAAAATTATGTAAAGATATAATTATTTACTCAGTGAAACTTTTTTTGGCAACTAGGTTCTAATTTAAGCAGTCCGAATTATTTTTTCGGCTGCCGAAAAAAGTTTCACTGAGTACACTGATAGAGAGTTTCTTAGTATTTAAAAAATTTTTTTTAAATACTAAGAAATGATCTCTTAAATTTACAGAAATCCTTCTATCAGTGTAAACAATTACATCTTTACACAATTTTAATAAAAGTTTGTCTTAAAATCAAAAATAAAATTTTTAATTATTATATATTCACCGGAGAATGGTATGAGTGCTCATACCGAAAAAATTTTGTGGTAAAAATAATTAATAAATAAAAATTGAGTAGTCTACCTTTAAATCAGACTAAGAAGTTGGCTTAAAATATTAAATGCCTTTTAATAAGTAAAATCACCGATCTTCGAATTATATGTTGAATAATAATAATATTAATAATTATTGTTGTTGTTTTTATTATTATAATTATTATTGCATTATTTTGTGAATTTTTGTTCAACTTTATCAACAAATGCCCAGAAGTCATCGGCGACAAGTTTTGGTTCTTCAAATGCAGCAAAGTGTCCACCGCGGGGGAGATGATTGAATTGAACTAGATTTTTAAATCGCATTTCAATCAATGATTTTGGTATGTACGCTACTTCATGGGGGAAATTTGCACACGCTACTGGTACGTTTGTGGTCAATCTATTAAAAAAAAAAAAAAAATAAAATAAAATAAAATAAAAATTAAACTATTAATTAATTAAGAAAAATACTCACGAATCATATTTGTTGTTATTTTCAGAACTAAAACTTTCGGCGTAAAGTCTCATGCTGGTTGTTATCGAATCAGTGATCCAGTAAACCATTATATTGTCAAGCAATTCATCCATGGAAAATTTTTCCAACAAACCGCCGTCGTCGCGGAACCTATACTCAGGATTGGTCCATGTGCTGAATTTTTCCAGGATGTAAGTTGCAAGAGCTGCGGGTGCTTGCATCAGTGTTGTGCCTGGATTTATTTTTGTCAATAAATATGCATGAAAAAAATAAATTGGGTAAAAATTGATGTAATATTTACCGATAGTGTCAGGTTTCGTAGCTTGAAGATGGAAATAACCGGACTCTTCGATTATTCTGGACCATTTTTCAGTCAACGGGTATACTTTGGAATAGTCCTCGGATTCAACGACCAGTGACGGGAAATATGAGCCTACTAAGAGCCAAAAGAATGATTTTCCATTTTGTACTGCACACATATTTAAATGGGCACCAGTAACTCTGCAAAAATGATTTATATTGATAATGAAAAGAAATAAGTTTAAGTAAATTCAATTAAACTATTAAAAAATTTATTACAATAAATTAATCATTAAAATTATGATAATGAAGTCAGCAAATATCTAAAAATTTCTTAGTTTTATTAAAAAATAAATTTATAAAAAGTAAGAAAAAGACAATTTTAAAAAATTTCATTTATACTCTGAGAAAAAAAATTTCTGTTGAAAAAAATGAGTAGTGTTGTAATAAGAAATTAATTTGTTGAAAATTTTAAACAATTAATTATTAACAAGTCGGGTCAAACCTATTTTTGGCATTTTCAAAAGAAATTTTTTCTTTCTGCACGGTAAGAACAAGATGACACTGGATATCATCCCAGATTATACTGAGTAAAAAAATATTTCAGATAGTAGCTAGTATAATCCAAATTACAATGAGTATAATCCTGATATCACCCAGTATAATCTGGATTATACTAGCTACTGTCTGAAAAATTTTTTTCACCACAGATATCACTGAGTATAATCTGAGTATAAAATTTTAATAAATAGTAGAATTTATTTTCAATATTCTTAAAATAATTTATTAATTAAAAATATTCCTAAAAATGATCAGATATTTGTTAATTTGAGTATCATTTAGAATTACCTTTCAGAAAACAAAGTACTGATATCTGCCGCAATGAAGCTCCCCCAATCGCCGCCTTGGGTATAAAATTTATCAAAGCCTAATCTTGTCATCAGATTCTTCATCACAACAGCCATCTGAGCAACAAAACATTTTATCAATTATCCATAACTTCAATAATTAATTTACATTTTTTAGATTCATAAACTCAAACCTGTGCATGACCCATATGAGGTCTGACAGCTGCCTGTGAAAAACCATACCCAGGCAAGGAAGGTGCAATAACTTCAAAAACGAAATCTTTTCCCGGCCTCGGTGTCGTTAACATCGGAATTATTTTTTGGAACTCAACGACTGAACCCGGCCAACCGTGGAGCAGCAGAAGTGGAAGTACCTTCAGTGGTTTTCCATCAGTACTTAGCGATTTGCTCGGCTTGACATGATAAAAATGTATATCAAGTCCTGAAAATTATCATAAGAATTTGAATATTAATGACTCATTAATTTTATCGCTGAATTGTAAGTAGCGAATATTAATTATAAATTAGAACTTATCATTATCACCTTGAATGTTTGTGACAAATTGGGGATATTTGTTAAGCAAATCTTGACGCTTGTACCAATCATATTTATTAATCCAATAATCGATAATTTTTTTAAAGTATTTGCTTGAAAGTCCGTAAGTCCATCCGACGTTCTCAAGTGGCGGTACTGGCTCACGTGTCCGTGACAATCGTTCTTTAAGATCGTTGATTACCTTAAAAAAGTAGCTTTGTCAGTTGAATTAATAATACCATCTAATAACTAATAGACAACTATTAATAAATATTGCTTATTTCACCGTACTCTAGTTTGTAAAAATTATATAATTCTTACGTCCTTGGGAACTGAGATTTTAAATGGTCGCACTGATGAATCCTTGGTACCGTCAACTGGTCCCCAGTTTGGCTCCGGCATTCTCGGAATTTCTGTTTCATTTTTCGAACAGCAGTTTCTAAATTAACAGTATATATTTATTGATTATAAAAGATTTACTTAAATTTTTCAGGAGCAATGAAGAAGATACATACCCCAGATAGTAAGCAGCCAAGAGCGCGATAACTCCGAATAACAATTTTTTAATCATTATCACTAACGTTTGATCCGAACAGTTCGGCAGATACCGTTCTACTGATCGCACTGTGCACAAGTATCTTAAAATTGAGCGTGCAAATGTAAAGTATAAAGTCCGATGGTAAATTATCAATGTTGATTGTCGCGTTTTAAGTAATATAATCGCAGAAAAATGAACTTATATATACACGCAATGAGTGAGACAGAGAAATAATAAATCTTTTGTGTCATTCTCTTATCTAATTTTTTTTTGTTCAATGCAACTGTGATACTTGATGTGTCATGGTGTTGACGTTTGAAAAAAAAAAAAAAAAAAAAAAAAAACTGCATCATTTTTTACAAATATTTATTTATAAACATTTTGATTTTAATGACTTGCAATTTTATTTACAATTAAAATTCGTCTTTTTCAGTGTTTGCTGACTTTAAATCGCTTTGAACGGTTGCTACGAATTTCCAGACGTCGTCGGACAGGAGTTTGGGTTCCTCTAGAGCAGCAAAATGTCCTCCTCGAGGCATCCTTGTCACTTGGATTAGATTATAAAATTTATCTCGGAGAAATGCCTCAGGATAATAGATCAACTCGTTGGGAAATTGCGCACAGGCACTCGGGACTATGATGGGCCAGCTAAAATGAAATGTTTTTTTTTAGATTGATAGATTTAGCAGAAGATAAAAGGACAACTAGGACACATACTACATTTCATTCAAGCCAGATTGCAAATTAAATGATTCTGCATAAATTCTCATGGCCGTAGTCATGCTGTTTGGTATCCAATACATCATTAAATTGTCGATCAAAGCGTCTGCAGTGAATTTTTCGTAAATTCCGCCGTCATCTCTGGTTTTGTAAGCGGGATTTGTTGCTGATGAAAATTTTTCCAGCACATAACCGGCTAGAGATGCGGGAGAGTCACTTGGACCGATTCCTATAGATAAAATTTTATATTTAAATATTATTTATGAGCAACCTTGCAGTCACTTCGTGACTGCCGTAACTTGTGAACTATAAATAACTAAAATTTTACTGCATGAAATAAGGACTTTTGTTAAATTGCACGGTAATTCTTTAACTACTGACCTTTTTAAAGATATAAGCTCATCCCGATGTTACACTCATCAAGAGCTTTTATTTGAGTACCCACTTGCATTTTTGATATATTTTTCATATAGACATATATATAAATATATAAAATATATGAAAAATTGATGTGGGTACTCAAATGAAAGGTCTCGATGAGTGTAACATCGGGATGAGCTTATATCTTAAAAAATGTCAATAGTTCTCAAGATACAAGATCATTTCTTAATTATGTATCTAAAGATAGAGAATTCTCGGATGCAGCCTAATTACTAATCATAATAAATTGACTATTGATAAGAATGATTTGAAACCTTGAAAAGGCACAAATTCAAATCAAGATCTTTGCAATGACTGATTGAATTAAATTTTAGTTAACTTTTAGAGAATGGAAATAAAAAAATAATTCAGACCAACAGTATCAGGTTTGGTTGCTTGTATATGCAAGTAACCAGTCTCGAGAAGTGTCTTGAAGAAGTGTTTCTTCATTGGATAAAGAAGATGATGATCTTCTTTAGGCAGTAGTAATGAAGGGAAGAAACTGTATAGGAATGTTTTTAAAGTTGTTTTGAAGCCTAATACACCACAAAAGTTTGAATGGATTCCCAAGACGCTGAAAAATAAAATAATTGATTTTTGGGAGTCATCATGATGAATATCTATCTACTGACTCATGGTGTGGAATAATTCTTACTGTTGAGGGAATAACGTCGCCATTTGTCCGACAATGATAGATCCCCAGTCGCCGCCTTGGGTATAGAATTTATCGAATCCCAGTCTGCGCATCAGATTCATCATAACAACAGCCATTTCTTTGGCACCCAACCCAGGTCTCACTGCAGAGCTAGAGAAACCAAAACCTGGTAACGAAGGCGCAATAACTTCGAAGACAAAATCATGGTCCGCTTGTGGAGAAGTCAGCATGGGAATAAGTTCGTAAAATTCTCTAACTGATCCTGGCCAGCCGTGGAGAATTAACAATGGTACCACTTTTTTTCTTTGGGTATTTTTAGGTTTCACGTGTATGAAATGAATGTCCAGACCTTTGACAAATAATTGTCAATCAGTATAATTAATTGTTGCTTAATAATTAATGGATGCGCTTACCTTGAATGTTTGTTTTAAATTGGTCGTACTTGTTCAAATACGCGAGCCGCTTTTTGAAGTCATACTTGTTCAGCCAGTAATCAACAATATTTTTTTTCAAAAATGTCCCACTGGTTCCGTAAGTCCATCCTGTACTCTCCAAAGGTGGAGCCAAATCTCTCGTATTTTTCAATCTGCTTTTCAGGTCATTCACTTGCTGATAAAGTTATCAACAATGAATTATAAACTCGCATTAAAATTCATTGAACTACACAACTAAATAAATGATTAATTTATTCCTTACCGCTTCAGTAAATAAAATTTCAAACTGTCTGACAGTTTTGTCAGTTTGCGAATTTTCCGTTCCCGGACCCCACCAAGTATTCGGCAATTCTATCGTTTTGACAGACGACTTTTGTAAATAAAACAATGACATAAAACCTACCGTCAACAATCCGACAATAACTTTAACTACCACAAAAAATCCCATTTTATATTGATAAAAAACTAAAAAATTAAAAATTTATTCCTTCGCCAATTCTAGAGATGAATCTGTGACGGCCCGGTAAGATAACGGTGCACCGCACGCCCGTCAGGGTAAAACTAACTGTTATTGCGATTTCAACTTCAATATTGAGTCCGAAGTTTAAGTATAGTACTTGTATCAAATGAGATATGATAGTTGCATAACAGGTTTATTCCTCTGATTATATAAACAGAAATCTAAATGCAATAAAATTTTCATTTTATTTGACTTATTCTTATTTTTAATTATTTAATTTATTACGAAATTTGACCGATAAAAGATCTTAATCTCATGTTTTTTTTTTTTTTTAATAAAATTATCGGTATTTACTTAAGTGGAGAGATCTACCCAAAAACATAATATTACTAATTTTTAACAATTTTACAAATTTATAAGGATTTTTATTAGAGCAAAATTATTTTTTGATCAAATTAAAATCATTCAAAATCCATCAATTTTCAAAAGTTTTTTTATGCATTCATTAATGAGATGTTCTTTATCTAAAACTTTTTTTTTTTTTTTAAGAAATTTATCTTTGGCATAAAAATCTCAACCTGTGTATCTTATAAAAATAATTTAATGACTATAAAATATATGTTCATTCATAAATTAACGATAATTTCTAATTTTTTAACTTAATAATAATTAATCCGATGCTAAAATTCATCTTTTTTGATTTCTGATGATTTGGTAAAGTTAAAGATAGCGGCTATAAATTTCCAAATATCATCGGACAAGAGTTTTGGTTCTTCTAGCGCAGGAAAATGTCCTCCTCGAGACATCCTCGTCACCTGGACTAGATTGAGGTATTTGTCTTGAAGCAATTTCGGAGGATAATAAAATAACTCGTGTGGAAATTGCGCACAGGCAGTGGGTACTTTGATAGGCCACCTGAAAAATTGATAACTTACAAATTTTTTGAAATGAAATAAAATTTAATAGTACGTACGATAAATCGGAAAGTCTGCTAAAAGAATTAAATGACTCTGCGTAGAGTCTCATGGATGTAGTAATGCTGTTTGAAATCCAATACATCATTAAATTGTCGATTAAAGTGTCTAAAGTGAATTTTTCGTAAATTCCGCCATCATCTCTGGATTGGTAAGAAGGGTTTGTGCCGTAAGAAAATTTTTCTAGCACGTAACCAGCTAGTGCTGCTGGTGAGTCACTCAGACCAATTCCTGCAATTAAAAAAATTATAGTCATTATTTAATTAATTATATTAACAGTGGCTAAAAAATATACATATTCTTAGAGCAGAAAAAAAAAATTGAAAATAAAATTAGCGAATATCTGACAATTTTTACGATTTTTTTTATAGATAAAATTGTTACAAAAATATTAAGAGGGTATTCTCGTTTAGAAACATGAAATTTCAAGTAATTTTTTAAGTGCCGTAAAAAAAAAAAGGCAATCAATATTTTTATTATCCATTTTTCTATGAGTTATTTATTAATATGATAAGAATATAGAAAACAATATAAAAATAAAAAATGTTAAAAAAACGGGAAGAAAAAAATGAAAAAGATTATTAATCTAGAGTAATGTCGCTATGGTTTGAACTATGGAAAAGTTGAAGTAAAATTTTCTCACGAAATAGCATGGAAAGAACAAAATTACACAACATATTCTCCCATATTATACTCAGTGTTATCTATGGTGAAAAAAAATTTCAGATAATATCAAATATAATCCAGATTGTACTAAATTATTTTTATATTATACTGCGTAAGATTACACTGAATATAATCCAAAAAAATATCCCGTATGATTTGAATTATACTCAGTAGAATCTTAGATTATATAATTTTTTCAAAAATTGTAATAATCAAATTTTTTCATTTTTTTCACCACTTTTTTTTATGTTTTGAAATTTTTAAAAAATAGTAAAAATTGAAATTTGGGGATGACCGTAGTTCCAATCGTAGCGACATTACTCTAAATTAATAATCTATTTTTCTTTTTATTTCCGATTTCTAAGAGGTTTGGAATCGTGGGTATAGTCACGTGCTAATTTTTTGATACCCTCCCACTTTATCAGCTGCGATATTTTTTATTTATCAACTTTTTTTATTTTCTTCTGTATTCATATAATTCATATAAGTGCAATATTTACCCTGATAGCCACCTTACCTATAACTTACTGTCAATCTACGTCCGCAATTTGAAGCAAACTTGACGGAAAGAGTTGGCAAAGCGAGCGATTACCTATTAGTTACCTATAACTTACTCTGCAAATAGACGTCAAAACTTGCTATACAAGTATTTCCTTCAAATTGTAGTAAAGTTGAAAGGAAATTTAACTACAAGTTTGATTGTTAACTTGTATTCAAGTTGCGGCCGTAGATTTCCGTCAACTTGCTTACAAGTGTTGTTGAAAGAAGAATTACCGCCCACTTGATGTATAAATTAACCGTAACTGCTGGAAGTCAACACTTACTGAGAAAGCGCTGGCTATCAGGGTAAAAATATTTTTTTAGTTATAATTTAATTAATGAAAAAAATTTTCAACCGCTTGCTGATTTCAACATAACAAAAAAAGATAAACAATAAATAAATTACTCACCAACAGTGTCAGGTATAGTTGCTTGTATATGTAAGTAACCAGTCTCAAAAAGTGTTGTAAAGAAACGTTTTTTCATTGGGTAAAGAAGATGATGATCTTCTTCAGGTAACAATAATGATGGAAAGAAGCTGTATAAAAATATCTTGAACGCTGTTTTCCATTCCACAAGATAACAATGGTTTGAATGGATTCCCAGGACACTAAAAATGTAATAAAATGTCATCAATTGATTTTAATAATTTGCTGTTCAAAATAATTCTTACTTTTGAGGGAATAACGTCGCCATTTGTCCGACAATGATAGATCCCCAGTCGCCGCCTTGGGTATAGAATTTATCGAATCCCAGTCTGCGCATCAAATTCATCATAACAACAGCCATTTCTTTGGCACCCAACCCAGGTCTTACTGCAGGGCTAGAGAAACCAAAACCTGGTAACGAAGGCGCAATAACTTCGAAGACAAAATCATGGTCCGCTTGTGGAGAAGTCAGCATGGGAATAAGTTCGTAAAATTCTCTGACTGATCCTGGCCAGCCGTGGAGAATTAACAATGGTACCACTTTTTTTCCTTGGGTATTTTTAGGTTTCACGTGTATGAAATGAATGTCCAGACCTTTAACAAATAATTATCAATCAGTATAATTAATTGTTGTTTAATAATTAATGGATGCGCTTACCTTGAATGTTTGTTTTAAATTGGTCGTACTTGTTCAAATACGCGAGCCGCTTTTTGAAGTCATACTTGTTCAGCCAGTAATCAACAATATTTTTTTTCAAAAATGTCCCACTGGTTCCGTAAGTCCATCCTGTACCCTCCAAAGGTGGAGCCAAATCTCTCGTATTTTTCAATCTGCTTTTCAGGTCATTCACTTGCTGATAAAGTTATCAACAATGAATTATAAACTCGCATTAAAATTCATTGAACTACACAACTAAATAAATGATTAATTTATTGCTTACCGCTTCAGTAAATAAAATTTCAAACTGTCTGACAGTTTTGTCAGCTTGCAAATTTTCCGTTCCTGGACCCCACCAAGTATTCGACAATTCTGCTACCTCTATCGTAGATGGCTTGTTGAAATAAAATACTGACATCACAGCAGCCATCATTAAGCCTGCTGCGACTTTGAATACCGGTGAAATTTCCATTTTGATTGTATAATAAATAAATAAATAAATAATTACTTAGTGAATTATTTTTTCTTTAATCTTTTTACGTTTTTCCTCAAGCCGTATCATTAATTGCAGTTACTGTCCCACGATAGCCACGTTGATGGTGACACAAATTTACCGTGACTGCGGTTGGGGATTCAAGTTATCGTAATAATACAAAGCGCGAATTTCAGATAAATTCGCAGTTATCTCTTTTGAAAATCAAATTAAATTTGACATTTAAAATAACGTGTAAGTACTTGCCGAAAAATTAATGAAAAGTTTCTTTCATATCAGAACTAATTACTTAACAAATTTTATGTCAACTGGTACTAAGTGTACTAAGTTCGTAAATAAAGTAATAAATTAGTGTCAATTATTATTTTTATTGTATTAAAAAGTTTCTTGGAACTTTTTGTCAACATATTTTAGTTGTTAAGTTATTAGTCGACAAGTTTTGTCTGACGTGTATGTAAACACAAGCATATTATTGTTTTTCTGACAATAATAACAATTTTCGAATTAGTTTCTTACCATTAGAGGTTATGATATATAACAGCTGACAATATTTTCTAATAAAAAAAAATACATGACATTAAATTTAGCTGTCACTTCACAATTTTTTAATTTTCTTCAATAAATAAATTATGGTAAAAAAAAAATTATTAAAAAAATGGATTTGTAGGAATTTTGATAAATTAAAAATGCAATTTTTTATAATAAATTTTTTTCTTAAAAAAAAATAAAAAATTGTCAAGTGACATCTAAATTAAATGTCATTTGTAAAAAACTTGAAAATCTTTACATGCAATTTTAAAAAATTATTTTTTTGTTTCAATTTAATAAATGAAAAAAAAAAATTAGAAACGTCGGATAATTTTGGTATTATTAATTAATTAATAAAATTCAACTAATTAGTATTGAAACTAATTACGTTCAGTCCTTCAAACAAATTCCGTATCGACAGTTTTCTTCAAGAAGTATAAAATATATCCAATGATACTGAAATCAATAGACATCTGAAAATTCTTTAAATTTTTATAACCAATCAATTATTATAAAAAAAATAGTCACAAAAATTCGTACTTATAATTTTTCATAGTTTTAACATTTATAGTAGAATTTTTTTTTTTGCTAAATTCATTCTACTCTAATTTGACTGTTATAAAAATCTAAAAAATTGATAGATCTCTGTTAGAAGATAGAATGCCTCTGATAGAAGACATCTGATGATTTTTAGTTTTATTAACGAAATAATTTTATACCAAAAAAATTGCATTCATAGTCTTCTAAATTTCTACTTGTAGAATTTTGAATCAAATTTTTTTTACTATAAATTATTTGTTGAGTAAAATTTAAAAAAAAAAAAAATTTCAGATATCTGCTATTTAAAGTCTTATAAATATCCATTCATAAAAATTTTGTAATGATAAAAATAAAACATTATTTTTCTTTTCTACGTAAATTGTTAGATAAATGAAAAAAAAAATACAAAGATTAAATTAGCCGGCTTGTAAAAATTTTTGGAATCTTTTTTTTATGGAAAAAATTATTACAAAAACAAAAAAATTTTTTTTTCTCTTGTAAAAATTTTGAAAATCTATAAGTGCAATTTTTTAAAAATATTTTTTAGCTCTAATTTAATAAATGAAAAAAAATTAAAAATGTCAGCTAACTTTAGTATAATAAAAAAAATATTATCGTACTGAGTAGTAAAATTAATTTTGAAAATTTCTGGAATAAAAAATAATTAAGTTTAATTTTTCTAGGCACTAACTATTAATTAATTAAAGTAAAAGCTAAAGCAGCTGCTTTGATTACGGCTCTTAAAAATATTCTAAATAAAATAAAAGATTTATTTCTTATAATTACTTAAGGATAAAACTCATGAGAAATAAAAGAAAAATAAAAATAATTAAAACAATAACAAATACATATATTCTTTAGGAAGGTGATACAATCAATAGATTTTTGTATTTTTCGTGTTGAACATTTTCACTCATTTTGTTTAAACGCATGACGTTTATTTTAGTTAATTTTTTTAAAATTTTATTTATAGTAATTTATTTTTATTATTATTTACGTTTTAGTTATGGTTATCCATAATTCCTTTTATCACATTGCAGATCAATTATACCTTAGCAACAAGTATTTACTAATTTTACAATTTTTTTTTATTTATTAATATTTATTTATTCATTAATTATTTCTTTTAAAATAATTACTGGGTTACTTTGCGACAAAAGCGGCTGATAACTGCAATCTTTACCTTATTTATTCTAAATAAATTTATCTAAAAATTCGATGATTTATGGACGATCGCAGTAAATAATATTTATTGTTACACTACAAGCTTTTGTCAAAAATAATAACATTAATTTTATTTTTCTAATTCCGCACAAAAATGTCATCGTCAATCATTAAAAACAAACAATTTTTTTTTTTTTTTTTTTTTTTTTTTTTTTTTTTCAATGCATACTTTAAAAATAATTACAATTTTTTACATCGAATATAATGGAACTATCATACATAATAATCTGATTTATATTATATTAGGCCAATTAGTACAATTAGTTTTTAAATATATAACATAAAATAATTAATAAGTCAACAATTTTTTTATCTTTTTATCTTTTATCTTTAAAAATAAAAATTTAAATAATAAAAAAGTTTATACACGAACAACTATAAATTGTATCGGTAACTCATGATACTAAAATATTCAAAATAAAAATAACATAATAATAATTATAATTATAATAATAATAAAAAATAAGGCGTCTATAATTATCAATAAATTTTAGTCAATGAACATTTGATCATACGTGCAGAATTTTTTTATTTATTAATAATAAAATAATAATAATAAATTTAATATTCTCTTAATAATTCTGTCATCTTAACTCTTTTTTTTTTTTTTTTTTTTTTTAAATATCTTTAATAATTTTTCGCGTATAGATATATAGATATTCTCATATATATTTATAAACAAAATAAACATCTAGAAACTTAAAAAGAAAAGGCTAATTATTGTAGAGTAGCTAATGGACTCTTACCTTTTCAATCTATAATTAATTATGATTTATTATTATTATTCTTTAATCACTTTGTTGCTATTTAGCAATTGTCTCAACAATAATTAATTAAGAGCTTTAATTAAATATCCTAATTAAAATTTCAAATATATTTTTTAAAAAATTGCAAATTTGGACGTAAAAAATTCCAATTACCGTAAAAATACAATCCTCATTAATCAATTTAATTAAATATAATTTTTTGAGACAACCTTTGTATTCGTGCAGTTTTAAGTTCATTAAATCTACATACTTAATAATATTATTTTTACTACGTATCTGCACGTGTAAATTACATTCTCATATACAAATGTTTATTTGTTGTTATTATTATTATTATTATTATTTTTATGGTAACAATGTGTCCGAAATTTTAAATAATTTTATCTAAAAAATTAACAAAGCTGCTAAATTAATTAATCAATTGTCTAATTAGTCGGATGATTAATTAATCAATTGATCTATTAAGAAGAAATTAAAGTCGATTTTTTCTTTTTATGTTTTTAAATCAACTAAAGATGAAAAAAAGTTAACGGCACATACACACACGCACTCATTTCTCCCTGTCTCGTAGCTCACTCTCTCTTTTATTAGATTTATAATAATTTTAAAGTTTTACTTTGTAATATTGTTCGTAGCTGCAAATATGACATCGAATGACGTATATAATCTAACTATACATATATAACTATGTACAAGTGAGGCGACGATGGTGAAGAAACTTAAGCTTCTCTTGACAATTTTTTTTTTTTTTTCATTAATTTTTATTGTAAACTCTTGATGATGATAGTTCTTCTTGTCATCTTCGGGATGATTTGGAAGCTGGGTTTTATATAAAATTTTTTTTCTGGGTTTCTTTCTTGGTAACGAAGAATCTTGGAGATCTCGAGGCAGGGAAAAATTGTCAAAAACACTTCAGCTGCTTCATCTTCTTGATAATGTTTTAGATACTCTTCTTAAGCGGGTGGATTCCTCCGAGTACGCCTAGAGTCTATTTATTATTTATAGTTTTTATAATCTTGTCAAGACGATGAAATTTTGGACTTGGACGTTTGTTAAACATCCGTATATTTACTTAGTTTATCACGTAATAACATGTTTTCGTTCTTTAATCGATCGAGTTCTTGTCGCAGTCCCATATTCTGAAATAAAAAGATTATATTGATTAATTAAATTACAGTTTTATTGCATTTTAATTATCTTAATTTAAAAAAACTAATTTAAAAGTATTGAAAATAATGAAATTTTAATTCTTTTTAATAATACACAGTAAAAAATTTTGTGTTAAATATTTAACACTTTTATGTATAAATTTAACATTTATTGTATTAAATTAACACAAAAAAGTGTTAAATATTTAACCCAAAAATTTTTTGACGCATTGACGCAAAATTTTTTACTGTGTACTTTTGAATATTTTCAATATTTTTGAATTTCTTCTCTGATGAAGAGTTAAAATTGTCAATCGTTTTGAATTATTTTTTTTTAAACAAAGCTAAGTGTAAAAAAGATGAGTATTGGTATGCGCACGCATCCGCCATTTTGTCGCTTCTTCCATTTTGTTCAAAATAATCGACAATCTTTAAATAATACTAGTATGCGCAAGCGCACATCTGAATCTTAGTATGGAATTATATATATTTTCATGCTTATGATATATTTGACCAATCACGTTACGAATAATTTGTTTACATGATATATTTTCATATTTTTCATCTAAATTATAAGAATGGACTAGAATTTGATTTGCGTGCGCAAGCGCGTGCCTCATATTTATTGTCATGATATATTTATATGTCGTTTATGTATATTATATTCACTTTCAACCAATCATAATGAGAATAGTTATTTTCAACCAATCATATCACGAATAAATTGGTTTCACATACATTTCATCTCTATTTTAATATTAATTTAATATTAAAAGAAAAGACTAGAGTTAAGTACGCGCGCAAGCGCGCGCGTGCATGTAGTCACGAATTAGATATATTTTCATGCTTAATATATATTTATTTAACCAATCACGTTACGAATAGTTTGTGCAACAACATATATTTTCATATTTTTCATCTAAATTATAAGTAGTGATTTAATATTAAGAACTAGAATTCAAATTTGCGAGCGCCTGACTATAGACTTTGCATATATTTTCATACTTTGATATATTTGACGAATCACGTGACGAATCGTTTGCTTACATGATATATTTTCATACTTTTCATCTAAATTATAAAAGTGAATTTTTTACCAACTCTTAAAGAAGAAACAATTACCTCTTTTTCAAGAAAACCAGCTCTTAAAGCAATTTGATTTTCCTTCATTCGACGCGCATCTCGCGATCTCTTAGCAGCCATATTATTCTTCCTACGACGAGCCCAATATTTGTCATCCTTCAGGTCATCCGGCACAAACTGCAACACCCAAACATCCCACCAAAACAATTAATTTAATAAAACCCATCTCTCGGTAAGAATAAAATAAAAAAAAAATAAAAGAAACTGTAGCGTGACTTTTAATACCTGTTTCCGAGATTTCTTAATCATCGGCTGTGGTTTGAGTTCCTCATCGGAGAATGCCCGGGTTCTCGGGTCAAAGTCTCGGCCCGATGACGCCATCGACAGCGCTATAAGACAATAGATAACCCATTGTATTCAGTTGTCACACAAGCCGCGACCTCTACTCGCCAAAATCTCTACAAAGCTTCTTACAAGTATTTTCTTAAATCGGTAAGTAGTGGCTTACTAACCATATAATTAGTTAATAAAATGTTATATTTACTCGAGTCGGCAGGTGATGGTGGATTTAGTGTGTCAGGTGAACAACAATCGCTCGGAGAGGGTGATCTTTCCCGCTTGGTAACCGGTTCAAGATGTAATCCAGCAGGTCCTTGGTGGCTCGCAGCTTCATTTGGGTTATTGAGTTTGTGTAATTGACCTGACTGCATGGTGCCTTGTACTCCACCGCCCACTCCGTCGACAGGTATTCCATTCTCTGACAAAAACTCGTCCAGATCCACGTACTGAATAATTTTTTAAGTTTTCATTTATTATTTTTATCTAATTTTTAAATTTACTATAACTAAGTTTTGTAATCGTTTTTAATTAAATTAATTATTTTCTCGCAGATCCAAATCACGTTGTTCTTTTAAATTACGACAAAAAGTCTCACTGGAAGACTCCTAATTGGCGTTAATGTTGTATTTAATGGCTGTGTTCAAATTACTAGTTTTTTGATGAACATTAATTTAGCAGATTATTAATAATTTTTAGAACTTTTGTTCATAAATAAATTATGAAAAAAAAAAAATAAGAGAAAAAAATTGACATGTAGAAATTAAAAAAAATTAAAAATCCAATTTTTTTAAAATAATTTTTAAATAAAATTAAAAATTAATCAAATGACAGCTACCTTTAATGTCAAGTTTTTTGACAAATCTTTTACCATTAAATTTTTTCTCATTACAAATACTTTCAAAATTATTGAGCTAGAAACGAATGGAATGTAAAATGAAGCTACTTATTACAATTTTTTTTATTACAAATCAATTATAAAAAAAAAAAATATTCCAAAAAAATGTTCAACTTGACGGATGTCTGTTAATTTCAGTATCATATAATTGTCTACAAATATTATAGCGCTCAAATTAGCGCTTCTTTCCTACATAACAGAACTTGGAAAATTTGAACGCAGCCGGTGTTTTATTACATCATTTTTTATGAAAATCATTCTATCAGATAGTTGATAATTTTAAAAATTTTTGTAACAAACAAATTATGAAAAAAAAAGTTAAAAAAAATTGACATCCAGAAATTTGAAAAAATTACAATGCAATTTTTTAAAAATAATTTTTTGGAACAAATTTGTTTGTTAAATAAAATTAAAAAATTGTCAAGTTGAATGTCATAATTTTTTCATTAAATTTAGTAAAGCACGTTTGTTTACAGATTAAAAAAATTTATAAAATAATAATTACATAGTAAAAATAAAAAAAAATAATTAGCAGCAATAAATTAACCAAATTTTTATGATAGTAAAGTTAGCTTACATCTCAATTTTTTTTAATTCCTATAACAAATCAATCACAATAATAAAAAATGCTTTAAAAAAATTTCTATTAATAATTTTTTTTAATTTTTACATGTGAAATTTTTTCATTAAATTTTTTTCATAATAGTTTCATTGCAATAAAATTATAAAAAAATTTTTAATGTCTGTAAATTTCAGTGTCATAAATTTATGGTGATTAACAGTATTAACCGTAATTTGGATCCACCAGAGATTCGCATGCAAAAACGTCAAAATAAAAAAAAATCATCCAAAAATGTATTAGAATAATTATTGATATTATTTTAACAATAAAAAATTATTGTATTAGTAACAAAAAAAAAAAAAAAATGCAAGAACAAAAGAACAAAATCGCGATTGTAGGCGTGACGATGTCACGGAGGGTGAAAGTCTTGTCGGTTGGTTGGTTGTTTAGATTCTTATATGATACTCATACTCATTCTGTTGCAGCAAAGTATCAAGTATTAAGTATAAATGAGTAGTCTAGAGTACAAGTAATACAACAAGTAACCAAGTATACAAGTGTGTGCTAGACCAGCGGCAAGTATTCCAAGCTTCCTTGTTTTCACAAATCCAGGAAGTCTCACAGCTCTATACTAGCGCAATATTTTTTTATAACGTTGCGTAACTTTGCGTGCCTCAACAACGGGAAGTATGGTAAAAAATAAGAAAATAAATAAATATAAATACAAATCTAAATCTAAATAATATAAATTATATTCTAATCAAATAGGTAAGGAAAATCCAGCGAGCCAGTCATTAGTTGGGTTACTTTTTTGACATCTTACCTACATTATTTTTGTGTAACATATTTATGTTTTATTTTTTATTTTTTTTTCATTTAATTATTAATTAAATTTTTACACTATTTTGGATGGTTTCATTTGAGCGTTTATTATTCTTTCTTTCCGTCGTAATACATACATGATTCAATACCTTCAGGTCGGCATCATAAGGCAGGGTTTTGTCCCATAAATTGGGACCGAGAAAGGCGGCTTGTGCTTCCACATTGCCCCACAATTCACCGTCCGCGTCTTTTTTTTCCTCTGGTCCATCTTTATTTTGTTTACCTATAATCAAAAAATTTTTATTAATTATTTATAAACAAAAATTAATTTATTTATTTAAATTTAATATTCCAGAAGTATTGAATGAAGCATTAGAAACTAACTCTAAGTCATATGTGACGACTTAGGTGATTTTTACACGCAGGAGAACGGCATTGCGGGTCGACTGTCAAGGCTACGAGAGCATGCTTGTCACGCCACTGTCCAACACTGGCTCTACACTTGGATTTAGAAAAAAATATAATAACTCGAACAGAAGTAACATTTCTTTTATTATAGTCTGGTATAGTATGCTTGTTTAATTAAACTAGAAGTATAACTAGTCTGTGAATTTAAAAATTAAAAGTAAATTTAACGAATCACTAGAATTAGCATTGAAGATTTGATTTCTTCAACTGCTACTGCTCAAATTCAAGTTTTTTGGACATTGAATTCAAAATTACTAGACGCAAACGTATACCAGGAGGTTTTTGCTGGTGGGCTAGTGAAGCGTAGCACCGGTGTACGCCTGTACAGAGATTAGTTCCGCAGAGAGGTTTTAGTCCGTGAGCCTAGCCTTGAACTAAATTACAGGCTGGACTGATGTTGAGTTGAGTTGTTTAGTTGTTCGGATTTTTATGTTAAGTATTGATATGAGTTGTTACCTAGACTGTTTAGCACGCAATATTTATTTAATACTTTTTTTTTTTTGTACAATTTTGTTGGGAACGTTATTGCCTTTATCGTATTAATTATCATTGTTGTCATTAATATTGAATACGCGATTGTAATTGGAAATATTCTGGCGAATTATTAATTACTTATTTCTGCGCTATTTTATTTTTGTGACATACTATTCAAATGTTTTTTTCGTCAAACGTATTGATGGAAAAGTTTGGGAATTTTTTTTATTTTAATTAATTTTTTTTCACAAATTTTATAAAAAAATTTTATTTTAACGTTTGAAAAGTAAATTTTTATTTTTATTAAAATCTTGTTTAATGCAGAGTTAAAATTATTTAAAAATTTTCAAATTGAAAATTTAATGAGTATTTTCTATTTTTATATTAAGTAGTTTCTTCTCGATTGATCATAAAGAAATTTTATTCTTTCAGTTACTACACTAAGAAAAAAAGTATTCTCTACAGGGAAAAAAACAAGATGACACTGGATATCATTTCAGATTATATTCAATGATATCTGTGGTGAAAAAACTTTTCAGATAGTAGCTAGTATAATCTAGATTATACTTGATGATGTCTGGATTATACTCATTGCAATCCAGATTATACTACGTGATATCTGGAGTATACTCATTATAATCTGGATTATACTCATTATAATCTAGATTATACTCATTATAATCTGGGTTATAATCATTATAACCTAGATTATACTCATTATAATGTAGATTATACTCATTATAATTTGGACAACAGTTAAATATTAATTAGTAAAATTTGTAAAAATATTGATTAATTAAATTGTCAATAATAAACATTATAATAGAAGCGCGCAAAGCGCGTTCGATTTTCTAGTTTATTAAATTTTCAAACAAGCAAAAACATTCTCAATTATTTTTTAGACTATATATTTTTGTGTCAAAAAAATTTTCTTGATAGAAGTATTTTTTTTTATTAGTGTATTAAAAACAAACGAGTAACTATACCTAATGTTTTTTTTTTTTTCAACTTTTTTTATCACCAGCAATAGAAAGAAAAACTATGTAAGACTTAACAGTAATTATTTTTTAATATCCGCGTTACACTAAACCTTTTCTGAAGTAAAAAATTAAGAACATAAAATAAAATAATATGAATAATAACATTCTAAAAAATTTATCGTAAATTATTGAACTAAAATTAGTAATTATAATTTATAAACTTAATAAAAAATGAAATTATATGCTAACTATAAAACCATGGCTTAATAAAAAATTTATTTTTTTTTTTTATTATAATTACTTCCTTTAATCATCGAGCAAGAAATAAAGTATCGATTAAAAAATGTCTTTAAATAAAGTAAAAAATAAAAAAAAAAACCTTACAAATAAAAGAATAGGTTTTCTTAAAACAAAACCTCTTGATTAGACAACAACAATAATTAATTATTAATAACAAGCAATTAAAAAAAAAATAAAGATAAAGTTTTAATTTGTATAATAAATGAAATTCAATAGATATACTGGATAAAAACAGAGATTCACTTTCATTCCCACATTCGCATTAATAATAATATATAAGTATATAAAGTTGACGATGTAATCTCAGCCTTGTATCCTTGATAGACTAGTCACGGTTCAACGAGAACCACTTCAGCTAGTTTTCCATACAATATATAATATTTTATTTGCAGTTTGATACATTTATTAAAGGTTTATCTTTCGGCGAGTTTTTTAAAAAAAAAAAAAATCAATCCGAATGAGTAATTAAAATCGAAAATTAAAAACGAATGAGAAAGCGGCTGCCGGCGGATATATTTATAGGTATCTTGATGAATTACAAGAAGGTGTGGAACGCGGAACGCGATTCGGAGTAGAGGAAATGCTGTCGTCCTTGGGCACGTCGAACATAGGACTTGCTCAAAGATCCCACATCATCCATTTAATCGTTTGTTTTTATTTATTTATAATAACTTTTATAAAGGCATATCCTTATTCATTAATACTCCATTCTGATATTTTACATTTGATTAATTATTTATTATTTTTCACACTTAAGTTTTCAACAAGAGTGATTACAAGGAAGAAATTATGTATTAGTTAATTTGACATCAGATACTGTTTTTTTTTATTTAAAATAAATTAATTAGTAGTAGTAAAAAGTATTAATATTGTTAAAAAATATCTATTATGCTATTTTAAATTTCGCGCGCTTACTAACGCGCCATCTATGTACGTCATTTCCCGCAGTTTCAATGTTAAAATAGCGGGAAGAAATAGAAATATTTTTTTCTAACGTTATTTTCTTCACTGGTTACTTTATAAATTTTATAAATTGATAATATTATTGAAAATATGATGATTTAATTAAAATTATCGATACTATAAGCTAGAAAAAAGTTTTAAATATTCTAAGCGATCATACAATCAATTCAGTTCATTGGTTTTGAAGAAAAATCCAATTCTTTCAATAAAATAAGTGTTATGCAGATAATAATTATATATGCTAATAGAAAAAAACAATTGTTTTATTTTATAACAGTAGTTTTAAAATAGAAAAAGCAGTTATTGGCTTGCACGATAATTTATAATAATTTAAAAGTTAACTTTATCAGCCAACTGATAAATTTAAATTTTATGAAAGATTATAATTATAAGTAAATATAAATAAAATTTTCTATAGTTTAAAAAATAAATACGTTGTGTTCGGTTTTTTGTTTTAATAATTTTTCTTAGGGGTTAATTATACTTATTATTTGTAGAGTTATAGTAGATAGTAATTAAAATTTTATTTGGATAATAGTTACTGCGTTGTTTAAAAAAATAAATTGTAGTTTATGATTTGTTAAAGAGTAAACTACAAGAGTAGATGTTAAGGAAGTAAAATACGATGAAAAATAAAAGTTTAAGAGAGAGGGTAGCAAGTGCTACGGTATGCTTGCCAGTAGGCAGTGAAAGTTGCTTATACTACTTTCCCTTTGGGCCTTTGTGGCGCGAGTCACTTAACTAAAACACGATTTTAACGCTTAACTCAAGCAGGAAGTTATTGAGCTCTTTTAATTTCCGGGCTTTTTGGTTCAAGCCAAAAAATTTCCCAATTGCAAAAAATTTTAATTGTTTATACTTAAATTAGACAAAAACTAATTTAATTAATTAAATTAAATAAAAATTAAGTAAATAAAATTTAGCAGTAAATTAAATTGCAAAATTTTGTATACAAGATCTAAGATCATGGTCATGGCCAGTCAGATATTGCAATTTAATTAGCACACTATGTACCTGTACCAGAGTGATGCAATTTGGAAATTAAATAAATTATTTATTTATTTATTTTAATTAAATAGAATTCATTGACAGAGATTAATTGGATAAAATAATTTATTTAAAAACGAAATTTCATTTTTATATAAACCGTTTTTTACTGACCAAATATGTTAATAAATTCGGGTTTTGTATGATCGAATCCGGCGAATGAAAGGTGGGTCAAGCTTGGACAATTCACTTTCAAACTTTCTCGTAGTACTGCCGTCTCCCCTTCTTTTGAACTTCTTACGATACGTTATATTAGTAATAGGCAATGAATAAGAAGAGAAAAAATATCAACTGTTGAATATTTTAAGGACTCAAGTTTTCAAAAATTCATCATTAATAAATTATCTCTTCATCAAGAATTAAAAGTTCTTCTACTAATCGTTACAATCACTTTAATTGTGTTAATCCCCAAAAAATAAACTTTAAATCGTTTATATACTTCTGAAGAATAATTATCTTCAAAGTCAAATATTTTGAAAGGTACTGGTAAAAATAAATGGGTTTGTTAGGAGAAAATAAATTGTTAAATTTAATAATATGGCTGTTTGAACTTTGAAGAAGCTAGTGTTCAAAAAATGATTGAATTTTATAAATTTAATTAGATAATTATCTTGAAAAAAAAAATAACTTCAATCAAGAGAAAAATTTTTGAACCAAGAAAATAATTTCGAAGAGTTTAATTGTCTTCAATCAAGATGAAAAATTCTTAAATCAAGTAAAATTTACTTAAACCAAGAAAAATTTCTTAGTTTAAGAATTTTTCTACTCAAATCAAGAAGATGAAATTCTTCAAAATTATTTACTTGATTCAAATAAATTTTTTCTGTGCATAAATTTAATCTTAATCTTAAATTTTTTTACGACATTAAAGTTAGCTGTCACTTAACAATTTTTTTATTTTCTTTAACAAAAAAATTTTTTCTAAAACATTATTTTTAAAAAATTGTATTTGTAATTTTTTAAAATTTCTAAGTGTCAATTTTTTTTATAAATTTTTTTTTGCTCAAAAAAATATCAAGGAAGATTGAAAATTTCTTCAATGAAGTCAAAGTTTCTTCAGCCAAGAAAATTTCTTCTTGTTCCAAAATAAATTTTATTTTCCTTAAATTTTCTTGGCGCAAGAAATTTGTTTTTTGTGTGTATGTATAAAAAAAGAGATTCTAGCAAGATTAAATTCCGTAAGAAAATAATTTTTTTTTTGTTAAAGTTATTTTTTTAAATAAAATTACATTCAAATTTTTACTTATTTTTGAAGAAATGAATAATTTTATTTAAAAATTTCTATTTTGTTGTTAATGCTTTACCTAAAATGTCTTTAAATAACGATTAACATCAAAATTAATCGGATTTTTCATTATTACAAATATCTTCTTAGGCCTTATTAATTTTTAAATTAAAAAAAAACGATAACTAAATTTAAAAAATATTTTCATTTGCACAATTCATTTGTATGCTTCCTAATTTATCTCCAAATTGTCAATAGATTAATTCAAACAAGTAGTTCTCTTCTCCAATAAATTTAATAATGAAAAGAAGAAAAAAATTGAGTAGCAATATATTAAAAAATATCAATAAAAACTGAAGAAATAGAACAAAAAGTATCAGACAAGTGGAATTACGTAACCCGCAAAAAAAAAGAAAGTTTGTAAAAAATGACACGGAACAAATGATGAAGAACGGAACAGTTAGTCTTAATTAACAAACTTTTTCCATGAAAATCAGAAGCTAAAACCTCGATAGTGTATCGCTCTTAAAAAATTAATTAAAATTACAATAATAATTATAATGAAATGAAGAATTTTAATACCAACTACCGACTGTCGATTAACGTACACTTATAAATACACACACAACTATAAATGTATAAAACATGTTATCTAAAATTAATTCTTAACAGCTGTCGCATATGACACAAACTCATCTTCTATTCCTTCAGATGATGCGTGTCAAGGACATTAGACTCGATATCCGTCTATGCTAATCTATTTCGATCACTGCAAAATAACCGGTACGGCTAAATTATTTATCACCAAGTTACTTCCCTAAATTACAGCCATATTTGCAGGTCTAAGGTTTTTATATTATCATTACTCACTTCTTTCATATCTTCGTATTAAATTCTCAATACAAGACAAGATAACATTACCGAGCTTCATAAACTTGATCAACAAAAATTGAGTCATTAAGATAGCGAGCTTATAAATAAAATATTTAATTGGTAATCCAATTACTGATATATAGTCGCGTTGTTCGGACCACCGAGAAGAATAATTAAAATTTAACTGGTCAATATATATATATATATATATATATATATATATATATATATATATTTATTAATTTTTTATTTTTAATTTTTAATAATTGTAAAGGATTGCTTTTAAACAGGCGATTAAATTTTTATAAATTTTTAAAAATAAAAGTTAAATATATATTTCATCAACAGTATAATTAATTATGCGGTGTGCGTGTTCCCGCATATTGCTCTTAGCTTCCTTGTTTGACTAGGAAGTCACATGACTTTCGCTTTCACCGTCAACGAATAATACTTGTTGATCTTAACTTTTAATTTGTTGAAGCAAAATCTTAAAATTTAAGCAATTTAAAATTTCAAAATCTTCCCGCCAAAAGATAATTTTTTAAATTACTCTGCATTAGCGCTTAATTGAACCAAAAATAACAGGGTTCTGCTATATTTATGTAAAAAAGTAAAGGTTCGACTCAACCCGGAAGAGAATATACTTCTCGGTCTAAGTTCTTCAGGTCTGCTGGAGAAAGTAATCACAGCCCACACCGATACGAGAATGTTGGGAATAGACACCTTGTGATTTCCATCTCTCTTTCTCTCGGCCTGGCTGTGTTCTCACAAAACATTTGCAAATTTCCTTAAAGACTCACACGCACATATACATCCATATATTTATATACATATGCGTACTTTTATCGTATACTTTTAACACTTTTACTCTTACTCTACTCCTGGACTTGTAATACTTGCATTTGTATCCTAAACGCTACACACGCTTTCTACCAGACATTTAACATTTTATTAAACTTTTTGTTTCGATTATTCGTTTATTTTCAACACAACATATTTTCAATTTAATATTGACGGAAGTATTTATATATTATGTGATTTTTTTATTGCTTGAGATAAAGAGATTAAATATTAACAATAATATTAAGAGCGAGCATGAAAGTGAAAACGGTCACTTAACAACTTAACGTATTTTAAAAAGCATTGACATATTTTTTTTTTATTAATTTGTTGGACTGAAAGTTTATGTTTTGATAATTTAGTGTCTTACGTTCATTTGGTTAATTAATCGCATTGCATTTGTAGAAGTTATTAGAGAATATCTTTTAAAATTTTGGTTCTTTTGGAAATTCTAATCGTCAATCAAGATTTAGCTGTTTAATAAAATTAAACATTTTAAATGAAGAAAAGTAATAAAAGTACTTTAAGTTTAATTGAGAAGTTGAGTTTCAAAGGGGTATCTTTTCATTTTTGATTAATCGAGACAAAAAACTGGTTATCTCTAATTATAAATATTTTTATTGAACTTTTTTAATTTAGCTATAAAGTGCTATCGGTTATGAAGCTACAATTCGATTCTCATTTAGAAATCTTTATAATTTTCCATGTAATTAATATTTGAAAGTTAAAAAAACTGCTCTTTCAAAATATAAAAAGATACCTTTTTGAAAATCAGCTCCTCGGTTAAACTTACTTAGTATATTTGATTTAATTTAAAATAAATAATTACATCAATGAAGAGACAATACGGTTATTGTTGATCTTAAATACTAAAGATATTTAAACTATTTAATTATGTTAAAAAAAGCCAAAAGTATTCAACTTGTTATAATTTATTATTTTTTTTTTCTTTAGTAAAAATAATCAATTTTTTTTAAATATTTTAAATAAAATAAATCTGAATAATAATTGTTATTAAAACTTATTTTTTGTTGTTATTAACTCAAAACCTAAAATAATAAAAATTTTTAAGATTTAACTTAGTGAAATTTTTTTTTAGAAAAATGCATATTATAAATTTTTATTACTTTGTCAAAAAAATTAAATTTTAAACATGAATACGCTAATAAAAAAAAAATTTTGAGGTATGAAAAAAATATTTTAAATCTACTCTAAGATTCTAATTTCTAAATTTTTTAAAGAAAAAATTCTACTTTATTTATAACCAATTTTATTGAACTACTGTAATTTTTAAAAGAAAATATACTTGAATAATAATAAACAGGAAAAATTATTGAATAATTAATACAGATGATCTGAATAAATTTAAAAAATAAGCGAAATTATATAGCCAATAATTTTAGCACTAATAACTCTAATTTAGTTGCAAATTTTGTTTTATAATATTCAATTATTTGAATCAATAAACAATCGAGAAAAATAGAGATTTACAGTTAATTATAAATTTAGATAATAATATCTCTGAAACTATTTGAACAATTTTTTTAAAATTATTCATAATCGATCATTGTAATTATAATGAAGCAATAACATTATTTTTAGGCCATTTCTGAAAGTAGTTTTCAATTTAGTAGTCACAATATCTCTCGAATAAATTTATCGATTTTGATCATTCTTGCGACAATCGAAAGCTTTTAAAGAATTATCCAACCGATTTTGTTTTGGAATTGATCGATCAAGTGATTTAAAGATATGCAACAATTCTTTGTTTATTTTTAATTTTAACTTATTAATCTTAAATACAGACCAAATTTTAATATTTTTTATTTAGTTTTACTAAAAATCTTTATTTTTGAGCTTGAAAAAATAATTAACAAAAAAAATTTTTGTCATTTTATGATTTTTCGATTAAAAATTAAATCAATTCAGAAATTAAAAAATTATCTTATTTTTTTACAATATTAATATCTGTCAAAGCAATAAACGAATCGGAACGTGGCTTCGAACAAAAGATTGAATTTAAAAATCAATCGGCCAGGAAAGTAACAAGTTAATTGGAAAAAATAGTTTTTTAACAAGAATATTCTTGAATTCTTTAAAAATGTATGAATTTTCTTATTTATTTATAATTTATGCTAAAAAAAAAAACTTATTTTTGAGCAGAAAGAAAAATTTTCTTGAAAAAAAAATATTTATGAAGACAACAGAGTTGTAAGTAATGAATTGTAATTTTCATAAGTCAAAAAATTTGATTTTTCAATGGCTAATATTTTAATTAAAAAATTAAATTTATTATTATTCCATTAAAAATTTAACGACTCAAACGAACAATAATTATGTTAGGCAAAAATAATTTTCTTGTTTCAAAATTTTTTTTGGGCTAATTTAAAAAAAATTTTTTTCGAACTTCCTTATTAATTTCCTTGACTAAAGTAAGCCTCTTTATTTTCAGTATCAATTTTCTAAAAGTAATTATTGAAAACTTTTATTTTAATATTTAACAACGTACTACTGTATATCAGTAATTATTTAATTTTGTTTGTATTTATAATTATCGAGTTTTTATCGCTTTAAAAACTAGCATCCGGTAATGAATTTTTCAGGTTAACACCAACAATTCAAGGTAATTTAACTAGAAATTAGTATTTACCTGATATCTTCATTAAAAACATAATAAAAATAGTAAATTTTTAAATTAAACAAAATTAATATAAAATTTTCCGTTGCTAAATAAAAACTAATTGGAATTTTTTCTTTTGCTTAAATTATTATCATCGAGGTCTAGGCGGCTGGGTCTCGGGTCGCATCGATAGTCTGCAAGTGTTTAAAAATTGTTTTTTTAAACAAACATATTTACAATTTATAATAATAAATATTTAATATAATAAGTTTCTTAAAAAAAAAAATAAATATGAACATTGAGATTTATGATTATTATTCTGTCAATAGTTTAATCACTTGAAATTATTTAACATATATTCTTCCTTAAAGTAATTTATAGCTTGTGGTAATTGTGTTTTACCAATAATTTAAAACAACCAATAAATTTATTTAAAGCGGTGATTGAAAATTAATGACCAGAATTAACAGAAATAAAATTTTAAAAATAAATAATTGGATTATGGATATTTATTTTTACTTTTAATCTAATCGAAGTAATTAATTAAGTTAATTAAACATAACGTTTACGAAAAATATAATAAATGGGTTAAAAAAATAAAAATAAAGGTTAAAAGTTAAAGATGTATACATAGAAAATATCCATGAAGCCCGACTGACTATAAGACTTGTTAACCAATATACTACTTATTCAGGTCAAATTTATCTTCTTACTTTCATTAGTAGATATATATATATATATATATATATATATATATGTATATGTATGTACAGATGTATATATATATAATATTAAAAAAGTAAACATCGATTATTTGAGCAAACAGAAAAGCGAATTTTGTTATACAAAATAGATATGGGCGATTATTTTTAATTTTTAATAATATAAAAAGTTGAGTCGTCAGTTCGAATAAATATAAATGATAATGAACAATGAATATAATTTAAATTGTAAACGGGCGTTGTTATTATATATTACTAACGGACGAGGTGGGCCGGCAATGCATCAATTCTTGTGGTAAGGCTTCACTTCGTTTAGGTCACTGATTATTATTATAGTGTGAGTGTGGCCTCGTGAAAGGTCGGGTTATGGTCACTGGGTCATAGTGTCTTTTATCGTAAGATTAACATCTAATCTGACACGTCTTTTGATCTAAATTGTTATTGTTATCACGCGGTATTGTAATCATCTCACCCCTTTCACTCTTTCGATGTTTGGTCGGCGCAAACATTTTTTAGATTAAATTTATTTTATTTCATTTAGCAATAAAACCATTTAAGAGAATATACGAATTAAATCAAGTGATTCATTTGATTATTTAAAAAGCTTATATTTTTTATTTTTACCCTTTTAAACTTATTTTTAAATATTTATTTTAATTTTTAAATATTTCTTCTTTTTCAGTATTTAAATAATAATAAATAATAATGATAAAATGTATTTAAAATATTATTATCGTATTTCAAATTTCGCGCTCTTACTGACGCGCCATCTATGTACGTCATTTCCCGTAGTTTCAATGTTAAAATGGCGGGAAAAAATATAAATATTCTGTTTTAGCGCTAGATTTTTAACTTATTATTTTATAAATTGTTAAAAATATAATAATTTATTTAAAATAATGTAATTATAGCTATCAGAACATAAGAATGAATAAATTAATTAATAAAATTTAATGAAAGTGTGAAAATTTTCTAGAGACGATCAGTCAAATTTTGATACACCTTTTTTTGATAATTAAATAGAAAAATAAATTAATCGAGTTATTGACAATGGCAAAACTAATCACCTGGGATGGATGAGGTTAAAATAGATGAATGATGTATAATATATAAATAAAATAAATAAAAAGCGGACAGGATAGGCCGGGTATATCCAATAGTCAGACAGCCTATCCCTGCGATTGTCAATCGATCAAAAGAAATTAAATTTAGTCCACGTAAACAGATAATAATCAAATTCTTTAAAGCCCGTTGTATAATACGTGATTCATACGCGTTTCCTACTTCTGCAATTATTCTCGCGAATTTTAGTATACCTGGTGTAATAATGTGTTGGTACTTTTATTTGTGATACGAGCATTGGACTTCCGCTATCATGATTTATTATTCTGGCGTTCGGGTGTTCATAATTTACACTGGAAATATTGTATAGAGTTCGACGAGGCAACAGGTGGGCGTGCCTAGACTTGATCAGCCTTGCGCTCTCTATATTTGTATCTGCTATACTTCTTGTCGCGATTTTTAAGTCTGAATGAAGCTCAAAATATTTTTAAATGAAAATTTTGGACATTTTCTTGTGATGCAAATTTTTGGTACCAAAATTCTGGATTAAAAATTGAAGATATCTTCAATATCAAAAAAATTGTGCGAACAATTTTTTGTAACAAGTTTAATTCTCTATAAAAGAAGTCCTTGTCAATTTTACCATAAATTTTATCCGTAATTTAGAAGATATTAAAATTTTAACGCTCGGAAGAAGAATTTTTTCGGAGTTAATCACCACAACAATAGTTGTAAAGTTTTAAATTAAAATATTGAAGATACAGATAAAAATTTTTGTAGAAAATTAAATTTCTTTCCAAAGAAGATCATAAATTTTCCCCTATTCCACCCCTTTTATCCATAATCTCAAATCTAGGCTTGTAAGTCCAAAAATTTTCCACTGACCAAGACATATATGTCTATTGCAAAAACTATTGGCCAACATATCATATAAAACTTTAAAAAACTGATGGTAGCAACTCTCAAGATTAATAAACCAGATCATTACATAAACCTCACCATTGATATAAACATGATGCTGTCGCCATATGTGCTGGTACTGTGTCCACCTTGAGCTGGTACTGTCGTCGTGTATAGGCGGTAAGGGTGGATGCAATTGGTGCGCGTGAGTCGTAGGTGGAGGCAGATTTGGGGGCGGTTGTGGCTGGGGTTGATGCGCAGGTGCAAGGACAATATGAGGGTGCGAGGGTGGAACAACTTGTGATTGGTTTTGCGGCTGATGATGGGGCTGTTGTTGGGATTGAGGTTGGGTAGTCGGCTGGGGGTGGTGGGGTCCATGCTGCACTACAGTAACCGAAGGTGACACTAATTGTTGGTACTCCATTGCACAGTTTGTTAATTAACAATCAATGATTAATAATTACTAATTAATAAAAAAAAAAAAAAAATATTAAATCCACCCAACATTCACTGTCTGTATATAATTGTCAAATGAATCACTTCACTCACAACTGTTTATTGTAAATCATTTTTATAAATTATCCGCGAATTAACGCGCTCATATTTTCGCGGATTTTTTTTTTCTTTTTTAAATTTTATTTTACAAATTTATAATTAATAATTTACAATTAAAAGTAAAATTATTAAACGTAAAATGAAATGGAAAGTTATAAACCCGGCACAGTCTGTGATTAAGACAGTCTCCGGGTAAATTTGGGCGCGTGTCGCGCTAGGTTCGCGATCAACGAGACACTACTAGCGGCAAACGGCCACCGGTCGAGATCGGACCGTCAAACGGCCCCACGCTCAGTAAAACGGCCTATACCACCGTGTACCGCTTCCACTTCTGTACGATCATGTTCCCCACTCAACTTCTACTCAAAGTCTGTATAGTGGGTTTATATCTTAACCGATTCTCTCTCCTATACCCACCGCGATATTTCCCCACTCGTATCGTCTCTTTAAATCGCGCAGGCTAACACATACATACTTTTACAATACAAGTAAACTATCGATGAGCGTTTCTATATTGTATTATACGTATTATATTGAATGTATGTATGTATGTATCATATCATATCCCTACCGAGGATCCGCGGCACCCCTTCTCACCTTCGAGTTGCCGCGCAAGAGGAACTTCCGTATTCGACTGACAATTATATGTAGAGTAGACCCAAGTATTCTTATTCTCTTTAATATGACTTTTTAATTGAATGATGATACCGGTACTCGGGAAGAAATAAATAATTACGATGAAATAAAAACGAGAAAGATGAAATGTCGGATTTGATACAGGTAGGTTAAGATATATTTATGATACGCGTGTTATGTGTGAGAATTTTTTAGTACCAAGTAAATAAATAAATAAAAGGAAAGAGCTTGCTGTACAGGCATTTCACTAGAGGTAAGAGAGTATGCTGTATGGTACACTAGGCGTAGCGGTGAAAGTCGCCGAAAGTGGTTTTATTTCAAGGTGGACCCGGGCCAAAGCGAAAACGAGTATCTCCAAGTATCTCCAAGAACTGGATTATTCGTTCTGGGTTTTTTTTTTTTTTTATTTTCTCGTGGCCTGATAATTTTTGACTTACTGTACCATTTGGTAGTTGCTGTATTCTGTTATTTTTTGTTGTTAATATTGTTAATATTGTTATTATTTTTAGATTTTCAGGTAATTGACTCTTCCCAGTTAAATATAAATGATTGTGAATGTAGCAAACATTTGATCATTTTTTAATAATTTATAAACAATTTATTTATTACAGAAAAAATAGTATAAATAAATGCATATGGAAATTTTTACAAGTCTTTTCTATGCAATTTTTTAGAATTTTTATACAACCATTACAATTAACTGTTTGCTGAATTCGCTTTCATAAATATAAATAATCTTTTTCATGACACTGAAGTTAGCAGAAGTCTGAAAAATTTTGATTTTTTTTATTAATTAAATTACAACTAAAAATATATTTTTAAAAAATTACACTTATAGTTTTTCAAGTTTTTTAAAGGTGAAATTATTTTTTTTAATTATTTAATTGAAATTTTTTCAATAAAACATTTCTAAAAATTTTGAAATGTCGGCTAACTTCATTTTCATTTTTTTTCTTAATATTTTTATTTTTCCGTAATATTGTTAGCCTGTATTTCCTTCCAGTATTGTTATTAGAAATAGATTTACAAATAGATATACAGAAAAAAAAAAATTTACTTCAATCAAATCAACAAATTTGAAGAACTTTGTATTCTTGTTTTGAGTGAAAAAATTCTTAAATAAAGAAATTTTTCTTGGTTTAAATAAATTTTACATGATTCAAGAATTTTTTTTCCTGATTTAAATAAATTTTTTTTTTCACTGTATGTTAGGCTTCGAGAGTAAAAAAATTAGGTACATTTTAATGAATAATGATTTTTTGAAATTTATTAATAAGATTTAATGATTATTATTCTTTGGTACGCGTTAGTTTCTTGAAGCTTAATCATCGGCATAAGTATACTAAGTAATATTCAGCTAACGAATAGTAGGGGCATTTGGAGCCATTGCTCAGTAAATCAAAATATCGAATTGATGAAAATTTTAAAGACTGTTTTTAACTGATCAGAAACTAGAGCATTAGTGAAAATTTTGACTCATTTAGAAAATTATAGAAATTATTGGCTTGTTAGGAAATAGTTAAAAACTTTTCAGAAGAATATAATTTGTGGGATGAATGATTAATTATTTTAATATTTGTTACACATGACGATGAATAAGTATGTCTGATTAAAAGATTAGAAATTTAATAGATTGGTTGTAAAATGCATCATCGAAATGGGGACTTATTTTTATCTTGTTGTTATTTCACTACTGGTGTTATTATCGGTAAATCAGAAGATTAATAGTTATAAGAAAAAATCCCAAATTAATTTATAAATTTTTATCAATAAGCAATAATGGTTGAAAAATTAAATAATGTAAAAAAATTTGAAAAATTTTCAGTAATTAATAAAAATTATTTGATATTTACCAATTTATTATTATTATTATTATTGTTTTATAAAAAAAACCTTGAGAGTAAAATTCTTCAAGGTTTGCAATTTAAAATTTTAAAAATATCCTCAATTCATTTTTAGATACAAAAAAATGGAGCAAATTTTTTTGCAGTATAAATAGAGTATCTAGGAATTTTTTAGGAGATAAAAAATAAAAAATAACTGAATAATATAGTTAAAAGAAAAAAAAAAAAAAAACCACTATAAATATTTATAAATCAATAAAATATTTAATGTATTTAAAACAACTCCGGATAATTAAAAACACATGTTCTATTCGTTGTTTTATTAGATGCGCTTTGGTCTAACATGCATAGCAGCCTAAAGACTTAAAACAAGTCGTTAACCTATAGAATTGATTGCCTTATATTCTTTTATGACTTTCTTTTAAATAGCATACTAATATATACTATATTCTACAAGCTTTTCTTTTCATAAGTTATTATATTTTAGAGTAAAAATAAAAATTATAGTATAATAGACACATTCATATACATAAAAACGGATAAATATGCATATGCATATCCTAGTATATGTGCGGTAACTAACGAATGCGAAAGCAATTGTACTATGTTGAGGATACATTCCAGACTCGTGCTAAGATAGTAGTTAGCAAGAATAGAATTATATATACGTGTATATATATAAATATAAATATAAATACATATATATTTGACAGTGAGAAAAATAATAAAAAGAAAGAGAGAGAAGTAAACGACAATGGTAAGCCACGAGAGACCTTGTGGTTTAGTTGTTGGAGAAGGTTGCAAGCAACTATCGCTTCAAGAATAATTATACTTTTGTATACGACAATTTATGTAAACGTCACGCGCATACTAGCTTCTCCGTGGGAGATCATATCAGATTTTACTATTTCAAATCGCCCGCTATTCAAAATCAACTGTCGATAACTTAGATATGCAATTTTTCGTTAATTCGGAAGCTTATAGCCGTCCATTGTCCCACTTACCGATTTTAAAAGCTTATTATTTAAAAACTCCTGCACCAATTTCAATTTTATCTATCTTAGGCGTTAGATCACACGTGAATTAGCTTGTAATTTATTTTTTTATTTACTTGAAGACTCTGAACCGACATAATATGTTTATAACCATAATGAGAAGCTATAATAAAATGAGGACACCGTCCATTCAACGAACCGGTTAAAATAATCAATGAAATGTTATTATTGTTATCACTTGCTTAAATGTTAACCAATTATAATTATTATTATCAATAGTCCCAATTAATTTTTATCTACGATAAATTAAAATATTGCGAAACTTACAATTGATAAATTTTGAGGGTAGAAGTGTTCATTCATCGGCGCGTATTGTTATTACAGATACTGTTTATTTTTTTTGCTATTAATAACAATAATAATAGTAATAACGTGACTATGATTCATATTCTTATCGATAATTATAATTAGATCTATAATATGTAAAATAATTTATAAATTCTATTTGAATATTAAATTTTAAAATCAAATCAAATCAAACAGATATTTTTTTTTTTTTTTTTTTTTTTTTTTTTTTTTAATTAAATTACTATTAATGTTTTTTTAACGTGTGAATTCTCGTTACTGCGATAATTACGATGATGAAATCACGTTAAACATTTGTTGGTGTAAAAATTGAATACCTACGTGAAAAATACAATATATAGAAGAATATAAAATAATGATACTGAAAAGAAGAAGAAAAATAGTAATAAGAAGAAGAAGGAGATAAAAATTATTGAGAAGTGGGAATATAAAATTATCACATGGTTGTATATTAAACGACACGGAAGAATGATCTTATGTGGTCCACTCATATCGGGGTTTCGAATTTCAGAAACTCAATTACGTATCTTGTGTTGTCCAGTATACTATACCTACCCGCCTACGCCATGACATTAAAATACGTATAAAAAAGTAAAAAAATAGTTTTTAATAATAGTAATAATAAAACGACGAGTAATGATGATTAGATGCAATTATAAAATACAACTCCGCAGTTATATGTTAAGCTAAGAAGTCAATTGCTCGTCAGCGATTCTCGCTCGCGAAAATAAAACAAGCTGTGTAAACGAATGTCAGTATATCAGGACACTCACATTTTTTATAATTTTTTTTTTTTTTTGGGCATTTTATTAAATTATATGTATATTTATATTACGGTAGAATGAATGTCTTATAAATGTTGCTTGTAATCATATCGTATATATATTATAATATAATATAATATAATGAAACTCACAGACGTGAAACAGGCCTGCACAAATATCAATTGTTACGCATGAATAATTGCATTGACTCGACGAGGGTCTGGTTTTATAGGTAAATTTCAACCCAAATATGTTAGTGATGTGTACTCAATGTTATATTTATCTTCGGTATTTTTTAATTAATATTAATGGTTATGAACCCTAAAATATTTTGTAAACAGTGTGTTGTTGACGTATTTCGAGTGAAGAGAATGGAATTGTACCGAAGAAAAGTTTTACTTAAATTATTACACGGATCAGTTCATTTGAAGCTTTTAAAATTTCGTGGTTTCTCTTTTCTTTTGTTGGTTTTTCGGTAGTCTAAATTATTTTATAGTAAATAAAAAATTTATGTTTTAATTATCGGAACGTTAAAATTCAAAAGAAAAAATAAACAAAAAAAAATAATCTTTTTTAAAAGATTCATTAATAGATTTCAGTCATTAAATTTTTACTAAATTAAAACAAAAAAAAAATAAAAATATTTATACTGATCACAAAATTAATTATTGAACTAATAATTGAGTTTTTTTTTAAGTTTAAAATATTTTTTTACATTTTATGTAGATGTCGGAAATCAAACCCATTTTATTTGATGTTAATTTTTGATTGCAAATAAAATTCTGTACAATTATTTAGGGCATAATTAGATTCAATTACCCAGCTCTGTTTTTAATACTTTTATTACTTTTGTATAATTTTTACCAACTTTAAAACATCTAACTTGAAAATTTGTACTAATATGAAAAACTGATGACAATAAAATAATTTACTAATTTTATCCTACTATGCAGTCAAAAATAGTAGACTATTTTCTCAAAACGTGAGTAACTTATATTTAAAAAAATGTCATCAAAATATAACACATATAGATCGATGAGTTAAAGTTTTATGTAACTCTCTCCAAAATTGCTAATTTATAAAAAATTTTTGACAAAAAATCAACTTTAGATTTCTGTAAAATCGTAAATTCAAATTTTTTTTTCACGCTGAATTTTTTGGTGATTAGTTGAACCTTCTTAAACGCAATGATGAAAAAAAAATTTTTTTTTTTTTCATTAATTATTATCATAATTTATAAACAATGGTCACTCGCTTTTGATCAAATAGAGATAGAAATTTGTTTCGAATTAGCATTTATAAAGGGTGAAATATTGGAATTACGTGCGAGTTATAAAATTTTCCACTATCAAGTTTCCTGATCAAGATTATCAGGATAAAAGGAAATAACTAAATTTACATGTTAAACACACACTTTTTATAGAATTACAGGAAATATTTTTCTTTTAATAAATTAAAATATTAAAAATTAACGCTTTCGATTTTTAATTATACTAAAAAGTTTTTAAATAAATTATAGTTTAAAATATTAAAAATAAACAGTTGAAAATAATTTTTAGTAAGTTTAAAATAAAAACCGGGTGATTAATAAAAAAATTAATTTTATTATCAATGAAGCATGGAGTAATTTGTAAGATAATTTGGTAATAACTTTTATTTTATGCATATTCTCAAATAAAATATTAACAAAAATTTCATCAAGAATTTAACGTTTTTTTAACAATAAAATTAATATTCTTATTTCAAACTTATTGAAGATTATCTTCGACTTTCTAGTATGGTTTAATATTAATTGATATTTTTCAATTTTTGAACTTTAATTAATTAATTTTTTTTAAAGCAAACCATGCAAAAAATAATTAAAGTCAAAAAACTTACCCTTAAGTGAAGATGTTATCATAGGATCACCTGAAATCCAAAAGAAAAATCCATAAAATAATTTGTAAACAACCCAAATACAAGTGACAAGTTTAAAAACTATAAATGAACATAATAAAAATAATAATATAAAGAAATTAGGTTTAAATAAATGTTTTTTAAGACAAATTTTCTGAAACGCATCGACGGTACACTGAAAAAAAAATTAACTTGAATCAAGAGAAAAATTCTTGAACGAAGAAAATAATTTTGAAGAGTTTTATTTTTTTGAATCAAGACAAAAAATTCTTAAACTAAGTAAAATTTACTTAAATTTCTTAGTTTAAGAATTTTTTTTTACTCAAATCAAGAAGAGAAAATTCTTCAAAGTTATTTACTTGATTCAAGCATTGATAAAAAAATTGACTTAACTCAAGAGTTAAACTCTTGAACCAAAAATTCCATTTTGAAGAAAACAATTTTCTTGAGTCAAAAAAATAAATTCTTGAGGTAAGAAAATTTTCTTGTTTCAAGAATTTCTTCTCTTGACTGAAGAAAATCATTCAAGAGTTTGGCTCTTGAGTCAAGTCAATTTTTTTATCAGTGAGTAAATTTTTTTTTCTGTGTATAATTATACACGGTAGTAAAGTTAATAACGATGAAAATAAACTAGATTTATAATTTAAAAATCGTATGACGTATATCAAAAGCGCGTTGTAATTTAAAAATAAGAATAAAAATAAGGGGGTGGGGTGGAGAGGAGGAAGAAGTTGAAAAAAATAATCTCTCTTAGCGATATATGCCTACGATGTAGGAAATATAATTCGATTGTCTCTCATCATCACATCCTGTGGCAGTGGGTTATCCTGTTAAAAAAAGACTAGACATTATCCTCGGCAGCGAGATGGAACGATTCGCGAATGATCACAGCGTGTGTAGTGTGCATTATATCGTCCTTGATGCTTTTTAAAACGCACATATATATTTGCTTAGATTTTTCTAAGATTACCTATTGCCATGCAACAATCGCCATGTTACTATAACTATAACTATAACTATGACTAATACAATAAATAATTTATTATATTATGTTATGTTATACTGTAAAATGTCTTTTAAATTGTTAATTTAATTTTTAAAAATGCCAACTATTTTTTCGCATAATTTTGTAATAACTTCTGGGAAAAATTAGTCGTAAATAATGGGATGGATACTGGCAATTTTTTTTCAATTTAGTGAATGGACTGTCCGTGTAGTGGATTTGGGACACTTTAAATATTTAAATATAAATTTATGTTTAACGAGAAAAATAAACAAATAAAAAATAGACGAACGGGACAAAGAAGAAGGACGAAGTGTAACTCGGTTTAGTTCAATTCATTTGCCTTTACGTAATTCATATTTTTTTACAGATTTATATTTTATATATGTAGTTTACGGAAAACGCTTTGAAATTGCTAATACAATGCAGAAAACGAATAAGTATAATAATAGAAAAGAAAAAAAATACGATGTAAGCTTTATGCAAGGTAGATAGATACAAGCTACACATTTATATATATATATATATATATATATATATATATATATATATATAATATATTTATGTATGATATGTATTTGTATTTATACAAATATGTATGGGTATGAATGAGAACCGACAAATAATGCGAGCGAGAAAAGAATTTCATAAATAATTCATATGCATTCAATCTCTCGTTTTTATGGATATAAACCTGCAATTCTGGATATTTTATACCCTATTTTTAAAATAAATTTATGTTTAATCAACTAATATCCAATTATCTCATATTTGTTATTTAAAAAAATTTTTTTTGGTTGTTTTCATTAAAAGTTGCTTAATTAATTAAATAGCGTATGATATTAGCGAGAAAGAAGAAATATTTTTTTTGTTGAAATTTTTTGACTTAATAATTTTTTCGCGGGAAAATTAATTAGATTTCGGTATCCATTTTTTGAATCTTTAAAATTTAGCCGCGATTTTAAGCTTAATTATTACTATTATTTATATTAAAGTGCAACGTCTATGAAAGATGAAGTTAATTCTTGAAAAGTATTAAATACATTCAATTGCATATATGTAGTTTACAAAATTACTTACACGAAAAAAAGAATTAACTCGATTCAAAAGAAAAATTCTTGAACCAAGAATATAATTTTGAGGAGGGTAATTGTCTTGAATCGAGACGAAAAATTCTTGAATCAAGTAAAATTTCCTTAAATCAAGAAAAATTTCCTTAAATCAAGAAAAACTTCTTTAAATCAAGAATTTTTCTACTGAAATTAAGAATATTAAGTTCTTCAAAATTATACACTTGATTCAAGAACATTTTTTTTTTTCTGTGTATATTTATTTCAGCGGTCAATTAATGTATTGGGTTTCCTCGGTCAATAATTGGTGATTTTAGTATTTTAATACTTAAGTAACAAAATTAATATAATTTTGTTAATGTTTATTATAAATAGTTGTTAATTATTATCAATTAAGTATTTAACTTTAACAAAATCCATTAAAAATTGTTTTTAATAAGTAAATAGTTTTTTTATAGCTTGATACAAAAAAAGAAAACCTTAATCGGTCAATAATTGGTGCATTTACCCTAGCTTCAATTTATTTAAATAAAAATTAATTTTATCAATTCTTCAGACAAGCAAGTTCATTTTCGAAAATTTTCAAGAATATACGTTTTTGTTCTTAATAGAAGTTCTTAAATTTAACTCTCATATTGTCAATTGAAATTTACTAAAATCCCTCATTTTATCTAAATTAACTGTTCCCTTTTCTTAAATTTTTCATTCTTTTTATAACCAAAAATTCAAAAATTTACTTTCTAAAAATAATAATTCAATTTCATCCTTGCAGACCTTACTATTTTGCGAATATGAGCAAAAAAAAAACGATTCAACTTGATTAAAAGAAAATGTTCTCTTGAAAATTTCTTTTTTGATTCGAGATATTTAGCTCGAATCAATTTTAGAAATTCCTGGACAGAATGCAGAAAATAAAACTCGAGGATAAAGAAAAAAATTTCTTTATTCAAGAATTTTACTAATTTAACAAAGTATTTTGTTAATTTTGAACAAAATAACTTTTACTTCACCCAAAAATTACTCTTGCTTGTAACATCCATTCAAGACACTACATACTTGTTTCAAGAATGTCAACAATTATAGATGTTGCTCAATACAAGCACACTCTTAAAGGCACATCTTTACTTGATAAGTATTTCTGTTCTTATCTTCTTTACAATAAAAATACATGAGAGTGTGAAGTTAGTCAATAATCGAAACTTGCAAAAAAATGGGACCTGATTCCTTATTGGTCAAAATTGGCGCGCTATTCAAATTTATAGTATCTTAAATTTACAGGATTTTTAAGGAGAAGGGTGTATAAAAATTATACGCCCTTATGGCACCCGGGAACCACAAAGGCGTATAATGAAAAATTCTATTTATTTTAAGTCCAAAAAAAATTTTTTTATACGCCCTTATGGTATTTGGAACACAATATATCAAGTCCTCTATATGAATAGTCTGATTTCTGTTATTTTTCATGTCATCATCAATAAATCGCAAATAAATTTTAAAATTGATTCAAATTAAAAATTTGTTGCCTTCTTTTCTGGTATAACGATAATGTAATGCAGATTTGTTTAAATGTAAGATTGAAAAAGTGTTACCTAAGTATCAAATTTTTTGGGTGTTGAAAAATCGACTAATCAAACATCACAAACGATTGTATTAAATCAACACACTAAAATGTTAAATATTCGACCCTAAAATTTTTACACTCAACACGATGACAAAAAATTTTTTACTGTGTAGTTTAAGAAGATAATATTTTTCGATCATGAATTTAATTGTATTGATTGAAGATAATATACCCTCACTCTTCAGATGCATAGAACTGCTCCTCGCTGAAAAAACAAGCATCAAGAAGAGAAATTCTTGAATCAAGATAACAGACTTTTTTCAAAAAAATTTTTTTCTTAGATTAATAATATTTCCCTTCAATCAAGTATTTTTTATTTTAGTAAGTAAAATTTATCAATTTATTAAAAACCGCTCGAATAAATCACCCAATTAAATCTAACACAAAGTAAATTAAATAAAAGCAAAAATAAAATTATCCATTCACGCAATCCTCATGAGACTCATGCACAAAACGATTACATTAAGCTAATACATCAACAGTAAATAATAATAAAAAATAGCGAGGATATCCTACATAATCTCCCAAGGGATACCTGCGGGTCCGTCATAGACATTATGCCGACGAAGATTGGTCTCAGCTTGGTCTTCGTACTGCTGAGTTTGTCCTTGAGAGTTATGGTGGTGATGGTGGTGGTGGTGATGATGATGCGCCAAAACCTGTTGAGGGTCTTGCGAGGAAGTTCCTTGTCTTGAAGAAGACTCCTGAAGCTGTTGCTGTTGCTGTTGTTGTTGTTGTTGCTGTTGTTGTTGTTGCTGAACATGCTGCTGATTATGATGATGAGAAGAATAGCCCACCGTGGGAAGATGCTGGTACTGAGGTTGATATTGTGCCAATTGCTGCTGCGGGTGATGATTCTGGTACGTCATATCCCACGCGTAATGTTGCCAAGAAGCACCGGCTTCTGCTTGTGACATACCTTGTTTATTATTTTATTTATTTTCAATAAATTTGCGAACAAAATTCTAGTCAATTGATAATTTTCACTCAAAATTTCACAGTTCATTACATCGTTCAATGTTTCTTCACATATTGAATTAATTATTTGCTGTCACAAGCAATTACAGTTTTATTATAAATTGTTTAAAAGCTTTTATATTGTTCGATAGTAAATATTAGTATAAAAATATCTGCTCAATATCACACACTGTATTTATAAATTTCATCCAAAATCGGAGCTAGTTTTTCGCAGACATCCAACGAAAACCAAAAATTTTAATGATATAAATTAAAACAAATACTTAATAATAGTAAATAAGGTGAAAATAACATTATTTTTTCATTTAAAATAGGAAAAAAAAGAAACCTTTTTTTCTTTTAAATAAGAAATTTTTTAAGTTATTAATCAGTCACTCTAATTTTCGAACTGAAATTTCAATAAAAATAATTTTACTTAAAGTCAATTCGAAATTTAAGAAAAGGGTGAGTCCAAGTATTACTGCGGATTTATAAATTATTTTCAAGCTAAAAAAATTTATTTTAAAATTATTATCAGTAACAAATATTTATAACTAGCTGACCAGACAGAAGTTGTCTTGTTTAAATTTGGAATCATTTTATAATGACGTTTTTTAATCATTACAGTGAGTGAATTTGGATTATTTAAAACATGATTAGATCTTATGCTATTTGAAATTCAGAAAGTTGAAAATCGCGAAGAAATAATAATCAAACCAATTGTGATTATATTTTGATTTGGACTAAAATGCACTCTTACTGGAAGTTGTTCAAAATTTTTTTCAAAATTATAAAGATTTTTTTTTTATCTATGAAGTAAAAGCAGATTTTTGCAGATTGCCGGAATTTTTTCAGCTTTTATTTGTAATTGCAAAAGTTTTTTATTCTTGAGTAGATTATACTCTTGAGTTGACACAAAAATTCTATAAAAAAAAATTTTTCCAAATTTAATAATTTTTTTGACAAGTTTAAAAATTATTTCCAGCATAAAAACTTAATTAGGATTGTTGTTATTTAAAATATAGAAGATAGAAAATGATTCGACTGAAAATTAAAATTCAAATTGTACTAATTAATTGATATTTATTAATAATAATTCAATTGACACATCAATAATCATAATTAACAGAAGTTAAAAAAATAAAACCAAGAATATAAATAAAGAACTTCAATAAATTTGATAAAATTGCTTTCAAAGTTAATTATACATTTAAAACCGCAGTAATGCCCACACTTACCCCAAAGATATTTAAATTTAAACATAAAATAATGAAAACATTCATACACGCAATCACACATGTAATTGAATAATATGGTGAACCATCACCTGTAAGTTTTAAAAAAAGCAAAGATTAATAATTAATAAAAAGAAATGAGTTATTTTATTTATTTTTACTTAAAAATTTAAATATGAGAAACGCATGCCGAGAGTACCGACGATAAACTGAGCTGCGAACGAATTTCCGGAGAATCGTCAATAGGGGATGTAAGGGGCAAGAGAGTATGGGGATTGTGGTTTGTTCCACGTGCATAACCAGGCACGTTTCAAAGTCACGTGTTATCAAGACGGCGTGAATATATACCCCGTTAGAGAATATAATTTTATCGAGTTGAATTTTAATTATTAAGAAGAAACAATAAATAATAAATAAAATTCTTTTTAAGTTTGACCTCCAAGTGACTTCCGAGTTTAACTAACTAATTATACTAATTACAACAAGAGGTAATAATAATAATAATAATAATAATAATAATAATAATAATAATAATAATCTGTAATTTTTAATAACACTAAAGTTGACGGATATTAAACATTTTTTTGGAATTTTATAGCAATTAAATTATTAAAAAAAAATTTAATTAAAACATTTCACATGTGAAAATTAATAAAAATTACAAGTGAAAATTATTAGAAGCATTTTTTTATTCTAATTAATTTGTTAAAAAAATTTTTAAAATTGACAACTGACCGCAAACTTCAGTATTATATTTTTTATGATATTATACGTTAAAAAGAAATGACAAAAAATTAATTTACAATAAAATTTCTACTGTATGTACCGGATTGAGATGTTAGTAAAATAACGTGTAACATCATAAAAAATACTGATTGATAATTCTAATCTTTAGAAAAAATAATAATATACTGAAATACGTATGAACTTCAGCTCCTCTTTATGTCATATAAACTCAATCAAATCCCTCAGAGGGTTATCCGTTATTGCCACTGATTACATTTTCTGCTCGTTTACCTGAGTGATAGAGATCACGGGTGATTTATTCATTTATTTTGATTTATTGCTCACGTTTATGTATGCGAACAATTTAAAAGTTTGTTGTCTTAGGTCAGCTTACTATTTTTTATCAATAACTATTTTATTTGCACTTCTAACGCCAGTATAAGTAGCACTAAACCGCAAGATTTAAGACACGATTGTCGGGAAAAAATAAGAATCCCGGATTTCCTTGACTTACAAAAACGATTATCTCGAGGTGATAGTCTTTCTTCTTATATAAATTTCAAATTTTATTTATTTAACTTGTCGTTGTTATATCAACGGCAGACACTGTGTCCGCCGGCTTATTTTCTAGTCTAGTTTTAAATTAGTTATTTACATTTAAAGCATTGTACCTGATTTTACCGTTTTTTGAATTCTGAGATTTTAAATGATTATGTATCGATTATTAGTCAGATATATTTTTTTAGTGGATTTGAACTCTATTTTTTTGACATAATTACATTTTTTGCAGATTGCTGATCTGAGAAAATTAAGTAGAGTAACCAAATCAATAGATGGACAGTCTTGATAAGCGAAAAATATTTAATTATCTTCATACAAATTTCTGATTTTAAAAATGTGAAAATTAATTTTTAAGGTATGTATAAAATTTTAATCATTTTTATTTTTATAATTTTTAAATTATTAAAAATTCCTCTGTAAATTAATATAATTTCATTTATTTTTTAAATGTTTAACAATAATTCGGTAGAAAACGCTCAAACCAGCTTATGACAGTTAAAACGAGGCACGATAGTTGAAACGTGATATTTAACTCCGGTTGTGTTTTGATATTAGTAAATAATATTTAATTATTATATAAAATTATCAGTAATTAGTTCATCATATTATTATGCATATCAAATACGTAATAATATTTACAATTGATCTATGATTACTATTACTGAAATTATTCACGAAAATATCTCAAATGTTTTTGGTTGGAATTTCATTCATGTTTTACTAAATCTTTTATAATATTATACTAAATAAATTCCAACATTACTTGAACTTCTGAAGTATTAAATAGTTGTAATTTTGAATAAATAATATATAATACATTGAGAAATAATAGTGTAAATAAAAGAGCGCGTATTAACTGTGTAGTAATAAAAAATTTATTATTCGTCTGATTTATTTTTTTAATACTTTATATTTAAAAATTTAATAATATAAAATTTCAAAAGAATTTTTTTAATTAATTACAAATAATGATTTTTTCGTTTTTCTTTTTAAAATTTTGCAATTAAAATACATTTTTTTATAGTCTTTATTTCAGCTTAAATTTACCAAACTGCAATCTAATAATTTGTTAAAAATTTTAACACATTGCTTTTAAAATTTTTTTTAAATCAAGAAGTGATTTTATTAATAAATTGTCAATTTTAATTTCTATCTAACTGATAACCCTAAAATAATTAAAAATGTTGAAGTAAAACAAAGAATGAAATAATGTATAGCTCTATCAGTTAAACAACATTCAATCGTCTTTAAATCGGTTTAGTAGCCACGTCTATTGTCATCGACATTCATATATATTTATTTATACCAAGTCCAGCATTGCGAGAACATGAGGTGGACTATTGGAGTGTTAAATGCACAAGGGATGATCGAGCGGATTCAAAGTAGCTGCTTTTTTTTTTATCGTCTTCTTCAAATATCCGTCATCCGTCTCGCATCGGTTAATAAAATCAATAAAACATTTAACTCTGTTTCCTGTCATACTATTCATCTCATCACACAAAAAAAAATTATATCATTCAGAATTTATAATAAGGACTAACAACAATATAAATAATCTAATTATACCTTAATTACCCTACGAAGTAATAATAGAATTTTAGGGATTACAACAATCGGTACAATTATTTATTGATTGTTTACTCAAGTATTTTAGTCTCGCGCGTTTATTTATAATGCGCGCGCAGAGTCACGCGGCAAGTCGCGTGAATATTCACCCCTTTAATTTTAGTTTTAAATTTCCATTACAGCTTAATATTACTTTACTCTTACACTTATATATAGAATTACAGTTATAGATCTTTAAATATAAATACTTTTCTTATTGCTAATTATATTTATTTATGTTTTATCTTCTTAATATATATTTTTGCCATTGAAGAAATATCCAAAATTATTGGTTGCTAAAAAAAAAAAAATCTCAACAATAAAATTCAACCTTTATTCAACAATTTTATACTTCAATCATGACTTTTTATAATTCTGTACAATAGTCTTATTACATTAAAAAAAAAAAAACTTTTAACTCAATTTATTATTTTTGCGAATTTAATTTTTTACTAAAATAAAATTTTGCATAAATCTTGAAAAAAATACAACAAAATTGACCAAGAGGTTTTTATGTAAAATTAAATTTTCTGCAAATAAAGTATTGTACAATTTTTTTTGTTTCTTCAATATTTGATTCAAAATTAATATTTAAAACTTGAAAGATGTTTGCTCAAAAAGATTTATTGTTTCATGTGCGAACTTCACTTAAAAAAAAGAAGTATAATAAAATCAATATAGGACTTTTCAACAGAAAATTTAATTTTCTTTTAAGATTTTGTACAATTTTTTTTACATCTCAAGAAACTTAGGAATTTTTTTGACAGGGAAAATAAAGGAATTTGGGGATCGGATTTTTTTTATTTTATTAAGGGTATATTAAAGATTATTACTCTAAATTTTTATTAAAAAATATTCAGTTATTACAAAGTTATTAACAATCTCGTAAAGTACTTAGAAAAAATTTCCCCCTCCATGATCGGTTCGATAACTCCAAAACGGATCATCTGAAAATGAAAACCTAAATTGCTCTTTAATAAGTAAGGATGTAGTTATCGTCGCACGTATGGAATTTAAAAAATTTTTATTTTAAAGATTTTTTTAGCCGGGTTAAAAAAAAAAGAAAAACAGTAAGAATAGTGAGAAAATTTTCAATCTGTCGTCATTTTTTTTTAAATGAAAATTTTCAAAATTCCATACGTGCGACGATAACTACATCTTTACTGAATTTAATGCAATTTAGATTTTTATTTTCAGATGATCCATTTTTAAGTTATCGAACCGACTATGGAGGGGGAAATTTTTTCTAGCGCTCTACGAGATTCTTAATAACTTTGTAATAATTAAATATTTTTTAATAAAAATTTAGGGTAATAATCTTTAATGTACCCTTAATAAAATAAAAAAAATCCGACCCCCAAATTCCTTTTTTTTCCCTGTCAAAAAAATTCCCGAAAATTATTTTACTGAAAATTTTGAATCCTAATCCCTGAAATTCTTGTTTTGTGACAAAAATTTCGACTTTTAATTTTTTAGAACTTATATTATTATTACTTTTTTATTAAATAGCTTATTTATCATTCAAAAATCAAACATTACTCGCTCTGTTCCTTTCAATCATAAAATAATAAAATTGAACGACAAAAAATTATTAATTTCTAACTAACAGATTCTGAAAATGCAATAAAATGAACGCGCTTATTTAAAAGCCTGTTAAAACAAATTTACCAGCAAATAAAACTAAATAGTACATTTATATAGAAGATTATAGCGTATTTTACGTAGAATAATTCAGCAAGGACACCGGATGTAAAAACAGCACGATTTGATGATCTATGAGCGACACTTTCCCACGTAATTTACCTGCATTCTTTCACTAGCAGTTAAACATTCATAATTACACGCTTAAAACATCAACATAATTTTTTTACAACTAATACAAACGCTCACCGAAGGCTTATTCATTCACAAATTTTTCCATCTTAATCTTTTTCAATTTTTGGATTAATTAAATCTTACAATTCACAAAATAACGAGGTCTGCAGACAACGCCTTATTAATTTCATTTATAAAAATTTGTCAATCCATTTTTAGTAAGTAATTTATCAATAAAAATTTTAAATAATTTTTTTTCAAAGTAAAGAAAATTTCAATTTTTATAATTTATGATAATTATAAATAATCTTATATTTTATTAAGTACAGATAATAATAAAATTCATGACGCTGAAGTTAGCAGACGTCTAAAAATTTTTTATTTTTTTTTTATTAATTAAATTACAACTAAAAAGATATTTTTAAAAAATTGCAATTATAGTTTTGCAAGTTTTTTACATGTGAAAAATTTTTTTTTTTAATTTTTTAATTGAAATTTTTTCAATAAAAAATTTCTAAAAATTTTGAAATGTCGGCTAACTTCATTATCATTAAAATTTATAAAAATATGAATGAGGGTATTTACTTATTTGCTCGTAAGATGACACTAGTTGCAAGATAATTCTTAACGGAACTTGTTACCAACAGATCATAAATTCCCTCTCGTTTTAAAATTATTTTCTGCCCACTATAGTTAACTATTCAACACATTTACTAGTGTAGCGGAATTACTATTACTATTTCTACACAACTACAACTACCATTACCATTACTATTTAACAAGGGATTATAATGAGTAATTTGGCTGATTTACTATTAGACCACCAGCTATTTACCCCCCACTGAATAACTTCCCGCACAGTAATGTATCACTTGAATTTAAAACCTACGTCAATTAAAAAATAAAAAAAAACATGACATTAAATTTAGCTGTCACTTCAAAATTTTTTTAATTTTTTTTAACAAATAAATTATAACAAAAAAAAAAATTATTAAAAAAGTGGACTTGTAGAAATTTTAATAAATTAAAAATGCAATTTTTTAAAAATAATTTTTAATTTTTAAAAAATTAATTAGAATAAAAAAATGCTTGTAAAAATTTTCACTTGTAATTTTTATTAATTTTTACATAAAAATTAACTTAGCAGATAGTTGATAATTTTAAGAATTTTTATAACAAATAAATTATAGCGAAAAAAAAATTGACATTTAGAAATTTAAAAAAAACTACAAATGCAATTTTTTTAAAATAATTTTTTAGAAAAAATTTTTTTGTTAAAGAAAATAAAAAAATTGTTAAGTGACAGCTAACTTTAATGTCGTAAAAAAACTTAAGATTAAGAATAAATTTATGCACAGAAAAAATTTATTTGAATCAAGTAAATAATTTTGAAGAATTTCATCTTCTTGATCTGAGTAGAAAAATTCTTCAACTAAGAAATTTTTCTGGACTTAATTAATTTTACTTAATTCAAGAATTTTTCATTTGATTTAAGTTAGTTTTTTTTCAGTGTGTTTATAATTTTGAGTTTTCTAATTAAATTTATTTTTAGAAAAAATTTTTAATAAATTATTATCAAACTTCCACAATAAGTGAATTTTTTTTTCGGAAATTATTTTATGTGGTTTAATTACTTGAGACTTGAATAGAAAAACGAAATTTCTAAAAATATATTCACTAGCTAAAATTAAAAATAAAAAAAAAAAAACATTCACAGGTGGAGTTTTGAAATATTTAAAAAAAAAAGTAAAGAATTAACGAGCAAACGAGATTTGTCAATCTCAAAATAATAATAACTATTAAATAAAATAAATAAAATGTTATAATAATATATAGAATAATAGAATACGTCCATCAAGATATTTTGTTAACTTTTGTTTAGATAAACGTACCTGATTTAGTGGTAAATCTCGATGAACGTTGTCTCGTTTCCATTTCTCGTTTTTTCCACTCTTTTTTTCCTCTCCCACCCTATTTATTTTTCTACTTTTCAGTGTTAATAATCTAATTGTGTTTGTATTTGTCTCTGGTATGTTATTTTTTATAATATTTCTCTATTAATCCGCACACGGTCTCAATAGATTAATTATTGAGAATCAAATCAAACTTACCTGAAAACAAACAGAATAAATTTTTTGCTTTTCTTTTTTAAATTTAAATATTTAATTTTAAAGCTTCTTATAGAATTAATTATTTGCTAATTTTATCGAAATAAAATGACGAGCGAAAAAAAAAAGGTTTCCATGGTCACGGTAAATACTACGCGTAAAAAAATTAAAATTTGAGCGTAAAATATGAAATAAATTGAAAGTATTATTTAATATAATTTTTTAAGACAAATTATGGGCTTATGATTGATAAAAATAATTATTGAAGACTAATAATGGCCAACAAAACAGCAAAATTTGAAAAATTAGTAGTGGGCGCTCTGAAAAAGTTGCAAGATCTCCAAGGATCCTCGCCAAAAGAAATAACAAACTATTTATCACAAGAGTATGATGTACCGTCTAAAGAAATAAGAAAACAAGTGCGTTTAGCACTTCGCCGTGGTGTTTCTTATGGAATATTACAACGGAATTCCGGGTTTGTTACTCTTATATTTAAATTTAACAGACTAACAATACAATATTTTAATTAATTAATTTTTTTTAAATAATTTAAATAAATTATTTATTTATTTAGAGGCACATATACTAGCAACAAAGAGTTTATAAAAGACCCAACCGGTACTGAAGTGACAGAACCGTGTGTTTGGATGAAATTCGGGCGCAAATCAAAAGGGAGGAAAAATAAAGGCGGCCGGAGGGGCCGAAAAAAATCCAGATCTAGGCGCCGGCGCTCCAAAAAATCAAAATCCAAAAAGCGCGGCAGAAGAGGAAGAAGGGGAAGGGGAAGCAGGAAAAGTAAGAAAGGTCGGAGAGGTAAAAAGACCAAAAGAGGCAAGAAGAAAAATAAAGATTGCTTAATTTATCTAAGGGTTGATAAAAGTAAATTAGCAAAGAAGAAAAGTAAGTCCAAAAAACGGAGCCGAAGTCGCAAGGGTAAATCTCCTAGTTGTGGATAATTTTTTGAATATTTTATACGGCCCTGCGTGGCCTTGCTGCCTAATCATAGTCTTAATAATGCGTTTTGTACATGCGTTATTTTTATATGAATATATACAGAATATTTTTACAAAAAAAAAATTAATTTTGGCTTTTTTTATAATTTTTAAATGTGAAAAATGTTTTTTAATTTTAAGTTTTTAATGGGAATTTTTTTTTTTAAATTGCTGTTATGATAATTGGCGCGGGTATTTGGTGTAATGGGATTAAAATTGAGAAGAAGAATATAAATATTGTGGGAAAATATAGTATTAGGTGTAATATAAAAATATGATAGATTAAAATGGTATATAGTTGACAGTAAATGACGAAAGGCTACGCGCGTTAACCCGAAAATATCTATCTCGCGGGATATGTCGAAACCTGGCATAAGTTTTGGCTCGGACCCAAACATTCGAGTTGTGTTCTTTGGGTATACTCGAAATTAATCTGGTGAGTTAAGAGAAGTGATGATGATGATGATCAAGAGCGAGCAAGTCTACGTCGAAGACCACAACTGAGACTAAGAAGAAGATTATAATGATGATGAAGAAAAAATAAAACCGTGTTTGAGTGAACGTCACAAGGAATTAAGAAGAAGAAGACGACAGGAAAAGAAAAACGTTAAATTTTCGTTGTCGTTTAAACTATTTTTACCGCTGTCCATCAACTTGACTTAAATAACTCATAACATATTACTCGGCTCTATACTCCAATAAACATTGCTCGAAATTTCTCAATAGAGCGGCTTTGAATACTGCGACGAATAGAAAAAATAATAAATTATAAAATAAAAATATAAAATCCGTCAAAGTACAGCTGTGCTTTGGTTTTGTTAGAAAAAAAAAAAAAGTTAAAAAAAGAAAAAATAACTTTAAGATAAACACTCAAGTTAAATTTAAAATTTAAAGAGACACAATAAAAAAATTCATGAGATAAACGTTTAATAAAAATTTTTTCGTGTTGTTATCTGAAGAAATAAAATTATTCCAACTCAGCGCAGGATTTATTCTCTTTTTTATTTTTTTATTATATATCAGCACAAGATATCACGTATCAAGTGTGACACCAACCAAGAGACGGCGGAATGTTTCATCGAAGCTCCTTAGCATTTAAAATTATTTAAACTCACACAGCTGTAGACATATCAAGACACAGCGAGCGTGTATTAATTTTTTGTTACCAGATATAATAGTACAGAGCCTTGGAGCAACAATTTAAAAACAAATAACTAAACGTAGATGTAGTACGATGCAGTGAAAATGAATTTTGGGTTCTCTCGAGACTCTCAAGATTCTCAAGACTAGCCCCGTGTAATTGGTGGTATTAATGCTGCTTAATTATTGGAATAGAACTTGTCTAGTTGAGTACAACGTTGCTTGAATCATGAATCCGGTTAACTTGTTGAGATACAGAGTACAGAGCAAGATCTAAAGTACAAGAGTAAAGAGCATACACACAGTTAAGCTAGATAAGGTCAGGTTAGTTATACTGTACACTACATGCTACATACTCCGTTTAGAGTCACGTGGTTTGCCACGGATCTGCGAACGAGGTTAATTTAACAGCATGATTTTAGCGCCGGCGCAATCAACCACCACCAAAATCATCATCATCATCATCATCACTATCACTATTATCATCATCATCAACATCTTCTTGGTCTTAATTATATTTTCCTTGACTTAAAACTTGTTAATTAATCTTGTCACCTCACAGTTCAGTCATGATTATCATTCAACCGTTCAACTCCTGGGGAACTGCAGACAGACCGACAACCGGGAGCAATCAATGTCTAATCCTAGAAATGCTTTAGTTAATATAATTATAAACAAAACAAAAAGTACTCACTAGCGCTCTAGTAGTTGAATTGCGCGGTTTTAAAATAAATAAATGTATATAAATATATAAGTGGTAACAAACCAATAAGAGAGTTGAGGTAATGCTTTACTTTAATACTTTTAGCAGGACTCGGAGCTCGCAAAATACTTTTTTTTTAGCAACAGACTTTGGATTTAATGACTCGATTAATTTATTAAATAAATGGTTAATAAATAATGTGTACTCACCGATCAGCGGAAAAATACTGGGCTGGTCAAGTAGTGACTTGAGGCCGTTTTCAACGAGGGTGGGAGATGAACGGTCCTTGTCGCTCATTTCACGCACTGCGCCACAAACTAAGCCTTAACACCACGAGTTAAAAAGAGATAGGGTATTTAATAATATATATATATATATATATATATATATATATATATGCGTGTATGTGTATGTATATTTTAATAAAATAATATGTACGAGGGAGAACGAAACGGAAACACAAGAAAATAAATCACCAGTCTCGGCAAATTTGTTATCGAAATAATGCAATATTATTATTATTATTATTATTATTATTATTATTATTATTATTATTATTATTATTATTATTACTATTATTGTTATTATTATTATTATTATTATTTATAAATTAAAAAAAAAACTATGTAAGGCAGCACTTTGATTAAACTTTGAGTATTTAATTTAAAAACTCGTGATTTTAATAAATAAAGAAAGAGTATTGAAAGTTGATAGTATAAGAGACGATAAAGAAGGTGATGAACTGCCGGTGAAATAAAATCCACGTATAAAAATTTTTTTTGGCCACCGGTAAGCTTAGGATAGGCCCCGCGAACCGCGAACGGAGCGAGCACACCCGAAACGGACCGAGTATCACTCACACTCTCGTTGAGAGTTCACCTCACGGTCCGTTCCGTCGTGAGGGACATTAAAATAACATTCAACCACGATGTATAATGTACGAGCTTACGAGCTTGTTGAAAATCAATCTAAACTGAGGATACTTTTAATAATTACCGCCATCTGTTTTGCGATATCTGTAACTAGGCTCTACCCTCTAGAGTAGAGCATCCACGAGTCCGGTCGGACTAGACGATAGACACAAAAACTAGAGTGGATAGATTTAAACCTAGACCAGAACCTTCTGCAAAGCATCTGAGGTTTTTGATGATAGTTCACGCAGAGCTAGAGCCTATTTCTAATCGATTGTGAAGACCACCAGCTACTCGACTGTCGGTAATAACAATTTTACAATTGATACAAATTATTACAAATATTTTTCATTACAGATACATATAATTTATTTTAAATCACGTAAGTATGCAAAAACATAAACATTTATTTATTTACAATCACTAAATATCTTATAGTGGAGTGGACTCTTTTAATCTTGAGGATACTCAGACCCAGACACTGAGAGTTTCAGCGTTGGATGACTGGTTTGATAAATATGTATTCTTGTAACGCCGAAACATCGCTTGAATTTCCGCGGGAGTTGATGACCACCTGCGATGATTAATTCGGTCCAAGGGCACGTCAGGTAGCCCTATTTCAGAGTGATAACCAGCTGGCTTAACTGGTGTAACTGGTGTGGCTGGTCTGACTGTCAGCTGGGGAAGACCAACATCTTGGAACGAATTCATTGAAGAGAAACCACTTTCATCTTCAGCGCTGCTAATGCTGGTAGGTTTCTCTTTTAATCTCGAGTCTCTTTGATCCTTGGTCTCTGCTGCTGGTGATTTATATTTGGGTTTTCTGTTATTTGTTGAATTTGGCGTTGAAGTACATGGTCTTACTTCGCTCATTATGTTACTCATATTTTTTTCATTACTATTATTATTAATATTACTATTAATGTTGTTCTGTATATTGACGTTAAAACTAATACTATGATGTTCTTCTTCTTCAGTTTTGCTGCTCGAAGAGTTTAACGAGGCGCAGTCAAAACTTTTTGAAAATGGCTGCTGAGTACTGCTCGTGCTGCCAGCAGATATGTCCATGCTTGACTTGTGGAAATTAATAAGTCTATTGTCCGGTTCCCGCTCGTTTATTGATAAACAGTCCTCGATTCGGGAACAATCGTCGACGTTGATAGAGTTGGTGGATTTACTGCCGTCGGGGCTCTGAGTGTAGTCCATGATAACAGAGGCAGAGGTATTTTCATCGTCACCGGTGACAGCTGATGCAGTTGATGATGATGATGATGATGATGATGATGAATTTCTTGATGATGATGACGAGAATGATAAGTCGGGTTCTCGCATCGCTAACAGTGACTCAGCGGTTCTTAACAATCTAGAAAATATATAATTATCATTAACACAAATAATAATAATAATAATAATAATAATAATAGTAATTCTATATTTATTGCTATTTCAATAAATATTGAGTTCAAATATTAACATTAATTTTTTATAAATTTAATTCATGCTCTTCAAAAATTATTAAATAAAATAAAAAATTTTACTGGCGTTTCTAATATTAATCAAAGTCTAAAATTGATTTATGTGATTTGATTAATTAATTTACATCAATTAAATTAATGCATTGTACAATCTCATGACAGTCTAAACAAAATATTAATCTTTCACAAACCAAAACAACTAAAAACAATGTATCAGTTCACTGAAAAACTATGTAATCTAAGAGGATTCATACTAAACAAATAATTAAAAGCTACTTGTTAAAAAAGATTTATCTCTAATAATAATAATAATAATAATAATAATAATAATAATAATAATAATGATAATTTTATATTTTATATGTGCTGAATATTTGTAACTATTACGATTGTAAATATACAAAAAAAGGCAATAAAAATATCTACAATCGTGGTTATTAATTTAAGTATGTTTTTAAGTTTACTGGAAAATAGCCATTTGTAAACTCGAACATTTATAAACTATAAATTGGAAAATTAGTTGATAATGTCATTTGTGAAATTAGTCGCGAATAAAAAATGATATTAATGAAATTAGCGAAATGGAAATTGAAACTTATAAAATTAGCCGATTGTAAATTTTATGAATTGTAAAATTAGCCGTTTTTATACTTCTTACAACTTTTGAATGGGTCGGTCGAATCTGCTCTAATTAAAAAAAAAAAAAAATAAAAAAACTAAATTTATAGAAGTCCTTTTAGATGCCTTAAATCATTTTTTGATCCGTCAATCCGTTCAAGAATTACAAGAGATTTAGAAACGGCAAATTTTACAATCGGCTAATTTTATAAATTTCTGCAGTAAGAACTGACTAAATTTACGTAGCCACAGATTTTTGTTTTTCGCTGTTTTATAAATGACTGAATAAATATTTGATGAAATTTCAATTTTATTAATATCATTTATTATTTGCGACTAATTTTAGAAATGAATTTATCAACTAATTTACAAATTTAGAGTTAATAACCGCTCTAATTTACAAACGGCTATTTTCCAGTAATATCAAAAACATACTTAAATTAATGACCACGATTGCATATTAGTTAAATTAAATTTCAACATTGAATAGCTACATATAATTTTAAATTAATTTTTTTTTAGAGTTAATCTTCAAATCAACAAAATTGTAATATAGTTATGATATATGATATTTCAAAATCATTGAATTCTATGAGCATTAAAGAGCATTGTCGAAAAATAGCATAAAGAATAATAAATTATTACTATTGTTACTATTGTTATTATAACCATTAAACAGTATTTATATTTAATTTCTTTGTTGCCATTAAAAGTATTATCATCGCTAATGTTAACGAGAGATTAAAAAATACCTAAATGCTTCCTGAGATAATTTCTCCGGTGGTATGTGATCACTTTCAATTTTCTCAGCAGAATTACTCTCAGTTGATTTCGAAAGAGTACCATCTGATTTATTAAAACTCGGTTGCGGTGGATATGAGCGATGATCTGCGGTTTTGCTGGATCTAGACGCGGTGGAAGCCGATGGCGATGACGATTGCGATTGCGAGGGGTCATTGCGTCTGAGAACCGACCAAGTAAAGTCACGGAAACCCGATGAATGTGCTGATGAAATCTGCGCCACTGATTTTGCGCGAGTAAATTTACTCGTAGAAATAGGACTCGTTGAGCGAACTGATCTCTGGTGCACTGACGAGTTAATTAATAAATCCTCAGGATATATTATCTGACTGCGGCTATTACGTGTGGTACTTTTACTTCGCTGCCCGGTGGTGCTGTTACTCGCGTGAAGTATATCCCAGCTTTTTTGCGCCCGTTCCAAGAAATTTATCACTTGTTTCATCAATGATCTGTACATCTGCCGGCTTGATTCAGTCTGCCAATTAAAAGTTACATATAATTAATAAATTAAAATAAAATAATAAAATAATTAGTTTTATTTTATTCTACACTGATAAATGAGGAGAAGTTTTTTATTTGAAATGTTTAGAAAAACTACTAAATTTATAAACATAAAACTTGTTTAAAAAATTTATTATTTATTTGAATTAATATTTATTTTAAATTCAAAATAAATCTGTAGTATTTTAATTTTTGGATGTTATAAAAATGAACTAAATAAATATTTTCAATAATTTATGTTTATATTAATAAATATATAAATATTTTTTAAACATGTCAAAAATAAAAAATCATGAAATAAATATCAAATTTATATTTAAAATGTATCGCTTCTTAATTAATGTTTTAAGTTTTTATTTTTTCGAAATTTCATTAATTGATAAAATAATAACATTATTGCAAATTTTTTTTTTTTTTTATAATTTTGTTTAAATATGCAAAATATGGACAATTTTGACAATATTGACAATTTTATTGTTAATTGAAAAATTTGATATTTTTTTAAACTTAATAGAATTTTAATTAATCACAAAGTTGTTAAGAGAGACGATACATGTAAAATTTTTAAAAATCAATTTTTTTTTTTTTTTGATCAATAGTTAGTATAGTATTCTAAAAATATGCCTGTGAATTTCCAAATTTAAATTCGTATTATTTTGTGAGTTATAATTCGTTAAAGTGATCAACGTAACAGTCGGCTCTGAATTTAAATGTGTTTTTCTCGAAACTATTTTTTTAAATTGGCGGGCAAGATTACTCAAAAAGTTCTCAACCGATTCTCATGAAATTTGATACACATCTTCTATGAAGTATTAGCGTCTAGTTGAACCAGTAAAATGCCAAAAAAAAATTACAAAAACTACTATTTTTTTACCCAAAAGCAATCGGAAGAAAAGGTAAAAAATCGAACTTTTTTTTCTAAGGTCACAAATCTGGAATTTTTTTGCTTTTTTAATATATTATAGATTCAACTAGAAGATACATATTTTGTTAACGATGTTTAGCTATGATTTTGGATTTCGGTGGCTATTTTAAAAAAAAATTAACAATAAATTTTTGTTTGTTGTATTTGAATTCATGATGAATGGATCAATGAATTTGCTGATGCTTGAAAAAATTCATTTATTCTTTCTAAATTTATTAAACCTTTGAAAAATAAGGCAGTTACATGTATGGCCCCCCTCAGTATCCAAAACTAAACAAGTCCTTGCAAATAAAAAATTACAAAAGTCCAAAAAAACAAAATTGCGGGAAAGCTCGTATGTAAAGTTAAAATAATTCTACTAAAAAATATAAACAAATTTAAATTCAAACCTCTTGAGCGAGTGATTGATATCTAGTTAAATAATAAATAAATAAATAATAAATTACCTGTTTCAATTGCCATTTGAGAGTATCAACTTGATTCTGAAGATAACTTGAATCAAACTGTGTGGTTTCTTGAAGAGCAAGTGCATTTTGCAACCGCTTATTTTCTTCACTTAACACCTGGCATTGCTGATGAACAAAACAATCATTAGATAATGTAATATAATATTATACATATTATACCAAAGCATAAAATTCATACCAGGTAGGTATACTAAATAATAAAAACTTAAAAACAAAATAAATAAAATACAAATAACAGGCAACGCTTCGATGACCTTACGAACAAAGGCCTTTCACTTCTCATCCCACGCGATTCATACACCCAAATAAATTAATTGTTCATACAAATTAATTATCAATTAACGCCAGTCATTTTTTAAAATTCATTATAATCATAATTATAATTATAATTATATGTAAAAACTTGGGAAATCCTTTCATTAATAATTTTCTTCTTACTTTACATATTTTTTACTACAATCTTCGTATTTTTCAGGGAAGACAACCAACAGACAAGATGATGGTGTTAAATATTTAAAATATTTAAAAAACCTACACGTTTGATATGAAGTAAACGCATTACATAGTGTATTACCATACAATAGAGCTAAAGAGTAAGAGAAGAATTGCGAGATCTATCCGGCAACGGGTACGTTCTGATAAGATCATGAGAAAGGTATAGAAACATGATGAAAGACCGTTTCTGGAGTCACTTTTGAATCTGATGGATTTATAAATATTTTGTTTAAAGTGTGAGAAAATTGCCAAGTACAGTTTACAATTTTTATACTTCTTTTTAAACAATAAGGTATGAATTTTAAATTAATTAATCAATTTGATTAGCATGTGTGTTTATTCTTTGATAATACAATTGTGTTTTTTATTTTTAGGAATCCTGGTATCAATGAATATGTAAATTAACGAATCGCGCGTAGCTTAGCCGTTGAGTCGCGACTCGCGGAGTCGTACGTCGCCCGCAAGCGGATGGTGTTATGCATGGTTGCTCACCCTGAACCGTCCACCGTGGGTGAATACTATCATGACGTCATCTGATACGGTCACTGCTTGAATTATTCAGCGTACCTGTATATACATGTGGATATCTATAGGTATATATTTACAGCAAGTTGTAATCAGGGCAAGGGCTACTGGCATATTGCGCATTTGTTTGACTTTTACGGAAAAAAATTTATATGAAATCATTTGAATTTTTATTTAAAAATCAACCGAGCCGTTTTTTTTTTTTTTTTGTCTTTTCGTTAAATTTATTGAGAATAGTGGGAGATAAAAAAAAAACGGATTAAGATAATAAAAAGGCGGGAGGAATGCGTAGACGAATCTGAAAATAGTCGGCATGAATGTATATAAGAGATGAAAATTTATTTTTGGTGCATTCCATTGGGAATGGAAAGCAATCTCTACTCGTAGCTGTACTGGGTTTGCTCTGAGTAGCCAAGACTCGTGCCTTAACACTTAACTTTAACTCGGTTGAACGGTTCTTGAACTGGTGGATACACTAGAGTAGATACTTACACATCTCTCATCACGATATAATACCAGATAGTACTTTTATATTATTATATATACTTTAAGATAGGATGTACAGTAGACGGTGTACTTTAAGAGTTAGGAATATATATCTTATATATATTTATATAAAACAAGAATATAACAACTGGAGAGTACGTAGGAATGCCAGGAAAATCTGTTTGCTTCTCAAATGTTTTTGTTACTTATCTCCTTTCGATTCCTCTACAACAACCAATCGTTGTTATAATAATAATTGTAATAAATATAAGGAGTGGAGTTGAGTTATATTACACTAAGTCGGGTTTTGCGGTTATTGACTGTCTGTTTTTATAAACTATCCGATGAAATGTATAAACAGAAATCCCGACTATTCTCACTTTATTTTCTTTCATTAAGTTGTGACAGTTTAAATTGTTACTTTATTATTCATATGTAAGCTAGGATACATTTTATTCAATGTTTATTAATAAAGTTAATTATTATCAAATATTTGAAAGCTATTTTTACGGAGATTAAGTTTTATAAATTATTGAAAGAATTTTTTTTTTTTTTTTTCTAAGAGCACGTATTTTTTTTCCTTTTCATGTCTCCGTTTTCATCGTTATTCGGAACAACGTTCCGTCGTACGCTCCAGTTGTCCAGACGTTTTATATCAAGAAAATGTATTAATAAAATATAAACTAAACCGAGATGCTATGTATCAAAGACACACTTACTAAACAATAACAAGTCTATCCTATTTATTTTTTTACTAATTAAGTTAATCATAAATCCTGGTATTTAAGTATCATTAAGCTGGATAAATAAATTAATGTATACTTAAAATTTAAATTGGTGTATATATATATAAGAAAAATAAAAATATATCGGTTAGAAAAATATCTGATTGATAAAACCCATACGAAAAAGCTTCTTCATACTTTTAAAATCGTTAATCACGGGTTAGATAAATAAACAATAAATATTGAATTGGTGCCACAGCCGCTAGTCTCGAAGTAATACCCGTTAGAAAAATATACCTACTGATAAAACCCATATGCTTAGACATTTTAACCACACGTATGATAATTTAATAAGATGTAATTTTTGTTAAGTACAAGGTAAAAATTTAGACCGTTATCCTAAGATTAAAGTTATTTTCTGCAGGAATTTTATCTTAATATTTTTCTTAAGGATTTAGATTAGCTTTAAGTAAGAATTTTTTTTTTTTTTTTTTTTTTTTTCAATCTAATTGGTTACTTTCATTGAATTAGATTAATTTTTTTTTGCTTAGAAATTTTGTTGAATTTATTTATTTTTTCTATTTCTTCTAAAAGTTTCTAATTAAATAAAATTATTCTCAATATTTTTTACAATAGACCAGAGTACCTAGGTAAAATTTTAGACCTCTGTCAAAAATAATTTAAAGCTACAACAATGAAAATATTACGTCACTTTTTAATAGTAAAGTGATTACGAAAATTTTGTTGACCATTATAAAAAAAAGTGAACAATCGTAAATAACAAAATTTTAATTAATTTGTCTATAAACAAAATTTGAGTAATTGTCTCCGGCATTATTAATCTAAATAAAAAAAAAAGACTTCCGTTATCGCATAATCTGTATCAATAACATAAAACCAGCTAATAAAATAGCATTGACATAATATATTAGATGTAATACAAGTACGAATGCATCAATGAGCATAATATATCGCGTATCTCTCGTCAAACCTCATTCCCATCATATCGATTAATCAGCTCGTATCTATCATCTCACTCCATTTCTTTATTCATAATGTCATCCACACACACGAACCTAAAAAAAAAAAAATAAATAAATAAAATAAAATAACTGATATTGTATGAGCATACAACACAGCAGGTGCTCTTCCCACGCTCCTGCGCCTCGTTAAATATATTTACCATACATTTGTATTTCGTAGATCTAGTGTACATATAGTAGTACTTATAGCGACTAGAACTCAACAGTATCTAGACAGTGCGGATGTACGCAAACTATCGTACATTAACGTTATGAACCTGAAGATAAAAAAGTCACGCAAAAAAGCATGATAAAAAATTTTAGATTACCGTTGCAGCAAATCTTCTTCTTCAAATCTCCAGCTCTTTCGCATCGGGTTGTAGCTATCAAGACAACGCGTGCTTTCTCCATATTAATGATCCAGCAACATCATATATACTAGTTGCCGCCAGCACTACGTTACTTGCCGTTATAGTTACATTACATTGGGAAATTACATTGTGCTCCGCGCATGCTTTCCCACTTTTATTTGTATTCTGGTATTATAAACCTATTATTTTGTTAATTCAATTTAATTTTATTATAATTTCATGTATATTTAAAACAAAGGCCAAACAATTAACCGCGAATTTAAAGTATTTAAATAATAAATTATCTAAGCCTCTAAATATAAAAATAATCAAATTTTCACTCTCAAAACCACAGGGGTAATAATGTGGCTTTTTTTATCTTCTATCCTTCATTTTTTACGACTTGCTCATTATATTGTTTTCTCTAATTTTAAAAACAATATAACGTGGTTTTGGCAATTGCGACAATTTCCAGTTATTATTCTTGTCCTGGTTACGTTCCAGTGGAACAAACTCTTTTTTGTAAGTATTTTTTTTATTATATTTTTATTGTCAAGAGTAAAAGACTAGAGCTTTCACTCGACTTTACGACCTTCTGGCAAATTATTCTGTCTTTATCTTGTACTTAACATTTTACATTGTACATATTTATTATTATTATTATTATTATCATTATTATTATAAATTATAATAAATAGCAAACAACACCGGCAGTGTTGCCTCCAATTTAATGTTTAGAAATGAAACAATAATGGAGGATAATTAGCACTAAGTACACTGTATAAATATAAAATTCCTTGTATATTTAACCAGAAATTTATTGAAACAATTTTATAAAATTGTTTGATCAATGTTCATGTTCAACCAGACTACCGGATAAAAGGTACAATTTTTTCTCGACTGAGTTTATTATTTATATAAAATCTACTGGAAATATTAAATATTAAAGGGCTGGAGCGAACTTCCTGCTCACAACGAAACAACTAACGATTACCCAGTACTTTTGTCCTTTCACTTGCAATATACGCAAGATTTTAGTTATATCATTCATACAAACGTACAATGTATCAGGATTTAACTAAAAAAAAAAAAAAAAAAGAAAAAAAAATTAATAAAATTACTATTATAAATATATAAATATATATAACTTTAAATTGAATACCAACGACGGTATTTCAGAGTTAACAGCCGAGTAGCTATTTAAAGATGCACGTGGTAGTTTAGTTGTCATGTAAGTAACGTGTTCTTGTATATCGTGTATGGTGTTTTCTGTAGCTGATGGACTTGTTCCTTTTGTCTGCCATTACGAAGAAATACTCACAGCTCCAGCCGAATAAAAGAATATTTAGTCATAACAATGACTAAAAAATATCCAACTGTAGGAGAGAAGGAGAAAGGATGTGTCGTGTTTGGCACCTGTTCCGGAAACCGGCCCCTTATCGTACACGGTTATAACCCTTTGTTCGTGGTCTACCGTCATCGACCTTTCTTTCAGAACCCATTCAACACACCATCCAATACATACCTCATCAACAGAACATAATACAACTAGCATAACATAACTGCGATTTAACTACTCAAAGTACAGTCATTCTTTCACGCTTATTTATCTGCTATTACCGGCAATTACTATTAACCTTACTATTGGCTATCAATTTATTTATTAGTTGTTGATATTTAATAACTTTATCATACCTTGCGGAGATTGTGTTCGTCTGGGTCCGGGCTCGAGACCTGAAAAATATTTTTTGTTAAAAATTCTGTGTTTTAAATGAAAATTAATTTTGCAGATATTTGACAATTTTTACAATTTTTGTTAACAAATAAATTATAGGAAAAAAAATTAAGAAAAAAAAAATTGACATCTAGAAATTAAAAAAATTTTTAAATAATTTTTTATAATAAATTTAATTGTTAAATAAAATTAAAAATTGATCAGGTAACAGCTAACTTTAATGTCATTGAAAATGAAGTTAGCCGACATTTTAAAATTTTTATAAATTTTTTATTGAAAAAATTTCAATTAAATAGTTTTAAAAAAAAATTTGACCTGTAAAAAACTTAAAAAACTATAAGTGTAATTTTTTTGAAATATTTTTTTAGTTGTAATTTAGTTAATAAAAAAAATCAAAAATTTTCAAACGTCTGCTAACTTCAGTGTCATTTTTTTAATTAACTGTCTAGTCGTTTATAAAACTAATTATTTGATTTAAAAAAAAAAAAAAAAAAAAAAGTTGAAGAAGAAAAGTTGTTTAATTAATGACTGTAAAAAAAATGACAGATAAATTTTTGAAATACTTGAGTAAAAATGTAAAAAAAATAATTAATTACTTACATTGCCGGAAGTGTTATTAATCGTAACTTCGGCATGCAGGCTCTTTTGTAAATTATCCAAATAATCATCAACGCTGGATGTAGAAATATCATTCCTATCATAATAATCCATATCCAGAATTTTGTTGTCGTGATAGTTTGAAACAAAAGACCTAGCAAATGAGCTCTTGAATATTTGACTAATAGACACATCACTCGCGGAAACACGACCAATTTCCATAGATTTTTCCATTATGTATAACCAATTAAAAAAATAAATTTAATTATTATTTACTCAACAGCCAAGAAAATAGCACTTTTAACGATAATCACATCACTGACACACGGATTTTCATCAGAGAAGATATCTCACGATTAATTATTAACCATTGAACATTGTGACGGCTGAACAAAGACTAATTAATTTAATTATTAGTGAATAATAAATATGTAGATAATTATTAAGGTCTACTTTGACCTAGAACATTACAGCAAGACATGTGAAACGGCACTGATGGAAAATACAACGGCGTGCTCATGTTTAACTCTCGACCGCTCTGCGCATGCGCGGGTTTTAAAATGGGCGCTTGCGCATCTGACTAAGAAAGTTGCAGAATTGTTGTAATTATTTAATAAATAGGCATAATTTAATAAAAATTAACTAAAGATTTGTTTAAAAAATTCTTATCATATTTTTAATTATTTTTAAAATTTTTCAATAGATAAATTGCGGGCGTAGTGCGCGCAAATTCAAGATGGAGTGACCAAGTTGGAACGACAACTTTCAGAAAAAGGCAGTTTTGTAAAATTTAAATTATTCACAGAAACAGCCCGCATTGTAATTGAAATTTACGATTTACAGGTAGGTTGCCTACCTGACTCTTTAAAATTTTTATCTTCACCAAACAGATCAGACTTCTGCAGAAAGCTCACTCTGTTAAACTGTCTTACTACATTTATTATTCTGCTCAACAAACTCAGTACCCAATTCCCACGTAAAAAATTACCTGTACCTTCAATTTTGTTCATTCTTGAGTGTACTTAGGAATTATTACAATATAGATAATCCCATCGATGGTTTAAGAAGTATATATAGTATCGTAAGGCACAGTAATATTAGGGGTTTAGTTAAAGCTATTGTAAATCATAGATAGTCTTGGCTATTATATATTTTGAAATCTTAATCTATTACTATACAAAACTAGCAGTTGAGTTTCTGTAAGTGTGAGTACTTGTAAAATGAAATTGGTAAACAACTTAGAAGATACATGACTAGGAAAAATCAACTGTTAAAATTTTAGTACAGAAACTGTATGACGAAATAATATTACTTGTTAGATGAAATATAAATTCTAAGTATATAGTAAATTTAATAATTTTCAATTATAATGTATAAATTAAAAAATCTAAAAACGATTAACTGATATTGATCTTAACATTAAATGTACTGTCATTTAACGAATTTTTTATTTCATTTAACAATTAAATTATTTTTAAAAAATTGCATTTTTAATTTTTAAAAATTTTTACATGTCAGTTTTTTTTTCTTATTTTTTTTTTGCCATCATTTATTTTTTAAAAATCATTAAATATCTGCTAAATTAATTTTCATATATTGATCATTGAATTATTAATAAAAAACTTTCTTTTGAAAGAAATGAGAAATTTTTTAATAAAAAATTAATTTGTTGAAAATTGGATAAAAATTCGCAAGTTGTCGATCTAAAATTGTTTTTTATCAAATCTAGAAAAAACCTTTTTTCAACAAAAAAGTTACTGAAAGAAAAATTTTGATTTCTTCAGCTAAAAAATAAAACTGTTGAAAGTTTTTAAAAAATTAATTTCTTGTCACAATTCTGCTTATTTTTTTTTTTCATAAAAAATTTTTTCTCTCAGTGCATTATAATAACATGAATTTATTATTAATAATTAATTCATAAAATCACAAAGAAAAAAAAAATTTATTATTGTTTATTATTAACATAATTTTCTATTTTGCGATATTTTTTTGTGTATAATAAAACAAATTTTAGTTTAGTTTTTCTTTAAAATGCTACCTTTAACGTTTAAGCTAATGCTTATGATGTTAAGCGAAGATAAAATTTTATGAATTTTGTCGTCGCTCAACTCTCAAACCGAGATAAATTATTTCTAACTACCTGAAACCTTTTAAATGGTGGTGTGCGTAACTTTGTATCTGTGTAACACGTATTTACTTGTTTAAAATTATTTAATCAAAAAATCTTAGTTTTTTAAAATAGGCGGGAGTTATTTAAAAAATTCAGTAAATTTTTCAGCCTGCAAATATTTTATAGACAAAAGTTTAAACTTCTGTAAAATGATAAATTTAATTTTCCTAAGATTGTATCGTTAAATTTTCATTGTAAATATTTACTAGTATACCTTTCTTGAAAATTGAAAGAGCAAGACAAAAATTTCTACATTTTTTTATAATTTATGACAAGCTGTATTTTAGCAGAAAAAAAATAGTTTTATGGAAATTAAAAAAATCCATTTTAAAATTCCTTTAAATTTTTCGGTCAGAAATTTTATGGAGTCTAAAAAATATTAAGATTCTAAAAAATATTAAAAAAAAATTTAGACAGTTTCTTAAATTCTATTTTATATACATCTTTTGTAAATTAATACAAAAATATAAAATTTTTTGTCAACAAACTTGATATACTTGTAAATAAGATTAGTTTAATAATAGTTAGTTATTCTATCCAAGTTTTAACTTTCCTTTATTATAAATATTTAACATACAGCTCATACACATTTACAACCCTTTACACTGATACCCCTTTTGACTCAAAGCACTACCGAAACTAATTATTTATTTTCACCTCAAAATTTCACGCACCCTGTAAACCTTCGCAATAACTAGAGGTGGTCTAAAAAAAAAAAAAAATGATGCAAGTAATGTACTTTTTGTCGATTTATTTCTAAGCTATGAATATTTTTATTTTGCTTGGCAGTAAAAATTTAAAAAATTGCAGAATTAATTTTGATGGAATGATCTATATCTATTGGTATAAGGATTTTTTTATTCCGCAAACTGAAATGATAATAATAATAAAAATATTTGCAAAAAGCGAAAAAATTTTTCGATCATAAATCATTCTTAAATGCTTAGCAAACCCAAAATTTGTCCTAAAAAAAAATCAAATATTTTAAAATCTGAGTCTAATGTTAAAAAATTTCAAGTGTGAAATTTTTCAGAAACATCTGCTATTCCTGCAGATGTTTCAACCGTACATAATTATATACTGTTAAGTCATTGTAGCTGTATTTGTATTAGAATCAGGTCAGTTTATTATTTTGACTTGGATCAATAAAAAAAAAAAAAAAAATACAATCAAAGAACTTTTCAATCTCCGAGGGTATTTTTTTCAATAAACTCTGTAATAAGAATACGTAATTTATTTGTACGAGTATGAAAACTTTCAGATGTCAGCTTTTGTTCGGAGTTAATACAAAGACAGGAGTTTTGAATTGAAATTACGCAAACCAAGTGAAGGAACCACTTTTAAAAATGGTTGAACTAACTATTTAAAATTTCGAAATTTAAAATGACTTGGGTGTTTTATTACTATCAAACAGTATTTTAAAAAGTTCATTTTTTCAGATCTGTATAACTTATTTCTATTTAAATATTCGATGTCACGTATTGTGAATAAAATTATTCTTTTTTTATTGTAAGTATACTAAATCTGAAATTACGAATAAAAAATCTAAAAATTAATTTATATATATATATATATATATAAAAACAATAAATAAATAAATAAACTGGTAAACAATATTTTATTATAAAATATTTATACTTAACAAATATAAACAACAATGATAAAATTATTATGAAGATGGCTTCGACCGATTAACATTAATGTTGAGCGAGTTGTTTATTTTCGGAGAGTTTGAAATGTATAAAATAGAAGATTCGTGCGCTTCGTGCCAGCGAACTCTGTCACGACTATTTAAAATTGCAGATTTCCTCAAATCATTTTTATTAATACTATCGGGATTAACAAGATTGTTATCGCGATCGGGAGTCCAGCAATTGGACCACCTTTTATCCGAGTTAGGCGTAGAATGGCTCGGCTTGGGTGATTTTTTTTCTACCTCTAGTTGTATTGCCGCCGCGCATTCCGCGGCGTATGATATCGGGTCACGGATTCTAGCACTGAGAGCGTCGAATGCGTGTCTCAGATGAGGCTGTCGTGGATTGCGTGTCAGTAATGCGCGCTCGGAACAAAAAGCTGTTGGTATACTTAGATACGTGCTCTTCCGCCACTCAAGATTCAGACAAGCAATAATAGATCCTACTGTTGCTATTCCGGCGAATCCATTCGACGCGATATTTTCCCAGAACAAGATCGACAGATACGATGAAGAGTCCCCATTATCATTATCATTATCATCACCATTTCCCTCACCATCCTCTCGTCGATTCTTGAATGCCAAATTAACGGTCTCGTAGTTCTTCATCCCATGAGGTGCTGGTCCAGTTGACACGACAATACCCACGGTATCAAATTCTCCGTAGACTGGATTGAAACCACGTTGAGACGCTTCTTCAATCGAAGTAAAAGCTCGCGGTGAACAGGTAATTTTACCCGGCACACGTTCGAAGGCGCTTGATTTGCCGGCTGTTATTTGGAGTTCATTGGCCCTGCGTCCTCCCGCGACTACGTTCCGTATACTAATACAACTATTTTCTTTCAGACTACTCAGCAGTTCTTCATTGCAAGACCAGATCGTCAACATTGCCGACAGACCGCCGTCCGCTATTTTAACCTTCAATATCGGCGTGACATTCCTGCGATTCGGTAAATTATTCCTCACACGAGTCTCCAGTTCGTATTTTGCCGTTGAGGCCTGAGAGTCGCTGAAGGAACGAGCAGTCGAGCAGATCGCTTCAATTCGTTTTTGACACTCTGCTTCAAAAGCCAAAGCAGCTTTCTCTTCGCACTTTGCGTTGCGTACGATTGACTGCCCATCGCTCGTTTTCTCGCGGTACAAAATTGGATATATCCGCGATACCGCGACTATCAATTTGCCGATGGCCCCGCCGTTTGACTTAACCGAGCCCAAAGTCACGGTCAGCGGACCGCAAGATCGCTGGTACCCAAGTTTAGCGTCCCAGCGAGCACGACGCGTTGAATTAGTGTGAATTTTCAAACGTACGTCTTTCGTTATTTCTAGCGGATACCGGCCTTCTTCAAGGTTCAGCAGCTCAGCTCCCTGGATCATCAATTTCGTGCCTTCTTGTAGCTTCCTAGAAGAAATGTAAAATTGCATTGCCGAGTCAACACTTGCAGGAATTGAGTACCAACCATCAGTCAATTCAATCGTCTCTTTCATTAATCTCGAGACGCAAAGAACTAGTCTCCGTGAAGGTGGGTCGTCTTTTTCTATGATTCTTCTCAGAGCTGGACGCTCGGATCTGTCAATCTCACGGTCGTAGCGATACTTCAGTTGTTTCATCAGTGTTTCAGGTGTAAGAAATTTGTTATTCATACAGGAGTTACGATTGTTGAATCTTACGCGATCCATGGAGGCTAATTTCCACACAATCCACTTGTAGTGGTTCTCAAACCAACCTTGTGGCAACAGCGAGGGATCAACACCTGGACTTGCTAAAAAAGAACGGTTAAATTCGGCAATACCTGCTTGATTTTTTTCATCAGGTACCAAAACAGCTCCGTCACCGACTGGCACACTGACCTTAGCCCTTAAATCCCTAAAATAAACACAAGTAAATCTATAAGTACTTGCTGTTGCTGAAGTAATTGTCATTATTACAGGATCCAATCCTTCATTTTCCATTTCTTCGAATGAACAATATTCTGGCGCGCAATCACTTGCATATTGAGCCAAAGAAATTTTATCAGCTTGCTTCAATTTCAACCAAGACCCAACGACAGGTCTTTCTTTGAGTCTTTTTTTGGACTCAATTATTCTCTCTTGCTCAAAAACTGCAGTCTTTCGTTGCTCGCGAATATCCTCAAAGTTACAATTCATTTCTTGGGAAAACTGAGTCTCAAAGAATAAATCCTCAGGAATAGAGTCCGGGTTTGAGGATTTTGGTACTGAACCTGGAAATGACTTGGACCTCTTCTCAGGCTTCGAATGGTCTTGGTCTCGGTTAGAGCCTTCAAAGCCGCCGCTCCACGCTTGCTTATTTACACTATTGATTTCAGTCCACGTGTCTTCGGCCTCAAAGTCAATGTCATCATTCAGTAGCGCGACGACACTCGCACGCACCTCGTCATTGATGATGTTACTAGAATTTAAATTGACATTAGTGTCTATTCTTTTTGCTTGCAACGTTGACCCTTCAAGATTACGATCACTGCTAACTGGGTCTGGTTCACACATCATTGCTGACTCTCGCAAACTTTCGTCCTCTTCTTCAATGTCATTGAAAAGTTTGCGCTTCTGCAGGTCCAATCCGACGCAAAGACGCTTTCTGCCTGCTGGTGTTTCGTCATCGGATTTACGCTTATGCGCGTTGTTTATAAATGCTGAATTTTTAATCAACAAGCCTCCGCTAGATCCAGATGTAGACCCACTTGACTTCGAAGTACTTGGCCCAGGATATGAATATCGTTGATTTAATTTTTTCTGTTTTAGTTCCAGTATTTTACTTGTAGGATTTTCATCTTCTAGGTCTTTAGAAAATGTTACCTGCGCTCTCGAGACTGCACTCTCAGCTACCTTAATACTCTTACCAACTTCCGTTTGAAATCCCATCATCATTGGATTGATCGATGGGCCTCTTAAGCTTTTATCTTCAGAAGAAATTTTTCTACTCTTCATTGCAATAATTTCACCCTCAGGATCTTCGGTCTCTAAATCTTTAGCAAATGCTACCTGGGCTCTCGAGATCGCACTTTCAGCTACCTTAATACTTTTACCAGCTCCGGTTATGAATCCCATCATCATCGGATTGATTGATGAGCCTCCTGAATTATTATTCTCCGAAGAAATTTTTTTGTTTTTTATTGCTATAATTTCACTTTCTGGATCGTCATTCTCTAAATCTTTCGTAAAGGCTACCTGTGCTTTAATCATAGCACTCTCAGTAATTTTAATCCTTTTACCAACTCCCGTGGTGAATCCCATCATCGGATTATTCGGCAAATCTCTAAAGTCTTCATCAAAAATATTATTCTTCTCGTTCTCCCTCACATTAATTTTATTTCTGTTTATAAAAATATTTCTACCAACAAATCCACTTTTTTCAACTTGAGTATTTTCATTCCGAGCCACTTGAAAGCCAGAGGTCGAAGCCACTGGCTCATTAAACTCTTTAGCGCCGTTCACTTTATCCCTCTTCTCCAGATTTATTTTATTGAGTTCATCATCAGACATTATATTTTTAGCCTTCAACATTGCATTATCGGCCACTTTAATGCTTTTTCCTCGTCCGGTTTGAAAGCCCACATCACTTAATTCACTCGGCATCTCGAAATTTAAATCGTCAAAAATACTATGATTTAAATTAGAACTATTTACATTTGTACTTTGTTTAACAGGTAATTTTTTGATAACCGGTTGCTTAAATTCTACCTTTCCAATACTGCGATTATTTACATCTGAGTTACTGGTAACTACAACGGGTTTAAAGCCGCTGTGCTCTAGATTTATTTTACACTTAATACTATTATTTTGTTCATTTTTAGAAACATTAGCATTAAAAGTATCAAATCCTGTGGATTCAACTCTTGAAACAGCTTCTTCAAAATCATTATCAAGCTCCAAAGACTCAAAATCATCAGCCGCTGAATTTTTCCAGTCTTCACTTTTGTTTCTATTCGAATCTTTTACGGGTGTTGATTCCACCCTATTTTCAATAAGTAAATCAATATCGTGTTCTTCATCAATGTCACCAAGCAAAAATAATTCCTGAGACACAACATTTTTTACACTAACTAAAATATCTTTATTATTAGCAGTTTTAATTGTCGAGTTAACATTTGTCTTTAACGAAGACACTAACGACTTATATTTATCGTGAACCATATTTTTATCAGAGTCTTTTCTCCGAATTATTTTACCTACCGGATAAATATTGTTGAGATAATTTTCATAAAATTTACGGTACCTTTGAGCAATTTTCATACTATCATCTATCTCATCAATTTCAAAGCCTTTGAAACTATCAGCTGATTCCACCTGATGCGTATGAGCATATTCAACAGCAAAATCATTGTGCTTCTTTAATAATTCTTGACTGTACTGACGAGAAGCGGGAGAAAATCCCTTGAAATCTGGACTTTCTGAATTCGCAACTACTTCAGTGCACTTGTCATTATCACCAAAAGGCTGGTAATTATGATTTAGCTCCTGACTATCTATACAAATCTGAGAGAAAGGCAAATCTTGGTCATAATTAAAAGATTCATCAGGTAAATGGTCTTCAGTGTCTAAATCTTTGTCATCTCTTGCGAACTGCGAAAAAGTAACAAATCCTTCTTTACTTTGCGGTTTTTTTAAATCATTTTGAGGTCGAAATTGATATTTACTAGACTCCAGAGCCAAGTAGTCCTTAAAAAATACTTCATCGGGAATCTGAATGATTTCGTCTTTATTTACATGAGAAATTTTTGACGCCTGTAACTCTTTCAGTCTTCTGACGCGTTCGACTGGTGATGCAGAGTTTGCAGATCTGATTCCACCGGTGCTAGAGCTGGGATACGAGCTCTGGCTTGAACTGAAACTGCGGTTACTGTCATCTAGCCTATCTTCTATAGACTTTTCGGCGATTGGACTCAAGTAGACGGAAGGTGAATTCTCAGGACTGTCGAAATTATTCCTAAGACTGCTTTTTGGAGACACATTGGAGATATTATTCAATATTCGTCGACCACGATGCTTCTTTTTCTTTTTTGGAACTATCGGCGATACTGGAACCACATCCTCGATATTTGATTCTGTCGGGGTTAGTCTCAAAGAATTACTACTGACATTTTCTTGATTAACAGCACAGGGACTTTCTGCTGGCAACACTCGAGCTCTATTTGCCTCGGGAGTTTCGAGGTCAACTGTCCAGTTCGGCGCTTTTGTTAAGAAAGGCCCAAGGCTGCATGGCGTCAAAGGGCATTCTGGCCCAGCGATAGCTCTAAATTTAAAAAAAAAAAAAAAAAAAAAAAAAAATCGTTTATTTACTTTAATATTATTTAATAAATATTTTAATTTTAACAAAATAAAAAATAAATCCAACTCACGACTTGTATGGGGAAAATCCATACTGTTGAGTGGAAGGTAATGATCTGAATGAGGCATCGATCTTTGGAGATTGAATGCTCGAGCCTCGTACTGACAAGTAATTCTCATCATCTAAATATAAATAAACAGTTTGAAATTAAGCTGTCACTTTTTTTTTGTTGCAATAAAATGAAAAGAAAAAAATTTTTAAAAATGCTTACCTCCAAACAAATCTTCTGATTGATCAGAATCATGATCAACATCCATTATAATTTCATTTCAACCATATTATGCTTAATTAAGTTTTTAAAAATTTTAACGGTACTATAAATAATTATTTCTGTTATTGTCAATTAAATTTATTTGATAATGTAAATGTTGTTATTGTCTAATGTGAAAAGTTTTATTTATAACCAACAAACTTTTTCTGGCGCTACAAACAGAAATTGCGCGCATGCGCGAATGATTTAAAAACCGCGTAATTTTAAATCGATGTTTTTAAACAGAGATTTGCATGTAATTAATTATTTATTATTTTTATCGCTTAATAAGTAAGTTCGGTAATTATTTAGAGATGGGGTCGATCATTTTTATTTTCAATTTTTTTAACAAAATTTTTTATTTAACTTTTTTTTGAAAAATATATAAAAAAATGAACAATTAAAAAAAAAAGTTGATTATCACAATTTAAAAAAATTAAAAATTTTTTCGAAAATTGTGATGTTCAACTCTTTTTTTTTTTTTATTATTTATTTTTTATGTAATTTTCAAAAAAAAAAAATAAATCACAAACATCAAGAAAAGATAAAATAGATATTTTATCCAAAAACATGAAAGCCAAAATTTTTTTTGTCAGCTGTCAATTTAAAAATTTTTTTTAACAAATTAACTACAATAAAAAATGCTTTTTAAAAATTTTCAATTGTAATTTTTATTAATTTTCACATCTGAAACTTTTTAATTAAACTTTTTTTTAATAATTTAATTGCTAAAAAATTCCAAAAAAATTTTTAATATCTGTCGACTTCAGCGTTATTCATATTTTTATTTTTTCCCACCATCCCGCTGTTCTGTGGCGCCCCCACATTCGCGTGTCATTTGTTATTCTTTTCGTTTAAAAAGCCATGCGGTGTGAATTTGAAGGTTAAGACTAATTTAAAATAAAATAGTTATTAGTAAAATAAATAAAAAATTAAGATGCGTCCAAAAGTAAATACATGGATAAACTGGTCCGCAAAAGAATTAGAAGATTTAGTAAATCAAAAAAATTCATGTGTTTTCAAAGAAACAATCCGAAAGCACATTCCGATGTACTCAGTTCATTTGAGTGATGTTAGAAAATCTTTTAAAGATATTTTAAATTCATCGATAAATACTTTCGATTCAAGGTAAATTTATTTATTTTTAATAATTTCTTCATTTTCCACTCAAAATTGTGTTTCATTTTAAATTAACATTATTTTATATTTTATTTGTTGAGGTTATCTACATTTATACATATTTTTTTTCAATGACAATTGTCATTAATAAACTAATAATTATTTTTATTATTTTATTAACCAGCTTCGATGGGCTTTTAATTTCTTATCAAAATCCAACAATATTGTGCCCGCTGACTCAGATGTTCTACGATGTTCAATTCGTCCACGTCGACCTTCAAGCTGATTTTTACATATTTCGACCAACAGTTGATAGTATTCTTACTGGTAAGTTCATTTGTTTTTACTTTTCAGTTCTGAGATTGATTATTATTAATCATGATTTATCGAAAGGTATTGCTAACAAGAAAGAAACAAATTATATTGGTGTGTTGATGCACAAAACTTTCAATGTTTCCATCACAAAACGATCAAATGACGAGTGCTGGCTTGGACATAATGTTGTCGTTGGTGACAAGGTAACATTCCGAGTCACTCTGGTCGATTTAAAAGCCAAAGTTCCATTTATTCGAGGCGAGCTGCTATCAAGGTCAATAAAACATTTTTTTATTTTTTAATCATTAATTTTCTATCAGATTTTAGCACAGAATTAATTGTATTTCATTATTAGTCTTCCTGAATTTCAAAATGCCGCTTTTTCATTTTTTTCGCTAATGATAATTTAAATTATTATTTTTATCCATTTAATTAATTGTAATTCAAAGTGTTTATTACTTCACTAATTAACTGCTGTATTAATTAATTTAAAAAACTTGCTTTATTGTTATAATGTTATTATTCTAAAAGTAATATTGTAATTATATTCTAATGCTGTATATTTATATATATATAAGTGTATTGCTTATTGATGACCTTGAAGGAGCTTCGGCTCTCAGGTTAAATAAATATATAATAATAATAATAATAATAATAATTGTCTATTTTTTTTTTTTTTTTTGTAGTGAAACTACCGAAAATGATGAACAAATGGATTTTGCCGAGGAAGAAATCCATGAAGAAGGAGGAACTGAACGTGATAGCGGATACCAAGAATCTGAGAATGAAACTAAACCATTGAAATCTAAAATCACGAATGGTTTCCTTGTCGGGGCAGGTAGTGATTTCGAAAACGAGGAATATACGCGCAAAGCTAAGAAAAAAAAGATTAAAAGTCCTGAAAAAATTCAGTCACCAATTAAGATGGCTAAAAAAAGAAAACACGATTATGATAATGATGATGTCAGTCCTAAGAAAGAGACTCAGACGAAAGTTAAACGATTAAAAGTCGATGATCAACTGAAAAAGGAAGAAGAACAAAAAAATATGGAAAAGGAGTTGTCAGCAAGTCCTAGTCACTCAGTAATTGGCAGTGATAAGCCGAGAATTATCCATGACGAAGTTTGGCCTAATAGGAGTGTTAATATTAAGCTGGAAAATAATGTAGAAAAGAAAACTAAGAAAAAGAAAGTGAGTCATGATATTTCTGACAGTGATGAAGATCAATCATCGCAATCAAGCAGCATAATCCATCAAGAAAAGAAGGAAGAAAAAAATGATGATGATGTACCACATGACCACAGCCAATCATTTGGACTTAAAGAATCACCAATTACTACTAGTGATGACGAACAAAATGCTCTTAAGGTGGAAGAATCTATTAATGAATTTTCTCAAAAGAAACTCGAGAATAAAAATGAAAAAAAAAGTAAAAAAAAGAAGGCACAGAATGTTACCAACAGTCAAGAAGATCAATTCCAGTCACAATCTCCGTCTTTTAAAACTGATAGTCAAGGAGAAAAAGATGACGATGATGATGATGGTGATATACCGCATGATCACAGCCAATATTTTGGACGTACAGAATCACCAGCGTCTAATAGTGATGACGAACCAGAAACTCCTAAGGTACAAGAATCTGTTATTAAATCTCCTAAAAAGAAACGTGAAAACAACGATGAAAAGAAAAGTAAAAAAAAGAAGGTAGAAATTGGTGCCGGGAATCAAGAAGATCCATTCCAGTCACAATCGCAGTCTCGTAAAACTTTTAGTCAAGAAGAGAAAGACGATAATGATGATAATGATGATGATGACATGCCGCGTGATCACAGTCAATATTTTGCACGTAAAGAATCACCAATTCCTACGAGTGATGACGAAGCAGAAGTTCCTAAGATAAAAAAATCTATTGATAAATCTCCCCAAAAGGAATTGAAAGAGAAGAAAAAAAAGAAGAAGAAAACTTCTGGAACTAACTCTGTGACTGAGTCAGAGTTAAGTATTTTAAATAATACTGAGGTTACGGTAGACACGAGTATAGTTAAGCAGGAATCGAAAAAGAAGAAGAAAAAGAAGTCAATTGACAGTATTGCAAATCTTCTCAGTAATTCAACTATCAATGACTCTCAGTTTGATTCATTTACTGAATTAGATGACAGTACTTTGAATTCGCGTGAATTGCAAATGACTGTCATTAAAATTAAAGAGGAACACAAAGGAAAAAAATCTAAAGTTGCTGATTTTTCAGGTAATACAACGATTAATGAATCGGAACTCGATTCAGTTGTTGATGATTCTTCAACGTTACAGGGGCTAGGAAACTCGAGTGAAGTAAAAACTAAAAAATCTAAAACTAAAGAATTTATTGAACCCCAAGTACCCCAAACAGAAAGTGATTCAGGAGCTAAAAAAAGTAAAAGTAAAAAATCGAATTTTGTTACGGATTTAAAAATTAAAGAAGAACCAGCTTCTGACGCTGAAGGTTCTCATAAAAAATCTAAATCGAAACATAAAGAGGCGGACAAATCTAACAATGTTAGTAAAAAAATAACGATAAAGCAAGAAGTGATTATTAAACAAGAAGATAAAAAATCTGGCAAAAGAAAAAATAAAGATGACACTATTAATTTAAGTGACGTTAAATTCGAAGCAGCTTCGGATACTGAGGGACCTGCTGCTAAGAAAAAAATACACAAATTAGTATTTACTGAATAAGATAAATTTTTTACTGTTCAGCATGTTTTTAAATAAGATTAATTATTAAGATAGCCAAATTAACAGCTCACTAAATATATAACTAGACTTATATTAATGTAAATATATTGTTTTTTTGTTTATTTTAAATGTGTACAGTGTTGTAAGAACACTATTGATAATTAATGTAAGTGATTAAGCTGCTGTATGAAATTGTTTCAAGATGGAAAAAATAAATTTATTTTTTAATTCTTAATAAAAATTTATTTAATTTGATCTAGTTAACTTTTATTGAGGGGTTACATGGGGTTTACTGTTTAAAAAAATCGATTTTTTTGTCGTATTAAATTCTACAACATCTCTAGAATATTGTTCTGAAGTTTCAAATCGTTCTGAATAATAGTTTCGGAGATAGTTTTAAAAAATTGCGCGCTCAAGGCTTTCACTCAAAACTTTAAACGCGTTTTTCTCAAAACTGGTGACCAAGATTTCTCAAGAACTACTCAACTGATCTTGATGGAATAATTTACAAGGTCTTGAACGGAAAATTTTTTTTTTTTTCAATTCCAACTATTTAAAAAAAAAAAAATTCCGCGAAACTTTTAATTTTTCTGCAAAAACCTCTGCCAAAAATTCAATTAGAAAAAATTTTTTTTTTCCTTTGTTCAAGACCTAGTTTGAAGTCTTAACTAAAGCACAAATTTTTTTTTTCACTTCAAATGATCCTGCTAGGAGTTCTGCTGCGGTCACGCACTTTTTTCCTAGGTCTCGCCAGAAATGACGTCACATTAGCAGAGTTTTAAAAATTTTTTTTTTTTTATTTCAGTAATCTTTTATTAAACATGTATCTTCAAGGCAGTAAAAAGTTTGAATAAAATATTTCATCTTTTCTATTAAAAAAAAATTTTTTGAAAATAAGCCATTTTTTCCTGAAGGAGACCCATGTTACCCCTTAATTATGTTTAAAAATATAGTTAACAGGGATATTTTTTTCTAGGTTTAATTTTAAGATAAAAATGTAAAAAATCACATAATTTCGTCTGTAATTTTTTTTTTTTTTTTTTTTTTTTTTTTAATGAATAAAAAAACAATACGCTACTTAAATACAAACAAAATTACAAAACAAATTTATTTAAATAAGTCAGTAAAAGAACTTTAATACATACGTATTTTTATACATGTTTATGTATAAGCCTTTGCATCATATAATTATAATTAAACTTACTTATTAAATGATAAAAATTATAAAATAACTATACATATACAAACAACAATTACTATCTAATATATTAATAAATAATTAATATATTACTTTGGCAAAAAATAATTAATTACACAATGATTTTAATAACTAAACACCAAAATAATCAATTATAAAATATCTCATTACTCATTAATATAATATTTACAAATCACTTAACATAAACCGATGATGAATATTTTTTTTTTTTATTTGTACTAGACGAGTTTATTTAATCCAGACTCAAAGGAGTGCATGAGAAGTATCACGACATTTTTAAATTATTAATTATGTTATGATAAATGGAGTTTATTAAATTTGTAAGTTAAGGAAGCGGCCAAGGAAGTCCCGAAAAGTCTACAGGGCCTCCTAGACCAGCATCTGCTTCCAAGAGGCTCATTATTACAGCCATAGCTGCTTCGTCGCTTCCGTCAGTGGTCAAAGGATTCGGAGTTTCACTTATAGTCGTATCTCCCATCATTTCTAACATATTTTTTTCACTCGACGTTCCTAAAACATATCACATTTTTGTTCATAAAATAGTTACCATTAATTAACAGAATAACAAACAGCAATTACCTTGATCGTGAGTCATATTTAATGAAACATTTGGCAAAACATTGTTAAACGGCGTTAGGTCATTCGCTTCATTGCCAATGCTGGATTGAGTTGAATCACGATCTCTTTCAGAAGATGCTGCCGTTGAGATCTTTAAAAAATTTTTTTAATTATTGTCAAATCATCAAATAATTAAATACTAGCAGCCTTGCAGTTACTATGTAACTGCCGTGGCTTGTGAGCTATAAATTAATAAAATTTTGCTTTATTAAATAATGACTTTTGCTAAATTGCACTGTACTTTTTTAACTATTGACGGTTTTAAAGATATAAGCTCATCCCGATGTTACACTCATCAAGAGCTTTCATTTGAGTACCCACATGCATTTTTGATATATTTTTCATATATACATATATATAACTAGTTGTTATTCGCCCGCTTCGCTGGGCATTTTATAGAATTGTATTTTTAGATTTAAACTTGAAATTTAATTAGAGTATTGTTTTGACTTTCACAAATTCCAAATTTCATCGAATTAGCATATACCTTTTATCCATGTAATTATTCCAGCTAATATTCATTGTAACTTTCAATGTGCAATCATTATAATGTTTGCGTGGCTTTTTTTCAAAGATGAATAATAATTGACACGAAGAAAAAAATTTGAAATGAGAATTTGGAGCCTATAGGAGCTATAGCTTGGAAATTAAAAAATTTAAATGTTAACACCCGCCTTCGCAAACCCCTGTGAGGTGAGCTGTCATAAAATTTGCCCATCGACTTTTCTACATCTCTTACAGAAGATTCCTACCAAATTTGGAGTCGACAGGAGCTATAGTTTTAAAAACGGGAATTTTTCATTATTAACGCCCCCGCAATCCTCTTTGGGGTAGAATATCGTAAAATTCATTCATAAATTATTTTTTCATCATTTACAGAAAATTCCTACAAAATTTGGAGTCTGTAGGGGTTATAGCTTGAAAATTAAAAATTTTGATTGTTAATATCCACCCCCGCAACCCTCTGTGAGGTGAGATATCGTAAAATTCGTTTATAGATTATTTCTACATCTCTTACAGGAGATTTCTACCAAATTTGGAGTCGATAGGACCTTTAGCTTGAAAATTAAAAATTTTCATTGTTAAAAGCCACCCCCGCAACCCCCTGTGGGGGTGAGATATCGTAAAATTCGTTCATAAATTATTTTTACATCATTTACAGAAGATTTCTACCAAATTTAGAGTCGATAGGACCTTTAGCTTGAAAATTAAAAATTTTCATTGTTCAAAGTCACCCCCGCAGCCCCCATGGGGGGGGTGAAATATCGTGAAATTCATTCATAGATTATTTCTACATCTCCTACAGAAGATTCCTACCAAATTTGGTGTAGATAGGAGCTATAGTTTAAAAACGGGAATTTTTCATTGTTAACGCCCCCGCAACCCCCCTTGTGGGTGGAATTCCGTAAAATCCGTTCTTAGCTGACCTCTACTCGGCGAAAGGAATATTCCTACCAAATTTCAAGTTTCTAGGTCTGATAGTTCCCGAGATATCGTGATGAGTGACTATATAGATAGGAATCTCTATATATATATATATATATATATATATATATATATATATATATATATATATATATATATATATATATATATATATATATATATATATATATAAATATATGAAAAATTGATGTGAGTACTCAAATGAAAGGTCTTGATGAGTGTAACATCGAGATGAGCTTATATCTTTAAAAATGTCAATAGTTCACGAGATACGAGGTCTTTTTTTTAATTATGTATCTAGAGATAGAGCATTTTCGAATGCACCCTAAATACTTATCATCATAAATTGACTATTGGTGAGAATGATATGAAACCATGAAAAGGCACAAATTCAAGTCAAGACTTTTTCAACGATACCAAATTTAACTATAAAAACCTATTTTATCATATTAATACACTGGCCATAAAATTTTGCTTCTTCTCTTAATAATATAAATTTAAAATAACTAGCCGTGACATATTTTGAGCCTAAGGATTGTAATTAATTTTCAAAGAATTTTTTAACAGGAGCTTTGTTTGGGCATTTCCGCTGAAATTTCAAAATTTGGCGGGAAGTATTGGCCATAAAGAGCGGTGGCTCCATAATAAAAAAAATTAATAAATAATAAAAATGATTACCTCTACTTGACTAGAGATTAGTCGTCCTAGACTAGCGTTACCTAAAAATAATTATAAATTGTTATTTTTACATTTATTTATTTATTTTATTTTTTTTTTTTTATTTCTTCTTTGTACTTACTTTGAGTATAAAAGTCATAATTCTCTTGTACATTTGAGCTCGACTCATACCTGCTATTTTCTTGACTATCAATACTAAAAAAATGAAAATAAAATGTATTACCTATTTAAAAAAAAAAAACAAGTGAGTCTAAAAAATAATTACTTACCAAACAGCTGAATTTTTTGCAATAAGATATTCAACGTCTTTGGTCCATGGATTTTCAAAAGACCTCCACTCGGACTGTAGTCTTACAATACTAGCACCTTTAGCTTTAAATCGATAAACCTTTAAAGAAAATAAATTATTAACAATTTTAAAAAATAATAATAACTAATAACCATTTTAGTAAAATAATTACCTGTGTCATAACCCGTTCAGAAGATTTAAGTGCCGCTTTGTGAGACTCTGCAAGGTGAGGAATGTCGTCATGATGGTAATATTCGTACATACTTGTTCCTAAAAGTTCTTGTGGCAAGAAACCCAACACAATCGTCGCCCTGAATGAAAAGTTTTTGCTCTAAAGAATTTTTCTTTCATCATAACAAAACTTTGAAAATTAAAATACAATTATCATAAAACAAAAAAAAATAATAAAGCTAACTTTTATTTATTAATTTGCTCATTTATTTTGTATTATTGAAACAAAGTAACAATTTAAAAGTAAAAGCCAAACCTTTGGTCGACGAAAAGAAATTTTCCGTCCGTAGCATGCCGCGAAACAAACTCAATGGTCCTTAATCGCGGCGTACGCGATGAATTAGAAGTGAGAGCTGGTAAGCTTGGTTGAACTCTTCCAATAGCTACTAGACAAGATAAATTGCCTGCTTCACCATCACTTTCGCCTTCTTGCTCTTCCACACAGAGTTTTGCCGGCCCCCAGGACTTTAAATAACCGGTACACTGGATAACACAGTATTTCCACTCTTAAAATGAATAATAAAATAGTTAAATTTATTTTTATTTCAATTTAAAAACAATTATTTTAAATAATTTGTTAATTGATTAATTTACCGGTACTTTGCTGTTTTTTTCGGCGATGACAACCAATCGCAGTGTCCGTTTCTTCTTTAATCTGAGACTCATTACATCCGGAAGAATTTTCAATTATCTTTCGTTTCATTCGACAAAAAAATGATCTCCTTGCTCCGGAACACAGCCTTGAAACATCATGCGGTACGTCAGTCTTCACCGGAAGCATCGCTTAACATAAATATATTAAACATTTAAGTAACAAGTTACATTTTTGTATTATTTTAATATTTCTTCAGCGCGGTATTCAAAAGCAATAAATTAATTAAATTAAAAAAATTAAAAAAAAAAAAAAAGGAATATTAACTACACGCGTTAACTTTTGTGGAATTTGTTGATAAATACCAAATGCGCAAAACTTTCAGCTGACATTTACGCAATCCAAGTCACGATTATTCACTCAATTTATAATATTTAACTTAAAGTATTATTTATAGCGCAATAATTACCGATGAGAAGAATTGAATAATACATAAATATGAGGATTAATATTATTATGAGATACTTACTTCGCGCGTCTATTAATCTTTCACGCGGGCTTAAGTCTGATGAAGATAATTGCTCTTTAACTTTCGCTACGTCTTTTGGATGCAATATATCAAACCAACTTTGACCCAGTAAATCCTCCTAAAAATTTATATTCATCAATATTAGTGATTTGTGTTAATTATTTACTTTAGTTATTATTATTTAGAGGAAATAAATACTTGAGAATAATTCAGTGATTCAGAAACAGATTCTGATACATATAAAATTTTCCCACGATCACAACCGACGACAAAGAGAAAACCATCGGCAGCCTGTAATAAGAAAAATTATTTTAGATATTATAAGCATTGTACACTGAGAAAAAAAAAATTCTTTTGAAAAAAATAGGCAGAATTTTAAGAAGAAATTAATTTTTTGAAAACTTACAGTATTTTTCTCACAGTATCTTTATTGTTAAAAAAAAATTTTTTTGATTAAAAAAAAAAAAATAATTTTAGATGAACAAATTTCGAATTTTTATCCAAAATTTTTTTTTCCTAAATCTAAAAATCTTTTTTTCAACAAAAAAGTTACCATGAGAAAAATTTTGATTTTTTCAGCTAAAAAATAAAATTTCTCATTAAAACATTAGTCATTTTTTTCAAAATAAATTTTTTCTCTCGATGCATTGTTTAATAAAGTGCTGTTTTCCCCGTAAAAATAATCAAACTTATGTAAAAATATTTAAACTCATTTTTACGTTTTAATAATCAAGTTAATAGATCAATTAGTTCATCTGATAACTAATTTTTCAAACAACTGTTTAATATAATATATCATAAGTAAATAAAATTATTACTTTAAAGTTAAAAATAAATAAAATAATAAAAAATAAATAAAAATAAATAAAATAATTATTTTAAAGTTAAAAAAGTAAAACAATAAATAAACAAGTAATTTAATCAATAAACAATTTTACTGCTATATATTACAAGAATATATAATCAATAATAAAACTAATTATTTGTTAAATGCAGTATTTACCGGAAGAATTGTAAGAAAAACTTCATAATGTATTAATTTCTAATCAAATTAATAAATAATAAATTTTTTATCCCTTAATCTAAAAAATTAGACTGATTTAATAACTTAAAAATTTTTACTTTCAGATTTAAACTCCGAGATGAAAATTGGAGACATACGTCATTGAAGGAAGTGAACAAGTTCATAAACAAGTAGTTCATCACTGATAATTTAAGATCAAAAGCTAATAAATATTATACTGCGTTATATATATACTGTCTTCAGACGATCATAGAAAAAAAAAGTCTTACGATAAAGTATAAATTATAAATTAACAAGCTCTTTTATTTTGTCACGGTTCACCGAGCGCAATTAAATTTTTCATTAAAAACATACATTAATAGCCATAATTTGTTATCACTAGAATCTAGTACGGCATATTATTTATATCTCGCAATCTATACTCGAATATACTTATATCGAAAGATAAAAAAGTGAAATATTAAAAACATAAGATATATTTAAACAACAAATTCTATTTCTTCCTGATATTTCGTAATCAAATTCTACAATGTACTGTGATATAAGATTAAAAATATAAAAATTGTTTTTAGATCACGGTAGAGTACTCGGTGTTGGTATTTTAAATCAAGGATTTAAATCTGGTATGTCTGGGTGTGGTTAGTGAAACCAATATCCTGAGACCTATGTTCGTACATATAATACGTGATATAATACAAAGGTTTTAGTTACGTATATATATATATATATATATATATATATATATATATATATATATATATATATATATATATATATATATCCAGCTTAAACCATGTGCAGCCGAAGGAGAATGCGATAAACGTGAAAGCATTAAAGATTTAAATAGATAACTGTGCGTTTGTTTGAGAGACAATTCATTGACTGCAGTTCATTAAATCAAACGAAAGAAGAAATTAATACTTTCATAAAAATTAAAAATGCAATTTTTTAAAAATAATTTTTCGGAACAAATTTATTTGTTAAAAAAATAATCAAGTGACTGCTAAAATTTAATGTAATTTTTTCCGTATGATTGGTTAAACAATTGATTAAAAAATTAATCTAATGAATAATGACTAATCACTGAGGATTGTTACTTTAAAATAAACTTCTAAGCTCACTTAGGTATCTTTAACGTCGATTTACACTCGAGTGAATTGACCTCAGAGTTCAGTGAGGAAAAAAGCTGAAATCGTGTGCATAAGTTTTATATTAAGTCTACTGTTGCATTCACGAGACTCAAGACTGGCTGATACTTTTATTAAAGACCCACGCGTACTGCTATTTGCTGTACGTAACACTAAGGTAATCGTTTTAAGAGAAAGGGGATAAAGAGTCATAGTCAATAGGCAAAACAACCGAGAAAGGGTTATAAAAATATATAAATACATAGTCATATAAACTGACTGGTAATAAATAACTATTCTACCGCTTTTATAACAGTTTAGGATTTAATTAAATCTATTTACATATTTTATTTTTAACTGTGCTTATTTTTCAGGTGTGAACCGATTATAAAAGATATTTAAAAGCCGTACAACCGTAAAAAGTGACCTAAAGGCTTGAAATTTTTTAAAAATAACTAATCAATTTGTTTTAGTTTGAAATACTGACATGTTATAATTTATAATTAATTGAGCATTGTTCGTAGAAATATTGTTGATATATTGGGAAATAATAGTTGATAACTGTGAGTACAGAATAGAGGTAAGAGAGCATAATTGTTGCGACAGGTCAAATGTAACGTGTTGTGTAATCGTTAAGTTTCAAGTCTCTGTCGCGAGGAAGTCTTATCGATGCATATAATAAACCTTCGCAGCCACCAATATATCAACTACAGGAGGAATAACTTGAAGTACCTTTTATAAGGGTCCTCGCTGACTACAAAGTATACCCTACTACTTGAGCTTTCTTGATATATTTCCTATTTCCTAAATATTTCAATTCACTTTATTTAATATTATACTTAAATATTTTTTAGAGATAAAATTTTACCTGTAGGATCAGAGTTTTCAACTCTTGCTCGCTGAGAAACGCCGGCTTGTAATGACCCTCAGTGTAAGTTGTTACTGCGCCTAATATTGCCTTAATATGTTGCACTGCCATACGTAATACAGTGAGCTTATCTAATTTTCTAGACATTGCATGGCACATCGGTATCATCGCTGATAATTCAGTGATGTAAGTATTCATTTTATCACGTCTTCGTTTCTCTATTTCGCTGTGATTTTGCCTGAAACATACCATTAATAATTTTTAATAAAATAAATAAGTTTTTTTTTTTAATTAAATTACATTATCTATTTTATAAAATGAAGTATTCTAAACCGGATCGGTGTTAACGTCACAAATGAAGCCAACTTGCGTTAATTCCCTCGAGTCAAGGTAGGTCAAGGACAGTGTGTCACCTTTCTATGTATTTTTTGCTTACTATTCTAATATTTATCATTGTACGCGGCTATTACATTCACAATTACTCACTCTTAAATTATTTAATTACGCTTTACAATTATACTCTTATATCAATGTCTTACTACTGTAAAGACCAAACGATTTTTTATTGTGACTTTCTTTCTTGATTGTTTACTTAGTTGATGTTTGGCAAGAAATTTATACTCACTTTTTACTGTCAGCATTTATACGGAGTGATTTATTATTATCTATTGTATCTTCTAGCAGATCATTTTCATCTCTATAACAAAAAAAAATTTTTTTATTAACATAGTTGTCATGATACTGAATTTAACAGACATCCAATAATTTTTGTAACAATTAAATTATAATGAAAAATATTTAACAAAAAAATTCCTCATGTAGAAATTTAAAAAAAATTAGGAAAATATAAAGGTCATCCCTGCACAGAAAAAAAAAATTTCTTAAACCAAGAAACTTATAAAAAAGTTATTTTGGAGCAAGAAGAAATTTTCTTAGCTTAAAAAAATTTAACTTCGCTCAAGAAATTTTAATTTCATTCAAGAAATTTTCAGTCTTCCTTAAGATGTTCTTGATTTTAAAAAATTTACGCTTGACTCAAGACTTTTTTTCTTTCTGTGTGCAACTTCCCGCTGTTTCTATATCTACGCACTCAAAATTTCACTTGTGTTTTTTTTGAGCTCAAAAATATAATTTTTGTGTTATTTTGAGCTCTGAGCTCAAAGAGATAGCTCAAAAGTCTCATAAAAGTTTCATTGAACACTATTTTTTTAATTTTTCTAGTCAGACTAAAAATTTCATAGAAATTCTGAAAAAAAAATTTTTCAACCGTTCAAAAGTTACTCAAAAAAATTAAAAAAAAATTTTTTTTTTAATTTTTTGGGATTTCTCGGAATCTATCTGTTCAAACCGGCTCAAAATCACAGGAAATCTAAATTTGATAGAACTTTTTAAAACGCCACTAGCTTGGTTCCAATTGGTTAAGCCGTTCAAAAGTTATAAGCAGTTTACATACAGCCACACACACAGGCATACGGACATCATCGCGAAAACATTCGGGGAAGCTTCATAGGACCTCAAAACGTCAATTTTCATTGGGAACTCGATTTTCAAAAAACGGGGTAAAACCAACTTTTGAAAGTTTTTAATTTTCTTAGCGAGAAATTTCAAAAATTATAAGTGCGAATTTAAAAAAATTTTTTTTTATAATAATTAATTTGGTATAAAAATTTCGAGAATTGTCAAATGTTTACTAATTTCAGTATCATGTTAAGTCATAATACAAAAGTTAGCCGACGTTTTTGATTTGTATTCATTTATTAAATTAGAACTAAAAAAAAAAACTTTTTTTTTTTTTAATTGCACTTACAGTTATTCAAGTTTCTTACAAATAAAAATTTTTATTTATTTCTTTGTAATAATTTTTTCAATAAAAAAAATTCTAAAAATTTTTAGATGTCAGCTAATTTAATTTTAATTGTTAAGTCAGCTAATATTGATATTTTTATTCTTATATAATATATACATATATATATATATATATATATATATATATATATATATATATATATATATATATATATATATATATATATATATATATATATATATATATATAGATTAAATCATAGGTAGCAAGTTCATGAGTAAAGTTAATTCATGTGGCTTCCCTAAAGCAACTACGACTCATTGATCTTAATATACATACGATATATAACATATGGGTTACAATTTCTTGAAATAAACTAGAAATGTTGGAGTTTCTGGTTCGCGACAATTCCCATAGGACTTTTATTACTCCTTTGATCGGTTCCAAGTGTGATTACTAATCAAGTTTTTAAAAAAAAATCAAGTAAATAATTTTAAAGGACTTCATCTTCTTGATTTAAATATTCAATTTAAAAACTCTTAAACTAAAAAATTTTTCTTGGTTTAATTAAATTTTACTTGATTCAAGAATTTTTCTTCCCAATTGAAGACAATAAAATTTTTCAGAAATATTATCTTGGTTCAAGAATTTTTCTTTTAATTCAAGTTAATTTTTTTTTTTTTTTTTTTTTTTTGGTGCATCATCAGTTATAGTTATAATTGATATGATTAAATTTTAATTAAGGTAAAAAAAAATACCAATACTTACTGACAAGAAACTTTTCTTTTTTTAGTAAAAGGTAAGCAATCATCTTCAGGAGTATTGCAATGACTATCAAGGATTTCACGGTGGTGATGATGATGATGATGATGACGATGATGATGGTGGTGGTGGTGATGATACGAGTGACTCTGACTCGGCGACAAGACAGTCTGCATCGCACGACTGTCGGGATGCGTGAAAGGTTCGATGCAATTTTGGTTGTACTCGGGCACGGCTGGCCCTGAAGTTCCGTCAACTCGAGAGATTTTAACATCACGGACGGAACAGTTTGTGCTGCTGCTGTTGCTGATGTTCGTCGCTACTGATACTGTTATTGCTTGTACCACCATTGTGGTCGTCGTGGTGTTGACGTTATTTTTTCTTTCATTTGCCGGGCCTTTGATGCTTGAATGCCGATCGAGTCTTTCAGGTGATAATGTTCCTGTCGCTGGAGTCGCTGCTGGTGCAAGTGGTTCTCCAGCCTGGATTCCATTGTTTCCAGTACGTATGTCACCAAAATAAACACTTGTGCATGAGCTAAATTGTTTAAAAAAATTTTTATTACTAAAAAGTTGGTAAATATTTACAAGTGGGATCTTTAATTTTCATTTTTTTGGACGAAATTTCTATTTGAATTTATTGATATATTTTTTTTTTGAAAAATACATAAAAAATGAACAATTAAAAAAAAAAAAAAAGTTGACTATCACAATTTTAACAAAATTTTACAAATTTTAAAAAAAATTTATAAATTTTTCATAAATTTCTGATATTCAACTTTTTTTTTTTAATTTTTTTTTTTTTTTTAATGTATTTTAAAAAAATATATTAAAAACACCAAAAAAAGATAAAATAGAAATTTTATCCAAAAACATGAAAGTCAAAATTTTTTTTAACTTTTGAAGGCAAAAAAGTTATCCAAATTTTTATTTTTTTTCTTTCACGACATTTTTTACCACAAATACGCCGTAAAAACAAGCAGAATAAAAAAAAATTGAAAATATTAATTTTCCACCTAGTTATGGCCCAAAATAGGGTTGACTTCACTTGTAAATAATTACCAAAAAGTTTATTATAAAATAAATAATATAATTTATTATCACTAAATTAAAATCTTAAAAATTTTTTTTGATAATTGCAGATTATGAAAAATGTAGAGCCCAGCAAATATTGAAACCAGTCAACTAAAATTCAAAATTAAAAAAAAAAATATTTTTGGTAAGTATTTAAAATTATTTTCTTATGAATAAATTCATTACTTAATAATTACAATAATAAATGTAAATAATATATTTCAAGGTCTCCATGTTGATGTACTGATGAGTATTGTATGCGGTAATGGCGATTGATACCAGTCGTGAGAGCAGAGTCTGAGTAGTCTGATCGTATATAGTACAACGACGTTTATGTATTACTACAATTGTAATAAATATAATGTAACGAGAAGTAACGAATAATAAGTTCCGTGTACAATGTATAATGACGCAACAAGCATAACCGACTTGTATTATTATTGTATATATTTAATTTATACACTCGATAATTTGACGAATCATCATATCAATGATTATGCATATAACTGTTACAAGCTTCAATATTATTTACTTTTTAAAAATTTTATTTATTTATTCTCATTAAAAAAATTCATTTTAATTTTGATCTGATAAATTACCGTACTAGGTCAATTTTTTATAGTGCCATCATTAATTATTTATAGATTCGTTGGCTGTCCGATGCCACATAATTTTCATAATATATTAAGTCTCTGTTACGTCTTATCATTTTTTACAATAAATTTTATGTTTTCTTCTAATTTTTTTTATTTCACATGCACTTTGACGATGGTTCAGTGAATTTTCAATGCGTATCAATTAAATTATACGGTAATTGATTGCCAAGTAATGCACAACATTTGTAAAATAATATGATAATATTGTTAATAGATGATAATATTGCGGTTAATATACAGCAGTAAATCAATTTAAACTAACAACAAAAAGAAAAACGTGACTGTCCTCAGATGAATTGTATTGTATAAGTGTTTAAATCTTAGCTGGGCTGTTAGCATACTTAGATTAAACAATTGTGATACCGATATTTCATGTAAGTAGACTGAGTAGTGATTTTAAAACGGAGAATATAAATTTCAATTTAAAAAAATAATTGATTTATATTCTGAAAATAACTGTCGATTCATCTGTAATTTAAATACAATAATTTGAATTATTTTTTACTCTATTTATTTATTCTCTTTTTTAGCCATCAGATAAATTAAATTTTAAGGGACGAAAAACTTACTCTGGAAGAGAAGATAAATTATAATAAGTCCTCGGCTGACTTTGATGCTGCCCCTCATCAGTGTCTCCATACAACTGGTCACTATTTATACCAGGATTCGCTACTGTCTGGTGACAATGGTGATCAGTGGTGATTCTTGGGCCTAATTCTTCGAGCGAGATGAATTCTTGAGGTTCCTGGGCTGCGTGGAAGAGCTCGTTGTAGCTCTGGGCCATGTCTTGGCCCACCATTTCTTGGTTATTGTCGTTGCAGCCACGACAATGCAGGAATTCGTCCAACTCGGACAATTCAATATTACATTCTTTACTGTCTTTATTATTAATGTCCTTTTTTATTCCAATATCTATGTCGCTGGAGTACAGCCGAGGGACTTGAGACAATTGAGATGAATTTCCAGTTACACCGGAACCCTGACTCTTCTCAACCACCATCGGGTCTTCAACGAGTCCACCAACTTCATTTGCCAATCTGCTTTCATCTACATCCGATTAAAATGTGTCTTTTTTTATTTATTTCATTTATTATCCGTTTCGCGTCAACAAAAAATTTTTTCTGATTAGTTCGCTGTTTATTCAAATTACATCCGTCCATAATTTTTAAAATATAAATAAAAATTAAAAAGAAACAAGCAAGACAATCTTTATAATGCGGATATAAAGTTTATGTGAGAGGCCGAGATTTGCGCAACGTCCGAAGTGCACTTTGTCGCTGGGTTATTAAAAACGTCTACAACTCTTCTATCCGTATAATTATCTAATCTACAATATGCCTCAGCTTATCGATAAATACAGGCACTTATTTACAAACAAAAAATGCCATAAATAAAGGACAAAAAAAATTATTGACCAAAGAAGAAAAAATAAAAAGTGAAGACAACTTAACTTAACTATCATCGAAGTGTTATATCAGAGTATTATACATATATGAAAGAGAGTGAAGTATTAAATAATCATACCGATATAGCCGTACATCCAGCACGTGAAATTAGTAAGTGAGGCCGCATCGTTGTTATTCAACGATGAAAAAAGCTCACGGCCTCCCTTTTTGTCAAATTTACTGTAATCCAATGGTGATAACTTTCAAGTAGTCTTAAAAAAATCACTTTTTTTTTTATTTGCCAACCACAGTATAACAAATACAAAATAGACAATTAAAATTTCACTGCAACATGGTAATAATTTATGGATTAAAATTGCAATTTAAATTTTAAAAAAATAATTTTAAAAAATAAAAAAACACTTGGGGTAAACCAACGATAAAGCGGCAAATATTGTTGAGTAGTGAGTCTAGTCGTAGTTTAAAACCAACTGATGTGAGTTTTAAAAGCCACGTGGTCTACAATCGTTGCAAATACCATTACATTCTACTTGTATGCAATATACCAACTAACTACGACTACGACTACGACGAAGACTATGACTACGACTACAACTGCAGAGGCATTGTATGATATCGCCTACCGCGGTACTATTATTATTAGTAGTTGCTTGTGCTCATGGTAGATCAGCGCAGGTGGGAGTGACTACAAACGTGCCCTGCGTACTCACCGCTCCAGAGTGTTATGAGAAGTGCAGTCAGTACTCATCCTATCCGCAAATACACTACCCTCAAATCCTCGAGGTCACTGGGATGACGTTTGCGAATGTTCCCACCCCCTGGTGCACTTGCATGGATATATTTTGCAACATTTATAGCCCGCCTCAATTCTCCAATCACCACCTACGTATTTCTTCTTTTCGCTATCTTCATATTCTCTTCGTTTTAATCTGAAAATAATTTTAAAATTAGTAACAAAATACAAACAGAAATAAGGGATGACTTATAACTTATACACAGAAAAAAAAAATTTTCTTGGTTTAAAAAAATTTAACTTCGTTCAAAAAATTTTAACTTCATTCAAGAAATTTTCAATCTTCCTTAAAATTTTTTTGATTTAAGAAAATTTACGCGCTGACTTAAGACTTTTTTTCTTTCTGTGTAAGAAAATGAAATAAAAGGATACTGTATAAATCTTCAACATATATCGTACAATATATCGAGAATCCTCAAAAGTTTTCCCTCAATTGTGAATTTTTTTGTCTCTTGTTTGTCAACATCTCGTAAAATATTTTATAAAACTCCGTTACTTGCTTGTTATATGATATTAAATTTTATTATCATTATTTTTATTTTTATTATTTTAAATATTGTTATTTAAATTTTTTAAATTAAAATAATTTGTAAATGATAATTTTCCGAATGAAATAATGTTAAATAATAATATTATCGATCGAGGTCATATGTCGGATTAATTTACGTTGCGCATTTGGACGGTATTAATTAACGTTAATCAAACTAAGCGGGGGAGATATATTGTAGTGATGGCAGTTGATGCAACCGTTTACCTCATGGACTTATCCCAATCATCATTATTGAGGTGCAGTACACACAATCGTTTGAAGTCACTACTCACTGACGGTAGTCCCTTTCCATAAACGCGTTTCAGCCAGCCCTCTACGTCATTCGATGTCTTGTTAATTTAATTAATTAGTATAAATATAAATATATTCAATACAATAATGCACTAGTCTTTTATTATTTCATTTAAATAATAATAAATAACCGGTTGTTGATTACTGATACTAAAGCCTGATCAAAAGAACTAAGGTGCAATCTGTTCTGAGAATTCATGTGTTATGAAATTTGTTTTAATATGTATTTATTAAAAAAAAAAAAAAAACTTTTTATATACCGTTTTATGGTGATAAAACTCGAAGTCAGGTAATAACATTAATCAACCAAAAACGCACGGTTGTAATTGAATATTCTAATGAATTACTTAATCTTAAAAATTAAAGTTACTGATAAATAGTGAAGAAACATCATTAGCTTGATTAGATCTATGTAAATTTTGTAATCTAGCTCCACATTTTTTTTTCGTTTTATAATTTACATTTTAGTTAAATTGTTCCTGTATGTAATTTATTTAAGATTGAATTAATTTATATCAGACAAAAAATAGTATTTAATAGCTGTGTGCTTATGCTTGAATAGATTTTTTGTAAATAAAAAAATCCACTTTTATACAGCAACTATTAATTTTTTTATAAGCTCCGTGTAAAGTAGAAAATTAGCAAAAAAAAATTAAATCAATCTTAAAGTTAATAAGTAAATAATCATTATGACTACATTGATAAAAAAATCAAGAGAAAAATTATTGATCCAAGAAAATAATTTTGAAGAGTTTCATTGTCTTGAATCGAGACGAAAAATTCTTGAATTAAATAAAATTTACTTAAATCAAGAAGATGAAATTCTTCAAAATTATTTACTTGATTCTAATTAATTTTTTTTTTTTTTTGTGTATTACTAAAAAAATAAATTATTTATACAGACTATTAAATTCTCATTTTACAAATAAAAGTAACCCCATGAAATTTGAAACCTGAATTACCTCAGATTATAATCTTTTTCCTGTCTTAAATTCCGCGTAGGATTCTTCGTGATTTTCTCTATCACCAGTAGCTCGTGATTGGTAAATTGATACAGGTCAGTTGTGGTCGCAGGTTATCACATTCCACCATTCATTCACATATAAAATGTATTTTTAATCTAAAAATATAAGTATAAATGAAAATTAATGTGACTCTTGTAATTAAAAAGTTTTACGTCTTAAAGAATAATAAATATAAATATATTGTATTATATATCGAGTAAATCGAAAAATAAATATCGTAAACTTACCCTCGGTTCGTTCTTATCATACAATTAGTACCGGCGAGTACTCGCTCTGCTCGCAACAGAAATAATTGGCAGCTAATTTGTTGTCTCAACGTCAAATTGTTCATTCAACCATTCTGCTATTCAAGGTTCATTAAAAAAGTCTTCATTATAATCATAAATATCAAATAATAATCACACTGAAGACATATAAGACGATGAATCTTGTTCATTCCCATCTCGACCGTGTATATAAATATTTATAACAAACCATTATGGGTAATTAATCAATTATCAATTGAAATGTATCACTGTCACTTGATTAATCCACACACTTACAATATAATATACATATTTAACAACATTATATTGCAGAGATGTGTACACGCGTACGTGTGTAAAGGTATATTGTTATATTGCGTAATATTGTAACAGACAGCAAGCACGAGCCATAGAATAATTTGACCCAATGTAGTTATGTAAAATTTGTATACAGATATTGCATTTGACAGATCTTCCTCGATCAAACCTGAACCCTTCTTCCCCTTATCGTTCTATCTCTTCTTTTCTCTCTCCATCCCTTTGGTTTTATCCCAACCCTACAGTCTCCCTCCTCATCTTCTTTACTCAACCGTAGGACTGTACAAAATATTCAAAAGCTCACGGTTAATAATTCGTGACCACTAAATTAACCAAATTTTATCCGTGATCGCAATAAACACACTCGATCCAACCCGTCCTGCAAAATAAAGACATTTAGCTGAGATTCATACACAGCTCCTACATGAATATTAAAATTATACCATTTGAATTTGAATGTTATACCTACCTGAATTAGTAATCGCATTACCTTCATTGTCTATTATTTTTATTTAACTGTATGTAATATAAATACTAAGTGATGAATTATTGAGGGGATGGTGATAGAAAAATTTTTAATATCAGATTATTGATAATAGAGCATTAACCCGGCTTCCTTTCGACCGCTAATATGTGCTAAGACGATTTTTTATTATTTTATTCAAGGTCTACGTGTCATGTACAAGATCAAATACTTCATTACACAACTTCAGCGCAACAAGTAAATTATATATACCAAATATTGTGTTATTGATTTTGACACACAAATTATCATTTAAAAGTTCTATAATATACATTAATAATATAAAAATCATGAAATTACTCTTATGTTTGTTTCAAAAAATTATACTAAAGTCAGCGGACATTTGAAAATTTTTGAAATTTTCAGAAAAAAAATTTTTTTTGAAATTCTTACAAAGTAAGAACAAGATTACACTGAATATCATCCTAGATTATACTGAGTGAAAAAATTTCAGATAGTAACTAGTATAATCCAGATTATAATGAGTATAATCCAGATATCACGTGGTATAATCTGGATTTGTTTAGCTACTATCTGAAATTTTTTTTTGCCACAGATATCACTGATTATAATCTAGGATGATATCAAGTGTCATCTTGTTCTTTCTGTGTACTTCAAGTTTTTTAAATTTTTACATGTAGAATTTCTTCCATAATTAAATTTTTTAATAGTTGACAGACATTAGACATAATTTTAGAATTTTATAGCAACGAAATTATTGTAAAAAAAAATTTAATAAAAAATTTTCCATGTGAAAACTAAAAAATAATTATTAGTGAAAATTTTTGGAAGCTTTTTTTTCATTGTAATTGATTTTTTATAAGAATTTAAAAAAATTGATAGTTGTCAGCTAACTTCAGTACCATTTTAATTGTCATGAAATTTTTAAAAATTGACAGATGTCTGCTAATGTCAGCATAATGATGAAATTAGCAGTAATCTAACAATTCTTAAAATTTTTTATAATATATCAATTGTAATAAAAAAAAAATATTTAGAAAAATTTGCACTTATACTTATTTTAATTTCTATGTGAGGAATTATTTTTCTACATTTTTTTATTATAATTAAATTGTCATAAAAATATAAAAAATTTTTGGATGTCTGTTAAATTCATTATCATGATTTCAGCATCATTTTAAAAGAGTTAATTTTTTTTTTCAGGATCCTTGTCGTCTGCTTGCAGTAAATTTCTTCCACCGAAAACTATATTAGGTTTATAAATTACTGATTTAGCTTTTTTTATAATTATAAAGATAAAAAAAAGTCTAAATAAGACAACAATAGCTACGACAGCCACATTGAATATCTCCAATATTTCTTCTTTTAGCGTTCGGGCTATTTTCTTTTCAAACTAAATTTTTTATTTATACCGAGTGACCTTTAATATAAAGAGTAAATTTTTTCCATTTCTTCTTTCAATTTTTTCGATTGTCCGATTTATACATTAGTCTCGGTCTTAATTATGATCGTAATTAATTAACGGGTTACTTAATTTAGAAACGGAAATGAGAAAATTCAAATTGATTGAACGGCGGGAAATAAATCGAGAGTATTAATAATAAAATAAGGCACGATCGGTTATGTGGGAAAATGACCGCTCTGAAAAATCGTGGCTTAGCTTATGAGGTAACACAAGCCGTCAGCGTTAGCAGTGTAAGCTAATGTAAGCGTTGGTGCACACGCTAGATACGCAAGCGAACATATTATATATTGCATAACACCTAAACTGCAAACGTAAATCTGTTACTAATACTAAAAACAATTCTCTTACCAGTTACCACTGCCAACTTCAATGTTTATTATTATTGTTCTTCATTATTATTATTATAATCATTATTGTTCCATAATCCATGCATCCATACGTAAATATCGGTATATGCTTCCGTATTTATTAATCAAACATCTTTAGTAAATTTCCATTTGGATTTCAATAAATAGCTAATTAAAATACCAATTACACTTTTTTACTCGCACTTTATAAAATAGTTCCATTATTTTTAAAGAATGTACACATGAAAATTAAATTTATGGATCATTAAATGGCAAGTTAATTTTCATGAATTTTTTTTAAGATGAATTATACTAATTTCATAATGAGTAATAGCTATTAATATGCAATAATAGTTTTTAATTTCTTCTTAATAAATTTTATATTATTGAAAAATTGATATTTAAAATTGAAAATAAATATACAAAATTTTTTAAAAAATATTTCTTCCTTACTTTTATAAATTTTTTTAATAATAAAAAAAATAGTAAAACCTTTTACAGATCATTATTTCTTACCTTCTTCTTCATGGAATTATTAATAATAATTTATTTTCTTCTTTTGAAAATTATATTAAATTGTTAAAATTGTTATAATTTATACTCAACATTTAACCATTTAAACATTTAAGCATTTACTTTTTTAGACCCCATTATTTTTATTTTCCTCAATTATTAAACACTGTTCTCTTTCTCATCATTAATATATCTCAAAGATCACATTCATATCATTTAATGATTTCAAATTATAAAGTTTCTAAAATTAATTCTGTCTGTCTTTTTATAGTTAATATTGATAATAATAAAGTTAGCCGACGTTTTTAATTTTTTGATTATTTTTAATTTAATAAATTAGAACTAAAAAATATTTTTAAAAAATTGCACTTATAGTTTTTCAAGTTTTTTACAAATGAAAATTTTTTTTTATTTGTTTAAAAAAATTAAAATCTCAAAAAATTTTCTTGAAGATAATTTAATTGCTAATAAAATAATTATTCTGAAATTGAAAGACATTTGATAAGTTTTTATAATTTTATAACAATAAAAAAAATTCTACATGTACAAATTATAAAAAATTATTAGTGCAATGTCTTGAAAATTATTCTTAATAAATAATTAATTTGTTAAATAAAATCCAAATAAAGTGAAATATCTGTTTGAAATTAATTTTTAAAATCATTTTGATCGAGTATTAAAATTTTGAATACAGGCATCGATTGTTGATAATTCGATACTCGAAAATGGAGCGTTCGATATACAAAAAAGTTTATACTGTTATTGTGTGATGTTTGTCATTGTCCTCCAATCTAAACAAAGTCTGAAAAACCAACCAACAATAATATATTATTATATATACTAATTAAATATTTTTTATAAACAATTAAAAAAAGTAACAAACCTCAAAAACTGCCTTGCAAATGTGATTTTATTATAATTACTTTTAAATGACAATAAATATTAAATACTCATCAAGATTTAGGTTATTTGTAATTATCTAAAGGTACTTATTCATATTTTTAATTTAAAAACTATTTTTAGTTAATAATATTAAAGTTAGCGGTCAGCTGTCAATTTTAAAAATTTTTTTAACAAATTAATTACAGTAAAAAAATGCTTCTAAAAATTTTCACTCGTAATTTTTATTAATTTTCACATGTAAAACAATTTAATCAAATTTGTTTTTAATAATTTAATTGCTATAAAATAAAAAAAAAATTTTGATATCTGTCAACTTCAGTGTTATTTTTAGTTATTATTGATATTAATATTAAAATAAATAATTTTAGGTTATCAATGGACCCGGAATTTTTAGCAAAGTTAATTCCTCAAACAAAGGAACAGTCAAGACCAGCGTGCAAAAAATGTGGCTACGCTGGACATTTGACATATCAGTGTCGAAATTTCATAAAAGTCGACCCCAACAAAGAAATCGTGTTAGACGTAAGTAGCACCAGCTCTGACAGCGATGAAAATTACATGACGCCTTTGACGGAGTTGCGGGAAAAGGAACTGAAAGCTAAACTCAGTGAAATCAAGAAAAAAAAGAAGGAGAAAAAAAGAAAAAAGTCTAAAGCTCGTCGTCGCTCCAGTTCTGAATCCGAGTCCTTCAGCTCTGAGTCCGAGGACAAGAAGGAGAAAAATGACAAGAAAAAAAAGAAAAAACGTAAAAAGAAATCCAAACATAAGAAGCAGAAACGTCGACGTAAATCTAGTTCTTCATCTGATTGATTTTTAAGTAAATAAATTCATTTTTTATCAACTCAATCTGCATTTATATTTATTTATTTAATTTATTTGCTTACTTACTAATACCTAGATACCCTCTTTATCAACAGGCTAATGGCTCCATCTACATCAAAATAAACAATGCACAGCTGTGAGGCTGTGAGGTTTGTTTGTCTCAGCTGTCTTATGAGGTGTGTTGTCCACCGTTAAGTTGTTTATTATTTAATTTACTAATTGCTGTGTTTAATTAGTTTATTCTAGTATCAAGAGTTGGACGAATCGTTAAAAATGACCAGACACGCGAGAAATTGTACAGCTGGAGCGGTTTACACCTATCATGAAAAGAAAAAAGATGCTGCTGCATCAGGTTATGGTACTAATAGCAACAGAATTGGCAAAGATTCAGTAAAGGGTTTTGATTGTTGCTGTTTAACACTTCAGCCATGTAGGAATCCTGTTATAACGTAAGTAATATTTTTTTTGTGATGTTGGAGCTGGTAGACTGATGGTTTCTTTGTTTTTCAATGTACAGGTTAGATAGTACAGTTTATTTATTATGATATTTAAGTTAGCTGTCACTTGACCATTTTTTAATTTTATTTGACAAATAAATTTGTTCCGAAAAATTATTTAAGAAAAATTGCATTTTTAATTTGTCAAAATTTCTAAATACTTTTTTTTTTTTTTATGCAGCAATTTATTTATTTATATTATTTGTGCGTATAGCACCTGTGTATAGAACGAGTACATATTAAATTATAAAATTTTTCTTTTCCATAATCACTTATATATAGTAAATATTAAAAATAGTAATACCTAATACAGTGCAAGCTAAAAGAATATCAGCCTATCAAGTTTGACTGAGCAAAATTTTACCTCATTTAAAATGAATTTTATATAAAATTTTATAAAAATAATATTATTTTAGTAATTATTTTAATATCACGATTTTCAACTAATTATCTATTTTTATTCATTCTTTAAGTTTTTTATTTATTAGTTTCTTCTTATCATTCAAAGCTTTCATTTCAGATGTTAATTTATTAAAATATTTCAATGCTACATAGTAAGCACATTGTGTTTTTTATTTATTTTATTGTGAATTCATAATTTTGCTATCTTCAGTATCATATTTATTAAATTTACTAAAACGATATAAATAATGAAATACTTTTGGATTTTTACAGGCCAGATGGATATTTATTTGACAAAGAAGCTATTTTGGAGTACATATTATCAAAAAAACGAGAGTACAGTCGAAAACTTAAAGAGTACGAGGCCCAGAAGCGTAAAGAAGAAAACAATGTTCAAGAAGAAACAGCCAATGAAGAGTTGAAAAAATTGGAAAATTTTTTGAAATGCGAAAAAAGTATTGTAGCTTCTGGAAGTCAAAGTTCAGAATCGTCAATTTCCAACATGGCCAATGGAAGAGATAAAATGTTACCCAGTTTTTGGATCCCTTCTAAGACTCCCGAAACCAAAGCCGCTGCTTTGAAGAAGCCAGATAAAAATATTTACTGTCCTGTCAGTGGAAATGTTCTGAAGCTGAAGAATCTTATTCCTATTAAATTTACAGAAGTTAAAGATCCAGACGATAAAAAAGCTTTGATTGTTAAAGAAGCTAGGTACATGTGTCCGATAACCCATGATATTTTGGGTAACAGCGTTCCTTGTGCAGTTATTAAGACAACGTGAGTGCTACTTATACTCCGCGTGCCTAAACATAAAAGAGCGTATAACAATTTATGCGCCCATTTGCCTTTGCAAAGGTAAAAGAGCGCATATTTTTTTTTTTATTGCCAATCGAGAAGTAGACACATTCTACGCTTAAAATTGAAAAAAAAAAAAAAAAATTGCAAAGATAAGAGGACGTGTCTTTAATTATACGTCCTTTTACTTTTAAGAATTTGAAATTTTGGTGATCTAAAGGTGAAAGGATGTTTAATTTTTTTTTTCTGCCGGTTTACAGAAGAACATATTAGTAGTTTAAAAATATAAAAAAATAACTTTCTGTGGTAGTAGCGGCGTAAAACCTCAACTATACAATTTTCTAAAGTTAGAAAGAAAATATATTCAAAAAACAATTAAGTACGCGTGATTTAATTAATTACGCAATTTTTACTTTAAATTAATTACTTAATTTTTTTTTTATCAATTTGTTTTCTATTTGTTTATATCAAACTTTGTATATGAGGCTGTTATTTTACACTGAGAAAAAAAAAATACTTTTATTAAGAAAATTTTCTTGATACAAGAATTCATGTTCTTGAAAATTTTCAAGAATATATATTCTTAGCTCAAGAACTTGTTAAATTGATTGAAATAATTTTTACTTCATTTAAATAAAACTATTCTCTTGTTTATCTATTATCCAAAGATGAAAGTATTTTTTTTTTCTCAGTATAATATAACTTGTCGTGTTAAACTATTATTTAACATTTGGTATCAAAACTACAATTTTTTTTTATGCGCCCTTTTACCTCTAAGTAGTACTTTTCTTATAACTGAAAGGGCATATGTCTTTCTATACATCCTTTCAAACCGAATGGCAAAAAAAATTTTTTTTATACGCCGTTTCAGCACAAATCCCTACTAACACTTAGCTATACGCCCTTTTACCTCTAGGCACGCGACTTAAAGTTTTATTATATTAAAATGATAATTTATAATTTTTTTATTTTATCAGCGGAGATGTCGTGACAATGGAATGCGTGGAGAAACTCATAAAAAAAGACTGGATTAATCCTCTAGATAGTTTAAAAATATCTGAGTCAGATATTATTCCTCTTCAAAGGGTAATTTTCGTTATCATTATTCTCAATCTAAAAAAATAGTTTATTTAATTTCATAATTCAAATAAATAAAATAGTTTACAATAGACTAAAGGTTATCTTTTATTACAGGGTGGAACAGGATACGCCGCAGTCAATGACAATCTAGAAGGGAAACACGAACGACCAGTTTTACAAGCGTGAATTGATTTATTGCGTTCGCTCTTAAGCTATAAATTAAAATTAACTATAAAATAAATAAATACAAAAAAAAAATTATAATAATAAAAACAAATTGATTTATTTCACAACAGGTACAAAAAAATTAGTAAGACAATCGTTAATTTATTGCTATTACTATTGCAATAGTAAATTTGCAGACAAGTTTTAATTATTTTAAGAGTAAATTAAATAGACTTTTATTATCGTATTAAATTTCAATTTTATAGTTATAAAATTTTTAAACAATTTATTTCACGTGATCAGTCGGTAAAGTCTACTTACTATTGAAATAATTGTAATTAATGCCTCGCATGAATAAAATTGGTAATTGAAATTTTAATAGAACCTTTTATATTTAAATGATACTTTTTTTTTTTTTACTTAAATATTAAAATAATTATTTGCATTGACCAAAATAATAATCATTTATGTATTAATAACGACAATAATAATCAAGTTGTTGACAGCTTATTATTTATTGTTATCATTATCATTATTGTTTTTTTCTTTATGTTTCAATCAGCAGACAAGTGAGAATTCGATGTTGATTTCCGGGAAATGACCTCAATCACCTCATAATTTTACGTGTGCCACAGTATCAACGTGCTTGATAGTTTTTTTTTTCTTCTTTACTCAGATGTTAAATCAAGTTACTCAGTAATTGAAGGCGCTGTATCATCAACAAAAAATCATTCAATGAAATGGAAAATGGCTAACAAGAGAATCGACCGTGAAACTGGAGAATTAGAAGACGAAAATTATAAGGAACGGCTGACGTTTAATTATCACAATGTGAGTAACGAAACTGGTGAACCGGAGATTAATGTTGATGTGGGTGAATTTGACAAACGCGTACCATTTAAAGTAAATTTTATTTTATTTATATTCTTGTGTATTACACAATATTTTTTGCTTACGTAAACTCAATACAAACATAAAATGGTTATACTTTTAATTACAGATTCCGAGAGAGATAAAAGAAGAGTTATTATCGAAGCAAGAGAAAAATTTAAGTGATAAGCGACTCAAAGATTTATTACCGCTACGCGAAGGCACAGCTTTTGGAGAAATTAATCCAGTATTTTTGTTTTTACCCGCTATTATTTATTTCAAGTGGTTCGCGATATCATTGATGATATTTGAAGTCATTTTTCACGGTTGGTCGCATCATAAAAATAAAAGCCTCAAAGATGTTTATTATCGCTCACCTTTTCATGGAATTACGTCGGAATACTGCGCGCTCTGTCAATTTGAGACTTGCATGATTCGTGTTGAAAAAATGCAACAGATTCGTATGCACAAATTTTTATATGATTGTAATTATATGAAACGCGCGGTAACTTAATTTTGAAAAAAATTTTTTGGACTTTTCTTAAATGTTATTTTGTTTGTTATAATTTTTTTTACTTTGAAAGTGATTTTTTGTTTAATTATTCATAAGAATAATTTTAAATATATTTACTGAGGTTAATCATAGTAAAGATAATTTTACAGTTTCAATTAAAAAATATTATTTTCTTCAATGATGAACAGCTTTTTTTTTTATTATAATGAACTAAACAGAATTTCAAGAAAAAAATATTTATAAATGAAACAGTTGCCTAAAAATAATACTAAAGTTAGCCGACGTTTTAAATTTTGTGATTTTCTTTTAATTATTAAATTAGAACGAAAAAATATTTTTAAAAAATTTCACATTGTTTTTCAATTTTTTTACAATTGAAATTTTTTTTTATTTTATTTTATTTTTTTTTTTTTTTTTTGTAATCATTTCTTCTGTAAAAAAAAATTCTAAAAATTTTTAAATGTCGGCTAACTTAATTTATATGCCTAAAAATAATACTCAAGTTAGCCGACCTTTTTAATTTTTTGATTTTTTTTTAATTGTTAAATTAGAACGAAAAAATATTTTTAAAAAATGTCATCCATTGTTTTTCAAGTTTTTTACAATTGAAATTTTTTCTTAATCATTTTTTCAGGAAAAAAAAAATTCTAAAAATTTTTAGATGTCGGCTAACTTAATTTACATGCCTAAAAATATTTTAAACTACAAAAAAAATTGAGGAAACACCTTTCTAATAATTTCAAATTCAATCATTAATTTATTTTACCACACAAATGTAACAAAAACCAAGTTATCATATGTTAAATTAAGAAAAAAAAAAAAAAACATAGTTAATTTAAAAACCATTTTATTGAAATTCATATTAATAATTTACATGTACACAAATTTATTACATTTTTTATAAATAAATTCAAAACTTAACCCAAATTTCTAGTTAAACATTTATTAATTAAAAAATCCATTTTATTAGAATTACCCAATTTTAATTACCTAATAAACCAATTTATTACCGCATGGCTAAAATTTCTCTAGTTGCAATCTGTGCTATGTAGTTAAAATCAACAGCAAGATACGCTCGCCAAAATCGACATCGACACCAAGTAAGCGCCGAGTAATTAGGACTCTGGATTCCGTGGAAGATTCGTGCGACAGCACGACCTGTAAAATTATTATCTCTGTAACTAACGATGAGCGACCTAATGTCATTGACAAGCTGAGCTTCATTAGCTGTATCGTTTTTCTTGGCATCAATCTCGACAATAGAAAGCGGCGACGGAGACTGGAAGTACTGACGAATGACGTTTTTCAGCTGATTAGATTTATAAATATTGTCATCATTCAATTCCTCACAGTCTTTGACTCTTTGGCAGCTGTACTTGTTCATAACGGCGTGAATAATTTCCAGCTGCTGCAGGGAAGAAGTTTCCTGGGACTGAGCCCTTGAAGCCAGAGTATCAAGAGCTTCGTCCAGCTCAGCATCAGTCAGATCGCCTGGTGCGCGAACTCTCAGCCCTAGAGTGTCATACCTCACAGAAATAGATGATCGCTTTGGTTTGCCATTGACAGTCATCCATTCCAGATTTTTGAGGTGACTTTTTACCACTCCCGAGTCCCAACCAATTGCTGCTGCTACGTCAACCACTGGGAATTCGATTGTCGTATCGTCGTCATGCGTGACACCTTTTTTGCGATCTAGTGCAATTGCCATGGCCAGTGGAGGCGATGACTGCGCAGCGGCTTTCAATACCTGCGCTCCATTGTAGCTGGTAACTTTTGCATTGACGTAGACCGAAGACAACACGGTGATAAATTTCTTAGGGTGTAGCTCCAGGTAGCAGAGCAACGTCGAAATCATTTCTTCGGTAATATCAAGCGAGCGAACTATTTCATTAATCGGAATCGCGACTTCATGCCCAGGACAACGTTTTCCGCTGGTGGCACACGAGCAAGGGACAAAAACTTTCTGCAGAAGTTTCCTTATCGTATGACGGTCGACTCCATTTGCATGTATGTGTCTTCTTAGTTCCCACTTGTCACTGTTTTCTTGAGGATTAATAAAAAGATGACAATGAGCTGGCAAATTATCACGACCAGCTCGTCCAACTTCTTGAACGTATCCTTCGAAGCTCTGCGGCATGTTGTAGTGAATGACTGACCTGATGTTCAATTTGTTAATTCCCATTCCAAACGCCACAGTCGCGACGACGATTCGCGTGTCTCCTGACATGAAATGCTTCTGAATAACCTTACGACGACTGGCTGCCAATCCTGCATGATAAGCTTCCGCGATAGTCGACACTTTGGCTTTAGGTTTCGGCTTGCCAGTCTCCAAATCTTGGAGAGACACTCTCAAAAGTCCAGCGATTCTCGTACACTCTTCTCGCTTGGTGCAGTAGATGATTATTGAGTTGCAGTCTTTGAACCTCGGGCTTCGGAGAAGATCCACCAATGCGCGGTCACGCTGGTCATCTTTGGAAACAGTTAGAGTTAAGTTGTTAGGAAGCGGAACGTCACTTATTACTCCGGCCATACCGTCGTGGATCTTCAGATGGTTTACGATACTTTCAGCCGTAGCTCGCGTCGCAGTTGCTGTTAGTCCTAAAATTGTTTTCACCCCCATTTTCTCCATAAGTACTCGACAGACCATCAGATAAGACGGACGGAAGTTGTGGGACCACTGAGAAATACAATGGGCCTCGTCTATACAAGCAAAAGCGATGGGTGGAAGTTGTCGGAGCAGTGATCCAAAGCCTGTTGATTTTTCACCAGCTACAATCGCTTCTGGAGACACCAGAAGTATGTCAAGGCGTCCTTCTTTTACAGCTTCGATAACTTTTTCACGGGTCTTTGGAGTTTGTCCTGTATGCAATGCTGCGGCGGAAATAAACCCGGGGACTCCGGTTACTTGGTCGTCCATCAGAGATACTAATGGAGAAATCACCAGGGTAATGCAGTGTGACCTCTTGGCGTACAAATACGCTGGTAGCTGATAACACAAAGATTTACCGGATCCAGTAGATAGAGTTACCAAAGTCGACTGTCCAGAAAGGATTCTCATCACGGCTTTTTCTTGTCCAGGTCGGAAGCTCTTGTGGCCAAATTTGTTCAAAGCTTGCAGCACCTCAGCAGGTGTCGGAATCACCGACCCGTCGCTGCTAGTTGGGTAAACGGGATCGATAACTCCGTTTTCTGGGGGCAGCAATTTATCTATAAGTTCATGAGGAATTTTGTAGCCGACAAATGGTTGATCTTCATCAACAATTTCTTCTTCAAAATCATCATCAAAATCGTAGGGACAGTTTTCCAATTCTTCAGGTTTTTCTTCAGAGGGCATTGACGAGGTCTTGGGAAGGTGATGCAGCCGGTGAGCATGAGCCTTAATGGCTTCTTGACTTGCCATATGCTTGGCTTCTTCCAAAGTCGGATATTCAGAGACATCAGTATGTTCAAGAGGTATTAACTCATCGCTCTTCATCGCAGGGCAGTTTCTGGAGATATGGTTGCTTCCTCCACATTTAAAGCACGTGTTTTTCTCAGCCAGGTCAGCCAAGTCCAGTGAACATTCTCCAGATGCCAGTTCTTTCTTCTTGTGTTTCCATTGATTTTTTTTATACCTGGAGAAGTTGAAAGATTTCTTCCCACGAACAAAAACTTTCTTCTTCAAATTAATCCTTACAAAGTTGTCATTTATGTTACCGGAAGCTATTTTCGCTTCTAGTTTTTCTTTTGCTGACATTGCAGCCTTTGGTTTCGTTTTAGTCATTGCTGTTTTTTCCGCTTCAATAGACTCGCAGAACTCAGTTACAAGATCACCATTCGTGTCCTGCGGCACAGCGAACCGCGGAACCACATCCAGAGCTTCCATACCGTAAATAGGAATCTCTGGAGTTTCTTTCTCGTTCGGTAATTCCCTATCTTCAAAAATCTCTTCAAAACTATCTTCAGAGTATTTGACTTTTCTCCTAGTAGTCCTCCGAGGTTTTTTCGTTTCAGCAGACTTTCTTTTAACAGCGGGTTTCCTTCCCCGCTTCTTTTTATCCTTTTCTTCACTCTTAACCATCGGCTCAGCTTTATCTTCCTTTTCTACCACAAATTTTTCTTTAACATGCGCTACAGGTTTTTCTATAACATTTTTTTCAGCTTCCAATCTTTTAATTTCCTGTTCTATAGCTGGGCTCATAAAACTCTGCTTATTTAACGGAGAGGCAAAACTGAAAGCACGATAAGAAAAATCTGTACGCGGTCGTTTACAAATATTCGACATATCCGAAGCAGACCGTCTCCAGTTACGGATCCTTTTTTTACGACTTTCTTCTTCGGAGTCGCTGACGCAGACAAAGTCATCATCAGAAACTTCAGCTGCTTGCGAAGGTGAATCTTTTGAACTAATGTCCTGAGATTCTTGATAATTATTATCCAACGACTCAATTCCCGAGTCACTGACACCAGACAACCGTTTGGATTCTGATTTGGGCTCTTCAATAGCTTCATTATCATCTTTAGAGCATCTGGCCAGCCACTCACTGTCCAATTTTCTGTCAACAGTCACAGACTTACCGCTAAGTACTTGCTGAATAATATTAATAGGCTGAGTTGTCACTTTTATTTCCTGTGTGACTATTTTTATAGGATCAGCGAGTAACAGATCAGACGAATCTTGAATAGTTTCAGCAGCTAGACTCGTATTATTTAAGCTGTCTACTTCAGGGGTAGATTTATTGAGACTAGACTTATTCTTGGATCTACTGACGGGCAGTGACTTCCTGGGGTTGCGCTTTCGGAAGCTGCTGGAGGTGAATTTCTTTTGAGAAAGTTGGAAGGATGAAGATTTACCTACTAGAATTTTTTTCTTCTTCGGTGCTTCATAATCTTTGTTGAGATGATCACCCCAAGCACCGTCTACGTTGAGAGTATCCACAGAAGCTGAGGGTTCTGCCTTGGGGGCATCTGGAGCAATATTTTCAGTATTTACCACAGACTCAGATCCTGTAGATTTATCGAGCACAGATTTTTCGGGAGTTTTTATGTCGAACTGACTCACTGAGTCTTGGGACAGAAAATCCAAAGAAGACGTATTTAATGAGACATTTGATTCAATTTCATCGGAAAATGTTATATCTAGCAATGTCTCTTCCAGCACTTTAGTCTTGAGCATCCAATAATTTTTATAAGACTCTCGAATTATTTTGTCGGCAGTCTTTATGTCATTCTAAAAGAAAAAAGTTAATGAATAAATCAAATTACTAAATTAATTATTAAAATTAAATTAGCATGAAAATTTATTTTTTGTAATGATTTTTCGGGAAAAAATTTTTTTTGGTAAATAAAATTAAAAAATGGTCAATTGAATGCTAACTTTAATGTCATGAATCTGCATACATCTGATAATTTAAAAAATTTTTCGGTAATTATTTACAAGTAGGGTCAACCCACGCTGGGCCATGGTAATTTTTTTTTTTTTTAATTGTTCGTTTTTTTTTTATGTATTTCTCATGAAAATAAACTTAGCAGATAATTGATAATTTTAAGAATTTTTGTAAAAACAAACAAAATTAAAAATTGTTAATTTTTCACCTAATCATTGCCCCAAAATGGAATTGACCCCACTTGTAAATAATAACCGATTTTTCTTATTAAATAAGTTTTAACTAAAAAAAATATAAAAAAAAATTCACATGTAGAAGATTTGAAAAACTCTAAGTGCAAATGTTTTGAGATATTTTTTTAGCTTTAGTTTAATTAATGAAAGAAAATTAAAAATTTTTTAATAACTCCTGACCAGTATCTATAACTATAAAGTTAGCGGACATCTAAAAATTTTTTGAATTATTTTTGTTGAAAAAATTAAAAAAAAAATTAATTGAAAAAAATTCACATGCAGAATATTTATTATATTAAAGTTAGCTGTTGCTTGACCATTTTTTAATTTTATTAAACAAAAAAATTTGTTCCGAAAAATTATTTTTAAAAAATTACATTTTTAATTTACTAAAATTTCAAAATATCCATTTTTTTCTCTTTTTTTTTCTGCAGCAATTTGTTTATTAGAAAAATTATTAAATATCGGCTAAATTAATTTTCATAGAAAATTCTAGAAATTATACGTGCAATTTTATAAAAATATTTTTTTTGTTCTAATTTAATTAATAAAAAAAAAATCGAAAATTATTAAACATCGGTTAATTTTAATTTCATCCAGTATCATAGTTAATTATCGTCGTCAATAATAAATGGTCGAACATTAATAACATACCTTGGTTGGTTTCCGTCCATATTTTTCCATAAAATCACTTTCCCACTTTTTAACTCTTATTTTACACTTCATGTATTTATTATTTACCGCTGGATCATCTAGTAAAGTCATTTTTGTAATAAATAATTACTTTTATTGCTGATAATTCAAATAAAACGGATAGTACATTGGAGTACATCCAACTTGTATTACATTCGACTTAATAATGGAGATTCAGGAGGTTACGTTGCTGCAGTGTGGCCAGATCGTGCTCTTTTCTTACCCCCACTTTGTAGGACACTTTCATCTGACTATATTGAAAGCGGTACAAAGTGGGGGTAAAAAAATCGCACTATCTGGCCACACTGCGTCGCTGGGAAAATTTACGCGCGAAAATATACTGCGCAGTCGAAGTAATCTATTGTGAATCCGAAAGGATTGATCACAACGCTCTCTATATATTAATATAGAATTACATATAAATAAACAGATGACTGCAATAAATAGTAGCGGGAAAAACCCAGTAAGATTTAAAATATATGTATTTTCAATTGTAATAATATCGGTAAGAAAAATAAAAATCTTTAAATATTGTAAACTTTTCTATTTTAAATTCTATTGTTTAGTATGGGAATTTTTCTATCATAAATTTTAGAGTATAGACAAATTTATAATCACCGAAAATTCCCAAGGAAAAAACCTACAAAAACTTTATTACGGTTCTGTAGTTTAGACATACAAAAAACTACTTTGTTAAAATAAGTTTACGTTAAATGTAATGGTCACTTAGAATAAAATACCGAACGTTTTGGAATATTCTTTACAGACTGGGAAAACCCAGTAATTTCCATTTATTTTATTGTCATAATCCTTTAAGCGGCTTATTTTTCAAAACGTTCACTAAAAAGGGATTACTCGAATACCTGAGACTTGGCAATAAAAACCAGACATCCAGGCTGGCTGCAAACAACCTGGGAACGTCATGGGACATCGTGACGTCATTTCAGCGTGGACCCATTTGCCAACTCGAGAAGGGATGCTAACTGAAGACAGGAGTTGCAGAGGCGCGCGCAACTACCCTCACTACCCTCTGGGACTCCCCCCCCCCGCCCCAAAGGCATGAACTCTCAACCGAGGGAGTCGAAAACCAAGGAACAAGAGGACACTTATCAAGAAGCAAGACTTGTAGTCCGTCACGCGAAATTTTACTTTTTCTGAAATTATTGTCAGTACTGGTATTTTGTAAACCATTAAATAATAAACGATAGATTTGCGCACAATGCAAATCTAAATTAAACTAAAATAATCTGAGTGTTTTAAATTCATTTTATATATATAATTTATATTTAATTATTCAAATTTAAATCTATTCTCCCGCCTTAATCTATTTACTGCGAGTTGAACGCCCTACCGCGTTCCAACGGGCGAATTAAAAGAATTCCATAAATTTACTATAGCCAATTTGGGGCTATACAACAATGTATATGTATAGGTCAACAGGTACATCTTCCTTATCCACAAGCGCTAGCGAGGTATGACTCTGCATTTGTAGCGGAAGAAATTAAAAAATGAAAATTATAAATTTCTTTATTTAATTTCTTCGAATTTTTATTTTGCAAATAGGCATTTGGTTTTTATGTGAAATAGAAAATTTTTTGAATTTTTTAATAAAAATTTCCATTAAGAATTATTTTTTAAAAATTGATTCTGGATATTTTGTTATAAATTATTTTTATTCTTACAATGTAAAAAAATCAGTAAAAATTAAATTAATTACATTCAGTTTTTATAAAAATATCAGTAAACAATTAATAAGTAATAAACTATTTTTAACTCCTTATAAAATTCAAATAAAAGTACAAATTGAGTATAATTATTAATTTAATCGTATGTTTTATCAAGATAAAAATTTCGGATTTAAATAATTATACGACGAATAATCTAAGTCGCAATTTTTTATATCCTCAGCGAGAGAAATCGCTTTTAATTTATGTGAAGGTGGATGAATAGGATTTACGGCTTCTAACTGCGCCACAACGCAGTCTGAACATAAATTAACGTTGTAACACTCAACGCAATTCCACCTGGTACCTTTTAAAGGATCGTCTCCACAACATATGCACTGCAAATATTAAAAAATTATGAATTACAACCTTGAAAATACACAGTTGATTTGTTAAGCATGTACAATAGATAAAATTAGATACCTTGTAGCCCAAGTGTTGTTGAGAACTCGATGCTTCCTGTTCTTTTTCAGACTTTACCTTTCGAATCAATTCAATCTGCCAAAGCTCTGTATCTTCATCATTATCGTTCTTCTACAAATCAAATTATTATTTTAATTTTTAATGTTTATTCTTAATTTTTATGTTTTTAATTTTTAATTTTCAAATTATTAATGTTTTTATCAATGAAGGTACTATTCAGATCTCAGCCAATATTTGATGTCTAAATTGTATCAAATTCCGCAACACGGAGAAAAAAATATTGTGTTAAAATGACTATCCAACGTATCCTTAAAATAACAATTCAGAATTCTGATTTAAGGATTCATTTGTTTCCCGTAAGTATAGAAAGAATATAGCTCTTGTAAATGGCAGTAACACATCTTTACTCCAAATTACTCAACTCTGCGACATACTGTACTCCACAAAAATAATCGAATAACTTAAAAAAAAAAAAAGACAACTTTACTCAATTCTTTCACTACTCGATACTAACTTTATTCAACGCTAAGTTTACTCAAAACTAACTGTATTCAATGATATCTCGACTCAATAGTATATTAGAAGTGTTGACGCGCTTTTAAAAATTTCTATTCAATTTTTTTTTTTTGTTTAATAATATGTTTATATTATTAATAATACTTACTGAATCTTTAATAATCCACTGGTGATTATCTTCAGTATCTTTATCATCAATCATATTTATTGAAGGAAAGAATGATGTAGTTCTGTGTAAGAAACGACGGCTCATACTTTTTTTAGTACTTGGATTTAATTTTGGAGCTTGTCCAGGTATTGGCATATTATAAGCCTTTAATTTAAGGAAATATTTCTGCACTCTTGTCATAACTTGTTTTGGAGTACGATTTCCTGCAAAAAAAAAACCCAATAATAAACTTATTCAAATAGCAATTTAAACAATTTAAATAAATTGACTATAAATTAATAAAATTAAATATAAAATAAAAACCTAATTCATTGGCAATTTTCTTCCATCGTCTCATACTGACTTCTTCATTTGGATATTTAACTAACAATTGTTCCAATTTACATTGCTCGGCAGGCGTCCAAGGAAGATTGAAAGTTTCTGGTTTACTTTCGTCGAATGGACGTCCACGAACAAGAATCTGTTATTAATTTAAAATTATTAATTATTGATGCAAAAATAAAGTACAAATAAGAATTTACCTTTCCATCTGTTTGCTTGACTTTAGATTGGGTTCGGAAATTTCCATGCCGTGTCTGCGGTGGTTTTAAGCGAGCGTCAGAAGCGGATATGTTGTAGCGACTCCAGTCAATGTAAGGAATTTCAGCTACTTTTATTTCACCAGGAAGGTTTGACAGTTCACCATTTTGCAACTTGGTAATAAAACCCATCGAATCTTTCAGGGCGTTAGCTCGTTGTGCTAATAACTCGTCCATGTCCTCGATAGCTCGTGCCTGTTGGTTTTCTAGGATAACAATAGTCTTCAGTAGATCCATGTAATCTTTGTTGCCCTTTAAAGCCAAGCTGTCGGATTCAAAATAGAATTCGGCATTCTCGTCAATAACTGTTTCATCCTCCATTTGTTTTATATCTGAGCAAATAAAAAAACATTTATAAATTTCATTATTATTAATATGTAATAAGGATCAGCTGAAAAGACCATTAATAAATTCTAATTTTTGACTAAAGTCTAAAGTTTTGACAGAATATTCGAGGTAATTTTTTATTGCTTGTAATTTTATTCAATTTATTTGTTATGACACTGAAGTTTTTAGATATTAAAAATTTTTTAAGAATTTTATAGCAATTTAATTATTATAAAAAAAATATTATTAAAAAGTTTGACATGTGAAAATTAATAAAAATTACAAGTGAAAATTTGTAGAAGCATTTTTTTATTGTAATTGATTTGTAAAAAAAAAAATTTTAATCCACAGCTGACAGCTAACTTTAGTGTTATTATTTATTGCTGATGTTTACTTATCAGTAATAGCATTGATTTTATATTAATTTATCATAACACTGAAGTTGACGAATATTAAAAATTTTTTTAGAATTTTATAGCAATTAAATTATTAAAAAAAAAAATTAATTAAAAAGTTTGACATGTGAAAATTAATAAAAATTACAAGTAAAAATTTGTAGAAGCATTTTTTTATTGTAATTAATTTGTTAAAAAAATTTTTAATGTCATTAAAGTTAGCCGATGTTCTAAATTTTTTGAGTTTTTTTTAATAATTTAATTAAAACAAAAAAATATTTTTAAAAAATTGCACTTGCAGTTTTTGAAGTTTTTTACACGTGTAAATTTTTTTTTATTTTTTTGTAATAATTTTTTCAATACAAAAAAATTCTAAAAATTTTTAAATGTCTGCTAACTTTATTTTCATAAATTCTTAAAATTAACAGCTGACCTGAAGTTTTTTATTATTATTATTATTATTATTATTATTATTATTATTATTATTATTATTAATTACTGTTAACAAAATCTATATATAGCTAGTCATCTGAAATAATTATTTGATATTATTAATATAAAAAATTCTTAACAATTTGTTAACCTATTTTCTTACTTTAAAATATACAATAATAAATAAATCCTTTAGGTTAAAAATCGTAACCCCGTGGTGAATATAAATATAAATATTAATATAAATATATAAATAAGTCGTATGACAGATCCATTTCTCAAAAACATCACTAGAGAGCGCTGATTTCTGATAAAAATTTCAGTCTGCTTTAAAAAGGCGCGAAATAAATGAACCAAACCGAGGTATTTTATAACTAATAACTCGATTGTTGTAAAAATAATAAAAAATGTCCAACAAACAATTTTAATAAAGTCTATTTTTACCAAGTGATACGATAATTATAACTAAAGTAGTAGTTTTACAAAAATTTTACATATTTACGTGCATCTAGCTGGTACTGGACAAGCTGTTGTTCAAGCCAAAGTAGCTAAATTAACATAATCATGGAATTAATGAATACTTACTTGGAAGTGCTTGCTGGGTATATACATGATGAAGACAAGCTTGTAAGATTTAATTTAATTTTATTAAAAGTCAATTTATGTAGAATTACTTCAATGTTTATTGATTTATAGGTTACGTATAAATGGCTGAGCAAAGAGCTAGAGATCCATGTGAATCTAGCGAAACAAGTCCTGGAGGAGTATTGGAATAAAAGTAAATCCAGTGGTGAGCTCGTCGCAACAATTATGATAATAGGGTACACCAAAGATGGAGGAATGCGGGTTGAGGTGATAAAAGAGTCGGATTTCGTTGCTGCTGCTGATAAGTACGATAGGATAATATCACAGCACTTGTACAGCTTACAGAAGTCATTGCCCGATCTTCAACTTTTGGCTGAGGTAGGTCAGGGTGACACTAAATTCTCAGCCATCACATGCAAGAACGCTGTGGTGCTGAGCGATGAGGAATTGTTCAAGCGACGATGGGGTCGCGATAATACGTATGAGACACCAGCTGCTCCCGTCATCGCGCACAAGCCTCCCGAGCCGAAGAAGGTTATTATGAGTAGTTTTGCCAAGGCTGCTGACAAGGTGAGCGATAGCAAATCCAATGATAAGAGCAATGATAATAATAACGTGAGTAATAACGGCGTAAAAGATAAAGAAGAAAAAGTGCAAGTAAAAAAAGTGTCACCTGTTAAAAGCAAACCTGCTAATACGAAGAAAGGTGTACCGAAAAAACCTGTGCAGTCTCAAAAAGCTGGACTGAGCAATTTGTTCGGCAAGGTCGCTGCTGCTAACTCCAAAAAATCACCACCTGAAATAGACTCTGATCAAGAGAAAGAGCAAGAAAATAAAAGCAATGGCGTTGAAGAAAGTCCGATGGAAGTTGATGATAGTCCGGTCAAGGAAAACAACGGGCTGTCTGCCCGTAAGTCTAATTCAGAAGTTAGTAATTCAGAAGCAAGTCAAAAAAGCAATGGTAGTACAAAATCCAACAAAGTTATACCCAAACAAAATCGCGGTAGCAAACGGAACAGGAGTAGGGACTCGAGTAAAGAGGATACTAAAAAAAGGAAACGCATCTTCTTGGCTTCTGATTCTAGTGACGAATCTGCTACGGAACAAGAGCCAGACTTATTTGATGATCTGCCACCCCCTGAACCAACAGTTACGAGAAAATCACCATCACCACCGCCAGTTAAGCTTGTGGAGGGTAAACGCAAGGTACGCAAAGCTGTTGATAAGACTTTCGTTGACGAAGATGGTTTTCTTGTTACTAAAAAGACTTTTGTCTACGAGAGTGCTTCTGACGAAGAAACTCCACCACCTGCAGTGGTTAAAGAAAGAGAGGTGAAGAAAGCTGCTGATAAGGCTGCTGTCGCTCAGATTAAAAAACAAAACAAGCAGACTTCTATAATGAGTTTTTTTAAAAAAGCTTAATCTCTTTTATTGCGCTATTATCTATTGAGTATTATGATAATTACTAATTAGTTTACGTTAGTAATTATATTTTTGATCATTTAATTTTTTTTTTTTGATTATTTGAATATATGTTTTAGTTGTAAGTTTAATCACGTGCCTCTGTAATTTTAATATTTCATTGGATTAAAAAAATGAAAATAATTCCTTTGAATGTTTATTATTTTTTAAAAAATGTTTAATTATGATAATAATGATTAATGATTAAATGGATATAATAGAAAAATGTAAATAAATTCAATGATATGAAATCGTGGATCTGGTGACGCAGATCAGATAAAAAATCTTATCAGAATTTAGTTCTGTTGCAAGATACCGATACGCTTACCTGTTCAGTCTAATGATTACTTATCAAACTACAAGTATCTGTAGAAAATGTATTTTATTGTATTAGTTTCGTTAATTAGTTTCTTAAAATTATCCGCGGGTGATTTGTGTGAAGTCTGCACGTGCTCAGGTATGACATAATTTTTTTTTTTTTTTTTTTACTATGGAGTATTGTCATTTATTGTTCAGTAAAATATTAATTATTGTTTTATCTAGGTACAATTATTAATTGCAATGGTCGAGTGAATACAAGCGACAGAAATAATTTAAAATTGCTAACCAGTGAAATCGCTCAGGAGATTATCATATCAAGAGACAACACTTCAGTGGAAATTTCAATTCATAAAAATACAGTACAGCAATTTAAAATTATCGATTTGTCAAATAATAATTTAGATGAAAGTGTAATAAGTGCTTTTAGCAGTTTAATTAATTTAGAAGAACTCAATTTGTCTTCAAATAATTGGAAAAAAATAATCCCAGATGTCTTTGAGTATTTTCTGTCACTGTCTAAACTTAATTTGAGTCATAACTTAATAACTGAGATAAGCTTTAGTTCATCTAATTTGACTCATCTTGATTTATCATACAACCAGCTTGTAATTCTGTCAACTGGGCAATTGAATTGTCCTCACTTACTATTTATTAATTTATCTTTCAATTCAATAACTTCAATAGACGCCCAGGCATTTGCTAATTTGAATTATATTGATACATTGCTGCTTAATAATAATTTAATCCATTCACTAGAAATCTTTATACCTCCTACAAAACAACTCTCAGTGGCACACAATAAATTATCCCTGTTCCCAGCAAATTTAACAGTGGAATTTCTTGATATAAATCACAATTTTATCTCTATTGTTCAAACTAATTCGACTGCCGATCGACTGCAATCACTAGACATCAGTAAAAATAATTTGTATTTCACAAACGCAAGCTTTGTTAATCTGAAAATGCTCAATATATCTTACAACAATTTTTCTTCCATCCCACCGCTCTCTTTTGAGGATTTGCCTGCTTTAGAAGAGCTTATAATAAGTGGAAATCCATTAGATAAATTGAAATTTAATGCTGGAATAAAATTGAAAAGATTAATTGCAAGTGATTTAGATTTAGTAGAGAGTATTGATGAAAATTCGTTTGATTTGCTGCAAGAACACGAAAACAACTGTATTAATTTAACGATTTCTTTCAACAAAAACTTGAAATTTGTGCACAATAACTCGTTTAGCAATCATCATATTTGTTACGTAAGTAAAATTGTGACAAAGATTTAATTTAGTTTAATTAAAGATTAAAAATTGAAGATTTTCATTTTTAGTTAAATTAAAGATTTAAAAATAGTTTTAATTAAATAATTATTTCATTTTAGTTGGATTTAAGCAACAACGGACTAGAACGTATTTCAAGACAATCGATTAAAACTTCTAATGATTTAATACCTAAGTATGGAATAAATTTACAAGGAAATCCAATGATTTGTGATTGTGAATCTCAATGGATATTGGACGATTTATTACCAAAGTTGTACACAATTAATTCAGCACTTTTAACAAACTTAAGGTACAGTTAATCTATTAATAAATTCGAAATTCATGGGTATTTTGTATTAACAACTAAACAATAATTGATTTTTTTTTTTTTGTACCAAATATCTATGAATTTTAATAATTTAGATGAAAATATTATAATTGATATGTTATTATCGATTAATTAATGAAAGCTTTTATTTACATAATAATAATATAAAAAAAAAAAAGCCTGTACATTTATATTTTAAAAAATAATTATATTTTAACTAGATGTAATAAGCCGAAAGAAGTATTCAATGTACGGATGATACACTGGTATAAATGGAAGACAAAAGTACTCTGTAAATCGTCAAATAAATTCGAAAGACTTGTTACTTTGGACGATAATACTTATGTAGTAGCGCAGAGTAGTTCAATGATTATTATTAAATCGAGTAACAGCGTTAAATTCATCATTATTGGTGCTGTGACTGTACTGACATTAATAACAATTATTGGGCTTGTACTCTCGGAAAAATTGGCGAGAAAACATCGCAGACGCAACAGAAGATTATAATCGACTTATTTGTATTTATTAAATAACTTAATTGTTAATTTGACAATTCCTATTAATATTTATTAAATTAAATTTATATATCTATGTATAGATTTTTTTTATATATATCATTAAAATTATTTAAAATCACAGAACATTTACTGTCGTGTAAATATTTATTTTAAAATTAGTACGTCAATTTGATTATTTATTTATTGATATTTGGACGCAATATCTAGTAAATAAATTATTTAAATAAAATAAAATACAATTTAAATATCATCCATGAAATAATGACAACTATTGTCATTAAACGTACGCGGTTTTTCTCTGAGTTGGCTTATAAATTCAACTAAATGTTTATAATAATCTGTTTGAACCCACGTTTCATTGTGCGTACCGCCTTCAATAGTTAATAATTTTTTGTAATTACATTTACATTTGTTATAAAGCTCAGTCATCATGTGTGGCGGTACCAGAGTATCCGCAAGACCGGATATAAATAATGTTGGCACATTTAAAGACGCAAGTTTGTCGGTTGACGTAAATTTGTTTTTGTAACAAATAAGTGGTAAATATTTTATTATTTTGTATCCAATTAAAACAGAGGCCATCTCTGGAATACTTGTAAATGTGTTCTCTAATATAAGGCACCAAATTCTTTGTTTATTATAATTAGCAGCCAAGTCAATTGCTACTGCACCTCCTGAAAATATAAAATTATTAATAATGGTTATGATTGATTACAATTGATTGTTCTTTTTAAAAAATTAAGATAACATACCCAGTGATCTACCAAACACAATAATTTCATTGGTATTAATATCATTACGGCTTAATAAATAATCTAGACCTGCTTGAGCATCCATGTAAAGACCAGATTCCGTAGGTGTGCCTTGTGAAAAACCATAGCCACGATATTCTAATATTAATATATTACACTTAACTTTATGATATAATCCTGATACATTGATGAGCCTGTCAACAATTAATTAATGATTATAATATTATAAATAATTATAATTATTTATTTATAAAGAAACGCCCTCGGCAATTTATAATAATATGATTACATTTTTATGTGTAGAATGTTTAGTAAAAATAATTTTATTCAATACATAGCATCTGCAAAGAGAAGATAAATTTTTTTTAATTTAAAAGAAAAAAATTTGAAAGAAAAGAAAAATATAATATGTCTGATAGTTTATAATCACTATTTGTACACCTGGAATGTTATTATTTTAGAATCGCCCTTTTTATTTTATCTGCTGGTCCTACAAAAATTTCAATATCAATAGCACATTTGTTGATGACTTTGCCTATTCTGTATATCGGTGCACGCGTAAAGAACCGCGACCTTATTAATGGTGATGGTAATTATAAATAATATTAATTAATTAATAAAATAAATTTTTTTTTACTACTATATTAAGTGATTTTTTAGATTCCCTTTCGGAATTAGTAAGTGCTATTAGCTATAAAGACATAGTGGCTGGTGATTTTAACATTAATAAATTTATTTAGCATCATGCTAATCTGATTTATGATACAAAATCTGTGCACTATTAATTAATTGTAATAATTTGCATAAATTTGAACAATGTAACTCAATTACCAACTATCAAAATAATTGCCTAGATTTAATACATATATATTTTGTAAAGTAGAAAGGTCTGACTGGACGTTAGTAGGCATTGACTTATTTCATTCTGCTTTGTTGCTGAGGTTGCATCTCCTCACAAGTTTAATTTAAAGAAAAAAATAATGAAAAGTCATGTCTGATCATTGCACTACGTCAAACGGACGGGTCAGATCTCTCTATGAATACTTATACTAATCACTTTTGTGAAATTATTATTTCTGTACAATTGAAGTGTGCAATTTTTGTTTCTTTTTTAATTTATAATTTACATTATCTTTTTTTATTTTTTTATATTGTTATTCACTCATAGCTGCGCAATATAGATTAGTCATTTATGGACTCAATTTAGATAAACAATATTTACTCGCCATATGGCTATCTTGTACTTAAAAACTAATTTTGTCTACTTATAAGTACTCTGTATATAAATTATTAATCCTTTTAATAGTTCTGGCTGTTGGGTTTAATTATCAATAAATAAATAAAGTAAATTTAATGATACTGAATTTAATAAACATCTAAAAATTTTTTAGATTTTTGTAGTAATTAAATTTATGATAAAAAAAATTCCACATTTAGAAAAAGTAAAAATTTTTTATAATTATTGATTTGTTATAAAAATTTCAAAAACGTTCAAATGTCTGTTAATTTCAGTATAATTAAATTTATTTAAATATTAATTATAATTACAAATAAAAACAATAAAAATGAAATACAAACCTATGACCAATGTTACCAGCGTTCCCATGAAGATAAAGAATTGTTGGTGATTGTTTAGCTTCTTCGCCAGATTGTGATATAAAAAATGAATGTAGTATTGTACCATCCTTAGAATGTATATAAACTGTCTGATATGGTAGATTAAACATCGACGGTGATGGTACATAGATACGTGAATGTGTGGGTATTACTGGATGATAAACAAACACGTCTTCTAATTTGTATAAAAGTACTATTTTTCAAATTAAAAAAAAAATTAATATATTTATTTATTTAATCAATTTAATAAAGCATAAAATTTTTATTTACCTGTAGCTTCAATGCAGAATATAAAAAATAATGTAAAAATTCCTCCGTAAAGCCAATAAACAATCAAGTATAAAAATACGTGAGCCAAAAAAATAGCCCACTGCTTCCATGGCAAATTTCTTGTCAAGTTTATTGGACATTTTCGCAACAATCTCTTAAATGATATAATAATCATTTTAAATAAAAATTTTTTTTAATTAGTAAATAACCAATCACTTTAATTTCGTTAATTGTTTACATAAAATTTTAATCTTAAACATTTCAAAATTTATCTTTTTTATCAGAAAGTAAACTTTAGAATATTTTACCTTAATATTCAACATTTTAGTTGCGAGAAAGGTTACACATATATATTTGTTAATTTTTTATGCATGTTGATTTAGTGACGATCGATGTGCAAAATTATTTATATTGAGTTTGAGTAGAATAAAAATATTTATTATTACTATTGATATTTGGGCATGAGTAATAAAAAATTTTCAGATAGAGTAATAAATGTTTACTTTTCAAGGATTAGTGGACGGTTTTGTTATTCGTTAATTAATATTACCGAAAGATAAAAAAGAAATTTATTTTATTGACATCAATTGTCATCTATTACGCGGTAGAAAAATACTACAAGAATAATATTTTTGGTCTTATATATGTATATAAATATACTAACACCCTCACATAGAAAAACATACAAATGTGAGCAGCAATGTAATGCTGCCCAGGTTTTAAATTTGTTACTCGGATCCATTCTATGAAAATATCGACTCTAGGACAAAATTAATAATACTGAAGTTGACAGATATTGAAAATTTTTTTGGAATTTTACAGCAATTAAATTATTAAAAAATTTCACACGTGAAAATTAATAAAAATTACAAGTGAAAATTTTTAGAAGTATTTTTTTGTTGTAAGTAATTAATTTGTTAAAAAAATTTTTAAAATTGACAGCTGACCGCTAACTTCAGTATTATACAAAATTATTGTATTGGCAAAACTGAAATCGGAGTCAAGGTTCAACTTGGCCATGCTCAAGAGAAATATATTTATGATAGTTAGTAGTGTAATATTATGAAAGTTTGTAAACTCTGACAAGTTATAAATTTGAGTATGAATAAAAATAAAATTGATAAAATTAATTTAGCAGATATTTGATCATTTAAAGAATTTTCTGTAACAAATAAATTATGGCAAAAAAAATGAGAAAAAAAAATTGACTTTCAGACATTTGAAAAAATTTTTAATGCAATTTTTTTAAAATATAATTCTTCAGAACAAATCTGTTTTTTGTTTAAAATTAAAAAATGGTCAAGTGAATGTTGACTTTAATTAATGTCATAAAAAATAGTTTAAAATACTATTATCAGCTGTTTATGGGAACATAAATTATGATGAGTAAAACTTTTGTTAATAATTGAAAAAAGGGTGAGTAATAATACAAATAATATTAAGATACAATATATAAGTACACTAATGAAGAAAAAATTAAAGGGTCAAAAAATTTTTCAGTGATATATTGGCTGTATTTCAGTGAAGAGAAGTTTTTTGAAATGATGAAGAAAGTGTTTAAAAGCTCCAAAATTCTAGTTTTTAAATTATCGAGCAAAAAATTTTTGGGAGCGACAAAAAATGTTACAAATTTATGAAAATTAACATGATATTAAAGTTAGCTGACACTTGACAATTTTTTATTTTTTTTTTTAACAAATCAATTTGCTCCAAAAAATTATTTTTAAAAAATTGCATTTTTAGTTTTTTAAAATTTCTAAATGTCAATTTTTTTGATAAATTTTTTTTGCCATAATTTATTTATTACAAAAATTCTTAAAATTATGAACTATCTGCTAAGTTAATTCATGAAAAAAAAAATGAAATTAAATTTAACTGTCACTTCACAATTGTTTTAATTTTTTTTAACAAATAAATTATAGCAAAAAAAAAAAGTTATTAAAAAAATGGACTTGTAGAAATTTTAATAAATTAAAAATGTAATTTTTTGGAACAAATTTGTTTTGTTAAAAAAAAAATTAAAATATTGTCAAATGACAGCTAACTTTAATATCATTACAAATTTTTTAGTATTTATTTTTTTTTTTTTGACTTGACGAATTCTGAAAAAATTTTTTTTATCTGAACCATTATATCGACCGATTTGTTTAATTAGCTTTAATTTAGTTTTTTTAAATAACAATACAACCATTATTTGCTGAAAAACGAAACAACCTGTCAGTGTGTTTACAATCTGTCGTAACATGACACTACTAACCATCATCAACATATTTCTCTTGAGTACGACCAAGTTCACCTTTTACTCCGGCTTCAGTTTTGCCAATACAATATTTGCCCTGGACTCAATATTTTCATAGAGTGGATACGAGTATCAAATTCAAAAATTAGTACACATACTTACGAACACCCACACACTGCCGGACATGTGTACATTTTGTACGTTTCTCGTGTGACGTTCGATTTAATTGACCACGTGATCATATGTGATAGTACCGAATGGGATTGTCGGTAAAAATAAAATTCGTAATTTATATAATATCGTGGTTTGTCCAACATCTGTCTGTATGATACACATCGCACTCAAATGTTATTAGTCATTGTTCATTAGTTATATAGACTGTTGGCTCGTAACTATGTACGTGATTTTCTTCAAATGATCTAACGTATTAGTGACTGTATGAAATAACCTTATGCAGGATAATTTATCATTTTGCTATTTATTTTGTGATTTATGATACATATCAGCTGTTTTAGATTAATAATTACACCTTTTGTAATATTTAATTATGGAAAATGTACTCATAGAGCCTGATGTTGCCGGTGTTATAAAGAAATTGTCAAGTATAATTGAAGAGCATGCTAATGACGCAATAAAAACCGGCGATGTCTTTAAGATTGGTTTATCAGGTAATTTTAATTTATTAATAATTTTTCCAACACTCATTTTAAAATTTACAAAAATAATTATTATTATTTATTTACAGGCGGATCTTTAATTAAGTTTTTAGCTGAAGGTTTGCCATCAATTACGACCGACTGGTCGAAATGGAGATTTTTTTTCTGCGATGAACGCATTGTACCTTTTGATAATGAAGAGTCTACTTATGGTCAATACAAAGCTAGTTTGATGGGTAAAATTCCAATAACTGAAGACCAATTTATTACTATCGATACTGAGCATTCAGGTAAAATAATTTTACAAATAAATAACATAATAATTTGCTGAAATAACTTAATTTTTAATTTTATTGCGCAGCTGTTGAAGCAGCTAATGATTATATCATGAAGATGTCCGTGTACTTTCCACCGGACAGTCCGCCACGTTTCGACTTGCTGCTGCTTGGAATTGGCCCCGATGGACACACTTGTTCGCTCTTTCCCGGTCATCGTTTGCTTGAGGAAACAATTAGATGGGTTTGTCCAATCAATGATTCTCCAAAGCCACCACCTTCGAGAATAACTCTTACGTTCCCAGTAATTAATAATTCTAAGGCTTGTGTTTTTGCTGTTGCTGGAGCTAGCAAGGCTGACATAATCAAGGTAATTAACAAGCATTGTTAATTGTGTACTTTTAACACCTCATTGCTAAAATAATTTAGAAAATAAGCCTTGAAATAGTAGATAAGTTATAGCAAACTTTTCACCTCTGTGTAAGTTAATTTCAAGAAAAATCTAGATTATACTCATTGTAATCTGGATTATACTCATTATAATCTGGATTATACTAGCTACTATCTAAAAAATTTCTTTACTCAGCCAGCCCTCACTTCGCTAGGACAGACAACTTCAATTTGGTCTGAAATCGTTTCGTTTCATCCCTAGTCACACAATATACTATTACTTGTTAAATAATTAATTTTTATTTTTTTAGAAATAAATTATTAGCTAACAAAATGTTTTTATTTCAGCGTGTATTGAAAGAGAAAGAAAATTTGCCTGCTAGTCGGGTAAATCCAGCAAATGGCTCTCTTTACTGGATCGTTGATCAAGAAGCTGCCAAAGGCCTCAACGCATAGACTGGAGTGTTTTTAATATTTTTATAAACATTAACTACTATTTAAATAATAATAATTGATAATAATTATACATAATATAATACAGTTTTCATAATAATAATACAGTTTTCTTTCAATGGAATTTATTTATAGTTTCAGTTTATTTCAATTTATCTGTTCACAATAATTTAAATCTTGAAATTTTCAACTTCAAACTTCACACAAGTTCAATAAATGAATTAAATTTATTAATGATAAAAGCTTACTATGTACATGAGCACGATTAAAAAACTAAATCAAGATCTAATTTATATGTTTGTTTTTTTTTTTTTTTAACCTATTAGTCATTTATTAGTCATGATTCCAAATCAGTTCTGTAGATTCCATCAGTTCCATGCTGATATATTTTTAAATTATTTATTTAGGACGCGAATGGAATTTATTTTGACAATTTTAAAAGAACTCACTATATTTCAATAGAAAAGCAGTCTGTAGCTACTTATTTTATTTATAATATTTTAGACAGTAATTAGTCTGGCAACGAGGCGTGTAAACTTTTGGAATGATATTAAATATTCAAATATTTAATTTTTTAGCTGATAATAAATAATCGAATTATATGATGCAAGAAACATTGTAATAATATTCAGTAATTTTCCAGATTGTGGAGTCAATATAAATAGATGTCGATTATTCCATAAACAAGGAAACATTTCATTCAATCATGTTTCCCTTTTCGTTACTCTCCTTTCATTAAATAATAATTTACAATGTCTCTTTACAATCATATCTATCACAGTATCAGTATATAACTTTTTATTATTTACTTTATTTTGAGTTATACTAATTTTAATTTTTCGTTGTATTTTAATATAATCAACGAATCTCTTAAGAGGCCCACAACGAGATATTTATTAGTTAATTAAAATTATTATTATATAAATATTAAATAGAATAATCAAGTTAATGATTATTTGGTAAAGAGAATAATAAATATTCACAATAAATAAGTAATTTTAAAATGGAGTAGGAAATTTTTTTGTAAGAATTACTTTCATTCTATTACTAATATCAAAATAACAGCTTGGCTGTTAAAACCTGATAATTAATATTTAATATTATTATTATTATTATTTAATTTTTAGTTTGTTTAATAATCCTTTATCACGATATTATTAATGTAGGCTAAGCGATTCTTTGATTCAAAATACTCGATAATATTAATATTAATCGGAAAAAATTGATTATCTTTTCAATTTCACTAATGACACTTAAAAATTATTTGAAATTCCACTGTTGTAAAACAGTAAATTGTTAAGTAAACGGATTAATCATTTGCAATGATTAAACATTGATGATGGAATCATTGCGGTCAGAAATAAAAAAAAAAAGTGAAAAAAAATCAACGAGCAATCACGCTCAAATATAAATTAGCGCCTATTTTTTCTCTTGCTGTTTTTGACTATTACTCAGTAATTTTTTTCATATTTACTATAAAAAAAAATTTCATACATTTAAATGATAAATAATAAATTAATAAAATTTTCAATTCCTAATTAAATATAATTATCACGTCATGTTGACACCCAGTGCTTGCCGAAAATGTTCATAAACCACGTAGCTTATTGATACCGCTGGTGCTACCTATTGATAAAAATAATACAGATTAATATTTAAATAGACAAATTAGATAAGGTAAAAGACCCAGTTATTGACACTTGCAATTTTATTCTAATTAAAAAAATAAAATGTTTTTAAAAAATCAATTATCTTAAAATTTATAATTCAAAAATTACACTTATTAATTTATTAAGGTTGATTCGTTTTTTTTTTTTTTTTTTTTTTTAATTAAATTAAAATTGCAAGTGTCAATAACTGGGTCTTTTACCTTAAATGATTTATATTAAATTTACCTTGAGAAAATTAGGCGTCAATCCACGGTACAAGCCTTTAACTCCGTCGCGTTGTATGATATCTTTAAACACTCCAACCATCGTAGTTGGTGAATTTCCGGGGGATAATTCAGCTTGTAATCTAGTTCTGACTAGTGCAAGCGGATATGAGCACACCTGTCCAGCTGTACTTGAAGCTGTACCACATAAAAGTAGAACCCAAAATGCTGGCTGTTCATTGCTAGTGTGTGATCTTAGATATCTATTCTTCAACGTCTAGAAAATTTATATAAATAACAACAAAGTTAGCAAAGAATTTTTTTTTGTTAAACAGAAAAAAAAAAAAAAAAAAAAACAACGTTTAATTTAATACTTCATAAACAGCCAAGTCTATTCCAGCGTATGGAAGAATTCCAATTAAATTAGGAATGTAGCCTCTGTAAAAACTTTTTAAACCACCTTGACTATAAATTTTTTTAGCTGCATCAACTATACTGGAAAATTCACCCGTCTTGCGAAGTGCTAATCTAGTCTTTAGTACCTTAAAAAAAAATATAAAAAAAATTTTAATAATAAAATTTTATAATATTTATACTTAAAAATAAATAGAGAAACAAGTTACCTCAAGAGGATAAATTGCTGATTGACTAATTCCACCTGCCATGGATCCAGCAATGAATCTCTCATTTATACCTAACTCCCTCGTATCAGTTCCTTTGATTGCTCTTTTAACTTGCTCGTAGGCCATAAACTTGAGAGCTGTTTCAGGACCAATTTTAAGTACATTAATACCATTGCCACGCCATAAACTGAGTACTCCTCCCTCTTTCAACATATATCTAAAGCAATTTGACATATTGCATTGCGTTGTCCCGTGAACCTACCACAAAATAAAAGAATATTCAAGTAAGCATTACTTCAGCCAGACTAATAACTTAATTTTTTTTAAAATAATTAATAATTATTTACCTGAAGATAAACTTTAATACGATCTAAAGGCGCAGTACAGGTACGCGAAACAGCTCCAGCAAGTCCACCAGCAAGTAAATGCCTCCACCACATCCCTGTTATCATTTCGTTACTTGTAAAATCATCAGGTACTCCGATATCTTCACCAATGTCCATGTACTGTAAATAAAAATAAACATATTTAAATTGAATTAACGAATACTTAAAAAAAAAAAATTACATTCATTCTAATTATGACTGGGTACTTGATCGTTTCGTTTAAATAAAAGACAAAGATATTTATAAAAATTTATGCATTAAATATTATCTTATGACATGTATTTAAAAATTAACATGTAAGGTATTGTTTAAATACGTTGAACGCTATACCATGTGATAAGTGACAGTTATTTTATTCCCCGCGTTTTAATCTCAAGGACGTTTGTCTTTTCATTTAAATCTTGGCTTTATATTACAATTGAATTTTAAATATCAATAAAATACTTTTTTTTATCTATGACTCAAAAGCAGGAAAATTTTAATAATCAGTCAATAGCATTCAATATTGCTCTGTTAATTATTTACAATTATACCAAGGGGGATATTATCATTAAAATTAAATACTTAACTTAACATATATTTCAAGGAGAAAATCACTATCCATATTATCTAAATTATCCATTGTAAACAAATTAAAACAAAAACTTATTTTAAATATAAAATTATCTATATTTGTATTATACAGGTTTTAAACAATTGATTTTAATAAAACTAATGATTGAAATGGCTCTGACCAGTTACAAGTCGAGGCAACTTGAACACCAGGCATTTGGCCAGAGATTCCGTAACTTGATTCACTGCCCAATGTCACGTGGAAACTCTATTTCTTATATATACCATATGTCTTCGTCTTATGGTATATATATATAGATTAAAATATATTTAACTAAAGTAGAATAGAACGACCGGCGATTTAATTCTCATTCTTAGACTTAGTTTTAGTCTCAGTACAGCATCCGTTTATTAAATGTCACGATAAAATCTACTGCACCTAAAAGTTTAACACACATTTTAAATCGTGATACTTTCTACTCTTGTACTCAATTTTTTTCTACGCTCAAGGAATTTCAAATGACGAAATACGAGTACGTAAGAATTATCATTCTTCATGTTTATACATTTTATAACAATCTTTTGTGTTAAGTATATCTCTGTAGCGGTGACAAAATTTTTTGGCAAATTGATCAGGAAATTCTGAGACAATCGCGCACGTGTCTGCATATAAATTTATTAATAGGATTCTAATTAGCAATAGATATTTGTATTTTACTTTGTAATTTATAGATAATTATTCAAGCTGAATTTTTAATATTACTCGTTAATCTTTGACGCAACAAGTTATAATTAAATTTAAATCTAGCTGATTAAAAAACGGAATTTTATACTCTGGAATTTAAAACAAGTGTATACTGTCTTTTGAATGATAAAATACTTAAGATTAACTTCTATTGATGTGAAAATCAGTAAAAAGTAAGAAATTATAGTCTGCATATAATCAGCCTTGTAATATATTGCAATCAGGAAGTTCAAGAATCCAAATGAGTCATTGTCTACATGCCGGTATCTCATTCACTAGTATCTTATATTATATTATATTTTTTTTTACTATCAAAGTTTAACATTGCGCATTTTAATAATAATAATAATAAGAATATAATTTAAAATAAATACCATTTGTAAAATAAGATTGTAAACATCTAAATAATCCTCGCAAACTTGACACCCGAGTTCATTAATACTGTCTTGCTTCAACATTTTGGATAGTTAATTTAAAAACTAATAAATAAATAAATATATAAATAAATCTAATGCACTAAAACATCACAGACTAAAAACTTTCAAGCGATTGAAAAGAAGAAAGTGTGACTTTTCTTTCTAGACACAAGTGAGAGCTTGAAAACTTATCACAAGACTGAGTCTTCAGCTCACTGAAGTTTACGAATAAATGTTCAAGTCTGGCTCAAGCCAGTTAAGTATAATATCATGTGTGAGATTAACGTGTGAACAAGCTGTGCCCCCTCTATGGTCTTACAATGTACGTCATGATGCTACAGAGCCATACAAGTTCGCTTTTAGGTAGAATATTTCAGATTGTCTAACCTGCTACCAAATGTCCTGGAATTGATTATTTTTTAGTGACTTTATCTTACTAATAAAATTTATTGATCTTTTTTTGTTCTAATTTGTTTAATATTTTTCAGTCGTGGCTAAGAATTAAGTAATAGAGCTTCATTATTACGAAGATCGATCTGGAATCCCCGGGAATTAAAAATGACTGATTAGATATCGATGACGTCGTTGATAAGAAAAAATATTACAGTTAATTTTAATAGAAGATAGGAAAATTTTATTGCTAGAAGTTATTGTTGTGATGAAAATTTGAAAGAGAATAATAAAATAGTATTTCTTGAAAAGAAAATAAAGTTGTTTTTGTATTTACCAAGAAAGCATGACGTCAAATAAAATGAAATATTGATGAAATTTATAGTGTTTTTTCCAAAACAAATGTAGTAAACATTTTTTGTTAATTCAATAAACATTCAAGAATAATATTTACTAAAACGTAATAAAGATATGTTAATGACGCTAAGGTAAATATTAAGATAGATTTTTATTTTTTAAAATAGATACTCTAATTGGAAAATTTTTTTATTGGAGTAAAATAATAGTAATTTATGTGCAATAAATTGAATGACATACATCGAAAGTAACAGCTGACGCTGAAGGCCAGAATGAATGATAAAAGATTTTAATAGTTAAAACGTCATACGTGCACTGTAAGCAAATATTAAGACTTTTTACAGACATGAGACTTGACATACGAGCTAAGTGTCGGGCCCCCGGTAATATCAGCGAATCACGTATCATTGTTTTGTTTTAATCTTCGTATCATTGGGTATTAATTTATCTGAACGCATACAGCCAACAGATTTATTATTTCCTTGATAATAGTTGTGACGGCAGTATATTTTAAATAATGTATCGATTAGTAGAGGTTTTGAATAACAGTAACCATCATTCTTAATGTCATTGGACACTTTTATTTAATTAATAAAACAAGTGTCACTTACTGTGGAATGTCGCCAATATCTGATGAGCTCACGTATGTCGTCACTCGGTGCATACATGAGGAAGTCCCGCCATTCGTTAAAGTTAATACTTAATGTACCGTCCTGATCCATTCTATAGTTATAAAATAATTAGTTTATGTAATTTAAATAATCCTTTTGTTTTACCTTTGGAGTAATTTTGTAGCTTCTGCACGATCCATTTTAATACCGAGATCTTTATTGAAAGAACTGATGAGTTCTTCCAAATCAATTTTACCTAAAAAAATGTATCATTTATTAATTAATTATGTTTTATTGAAATTTAAAATCTCTTATAGTTGTAATAATAAAACATTAGAATTTTTCGTTCTTGTAGTAGTGAATGAATGAATTATATTTTTTATATAAAGTAAATTAAATATTTACAGAAAAAATCCATATCTAAAATAAATTTTCTGTGTATTTAAAAAACATTGTTTTTTATCAAAAGAAAATAACTGACAGATGTCTGATATGTTCAGCGTATTCAATTATTTAATAAGAAATTAAATGAAATTGAATTAAATAACCAAATTAACGTTTAATCTTAAAATACATAAAAAAAAAAAAAAATACCGTCTCTATTTTTATCAAGGTGACTAAACTGCAGTCGTAATTTCTTCTCATGTTCAATGACATAATGTATAAATTCAGCCAAGCTAATATCTCCACTTTTAGTGCTATCTGATTGAGCCAAAAATTGCTGTAATAAAAATCTTGTTGTAGTACTTATAACAATAAAATAAGTAATATTGAATAAAGACAATTACCTCAGCATAACGTTTATGGACACCGACTTTATGTAAAGCCTTGGACAAATCATGCACGTCGATCCTGCCATTCCCATCGTGATCTAATGCGTTGAATATCCTAGAAAGTCTCGCTTCATCCTGTTCAGGTAACTGGTGCAAATAATGACCAGGTATGACACGGTGCGTGTCATTGCCTCGTGTTCCCGGCATTATTAACAATTATTATTAAAACATCAACACTTAATTAATTATTAAATAAATAATTCCATTTATCTTAATTATTCTAAACTTTTAATATTCACTTTTACTTATGAAATAATGTCTCTGCTCATGAGCTATTATTAATGATTACGGTGGACTTTTTTCAACAAATGATACTGTACCAAGTACGTAACATTATTTAAATGATATTTAAATAAAATTTTTTAACTAATTAATAAACTTGCGAGTTTTTTAATAAAAATGGTTCACTTTTATAACCCCTGTGTAAATGTGTGTGTATGTGGTTGAGTATTATTGGTGATGGCTGGAAAGTAACAGCTTATTCTTAATTGTACATCGCAATTGCTTATAATGTGTGGAATAAAATTATTGGTGAATCGAGAAATTCTCATTATATGAAAACTACTTGGAGTAATGCAATTACTCCATAACCCGTTGTACCAACGGATACTTAAATTTATTATATGCTGTTACTGTACACGCTTTACCCAACCTTACATGTAATATTATATTTGACGCACAGATTTATAACACAAACGAGTGATATATTAAACACGTATTGCACATGTGCATATTACCGGCTTCAAAGTTCGTTATTATCCCTGTCATACTTTTTTCTTTTCATTATATTATATTTTTTGTATTAATATTGTATGTATACATGTATATTTATGTATATAGACTCCAACTACTGCAAGGACTATTACGCTTACTTGGTCACACACGATACACGCGTCTATAAAAGTCGTGCTGTCGCAATTTTACTTTTTTTATTTATTTTTCACATTACCAATTTTTTGTCCAGTCGTATAACGCCACCTATGCATCAATATTTTTCTACTTTATCGACAATTTTAATTACGCTGTGCTGCATGTAAATATGTAATTATACGCTGATTCATAATTTTAAAAATTAATATTACGCTTTAATTAATAGACACTTGACAATTTTTTTATTTTTCTGAAAAAATAAATTAGATTCAGAAAATTACTTTAATAATAATACATTTATAATTTTTCAGATGACACTGAAGTTGACAGGTATTAAAAATTTTATAGCAATTTAATTATTGTAAAAAAATATTATTAAAAAGTTTCACATGTGAAAATTAATAAAAATTACAAGAGAAAATTTTTAGAAGCATTTTTTTATTGTAATTGATTTGTTAAAAAAATTTTTTAAATTGACAACTGACAGCTAACTTTAGTATGATTTTTTTAGAGATTTTAAAGATGAAAATTAATTTAGCAGATATTTTAATGAAAATGAAGTTAGCCGACATTTCAAAATTTTTAGAAAATTTTTTTTTAATTTTACTTAACTAATTAAAAAAAAAAAATTCACATGTAAAAAATTTGAAAAACTATAAGTGCATTCTTTATAAATATCTTTTTAGTTGTAATTTAATTAATAAAAACAAAATTAAAAGTTTTTAGACGTCTGCTAAGTTCAGTGTCATATATTTGACTATTTTAAGAATTTTTATAATAAATAAATTATGATGAAAATTAACTTAGCAGATATTTAATCATTTTTTGAACTTGTGTTAACAGATAAATTATGGCAAAAAAAAAAAAATAAGAAAAAAATTGACGGGCAGAAATTTAAAAAAATAAAAAATGCAAATTTTTAAAAATAATTTTTTAGAATTAGTTTAATTGTTAAATAAAATTAAAAAATAATCAAGTGATTGCTAACGTTAATGTCATCTTTTAAAAATGGAATTTTTTATGACACTGAAGTTGACAGATTTAAAAAAAATTTTTTAAATTGACAACTGACCGCTACCTTTAGTATAAGAATTTTTTGTATTAATTATTCTTGCCATAATTTACTTGTCAAAGAAATTAAAAAAATTATCAGATGTTTGTCAATTTCAATATAACAAATTAATAACAATCAAATCAAATTATATTTATAAAGTAAGTAAATTTTTATTAATAACTTTTTTTAAGTCTAAATTAATTTCTCTTATGATTTTAAAACAACAAAATTTTAATGAAGTATATAGATAAAAAAAAAAGAATCGTTTCTTTCTTTCTTTATTATAGAACGACAAAACGAAGTTATTAACGAAATATAATTATTTATAACTTGTAAGAGTTTATTTAATTACTATGGCAAACAATGAAGATGATAATGAAGAAAAAAATCAAAGTCAAAGTAAACAACAATCTAACATGATCATATTTAAATTATTAATGATTTTATCGCTAGCTTTCTTTGCCGCTGGTTTACTTCTAAGATTTTGGGTTGAATTTGATTACCATATGATATTTAGTATTATAGCTGTCATTATAGGCCTAGCAAGTGTGGGAGTTTATATTTATTTAAAGAAGAAAAATAAATAATAATGATGAAGAAGTAACCAGCGACTAAATAATTAAAACTTTTTAGACTCTATTATAATAAGTAATATATTATTAATAATTAACAAAATTTTTAAATCTAAAATATTTTATACTATTGATTTTATTACTAATATTTTTTTAAGTTAGGATTTCATTCAGACTTGGATCAATCTTCAAAATAATTTATGCTAATACAAAATTTATTTTTAAATAATTGAGATGATTAAAGACTAAAAATAATTTGATAAAGACATGAAAAATAATAAGAAGTAATTGTTAACTTTAAACTATTATTTATTGATAATACAAATATAGTACACTTTCATTGGAAAGTATATTTTATTTGAAAAATACATAAATTCATTATTTATTGACATTGTAAAACAGTGTGCAATTTCACCATGGAAATTATTTTCAACGTTGGCCTATCATTATCGTTCCACATGCTACTTATAAGTATACTTATAAATTGAGGATACTAAATTAATAATTTAAAAAACAAACAACTTATATAAACTTTATAATGAAAAATAAAATTAAAAGATTGAAATAAGTACTTATTTACCAGAGTTTGTAATAATTAAAACAACTATAGCGAGAATTTATATAAAAGAGTAGGCACATTCGTTGAAACAACTTATTTTTTTTTGGTTTTTTTTTTTTTACAAAATAACGGCATTATTTTTATTTATATAAATTTCATAATAAATTTAAATTACTAAATATATTTTTATAAGTAGATGACATCAAATCTCAGTAATAATTTGTTTCTGTTTGTTTTAACGATGTATATAAATAATGATACGATTTTCATTACTGTGAAATATGAGTTTATTATTATAATAGATGTTTTAAAATACTTTTGTTGCTAATAGTGGATTCAAATAAATTTTAAATAACTTTGATAAACTATTGTATATTATAAAATAAAATAAATACCAACAATATGGGTATATATGTGAAGTCCTTATATAACTCAAGACATGTTTAACATGCAATTAATATGAAGCTACGGCAAATTTATTTATTTTGCTCTTATAACTTCCTTTCATACACAGCCCACAGCCTTTTTTTTTTCCTCTGCTTTATTTATTGTAATTATTATATATTTCAAATATTTAATATCAATCAGCCAATTATTTATATCGATTTTGCGGTAAATCTAATTGTGAATACTTGAATTATAATACTTTAAAACAGGCTATTACTCTAAATGTATTTAATTGTAAAAATATAAAACAGAATTTATGGTTAATAATCCATAATATCAATAGAATCATAAAAATATTAATGATAAAATAAAATCAAATAAAAACAATAACATTACTTCTTCAAGAAATAATTACAATATAATTTTTTCATGCTCAGGCCATGTAAGACTTCCAATAAAACTGGAACCATCATATCGTAGATACAAGCTTTTTCGTATCATTTAAAAATAATCATAATAAAACGAAAAATATTATTGCAAAACTCTCGTAATGATTTAAATAAATAACGTTATTTTATCGTAAATATTTCAAAATTAATAATAATTATCAATCAATATATTACTTAGCATATTCAACATCGAAATAAACAAAGAAAAACAATAAAATCTTAAAAAAAAAAAAAAAAAAAAATTAATTGATAATTAATGTTTAAAATGTGAGATACTGACCAAATTATTCTGTAAAAATTTTTGTTCCGATTATACATAAGTAGCTTTTGTCTTGACTTATATCTTCAATAGTTAATTTACACAGTATTAATAAAAAAAACTTGTCTCAAGTTTTATAATGACATGATATATAATAATGCTTTGCTTAATATGCAAATATATAAATATACAAATAATTAATTTATTAGTCGTAATGTTTATGAAACACTAGTCAATATTTTGTTGTATCTTTCCTGTTAAATTTTAACAAACATCCTTTATACGTTCAATCATTTTTAAAAACATATTTCAGTTATTTTATTAGCACAGTTATACAACTACAAGCTTTTTTTATCACTCTGTATCATATCGATGAACCTCAGTTATTCAACAAAGCTGTAGTTAATATCACATTGTTTTCATCATTTGTTTAAAACTGTTATCTAATAAGTACTTTTAACTAATTCACGAGGTTAAAAGTAATCAAGTCTGCTGATAAATTTTTTTTAAACTCACCTGAGTACGTCGCTTTAAAATTGTTTAATATTTTCTTCAAAGCTTTGATACGTTTTTGGCTTTTTTGTTGCAGTTAGTATAATATAAACTATAATTTTTTTACGTTATCGTCTTCGTTAGACCAACGTTTTTCTTGTTCTTGCAGTTCGTAATCCCATCGAATTTCTAGCTCGCGTATGTCATTAGCTATGTCTGCTTCATACGAGTCTTCCTAATTGATAAAAAAAAAAAAAAAGATTTATTTAATGAAATAAATACTAGAAAGTAATGATTAATAAAATCACAAAAACTCACGTCTTTCACAGGATTATTTACAGACTGATCAATTGTTTGATCAGATACATAGTTAACTGGTTGCACACTTGGTACATTGTAATAAGGATTCCAATTACGCACATCCTTTTCTTTTTCTCTAATGCCTGCTTCAATAATTTGTAGTTCTTGTGCCAGTCTTTCACCCTCATTAAATGCTGCTCCTTGAGTTGCTAACTGTATTGAATAATAATATTTAGTAATTATTGTATAGACAATCTTTATTATTGAATAAAATTTTTTTGTTACCTTTAAGTCATTTATTTTTTTCTCCAAATGCTTTAATTGCTGCTTAACCTTTTGAGACTCCAGAATTAGACTAAAATAAAAGTAGATATTAAGATTACTTTAAATTTTATTTATTAATAAAAATAATAAAGTTATAATTACTCTTTAGGCGGATTTTCTTGACGGGTTAATTGAATGTGAGGGGAGGAGGACTCGGTTAATTTACAAGGCCCCAAAGTAACGTAAGCTTCGCTTAAATTCGATTTTTGTATTGTCGGTGTTCCACTATTTGTTCCAACAGTTCCAAAAGCTAAATTAAAAATAAATACATTTTATAAAATTAAAAAAAAAATGAAACTTTTTCTTAAACTTTAATTCAAGAAAAAGTTTTAAGTTTCACCATATAAATATCAAAGATAAAATTTGTTTTTTTTTTTCTCTTAATATAGATGAAAGATAAATAAAGTACTTACGTTGATTATAGTACCAAGGTCCAATAGAATTAGTAGTAGTAATTGGTCTAATAGTTTGTATTGAAGGAGTAATAGTCTCATTATACATAGTATTGTGTTGTGAACCATTAGTCGGCCTCAATATTGACTTGGATATCCTGGAGATAGGTCCGTATTTATTAGCAGCAGATGTATCAAATGGAATGAATTCATCATCAAATAATATCGAGTCAGATCGATGAAAATTATTTCCGTAATTTATTTGTTGAGGCGTTGTCTGCGACAAAGGAGCAGCGTTTGTCCAAGTAGAATAATGCGGCATTGTATCTTGTAATTCATAATTAATTTTTAGCTGCTGCTGATTAGCAGGTTTGCCTAAAATATTTTCTAACTGATTTATAATTTCTATTCTGCGTTGCAATAACAATGCCAAAGTTTTAGTAACTGATTTTTGTTTTTTATTGTTGTTGTTGTTGTTATTATTTTGATAAACATTTTCACCAAAACCGGGTACTTGTAGTGCGTCCCACATATGTACATTGACACTAGAATAGTCAATAGGTGCTTGCACGATGTAATGCGGACACTCTCGATCGATAGTTTTGTCAGTAATTTGCTGACATTGCTCTGAATTCGGTAACAGGTAGTTACTCATATTATTTATATAATTTTCGTTATTTATTAACGGATATTGTAAACAATTCACTGAATTAACTGAGCCTATGTTGTAAAAATTTTCACAGTGAGTATCATTTATTTTAGCTGGAAAATTTGAATCACCAAGTTGATTGTATGATTTCGTTTGGATCTGAATCGGTGAAATCACGCCAGGTTTGTCAATACTTACTTTATGATCTGGACTACCTGATAAAGCCAAATTGGAACGCATGCTAAGCTTACGATGCTTTGAACGATATTTATCGAGTTCTAAATCACTGTGAGCAAATGTACAATTAGTAGCACGTGGACACGAACCGCGCAGAGTTAAGTCACGACACATGCTAATTTTATACTTCATCTGTCCTGGACCAGTGTTATGGATCGTCTCTTGGGACTTTCGATTTCCGTGTTTCTGAATGTAGTCAACAAGAGTCGTCACAACAGCCGTGACAGCTTCAAGCGCTGCACGAGTTGATGCCCAACTCGGATACTCGGTTTCAGGACTGGGATCAATGCCAGCGAGTAACTCTAGCTGTGGTCTTAGGCTACTCAACTGACCGGGATCTGGAGTCCGTTGCAGAGCAATCATTAACTCCTGGACGCTTTGAGCAAACGATTGAGGAGTTTGGAGCTTGTCTATTATACTTTGCATGTGTGATTTATGACCAGTATCGCCGTACAATAGAGCAGACCACTGATCTGGAGCTATTCTCAGACCTGCTTCGGTAGCTATTTGGACAATCTGAGCGTCGTGTTCACGTCTGAGGGCTTCATAAGTTCTAAATTCTTCTTTCAGCTGCATTAGCGAGGAATCTCTTTCACGCTTAGATACTTTAAAGCAGCTAGCACGATACAGAAGCTGCACTACATGTCCAATGCTTGTTTTGGAAGCTTGAGGAAAATGCGGTTCTAATCTCTGGACCACAAACATCACCAGAACCTTACGCGACATTGCGGAACCATCTTCTAAAGCCAGTAGCACTAGCTTCAGTACTTCTTCCTGCATCGCCGGCCCTAAGAATTGACAACCACGAGCGCGAACTGCTGCCCATAAATTAGCGCTCAGTTGCTGTGAATTTTGATGCTGAAGAATTAGCTCAGTTACCGAACGCTCGCCTAGGCTTCGTGCTGCTCTTACTGCACGTGCTCGGCCTTCTGGTTCTACTAGTTGACAACCAACCAATGTCACGAGTTTTCGTTGCATTGGTCGTGACACAAGACCCATGCCTGCATAAATTGAATAATTTTTTACAAAAATTACTGTATTGATTTATTTAATAATAAAAAAAAAAATTATTTATTGATTGTTACCTGTCCCATTGGCTGGTATTGTTTGACATGGTTTTAAATAAAGAGCTAGTTCTTCGATACATCTTTTAGCGATTAAATAATCTCCATGGTTTTCGGGTAATACTAAAGTTTGATGGATGTAATTATCGGGAGGAACTGTATTGCCAACTAATTGCAGCAGCGCTTCATTTAATGGTAATATTTCTATCTCCGTATTAATAGTACTCTAAGCAAGGAAATAATTATCATTATTAGCAAGTGACTGTTTTACATTGTTTGAGTATTCTGAATATATAAATAAATAAATTACCTGATCAAACGGACACTGTTTGCGGTGTAAATTAGCGAGACACGTCCGGCAAATAGTGTGTCCACATCCTAGTGATATCGGTCCACGAGCTGTTGAGTCAAAATCGTGACAGCAAACTGGACAAGAAAGAAATTCAGTCCACTGTGGTGCCTGTATTGGCATTCTATAAACACATTTATTGATAATTAATAAACAAATTCACTAAATAAAATAAAAACAAACATTTTAAATGTATTATTAAATGATGACGATATTAATTTTTTCTGCCTTCATAAAAAATACAAACGTCTTACGACGTAAAAAAGTTCTAGAAATTTTCCAGTACGTATTGCGTTCTAAATAGGATATATTTCGTCATTAAATATTTAATAAAATATAAATAATAAAACAATTAGGTGATATTTATATTGATCAATTGTAAATTTATATTGTTAAATTAATGACAATTGAATTGACGTACAATATTGCAATTATATATACACATTACAACGTCGTAATATACCACTCTATATAATATAACATTAAAATATTTTAGCAACAACAAACCTTGATATTACTTTCACAAAACATCACAATCCCCAACGAAAATTTTTATTACAAAATTTATTATTATCATGAACTTTTTATTTCAATTGTTAATTAATATTTTTCAAGTTAAATTATATTGTAAAGCTCATTATTTTTTATTTTATATATTGATGAAACCACGATTCACGAAATACAAATGTATGAAGTATATACTGCATCCGTATATATATATATATATATGTAGGTAGTTCTCAAGTTTTTTATCAGAAATACAGACGGGTGCGATGTGTAATTGACTTCAGCGCCACCTGCAGGTAAAAATTCTAAGCGCCACATTCAAAATTATAAATCGTAAATACACAATTTTATTTCATTTAGACAAATTATTATTTTTTTATTATTAATAATTATTGTGCTACATTTTTTATAATTTGTTTCTATAAGTTATCTAACAATTATTTATTCTCACAATTAGTCAATATTGCTAACGAATTACTTGACAGTCTATCCACATACAACAGAAATTGATGACACTGAAGTATGATATTAAATTTAGATGAAAATGAAGTTAGCCGACATTTCAAAATTTTTAGAAATTTTTTATTGAAAAAATTTCAATTAAACAATTAGAAAAAAATTTCACAGGTAAAAAAACTTGGAAAACTACAAGTGCAATTTTTTAAAAATATCTTTTTAGTTGTAATTTAATTAATAAAAAAAAATTAAAAATTTTTAGACGTCTGCTAACTTCATTGTCATAAATTTAGCTGTCACTTTACAATTATTGTTTTAATTTTTTTTTAATAAATAAATTATAGCAAAAAAAATTATTAAAAAAATAGGACTCGTAAAAATTTTAATAAATTAAAAATGCAATTTTTTAAAACAAATTTTTTTGATGACATTTAATTTAGCTGTCACTTGACAATTCTTTAATTTTCTTTAGGAAAAAAATTTGTTGTAAAAAATTATTTTTAAAAAATTACATTTTTAATTTATTGAAATTCCTACAAGTCTATTTTTTTAATAAATTTTTTTTTACGATAATTTATTTATTAAAGAAAATTTAAAAAATTGTCAAGTGACAGCTAACTTTAATGTCAACACTAAAGTTGACAGACATTAAAAATTTTTTTAGAATTTTATAGCAATTAAATTATTATTAAAAAAAAATTATTTAAAAAATTTTAGATGTGAAAATTAATAAAATTTACAAGTGAAAATTTTTAGAAGCTTTTTTTTATTGTAATTGATTTGTTAAAAAAAATTTTTAAAATTGACAGCTGACGACTAACTTCAGCATTGTAAATTATCACTATTCGATATTGAAGAAATCTATAATGAAAATTATCTTCAAACTAACCAAAATGGCGTCACTAAATTCCCAGCTTCTTTATCGATAAATTTAGGAATTTAATTCTTCATTTTACTTCAGTAATATATAATAAACCATAACGCAATTGCAATGTATGTGCAATTTAGCACTCAAGCCACACGTGCATTTATCTACAAATTAAAGCGATTTGATCTGAATATTAAAAACGAAAAAGTTAACAGTTAGTTTGTATCTCAATACAACAATTAAAAACAATAAGTATCAAAACTTAATTATAAATATTAATTGTTTTTTTAAAAGTGTAAAAAGAGACGACCGGGTTTGGCCGGGGAAACACGTAGACATTGTTGTGTACGTAGTGTTTTAGGATGTACAAACAACCTTGTGTATGGCGGTTCCTTGTACAAATATAGTCATTAATTAATTAATAAATATAAATATAAAAAAAATAATTTTTTTCAACCGTATTGTTGAGCATTTGATAAGCATGGCTGATACGGAATTGCAATTAGTTGATAACAACGCTCTGAACAACACATGTGATAAAGTTGAAAGTACGAGTGCGGCAGAGGAGCAAGATGTCCAAGATGCCAAACCGGAGGTTTGTGACAACATAACAGAGCCATCGTTACTCGAGGATGTAACTATGCCATCTTATTTAAGTATGACAACGAGTACCATATCATCGGCTCAGTCAGAAGAGCCGAAAGTATCTCAGGATAATAATGGTAGCAATGGAGATGATAAAAGCGTCTACGAAGTTTCATCTGATGATGAGAATGATCGTGAATATTATCGTAATAATCGTGAAGATGAAATTAAGGGTAAATTGATTTTATTATTTTTATTTTTTTATTTTAATCCCTGTGAATTTTAATTACAACTAAATTATACATTTTTTTTTAGATATACGCATAAACGACGCTAAAAAAATGAGATATTACCAAGAAGAGAGACGAAGATATCGTAGTGATTCCGAGGAAGACGACGATGATGAAGATGATGAGGATGATGACGATGAAGATGAGGAGGATGAGGAAGATGATGATGATGATGATGAAGAAGAAGAAGATGATGAGCTTGAAAAGTACAAAAGATATGACAGGTCTGAGGATGAGTACGAAGCTGATAAATTTGAAAGGTCGTCAGATGATTATGTGCTAAGGCCTAGTGTTGTATTAGATAAAGATTGTAAGAAACGAAGCGCGTCTATGGAGGAACTGAGTCCGAGAAAAAGAGCAGAGAAAAATCATAAGAGACAGGCGCTTCCAACACATTTTGAAGAGGTGTCAGGACATCTAGAAGTAAGTTTGATTTCCAATCCGCGCAAAAATACACCGGGAAGAAACTATAATCATATCACGAGTAAAGTTAAACAGTATATTCAAGATGGACAAGAGCGGAGAAGACTGAGTGCTCAGTGTAGATCTTTTGACAAGATTAATGCCGATGGTAAACGATTGGCAAATGATAATGGTAAGGTATTATATTTAATTAATTACACAGAAAAAAAAATTTACTCGAATCAATTTGAGTAAAAAAATTCTTAAAATCAGGAATTTTTCTTGGTTCAAGTAAATTTTTATTTGATTCAATATAATTAAATTTTTCAAAAATATTTTTTTGGCTCAAGAATTCTTCTCTTGATTAAAATTAATTTTTTTTCTGTGTAGGGATTTTTATAAAATTAAAACGATAGATGGTTTAATCTTTTTAAAAATAAAATTTCAGATACTGAAGAAGAAACAGATACTTTGCGGCTGAATCCTCAATGTAAACGGTTAAAAGAATATGCTGCGTTAACGCTTAAAAATTTGGCTGCTGAAGATCCCTTGAGTATTGTTGAAGTTAATTTAGACAATCACATAACGGCAAATGGCAACAATACCGAAGCAGACTCTAAAAATAATAAACAAGATAACGAAAAAGCAAAAATAGAGATTAAAGTTGATGATGATGAAAATACTACGAAGAGCGTTGAAAAAGTGATTGATAAAGTAAATGGAGTTATTGAACATTCTAATGATAACGAAAAAGTTTATCAGAAGGATGAGGAAGAAATAGATCAGCCAGAAAATTTAACTGAGAATAATCCATTGGAAATTCTGAGTGTCCAAACGTTAACTAGCGAAGAATTTGCTAAAAATAATTATCGCGAAGTTAATGAAGGAGAAATAGATAACTTAATTGAAAATAACATAGAGAAAGAAACTGAAGAAATAACTGTTGAGCCCTTGAATATTTTACAAATAAATTCTCAAAGTATCGAAGGACAAGAAATGGGTGAAGAAATGTCAGAAGAATCCCCAAATAAACAAGAATATGAAAATACCGTGAGAGAATTGATGTACCAGCTCGAAAAGAAAAACTCTGTTTGCGCTCAAATTGGCCAGGATTATCAAAATGCAGTAAAAGAGAATTTGGTGATGAAGACTGAGGTGGAAAATTTGAGAAAAGCTTTAGAATATCAGCAAGAGATTCAACGACAACAGTTACAACAGCTTCAGCGTCAGCAAAAAATGGTTTTGGAACAACAGAAAAAAATTGAAAGTCAAGAACAAAGAGTGCGGGAACAACAAGAACAAATACAAACGCAGCAACAACAGATACTAACACAGCAACAACTATTAAAAGAGCAGCAAATGTTACTGGAACAAGAAAAAGCAAAAAATGTTAAAGAAGTTGAAAGTGTGGCCATCCAAACAGATGATCAACCTCAGACAATGTTGCGCTCGAGTACAAAAACTAATTTAATACCACCAAGTAACGATGTATCTACGTCTTCAACGGGATTGACGATAAGTGCAATCGAACAATGGACAGACAGCGAATGTAGTCCAACGGTTTCTATAAAACCGCCTAATGTAGATCATTTGCTTAATTCAGTTAATTCTGATAGTGGAGCAAATTCAGAAGCAAATGCAGCAACTGAAAAAAAATCAAGTACTGCGACAACAACTCCAAGAAGTACTTCGCGTGCTGTCCTTACAACAACACGTATCATCGAGACACTGGCACGTATAACTCCAGGAAAGCTGAATGGCAGTGACTCACAAGGTCAGTCGAAAGACCCAATCAATCCGTTGATAATGAAGGCTAACAATTGTAGGAAACGCAAAGCCTCGGAATCTTTTGGAACAGCTGAGAGTGGACCCCAACCATTTAAAATTCCCACTATAATATTCAATGATGAGAAGAAATTCAATTTGAATTCTGACACAGATGCTGCTGCTGTCAAATCATCTGGTGCATCTCAGTCTGCAGCTAGTCAGAGTGGACTTGATGAGAAAACCGGGCAGCATCTTAATGATGGGGAGGATAAAGACGATGTCAAATGTATCATTTGGCACGAGGATGAAGTCACTAAACAACGAAGCTGTCTCATCCAGGCAACTGTACCGCCAGACGAATCCGCCAAGATGAAAGGAAAATTGCGTCAATGTGGTCCTTATTTGCTCGGTAATGTTGAAGTCAGAATTTCAGAAGCTAATGGAACACTTAATATTTGGGGAAAAGAGGTATGTTTTGTTATTTTTATTATTTACCTATTGTGGATATAATTTAATGAGTTATGAATTTAATTATTTTTTCTAGTTGACTCCTACTTCAAGCGCCGAAGAAGATGAAGAGTGCGAAGAATTGACTAGTTGTGAACATATCTGGCCAAAATCATCCGAGAAAAATGGCGTTGTATTTTCTTCTGATAGTAAAAAAGTTAAAAGCTCTTCAACGATGCGCACTGGTATTTCAAAACTAAGATCAATGCTTACTCGAACTCCGTCACCTGTCAACGATCACGAAGAGAATTTATGTTGTTCAAATAATCAACGGACGAAGTTCAGAAAACGCAGTCATGGTTCTGGGAGTAACAATCAGTCGAGTCATTCATTAGACAAAAGCTTCTGCTGCCTCCATAAAGGTGATATTAGTCTTGGGGATTGTGGATTCGGTAAAGATGACATGATGGAGGATAATATACACAGCTTGTATGATATGACGAAAACAATAATTGGCCGTGAATCGTCGCGTCCTGCTTCACCGCAAGGCCGGATTGACTCGCGTACTTTTTTTAAAAATAATTCAAGAAGTGAAGAACCGTGTAGACACTCTTCTCGTCGGTGCAGTTACAATGAGACTAATGATACTTACCTGCGTGACTACAAGTCGTGTAATCATTCACCCATTAATACTTGTAGCAATCACGACAATCCTTTTTATCAAGACTTTAAAAACTCACGTACCAACCTGTGCTGTTCCAACTGTCCAAAGAGTGAAACTTTTATTCGGCCTGACAAAATTGAAATCGCTGAGGTAAATTTTATATTTTTAAATTAAGGGACACAACTAGTGTGACAGTCTATTAATTGTATACTATTTCGTTGAAGGTTAAAAAATTGCGTGAGAAAGGGAAAAGATTCAGGACCATTAAGGAGCTTTTAAAGAGTTGTGGAAATCCACACACTACAAGTTTTGAATCTAGTTCTATTCCCGAAACAGTAACAACTGCGCCATCGAACCCAAGTATGCTGTTCAATTCAGTATTTCCATCTACTTCTTGCTCAAAACAAACCAATTCAAGCTACAAAAAGTAAAACTTTTTTGACTATTCATAAATAACTATTTAAGCTTTTTCTAATTTTTAAATGTTGAAATTTTTAGGTGCTGCTCGTCATGTGAGAAACGAATTGGTATAGCTTCAAAGATGGAATCAGAGATGGAAAAAATTCGCAATGAAATAGCAAAACTTTATTCCAAGTCAGATGAATTGCGGGAACTGCTAAATATTTTGCGATCAGTTGAAAACTAAACTACCTATGATTTTTAATATAAGAGCTTAATTAAGTTTATACGTACGAAAATTAAGTTTACTTTCTGCTTATAATATAAATATATATTATTGAAGTATAATAGACTTTACCGTAGACGGTTAGTTATATCTGAAGAAAGGCAATTTAAAAAAATCTATATTTTTCTTTTTTTATAAAATACATTTATGGTTATATCTATCTTTTCTTCTTGTGTTGTGTATAAAACAATTTCATAAGTCTATTAAAGTTTTTTTATCTTCAATACTTTTACAAATAAATCTTAGTGAAGTAAAAAAAATAAAAATATATAAAATTTATTATATGAAAAGATAAGTTCAATGATATTTCTATTTATAAATTTCTAGTGTGGTCCAAAAAAATCATTCTCATCTTATCATGTCAAAAATTTTGTTTATGCATATAAAAAAAGATTCTCCGAAACGAGAAATTTAGAAACTCAACTTTACAAAACGCAAAAAATTTTTTTCCTTACTTTTTAAGCACATATTTTTGTAGGAAATTGAATTCTCTAAAAAAAAAAAAAGCTTTGAATTTTTTATTATCTCATAATCTCAACAGATAATAAATTTTTCAAGCTTTGGACGTTCACAGTCAAAGTAAATCTAACCAAACATGATTTTAAATGCGAAATTTTATAACAATTTTTTTTTGGGAGAATTATTTTTATATTTAGATAAAAAACTTTTGAAATGATAAGAAAGAAATATTTTTTTTCGACCACTCTAATATATTTCATTTTATTTTTATAAATCAGTAATTACAATTGCAAGTATCATAGAGATTTTGACTATTCTCAACGGGTACTGAAGGACCAGGAGTATCAACACGAGCTCCAACATTGAAAACATTGCTGTAAGAAGTGTTCAAATAACTGACTTGACCTTGAAGAGTTCGAATTCGACATTGTGCTTGTTCGAAAGCTTCACTCAAATGATTTATTTGACCCTGCATCTTCTGTCGTATCTGCAAACGAATTTAATTATTTTAATCAAACAAAATTTTTTCAATTCAATGTTTAGTATTCATCAAACCTCATCTTTGTCTCTTTGAGCAGCTTTGGTCGTTGCCCTGCATTGCGCCAGTTGTTTTTCCAAATCACCTATCTGTGCTTGCATAGATCGACGCATAGTTTCACATCTCTCCTTCGTTCTTGCCACTTGCCTGGCCGAGTCTTCTCTAACTTGCTCTAACATCGATGACAGTTGAGCAATATCGTGCATTTTTTCTTCAATTCTCTGCTTGTATTCATTCTCGCGTTCTTCGGATCTCGCACAAGCATTCTTTAATCGTTCATTTTCATTCTTCAATTCACGGTTTCTATTTTCCAAATCTTGTTGATCTGATCCCTAAAAAGAATATTTTTTATTTAATATTAATAAAGTTTTAATTATTTCGCGTTACTAATGCCAAAAGGGCGCATCTCTGCAAAGCCAAAGGCGCATATAAAAAAATTTTTTTTCACTCCAATTGACCTAAGAGTGTCTATAATATTTAGATCTGTAAGAAAAGTGAACAACAAATTTTCTTTTGTAAATGTCCTTTTAGCTCTAAGACAAAAAAATTCTAAAGCCAAAAGGGTGTATCATAAGTAACTAAAAAAAAAAAAAAAAAAAAAAAAAAAAAAGTTATAATAGTTTCAATAAAAAAGTTATTATAGTTTCAACTCATGTTATTAAAAAAAAAATATAAATTTGAATTTAAAAAAAAAAAAAAACTATTTGAAGAAAAATATATTGACTCAATTACAAAATTTCTATTGACCTAACAATCATGTCCCCACTGATAAAATGTAATGAGTTATGTTTAATTGTATAGATTAATTAATTAATTATAATTAGAATAACAATGATACGCTCTTTTGGTTTTAGAATTTTTTGGTCTTAGAGCCAAAAGGACGGATACAAAAAAAAATTTTTTATACATTTTTCTTACATATCTAAATGTCGTAAACATTCTTTGGCTTCATTAAAAAAAATATTTAGAAAGAATTCAAAATGATTTGATTTTTAATTATTTTGAATACTTCCTAATCCTTCAAATCCTTTTTAATACTATCTCTTATGGGTATTTACCATGTGAGATAATTTTTAATTCTTTTTTTTAATAAGGGTGGTTAGTTGGAGTGAAAAAAAATTTTTTTATACGCCCTTTTAGCATTAGTAACGCGATTTAAAATTGAAGAAATTTAGAATACCTTAAGAAGAACATTTTCACTTCTTAGCATCTCTGACTGGCTGGTGATAGCTCCAATTTTGTCTTTACAATGCATTAATTCACGCGACAACTCTTCACAATTTCTCTCTGCTAATAAACGCATTTGTTGACATTCTTGAAGTTTCAATTGCGTTTGCTTAAGAATGTCAGGAAGTGGAGCCAATTCAGCCAATTTTTCTTGAAATTGATTCTAGTTGCAAAAAAAAAATGATATCAACTTCAATCGCTTCCAATCAGACTACAAAAAATAAAAATGATTAAAATACCTTAACTCTTCCTAATTCAAGTGTAACATTTTCATTCATCCGAGCATTATCCATCTCCATGAGCTCTAACTGCCTTCTCTGGTCTTCAACCTGTTCCTGAGCCTGTAAATACTTATTTCGATAATCCTCTAACTGATTGGCTTGGTCCTGAATCATAGATCTCAATTCTTCGAGTTCTTCTTGCGCTTCTCTGTATCGCTGCCGAGCAACAATCACCGTCTGTTCCTGTTCCACCATCTGTTCTTTGCTACCAACAAATCTATTTCTGTCCGATTCAAAACACTTTAATCGCTCTTGCAAATCTATCAGCTGATTTTCAGCCCTTTCTTTTTCATCATTGGCATCACGTGTCTCCTGCTTCATTTTTTCGGCATCAGTTCTCAAATAAGAAACTTCACGTAATTTATTGTTGTAGTCTTCTTTTAGTCTTGCATACTGCTCTCGTAGATCTCGTAACTGCTGCAACGGACAATTGCTACCGCCCATTGGAGCGTGCGTACATACTCCAGTGCACGAAGGAATACCAGTCGCCTGAAGCTACAGTTTAATAAAATAATTAATTCATCATTGTTTAAATCAGGTCCAAAAGGAATTAATTAAATAATTAAATAAAAAAATCAGGTTGATCAGAACACAAACGCAATGTTGACAATTATTTCACACTTTATTGCACTTTGAAAAAAAAAAAAAAAATTTTTTTTCAAAATATCAGTTGATGAATATTGTATAAACTTATATGCACCGTAACAACGAAATTTGAGATTTAATTTCACAATCTGTATTTTGACATGGTTTATTTAAATAATTTATTTATTTGATGTATGTATTTTAGATTGCCTGAAGAAGTCGGGATGTCCGATGAAACGTTCAAACAATAAAGTGTGAAATAATTGTCAACATTGCGTTTGTAGTCTGATCAACCTGATTTTTTATTTAATTTAAAATATTTAATCAATCTAAAATTTAATTAAAAATAATTAATTAATCTAAAATTTAATTTAAAATAATTAATCAATCTAAAATTTCATTTAAATAACAAACCATTTTAGGAAACGGAATTTCTTGAGGTAAAGGTTTCAGAACTCCACGATCTGATGGTGAACCACGGACATCACCTTGATTAGGACAAGGACAAGGCGCACAAGGTGCTGTACACCTTAATAATTTTCTTTGCTGTTCTAATTGAATTTTTTCACGTGTCACAGTTGCTAATTCTTTTTTCATAGTTTGAACATTTTGCTCTATACTGCCCAATTGTTCTTCCTGAAACAATTTTAATAATTTAATTAACAAGCTTTCTTTTTTTTTTTAATGATACTAAAATAGAGAGACATTTGATCATTTTTAGAATTTTTTTAACAAATAAATTAGTGCAAAAAAAATTTATTTAAAAAATTCTACTTTTAGAGAATCTCTAAAAAATTATAAATGTGATTTTCTAAAAATAATTTTTTATACCTAGTTTATTTAAAAAAAATAAAAATTTTTAAAAATTATCAAGTGTCTGCTAATTTCAATATCATGAAGAAAAATAATTTTTTTTTTATTGCTAGAAAATAAATGAAAGACCAGTTGCTGTGTATTAGTTTCGCAATCAAACAACTTGTTTCCTAATTCTGCAGGACAATCACCACGTTTAAATCTAAGTTCAGTCATAGAAACTGGAGACATTCCTGGACGACAGCATCCCAGTTGACTGTAAATATCATGTCCGGATCCACCGCCACCCAATCGTGAACCTGATAAATAATCCATCAAGTGATTTAACTTTTTATTTAGATAATTCAATTTAATACTTACGTTCCGTATTGCTTGGACAGTAATTAGAATTATTGTAACGCGGGCTAATCTGATAATTAGCTGAACGTGGAGAGTTTTGAAACGACCCAGGACAACTGTAGGTTATAACTTGTTCATTTAACGTAGCGACTTGATTACTCAATTCCGTATTTTTTTTCATAACCATACGCATTTCCGTTTGGAGTTTACATACTGTTTGCTGAAGATCTTCAACGACGTCGTCTTTTTCTATCAAGGCCTGCTCTAATTTAAATCTAAGAAAAATTTTTGAATCAAATTTTATACAATAAATTTAAAAAATAAATAAACAAATATCTAAATAAAAAATGAACACGTTGACACTTGAAATTTATCTAAAGTATGACCATCAACTGTCAACTGTTTGTTTTCAATTTTTTTTATAATCTATATTATTAAGAGAATAAACAAAATTTTGTGGCAAGTGTATTTATATAATAAAGTGGGTTTTTATGGGTAAATTTGGTATTGTTGGAAAACTGTTGACTTGAATTTGTGCCTTTTCAATATTTCATATCATTCTCACCAATAATAAATTTATTATGATAATTGTTTACGCTGCATTCAAAAATGCTCTATCTCTAGATACATAATTAAGAAATGACCTTATATCTTGTGAACTATTGACATTTTTCAAGATATAAGCTCATCCCGATGTTGCACTCATCAAGACCTTTCATTTAAGTACCCACATCAATTTTTCATATATTTATATATATTATATATATGTATAAATGAAAAATATATCAAAATGCATATGGGTACTCAAATGAAAGCTCTTGATGAGTGTATTATCGGGATGAGCTTATATCTTTAAAAACGTCAATATTTAATGAAAATTAACTTAGCTGATAGTTGATAATTTTAAAAATTTTTGTAACAAATAAATTATGGCAAAAAAAATTTATAAAAAAAAATTGACATTTAGAAATTTTAAAAAACTACAAATGCAATTTTTTAACAATCATTTTTTGGAACAAATTTATTTGTTAAAAAAAAAATTAAAAAATTGTAAAATGAGAGCTAGCTTTAATGTCATCAATATTTAAAAAAGTCCAGTGAAATTTAAGAAAATTCATTATTTAATAAAGCAAAATGTTATAATACTGAAATTGAGAGACATTTGATAATTTTAAGAATTTTTTTAACAAACAAATTATAGCAAGAAAATTTTAATTAAAAATTTCATCTTTAGAACCTCTGAAAAATTGTAAATGAGATGTTTATAAATAATTTTCTATGCCTAGTTTATTTTTCAAGAAAAATCAAAAAATTATCAAGTGTCTGCTAACTTCAACCTCATAAAATTTTAATTTTTTTTTAGTTCATAAGTTACGGCAATCACACAGTAACTGCAAGGTTGCCAGTTTATAATTAACTTACTTGCCACCTTCTAGTTGAGCATTTTCACGAGCAAGTTTTTCTTGGACATTGAGAGCATCTGAAAATTTTACCGCTATTTTTTCCAAATATTCAACATTGGTATTGTTGAATTTTTTTTTACTGTCAGCCACAATAATTCTGGGGATTCTTTCTTCAGTGTTACCACAAACGATTATCCTCGGCAATCTATAAAAAATAATCGACTGTATTACTGAATAATAATAATTAAAATAAGATTGTATTTACTTGTCTTCAGTATATTCTTGCTGAGGTAACTCAAAACATTCATCTTGAGAAGTAGCTTCCCAGTTTTTCCGTAATTGAACTTTAATTTTTTCATCCTCCTAGCAAAAAGAAAATAATATTAATAACTGCTAATAATCATACAACTTACTTCGCCGATTTAAGAACCTTGACGTCTTCAGATTGAGCAATTAGTCCCAGGGCTTGAACATATCCATCAATAGACGCAGGATCTGTGACTTCCAGAACTTTTTGAATTTTTTTAGTCAAAGCATCAAGTTCTGCCGTTTTTTTTAGAACATCCCGACTTTTTTTCTCTAAAATATACTTTTCTTTATCCGACAAATCGTCTTTCTGCATTGAAACAAATTACTTAGCTATAAGATTAATTCTTTAATTTAATAAATTAATTTAATAACCAACACATTGTAATTGTTCTAGTTCTTCTCGAAGCTGATTAATTTCCGCTTGCAAAGATGCTAATTGCTCATACGCTTCACCTATTTCTTTGATCATTTTACTGTCCATCATTCTCATTGAATTATCTATAAATATAATAATTTATAAAGAAGATTACAATTTTTTATAAAATTATATAAATCTTTTTTTTCCGACTTACCTTCGCCTTTAGCGTACCTTACGCCTATAAGAGGTTTTGTTTCATCTTTCGACGGATTAACTTCATAAACGAAATTAAAGCTGCTTGTACTTGTATCATTAAATCCTCTTTCGCTCATTTGAAAAGAAGAAAATGAAGTTATTGCAGAGTGTGAGCTGATTTTATAAATTTCATGTTTATTATTTATTTCTTCTTTTGAAGTTTTGACATCATCTACAACAAATTTTGAACTTCCTTTTTTAGTATAATTGGATGCTGTCCGACTTGGTTCAAAAGAAGAAAACGATGTTATCCCAGACTTCAAAGCATCTTCAGATTTTCCATCTTTAATACTTTCTTCTTTAACACTGAGTGCTTCTTTACTCTGATTTACTTTGCCTTTATCTTGAATTTCTTCTGTTGTATCCAATTCATCATCTAATATTCTCGTACTTTGTAGTTTTTCCGACGCATCAAATTGATCATCTAAAATTGCACTATCTTGTTGCAGATTTTCTGTCGTATTTAAATGTTCACTCATAATTTCTGAAGACAAAGTCGGTAGAGTTTCATCTTCTATATTGAAAGTTGTTTCTGCTTGTCTATTTATTTCTTCTGCCATTATTAAATTATTTTCTCCAACAGAATTCAAAGAAGAATCATCAAACTGATTAAAATCGTACTGTGTTGTCACTTGAAAGTTCTAAACAATTTTTAACTCATTTTAAACAAACTAATAAAATGCAAAATACTATTAATAAATTTATTCAAATTACCTGTATGTTAAGTTGATCTTTTGTGGGCCTAAAATGCGGGAAGAAATTTCGGTTAAAATACTCAGAACTGCATTCGCTAATCGTAGACTCTGAAGATGAATCTTCTGCACCCAAGTAAGTCTTATATAAGCTTTCCAGTGACTTCAATGGTTTTTTAACATCAAAAAGTGATTCCAATGATTCCAAAAATTCTCTGTAATTCAACGGACCTTCTTCTAGCGTTTCATATTTATTTTTTTGTACATTTTTTTTAACATTACGCCCTTTTACTACTTGAAGACTCTTGCTTTTCAATGGTGAAGATTCTTTCTGTGTTTTCGATGAACTTGTTGATGATCGTGACTGATTTTTTACACGTATTTTGCGTCTCTTGAATAAAACTAATATTATTTCCAAGTATTACACAAATATATTTTAACTATATTATTTTACCTTCATATTTTTACCTTCTAAAAGCTGACAATTGATAATTATGCAAGTAATAGGTAGTTAATACTTATAATTTTGAATGATTTATAATATCGGATCCAAATATAAATCAACTTAAATTATTTAAGCTTGTAAAAAAAAAAATTAAATAATATCCGAAACAGGTTAACTCAGATTGCGATAGTAACTTGTTTAAATAATATATTTTTTTTATTAAAAAAATTTTCTTTACATACTGAATTTACAATAAATCAAGTAATTTAGATATAAAGATTTATGTAGGCACTGATACTCCTAGAGGTGATGCTGAACAATCCATTCCCATGGTATCTTGTCCCAATGTAGCTTCTTCCATTGTTCGACTACCAATTTTTTCTCTGAGAGCTTCAAACAAAGTATGTACAGCTTCATTGTGCTAGAAATAAATCACAGGTTTATTTGTGGAATTAATTTATTTACAATTAAAGTCAAAAAGAAATAATTAATTTAATTACAATTAAAGTCAAAAAGAAAATAATTAATTACCTGATTAGTAGGTTGGAGACCTTTCATTAAAGAATGCAACCTGGCAGTAGGAAGCTTTGGGTAAATATACCAAAGTAATTTAAGTAAATGCCTTGTAACATTGTCCCTCCCTAATCCAGCGAGGAAAAATTCATCAAAAATTACGGTACAAAACGACTCGTTGGAAAACTCATCAGCCATATTCAGAATCAGCAGAGAAACAAGTGTATGGAGGAAAGGATCTTCAAAGGCACGGTGTCCTTGGCAGTTTGGAAGAATTGACAGAACTCTCATGAGCCCTCGAGAATCACTCCTGGATTTACCAGCGCCGGTACCGACCCCACCGATACCTCCAGCTCCGCCAGAAGAGGCTGCTCCAAATCCTCCGGTCGCTCCTCCGACGTGAAGTGTATAGTACATAGACAGAACGGCAGCCACTCCAGATAGTTGAGCGTAAGCTTGACACGCATCTGGAGGAGGTCCCGAGTGTTCTATAATCGCTATCGCACTTTCTCGTTCATCTGGTGGTAGTTTACAGTTCAATTGTCGAATTTGATCGTCAACCATCAGCGACATCAGAGCGGGTAAAAATTTCGTGACTACTTGGCTGTCCAGTTTGGGTTCTTTGAAGTCTTGAGAGTCGATCATTTGCCAAGCAGATAGTCCGAGTGCCAACATTCTGAGAAGCAGAACCAATACTGCGTTGTCTCGTGGTAGAGATTCTCCGTTTATTAAATGAAGAGCTATTTTGATTGCGCTACTCGCAAGGAAGTTTACTGCGTAAGGGTCACATAAAGTCATGCTCAGATCACCAAGAACTTGTTCCTGACCTCTCTGTAATAAATTTATTAATTTACCAACTGAATGTTTTATTAATAAAACAAATCTTAATGAAGATAATTAAGATAATTTTTTACAAGTGGGGTCTACCCTATTTTTGGCCATATCTAGGTGAAAAATTAACATTTTATAAGTTTTTTTTTATTCTACTTGTTTTTACTGCGCATTTATGATATAAAATGTCAGGAAAGGAAAAAAAAGATTTAGATAGCTTTTTTGCCTTCAAAAGTTAAAAAAATTTTGGCTCTCATGTTTTTGGATAAAATTTCCATTTTATTTTCTTTTTGATATATATTTTTTGAAAATTTATAAAATTTGTTAAAATTGTGATAATCAATTTTTTTTTGTAATTGTTCATTTCTTTATGTATTTTTCAAAAAAAAATATATCAATAAAATCAAATAGAAATTTCGTTAAAAAAAAAAAAATGAAAATGAAAATGGTAGACCCCACGTATAAATAATTACCATAATTAATTATGACAATGAAGTTAGCCGACATTTCAAAATTTTTAGAAATTTTTTATTGAAAAAATTTCAATTAAACAATTAAAAAAAAAAATTGTCACATAATAAAAAAAAATCAAAAATTTTTAGACGTCTGCTAACTTCAGTGTTATAATTAATTACCTTTATACTGTCCAAAAATCCTTGAAGTTCACGAGAGCGTTTGATGTCAACGTTTTTTTCCCTGATACATGCATCTAGACACCAAGTAAATTTGTGACAAGGATCAACAGAAATAATTTCTTGAACTTCTAAATCATGAAGAGCCATCAGTAGTTCAGCACGCAGTGTACAATAATGAATATTTTTAGTTCTCAAAAATAAAGTCCTCAAAAACTGCAGAACCATGTCATAAAGTTTCACACTTGTACCAATCATGTGTGCTAACTTCTGAACAACTTCACCCTGCCTCCTTACTTTAGGCGAAGGTGAAAAAAACAAAGAATTCAAATTTCCGTGATCAAAGAGCACTTGCTCTTTTTCAATAATATATTTACTGAACAAGGGTGATACTTCATCACCAAAGAGACTCTGATTGTCCTTCCAAATCTGTCTTTTTACTTCAGTCTCAGCACTATTGTACAACTCTTTTTCTCTCACTAATACCCGTAGATATTTATCGTCAATATGCGGCGTATTTCTGAGAATACTCATCACCACAGGCCTTAAAGCTGGAACTCGAATTGCTGGAAAACTCTTCGAAAGCAAGTCCTTAAGTCTTTTGTCTCCCGAACTTCCACTCTTCTCTCGCTCGGTTCCGATCTCATTTATCCGCTTCACCAGCTTTTCTCTCAACTCCTCGAGCACCGATGCGTGAAAATCCAGCCTTCGGACTCCGTGAAGGTCCAGCAGTGGTAACATAGGTCTCAAAGACGCCAACAAAATTCCATTATCAATCTGAAATTGCTCGATAGCACTGAGCGGATCTGTACAGCTTGTTAGTGAATCTCTCAGGAAAACTTGCCCAGGTACACCTAGATTTTCCAAACCGTCTCCAGCAGCTCGTCCATTATTTCTCGTCGTCATTTTGAATATACAATTTTATTTTATAAAAATATCAATCTGTCAAAACATAAATAAAAATTAATTAACACTTCAAACATAAACAAAGTGAATTAAAAACTAACCTCTAGCTTAAAATAGTGATAATTAACAACACTTTGTATTATGAATTGTTTCAAAAAATTATATTTTTTATTTTTTTATTTTATTGTGAAATTTATTTTTAATTATTTACAATTATACATAATTCATAATAAATAATAATACAGTAATTGAAATCAACAGCACGCCACCACAACACTGACTATTTTTTTTTTTTTTTTTTTTTATTATTATTTTCATTATCCTTAAAATGTCATGACTGAAGTTAGCAGACGTTTAAAAATTTTTAATTTTTTTTTATTAATTAAATTACAACTAAAAAGGGGACGACGTTTATTGGACTGATTTAAATTGGAAAAGTAACCGATAGGACATATCCCAATTACCCAGATCCCTATTACCCGAATTACCAATTACTCATAATCCCGATGACCCAAATTTTCAATTACCTAAAATTCCGATCACCAGTAATTTCAATTACCCATACTACTAAATACCCAAATTTTCAATAATCCAAAAGTTCGATAGCTTAAGTTTTCATTAACCAGAAACATTGATGACAAGACATTCCGATTGGACAGATTTCATAAGCTCAAAGTCGATTTCTTTGTTATCGACAGATGAAACTTATTGTAAAAAGTACATTCAGTTATTATACAGATGGCCAAAAACTATTATAAAATGAAATATCATATAAACATGTTTAGAAAAATTTAAACGTGTTTTTTTAATACATTTATTCAAATTAAATTATGAATCATAGCTATTTTTAATAATAATGAAATTTATTAATATTATTTTCAATTTATTATAATTTTGACAGCGTTAACAAAAGTTATATTTAAGTACAACTGATCGATATTTATCTTGTTATATTAACGAATAACTTTTTAAAAAAAATACAATTTTATTATTATTATTAATATTTAACATTTATAATTATTGATTTATTTTTATTTTTTATTTTCATGTATAGAAAAGCAATTAAGCTATTAATTAATTAATTAGAAAATTAGAGGTATGTTTAGTAAAATAAATAGATAAACAATTAGCAATCGAAGCAAAAAAATTTTTATTCACTTCTAACAATTTTAAACGTTTAAATAAACTATTAGTAACACCAATACTTATTAGTAACTTACTTAACTTAAAATTTAATTAATTTCATTGATGAAAAAAATAACTGAATAAAACAAAAAAATATTAAACTTTTTATAGAGTATGCTCTAAAGTCCATTTTTTTGAAGAATTAATTCATCTTTTAATGTTATTTCAACATGTAGTGATTATTGTTTATTAACTGTGAATATTTAATTTTTTATTTTATAATTCGCTTACTTTTTTTTACTTAATGTTTTTAAGTCGATTTTAAAGCCTACACGTACGCACGAACTGTTTATTATTTTATTACTTTATAAATAATAATCATAATCGCACTAATTGTTACATTTAAATTGTATTTTTTTAAAAAGTTATTCGTTAATATAACAAGATAAATATCGATCAGTTGTACTTAAATATAACTTTTGTTAACGCTGTCAAAATTATAATAAATTGAAAATAATATTAATAAATTTCATTATTATTAAAAATAGTTATGATTCATAATTTAATTTGAATAAATGTATTAAAAAAACACGTTTAAATTTTTCTAAACATGTTTATATGATATTTCATTTTATAATAGTTTTTGGCCATCTGTATAATAACTGAATGTACTTTTTACAATAAGTTTTATCTGTCGATAACAAAGAAATCGACTTTTAGCTTATGAAATCTGTCCAATCGGAATGTCTTGTCATCAATGTTTCTGGTTAATGAAAACTTAAGCTATCGAACTTTTGGATTATTGAAAATTTGGGTATTTGGTAGTATGGGTAATTGAAATTACTGGTGATCGGAATTTTAGGTAATTGAAAATTTGGGTCATCGGGATTATGAGTAATTGGTAATTCGGGTAATAGGGATCTGGGTAATTGGGATATGTCCTATCGGTTACTTTTCCAATTTAAATCAGTCCAATAAACGTCGTCCCCTAAAAAGATATTTCTAAAAAATTGCACTTATAGTTTTTCAAGTTTTTTACATGTGAATTTTTTTTTTTAATTATTTAAGTGAAATTAAAAAAAAAAATTTCTAAAAATTTTGAAATGTCAGCTAACTTCATTTTCATAAACTGTCACAAGAGATCCCAGATGTCAGCAGTGGTAAATTATAAAACTTTAAGGAGATTTATCACTGCGCCGATAGAACGCGCGTTATGAAAATTTAAAATCCGCACCCTACTCTACAGTCAGTGTATTATTCACAGAGCAACGATTGTCGAGAGTGTGTCGTACTGTCGTGCCTGATATAACAGCGTACACAGAGTACACGAGTACATAGCAGTCAGTCCAGCACAGCACCTTTTCAGCATCAGTATTCAGATACTAGTGTGCTCAAGTGTGTGCTAACCAATCAAAAGTGCCAAGAGTTTTTGCGTACATGCATCTATAATTATATGCTACACATACATGTACAAATACAAATACGGATGTACATAAAAACGTGCGTGTACAAGTGTGAAGCAAAGTAAGCTCTATAGATTATTTAAATTTGTCGACAAGACACTTGACAAAGAGGATACGAAAGTTCCCGCTAGATTTCTTATATGGCGGTATCAATAATTACAATATTATCTGCTATTTGTAATGAATGAATTTAATTGTTTAGTAATTGTCGTCTACGACGTATCTATTCTAGGTGAAAAAAAGTGAAGAAAACTAGTACCTAGTCCACTAGCCGCTACTAGTATACACCGTAATTGTACAAGTGAAGTGAAGCAGTACAGTAGCATCGATCAAGACCGAGTATAAAGTACTGAGTACTTGTGCAAGTACCTGTGCGGGTATAATTTTATTATCATCAAGATAATAATTAAAAAATTATAAACTAACTGCGCATATTATTTTGTAGTTTTAGTTGTTAATTATTGAAGCGAAGGTAATTTTTGATTGAGTGGATTTATTATGCCTGGTGGTGATTGTTTTGACTCGTGAGTCTTTATTCGACTGGTATAGACTTGTATAGACGCGCGCATCCTGTATACACAAACCCACCATTGTGACGAAAAAGTTTTGGTCGCGCCAGCAAGTGAGCAAGAATATATTAAAATAAAAAATCTTAAAAGTACGATAATAATATACGACACAATATTACATCAATTTGTTTTTTTTTTACTTGTAAATGCTGATGTGATCACTGGATTGCGTTATTAAGCTGCCTGAAGTTCCCTTTTGAGCTTAGAGCAAGTGAATGAGGTTGGAGACACACCTGGTGTCCAAGGCGATGTCGAGGCATCATAGCAGCTGGGTATCTAACATCCTGAATTGGCAATTAATCGTCTTGGAAATTTGCAATAAATTGGAGGATAATTATCATTTTTAATTAGTCATTATTTGCATTGCATTATATTACAATACCAACCGATAAAGTTTATTTATTGAAGCTGAGACTTTCTGCTTGAGGAGAGTTTTCTGTAGAAAGTATTGCGGAATAAAAAAAAGGAATTTTAAAAAAGTGCTAATCTAGTTGCCCGCCATAGGACGGGTGGTTATGTTTCCCACTTTCATTGGAATATTAGGTAATTACTCAACAACTTTATTTATTTATTTATACTATAATTATAATTGTTATTTAATTGTTACAATTATTATCATTATTGTTTCATTATTTCAGCTTTATAGTCTTTTGTTTTTATCATCATCATTATTATTATTATTAAATATTATTTTCTTTTACGATATAAATACATAAGTACTAAAGAAATTAACTGGTTTGGTTACGTATGTAATATGATAATTCGTATATTTGTTTTTATTAAGAAAAATTTTATTATTTATCATTGAAAAGATATATGTTTTTTTGTACTTAATTTAATTGATGTCATTAGAAGGGAGGGATGTAATATTTATTATCAATGGTCCAACTTGAATTCTTCTAGACATACAATCGTGGTGGGAGGTCCCGAGTATAGCACACTTCTGCTCATTATTTAGGGCTGCCTTCAATCTCCTGGACTTTGATATCGAGGTATCTAATCCAATGCTAACTCGCTCCAGTAGCAAAATAAAAAATGAAACAAATATTTATGCATACACCCACTAGAGCAGTCTCCAACCCTTGCTTATTAAAAAACATATATTAACTCCGGCTTATAAGAATCAACTTACGCTGTATCGCTGATTAATCAGTATCTTTAAGTGTAATAACTACCAAGTAATACCTACAATCTAAATATTTATCATTTATTTCAGGACCTAGAGGAAGCTCTGTTGACAGACGGAGGTGCTGAAGGGCGTCTAGTGCAAGAATTAATCGTTCGACTACTTGAGGGCTGCTTGCCCAACGATACTCGCAATGACATCTCAACATTTAATTATCAGATGTTTTTACGTCGGCTTTTTCGCAAGAAATGTCAGGTAATTAAACTATTATTTTATTAATTAAAATTAATATTAAACATTAATAATATACTAATTTATATTAACATTTGTTTTATTTTATTTCTTCTTAAGGAATACAACTGCGAAAATCCATTTAACACAGATGTAGATTTTGAACTTTTACCATTGCGACAAAAAGTTGAAATATTACGCGCCCTCTGCGACTTTAGGCTTGACGCCGAGGACGTGGTAGGTGATCGAATTAAATAATCAATTGTCTTATGATATTAATGATTATTAAATTGTATAATTTAATAATTATTTAAGGAGTGTGCGCTGAGTAACTTAGACTCTGACAGTCTGAGAGTCGAACCACTGGGACATGATCGTAAGAATTCCGCTTATTGGTATTTCTACGGGACCCGACTATACAGAGAAGACTATATTGAAAGTACAGAAGTCGGTGGTACTATTACACAGCGTCAAAGGGGTCGACCGCGTGATCGTAAACGTAAACGACGACAGTGCAGATCGCAGGAGGAGAAGCTGGTGGAAGAAGAAGAAGAGGAGAAGGAAGTTGATGATTATTTAAGTATAAATATCGGTGTTGAAGCACGAGATACTGTCTGGCAAGTTATCTGCTTCACTCAACAGGACTGGACGAGACTCGTTGACAAATTTCGTAATTCGGTGAGAAAATCCATCAAATTTTAACATTTACCGGTTTTGTTACAATGTCTATGTGTTGTTCTTGTTCTTATTGTTGTTTATTTATAGAACGACCCGGAAATTATTTTATTAACAAAGTCATATAATTTCTATAGGAATACGACACTGAACGCAAGCTCTATCATACACTCGCTGAGGATTTTTTACCCGAGATACCAAAGCTTTTTGAGCTCAAGGAGAAACAGCAGAGACGTCGTCTACTTGAACGCAGTAATTCACGTGTACTTCACAGTCCAGAACCAGTTAAACAATTAGAAAAACCAATAATGGTACGTGCTAAAGTAAAAAATAAAGTTGGGAAGAGTACGAAGAAGAGTGGACAGAGTTCTAAGGCAGGTGACAGTGAAGATGAAGCTCCACCGTCATTAGTAGCGCCACCGCCACCACAAAAGAAAGGACGTCAGACAAATAATTCACTGGCTTCTGCTGTCGGACAGATTATAATTCAAACAGGCGATGAAGTTGACAAGGTAGCTAATAAAAAAGGTGTAGGTAGACATGGAGTCAGTAGTTATGTTGCCCCCGGTTATCCTTACACGTTCGGAATTGAAGAGGAAGAAAGGCGTGTGGGTATGTACAAAGTACTTGAGAGTATTAAAGATCACGATGACGCGTGGCCATTTACTGATCCTGTTGAGGAAGAGTACGCACCTAGGTACTACAGCGTTGTACGTAAACCCATGGATCTCAAGACTATGGAGGATAAACTGGAAAATGGAGAGTACAAAACTATCCATCAATTTAAACGGGACTTTAGTTTAATTGTAGAAAATTGTCGACAATACAATGGCTCTGAAAATGAGTATACGGAAATGGCGATTAATTTAAAGGAAGCGTTTAATAATGCGATTGAACGATTTTTAGAGTCTGAACCGTCAAGCGATGAGTGTCCTCCAAAATCCCCACCTGTATCTGTTTCAACGTATCCTTTGCGCACGAATACGCCTGCTGCGGCGTTGTCAAACTCGCGGAAGCGTTTTAAAAAATTAAATAAAAAATCTAAATCAAATAAAACGGATAAAAAGACGAGGAAAAGTAGAAATCGTAATGATGATGACGACGATGACGAGTGCGATTATAATTTTTATGATGAAGATGATGCCGTTGAAGAAGAACGAGTATTGGACGCAAAAAGTTCGAGAGACAAAAGAGCAAAAAAACGATCAAAGAGTATGAAAGAACGTGGGGAAACGGAAGACGAGAATCAAGATGACGATGAAGATGGTGCAATATCGGAAAATACTGTGATAAAATCAAAAAGAAAAAAGTATGAAGTTAGCAAATTGTTACCGAAAAATAAACGTTTATCGGCCAAAGATGAAGATAAAGATGTAAAGGAAGATACGAAAAAAAATAGTACTACAGGGACGGGCAATAAAAGAGGGCAAAAAGATGCATCGATAAAAAATTCAAAAGATCATAAAGAAAATCGTAGTAAAAAAAAGGATAATTTTGAGGAGTATCATGAACCTTTGGATAATGTTAAAAGTAAAAGTAAACGAATAGAAAAGAAAAGTAATGAAAAGAGTACTGTACAACGCAATGATAAAATCAAAAAGAGTAAACAGAAAAAACAAGTTGAGGAGTCGGAAGACGATAAGTATTCAGATATTGAAGAAAATGGTAAGCAGTTAACACCGGAGAAGAAAAAAAATAGTAATAATAGCAGTAGTAGTAATAATAATAATAGTGATAATAATAGCAATAAGGATAAAATTGATCAGCGAATTAGGCGATCAGATAATGATAAGTCCGAGGATAAAAGTCCTTCACGAGTTAAAGATAAAAAATCTAAGAAAAAAAATGATGAACAAACAAAAAATGGTAAAGTCAATAATGATTGTGGGAAAGATCGTAAAAAGGAAGCTTCTGAAGTATCATCAGTTAAATTTGAATCCTCGCTTAGTGACAAAGATCTCGAGTCTTTGGACAGTTTAAAAGATCGGATAAGTGAGCGCAGCAGACGTGACGAAAAATTAAAACTCGAGCGAGAGAAGCTAAAAAAGACTTCGAAAAGTAGTAGTTTTGATGGATTCCCCAAGAAAAATGTGCCTTCTAATGGTAATACCTTTCACGATAGTGATAAGGTTAATAATAAGCGAACAAAAGTTAAAAAATCTGGTAAAGATAAGAAGATAGATGAGAAAAATCAACAGGTTGATGTTAAAAATAGTGGTAAGGTGAGTAAATCAAAAGGATCGAGGGTTGAGAGCCCGGCGATTCAAGCTTTAAATCAAGCGACAGCACAGACCTTGAACGACATCAACAAATGGTTAGACGATGCTCCACCAGTTGAAGAGTTCAATTCCAAAGCTGAGTCTCCTCCTACTTTACAACCTTCGACAAGTGAGCCAACGCGCGTTCCTCCAGCTCCTGTTTCGGGTCCCAAAATTTCAGATCTCTCACGGAAACGTCCGGCTACAATGAAACTTTTTGGTACTCATGGCGCACCAAAACCAAAAAAAATCCAAAGAACAATTGATCGACTGCAACCGGGTAAGAGTAAGGGTAATCTTTTATTAAAGAAACCTATTGGTAGCAATAACAGTGGATCTGATGTTACAAATAATCAATCTAATTCAGACACCAGTCAGCCTAATCGTGAAAACTCGGATGAACCAAAATTAAGTCTGGGATCAGTTCTAAAGAACGCTGACTCAATTCAACTGATTTGTAAGTCTTTGGTGTCTTCTCCGACTGCTAATTTGTCTAATGAAGACGATGATGAAGACCGGCCCACGTTGTTGAGCTCCACGGCGGCATTGAAAGAAGATAAATCCAAAGAGTCAATGCAAGAAGCTGTTACTCCCAAGACTCAAGTTGAAGCAGTAAATGATACAAAAGAATCCGAAGAATCTCAGAAACCTAAATCAGCGACTCCGAATTTGAGCGCTTGGTTCAAGGCTTTTGGTGCGCCAAAATCTAAGAAAAAGGAGGAAGAAATCGAGGAGGTTGTTGTACCGAAAAAAGAAGAAGTACCAGAAGTAGCTTTGCCGCATCGACAGCGAAGACATAGCGCCGGTGGTAGTAGTGTTAGTGAATCAGTGTCTAGCTTTTCACAAGAATCACCGCCAGGGTTGAGTGTCAGGTCACCACAAACGCAATCAGCAATCACTACTCCAGGAATTGAGCAGCCTGTTCGTGCTGGATTTTATCAAGATGCTTTGTCGACTGGCAGCAGCCCTTACAATAGTCCTTATTATACAACACCACCAAGATACAGTGCACAATTACCTCCTACACCATCACCCCAAAACCATCCACTGTCACCCGCATATCCTTCTTCAGCCGCTTATGAACAGAATCCTCTGTATCCTCAGACGTCTCATCAAGTTTACCAGAAACCAGCGAGCAATGAAAATCCAACAGAAAATTACAATTTTTATCCGCAAAATTCCCCTCAAAATGACGCTTATCAGCAGCAATTATCAAACAGTCCAAAGCCATCACCGGTTTATCCCCAACCGTCACCTCAGCCAGTACCAGCAGTTTATCAAAATTCACCTCAAACTACGCCTCCAAATTATTCTCAACATTCACCTCAACAGCCCCCGACGCCAAATTACTCTCAACCATCACCGCAGCCGCCTGCTGCGAATTATTCACAACCGTCACCTCAACAGCCGACTCCACCGAGTTACTCACAACCGTCGCCTCAACAGCAGCAACAGCACTCTCCGTACTCTCACCAAACTTCACCTCAACCGCCAACAAACTATTCACAACCTTCACCTTCTCAGCAATCGAATTCTTCGTACTCAGTACCGTCTCCAAAGCCGCCACCACCAAGTTACTCTCAAGTTTCTCCGCAACCTCCAAGCTATTCACAAACATCACCTCAACCGATTGCCAATTACTCTCAACCATCACCTCAATCTCACAATTTTTCACAACCATCACCGCAGCCGCCAAAGTCTTATACTCAACATTCGCCCCAGCCGCCACCGGCTTACTCTCAGCCGTCGCCGCAAACTTTGAATTACTCACAACCATCACCTCAAACGCCGCCAAGTTACTCACAACCGTCTCCACAAACGCCGCCAAATTATTCTCAACCTTCACCACAGGCACCTCCAAATTATTCTCAACCTTCTCCGCAAGCGCCTCCAAATTACTCTCAACCATCGCCACAAGCTCCACCGAATTACTCTCAACCGTCACCAAATTATTCGCAATTGTCGCCACAACAACCGTCAACTACTCCTGGACCAACAACGTATTCGGCTCAACCTTCGCCACAGCCGCCGAGAAATTACTCCCAGCCTTCTCCACAAGTGTCACCGTGCTTGCAACCGGCCCTGAGACAGTCACAGCCAAACTATCCCCAGCAGTCTCCTAGACCAACAGCACCAACACAAATTTACGCACAGTCTGAAAAAACCACCGAAGAATATCAATCCTCTGCGCCACCTTCGTACCCGCAAGGAATTAAATCAAATCACTTATCTTATCCGAACTCTGGTGTCACAGCTCCAGGAATACCTGAACCTGACAGGCGAGTATCAGAATATTACAAATCAGAAGATAAGCTCCAGTCAGACCCACCATTAGGACTGAACAGCAATCATCAGGTGTTTCATCAAACGAATCAATTTAGTCAGCTTTACTCAAATAACTTCCCCATAAACGAGAGAGTATCTTGTCCACCGACTGCCGTAGACTCTCAGAGGTCTACTACAAGGATAAGCACTCCTCAAGATCCTCAACAGCAGCCACAAACTCAAGAACGAACTTATGAAAATACAGAAACTTTAAAATATACGCAGCAGCGCCAAGACCAACAGTTACTGGCATTCCAGCAAAATTTGCCTGGTCATGAAACTATTTATCAATCAACAGGCGGTTTCCAGGCAACACCTTATTCGATGCCTAATCCAGCGTGTCGACCGGTGTATTCAAGTTCTCATTACTACGACACGAGTTCTAAAACAAGCGGACCGGTGACCAGTGTCGCTTCAACGTTGCCGCCAGTTAAAAAGCGTATGTACAATGAGCCAACCGGTGACTCTGCGAGAAATTGTATTCCGCAAGAGTCAAGATCGGGACAAGAGCAGTACGGGTATGACCAAATGATATCTTTGGGGACATCTGAAGCGTCCATAGTTTCTGGACAGTATGACGGCACTTATGGCTTAGCAGATTCTGTTGCCGGTAATCCAGCGTACGCAAGATTGAGTCTAGGTCTCGTGGGTAGAAGTACCAAAGACCAGCAGCAATTATTGTCAATACCCAGGCCTTCCAGTAAAGATTCTCTGGTATACTCCAGGACGTCTGGTTCCGAGTATGACTTGAACCTACTTCAAAGTATGCAGAGCACTAAAGGAATGACAGTAGCTTCAATGCAACGTCGTGAAACTGCTCCAGTATCTGCGCCGGCTTCAAAGGCCAAAAAAGGAAGAAAGAAGGCGACTGCTGCAGCTGCTGCGGCGGCAGCGGCAGCAGCAGCGGCCCAGCAGCAATCGACAACTTTACCCAATCATTCGTCAACGATTCCAGGATTCCCGCAGTATCCTGGGAACCCTGCGGATATCGTGGGCTTAAAAAATAGTCCTGTGCCCCCTGGAAGTGCCTTCAACTTTACGGCACCCGTCAGTGATGCCAACAATGCATCTTTCTACGACAAAGAAGCCTCCTCTGCTGCTGCAGCTGCTTTTGCTTTTCTGGGTGATCTACGTAGCCCCAGTAGTTACTACAATATTTTAAGGCAACAACAGCAACAACAACAGCAGCAGCAACAGCAACCGCAACCTACAACGCCAATGAACGAATCGACGCAGCAAGCTAACAAATTAAACAACCAACCGAGGAATTATCCTCATCCGTTTTTACATACTACCCAAAGACCTGCTGCTTATGGACCTCCAGTATCGCCTTACGTTAGTCCTCATGCCCCAAATATCAGTGTTGATCCAGCTGCTTATCAACAGTACCTACATTCCTACTACGCACTTCAACCCTCAACGCATCCTCGCTCGTGGCTATAGTATTCAAAGCCACTTAACTAAATAGACACTAATTATTTTTAATTTTATTTATTATTTAATCATTTATTATCATTTATATTAACTCTACTTTCTTCCCCTTATTAGTAATTAACTTTACTATCTTCAATGATTATTAATATTTTTTATTTACGAAACTAGTGTCATCAGCTCTCTAACAAATACGATCCACGTAAGCTGTATAATTGTTTTCTTCTTTAGTTATTTTATACTGTAATGTAACTAGATTTTTTTTATACTTTCGATGATTGCTGAGAATCGCATTTATATGTTTAATTAAAAGAAAATGAAAGACTAATATGAAATTTTTAGACTAATTATTGACCATTGTATGTACTTCTCAGTGATCATTGAAATTTATTATAGAGAAAAAAAAAGAGCCAAAAATTGGCGTATTCAATTAGAATTTTATACATTTTATCAAACAAAAAAAAAAAAAAATAGTATGTATTGAATAAATAAATCTCATCCCTGTAATAATTATATGTTTGTAGTTATGTACATAAAATAGGTAATTCGAAATGCGGATCAAGTTTATTTCGTATGTACCAAAAAATTTATTCAAGTAAAAGATTTATTTAAACATAAAGAAATGTAACTAATAAAATTCGTATATTATTATAATTAATGATTAAAAATAGATATTGTCTAAAAAAAAAAAAAAAAAAAAAAGAAAAACAAAAGATCCCTAAATGAAGTGTAAGTGTTAATTAATAAAATTATGATAATAATATACAATTTGAATTTATAAAAAAAGATAAAATATATGGCAATCATTTTTGAAAAATGATTAAGTCACGTGTAGCTCATTGAAAATTTTTATTACACTTGATTTATATATTATTATTTAATTTTATTTTGTAAATAAAATACATATCCTTTATGTCTTCTTCTCCATTTTAAAAATACATTGTATTGTTATTTATATAATAATAATAAATAATTAAAATAAAAATATCAAAGTAAGAGTGTGTTGAAGAGAGTAAGGCAATGTGTAAATGTTTTAAGTAATCTTTACACATCTCCTGACCCATAATAATAGAAAATTAACTGATACAAGCGTAAATTAAGATATATGAATGTATAAAAGAAAAAAAAAAATAGAATGTATACTAATGAAATGATAAATAAAAAGCTTGTTTGTTATAAAAATAATTTTATTTTTATTTAGACCACCGGGGTTGATGATTACTTTTATTTGGACAATAAAAAAATAAGTTAAAATTAAAATGCTTGAATTTTATGACATTAAAGTTAGCTGTCACTTGACAATTTTTTAATTTTTTTTAACAAATAAATTATTTTTAAAAAATTACATTTGTAGTTTTTTTTAATTTTCAAATTTCAATTTTTTTCACCAAAATTTATTTGTTACAAATATTTTTAAATGATCAACTATCTGCTAAGTTAATTTTCACATGAAAATCAATTTAGCAGACATCTAACAATTTTTAGAATTTTTCTAACAAATAAACTGGAAAAAAAAATTGACATGTAGAAATTAAAAAAACTTAAAAATGCAATTTTTTAGAATTAATTTGATTGTTAAATGAAATTAAAAATTGCTCAAGTGACAGATAACTTTGATGTCATAATTTTCATTTAAATTTGTTCAATTTTATTTTTTTCAGTAATAAAAATTTTTTTAACACGCACGTGTTAGCGTAAATTAAAATTTAAGTTCAATAATAAAAAGCATAAAAAATATTTGAATATAATATATCAATAAATCTCAGAAATCAAATTCATAAATTTCAAATAAGGCGCCATTTCTTCGTGACATTTCGCAACCCCGATTGTTCTCTAGCTTCTCAAGTAAACTGCTTTAGTAGTTTTTATTAGCTTTGATTTTAGTTAGCTTTTAGCAGTTGATCAATAATATTAAACAGATATAATACATAATAATTTAAAAAATTGAAACATGATTATACTATTTATCAAAATTATTCTATAACGATAGCAATAAATAATTATCAATAATAATAATTTCATACAACGGTACGTATTTTAATTGATAAGTTTTTATGTTTTTAATAAACAAATCAGTAAATAATAAATGTGAGTAAATATTATTGTAATTCATCAAGAGGCGTTTGTTGATAAAAAAACAAACTTCGTAATAATGATGACAGTACTCCAATATCGATAAAATTTATAAAAAAAATAAAATTGCCACACTTTTTAACTCAGAGGTTAAAGAAACACCTTTTAAATATATCATGATACTCATTTGCTAATCATGAAAATTAATTTAGCAGATATTTATTATATTTTAATGATTTTTTTAACATATAAATTATAGCAAAAAACTGACATGTAAAAATTTTTAAAAATAAAAAATACAATTTTTTAGAAATAATTTTTTTGTTAAAAAAAAATTATTAAGTGACTGCTAACTTTAATAACACTTGTTAATTTTATTATTTTTTTTTTTACAGGGTTGAAAACGTGCAATAAATTGAAACATGTTGGAGAAAATAAATAAGGAACTCGTGCCGATAAAGGCACATTATTTTTTATATAACGCTGGTAAGTTACAAAAAATTGCTCTTTGAACCATACTTGCATCATCATATTTAGTGTTTTACAAAACTGTTACTATTTTACATTTATAATAATCGTTTTTTAACATTTTTCTTTGGTACACTTACTTTCTTATACGCACACACCACTTTCTATAATACACTTTATTTTATTGTATCCTCTTAATTTAGTTAAATTTAATGTTATTTATAATATCACACTCTTTACAACTTTTATAACAAATAATAATTTTTATACTATATAAAATTACTAGTTTTACATTTCGACTAACTCTTATATTTAATTTTACCTTTTTTCAGTATACATTATATGTCCGCAGCGCCTTGACAATTTTTATTTATTATGACACTGAAGTTGAAAGACATTTGGTAATTTTTGGAATTTTTTTAACAAAAAAATTATAGCAAGAAAATTTTATTTAAAAATTTCATCTCTAGAAGCTCTGAAAAATTGTAAATGACATTTTTATAAATAATTTTCTATGTCTAGTTCATTTTTCAAGAAAAATCGAATAATTGTCAAGTTTCTGCTAACTTCAGTCTGAATATTTATTGCTGTTTTTTTAAACACCCTTTCCACTTCTCTTATAAATGTACATAAGTCTTTTTTTTTATCAAGTATTTATATTTTATCAATATAATAACAATTTTACAGAAAAATTTTTTTTAATTACAGCAACAGGCCCAATAATTCCATTTTTACCAGTTATTGCAAAACAACTAGGATTCTCTGGATTTTTAGTGGGTATAATTTATACGATTCTCCCAATATCAGGACTGTTGGCGAAACCGTTATTCTGTAGCATAGCTGAAAAATTTAATCTGCATAAAATATTCTTCCTTACGTTTCAAGCAATACTCGCTATTTCATTTTTTTCAATATATTTTATACCCAAAATAAATCACCAGTCTATAGGTAATGTCACATTGGCATGTCATGCAGAAACGTATCTTCATATATGTCCATATAACACGAGTGATAGATTTTCTGACGAAGCTCTGAACCAAGCTTCTGTATCCAATACCACGCATTCGTCTTGCAAAGTACATCGACATTTAAAATTAATAATTATCATTATTCAACTGGTCTTACAAATCGATAATTAATGTTTGTTATTTGTTTAGCTGTCTTGTCAAGGTTCGTCGGTGGCGTTCGACGAACTTTGCCATAGTTGGCATTTGAATCAATTTTGTGGGCTAGTCAATACAAATATTGAGCCAGATACCAAATTTGATTTTATGGCTGCATTTAACATAGATGATAATCAAAATGTATTTAATTGAAGTTAATTAATTTAAATTAATTCAATAATTTAAATTATTAATAATTAATTTTTCAGATAAAGTCTTGTTTGCATGTTAAAATAAAAAATGCAACATTTGATGACGACAAGCTTGTTCATCCGTTCTGTGACATGAAACATAAACCATTGTATACTCAATGTGTGGCTAATTGTACAGATGTACCAGAAATGAAAAAGATATTTAATGAACTAGACAGTAAAGAAAGCCACCTGACCACTAACTATCAATTTCATTTATTTTTGTGGTCTTGTGTTGTCAGTTGGATTGGTATGGCTGTTGTTACTAGTATTGCTGATTCTATTTGTAATGATATTCTAGGTATATATTTTAATTAAATCAATAATAAATTTTATAAAGGAAATAAAAATTTTCTATTAATAATTATGTAAGTTTAGGCAGCGAACGTATCAACGAATTTGAAAAACAAAAATTGTGGGGATACATTGGATTTGGAATTTTTTGTATCAGTACTGGATATTTAGTTGATCTTTTCAGCAGAGGAATTCCTGATAAAGATTACTCATGTATATTTTATATCATGCTAGTAGGCATGATATTTGATATAATTGTATCAGGAACTTTAGATAAAGTATTTAACTATAATTATTTTACATAATATGTTTTAAATTAATATTTCATTGTATATTTATTTTGTGAATTTATTTTAGAAATCTGTAGATCGTACTGACGACGATCCGTCTGTTTTGTGGGAATTGGGAGCAGTAGCGCAAGAAGGCCGAGTACTAGTATTTATTTTTTGGTGTGTCGGCGCTGGAATATGCACTGGAGTCGTTTGGAATTTTTTATTTTGGTATACGGAAGATATAGCGACAAATAAAGATTGGCTGAAAACACTTCAAGGTTTACTTGTTGGTGTCCAATATTTCTTGGGCGAGTTGCCGTTTAATTTTATTTCTGCGCGAGTACTTAAAAAACTTGGTCATATTAATGTAATGAGTTTAGTTTTAATTATTTATGCAGTAAGGTAAAATAACTTTTAAACTTTAATAAATTGCGTTACTAAAACCATAAGGGCGTATCTCAAAATATACGCCCTTATGGTTCTGCAGAACCAAAAGGGCGTAAAAAAAATTTTTTTTTGCTCCAATCAATGTAAAAATGTTGAAAACATTAACATCTGTGGAAAAGACTAAAAAAAATTTTTTTTTGTTATACGCCCTTTTGGTTTTAAGAAAAAATTTTTCTAAAGTCATAAGAGCGTATCCTGTTTTTTCGGTTTATTATCAATTATAGGTCAGTAAGAAAAAAAATTGCAAAGAAAATAGAAATTATCACTCCACAACTTAATTTTTATCAACAAATATTTATTTAAGTGAAAAAACAAATGAAAAATTATGAAAAAGTAGACGGAAAGAACAAGATGACACTGGATAGCATCCCAGATTATACTGAGTGAAAAAAAATTTTAGATAGTAGCTAGTATAATTCAGATTATAATGAGTATGATCCAGATTACAATGAGTATGATCCAGATTACAATGAGTATAATCCAGATTACAATGAGCATAATCCAGATATCACGCAATATAATCTAGATTGTTCTAGCTACTATCTGAAATTTTTTTTCACCACAGATATCACTGTGAAGTTCGTTGGGTTTTCGAATTTAAAAAAAAAAAAAAAAAAAAGATTTTTTTATTTTAACCTTTTTGGTTCTGCAGAACCATAAAGGCATATATTTTGAGTTGGTATTTAACCCTTATGGTTTTAGTAATGCGAAATTTAATAATTACTGGTGTTATGACTAAATTATGATTTTTTTCTTCTAGGTTTATGGCATATAGTTTAATTACAAATCCATGGATATATTTACTTGTGGAATTACTTCACGGACCAACTCTGGGCCTCTGTCGGCCAACGATGATTGCCTATGGAGATAAAATAGCTCCTTCTGGTACGAGAGCGACGATACAGGGTCTCGTCGGAGCTATTTTTGAAGGAATTGGTTCGTATTTAATCACAATCATCAATCAGTTAACTACGTTAAGATATTTATATAAATAATTAATGTTTATTTGCCAAACAGGTGTATCTATAGGTAGTCTTATTTGTGGACAACTGATGGATGACTACGGTGGGATGCTGACATTCCGAATATTTTCCGTTGGTGCATTATCTTGGTTAAGTATATACTGGATGTTACAGCTGTTATTGCGAAAAGCCAAGGCTTACCCACTTCACCAAGGCCACAGTCGTAAGTCTAAAAGTTGAATAAAATTTAGTTTGATAATTAATGAAAAACTTTGTTTGCAGATTTGGCAAGTTATGCAACGCCAAGCGATGCAATTCTTATGACAACGAGCCAAGAACTTCAAAGTTATTAACAATAAGTCTGAATATTGATCACATGTGATTGGTGCTTTCGCAGATTTTTTAAAATGTTTAATACTTAAATTTTAATTGTCTATACATTTATTTGTATCATTACTCAACCAATCTATATTTGTAAACTTCGGTGATTATTAATCTTTCGGATAAAAATAATGTATTTAAAATTTTGTAATTTTTTTTTACATGCGTATAACGCTATTTATTAATAAACTTTGGTATTATAATATTGTAGATTGCTCCGAAAGGTTAATAAGATTGTGAATATGTGATATTTCATGTTTTATTATTCAGTACCTCAGTATTATTTACGAAAGAACAAATCACTACAATATTAGACATTAATTAAGTACTTTTAATAGCTTTTAATCATGAATTTGTACTGTTTTATAAATCTATAAATTCAATAATAATTAACAAGGTCAGGATTAAGTAAATCTTAATTAACGTTATTGTTTTGTTAATTTTCTTTTTAAATAATTTTATTAACAGTGAAATTACGAAGAAGCTTTTTAGCCAATTTAAAATAGCGACACAAGTCACGTCAATTGAAAATGTTTACAATTCTTCACATTATTATTTCATACAAGTTTAATAATTAGTTAATTTATTTATTGTTTTTCTCAATATATATGTATGTATATGTGTATACATATACGAAAATATATATGCTATTAAAAAAAATGTTTTGTTATATTGTAAGGCTGTCTCAGGACGTTCATTATCAAATTTAATCAATTAAATGTTTGTCTATTTATTATTTGTTATCATTCTCTTTTTATAGCGTTGACGCTAATTACAAGAGGCCTTAATTATTTCAGTTTGTTTGTTTTTTTTTTTTTTTTTTCATCTTCGTAATAATAATTATCATTAATTATTGTTATAATTATTAAAATTAATATTATTTATTATCTTTATATTATTTTGTGTTGCGTTAGATGTATAAATGATGGCATCAAAGTCTCACTTTCGTCGTTGGCTTGTTGTATGTACAGGTGTCGTAGCTTGACTCGAAGATTGAGGTACAGGTTCAACGATAGCCTGAAGATTAGCTATTTCACCTGCAGAATCACAGCAGTCGCTCATGATACCAGTGCTCGTGTGAAAGGCAATGCTACCTTCACTCGAGGACGCAAGACTACCAGAAAGCGGTGGCGATGCCGAGTAAGCTATATTATTTGAATTCGAAGATCCTGCAGCAGCAGCCGCATTAATCCCTCCACAATTAGCAACTTCCAGATTACGATGCAACTCAAGAATCCGACTCTCCAGGGATAAATTAATGTTCACTTGCGCCTCGTACTTGGATTCAACAGCGCGCAATTCAGCCTCATGGCGTTCTTTAGTTTCTTGTAAAATACGTTGTTGATCTATCAGCTGAGCCTCAATATGAGTTTCGCGATGTTCTAATTCAACAAGTCGTGTCCTCAATGCATCAATTGTCGATGTGCGTGAGTCCAATTGCCGTTTTAACGTCGCCAATTCTTCCTCGTAAGAACGGTGAATTTGAGCTGCTTCCTGTCTCAGTATTGGCACTGGTCCCGAAGAACGTTCGTGATATTTAGTCTGTGCCTCACCGAGTAATAAAAATTTTTTCTGTACATTATCAAGAATCCTTTTAAGCTCATCGCTGCGACTGGCAGCTTTCAGCGCGTCTTTAAGTTGATGAGCCGCGTCGAAAAATGCCGCTTCGGCTACACGCGTTTGTTGTTCACACTCAGCAACTTTCGTCTTTTCTTTTTTTATTTCTAATTCTAGCACTTCGAGATTCTCCGTCAGCTTACGATTACGATTGTATTCTTCTAGGCACTTTGACTGCCAGTTGTCAACGGCTTTCTTATAATCTGTCTCAGTAATACGGCTCTCACGTTTACTTCGTTCTATCTCATTTTTCAAACCCTCTACTTCACTTTCCATTATACGCAGTCGATCAGCTAACTCAGTTTTTTGTTCTTGAAGTGTACGAGAGTCTCTTAATTTTCCTAGTAGTCGGCGATTACGTTCAGCATGAACTTCTCTACGCTGTCGTTCGAACAGTAGCTGCATTTGCATCAACTGCAGTTGCTGATTAACTGACTCAATGTCAATAAAACTATCCTCGTTCGTATTATCACTGTTATCATCATCTAGGCCTTTCTTTTTATTAAAAGATCTTACTTTCTTATCTTTAATCGACAACACGCTGGCGCAATTTTCGATATAACGATCTAGCATCAACGTAGGCGATAATCTTGAATCAGGATTGTTATAGTTGTTATTATTATTGTTATTATTATTATTATTATTAGAATTACTGTTGCTATTACGACTTTGTTGCTGGTCAGTACTACGTTGATCCATGATCCCATTCAGCAAACGCTCGTAAGGGAAGAAATCATCTGTTTGGATACTCGTTTCATGCTTACTTTGACCTTTCATATCAGAACATGATTTTGATCGACGTATTTTTACATTTGGATATGTTTTAAGACAAGTTACTGGCGCTGTAGACTGGCTAGGTGAATCAAATTTACATAAATTGAATTTTTTTATTAAGTTTTTACTAGCAAGTCCCGAACAATCGTCGCGGTTTCTATAAGGTTCGACATGATGTACTTGAGGATTTTGGCAATTTACTATTTCTACAATCTGAAAATTAAATCAATTATAAATTAAAAAAACAATTACTACGATTTTTATAAAAATAATTGGTAATTATTTAAAAGTGGGATCAACCCATGCTGGGCCATGTTATTTTTTTTTTTACATCAAATTGATCAATTTTTTTTTTTAATTGTTCGTTTTTTTATGTACTTTTCAAAAACGGGGTTGACCCCACTTGTAAATAATTATTATAATTACCAAATAATTAAATGCCTTTTCAAAATTAAAAAAAAAAAAAAATTAGAAATAATAAAAAAAATACTCACCTCTTGATCTTCTTTCCACGAGTCATTTCTACCATTTTGACTTGAACTAGTCTCCAGTATTTTTTTCACACCTTCAATATTTATCTGCTGTACAGTGCTGTTCCTATCAGCAATTAACTTGCTAATTTTTTGCGAAACAATTCCTTCTTTGTCCGTCACAGGCATAAATGATAAAGCATTGATATTGCTGATAGGCGTAGCGGGACGTGAACTACCAGTCAAAGAGCCATTGCCAAAAGCACTGAGAGCTCGAACAGCAGCAGACCCTACGGAAGTTGATCTCGTAGATGTTTGTCGGATATCCTGTAATCGTAAATTTAGTTAAAACAAATATATAAATAAATAAAAATAACAAAATACCTTAACAGGTGTTGTTTCAGGCGTAGCTTCAATAGCAGCTTCTGGTGGAGACGAGTTACTTCTGTTAGTACTATTGTTAGGCGTTGAAGGAGCAGAACGTGGTTCATAAGTCATAGTTTGGATAGACTTAGGACTATTGGGTGATATCTTCATACTCGGTGACCATAACATGTCTTCATCTAAATCATTATTCATTCTCGTGCCTAGTGGATCTTCAACAATATTTATTGGCGTCAAAGGGCACTGCTGATCCGGTAATGGAGTAGCGCGCAAGTTATTAGGCGCATAAATTTCTTCTCTTCTGTCAAAAGCAAAGTGTCCACACTCTGCTACGACATCATGGTGCTCCATTTGCTTCCAACGAGCTGGACTGGTTTCTGTATCTCTTGAGGCTGTTATCAATAGCGGATGCATTCTCACCGAGTCCAACATTGGCTTTATCGTGTGCTTAAATGTCGCGAGATACTCGTGATCATTTTGCGCGTGATGTGTCCGCAAGTATGATGTTAAATTACACGGATACATTGCGTACAAACGATGAAAGAAATTGTAAAGACCCACATGAAGATGCAGCAGATAAAATGAGACCTTATCTGATAAATTATTTTGAGAGTTGGAATGAGTGTAATAGTACGAAGCTAGGCGATTGAATACATCAAAAATCTCGTTGAGATATGGCCCCAAAGCTGCTGGTAACATTGGTAGTAAAGTCACCAGTAAAAGTAAGGCGCTTACTATTAACAGTGCATCCACTTCGTTTTTCAACAACTTCAACAGTTCTCGAAATAACGAATGATTTGTCAATTTGTACAACCATGTTGGCTGTCTTCGTGCAATGTGTCCCAATACTAACAATGCTTGAACCCGCTGACTGGGGCTAACTGACTTTGCCAGTGTATCTGTTAAACGATCTAGCAAATGTTTGTCATGCGGTTCACGTACTCCAGCAAGAACTTCGATTGCTCGCAATGAATTTGTGGCGAAGAAATAATCAAGCAATCCACTTACAAGGCAATTGTCTTTGTCTGTAATAATTTTATTTAATATTCGTTAATTATCATGTAAAAGTAATAAGCTACGTCCAAATAATAAATCTAATTTTAAATAAATAAATTAAAAATTTGTAATTTAATTTTATCATGTAAATTATTTGGAAGTACAGCTGTTAAAAGCAATTAATACTCACTTGACAAAAAATGATCATGGAAGATTTTTTTTATTATTTCAACCTCACTTAATTTATTAGACTCCAACAAATCAAACAATTTACCAACTTCACTGTTGCTACCCATACCGATCACTTGCAAGTTTGCTTCTTGTTTAAAAAACTTATCTTGGTTTGTTTTTAATAAGATCTTTGGCTCACAGAAAAAATGAATAATTTTTTGATGATTTACTGGTGACTTGTCTGGTAGCCATTTGTTAATTATCGCTTAACTTTGGCTACCTAAAAGTGTATAATTTATAACCTGTAACAATAAATAAGTAATTATTGAAAGAACAATGTTGTCATTTAAATAAATAAATGAAATTAAGAAAAAAATAACAACACCTGGTATTAAATGTCACATGAAAAAAAAAAAAAAAAAAAAAAAAAAAAAAAATAAATAAAGGTCTTCAATAAATATAAAATGTCATTAGTAAATATATAAATACGTGACATATTGATAATTAATACTGTAACATTGTCAATGAAAAATTATAGTAGCTATATAATAAATAAATTGTCGGCTACATAATACTGCGGTATGTTATCGTTGAGACAAGACCCTCGTTGAAAATATTTCAGTCGTAATATTATTTATAATACTAATTTAATTTGTTCTTTATTTAATGACACTGGTAAATGTTGGTGATTTTAAATCTAATAATGGATTGTGATAAATGTTGGGGCTTACCTGAATGATCATTGAGTGTTTCAACAAAAGACCTCCTCATCGAGGTACTTGTTAGTTGCTGAATGATGGCTAATGAGGTCCCGTGGTATAATTTCGACTGGAACGCCATCTTAAAATAATGTAGCGTCAAATATTGAAGCGTCAAGCTTCAAAACGCTGAATAAAAAACAATAAAATTTTAGAAAGCTAAACAATGTTTATATTAGCTTTGACACTGCATTAATTTAATTAGATTTTTAATCTGCGACGTTGCGAAGAAATTACGCGGGAAAATTATGAATATGAAATTTGCACTTTTTAATTATTTTAATGACATTAAATTTAGCTGTCACTTCACAATTTTTTTTAATTTTCTTCAACACATAAATCACAGCAAAAAAAAAATTATTAAAAAAATAGGCTTGTAGAAATTTTAAAAAACTACAGATGCAATTTTTAAAAATAATTTTTTGGATGAAATTTATTTGTTAAAAAAATTGAAAAATTGTCAAGTGACAGTTAACTTTAACGTTATTAAAATTTTGATTATTTAATTAATATATTTTTAATTTAAAACAGAATTTCAAATATATTCTTCTTTAAAATTATTCATTTAATTATTTATCATTTAAAAAAATTCTATTTCAGTTACTTTCACGTTTATGGAACATTTTAGTGATTAATTAAATATGTAATAAAAAATGTAAATTTTATTTTTTTCACTTGCAAATTTATATTCTTCTTCATTAAAATTTTTTTTTAATCTTAAGAATTTTCACAACTGTTTTTTCTGTTATTACATATTATCAGTAACTCACTTAAAGATTTTTTTTTCATAATAATTTGATAATGTAAATGGCGGTTGAACTTTGCTTAATAGGCGTTACGGAATGTTACAATCTATTTTTTACTGCATATAAAATAAAATGCTCAATATATTAAATACAGAAAGTTTCATGAACCTGCCAACTTTTACACTGTAAAAAAAATTTTTTGTTCTTTACACATAAAAATCATGACTTAAAGTTAGCTGTCACTTTTTTTAATTTTCTTTAACAAAAAAATTTGTTCTAAAAAATAATTTTTTAAAAATTGCATTTTTAATTTATTAAAATTTATACAAGTCTATTTTTTTAATAATTTTTTTTTGCTATAATTTATTTGTTAAAAAAAATTAAAAAAATTGTCAAGTGACAGCTAAATTTAATGTCATAAATTTTTTTGGAATTTTATAGCAATTAAATTATTAAAAAAGAATTTAATTAAAAAGTTTCACAAGTGAAAATTACTAAAAATTACAAGTGAAAATTTTTAGAAGCATTTTTTTGTTGTAATTAATTTGTTAAAAAAATTTTTAAAATTGACAGCTGACCGCTAACTTCATCTATTTTAAACTATTTCTACTTATTCTATTATTGATAATGTAGAAATTATTTCCTAATCGTCACACTGTTATTATTACTATTAATATTATCATTATTATTAACATATTATTATTATTATTATTATCATCATCATCCGTTACACTTTTGTTGTTTGTTATGAAAACTTGTTGAAACGTGTTTGATGAGTATTTCTCTTACCGGATAATTAAAAAATAGATAATATTAAAAATATTTACTCTTTAAAAATGCCACGAAAATCTTCAAAAGTAAGTACTGAGCAATTTGACACTTGAAATAATGTATATTTTAATTTTTTTTATTTACTTTATAGGAGACTGTGGTTTTTGTAACGAATGTGGGTGTCAATGTTGACGGCAAATATGATGTAAATTTTTTAGAAAATGCAAAAATCGCCATGGAACGTGTTATTGAAAAAAAAGTTTGTATTACTTAATTGTTCATTGATTTATACCGAAACTTCCTTTTTTTTTTTTTTTTGTATTTAATTATTTATAATATTCGGTTAACTATTTTAGATTTTTGTAAGACCCAAGGACGAAGTCGGCGTAATACTAATGGGTGTTGAAGATGGTAATAATTCATTAGAATTGAATCTTATTGATAACTATATTAATGTCCAACTACCGTCATTTGATATGATTGAAAAAATACGTGAGATTAAGCCTCAAGATATAGAATTTAAAAACTGGATTTCTGGATTGCAAGCTGCTCTCAAAATGATTTCAGACCAAGTTGAGTTAGTAATTTAATAATTTGATCTACTAATTATTTGGTATTAAATATTTAAATAAATAAATTGATTATTGCAGAGGCTCGAATCGTATTACGATTATTTTAATAACAAATTGTTATCCAACAAATCCTTTTGGTAATTCTGCTAAAGATAGTCTGATACAAGACATAACAAAAAAAGAAGTTAACTTTTTGTGGCTGTAAGTATTTAATTTATTTGTATTAGTATAAGTCGTCAATGACAGACTAGCAACCTTGCAGTCACTATGTGACTGTCGTAACTTGTGAACTAGAAAAGAGTAAAATTTTGCTTTAATAAATAATGACTTTTGTTAAATTGCACTGTACTTTCTTAAGTATTGACATTTTTAAAAATATAAGCTCATCCCGATGTTACACTCATCAAGAGCTTTCATTTGAGTACCCACATGCATTTTAATATATTTTTCACATATACAAATATATGAAAAATTGATGTGGGTACTCAAATAAAAGGTCTCGATGAGTGTAACATCGGAACGAGCTTATATCTTTAAAAATGTCAATAGTTCACAAGATACACGGTCATTTCTTAATTATGTATCTAGAGATAGAGCATTTTTTAATGCAGCCTAAATACCTATCATAATAAATTTATGATTGGTGAGAATGATATCAAATCTTGAAAAGGCACAACTCCAGGTCAAGACCTTTCTAATGATACCAAATTTAACCATAGAAACCCATTTTGTCATATAAATACACTGGCCACAAAATTTTTCTTATTATCTTAATGACATAGATTTATTTTTACAGCGGAAGCAAAGATTTAAAAAATTTAGAAGACGAGGAACTGAATGTAAATGAGCGTATGCTTTTTGACTTAACTCAAAAGGTATAATTAGTTTGCGAAAATTCAAAAATAAAAATTTATTACTGAATAATTGGATAATTACAAATGTTATTAATAGGTTGAAGGAGAATACATGCCTTTTTCTTTTGTATTACCAAAGTTAGAATTTTATGGCGCCCACAAAACATCTCCAACGCCTTGGAAATGTAATTTGGAAATCGGAACTCTAAAAATTCCTGTTGCCATATACATTTCAGTGAGTCAATCATTTATTTTCTTGTTATACATTTTTCTATTGTTGTGTAATCGTTATTGATGTTTTTTTAATTAGATCACTGAGGTACAGCCGCTGAACAAATGGCAGGATATTTCAAGCTCTTTTGATCCTAATAGTGCAGAAGAGTTGCACTCAGTGAGTAAAAAACGGGTCTTGGCTGATCGTTATCGAGAAGAATACAAGCTCGAAGATACTGTTCAAGGCTATATGTACGGAAGAAAATTTATTCCACTTACCGAAGAAGATTCGGCTGTTTTAAAATTACTTTCTGAAGAAAAGTCATTTAAACTTTATGGATTTTCTCCAGAAAAATTCGTGAAGCTTGATTATCGTCACGGAAAAAAAACTCATGTTATTTTACCATTAGAAGTAATTTTATTTTACATATGATTAAAAATCATGATAATGATCAATGATAATTTAATCACAATTTATTAATTTAAACAATTTAAGGGAGCAGAAGAAGAATTTTTCTGTTTAGTAAAGGCGATGGCTGATTTGCAACGGGTAGCTCTTGTCCGTAAAATTTACAATAAAAACTCTAGCCCTTCGATGCACGTTCTGTATCCACAAATTGGTAATGGTGATAAACCATGGGTATGTTACAATTATAATTATAATTAGAAAATTATTCTTTTCAATTATTGAAAATTGAGTGTCACTGAACATACAAAGAATGCGAAATAATAAATTGTCAATTATTACTAAGAATAATTACTCAATTGCAGTGCTTTTTCATGTATGAATTAATCTATTCGGAAGAACGACTTATAATAACACCACGTTCCTACGACAATGTGCTCAAAAACATACGGCAAGAACAATTTGATTGTGTAGATAAGCTAATAAATTTAATGATGCTTGGACAATCTACGTAAGTAATTGATATTTATATTATAAATAGGAATTTTATTTGTATGACTTTGATCTTTTACAAGATATTTATATTATTATATTGCTTTTTAAGTTGGTTCATCAGTACTTACGATAACATAAGGATCGGTTAATTTATGTGTTATATATCAGCGCTTGATTGAAGTGATACAATTTAAAAAAAAAATTATCTTTACTAGCAACCTTGCAGTCACTATGTGACTGTCGTAACTTGTGAACTAGAAAAGAGTAAAATTTTGCTTTAATAAATAATGACTTTTGTTAAATTGCACTGTACTTTCTTAAGTATTGACATTTTTAAAAATATAAGCTCATCCCGATGTTACGCTCATCAAGAGCTTTCATTTGAGTACCCACATGCATTTTGATATATTTTTCATGTATACATATATATAATATATATAAATATATGAAAAATTGATGTAGGTGCTCAAATGAAAGGTCTCGATGAGTGTAACATCGAGATGAGCATATATCTTTAAAAATGTCAATAGTTCACAAGATACAAGGTCATTTCTTAATTATGAATCTAGAGATAGAATATTTTCGAATTCAATCTAAATACTTATCATAATAAATTGACTATCGGTAAGAATATTATTATATTTAAAAGGCACAAATTCAAGTCAAGACTTTTGCAATGACATTAAATTTCACTAAAAAAACCAATTTCATCACCTGACTATCCTGGCCACAAAATTTCGCTTATTCTCTCAATAATATCGATAAGCACGATGTAGACTTATATTGTCACTTCATTAAATAATCATGTTTTTCAAACGTGACGTTTTAGGATAACAATATAATTTATATACGATAAAATCGGTTACATATCATTCATAATAATATTTATTTTTGCTGCACTTACACTATTGCTTGGTATTTATTTTGTCATTCTCACTTATAATCTCAATTAAAATTTCTTGATAAATAAAATTTCTTCTATCGTTCTAAGAAATCTTAGACAAATTAATTCCACAAACTCAACAGTAAATTATTTTAATTGATAAAACATTCTATTAGAAGACATAAAATTTATCCTTCAATTGTGCGTTGTATACCTTTGAATAATTATGTGTTTTAAACGATTTAGTTTAAATTTATCTGAATATGACATATACAGACCTCCAGTAATTGTCCAACCAGAAAATCCAACTATTCCAAATGAAGTTATGATTCGTTGTAAAAAATTATCCATTCTTTCAACGTTAGTGATAATAGCTATCGCAATATTAATATCGTTAACATACGGTATTGTATCTATGTATTTTTCTGCCACTGGTATTACTATTCGTTCATTTGCCATAAGTCTGGTACTAACATTAACGTTTTTTGCTGTTCACAGACTTTTCATGAAATAAATGATTTTATTATACAAAAATTAATTCACTCTATCGCTACTGTGCAAGAAAATATTTATATTACGCTATTAAAAATTTTTACAAGTTGCAATATTTTTTTTCTGATTTTTATTTTTTAATAAATACTTTTATTAGACAAGAGAATATTTTGTCACTTAGTGTAATTTAATTCAATTATCGTGTAGTACAATAATAAGTGATGAATTAAAATTAATTTATATATTATAAATAGCTGAAAGGTACTACAAAATAATTTTAACAGGATGAATTCTGAAAAAACACGTAGTTTTAAAAGCTATGCCAGTTACTACAAGCCAAGTTATAAAATTTCTGACAACAAAGTAATTTCTAATAAAATTTTCACAACACTTGTAATAATATTATTAATGTCAATGTGTATGTCATTAGTTCTAATTATTTTATCATTATTTGAGCACGATTACGTTATGGCTACTTATCTCATTTTTATCAGCTTTATTTTATATCTTATAAAAATATATATTGAAATAAATTTCACGTCTAAGCTTGAATAATATTTATAAGTTATCTATATTATTAAGAGAATAAGCAAAATTTTGTGGCCAGGATATTCATGTGACAAAATCGGTTTTTTTAATGAAATTTAATGTCATTGCAAAAGTCTTGACTTGAATTTGTGCCTTTTAAATATTTCATATTATTCTTACCGATAGTCAATTTATTATAATAAGTATTTAGGCTGAATTCGAAAATATTCTATCTCTAGATACATAATTAAGAAATGAAATTTTATCTTGTGAACTATCGACATTTTTAAAGATATAAGCTCATCCCGATGTGACACTCATCAAGACCTTTCATTTGAGCACCCACATCAATTTTTCATATATTTATATATATATATATATATATATATATATATATATATATATATATATATATATATATATATATATATGTATATATGAAAAATATATCAAAATGCATGTGGGGTACTCAAATGAAAACTCTTGATGAGTGTAACATCGGGATGAGCTTATATCTTTAAAAACGTCAATATTTAATAAAGTTCAGTGCAATTTAACATGTCATTATTTAATAAAGCAAAACTATATTTATAGTTTACAAGTCACAGCAGTCACATCGTAACTGCAAGGTTGCTAGTATTATATATTTATTAAAAATTTTTATATAAATTCCTTTTCTCATACTAAATAAAATACTATTATTTTTAAAAATTTTCTAAAAAAATAGTTAAATTCTGAATTTTGTATAACTTTCAAAAAGGACATTTATAATTAAAGAAAGCTTCCTACTAAATTTCACTGAATTTATAAACGGTCGATACCAACGATTAGTCAATTTGACATGGAATTACTATTATTATTATCATAATAAATTATTTTTGTTAACAGCATTCCCGAAGATGAAAACAAGACCTATGAAACTTGTTCCGTAGAATCTCCAGACTTGCAACACTTATGGAATACACTATCATCAAGAGCATTTGATCCAGAAGCATCAATACCGGAACCCAAATTGTCTGTATTAAAGCCTATTCAACCTCCGGAATGGAAGAATTCAAATGAACTAGCAAACTGTATCACCGATATTATCAGCGCTTATGAAATAAAAGACGAACCAAAAAAGACATTTGAACCTGTTGACATCATCGATGTCTCTCAACTTACGCAGCAACCAACTATGTACGTTTTGTTAATCTTTTGAATCTTTTAATAACTTAAAAACTTAATTTTATCGTTATTTTCAGTAAAAAGAATACAGAGCCTGGAGATTTTCTTCCACGTCCGATGGATGTTGATTTAGACGCACTGGTGTGTATAATTAATTTTATACTTCAACTAGTTATTTAGTAAAAATAAATTTAACTTAACTATTTTTTATTTTAGTTCACTGATTAAGCAGTACCTGGTCAATTTATGAGCACAGTTGTTAACTTTTCACATATTTTTAATAAGAAAAAATATTTTTCCAACTTAAAGTTGAGTAAGAGTAAGTAATTTATATTTTTAAATGAATAAAGATTGATACTAAATCATTAAAAATAAACAACATTCTTTAATTTCTTAATTTAAAAACTCCTGAATTTTCAACGCAAGTACTAAACGATGCTAATATAATTAATGGTGAAAGAAATTTAACTAAACTACTGGTAAAGCATACTTTTTTTTTTTCTTTTCTGATGATAATGATAATATCACTGTTGTACATATTAATTGCAGGACCTTCGAGAATATATTTGATTACACATGCATCATTCTTGTCTTTTGATTGCAATTATAATATCGATGCAAGCATTCTATATCATCGATAGACATTTTATTTAATTATATTTTTATTTAAACATTAAAAAAATATAAAAACATTTTTATATATAAATATACTGGCAATAATAATTTTATCTTGGATAAAATTTTATCTCGGATTGAAAAACTGGCCTTAAATTTAATTTAAAAAACTTGTTTTATCACATAAATGGGTCAGAGACAAAATTTTCTTTATTCTCTTCTAATTATATAAATGACAGGTGATTGATAATGAATCATAAAAAATAAACGAAATTTTTCCGATCTCCTGATGATCTTAAAACTATTTATAAGTTTCATTGGATACCGAACCAATTTACCTAGCCTTACAAGAGTTAATTGTAATATTACTTTGAATATTATAAAGGAATCAATGATCATCTCATTTTATTACAAATAAATCTAATTTAAATTTGATTATTTTATTTAGAAAGAACGTTAAAATCTAAATTTTATTGTTCTTAAAATTTATTATTGTTTTGGATTTTCTTCGTAAAAAATTGAACACAAAAATCAATATAATGAGTTCAGACCAAGAAAAATTAAAAAAATCGCCAGAAAGACCATCGCAACCGCCACCTCCTCCACCAAACTCGTATCTGGAATCTCAAACGTCTCTCCCATCAGAGCCGGATCCGCAATTACAACTTAGATCTTCACCACAGAAAAAATTCAGCGCGCCAAATCTATCTGAAGATCATAGAAGTAAAAAGAAATCTATTAACGTAATATGTGTCCTATTATGTATTTTATCGATAGTTTCAATAGCTGCAACTTTCTACCTAAAGTCTCAATGGTCAAATTATACCTGGTTTACAGCAATCGCAAGCGTAACTTTCAGTTTATTGGGAGGTTCTCTTTTCATGTACAAGCTACTTAGTTCTGATGATCCCAATTCCATACAATAATTACAATATGAGTATTAAGTATCCCAAAATTTATGGCTGTACAATTATAATTTGATGAAATTGATATTTATATAATTAAATTAAATAAAAAATTAGGTTGATCAGACCACAAACGAAATGTTGACAATTATTTCACACTTTATTGCAACGTTTCGTCGGACATCCCGATTTCTTCAGGCAATCTTGACATGGTTTATTTAAACTATTTATTTATTTAATGCATGTATTTTAGATTGCCTGAAGAAGTGGTCTGATCAACCTGATTTTTTATTTAATTAATTCCTTTTGGACCTGATTAAAACAATGATGGATGATATTTATATATATATTTTTAATAATACAACTTATGCTTTATTATTATTCAAATATTTTGATTAATTTTAACAAATTGAAATAAAAGTTTTCTAAAATATTTATCTTTATTATAGATGGACAATCGGATCATTAAAGAAACAATTTTTATTTGTAATATATAGAGAAATTCTTGATTCGCAATAATGGAAAATGATTCTGAAAAATTATTAATAGAATCAGTTGATACTGATCAAACTAATTATTGCGATAGTAAAAAAAAATTAATGATTGCAATATTTATAATACTCGTATTATTATCAATAATTTCTTCGGCAGTTGGTATGACTTTAAAATTCGGGTTTGGATTTGATTATGGAATTTATTTAGTGACCACAGGTGTAATTTTAGCTGCGGTAGCTTCAGGATTTACATTTTACTTCACAAGTCTACCGTTGAATAGTGAAAAATCTGAAATTTGAGTGGTTGGTTCAACATTTAACACAATTTTTATATTAATAAAAATAAATACAAATTCAAAATATACTTATTCATAAACTGAATAAATAATTAAACATGAAATTATCGAGAATTGATGACTTCAAAACTTAAAACAGTCACATTATATTATTGATATTGATTATATGATTTTTTTATATATTTATTTTTCAGTTACCGAAAATTCCTGCTGAGTAAAGGTGTCCCCCCCCCTCTTCCCCCTTATCCTTTATTTCCCTAATTCTCAAATTTGTCTTTAATGATAAATTTAGCTATTATATATGGCTAAATAATTCTGAGACAAATTATTTAGCCATATATAACACAACACATTGTCGTAAATTCTTTTTTATTCAAAGTTTAATTACTCATCAAATATTTAAATAAAATGTCTATCGATCATAAAATACTTTCAGAGGGATATGGATCAATGAATAGAATGCTACTGAATCTTAGCTCGCATCCTTTCGCTGTATTTTCTTAGTTTCTTCAGGATCTGTACAAAACAATGTTAAATATTAAATATTAAAGTAATATTAAATATTATCGTGGTTGAATTTTATTACTTTTATATTGTATAGTTACTATGTGTAATTTTCTAATATTGTATAATTATTTATATTTATGTCTTGTACAGAGCCTGAAGAAGCTGAGAAAATACAGCGAAACGTTGCGACCTTAGATGCAGAAGCATTCTATTCATTGATCCATATCCTTTTAAAATCTTTACTTCGGGGTGAACCCAATAGCTTCCTTATTTTTTTGAAAAGTTTCAATATTCTTAGCGGGAAGTTAAAAATTTTCTAAAGAATTTTAAGGAATATTCAGAGTTTTTGCGGTGAAAAAGGACTAAAATTACCCCTAATTTCCGCATACAGTCATTAAAATTGACGTCGCAACGATTATAAAATCAATTAATTGGTTGTTTTATTTGTAATTTTTTTATCGACAATTTGTAAATAAATTTGGAGTACTAAAAATAGTGGAATTACTTATCATACTGACGATGAACATGAATGTAAAAGATTGACTTTGTCTTATAAAAGTATAATACATTTCCTATTACGTTAAAAATTGTTAATTTTTTAATTAATTAATCTCTTAATAGCGCTATCCAAATAATAATCTGAATTTTAATTATTTTTTGCTTTATCGCTAATACTGCTTGTTTTATTAATATTTTTTTATTATTCTGGTTTCACGCTTTCAAAAATTTTGTTATGATGCTTTTCCATTGTGTTCAATTATTTCTTTTTATCGTTTTCAAACTTATGGATATTTTTTTTAACAATTTAATAAAATATAAATTTTCAATATTTTCTTTTTTATTGATAATTTACGGTTTTATCTTCTACAATAAATCTATTTTATTCGCTTTTATGGCATCCGGAGTGGGTCCCGAGAGCGATAAGGGCGTTATAAAAATTTTTTTTTGGTAACCGATGTATTTTTGTATGAAATGTGCAGAAATGCAAAAAAAATTTTTTTTATCTTAACTAAAAGTTTTGTTTGGACTTGGAAAAAATAATAGAATTTTTATTATACGCCCTTAAAGTTCCCGGGTGCCATAAGGGCTTATAATTTTTATACGCCCTTATGGCATTTGTAACGTGATTTATTAACTGTAAACAGAAAAAAAAATTTACTTGAATCAAGTAAATAATTTTGAAGAATTTCATCTTCTTGAGTAGAAAAATTTGAGTAGAAAAATTCTTAAACTAAGAAATTTTTATTGGTTTAAGTAAATTTTACTTAATTCAAAAATTTTTTATCTTTATTCGAGACAATGGAACTATTCAAAATTATTTTCTTGGTTCAAGTTAATTTTTTTTTCAGTGTATTTTATACTTTTTACATACCATGCGATCATTTTTTAGGTATGAAATGATAAATATCAAAGTCAAAATTTTTAATTAATATACTTTAACATTTTAGACATTCATACAGCGAATATTACTTTTTAAAATAGTATTTTCTTCCATGTAAAGAATAAATTGTAGGATTTAAATAATAAATATTACATAGTGATTATTAAAATCACGATTTTACTGTTTGAAATGGTAATTTTTAGCAGTTGATCATTACTTATTATAAATCGACAATTATTTATTACAGTTAACTTTTTTCCATGTGATGCTAAAAATCTACAGAGGTGCAAAAACATCTGTACATAGAACCATCTGAAAAATGAAAAAATTTTTTTTCATTTTTTCTCTTTATATAGAAGGGATATTTTTCTTCTTAATTTCATGTATAACTATTAATATATCTTCACCTTAATCGATAGTTATAACAATAAAGATACATAAATATGACCTTCAGCCGTGTAAAATTAATTAAAAATATTGTAAGAAATACCTATAAAGATAACAGTGAATGTGACACCCTTAAAAAAATAAGGCGTTTTAAAATAATTTTATCAATTTCAATGCTAATTTCATCTATGATTATATTAACTTATTGGTTTTCATTCAATACTTTAGTATGTTTCATAATAATTCCCGGTGTAGTATTCAGTATCATTAATAAATTAATAGAATGGGCATTCTTCACGTAAACATTACATTTTAAAATACATAAAAAATTCTAATCTTACCACAGATAGTAAAGAATAATTAGAAAATTTCGATAAAAAATTATTTTTACAAAATTAGTCACTTTATTTAGATGAAAGATATTTTCAATTTATTTTCACCAAACAATAATAGAAGACAAATTTTGCTACGATATCTTTTAAAATGAACGACCCGAATTACCAACAAAAAATTAGAGAATTCAATAACGATATAAGGAAATTAAAAATATCAGATGTTAAGAACTTTAAGTTAAAACTTTCAATGCTTTGCTTATCATTGATATGCATTATTCTATTTTCGGTAGCAAATTCTTTGCTCGAATTCTTTTTCTCAATTTTTACAATTCCATTTAATTTCGTATGTAAAGTAAACTCAAAAATTAACCACTTGATATTCAAATGACTATTTTTAAAAATAATTTGCTGGAGTAAGATTGTACAAGAGTTTAAATAAATTACAACTTCTAATTATAGTAATAATTGAATAATTAAAATTTTTTTATTTCTTATTTTATTAGAACGAACTAATAATTAAAATTTTCTGATACTATTTATTAATAAAAATTTTTCAATATCAATTTTTTCTTATTGGTCAGTGTTAAGTAATTAAAACAATGGAATCAAAGAGCCGTACGGGTAAATTTGTACAAACCGGAATTTTTATTACAATCATAATTCTTTTAATAGTTGTTTGGTATTACGGCTATCTTAATATACTGATGTGGACAGTAATTGCAGGTTTGGCTTTAGGGACGTGTATAAATTTGGGATTTGTATAATTTAGAAAATTTAGAAAATAAAAACTTATATAATGTATGTTCTGCTGATAAAAATATATAATTATATACACACGGACAGAAAAAAAAATTTTTCTTGAACCAAGAAAATTGTAAGGAAGACCGAAGTTATTTTGGAGCAAGAAGAAATTTTCTTGGCTTAAAAAAATTTAACTTTGTTCAAGAAATTTTCAATCTTCCTTAAGATTTTCTTGATTTAACAAAATTTACGCTTGACTCAAGACTTTCTTTCTTTCTGTGCAGAAATATATTTTAAGTATGAAATTTCTTCTTTAAAATTCACTACTTTATTTATCAAAAAAGTAGTTCCTTTAATTTATTATGAATCACGATAAAAAATGTCAATAAAAAAATTAATTATTTTTAAATTACGCTTTGAATCTGTCAGGGAATTTTTTCACAATATATTAATTATTACGAATTATAGTAATAATTAAAGCATAAAATTTTTTTCTATTTCTTTTATTAGAACGAACCAATAATTAAAAATTTCTGAGATTATTTATCAATAACAATTTTTTAATATCAATTTCTTCCCACTGGTCAGTGTTAAATAATTAAAACAATGAATTCAAAGGAACATGATACATCGTCACATGAAAATGATCATCATGAAAAACATCATAAAAAAATAAAAAAAGTTTACCACAGTGCGGGTACATTTGCACAAAGTGGCACGTTAATTATAATTATGATAGTTTTGATAGTTGCTTGGGTTTTCGGCTATCTCAACATATTGATGTGGGTAGTAGTTGTGTGTTTGGCTTTGTGGATATTTAAAAAGTTGGTACTTAACAGATACATGTAATGTATGTTCTACCGACAAAAATATGTAATTATATATACAAATATATATTTTAAATATGAAATTTCTTCTTTAAAATTTACTACCTTATTTACCGAAATAGTAGTTCCATTATATTATATTATATTATATTATATCACTATATTATTATATTAATAAATAAATCCAATTAAATTCTACCATCATCATTTACTAAAACTAAAATTGGGAGAAAATGTATTAAAATTTATCAAAATTATTATTTGTATTATGTATTACTTATCATAGTAATACTTGCTAAAATTGTACATATACTTTTGTCCATCTTCATACTAAAATATTTGTAAATTTTGCCGTTCAGCTTGCTGCCTTGGCATTCAAACAAAATTAATAAATAAATAAATTAATTAATTCAGTTTAAATTACGCTATTTATTAGTCAGTAATAAGAGATTTTATATATTTTCAATAAATAATAATAAAATCGAATAATTACGCAAATGAACATGAACCAATCAAATCTTAATGTAAGCAACATGATTACTCCCATAAGAAATACAAATTCAAAAGATGACTCAGATTCATCAAGAATCTCCAGAGAGAAAATTTATACGATACTTCAAATATCGAGTTTAGTTTTATTATTAATCATGTTTATTATAAGTATTGTTTGTTACTTCAAAGGTTATCGTCATGCGGTCATGTATTTAGCCATAGCAAGTATCATTATTTCTTTTGTCTTTTTGACAATGAATAATTCATTCTTACGTTCTATTGATGCATTAAAATAGAAAGACTCTGAAAACAAAGCGTACAAAGAATTTTACAGAATTTGATGATTATTTTTTTTTTTTAATTTCCCACTAGCTAACTTTTTGCCATCTCCCTTAATATTCGACGGTTGATTGTAGAAGACAAGTTATAGATTTTTTAAAAAATTGTATTTTTAATAATTGTTTTTACTATTATTAATATGTTAATCATTTAACGATTAATTGGAACATAATTAACATCGACCAACTGTTTGAATTGAACATTTGAAATGTTTACTTTCAAATGTGACTGTATTGTCATTATTTTACTTAAATATTTTTACAAATACTACCAAATAATTTCTTTCATTAATTAGAAGATTCAATCAAATTATTAATTGAAATCACATAAGTTCTAATTTCAGTATTTTATTAATAAAAAAAAAAAAAAATGTCATCTAAAGATACTGGGAAACTATTGAAAAATTCAAAATCATCGTCGGCAAGTCTTGAAACATTGAAAAAAACTCCGAAAGATGAGTTACAAAATAAAGCCGAAAAAACAATGCGCATAATTTGTATCTTATTCTGCATTAATTTCTTTACTTCTTTAATTCTGAATTTAATTATCGGGTGTTTTTATTCTGAAGAAGTGGCTTATGTATCTATAATACAAACAATTTTTATTGGAATAAATGCCATTGTTTATTATAAATATTATACATACACTAAACTCGTATAAAAGGAGTGACCTGCAATTGACAGGCATTGTTCTACAATTATGATTCCCTTACTGATCTATATGACATTATTGATGACATTCAAGTTAGCTGTCACTTGACAATTTTTTAATTTTATTTAACAAAAAGATTTCTTTCAAAAAACTATTTTCAAAAAATTGCATTTTTTATTTTTTTATATTTCTAAATCTCAATTTTTTTTACCGTAATTTATTTGTTATAAAATTAAAAAAATTAATAAATATGTGCTACATTAATTTTCATACATTATTAATATTGAAATTTTTAAATTGAATTTCTATAAAATTAATCTAGACTTTTTGAAACTCCCGCTATTTTTATTTTTTGCGCGCGCATCTTTAATGTACGAAAATTTATAATACTGAAGTTAGCCGTCAGCTGTTAATTTTAAAAATTTTTTAAATAAATCGACTACAATAAAAAAATTCTTCTAAAAATTTTCACTTCTAATTTTTATTAATTTTCACATGTGAAATTTTTTGAATAAATTTTTTTACAATAATTAATTGTTATAAAATTCTAAAATAATTTTTAATATCTGTTAACTTCAGTATCATGGCAACTGGCATGTCGGAGGCTATTATTAATATTGTGGACAATTACTATATCAAATAATTAAAACAAAATTAATTAATTAGTTACAATTAACAATTTGCAAGTATTGATCATTTGAATCAACAAAGTGTCAATAGTTTTACTTTTCCATAAATGGCATTAGTTTCCCGCCAAATGTCAAAACATAACCTTACATAAAGTTAGCGATTGCAATTGCATTACACTTGTTTAGTTTAATAAATTAGATCAAATTATCATTCGATTAGTAATTATTTTAGAATATTTATATTTCAACTTCATAAAGTCACATAACTGGATTTGCTAATTTAATTAAAAATAATGAGTCAATTTTTAAAGTAAGTACAAATAATTGTATTAAACTGTTTAATTATTAATTCACAAACGTACTTATAAATATTGCGTTGTTATAACGAAAACAAAGTTAGCCGACATCTAAAAATTTTCAAAATTTTTTTTTATTGAAAAAATTATTACAAAAAAATAAAAAAAAAAAATTTGCACGTGTAAAAATCTTCAAAAACTGCAAGTACAATTTTTTAAAAATATTTTTTTGTTTTAATTAAATTATTAAAAAAAATCAAAAAATTTAGAACGTCGGCTAACTTTAATGACGTTGTTATAATAAAATTTCATTATTTTTCAGACCATCAGCTCCAAAAGCTTCGCGTGGTAAAGCACGTCCTAGTAATCTAAATGCCACTATTTCAGCACCAAATTCGCCGAAAGCTCTCACCTCCAGGAGAACTATAGCTCACAGTTCACTGTCAACATCCTGCGCGTCGACATCAGCACCCTCGTCATTGAACGTTACCATGAGAAGCACTTCAAAGAGTTCCAAGAAAACCAAACCGGATCCGGTCCGCCTGGCGTACATCGAGTATCTGATAGCGAGATCTATGAACAGTGCAGTGGAGGTAGAAGGTAATAAGCGTGCTGAAGAACTTACTAAAAAGCTTATTTTACTTGAAATCAATGATGATGAGGCATATGCAACCTTAAACGAATACGAGATGAAAATCAAGGAGGTCAAGGCTTTTTTAGAGGGTAAAATGAAATTGCAAAAACAAATAGAGAAAATAAATGATGAACTGGGTAATTTTTTTTTATTTTTTATCTATAATTAGTTTGTTAATTAATAATAGTGAAGTTAGCCGAAGTTTTTAATTTTTGGATCATTTTTCATTTATTAAATTATAGCTAACAAATGTTTTTTAAAAATTACGCATATAGTTTTTCGAGTTTTTTACAAATGAAAATTTTTTTTTATTATTTTGTTAGAATTTTGTAAATAAAAAAAGATTCTATAATTTTTAAGACATCAGCTAACTTGATTTTAATTATTAATTAATCGATTTATTTATCGGTTGATTATCATTATAGAATTTAAGGATGAAGTAATGGAAACTTTGGAGCGGATCCACGGCAAACTTCAATCAATGGATAAATTAATAGTCAAAAATATCGAGACACAAGAAAAGGAATGGATTGTTTTGAAAAGTTTGATGGAAGAGTGTGACCAAATAATGGATAGTATCACAAATGATTGTAGAGATTTTGATTTAACTCTTCAAGTTAAGAAAAATCTTGATGAGTTTATTAATTTACTCAAAGCTGTCTTTAAACAACTGTCTTTGTGAGTTATTTATTTTATTTCTTAATTATTCCACATGGAAAAATGTAAACTGTTAAATTCACTCGGATTCCGGTTAATTTTTATAGTTTCAAACAGTAAAGCGAATATAATTTTTTAGGTACCAAATGATAAATATCCAAGTCAAAATTCTTAATTATTTATTACAGTTTACTTTTTTCCGTGCAAGTGTTTAATGTAATTTAATTCAATAACATTTATTATTGTTTTCAGCATTCGTGAAGAGTTAGAGATGCTTGAAGCTGATGCTATAATAACACTGGGTTCTAAAATTAAGCAATAACGTTCAAACAAGTATCTTTATTTTTGTACTTTGATTCATTGAAGAAACAAACTTCTGTTTGGTAATTGTTGGATGTTAATGATAGTATTAAGAAAATAATAATACCGGAGCTAAGTTAATTTTGCTACAATATTTACATAATTTTTTGATAATCGGAGCAAAATTTGTATTTTTGCGATTATTGACTGATAACAGTATTAAGGAATATATAATTTTTTAGCCGTAAACTTATATCTTGTTGATCAAGAATTAATGACTGTTAATGATAATTTTAAGAAAATAATAATACTAAAGCTAAGTTAATTTTTTTTACAACATTTATATATCTATAAGTTTTTTTTAATCTAGTATTGTATTGATAATTAAATCAAGACTTGTTTTTCTGCGATCATTGACTGATAACAGTGTTATAAATATAAAATCATTTTCCAGTCGTAAAATTAAATCTCGTTGATCGAGAATTTAATTTTGGTAATAAATATCTACAAATAAATTTAATCTTGGGGTTTTAAATATATATATTATAAGCTTTACTATGTTTCAATCATCATTATAAATTTTATATGGCAATTATTTTAATCCTCTTAAAATTTTTATCACGATTATTATTTAATTGTATTGTCGATATTCTTATTGTTTAGTTTTATTAATTGTAATTAACTTGGAATTTTTATTTTATAGAAATTAATAGTTTTAAGTTATAATTAAATTTAGCACAAAAAAAAGGTAATTAGAAGATAATTAATTTCAATTATCTATAATGTAATAATAACTTATAAATCTTGGTTCTTTATTTTTTACATCAAAATACAAATTTTATCTATCTACTTGCTGAGTCATTTTATCAAATAATTAAACAAGTCATAAGTTAAAACTTAACCACTTCCGATAATAGGACTTGTGATTTTCGGGAATTTTTTTGGCTGGGATAATAAAGGAATATCGGGATCGGGTTTTTTTTTGTTCTATAAAGTATACATTAAAGATTATTCTCCTAAATTTTTATCAAAAAATATCATATTGTTACAAAGTTAGCATTTTTGTGGAGCACTAAAAAAATTTCCTCCACTACGGTCTCATCTCTAATTCAAAAACGGATTATCTAAAAGAAAAAAAACAAACTGCGTTGTAATCTGCACGCATGTGATTATCGTTGCACGTAGGAAATTTTGAAAATTTTAATTTAATAAAAAATGGCGATATATTAAAAATTTTTTCGTTTTTTTTCTCATTTTTTTGGATTTAGACAGACTTAAAAAATTTTTAAAATCAAAATTTTCGAAATTCTGTACGTCTAACGATAGCTACTGAATAGACGAATACGAAAAAAAAAAAAGTTGCAAATCGGTTCATATTTATGAAAATTACAGATGAGACCAGTTCAAAAAAAGTAGTTTCGAGAAAAACGCGTTTTCTTCGGAGTGCCACGCATGTAAAGTCATTTGACGCGCTATTACAAAAATGACTATAACTCGAAAAATATTCGGAATTTTTATACAAAACTCTAGATATATATTTTTAATTTTATAAAAAAAAAAAAAATTTTTTTTTTTAAATTTCACAGTGGCTATCTCCCTTAAATACGTTGAATTACTGAAACTAAATTTTCCAAAGAGTTAAAAGCTTTGGAAATAAATCCATAAATTTTTTATGAAAATAAAAAAATTTCCCTATTATTCATTCAACACAGTTGTACAGAAGTTTCTGTTTCTAACAGCGAGTTAGCGAAAAAATTTTTCGCTTAAAATTTATATTATTTATCATAATATTGGGTATAATTTTTCAGCTATGTAATTTTTTTTTGCACAGATTATTGATTGCGTTTAATGTTGAATTTTGTCATTATTAAATTGTTGCATCACAGATAGTGACATCCCTCATTAAAAAAAAGAATTAGAAAGAATTCAAAATGATTATATTTTCTAATCCTTCAAATCCTTTTTAATACTATCTCTTATGGGCATTTAACATGTGAGATCATTTTTACTTCTTTTTTTTAATAAGGAATAATTTGTGTCAATTTAATTAGTAAATTTTTTTTTTTTTTTTTTTTTTTTTTTTTTTTTATAGTTAAAAAGGAATTTTTTTTGTATCAAAGTTCATTATTAATAATAATCAAAAATATAATTATACAAATGCTCAATATACAGAGTTAAAAAAAGACGTTTAATTTAATTAACTCCAAAAAAAAATAACTGCGATCAATACTAATTGCTTACATATCCATTTACATTGTTTTTATAATTATTTAAATCTATAAATTTAAAAAATAAAAAATTTACAATTTATTTTACTAAACTTTTTAAATAAATTTTTATTGAAGAATTTTTCTCAACACTCAATTTCTTCAATTAAAACTAAAATTCTAATATCTCTTCCTTTTTTAGTATTATCTTAAATAAACTAGAATGAAAAAAAAAAACTCGGTTAATTTTTATCCTAATTTCAGAATAATTAATTTTAAATTTCATAACATTCAATAAAAACAAATAATTTTTGTAAAATATTTTTAAAACCCTGATTATCACATTTGCACTTCAATAATAAACTACAAAAATTTGATACTAATTGTGTAATAATTAAAAAAAAAGCCCGCTGTATTGACAAGATAATTTTTCCTTTTTTTCACCCTTAACTATATTTTCCGCCCGTAACGTCCTCTTCTAATACAAAGCTCCGTCCATCCCCGGGACTAGCGCATGCCCATGACAATCATATATTTAATTTTTTCCATCTAATTTACCTTTTTTTTCTCCCAAAAAAAAACCCTCAAAATCCCTTAAACCTCCCCAATGCTCCTCTTAATCCACTGGTCGCCGAAAAACTTGTCTAACAAAAAAAAAAAAAAGTAAAAAAAAAATTTTTTTTAAATCTCCGCAATTCATCAATATTATCCTTAAGGATTTTTCCGCCACGCAATTTTATTCTGCGCATGGAAAGCAATTTTACCCAATCATAAATAGGGCTATTGTGGGGGATAGTGTATGTTGGTGCATTTCATACATCCGAGTAATGGTAACCAGATAGAGGCGTCGCGAGGCTTTCGGCCCGAGTTCACGTAAATATCTCTCAAATCTCCATTACACTGTGCATTACATACAATAAGCCTCACCAATACTCAAACTTTAATTTCTTCCCTCATTAGCTACCTCTTTTACTAAAATTATAAACCACCCCTTTTTAAACAACAAGTAAAGTACAAGTTAATCTCAATACAATTGCAATAAAATAATCTCCAGCCAAAAATCTTAAGTCATAATTATCTCAAAATTAGTGTAAAAAGTTTAAGTGCTAAAATGAGAATTTCGCGAGTGGATAATGAGAGCGTGTGTGACACGCGGTCGAGCGAGTGATCCGTGACGTCAGTGGTCCAATCGGTTGTCACTTGTCAAGCCAGTATAGTGCTCATCTTACGTCTCCCCACCTAGATATCGCACCTGACCCTCTCTCTTCTCTTCTCATTCTTCTCTTGGTTCTGGCACGCACCTCTGGCTCTGGATTTGATTTCGGGGGTTGCTACCACCGCAGTAACTCAAACTTTAACTCACCCTCTGACGCTTCATCGCCAAAATTCCGGATTAAACCTCTAAATTACTGTCTACATTTTTTCTTTCGTTTTTCCTGGGTATAAATAGTTTTCTTCTTCTTCCTGAAACAAATATCAATTAATATTCTAAATTTATAATTGGTGCACACGATATAATTACTCTCCCTCTTCCTTACACCCTTTACACAAAGAATAATCCCAGTAAAGCATCCCCGGTAAACTTCTGGGTGGTCGGCAGCTCATGGAGCCCTCCCATCACCCTTATACCCCTCTCACCCATTTCATCCCATGCCTCGCGACCGCAGACACAAAAACAATAACAAATCGATTCCTGGAGGGCGCCGTGGCAAGAGGAAAGGGAAGGGGTCAACCACGGTGGCTGGGACACTGCTCATGAGCTACTCTAGACTTTGTTGGGTACTATACACATACAGGGCAGCTGGAATATTATGAAGAGGTGAAGTAAACGCGAATAAGAGAGTTTTGTTGGACTGGTATTGTATCGGGGGCGTTTTGTAGCCAGGAGATACTAAAAAGAGAGGAGAGACTGGAAGAAGATAAGGACAGAGACTCTCCTCTTCTCTTCCTATATGTATCCAGGGGTGGTCTCCTCTTATTGCCCCCTACCTCTCTCTATTTCATTCGTTGTTATATTTATTACTTTATTTCGTCTATGAGCATGCACACTACATGGCAAAGTATGCAGCTACGGGACACAAGAGTCGTCAGCCGATCGCAGCCAGACTCATCCACTGGTCTTGCTTTCGTCATTATCTTCGCGGTCGTATTCATTGTTCTGGTATTTATTGTTGTACTGGATATCATCGGACTCAGAACCGGTGTTATGATCGATTACGAGACAATCAATTCCACTGACGTTGGATCAAACGCGATTTTCGGTACCGGAGTTAATAAAGTTTTCCTTCAGACGCAGACGTGATCGTTTACGCCACGGTATTTTTTTTTTTTTTTTTTTTTAAATAATTAAATTGGCTTTTATTTTATTTTTTAATAATTTTATACACTTTTTAAGCACACTGTTCAGTAGTATGACACTGAAGTTATCGGACATAAGACATTTTTTTAAAATCTTATAACAATTAAATTTTTATTAAAAAGTTCCATTTCAAAATTAAAAGAAATTTTTATGAGCATTTTTTTTATTACAAATTATTTGTTATAAGAATTCAAAAATTTGACAGCTGTCAGCTAACTTCTGTATCATTTCAGTAGTTTGGTTAAGGATGAGTAGCGGCTCTACCTGTTTTTGGAAATCAAAAATTTTTGGTTATTTTTTATCATGTTTTACCGCACTTAGTTTAAGTCAAATATTATGAAAAAATTCGCATTTACAATTTTTTGAAATTTCTACATGAGATTTTTTTGCAAAATTTTTTTTATTGTAATTTAGGGTAGAAGTACCGTTTATGGCCATTTATTGTCCAAATAAACGATGGAAATGAATTTATATTAATAAACCATTACAAACTCAATTTATTTTAATATAAATTTTTTAAAACTCAACAAAAATATGGTTGTAATATTATAATTTTTTATAAATTAATTTAAATGTTAACTGGCCAAAAACAGTACTTCTACCCTGATTGTTATAAAAATTGTTAAATTTCTTGTAATTTCAGTATAAAAAAAATTCATCAAAAAATTTTTAGAATTTTCTTTATTGAAAAAATTATTTTAAAAAAATTAATTGAAAAAATTTATCACGTAGAAAGTTTTGAAAATTATACGTGCAATTTTGTAAAAATACTTTTTTTGTTCTAATTTAATTGATAAAAAAAAATCTAAAATTTTTGAACGTCGGCTAATTTAAATGTAATAAAATTTAAACGTTCAAAGACATTTTATGGTGATTTTTGAAGTTAGATACTGAAATTAGCATGATACTAAAATTATCCAAAATTTAACAATTTTTGATTTTTTGAATCAATAAAAATTATAAGTAAAAGAATATTTTCTAAAATTTGCACTCTAAATTTTCAAATTTTCTACATATCAACTTTTTTTTTCAATCATTTTTTTGAATACAAAAACTAAAAATTTTTAGATGTCAGCTAATTTAATTTTCATGAAATTAGCAGGCAGTTAAAAATTTTTAATTTTTTCTTGAAAAATTAAATTAAGTATGGAGAGTCATTTTTTAAAATATTGCATTTGTAATTTTTAGAGCTTTTAAACATGGAATTTTTCAAATAAATTCTTCTTACTTTAATTCATTTGTAAAAAAAAAATCTATAAGTTATTGAGAATTTCTTAATTTCAGTATTAAAAAAATTGAAACAAAAATCTAAAGTTCATATTAATTGTTATTTTTAAAAGAATTTTATTAATTATTCAGACTTGGGATAAGTAGAAAGTCTTGATAAAAAATAACCAAAAAATTCTGTACAGAAGTAATTTTATCGCTACTGGGCCCATAACCTATTAATGATCCTTAATAATACTAAAATTAATGATATCGATAAAACTTTTCAGATGGAATATGGAATTTGGGGTCTTCATGCCGCGAGCAGACTTTGGGGCGACCCGCGACTCGCTCGGCATCCGATTCTACCAGCAACTCCACAGATTCTCTCGAGGGCAGTTCTTACTCTGAGTGCACTGCAACAGCAGCAGCAACTTAGTGCAGCGATGGCTAGTGAGGCTGATGGCTGTCAAGCAATTGAACTCACTGCGAAACCCAGCAGTGATGGAACGAGAAGCGAAACTAGCACGCCGTTTGATAGGAAGAAATCTGAAGACAACGAAAGTAACATCGAAAAGGATGATGATGACTATGAGGTATTTGTTGAATTACGGGGGGCGATACATGTAACTGTTTTATTTTTGGCCGTTTTTTAAAGGTTTCAAAAATTTAGAAAGAATGAATTAATCTTTTCGAGAGTCAGCATATCCATTCATCATGTATTCAAATGTGTAGTTATTGTAGTGATCCAAAATCCAAAATCATGGTTGAACAGTGTTCCCAAAACATGTATTTTTTAGTTGAACCTATAAAAGATTAAAAAAGTAAAAAAATTCTTTTGTAGGCCTCAGAAAAAAAAGTTCGATTTTTTACCTTTTTTTTCCAATAGTTTTTGGGTCAAAAATAGTAGTTTTTGCAAATTTTTTTTGACATTTTACGGGTTCAACTCGAAGCTAATACTTCATAGCAGGTGTGTACCGAATTTCATTAGAATCAGTTGAGAACTTTTTTAGTAATCTTGCCCGCCAATTTAAAAAAAATTTGGAAAAAAGTAATTACCATTTCAAATAGTAAAATCGTTATTTTAATAATCACTATGTAATATTTATCATTTAAATGCTACAATTTATTCTTTATATGGAAGAAAATACTATTTCAAACAGTAATATTCGCTATGTGAATGTCCAAAATGTTAAAGTGTAATAATTAAGAATTTTAACTTTGATATTTATCATTTGGTACCTAAAAAATGATCGCATGAAATGTAAAAAGTATAAAATACAGTTACTAAATTTCTAATACAAGCAACGTCAATATTTACAAAGTAAAATGGTAAATTTTTAACGCAACGCTAAAAATGAAACTATAATTATTGACTTGCTTGAACTGGTAAAATATATATTTTAAGAGTAGAATTTTTACTCTTTCAAATGTTAAATTCTCCCAGAGTGAGACCCCCTTCTCCTTATCTAAGTTCCTCTTCTTTTTATAGTATAGACTATATATTAAAATGGCAATTTTTACTGTTTGAAACTGTAATTTTTTAAGATAAAAAAGTCGTTATTTACTAAAGTGACCGCTACTAATCACTTATTTTTGATATTAAATTATGAATTGTGGCTTTTACACTTTCTACATTAAGTTCTGTAATATTTATATTTTTGCCACCGCAATGTCCGCTTTACTGTTTGAAACTATCAAAATTAACCGGAATCCGAGTGAATTTTACAGTTTACTTCTTTCTTTAGAGCCGACTGTTGCTATACCATAAGCGCCGAGCACTTTAACGAATTATAATTTACAAAATAATGCGAATTTATATTTAGAAATTCACAGGCATATTTTTAGAGTATTGATGCAACAAAAAAATTTTACATGTATCGCTCCTCTTAATTAACTTGTAAATGAATTTTAATTGACTTATTTGCTTTGTAGACAATTGGAACCAATGACAACGAAGATCCCGGTGAAGAGAGCGATACTGGAAGTACAAATAGCTCTCATCCTTCAGGGAATAATAATTTACCAAGTAACTTTTTGGATCCTATGTCCTGCTTTGGATTCGATAAGGTTTTTATATTTTAATTATTATTTTTTAGAAAATTGTTACAAGTGTTGAGTTGATGACAATTTAATTATTTTTGTTCGTTAGGATGAAACAGTAACTCCAATGTTGAACAGTTGGGTTTTGGGAGCTTATACAGCAATGTTAGGAAGATTGTCAGCGGCAACGGCGGCTTTGGAAGCTATTGAAGTACCTTCAATGCCTTCTGGGAGTGAGTCTGAGAGTGATGAATCATCGTCTACTGAAAAGTAACTATTTGTATTGATAATTAATTTTGATGATATTAATATAATAAAATTAATTAACATTTGAAAATTTGTCTGAACAAATAAATTATTATAAAGAAAATTTTAAAAAAATTCCACAAGTGAAAACTTGTAAAACTACACAGAAAGAAAGAAAGTCTTGAGTCAAGCGTAAATTTTCTTAAATCAAGAAAATCTTAAGGAAGATTGAAAATTTCTTGAACAAAGTTAAATTTTTTTAAGCCAAGAAAATTTCTTCTTACTCCAAAATAACTTCGGTCTTCCTTACAATTTTTTTGGTCCAAGAAATTTTTTTAAAAATATTTTCTTGTAATTTATCAAAATCAATACTTAGATGTCTGCTAGATTCAATAAAGTTTAATTTCATTATTTTTTATCTCAATAATATCTTACAATTTTAATGAATAACTTATTCATTAATTTAATTTAAAATTGTCAATAATTTGAAGACTTAGTTGGTTAAAAAAAAAAAATAAATCTAATATTAATTAAAATAGTAAAAAATATTATAAACTAAATAGATCTCGAGACACTAGTCCAGTTGCTGGAGGATACAGAGGCTATCCATGTGGATCATGCGATGTAGTAGCACCAACGCGACCAGCTCTAAAAAAGCACTTGCTGGACTGTCATCCCGCATCGTCATCAGGCTCGGAGGCGAGCAGCACGAGAACCTGTCCGTCGGCAGGCTGTGACTTTACAAGCCAGTCTAGGTGTGAAATGGAGACTCATGTCGCGGGTCACGTCGCCCAGGGGATGACGCCGACGGGAAAAAAAAGGTCTTTAGCTCTTCAGCGCGTCAGGTATAGGTACTCAAAGTTCATCAAACATTTTTATTCCAAGCACTTGCTCAGTGTTTCATTGATAATGTTTAATATTTATTATTCTATTTTTATCCTTCAATGGAATGGTCTAGGTACGAGAGAGAAGAATACCGATGCTCACTGTGTTCATACGCCTGCACGATTGAGAAAGCTTTCCAGCGACACTTGCGTGCTCATGCGAAAGGTTCTGCATCAGAGACCAGGGTCAGCTGTGCTGTTTGTGGGGCTGATAGGTCTTCCGAGGTTGATTTGAGTCGGCATATGAAGAGGCATCGCGATGACAGATATTTTTGCTGCGATATCTGTGTTTTCCGGACTGTCCAATTAAAAAAAGTAGGCATTTTATATTTTTTTGATCTTTATATCTTTATTTGTTTTGTCAAATCAATAATTATTAACTCCTGACAGACAAACCTTTAAATTGTATTTCTCTAAGAACAATATGGGTAAAAAAACTAATACAATTTAATTATAAGTATCCAATAAAGGCAAAAAATTTTTTTTGGTTTTAAATTAAAGCTCGGATAGTTCTGCGAAAAATAGATACAATTTTGAAATAATTTAATAATACACGAAAAAAAGTAAACTGTAAAATTCATTCGGATTCCGGTTAATTTTGATAGTTTCAAACAGTAAAGCGGACGTTGTGGTGGCAAAAATATAAATATTACAGAACTTGATGTAGAAAGTGTAAAAGTCACAATTTATAATTTAATATAAAAAATAAGTGATTAATAGCGATCACTTTAGTAAATAACGACTTTCTCATTTTAAAAAATTACAGTTTCAAACAGTAAAAATGGTCATTTTAATATATAGTCTATACTATAAAAAGAAGAGGAACTTAGATAAGGAGAAGGGGGTCTCACTCTGGGAGAATTTAACATTTGAAAGAGTAAAAATTCTACTCTTAAAATATATATTTTACCAGTTCAAGCAAGTCAATAATTATAGTTTCATTTTTAGCGTTGCGTTAAAAATTTACCATTTTACTTTGTAAATATTGACGTTGCTTGTATTAGAAATTTAGTAACTGTATTTTATACTTTTTACATTTCATGCGATCATTTTTTAGGTACCAAATGATAAATATCAAAGTTAAAATTCTTAATTATTACACTTTAACATTTTGGACATTCTCATAGCGAATATTACTGTTTGAAATAGTATTTTCTTCCATATAAAGAATAAATTGTAGCATTTAAATGATAAATATTACATAGGGATTATTAAAATCACGATTTTACTGTTTGAAATGGTAATTTTTATAAAAATAACATTTGACATGAATAAGGTCTGTAAAATTCTAATGATGTTAAATTTTAGGGGAGGGTTCTTCTTTAGAGCGGTTGATAGTTGATTTTCAAAGGTGTTTTACTCATTTATAAAATAAAATTTCGAAAAAAATGCTTCGCTCTTTGATAGATAATTTAATTAAAATTAAACAAAATTAAATAATTTTGGAAAATTTTTATTAATTTATGCATAAGATGCGTTTTACGATCCTATTTATTGTACAAGTATGACAGAGATACTTCCGTTTGACCAATAGAGAGCGAGAGAGAAAAAAGTGTAAGCGCTTCTTAACTCCGTTTGTCTGTCAAGAGTTAAGAATATTAAATATATATATATATATATATATATATATATATATATATATATATATATATATATATATATATATATATATATATATATAAATTTATAAAAATAAAATTATTTTAGTTGATACAACACCGAAGAATGCATACAGGAGAAAAGCCTCATTTATGTCCTCACTGCGCGTATCGAAGTGCTCGTCGTGATAATTTACGAAGCCATGTACGCAGAGTTCATAAGAAAGAAAATCTGTACTGTGACACGTTCAGCCCCCGTGGGATGTTGGTAAATCCAAGCTTGACACCAACTGAGCTAGCTGATCTCAATGTGACAAACGTCCAAACTCCGGCCTCACCTGCACCGTCCAATTCTGAAGTGACGAACCAACAAAAGCATCGCTCGATCACGAGTTAATAGCTCGTACGAGCAATCACTGTTTATTAATTTACTGATTTTCTGGTTTATTCGTTTAATTATATCGTATAGTTGAACGACTTAAATATAAAGGTACCGAAACGTCCTAAATACGTCAATAAAGTCCAGGTTTTAAATAAACTCGACGGATCGATAAATTAATGTCGACGGTAAATTTATTAATAATGAATAATTGATAATAGATAATGGATAAGGATATTATTATTATAATTATTATTTATTATTTGATTAAACATTATTGTACGTAAAGTAAGCTCATCAACGTCTGTTTGAAAGTTTCGAAAGGTACTGTGGAGTTATATAAATTCTCCATATAGTTAGTTAATTCAAAATTATATATTATTGCATGTCCTTTTCATATATTATCGACTTTTTCGTTTTTTTAATTTTATAATCGTTTTATTAGATTTTAGTTGGATTTTTCATCAAAAGAATTGAAGAAAATAGAACACGGAAAAAAGAAAACTCGAAAAATCTATATAAATATAGGAGACTTTCTATAGATATAGTCACTCATCACGATATCTCTGGAACTATAAGACCTAGAGACTTTGAAATTTGGCAGAAATATTCCTTTCGCCGAGTAGAGCTCAGCTAAGAACGGATTTTACGAAATTCTACCCACAAGGGGGGTTGCGGGGGTGTTAACAATGAAAAATTCCGGTTTTCAAACTATAGCTCCTATCGACTTCAAATTTGGTAGGAATCTTCTGTAAGAGATGTAGAAATAATCTATCAATGAATTTTACGATATCTCACCCCACAGAGGGTTGCGGGGATAGGTATTAACAATGAAAATTTTTAATTTCCAAGCTATAGCTCCTATAGACTTAAAATTTAATAGAAGTCGTCTACATGTGACACAAAAATGATCTAAGAACGGATTTTACACCGAATCACCTCCAATAAAGATCGTGGGGGTGGGTGTTAACAATAAAAAATCTTAATTTTTAAAATATAGCTTCAAAAAGCTGCAAGTTTGGTAAGGATCTTTTATTTGTCATGTAGAGATCATCTCAATACGGATTTCAATAAATTCTACTTCCGATTCGATGGAATGTGGAACCTGTGCAAGTCAAAATAATACTCCAATTGAATTTCAAGTCTAGATCTAAAACTATAATTCTATAAAGTGCCCAGCGGAGCGAGCAAGTAACAGCTAGTTACAGTATAAAATGTAAAATCGGTCCCGTCGTAATCAAAACTAAAAAAATTACAGTTTTAAATAACATTTTTCTAAATTCAATTTTTTAATTTAATATTCAGAGCTTTCAATGTAAATATTACATTCTACAATGTAATTCTTATAAAATCTGTAATAATTACATTTGAAACTGTAATTTTTCCAGTTTTCATCTCGAAGCGCTACATTACATTATATACTGTAATTTTTCTATTTTTCTTTTTTCCGTGAATATAAGGAATTTTAATTTAAATTGAAAAAATTACAGTTTATAATCTTGAGTTTCATTTTGAAAAAAAAAATTTTTTTTAAATTGATTAAAAATTTTCGATTTAATTCTTTTGATGAGAAAACAAAAATTGTAGTTAAAAAAAAAAACTAAAAGTTAGTTAATATTGTACGGTGCTAGTATGTCTCATTAGACTGGCGATTAGAGAAAGACTGAAAGAGTCCAAGGCCTGAATAAAATATTTAATTGGCCAACGTGATAGAAAATTACCACATGGCAACTAAGACTGTTCTGTTGTGCCAGTCAGAATCCTCGGCTATTTAATTGCATAAGAATAAGACTAAATTATTAAATTAATAATTTAATAATTATTTAAACTCTTATTTAATTATTAAGCAGCATGAAAATTTGTGATTGGCAATTTAAAGACTGATTAATGACCAGAGGATTCTGTCTCAAGGGATCGGTGCTACACTTAATTATTTTATGCGTTTATTTAGAAATTTATTGAAAAAAAAAAAAAAAAAAAAAAAGAAAAAGAAAAAAAAAGCACTTGAAATGATAAAATAGCGCTCGTTTATTGCCTATTTTAACCATAAATAATCTGTAATATATTTATACTTTTTTTGCTTTTTTGATATACATTATATTTAAATTGATACTTTATATTTATAAATAAATTATAAAATAATTAATTAATATGTGATGGCGATGATTAACACGCATACAAACAAGTGGCGTGGTAATTTATCAAGTTTAGTCAACAATTTTTATACAATCATTTACAATGCGTAAAAACAAAAATATAATAATACATTTTTGTCCGCATTGTATATAAATATTATAATACTATAAATTAAGGAATATGTATTATGAACAAATTTTTTAAAATTAAGTTTATTTTAAACATTTTTACTGTTATTGAATAAAATACCTCTTACTAAATTTTATGTTATTAAATTAAACATTTTTTTAAATTTCTAAAAAATTTTAATAAATTAATTTTTTATCAGAGGTATTTATTTTTTTTAAATTATGCTAAAATTTTTTTAACTTTTTAAAAAAATAAATAAAATATTACTGCCAATTTTACGTGCCAATGAATTATTTGAAGACGTAAAATTAAAACTATTTGTTGATTAAATAATTAAAAAAAAAAATACACACACAATTTAATCACATTTTAATTACCATTAATTGTTATTAAAAAAAGTCTTTTAACTGTTGAATTATTGCTGTAGATAATAAGTGTCCTGATTATGATGTATACCAAACACACTATACACGATATATTCTATATTAATGTTTCTTAGACTAAGATATGATAATAATAATAATAATAATAATAATAATAATAATAATAATAATAATAATAATAATAATAATAATAATTAATAATTAATACTGAAAAAAAAACTCGAGTATAAAAATACCAGTGCCAAGTTTTATTTCTCAAACACTTATATTGAAGTGCACTCGATCGAGGCTAATGACTTTTCGATGCTATTAAAATAAAATTCTTAAGTAAAAAACAAAAAAAAAAAATAAATAATTAGTATCGAGAAGTCGTGAATAAATAATTCTTATAAATTAAATACAATCTAAATGTGATAATATATTTGCTATTAAAATCTTATATTATATTATACTAATGAACGCATTTATTACAGATATTGAAAGTCGTTAAAGAAATTTAAGTATACAGTTAATTAACGATTTAAGATAAAAGAGCAGAGCCTCTATTATTTTGAAATAAATAAATTTAACTTGTTTCATTATTGTTTAATGCAAAGACGTACAAATTATTAAATTTTTTTCTATTATTTAATAAGCTCTGTTCATCTTCGTCCGACAGTTTAAAGTAAAAGTAAAATAATCTACTCGTATTAATAAATATATATTATAATAAAAAATATTTATTTCAATAAATGAATAATACGAACAATTAAGTATATAAATAAATAAATAAATAAATAAAATGAAATGTAAGTATACTCGAGTCAGTTCATTTATAATTATAAATAATACAATAATTGTCTTCCTTCAGTGTCAAGTTAAATTTTAAAACTATAATTTCACTTTTTATTATTAATTTAAGTACTTGAAAGTTTAATTGTTCATTTATAATTATTATTATGATCTATATTAACAATAGTTTCTATTTAAATTTTAAATATATAAATAATTCAATGGATCGTTATCGCATAATATGCGACTGCATGTATGCTTCCATATATGTATACGAAAAAACAACAAACCGTCTTAAAAAAAACTAATTATAACGTCTAATTGTGATTTATATCAATTACTCTGCTTGATAAATTTAATTTATTTTTTATTAGTTAGTTAATTAATTAATTGAGATATTAATTAATTATTGTATTTATCAGAATGAGTAATTGGTATTAGTTTAATTGATGATTTGTATAGCCTAAGTCGCCATTTGACTTTAGGACATAATAAAATTTCATTCAAAAAAAAATATTGCTCATTTTTATATTTCTTCTACGTTTAAATTTAAATCCTTAGTACCCGCATGAACTCCAAAATTTTTCCTGAAAATGTTTATCTGAAAAGGTATTAAAACGGAAATAAAAATTAGAGCTTAAAATATTTGTCTTCTTTTTAAAAATTTTATCCTCTACTAATGTGTCATGTCATACTTATCTTAAAAGTTACATTATTCTTTAAATTTCAATAACCGTTAAGTATAATTTTCTTCACAGCTCAAAAACTTAAAAAATTGACCCGTTATATTTCTCTGTGACAAAGTAACAGAAATAAAATTTAATTACCGCAGATAATTTTCCACGAAGCAATTAAATCTTGAGGTTATTTACCTTTTCTCAATTATTCTATCCGGTATCTGAATAAATTTTAATTTAGCATGAAAATTAAGTTAATCGACATCTAAAAATTTTTACAATTTTTTTTTTATTGATAAAATTATTGCAAAAAAATAAAAAAAAATTTTGATCTGTAAAATTTAAAAAACTATAAGTGCAATTTTTTAAAAATATTTTTTAGTTTTAATTTAATAATATAAAAGAAAAATAATCAAAAAATTGTAAATGTCGATGATACTGAAGTTAGCAGACGTCTGAAAATTTATGATTTTTTTATTAATTAAATTACAACTAAAAAGATATTTCTAAAATATTACACTTATAGTTTTTCAAATTTTTTACACGTAAAATTTTTTTTTAAATTATTTAATTGAAATTTTTTTGATAAAAAATTTCTAAAAATTTTGAAATGTCGGCTAATTTTAATGACATTAAATTTAGCTGTCACTTGACAATTGTTTTATTTTCTTTAACAAAAAAATTATCTTTAAAAAATTGCATTTTTAATTTATTAAAATTCCTACAAATCCATTTTTAAAAAATTTTTTTTTGCTTTAATTTATTTTTTAAAGAAAATAAAAAAAATTGTGAAATGACAGCTAAATTTAATGTCATCTAATTTTAGTGTTATTAATTTAACCGCAAAATAATTTTAATTACAATTAATACCCAAACTAAACAAATTGGTTCTAAACAATGAAAGTTTTAACTTTTAAACTTCGAAATAATGAAAGGTTCTTACGCATTAATTAATACCAATAAATTAGCCTTTATAATTAATGATCATTACCGGAAGTAAACTTTTATTCTTCCACTGTCTATATCGTGGGAAATTTGATGATTTATTCGTCGCTCAACTTTAATTGTCTCGATCATTTTATTTCATATGATAAATATTCCTCGGTGGTACACATGACTCATAACTCTTCTTCACATCAATTCACTTTATTTAATAAATGACATTTTCATGAATAAAGTTATTTAATCTGCAGCTCCATTCTTCATACTCCGTACATATATACATATTACTCCTAAAAATAAATAAAAATGAATCATAAAAATCATAAAAATCATCAGCTGTCAACTCACAATATAACTTACTCATAAAATTCCTTTTTCATACAAATAATATAATATATTATTTAATCTTTAAATTTGATTTTTTTTTTTAATTTTTTTATGTAAAAACAACTCGTCAGCTAAATACTTTTCCGTCTTGAGTCCCCGGTATATTAATAATACAACAAAATACATGTATAGTTAGATTCTGCAGAACAACAAGAGTGGGGCCGCGGACCGGTTGGAGGGGATTTAAAAGAGAAAGAGGAAAAGTTAGTTGCATACGTGTGGGCGAAGCTTCTGCTTGTTACTTTAAAACATCAGTTATGTTTTACACTCCAAAGTAATAAAACTACTTTATAATTTTAATTTAAACACAAAAAATCTAATTAAAAATTATTAACAGCTGACTATAGGATTAAAATTTATAAAACTGTGAAAATTTATCAGCCGGCCATCTGTTGCAAGTGTTGAAAGTTAGATGACGTGAAGGCACTATACTAGTGAAGTGGAGTAAAAAAAATATTTAAAAATGGAAACAACTATCACATATTTATTGTTGTACTCTACACTACGCACTGTATGCTTATGTACATACACTTAAGTAATTGGGGCAATGATTACGAAGTGCTATCTATTTGTTTATTTATAAAAGTGTCTGTATTTTATTTCTTCTTGAACGCAAAAATTTATACATGTATGTATGTTTATCTTTTTATGAAAATTAAGTTAGCTGACATTTCAAAATTTTTAGAAATTTTTTTTTTTGAAAAAATTAAAAAAAAATTTGCACATGTAAAAAACTTAAAAAATTGTTAATGCAATTTTTTAAAAATTATTTTTAATTGTAATTTAATTAATAAAAAAAAGTAAAAAATTGTTGAAGTCTGCTAATTTATCATTATTTTTTTGCCCATATTTTTTATATTATTTACATTTTATCTATTTTGTTACAGACTTAAACCCAAAAAATGAACGTGAAAAATTATTATACTGAAGTTAGCAATCAGCTGTTGATTTAAAAATTTTTTTAATAAATCAATTACAATAAAAAAATGCTTCTAAAAATTTTCACTTGTAATATTTATTAAATTTTACATGTGAAACTTTTTAATATAATTTTTTTTATAATAATTTAATTGCTGTAAATATCTAAAAAAATTTTTATATGTGTCAACTTTAGTGTCATGAAAAATTACATAAAATTCGACAAAATATTTAATTACAAAATATGTACTGCGATGTACAATGGTGATATTTGACACGATATTACTGTGAGTCATACTAATGTAAGATATTTATGGGTTCTTTTGTGCGCTACAAATGCACGAGTACGAGGTCGCGCTATGAAATCGCACGTGACGAACATTGGACATTTAAAAAAAACAACTCCAAGTTTTTATTTTATGAATCGGTGTATGTACTGCTGACAATTGTTGTTATTTTATTGTTATGATTAATATTATTGTTGTTGCATACTTTTATTTATAATTTATATATATTTATATTAGAAAGCCTGAGTAGGCATTTAAATAATAATGGAAGTGAAACCAGTTCCTAAGCCGCGCTCGCTAATACCGGAACGTCCAGTGCCAGCTCCTCGAAACCTCTGTCCGCCCAAGACTGTGAATCAGTCAGCATCAACGAGATCCTTGAGTCCTAGTGAGTCATCCAGCCAGTCAGAAATGAGTGACGATCGCAGAAGTACGGAGTCAAGGAGCAGTTCCGAAAAAAATTTGTTCAAAAATCTCGGTACGTCTTCTCGACAACTCAAGGATGAAATATCTGAGAAGATGACTGTAAAAGGCAAAGCGATGATATCTAGCACGAGAAATGCCAGTATCAGGTTAGAAAAGTCTGTTAAAAATTTGCTGACTCGTCGGCTGACGTCCAGCCAAGACCAGGACGAGAGCAAGAAGAATGAAGACGACGATGATAGGTGCGTGTCGATGCCCGCAGGCTGCGATGACATTTTCAAGTCTATATCATTTTACAGCCCCCTGACATCTAATTTAAAGAGTGTTAAGAATGAACAAGACTTGACTGAAACTCGATACAGTCCGCCACCACCAGTTTACCCACCGCCTCCGCTTCCTGATGAATCGATCTACGACGAGCTTCAATCGGTTACTTCCGGCAGCAGATGTGGAACAATGTCGTCCAGTGTAAGTGTTTCCGATCGGCTTTTAGACTTTCCTGATACTGCTAGTCTTCTGACGTTTGCACGAAATCGCAGCGATTCGGAGTCAAACCAGAGTTTGAATTTTTCTGACGCTAATTACAGTCAGAAAGAAGATATCATCAAGCGACTGTCACGCTCAGATTCTTGGACTTTTTATGACTCGGCTTTTTCTGGGGACAGAAGTGATAAAAATGAAGCTGATAGCACGTTAGCTTTCAACGTTGAGGAAGAAGAGCCAATTCGCGAGCAAGTTAGTGATAGTTGTAACAGTGCCATGTCTGTTAGAAATTCTTTATATGAAAATTGGAGTCTGTCGAAGGCTGGAGACTCTGAAACGGATAGCAAAACTCGGGATCAGACGCACAGTAAATCTTTGTTGTTTGAATTCGATCCGTTCGCTAAGACTGAGGAAAATACGTACGGGAACTATGAAAACAATGATATGATGCTTCTGGAGGCTTTGCTGGCGACCAGTGAGTCCCCGACCAGCGCTGGCAGTGTCACAGATTTGAGAGAATGTGACGGAGAAGAAGACACCGGAGAAGAGGACATTGGAATTGAAGAATCTGGTAGTCCGAGTCAGGTCATGGTTTCTTCACCTCCGCCTCCTCCAAGGCGATTCGACTCATTACCAAAAAATGAGTATGATGAAGTAGAGCTAGTAGAGGCCCCGGAGAAAGTTGTGGGCAAAAATCCAGCGTTATTGCCGAAGTTAGTTCATCTTGCCAGGAGAAAACAACCAGCGGTACCGCCGAGAAAGTCTTCCGTAAAAATTTTAGACGAATCTGTGCTTGAAGAAGCTGCGAATCTGTCTTTGAGCAAGCCTGAGGAAGACAACAGTGTGCCGAAACCTACGGAAGAACGGAAGAAGACGATGATGCAAAAGCTCAAGAAGCTGAGGCATGATTCAACGGCTCATGTCAGGCCTAATGTTATGAATTTTATGAAGAGTACGAAATTGTTGAGGCGTGAGCAACATGAAGTTAAAAAAGTCACGGTTATGAAGATGGAGAGACCTAAACTAGAGAGCCAGGTTATTCCTGTTTGCCATCGTGGAATTGTTTATAGGTCTGGAGTGGGCATAGAACGCGCTAAAGACTTGGTTCAACGGGCTGCAGTGCTATCTGATCAGAAAATAAGTTTTTATGTTGATAAAAGCATGGCCACACTCAAAGAAGTCATTCATCTCGATGCTGTTCAGAGTGTTCATTTGCTTCAAGATGTCAAGTATGTACAATTAGTTATCTTATTTTCTCTTAATAATATGTACAATCATTTATTACGTATTCAAGGTCTATTAATGCCAGGAAATGGCGTAAAAAATTTTTTAACAATAAAAAATTGTTAGTGGTAATCGATCATAGTCCGTAGCAGTGAATAAATATATTTTTATGGGTAATTTTATTGATTTGTTTATTTTCTACAGAACTGTAGACGGAGAAACGGTCCACTGTATCGCTGTAAGCTGTCAAGGCAGGCCAAGTGTTCACGTTTTTTACGCAAAAGGGATTACTGAACGCAGAATATGGGCTCAAAGAATTCTTGAAGCACTTACTCCCGTTTTTCCAGCTAAATACTCCGCAGAGTTAACTCGAGCTGGCTGGGCTTATCTCAAAGTAATTTTATTTTTAATCTTTCTACTATTTATACGATATCAATGTATATCTGTATATTTTTATTTATTAATCATATCCATTTTAGTTCAAACAGTTCTATTCATTTGGATAGGACTTAATATCAACTATCTCCGTAACTTGATACGCTTTTTAAAACATAAGATTAAAAAGCCTCGCGTTACAAATTAAATTGATTTAAACTCCGAGATAAAGTTTTGTAAAATAATGATAAATTTTATCTAGTAAAATAATTTTTTTTTTTTTTTTTTTTTTTTTTTTTTTTTTTTTTTTTTTTTTTTTTTTTTTTTTTTTTTTTTTTTTTTTTTTTTTTTTTTTTTTTTTTTTTTTTTTTTTTTTTTTTTAGGAAGGAGTCACTGGATCTTGGTTTTCAGCATGGGTCTTGTTACAACAACGAACGTTAATTTATACACGGTCTTTGGATATTGTGGAATTCGAGCAATTAGACCTCCGTAAAGCACGTTGTATTTGTGAGTGCAAAATTTATTTTAATTTAACCTTTTGTTTTTTTTTTTTTTTGCTGATTACTGATCTGATTAACTTGACCGTAGTTGCTAAAATTTTCAGCAGAAAATTATATTACTGCTAAAAGTATTTATTTACAGCTCCAACTATTCAATACAGAGATAGAGAATAATAAAAATGAATAAACCTAAGACAATTTGTTATCAAAATATAAAAATATCTGTTGATTAGAATGATAATGTTAGAATGTAATAATTGAATGAATCATTGGGCGTGCTGCAGTTGATGATAACTCTTTCGCAATAGTATACCATCAACGAGTAACATAAACTATCACAGCATAGCAGTTTTGTCCGTGCCAGATGTCGTTATATTGTTAACTTAAAACTTGTAAACTTATAATATAATATTAGTTAGTATATAGATATGCATAAAACATGAATGCACTGAAATTACAATACCACTTATTATGACTACTGAATACTGACTATTAAACAAAACAGTTAAGTCAGAGACTCAACAGTCTACGACTATTGTTTTAGTCACGTTTCTTTGTGGCTTTCATTATACTCACTTATGCTTTTACTGGGTCACAGTCAGCTTAAATTTTTTATTTTTCTCTTTCTAAATAATTATTTTCGCTACTTAGTTGTTTTTGCTTACAATTGAGGTATTTATTTTTAATTGCAGTAATAAGAGAACAAGAGGGACCTATTGAAGGCGCCGGGAATATTCCAATAGTTGTAATAGATGCTGGTCACGGTGCATTACATTTAGCTGCTCCAGGAACTCGTGAAGCGCCGGCTTGGCGGCATGCACTCCATCAAGCTGCTACTAGCTGTGGCGCTGCTTTGGATGAACAACAATTAACTCAAGATGATGTTCCAGTTATTCTTGATAAATGCATTAATTTTATTTACGCACACGGTAAATTTACTTTTTAATTAACGGTACTTTTGGATAGTGAATAGATTCTTTATTTTAAAAAAAAAACAAAGTAATTCAATGAAATTAAAAAAAAAAAAAAACAAGTCATTAATTTTTTTTAATCAAATTGAAATATTTTTTTTTATTTTGATTTATCTATTTTGTTTTTTTTGTTATGTTTAAAAATTTTAAAAAATAATTCTTCCTACACGGAAAGAACAAGATGACACTGGATATCATGTTAGATTATACTGAGTGAAAAAAATTTTCAGATAGTAGCTAGTATAATCCAGATTATAATGAGTATAATCCAGACATTACGCAGTATAATCTAGATTTTTCTAGTTACTATCTGAAATTTTTTTTACCACAGATATCACTGAGTATAATCTGGGATGATATCTAGTGTCATCTTGTTCTTTTCGTGTATTTAATTTTTTTAATTTTTTATAAAAAAGTTAAATTCATATTAATCACAAAATTTTGAAAAAATTAGTTATCTGCTTTTTTGAAATTTTTTAATAATACAAATAGATGAGGAAAATTTTAAAATAAATTTTGATAATTAGTTGATAATTTAAAGACATTAAAAAATAATTTGGTTAATGATAATGAGTTTTTAAAAACTTTACAGCAATCTTTATCAATTGTAGAGGATATTTCTATCAATAAAGCAAAATACTATATCAATATTTGAGTATTTAGTAGCTGATAAACAATTTTATAATCATAACATAATTAAATGTCAGGACAAAAACCTTTTTGTTTAAAATTTAGTAAGTTTAGAAATTTATAATTTTATTTTTTCTATACTAGATTTGTTTATATATTTATTCATTATTTAAAAATTCTCTACATGAGAGATTTTATCTATATTTTTTGATATTTTTAAAAGCTTTATTAGTTGCTTAGAATTTTAATTTTAAAGAATTTAATTATTCAGTTTTTAATTTTAGACTTTTCAAATTAGATTTTATACTCTTATTGTAAACAAAAATTGTTTGTATACATTCGTCTATTGAATACCGTCAACAATCTGAACGGAAAATATTTGTTCATTTAAAATAGTTAGGGTGAATGACGATACCTATTTCCCGGATATAATTTTACACGCACGATAAATTAAATGCCCACGCAGTAACACGTTTTACAATCAGAATGTATAAGATCAATTTTGTCCCAACAAAAATAAAAAAAATAAAATTCAGTGTCAATATCACTGCTTAGATAGATAAGATAAAAATGAATGAATTATTTAGTAAAATTCCTTGTATTTAGAAATAACTTTAATCTGATTCAATGATTAAATAAGTAATATTACAATGCAAATGTTTTAGGAATAATGTCTGAAGGAATATACAGAAAAGGAGGTTCAAGCAGCGCTGTCGTTCGATTACTGGAGGCGTTCAGAAGAGATGCATGGGCGACGCAAATTATCCGGAGCTCTTACACCGAGCATGACGTTGCCACAGTGTTGAGAAGATTTCTTCGGGACTTACCCGAGCCGATTATTCCACCTTGTGTACACAATGAACTCTGTCGCGCATCTGGTAATATGGCAAGATCTTTATTGGTGATTGTTTATAAAATATCACACGGTTGACCTATTTTATTATTGTTTTTATTGTCATTTGTACTGATGAATGCAATAAGTTAATAAGCGAACGTTGAACTCGGGCATGCAAACCCATTCAACCGCTTCAAAGTCTATTCTTTATGATTTATTTAATGAAAATAAAATAATATTAATAAAAAAGAAGGGAGAGAAGAATAAATTTAAAGATTCAATACTTTTCTCTTGTTCTGCTGGACTATGGAGGCCAACTGGATATGATTCATTCTGTAAATCCCAGAACTTACTGACGCATTTATTTTCTACCTTTTTAAAAATCTATTCAATTATTTTTCGGACTTTGATCTTTTGTTTACTTAATAATTATTAGCAATCTCCAGTCATTAAATTCAAATAATGATGATTAAAATTTTTTTACAATAAGAACACTTATTTCGGATATTTAATATTTTTTTTTTTTTTTCAAAATTAAAAAAAAAATTTCCTGAACAATAATGATAATAATACATTTATTTTTTACAGATATTGAGGATACTGACGAACGTTCTAATAAATACCGATCAATTTTGATGCCAGTGCTAAACGAAGTCTCAAAGAAAACCCTAAGGCGGATATTGGCACATTTACACTGCCTGAGTCAGCAGAGTTCGAGGAACCTGATGACTGTAGAAAATATATCCGCGGTATGGGGACCCACTTTGATGCACGCTGGAAGTAAAAGTGCAGAAGATTGGAACCGTGCTGAGACCAGTGTCGTCGGAGATCTAATACGATTTTATCCAAAATTGTACCAACTTTCTGCTGATGATTTAGCCAAGGAAGCAAAAATCCTCGAGGTTTTGGAGAGACATGTTGCCAATAATGGACTTAGGGGCGCTCCTTCGGGTGATTTAAAAATTTGGATCTATTTGTTTACCAAAGATGGAGAGTGTGTCAATGTCACGGTAACTTTTATTTGCTTTTAAAAATTATAAATATTTTATTGGCATTAAATTGAGAGTTGGTTTTAAAATAGATTGGCCCGCAAAAAAGCGCAGCTGATGTATGCAGAGAACTGTCTGAAAAAGCTCAAGTACCAGCTCATGAATTATGTTTACAAGAGTGTACATTAGGAGGTGCCCTTGAGCGTCCGCTGCATCACGCAGAGAAAGTATTGGAAGCTGTTGCAAGATGGGGATACTGGGACCCAGAAGATCGTAAAGACAATATTTTGATCCTTAAGAAGGATCGTCTCTACAGAGACATTGTGCCTCGGGTAATTAAATTTGGTATTCATAGTATTTAAATTCATTGACTCTGGAGTGTGTTGAATGTGTGAAAAAATTGCGATGGGAAACAGAGTGAATGTTGGGTGAGTTCATGGTCACGAGAGGCAAGTGAATTTAAAATTCTCGGGTACGAATTATTATAAAAATAAACCAACAACTATAACTGGGAACCAGTATAGATCAGATTATACGGGTTACAGTGAAAGGAGTGTTGAGTGATGTAAACAGGATGTAGCTTAATTGGACTTGACCGTGTAACTCACAGATACTGACGTTCAATGTACTCCCTAGTCTCTAGCACACCATAAATTTATCATATTTCCTTACTTAAATTTCATTTATGTCTTACTTTTAATCCGAATTAACACTTTTTGCACACAAGGGTTAATTTTAATTATTGTTAATTTTTTTTTAAATTAACTTCGAGTTTTTCATAGAAATCTAATTATTGCATTGATCCTTATGAAGGAAATTTTGAAAAATTTTGCTTTATTCCGACTTAACTCAACGAATTGAGTCAGAAAATACATATGGTTCAAATTGCTGTTGCACTGTTTTATATATATATATATATATATATATATATATATATATATATATATATATATATATATATATATATATATATATATATATATATATATATATATATATATATATATACAATCTTAGTAGTTTTTTTTTCTATTTATTATGAAATCTATTTCCATTTCGGCTGCCGAATGGCCTTTTTTTATTTTTTTTAATTTCTGTATGAAATTATCTCAGATAATTTTTTGAATAAGCAAAAGTTGAATTGCAATTTTAGTCTTTACAATCAAAATAATTGTTTTGCAGTGACAGTAACGTTATTATTCATTAAATAAATATTATTACAGATAAAACCACCGATGACAATATCAGGAGAGCTGAAATTCGCCGACACAAAGTCCAAGCATTTCAAGTCATACTTATTTGAATTCAGTCAAGCGAAATTATGCTGTTACAAAGACAAAGCATGTGCAATTAAAATCCATGAGTGGAAAATAGAAGACATTATCTGGTATCTAGGCCATGAACCCAAAAGGAATCCACAGTCGGGGTAAGAAAACTTATAAATGTCATTTTTTTTATGTAACTTTATTTAAATTAAAACTCTAAAAAATTATTTTAGATGGTCCATCACATTCCTTCTCAAAAACAAAAAACCTACAAGGTAGTTTACTTTTATTAATTATATATACATTTGTTTTTTAATCCCATTTTTAATAAAAAATTTTCTTAATTGTAGGTGCAAAGACAGTCCATTTTTCGGAAATGTTCTGGCTGGTGCTTCCGTCGTCGATCAGTACCGCTGGCTGGCTGCTATGCTCTTTGGCGAGCACCAGCTAAACCTTCTACCCTCAGCGATAAACTTAATGGATCCTTAATTATTGTTTCTGATCCACCTTATTTCTTAAGTACATTAACGTAATTTACATAATTAATTATACATTTTTATTAAATTAACAAACAGTAACTTTTTACCTCATCGTAAATATTATACCATTTACATTAAGTAAATTTATAAATTTAGCTGTCTGTGATTGGCAAATCATTCGTGTAAAGTATTATATACGTAGATCTATATTCTTTTATTAATATTGTCATTATTATATTTATATATATATATATATATATATATATATATATATATATATATATATATATATATATAAAAGTTATAATAATTAAGAAGTTGACTTATTTTATACAAATATTTTAAATGAATAAAATTTATAACAAATTTTTAAGAAAATTAACTAAAATTCTAATGAGCATTGTTGACTCCACATCAGTAATATCATTTACATATTTAATCTTATTAAATATTAATTAATTACTATTAACTATACAAATATTATTATTTTATTATTAAAATACTGAACATTGACGTATGACTAAAATGGACGTATTAAGACTACTTGTGATGGTATTGGTAATTAATAATTAATAATTATCATTGTAATAAAAAAAAATATATATCATGGGTGTCATCGTCTGTTCAAATTAGGGTTGTAAATCGGCCTCGAATCGAGAGGAGCTCGTGTGCTCGATCTCACCTTAAAGTACTGAGGCCGTTTGTCGCGCGTGCTCCAATGGAGATAACAATACCATCCAGCGATAATTGCCCCCAAGGCATTACATATCGCAGAGAAGATTAGCAAAATAGTTAAGACGCCTTCAACTTCAGGACAGTTGAGATCAACGTACTTTAAAACCGGCTCAGAGGTACTTGCAAGCTCGCTACGTGATCTGCATGCACACGTCGCGTTTATTACACGCGCTGGTGTGCATTCCAATCCGCTCAGTCTTATCAGGTGAATTGTGGATGTGATGCAGGCTACTAGACACGTTATTGCTGCCAGCGCAGCTAGAAAGAAGCTCATTACTTTGGTTGCTGTTAAACAGAACCCTGGACTCAAACCTGGGTACTCTTTTTTGAAGCAGCACAGCAAACATATTCCGAAACTTCCTGAGAAGAGTAACTGTAACAATGGTTTTGTTTTTAGAGATTATTTTAACTAGTTTATTGTTTTTTGCTTTTAGTTTTAATTGTTTCAAGTTTAAGTCTATTACCGGCATTCCGCTCCAATATGGATTGTCCATAAATGGCAAATTTGGTGCCCATAAGAGTAACCAAAGTGATAGAGAGGTCACTGCTATCCCAAGGATTGTTTGGATCGCTGCTAATGTACTTGATAGTTTACGTCGACGTAGAAGTGGAGGACGTGATTTTCTTGGAACTGTGGAAAAATATTTTTTAGATGATTAGTTTTATTTTAATTTAAATGAGATTTTTTTATGAAATTAACTAGTATTTTTATTTAAAGGGTTACATGGGTTTCCTCCAGGAAAAATGGCCAATTTTCAAAAATTTTTTTTTAATAAAAAAAATAAAAATATTTTATTCAAATTTTTTACTGTCTTAAAAATACATGTTTAATAAGGGATTACTGAAATTTTGAAAAAAAAAATATTAAAAACTCTGCCACAGTGTCGTCATTACTAATAAGTCCTCGGAAAAAAGATGCGTCCGCGTGAGCAGCAGAATTCCCAGCAGGATTATTTGAAGTGAAAAAAAAAAAAAAAAAAAAAAAAAAAATACGTGCTTTAGTTAAGACTTCAAACTAGGTCTTGAACGAAGGAAAAAAAAAGAAAAAAGAAAAATTTTTTTTTTAATAGTTGTAATTGAAAAAAAAAATCCTTCGTTCCAGACCTTGTAAATTATATTTCGAAGACCTGTCTAGAATTTCATCAAGATCAGTTTAGTAGTTCTCGAGAAATCTTCGATACCGTCTTTGAAAATATAGTTTTGAGAAAAACGCGTTTAAAGTTTTGAATGAAAACTTTGAGCGCGCAATTTTTTAAAATTGTATCTCCGAAACTATTATTCGGAACGATTTAAAACTTTAGGACAATATTTTAGAGATGTCGTAGAATTTAATAAAACATTAAAAAAAAATCGATTTTTTGAAACCGTGAAACCCATGTTAAATTTTTTTATAAAATTAACTAGTATTTTTATTTAATACCAAAAAAAAATTAATAAACAAATTTATTTATAAAAATAAAAAATTTTATTTTAAGTTAATTAGTAATACTAAATTTTCTATCTTGTTAAAAAATAAAAAAGAAAATTCATTGCTAAAAGGATTTAAAAAGTGTTAAATACACAGTTCAATTATCCGTGAAAAAAAATTACTTAGTCATATTTCAGTCGTTTCCTCATGAATAATTAAATTAGACACGGAGCGTTACTTCCACAATTACAATCCTGAGCGATCACTGATACGTGTTTCGTTAATATTGCAGTAAAAAAATGCAAACTACAATCATCCAATAATTTTTTTCTACCCATTTCATTTCATTTTTTTTTTTTTTTTTTTCAAGTTCAAAAACCCATTTCAATTAAAAAAAAAAAAACAGCAACCCACGTTTAGTTGCTCTCTCTTAACATTAGAAGTAGAATGAAAAAATTAAATAGTCGAATAAAACAAAACTGGTTCCTGAGAGTTGAGTGTGTATGTTTCCGGTTCACTCGGGCATGAGGTGTATTGTGTTGCGACAAAAATGACAACAGAAAAACTTTTATGAATAATAAAACCCAAGTCCGGCTGAAGTATTTTATCTCTTTTGACATAAAAAGTCTAAGAAGAAAAAACAATTAAACATTAAGCTATAAATTAAAAATAGTCAAGTTGAGAAATAATTTTAATTACGATAATAAACTTTAACTATAAATAAAGTATTATATCTTGTGTTAAGAAATAATGAACGATTGTTAATTATTATTTATCGAGTATCTTGTCCTCATTTTCATCGCTATCACCAAGACAATACAAATTAATTAAATATATTAAATATAAATACAGGATAAAGTATTTTGTATTACTTACTGTTACCAGTGCGATGCATAACAATCATTCTACTGTGTCTCAAAGAACTACGCGTAGGCGTATGTCTTCCGGCGATTTGTGAGGCTTTCAAATTAACGGGAACTGTCGTGGATAAACAATTAGCCATCGATGGTGCTGTGTCACAATTATTACTTTTCATAGTTTTGTTATCTTTTACAGGTGTACTCCATCCAATAGTCGCCGCACCTAAATAATTAAAATCCATTCCATTTAAATTACTTATTTTTTTTTTTAAATTCCTCATTACTCATCAACGTCATCATCAGTATTCAATTAATTCAATCAAGAAATGTAATATATAACTTTAATTTTAATATTCATTTTAAAATTCCTTACCCAAAAAAAACGGCATTTAAATTTACAATTTACTATTCTATAAAATGACAGTCCTTGTTACGAATTAAAATTCACGGCCATTTAATTTATTAATAATAATATTATTATTTATATAATACTGAAGTTAGCGGTCAGCTGTCAATTTTAAAAATTTTTTTAAAAAATTAATTAGAATAAAAAAATGCTTCTAAAAATTTTCACTAGTAATTTTTATTAATTTTCATGATATTAAAAGTTAGCAAATACTTGATAATTTTTTAATTTTATTTAACAAATAAATCCCTTCTGAAAAACTATTTTTAAAAAAATGCATTTATAATTTTTAAAAATTTCTACATGTCAATTTTTTTTTGCCATAATTTATTTGTTAAAAAATTCTAAAAGTTAGTAAATATCTGCTAATTTAATTTTTACAAGTGAAACTTTGTAATAAAATATTTTTTTAATAATTTAATTGCTATAAAATTCTAAAAAAAATTTTTAACATCTGTCAACTTCAGTGTTATTAATATTATTATTTATATAATATTACCTTGAGTTTTCGGAGCACTTGCAGATGTATTGACTTGATTGTTATTATCCTGCAACTCCGACTCAGTTACGGAAATTGTCATTTGATTCGAGTCACCGACACTCATCGTGGACGTAACACACGGTGGCATAGTCGACGTGTCCTGCATAAAAATTTAACAGCCAACTGTTTATTCGTTTATATACTTATTTACGTCTATTTAACAATTTATTTATACTACAGCACAATAAAATTTAAATACGAATAGTGAGTTATTTGAATTAAAAACCTAAACAGACGCACATGACCACAAACTGACCTTGAAGTCGTCGTACAAACTACCAGTTTGCGTTGTAAAGTTACACTGGATGCCTGTTGAATCCTCCTCCTCATCCTGGTTTTGCACCTGAACCTGAGCGCACGGTGGTGGTGAACCGTGAGCCCAATGCGCGCGCATCTTCTTAAACATTCCGGTGCTTGTTTTTCAATTTTATATTCCAAAACTCACAATACGATTAGATCCTATAACATTAAAGTTATCTGTCACTTGATAAATTTTTTATTTTATTTAACAATTAAATTAACTCTAAAAAATTGTTTTTAAAAAATTGCATTTTTTAATTTTTTTAAATTTCTAAATGTCAATTTTTTTTGCTATAATTAACAAAAATTCTAAAAATTATTTAATATCTGCTAAATTAATTTTCATTTAAATTCTATAACTTAAATTAAATTGTTAATTAATATAAATTAAAAATATTAAATGTTAATAATTTAAAAAAAATTTTTAATGATATTAAATTTAGCTGTTACTTCACAATTTTTTTAATTTTCTTAGATAAATAAATTATTGTAAAAAAAAAATTTTTTTTAAAAGAATGGACTTTTAGAAATTTTAATAAATTAAAAATGCAATTTTTTAGAATTAAAGTTAGTGGTCACCTGACCAATTTTTAATTTTATTTAATAATTAAATTTATTATAAAAAATTATTTAAAAAAAAATTGCATTTTTTATTTTTTTAAATTTCTAGATGTCAATTTTTTTTTCTTATTTTTTTCCCCATAATTTATTTATTAACAAAAATTCTAAAAATTATAAAATATCTGCTAAATTAATTTTCATAAAGAAATTAAAAAAATTGTCAAGTGACAGCTAAATTTAATGTCATAAATTTTGCAACCTATTTACCTGTCACACAGGATAAAAAGTCAGTCGTGTTATAATTTATCTTAAATTAATAAATGACTTATTTCCATGCTAGATGTGCACTACGTGAATAGGTAGATCACGCATTGTGCGAATATGTTGTCATTGTTTTTCTTACTCTCAGTATTTTTATTTCATACACTCATATTACGCAATTATATCGTGTAAGTACACACATGTACGACTCGATATTTTAGTTGTACAATCGAGAACACGACAAATGCCAAAGCGTGAAAGTAAAACTTGCTCGGTAATTTTTCTAATAAAAAAAATAATTTATTATTATTTTAATATTATTATTTAGCTTCTTTTTCTTCGTCTTCTTCTTAATGAATTTTTTCACCTGAAATAAAAATTATTTAGTTAATATTTTTAATTAGATACAGAAAAATACAAGGTGATTTTTACTATATATTATATATAGTATACTATATACTATATATTAATGACGTTAATTCGATGGTAATTAACAGCAACACGCGATTTAAATGACACATTTTTTATTATTCATGACACGATAGATTTTTTGTTTAGTTTAGTTATTTAAACTAGTGTTTATCTATTGGCAGTTTAATGTGTCTAATTGTCTAGTCTCGTTAAAAAACGTGCCAGAATATTTATAAACCTAGACAGCGACGATCTAAGTATATGTATACGCATATAAAAATAAATAAACTTATAATTTAAATTATATGTAAAAAAATTATAAATACCTTCTCTATTTTATTTAAAGGAATATTTTTTCAGTGACACTTAAATTCTTTGGATATTTGTGATTTTTTACTTGGCTAAATTTAATTGCAATAAATAAATGTGTGAAAATTTATTTATGAAAATAACAGTTGAGTAGATTTTATTTGAATAGCGACGATGTCATTTGAGCGGTATCACGATGACAACTGAATGAACGTTAGACCAGCTTAATGTCTATAAAAACCCCACCATAATATAATATTTAAATATTCAGACGGAAATATATATGATTAACTCTTCCTCAGGTTGTAAAACGTGGGTATCTGTAATGAAAATAAAGAATGAGTAATAGTAATAATATTGATAGTTGTAATAGTTTAAATAATAATGAAAGGTATCTGGAAACTATCCGATCTATTGCGCAGATATTTTATCATAAATATTTAATAATTCTCATGATAGAAAGTTTATTGCAGAAACTATCTTTAAATTATCCAAGATTCAAGATGAAAAATAGTTTTAGCTTTGACTTAAATTATAGTTTTATTAAATATATTTATGAGTTTGTAAACAAGCATATAAAAAGTCTGTTTAATTATCTGTCAAATTTTATTGACCAGAGTTTTAAGATAAGAATATCTTGAGTAAATAGAAATTGATAATTTGTTTGAATGATGGAAAAATAATAATTATTGTTTGTTTATTGATGAAAATATATGTATATACTTATTTTTATGAGTGAGAACCACTGACTTTCACTCAATTGAAGAGAGAGAGAGAGAGAGGGATTTAAGTTTTCAATGGAATTCCCGGATTATTATTGATGCCTTGAGCTACTTTCATTGTATTTTTTTTAGTAATTGATAATACAAAGTTTCCATCAATTATTAATATAGTTCAGGTAATTTTTTGCAGTTTAAATTCATTCAATATAATAAATAATGAACGGAAAGTACGTGAAAAAGTTGTTTGGAATCTTTGTATATTTTCTATTAATCAAACAATTCTTTTTTTGTGAATCAATAATCGATCTGTTCATTAATACATACCATCAATTATTTATAAATAAATTTCACAGTATTTATCAGCAATTTCTATTCTAACTTGTCGTCTTCATTTTATAGAAATTTCTGAAACTAAATTAGATTTGTTTGATTTCATTTTAATTATTTGTGTCTTGATTAACATATAGATAAAAATTATCATGGATATTCTGGAAAAAAATAGATGACAAAAAAAAACTGTCATAGACATTTGCTGACGTTTTTAATGCTTGTTTTTTTTGAGACGTTTGATGAAACATGGCTTAAATTATATCTTCATTAATGATAACATTTATTATTAATTATTTAAGAACGACATTTAAATAAAACGTGTTTCATATTCATAGGTTTACTTTGAAAAACAATATTTTCAAATTAATAATTATCCAATGAAATATTGCATGTCTTGTTGTTCAGATGATTTAATTATGATTAAATGTCTCACGTCTTTTACATTCACCTCTTAATTAATTGCGACCCTAGGTACAAAAAATATGTATCTGCTGTTTCTAGAAGTTTTAATTTTTTTACCGACAATCTCGGATTTTTTTTTTTTTTACCTACTTCATTTCATTTTCGCTGCTGTGATAAATCTTTCTAATATTTCTAATCTATTATTTCTTCTCAGCTTTTTTATTTTATATTTTGACAATCATCAATGTCATAAATCTTCCCTTCAGATCTTTTTTTTCACTATTCATGATCTACTCCCTTCAACTTATCGGATACTGTCAATTACCTGAAAAATAATATCTTTTTAACTAGTTCTGAAAAATATGATACTGCAATCAGCCGACATTTGACAATTTTTAATATTTTTATACCAAATAAAAATTTTTTTTTTAATTGGCACTGATAATTTTTTTTTTAATTTCTAAATTGACAATTATAGTATTTGAAAATATTGTGAGATGATACTAATAACAGAAGGTATTTGAAGTTGTATGGATGCCGAGATTATTTTACATAAATTTAACAGTTGATGTTTATAATTGAGGTAATTTTTACTAGTGTATTTAAATTAGTTTAATTTGATCTGTTAGTTAAATTATTACTAATTTGATATTATTTGTATTTGTATATAATTGAAATGTAATTATGATTATTATCCGTTGTACTACCTGAGGAAGCAGCGAAAGTGACGAAACGTTGTATGAAAATTAAATATACATCAAATATTAAATATTCTGAAAATAAGAACAGATTTAATATTAAACTCACAGTTTAATTAATAACACTAAAGTTAGTCGACATTTTCTATTTTTTCATTATTTTTCTTTCATTAAATTAGAACTAAAAAATTACACTTATAGTTTTTGAAGTCTTTTACAAATGAAAGTTTTTTTATAATACTTAAGTTAGCCGACGTTTTTAAATTTTTTTTTTTTTTTTTTTTTTTTTAATTATTAAATTAGAATTAAAAAATATTTTTAAAAATTTCACGCATTATTTTTCAAGTTTTGTACAATTGAAAATTTTTTTTTATTTCTTTAGTAAAAAAATTTTTTTAATTTTATATGTCGGCTAACTTCATTTAAATAAGTTAGCCGAGGTTTTTAATTTTTTTATTTCTTTTCATTTATTAAATTATAACTAAAAATATTTTTTTAAAACTGCAATTATAAATCTTGAATAATTTTACATATGAAATTTTTTTTTTATTTCGTAATAATTTTTTCAATAAAAAAAAATTCTAAAAATTTTCAAATGTCGGCTAACTTAATTTTCATGTTTAATTGTAGTTTCCTTAATCATAAAAATAAATTTAGAAGACATTAAATAATTTTTAGAAGTTTTTTTCCACAAATAAATTATATGGCAAAAAAAAATGAAAAAAATTGACGTAGAAATTTAAAAAATTGAAAAATGCAATTTTTTAAAATTTATTTCTTGGAACAAATTTGTTTATTAAATAAAATAAAAAAATGATCAAGTGACTGTTAACTTTAATTTATGTAAAAATAATAAATACAAACTAATTTTTTTATGACAGAATTTTCTAGTAGAACTCGCATCTGATTGCTGGCTCCATTTTTGAACTTTGAAACGCGCCATCTAGTGAAAGAGTAACAAATCAAAAAAATAGTTACTATTGTTATTATCATTATGATCTTATAGGCGGATGAAAAATGATCCTAGCAGTAAATGTAGTAAAAAACATGTATACTAAATATGGAATATGACACAAGGCTAATTATAAAAAAAGTCAAAAAATATCATGGCCAATATAAAAGAATAGTTGTTTGTATTTATTGAAAATAATATTTTTTAACCTGCGAATGGAAAATTTATTTTTTTTAAAGTGTCTGTTTTATAGCATATCAATAAAACAATATAAATAAATACAACCAAAACGGAGCAGCTACATACATGTACATATGTTTGTAAATTGTCTACATGTGTTGTGCGTACATGTGTAATGCAATGAGAATCAATGAGATTGGCATACGAATCAAAATCACAAGAATTAGCACTGCACTGAGAAACGTAAAAAATAAACAACAATATAATTAAATAATTAATAAGTTAATAAAATTATAATTTACAAATTAATTTTTTATCAAGTGTGTTAATGTAAACACATACTTAGTAGATTTATTATTTACACAATAAATAATATTTTTTTTATTGTGAATTACTGTAATTTAATTCTAACGCAACACTCATACCAGATAACCTAAAATAATGTAAAGTCGACGAACCGCGAGCTTGTACCGTTTTATTATACTTTTTATTTATAAAATAATAATAGTATTTATTTCTGCAGGTATATTAAAAATCGTGTAACTGAAAAAAACAAGGTTGAAATCATCTGTTTGCTGGCGATAATTTTTGATTGCTGATTGATAGATGAAAATACTGAGGATTAATCAGCAGAATTGTTCGCTGCCGTACCTAGATGCCACGTAAAAAATAATTAAAGGTGGTAAGCTAAGTGAGACCATAGTAAACCTGTGGGAATGGGAGCTTGTTTGTGTAAAGACTGTCCAGATGGCCAAGAAAACGGAAACAATGAAAATGACGAGGATACTGCAGTGCCAAGTATTGATAGTCATGCTGCTGGAGATCCATCGCCTAATTTTAAGTTTCCGACGTCTGCTAACATCGATAAGTTGGTGCTGGAGACTCTGGGAGTCATCGGCGGTCTTGTTGACAAGTAGGTTCACTTTAACTTGGAATCGTTTTGGTTGTTAATTTTTTTTTTTTTTAATTAGTGAGCAAGAACCTCCACCGTCGATGCTCAAACTCCACGCGATTGCCGACAAAGAGGAAGGATGGCTCCAAGTCGCTAGTTCTATGGTCAATGTTATTCCAATGCATAGTCCTCTAGGTCCTTCAGTTATTACTCTACTTCTTGATGATTGTCCGTTACCGTCTAAGGTAATTATTTATTTTTTCAATTGAATGATGATTTAGTTTTTAATTTTGGAGAAAAATTTTTTGGTAATTATTTTTTTTTATATTTAACTTAGGAAACTGTCTTGAAGTTGTCTCATATGTTTCAAGTTTCTCAAAAGACTGGAAAAGTACAAACGAGCATAACACAGCAGAGAAATATCTGTGTTGTACTTGGTTGTATTGCTGAAAAATTGGCAGGACCCAGTAGTATAGCCTTATTGTCAAAAGCAACCTTAGACTACCTCGTATCGAATCTTGTAAGTATGAATAATAATAATAGATAGGTAGATAGATAAAAATTTTATTTGACTCTGGAACCTAAGCTCTCTCAGAGCCATCAGTATTCAAGATACATTGTTTTGCATTTGTATATAATATAACTTAGTACAAGATTACTTAATTAATTAACGGTTTACAATTAAATTCAGTTTTAAATAGTAATAAAATCCAAATAGATCATTTAATACAAACAAATAATTTAATTTTCATATAACCTGCATTGAAAATGCGAGTTTCAATGCCTGTTGAGCCAACCGAAATTAGTCAATTTCAAACCAATGCGACTGTTGCCGAGCAGGAATCAATCATTTTCTTCCCGGCGGGCAGAAAATGATAATTTTCTGCCCGCAAGATGAAGTTGCAGCTTTATTTTCAACCCTATCAGAGTATTTTTTGTTTATTTTATACCTTTATAATTGTCATTTTAACTGTTAAATGGATTGACAAATTATAATTCATAATAAAATAAATATGGATACAGCAACTCAAAATACACCACAGCATCTTATTGATAAAGCAGCAGCTGCAACTTTGAATTTATTGCAGGAAAAATTAAGATTAAAGTATTTAAATGTGTTAGTTTCTTAAATTATAGTTTTTAATTTCCTCAATAAGTTTAATAAAAAATGGTAATTTTCTAGATAATTTCATTTGAAATTATCTAGTTCTGGTTGGCTCCAGCCGTTGAAACTAACATTTTTAATAATAAACTAGCCACACAATATACTATTAATTTAAATTCACAATAATTTGACATAGAAATAATATTTGAAATGAGATCAAAAATAAAAACTGCAATTGTTAGTTGTCATGTTCGAAAAAGTGATTGAAGCAAGCATTTTTAAATTCACCTAAATTATCTACAGCCACAGTCTCAGCTGGCATTGTATTCCAGATACGTATGCCATGAATTAAAAATGAATTATCATACATGACACAATTAGCCTCCGGTATACAGAGATAGTCTTGTATGACATCACCTCTACACAGTGCTACTGGCAATAAGTCTAGTTTTGAGCCGAATAGCTGCCGATAATTTAGTCGAATTTCTTTATAAAACAAACAAATAATTAAATAATCTGTTCTAGCGCCAAGCTAAATAATAATAATAATAATAATAATATGTAAAATGAAGTATTTATTTATTTATTTATTAAATGATTTTAGAGAGAAGATGTGGAACCTTATGTGGTACTATACTCATTAATAGCTTTGGAAAAATTCGCCCAGACCAGCGAAAATAAAGTAACTATACAGAGAAGACTTATGGAGGAAAAAGAACACCCTTTATTAGCTTTAGAAAAATGGGTCGATGAGACTCATTATGTACGTCGTCAAGTTGGCTTTTCAGCTCAGTGGTGCTTGGATAATTTATGTATGTTTATTGAGAATCATTGAAAATAGTATAGCTGTATCATAAATGTTTAGTATTTGATAAATATTAACTATAAAATTGGTTTACAGTTTTGATAGAAGGAAGAAAATATTCTCATGATACTGTCGACTTGACTGGCATAAATGTGATGTTAAACACAAAGGATGTAAGCGAGTACCTGAAGATATCACCAAATGGTTTAGAAGCACGCTGTGATGCCTACACATTTGAAAGTGTTCGTTGTACTTTTCAAGTTGATTCTGGAGTTTGGTATTATGAAACTCTTATTATGACTACGGGAGTTATGCAAATTGGATGGGCAACTAAGAATAGTAGTTTTTTGAATCATGTAAGTTTTATTTATTTAATTGATAACTTATAATTATTAAATTGATGATTAATTATAATTACAGGAAGGATATGGTATTGGTGACGATTCATATTCATTATCGTGTGATGGATGTCGTAGACTGATTTGGCATAACGCTCGTAGCGAAAAATATCATGACCGACCACCTTGGAAGGCCGGCGATGTTCTTGGTTGCCTACTCGATTTAAATAAATTAGAAATAATATTTTATACCAATGGTGTTCCTTTGAAACCGTGCGTCCAAGTGTTTAAAACAGTTAGAACTGGGTTCTTTGCGGCCGCTAGTTTTATGTCTTTCCAACAATGTCTGTTTAACTTCGGCAACGTGCCTTTCAAATATCCACCGGCCGACAGGGAGTTTATGAAGTTCAATGATCATGCGACTTTGAAACCAGAGGATAAAGTTGTTCTCCCACGGCATATTTATCTTAATCAATTGAGAAAATTAAGTGTTAGAGAAGATTCCTGTACCTTGTGTTATGATCAAAAAGCTTCGGTCAGGCTGTTACCCTGCGAGCATCGGTAGTTTATTTATTAATTAAGAGGCACAACTAATGTGACAGCGTAAAAAAGGCGATTTTTGGAAATTAAAAAAAAAAAAAAAAAAACTACTGTATCCATTGTTTTGAAATTTTAAGGGTATATTGATACATATTTTGAAAATACACAGTAAAATTTTTGAAGAAAAAAATTGAATATTTTTCGGAGTTATGCACTATCTCCGGCGGCGCTAAAAAAAGGTTCTCCACTACTGGAGTGATTCCTGCCTTCTCCGTAGATGAAATAAAAAAAAAATTTTTTTCGTTAAACTAGAAGATATTGTCCGTTCAGTTATCACGCCAGCAAAGTCGAAAAATGCTGTTTCGAGAAAAACGCGTTCAAAGATAAAATGATTCTATTCTTACTGCCGAGCGGCTACTCCTTGAATGGCTGTAACTCAAAAACTATTTGAGATATCGATTTTAAATTTTAGTATCTTTCTTTCAAAGGCATAACCTATCGAAATATAAAAAAAATCGATTTTTTTTTTAATTTCACACTAGTTGTGCCCCTTAAATTTAAAATTCTAGAATATAATACAGAATTTCATCTAAATTGCTCTTTTGTATTTTCAGAGGATTTTGTCAAACATGCCCGATGCAACTTGTTGAATGTCCCATGTGTAGAGCAACCATCGAAGAAGTCGCTGTTGAATTGGACAATGTGTGACACTGATTTTAAATTTACAACAATAAGAATAATTATTGTACAATCATTAATTCCACAACTAATTATTATTGTTAGTTTAACTATTTGTTTACTTATACTTGAACTCACGAGAGATTATTTTCTTAAGCTGATCAACGAAATCAATCAATCAATCAATTATATAAATTTGCATGTGCCGTCAAAGCATTCCTATCTATTATTTATTAAATACGCAGTATTTATTTTATAAAAATCATCTCCTTGCTACGATTATGAATATTTTTTGACTGCCGCGATTACTCAGCTTAGAAGTAATTCTCAGCATTTATTATAATTATTAAAATACAATATATCTATAAGTAAAAGAGAAATATATTTTAAAATAACTATTAATAATTCCGTCTGATTAAAATTGTTGAACATAAATTTATTAATTAAATTGTAACTATAAATCTTAATTATTGTAAAATAATATCGATTGTATTATAAAATAATGAATTGATAATTTAAAATAATGAAAAAATTTAATTCTATTTTCTTGGGTGAATATTAATAAAAATTTAAAAAAAAAACAATGTTTTATTTTTTTTGTAGATTTTACCAATAAATAATATAGGGTCTTAAGATGTTTTTTCGTTTAATTTTCAAAAATTTTCTCTAGTCTAGGTTATTTATCAAGAATGTTAAAATTTATTAAAAATTGATGTTTATTATCTATATTATTAAGAGAGTAAGAAAAATTTTGTGTCCAGAGCAGTCGTATGATAAAACCGGTTTTTTTAGTGAAATTTAGAGTCATTGCAAAGGTCTTGATTCGAAAATGCTCTATCTCTAGATAAAATGATTAAGAAATGACTTTGTATCTTGTGAACTATGAAAATTAAGTTAGCCGAAATCTAAAAATTTTTAGAATTTTTTTTTTTATTGAAAAATTGTTTAAAAAAAATAAAAGAAAAAATTTCACATGTAGAAAATTTTTAAAATTACAAATGCAATTTTTTTCAAATATTTTGGTGTTCTAATTTAATTATTAAAAAGAAATCAAAAAATTAAAAATGTCGGCTAACTTTATTATTATTTATTTCCATTCAGATCTTTGGTTCCCCAACTATTCCTAAATGCATTTGCATTTTTTTTTTAAAGAACAATTTACCCGTCCAATGTTTGTTAATTTACTATCATAAATAAATCAAATGACATTAAAGTTAGCTGTCATTATTATAATTGTTTTATTTTTTTTATTCAATAAATTTGCTCCAAAAAATTAATGTTGAAAAATTGCATTTTTTAATTTTTTAATTTTCTAGATGTCAATTTTTTGTTCTTATTTTTTTTTTTGCCATAATTTATTTGTTAAAAAAATTTTTTTAATGAATCATTATCTGCTAAATTGATATGACATTAAAGTTAGCTGTCAATTGATAATTTTTTAATTTTTTTTTAACAAAAAAATTAGTTCCAAAAAATGATTTTTAAAAAATTGGATTTTTAATTTTTTCAAATTTCTAAATGTCAATTTTTTTTCATAATTTTTTTGCCATAATTAAATAACTGCTAAATTTATGTTCATGCTAAATTGATTCTCATATAAATAAAATAAAAAATGACTATGAAAATTAACTTGGCAGATATAGTTGATAATTTTAAGAATTTTTGTAACAAATAAATTATGGCAAAAAAAAAATGAGAATCAATTTAGCAGATAAAAATTAATTAAAAAAATTTTTTTAATAAATAAATTATGGCAAAAAAAATTGACATTTAAAAAATTAAAAAAGTAAAAAATGGAATTTTTCAGAATTATTTTTTCGGAGCAAATTTATTTATTAAGAAAAATAAAGAAATTATAATATTGACAGCTAACTTTAATGTAATCAAAAAAAAATTGACATCTAGAAATTTAAAAAAACTACAAATGCAATTTTTTAAAAATAATTTTTTGGAGCAAATTTATTTGTTAAAAAAAATTGAAAAATTGTCAAGTGACAGCTAACTTCAATGTCATAAAATTACTTAAAAGTGACTTATCGATAGAGAAGCAAATCGATTAGCTGAGCTCGAAGAATCGATTAGCCGCATTTCGATAGCTCGCCGCGAGAAATCAAAGTTCGCAAAGCAAACGCGAGATAGCATTATAGTTTGTTACAAGATGGCGGGTGAGTGAGTGTCCGCGGACGGGACGAGGCCTGGGTAAAAACACGAGGATATTTTACCTTTAACTTGTGGTGTTTGTGGGTTTCAGATATCTCACTTCTCCAGAATGAAGACCTCGAAGGCGCCATGGATGCCCGTAAGTCTATTTACATTATTTTCCAGTAATAAGCGACCCGAGAGGGTTGTTTGGGTTTTACGTCGGACGTTCGCTCGGTCAGGGAAAGAAGGGTGCCCACGGCGCCCTGGGCTTACTTCTTGTCTCTGATCTACCTCTAAGTATCCACCTTACACTACTATCTGTCACAAATAAATCCATCAACATCTAGAGCGATTATCAAACCGAAAACAGGTTGATCAGCTCCCATGACGCTGCCCGAATTGGCGTGGCCGTACCACGACCTACGACTCGCTTTTTAGGTTATGCGATTTACGCCTCAATCCTACTGTGTTAATTATTTACTCGCCAGCCAGCATTCATTCGCTCACTCATCAACGTCCTTCATCCTTTGCAGTACTCTGTTATTTGAGTGATAATACCAGATTATTTATTGCCAGGTACTTATATATATTTATGCTTTTACAAAAGTACATTTACATTCACACTCCGGACTGTTTACTTCAAGGATTAAAAAAAAAAAAAAATGTTAAGTATGACCTTGGTAGTCATTTGTTTACGTCATGTGTATATTATTTTATTTTATTCATTAAAATATGCCTGAATATGCTGGAAAAAAATAATATTGACCAGAATAAATCAGCAGAATATTATTTATCGATATTTTGTTAATTTTATTAACAGTATTTTATTTTCAGTGTTTGCCGAGGAATTATTATTTGACAAAGTAATCCTGAATCTCGAGATATCAAACAAATAGCTGCTAAAAAATCGCGGTAAATTAATGGTAGAAAACAGATGAGAAGAGCAATCCGGTCAGTGGTGTCATCTGGTACCAGTAGTACAAATAATTAACGCGTTAGAGCAACTGAGCCATACATAGATATATATATGTATAAAGTAAATGTGTGTAAAAAGGACCGGTATAGTACATACGAGTATCGAGTATTGCGATGTGAAACAAAGTGTTGTTGGTGTTAGTAGTAAGGTCTTTCGCCTATCAGGGTTACTGATCTCGCCTATCCTCTATTAACCAGTGCCATCTGTTGGTTTTTACTCATAACGGACTCACGTATTTATTAGGGTGCTGATATTATTTATAATTATTATAATTATATATTATTTATGAGTATAAAGTCGAAAGCACCCCCTTTATTATTTATTTTAAAATTTGTTAAAAATTTATTTATCTTTTAATTAACTTATAAATTTATTTCCAGGGTTTAACTTTTAATTCTGACTCTGGTGCTGGTTCTCCCCCGATTTAGTTTTCTATAGAAAGAGCTGAGAGAAGAAAAACTAATATTGTTTTAATTATTGGTGATACGAGTAAAGGCTGAATGAATGCTGGCATGAGTAATGCGTACGATTTTTGTTACATGTGTCGACCCTCTGACGTGGATATATATACGTGACACACGCGCGTCTCGGCTTCCTGATTCATACTTCCGTTGAATTCACCGTCTTTAGACTCACGTCTAATTCCATTGATTCAAAAGTTAAGTTAACTTAGCTACTACTTGTCTGAACGTATATACATATATTTTAGGAATTTATTTAGTCTATTTATCAGTGACTTTGTCACGATAGGTAATACTTTAAAAGCTAACTTAGTATGCTGTAAGTGAATAATCGTATGTAAAAAATTTAATATATTTTTTTCTTTATTTATTTAAGCCGATAGATTTGCGTGTTAGAGACAGTAAGAGGGTTGAAAGGTCATCCACCCTACAATACCTAAACGATAATCGATTGAGCTGTCACAACTGGTCAAGGTTGTTCTCATGCCAACTCTCCTTCCTCATTTCTCAACGACGTCGTCTCGGCTTTTCAATTTCCCCGTTTTACAGATTGCCTCTACTTCTGCTTCTACTCCTATCTTACATACTCTATACTCTACACTTTTATTCTATATACTATTCACTATCCACTCCAACACTATTCATTCCCTCAATACTTTTTACTGAACTTTTATTATTATTATTATTATTATTATTTTTTTTTTTTTTGACAATCATAAGCATACGCTTTGTCCATTTTTATTCACCATTTATCCTTAAATTCCCTCCGCAAATAAAAATAAAAAAATATATAAATATTTTATTTAAAAAAAAAAAAAAAAAAAAAAAAAAAAAAAAAAAAACGGACATATATATTTACAGCGTAACGTTTAATTCCTCGGTATTGTGGTAACGGTTCTGGCGATGTCTCTCTTCAAAAGATTCGTCTTACCCTCCGTTGTGCACCGCATCGCATACATGTATACATATATATTTGTAGATTGTAGAAGAGTATGTACATGATTCAGAATTCAGAATGTAGAGTACAGAGTAAAGTATAGAGCTAAATAAGAGCTGAGTTTAGCTCAGCAGAGGGAGAGTTCCTTGCCCTTTCAGGATCCTTTCAATTCGGCGGTCTGTTTTTGATAGGAGGCCACGTCTGTCTAGACACTACTACGTGGGGCTGCTGCTGCTACTGCTCCAACCTTTTATAATCGCAACGAAATGCACCCCTCGCTATACCTAAAATACCGGTTTTTTCTTACTTCTTCTTTTTATTATTATTATTTTATTTATTTCCCATTATTCTTATTTATATTACTACGTGAATTTTTTTTCTCCTCGGCAATGTAAAATGAGTTGCCCACCTAAATAATTCTCATACTCAATTCAAGTAGAATCTTAGGCTCTACTTAGCAAATAATTGCATCAACATTAACAAGCTCCAAGGCTACCAGAGTGAGTAAGTAATTAATTATTGGTGAAAGTACAATTATAATTACAATTACAATTACAATATGTATAAATTGAGTTGTATATTTATAGCAAAGGCGAATAGTTGCGGGTAGCCTCTACTTGGGATTCGCGAATGCTGAGAGCTGCTAAGCCGATCAGTGGCGCCGCCTGTCTCGATTCAGTACGGCTGCTCGATTATTACATGACATTCCACGGATGCCACCGAGTTTCGTCCCCCAGCACCCCGGACTTCACCCGTCGCCGACGGCGTCGTACCGTTTGCTTCACTACTCTCCATGTTATATTACTTCTCTAGAGCTGTCTCTCTCTTTATCGCTCTCAGCTCCTTTGCTCCTCTTTACTTCTCTGCTATCCGACGTACTACACACTATACACTACATACTAGTTGGGTAGTAGTTCTCCACACTCCACTTCACTTACCGCTAGCTCTCTCACTTCTTCACCCTTCTTACCATTGGCTCCGTTACACTCGATTCTCGTTAGAGTTTAGAGACCCGACGTTTTGTCTTTTTATATTACGTATAGATTCATATCAGGATCTCTACTGGGTAAAATGGGCCTTTCGTATTTTCATATCTAAATCCAATAATATTTCATTCAAAACTACTGAGAAATAAAAAAAAAAAAAAAAAACTTTATATTTTTTTTTCTCTATTAATGAAAAATTACTTACCATTTAATTTTTTAAATATTTATACTTATTTGTATCAATCAGAAAAAAAATATAATTCGATCGAAATTCAAGTCTTATAAATTTTACAAACAAATATTCATAGTAACACAAGAGTTTTATAAAATTTTTTTTCATAAAAAAAATTCATTTTATCAACATTCTCACATGAAAGAGAATTAAAAAAAATTTTTTCAAAAATTTTAATATTTTTTACTAAAATAAATTGCATTGCTTTTTAATTAATTGATTAAAATTTCCATACATATTTATTAGTATTTGCGTATATTTTATGCTTCTATTTTGTTTGAGTACTCGGCATAAATTTTTTTTAACATTAAAAAATGAACGAAATATAAATAATAATTTAATATAATTTTTTCAATAATTTAATATTCAGTTAATTTTCTTATCAAATTTCATTAATTTCTCACAATTAAAAAAAAATTTTAAACACCAATAATTCATGTTTCAATTGGTTTTAATTACGGTATTTAAAAGGACATGAATACACTACCAAAAAAAAGGAAACAAGCCCGAGTTAGATTAATTAATTAAAGTCATTAATTGTTGTTGTTTGTAAATTATAAGAAATAATTTTATGTATAGTTAAGTATAAATTTCGAGTTGTTTATACATATGTGGGAAGGAATGAAAGGTAGTCAATATATGGAGAGAAGTGAATAAGTGACAGAGGTAGCCTTCCTGGGAGCATGTCTTCCGCGTTCTTAAGTCTCTCGGTCAGTTCGCTGATGTCCTGCTGACTCTCTCTTTCTCTACACACGACACACGTTTATCGTTGTCTAAAGTCCTTTGGTTTACAGACGAGAAGGCGATCCAGGTCCACTTTTTTTATTTATACATTTATTTTATTTGGACTTAATCGTACGTACAAGGCGATACTGGTGCACTTGTAACTTCTTGCCAATTGGCAGTCCTCCCCCTCGTGGGAAAGATCCATTACCTCGTCGCTTTATGTTGCGGTGACTCAGGTCCAAAAAACTTTTAATCATTTTTTTTTCTTTATATTTATTAATTTTTATTTAATTTTTCACATGACCAACAGACACTCTTCTGTCTCTACGCAAAAAATTGGAATAAGTAAATAGATGGTAATAATGAAATAAGTAATAACATAATATATGTATATAAAACAATTGAGTTAATTTTCCAGTGCAATGACCTATGTACAAGGGCACTGGGTTACCGCCACTTGAGAATAAGCATCCCCTGGCGATGTGAATCCTTCCTGCTCCCTTGGATTCTGTACCTAAGGGAGAGCTTGATAAAGGGATAAAAGGGTAAAATCTTAAAAAAAAAAAGATAAACAATGATTGAATCGTTGTACGCACAAAAAAATTTTTGTGAGTAGGTAAAAAAATAATTCAGTATCGTTTGCGCTACAGAACTTGATTCTGTCTTTTATTATTTAAATTAAAAATATTTATACTTTTTTTTAGAGGTGGTTTTTTGAAAGGAAAAAAAAAATTTTTTTTTTACTGCTAGCGATTAGAGATGTGAATGTGTGAACGTGAGAACCGGATTTGGTGTAAGTGATTTTTTAAAATTCATAGTTTCATTTTTTGTTGTTGGTTGTTGTTTTAAAAAATAATAATAGTTTTGGTATGGAGCAAGTCAGTCCTTTCTTGATGAGGAGGGAAAATAATGGAGGATTTTAATGTCTTTCTCTGCTTTATTTTGCCGGCTAATCTATATAAATAGCTTAAGCTGATGGTTATATTTAATCCGTGGTTTTATTTTTAATCAGTGATATTCTTATTATTTATATTTTAATGCTTGACAATTTTTGATTGCAGACCGATGCAGCTAAATTTACTTTTAGGCTTTTTATTTATTTTTAAGAAGATTTTGTGAGAAATACGATATGCAAAATTGGAATTTTAAATTTGTTAATTTTGTAGAGAAAATTATCATTATTCTTCAAAGTAAATTTTTGAAAAATTTTTCCAAAAGTTTAATTTTAATTTGTCCGTTTATTGTCTTAGAAGAAAATATTTAAAAAAAAAAAAAAAAAACAGAAACAATTTTAAATATTTAAACATTCATAAAAAAGTTTCTAATTATAAAATGAAAAATAATTATTTAACATAATTTTCATATTAATATTAGAAAAAAATTGTTTTCTCTAATGATTAAATTTTATGTTAAACAGTAGTCCGGTTTCTGAAAAAAAATTAATTAGCATTTTCTTCTCAGAATTAAAGTTTCACAATGTTACAAAATAAACAAATAAAATAATTGTCTTTTAACTATCGGCAATAAAAATTTTCACGCGAACAATATTGCTCACAAATTCTTAAAAATCAAATATAAAAAAAAAAATGAAGTAAACTTGGATGCAAAGATTAGTAACTTGAATTCTTAATAACAAAAATGACGCACTGAGCTATAAATAAAACCCGTGGGAATTTAACAATAATATAGATATTTTCTTATATAATATCTCCGACAGAATAGTCTAAGTGGGAGCAGAGCGTCTTTTAAGAGATGGCTCTCAAGTTAATATCTCAGGGCCCTGGTATGGCTTCAGCCATCAGCCACGTTATATATAAATATATATACACATCGACTTGTGTGCAACAACAATAGCAATAAAGGCAACCTCCATGCCCTTATGTTACATAAATTCTTGGATAGTGTGTCAAGCGTTATTTATATTTTTTAGGCACAATTATCCTCAATGAGCCTTATCTAGTCAGACTTTATTCTCGTCCATTACTTCAATTAAACTTACTATTACTGTTACCGACTATTGAGTAATCCACTTCCAGTTTTATATTTAAATTGCCAAAATAATACCGAGACGGAATAAAACCACCCTCTTTTATTATTGGCTATTATATTAAAATAACTTTTTTAATTACTTATGACTTATGACGTAGATACATCCTAGAGTTATTCAATAATTTAAAAAAAAAAAAAAAAAAAAAAAAAAAAAAGGATATCAATAATAAAATTTTTCATTGGAAACTTTTTTACTATTAATTTAATATTATTTCTGTTAATCAATCAATAAATTTCGGCAGTTATACCAATTTTCTACCCTTAATTAGCTATATTTTAATTTCTCTGAAATATTTACTGCACTAAAAAAAAAAATTCTTGATTGAAGTGTAAATTTTCTTGGCTCAAAAAAATAATAAAGAAGATTGAAAATTTCTTGAATTAAGTCAAAGTTTCTTGAGACAAGATAAATTTCTTGAGCCTAGAAAATTTCTTCTTGCTCCAAAATAACTTTTGTTTTTCTTAAAATTTTCTTGGCGCAAGAAATTTGTTTTTTATGTGTGATTTAACGAGTAAATACTGCTGAAATAATACTTTTATTAATTTTCGGATTATTGCTCAAAATTACCAAAAAGTGGCGTGATATTAAATGCTATTTGAATCGAAACTTTCGTAAATTTAAATAATTAATTATCGTGCAGGCTAATTTCAAAATCCAGACTACGTTCTAAAATTTAATTTTGAAAATTAATTTCAAATTTTAATTACTTAATATTTATCTAAACTAATTTTTTATTCTGCAAACATAAAATCGAAATTTTTTATTTTTTTCAATTGGCCCTTAAAAATTTTTATAAAATGATCATAAGTTTCCACTGAAAAATTGAATTTAACTTTCAAAATTTTCGTAACAATCCTCTAAAATAACACAAAAAAAAAAAGTTACTCATGAGTTACAAAATTAATACGTAGACGAGTTAGTAGTAAAAGTACGTCATAGTATCGGCATTAGTAGTATAAATGGCGGGAGCTTTCATCAACGGCTTCTTTTAGTCTCCCATATTCTATATCTACCGTCCTATCTGTCTCGACTGGTAGATTCTATATATACTATGCACTGCTCTCAATCCAGCCCAGCATCACTAGCATCACTGCCATCATCTCTGTAAAGTTTATTCATAAACCCACGATGACGTAGTGCTGTTGTACAAAGCTCTCAAGTACGTCCTTTCCACCCCCAGCCCGCGACAACCCTCGCTATCCCTTTCCGTTCTATTTCCATTCAGACAGAAACTAGAGACAGACATTAAAAAAAAAAGTCAAATACCTTCTACCCGTATTCCCACCCCTAGAGTCCCTCAGTAAAATAAAAATATCGATCCCGAAGAATTTACTTCCGCATTCTCATTCTCATTCTGATTCTGATTCTCGGGACTAAAGGGAAAATCCCTAATTTTTTTACCAGGTGTCGTACTTTTTGTTACCGACAACTTTTCACCCTCGCGGTGCGACGTGCGACAGGGCAAAAAACCTTTAAGGAAGAGAATTACTGGGGTAGTTGTTGTATATAACACGCAATACCGTGTCACCGAGTAACTACCCGATTCATTCTCTCTATATACACATACTTTTGTATAAATAATATATATAAATATATACATCGAGTCTAAACTCACGCCCACGCATTTTTTCACCCCCGTAAGCTCAACTCGTAAACTCTCCTATTCTTGCTCGGAAGTCGAACCCTTTACTTTATTCCCCCCGATTCTTTCATTCTCTTAACTCCTACCAATATAACTCAGAGCTGTGATCACGCCAGTTTTCTGTAAATCAACATTTGCCACGCCTGCCTCCAATCAATGAACTTTCAAACTCATTTCCCTAAAATCTGTTCTCAAGCGCAATTTGTTTTATTTATTTTTTCTCTTTAAAATTTTTAATTTCAAAGTCCAGCCCTTCGGTCGTACGTAAATTAAAAAAAAAAAAAATTAATTTTCTAATTAAAAAATAAAAAATAAATAACAATTTGCGACTAAAATTATTATATCAAATTTCTAGGGAATATTACGGTAACATTTACGCGCGCGATGCGTACAAGTCGAATGGTCGGCGTGGTCGACGCACGTTTATCGATCACGGGCGTCAACGTCTCGAGAGTGAACAGAGACGAGTGATAGGAGAGAAAATGAGGGAGAAGGAGCTACTACTACTACTACTACTGCTACTACGATTATTATTACTACTCCTACTACTACTGTTACTACTCCTGCTGATACTTTTAAAGCTACTACGCCATACAGTGGCGCTGCTGAGCGGTGGAACCGTAAACTACCCTCACTGCTCTTGCTCCTTCCGACTTGCGCAAAACTCGTGATATATATATATATATATATATATATATATATATATATATATATATATATATATATATATATATATATATATATAAAATGGCATATATATGAGTATGTACTATTTGTATTATATGTACATAGCATGTACATATTCTCCCCTTTAAGCTCACCGTAGTACGCCCGAAGATAACCGAGCAAGTACGAGCGTATGATAAAGTGCAAAGACGCTTAAAGGGGGCGCAAACGGCCAATCGCGTCGACGACTCGTCGCCGGCAACCCGGCGTGTTTAAAACCTTTAAATATCCTATCATTAAACCGCGAATTCATAATTTTATGTCAAATACCTTTTATTGTTACTATTACAAGTATTATTTGTCAGTTGATTGATTAATAATGTGTGAGAATAGTGAGAATTAGGCTGGGATGTTGTGCTAAAGATTTTTCCAGGTCGCTCTTGAGGAAGTTAGCATTTTGGGGTGGTGGCATTCAGGGTGTGTTAATTTGTTCCTCAATAATGTGTTTGTTGATATTTTGTTTAAATAAACTTTAGTTTTCGTAAATGTGACAACACAGCTTAGGGAGTTTTAGTGATTTTGAATTAGAGGTGGCATGGAGATTTTGGGTAGGAACTGGCATGGCCGTCCGAGGCTCCTGCCGAAATTTTTATCTAAATTCATAGATTTTTACCACTTTTTTGATGTCGGATAAAGTTTTTTCTTGTTTTTTAGTTTTAAATAATCAGATAAATTCAAGGGCCAATCAAAAAGTTGATTTTTATTAATTTGAAGGATTTTTAAAATTGATAATTGATAATTAATTAGGGGAAAAATTATGATATTACGTGATACAAGTACGTAGGTGTGTTTAAAGTTAATATGAAGCTCAGGCCAATAAGAAAGCTAGGTATTTGGTAAGCCGAGAGCTTTCTATGGCCCCTCACGCATGGCCGTTTCGCGGAAGAACCTCGCGGTGTTTCGGGTAAAGGAACTTACAAAGTGGACACAGTCACGAATAAATGTGCACCAACAAATGTGATATTAATCAAAATCATAAATAATTAAGTGCTTCCAAGAAAATTAATCACCGAAAAATAAACTAAACTCTATTTAAAAAAAAGAAACTTTAATAATATTTTCTAATTTAATACAAGTAAAAGCAGTGTTTTATTTGTATTTATGCTTGTAATTAATGATGATGTGGTTTTATTAATAATGGATACGTCAAGGATCGCCGGAAGCACCCAGAGGTGAGATCAAAGAGCAATGATTAATGTTTTTAAAAATAAACTGGCAGCTAAGCGCGCGGGAAAAATTTGGGCGGTCACGCGATTTACCGGGCTTACTGGGGGAAGGGTGCAGGGGTGAGGGTGTTTGGGCCGGTTAAAGGAGCTCCTGGAGGTGAAGAATCTTGGCTCTTACTCATCCCCCAGAATTCATCCACACGTACACAGACCCCTCGAGGGTCCATAATGGTTTGTTATTGATCTAACTCCACGCCTTCCTTACACTTTTCTTCTTTTATCCTGGCGGTCTTCCTCGCAATCCTGCTTTCCTCTTTTAACTGTTGTCAGGGAGTCACAGATTCCTAGGAGAAAGGGAAAGAGGTGGCGATAGGAAAGGAAAGGAAAGGAAAAGAAAGGAATACTCCAATCGGACCAAACTCAAACATTTTATTTATTATAGTTTTTAATTTTATTTCTTCATTTATCCACATCGTTTCTCATATAACCTCTGTGAAATTTTCCTCTGGTCACAGAGGTCGGTTTCCTTTTTTATATTTACCTAACCTCTACTTTAAGTAAATACTTTATTTAATTTAATTTATATTACAATTGACCTACTATGTGGTATATATTCAATATAAAATCAATTTATCTGAATCAATATACATTTTTATTATAAAATTAAAGCTCTCTATTTTATAGAGTATAAATTTATTCTCGTAGATATATCGCAAGGCAATTTCGAATTGTCTGAAACCATCACCTCAAACTTCACTCCCACATCCATCTCCTGTAAACTCACTTTATATATATACACATATATCTATGTATATAATAGAGGATTGAAAGCTGAGAGCAAACTGAAAGCTTTTCGGAAAACTTGATCGTTCTACCGCACCGTCGAGTCGAACTTTCCAGTTGGATGTTTCCCGCTTGGACCTACTTCTACACCACCACCATCATATAAAACACCTAGCAAGTACTGTATACTTACACGAATCATCATTTCAAGAGAAAAGGAAGGAAAGAGAATACGTAACATGATCTACACGGATCTCTCTATAAATAACAAATAAATGTGTTGATCATCGTTAACAATATGTGATAACACTGGTTGGAAAATTTAATTAAATTGAATTTGATTGAATTGGATTTGATTTAATAATTAATAAATTATTTTTTAGATCTACGGCTGTTTAACAAGAGAAATGTATGACTGTGACGTTGTTCGAATCTGGTGAAGCTGTATGACGTATACCAGAGTTAAATAATATCCCGAGGATTTAGTACGTCATGCAATAATGATAATAAAATAGGAAATCATGACCGTTTGGCATTAATCGAAATTGAAATGTCATTCGGGATATTCTCGATTAGAATTCCTTTAAACCACTACTGATCAAGTATCGATAACCAATAACAGTAACATTTCGGCATCAGCATCCTTGACACAAAAAATAATGAATTTAGAAAAATATAAATAAAAAGAAAAAAAATTTTTGTGAAACATCCATATCCACAGGGAGGATAAAACATAAAAGTAAATGAAAGGACCGAGGAAAATCCAAAGGCTGAGTTTGAGTTTTACCCAGAGGTTGAGGTAGCAGGAGAAGAAAAGTTATCAGTTGTGTGTGTGTGTTTGTGTGTTGGAAAAAACAAGGGAAGAAATATAAGAAAGGGTGCACACACATGACCCTGAACCCGGTTGTTCGGGGTAAGGAGCCGGTGGAAAGTGCCCTCGGCGGGGTGGTTCAACAGAGACGGAAGTGTTGTGGAGGCGAGGAGAAGACCGGGTGTATACTACTATACGGGATCAATACTCCCGCGTCTTGCGATCATTCATCTTGCCACGCCCCTCTGCTCTCTTCACTCTCTCTTTCGGTTAAGAGCGAGCTACCAGCTACTAGGAAGATTTCACCCTTACACATATAACACTACACACCCAAAGTCTCTATCTCTGTCTGCTTCCTTTATTTTACTCCCTACGAGCTGCTATGAGCGGAATCTAAAACTTACCCTTGCAATCTTTTCCCGCCCAATCCTACAGAGTTTTTTTCTGGCTTATAATTTATCTCCCGAGAGTATAAGTAATAGTACCGGAAAATCTTACCAGAGCAACCAACAATTTAGCTAAAATAGTAAAAATAATTTGCTAAAAATTTAAATTTAATCTGATAGAGATAAAGTCCGGCTGGGACACGTGCCAGTGAGGGTTTCTTACGAGAAAACGGTGAAAAAAATAAAATAAAATAAAATAACTAAAACTAAAATTCAGGCCCTTGATAAAGTTGGGTTTGGATTTAGGCTTGGGTTTGAGTTGAGATACGATGTCCTGTACTGATAGTAAACTGAATCCGAATCGGATAAACGTTCTTCAATAGACGGAAGATATAAAACGTCTTGACAATATCTTTTTTAGTTGTTATTTTGCCCAAGGTCGAGCACCAGGGGCCAGAGCTAGAGTAAGGAGTAAGTCGGAATCCTCGATCCCTTTGTCGACAAAATTGAGATCTCACGGGTCAGGGAATAATGGAATAATGATTAGATTCTCCAGACGGTTTTAGATATATAAGATCTACTAATACTAGTTAGGAGTACTGCTCAAGATTTTGATGTAGTTGAGTTAGCGCTATTGTTAATAAGATTAATTAATAATTTATTTGATTGGAATGGCTTGATAATTATTGGTTATTATTGTGTTGCTGCAGAAGAGATGGCGAACAGGACGCCGACGGAGATCGAGTCGGGAAATTGCGGATTCGATGAACGACGTGACGGCGAGGGCGACGGGGGCGGTGGTGATGAGGGCGGAGGATATTCTTATCCACTTCATCCAATGGCAAGATTGCAGCAGTACGCCTCATGTGAAATGTCCTACAACAGGTAAGCTGTGATATTATTTTCTTTTTTATTTATCCTCCAAGCACACACGGGGTGCAATAAACTCCAACTTTATTTTTTAAATGTTTTAGGTTTTTTTTGAAATTTTTAATATTTTTTTTTATAAATTACATATTTTTACAATTATTTTAAGTATTTATTGATACAAATTTAATAATTAGCAATAGATAATAAGGATGTTTATGCGCTGCTTGAAATTCAAATAAATAATTTTTAAGTTCATCAATAATTTTTTTTTTTATTTTAGGTTAGTAATTAATTTCACTTCGAGGCTTTGGATACTTTCTTATATGCTTGAAAGGATTCAAATTTTTGACGAAGATATACTCAAGAAAATTTTTTTTTTTTATTTATGCAGATTTACGTGCATCCAACTCGCCATTTGGTAATTGTTTAGTTTAACGGTCTGCAATACTTCATAAAATAATATCTAGAATTTTTTCTGAACAGTCACGAATTTTTTTTCTTGAAGTTACCAGATCCGAATAATAAAAAAAAACTAATTTTTTCAAAAATGTCAATTTTTCATTTTAAAAAATCAAAAAAATTAAAAATTAGTTTTATCAATAATTTTTTTTTAACATTCAGAATTTGAAAAAAAATATTGTAAATCGCTAGACTAATATATGGACACAATCTAGCAAAAATTTTTGGTTAACATAAAACATTTGTTTACTTCAAACTGTTGAAGCTAATTAAAAAATTAAAAAAAATGTTTTAATATGTTAATTCTCTATATTTTTAAGGCGATATAAAACAAGTGACCGTGAAAATAAACAATTATCATCACCTTATTTTTTATAATCAAGAAACATTAAAAATTTTTCTTAGATCTACATCTATATAATTTGATTAACTTTGATCTGCGAAAAATTTACAAATTTTTTTTATCAATTTATATTTAGAATTATGACTTATTTAATCTCCGAAAAAATGGCGAGTGAGATGCAAGAAGATTAAACTTTTACATACTTGCTTCGATGTTTAATTAAATTTACTAATTTTTATAAAGTACCAATTATTACGCATAAATGTCCTTAATGTTTAACGAAAAATTTTATTAAAATTGAATATATTGACATTAATAAAAAAATATTTTCGGTCAAAAAAGTGACCCACTGTCTGCTTGGAGGGTCATAATGATACCGATAAATATTATTTAATTAAATATAATTTTGAAGCGAATTATTGGAAACAAAAAGAGCAAGAGTTAGACCAAATATACACGGTGTGTCAGCGTCGCGGCGCGCGTACCAGCATCCTTGTCTCTTCCTCTTTCCCTCTCGATTTAATAGTTAAATCTCGACGCGGCGGTGTAGTCTTAGTTTTAGCCTTAGCTCTTATTTCGTATCCGCGAATTCGCGGCGGGCGCCGCCGAAACCGAAGAATAAGAAGAGAGGTCAACGTCATCATGCGGGCGCCACACCGACGTAGATGCCACACTAGTTTTGGGTCTACGTCTTACCGTTTCACATCTAGAGTTTAGAGTCTACAGTACAGCACAGTACAGCAGAATATTAACTAGAGGAAGAAGTACAAGTACAAGTATAACTATAAGCATAAGACGACGACGACGACGACGACGAGCAAGACCGTCGACCTAAATACCACCGGACAATTTATTTTTATTCGCCGGGGGATTATAACTGCCGCAAGGAATTTTATTTAGTCCTACTCTAGCGAGACCGAGTGACCTCTTTAACTCGGCTACTGTCTATGCAAACTATATTTTTATTTTAACATTGTTATATTTATATCCGCGTTTTAATTTGCCGGATTAATTAGAGTTTCCAAATTGATTATAGTTATAGTTTTTTTGGCGAACGACAAGTATGTAACTAGTAAGAGCTAGCAAGAGTTTGAGGAAAATCGTTTTTTATTTCGAGTAGTTTCACTTTACTGTCGCAGGTGCCAAAATTTTGCAGACCGTGTAATTAAACTTATGTTTCGTAACACTTGTGTAGCTTTTGAGAGTTTCCAATTATCTGAGGGTTGATGTTGCCACTTACATATCCACCACCTTTTTATCTTTGGTTCTTCGATACTTTTTTGCACCGCCGGTTATTCACTTCCAACAGGCCGATTGATCCTCGCTGACCACCTGTATATTTTTAACCTCTACCTATTATTTTATTAATACAAGTAGCTACCTTTATACTTTTACTTCAATATTTTCGGCCACTGATTGACTCTAATTATATTCTTCGAGTGACGTTCATCGCTAATTATTTTATTAATATTATACTTGATTCTGCCGACATCTGTCATTATTTTTCGTATTAATAAATTATTAAAGATGTTTTTAAATTACATCTGTAGGTTTTTTTATTTTCTACATGTATATATTTTTTTAAATAACTAATGACCAGGTGATTAGTTCTTTTTAAAAAATTATTTAATGCAAAAAAATGAAAAATTTCCAATTTTATTAACAAATTTTTGAGCAAATTTTCTTTTAAACACAAACAAAAAATTACTACTTTTATCATTAATAAAAATAAAACTCTAATAAGGAACTATTTTAATATACACTATAAAAAAATTGCAAAGTGAATATGGTGGATGATTTTTTATTGATTTAATTTCTTCGAAGTGAAAATCACTCCAAGAAAGATTTTATTTAAATAACTAACAAAAAAATTCTACAGATTAAATCTTCCTTTTTTTTCTTTTGTTTTAAAATTTTTCATTAAATAAAATCAAATCAATAATTATACATTCAAAAATTACAAAATGAGTATTTAGGGATTTTTAAAATTAAAATAAACTTCTGTATTAGTTTGATATGACAAATAAATTTTAATATTTTTAAAAAATTTCTAGGTGTCAGTTAATTTTAGTAACATTAAAGTAATTAATTTTATTTAATTAAACGCAGTAATGTTAATATTTTATTATTCTTTACTTCTTATGGAATATTTTATCGAATTTTCTAAATTAATTTTTCAATTTTTTAAATTATCTCAATTATTCATTTTATAATTTTAAATTTGCGCAAGTTAACGAAGGTTTAATTTTATAAAATTAAAAATATGAAAAAAAAAAAAAATTGTTTTTAAATCAAATTAAATTCTTTTTCATTTTAACATCAGTATCAATAAAATTATTTCTTTCAAATTTCTTATAATTAAAAAAAAAAATTATTTTCTTCGAAAGTAAAAAATTAAAAAAATTTTTAGTTTGCTCAAAACTAAAATATATTATTAAAAACTATAAGCTCAAAAAATTCTTTCAAAAAAAATATACTTTATAAAGTCAAAAAAAAAAAAAAAAAAAAAGTTACAATTAAACTCTAAATTTATTATCAAACAACTTCATTAAAAAACAACATTTTCCTAAATTTCTTCATCATCATTATCCGTTAATTATAAAAAAAAAAATAGTATCCTGGGAAACGTATTAATAATAATTAAAAAATGAAGCTCAGAGTAAGGCAAGTAAGAAGAAGATGAGTAAGCTTTTATAATAATATTTCAGGAAATGCGCTGTAATATTAAACCACCCACGAAAAGCAACCAGAGAAAAGCTCGTGTCTTTTAGCTCTGTCATCCATGTCATCTTTCTTAAATATTCCCTCTTACTCTTGACTCTCGACTACACTACTATTTCTCCATCTTTCGGTGCTGTCTCTATTCCTCTATTTCTCTATTTTGCAACTTTTATACATATATACATAAATATATAAATACATATAGTGATCCAGTAATAGTTCAGGTTGTCTACGTTCCGTCTGGTCCACTTTGACACTCGAGTTCATTTAACTTGGTCTTATCTAATCCACTTTACAAAATTATATTATTACAATCCGTTTCTTGTATTAATATTCAATTTTCTATAAATGTATATTATTTATATATAATATCACTATCATAGTGTTTAATTTTCTCGATACAACTTCAAAACTAAATTCCAATAATTGTTAATACAATGTTCTACAAGTACACATTGCACTTGAATTAATTCAACATAGTGACAATTTATCGCATTTATTATTGTTATTTTTTATTACTATTATCGTTGAGGAATCATTGAATGACTAAGTAGGCCGTTATCGAGAACTAGCATCGTCATCTTTACTTAGATACTCACGTTATTCCGGACATAGTTTAACGATCGTTACTCATTCTGATACAATACATACACCAACTGCACGAGATCTCGTGTACACTTTATAATAATAATAATAATAATAATAATAATAATCATAATAATAATAATAATAATAATAATGAAATTACTTTTATAACTATATTTAGCTTATATATAAAAATACCTGGAAACACTAATGTGATTGTGATGAATAACCAGATTGCGCATTATTGCACAAAATAATGCAACTACAAATCGTTACCTCTAAAGGTCGTAACCTGCAGCAAAAAATTTATCTCTATGATATTTTAATTTTATCTTTTCGTCTGACTAATTTGCAATTGCAACAATTTTAAATTTTTTTTTTAAATATTTAAATCTTTTATTTTTTGATTAAATTTTAGCGAAACGGTTAGAGATACAGAAAAATTGATTTTTGTAGATAATTCAATTTCCTATAAAAAAAAGACATCTTACGATTCTTTCGTATCTTTAATATTTAACTCAAAATTTTGGATTTCAAATTTTATAAATATTTTTATTCTAATTTACAACAAAAAATAATTTTAAAAAATTTGAGAATTAAAATTTTTTTTTTTAATGATGCTAAATAAGAAAAAGTCGATAAGGACCCTTTTCAATTTTCTACAATAAAAATTTTTATTGATTTTTTCGTATTTTCGATACTTAACCCACAGTTTGAATGTTTGATGTTTTCTCATCATTTTTTTTAATTATAATTTTTTTTGGTTTGAAGTTTTAGTGAAAAATTTCATTAAATTTTCGGTTTTTTTTATGTCAAAAAAATAACTTTTAAATGTTAAATTTCTAAAAAGTACTTAATTTATTCACAAATTACTTGAGCTTTTATACAGCAATCGGATTTATTTGAAAAAATTAAATAGAAAATTTTATACCCGTATTACAATTGAAATATATATTATATGTTTTGTGACAATACATTAAATCTAAAGTTTAAGCGCTGAGTTAAGTTACTTTTACTTGAGTTGCGTCATATGTAACATTGTTAACGATTTAAAGTTAAACGTCAACGTCTGGGTCTCAAAGTATGTATCATCATCGTTTAAACGAGTATTCTACGATATTGTATATCTATATGTTTATATACATGTATATACAACATATAACGATATGAGGTTTGCATGTAATCATTGGCGCCAGATTACTCTTAGTAATACACGTGTGATACTTTTATCATTATATAAATTCATTTACGTATACTGTCGTAATCTTTCTGTGAATTAACTGATAACAATTTCATTAAAAATCATTTTTTATATCTATTATATTATATTTTTACTTGTGCCCAGATTCAAATCTTTTTTTTTAGAAATTATTTTTTAATAACAGAAAATATTTGTGCAATCCTAGAGAAGGAAATTTAATATTTTTAAATTGATTCGTGTCATATATTTAAGTTTCTTCATTTGTAAACTTTTTTTAAAGTATCGATTTATGGAGTATACAACCTACTTTTTATAGTATAGTATTTTTCTAAAAATAAATCGTTAATGTCATAATTTCTCTAAATTATTTAATAATGTTATTTTTAAATCAACTATTAAATTTCATGAAAAAAAATAAAAAATAAATTTACACCATAAAAATATCATTTTCAAAATTTTATATTTGCTTTGTAATTTAAAGATTTTTATATTAATGTAATTCAATACAAATTAATCAATTTTCCCTTGAAGACATAGAAAAAATCAATTAATTAAAATTTTAAAAAATAATAACAATAATAGTAAAGCATTTAATCAGTGGACGTTTCAATGATTTTATTTTAATCTTAAATGTCTGTAAAAAATTAACCGATACTTGCCAGAAATTGAAATAAATCATATTACAATGATTCTAAATATTTTTATGAAAGCATACTTTAAAGAATTATTTTTAATGAATCTGCATGAATGATTTTATTTATTTTTTTTTTTTTAATAGAATGCAAATTTTTCGTCTCAATGTTGAGATAATTAATTAAATTTTTTAAAAATTTATTTTGGTTATTTAGTGATAATTTATTTTTCCGAAACAATCTTATCAAGAAATTTTTAAATATATATTTATTAGTATCCCGAATAATGCAATGTATAAGAGATTTAAAAATTTGAACTTTTAAATTATATAATTTCAAAACTAATATGCTCATATATTGAATGTTTCATCATAAAAATAAGATTATTTCTGTGTAAATTAAAAAAAAAATATCAAGAAAATGGATCTGGTATTAAAGTAGTTTCTTTAAGTACAAATCTCTTTCCATAATTGATTAATTTGGTAAATTTCAATAGACTTCATTGAGAAAAATAAAAAATATTATCCAAATAAGGATGTAAAATGAATTCTTCGTACAAGAATTTATTAAAATTAGCCATTTAATTGATTAATTTCTTGATAAAAGAATATCGATATCTCCCTCTATTATAATAGGTAAACATTTGATATGAATCGCTTTATTTGAATTAATTAAAAAACTACTTCAATCAATTCAACCAATTCTCCAGAAAGAAAAATATTTTTACTAAAATTTTCCTAATTCAAGTATGACAATTTTTTTTTTTTTTATTTAAAATAATTTTCTACTGAGAAAATATTTTTTTAAAAAATTGAATTCATATTTTTTTTTAATTTGAACATGCAAGAATTTCTCCCATGATAACAAATTCTGATCGACATAATATTTTTTTTTATTTAATTTTACTTTTTCTTAAAAACCATCGAATTTTTGTAAGTCTATTATCGATGCGCTGTATAAAAAAAAAGTGATAATAATTATCAGATAACGTAAAAGTAGGTGGAGGAGTATAAGCTTGTAAAAAAGAGAAAAAGAGAAGAGAAGACTAAAGACTGAAATGTTTAAGGGCTCGGGATAAAATGAAAGATATAATGTAAGAGAGAAAGAAGAAGCGAGTAGAAGCAGCAGCCGGCTGTCGGCTTTCCACACCCGTCATTTCTTCTCCTCTTCTCCCTTGTATTGGTTAGTACTACTACTACTACTACTACGACGACGACGACTAGTACTAATAGTAATTTTTCATCTCTCTCAGCGGTGCTTGGACGCACAAGGGAGTAGTAATCCGTGTGCATTTACGACCCTCCGGGCCCTTACATTACATTTTGCTTAGCGCGACGAGTACGATGACGGAGACTACGACGACGAGGGGGACGTGTTGGTAAAGGGGCAGGTGTGTGCCCTCGCGCCGGTTCCAGCGCCGCAATAACTAAACTCAACCAGACCCGTACCGGCAAGTTTAAACGAGAATAAGTGTACATATGAGAGAGCGAGACGGGCTCGAGGATTGAGGATAGAGAATAAAAAAAATCGAAAAATAATGTTCGCGAGCTAGAGAGAGAAACACTCAGTGGTAGTTTGTGGAAAGAGCCAGCGCGTGCCGGCGTCGACCATCCGGAGGCCAGGTGTAGACTTTATCCATTTTGCCGGCGTTACACACCCTACTGAGACGCGATTCCGATGCACCCGGGTGGCGTACCGCGATTTCAGGGGTTGCTGACACTCACAACTTTATACTAATACTACCAACTATACTATTTGTGTGGATATTTTACATCTATGCGATCTATCACACTCAATTGTGTCAGCTTTAGATACTAGTATGTACTTTTTTCAGAAATTTTCTGGTGGAATATTTCTGCACCACCAGTAAAACTTGATTATCAACTTTACTTTCGTACATAAAACGGATATAATTTATCTCCTTAATGTTAATATCTATTTTAATAATATTTTACTCTGTGTACTCTCTAAAACTAAATTAGAGTTTAATTGTTACTTTTTAAAAATAGAGAAATAATTCTACTAGTAACTATTAGTGATTAATATTTTTAATAATAAAAATAGTCATATTTGGAAAAAAAAAAAATTTATTTGAATCAAGTAAATAATTTTGAAGAATTTCATCTTCTTGATTTGAGTAAAAAAATTATTAAACTAAGAAATTATTCAGGGTCTAAGTAAATTTTACTTGATTCAAGAATTTTTCGCCTTGATCCAAGACAATAAAACTCTTCAAAATTATTTTCTTGGTTTAAGAATTTTTCTCTTGATTCAAGTTAATTTTTTTTTCTGTGTAGATTTTTTATTAATTGGAAATTAAAATTCTACAAATGAAATAAGATATCTTAAATTTTTAAGCCTACAGACATACTAAATTTTTAGTATATTAATCCTAAAACAAATTTTTATACAATTTTCGTACTTAATATTCCAATAAGTGAAAAATTGACTAATCAGTTTTACAGGGTAAAAACTTGAAATCTCGGAGTTTTTAAAATAAAACAATTCTTAATTAGCAAAAAAAATTTAATATGCCAAATTATTAATGAATATTTTAACTAATTTTTCTCAAATTTATAAATATTAATCATATTTTTCGAAAAAGATTGAATTTTTTGGGACATAAAAACAAATTTTCATAAATATTATTTTGTTTTTAAGTCTTTTAATAAATCCTCAGGTAAAAAATAATAAATTATTAACACTAGTGTTTAATTATATAAAATTAATTACTTTAATATTGCTGAAATCAACTTACATATGGCAATTTTTAAGATTTTATCAAAAAATTAATTGTTGGAAAAAAAGATTTCTCAAAAATGTTACTTGTAGAAATTAAAAAACTTTTTTGTGCATTTTTTTTTATTATCAAAATTGATTTGTCATATCAATCTAAAAATTAATCAATATTAATTTATTTTAATTTTTAACCATTCATCTTGTAATTTTTTTTTATGAAATTTAGGAATAACTTTATAGAATAGATTTTTTGCTTAAAAAAAATGTATAACTTTAATATCATTAAATTGTTGGAAATTGGCAAACTAATTTTGTTGAAAAGAAAAAATGATTTCTTCTGGTTCAAAACATTCACAATCGTTGTATTCATTCAAAAATAAAATATTGAAAAAATTAATTTTAGTTTAATAAACTAAACTTAATTTTTTAAAACCGAATACACAATTATTTTATCATATTCAGCATAGAAAAAATTAAAAGAAATGTTTTTATCAAATAGTTTTTTTAAAAGTTATTATAAATATATTTACCACTTCTAATCTTGCAAAAATATCAATTTTTACAAGAAAATAATGTTTTTTTAATTATCGACGACAATAATTAAAAAAAAAATTTTTTTTTAACTTTATTCACACATTGCTTTGTATTTTATTCTTTATCGATAAATAGTCATTATTTTTATCATAATAAACATCATCAAGGTTAAATGGTTTTTTAAATTCTGAACGAAGTTTTTTTTTGTTTCTATTTTTCTGATTAGAAAAAATTTTATGTTACAAACTATAAATAACAATAGTTTAAAAAACGAAAAACGCTTTTATAGAAAACCAAACTGAAAAGTAAATGAAGTCCAAAGGAGTCGGTAACAAACATACAATTGAAGCTAATAAAAAGCGTGTGAAAAAAAAAAAAAAAGTTAATTTTAACGTAATTGAAACAGGAGTTGTATATTTTAAAGAAATATCCGTAGTTAAAGTGAGTAAGAATCTCAAAAAGGATGAAAAAATGAAAAAAAAATTAAATTCTAACAGTTGACGAATGTAAAAAATTTTTTGCAAAAATAAAAAAAAATATTGCTCCCTCTGTGACAGTGCGAACACTGCTGTGACCAGGATTCGAACCTGGGTTACTACGGCCACAACGTAGGGTCCTAACCACTAGACGATCACAGCTAATGGGAGCGTTGGGAAAAGTACACTTCATTTCACGTTTTCTCCTACTCCGCACGCAGTACGTAAGCATAATAATAATTCTCCGTCTGAAAAAAAAAAAAAAAAAAAAAAATTATGCTACCACTGTGACAGTGCGAACACTGCTGTGACCAGGATTCGAACCTGGGTTACTACGGCCACAACGTAGGGTCCTAACCACTAGACGATCACAGCTATTGGAAGCGTTGAAAATCTCTCTCTTAAGTTGAGACTTGTTCTTACTCTGCAGTATACTTAGCAATACAACCGTGACGGCGCACGATATATAGTGTGCTTATCGTGCATTCAGTAACGTGGCATATACATACTCTGTATACTTTACTTTTATTATGATTTTTATTTTTTTTTTAATTTATAGAATAAAAATTTTATTTAATTCTTTTGATGTAAAAAATTTTATTTAATTCTTTTAATGCCAAAAATTATTAATTTAATTTTTTTCATGTAGTGAGTTAAATATTTATTTTTTCAATAGTTTGATGTTTACTGAAAAAAAAATTTTTTTATAATATAGTTAAAGTAATGTTAATAATTTTTATGAATTATTTCAATAATTATTGATTTTAAAACATATCTTCATAGAAAAAAGTAATAAATAAATTATAAATTTTCTACTCCAATAGTTTAATATAATTATAATTTTTTAATTAAATTTTTTTCATAAAAAAAAAAAATAATAATAGAATAATTTAAAGTAAAAGCCCCAGTACCTGCTCAGGAACCAGTACTTTAATTTTAATCTTAAATTTTTACAAAAATTGATTAAAGACGAGCAATTTTTACATTTTTATTGTAATTATTTTATTATTAAACAAAATCATTTTCAATTACTACCGAATAAAATTTAAATATTCCAAAAGAATTATTTAATGTTAACTTTTTCTTCATAAATGAAAAATAATTATAGGTATGATACAATAAATACTTGACATTAAAATTGATAAAAATCTAAAATGACCAAAATAATGAATTAAAAATACAAAAATCATAAAATAAAAATTTTTAAACAGTAAAACAGTGAACGTGTTACTAAAATAAGCATAAATGGCGTCATCGAAACACGAGGGCGTTATATTTAGGGTTTAAAGGTTTTAACTAAAATACTGTAACACATTACATTAAACTGCTACCTTTTTCGCTGATTGTTATTTCGCGAACTAACCATTTAAATTATCATAAAACATTTCCTTCCACCGTAATTCTGTACAGAAAAAAAAAACCTTTTTTAGAACAGGTCCCCTGAAATTTTTGACAATGTTCTCGGTGGAAGCGGAATCGATAGACTTTAACATCTGGAAGAAAGTAGGCAGGGTTGACGCGAATTAAAATAAAGTAAGACACTTACTAAGTGCTTTCTCGTCTCCTCACCCGACACATCTCGTCCCATTTTCCATCATTTAATTATTAAACAAGTCTGAGAGTTTAGCCCCCGACTAGTTTGACCTTTCTCCTACATTTACCCTGGCATATCAACTTCCAGCTTCCACAGCCAGACCCACCAACTGTCACAGACTATAAACCACTTTATCGCTTTTATTCTTATTAACCTACATATTTTTATTCATTTTCAGTAATTAGTTAATCTCCAGCGAATAGACCTTTTCAGTTTATTTTTAAATCGGTTTTAAGAACAATCATAAATCTTTTTTTTTTTCTAGAAAATTAATTGCTTTACGTATCAATTGTGTGACATGTAATTAAACTGTTCCCGGTTATTTTATTTTATATATAATTTAGAATTTTTTTTATAAAATCATTAAAGCTGAAAAAATAATTATAACTACATTTACAATTTTTATTGGAACTAGGGAAAAATTAATCATACACGACTATTGACAATTATTAATTAATTTTAGCCATGCTTCAAATTTTATAATCACATGAACACAATATTATCGAGTAAACTAATTATTTTTATTTTAATGATAGAAAGAAGGATTATTTTTTATTCAAAACATTTTCCTAGTAACTTAATCATATAAATTAAATTAATAATTCGTAAACTAAGGATTATATTTTATAATTGTTTCAGCAATGAAACAATAGAATTAATATGGTTATGTTGTTACGAAAGTTGTTACAATACAGTCGACAAAATGTTCAGTAGGAATTGAAAATAAATTTTTAATCATTTACAAAAAAAATTTACAATTTTAACGGAATGAGTGACATATTATTATTAAATAAATTCACTATTTTAACAATTCAAACCATAATTGACTAAATCATAAAATTTCATGTTTTATACTAATTAATTTTTATGACATATGTTCGATTTTATTTCATACATAAGTTGTTCATTAAAAAAAAAAAAACAATTTTTTTTATGATTAATTATAAGAAATTTAATCTTCAATTTTCTTATTTTTTTTTTACAAATATTTACTTAATTTTTTTTTTTTTAATTATTTTGAAGTCGCGTCAACTGCATAAGGTTATTAACGACTACTATTAATAAAAAATTTTTTTTTAATTAAATTTTTAGTAAAAATGATTAAATAGCTGACTTCAAAATCATAAAAAAAAAAAAAAAAGACTGAAGTCAGTTGAAATTTAATAACTAATTTTTATACTTTTTTATTGTAAATAATAAAGTACAGAAAAAAATTCTATCTGCAACTTCCTCCATTTATGACAAGTCTCTATTTAAAAATTTTGTAGGATTTATATATTTTAAAAATTTTTCAATAATAATATTTTTAGTAAAAATAATCAACTGTGAAAAAACACTAAAAAAAAATTTATCTGAAGTAAAATTTACTCAAAATTTTATTTTATAATTATACAACTTGATTTATTTGGAAATTTTAAAATGTTCATACGACAATGTTTTGTGAATTCGTACCTGACCATATATGTTCAGACATGCCGAAACTCTATGTATCCGTGTAATTCAGTACATTCTTAAATGTTAGTGCAGTCTTTAAATATTAAAACTCTTCATACATATATATTACCAACTCCTATGTATATTTAATATACAATCTATATAATGAATATAAGTTAACTTGTATTTCAACGGTCTTGATTCATGGAACTGCCCAAGGAGTTATCATGTTACGTTTAAACGTACAACAGATCGTGTTAAGCCTTAACTAAACTTTAGCACGGTAACCAAATATATGTCGATGCCCAGCAATACCCGTCAAAAGTTTTTTCCATACTGTGCCTATTCCATTTCATGGCACACCAGCTAAATAAAAAACACCATCAAATTTACCCAGCCAGGCGTGTTTCGCATCTCTTGTAGACACATTTTCAGCTTTTTGCACTCTTATGTTATCCCTTGCAAAATGTTCAGCCGCTGAATCTAAATACCCAGAGATTCTCATTTTTAATCAATCGATATCAAAAGAATTAACAATTATTAGCAACCTGCAGTTGCTATTTGACTACTAAAAATTACAAATTATAAATCAAAAAAATTTTGCTTGATTTGTTGATATTTTTAATTACAATTTACATAGTTTAGATATTTTTTGAATAAATTTTAATTTACCAATTACAAATAATTTGATGAAAAAAATTATAAGACAAATTAGCTATTTAAAACTCCTTTAAAAATTTAACATAACAAATTAACTGTCACTAAAAAATGTATAGAATTTGAAAAAGGCACAAGATCTTTTCGATGATACTGAATTTTATCATAAAATCTCCTTTAAAATAAAAATTAGACGGAAAAAAACATTGTAGGAAAAATTGCAATTGTTACATTGTAATTTACGAGCAGACTTTTAATATCTTCATTTTTATAATTTTACATTTCAAAATTTATAATGTTTATAAATAAAAAACAATTGTAAAATTATCAACGTTTAAATTATTGAAAGTCTGGTTGTGAACTTTATGATGTAATGATTGTAATTTTTCGTACAATTTTTGTTCTGTGTAATTATTTAGATAATAATTTGATTGTCACCGAAAAAATATTAAACTATGAAAAGATAAATTTAAATTATGACCTTTCTGATAATGGTCCCAAATTTAATTATAGAAACTCATTTTATAATGAAAATGTGCCCAAAAAATTTTCCTTATCCTCTTAATTATATGGATTGTTAGATGACATATGACAAAATTTAAATTTACAAAATTATTCTGAAAGGTTATCATAATAAATTAACAATCGCTAAAACATTAAAAAGGCAAAAATTTAGGTCAGGAGATTTCCAATGATACTAAATTTAACTGAAAAAAAAATCAATTTTATCATATGAATACAATTTTGCCGGAGACAAAACATATCTTATTCTTTTAATTATATAGATAATTACTTAATATTAAAGTAAATTAAAACATTTGCTGTCTAAAGTTAAAAACTTGCCACTTTTTAAAAACGATTTTAATCTCTTCCTCCCTTTCAACCCAAAAGATTGTGATCTTAACTTAAATTTTATTATTCATGCTATAAGTTATTATTTTTTCGGTCATGTTATAGACATTTAATGAGTAGAATAAATTTTCATTATCTACATTCTAAATCACCACATTTCTCTTTTCTTTTTTGTTGTACCATTGTATAGCATAGTCATTTTTGTTTTAATTAACAAAATTATACTTGTACAACTTTTTTGTCTAAATCTTTTGCACAGAAAAAAATTTCGTAATTAGAAAAAATCAGATGAACTTTGTTTTGTTTAGATTTTTTGTGATATGAAACGATTAAAGATAAATAGAATAAAACCGCAGAATTCTCGTTCAATATTGTAAAATTGATTGAACTAGTCGATATTGGATGACTGTAAGACTGTATATGTATATTAAAAAATGTTAGAGCGAATTCAATATCTGGTTCGCCATCACGACATCAGTAAAGTTTCCATTTATTTGATATTTCAAACAAAAACACAGAAGACCTATCTTAAATTTGACTTCTTGTCGTTGTAAAAACTCCGAGACAGGCCGAGTACTTTTTTTTGCTTCTGTTTTACTTTTTTTTTTTTCATCTCTGTGTCCCCTCGGATAGAACTCTGCTCTGTAGCGGCTCGACACTTTAGCTTCACTTTGGTAGTAGTATAGTATTTGACCAGCTGTCGTATCCTTTGCAGGATCAACTTTATTCTCATTTTCCTACTAAACTCCTCTTTGAGAAGTATCTTAGACACTTGATCATTCTCGTACTTAAGCACCGGCAATTTATTTTGATAAAGACATTGTAAAATTTTTTGATAGATAATTTATTAAGATTTTCTGGGCTGGTAAAATTTATGAGGATTTTTTTTCGTAGAGAATTAAATTTCCTGGATTTAATTTTTTAAAAATATTATTTTTGGAATTAACTCCAAAAAATTTTTTAGAACTGAAAAATTTGAATATTTTTCAGACGATAAAAAAGTAAGGGGAAATTAATTGAGACTTTTTTAATAGAAAATTAAAATTTCTACAAAAAAGTATTCTTATAATTTTTTCATATCTTGAATATTTTGCTCAGTATTTCAAGTTTTTAAGCTCGAATAAAAATTCTGAAAATTAAATTTTTTCATTAAAACTTGAGTTTTTATTTTTATTAATTTTACCAATGATTAATGATCATTAAATAAAATTATATTAAAAATCGTTAGAATTTACTTGGAATACTAGTATAAATTATTAATATTTCAAACGGAAACGTTAATATGACAGGATAATATAAATGATGTATATAACTTCTTTACAACTTCGCCCTTAATTTCTTCGGCTTCACGAAGTCCAGTTGGCGGGCATTGAACATCAGGCGAAAAAAAAAAGAAGTCGAAAATTTTGAGCCAGGTGGTTCAAGTTCTTGTTCTCGTTCTATTGAGAGAGTTCTGATCCTTAATACGCGTATATAACACACAACATTCGCGGGAGCCACTGCACGTTCAAATTTAATTTATAAGAAGGCTTGAAGTCGAAGAACTTTTGACAAAGAACAAGACCTAATGCTAACCAACCAAGACAAAGACAAGAAGATGAAGACGATGTTAAGTATATATATTAGCGTATATGTCGAGGGAACTTTCTTGAGACTCCATATACATATACATATACAAATACAAATACAAATACAAATACATTAGTTAAAGAAAAAAAAAATACGCGACTAGTTTTAAGTTGTAAGAGAGAAGTAAGACAGCTGCAATGTAAGCACGACGCACACGAGGACACCCTACATCTATGTACATGTGTATTTATATTGAAACAGACGAACACTTTTGATCGTGGCACGAGCCTTTCGTAGCATGTGTTTAACTTCTTCCTGTCCTGCCTTCAACTTCAACCTTTTTTGGTCTTCTTTGGCTCCTACGCTACCTTCCAAAGTGCTTTTTATTGCCCTACCCGTACAGTAAAACTATTTTTTACGCGAGCCTTTCTTTGCTTCCAAGTGTTTCAAGCAATTCACCTTTCTATTTTTAATTAACTCGATATTTTATTTTTAATTGCTTTTTCCGGTAATTGAAAGAATTAGACAATTATTTTGTGACCCATAGATATAGTAATTTAGTAATTGGGAAGCTGGCATTTTAGTTAAAATTTTTACATCTAAATGGAGATATTATTTTAAATATCGGGACTTTTTTGTAATAAGCTAGAGGAGTTTGCTATCATTTTTTAATATTTTTATTTTTATTATTTCTTCTGGTCAAATGATTAATTTTAAAGCGATTTTTTCATTATTTTTGTCACTATTTTATTATTTAGATAAAAATTTTTAAAATATAATTTTTAAATAAAATAAAAAAAATATTTTTTTGTATAAATCTAAAAAAATATTTTTAAAATATATTGCTTAATTAAATTAAATGATGTTTGATGATGAGTCAATAGCCGAGGGCTCGAACCTCTGAGATACTGTTTTTTTTCGGCAATCTCGACGCTTTTACCGGTAACCGGCAGTACCTTTATCAGGTTTTTCTAGACACTGTGCCAGGGTGGGGTATAAATAAATAAAATGCGGGTACGGTAAAAATCTAAGTCGGCCACAGCCGCAAAGTGATCTACTGCGTGAGACTATAGATAAAAATATTGGGACGTAAGAAAAGATTAAGATTAGAAAATAATAAACGGGAGCAGAGAAGATAGTTACACGCATAGAGAGCGTGAGCTTCGAGGCCCTTGTAAAACACAATAAACGATAGAAGTAAAATCCAAACATTATCATTAGTTAATGAATTAAATGATAACGTATAAAACTAAATTTATATCACATTTTTTTTAATTATTGGATTATCCATTATAATAATTAATTTTTTACATAATTAAAAAAATCTGATAGAAAATTGATTCGATATTAAAGTAGTATCAATTATTATAATTTATATTTATTTATTTAGAAAACGCCAATCGGCAATGTACATCCATGAAATTACAATAAAAAGAAAATATATAATTTATAATTTTGAGGAAATAACAATTTCACATTTTAAAGATTTGCAAAAATACTTCAGTTTATCGGGTGAGATTTATCGGGATGCTTAAAAAAAAAAAAAAAAATTATTTAATTAATTAAATTGATTAGTTTAATTAATTAAACCCCAAAAGGAGCTTCTTGGTCATGTTTATGAAGGATCCATAGGTACACAAAAAAAAAAATTAATTTGAATCAAGAAAAAAATTCTTAACCCAAGAAAATAATTTTACAGAGTTTCATTGTCTTGTATCAAGAAAAAAATTCTTGAATGAAGTAAAATTTATTTAAACCAATAAAAATTTCTTAGTTTAAGAATTTTTCTACTCAAATCAAGAAGATGAAATTCTTCAAAATTATTTACTTGATTCAAGTAATTTTTTTTTTCTGTGTACTACCGTAAAAACTTACGTCATGATGGAAGGTATTCACGAGGCAAGCTATTCTGTTCTTAATAACATAATAATTAAACTAATATAAACAAAAAATGAAGATATTCATGAAAGCGATACATAGGTTACGACTTTCTTTGAAAATTGTCGTATAGAGTGAAAAAAAAAAAAAAAAAAATTATTCTTTTCTAGTACAAACCTGCAAAACGAAAAATACATTAAATCATAAATATATTGAAAATAATGCACAAAATTTTATAACCTCGCCTATTTAATTAAATAGCAATAAATTTAACCTAGAAGTGAAGTAAATAATTGAAATTTACATAAATTTACAATAAAAAGTTAATTTAACAAGCATTCATAAAAAGTACAGTATCTGATCAATTGACTGGTGAAGCACCTTGCTTACAGACAGGGTCATAAAACCCGGAGTATTACTGCTTACAACCATAACACGTGCCCACAAGGTACACAGCAACACTCATTACGCACTCAACTCAGTATGTACATTCATTGATGTAATTACCGTCCGTATAGTATATAGTAGTACAGTGAATATGAGCCCTCGCGTGTATGTACCGTAAACCAAGATCACGATCATCGTTGACGTGATCATCACACACTCGGATCCGATTGAAATTATGTACAAAATGCAGCTGTCCGGTTGCTTTATGTTATTTATCCAGTGCATTATATCATTACATTACATTGCATTGCATTGTATTGTATTACTCACTTGCTTGGTATTTGTTTAACATTTAACAATTCAAAATTTATACAGAAAAATAATACCAGCACAGTTTATTCCGAAAATAAATAATGCCAATGCTTCGAATCAAAATGCACGATTTTGGAATCCAAGTAGAGAGCAAATGTGACTCGCATCTGTTGCGGTTTCTGTTACCAAATATAAATTAATGCAGCCCTATCTCTTTTCTTTTCAATACATTGACACTGTACGTACGAATACAATATATATACACATGCTTACAATTTAATGCCTTCGGCTCACGCTGGCCTGTCCTGGGCCAACCTCTACTCGTGGACTAGCGCATCTGCTCCTCGATAAAGTGATTATGCATTGTACTTTATTGTAAATAAATATTAACTCCCCTCTTTATTATCAATTACGTTTATTCAATAAAATAAAATCGGCGAGTCGTTGAAATTTATTTCGTCCACTTGATTATTAATTTTTACATATCTTCAACATCCAGGCACTTCAATTTTGTCTGATAATCTGAAAAATAATTTCATTACTTCTAAAATTTATTTTTTAAAAAAAATAATATAACAAATCATTAAATACGTTGAAAATTTTTTAATTTTAAATATTAACAAAATTTATATTCTAGAAAATTTAGTGTAAAAACTTTATCATTGAACTTAGAGTCAATTTGTTCACAAAAAAAAAAAAAATTTCTTGAGTCAAGAAAATTATAAGGAAGACCGAAGTTATTTTGGAGCAAGAAGAAATATTCTTAGCTTAAAAAAATTTAACTTCGTTGAAGAAATTTTAACTTCATTCAAGAAATTTTCAGTCATCCTTAAGATTTTCTTGATTTAAGAAAATTTACGCATTTTTTCTTTTTGTGTAAATAAAAGCTTAGAAAAAAAAAAATTTCAAAATCTAAGGCAATACTAAATTTTCAGTGAAAAAATTTGTTACATGATATTTTAAGTTTGTTTAGCTGATTATTATCATTTTAAAATGAATGCTTACAAGGCATACATATGTGAACTCTCCAATTTTTATAATTCTTCGCATATTTGTCGTTAGTTCGTAGAATAAACCTCCGATATCGTCATAATATGCAATACAAAAGTGAACTTAGCATTCTAGTAGTCCTTTATCGCCATAATACAGCCTTCTTAGTTTAGCGAAGGTCTTTCTTCATCTAGACGCCAGCTAAGCTAAAAAAAAAAATGAGGTCAATGCATTATTATTTAATATTATTCAATTTAACTGAGAAGAACTTATTTAAAATCTGCAACAAGATACATACCTTAACTTTGAACTGTTGAAACTGCAGCGATATTAATAACAATAGCTCATAAAATAATAATAAGCGTACGAGATAATTCTTTAGTTGAAATAAATAACGGTGAACAAAAAAATCTCAAGCAGCCCCGACGGGTCGATGGTTATCGAGCTTCCTGTCTGGCTCTCGATAGTGAAGCCGCTGAAGAAGTGTATGAACGGAAGGAAAGGAAGGCACCAGAGGCAGCAGCAGCAGCAGCAGCAGCAGCAAAACGTGTACACTAAAAAATAAAAATGAAAATAAAATTTAAAATACAAAACAAAAAAAAAAAAGAGTGATTAAGAAGCGGCGGTGAGAAAAAACATAATAAAAATAAAGGTTGTAATCAACACACCGGGCCCTGTTACTGTTTAACTGTTGGGAAAGGGCTCCTGAAGAGTTTCTGAACTTGGACTCTGGTGTGCATCTGTCAGTGTCGTAAGGTTGACGGACTTGGCACGAGACCCCTAAAATGAAAGCTGTGATACGCTGAAAAATAAACTAAATAATAAGGATGTATAATAATAAAGAAAGCTTGAAAAAAAGATTGAATAAGAAAAGGAGGAATGAGAAAGGAGTTATTAGGTGTGCAAGGACTTGAGGAGCGTGTGTGCTCAGTTGTAGGGGAGGTTGAGGGTGAGGACACGTGACCGGAAGGCGGGGGGCAGCGCACGCGCCGTCATATTCCACCTGGCGCATCACCTGCTGCCCCCTGCTTAAGACTCTCCCTCTTTACTCCTCCCTCGCTCTTTCGAGAATTGCTTGTATACTTTATCCACAAGTCTATACTATTCCTGTACCACCTTTACTTCTTCTTCTTCTTCTTCATCTTGGTCTTGGTCTTGGATTTCTTTCGAGCCTGGTTTGACCAATTGGACAACCTGGTCTCGCTCCTGCTGCTGCTGTTGCTGTAAAAAAATGTATCGAATGAATATAATAAAATAAAAATAATCACAACAAATCCATTTGTTGAATTTAACAACCGGTATATAAGATAAATAATACCGTCATCCAAAACGCTAGCTCGTTTTTCGGACGGCAATTTATACAGAGTTCATTATCTTCTTGTCTTTGTATCAGAGAGAGAGAGAGAGAGAGAGAGAGAGAGAGAGAGAGAGAGAGAGAGAGAGAGAGAGAGAGAGAGAGAGAGAGAGAGAGAGAGAGAGAGAGAGAGAGAGAGAGAGAGAGAGAGAGAGAGAGAGAGAGAGAGAGAGAGAGAGAGAGAGAGAGAGAGAGAGAGAGAGAGAGAGAGAGAGAGAGAGAGAGAGAGAGAGAGAGAGAGAGAGAGAGAGAGAGAGAGAGAGAGAGAGAGAGAGAGAGAGTATGTGTGTGTGCGTGTGTGTGTGTTGTATTGCTTGAGTGTGTGGCTGTAATTCCTGTAGACTGTTGACTGTAGACTGAAGACGGGATTTTAGCATCAGAGTATGAGGGGAGATGAGAAGTATAATATAAAGTAAAAAAAAAAAAAAATGAGCACGCGACAGAAGAATCGAGAGGGAGTGACAGGCAGATGCGGGTTACAGGTATAAACATGATGAATTTTCCAAATAGGTGGTCCAGGTGCTTACACACCGGTACTGCAAAACCATTTTAGACTACATGTATTTTTATACAAACTGCTCATCGTACATCATACATCTCTTCTTACCTATTAAATACTTTATTTTACTTTATACGCGTTTATTATACTTATGCTTGTGCTTATACATTTATTCTACTTCCATCCGGTTGAATCATATTTATTTATGGCATGGATGAGCAAGTGGTGAAATCCTTTTTTTAATCCTATCGTTGTATTCGTTTCTCCCTCTACTTTTTAATTATTAACGATTAACGATATCAGACACACATCCCGTTTTTGGTAATAAATCCAATCTTTCATGTTTACAACCATTAGGATGGTTCAATAATAAGATCTCTATAAAAATTAAAATTTTTTTTTAATTATTAATTTGAAAATTTAATCAAACATATTACTTTTGTATCAGTTTAAAAATAAAACAGAGATAAAACTCGAAAATTAATTACATTGATTGTAAATCGAGAAATAAAATGACTAATTTTTGAAAAAATTTTTTTTTGTTTTAGGTAAGTCAAAATACCAAACAAAAATGATGATTATATGGTCCTCGTTTGTCCACTTGGGCTTGATATCGTAAAATATCAAGTGATGTCCTGGGTACGCAATTACATAGAACTCGAGGATAAAGTACAGAGTACAGTAGTACAGGTAATTTTCAAGGGGGCTCTTGATACAGAACAACACAACACATTGGGTGCGTGCGTCAGTATGCGTAGGCGACTGCGTCATTCAAGAAGCATCGACCCGTCACCACTACAAATTTCCTCCCACTTAACCCTCTACTTCTTGTTACACACTTTCCTCCTCATAATTTAAGTTTGTCTCTTTCTCCTTGATCGCCACTGGTTCCTTCACCATCACCATCTTGTCACTCCCTCGTCTCTTCTAACAATCTTTCTTGCTCTCTTTTACTCCAATTTTTTTCCCCCTACAATCTCCAGCCATATGACACCCACGTCGCGTATTCGTCACGTGTGAATTGGGACAACTCACACATTTAACTCTCCCTCTATTTTTACTGGCCTTCTTGTTATTTTTGAGGTCATTTCTGACCCACTGACTGCTGTACTCAACCAGGTAATTTTTCAATCACACATTGTCTCTGTAAACACATAAATTATCTAGGTTATTTATTTACTCTAAATATTTTACCATCATTATTTTACTATATAATTTAATGATAAATAATATAGTGATATGATAAATATTGCTTGGTAATTTTAATAAAATCAGGAGGTCAACACGTGGTGCAACACATTGAATCAAACACTATAACTCGCGGTTAGCTTGTGAATGAATTCGTTATCTTCAAAATGGCCGCGACCTGAGCCGTGAACCGTATAGCTGCGCCGCGAGGTCAATCATCAACATCCACTATCCATTCTACTCACTTTTTTAACATTCCTTTCCATTAACCATTCAATTCTTACTTTTTTTTTTTTTTTTAAATCTTGTAATACTCCATTCACATTTAACTTTATCCTCTGAGCCCCAAAAATTCATTAATAGCGATCTTACAAGAGTATTTTGCTGATAATTTTGAACTCTAACTAAATCTTTAATCTTAAAAGAAGAAATACTAAATCTAGAGGTTTCTTTCTTATGTCATAGTTGCAACAACTTAATTATTTTTACAAAAATATATTATATCCGTATTTAAAATAACTAAAATTAATTTTAGGAATTCCAGAGCTTAAAAAAAAGAGCAATTAACTTATTTCTTTCTCATGCGCCGGAAAACATGAGAGCGATAAGAGTTATTGAAGAACGCCTGCGTCATCAAATATATATAAGTATATAGCTTTGACGATATAAATTAAATAAAAAAAAGCTATCTAAAATGGAATAATAACGATAAAAAATTATAAAAAGGATATAATATTTGATATTATGAATCAAATCATTAAATTGAACGATTATATTATTATCAAAAGCGCACTATTAAATATACATATATTTCTCACATAAAATCATATTAAATAAACACATACAACATATATAACGCATATATGATTCATATGTGCGCGAATGACGAGTGATTTTCTGACAAATCCTTGAGACCTGATGACCTTATCCAAGCGTGCGTCAACGCGGAAGTGATTCTCAATCATAAAAATGAAAACTATTCTTGGGATCTTTGAAATTATAATAATTATTAAAATTATCTTCAATCCTCAATCTCTAACTTCAATTCCTATGTACATAATGTAATATAATATAATATAAAATAACATAATGTGATGTACTATAATTTAATACATTCCAATAGTAATATACTCGTTACAAAATAATTAATGCCTCATCAAACTGCCAATATAATATGAGATGCATTTAGGAATCCACCTATTTGCTGAATCCTGTGACCTTTGACCTAATGGTATGCAACGATAGTTTGTCGGCGTAGATACAGCCGACGCCAACGCTAACGCTCTAACTCGGTAACGCGACGGAATTCAGATCGCAGGCTATTTAAATCGTACCGAGTACATAGAGCGAGCGAATAAGCACCAGCATAAGTGAGAGACCAGAGATAGAGAGCAAAGAACTAAACCAAGAACGAATGACCAAACAGACGTGTAGGAAATAACCGTTACGCCAAACGAAAACTTTATCCACGTCTAATATAAATATAAATAAAAATTGCAGTTAATATAAATAAATAATACCGGTATCTAATCATCTTACTGCAAATATCCTTAATTCTGGCTCTGACGCACGGCCTACGTAATACTACTCGCTATCAACTATCAATAACCAACAATAACAATTACTTGTACTTAAAAACTAGTCAGCAAACAATCAAACACCTGATATGTACGACTGTAAATGCAATTATTATTATCTTCTACGTCACAATCGCAAGTACGTCATCATATTAAATGATTGTCCTTCTTCGCTATTGATTTTTATTTTTTTTTTCCATAACCTCGAACATGTTGACGTGACATCTTGATTCTTTATACATGACCACACAAGTCACCAGTCACTATTTAATCTCTGAGTTAAAAAAAATCAACATACATTAGGCTTATTCTCAATACTTAACAAAAAATGATTGTTTTTTTGTTTATAATAATAAAATATAAAATAAAGATTCCTGGAATCGCGATGACAACCGGACGTGACGACAGACGCACTTGGCCTCCACCATAACCTTTTAGCCTTTCTCTTTCTTTTCCATTCACTTCTCATAATACGCAAACGTCGTATGTCGTACATCGCGTACGAGTTAAGTTGAGTTGAGTTGAGTTGAGTTGAGGTTTCTTCATCTCACTTTACTTGTCTCTTCCTCTTCTATCTCACTTCCTCTCCCTATTTTATTTCAATACACATATGACATATATGTACAATGAAGATACTACTAGTCTTCAGTAGTATTGGTTTTATTTTGTCGAAAAATCCCCAACCTAAACCAATTCAACATACAAAATATATGCAATACTAATAGTGTAGCCAGATTGTGCGATTATTTTACCCCCTCTTTGGCGTCGCGCGCGCCTCGGACACAAGCAAGTGATGCGTGTCTGTGAGTCGGAAAACCGAGCGGAGCCGAAGGAATCCGAGAAAGTTGAACGAATCGAGGGGAATAAACCTGCCACACGAAACAGAGGAATAACTCACACAACAGTAGCTCTCTGTTCGTGTGAAATTCTAAGAATCCGATTTCAACCGAAACATACAGCGGGAAAAATAATGTTTTAATTTTTATTCAAATAAATAAATAATGCTTTTTTGTTAAAAACATGTAGGTTTAATTTTTTTTTTTAATATAAAAAATAAATTTTTTTTTATCAATAAAAATTAAAATACAAAATTTTTTTTTCTTAAAAAAATTAATATCAATTTTTAACGCTGTTATTAATAATAATAATTTATTATTAAATAACAATAATAATAATAATTATTATTATTATTATGGTAACTGAAAATTCCCAAACGCAGTTTTTATATTAATTCTTACTTTTATTCGATACGACGTCTGATGGCTACGCGGCGTAAGTGAAAGCTTACGTCGGCGAAACTTTTGAGATCGAGTCCTCGCTCAAACAATTTTTTTTTTCCCCTCCGGGTGTAAAGCGTCAACTTTAGCCCCGCTGCGCTAAACAAAGTTTCCGCTTTACACCTTCGTCAGGGAAAAAAATAGTATACACTCCTCGGGAAGTAAATAAGAAAGCCTCAGATCACATGTTTGTTGACCTCGGCTTCGCCTCGGCCAACAATTACATGTGATCTGAGACATTTCTTACTTTACTTCCCTCGGTGTGTAATATACTATTTCTTAAAAATTTTTTTTTACTCGATCTCAAAAGTTTCGCCGACGTAAGCTTACACTTACGCCGCGCAGCCATCGTAGGACCTGCCGTGGAAACGTAAGAACTGAGATAAAAACTGCGTTTGAGAATTCCCAGTAACCAAAATTATTAATAATAATTATTATAAATAACCATTGTTATTATTATTTATAAAAATAATAACAATTATTATTATTATTATTATTATTAGTATAGCAACATAAAAAAAAATTTTTTGAGAAAAAAAAATTGATTGGGCGAGGACTCGATCTCAAAAGTTTCGCCGACGTAAGCTTTCACTTACGCCGCGTAACCATCAGACGTCGTCGTATCGAATAAAAGTAAGAATTAATATAAAAACTGCGTTTGGGAATTTTCAGTTACCATAATAATAATAATAATTATTATTATTATTATTGTTATTTAATAATAAATTATTATTATTAATAACAGCGTTAAAAATTGATATTAATTTTTTTAAGAAAAAAAAATTTTGTATTTTAATTTTTATTGATAAAAAAAAATTTATTTTTTATATTAAAAAAAAAAATTAAACCTACATGTTTTTAACAAAAAAGCATTATTTATTTATTTTAATAAAAATTGAAACATTATTTTTCCCGCTGTATGTTTCGGCTGAAATCGGATTCTTAGAATTTCACACGAACAGAGAGCTACTGTTGTGTGAGTTATTCCTCTGTTTCGTGTGGCAGGAGGTTTATTCTCCTCGATTCGTTCGACTTTCTCGGATTCCTTCGGCTCCGCTCGGTTTTCCGACTCACAGACACGCATCGCTTGCTTGTGTCCGAGGCGCGCGCGACGCCAAAGAGGGGGTAAAAAAATCGCACGATCTGGCCACACTGCCAATACCATTTAACAGCTCATACGTACCTTTTATATACATATATTTCTATAAATTTATAAATGTATGCCATATAATATGACATATCACATATATAATTTAAATCAAATTACTACCGTATGGTGGCGCTTAGTTCCGACTGTGGCGTCTCGGTAGAGCGTCTACAGAGAAGGCGCGCGCAGTCCCACGCGGACCGCGATCCTCGTTACTTGTCAAAGTATTTTTTAACCCTCTCATTGCGAATCGTAAGCTCTACTATCATTTTTTCATTAACAAGAACATGATGCGCACTATTTTATAGTTGTAAGAGTGATTGTTATTGAAGAAGAAAACTAAAAAAAAAAAGTAGATTTGCAAAAAGAAGAAGAAATTTTAAACGAGATTATTTAAGCAGAAAATTTTTTGCTGGAAATTTATTTGAATTTGAAACCGGCTAATAGATCTACTGGGAACAAATAGGCCAAATAGAAGCAGCCATTTTAGTGACTGATGTTTTTAAGCATTTATTTAATAACTTTTGTTTGTTTTTTATAATTATGTTCGCTGAGTGCAAAGTGCAGAGAATGACAGAAAAAAAAATCGCGTGGACTGAATGTACTTCTGTGAAGTGATATTACTTATTGTTTATATTATTATTATTGGATTAATAATAAGGAAGAAAAAAATCTGCGATGAATAAATAAAAGGAGCTAAGGACTGGTTTTGTAAAATATCAGCAACCGCAAACTGCTGCGCAGTTTCGCCCGTTGCGTAGTTAGAAAAAAAAGAAAAGAGTACGTTTAGATGTGTGTCAATGTGTGTGAGAGGTAATTGATGGATTTCCCGCCTCTCTGTGCGCACACTCTCCCAGCTACACAAGTAATTTCAGTTAAAACTGTCAAGTTTTTGGTTCTGGTATTTTTCTGGTATTGATAAGTTTTAAATGTTTCAGATGTATGATGATGATGATGATTGTTTGATAGGAAATGATGAAATTGTTGGATTTAATGCCAGCCGATTAAAGACGAGGTCATTTTGAAATGTAATTTAGTATCATATAGAGTGCCATGCATGCGTTTGTACGTTACGCGTTATCACACAACGTGGGAAGTAGAGGAAAAAAATTGACGTATTGTGTCGTGACTTAAGACCGTGTTCCTATCCTCAACTCTTTGTGTGAGCAGTATTGTACTGATGTATGTACATTATAACTTACGTAACGAGACTGTCGATAAGAAATGCCCCACGTCTCGCTCCTCATTACTCCCCTACTACTATTATAATCGAGTAATGATACTTAAATATTTAAAACAGTTATTTCTTCATATCCACAACTATGTACATAAATTACATGTATTTTAAAAAATTATATATGTATAATATATAATATATAATGTACTGTTTGAGTAATAGTGACCGGACACGATGCCCAGGTGATTATTATTTATCAACAGATTTAAACAAATGCACGAAATATTTAAATAATAAAATAATAATAATAATTTATTTATTTTAGTTTAAAAAGCGAGTGCTCGCGATCTCACACGCTCATAAAAAATAGAGCACGTGAACCCGCCTTAAATTTACGATTGTACACCTGAATCACCAGAATTCCACGTGTTTTTTTGTTCTTTTGCCACAAAATAAATATCTTGTACTAAAATTCAACGGATAAAACTTTAGACATTTTAACGTTTAAATAATCTCTTTTGTATACCGAATAGCAGCTTAATTGTGCTGATAAAATTGTGTGATATCGTGATTGTCGAGAATATTTTTTTACGAGCTGAGTCGAGTAGAAGAGAACAAGAGTTACAGTAAGAGGAATAAGAGTAACAGCGACAATATATTTTCTGCCCTCCGGCCGGAAAGTGGCAACTTTCTGACCGCTGCGCTAAACGAAGTTGCCACATTCCGGCTACGTCGAGCAGAAAAATAGTATACACACCTTGGTCAGTAAAAAGTAAAGCCGCAGACCACATGTTTATCAACCTCGGCTTCGCCTCGGCCAACAATTACATGTGATCTGAGACTTTTCTTATTTTACTGGCCTAGGTATGTAATATACTATATCATTATACTGAGTAAGAAGTAAGAAATTGACCATGTGGTATTTTTACGGGTTTTCCATGGCGCCACGCCCGCGAGATTCTCAAAATGGAGACTGGAATAACGGGTTTTCGATTAAAAAAAATCGAGAAGCTAATGGTAAGAAATTATTTTTATTATTATTCAAATTTCATTTATTTATTTATACCAACTAATTTATTTATTTGTTGAGTATTTTTATTATCGGCAGATTGTTTAATAATATATAATAATAATGATAAGTAACTGATTTAGAAGATCGGAAAATATTCAAGTCCATCGGCGACGTGGGATGTTAATTTGATTAACCGCCGGCGCCAAACTAGATAATCACGAGTCCAATTTCGATAGCAGAACCAGTACCAGACTTAGGAAGTTGTTAGTGGGTATGCGTGTTGCGTTTACACTTTACACACTATACCACCGAGAGTACATATATCGATGATAGTTATCAATGTTTAGATGTATGTATGTATGTATGTATGTATGTGCATATCTATATGAGTGTAAATGTACTAGTTGATACGTTATAGATGTATGTATATTATCCATATAGTTATATAGAACAACATACATACTGAGCTGAGGAATGGTAATGTCATTACCAAGCACATAAGCGCCAAATGCAAAAGGGCGTACTATAGATGCACGAGAGATGAGAAACGCGCAAGCTTTACTGGGATTCTGATGGGGTGAAAATCAAAAGTCAACTCTCGATACTCAGCATCGGCAGCACTACCCCCGCTGGCAACTTTCGATCTCTGTCGGAAGCTTTAATAGAGATTGATGATAAACGCTATTGGAAAAATTTACATTTTTTTTTTTACTTTCACAATTAATAATTTTAATTATTATTGTGATTTTTTAGGTTTAAATTTAAAATAACGAAAGCTTAAAGTTTTTAGTTGAAACTGATAAAGTATAATTAGATATTGGGCTAATTAATAACTCGCGAGATAAGAATTAAATGAAAGAAAAAGATCTTGAAGTTGAGAAGAGATGAGATGAGTTTGACATTAATTGAATTCTTGAAAGAACCTTGTTAATCGGCATTTAATTAAGAGTTGAATTAAAATTAAATTAAAATTATTATTTGGGCTTTTTTTAGTCAGGAGTTTTTTAGTTTGCGCGGGACGAGATATGCTCTGTGGACGCTTGTTGCGAATTAAAGGGATTGACGAGTTAAAGCGCCCCCGCGGTGACAACCGAACGTGACGACTGAGTAGCTGTATAATAACGTCAAGTGGCAGATTGTAAACATCCGGTCGTCGATCCAAATTTAAACGCAATCGTTGACCCTCAAGTATCGCTTGGGAATAGAGATGTCTATTTATTTTTTGCAAACAAACAAACCAACTTTTTGAGTTTGATTTTATTTTTTTGATTGGAGTTTATAAAATTGTTGACTTTAAATTGAAAAAAAAAATTTTTTTTCCATAGACTTAATGTAATTTTTCTTAATTTAAAAGATTTATTTGAGAAAGTTTTAAATAATTTTTTTTCTATTATTTTTTTAAAAAACTAAATTTTTTGGAAAATACAAATAGTTATTACAGCTAATTAAATTTAAATAGAAAAAATATCTGTCAATTTCATTTTCAAATTTGTGTAAAAAAAATTAAATTTTTTTTTTTTTTTTTTTTTTTAATTTAAATTACATCAAAATAATCCATTTAATAATTAAATCAGAATCTTTAGGAAAAAAAAAAATATTTTTTTATTTTATTTTAAATCTAAAAATATTTTTTTCCAAAAATAAAAAAAAAATTTTCTCACTCTACGTCAAAAAAATAAATGACGAAAATCCATATTAACAAAATGAAAAACTAAAAAAAAATAATAAAAAACTAAATAAATAAGCGATTTTAAAACTAAAGCGTATCAATGGCGGATCCTGTAGCAGAAATACTATCAACGCACCGATCGTCTTCACAATATTCTCTTTCATTAGATCTATTGATCCCTCTTACACTTAATAACAGCCTTCCATTCGGTCTATCCTTTTCTAAATTCAATTACCTTCTTATCTTATCGATAATCCCGGGTGTTAAAACAAGCTAACCACCGTAAAAATAAATAATTTTAAATTTGAAGTTCATGTATATTATTCAACTGAAAATTAAGCAAATTAATTCCAATAGCGATTATTCTCACAATTGAGAATAATTATAATTATAAACAGTAGATTTATTTATATCTAACGGCGAATAAAATTTTTAAAAGTGTAATCGCCGAGGACGAAATGTTGAGAGTCAATGAGATCCGGTAAATCAACCCTTAACTCGGTTAGCGAGCACTCGAGACTCGAGTTGCGACAGAAAGAGCATTAAAGGGGTAGAGTGTGAACATTGCCTGAGGATATGTCTCGTAGGTCGTAGGTGCTTTTCTACTCTAGACTATACAGACCATGTACTGCACGTTTGGTTCTATTGATAATAATGACATTGGCGGCATTCGCCCGGGGGAGGGAGATTGATTTGGGCTTAAAATTGCCCAACAAAATTAAATTTCATTTAGCCTCGAGGTAGGTGTGTCCAAGGGGTTATTCACTCGGAAATTACGCAAATCTACGTAAAGTACAATCATTTTAATTTAATTTCTCAATAATACTTGACTTTATTTTATTATAGTCAATTTAATTTTATTTTATTTTATTAAATAAAACTAAAACTATTTATAACTCAATATTGACATTTATATTAATTAATCAGATAAAGCGCAGAGTTTTGTTTCAGGTTAAATAAAATTTTAAAGAAAACTCGGGATTAAATATTTAATGAGGATTAAGGAAAAAAGTTTTTCCATTTGAATTTAAAACTTTTGAGTTCTGAGGAATGCGAGAACTGCTGTGGGACAGTGGGTGCTCTCACAAAAAAAAAAAAAAATAAAAAGGAAAAGGAAAAGGAGGATAAGAATAAGAAAACGAGAGAAAGAGAGAATTGAGAATTGTGTCCAAGTTTACAAGGGTTCCTGGAAGGTCGTCTACCTTCTCCCTGATATTTTTTTGCTTTCATGTGTCCGTTGTCCTCCACCCCCTCCTTTTTACCAATTTTTACCAAGCTTCAACTTCTCATCCCCATCCGTCTGTATCTCTTCTTTTCCCAGGCGCCAAAGACATTTTTCCCACCCTCGCGTTTGCCCGACTTTAAATAACAATAATATATATCTATATCTTCGTACATAGAATATAATTTTGTTGAGAAAAAGATAAACTAAAGGAAGAGGAAAAAAATTTAAAAACGTAGATTATTTTCGAGGACCTACACTATCAGCAATCGTTATCTTTATCTCATTAAAAAAATTCAAACAAAAAAATCTAAAATACCGGAAATTCTTTCGTAACAATTATTTACTCATTAATTTTGTCCTCAATAATATAAAAAAAAAAATAAATAATTTTTTTATGATAAATTGATATTTTGAGATGTTTTAAGTGCAATCATTGTAATTACTTTTTGATTTTTTATAAAAAAAAAAAAATTATTTCCCTCCACAGATATTCCCCAATAATTTTTTGAAGCAAATTTGAATTCTGACTAGTAAAAAAGAGATACGGTAAAATTTATAAGAACCTTTTGTGTAGAACGTTAAATTTTCTACCAAAAAAATTTCTTACAATTTTTCGTCATCTCTCTAATGTTTGACTTAAAATTTCAATTTTAAGATTTAACGGTGCAATATTCTTATTGGCTCCAAAATAATTTTTAAACAAATAAAATTCTGACTGGAAGATAAGCATTACGGTAAAATTGATAAAAGATATTTTTGTTAAAAATTAAATTTCCTACACAGAAAGAAAAAAATTCTTGAATCAAGCGTAAATTTTCTTAAATCAAGAAAATCTTAAGGAAGATTAAAATTTTCTTGAATGAAGTTCAATTTTTTTAAGCTAAGAAATTTTTTTCTTACTCCAAAATAACTTCGGTCTTCCTTATAATTTTCTTGGTTCAAAAAATTGTTTTTTTCTGTGTACAAATAAGATACCCAACAATTTTTCCGCATCTTTAAAATTGAATTAAGATTTTTAAATATATTTATAATTGGACATTTTTTTTATCAACACTTTTATAAATTCTTCAAGAAAAGAAACCATTTTTATGATTTTTTATTAACTTATTTACTTTTTCTGTTGCAGGTGAGTCGGAAATTATTTAAGGATAATTAAATCGTCAAGGTGTCGGGTGAGTCAAAAAAAAAAAGCCAATATATAAAAATGTTTAAACAAAATAAACCGCTTTGAGATAACGCTTTTAATGGATAGGACGGAAAAGGGTCCCTCGAATGCCCGCGTGATCGAGGGAGGTCGTAGTAGAAGAGACATCTCGGCTCTATACTACTCTCGGGCGGGATGAGGCGAGGAGCACTCGAGAGTATGCGGGAAACATTTTCCTCGGTTCCCACGCCAAGTACTCTCGCGACTCTTCTGCTCTTCGGCAGCACCGCCAGCAGCACACACGCTCGTCCCTTCTCAAGCCACACACATACACACAACACAGGCATTCACACATTCACACACATAACAGAGATCTTCGTTTATCCCAGCCCGAGAAAGAAGACCCGATACTCGTCGCTCCACCCTCGGTTTCTACACCGCGGATATTCTTCCTCTTCATCTTGGGTTTCTCGCTGCTTCTCCACTTCTTATTCTCGTTCTTCACTGAAGCGTCCTCGTACTCGGCGCCCGCACCATTCCCACCAGCTCGACATTCTTCAACCCGTCGATAGTAGGAGATGGAAAGTCCATACGCTGTACAACCACTGGACCGCCCGAAATTTTAACTCGCGGGCTCAAGGTGGGAGGAACTATCCACTAATAACTTTTTTTTATTTATACCCGACCTTTTTTATTTATTGTTTATTCTTGTTATTATTGTTGTTTTGTAAAATTTCACCGAGTCGCGTGAGAATAAATAACTAGGTGACATTCAGCTGATCAAGATCTAGGTCTATATAATTCAACAGTATATGAATTTATTCCTTTTTTTTTTTAAGTAAAATTGTCTAAAAAAAAATCAAGAGATCTTTGAATAATTTTTAAATCTGAATTTAGAATTTTAACTTGATTTAATAGTTAAACATATATCATTAATTATATTGAACAATTTGAAAATAAGAACTAATTTTTACAACTAAAAAAATACTTCAATTACAAACTAAACTAAAATAAGTTCAAAACAAGAATAATGATTAAAAAAAAAAATTATTTTATTTTGTAAAAAAAAATGTGAGGTGATTTTAAGTTATTTTTGTGCATCCTACGCTTATTTTTGCAAAAAAATAATTTTTTTATTTCTTATTAAACTTGTTGAAAAAATCTTTCATAACTATTTTATACTTTTTAGTTCAGTTTGCTATTGAACCGTGTTTTCTTACTTTTATAAACTAATTTCTCTGTTGATAAATACAAAATATGATAAATAAATTAAAAAATTGTTTCTAACAATTTTTTTCATATATTTTTAATAAAATTAAAAAATTTTAACTATAGAAGTATTGAAGCTATAAAATTAAATCATTATTTTTTTTTTCTCTTATTAATGAACTTGCGCTCCAAGTTTTCTAAATATTAATAATTTTTTTTTTTTTTTAACAATTTAACTCTAAGAAAACATCATTAAAACTACTTCCAATGTTATTAAAAATGTAATGAAAAATTTTTTTTGCTCGACTTAAGCAGGGCTCATTTACGGCTCCATAATATCATAAATATTTAACGCCGTCGTCGGACTATCTACTTCTCTAAACTAACTAAGAACTTTTTTTTCTTAAAAAATTTGTTCTTTTTTTCAAAATGAATTGAATGTTACTCTTCAACATTGTAATTCACAGGTGTCTTAGACTCATAAAAATTTTCTCAATAATATTTTAGGTCTATTTCTTCCTCGTGAACATATTACAAAATAACATAACCAAAATCCACAACCAATAAAAATCGGGACACCCAAACAAGATACCGAAAGAAATTTCCTGGCATTATGTTGGCAAAAAAATGAAAAGCCACGGCGGCCTCGGTATTGACATTTCCTCACGTTCTCCACATTCTAGGTAATCATTCAGGTAGAACTAGCGTTAGACAACGAATCTGCTCGCTTAGTAGAGACCAGAGTGGACCTAAAAAATGAAAAAATAATAAATAAACAGATAAAAATAAGAAAAGAAAAGGAAATAAATAAAAATAAGAGAAAATAAAAATAAAAATAAAACAGTATGACCTCGTGTTGTTGTTCCTTGTGGGAATTTAGCTGATGGAATTTCGAGGAATCCCAGAGGCAAAGACAACACACAAGAAGCTGAATAAGAAGAAGCAAAACGATTCAAAAAAGCAAGGAAGAAGAAAATAAATTAAATAAATAAATAAAAAAAGTGGTACTTGTCGCTTCTCGTTTGGTTACTCCTGGTGCTCCTGCTGCATTGCCGATACTCGAGAACAAGAAGAAGCAGAGGCAGAGGCAGAGGCAGAGGAAGAGGAAGAGGAAGAGGAAGAGGTAGATGTAGATGTAGATGCTGAGGTAGCTTCAGCTAAAGAGTACCTCATACTCAACCAAGAACAACAACAACAACAGCACCAGTACCAGTACCAGTACCACCAGCAGCAGCAGCAGCAGCAGCAGCAGCAACAGCAGCAGCAGCAACAGCTACGAAAAGGGCATCAGCAGCCGGCACACCTTGGTTGGTTGGTTGGTTGGTTGGTTGGTTGGTTGGTTGGTTCGTTGGTTGGTCATTGGCTCTTGTCCTCCCTGTCCTCTTTACCTCTCTTTACCTCTTTGGTGGTTGTTTCTCTATTCCACTTGTTTCACTCTTAGCTTCTCGTGCTTACTCTTGCTCTCGAACTTGGTGTTCCACATAAATACACAAATACGCTGGACTTGGTGAGTAGAGGCCACGTAGACGTACACGGCCGCATTCCACGGCCCCCGCTCGAGCGCTAAATTTCTCGTGCTCCTCAGTTCCCAGTTCCCCTGGTCCGTCTGCTCCCACTCTACTTCGGTTGTGTTTTATCTTGGGTCTTAAGTCCGGACCATCTCCAACTTATTCTGCTATGCTACTTCCACTCTGCTGATGATGTCAGGGAGGCCCTGTCCCGAGGGCGCCACCGGGTGCTTCTCGTTTTTCGGTGAAAGAGCAAAAAAATCCGATCCGAATGATTCAAAGTTTGAACTAATAATTTTTCATTGAATAATTTGAATTATTTTTTAAACATTTTCAAGAGTCAATTGAACAAAGACAAGTAAATTAAACTTTGTATTTATAGAATAAAAAAAAAAAAAAAGTAGAATTGAAAATAAAAATTAAATTCAAGAACGTCAGAGGAATTTTGAAGTTAATTTTGGATTTTAATACCGGGCTTTTATTAAAGAGAAATTATACAAGCGCGTAGAAAGTGAAATTGATTATTTTTTAAACATTTTTGGGAATAAATTAAAAAAAATAGCACTTTAATTTTACACGATCAAAAAAAGAATAGTTAAGATAAATATTGAAAATCAAAATTGAACTTGCGAACGTTGTATAAATTTTCAAGTTAGCATGAACGATAGATAAATAGATAAATAGCGCGCCTTTTACTTAAAAAAAACTTATACCAGTTAGAAGTATAATGGAGCGCCACCTTCTGGTGATTTTGAACAATAGTCTGAAAGTAATAAAAGTACCATTTAAGTCATTAAATTAATAGATGTTTAAGAAAAATGACAACGTAGCTAACTAAGAGCAAAAAATTGGGTATAACTGGTGAAATTTGTGAATTGCAATCAAATGAAATAATATTGAGAGAATAGTAGAGAATAATCTTGAGTTGTATTGACCCCCGTAGCGGGCTATGGCAGCATACGATGAGTAAAACTACTCAGCAGTAGATCTACAATAATCTCACACGATATGATGTGGACATAGATGGAGAAACGAGAGGCGACGCCTTCACCTCTACTCCTTAAAAATATTTTGTTTACCTCTACTTGGGTCTCAGATCCTGGGTAGATTCTTCTTTGAATCCGGCGGCGGCCTCGCATCTCCGCAGGGCGTCTTTCTCAATCCTCCCGACTCTCTCCTTCATCTTCATCTTCTTAGTCTTGTACATATATAAATACACATATGTATAAGTATCTTTGTTCTTTATTCCCTCACTTAAAAGTTTCCGAGGTTTCACTTGCGATAGATCTCTGTCCTCCTTATTCTACACTTATGCTTCTTGTATGTATGTATATTCGACAGATACAAAGTATCGACAGGATTCCTCACTTGTTCTCTTCTCTGTATATGTATCTAATAAAACAGAGCAAGAGAGAAGTAGAAAGAGAAAGAAATAACCGGCCCCCACGAAGGCTTCTTTACATTCACAGACCAAGACTTGATATAGAGACCAAGACCTACAACGACGACCTCAACGTCTTTTACTCGTCGCCTCCGGGTGTCACATATTGCGATAACACACCGCCGCCGCCCCATTGTTTTCACATCCATTCAAATTTCGAATTGTATCAATATTTATTTACCTTATCAAGCTATACATTTTTATTTTTTCTGTTGTAACGATATTGTATGTATTTACAATTTGCCTTTATAATTTTTTTTATGGGGACAGATTAATGGAGTAGGTAATGAGGATTGGTAATATGCTGAGAAGTTATGTGGAGATTATTCTAGTTTTAACTCGCTCCGAAAATCCAAAAAATCTAATTTGTAAAAGTAATTTTATTATTTTTCAAGTCGAATAAAAATTATACAAATTTGTTTTTGAAGATTGATAAAAAATTTGATTTAAAAATAAAATAATTTGGAGTAAAAAAAAAAATTATACTGTCCAAAATTTTAGCTTAAAAAATTTAAGAATGCAAAAAAGTTGATTTTTTATAAAATTTAATTTTTTTACAATTTGCAAGTACTTTAGAAAAAATTTTTTATTTTAAAAACTGAAATTTTTGATAGCTATTCGTTCAATTTCTATAAAATAAATTGATTTGTCACATATAATTATTTTAACAATAATTTCCGTTCATAATAAATTGACATGAATGTTTACTAACAATGCACACAATGAAAAAATCAAATTGCTTTTGAACATGCACTTAATCTTTTCTGAAACTTCCGTCGTATTAATGGTAAAATTAAGTGACTTTTCAGAGATACTTTTAGTCGGTGTAGGCCCAAAAAAATTTTCTTCCCACATAAATATTTTAATAGGAAAAAATTTTTTTCCCGCATACTCAAAAAATCTCAGTGTAAGGTCTTACTTAGATCTTTTGATGATTGATTATTCCATGGGAAGGGAATTTGTTAAAAATGTTTTAAGTTTTAAACGTTTGTATAGTATAATAATAGATTTTAGAAAAATAAAAGGAAAAGGGAGGTTCTCACCCCCTTAAGAGCGACTCAATATAAGCTGGCGCATCTAGCGGATAGGATATAGGCTGTGTCGGTGGCCTGATTCTCGGAAGGACCTCATTCGTTGCTGCCTGCTATATATCTTAGCTTCTCTCTCTTTCTTGTCCTTTATATATTTTAAAATATATTTATACATGTATGTACACACATATAACTCCAAAAGTATGTGTTGCTGGTGCAAGATGCTGGGAATGAGACCCTCGAATGCATTTCCTTTCTCATTCTCAAATTAAAGCAGCCCACATTCCTAAGTAATATATGACACATAACTTATACTATATTATATTGTCTGATACAAACACAATATCAAAAAAATTATACAAAATTAAAATATTAAATATTAATTATTCAGTTTTAAATCAATAAATATTACATTAAATTTTTAGCATTAAAAAAATAACTAGCACTTTTATTAAATGAGTAATTTTTCAATAAATTTTTAAAACAAGATAAATTGTCAATAATTTAATGAAAAATGTTTAAAATATTTAAAACTTGATACAAATAAATTTATTACCGCTAAAAAAATATTAAATTAAATAATAAAAAAGCACAAATTTGCTAATAAAACCCGATTTTTGAAATAAAAATATCGTCAAAAATGTATTCCTATTAAATTTTATTCAAAAAATATTATCTGTCTGTAAAAAAATTTATTATAGAGATTCTGTGCTATTTATGAGAAGAGTTTTTTGTGACTATGATTATCGAAATTATTACAATACAATTTTATTGTAATTTGCGCAGGATATGGGTCCAGGTTACAGGTTATGGGCCCATTATAAACATATAATTTCATTGTAATTGATAGTGGCATAGAACATTACAGTACAGTACTGACATTTCGAGTAAACTTTAAAGAACTAGCGCGCGAATTTCAAAATTTCTTAAGCCATTACAAAAAATGTTTTAAGCAATTTTGATGGTTAGATAATTTTTTAAAACACTAATTTATGTTTTCTACACTTATCAAAAAGTTAAAAATTATAAATTTGAAAATTAAAATAAAAAAATAATTAGAGTATTACAAATGATAAAAGTATAAAATTTTTAATGTAATTAAATGGAAATTAAAAATTTTAAGTAACTAGTGATAATTTTAAACAGCCGAAATAATTTTCATTGAAATTTGACCTCAATTTTCCTTCTAGGAAAATAAAATTAAAACGAAAAGTTTTTAAAAAATAACTGGGATATTATCAGAGGATGTAAAAGATTTTGTTGGCGCCACTCTGGTATTTTCAGTGAATGACTGGACCAGGGGCAATTGGATTGAGAAAGCAGATAGCATAGGCTCGAGGGGAACCGCGTCAAGGATCAAGCGCCTCAGGAGCATCTTCTTCTTCTTCTTCTTATTTTTATTCTTATTATTCTTTTCTCGTTCGTGCTTGGCCTAATTGGCCCAGGAATTTCGAGAGTTCTCAATCACTCTCTTTGCTTTTTCTCGCCTAGCCGCGAATTACCATTACGACTCCCTATTTGGCGGTTTCGCGGTACCAAAATTCACCTGAAATTAACCTTTATTTCGAATACCTCAACGCGTATTTGAATAATCACTAAAAATGTGTACGTACTACGAATATAAGAATAAATTTAAGTATGTAATTAAATTTACGTGTTTTTATATTTAAATTTAAATTACATGGAGTTTAAGCGCCGGAGGAGCTAGAGGATGTGGGAGGAAGAGGACGGAGAAAGAGGAGGAAGGAGTGAGCTCCTCGATTCCAAGAATCTTGGGGTAGGTCCTTTGAAAGAGTAAAAAATCCGACTATAAAGAACAGCTCCGAGGAATAAAAATAGTAATAAATAACTGCATGAAATAAAAAGAACAAAATAACATTTTATTTATATTATACCAAGTAAAGAGAATGAATAGTTTTTCATAGGTAATAATATGTAATAAAAATAAAACGTGTCTTGGGTATTTCTTTAAAAACAATTTTTATTCATTTTTGATAAAAATTTATTTTTTTTTTTAACTTCAAAATTTTAACTCTTGATTTTTAAAGAATTAAATTTAAAGTTTTTTGTATGAATTTTACAACAAAATTATTTAAATTTTTTTCTGAAAAATTGTTTTTTAAATTTGAAATAATTTTTGAAATTCTAAATTTTTACTTCATACTCCATAAAATTTTAAAAAAAAATATTATTAATTTTCTAAAAATTTTTTTTTTTTTTGTCAAATTACACTTTTTAATTTTTAATGACACATTTTTCTAAATAACAACTCGATTTTATTATTCATTTTTATTTCAATGAATAATTAATAAATAAATTGATTATTATTTAATTTCAATTGAAGCCATTAAGTTAATTAATAAAACTTGAAAGTAAACTCGCGACCTTTGATAAAAATGAAGAGTTAAAATTTTTGGGGAATATATTCTTCGTCAAATATACAGTTAAAAAATAAAATGAAATAAAATAAAAACTTATAAAAGATTAAAACTTAAAATTCCATTAGAATTTATTGTCGATTAGTATGTTACGTGTGTGCTTTTAACCATTGAATCAATTCCCATCGGCTTCACATCGGCGACTTACCGGAGTTTGACTTAGAGATTTCTCGGAAATTTATATGGTTGAGAAAGTTGGATAAAGTCAAGCAACAAACTAAACGGTATAGTGTATAGTCTGTATGTAGTTATTTTCTTCTCTTTCTATTCTGTTTTATGTTCTCGCGATACAAGTAGAGGGAGAAAAGGCGCGAAGAAAGGAAAGGAGGGGACAGGTGAGATACGAGAGCGGATACTGCCCGATAAAACCGTGAGAAGAAATAAAAAAAAATAAAAATAAAAAGAGTCTTTTATAAATAAATACTAAATATTTAATATTAATATCAGTATTTATTTTGATTTGAATTTAAATTCAAATTAAATGTTTAATTGCAGAGATAAATGCCTCACCACAGTACCAGTTAAAATTTTTTAGTTTACTCTAAAAAATAAAAGTTCCAAGAAGGACGTTGCTTTCTGAATAGAGATAAAATAAATTTAAAAAGTGTCCTGGACCTTCGTCAACCAAGTCTCATTTCTAAACCTGTCCTGTCTTTAGTATTCTTATTTTTATTCTTATTCGGACGGATAGAAGTAGTAGAAGTAGAAGTAGAGGCAGAGGCAGAGGCAGAGGCAGAAGCAGAGGTAAAACCAGAATCAGAGGGTTGATTTTTGAACCTCCCGACAACTATTTCCAAGAATAACATTCCGTATGTTTAAAAAATGTGTACACAAACTAAAACGCCACAACTACAAACTGGTCCTGTTGAAAACAAGCAATTGGAGTTCTCTTTAAGATAAAATATATAGAAACTGATTCTCCTCGAGGGATCTCTCACCTCTACCTCTACCTCTGCTGTTACGTGCTTCTTTATTGCTCTTGGTATTAGTATATTGGTATTGGTATTAATACTGGGCGAGACGAAAAAGGACGCTTGAAGGTATTGCTCAAGAAGAATAAGAAGAGAAGAAAAAAACAAAAAATCCGGGCAAACAGCTAAGAGCAACAGAGATGAAATAAAAGAGGTGGTTAGCGATTGGTAGGTGGAGATAAAAGGGATACTAGCGTTGGCGGTAAGACCAAAGAGTAGCCTATAAGACTCCAGTGAAAAATAACTCCAAAAAAAATATGCACCGGCATAGCATGAGAACGAGGTGAAGAAAAATACCGTACTGATCATTGTTATTCGTGAGAATAACCTACCTATAATTTATATTTATGGGGTGCTGATATTCTTTTTAAAATTATTAGGGCTTCGAATAACTCCTACGAGGGGCAGTTTTTAGAAAAAATACGTTTTTATTGATGCTGTTACTGTTATTTGGTAATTTTTTATAAAATTGAGTTTTTTTTTTATAATTGTTTATGAATTCGTACACAGAAAAAAAAATTTCTTGAACCAAGAAAATTGTAAGTAAGACCGAAATTATTTTGGAGGAAGAAGAAATTTTCTTAGTTTAAAAAAATTGAACCATTCAAGAAATTTTTAGTCTTCCTTAAGATTTTCTTGATTTAAGAAAATTTTCGCTTGACTCAAGACTTTCTTTCTGTGTATGATTTTTTTTTTTCAATTAGTAATTTTTGAAGACATAAATTTTAATTTTTTTGTTTCAGTACTAATTTGAAAAAAAAAAAAAAAAATCAATATTTTTTTTTAGTTAAAAATTTTACAATAATTAAATATTCTTTTCTAATAATTAATATCAATTTTCTTTAATTAGTAAATTTTCATAAAAATTAAAATTTTTTTGTCCAATTAAAAATTTTACAAGAATCTTATTAATTTAATCAATAATCATTAATTTTTTTTAATAATAAAAATGAAAAATTTTCTTTGTCCAAAAGTTCAATGAAAATAATTTACCTAACATGAAATGAGATTTTTATGACCGGAAGATATTTTTAATAATTTTTTCCAACAATTATACATAATAATAAAATAAAAAGTAGGATATTGAGAAATGACTAGAGACTAATGAATACCTCAGGCGAGTTGTAAAGTGAGAGACTAGAGGCGAGAGTGGACACGCGGCCCTGCGGGCAAGGCAGTCGAGTTTCTCAGTCCAGTATCTTGTCATCGTGTTGTATGTCTCGGTTCCATCCCATTCCATCTCATCTTATCTCATCTTATTTCGACTACATCGCTAAAACTATTTGGTCCCATCTGATGATATCAATACTACTACCAATGCCAATACCGACAACTGGTACCAGTACTGATTTTGATGATCGAGTAAAAGCATAATAATCCTCAATATTACCAGTTTTCGCCAGACACTTGGACGCGCAATAACAACCACCACGACAACATAATATAACCGCGACAATCTTGTCGATTGGCCGACACCTCGCAGGCTCGTTTGGCGACTCACAGTCTAGCTGGTGAAAACACGAATTTTTTTGGAGTTGGCATGTAATTTGCATATTCTTTATCCTTATTACACTTTTTATTAATTAATCTATTATTTATTAAATTTTATTATTATTAAAGGAACTTTTTTAATTTAATACCGTCAAATCAATATCTACACTAAAAAAAAAATTAATTTGATTTAAGAGAAAAATTCTTGAATTAAGTAAAATTTATTTAAACCAAGAAACATTTCTTAGTTTAAGAAATTTTTTACTCAAATCTAAAAGATAAAATTCTTCAAAATTATTTACTTGATTCAAATAAAATTTTTTTTCTGTGTAGTTACTACAAAAATGGCCATAACTCCAAAATTATTAATTTTACATAGAAAAAAAAATTTGTTTGAATCAAGTAAATATTTTTGAAGAACTTTATCCTATAAATTAAAATAAATGAAAGTCTTGAAGTTAGTCAAAGGTCGAAACTCGCAAAATCGAGCCACGATTCATTATTGGTTAAAATTTAGGCGCGCTATTTAAATTAGCGTAGCGCGCTTTTAAAATTTTTAGTCTTTTTGAATTGAATAGAAAAATTCTTAAACTGAGAAATTTTTCTTGGCTTAAGTAAATTTTACTTGATTCAAGTGAAATTTTTTTTCAGTGTAGGAAGAAATCATAAGAGACCAAAATTATAGTTTAAAAAATTTCTTACAAAAAATATTTTCATACTTTCACGTTATCTCCAATATTTTAAAAGATAAAGCAATTTAAATATTATTCACGCAGTGGAAAATGAAAAATCATTAGCTAGTCACTGTAAAAATGGTTGTAACTCCCAAAGTATTGATTTTAGAAAAAAATTATGAAAAATCTTTAATGCCATTATTACTTTGTGAATATGAGTATTTAGGAGCGAAAATGGATGAATTGAAATGATTTAAAGAGATGGTTACACGATAGCTTGTAGAGTCCTATCCGGGATGCCTGAGAATTTGTTGATTGTACCTGGGATGATAAAAGAAGGAGTGAAAGTTGGGACCGGAGGATAAATAAGGACGAAGGAAGAAACAGGGAGAGGGAAAAAGGGAGGACTTGGACATTCCAGTGGACCCCAGGTAGCATTGGAGGAATGCAGATAGGATGAATGAGGTGGTCCATGGACGGACTTTCGTCCACCATACTAGGCAGCTATCCTACTTACTCACTTACTCACTTATTCACTTACTCACTTACTCAGCTGTAAGTTTGCCTGCTTGGTTGTTAATACTTAAACTTGGATGGCATTTAGCTCGTTACCATTACCAGCTTACCGGCTTACAGCTCCCTTCTGTTGATACCTGCTTTCCAAAAGATCAAGTGGAGGACCAACAACCATGGAGATGATGAAGAGCACTCAAAATACTGCACCTTGCATTCCACCAAACCCTGCGTAATTAACTCGCTACTTTATTTTTGTTTTATTCTACTACTGATCACCTTCTGCTCCAGCTGTATCACTTTTATCAAATTTTATTTATCACATATTATAATTCTTATTATTTGCTAAGCTGAAAAACAACATTTTTATCAACAATAATTCTGATTAGTTCTCAAAGTAATTTTTAAAATAATACTAAATGAAAATTAAACATTTTTTATTTTATTTATTTAAATTATGACGAAATCTTAATTTTTTTTAAATGATTTAGTTCATTTTTTTGAATGAAATTTTTCTTTTGTATCTTGTAGGCTTTCGGAGTTTTTAACTTATTTAAGAGAAATTAAATTTCAGATAGTAGCTAGTATAATCCAGATTATAATGATTATAATCCAGATATCATACAGTATAATCTGGATTTTTTTTAGCTACTATCTGAAATTTTTTTTCACCACAGATATTATCTGAGATGATATCCAGTGTCATCTTGTTCTTTCCGTGTAGGGTATAAAAGAAAATTTTGACTTTTTCGAAGATTTTAATAAACTAAAAAAAAAATTAAAAGTTTTTTTTTTTAATTTATTTTACCAATTTAAAAGTTTTAAAATTTTTATCTAAAAATGATTAAATTAAAAAAAACTTCTGACTCAGTTTTTTTTCTAACTTTTCTACAAAATCTTACTTTTTTCTTAAAAATAAAAAAAATTATCAATTCAATTAGAGATTTTGTACTGTAAATTTAAATAACCCGGATAAAGAAATAAAAAAAAAATAATTACCACCAATAAGTTGGTTATCTTCTAAAAATAAAATTAAAAAAAAAAATTTCCTAATGATGTCATTATTTTTCTTGGTGATTCCTTATCAGGCAATTACATAAATAAATATTTTAAATCTTTCAAAGTGAAAAAAAAAAAAATGATGTTATGTCCCCACGTACGTCATACAAATACATGTATGTATGAATGTATGTATAATAATGTTCTGTTGGAGTACGGGTAGATATGAATGAGTGGGGCTATCACATCGTGCACTGGGTCACCGACTGATATCTATCCCCCTGATGGTATAGAGAATAAAAGAGCATAGCACGCCCGATACGAAGATACGTACGTATAAAATAAAAGCCATGGTTTCGAGTTGAGTTTTAAACAAGAATGGGTATAGTATTATACAGAGAGAATCTCTACTCTATATCTACTCGAGCGCGTTCTATTCGTACCCACCGAATACGAACACCACCGATAAAACCGATACGATACATACGATGAATCTACTCTGTACACAAACGCTTCCGTTTGTTATCGCCAGCATATATATATATATATATATATATATATATATATATATATATATATATATATATATATATATATATATATATATATATATATATATATATATATATAGTAACAGCTCGCTGGTGCTCTGTTGCTTTCAGGGTGGGAGAATTTTCATTCACAAACTCGTTATGAAATTAATAATACAAATGATAAACGGTATAACGCAGCAATAAAAGTCCCAAGTTACTTAACCACTTGAGATTTTAATTAATTTTTTTTTAAATTAACATTTATTATAATTGAAAAAAAAATTAATAGTTTTGATTTGCATAGCAGATCATTTGTAAACGTTTAAATATAAAATTATGGATTGAGGATTGGCGTTACAAAAAAATTATAAGAAATCCTTGTCAATTTGTCTATATCTCGGACCCTTGGGCCAGAATTTTCAAAAATATTGTAATTACCACGTATTTAAAAATTAAAAATTTTTTCAGATCTCAGAAATTTGGTAAAAATTATTAAATTATGGATTAAGGATTGAAAATACGAATAAGTTATATAAGATCATTTTTGTACACATAAAAAAAAAATTTCTTGAACCAAGAAAATTATAAGGAAGACCGAAGTTATTTTGGAGCAAGAAGAAATTTTCTTAGCTTAAAAAAATTTAACTTTGTTCAAGAAAATTTCAGTTTTCCTTAAAATTTTATTGATTTAAGAAAATTTGCATTTGACTCAAGACTTTTTTTTCTATGTAGGAAAATAAATTCTCAAAAAAATGTTCTTATAAATTTTTTACTGTGTATCAAAATTAAAATATAATTTCGATTCAAAGTTAAAGAAAGAAAATTGAATTATTTAAATTTGAAATTATTAAAAATTGTCGTAACATATTTTTTAATTAAATTTAATAAGGTTACCTGTCTTTGTTATTTTTTGTCGGATTATTTTCGAGTATGAATGGGATTCTTAAGATCGGATAGTAGACTATTCTATTCATTCTTAGATCGCACAGTATATATAGTAGAATGTATATGTATGTATAAGTATACATAAGCACGATAGAAAGAGGATGTGTGTTCTTGGTTCTTTCATAGCTTCATAGCTGCCATAGACGACATGCCACCTTCGTGCATTCCAACCTAATTCAATGAGAGTTGCTGGTGCTCAGCTCACAGTTACTTGCTTGGTTCGACTAACTCGTCCCACGAAATTCGATGCGTGACGCGGACGCGAACAAGGAGATATCGGGGTCAACATTCCCCAAGAATTCTTGTCTTGAGCAAATAATTCCTCTTGTTGACACTAAAAAATATTTTTAAAATAACATTTTCCAGTCCCACTGTTTCTTCGTATTATTCACCGTAAAGATGGCGAAGTCGACTTTGTTGGAAATCGATTCCTTCAATATTGTAGTTTTCAATATAAATTATTTTTTTGACTTTGAATTGAAATTCTTTTCGAATGATAAGAAATACAAATAAATTAAAAAAAGTCCTTTTTTGTCGAAAATTCAATTTTATACAAAAAAGGTTTGATATGATTTTTCTATATTTTCAATCCTTGACCCGAAATTCGAAACTGAAATTAATACAAATAATTATTTTGTATAAATAAAAAATTCATATATTTTCTAAATGAAAGATGATCTGAAAAAATTGATAAAAACTTTTTTTTTTTTTAAAGAATTCAATTCTAGAATTTTAATTTTGAACTTGAAAAATAATTTTTCTTTAATAAAATTTTTTCTCAATTATACACAGAAAGAAAAAAAGTCTCGAGTCAAACGTAAATTTTCTTAAATCAAGAAAATCTTAAGGAAGACTGAAAATTTCTTGAACGAAGTTAAATTTTTTTAAGCTAAGAAAATTTCTTCTTGCTCCAAAATAACTTCGGTCTTCCTTATAATTTTCTCGGTTCAAAAAAAATTTTTTTTCTGTGTAAAATTAATGATAATGTTGGCAAAATCGATTAAAATCTTTTAATAGGTAAAAATTTGAAGGACAAAATTTTTTCTCAGATTAATATGAGAAAGGGCTGTGAAGATCTGTTGATGGACGTGATCCCCGCGGCATCGGGGAGTGTTACTCGCGAATGAAAGTTTAGTAAGATCGAAAGAGCCGCGATCTAAGTCTCAAAGAGCAAAGGGAGGTGAAAAAGACGAAGAGAAAGATGATAAAGGCAAAGAAGAGTATGGTGAAGAAATAATGGGGAAAGAGAAGCAATTATTGGGATGATGGATGGCCCAAGGCGCTCTGCACTGTTTTGTAACCAAAGATCGACTATAAGCATTATCGCGAGTTTTTCGCATTAGAAAAAAAAAAAAAAAAAAAAAAAAAAAAAAAAAGATTTTAAATTACATAAACTAGATAACAAAATAGAGTAAAAATAAATGTTGTAAAATTGAAGAATGTATTAAGGAGCCGGGCAGGGCTCAGCACAAAAAGAGGATAAGAGATTATTGGGATAAAGTATGTGGAGTAGTATGGATGATGAAGAGTAAAGATGAGAGTAAAGAGAATGGAATGGATGTGGAAGAGAGTAAGAGGCGTAGACTGGCGAACGTATGAAAACAAATTACGAGGCGGCGTCTGTTTGTTGTGTCCCAAAAGACTCTGGGCCTTATATTCTCTCCCAGTTATTCCTTCGTTATCTTGTTCGATTCAGCTTATTCCTACTCAATCTTCCGTCTCGCTTCTTACTCTTATTTTTATTATTTAATTTTTCTTCTTCTTATTCTTATACTCTATTTTGTTATTTTTTGGTCATCTCATTCTCCTCTTTCGTAGTAGTTGATATTATTCCATCTTTCTTACACTCAAACGCTCTACACTACATTCTCATCTCATTGGCTTACATTAGAGTCGCGGTGCATACAACACGCAAGAGTTATTCGCATTCCATCCCCACCGTCCTCATCCCCGTCATCATCCTCACCATCATGCAATCCCTACAATCTCTTACTACCCAGCTCGAAACAAGATACATCGTAAACCAAACAACAACAACAACAACAACAACAACAACAACAACAACAACAACAACAACAACAACAACAACAACAACAACAACAACAACAACAACAACAACAATAATAATAATAATAATAATAACATAGTTACATTTTTAATGTTAAATGCAAAATCAAAACTTGATAATTAAAAAAAAAATTTTATCACATTTCAAATTTCGCGCATTTACCGACGCGCCATCTGTCCTTCTTATATTTAATTAGAGCCATTTTGTATTGCGCTAAATTCTTGACCCACCATTTTGTCAATGAATGAAATTCTACAACCTTAAAGACGAAATTCTTGAGTAGATAAATAAAAATACAATATTTTACAGCCCAGTTAAAATTTACTGATAACTACAACTGAAGGAAAAAAAATAGGCCGTAAGAAAATTTTGTTTACTTAATAAAACCCATTATATTATCGATAAATAGCTACGACGTGTAGTTTAGATATTTCATTTATAATTTAGATGCATACGAATCGAATTCATGTTTCTATTTAATTACATACGACATTCCTCTTTAATCTAAAAATCTCGTAAATGAAACTTGTGCATATATTTAACGTATACATAAACATATATATATATATATATATATATATATATATATATATATATATATTACTGCATATGTAGAGATATTTATAAACGTGTCTATTTGTGTTTGTATAAATATTAAATAAACATAGTCAATATTTCTCAATAACGGAGAATCGTTGAGCAATTGCTTAGGGATTAGAATGTAACACGTTGCGAAAGTAATCAGTTATACGAGTAGAGGGCCCATTAGCTCACGAAAGAACTTTATTATTTTTATTAAATATTTAATAATATCAACTTCAATTAAATTTTATTTCTGAGAATTTTAAATTACCTACCAAGAAGTTGTATTGAATAATAAAAATAGTAATAGAAAACCGAGAATAAATAATTATTTCTTTAATATCTGTGGGTACATTGTTGTTGAGCTAATATTGAATTATATATAATCTGAGGCAATATAAATTAAAATAGGCGTTAGTAATACATTATAAATATAATGCAACTGAAACAGCGGCGCCTCAAACAGCTACAGGTTATGGGCCCAGTGTAGAGTTGTGTAGTTTTGTTAGTACAAGACCCTCGAATTCTTAGACTACACAACACTATAAATTCGATTGTTGAATGGAATTAAGAATCAGGTCAAAGTATTTATACTAATGTAACGTTAGCACACATACACACAAGTGGTCGGATAAAAAGAAGACTTTTGTTAGAACAACTCATGCATTTATTTATCTTATGCAAACTCGGCAATTGGGAAAGTGTCGGCGCCAAGTTATTTTACAGACACAACTAAAACTGAAACTATCCGTACTTATAAATATCTATATGTATATAATGAGACAGATCAAATGTCCGTCGTACGGTTTAGTTAATTATCGCGTGCGACCATGAAAGGAGCTCTCACCGATCTCTCCTCGTTCCACGTACTCATCAGCATGTAAAGTCGTAATTCTTGAAGAATGACAATGAAACTCGAGGTTATATGCGTTTGTATCATCTCCGTCTTTGTCTGGTTGTTGTTATTGTTTATAGTTGTAGTTGTTAAACCAAAGATCGGCGCTGTAATATATATATATATATACATATACATATATACATACCCGAGTAATGAAAGAAGAAGAAAGAAGAAAGAAACAGAAGAATTAAATGAAATGAAATGAAAGAAATAAGTCGCGAGTAGAGGTAGGGTCGAGCATACGAAGACGTGCGTCTCCTTTCTAGAACATTCCTCGAGTCTGGTCTATCGACCTCGAGCCAAAAATTCAATCGGCTTTGGCCCTGGCCGGGAGCCAAATTCCTGTCGGTCTAGCTTCCACCATCTTCCCCTTCCTTGGACATTAAACTGCCTTTCCTAGAAAAAATATCATTTAATTATACTTGGTATCAGTACATACATTACCTCTAATTATAATTATTGATATTATAATTATCATTGATACTTTACCTTTACTTGCTCGCGGTGTTGTTAATAATTAACGCTTTATCAATCCGGTAGTTTTATTTATACGGAAGAAAGTTGTCAAGATGAAGATAGGAAGAAAATAAAGAAAGAGAACGTGAGAGAAGGAAGAGTAGAAAAGCCCACACGAGTCTGGCCGGATACTCACACTTCCGGTCCCACACATGGCCGTACCAGTTCCTCTCGCTCCCCATTCTCTACCCACCATGTGACATTTCTGTTGCTACACTCTACTGTGCTGTACTATACTTCACTGTACTATTTATTATTATATATACTTACACATATTTTTATATGGACTGCTGTGACACGCATGATGTCATCACCCTTAGACTTTACTCAATACCCCAAGTCTTAGTCCAAAAAAAAAAATTCAACTTTTTTTTTTTTTTTTAATTGATCTTCAATATTATTGAAATTTTCTTCAATCGCATTACCAATTAATTTATTTTAATTATTACCACTATAAAAATTAGTCCAACCAATTTGGTCTGAATTAATAAGTGGAGAAGAATCTGAAAGAAGATGAGAAAAAATAAAATTATACGATAAAATTAGTGGGCGTATTATTAAGTATGTAACGAGTTTACTCAACCGACTTAACTTTTACAACTGGATAATGCGATGCTGGTAGTTATAGTATATAGTAATATAGTAATATATAAATAAAAGAAATAAAGGAAAAGGTTTAGCCGCGCGCATATCCCGAGCGTGTCCGGTGCTTTATGAATGCGAGCCAACCGTACCCGTTGTATCTTTTTCTCTATCTCTTCTTCCTGACTACCACACTCGTATCATATACATATTACATGTGTATATATTTATATATATGAAGAGTTGCTTCTTTGTCGCAGTTGATAATACTGTAAATACAGGGTACAGTTTAGTACCAGAGGCCCCGCGGGAAATCGCATGGCGTACAGTCACCCACGCGTGTTCTCCGGTACTCAAACGTTAATTGCCGGTGGTAATTAAACGCGATTTAGTTAAGATGCAGGACTTAATAGACCGAGGCTGTAATAAAAAAAAAAAATATTATAATAACATCCTAAACAATTAAATAAATTAAACTACAATTTTTTCATGCATAGACGAATATTAATATTGAAGGAAAAAAAAAGAAAGAAAAAGAAGAAGAAGAAATTATGATGATAATGCAGCGGATTACCATACGTGGCAAATTGCACGTGCGAGCACGATTACACCCGCAGATACACTAATGAAACCCTTCCTTTCCCTCCTCATCCGACTCCTCATTGTGGAGCTAGCTCCTTTACCTCTTTCACTGCCTCCTCCTTCGGCTGTACATACTAATACTAGTTGCCCGTGACGTGCGGTACGGCTAATGCACCCGCACCCTCTCTCCGCGAATTTAAAACGCATGCGCTAACCACACACTCGTGCAATAATAATTGCTCTCATTGACATTTTTCTACGGTTCATTCACCGGTATCCCACCACATCCCCGTACAATTTCTTTTTTTTTTCTTCTTTCTTTCATTTATGTTACATTCTATTATTTGTGCTTAACTTCCATTCAATTTTACTCCTCCATCTTTATTTAATAAACTTCCATGGTATTATTTGTTGTATGAATGAGTCCAGCTGAAACAAAAAATCCAGTTAGTTAACATTTATAAATAAATAAAATAAGCTATTGGAATAAATTTTTAAATAAAAAATTTTTATTTACAAATTTTAATTAAAGTCTGAATATTTCAATTTTCTGAAATTTATTACACCGATAAAAAAAATTAATTTGAATCGAGCATAAAAATTTTTCAGTTAATAAATTTTACTTGATTCAAGATTTCTTTCTCTTAAATAAAATTAATTTTTTATCAATGTACTTACATACTGTTACTAAAATTGAAATATCCGTGGATAGTAAATAACAGTTATTTTTTTTTCGCCGCACGCATTCATTTGCCTGGTCAATAATTATGTTCACGCAATATAAATATCGCTCATTGACATTTTGTTTTTCATAATATACTACTAACTTAGTATATTCTATATACCACATAGTAGTTAATAGTGGTATAGCGTGTGTGTAAAATAATGTGTTGAGCGTAAAACACCGCGGTCCATTCACGAACCACGCCTGTTATGTACTTACATGCTGGTATGAGTTGAACAGAAACGTGCCCGCGCTCAATATATCATTCTCTTTCTTCTTTTCTTCAGTCCTACACAGTAATACATTGTACATATTAGCATTCCATGGTCGTGCATTTGTATTGAGTCCTACGTACGTTGATTTGAAAGAAGGGTTAAAATAGTACTTGTACTTGTCCTCGTCCTCAGTGTTGTCTCTCGACATTGCTCATGTTGATGATGATGATGATGATGATGATGATGATGATTATGACTACGACAACGACTGGAACTGTATGAGGGGACAGAAACGATAAATAGAGACAGAAAGGAATAAACAAGTGATTGAGAATAAGAGAAATATAAAAAAAAAAGAGTGAGACGAGGAATTTCCTGTTGTGAACATCTTCAGATGCATCTGCTGGTTTACTCATTCTCATCCTCGTCCTCATCCTCATCCGGACTGTACAATCTCATACTTATACTAAACTGAGCTTTGCACAACGCTATCACAGTGTTGTGTCCCGGTCTGCATTGTCAGTATGCAACAGCTCAAACCCGTTATGCAGGACTTGGACAACGTGCAAATAAAAATTACAAGTCAGCAGTCTCCCCTTCTCTATTCTGTTCCATTCCATTCGACGTCCAGCGTGTCCAGTATTTGAACCCAGACTAGCAAATGTTTAGTCTGGCATCAGGTGAAACGTCTGGGAACATTCGCTAATGTTTTAATCGATAACCTACAAAAGAATATCATAAAGTACACCTCATTCTTATGATAATTTTTTTTCAGCCTCTCTTTCTGTATCTGCTTACATAGAATGCGGAATAAAACTTACCCATCCACACATTTATCTACGCTGCTGTGTGTCGATTGTTGATTTTCCTTTCGTACGAACTTGACACGGCCCTGGACCTCGAGAGCTCTCTCATTTGCTCTTGTCGGCAACTGCTATACGCCAGTGACCTTAATAATCTTCCGCGAGTTATTCAGAGACCATATTCTCTATGTCTTTATTAATCCTATGTTTCCAGACGTCAAATAATTATATTATTCACTCGCTCTGCAATTCAAGGTACAATAATTACGTCTGAAGTATCTATCATTTTATTTCTTCAGTTTAAGTAATTATTAATATTGTAACATTTTTTTCTTCAAATATGCAGTGTCATATTTTTTCTAAGAATCTATAGCTTTGTTAATTTTATCAGACATGATTCTTGAATTGAAAAACAATTTACAAGTTTAGTAAATTTTCTAATTTATAAAAGCTGCTGTATCTTCAATTTTTCTTAGTTTTTAAAAAAATTTTTCTAAAGAAAAATTAACTTTCAATTTATATTATAGAAATATAATAAAATATTATCTAAATAAATAAAATATAATGTATATTACCGTCCCACATTCAGGTTAATATTTCTTCTTAAATTCTGATTATTTTATTAGACTGAAAAAATTTCTCACGTTACTCAAATTATTTTTTGACATTAATCTGCCCCTCGTTTAAAAATTTTATCCATAACATTGACATTTTTTGTGACCTTAATTATAATTGTTTATGATAATTCTAAAATATTTTTTTTCCATTCTGATACAATATGTAATTCCGCTTGAATATCAACTACATAACCTAAAAAAATAATAAATATTGCGTCAGAAAAAGTATTTCAATTAAATGCATATTAAATATTTAGTATTTAATATTAAATATTCCATAAATAAATATGTAATACTTACAAACAAACGTCATCGATATAAATAACATTCCAGAGTGCAGCATTCTCAGCTGTCTTAACCTCATACGGTTTTGTGAGAAGCATCACAACACTCATACTTATCATGCTAATCATTAAACATGTAGGTATTATCATGACGGTGAAGATGATAGTGGCGAAGATGATGATGGAAGTAGATGTAGATGTAGAAGTAGAAAGAGAAGAAGAAGAAGAAGAAGAAGAAGAAGAAGATGATGCAGGTCTGTTTGGCGGCAAGCGTCGGTTTGTTTCTGAGAAATAACGGGTCTGTTTTATCCCCCGTAGTCCTTTTCTCAGTCTTCTGTCTCTTCTCTTCTCACATGAGTGGTGTGTATTGGCCGCGGTGTACTCCAGTGTGTGTAGTATGTGTATGAGAATAAAGCGCATGCGCATTCTTTATTTGTGCGTCGGTAATGCGCAGTTGTATGCGGCAACGGGGCACGCGTAGTTGCGTGGCCAGTAGTGCTTGTACTAACGTTAGTGGCGGGACCGTCGGCCGCAGTTTACCCCCGAGCTTCATCGCGAGCGGTTCTTGTCTTCTTATTCCGACAGTTACTGAGTTTAGTTCGCTTTTTTATTTATTTCAACATTCAACAGTTTCGTAATTTACGTGACAATAATTGTTCGGGTGTGTCGTGTAGAGTGCACGTGACGCAATTGTTTCTTTAATGCCTTTAAATGTAAATCTATTAAATAAAATATAATTTATAAAATGCCGTTGAAAGTGAGGGTTAAAATTATAAATTATTTCAACGTCGGTAATACACGTGGGTCGATGACGCCGCGGCGCGACCGGAAACGACGCGGTTAAATGTCTCTCTCTTTATTATATTTTAAAAAAAGAAGAAATTATTTTAAATATATATTTATATATATATATATATATATATATATTTTTTTTTTTTTTTTTTTTCATCGTATTTTTATACTTCTGCAAGCCGATTTTGGTTTCAAGAGTTTACTTACTGATCAGACGTCCAATTCGTGTTGAAGAGTCAAGAAGAAAATTATAAATAATAATTGAAGATGACAAGTGAAAGGGAAAACGATTCGGAAAATAGTGATAAGAAGAATTATAGTCCAACGTAAGAAAGTTTTATATTAAATTTAAATAATGTTTAAAGAGTTGTGATTGAAGGAGATTAAGTATAAGAGAAAATCTAAATTATTATTATTATTATTATTATTATTATTATTATTATTTTTCCTTGGTCTTATTTATTCTCGGGAAATTTACTGCTGTGAATTCACCAGCGTGATTTACAGTTTCTCTTTGATCTCGGCAAATAGTCGGCAGGCTGTCACTGATTAAAAGGTTCCGTCTTTTGGATACCCGTCCACCGGCACGTGGCCGCCATTTTTGTTTATTAATGTTATTAAACATTAAAAAATAAATTTTTACAATCTGAATTAATGAATAAATCGATAATTTATGATTGTTTAGGAAGACAATTAGCGGCCCGTTTGAAGAAGAAATAGCAATAAGCTAAAGAAGCTAACGCTCGACGGTCGACCGGTAATTGAACCATTTCTTATGGCATTAAGTTGGTAATAGGGCCTTTTAACGTGGGTCACGCTACACTACAGTGCGCCATAGTACTATATAGACTTCCGGTCCGACGCAGGAAGTGAAACACACGTGTCCGGAGACCGTGTGTGTTCCCATACCAACGGGAGTACTCAAGTTCTTCCCCTATCTCTTTCCTGGCCGTCTTACGGGTAAAGGCTTCGGCTTCCTATCTCTAATTCTCTTCAGTTACTAAACTATGGCTCGAAAATTTTTTATTCATTTCAGATTATTATATTATTCACTACTTCGGCATACTTTACTGATTATTATCATCATCATTATTTATATTGATTCGACAAATCGATATGAGGTGATTAGATCGAGTGACAAGTGACGGATAATTATATTTTAATATCATTGCTGGATAAAAATAATACTTGTTACGTTCTCAAGAATGCGAGTAGAGTGAGCACATATGAATTGTTATTTCAAGAAATAACTTTTTTTACCCGATGACGCACTGACTCGACAATGCCCGTGTTCGCCCTTGTCTCTGACATTTATATATATATATACATATATTTTATTATCTCCAACTCAACTCGGATTATAAGTTCTCGGTAGCGGATGTCGGGTATACGGCCTTGAAAATTATTATGAATGAATTTTATTTAATCTCTTGGAAGTTTATGGAGACAAATGTGAGATTATTGCTGGCGAGTAATTTTTATTTACTCTTGCTTATTATTTTTATTATTAATTATTGTATATTAATATAAATTGGTTAATAGATTCGACGAATTTAAAACAAAAAAAAAAAATATATCAAGTAAGTTGAAGTTGAAATTAAAAAAAAAAAAAATCCTGATCGATGACTCAGGACATTTTTGGTGAGTCACCATTAACAAATTATAATTCTCAATAATTCTAAATAAAAACTAATGATGAATATTTTGTTTTTAGTGTGATGGATGAGTATTATCAGTATGAGCGTTGCGACAAACAATGTTGCACTAAAGAAGCTTCTCAAGTTCATCGCTCCCGCACATGTGCAAACATACGGTGCATAACACTAAGAACACACGAGGAGGCATTCATATACCCTCACTCGTGTTATTGTTGTCGGTTTCGCATTAAAGGAGCTGGCGCTTTTTTTTTTTTTTTTTTTTTTTTTTTTTTTTTTTTTTTTTTTTTTTTTTTTTTTTAAATCTTGCTGTTCCTCCGGTTAAGCTGATCTACCTTTGCAAATCTCTGATCTTTAATCTTTAATTTCTCATTTGATTCCATAAATTTTTATCTAACCAGTGAGTACGAGGACGGTAGTAATCATCATCAGGATTAAATTCAGATGGTATGCTCATGATCATAAAGATCGGGGTGTAATTTTAAAAAGAAACTCCGCAAGGTGCAGAGAATAAAATAAAATTGGATCGGTATTGATATCGTTTGGGACGAGGCAACTCAACTGGGACTTGTTTACATCCCGGTTGGCGGGTGGAGTGGGGAGGGCAGTGCCCGGTCGAGTGATCGCGAGTGGCCCGAGGGTCGCGGACGCGAAATAGAGTGAACAAGAGTTTACTTGGGAATAACATAATGTGTTGTATCACAGAATGAAAGAGCAACAAAGAGGCAGTAAGAGTGTGTGGAAGTTGGGAGTGAGTGGGGAATGAGACCGTGGCCGGGGGCCTGAGCAGCGTGAGAGCGGGCGCCTATACTCGGGCCATTTAGTGCACCAGCTACTCCCCTCCCACTTCTCCGCTCCTCGGAGTCGACCTCAACGTTCTCTTACTTGTACGCCGTATCCGAGTGTGTAGGATATTCTCTATATGATACTATATGTACTACTACTTTACTGGTAGGTCTTGTGTCCAACTTTGGTTTCTCTCTTACACCGCCAAAGTGTAGTGTAAGACGAGTTAACCGATAACGCAACACCAAGTAACCAACAGAGAGAAAAATACCGCGAGCAGGACACACAACCGTCTGAGTAGTCGCCGACCGCCATGACAGAACGGAATGCATGAGAACGCGAAGCTACTGACCCTCTCTTATTATTAAACTTCCCTCCACTTTTAAAATACTCTTTCTACCGCATTTTATTTCTACGCTATCCATCGATTCTCAAATTTCGTTCCACTTTTATTTATTATAAATTTTTTTTTAAGAAAATTTTTTTAAGTATTGCATTTTAAATTTCTGACGTTATCTATACTAATTAAAAAATTCTTAAAACAAAAAAATTATTTTACAGTGTTTTGTTGTGTTGGTTCAAATAAAAAAGTTCTTGAATTAAATTTAAAATTTTCTTGAACTAAAAAATTTTTAATTCTAGAATTTTTTTTATTTTTAATTAATTCAGGACACTGACACTTTTCAATATAATTTTATTGATTTGAAATTTTTTTTTTTTTAATCAAGTAATTTGCTAAGTCAGAGAATGTAGAATTTTTTTTTCTTATTGAAAACAAACAATATTCTTATTTCAAATTAACAAATTCTCTGTGTAATCAAATAGAGATCTTTTATTGGTTTTATTATACCAAAAAGTCTTAATTTTTATCCTCTTTGATATTAATAATAATAATAATTTATGAAAAATTGAAATTATTCAAAATTTTCCTCAAAAAAATAAATTCATAAAATTTTATTGATCCCAAAGAGACGCAACATTAAATAACCAAACGAACGAATAAAAATGAAAATAATTAATTGGAATGTAATGAATTTAGGGTTTAAAAAATGAAGCAGGTGCCGAATATCCGGTCGTATGTCAATCGGTCACGTAACGGTTGCTTAATCCATTGCAAGTGACTTTATTTATCTCAATAAAAATTTAATCGGTCTACCGATTAAATAAAAAAAACTGATAAGCCTCACTTCATACTCAAACTCACTATCCATATTTAAAAAAAAAAAAAAAAAAAAAAATGTAAAAAAAGGAAATAAATAAATAAATGCAGAGACAAGGGTTCAGGTTGACTTAATAACATCAGAGGCTCGTCAGGTCGTTGACTCTCGTTCTCTTCTTTCTTCGAATCCTGGGGCCCGGACCCGCAGCAGCGTTGAGGCAAAATTCTCCCTGTTATGTGTAGTGTGTTGACTACTTGTTCTTTTTTCTTATTCGTATTCTTATTCTTATTTTTCCCCTGTTTTGTTGTAGTACCACACACACGTACTATGTACGTCTTCACTTGGTGCAGACGGTAAACAACACTTTCTCTCCCCGGTCCCCTCTCTCGGCGCTCATTCATATCTCACATTAATGCTCAACTTCACAGCTAACTCCAAGTTTTATGGATGTTTTTTTTTTTTTTCGCTTATTATATTACTAGATTCCGCGAATAATTTGCATAATACATAATATTTTAACAATAATAATATGAATTTTTTATTTTTTAAATAAATTATACCTGAAAGTACTGAATACTGGCAGAGGTGTCAATGTAATTAAACCGGCAAACCTTGGAGTCTATTAGCACCGTGTACACCATTTGTTAATTATTTCCCGTGGATAATTTTTATCATTATCATTGTTGATAGCGGTGATTCCAATGAAATTAATCTCTGGAATTTTATTAAACGGCGAGTTGAATAGAATAAAATAAAAGACCAAAGACCAAAGACTAAAGACTTCTGTTGTGATTCCTCAGAGGCAGTCAACTAGAAACTATGAATGAGTGTCTTTACCTTCTTTCACCGCCACTTTTTTTACATTTTTTATTTCATCTTTTCTTCATACATATTATAGTCTTCTTTAGTCTTCATACCCCCAATGAGCGCAATCGTTACATCAGCTCGACAAATATTTCTTTAATAAAAAAAAAAAAAATAAAATAAATAAACCGTGCCGTTAATTACATAAAATATATGTTGGTATTGAAATTGAAATTAATATTCAAAGAAAACTTTTCTGTAATCAATATTAATTCATCTTAATTAAAATGAATTGTATTTACTGAATATAGTAAGAATGAAGGCTCTACGGGAGTGGGAGCAGTGACGATGTCCTAGCGAAGGTCACGGCCGGGAATGCGGTTTGCGTTGGTCGGTCCAAAGTGCCGAGCTTCTCTTCCTTGTCTCCTCTCGCGGCAGCAACTAGTCATCCTCTTCTCCCTCACTCTCTTATCTTAATCTCTTTTCTTGTTGCGCTTGCGTCGACGCAGACTGCTCAGGAATGCACCAAATGCACTGACCACCGTCCCGTCCTACCTCATCCACTTGTTTACTTTTTCTCGAGACTCTTCTCGGTCGTTCCTCTTCATTTTTTCCCTCCATACGAGCGAGGTTCTTCCGAGCGAGCCAGTACATTCCCCTGATAAATTTTAAATCAACTTTCTGGGGTGGATGCTCTTGATCTTCGTTAAGACCATAAGTTCATTGCTGTAGTCTATGTTATTCCTATGTAATTCATTTTTTAGTTTATTTATAATTTTTAGTCAAAATTATTAAATTTTAAAGTTTAATACGGAAATATTTAAATTACATATTCAACAGGATTATCAATTAAAAAAATTTGTTTTTTTATTTTGACCATTTTGTTTATTCAATTAATCAATTAATTATAATAAAAATAAATTAAATTAAATAAATAAAGATACACAGAAAAAAAAAAAATTTCTTGAACCAAGAAAATTGTAAGGAAAACCGAAGTTATTTTGGAGCAAGAAGAAATTTTCTTAACTTAAAAAAAATTTAACTTAATTTAAGATTCTTTTGATTTCAGAAAATTTACTCTTGACTCAAGACTTTCTTTCTTTCTGTGTAGTTTAATTTTTAAGTAAATAAGTGAAATTTAAAAATTAAAAAATGCGCGCGTAAAAAATTATAAAATTAATGTGTGCATTTTTTCTAATAAGATTTTTTTTTTTTTTTTTTCTATCAAATTGATTATTAAGAATCTAATTTTTTTTTGTAAATAAATTTTTAATTTCGTTTAAAATTATCGCTACCTTTAATTAAAATAAAAACTCAAAAAAACTGCATTACTGAGTGATTACACATCATAGATCTTAAGTTGACAAAATACCCGCTAAGAGGGTTAAGAGGCCGCGCAAAAAATCTGAAAAGGGTAGTACTGGCAGTTTAGGGGATCGTTAACCCACGTCAGCGGGAAAATTGTGTTGGTAGGGATGCCCTGCACTCGCCCTACAACCTACAACCTACAAATCAATACTTCTCTTTTTTTCTTTCTCCAGTCATATATATATATATATATATATATATATATATATATATATATATATATATATATATATATATATATATATGCAGTGTATACAGGCTTTTGACTACTGTACACCCTACACCCTTACATCCTGGCACAGTAATGGTGGCACATTCTTCGAAAAACGTGTCGTCCACCGGCCCCAATAGTTATCTCGCAGCTGCACACGCTTTCTACTATACGCGTTAAAACTCGCATATGTCGTGCATCTTAAACCGCCTTTTCCTATTCCTATTTCTAATGCACTCTATACTATATCCTGTATACTAATACTAATACCACTACTAATAACTATTTCTCCACACATACCCTTATTTTTCCCTTACCCTTCACGCACACACATCCAACCCCTAATCCTATTTTCTCAATGTCACGTACATTTCCTCATAAATCATTGCTCAAATAAATTATTCTTATTTCAAATTCACCCAAAAATATAAATAATAACAATTATCATCAACAATAAAACCAATAACCATTATATTTTTTTTTTCTAAATGATACATTTATTTTCATTAATAATATTTTGTCTATTACATGGGAAAATATCTTCGAATCTAATATCTTGAAAAAATATTATGTATTTTCAATTCAAATAATTCGAAGTTTAAGATAAATTCAATTTTTATTTAAAAATATAAAAACGGAATGTTAATGAGAAATTTTTAAAAATAAATTTAAATTGATTCTCACAAAAGTTACATAGAAAAAAAAAAATTTCTTAAACCAAGAAAATTATAAGGAAGATTTAAGTTATTTTGGAGCAAGAAGAAATTTTCTTGGCTTAAAATATTTTAACTTGATTCAAGAAATTTTCAATCTTCCTTAAGATTTTCTTGATTTAAGAAAATTTACGCTTGAATCAAGAATTTTTTTCTTTCTGTGTAGAAAATTTAATTTTCAACAAAAATATCTTTCATATCGGAATTTTATTTGTTTATTTAAAAATTATTTTGGAGCAAATAAAAATATTGTACCGTTAAATCTTAATATTGAAATTTTGAGTCAAACATTAGAGATGACGAAAAATTGTAAGAAATTTTTTTGGTAAAAAATTTAACGTTCTACACAAAAAGTTTTTATAAATTTTACCGTATCTCTTTTTCATCAGCCAGAATTCAAATTTGCTTAAAAAAATTATTGGGGAATATCCGTGGAGGGAAATAATTGTAAGGAAATAAATGATAAGGAAGACCGAAGTTATTTTGAAGCAAGAAGAAATCTTCTTTAAAATTTTCTTGATTTAAGAAAATTTACGCTTGACTCAAGACTTATTTTCTTTCTGTGTAGTTAATAAATTTATTTATAAATAATTTTTTTTTAAACAGTGATAAAAAACTAATTTTCTAAAAAATTAATACCTTTTATCTATAAATTTAATTGATAATTATTTTTAAAAACAACGATAATAATAATGAAAAATACCTCAAACGCAATAAAGTCGATCGCGAGTAGAGTTGAGCGTATATAGTAGTATAGTATAAAACATAATCTCGTAGCGTACAAAAGTGGGGGTAGTTCATTCAGTGACAGCGAGAAGACTTGGCGCATGCGCGGTACTCATTGGCGTACACACGCTACTACGCTCCCACACCACGCGGCCACACAGACGTCCACCCTCTCTTTCCTCTACACTACTATATTGTGATACTAACACTAAAGGTCCCCTATCTATACATTTATCGCTGCTATGCGCATTACACTCACACTTGCGCTCTTTCTACTCATTATTCGTTTACTTACATTGCGATCCCTCTCCACTCTCCACTTTCCGCTCTTCACCCTCCTGCACTATCCGTGCCGACGTAGACGGTTACGCGAGAGTGGACACACACTCACGCTTCCCTCATTCTGTAGCACAGCCGTCATATCTTTTCTCTTCTCCCTTCCCCATTTTCTTCTCTTTCCTTTCTTCTCTCAGTCGTACTTATGCTCAAGTTCGGTATTCGGTACACTTCCCCTTACCTCTATACTGACATTACCTCCAAATACACACACTCAGATGGCACCACTCACGCGAGATATAATACTACGCACTCAATCTGACGAATGACTGAACCAACTACAACCACACAAACGTCATTGTTATTACTATATAAACTATTCTTTTTAATTATTCTGGGAAAAATTTTTATTATACTTAAAAAATAATTACATCACCAACTAAACATTTTTTTTAATGTTTATAAACAAATTATCGATACAATTTTCGTCTCCAACTTTTTTTTTTCTTCCCAAGTGTGAATTCATTTTTTTTTTAACTTTTATTTAAGAGCGGTTGATGCTACTTGATTTGAGTAGAAAAATTCTTAAATTAAGAAATTTTTCTTGCTTCAAGTAAATTTTACTTGATAAAAGAATTTTCTGTCTTGTTTAAGAGTGAAGCGCTTTTTTAGAAAATTTTCATTTATTTATCCATAAAATGCATTTAAGATTTTATTTTTTGTACATCTACACGGAAAGAACAAAATGACACTGGATATCATCTTAGATTATACTGAGTAAAAAAAAATTTCAGACAGTAGCTAGTATAATCCAGATTACAATGAGTATAATCTAGATATCACTCAGTATAGTCTGGATTGTACTAGCTACTATCTGAAAAAATTTTTTCACAACAGATATCACTGAGTATAATCTGGGATGATATCCAGTGTCATCTTGTTCTTTCCGTGTATGACAGAGATGCTTGCGTTTATCCAATAAAAAGAAAGAGAGTGAAAAAAAGTGTAAAACCTTTCTTAAAAAAAAAAATATTTTTAGCTTAACAAAATAAGAGAGAAAACTTTTAGAATTAAAAAAAAAATTTTAAATAAAAATCTCAAGTTTTTGTAAATTTCAGTACATAAAAGCAACATTCAGAAATTATTTGCTTTTATATATTTACATTACAAATTTTTTAATTATTATAACATGAATGTTAATTTCTTCTCTAAAATTTTAATTAATATTAATTTTTTAATGTAAACTAAATTTAATAATTCCTAATATAAATTCTCAAATTAATTCAATACAAAAAATATCAAAAAAATTATTTCTTCTTCACAATAATTCATTTGTTGTTTTTTTTTTTTTTTCCAATTTTTTCTTCCAAACAATATTATCTCAAAAACAAAAAAAAATTGTCCAGTTCTGTTTATACAATTTAAAAAAACTCAAGTATGTACTATACTCAGTTGTTTACATCTTGAGCTTGGACCACCCGGTTCTATCGTATGTAGAGAGAAACTGCGCATTAACCCCTCTTCTTTTTACAGGGCTCGGTGCATTATAGCTTCTAAGAAGAGTATAGTGGCAACAGCAGCCTTACCAAGCTGGCCACAATGCATAATAAAATCCGCCGCAGTCTGTAGTATATCGCAAACAGTAAACCGAGAACAATATTTCCAACAGTATTTCTTCTTACATTAGATTTATTTAGAACTATTTTATTTATTATTAAAATTCAAATGCATATATATAATGGAAGACAACGAATCTTTCGTTTAGATCGATCGAGAATAAGTTTTATTAATTTATTTAATGTCTTGATTTTTCTCTTTAAGGAAGAAATGTTTCATTCAACCGAAAAAATTTTTAAAGAGACATTAATTGTTATTTAGCAAGGAGAAATTTACTTCAATCGAGATATTTTTAGTGAAAAATTTGTTTTAAAAACACTTTCTGTCTCGAATTTCGTAAAAAAATTTTTGAAACATGAAATTTCGTAAAGTCAAGATAATTTCAAAGAGAAAAAGTTTTTAACCAAGAAATTCGTTAAAAATACATTTTTTGTTTTAAAACAAGTACAAAAAAATAAAGTTATTTTAAATTTAAATCATTTAAAAGAAGAAATTAAAATGAAAAAATTTTAAGTTGAAGAAATAATTTTTAAAAAATTCTTGAATCAAGCAGAAAAATTATTTTAACCAAGATAATTAAAAAAAAATTCATAAACCAAGACAATAATTAAAAAAAAAAAACTTTATATTTAATCAGACAAAAAAATTTTTTTCAAAATAATTTGCTTATTTCACTATTTTATCTTTTGAATTAAATTAATTTTTTATCACTAAAGAGATAGACAATTGCCAATCAAATGACAAGGATTATATCAAGAGTACGCGATGCAGTATAACTATGATACAATCCGAATAAAGGGATATTTAGAGTTGGCTGTTTACTCTACCGGTAACTCCGACTACCTACGACGCATGGGTTGTATTCTGCAAACTGCGTATTTAATTCAATCGAGTACGAGTCGAGTTCGATGTTGATGCGTACATATTATATGATATATGCATACAGGAGAATGCGCTTTGACGTGCTCGTGTGTATCGTGTAAGGGATAATACTGTGTGTAGTTTGTAGTTTGTAGTGTGTACTGAAGGCGAGAGACGCGTTAACGCCGCGGCGTGCATTCTCCAGAGGTGCATTGACTTTGACTGCGTTCCTTCTCTCTCCTCCAGCACATTGTCCGCCTCCTACTCTTACTCCTGATCATCCTGATGTAGATGCTTCTCTTCTCTTCTTTCGTTCTTATGGCTAAAATGCAACTGCGCCACAACACAACATTCCTGATGTAGATGTAGCGTATGGATGCTACCAACTCCCCGTACCGATTTAACGCCAGAGGACCCTTTTACTTTGCTTGTTCCTATGTTACGCCAACAACTGTCGTTTCGCGCCATTTTATTTCTTCTCAAAATTTTAAAAATATCTGATTTTTTTTTCCTTTTTCAATAAACGAATTTTTTAAAAAATTTAACTCCCAAATTTTTTAACTGTTTATAATTTTTTAGAAATATAATAATTTTAATCTAGAAGAGATTTTCCGAAATTAAAAAAAAATAAAATAAATCATTTTACTTTAGTTTTGAAAAATCTTTGAATTTTTACTGAAGAAACTTCTCTTTCTCGATGAAAAATTGACTTTTAATAAATTCTTTAAAGTTTTGCTTGAGAAGAAAAAGTTCCAACTTGATACAAAGAAATTATTTTTTTAAATTCCTGGGACAAATTTTTTTACTAAAAGTTTTTATGGAAATTTATTGTGTCTGAAGAAAAACTTTAAATAATTTTTTTCTATGGAATTTTCTTTTATAGATTTCAATTTTTAGTCATAAAAAACTTGAGTAAATTTTTTTCTTGGGGGTAAATTTTTAACCATAAAAACTTAAACTAAAAATGCGAAGAAAATTTATTTTGAAATTCTACGAAAAAATTTTCCACAAGTGTTCTTGTCACTTTATTGTATTGAAAGAAATATTGACTTGTGAAATTTATTCCAGTTATATTTTGTCTTGATTCTTAATTTTTTAAACAAAATAAAAATATTTGTCGGCTTATAACTTATAGATAGAATTTTTAAATTTCAAAAAGAAAAATCTGAACGCAAAGAGAAAGTGGATTATTATAAAAAAATGTAAGATTTATTTACTCAGTTGACAGAAACTTTGACAAATTTAACAGCAACTTTTTCGTTGGGTTGTCGAATTGAATGACTATGGGTTTGGTTTATTTTATTTGACATGACTGTAGTGGAGACACAAGCGAGTATTGTTGTGATGTCTAGGCATATTGCGACCCCACCGAGATTTACCCAGGGCTGTTTCGTGTGTTGTATTAGCTTCGGGTGGTAAGCCGGCGTAGTATTTTCCTCTACTCTCGCACCTGTCCTGTACTCCAGGCGGCTTCTATCGATTTATAGTTTTCCAAACGACCGCATTCCTCTCCTTTTTCTTTCAAAACTTATCTCGTCCTCATTTCGCCCCTAATACCAAAGCTACTATCCTTCTGCCCTTGAGCCACAGGCATATATGTATCAACCAAACTTAAAAAATAAACTTTCCCAAATTTTTAAAATCCTCCTCCTGAAATAACTATTTTTTGCGATATTAATTTTTCTATTTATAAATAGACTAATAGTGACAGATGTTGCAGTCCTTAAATTTTGTTCTACACAAAATTATTATTTGTAACACCTGGCAATCGACAGATGAACGAGATGACTTGTATAAATTATCTTTTATATAAATGACTAACAAATCGTTATTTTTTCAAGTTTCTGTTAGAATTTGCTCCGAATTTAATTGTTATTTTTATTTTTATTTTTTTTCTTACATTGTTTCGTTTGGACGATGTATCGGGTAGATTAAGGGTCTTCGGGTTTTACATGGCTTCGATCAAATTTCGAGGAATTAACGATTAGTTTACTACCCACATAAGCGAAGCCCACTGTGCCACTGGAACTTTATTCATAACACAAACTGCCCTACCCTTAAATTACAACTTTTCATTATATTTATCAGTTCATATTTTTACATTTTAAATTAAAATTTTTAAGTAATTATATTTGAACTTAGTAAAAAAAATTATTATTTATTATTATAAAAAGACAAAAAAATTTTTTTACAATAAATTTACCTCAATAATTAAAATAAAAAATTTAACACAGTTTTTTTTAAATAAAAAAATTATTGACAGGTTTAAATGTCAAAAAATAAAAATTCAAATATCTGATCAATTTTAAGGGATTAAAAAATTGACAAATAAAAATACTTGAAATATTTGTAGAAAAAAAAATTTTTTTTCTATTTTATCTTAAATTCAAACAATAATACGTAATATAAATAGGACCTTACCAAGGGTCGGTATGATTAAATCAAAATAAAACGGTGATGGGCATTAGAGTTAGAGCAAAAAGAGACCGCGACGTCGCGAGAAATCCGCGCGCGGCCATGTTTGCGCGGGTGTCGTAGGCGTGGCGTAAAGACATGGAAGCACAGTATACTCGTCCGCGACTCGTGTTGTCGCGTGTCTCCCACCCCGATGATTGACTGACCATGTAGGGGGATCTATAGCCAATCCTCGTTCTCTATTCCACTGACTCTTCCCCCACCATCCGGTTGGAAAAATTTTCCCCCCTGTTTTGTTGATGATCATACAGAATACACTTAGTGGGGAATTTATTACGCATCTACTTACGTCGCAATAATTTCTTTCTTGAGTTTTTCTTTTACTTTCCTAATACCCGCGACGTATATCGGATACCTAAACATACAACGCAAAATCTAACCTCGTTAATTTGGCTGCGCATTTTCTCAAAATGATTCAAATTTTCGCGGTAATTTTTTTTAAATTAATTTTTCCGTAAATTGAAAATTTTTTTTTTGTTCAAATTAAAATTTTTTAACTGATTAAAATTAATTGATTTTTTTGTTTTTTTATTACAGACAACTTGTGGGCCGAATTTTACTGGAAATATTTCGTGGCGCAGTAGACAACGGAACGGATTTAAATGTTGCGGAAGTAATGCAACCAGTTCACAAATTAGTAAACGATACAGGTGAGTTTTTTTTTTACTCTAATAATAATAATAACATTATAATTTAACTCCAAAAAATATTTTCCCATGTAATTATATACAATTATTCGTTAAAAATATTAATAATGACAGTTGGGAAACAACAACAAATACAAAAATAAAAAATGTTGAGTAATGGCTTATGATCAAAATTATAACGTAGTAACATTATTTTTTTTTTTTTTTGACGGAAATAAACTCTAACTGCGGCACGCGCTTTAAATATTAACTGGAAAAAGTAGCGTTTTCGGATAAAAACTTTGTTCATTATATTGCGGTCGTGAATCTGGCATCCTCGCGATCTCTTGTATATAGAGCTTTACTCATAATCCCAATTCTTTCGGTGACTTTCACACAGGAAGTTCGAATCACGAAATTTTTTGTCTTACTATTAATTGGCTTTTTTAACCAGTACTCTTAGTACATATTTATATTTCTATGGGTTTTATTTTTAGCTTCGAGGATTGAAATTTATTGATTTGTCAATCCTTTTTAGTTTTAATTTTGTACTTCTGTCGCTGCACTTTTTCTATCCATAATTTAATAATTAATTATATTTATATGATTTTTGACTAATTAATTTATTAAAACTGCACTGCACTAATTAAAACTGAGATGCTATAAATGTTAAAAGAGTTGCATCTTGAAATGTATATTTTTTTTTTTTTTTTTTTGTAAATATTCAATATATTAGTTGGTACATAGCTTCTCAAGTAGTTAATTGAACACCAAAAAATTGTTGGCAAGAATGGATTTAGTAAGAAAAAAATTATTTTGGATAAAGTAAAATTTTCTTGTCAAAAAAAAATCTTATTGCTTCAAAACAACTTTAGCTTTCTTTACAATATTTTTGGACCAAGTGAACTTTTGCTTGTGCAATTCGACTTTAAACATTTTTTTAAACGTAATTGAAAAGATAAAATTTATAAAAATATATTGAACACTGCCTAGCTTTAAAAATATATTAAATTTTAAATTGAAAGTAAATTTACAAACAATTATTGACCATAATTTTCTCCAATGTTTTTGCTGTCAGAAAAAATTTGCAATTTTAATTAATACAGTTCTTAAAAATTCTAAAAAATTGGTAACATACAAACAAGAAAAAAATACTCAAATTTAAGATAAAAAAATAGAAACTAAAATTTTTTATGTATTTTACTTAATTAATTTTTAGGTTTTCCTAATTTTATATTATTTTATTTAATAAAATTAAAATACTGTTCAATTTAACTTCCAAAGTTTTTTAAAACGTAAACTTTGTATTCATTAATAATTACATTTAAAAAAAATGAAGTAATAAACAATAATAATAACAACAAAGAAATATAAAAATACTTTAAAACCAAAAATGGTCATGTTCGCTTACTATCGCTGCATATAAAGGCACGTGTGTCACCGGAAATGTAGTACGAGTGCGTTAATGTAAAGAAAAAAAAAAACTAAAATCTTGACAAAACAAGACGGGGAGACGTGCGTGTTTATAAATAAAATAACCATATGGACCCCCATGGCTCGCTCACTTATTTCATCTCTTAAATTTTAACACTACCCGCGAAATCTCTTTTATCAATGAACAAACTGGTTGTTACAATATTTGATAGAAATATTATAGTCGCGTCTTGGCATCGACATTGCATCGACGGAATAGCTACGGGCGATTAATTCCAAAATGATAAGAGAAAATTAATAAATCGTGTACGTTACATCCGGAGAAAAAATAAATTACGGAGAAGAAACGATAGTCGTATTTTTAGTCCAACTTCCTTTCATGGATGGAGATGATGGGGAGCTCGAAAACGCATCTTGGGTCCCCGTGACACGTGCCAGCCTCTGTCCCAATACTCTTTACAACGACGACGAAATACTCTCGGATCCAAAAGAAGATACAAGGGCGGAAGAAAGATCACCCTTCTGTATATATATATATATATATATATATATATATATATATATATATATATATATATATATATATATATATATATATATATATATATATACATATATATGGACTGACTCGTGCTATGCTTTACTTTATAATTTCTTACCGCTACTGAAGCTTCTCATGCTGAACTAGAGAATATTTTTGGATCCCCTGCGAACTCAAGATGCATCGCTATTCACTCTTTATTGTGATATTTATATCTAACTTTGAGATTTTTTTTTTTTTTTTTTTCCATTTTTATAATTTTTTACAATAGTTATTTTAAGGTATTTTTCAAAATTAAAAATAAAAGTTTAATTATTTAAGCAAATTCAAATATTTAAATCATGCTCACTTTTTTCAGTAAAATTTTCTTAATTTTTGTTTAGTTGAATGAATTTTAATCTCAACTTACTTATTTTAATTTTCAAAATTTAATAATTTTTTTACAAAGTTGAAAAAAAAATTTCATCATTTTATTGACCAATCATTAAATCTAAAATGTTAAAAATATTTTTACTGTCAATTTCTAAACTATTACTTTATAAATTATTTACAATTGTTCAAGTTTATATTATTCACGCTTTTTTTTTTTTTTTTTAAATCTAAAACTAAAACAATTGAAAAAATTAAAAATCAAATTTAATTAATTTTCAAAATTATAGCTTCCAATTGAAAGCAAACTTTAGAATTGATCACATTTTTTTTTGTATTAAAAATTCTAAATCATTATTTTTACAATTTCAATGACAAATTTACAGATTAGAGATGTACTTATATTTAAATAGCATTTAAAACTAAAATATTAATTTTTTTTATAAGAAATTATAATTTTTTTAGTTTTTCGTCAAATTCTTTTCATTTTCTTCTCATAAAAATTCAAGTGCACTGAGAGTAAACACTGTCCAGATAAAGATTTCTTCATTTGAGAATTTTTTGAAATTACCCATATAAATTTAACAAATTTTGGATGAGATTAAATTTAGCAGATAATGATTATTTTAACAAATAAATTATGAGAACTAAAAATTGACATTTAGAAAATTAAAAAAGTAAAAAATGCAATTTTTCAGAGCAAATTTATTTATTAAAATAAAAAATAAAAAAATTGTAATAGTGACAGCCAACTTTAATGTCATAATTTTTGGACGTAAGAATATCAATTAGACAAAAAACAAATAGCTTTTTCTTGAATTTAAATAAAAACTATTAATCATTACGACCAATTCTTCAGACAAGAAAATATTCTCAATAGAATTATTTTTTCTTCTCAGTGTAAACTATCGAAGTCTTTGAAATAATTATTAAAAAATTTATATTAATAGAAAAAAAAAAAAAAAAACAAGCATATGTATATTTTTATTTTTAGTAAAGTACTAGTAAAAGAAGAAGGAAATGTAAGATAAGACACGATGATTGATGTTAGTAAGCTCGTAGTGCAAAGAGCCCAGAAGCCTACAAAATCCCCTTTAGGAGTATCTACCAGAGAGCAGAGAGCAAAGAGAGTACAGTACCAAGTAATAGTCCAAATTTTGTATTTCAGTAAAACTATTTTTCCCTAACAATCGAGTCGTAAAGCTGGATGCCAGGATGAATCCGAACAGCCGTCATCATTGCATCCGCCCCCTTGGAATTTTCCAGTACGCGCTCACCGTTCTAACGCATAGTGCATTTATATTTTCATATAAGTATTTATTATCTATATTACCTCTATTATGTTTAGTTCTATGTCCTTTTGAAGGGAACAACAGGCTGGTATATTATGCAGTTGGAGCTAGAAGCGGCAGATGAACGGAAAAATCCAAATGTGGGAGAAAAAATTGGGGGAGGTAGCGAGGAAAAAGGGGAAGATTGTAAATGGTTTAGTTGCAGCACGTGTGGCATGTCAAGTCCCTAAAAAATTTGAGATGCTAAAGAGATAGGGAAGACTGGAGAGGGCGAAAGTTGAATTTCCGTGAAAATTATCCAATCACAGCTAGCCAGTCGCTTTCAGTCCCACCATCGGTTCCTTTTTCGTCGAAGGGGGGGTAGGACCCGTTTTCCAGGCACCAATTGTTAGCCAAGCTAGGAAAAGGTGCTACGATCATCGTAGTCTAACGTCTAGAGTATATATCTACGGCGGTCTGCTTCAGTTGCACCCCCGCGCTTAAACCGAACGGACTGGCATCGAGAGATCGCGAGTAGAAAGAAAAGTCCCAGTTATTTTTTCGTTTCTCGCCTAAGTTGGCGTCGCTGTGAATTTTTGTTTATTTTTCATCATTAAACATTTTATTATCAAGTATAGTTAACAATTATTTTTTTTATTATTAAATTAATTTGTAAATTATACAATTAGCAAAATTTAAACAAAATTAATAATTTATAAAATTGTAAATAATATTTCTGCGAAATAAAATGGACGCTACGGTGGAACTAATCCGGAGGAATTTTTTTAGTCAAAGGTATTTTTCGGAGAATAGAAAAATTTACCTGCTTTACTCTGGCGGCTCTTAGTCACAGTTATAAGCTTGGGTTATTTTAAAAAGCAAACCCGAATAAATAATATTTCATTATTGTCTTTGAATATTTTTTAAAAAAATTTTTTATGCATTGTATTAACATTTGGTTTTTTTTTTTTTTATTAATTTTTAGATTCAGCAGTAAGACTGGAATTGGTTGATCAGCTGCCCCATGTCGCTATGATTTGTCAAGAAGCGCCGGATAGATTCGGAAATGTTTTTTCGAACCATCTTATCCATATTATTGTTAACTTCCTTCATGATTCCGATCAACAGGTTTGTTAAATATATGTATATTTACTTTTTATTTCTTTATTTGCAATGATAAAATTGTATTATAATATTGTTAGCAAATACTTTGAAAATTTTTCTTGGAAATGCGCAAAGCTTGAGATTTTTTATAAATTCAACGAATATTTTGAAGTTTTATCCAAATATTTGACTAAATATAGACAATATTTGGATGAAAAATAATTATTGGATAAAAAGAAATTAAACATTTTTCGATTTACATTAAATTTGAAGTTTTGTTAATTTTTGACAAAAAATTATAATTTTTTTAAATCTGCCTAAAATTAACAAGATTTAATTTATAATTGAAAATCAAAAATTTTCCAAAAGTTTACATATTTTTAAAATCATTTTTTAATAAAATTTCCAAAGAAAATTTTCAGAAATCAACGCTTAAAACATCAATTTTTTTTTTAAGATACTCAAATTAAAATATATTTGATAATTTTTTTAACAAACAAAAAATTGACTACACGGAAAAATTAAAGTGCAAAATTCACTCGGATTCCAATTAATTTTTATAGTTTCAAACAGTAGGACATCGAAGTGGCAAAAATATAAATATTATAGAATTTAATGTAGAAAGTGTAAAAGCTACAATTTATAATCTAATATCGAAAATAAGTAATTATTAGCTGTCACTATAGTAAATAACGATTTTTTCATCTTAAAAAATGACTGTTTCAAACAGTAAAAATTGCCGTTTCAATATATAGTCCATACTATGAGGAAAAGAAGAATTTAGATGGGGAAAAGGGGGTCTTCACTCTAGGAAAATTTAACATTTGAAACAATAAAAATTCTATTCTTAAAATATATATTTTACCAGTACAAGCAAGTCAATAATTATAGTTTCATTTTTAGCGTTGCGTTTAAAATTTACCATTTTATTTTGTAAATATTGACGTTGCTCGTATTAAAAATTTAATAACTGTATTTTATACTTTTTACATATCATGCGATCACTTTTTAGGTACCAAATGATAAATATCAAAGTCAAAATTCTTAATTATTACACTTTAATATTTTAGACATTCATATAGCGAATATTACTGTTTGAAATAGTATTTTTTTCCATTTAAAGAATAAATTGTAGCATTTAAATGATAAATATTACATAGTGGGGTGTGCCAAAATTCAATTTCCATGAAGAACCTTTTAAAATTAGAATTTTGAGTTCCGCTTTTGGCAGGAGCTGTGTTTGGGCATTTCCTAAGATATTTTGGGGTGAGAGGATTTATTTGATTTTCATAAAATTTTTTAACAGGAGTTTAGTTTGGGTATTTCAAATTTTGGCCGGAAGTGCCCAACTAAATCTCCTGTTAATAATTCTATAAAAATTAAATAAATCGTCTCATCCCAAAATATCTTGGGAAATGCCTAAACACAGCTCCTGCTAAAATCGGAACTCAAAATTCCAATTTTAAAAGTTTCTTTACGGAAATTGAATTTTGGCACACCTTAATTACATAGTAATTATTAAAATCACAATTTTACTGTTTGAAATGATAATTTTTAGCAGTTGATAATTACTTATTACAAATAAACTATTAATTATTACAGTTTACTTTTTCCGTGTAAAACAAATTAGTAAAATTCCACACGTAGAAATTCTACAAAACTATAAATGTAATTTTATAGACAATTTATTTGTTAAATAATACTTAAAAATTCAGTGTTGTTTTTTTCTTCTGATAATTAATAAAATTTTTAATTTCTAAAACGTTAGAATGAATAATATCAAAATTAAATAATCTACTCTTATAATTTCGATGAAAAATATGAAAATATATCATGTAAGCAATCTATTCGTAACGTGATTGGTCAAATATATCAAAAGCATGAAAATATATGCAATTCCTAAATTCAGGCTCGCGCAAATTTAAATTTTAGTAAAATTCTAAAAATTAATAAACTAAATTTTTTAGGTGCGACAATCAACTCACAATGCGCTGTTGGTACTAATCGAACGCGGGCTCCTGGACAAGCATTCCGTGGAACATGTCGTGGCACCAACACTGTTGATGATGGGCGCCCAGCCAGCAAAACTGGAGTTCATTAACTTTGCAATCGATGTAAGTTAATAATAGTAATTAATTTAAAATAATTAATAGTAACTAAAATCAATAAATATATTTTTATTAATTAATATAATGACAAAAAATAATAAAATAAGATTAAGATACAATAAAAGCAAATTCTGCATGAAAGACATGGGTAGTGAGATGATCATGCGACTTTCGCGTCTCACTACCTTGTCTTTCATGTGGCGTTTGTTGTTCACCAATTCGCAATCCTAAAATAAATAAATAAATTAAAAATTATTGTATTATTATTTATTAATAAAAATATTGTAGGTAGAAAAAAATGGGCATGCTTTTGCCGTCAAAGCTGGTGTGTAATAGAGCGTAGACTATCACAGCCAGCTTTGATGAACAAAGTTGTGTCCTTATTCAACTAAATCTAGAACCAGTTTAATAATTATTTAAAACGAATAAATAAATAAATGGAGGGCTGTTTTAGTAAAAAACATTTTGCGGTTCGGTCCATCAAATTGGTTGTGGAATGTTTCAAATCATATCACAGCCATTTTGATGAGGTCGGCTCGTAAAACCAATCTTCAGTATCAACAAAATTACTATTGATCTACCAAGCCATTAACCTTTAGCTTGCAATCATGGATTATTAATTACTGTTACTATTATTATTTTTATTATTATTAAATATAAAGTGTGATTATCATTTTTGACAAATATTGCTAGAGAGTAACCTTTTTTTTTTTTTTTTTTTTTTTTTTTTCAGATGTATATTTTATTTAACCAGGCAAGGAACGCGATCCAATCGTCAAATTGGTTGTGACGTGTAGTTATTTAAGTTCATATCACAGCCATTTTTGACAAATTGGATCGGTGTTTTTATCAACAAACTTTGGAATTTTTACTACTAAATATTTCAGATAAAAAAAAAGAAGAAACAATAATTAGATGCTGCATCGCTCACAGAGTGGCTGTTGTATGCATTTGTTGAATCATATCACAGCCAGCTTTGATGACCGTCGCGGTGTCAATAATTCAAATTTCAAGAAAGTAAATTATTTGAAATAAATGAAAAATGTTTTTAAAAGTCTAAGAATAAGTATATAAGTCTAAATTTATGTTATGTTATTTATTTATTTATTTACCTTTTTTATAGTATCACCTTAATAGAAAAATTAATCCTGATCAGTTCCGAATAGGGATATTGCTTTACCGGTGAACGACCTTGTTGTTTGTGCTTGTTCTTCAAGGCTCTAACCGGTGCACCGGCCTCCTTCCCTCGACAGCCTAGCTACCGCCAGCAGAGAGCAGAAAGCAGAGAGCTGTTCAGAAACAGAATATATCCTTGTACCTAGAGCAGCAATGCCTCTTTGAGTATAAAATTGAAGAAACAGTTGATCTTTCAACATGGATCGACTTTGATTTCCGAGTAGAGGAAACGACCTTCCTCACTTGATCAAGTGTTGCTGCAATCGTCCAGCAGTCACCAACAGTCAACTATTTTTCCCACGTTCACCGCGACATTTTTTGTTCCTACAATCAGCATCATGCAAAGGATTCATCGGCTGTCTTGCCCATCAGAGAGGTTGTGATGTGGTTCATTTTTACTCATATCACAGCCAGCTTTGATAAGCGAAACTATCCGATTAATATCAATTTATTAATTTATTCTTTTATTATGAAAAAGTATACATTTTAAAAACCTAGTTATTAATTTATAAATATTTGTTTTTTTGTTTTTTTCCCAGGGAATGAGCAAAGTTGCGTCCTTACTTGATCCCGAGACTGCTGAAAGACTTTTTTTAGAGCGCTACTTATCGCTATGCACTGATGTTAATTTTTTTATACGTAAATTATGTGCGATACATTTTGGTGAATTTTCAACCTCGATGACTAAAGAAACTATGTATGAAAAAATGGTAAGATTTTATTTATTTTTAATTATGTATATAATTAAATAATAAAAAATTTTTTATTTATAAAAAGTTAATTTTATGATTAACAAAAAAAAAAAAAAATTACCATTATAGTTGCCGATGTATGTAAATTTATGCAAAGACTCGGTGTGGACAGTAAGAAAATCTTGCGCAGAAGTGATAGTATCAATAGCCTGCTGTGTCCCAGTAGAATTACGACGCACAACTTTGTCTGATATATTAGCTAGTCACCTAGAAGATGAATCCAAGTGGGTTAGACTGTCAGCCTATCAAATGCTCGGCCCTTTTATATCGACATTTGCTAAGAAATTTACTGGAATCGCGTACAATCACTACGGGGAACTTATACTCACAGACCAGCATGGTACTGAGCTCAGGTATAACATGTATGTATAGCATTTTTTTTTTTTTTTTTTTTTTTTTTTTTTTTTTTTATCATTTTCTTTACGCTTATCTCTGTCACTAGAATCTGTCAATATGATAAATTAACCGACAATATTTATTTTTTTTTAAATAGGATATCTTTTGCCGGCTCGATTGATTCATCGATGTCCTGTAAATCATCATCTGATGAAGACTACGAGCAAGACAACGAAATGTTGAACAATTCTGGGTCGAAAAATAGTAGCAATTCCATGTTTGTTGAGTCGAAAACAGTAACAACTCGCAGAACATCAAGAAGTGGCTACAGAGCCTCGAAAGTCGATGGGCTTAATAAATTGTATGACGAATACCAGAAGCATCATCAGAGTATAGAAGACAACTCTTTGTTGAATGAGTCATCGAAGAACCTGTGGAACAGTATGGTTTCTTTGAATGAGCCCACTGTATATGACGACCTGGTGCCCGAAGAACATCATCAGTTTAATTCATTTCTCTATTACTACATACCGCCGCCGGATTTATCTCTTTTAGACGGTGATCTCATACAACCGAGCAATGATTCATCTGCTGAAGATAATTCAATGCATCAAGATAAATCACCCAAAGAGTCTGTGGACGACAGAACGGAGCTGGTTAATAATTCTGACAGTAATACGCAGGTTGAAGTCACAGTCGAAGGTGTTACTAACAATGAAATTAATACTGATTTAGCCCAGGACAGCAAGGAGATGAAGAATGAAAATAATCAGGAGACTGAAAAAAATCTTAGCTATCAAGACAATCAAGATCAGGATAATAAAATTGATGATGATAATGAAAATGAATATAATAAACAAGGTAAAGTCGAAGATAACGTTAAAGATGAGATAAATAATGTTAATAATAGTTTAAATAAATCATCAGAAGAAAATAATTTGATGAATGAAACTATAAGTATTTCAAATACATCATTAGATGACAACAATTGTGAATCATCGGCTGACGCCAAACAGCGTAGTTTTATCAGACTGCATTCGTCTGATGACAATCACCAGACAATTGTACCCCAGGAATTGATTAATTTATTCGTTTCAATGGCAGATCCCGAGGCATGGTGGAATTTGAAGTGGAACAGCGCTGAAATACCTCGTTTTTGCGCGTTTTATTTTCCGGCTGTCGTGCTGACTTTGGGTAAAGAAAACTGGCCTATGCTTAAAACAGCGTACGGATATTTGTCAGACGCCCGTGAGTACAAAGTACGTCGCACTATGGCTTCGAGTATTCACGAGGTGGCGATTATTTTGGGTGAAGAATTAGCGGCCCAAGATTTGCTTCCGATATACGACGGGTTTATAAAAGACTTGGATGAAGTGAGAATAGGTGCTCTCAAACATTTGGCGACCTTTTTAAAAGTTCTCAAGCCGGCAGATCGCTGTCACTTCTTGCCGCGTCTCCAGGCATTCCTGTCGATCGACAACGATGGCAACTGGCGATTTCGTGAGGAAGTTGCTTGCCGTCTGCTCGAAGCAGTGATACTGTACACCCCTCAGGATGTTGCTAAACACATTGCACCTTTGTCTTTCCCTCTACTGGTGGACAAAGTTGCCGCTGTAAGACAAATGGCTCTGGAGCTTGTTACTCAGATAGTTTCATACCTGTCCAGCGACGAGACTTTGGTTACGACAATAATTCAACAGCTGGAGGAGATGCTGACTGCTAATTCAAGTCGATGGACTTGCAGACAAACCTTCGCATTACTCTGTGCCTCATTGATCAGCAAAGACGCGATTAGTGGCGAGAGATTTGCCAATGAATTGCTGCCGTCTCTTTTAGAATTGTCCACAGATGTTGTGCCTAATGTTAGACTTGCTGTTGTAAGGACTCTGACCACGCAAGTTGTTAATATAAGCAATATTCTCAGTGAGGAGCAGGTTAAACAGATTAATGATAAGGTGCGAAATTTTCGAAAGGACCCCGATCGCGATGTCAGAGCACTTGCCGGCGGCAGTGTAGGAAAATACCAGGCCTGTAAGTGACCAGAAGTTAGATCTATCACCGCTGTTGATAATGAAAGACAGTTGGATGGAAATTAGGGGATCAAAAAAATTTTAGTTTCACGTCCGAATTTATTATGTCCATGTATTTTTAATTAATTAATCATTCTATTGAAAATTAATATGTTTTTAAATATGATGGATAAAAATATTTCATTTTTTTATTATTATAAATTTGTTTTTAACAAGAAAGCAATGAGCCTAGGCATGATTATTATTATTATTATTTCTTTGTTCACTATTAAATTTAACCGAGTAGATAGTGTAAATTCGTTAACGAAGAGATTATAAATATAATAATAATAATAGTTAATATTAATAATGATAATCAGCATTTGTATTGAAAAGCTCAAATAAAAAAACGAATTGGTGATATTTTGTCCAAATCGTCCGACATGTATTAGTGCTACGATTTTGTACTGCCTATTATTAATTAAATAAAAACATTTATAAATTGTAGTATTGGCCAGAGTTTGGTCAATTGTTGATAAAGTTTTGTAGACTTTTTATTTATATAGCATATTATTGAGTACAGATGAGCTTTACATAAGTTTTCAAATTTTTATAGGCTTTATATAAAGTTTCGAGTAGTATCAGTCAGTTAATTTTTTCACCGCATTTTTATCACTTAATTTTCTACAGCCAATAAAATGTTTAATCTAAAATTAATAAATAAATTTTTTTTTCCGATCATTTAATAAACTTCTCCCGCATTTATTATTATGATTTTTTTTTTTAAATTGTGAAAAATGAATTTTGTAATGAAGTATGTATGACGGGTAAATGTCAGGACAGGAAAGATTAAACCTAAATGATTGTAAATTCCTGTATTGTATAATATTATTAAATAAATGTAATTTTCACCTGTCCTTGTGACATGAAAATTGTCAGATTGTACAATAAAATCAATTAGTGAAGCAAAAATAAATGATGATGATTATTATAAACAATAATGAATTGATTGTTTGGTATTCACAATTACATTTAAGTAATTATATTTTATCTCAACTGGCACCGATTATTGTGAATACACTTTCTGCGCATTGTTTTTATTTAATAAATAATGATAATAAAAATAACAACAAATGATAATGTGTATAAAAATACAGGATGTATTTGATAGCTCAATGCAAAAAATAAATCTTAATATTGATTAGTAAATTTTTGTAAATTTATTTATATAAAACTACAATAATAGTAATAAATCAAAATAATAATAATATATAATAAGAATAAGTGTGGGTAATTAGAATATACCAAATAATCTAGCAGGTGCACAAGCTGGTAATTGACAAGTTTTTTCCTCCATTTCCGTTTCAGCATTTTTGCAATTACGTCGACAATGACGCCAGCGTATTTGCCGTCCCTTACCACAAGTTACTGAGCAGCTACTCCAATCAGTCCAACGTGTCCATTTTTTATTTTCCATTCCCCGTTTTTTGCACTTGAATTTCTTTCTATTCCTATTTAACATACGCCTTATCTTCCGTCTGTTTTTTTTCTTCCTTCTTCTCCTTCTCCTTCTGTTTCTGTGGATCGGGCGGATTTTAAACTTCCCGGGTGAATCACTCAAATTACTAGCTATCTTCAATGCCAAATATATATATATATATATATATATATATATATACATTATTTACCTTTTTTTTTTTTTTATTTAACTAACAACCTTCCATTTAAACAGTAAAAAAAAAAATAAACAGAAAATTAAGTATATAGCAAGATATTTTTTAGCAACGTACCTGAGTGTCTGGCTCCTAGAATACGGTGGCGTTTTGAATTGCTGATTCCGGATGCATACCCATGAGGATTCCTACCCGATCGTCGATTAATCTTAATCGGTCCTTCGAGCTCATCGACCTTTAAATAAATTATTTAAAAAACTTAATACAACTATTCATTAAATTTCTTCTTACTCTTTCTATTTATTTATTTTTAATACTCTCTAGTGTTAATAACCTTTGAAACAAGATTCGCAGCAAGGTCTCTTATTTCTTCAAGCGACGACAGAGGTCTGGCTCCAGACTCTTCAGGACGTCTCTTAACTCTCGCTTTATCTTTATCATGTTTCTTTTTATTTTTATGATTTTTCGAGCACCGTTTTACTTTTAATTTAGATTTATGATTTTTTTTTTTAATACTTTTCTTCACCTGAGAATTTTTCTTAACTTCACTCTTATTTTTGTTCTTGCGTTTCAATCTCACCGCTTTATTACTTTTGTTACTAAAATTCTTTTCAATTTTATTTCTTCGGTTCCTCTTCAAGTAAATTCTCTTGTCCGGATCTCCGAAGCGCTTAGTGCGGATCAAATTAACCACCGGCGAATTTTCCGAGAAGAAATTAGTTATTTCTTCTTCATCTACCTCCCGTTTTCTTCTCACATCCTCAACCTGTTTGTCGTTTTTCAATTGCTCGTCCAAGTTGTCTTCATCACTTTCAACTTCAGCAGGCCCGGCAAAAGAATCTGCCAATTTCTTCAGATACTCCGAAGAAGCTGATGATCCTCCGGATGATAGATAGTTCACATTGTTAAAATTATTGCGCTTCACCCGAATATGGTCATGAAGCTCTTGAGGAATTGGCCCGAATAATTTCTCCAAGTCTGTCAGAGATTTCTCGTAGCTGGATTTTGCCAAAGATTTATTGGCGAAAAAATTACTGATAGGCTGGACGGTTGACAGCTCGGATCTCTTGTTCCGTATCGCCTGCGAATGCACTGATTTTTTGTGACCATGATGACATTTAGGGTGATGTGTCTGATGACCTCGGTGGTGATCCTTAGAATCGACCTGCTGGGCCACCAAGGCGACTACCATCAGAGGTAGAAAGATCCAGAGGAAGAAAGCCCTTGAGAAGGATTTCACCATCACCCAGCGCGGTTGCCGCACTGATAAAACGATGCGAAGAATATCATTAATCAAATAATCCCTTTGTTAAATACTAAATTACTATCTAATCCTTGTAAAATTTATGTTAATAAATAATAAATATAAAATTGGACAATTAACGTCGTTGATTTAATTTAATAATTGACTATCGGCCAGATAACTTCATTATGCATATATGTAATTTTGTTTTGTTTTTTTTTTTTTATAAATAATAATTAAAAATTATAAAGTTTTTGTTTTATACTGAGCTTACATAGCGTAGCGAAGAAGCAGGATGAAAATTAAATTAATCTTTTGCTATTTTATTACTTATTTTGTTTATTATTAATTCATTAAGATATTTAATATTTAATTAATTTTTTTTTTATTAAATAAATACACCGGCGTCTTCGCTGCCAGTGATAAAAAAATTTTTACGTATATATTTTACGTAGTAATAATTATTTTTAACTTTTATTTTTAAACGTAAAAAATAATTTATTCTTCTTTTTATTTTGATCATCAAGTAGATTCAGCTTCCTCCTGTACTTCACTTGCTTCCGTTGTTTCGCATTTTGATCTGAAATCAATTTACTAGATAAAAAGTAATTCTTTTGAATGAATATACAAATTATTTTTACTTATTTATTAACTTAATATATAAATATAATATAATTTGAGAAGACTGAAATAAATCATTATTATTTAAATCTTCTCTGCCGCGGGGGTTGAATAAAATTTTTATTAAAAATAATTTTTGTTAATTATAAATTTTTTTTATTATTTGTTCTTTTTTTATTTATTTATTTATTTTATTTTATTTTTTTTTTTTTTTTTATTAACGTGTAAAAAAAAATTCGTGCCGTCCCAAATTATTTTATCATTTTTAAACTTATAAATTTCTTCACCCACTGATGAATAAAAAATGGAATGAAACGCTAATAAACGCGACTACGGGGATAAATTTTACAACATATTGTTAAAACTAAGTAAACGAAAACGTAAACTGGATACAAAAATATTTAAAAATAATCGACATACATAATACTCTTTTTAAAATAATAAATATTCATACCAGCTCTGTATCATTCGCTTGTTCTTTTATTTACTTATTTTTTTTTTTTGTGTATTTTTAATTTTAAATTTAAACTTCCTTAGGCACTTACTGCATTTCTATTTTAATATTTTTATTTAAAATAGCTTCAATTAAAAATGCAACAAGATTATCCATTTAAATTTTTATAAAAATTTATTCGTAAATCAAAGTAGAAAAAAATTCTTAGTTTTTTTTTTTTTTTTTTCTTCTAATGTATTTTATATCAGACACTTAGATATTAAAATTACTTATCCCCCGCGTTATATAATTTCTTATTTATAATTATTAATATTAATATTATTATTATTATTGTAATTATTTTAGCACTGCTTAGCACCGTGAGCTTTTATGGCATCGGAATGTTGATTTATGAATAAATTTTACAATTTATGGGAGCAGCACGAAAATTAATTGTCACTTAAGACCCATTTGTCGTTGGACAGCCTCTGTATTTATCAATCAACAAGTAAACAAATGACTCTTTACCTTTATCTGTAAGATCAGTCTCTACGCGATTATACCATTACTTTATTATTTATTTTCAATTATTCATTTTTACTCGTATCGGGGAACATTTTTATACGCAGCCTAAGAGTTGATACAAAAGTAACTATCCAAATCTATAGTATAACTATCACTCTATTTTTATCTAATGACTACAATTATTAATAATTTTTGTATGTTTTTATTTTTATAGAAATTTAATTTCATCGTTTATTTAAATACCGCCGATACAAATTCATAGTTTCCCATTTTTTTTTTTTTAAATAATACGATTAGGTTTTTAAAAATAAAATTCAAGTAAGCGAAATAACGCGATTTTGTTCATTTAAAATATTCCTAATAAAACCGGTATAATATAATATAATATACATATGTAAAAAAAAAAAAAAAAAAAAATAAAATAAAAAATATATATGCGTAAACGCGTCAAGTTTTAATCAATAATTATTAAATCTTTCATCATAAAACACTTTATCCTTTAATCACTTATTTTATAAATCGTATCATAAATTACTTGAAGAAATAATCAATCAACTGCAGAAAATAATTCTCTACATATTCTACAGACTCATCGGTTATGGATCACAATACAAAAATACAAATACGAAAATTTTTTTCTTTATGTGTAAAATTCCCTTTTTTTTTTTTTTTTTTTTCATCATTTTCTTTTTCATTTTTCTCACCCTTAATGACCACTATTGTTATCATTATCATTTTTATCAAGTATACCATTTGTTTCGTTCTTATCAGTCCCTCCTCTCATTAAAACGTGGATCATAACTTAGCAGCTTGTAAATAAAAAAAAGTATGGTTTCTCACAAAGAAACTCCATTGGTCTTTTTGTCTGTATTTTAATTATTTTTCAATTTATCAACTAACCAATTAATCAATTATTTAATTAATTGATTAGCTTATTTATTTATTTTAAATAAAAGCTCGATAAAATTTGATCCACGTAGCCTTGATTTCATTTTAAAATATTGTATTACTTATGTTATGAGTTTATAGTTATCCCTTAAGATAATCTATTTATCCACGTAAATAAAGATAGCCGCAAACCGCGATAACGCCCCCACCGATTATTACGGTACCTATGCCTAGTGTTACGGGCTTGAATATTGACCTCTTGAAATTTTGCCAATTTTCCGTTTGCTGTTGGCGACGTTTCATTTCCCGCACCTGCTTCGCCAGTCGATCTTTCTTCTCTTGATGACGTTGACGTAATTCATTTTTCCTAGAATTATTCAATTTCATTTTACAATTATAATTACCATTGATATCATTTCTAGTATTACCGTCATAAATAAACACTGTAATAAATTACTACTCTTTGGTGTGGTATAAATTATTTCAAATTTAAATTCTGAGTAAAATATTGCAAAGATCAAACAATAATATTAGATTTGATTGTAAAAATTTAATTGTCTACTAGGAAATATCACACCTGTTATTTTTTACAGTGTACTTTTTTATTTTGGCAATTAATATGATTTAAATAAATATATCTTACGTGTCTGATGTATCATTATGTAGAGAAGTGTCTTTAAATAATGAATTTTCACTGTCTTCTTCACTTGCCGCATCAACGTTATTTTCATGTACATTATTTGAGTTTGTTGTTATTTTATTAATATTATCGATTAATATCGGTGGTTCCATAGGTAATGGTTTATTTGGAGGACCAGTTCCATTTTCTAAGTAATAAAAATAATTTGATTAAATTATTTATTTCATCACATAATAATTTTCGTAGTGCAGATTTTAGGAAGATTTCATAAAATCTATCTATTGCATTGGCCCTTGTGTCAAAAATCACATAAAATTTTGTTACAATATTAATTATTTAGTCGAGTAAGGCTTAAAAATGACATTGGTTTGAAAATTTATATATCTACACTGAAAAAAAAATTAACTTGAATCAATAGTAAAATTCTTGAACCAAAAAAATAATTTTGAAGAAGCTCATTGTCTTGAATCAAGTCGAAAATTTCTTAAATTAAATAAAATGTACTTAAACCAAGTGAAATTTCTTAGTTTAAGAATTTTTCATCTCAAACCAAAAAGATGAAATTCTTCAAAATTATTTACTTGATTTAAAAATTTCTTGAGATACTTGGGGGGGGGGGGGAGGATTTATTTAATTTTCATAGAATTTTTTAGTAGAAGCTTAGTTTAGGCATTTCCGCTGAAAATTCAAAATTTGGCGGGAAGTGCCCAATTAAATCTGTTGTTAAAAATTATATAAAAATCAAATAAATCCTCTCCCCCCAAAATATCTCAGGAAATGCCAAAACACAGCCCTTGTTAAAAGTGGAACTCAAAATTCCAATTTTAAAAAGTTCTTCACGGAAGTTATATTTTGGCACACCCTACTATATATTTATGTAATATAACGCGCACCTTGTGCACACAATGACTCCCACAATTGTTAATGAATCTTCATAAAACTTGGTAGACTTATTGTGGAGACAATTAGCTTGAATGAGTTCAATAATGAGCTAAATCGATCAATTGTTTAAAAATAGCAGCCATTTGAAATTTTCGAAAATTTTAAAAATCACGTGTTTGGTGACTTTATTAGGGAATAACTTTTCATTGAAAAATTATAGCTCGTTTCTCTGCATTTCATTTCAAAGCTCATGAAATTTTCTTTAATTTCACCTATAATTAATTTACTTTTCAATAATTACAACAAAAATGTAAGAAGCTGAATTTTATCTAAATCAGTTTCAAACAAGCACATTATATAACACGACAACTCCAATCATTTCTCATTCAAGTTAAAAGTCTCTGAATTGGAAAGTTAAAATGATTTGTTATTTATAATTTTCAATATTGTATCAATAACTAAAGCCACACACTTTTCTTATGGACTTGAGGGATAATAATTATCTATAATATTGTTATTATATTAACATTATGGATTATATGAAATCTACCTTCCATCTTGGCGGATGCCGAATAGCCTTTTTTTTGTCATTAAATTATTATTCCCGAGGAAATAATAATAGGAACAAAAGTAAAAAAAAATTACCATTTTCAGAGACAGGACTGGGTGTCAAATCAGACATCATACTTCTTGTAAGACTATCGCCTCGAGGAGGAGGTAACGGTGGTGGTTCATCATCTTCTTCTTGAGATGAATTCATGATATCATTATTCACGACATCGTAGTGATTTATTATTTCAATACTATCGTCCAAATTCTGTAACCAAATAAATTAAAACTTGATTAATAAAAATCAAATTATTTTTAAATCATACAGTAGTACAAAGCTTTTAAATATGTCGATTAATTTATTAAGAAAAAGCAATATACTACTGTAAATTGGTATTTATTACCACGTTATTGGAAGGCAGTTGTTTGGCTCCTTCGATTATTGCTGCATATGAAAACCGAAGTTGATCGGGTGTTTGAATAAGCCCCATACGAGACCGTCTCATTTCTAACAAAACTTCTTTTACATTTACTGAATTTAATCCATTTTTCTCGATCTATTATAAATAATTGTAATTATTTATTTTTTTATCAATAAATTTGACAAATTAATATAAATTTAATCAATTACTAACCAAAATAAGACAAGTGTCAACGAGACAAAATGTTCCGGAACGTCCGATTCCAGCGGAGCAATGAACAATTGGTGGCCCAACATTTGAGTCAAGAGCGCCAGATTTTCTGACATCAACTAAGAACCGTAAAAATGCCACGGGACTCTGAGGGACTCCGAAATCGGGCCATGTAATGTAGTGAAAATGTAAAATTTCTCTGCTTTTCATAGAATCTAAATCGGTTAATCTGAAAATATAAATACAAATTCATCAATAACAACTATTAATAATGATACATAAAAAATTATTTATAAATACCATGATAATAAATAAAAATATATATATTTATAAATCCAAGACCATTGTGATTATTAAGTATTATGTAATTGTCATAAATGTCAACTGTGATTATCGCGAAATAATTGAATACTGAGATCAGTGGGGTCGAGATAGATTTCCCAATATCTTATTAACTTCTAGTTAATTGACATTACGAGTAATTATTTTTTATAGGTTTAAATATCTATTTCATTATATGATAAATTAAATAATTAATGTGATTTCAAGGTGAATTAAATAATTTTTTTCAGAGTATATTAAATTTAGTTAGATTAATTTAAAAAGTCAATAAAAAGTTAAAATATCGTAATCTAATAATGGTGGTTGTTTAGAGAGACGCTCCTCTACAACCCTATTGGTATGAAATAATTGAATTTCAAGAATTACCTCAGTGTACTAGTAGTATAGTGAGAAGTTTCGATCCGTTTAACAAATTCCACTTTTAAATTAACGTCGGGAAATGTCATAGAGCTGTTAGATTCACCGAGGGGCCAGTACTGATGGCACTTAACTTGCTCCTTTTCGATAACTTTATTCAGCATGAGAATACCCTTTGAATTTTGCTCCCAAACCATCAACCAAAAGTGTCCAGCTGTGTATGGCAATGGTCCTTGAGTCAATATATATTGTCGGTTTGCTTTTTCCATCTATTAAAAAATTTTATTAGTCTCATTTAACTAAAAAAATTATTGTTTATTATTATTATTACTAAATATTTATAAATTAATAAATTACCTTAACAAGATTTGCATTAATATAATCGCAAGAGCCTCTTTGTAAAACAACTCTTGTATGATCATAAGGCGCAACGTCTCTGTACCGATTAAGATTTTTATTTTGCAGTTTCTTGGACTCATTGCACGAGTAATCAAAATTACTTGACTCATTGCGAATTTGCTGAAATAAATAAACATTAATTATTCACCCTCATAAAATGTTAAATTAAAGCACATATAATTCGCAAATATATGAATATAAATAAGTCATTGTTTAGTTTCTCAAAAAAAAAAAAAAAAATAAATAAATAAATAAATAAAAAAAAAAAAAAAACATCAACTAACAACAGTACACTAGTGTATTATATATTCAATTATTACAATCATATATTATTAACACCCACGCAACCGGACATACTTAAAAATAAAGTCAACTGTGTTAAAATAATCTACGTAATTTAATAAAAGTTAACAATTATTTTCATTCATTATATTTCCCCTGTTTTGTAAATTATTTATGAGTCATTGGAATTAACGGTATTACAAAGGCTAAAAATATACTTGAGTGTAATTAACCAGTTGATGTCGTATTATTTACGATTTATTAATCATCTAGAGTATAAAATAGTTTTATTATAATTATTATTTTAATTTTATTTATTCTTGAAGTTAGTTACTGTTTACCAACATTTGTTTAAATAAAAATCTAAAACAATAATTGATTTATTAGTTTATTGTTAAATCCAATTTGTTGTTGACCTATAATTGGATTCCTGACAATCAGATTATACACTCAAGATTACAGAATTAGATTAAAATAGCTTCTATCTAATTTTCTACTAGTAAATCCAGTTAATAAAATTGTTTATAATTAGAGTAAATATTTATAATGAAAATAAATCCTGATAAAAAAAAATGAATAAGTGATGAAAGAAAATTTAATTAAATTTTGATTCATGTTTGCCGTTTAGTTGATTAATTATTTCTTCAGCAACTAAATATGTAATATTTATTATTTTAAAATTGAGGAGCTGATTTTCAAAAGGGTATCTTTTTATTTTTAATTAATCGAGACAAAAAACTGGGTATCTTCAATTCTAAATATTTTTATCGAACTTTTTTAATTTAATTTAGCTATAAAGTGCTATCGGTTATGAAGCTACAATTCGATTTTCATTTAGGAATCTTTATAATTCTCGATGTAATTAATATTTAAAAGTTCAAAAAATTGCTTTTTTAAAATATGAAAAGATACCTTTTTGATAATCAGCTCAATTATTCGTTTGAAAATCCTGTTATAAATTTTATACCTGATATAAAATAGCCCACGCTCCTTTGGAATTAATCTCCAAAAACTCAGTCTCAACATTGCTGACAGCGTCCCTTGTCTCTGAAGTCATCCTGGCTGATTACAATCTCGATAAATTGTTACTGAGGATAAAAAAAAAAAAAAAATAACAATATTAGAATGTCAACGAACATTTATCTGTGTATATGTGTATATATATATATATATATATATTGTAAACTAGATAAATTGTTCTCTTTGTTATAAGCCATTTACCTCGGGCTAATTAGCTCACAATAAAGTGAGACAAGTGTGTCTTTAACTTGGGCTTGACTGAATTTATAACAATCGTAACGTAACACCCGAAACTGTGAGTTTTTAATAAAAATAATAAAACATAAAGCAACAAGAAAAAAAAAGCCGTGCCGAGGGCTTTTTTGGAGCGACTTCAAGGATTTACTCGGCCTCTGGCCATAAGAAATTGTCACTTGCCAGCCGACTGAAGAATTTAATTGCTATTATTAATTGTTTTAGGGTTTTTGTTTGTGGTCGAGGTTCCTCCTCGGAAAGCTTTTTTGACTCGAAACGGTCAAACGGAGCGATCCTTACACTTGCAGTAATTTTTTTTTAATTAACACAGCAACATACACTATACACACTTACGTGTCTGTATTGAGGCTATAAAACGAAAATGCTGAGAAGCTGACAATGCTCCAAATCTCGCTGGAGATCGAGTGCGTTGAGAATGAGACGCCAGTCCCTCTAGTGGGTGTTTGGTACGGAGGTTTTGAGAACTACAGTCCAGCTGAACTGAGGAGGCAAGCGAACAACCTGGCTGATCGATTGATGGACGCTGCTGTTATTAATTGACCCTATAAATTTATATATATAGTTAAGTTGTCACTTAACAATTTTTTTAATCTTTTTTAATAAATAAATTGCGACAAAAAAATTATTTAAAAAATAGACTTGTAGAAATTTAATAAAATTAAAAATGCAATTTCTTAAAAATAATTTTTAGAACAAATTTTTTTATTAAAGAAAATTAGAAAATTGTCAAGTGACAGCTAAATTAAATGTCATAATTAAGAGCCATGTGTATATGGAGAATTTTAAGTATGTAAATTAAAACGTTTTTTACATGAATTTGATCCATGAGTGTGAATTTGGCAGACATCTGATAATTTTTTAATAATTTATAGACAATTTATTTGTTACAGAAAAAAAAGTATAAAAAAATACATGTGGAAATTTTAACAAATTTTTTCTATGCAATTTTTTAGATTTTTTTTAGAACCATTAAGTCAAAATTAATCTAAAAATTTTCAAAAATTAGCTCTCTGCTGAATTCACCTTCATATTTGATCCAGAACATTTTAATCCAGATCACTCTGCTAGAAGACATCTTTATGCGTATTTAGCGTTTAGCGCGGGACCTAGAAATTGTATTGGTAAGTTTTTTCATCTCATTACAATGCCCTGTCTTTCTCCTGTTATAAGTCTCTTTGGTTTTGAAAGTGTAAAGGATCAAAAATAATTTAAATATTACAATTTTCAGGAAATAATTTCGCATTACTTGAAATGAAATCAATAATCAGTAAAGTACTGAGACATCGTCAACTGGAATTAATCCCAGGTAAAGAAAAAGTAGTAACTAAATTCTAAGTGACTGTGCGTGCCAATGAATAACACTAAAGTTGACAGATATTAAAAATTTTTTTTTAATTTTATAGCAATTAAATTATTAAAAAAAAATTAATTAAAAAGTTTCACATGTGAAAATTAATAAAAATTACAAGTGAAAATTTTTAGAAGCATTTTTTTATTGTAATTAATTGGTTAAAAAAATTTTTTAAATTGACAGCTGATCGCTAACTTCAGTATTATTACCAAGAGTGGTATTTTTATAAAAATAATTTTCAGAATACAATCACACAACTCTTAAAAATTTTTACAATGTATATTTATCATATATCGTAAATCACATTCTGTTTTGTATATTTTATATTCACAATAAAAATTTTCTGATAAATTATTTCGTATTCACCATTTAAATTTTCACGTTAATACTTACATGGAGGCTTCAGCGTGCTGATTGGTGGTTTCGTGACCTCTGGTGGTGACAGCAGGTACTAAGTTTATCACAAAACCTTCGACCATTTCTTTATATCTACAGCAATTACGTTAAAATTAACTCGCAACAAACTACAACAACAAATAGCAAGAAATTACGTGTCTCTAAGATCTGATTAACAATTTACCATTTTTACATTCAATTTTAATATATATAAATTTGATAAATCACCCAAACACCATGACATATGTGTCGGGAGGTAAATAATTATCACAATACTTGTTTGCTTTTTTGACAACCAGCTGATAACTTTCAATGTTTTTATTTAGATGGACAAGTCCTTAAAAGTAAGCCATGGGGCATCAGCAGTATTTTCGGATTTTTCAGCGGAATTATTTATGGAGTGGCCATGTTGTAAGTTATTATCAATAAAAAATATTTTTTAATTATTAACCATAAAATTAAAATGACATTAAAGTTAGCTGTCACTTGACAATTTTTTTATTTTTTTTAACAAATAAGTTTCTTCTAAAAAATTATTTTTATTTTAAAAGATTGCATTTGTAGTTTTTTAAAATTTCTAAATGTCAATTTTTTTTATAAATTTTTTTTTGCCATAATTTATTTGTTACAAAAATTCTTAAAATTATCAACTATCAGCTAAGTTAATTTTTATCTAAATTTAATGTCATAAAATTAAATTATTTTTGGGGGAAATTTTTCAGCTTCCAAACTTTAATTAACCCATCAACAACTAGATACGGAGATGGATACACCAGAAGTTACCGTCCAGGCTCTGGGTATTTATTTTTGGTCACAAATAATAAAAAAACTATTAAAATATAAGACTTGACCTAATAAAAATATTTATATCATTATCTAGAGCCCCACGTCCGCCTACGTCGAAAAAAATTCATGGACTGAATTTAAAACCTCCTTCAAATGTTCCTGGTGGATGTACAAGCTGTCAAGGATAATTAAAACATAGCAAACATTCATTTACATTCCAAGCAATGAAGAACAACCGCGAATGTAAAAATTTAAATTAAATTACCACAATAATTTTATTTTTAAAATCAAAATATCAAAATTAATTTTACAAATCGATTAATTTAAAGTTTAAACATATTGTATTTGTATTTACAAATGTTATTTATGGTATAACGATATATTAACTTACACTTATAAAATATTCAATGTATAATGTAAAATGAATTATTTATTTTTTATTTTTGTAACAAGCCCAGCGGCGATTGTCGTGCCGGATAAGCGAAGCATAACTCTACCGAGCTGTTTAAAATCACGGTAAAGCTCAAGACAAATTGGCCGTTGAGTTGAAATTTCAATAGTAGCGCTGGAGTTTTTGGGCAAGCACCTCGGTTTCTTTTTTATAACTTGTCCAGTGCTTTTGTGGAGTTGCTCGATTAACTTTGTAATAACCGCGGGTTCTACTAACGACTGGGAATGAAGTACTACTGGAAGTCCTTTAGTGATGGGCATTGCGATTGAGAAAATAACAACATGAGCTTCGAAACAAGTTGTTACAGGTATCGGCTTGTGAGGATTACAAATTATATCCCCGACTCCTATGTTCTGCTGCTCTATTCCTGAAATTATCAGAGAGATATTGTCTCCGGCGAAGCTATTTGTAATTGGCAATTCATCGGCAAGTATTCCTGCAAAAAAATTATCTATTTAATATCTTTAGTAGTCTTTTTTCGGTTTATTAAAAATTGAACTATAAAAACCTTTGACAACTCCATTTTCATTACGAGGTAGAAGCAATACTTTATCACCGACAGCTACCATGCCTGCTTCAACATGACCTGAGATGCAAAATCCTGAACCAGTGCCTTTGAATACGTCGTTAACAGAAAAGCGGAAGGGTTTGACAATTGGCCTCTCCGGGCATTTGAAGCTGTCGATAACTTTGAGTAGAGTTGGTCCGCTGTACCAACTCGTGAGTCCCGGAGCTTTCGAAGGAGACGCAAGGTTTTCACCAGATAATCCGCTGCAAGGAACAAATGTCACGGTATCTCGGAAACCTGCTTGTTTTAGAAAGACGCTCATTTTTTCAGATATTTCGTCGAATCTTTCTTTAGACCAGTCCACAGTGTCCAGCTTGTTTACTACCACTGCTATCTGTGAAACACCTGTTACAATTTTTTTTATTAATTTAATTTAATTTAAATTATTAGTTATTAGTTATAATATATTATATTTTATCAAGGGATCGTTCTGGTTTATCGGGGGACTGTTATTTCGGTGGTTTACGAATTTATTTCATTTTAGTTTTCAATGCTCCGAATAGAAATGTTTCTTTACTTTCATAATAAATTTTTTTTAGTAACAAAATAACAATTTTTCTAATAAAAAAATGCCTGGAACAGCAAAAAAACATCCTTACAGAGAATCACCCATATATCTACAAGAATTGTGTTAAAATTTCTAAGTAATCGGACCACTGTAACTATATTATTTTACGATATTTATGGGGATTTTCAAGTGAAAAAAAATAAAATTTTTAAAAAGGCTAAAAGGATTTTGTACGGTGCCAACATCGTTGATTGGCTTTAGGTAAGATTTTTTAATTTTTAGTTAAAAGAACTTTAAATGCTTTTATCTCTAAACTATGTTTTTTTGGTTGACTTACATATCTCTGGAACTACTAACCCGGTCTTAATGAAATTTAAATTACATATTTTACATAGTAGTGCAAATTAAAATTTTGATTTTTATTATATTTTAAGGAATAAAAACTGTGAAAAAAAAACCTTTTTTAATTCTCAACCATTTCGTTTTCACCATATTTATCAATAAATATTAATCTCCGTAGTTTATGCAATAGCTATTTACATATTGAAGGTAAATAATTTTGGTTTTTGTGTTTTAGATGAGCCGTTATCTTAAATATTTTTAAAAAAATATTAAAAAAAATAAAGAGTATATCTGTTGAGCTGAATAAATTTTAAATCAATATCTATAATAGTTTCTCTGTAAAAAAATAACGAATATTTGCTTTTTTTCGAGCACCAGAGCTAGAATGATTCCTTAAATTAATTATCTGATTAATTAAATTACCTAATGACCGAAGAAGAAGCGCATGTTCTCTGGTTTGACCACCACTATCAAAACCAGTTTCAAACTCGCCTCTAGTAGCATCGACAACCAATAAAGCTACATCAGCTTGTGTAGCACCAATTATCATATTTGGAATAAAATCCTTGTGTCCCGGAGCGTCTAGAAGAGTTACTGATTTAGTATCAGTTTCAAACTTTGTGTATCCAACATCCATCGTTATTCCTCTTTCCCTATTTATCAGTTAAATTAATTAAAAAAATTATTACTCAATAATAACCATACTATTAAACACATTACCTTTCTTCTCCAGTTTCATCAAGGACCCAAGCATAAGCAAAGGATTGTTTACCAATTTTCTTACTTTCCTGCTGATACTTATGAATCAACTTTGATGAAACCTGTCCCGAGTCGCAGAGCAATCGTCCAAGTAAAGTACTTTTTCCAGCATCAACATGGCCCACAACCACGAGATGCAGCTGCTCTTTAGCGTCTCCTCGCTTGTCTTTATAAATCGCTGCAACATCACGCTTATCTTCAGCGCTCTTAGATTTATTTTCCGGAGTAGCGCGCCCTGACTGTGGTGATTGACAACGTGGTGAATTTGGTATCGAGACGTTGAGATTCTTCTTGAACCCTTCTTCTTTTCCTTTAAGACCTGTTGAAGAGTTCGCTGACGCCTCTAAAGGACTCAGTGATCTCGGGCTTTCTTGACGTGCGTGCAGTAAATCGCTGTCAATGTTATTCTTCAAATCAAACCCCTTTGTAATTGTGCGTGCTTTTGCTGGCGTTACCACTCTCGCTGATGGCGTTGTTACTTGTACTGTTGGCTTTATCTTGATACCTAACTCATTATTATTTATATTATCATTATTATTACTAGGTAATTATTATTATATTAATAATGTTTACACAATTATAATAAGATAAATTATTATTATTAAATATTTTATTTACAAAAAAAATGACCCGCATATAATTCATGAATTTAAATATTTGTACAAATTATTATGCATTTAGTAGTTCAAATATTAATTGTTAAAAATAACATTGTTAGGTACTTAGTTATCGTTCAATTGTTTGAAACTAAAAAAAAAATTTTTTTTAATTATCGTGTAAAATATACACAATAATTATTCAAATTATGATTATGACAGTAATTATCGCCGTAAATTAGCCATAATAAGACTGTCGGGAGACGGTGATGAAAAATCAAATGGTTTAATGATATCACTGAATTCAGACTTTGATTTTACAATGTATGGTTTGTGACTTTTCCACTTTTTACACAACATTCTTCCAAAAGGTGACGCCATTTTATTGAAATGTTCTAACTCAGAGTACTTTAAGTCAATTAAAGTTAATTTGCATTCGAGTACTTCGACGCTTTCAACAGTCAACGATGAACAAATAGGTTCATTGATATTATCATAAAGTTCTTTTAAATTAAAATCATCTTTTCTTTTTGTGGAATTGTCTTGTTCATTAGCTAATTTAATTTTTTTATAATTAGCAGATGATTCAGACTGTCTCAAAGCTGCGGTTAAATCAATTTTCCAGTCATTAGACTTTTCTTCTTCTTTATCCTTATTCTTTTCTTTTTTATTTTTTTCTTCAAATTTCTGCTCCAACTGGAGATTCTTCATACTGGAGGACACTTTATCAACCTCAGTGTTAACCGTATCAACATTGTCTACCGACTTGATCAATTTACCCGGCAGATGAATCGGGCTTGATACTCTATTAGATAATTTTGGTATAACAAACGTATTTTTTTTTAATGGACTGTTGGATTTTAAATGATGAGCAGTCATTTCGGCTAGCGAACCAAATGATTTTTTATCACCGAGCTTGTCATTTTTCGGAATTAAATCTTTAGCGCTCGCATGGTTACTGATCAAACCGGACAAAGAATTAAATTTCGGTTTTTCCGGAGTTACTTTAGATTTATGACTCGCCATCAGGTCAGAAAGAGAAGAAAAGCCCGGAGCTTTGGTTTCGTTTTTTTTAGGCCCGAAAATCGGGGACCCGGGTTTTTTAGTCAGTAAATTCAACTTGGGCTTAAGGTTGTTAGATGTAATTGTTAAGGAACCTTACCTTACCGATGAACAAAACCCCACATGAAACAAATAATTAAATTATTTTGATTAGATAAGAGTTTTTTTATTTTATTTTTTGTTATTTTAAACAGTATAGCTACCTGATTGTGCCTCTACGCGATCTTTGGCCTTGGCTGCATCTGTTTCAATCAGAAAAATTTAATTAATTAGCACAATTGATAATTATTTAACCAAATAAACTATTATCATTTTGAAAAAAAAAAAAAGAATTTTTTAATTTCACATTTTTAATAGCAAAAAAAAATTACCAGACTGATATTTAGGAGGCGACGATTTAAGAATATTATCAAGAGCGACTTCAGCATTAAAATTGCATTCAATTATTTTCTCAGTGAGTATTGAATCAGGAACAGTATCACCGATAACATTTTTCACCACCTCAATACAGGACATCAGCTTAGCAGTGTCAAGTTCAGACAACTCAGGTTTTTTGGGCAAAGCTGAAGCTTTATTACCATCATCATCCTCATCATCTTCATTGTCTTCTTTAATATCAGACTCGTTGATGAAGGAAGCGATGTTCGGTTGCTTGTTACGGTCGAACAAAAATTCATCGGCTGTAAATTAAAAACATTAGTCAGCTGATTGCGTAAACTGGAGGAAAAAATAAATTACCTCCAGGAGACATGCAGTAGTCATCTTCTACAGAGTGTCCGTATACATCGTCATAGCCGTCGTATTCTTAAAAATAAAAATTAGGTCGTCATTAGACAATATTATTATCTTATTGTTGTATTGATACAGATGGTTATTTGATTTTACCTAACCTGTAAATTGTTACTTCTAAATAAATATATAATTGCTAATTACTTACCATCAGAATAATTCATCGAACGTATACCTCGATGCCGTGACATTTTGATGCTTGATTACTATTTTTTTCTCTATTATTGAAAGTTTAGCAACTAAAAACATTCGGAAAATTTTAATTTCCAACAACTCACGGTTATTCGTGTATGTTAGTATTTATCTGACTAACCAGCGGGTATTAGTCTAGAAGTTGAAGACACTATAGATTTTGTGTCATTGTTATTGGGCAGAAATCCGGAATTGTTGTGTGCAGTCGAAGATACCCGAAGGTAGTACTTAAGCTATGATCACTATAGATTTTGTTTGTTTATTTTTTTTTTTATTTTAAACAATTTATAATTTATTTTTTCAATAGAATTTGATATGCCATTAAAATTAGCAGTCACTTGACAATTTTTGAATTTTATTTAACCAAAAGATTTGTTCCAAATAAATATTTTAAAAAATTGCATTTTTTGTTTTTTCTTATTTCTGGATGTCAATTTTTTTTTGCCATAGTTTATTTGTTATAAAATTTTTAAAATGATTAAATACTAGAAATTTGAATAGCGCGCTGCGCGCGCGCCTTAATTTTGTCCAATAAGGAATCAGGTCCCATTTTTTTGCGAGTTTCGGCTATTGACTAACTTCACACTCTCATGTATTTTTATTGTAGGGATGTGCTAAGTTAATTCTCATGAATTTGATAAAAAAAAATTAAAACTTGGAAATTAAAAAAAAAAAAAATTTTTAAATATCTAAAAATTTTAGTGAATTCAAAAAAATTCAAAGATCTCAAGAATATTTTAGAAAATTCGAGAATAGTCGAAACGAAATAATATATGAAAATTAAATTAGCCGACATTTAAAAATTTTTAGAAATTTTTTATTAAAAAAATTTTAATTAAACAATTAAAAAAAAATGTCACGTGTAAAAAAACTTGAAAAACTGTAAGTGCAATTTTTTATAAATATCTTTTTAGTTGTAATTTAATTAATAAAAAAAATCAAAAATTTTTAGACGTCTACTAACTTCAGTGTTATAATAATATGAGAAGAAAGAAAATAAAAAAATGATAAAGTGACGATAAAAAATAATGACATTAAAGTTAGCTGTTACTTGATAATTTTTTAATTATCATTAACGAAAAAACTTGTTCTAAAAAATTGTTTTTTAAAAATTGCATTTTTAATTTATTAAAATTTCTACAAGTCCATTTTTTTTGCTATAATTTATTTGTTGCAAAAAATTAAAACAATTGTGACGTGACATCTAAATTTAATGTCATTAAAAAATACAAAAGAAATATGTTGAGTGAACCAGTTTTATTTAACAAAAATTTTCTTGATATTTGAAAATCGCGCTATCAATAATTAGAGCGCAGCACATGCCTGTTGTCATCAAATAAAAATAACAAAAAAATGAATTAAATTAATACTAAACATCACTCTGACATCTTAAAATTCTTATAACATTTTTGTCAACACGTAAACGTTAGTATCATCAACAAAAGTCGTAATTAATAAAAATATTTAAAAAATGAGTAAAAAACATCTGAGTACCGGTAAGTTTATAATTCATTTATTTATTTGAAATTAGAAATATCAATTGCATTGCTATTTATTTTTATAATCATAATACTTATATTAAAATGAATTTTGTAGGTTCTGTCCCACCGCCGGTAGTTCCAGGAAAACTACGTCTTTACAGCATGAGATTTTGCCCTTATGCTCAACGTGTGCATCTCGTTCTTGACACTAAAAAAATTCCGTAAATATTTTATAAAAATTAATTATAACAAAAATAATAATTGTAAGAATAACATTTAATATTAATTACAGATACGACGTTGTTTATGTAAATTTGACTGACAAACCCGAGTGGCTGATTGAAAAAAGTCCCCTTGGCAAAGTACCTTGTATTGAGTTTGAAGATGGTCAAGTTTTGTACGAAAGTCTTATAATCGCTGATTATTTGAATGAAGCTCATCCAGAACCTAATTTATATCCCAGCGATCCGAAAGCTAAAGCTAAGGATAAAATTCTAATTGAACGCTTCAATGGATTAATTTCATTAATGTACAAGGTAATTAGTTTGAAATATTTAAAGAAAGGCTGCTGCTAGTCATATGAATTGTCGTATGAATCGTATGAATAATAAATAATTATTTGTCCGACAATTTTTATATTAATGAAAGTAGAGTCAATTTTATATTAAAGTAAAAAAAAAAAAAAATAGATAACAGTTTAATTTGACAACAAAAAAAAAAAATTAGAATAATTGTAAACATTTTTTTAAAATTAAATTAAAAAAATTTCGGTACAATTATTTACTTTGAAAATTGTCGGACAAATAAATAATAGTTATTCATACGATAATCGTATGATTAAAAAAAAAATAATTATCCAAAAATCGGATGAATAGACACTTCTTTAGAAAAATTATCTAATAATTAAAAAACTGTGATTCAAAGTTTATACATTAGTATTTTAATTAATCCAATAAAAATTTTTTAGTTCTACCTGTCTCCCAGCGTCGACCGCGACATGTTTGAAGAAGCATTGAAGGTATTAGAATTTTTTGACAGAGAGCTAGTTTCTCGAGCAAGTCCTTTCTTCGGTGGATCGAAGCCCGGCATGGTTGATCTTATGATTTGGCCTTGGTTTGAAAGAGCTGATATTATTCGTATCATGAGAGGAGAAAATTACGTTATTCCTCGTGAGCGTGTTCCTCGTATTGTAAGTATTGTATGGCAAACATTAATTTGTTCCATAATGAAGAAACTTCAGGTCTTGAGATATAATATGTAATAAGGATCAGGTGAAAAGACCATCAATAAATTCTAACACAGTGAGTTGAAAATTACTCGTGATTACAGAATGTTTTTGATTATTTTTTTTATGTCAGTAATCTTTGAATTATTGATAGTATTATAAATTGTAAACATTTGGAGTTGTATTATCTACTATTATTTATTTATGAACTGGTTGACGTTGAGAATTTTGTACACATGTATTGTTGTACTTCAGAATTTTTTTGTAATGATTTTTTATCGTACAACGAATGATTGTGTTAAAATTTATTGATGGTCTTTTCACCTGATCCTCATTACATATTAATTTGTTGATCAACTAAATAATTTATAAATGTATAAATAGATGGAATGGAAAGCTGCTATGAAGGAAGATCCAGGCGTTAAAGTCAGCTGTCTGGAACCTGAGGTTCATGCTAAGTATATGAAGAGCCGTGGTGCTGGTACACCGCAATACGATTTGCTCGTTCAATAAGTCATAATTGCAACTAATTCTGCCTGATACTCTTCCTTTTTATATAATTTCTTATTAATATTTTTTTTATTAACAATAGCATATAAATAAATTTTTTATGATACATTTTTTTCATGGTGAATAAATTTTATTATTAAATATAAAATTTACATATAGTATATTTTAATAGTAATATTTATATATTGAGAATAATTCCTGGAGAAACCCGAAACAACTTTCTAATTAGCTTAACCTCGGAATATTTTGTCAAGCTTTAAAATAATGACTATACCAAAAATTGATATTTCAAAAAAAAAAAAAAAATAAATAAAACTAATTGTTTAAATTTTATTTTTGGAAAATTTTCCATTGATTAGTATTTGTGAAGTATTAACATGAATTTTACTTTAACAATAGTTATTACCAGTTGTAAAGAGCAAACATTTTAAAAATAAACAGTGATTAATATCAGTAAATGACGTATTAGAGTTTCGTTTATCTGGTAATAATCATCTAATTCTTCAAGTTACGTGTATAAATTATTTTCCTCATGCGATAGACAATAGTGTGTTCAGTTTACAGTAAAGAAAGTGAAGAAACAACTAGTTGAAATATTTTTTGTGAAAATGAGTGTGAAACATCTAAAATCAGGTGAATTATTATTAATAATTTTTGAAATATTTTAAGTTCTAAAAAATATCAACAAATGTTTATTTAATTAAAATGGATTCTAGGTTCCATTGCTCCAGCACTAGTTCCAGGAAAACTACGTTTGTATGCGATGAAGTTCTGTCCGTTTGCACAACGTGCTCGATTAGTTCTTGATACAAAAAAAATACCGTAAGTACGAATTAATAAATTTGTTATTAGATTATTATATCTCCATGATAAAACTAATTAAAGTAATTAACTACTTTAGGTATGACATGGTGTTTGTAAATTTGAGTGATAAACCCGAGTGGCTGACTGAAAAAAGTCCTCTGGGTAAAGTACCGTTCATTGAATTCGAAGACGGTGAAATTCTCTACGAAAGTCTTGTCGTCGCCGATTATTTAAACGAGGCTTACCCTGAGATGAATTTGTATCCAAGTGATCCAAGAGCTAAAGCGAAGGATAAAATTCTGATTGAACGTTTCAATGCAGTAACTATATTAATGTACAGAGTAAGTAGAACAATTAATTCAAATTTGATTACTATTACAATTATTTATATTATTAAATGAAAAAGAAAAATTTTGTGTCCAGGATAGTCAAATGATAAAATCGATTTTTTTAGTGAAATTTAGTGTCATTGCAAAGGTCTTGACTTGAATTTGGATTTTTTCAAGGTTTCATATCATTCTCACCAATAGTCAATTTATAATCATAAGTATTTAGGCTGCATTCGAAAACGTTCTATCTCTAGATACATAATTAAGAAATCACCTTGTATCTAGTGAATTATTGACATTTTTAGTGATATAAGCTCATCCCGATGTTACACTCATCGAGACCTTTCGTTTGAGTACCCACATCAATTTTTCATATATTTACATATATTATATATATGTATATATTAAAAATATATAAAAATGCATGTGGGTACTCAAATGAAAGCTCTTGATGAGTGTAACATCGGGAAGAGTTTACATCTTAAAAAATATCAATAATTAAGAAATGACCTTGTATCTTGTGAATTATTGACATTTTTAAAAATATAAGCTCACCCCGACGTTACTGTCATCGAGACCTTTCATTTGAGTACTCACATCAATTTTTCATATATTTATATATATTATATAAATGTATATATGAAAAATATATCAAAATGCATGTGGGTACTCAAATGAAAGCTCTTGATGAGTGTAATATCGGGATGAGCTTATATTTTTAAGAACATCAATAGTTAAAAAAGTTCAGTGCAATTTAACAAAAGTCATTATTTAATAAAGCAAAATTTTATTTATTTATAGTTCATACGTCACGGCAGTCACATAGTGACTGCATGGTTGCTAGTTGCTTATTAATTAAACAAAAATTCTAGCTTTTCACTTCAACGAAAATAGATCCTGATGTGTTTGAAGGGATGTTAAAAGAACTAGACTTTTATATCGGAGAACTAGTTAGTCGCGGGAGTCCATTTTTCAATGGAAATAGACCTGGTATGGTAGATCTAATGATTTGGCCATGGTTTGAAAGAGTTGGTATTATTTCGATTATGAAAGGCGACAAGTATACCGTTCCACACGAACGAGTTCCTTGCATTGTAAGTATTTTATTCTTAACCACCTGTAACGCAATTTGAGTAGTTAATTTTATTCATTAACACAGATGGAATGGAAAGAAGCTATGAAAAAAGATCCAGGTGTTGCAGTCAGTTATCTTGAGCCAGATTCTCATTCTAAATATATGCAAAGTCATCTAGATGGTAATCTACAATACGATTTTTAGAAATTTTTTTCATTCTGATAAAAATATTGAATATTATATATTATGTTTCACCATAAATAAACTTTATTATCGTAAAATATAAAATAAAAATACAATAATGTATTGAAATCACGATAATAAATGGAATATATCTTTATCTGTTTGTAATAATACTATTACTGTAACATTATAATTAATAAGTACGTTAATTATTAATTAACAATGATTAACATCTATTATTGAGCAATATTACAATCTCCAAAAATTTAGACCTTGATTTCAGGTAATCGGGTTCGTATACGGAAGACTTTAAACAATAAATTATAAATAAATTTAACTAAATTCTATTAATTATCTATTAAACTTATGGATTTATGTCTCCAACTTTAGAGGTCAAAAATGCTGTAGGATTAAAAATTAGACAGTACAATCCGTAGAGTAAAAAACAAGCAAACACTAAAGGAGCTGCTACCATAAATGTGCGAGTGTTTTCACGTCGTAATTTTTGCAATAAATTTCTATTTTTGTCTAAAACTTCACGGAGTAACTCCACCTCACGTTCAAATATCTCCCGACTCTCCCGTGTTAGTAACTTTGACAGCAGTTTTTTTTCGACTAACTCCAAACGCCGTGTAGTTTCTCGTAGTGAATCCTCCAAACGCCCCATCTGTCAAACAATCATAATTAGTCGTTATTAAAAATGACACCGAAGTTGACAGATATAAAAATTTTTTTAGATATTTATAGCAATTAAATTATTATAAAAAAATAGTAAATTAAAAAGTCTTACATGTAAAAATTAATAACACTGGAGTTGACAGATACTAAAAATTTTTTTGGAATTTTATAGCAATTAAATTATTAAAAAAAATTTTATTAAAAAGCTTCACATGTGAAAATTAATAAAAATTACAAGTGAAAATTTTTAGAAACATTTTTTTGTTGTAATTAATGACATTAAACTTAGCTGTCACTTGACAATTTTTTTATTTTTTTTAACAAATAAATTTGCTCCAAAAAATTATTTTTAAAAAATTGCATTTGTAGTTTTTTAAAATTTCTAAATATCAATTTTTTTTAATAATTTTTTTTTGCTATAATTTATTTGTTAAAGAAAATTAAAACAATCGTCAAGTGACAGATCATACTGAAGTTAGCAGTCAGCTGTCAATTTAAAAAATTTTTTTAACAAATCAATTACAATAAAAAAATGCTTTTAAAAATTTTCACTTGTAATTTTCATTAATTTTCACATGTGAAACTTTTTAATAATATTTTTTTATAATAATTAATTTGTTATAAAATTCTAAAAAAATTTTTAATATCTGTCAACTTCAGTGTCATAGTGACAGCTAAATTTAATGTCATAGAAAATTTTTTAAATTAACAGCTGACTGCTAACTTCAGTATTATTATTAAAAATATTCTAAATTACTCACAAATATTTACTATACACCCAAATATAAATTATTTTCAACAATTAAAATATAAAAAATAAATATGTACAAAATGTTGAATTCCATAATATTTCCTAACCTCAGACATAATTGAACTTTTCGAGTGTTTTACTTTTATTGGCTCCTCCTTAGGTACTTCGTTAAGCATACTTTTGTTTAAAATATTTTTTTGTACCATTTTGAACAACTAAACACAACCTTAATTAGCACAACTCAGTTAAACAATATTTTTTAAGTAACTAATAACTTTTAGTTTGAATAGAACTAGAGGAAGTGGAGGTAGAAGTAGAGCAAACAGATGATGGCTGAAAGTGACGATCCCGCCCCAACTGTGATGACCGGACACATAGACGGTTTAATATTTTTTTTCTGTACTTTAAACCAACAGGTGGTTGAGAAGTTTGTTGAGTGCGCTACCACTTGGTCACTTTGTTTTTTTTCTATGGGTGTTTACATTTCATCAGTGTAATTATTTGATTAAACTTACCGTGTTATCACATCTCAGTTATTATAAAAAAAAAAAGCATAGAAAATTGTTTTGGATTAGAAACTAAAAAAAAAAATATTTTTAAAAATTCTATAAAAATATTTAATGATTAAATAATTTATTTTATCTGATTTTGTACATGGCACTTTGTTATTAAAATTAACACAAAAATACATAAAAATTTTTTTTTTGTTAACTTTGGTAGACTATTTGATTAAAAAAAATTATTTATAATATCATTTAGTAAATAATTAATATAAAATTTGTTTAAAAAATAATTTTTTAGTCAATTTGGATATTTAAGGCAGTAAAATTTATAAAATATATTTATTTTAATTATTAATATCATGCTTTTATTTATTTATTTAAATAAAACTGACTCAAAACTAAACGCCAAGAGCCAACTTTTAAATAAACAAATATTTCATAGTTCAGTTTTTAACGTTCCCTGATTCGCAGCAATAATTATTGAATTTTCAGTGTCACTGATGTATCCATTTTCCCCGGTGTAATGAGTCGGATAAATAATAAGCGGAGCAGCAGAAAGCGCAACTAGATCGCGCTTAGGAAAGTGTCCTTTCCAGTTGACTCTTGGATGTTTGTCAAAAAGAATCGGCAAGAATTCATCAACAGGGACGAGTGAATCCAAAGGTTTGGCTTCTAATAATTTTTTAGCACCAGACCCGGATAAAATGTAGCCAAGAGTCCAATAAGAATATCCAGCGTAGACTAAATAATCGGAGCCATCAACATACTCTTCGCCTCGTTCTTGCATTCGCTTTCTTCCCAAGTACACCAGGTCCCAGTTAATCTTCAGCCTGTCCAGCTCTTTCAAGATAAAATTGACTTTATTACGAAAAAATGGCTCGAAGCGTACATCGTCTTCAAGTACCATTACTTTGTCGTAATTGTTGTCAATAACGTCATTCCAGATGTTGAAATGACTGAGGAAGCAGCCGATCTCTCCCATCTTCATGGGTCTCTTGTGATAAGGATCCGCGTACTCAGGCATCATTCTGACTCCAGAGTTTAATAAAACGCTTTCATTTAGCTGCTTGCCATCAACTGCGTCAATTGTCTCTGATTCGATACCCAGTTCGTCAAAGCAGCGATGCATCCTGACGCGCCTCTCAGGTCTCCTTCGTAAGTTGATCATGTAGATATGGTCCAAGCCGAGCTTGTCTTTCTTGGGATACCTGATGAAATTCTTCATAGTTTGCGAGAGAGACAGCTCAGCTTGCAGAGACAAAATTTCTAGCTTTAAATTCGTCAATTGCTGGTAGTCATGCTCCAAAGTATCTTGACTCTCCAGCGGCACCATCACATATCCGTAGACTTCATCATTACAAACATACAGAGGCGTTGAAGATAAATTTGCGGAGCGAGCGAATGTTATGATGTCATCTTGAGGCCCGTCGTAGTTTTCTAATTTCTCTGAGTTGTATGTCAGGTAGTCGCTACTCTGTCTACGCAAATCAGTTAGCACTGCGCTGTGGATCATCGGAACTTCATGGCAACCAGGGTTCTCGCGATTCAATATCGGAGTGTATTGTTCTGTACGCTTGTAATAGTACTCTGAAGTCATTCCAGCCCAAAAATTACTGTACATACCGTCGGATTTTAGCATTGGAGACGCTACTATCTTGTTCTTGGCTACCAATAAATCCAGAGTTTTGGGATTTGTCAAAAATACATCCGCATCAAGCATCTGTAAATTATATAACTTTTGTAAAAATTTAATCAATGGTTTACAAAATGGGTTTGTATAGATGATATTGAAATCAGCAAACAAATGAAAAAAATTTTTTTTATTATCTATATTATTAAAAGAATAAGCGAAATTTTGTGGCCAGTGTATTTATATGATAAAATGGGTTTGTATGGTTAAATTTGGTATCGTTGGAAAGATCTTGGCCTGGAATTGTGCCGTTTTAAGGTTTCATATCATTCTCACCAATAGTCAATTTATGATCAGTATTTAGGCTGCATTCGAAAATGTTCTATCTCTAGATACATAATTAAGAAATGACCCTGTATCTTGTGAACTATTGACATTTTCAAAAATCTAAGCTCATCCCAATGATACACTCATCAAGACCTTTCATTTGAGTACCCACATCAATTTTTCATATATTTATACATGTTATATATATATATATATATATGAAAAATATATAAAAATGCATGTGGGTACTCAAATAAAAGCTTTTGATGAGTGTAACATCGGGATGAGCTTACATCTTTAAAAATATCAATAATTAAGAAATGACCTTCTATCTTGCGAATTATACGACACTGAAGTTGACAGATATTAAAAATTTTCTTAGAATTTTATAGCAGTTTAATTATTATAAAAAAAATATTATTAAAAAGTTTCACATGTGAAAATTAATAAAAATTACAAGTGAACATTTTTGAAAGCATTTTTTTATTGTAATTGATTCGTTAAAAAAATTTTTTAAATCAACAGCTGATGGCTAATTTCAGTGTTATGTGAATTATTGACATTTTCAAAGATCTAAGCTCATCCCAATGATACACTCATTGAGACCTTTCATTTGAGTACCTACATCAATTTTTCATATATTTATATATATTATATATATTTATATATGAAAAATATGTCAAAATGCATGTGGGTACTCAAATGAAAGCTTTTGAAGAGTGTAACATCGGGATAAGCTTATATTTTCAAAAACGTCAATAGTTAAAAAAGTACAGTGCAATTTATCAAAAATCTTTTTTAATAAAGCAAAATTTTATTTATTTATAGTTCACAAGTCACGACAGTCACATAGTGACTGCAAGGCTGTTAGTAAATAAATTTTAGAAAAAAAATATTTTTAAAAAATTTTTACTTGTAATGCTTTTAAATTTCTGCATATAAAATTTTTGTATTGTAATTTTTTTCATAATAATTTAATTGTTATAAAAGTCCAAAAAATTGACACATGTTTGTTAAATTAAATGAGGGTGAAGTTAACAGACACTTGACAATTTTTTGATTTTTTGAAAAGTAAACTAGGCATAGAAAATTATTTATAAAATTTTTTAAACAAAATTTTCTTGCTATAATTTGTTTGTTAAAAAAATTCTAAAAATTATCAGATGTCTCTCAATTTCAGTATCATCAAATTAAGTATAATTTTTTATATTTTAAAAATGAAACATTTAAATACTTACAAAAAGATAATCGGCCCAAATTTTACGTCCATAATTAAATAATTCTTCACGTAAATTAATAACATGTGTAAAACGATTAGACGACCAATCAGCAATATCCTCTTCATCTTCGATCCCTGTAGACTTTTCATCCAGCACAACATTTACCAAATGATAATTAGACAATTGTTCACTCAGCCAGACGTTTAATATTTCAATAGAATTGTCCACATTGTTATCACTCCGAATCCTGAAAAAGTAATTAAATTTAATATAAACAAACTACAATAACATAAAATACAAAAATAAATAGCAGAGCTCCTGATACAGAGGTTAGACTTACCATAAACTAATTCGATCTTTAGGATACTCCAAATTTTGAAGAAGACTTAAAAAATACGGCAATGTGTGTGCTTTATTCCTTACCAATATACCAATTAAAATAGTTGGTTTTTTAATAACCTCATTGCTTATCAAACCAAAAAAATTAAACACTAATAAAATAATTATTTTATAGATTTTCATCTTGACGTTGAATACTGTGTAATTAAAAAACTGCACGTTCTTCTACCGGAACATTGACCGAATGTATACATTAAAATGAATTTAACAAATTATTTCATTGATTATAGAAGGGATAAAATTGATAAGCGAGTTGTCGTTTGTGCTACGGAAGATGCAGGAATAGTTTATCTCGCTTTATGTGTTGTCCTTTTTTATCATACATGTGTTTTTTTCTCTCTCTTCTGCACATGTCACAAGTTCCAGGCTCTAAAAATAATCTATTTAAAATTTTTTCTGTTTAACAATATTTAATTCACAAAAAATATGTTTCCTGTATAAAAATGTACAAAAATTTTTTTTTTCAATAACTACAGTGTCTTTCAATTAATAATTATAATTATTTATTCATATTTTCATCTGATTCTTTTGAGGTATTTGTTGTTTTTTGTTTTTTCTTTTGTTGATAACTTAAACTAATACGGTCGAATTCTAAATTCATTATTCCTAAATCGCCACTGTAACGATTTTTGGCAATCTAAAAAAAAATTAATTTTTTTATTTACAAAAAATTAATTAATTAACGATTACTTGAATTTATACACGCTAAAAAAAAACTTGAAAAATTACATTATAAAAAGTAATAAGTGTCCCGTCGTATTTAAAACCAGAAAAATTACATGAAGCTAAAGTTAGCAGACACTTGAAAATTTTTTTATTTTTCTTGAAAAATGAACTAGCCATAGAAAATTATTTATAAAAATGATAAAAATGAAGTTAACCGACATTTCAAAATTTTTAGAAATTTTTTATTGAAAAAATTTCAATTAAACGATTAAAAAAAAGAAAATGTCACATGTAAAAAACTTGAAAAACTATAAGTGCAATTTTTCATAAATATCTTTTTAGTTGTAATTTAATTAATAAAAAAAATCAAAAATTTTTAGACGTCTGCTAACTTCAGTGTCATTAATAATGTCATTTATAATTTTTTAGAGCTTCTAAAGATGTAATTTTTAAATAAAATTTTCTTGCTATAATTTGTTAGTAAAAAAAAATTCTAAAAATTATCAGACATCTCGCGACTTCAGTGTCATAAAATTACAATTCGAAATAATATTTTTCTAATTCAAACTTTGAATGTTAATTTTTCCAGTTTTCATCACGAAGCGCCACGTTACATTATATACTGTAATTTTTCTATTTTTCTTTTTTCTGTACACTTACTTGTAAATACTTTTTTCCCCGAACACTAATCAATCGTTTATCTTGGATAATTAAAACATTATCAGCCTCTTGACTAGCTTTTGCGCCACCGAAAATCGAGGCGGTGGTAAGTTCTTCTTCAATACGTTCTTTCCTCGGATGAATTACCAGCGTGACATGGCAGTTACTTTTGGTAGCAAAAGAACGAAATTGCGAGACAATCATGTCTTGCCTCCAGTATCTATCAACGTGCTTAGATTGTTCGGACATTCCCATCATAAATTGCACATTGTCGATGATCACATGAGCAATATCGTGGACGTAGGTGGCATGCTCGACGGCCTCCATCACGACGTCTATACTCTGTTGGCCATGAAAAGTCATGAAATAAATCGGCAGCTTTTCAAATTCATCGGCAAAGGTATCAAAGTTTTGAATATTTTCGTCTAATGGTACTCCGGCCATTTGCTGAAGCATCGTCCTAGCAAGTCTTGCGTTTCGGATTTCAAAACTTCCCCACAGTGTATTTACGCCTTGCATTGCTAAGTCGAGGGAATACTCGCTCATGAAAGTCGTTTTTCCGCAACCTTGTATTAAAAAAAAATTCTGTTAGATCTTTATAACAAAAATTGAAAATTTTTCCATTTAAATTTTAAATTAAAATAACATTTTAGCTTTCTAAATAATCAATGTTTGCAGTTTAAATTAAAAATAAAAAAAAAAAAAAACAATGAATAATTAAATTTGGTAATTATTTACAAGTGGGGTCAAACTTATTTTTGGCCATATCTACAGGTGAAAAATTAACATTTTTTAATTTTCTTATTCTGCTTGTATTTACGGCGGATTTATTGCGGTGATATCGAAAATATCAAATATATTAATATTTCAATAGCTTTTTTGCCTTTAAAAGTTGGAAAAAATTTTGGCTTTCATATTTTTGGATAAAATTTCTATTTTATCTTTTTTTGATGTTTTTGATATATATATATATATATATATATATATATATATATATATATATATATATATATATATACATATATATATATATATATATATATATATATATATATATATATATATATATATATATATATATATATATATTTTTTTTTTTTTTTAAAGCAATAAAAAAACGAACAATTAAAAAAAAAAAAAAAGTTGAATATCACAATTTTTTTTTAATTTATAAATTTTTTTGAAAATTTGTTAAAATTGTGGTAATCAACTTTTTTTTTTATTAATTGTTAATTGTAAATAATTACCATAAATTTAATATTATTAATTTAACCTTTATCTATATATATATAAGAGATTCCTATCTATATAGTCACTCATCACGATATCTCGGGAACCATCAGACCTAGAAACTTGAAATTTGGTAGGAATATTCCTTTCGCCGAGTAGAGGTCAGCTAAGAACGGATTTTACGGAATTCCACCCACAAGGGGGGTTGCGGGGGCGTTAACAATGAAAAATTCCCGTTTTTAAACTATAGCTCCTATCGACACCAAACTTGGTAGGAATCTTCTGTAGGAGATGTAGAAATAATCTATGAATGAATTTCACGATATTTCACCCCCATGGGGGCTGGGTGGGAGTGGCTTTTAACAATGAAAATTTTTAATTTTCAAGCTAAAGGTCCTATCGACTCCAAATTTGGTAGAAATCTCCTGTAAGAGATGTAGAAATAATCTATGAATGAATTTTACGATATCTCACTCCCCCAGAGGGTTGCGGGGGTGGCTTTTAACAATGAAAATTTTTAATTTTCAAGCTATAGCTCCTATCGACTTCAAATTTAGTAGGAATATTACTTTTACCATGTAGAGGTCAGCTAAGAACGAATTTTAAGAAATTTCTCCCCCAAAGGGGTTTGCGGGGGCGTTAAGAATGAAAAATTCCCGTTTTTAAACTATTAATCCTATCGACTCCAAATTTGGTAGGAATCTTTTGTAAGAGATGTTGAAATTATCTATGAACAAATTTCACGATATCTCACCCCATAAAGGGTTGCGGGGGTGGCTATTAACAATGAAAATTTTTAATTTTCAAGCTATAACTCCCATCGTTCTCAAATTTGGTAGGAATCTTCTATAAGTGATTTCAAAATGATGTAAGAGCGAATTTTATAACAACCTACTCTCAAAATGGATTGCAGGGGTGGGTGTTAACAATTAAGATTTTTAATTTCCAAGCTATAGCTTCTACAGGTTTTAAATGTGGTAAGAATCTTTTGTATGTGATGTAGGAATGCTATAAGAGCGGATTTTATGATAGCCTACTTATAATATGGATTGCGGGGGTAGGTGTTAACAATTAAGATTTTTAATATGCGAGCTTTAGCTCCTGCAAACCTTGAATTTGAAAATACTTTTGATCTACCCACCTCCTCCTACACATCTACCTCATAATTCTTACGCATTTAACATGTCGCGATATCAATTGTTGCCCAGAAATTATCCTTGAGGCAATAATTTTTTCTATTGACTCAAGAAAATTTATTTGTTTAAAATGGTGTTCTCGGTTAAAAATATTTTAATAATTTCAAGGTTACATATTTTTCAGCGTATTAATAACAAAATAAATTCACATATGATGTTAAATTCAGCTAGAAATAGCTTTTCTCGAATTCTGACTTCAAAAGGGATTACGCGTATAAATACAATTCTGTAAACGCCCAGCAAAGCGGGCGGGTAACAGCTAGTTATTAATATTACTCTAAATTGAATATTAATCTATAATATTGAGAGAATAATCAAAATTTTGTGATCAGGGTATTTATGAGATAAAACGGGTTTTTATGATTAAATTTGGTATCATTGGAAAAGTCTTGACCTGAAGTTGTGCCTTTTCAATGTTTCATATCATTCTCACCAATAGTCAATTTATGATGATTAGTATTAGGTTGCTAATTTAAAAGAAAAAAATTTGCAACTTTCGACTTAATTAAATTCATTTATTTAAATCTATAAAACATACCCGTGGGTCCAGTAAGTACAGTGAATTCTCCTCGGCGATGTCCTTTTAATACTCGATTTAAAGTAGGATACCTAGTCCATTTAATTCCCTGAACTTTATCAATATTCTGCAAGTCACTCAATACATCTTCACGCAGAGTATTGAAAGTCGTGATGCTTTTATGCCAAATCGGCTGAGCCTCAGCAATAATATTCTTAAGATTGTACCCTTCAAGAGCAGCAATTTTGGGTCGAGGCTGTTGATTAGTTGGCCTCACAAAGAAACAACGTTTCTCGTTTAATTTTTTGGAATAGTGTCTCGCTGAATCCCAACTCGCTGCGTCGTTTCCAAACCAGAGAATTAATTTCTTGTAGGACTCCAACAACGGCAAAATTTGCAGCGGCATATGCTGAAGATTGTACGGTAAACATATCACGACGTTGGCTGATTTTTCGGCTATCAGCGCCAACAAATCCTCAATGCTAGGAACTATAACTGCGATATTATCATTCTTCATCTTCTTTTCTTTGTAAATAATCAAACCGCGAGCATTAATTTGAGGAACTGTCGTTTCCGTGATCACTGGATCTGCAGTCAGACTTTTGAAGCCTGACACTCGGTTTCCGACCCCAATTAAAGGAAAATACAGCGTTGAAGATGATTTATCATAGTGACAATCTAATTGCTCCAATTGTCCTTTTGATACAGACTGTAATTTAATATTATTTTGTTTTAATTTTCCAAATTTTTATTTGATTATTAACTAGTGTTGGAATATGCATCATTATTTAGACGCTGAGTTAAAAATTAATTAATCCGTAGTGTCTTAATTAAAAAATTAAAATTTTCATACCAAGTAAGTTTATTAAAAAACAATAATATTAATGTATATTAAAAAAAAAATTTTTTTTAAAATAATAACTTAGAAAAATTGTAATAATTGTGAATTGTTTGTAAAAATTACAGTTGACGTGGAAAAAAGATGTATATAATAAAAATGTTGTTTATTAGACTGGACAGATATTAACCCAAAATCTAAATATTAATTATTATTATAATTATTAAGTATGCGTGACTGAAAGATCGTTACACTTTTTCGGTTAAATTTGAATCATTTGGTTACAAGAGTGCTCCTTGTAAAGATATTCCTTTCGAGTCATAATTTAATAAAGGCATTATAATAGATGAACTAAATTTCATTATTTATATAAAATGATATACCCATAATTAATAACTAGGAATACTTACTGGCATATTATATTTGATTAAAATATCCGTGCAGTCTTCTTCAGAAATCTTAACAAAACTTTGACAATTACTTTGGACTGCATTCCAATTGTCTGTGAAATCATCTTCGATGTAAAGACTGTCCTTCAACTTTTTAAACTCATCAGGCTTTTTGGAATCCAAAAACTGAATTAAATTATCCCAAGTACCAGTATGTCGGCAACTTTGGCACATAAAATATCCTAAAGAATTTTGTTTTTAATTTTTAATATTGTTATTATTCATTTTAATAATATTCCTCATAAATTTTATGAAGAATATATTAACGAAACGTCGTAACACTTGAAAATTTAACATCAAATTTGTTTTTTCTGTCCAAATTTCTGATAAAACTCATTAAGAGTATTTTTTTTAATTCAATTAAATATTTCGAGTATTAAAACAACAAATAATACTGAAATTAGCAAACATTTGACAATTGTTAGAATTTTTATAATAAATTCATTAGTGTAAAAAAATATTTTTAAAAATTCATATTTTTAATTTTTGGTAAATTTTTTTTGTTACAATTTTATTGTTTGTTAAATTCAGAATTATAAATTGAAATAATAGTTTACCTGTTGCTTTATTTACAAATACATTAAATTCACTATGTTTCTTCGGCTTACAAATAGGACAATTGATAGCAATACAAGCATGACCTTCTTGAATAGGTATATTTTTAAGTCTAAATACTTTACGAATTTGTATTAATGATGTTGCATGATGTACTTCATCAGCCACCTTATGAAATCCCCGAGTTTTTACCCAGTCAAATTTGAGCCTTCGTCCTCTATTTATGACTAATTGCAGTGTAATTTTAAAAACCATCATAAATTATTTTTTGCTATGTGTAATTTAACATTCATATGCACTTTTGAATCATAACAATTAACAGTCATTGTTTGGTTATAAATTTTAATTTGTTAATTTTTAAACTTTTTATCAATTAATTTTTATTTTTTTCATTATGTTAAATTAAATAGACGGTGATTGCAAATAACACTAGTATTTTCGATGTTAGTATTCATTTAAATTATTAAAAAAATCATAATTTAAAAAATGTAAACAAGAAAAATAATTTTTATATATAAAACACACGTGCGTCTCATGATACGGTGGGTTTTATATCCTTGTCTTTTTCAGCGTGAATCGAGTGTAGTTCTTCTTCTATCTCATTTTACGTAAACATGGATTGATATACATATGTATGCGCATGGTGTATAACCTCAAATTTGCATTGTGCGTATTGCTATATAATTATTATATCTGTATACGAAATATTTCATGTAAGTAGAAGAAAGAAATCTAGCTTATAACCAGGTTGTACGGTAATATTAAAGTTAGCCGACGTTTTTAATTTTTTTCATTAATTGAATTAAAACAAAAATATATTTTTTAAAAATTACACTTACAGTTTTTTAGACATGAAAATTTTTATAACACTGGTTGACAGATATCAAAAATTTTTTTGGAATTTTATGGCAATTAAATTATTAAAAAAAAATTTAATTAAAAAGTTTCACATGTGAAAATTAATAATAATTACAAGTAAAAATTTTTAGAAGCATTTTTTTATTCTAATTAATTTGTTAAAAAAATTTTTTTAAATTGACAGCTGACCGCTAACTTTAGTATTATACATTTTTAAAAATTTTTTTTGTAATAATTTTTTTAATAAAAAAAGAATTCTAAAAACTTTCAGATGTCGGCTAACTTAATTTTCATATATTATTCATGAATTGAAAAAAAGAAAATAAGAGAACATGCAGTTGAATAAAAAAAATAGATTTTTTTATAAATTGGCATGACACTTAACAATTTTTTGATTTTTGTTTAAAAAAATAAACTAGGTAAGCATAAAAAAAAAAAAAAATGATTGATGTTTCGTTAATAAACAGGAAATTATGCTTAATTATTTTTATTAAATAATTATCACTTTGTAGTAATGAAATTGACATATTTTATCATTGTATATATAATTGACGAAAAAAGATTACTTATGCTCTTTATTTCTCTTTTTATGTTTCTGTTTATCATCCGGAGCATTTGGATTAGTGCCTTTATAAAATTCCTTAAGTAAATTCATGGCTTCTTCAGCTTTGAGGCCCCCAACGATTTCAACACCAGACTCATAAATGGGAGCGACTTCCAGAACACTTTTGCAGCCCCCAAACCTGTCATTAGTGCATCCATAGGTGATACTCACTACTTTTAGCTGGTGAAGAGCCGCTGCGCACATTATGCAGGGCTCGACAGTCACCACGACGTCGACACTCTTAAAGACATCTTGATACTCCAGACTCCGGTCCTTACAATACTTAATTACCTGGTCAATGCAATTCATTTCCGCGTGACGAGTTGCGTTGTGAGTTTCATTGACGGTGTTACTGCCCGATGCAATAACTTGGTCCTTATAAATAAAAAGACAACCAACTGGAACTTCTCCAGCACGCAGAGAATTTTTTGCTTCTTTGAGCGCTGTCTCCATCCATTTGGACTTGATATCCTCAGTCATTTTTATTTTTTTTTTTCTCTTCAGTTCACGCTCTCGTCGTCAGATTTTACAAAGTATTTAAGTAAATCTAACTCGTCTAAAGTTTTAAGTGCTTTATCGCTCCAATTTTCGTTGGCAGTAGATCTAGGACTTGGATGAGGCATCCAAAAAATCTAAAAGTACAATTATTCATTTAAAGCAAGAATTTAATATTATTTTTATTATCATGTAAAATTTTAGAATAGAAATAAAGTAATTTTATACTTTATTCTATTGATTAATTATAATCACATTAGTAAAAAAAAAATAATTTTAATGACGATTAATATTTTAAAGAGTTTGATCATTTTGAATCAAATAAAATTTACTCAAACCAAAGATAATTTTTTAGTTGAAGATTTTTTTCTTGAATCAAATTAATTTTTTTTATACTCCACAATTTTTAATAACATAATTAGTCGATTAATTAATTAAAAAATTAACTGTGAAAAAGCTATTGAAGATAAGTTAACGAAATTTTCAGCGATTATCGTAAAATATCTATATTTTGACATAAAATTATTTTGCAAATTTTATTTGTTTATTATTATATTTTTATTAACTATTAAATAAACAAATTGAAATTTTAATGATTTCTCAGTACGATAATCGAATTTTTTTTTTTTTTTAGTAATACGCATTATACATTTAAGTTCTTTATTTCGAAATAAAATTCAACTTTTTTAATTAAAAGTACCGAAAATTTTTATTGTTAAAAAAATTGTTGTTAAATTCAAAATTTTCAAAAACTGTTTTGAGGGATGATTTTTAGGTATAACTACTTTTGATAATTATATTTTAATAAGTTTTTTATTATCAAGTGGTATAAGGGGGGTCCACTTGACGTGTTTTGACTCATTATTTAATTATATAATGTTGTATTTTGCCGATTGGTATTTGTACCTAATAAATAAATAAATAAATAATAAAATACTTACTCTAATTGGTAAACCAGCAGTTTTAACAATATTCTTGGCTCTTTGTTCGGCGAATCTTCCAATCCCTACAATTTTTTCAATTTCCAAAAGCTTCAGAACTGCCAGTAGCGTCAAATCACAAATATCTCTCAACTCCTTCAATTTAGAGCCCTGAAACAAAAATTTCAATAAAAAAAAAAAAATAATTACATCCAATGATTATCAAAACTAATCTTAATACTAATCCCAACAAAAAATAAAACAAAAAAAATCTATTTTACAGATTCAAATAACATCAGATTGCCTTTAACTCTGCTGGAGAAATATTCCGACCAGCAGAATCCATCAGAGCCACTGGACAATAGTTCCTCAGAAACGAGTACTGAAAAAAATTATCCGGACTCCCGCAAATACTCTTGAACAAGTTCCAGAATCTCCTGCCACTTATTTCACTCCGATGGCAAGCAAATCCTGTGACTTTTCTGTTTGGCTGCTCCTTCAAAGGTTTCTCTATCAGCCCTGACAACTTGAGCCAATTCACTACCGCGTTTATTTCTCCAAAAGGAATACCAGTCTGCGACATTCCCCACGGGCCGGGGTTCATCGCCAGGAACAGAATTTTCTTGGTCGTGTGACAGTATTTCTGGAGGAAATTCGCGTGGACTGAAATTGCGTAGTCTATCGGGCTGTAGACGTACTCGACAGGCTGGTCAAAGGATATCAGCTCTATCCTCTTCGTCAGTTCATATTCCAGAGCCAGTAATTTGTTGGCGATGTTCGCCGACGCGAAGACGTTGTTGTCGTCTACTAGGTCATCTTCTTGCTGGCTGTCGTAGTTTAGACGCTCAGAGACTTCAGAAACTTCGGGTTCTGATTTTGACAAGGATTTTAAACTAAAATCTAATGGCAATTGATTATTATTATTATTATTGCTATTATTACTACTCTTAAATCGTTTTGCGGATGCTGATTCATACATTTCACTGCACTTTTTATCAGTAAATTATTAAAAATAATTATTTTAATTATTAATCACTGAAAAAAAAAAAAAGTTGATCTTGAAAGTCAATCTTCAATTGACAATTATAAAAAATTAAATATCCTTGATATTTTCTAAAATAAAATAAAGAAAATTATTAAAATTCGTTAAGAATTATTATTTAAAATATTATTATTATTAAAAAAAAATTATTTAAAGCTTTTTATTTGTTTATTTTCAACAAGCGGACAATGACAGTAAACGTAGTAAACATACATCCAGCATCAAACTAAACAGACATTACAATTAATGTACTGACATCAATATCACTTACCCAGGATTACAAATATATGAGATAGAAAAACCTTGGTCCTGCGTAATGGTCCTGGTCATAATCAGACTGATAATATTAATGACAGTATTAACCCTCCGTTGGTTGCCATTTGCGCTCCTTCGCTCCCGAAGATTTTCAATAAGTCGACTCGTGTCTTAAGTTTTACAGAAAATTCGCAACTGTCGCAACCAACTGAAGGTTACCCACGTGGTTATAGTGAGCGCATAAGCGTGTGCTGACAATTCTCCTCCTGTATTTAATTTCTAGAAACGAAACGATAAACACTGGTATTTACATAACCTACAAAGTTACTGATAAAAATAAATATTTCCATTTTGGTGTATTGATAAATATCGATTAATCGAATGAAATTCACTTTTTAATTACTCGCAATTCGCAATTGTCAATTGTACTTTTAGCGATTAGATCACCGGATTGAAATTTTAAGAAGTCACCATGGATAAGGTTAGAATTTTTATTATTTTTTAATTGTATATTATTTTATCATTTTTTACTCATCATTTTTTTTTTGTTATTAATTATTTTGAGTGATAATGAGTAATGTCAGATGTTAGATCATTTTTATAAATAATTAATAACACTCAAGTTGACAGATTTTAAAAATTTTTTCAACAAATTAATTATAAATAAAAAATTTTATTAGAAAATTTCACATGTGAAAATTTTTAGAAGCATTTTTTTATTCTAATTAATTTGTTGAAAAAATTTTTAAAATTGACAGCTGACTGATAACTTCAGTATTATATTAATTAATATATTGCCAAATAATAATCTAACATTCAGTTTTGAAAAAAATTTATTTATTAAAATTAACTTAGCAGATAGTTGATAATTTTAAGAATTTTTGTAACAAATAAATTATGGCAAAAAAAATTGACATTTAGAAATTTTAAAAAACTACAAATGCAATTTTTTTAAAATAATTTTTTGGAGCAAATTTATTTGTTAAAAAAAATTAAAAAATTGTCAAGTGACAGCTAACTTCAATGTCATAATTTATTTTTATAATACTTTATTTTAGTTTTTAATAAACTTAAATAAGATTTAGTATAGTGATTTTTAATTGTAAACTTTTTAATTAAAATATAATTTATACAATTGACAATTTTTTTTTAGAAAAATGAAAAACGGGAAGTTCCTTCGGCGCTGAAGAAAATTTTGGATCTGGACGTCTACATAACTAATGCTTTTGTTAAAAAAGTTGAGAATTTTATGCCCATGAAGCAGCTAAAGATGCACTATCGTACTCTAGAGGTTGTTAATTTGATAAACTCATTTAGGTAACAGGTCAAGTACTAAGATAACTAAATTGGTAAAAATTTATTTCGCAAGTAAATCTGATAATTTTTTAATCACACATCTCAATATCAAATTAAATATTTCTAATGCTAAATTATCTAAATTAAAAGAATTCTGCATTTTTTTCAGAAACTTTATAAAAAAATTTTTTTATTCAATGGCTGGTCTTTTGTTTTTATTTTCATGATAAAAAACGAAAATTTTAAAAATGCAGTTGTCAAAATATTTATAAATTTATGATAAACATCTCTCATTTATTTTATCGTGTTATCAAAAATAAATAATATTTAAAATCAATGTAATTGAGAAGAATATAATCGTTATTCTCTCACATTTTTTTTTCTTTTAATAAAACAAAATATTTTTGAGCAAAATAGTAAAGACAAAAAAAAAATATAATTTATGATTCATATTTTTTTATTATTTATCGAGAAGATAATTTAAATACACAATTTTAATAATTAATAAATTTTTATTTTGATTTATTATTGTTAGATTTCATCTTGGAACGCAATTAATATATTTTACCGAGATGTTTAGCTGCAAGAAGTTCTAACAATCCTAGAAAATTTTTGTCTCAAATTTTTTTACTGATTATTTGACCTGGAGCCTTATATTAATTAATTAATATATATTTATTTATTTATTAATGACTAATTAATTTACAGATAAGTGCGCATACGATTCCGTGGTTGGCGGGATGGTTGGCGTTCATATGGATAATAAGTAGCGAAGATTTGTATCAAATGCAAGTAAACTTGTTCATAGGCCTTCTGATAGACATAGTCAACGTAGCCATTATAAAAGCCGCTACGAGAAGACGAAGACCATCAAAAAATGATGATCCGTTTGAAATGGGCCCAGATAAGTACTCATTTCCATCAGGCCACGCTTCGAGAGTAGCATTTTTAACATATTTCTTCATCAACCTGTGGCCTGTTTCCATTATGTTCGTACCCTCGCTGCTGGCTTGGTCTACTGCAGTCTGTCTCTCACGAGTTCTGTTAAAAAGACACTACATCTTGGATGTTCTCGGTGGTGTGTGTCTTGGAATTTTCCAAGGAATTTTTATCAGTTTAATTTATTTAGAGCGAGACACTTGTATCAGCTTGATTTCCTGGCTAACCGATGAAAAACTAGAAGGAGGTGAATTCCATGTTTAATATTCTGTGATTGGGCGCATCGAGATGAACTATATTTTTTAATAAGGTAAATTCAAGTCAATCAGAAGTATTTTATACATTGAATACGGAAATATATAATTTAATAAGTTGTATATCCATATAAAATACTAAATATTCACATATTAAAAATATATTTAATTATATTGTTAAACCAAATTAAAAGAAAAGACTTAATATTTTATGTCAACATGGAAAAGTTTATTTTTAAGGACTTGAGTTTAATAATTGTATTTTTAACAGTTTTTTTTTTAGTGTACCTACATCTGTAGAAGTATTTTTTGATCAATTATTTAAAGCGACGCATGGTGTTTGAATTATTTTTATTAGCGTGTTGACTTATATAAATAAAGTATAATTTAAAATAAATTATTCATCATTTTAATTACTATTTTTTGATAATAGGTTTAGGTTTAGATTTAAATTTATTTATTTTTATGCCAAGGAAAAATTGCCGAATGGCAAAATTAGATTACTAAAAAAATAGTTTAAGACTTTGAGTTAACTGAAGTACATTAAATAAGCATGACATTAATATAATACATATGAATCATTTTTTTTTTTTGGTATTGGTCAGTAATGAGTAGTTAATAATTTACAAATTAATAATTAATAAACAATAATGAATATTTAAAATTTAAAAATTTATAACAATTTATAATTGCACAAATTAACACTAAATAATCCTAATATTATAAACATTTTAGTCACCTAATATAGAGTTGATTCAGAAACTTGTATCTAAGATTTAAGAAATAAATCAGAAAATTCAAAGATTAAAGCTTATATATCTAAATTAAATAAATAATAATACAATTTATTTTTAAAAATTACAATACTACTTGCAAATACAATTTCCGGTGGTAGCTCTTCCCATAACCGAATTGATGTAACTACAAATGAATATTCAAAAGAAGTTGTTACAAATTTCGACATTTTGAATAGGTGGTATCATTTGACCAATTGTTTACTCATCCTCCAAATTTATATTTAAAGTACTAAGAAAGAAAGTTTTTAATTTAAATCTAAGCTAAGTCGAACAGCTAGCTAATTAGCTTGGCTAACTTTTTTAGTCAGCTTAACCGGCTAAATTGTACAGCCCTAGAATATATCGTTTTTATTTTTATAAAAATTGAACATTTTGGTTTTTTTTTTTTTTTTAATTTTATTTGAAAATTCAAAATTTATGATTTTAGGTGTTTTTAAATGAAATGATGACGATACTATTTTTCCGGTTATTGAAATATTTTTTTTTCTTAAAAAGCAATAAAAATAGAATAAATTTAAAAAAAATTCAGAATATCATAGTTTGAAAATTTTTTAAATGGTAAATTTTTTAACTTAAAAAAAAAAACAAAAAACGTGTCTTTTAAAATGCCTAATTTCTCAACTACTACCTTTGAGCATTCCTTCGTAGTTTCTGCGATCCGAATTTGGAGGGAATTACCATTTGAAGTCACAAATTCACTTAGCTTAAATACTTTTAAAACTAGTACTTTTGAATTCTTCATGAAGTGTGAACGAGACAATGAATCTTAATTTCAAACTTTTAAACGAGACAATGAATCCAAATCTTTCAAATCTTTGATATTTATTTACACATTTCTGTTATATGAGTTTATCACTCTAGATCATCTTAGATTATCATCTTATAAAATTCTTACCACTGAGTTTAACTCTTAAATTTTTAAATGATCAACATTTATACTCAAATTTAAACTTTTCTTCTATTTTTTCTTTATAATTATATTCCAATTTAAAGAAAAACGATTATTTCTTAATATTTAAAATTTTTGAAATTTTAAATCTTTATTAGTCATACGTGTACTTTTATTGTAACTCTTTTGTATACTTTTGCCATCTGGATATTCTGCTTTGGTATTGAAATTAAATAAATAAATAAATAAAATATTTAATTTTCATCATTTTTATCATAAACCCGCCGTGAAAAAGAACAATTTGAAAAAAAAAAAATATTCAAACAGATCAATTTTTTTATTTTTTACACTAAAAAATAGGTGAAGTCCCATTCCTGCATAATTACCAAAAATTTCTTCAATCATCAAATCTAAAATAATTTCTCAGTAAAAAAAAAAAAAAAAACATAATAGTAAAAAAAGTTAATTTAGTTTTTCATAATGTATTTTATTAATAACAAATTATGAATAATGAAAATTTTGACACATAATTATATAATTCTTTAATCGTGTTGTATTGTCATCTCTCTATTCCCTCTGATTGACAAGTATCAAACAATACAAACTAACAATTAGCGTGTTAAAATAGCGTTTTAATACAATTAAACAAAAAAATTTTTTAAAAATGAAATTAATCTTGATTACGCCAAGTCTTTATAGCTGAGACAAAACATAGCTCTTGAATTACTCCTGAAATATTATTTTATTTAATAAAATACAGATAATATAAATAAATGCCATTATATTAAATTTAAAGTGGTTTTGTACTCGATACAATGGTTCTAAATATAAATACACATAATAAATAATTAATTAATTAATTATAATTCTAATGAAGTTATGAAAATCAATAGTTAACAATTGATAAATAATAAATACAATCTAAGCAATATAAGTTTATTTTTAAAAAGATATCTAGCATTTGTGCCCCGTCTAGAGGTGCCTTGTGCTAATGTAAGTAAGTACTAATTAGATAACAAATTAACTGAAAAAAAAATAAAGATTGAATATTAAAAAACAACTATTTAAAGGGGGAACACCAGTGTGACAAAATAAAAAAAGTTTATCGGTGATTTTTGGGAATTTTTTTGACAGGGAAAATGAAAGAATTTGGGGATCGGATTTTTTTTATTTTATTAAGGGTACATTATTAAGATTATTACCCTAAATTTTCATTAAAAAATATTTAATAATTACAAAGTTATTAACAATCTCGTAAAGCTCTAGAAAAAATTTCCCCCTCCATGGTTGGTTTTTTTTTTGTTTTAACCCGGCTAAAAAAATCTTAAAATTATTATTTCATATTTATTTTTGTCTCATGTTTCAAATAAAGAAACTAAAAATAAAAATTTAGAAATAAATAAATATTTAAAATTACAAAGAAATATTTAAAAATAAAATTTTTAATTAAATTCTTTGAAAATCATTTTTTTAATAATAAGAACTAATGAAATTAATATTAAAATTGTGCTTAAAATAAATTTTCAAAATAGTTACAAATTTTTTTAAAATTTAGATTGAATATTTTTTTCTAATTAAATGAATTATTTTTTCTAAATCCCATAAAAAATCCATTCAACATTATCTTGAACCAAACCAAAGAATTTATCTGTAAAAAAAAAAACAATCTTTAAAAACCGAAATTTAAATTTAAATAAAATAAAAATTTTTTTAATTCCGTACGTGCGACGATAACTACATCCTTACTGATTAAAAAGCAATTTGGGTTTTTATTTTCAGATGATCCGTTTTTGAGTTATCGGACAGATGGAGGGGAACATTTTTTTTAGTGCTCTACGGAATTGCTAATAACTTTGTAATAATTAAATATTTTTTAATAAAAATTTAGGATAATAATCTTTAATGTATCCTTAATCAGAACAAAAACAGTTTCACTGTAAAAAAATCGTGCCAAGTCCACGTTCATAAGACTATTAAGAAAAAAAAATTTTATTTCTTTACAAAAAGATATAAAATAAAAAATTAAAAAATCCAAGTAACCGATATGGTTGTATATGATTTTCGAAAATTAAAAAAAAATTTTTGTAAATTTAAAAATTAAAAGAAACAATTTTGGAACGTATTTAGTGTGCGTAGTTACGAAATATTTCACTTTTTATGAAATTCCTAAATTGTATCTACTAGGACACTTAAAAAAAATTGAAGTACACAATAACGCACACCAAGTACGGTCCAAAATTGTTTCTTTTAATTTTTAAATTTACAAAAATTTTTTTAATTTTCGAAAATCATATACAACCATATCGGTTACTTGGATTTTTTAATTTTTTATTTGATATCTTTTGTAAAGAAATAAAATTTTTTTCTTAATAGTCTTATGAACGTGGACTTGGCACGATTTTTTTTTTACAGTGAAACTGTTTTTGTTCGGATTTCAGTTTTTTTGTAATTATAATAAAAATTGACAATTTTAATTTAATACATTTCCGGTGGCAAACTATCCCCTTTAAGCTATAGTTCATGTAAAAGTTATTCTTGCGCCGCCTGGCGTGTGTAATTGCAAGCTGTCAAATATCTTTTTTCACTGTAGTTTTCCATCTATCATAAGATTAGCATGCGTCGTTATATTATTTAGTCTCTGGCCGTCCGCTTTTTACATAAGAAAAAGTTAAAATCTAAAAATCTGGGTCGCTATAGTATGTGCTGATTATTTTTAATAATTTTAAATAGAAATTATAAAGATAATTGATAATAATCAAGTAATACGCGTAATAAAAAGCATGAACTACTATTATAAAATATCATATGAAAAAAATCAAATTAAATTTGAAAAAAAACTTGTAACCTCAAAAAACGATTCTGCTTACGGTATATACACACTCGGTAGTCTGGCTTGAGAACGGAACTTGGCGCCAGATTCTACCGAATCTGTTGATCCTCTAAATTAAAATACATGATAGTCTTGAAGTTAGTCGAAGATCGAAACTCACAAAAAACGGGCCACGATTCATTATTGGTTCAAATGTAGACGCGCGCGCAGCGCGCTATTCAAATTTCTAGTAAAATAAAAAAAATCCGATCCCCAAATTCTTTTATTTTCCTTGTCAAAAAAATTCCCCAAAATCACCTCTTTTTTTTTATCATCACAGTGGCGTTCCTCCTTAAGTATTAATTAATTTAAAAGAGCCAGCACAGCCTGAGTTGACGATATTTATAATCATTAAACAATCAAAATCCATTACCAAAAAATTAACCACCCGATGACAATCATTATTGACTATCTTGCGGTTAATCTTCACATATTTACGAGTTTAGTATTTAACCATTAATCTACTTATTACGTTAATTTCAAGTTTTAGTCCTAAAATCTCGCTGATAAATAAATTAAACAATCTACCAAAGAGGCGAGTGATAGAATTTAAGATCCAAGTGTCCATTTTGATTCCCATTGACTTCCGAAGCACAAGAAGGTGTCGTCTTGATACCCGCTGGAGATTTTTCCTCGGAATGAATGGACATGAAATTCTGAGTTGAGTTTTTCTTGGGCTGAGGAGTTTGCCGACCACTTGGAGCCGCTGATTGAGTCATAGATCGATCAGTAGACCGTGATTTTGAGATAGGACGTGGGTTGGATCCTGAATGGTTCATAGGACGTTCTCTGGGCAGCGACTCATTGCTTGAAGATTGAGTTCCTGGACGTTCATTGGATGCTTGGCTCATTGGAGCTTCATTGGACGACGCTTGGGTCATAGGGCGCTCATTAGACGATGACTGGCTCATAGGACGTTCATCTGAGGTCATTCTTTGAGACATCGGGCGTCTGCTGGGTGTTGTTTGAGGTGTTGGAGGTTCTAATTGCTCGGATTCATAGTAATGACGCACTGGAACGTAAGCTTCTCTTTGCGGTGCTGGTGGGTGATCTATTGGAACTTCACGAACAAATGGCGTACAATGCGGTTCTGCGGCTGGTGTTGGTACAGTTGCTATTTCGTGGTTGCGTTGCTTTTGTTCTAGTTCTGAGTAGAGACTTAACGAACGTGGACGTTCCAATTTTGGTCCTGGTGTTGACGGGAGGTCACTAAAAAATTATTTTGATGACGGTCTCTGTCTTATCAACTTTAAAATCACAATCACTTGTTATTTATAAATCTGTTATTTTATATTGATTAAAAAAAAAAACAATTAAAATTACAATCACAATGAATGGTGCGATAAAAACGGGTTAAAAATAAATAATACTTTTAAAAAACTGAAAAATACGCTTTTTATAGAAAACCAAACTAAAAAATAGAAAATAAATTTCAATTAAGAATAGTGTTAAAAATTTAAATAAATATAATTTAATAATAGTGTGAAAAATGGGACCTGATTCCCTATTGGTCAAAATTAAGGCGCGCGCTATTCAAATTTCCAGTAGTGTTAAAAATATAAATTAATAATAGTGTGAATAAAAAAAAAATTATTTCATTTTAAAAAAAGCGCGGGGTGCTTTTTAAGATATTATCAAAATAATAATCATTCTACTCATATCTGTCAATAAAATATCTATAACTATTGACACCATGCACTCCACGCTTTTTTTAAAATGAAATAATTTTTTTTTTTATTCACACTTTTATTAATTTATATTTATTGAAATTTTTAACACTATTTTTAATTTAAATTTATTTTCTATTTTTTAGTTTGGTTTTCTATAAAAAGCGCGTTTTTTAGTTTTTTGAAACTATTATTTATTTTTTACTTTTTAGTTTGGTTTATTTATAAAAGCGTGATTTTTCAGTTTTTTTTAAACTATTATTTGTTTTGTTGAATTAAAAATTCTAATTGGTGTTCGAAAATTTGTTAATATTAGATAAATCGTCTAAAGATAAGGTTGGAAATTAAAATTCTTGCCTTATTGACTATAGAGAAAAATGATATAAATTAACAAAAATTTTATTTTGCAAATTGAAAAATAAAATAATTTTATCAAATTCGTGTATTGTCATCGGTCCTCGATAAATCTACAAAGTTGGAATGAAATCTGGCCGTTTAAAGTGGGTCAAAATCTTGCCCAAAGGAGTCGGTTACAAAGACACAAACAAACAAATAAACAAACAAACATACAGGTAAAGCTAATAATAAAAAATTAAAAAAAAGCGTGTAAATAAACAAAAACAATTACAATTACAATCACAATGAATGGTGCATTAAAAACGGGTTAAAATTGAATCTTAACAAAATGAAAGCGATGATAATTGGAACAGCGTTTAAATTAGCAAACATGAATCATGTTGATGTATCTAATATTGTAATAAATAACACTGTTCAAATAATTTCAAATCATTTTAAATCATTTCAAATTAGATTTCTTAATCAGGGTAGTAAGCGCAGTTAGAGCATGGAATCGGTTATCTGAATACTGTACGTTGCAGCCTGATTTTCAAACTTTTCGTCAAGCTTGTTATGAGTTCTTGTTGTATGAAAAGAGTGTTTTTTAATGATAGTTGGAGTGAATTTATGATGGAATGTTATAGCTAATGTCATTTATTAATATCTAATTGTATAATATTATTTCGTTTAATATTATTTTATACACTGAAAAATTTTTTTATTTTATTGGAGGACCGCAAGGAATTTCGACTCCATGGCCTTAATAAATAAATAATAATCAGAAAATGCATAAATGGGATTTAACAGGATTTAATAAATAAAAATAAATAAATTGGCAAGAAAAAGCAATTTTAATAATAATAAATAATAAAAAAGCACATTAATGACAACTATAAAATAAAAATCTGTATTTACAAAAATATGAAATAAATAAGCTTAATTCAAACAATACAAATAAAATTTTTTCTTACAATATTTAATATTAAATATATATAAAAAAAAAATAACTACGCTATAATTTATAAATAAAATATATCACTTCTAATTAACAGACATTTAAAGTACGTGAAAAATTTCATCAGCTTCGTATCCCGTCAGTAATGTTGGGCCGAATAATAGAATTTACTTAAACTTTAACAGTTATAAAAATAGTTTAATTCTATTCCGGCAGCAGCAGAATAGACTAAGACGGAGAATAAAAAAAATACGAGTCAGTTGATGTGCGACGTGATACGAGGTAATGAACATTTTAAAACATATATAAAACATATATAAGCCGATGCTTGTGCGCTTAATACGACATGTGGTGTATGCAACATGACTTTACTCGTTTTAATTTTTCATCATCTAATCTGACGTTCATAAGTGCTTTTTATCGTCTCTTACTCACCCGGTACGTTCGGCTGCGTGGCCAAACACTGGGGCATTATGTATTATCTATAAGAAAGCGTTAGTTTTTATTATTTATTAATTACAAGGAAGAATTTTTTTTTTATTTCGTTACTCAACTTATTTCTTCTTTTAAATAATGCTTGATTTTTCTTTCAACAAATTCATTTAATAATTCGAAATAAAAATATTATAACTTTAAAGTATTTAGAAATTCATCAATTAAATTTTTTGTCTATTATAAAAATCTTTTATAAAAAAAAAATGCATGATAAAGTTTTATTTAGTTATTAGTTAATAAAAAATTTCAGGTCTTGATATATAATATGTAATAAGGATCAGGTGAAAAGACCATCAATAAATTTTAACACAATTATTCGTTATACCACGTTTCGTCGGTTTTATTCCGATTTTCTCAGGTATCTAGTTTGACAGACAAATAATTCAAGCATTTAAAAAAAATTAATAGAAAAATAATAATTAATAATTATATTAATTTATTTATACACTGAAAAAAAAATGAACTTGAATCAAGAGTAAAATTCTTGAACCTAAAAAATAATTTTGAAGAAGCTCATTGTCTTGAATCAAGACAAAAAATTCTTAAATCAAATAAAATGTACTTAAAGCAAGTGAAATTTTTTAGTTTAAGAATTTTTTAACTCAAACCAAGAAAATTAAATTCTTCAAAATTATTTACTTTATTCAAGTAAATTTTTTTTTCTGTGTAATTACTGATCATAATTTTTATATTAATTTATTTATAATTTTTATATTATTAATTTTAATTTTAATATTAATTTATTTACAATCAATTTTTTTTTAATAATTGTATTATTTGTCTGTCAAACTAGATACCTGAGAATGTCGGAATAAAATCGACGAAACGTCGTATAACGAATAATTATATTAAAATTTATTGATGGTCTTTTCACCTGATTTTTATTACATCTTATTAGTTAATTTATTGTAAACTAAATTTTGCTTTATTAAATAATGACTTTTGTTCAATTGCACTGTACTTTCTTAAATATTGACATTTTTAAAGAAATAAGTTCATCCCGATGTTACTCTCATGAAGAGCTTTTATTTAAGGGGGTATTCTGGTCTAGAAATTTCAAAAAATCGAAAATTTTTTTTTTTTATATTTTCAAAGTTTAACTATTTAAGAATATGTGTACAAGAGGATTTTTCAAAATTTAAATTATTTTCGGAGATATAAGTATTTTTCTGACCTGGCATCCAAACTTGTTCGGTCGCAACTAATCGAACAAAAGACATTAGGGATTCTCCGTCTACCTGAATCCCTATTCTGAGTAAAACCATTTGTTCCTCCATACAAATATATATATATATATATATATATATATATATATATATATATATATATATATATATATATATAGTTATATGAGAACCTGAGGTGACCCGTATCTGATACATTTAGTATTCACTTGCATCCAGCTGCTAACAGTTGAATTCTAACCTCTGAACCACGTGGACGTATGTGCTGTGAGTTAAATAATAACAGTTAAAAATATTGTTTAAAAATAAAATGGATAGAAAATCTTCCGCGGAAAGGCGTACGCGTCCACATCGTCAGAAGAAAAGGCAATTTCACGGTAATCGATACACGGCACAAGAAGACACCAATTTTACAAGTGCATCAGCAGCAAAACTAAAAAAATCTAATGATGAAGAGGTGATCATTGAAAATAATTACGGCTACTGTGTATTGGAGTTTTTCACGGTTTTCTCGATGATTTCTTCTTTAGTTTTGTGCGCTCAATGTAAAAAGAGATTAAATTTTCACGCACATCTTTTCGTGGATTAGGTTTTAAAATTTCATTACAATGTGGTTGCGATAGTGTTCAATATATACCATCATGTCCATTCGTCGACAAATCCTTTGAAGTAAACCGAAGAATTATTTTTGCTATGCGGCTTTTGGGAGTTGGCAGGGAGGGAATAAATATCTTCTGCAGTATCATGGATATCTGTCAAGGATTATCAATCAGTACATACTACGCTTGCATCAAAAACATCCATTTGGCCGCATGTACAGTTTATAACCTCATTATTTCCAAAGCTGTGAATGAAGAAAAAGAGTTAATATCAGCTAGTGATCCTAATGCTTGTTCTACGGAGTTTACTGTTTCTGGCGATGGGACATGGAAAAAAAGGGGTTTTAATTCTCTATTTGGAGTAACTGCACTTGTAGCAAAAAATTGCAAGAAGGTTGTTGATACTGTTGTCAAATCTAGTTTCTGTCGAGGCTGTAATGTTTGGAAAAATAAAAAATATTCTGATATTGCTGCGTATAACGATTGGTATGAAAGTCATGAAGAATTATGTACAATAAACCATAAAGGAAGTGCAGGCAAAATGGAAGTTGATGCTATTGTCGAAATGTTCTGTCGATCAAATGAAAATCACGGAGTGAAATATGCTAAATACATTGGAGATGGTGACACTAAAACATTCAAGGGTATTCTCGATATGGATCCTTACGATGGTAACCCATTTGTCCAAAAAAAAACCCGATGTTTAGGTTCAGAAACGCAGAATAATAATGAGTCTCTGAACTCTCTGATTTGGACTTTCGCTCCGAAACACATTCATTCTGGACTTCATATTATCGAGATAGCGACATTTATTAGCGTTTGTATTTTCAATGAAGGCTTTATTCCTATTTTAAAAATGATGGAGCTGATGGGAATAAAAATTGGACCAGAAGCTCATTCATTTGCTGGCAAACGCGACAACGCCCGGATTGACCGCTCCGAAACACGAGCATCAATCGCTTCAAAGGAGGCCAGAACTGCTCGATATGAAGAAAGAAATGCAGAAAATAGTTTCTTTGAAGTCGAGGAAGGTCCAATGTATGAGGCAGGAATGGCAGATTAAATCAATGTAAGTTTAAAATATCATTATATGACTTAGACTAGAAAAAATTTTACGCGAAACTTTAAACGCGTTTTTCTCAAAACTGTCTTTTTCGGAACGATGACCACGATTTTTCAGGTTCTACTGGACCGATTTACTTGGAATTTTTATAGTCTTCTTTATTGGCTTGTCTATGGTTGGAACTAGTCCTATCCCCAAATTTTTATTTTAACTATTTTTAAAAAATTCAAAACCGTCAGAAAAAGTGGTCGAAAACAAAATTTTTTTTTAAACAGTCGCCATTTTGTGAAAAATTTTTTTTCAAACTTTTCCCTACTTCCGACCATTGCGACATTATTCTTGATTAATAATCTTTTTTTTTTTTTTTTTTTTTTAGTTTCAGATTACTAGGAGGGTTAAAATCATGGTCATAGTCACGTGGAAATTTTTAAAGAGCCCCCACTCCGTCAGCTTATAATTTTAAAAATTTTGTACTTTTTTTAGTTTTTAATTTTTCTTTGTATTCTTCTAATGTTAACAAACAACTAATAAAAAAATGTATAGTAAAAATATTAATTGTCTTTTTTTTACGACATTTCAAAAATTACCTGAAATTCATGTTTCTAGACCAGAATACCCCCTTAAGTACTCACATGCATTTTTATATATTTTTCATATATACATATATATATATATGAAAAATTGATGTGGGTACTCAAACGAAAGGTCTTGAAGAGTGTAACATCGGGATAAGCTTATATTTTTAAAAATGTCAATAGTTCATGAGATACAAGGTCATTTCTTACTTATGTCTCTAGAGATAGAATATTTTTGAATGCAGCCCAAATACTTATCATCATGAATTTACTATTGGTGAGAATGATATGAAAATTTAAAAAAACACAAACTCAAATCAAGACCTTTGCAATGATACCAAATTTCACCATAAAAATCTATTTTATCGTATAAGTACTCTGGCTACAAAATTTTGCTTATTATCTTAATAATATAGAATTTAATATAGAAAATATTTTGCATTAACTTGTTTATTTAAAAATAAAATGATTAGAAATCTGATTTTATGACTATAAAATTTAATAAAAATTAAAATGTAATGATTCGTTTGACAGACATTTAAAAAATAAACAAGAATAACTAGAGCAATAAAACTAAATAATTATTAAAAATAAAATAAGTAAAAGCATTTAAAAGCAGTTTTCTAGTGAAAGCTTTAGAATAAGCATACTTATTAAAAATGATAATTAACATACATTAGCCATTGAGCAAGGAGGCCTCGCAGCTGCATAACGTCCGTAAGAGCTTCTCGGTGCTCCTGAATGCGCTGAATTTGAATGATTCATCGAGTGACCATTACTGGGAATAAATACCATAGAGATAAATAATTAATTATAAAAATAAATCCTTCAGTATGGTATTAATACTCGTTAAATAATTTAACAAAAAATATATCTAATTACCTTGAAGCAGACGAAGGCTTGCTGTTGTTGTTATTGTTGTTGTTGTTGTTATACGAGTAATCGACGGAGCCTCGCGAAGGTAAGCTATACCTCGTGCTACCAACCTCTTGATTTTCTGTAAATACACAATAATGAATAAATTATGTGAAGCAAGTATTGACACAATTATGCGTGATTGATAATTCAGAATGAAATAAACCAGTGTAAGGTAACGTGAGTGGCTAAGTAGATGCCGTCGTACAAGAGCAATCGATAGTGGTAGCCATCGATGACATTGACCGGATTAAAACATTTTAAAAACTCGGCCGTCTACAGAAAACGCGTCGACCTTCTGTTAGACTTTTAAGGGCCCGAATGCATTTTAATAATACAATAAATTTTATATATACTTACCAGTATCAAAAAAACCCCGGAAAACAACGAATTTATTATTCTGAGGAATAACTTCTTCGAGATCGTAATGGCGCCGAAGAAAACGCAAGAATTTATCCGAGGGTCTGTCGATTGCTAATTTAACTGGCCGAATTCTTTCTTCCTGTAATAAAAAAAAAATTTCATTAATTTTTAAGTAAATTTGTACACAGAAAGAAAAAAAAATCTTAAGGAAGACTGAAAATTTCTTGAATGAAGCTAAAATTTGTTGAACGAAGTTAAATTTTTTTAAGCCAAAAAAATTTCTTCTTGCTCCAAAATAACTTCAGTCTTCCTTATAATTTTCTTGGTTCAAGAAATTTTTTTTTCTGTGTATGTAAATTAAAAATTAACTGTGCGCGTAAATGCGGGAAAAATGAATATATTCACAGTTCATTCACCTATTGCTTATTATCTCTGACGTACTGATCAGCTTTAAAAGTTTACTATACTACACAGTACTTAGAATCGACCTCTCAAGCTAATTAAGATCTTTAACGATCCATCGTTGAACTGGTTTACTTCACGCGAGTAATAATGTATAACTTGTGTGTCATGCATTTGAAAGGGAAACATGTGATAACAATTGTAAATATATAATAAGTTAAGGAGTTTTCATGTTGCCTATTAAGTCAAGTTCAAAAAAAAATATTTATCATAGTTATTTATGAATAAATTTTTACAAATAAGATAACGTTGAAATATACACTGTTCAACTTACTTGTTTTATAAAATTTGTTTTACAAATAATTTGAAATTCTTTTCAATTCAACTGAAGAATTTATAAAAAATTGAGATGAATAATTAAAAATTTATGGTTTGTAAAATTGAGTCTGAAGTTTAAGAATATAACAACAAGCTTCTTTATTTAATACGCTTTTTTTAACTATTACACAGAAAAAAAATTTACTTGAATCAAATAAAAAATTTTGAAGAATTTCATTTTCTTGATTTGAGTTAAAAAATTTTTCTTGGTTCAAGTAAATTTTATTTGATTCAAGAATTTTTTGTCTTGATCCAAGACAATGAAACTCTTCAAAATTATTTTCTTGGTTTAAGAATTTTTTTCTTGATTCAAATTAATTTTTTTTTTCTATGTAGTTTTGCCTGTATGTAACGGAATCTCTGAATGTAATTTCTACCCACTTTAAAGCCTTGGGTTATATTGAAACTTTGCACACTAATTAAAGACCGAAGACAATAAGTTTGAACCATTTTCCTGATCAAAATCGTCAAGAATAGCGATTTTATGTTTACCGGGAAAAGAGCCTGAGAAACAACTATCACATTCAAAGAAGGCACCAGGCGCGCAAATTACCTACTCCCGTCACAGGGAAGTAGTTACAAACTCAATAAATTATAGTTTATAGAACTAAAAAACACAGTTTAATAAAAAAAAAAAACTAAAAGTTAGAAAATAACTCCCAATCAGTTTAAAATAAAAATAGAGCTATTAACACAAAAAGCTTTTTTACAATAAAATGAATTTTTTTTTAATCATTTTATTTTTATTTTAAGATTTAGTTTGGTTTTAATTAAAATTTTAGTTTGGTTTTTGATTAAAGATTTTTTTTTCAGTTTTTTAAATAATTATTCATTGAAAGAACATTTCTTTTTTAATGTAATAATTATTCTGGGTCAAAGTAATTTTTTTTTGTTAACTAATAGAAGAGTTTATTAACTATTAATAAATTTGTTTATTTAAAAATAATTTGTTAATTTATGAAGTATAAAAAAATTTTTTTTAACTATTAACGAATATTAATTCACTGTTAATAAATGATTCCTTAACGATTAATAAATATTAAATACTAGCAACCTTGCACTCACTATGTGCCGTGACTTGTGAACTATAAATAAATAAAATTTTGCTTTATTAAATAATTATTTTTGTTAAATTGCACTGTACTTTGTTAATTATTGGCGTTTTTAAAAATATAAGCTCATCCCGACGTTACACTCATTAAGAGCTTTCATTTGAGTACCCATATGCATTTTGATATATTTTTCATATATACATATATATAATATATATAAATATATGAAAAATTTATGTGGGTACTCAAATGAAAGGTCTCGATGAGTGTAACATCGGGATGAGCTTATATCTTTAAAAATGTCAATAATTCACAAGATACAAGGTGATTTCTTAATTATGTATCTAGAGATAGAGCGTTTTCGAATGCAGCCTAAATACTTATCATAATAAATTGACTATTGGTGAGAATGATATGAAACCTTGAAAAAAACACAAATTCAAATTAAGACCTTTGCAATGACACTAAATTTCACTAAAAAAACAGATTTTATCACATGACTATCCTGGACACAAAATTTTTCTCATTCTCTTGATAATATAGATTAAACAATAAAAAATCCGTTTTTCACAGTTATTAAATATTTAAAAAAAATAAATCTTTTTATCAGTGTGCTAAAATTTCTTTGATAATAAATTAAAAAAATAAAATTCTTATTTTCAAAAAACATTTCTTCTTAACGTGATTTAAATCAGTATCATTCGGATTAAATATCAATTTATAAATGTAAATATAAATATATACTAACAGCCAGCATGAATTCATAGAGGTCTTTTCCAAATCCCATGCGCTGTTTAGACTCATGAACATAAAAATCAAGAATACAACGTGGCTGCAACTGGAAGTACGCACCGGCTTCGTCGAACATGAAAAGGTTTTTCGATCCGGTTTTGAGCAATCCCACGACGCTTCCAAGGCCCCTGTAACGATAGTAAAAATAAGTAAAAAGAAAAACGACAATAGAAGAGTTTAGTTTTAGTATTTATATTATTAAATTTAAAGTATAACATAATGAGCAGTGAGTAGTCAGTAGTAATCACCGGTTAACTATAATTTTATTTTCCCTTGTTTTCTTCAACACAAGTACGTACTTGATTCAACGGTTGGAAAAACTGGGTCGTTTATCGGGTAGTAGTAAATAGATAGTATTTAGTATAATATATAATTTAAATTTTAAAATGCGAGGAAGCTACTGAAAGAAATAGCGAGGTCATAAGTACAATTCGTGTCTTGGCTGGATTCCCAAGTTCTTCAGATGCCTGCAGTCACGATTTAGTCACTTTAGACTTCAAACTTTTTTGTTTGTTTTATTCTATTTTTTATTTTACTATAGACTACTCACTACTCAGTACTCTCGTATTTTTATAAAAACATTCATGACCTCATTTGTCGATAGTCTTCTTACCACCGATCTTATCGATAACACGAGATCGCTTATCTGTAACACGTAATTTTTTTTTGTCGGATCGATTTGTAAGTTTAAATATTTTATTCGTTAAATTAAATATTTATTCATGACCTCAGGGTTAGTTTTTAAGATTTCATTTAATTGGGGTTTCCTAGAAGGGATAAAGTATTAAAATAATCGTTAAATTTAAGTAGATACGACACGAGTATTCAACTGTGATAATTTTTAAATCATAATTCTCATGTATCACGAAATTGGAAAATTTAAAAGTGCTTTAGCTTCGTTCTACCTAAATATTTCAAATGCGAAAACATTAAAATTTAAGAAGCTATATCAACTTATCGCAAAAAGTTATTTTTAGCTAACTTCAATGTTTTTTTTCTTCCAAAAAATCTAAATTATGAAAAACTTTAGTTCTGAAACTTCAACTTCTTGAAACTTTGAATCAAATCATAAAAACATCCTATTTTTTATGAATTTTTTTTTTTTTTAAATAAGGATTTTTAATCAGAAACCCAAAGCAGAATTACAGAACTTTGAAACATTAGTTCTATGTTTCAAGAACAGCGTGTCACCATTCGATATTTTCTGGGTTATATTTGTTCCGGTTACTTTTTCAGGGTTATTGTCTTCAAGTAAGTTACAACATCATATTGTGTACAGAAATAATGTACTTAAATTTCTAGGTAAGGAACAAATTTTATCGCTATAACATCAAAGCTTACTACACAATATTGGATATTATTATAAGAAGAAATTGATTTTGAAAACTTCAATAATTTTTGGTTTTAAATTAATCCTTCACTTTAGATTAAATTGGCCATTTGGTTGTAATGATTAGAAAATACTATAATTTGACACGTAACATTGAGGCTAATGGATTCAGAAAATACTTTTTCAATCAAAGTAAAAATAGTGAGAATAAATCACACTTTCGCATGCAAAAGTGAAGAACAAAATTAAACCTAATCACTCCTAATTGAATGAGGTAAGGCACTCAATCCTTGAAGAGCTTTAAGTAAAAATAAAAATTGACTTTATCAACGAAGTAAATGTAAAATTTAACGGGAATTATTTACAACTGGGGTCCACCCTATTTTGGCCAAATCTAGATAAAAAATTAACATTTTTTAATCTTTTTTTGAATCTGCTTGTTTTTACGGCGCATTTATGATAAAAAATATCGTGAGGAAAAAAAAAATTTCGATAGTTTTTTTTGCTTTCAAAAGTTAAAAAAAATGTTGCCTCTTATGTTTTTGGATAAAATTTCTATTTGATCTTTTTTTTTTTTTATGTTTTTGACAATTACATATAAAAAATAAACAATTAAAAAAAAAACGTTGAATATCATAATTTTCTAAAAAATTTATAAATTTTTTTGAAAATTTGTAAAAATTGTTAAAATTGTGAGTCAACTTTTTTTTTTTTAATTGTTCATTTTTTTATGTATTTTTCAAAAAAAAAAATATTTTAATAAAATCAAAGAGAAATTTCGTTGAAAAAAATTAAAATTGAAATAGTGGATCTCACTTGTAAATAATTATCAATTTGACTTATGAAAATAGTAACAATTTTAATAGAAAAAAAAAAAAATTGCAATTAATTACATAAGAACAAATCTTAAATTTAAGGTCAAAATTTTATAAAAATAAAACTTCTGTAAATTTATCCTAGTACTAATGTTCTTTTGACCTAAAAATATTCTATAACTTTCAGATATAACTGTTGCTCTACAATGAAGTAATATTTACAAACAAAAGAATAATTCACCGTGCCGGATTTACTTGAAATAACGTAACATCAACTCTGAAATGCTTTCTCAGTACGGAAGCACTAAAAGTAAGTTAATACAGCTATAAACACAAAAAAAGTAATTATAATAAGTAATTACTCGTTTCCTGCGCTATCTACCAAGAGATAGACAATGTGGTCGGTATCGCGCAATTTGAGAGCACTTGTTATCGGTTTGCTCAAGCCTTGAGCCATCGCCGATGCTTCACCCATATCATCCAAAATCCTTGAGATCTGTCTTTGCGACTCACTGAAAAAAAAAAAAATTACTTCAGTTCAACAAACTCGGATAAAATCTCAAGATAACACAATTTATACTTTATATAATAACAATAAAGGTATTTTATTAATTGGTAATTATACAATTAAGTTAAATAAAATTAATTAAGAAATAAAATCCGTTATACGTTAGCTAAGTAAACAATAGAGAAATGAATTATTGGGGGAAACGGAGCGTTGTAAATTGTTTGAAAAACTTTCAACGCGGTTGGTAGCTTTCACATAAGGCCAGTAGAACGGAAATTTTAGATTAATGTTTTTTAAAATTGTCTATCATTTTAATCAATCTAAATTCTGAGAGCTACTTGTATTATATTATATTGTATTAAAACTTATCAGACTTGAAATGAAATGTCATGGTACAAAAAAAAAGATTACGTAATTATTGACGTATTAATTTTTCATCTTTATACTTTGTAAGCATTTAATTCTTTAATTATAATTATAATTGTAATTGTAATTTAATTTAACGTTATTATGAACCGTGGTAATTGCGATAATAACAATGCGATTGATGATAAGAAATTATTAGTGACACGAAAAGCTAACAATAAAACATGAGTTATTGACACAGAACTATAATACAATAGTAAATAATTTTATAAAAAAAATATAAGATGTAAACCACGTCGATACTGGATTCGTGTCACCAGTATGTTATGTTATGTGTTAAAGATGCTAATTCATATCTTAGTTATTCAGGCCGATCAATATGTCTATAAACATTATCCAACTATAGCCACATTCTACTTTTTGAAAATTACTCATTCATCAGTTAAGTTTAACAATAAATTTATTTATCACGAACTGTATTAACCAGTTCAGTAAAATACTTCTGCACTTGTGTCGGGCATCGGACTTTAATGAGGCAATAATGACAATAGTAATAATAATAATAATAATAATAATAATAATATGTTATAATAATTAAGGATTTGTGATTACAATAGATGAGAATAAATAAAAAAAAGAAAGGATGTAGGAAACAACACAACGTTCGTCATGCTTGGTCGATCGAAAAGTCTCGTCGTTTATTCCGCTACTTGGTGTGGATCTTTATTGTATATAATATATATGTATAAACTGATGTAAGTGTGATTCACCTGACGCCGGTGAATTGTTTATTTTATTTAATATCTAATTGGATAGAATTAGATACAACAGGAAAATATCTAGCTTTTTGTTTTATTTCTATATATATATATATATATATATATATATATATATATATATATATATATATATATATATATATATATATCAATGTGGAGGTCGGATCGATGGCGATCGCATCGACTGCTTATGGTTTTTGTTGTTTAGTTGAATACTAAATTTGTTGGAAATTTAGATAATTATAAGACTGATGGAGATGTGATTTACATGGAAAAATTAAATCTAAGTAACTTAGTATTCAAAATATAGAATTGTAAATAGGAAGTATTCATTTGAATTTAGTTGTTTTGAATTTGAATTTATAATTGGTAATAAAAAATGACAAGTTTCATGTTTCAAATAAAGAAACTAAAAATAAAAAAATAAATATTTAAAAATAAAATTTTTAATTAAATTCTTTTAAAATCATTTTTTTAAATAAAAAGAATTAATGAAATAAATGTTAAAATTATGCTTGAAATAAATTTTCAAAATATTTATAAATTTTTTGAAAATTTAGATTGAATATTTTTTTAAAATTAAATTATTTATTTTTGCTAAATCCTTTAAAAAAATCTATTCAACATTCTTTAAAACCAAACCAAAGAGTTTCTCTGTAAAAAAAAAACAAACTTTAAAAACCGCAAGTAGCAAGTGTAGCCAGTGTTTAATTTATGCCCGACGCCCGACTTGTATATTATACAATTGAATATACAATGAAGATGCATGTACTTTAACATTTTTAATATTTTTAACTTCCCACAGTCTCGCGACACGTCTTGTTCGCCCACAACCGCAATAAATGTCTTTAAAGGAGTGTCTACACCTTCTACTGATGATTATGACGCTAAAATCTTCTGTTCAATACCTCTTTCATACTACTATTTTATACTTTCAATCTACAACATAAGAAACAAATCAATTAGCTATTACAATTATAATTATTGTCATAATTACACCTAATTAATAATTATTAACAACAAAAATAATAATAATGATAATGATGATTTTATCAATAATCGCCCAAGATAGTGAAAGTTCCCAGGACTTGTAATTGAACCGTAACCTTGATCCCTTTCTCTCTTTTCACTTACAATAAAATCACGATAAGGAAATTTATTTCTTCCCATCTATACTTAACAAATAAATATATGAATAAATGTATAAATTACTTATATTCTCGTCGATCACCACGAAAATCTTCAGGTATTAGTGTATGAGTGACCTTGTTGATCTTTCTCGGTAATAGTCTATTTACGTTGAACTTGAAATCCATCTTTATGACGTTTACTAATTTCCTTGTTAGTGTCAATAGCTTCAGCCAAGTTCACTATCACTTTTTAAATAAAAACAAAATGAAAAAAAATGATGTATTATTAATTAACATTAATTAATTGATTTATTAAGTAATATAATATAAATAAAATAACTAACCTTAATAGCAGCAAATCACGTGAGCATATAAAATTATAACTTAGAACATAATAATTCAAATGTCGTAGGGCGATATTAAAATAACGATAATAAAACTCGGATATTTTGAAAAACAATTTGCGTTTATTAACTTCCGCATAGAGGTAAGGGGAAATCACTCAATTAAATCTGGCTGCATGAGACAACAAGCATCAGACGTCAGATCGATGGTAGGTTTTATTGATATCGATGTTAATGTTTCTTTGTTATTTTTGATGCGTAATATGCAACAAAAGTAATTGTGGGAAAACACTTAACTGCAATTGTAACAATTAAATAAAGTTAGCTGAACTGAAAGACGCTGGTATGGAGAAAATGAGCACAAGGGTGTGGAACAGCCCTCGAGATGCTGCCTCGGAGATTGCGTACTGGAATTTCGCGAGAGATTTTCGTGAGAGCACTGCGGTTGCGCGTTCGGAAAATTTTTCTCACTTTTTGAATTCGCGAACACACGGGGTTGATTGTTCGATGTTTTAACAGTAATTACGCAGAAATGTGGATATGACAGCGCTCGCCGCCAGACTGTTTTATTTTTACGAAGGTCGCGCGCCATACTGCGTAATCATAAGTGCGCAAGTTTGTCCCCTCTATGAGATGTTTTTAATTTTTTAAAATTGTTTTGACTGTTCTAGACTGTAGATGTCGCATTGTTATGGACGGGAATTGGTTTTCTGCAGTACCGAGAATCTACTTACTGGGATATCTGCTGATAAATAAATAATAGTTTAAAAAAAACTAAAAAACACGCTTTTTATAGAAAACCAAACTAAAAAATATAAAATAAATTTAAATTAAAAATCCCTACAATAAAAATACATGAGAGTGTGAAGTTAGTCAATAGTCGAAACTCGCAACAAAAAAATGAGACCTGATTCCTTATTGGTCAATATTAAGGCGCGCGCATAGCGCGCTATTCAAATTTCTAGTAATGTTAAAAATTTCAATAAATATAAATTAATAATAGTGTGAATAAAAAAAAAATTACTTCATTTAAAAAAAAAGCGTGGGGTGCTTTTTAAGATATTATCGAAATAATAATCATTCTACTCATATCTGTCAATAAAATATTTATAATTATTTACACGATGCACTCCACGCTTTTTTTTTAAATTAAATAATTTTTTTTTTATTCACACTTTTATTAATTTATATTTATTGAAATTTTTAACACTATTCTTAATTTAAATTTATTTTCTATTTTTTAGTTTGGTTTTCTATAAAAAGCGTGTTTTTTAATTTTTTGAAACTATTATTTATTTTTTACTTTTTAGTTTGGTTTATTTATAAAAGCGTGATTTTTTAGTTTTTTTCAACTATTATTTGTTTTGTTAAATTAAAAATTCTCTTTGGTGTTCGAAAATTTGTTAATATTAGATAAATCGACTATAGAGAAAAATTATTAAAAAAATTAAAATTAAAATTCTTGCCTTATCGATTATAGAGAAAAATGATATAAATTAACAAAAATCTTCTATTGCAAATTGAAAAATGGAAGAATTTTATCAAATTAGTGTATTCTCATCGGTCATCGATAAATCTACAAAGTTTGAACGAAATCTGGCCGTTTAAAGTGGGTCAAAATCGCGCCCAAAGGAGTCCGTTACAAACATACAAACAAACATACAGGTGAAGTTAATAAAAAGCGTGTTATTAACTCTTATAATTTAGATGAAAAATATGAAAATATGTCACGTAAGCAAACTATTCGTAACGTGATTAGTCGAATATATCGTAAGCATGAAAATATATGCAAAACCCAAACTCATGCGCGCGCAAATTCGAATTCTAGTAATAATAAAAAAGCCTCACCCGGTATATTGACAAAAATTGCTATCTGTTTTGACTGTTTTGTCTATCACCCTGATAGCCAGCGCTTTCTCAGTAAGTGTTGACTTCCAGCAGTTACGGTTAATTTATACATCAAGTTGGCGGTAATTCTTCTCTCAATAACAGTTGTAAGCAAATTGACGGAAATCTACGGCCGCAACTTGAATACAAGTTAATAATCAAATTTGTAGTTAAATTTCCTTTCAACTTTACTACAATTTGAAGGAAATACTTGTAGAGCAAGTTTTGACGTCTATTTGCAGAGTAGGTTATAGGTAACTAATAGGTAATCGCTCGCTTTGCCAACTCTTTCCGTCAAGTTTGCTTCAAATTGCGGACGTAGATTGACAGTAAGTTATAGGTAAGGTGGCTATCAGGGCAAGTCTTCTTAATTCTATTTTCCATATTTCGATATATTATAATTCAACATTACCGACAGTAAATGAACTGTATCTCCTCTTTTTTCAGCTTAGAGTACTGTAGTAGTATCATAAGTTAGCGCTGTAGTCGTCACAATGTGTACATGCCGTTGTCTAAAAGAAACAATTCACTGAAGAAACATCGACTGTTTTTTTCTGATGAAAATCTCAACAATATCTGTGATAAATATTTACGAATCGTGATTAATGATCATTGGACTTGAGTAACCTCTACCAGCAGGTCAATAACTTACATTATTATTTATAACTTTTACAATGATACTTGGTTGACATGACATTCACAATAGTAAATTCAATAACCCAAATACCCTTTTTTTTTTTTTTTTTTTTTTTTAATTATTTTAACATTTGACAAACTCGATTAATAACCGCACGGATGTTTAGGATATTAAACATAATTAACCACCGATATTTTTAAATTCTGCAATAATTCATCATGCTTATTATATGATCGCTAAGTTGTTAAATAATATATGTTTTGAATTGAGAATCCACAAGTGGTTGCTCGTCCTACATGACTAGACATGCGACGCGTCGCGACGCCTACATAAATTAACCCATTAAATTAATTTTTTCAGTCATTTTTAATTCTAACTTTTTATAACTTTGTATTAAAATTTTTATTTTTCATTTTAGATTTCGTGAAGCTTCAAACATCTATCAAGGAGAATTTTGTGGTAAGTTTTTAGTAAAGTTAGGTAATTATATTGCATGAATAAATTTTTAATTAATTTAAAAAAATTAATTCAATGATTTAGTAAATTAAAGTAAAAAATTAACATATATCAATGGTTGAGGTTGAGATTTTAAAGATATAAACGATCAAAATAAATGTTCTGCTGAAAAGTAGTTTTGGCTCCAATTCATAAGTTTAATAATTTTCTGCTAGATAGCGGCAGATGTAACAATTCTGATCGTTGCTAGTCGATGCTCTGCATTACCGACTTGATTTCTTTTTAGAAAAAGGGACCTAAAAGTACGAAAACGTATTATTCCATAATTCAAAATTGTGTAATGTAATAAAGTACAGTTATGAATTGGTAGGAAAATAACTTTTAGCAAATGAAAGAAGTAATGGGTAAAGTTTAAAAGATTTTATTATAAATGTAAAAAATTGGAATAATAAATTTTAAAATAAGAACGAAAAGAAATTTAAAAAGTATGATTTACGATATGAAATACTTAATTTCATTGTAGTAATACTTTTTTGGCAAACTTTGTAAAATGTTGAAGAAGCTTTTCACCGATTTTTGTAATAATAATATTTCGTTGTGGTATTTTATAAAAGGCAAAGAAATGTAATACAAAATGCGGTCGTTATGTTTGAGGGTGTACTAAACCGTCAGTTGAGTATTTTAGTACTTTTAATTCTCTGTTCTTACTTCTTTCGCAGCCAATATGTCGCAGTTGTAAATTCTAAACTTTTCGTAGGATTTTTAAATGTTTAACATCGTAATATTTTATCATTATCAAAAACGATTATTTTTTCCTTATTTCTGTGTTTCAATGGTTTATAATAAATTTTATGATTAAAATAATCCAAAGAGAACTATAAATTAATTATATTTTACTTTTAAAACAAAATGAAAATCATTACGATTTATTTTACGATCAGTTTCATCAAAAGAAAACCTTTTTGTTCTAACATGCAAACTAATCTTATTCTACATTATGGACTACTAGCTGTTGCCCGCCCGCTCCGCTGGGCACTTTATAAAATTATAGTTTTAGATCTAGACTTGAAATTCAATTGGAGTATTATTTTGACTTGCACAGGTTCCACATTCCATCGAATCGTAAGTAGAATTTATTGAAATCCGTATTGAGATGATCTCTACATGACAAATAAAAGATCCTTACCAAATTTGCAGCTTTTTGAAGCTATATTTTAAAAATTAAGATTTTTTATTGTTAACACCCACCCCCGCGATCTTTATTGGAGGTATTCGGTGTAAAATCTGTTCTTAGATCATTTTTATATCACATGTAGACGACTTCTATTAAATTTGGAGTCTATAGGAGCGATAGCTTGGAAATTAAACATTTTTATTGTTAATACCTACCCCCGAAACCCTCTGCAGGGTTAGATATCGTAAAATTCATTGATAGATTATTTCTACATCTCTTAAAGAAGATTCCTACCAAATTTGAAGTCGATAGGAGCTATAGTTTGAAAACGGTAATTTTTCATTGTTAACGCCCCCGCAACCCCCCTTGTGAATGGAATTTCGTAAAATCCGTTCTTAGCTGACCTCTACTCGGCTAAAGGAATATTCTTGCCAAATTTCAAGTCTGTAGGTCTTATAATTCCAGAGATATCGTGATGAGTGACTATATCTATAGAAAGTCTCCTATATATATATATATAGATTAAACAAAAATAGTAAATGGTCATTTTTAAAAGTTTCGACAGGTGATATCAATCGAACCAATTTTGTTGGTTCTTACCATTCGTAATGACTATATTAGTAATAATGAAATTGTTGTAAAATCTGTTTTTCTAACATCAGACTCGACCGAACAACGTCGATTAGCATTAAGGTATTCTAGGACTACATGCTAGCACACCAGAAGTCACTATATAAAGATAGTTCGGATTGGCCTTCAGAACCTTAAAATACTTACACCCTATGTATCCGTGTGAAAAAGACATTATTCATTCGACCTGATTTTCGAGTTCTATGTTGAATTCATAATTCGATCCATTGAAAAAGATTTATAGATTCGTTTCTATGATTTCAGAATGGTTTAATTATGAGTTCAAAAAGTTGAATAAAAAATTTTTTTGTAGAATAAAAACTTTTATGCTTAGAAATATTTTAGTGAAAATTTACGATAGTATATACAGAGAGAAAAGAATAGAACTTATTCCTATGTAGAATGGTAACCATTACCATGTTACGTAGTAACGGAAATTTTTGTGAGAGCCCTGTGTAAATTTGCTAATAAAAATCTTAGAAATTGTGATAAAAATATAAACAATCACTCATTCGATGCAGAATTAAATTCTGAAAATAATAATGTTGTTTTTTTATTTTTTTGATGAAAATTTCAATTTGGTATCAACAAAAACTTAACCAAATTAAATGTTCTCAGTTTTTCGTAAGTAACTCAATAACTATTGGGGATATCGAAAATCGAAAAAAATATCCTTAAAGAGGAGAAAATTTCTGAAAAAAATTCTTGACTATCGGAACTCTAGCTTGAAATACAATAATTTTTATTTAATGTTGAAAATAGGGTTCCGCGCGACTTTTGTCACACGGCTGCGCCGATGCTAACATACGACAACAGTTGCGCGGAATCCTATTTTCAAGACTTTTTTTCAGAAATTTCCTCCTCTTTAAGGATCTCTTTTCCGATTTTTGTTATCACCAATATTGATTGAGTTATTTAAGAAAAACTGAGATTATTTAATTTGGTTATGTTTTTTGTTAATAACAAATTGAAATTTTCATCAAAAAAATAAAAAAGCAACATTATTTTCACAATTTAATTTTGCATCGAATGAGTGATTGTTCATATTTTTATCACAATTTCTAAGATTTTTATTAGCAAATTTACACAGAGTTTTCACAAGAATTTCCGTTACTACGTAGCATGGCAATGGTTACCATTCTACATAGAGATAAGTTCTATTCTTTTCTCTCCGTGCAGTTTTTTGTCGATTTAAAAAAATTTCTTGGATTCGGCAGAGTGTAAATTATTTATTAAATTATTACAGAGTGTATAACATAATTTTAGAAGGTCAATGAATTATTGTGAAAAATCCATAAAAGTGTCATTAATTTTTATCAAGAAATCGTGATGAAAAAGATCAAAAATCTTTCTATCAGTCTGCTGAACATTGGATTATTGCAATATGAAGAGTCATCAATTTACCAATATTGAATTATACCAACCGTCTTTGGTAATGATAAGTTGCTCTCATCGCTATTTGGATTATATAAACGACGCGGATAAGTTATCAATATTTTCATGCCTTTGAAGTACTACTCGATACTACAGAGGACTTATACATCAGTAGTTATAAATTTGCAATCAACAATTATTAATTTCAGTAGAATGTATAATAATTTATACCAAATATGTTTTAACTAGATTTAAAATTGTGATTTTTTAATTTTGCAAAAATTCTATAATTCACAGTTTAATGCATGACTTCAACTGTATGTCCTTATGTATTAAGCAAAACTTACAAATTGAGTTGACATATTTCAATACTTCAAACAAATTCTGTTTCAAACTTATTTTTCGTTAACTATTTTTTGTAATTGACAACACAAAAATGTTTAAAAATTTTCAAGTGATTGAAGACTTTTTCATACTTATTTTAAATCTCAATTTTTTTTCGTCCTGAAAAAAAAAAAAAAAAAAAAAAAAAAAAACACTTCGTAAGTGCGCCGAAGGTTTATTCCGTGTATAAAGATATTCGTATGCATCCAGAGTTACATATTGTGACAAAAATTTTATTTTAACAATTAAATATTAATACCGGTAGTATAAAGTAGAAGCATAAATTAAAATTATTTTATGATTAAAGGCAAAGTAGAGTGTAGGAAAAAAGATGGTAGGCGCGTCATATACCTTAGCGTATGTACATTATTCATCGACATCAGTGAAAAGGGCGCCGGTGGTTTTACGTATGCTGCGGGTTATTATGTCTTCTAAATGTTTAATGTGTTTGCCTTCCTTCGCCGTCCATCGCAGCTTTATGTTTTACTAAGTAAATTACTGTTTTTTTTTTTTTTTTAATTTTTTCTTTTACTTTTATTATTCCTCAACGTTAATGTTAGTACAATCGATTTGCGCTCTTTTGCCTCACCCTACCGCATTTACCTCGTCTCGATTCTCTCTTGTATTAATATATATATGTATAACTTCCCTTTCTCGATCCACTGCGAATTTTTGTACGTCGTCCATCAAATATTTAAACGGTATATCTTGACTACTCTAACAATATAGAACTGCCACTTCGAGTTTCGTGTGTAAAAATTTTTCGATGTAGGATATAAAAAAAAAAAAAAAATAATAATAATAATAAAGAAAAAACAATTATCCTACAACCGTCTTCTAATTTAGACATATGAGTGTAAATTTTATCTGTAAAAAATAAAATGAATTTATATTCGCCATCGATCAAACTTTTTTTATTCATCGTACTTGTTGTTTGGAATAAAATTGAAAAATAATTAAATTTCCAGCTGGAATGAAAATTAAAAAAAAATTTTTTTTTTTTTGATAGTCAACAACTAATATTAAAATTATGTCACCAAAAAAGAATTCGATTAAATGTAAACATTGAACTGTTATTCAGTATTTATTATTGTTAATACGTAAGTAGTTCTGGTGGATATGAATAATGTTAATTAAAAAATATTTATGAATTCTTCAAATAGTTTAATAATGTATTAACAAAATGTTAGTTTTACATTGAAAGCTAATCAAAGACAATGAACAGAATTCTTAAGTCGTGCAAACAAATAAATAATAATTCGATAAAAAAATGATTGTGTTACTCGATAAGTTTATTAAATAAAAGAACTTGAGCTTAGTATTAAATAATTTTTTATACATACGATAAGAAACCTCTTGCTAATACTTTTGTACATACCTATTGTAAATCCATAGAGCGGAGAGTTAATATATGTTTAAACAATCGATTGAATTCTCTCATATTGTAATTACAGGTTGGAAGCAAAAACATCCGCAGTAATCGATACTTAAACCTTAATATCATTCAAGATAATGGAAATATTCATGATTGATTTTATCAGAGTATTTGCGTCATTAAAAGCGGAACAAGTACTATTGTTTATGAAAAATAGGATATTTGTGATTGATTGTTTTAATTGCTATTTATAATTTATAACTAATTACTCCAATTTACAAATAAAAAATTTAACGTAATTCATGCCAAAAGGTTAGCAGAAATATAAAAGTTTTATGGTACTTATTTCAACCAAATTTATAGCGATTTATAAATTTTTTCATCATAAAGTTTTTTGAGATGAAATCACAAAAGCTTCGTATGTATTGTGTGAATTTTGGGAATGTTTCGATTCGCCCTGAGGACTTGAAATTGCTTTGAAAGTCTGACCAACTGCAAAACAAATTTACAATTTTTTACAAAAGCTGAGTTTTAGTGCACTCGAATTTCATAAAAAAGTTATTGACAGATCTTTTTTTTTTCTGTGAAATATTTACAATAACCTCCATAATTTTTTTCTCTATCGTTAAAAATTGACAGAGTATAGCATAGTGTAATAGCGCGAGAACCTAAAATAAAAATCCCAAGAAAAATATTTTATTCTTTATTTTCTTCTCGAACGATGATAGCATCTTTTTTTTTTATTCAAAAAATTTGTTTTGTTTTTAAATTTGTATTTCAATTATAAAAAACTTTCTTATGATGTCTGATGGAATCAAAACTGCATAATTTGAGTGGCTAAACCGAGTCGTTAACTATGCTTGTCTTCGAAAGAAGGAAGTATTTAAGTCAAACCAAATTATTCTACATTATACTTTAATTATTTATAATGATTATTGATAATAAAACAAAAACAATTTAAATTATTAATTAATTTGTTAAAAAAAATTTTTAAAGTTCAACTTCTATCAATAAGTTTCTAAAAAAAATGTCAATTTTTCTTTTGGTGTGATCATTGATTTTTTTAATTTAATATTTCGAACTTGTTCCCTAGAAAGAAAATGAAAAGAGGTAATTTTGCGACTTTTCTAACTTTTTAAATTCGTGATTTTTTCTATGTTATCTTCAAAAGCCTGTAGTATCTTTTATAAAATCAATTTAGGACTATTCTTGTAACTGCAATATTTTTTAAAAGATTTAGAAAACAAAAAATGTAAGAAGTAGTGAAATTTTGAATCTCGTATAACATTTGAAGAAATTTTTTTTCTTTGATAAAGCTTTATTTTATGTTGAAAAAAAACTTGAGAAATTAATTAAAATCGAAAGAGGTCAATACCATCTATCGGTCTATTGAATATGGAATGACTCTAATGCAAAAGTTGAAATCTTATAATTATGTCTAATTTAATAGCATTTGTCCTTTTTAATTTTTTTGGTAATTTTTATTTTAGTGTAATCATGATTGCTTAAATTTTTAAATAATTGATTAGAATATGTAACTAGTAATGAACGGTTTCAGTATGGAGTTTTCATAATTTATATTAAGTAAATTGAACAACTTAACAGCTTTTTTGGACATGCAGTTAAAAATGTAAATAAAAGAAAAAAAAATGTGATAAAAGTTGATATTACACATTGGTTTGTGAGAAAAACAGTGTAACTCGTTCGTAAAATTGATGCAACAAAACGAAAGTTATCAGAGGTGACAATCCACAGGCGACAAATCAGCGTGTATATTTAATGCCCACAGAGCGTAGTTGGTCCACCCCTTTTTGACCACTAGTACACGGTATATCGAGCTTTCATTCCCTCTCGACTCCTCTCACGTCTATACTCTCATCACGGCCCCGATCGTCGACGTGTCATCGCGTTGCTCCGGACATGTCCCGGGTGTTGGAGCATTATTCGCAGCAGTGTTATTGGCCGAGTACATACGTCGTGTCCATATATTTGTATACGATCCGGCGCAATCAACGCTATTATATTAATATTTATACCTTAGTCAGGAAAATAAAAGCTCGATACATACATACACATTTATAGACACTGAATCCTACCAAGCGCATTTATACTTTTTAGTTTGTTGTTTTTTTTTTCACATTTTTTGTTTTTAAAATTTTACTTCCCAAATTTGACCAGATTTTTTTTTGTCCACGATGAAATAAATTTTTTATACGAAATTACCTTTTAAAATTTTAAAACCCCGTTACTCTCTACTTTACGTATGAAAAAATCATTGGGATTAAACAATTTTTTAGCACCCGATTTTTTTTTTTTTTTTTTTTCCGAACATGAAAGAAAATAAATTAATCGTACTGTTTAAATTATTATACGAGCCGTAAATATACATATTAGATTTTAATATTTACGACAAAATTTTAAGGCAATAAATTCTTACTATTTAATAATAATAATAATAATAATAATAATAATAATAATAATAATAATAATAATAAAAGAACGAAATTATACGGCATTGCATCTAAGAATATAACAACTTCAACTTTTAACTTTCAACAAAATCGAACAATCTTCGATAGTATACCAAACGATGACTGAACAGCCTATAGGATAGTTCATTATATTAATTAATCGTTCCAGTTCACAGAAGCGGTTAACAGGGTCAGAAATCTGGAAAATAAATGCAGACTGTGTCAGGTTGGAAGTATAGCAGCTAATAGTATGTACATATAATAGCGGTGTATGACTTTTGAAGTTAATAATTTTCTGAAACGACACAAACAAATTTCAATACATGATTGAAGTTTTTTTTTTTCAACGATAATTCATTTTTTCAATAGGTCAAAAAATATCCAATTATATTGAAGAGTTTTTTGTTGTATTTTGTTGTTTCTCACATTAAAAAAATTTGTGAAATAGGATATTACACCCCTTGGAAAGGAAAATAAGAAAAGCCTCAGATCACATGTAATTGTTTGCCAAGGCGAAGCCGAGGTCGACAAAAATGTGATGTGAGGTTTTCCTTTTTACTTTCCAAGGACTGTATACTATTTTTTTGTCCGACGAAGGCGGAAAGTGGCAACTTTGTTTAGCGCAGCGAGACGTATAAAAAATAACACCTTATAAAAAGGTATCAAAAGAACGAATAGGTTTTTTAACACAAACTTTATTTTTAAAAAAAGCAAAACAAATGATGCATCCTGCCGGATAAATTAATAGGTCGACACTTTTGTTCCCTTGTGGTTGAATAGTAGTATCTTTGTTAAGCCCTAACTCTCTAAAGTCAATGATTTACAACCGATTAGATTTTTTGATAGGGACAGTAAATGTGCTAACTGAACTGATAAATCGAAAATACCATCATCGAATGACTGAATAATATATTTCAATCTACTGTATAATACTTGAACAAGTGACAATCATTCAGCTAATTGAGTTCCCAGGTATAGAAGTGACGTAAATGATGTAATTTCATGATATGAGAATATCAAGAAACAATACCAAGTATAATTTTAGCAGTTTTTTTTTTTTTTTTTTTTTTTTTTTTTTTTTATTAATAATCGCTGCATACACAAATTGAAAATTATTTATAGCTTAAAATTCATGAATTATTTAGAGTATCTAATTTTAAATACTGTTCTATCACACCCCAGATACGTCTTCATTCATTCTAAATAATTGACTGTGATATTCTAACCAGTAATAATATCAAAAGTTGTCAATTTCTTTGTCAGTTATTACGTTTCAATACATTTCACACTTATGATAAAAAAAGCGAAAAAAAATATCCACGTTTTATCACATCAAAGAGACTTGCCTTAATTAGTGGCTACACAATTCATTAGACATTCCATTATTCTGGTATCCTTTTTTTGACCTAGTTCTTTTTTAAACATAAATTTCAATGTTCCTTAAATGGTTAACAAAAAAAAAAAAAAAAAAAAAAAAAAAAAAAAAAAAAAACTAGGAAAATTAGTTAAAGTTATTAACTGAAGCTCAAGTAAAGGGTGTCTTATGGATGATTAGTTTTAGCAACAAGAGGGTTCTTTAATCATTAATTTGTTCCAGCTCATATCTTGTAACCTCGTTTTATTACGCTGGTGAACATGAAATGTTACACTCCCTCTCTCATGTCTTCCTTTTCTCAATCTAATTTATATTATACAAGTTTAATTAAATAAATATAATAAAATCTATGGTGAATCAAACGCGCTCCATTCTATCTTTTAACTCTCAAACTGACAGATGTGAGTGTTCAATTCAATTCGCCAGTTAATTCAAGTTGTTTCTTCCTCCCTTCGGTTGTATTTTACGTTTCATATTTTTATTATTTATTTATTATTATATTTTTCTCCTCAAACCACTTCTCCACGCCTGATTTATAAAATCGTGGATGGATATTGTAATCATGTTCTTAACTCAGTAACAGCCCCTCTATCCACGGGGGGGTTTCGCCACTCGGCGGGTGGCATCTAAGCTACCTCCTGGTGAGTGTCACGTGAGATAGTCTAGCATTGTCTAGTTACTTTTTAGTTTTTAATTTTTCGGTAAACGTTTTTATTTTATTCGATTGTTGGTTGTTGTTGAAAATTTGGGTAAGGAGAGAATCTCCGAGAAGAAACATTGTGCACAATTATCGTGACTTACTGTCTCTTTCATTCCTACTGTACGTAATTTCATTTTTTAACCGATGATGTCTCTCGATAAAAATTTATCTCGATTGTACTTGATTGTGTTTTTTGTACTTGACTTATAATTATTCAAGTACATTTAATAGTCATTGACGTGAGTGGATGACAACCTACTGAGAGACACTCGATAATATTTCAAAATAATCAACTTTTTTTTTAATTTTTTGGTACGTATGCGAAGAAAATATTTTTTGATATTGAAAGGAAAAGAATCGGATTTTTTTCATTTTTTCCTGAAAAAAAGGAGTGAAATTACAGTTAAAAAACATAAAAATCCATTTTAAGAGCAAGCCAAACTAAAAAGTGAAAATTAGTGATGGAAACTCTAACTCAATATAATTTAATCACTTTTGATTAGTTTAAAATTGGAATAAAGTGATTAATTAAAAATATATTTATTCTATAATTTATTTTATAATTTTTTAGTATCATTAAAAATCGTAAGCATTGGATTAAATATTTTTTTTAATTGAAATAAATCAGGACTTGAGTTTCAAAAGGGTATCTTTTCATTTTTGATTGATCGAGATAAAAAGCTGGTTATCTTTAATTACAAATATTTTTATTGGACTTTTTTAATTTAGCTACAAAGTGCTATCGGCTATGAAGCTACAATTCGATTTTTATTCCGAAAGCTTTATAATTCTTGAAGTAATTGATGTTAAAAAGTTCAAAAAACTGCTCTTTTAAAATATAAAAAGATACCTTTTTGATAATCAGCTCCTCAAATACAATAATTACTGTCATTTTATTGATGATGTGTGCTCAACTAGTAAGACCAGTTATTTTTTTATCTTGATAATCAGGCGCATTCTTGTAGTCAGTAAAATTACGTTAAAAGATTTATTAGCTCAAGTTAATAATAAAATTGTGTTCCAAAACTAAAAACATTGATATGTAATGAATTAAAATCACTAATAGATACAAATTATTGTTATTTTATAAACCACTTACTTTACACTAAAAGCTAATCATTTTTTTAAGAGCATACTCAATAAAAAAAAAGTGAATCTGCAAACATTAAGTCTTTTCCAATAAGCTTAGTTTTTTAAATTCAAATTCATTTGAAGAGGAATTTCCTAATTGATTCCAGATTTCATGATGATTTATTTATTAATTTATCATATAATTGTTGATACTATAAACAATGAAAAATTGGGATTGGGTATGTTTAATTTAATAGACTTTTCTATCTCTCATTTTCATTTACTATTTGACTCCCCTAGTGAGATTTTCCAGTAGTTAATTGGTGTCGACTGTGAATTGCAGGTTAGATTTGTCTGTACCGTGACGAGGCTCTCTTGTCAATCAAAATTTCATTTCCGATCGCACGAATTGGGCGCTCCAACTAAACTCCTCTAGATCCCCGCAAGCACCTCGATCCCTCTGTCACTGAAATTTCACCCTCTCCCTCTTTCACTACCCTATTTACCCTTTCCCTCTCTTTGATACTCTATATTCATACGGGACACGACTCTCTAATCCATTACGTGCCAATTATGTCACCACGTGGTAGCCAATGATTGTTCTTCTCTCTCTTACCAACACACACACACACACACAAACAGTGTACCAGTCAAATTTTAGTTGTACTCATTTCTGATTTCATCTCTCTCCTTCTCACCCCTCACGTTGCCCAGCCTGTTTACGAAATTTATTCGTTCATCCTACATACAGTGATGTATTGCATGTATGGCTGATGTTTATGTGCTCTCCTGCAGCTTGTCTACTATATGTGATATCATATCAGAAAGTTGGACGATTTATATTTGCACTCTGGGATAATTTAATATTGGAAAATTGTTTGTAGAAGCATTCAATTGTTTTAAATATTCTATGATTGTTATTTGTCTTTTGACAAATTTTTTGTTTTCTGTTAATTATTGTTCATCAGATTTGCACCGAAAGTTTTAATTTTTTGCTCTTTTTTGTGAAAAGAAAGTGCTACTTTTACTTAATAAAAAAACATATGCAAAAAAATGAACAGCTTGAATTTTTCACGAACTTTTCCATAAAAACAAGAGTACAGAATTTAAACTTTTGGTTACAAATATGATAAAAAATAGTATACGCTCCAGCAAGAAAAGTAGGATATCTTAATCCGCGTGTTTGTCACCATCGCCTTCGGCTCGGGAGACAATTTTGCACGTGGATTAGAAGGTTCTGCTTTCCTCCCTCGGTGCGTAATATACTATTACTAGCTGTTGCCCGCCCGCTCCGCTGGGAACTTTATAGAATTATAGTTTTAGATCTAGACTTGAAATTCAATTGGAGTATTATTTTGACTTGGACAGGTTCCACATTCCATCGAATCGGAAGTACAATTTATTGAAATCCGTATTGAGATGATCTCTACATGACAAATAAAAGATCCTTACCAAATTTGCAGCTTTTTAAAGCTATATTTAAAAAATTAAGATTTTTTATTGTTAACACCCACCCCCGCGATCTTCATTGGAGGTGATTCGGTGTAAAATCCGTTCTTAGATCATTTTTGTATCACATGTAGACGACTTCTATTAAATTTGGAGTCTATAGGAGCTATAGCTTGGAAATTAAAAATTTTTATTGTTAATACCTACCCCCGCAACCCTCTGCGGGGTTAGATATCGTAAAATTCATTGATAGATTATTTCTACATCTCTTACAGAAGATTCCTACCAAATTTGAAGTCGATAGGAGCTATAGTTTAAAAACGGGAATTTTTCATTGTTAAAGCCCCCGCAACCCCCCTTGTGGGTGGAATTTCGTAAAATCCGTTCTTATCTGACCTCTACTCGGTGAAAGGAATATTCCTGCCAAATTTCAAGTCTCTAGGTCTTATAGTTCCAGAGATATCGTGATGAATGACTATATCTATAGAAAGTCTCCTATATATATTTAGATGAAAGGTTTAAATATGAATTTATGATGAAATTCAAATGATTTATTTCCAAGACTTAAGGAAGTTTGTTTTCATATTACAAAAACATTTTTTTGAGCACACTGAAAAAACAGTTTGTTGCTGAGCACTATCTACTGTACTGTAACGAGTGTATCAATATTAATAAATTGAAAAAGAATTAGAATTAATAACTTTAAAACTTTTGCTTAGAAAATTTTTGATGAGTAGTTTTCAATTGCAATTCCTTTGTGTTATGATTCTTCAATCGCATATATTCATCGAGATTACATTAAGCTCAGTAATCAAGACATATAATGATCATAGACTAATGTATTGTATTCTCTATTCACAATTAAATTTTGCCATATTAATTACTGTATGATATGATTAGATTATTACATTCATGTTCTGATAATTTGGGTAGGTAGTATTCTCATCAGTGTAATACAAATACAATACGCTTTGAAATTACGCTGTTATGATAATAAATTTGTTATTTAGTCAATTATCTCGAGTAAAACTATGTTTTGATGCGATATTGTAATGAATTAAAATATATTTTGTAATTATCAGATAATTATTTCAATTATGAATGGAAGCTATTAAATTTTTTCGGTTCAGTGTTTCGATTGTAGTTGATTTCTTGTACAGTTTACTTTTTTTTAGAGAACTGCACTTGTACTACTGTTAAGGGAGGATTAGTGGTTAAGGTACCAATTGAATAGAGAGAGAAAATAATTTTGAAAACGTATATTAAAATCACTCTAATACAAAAGTGTTCCTGTATTTTATTTGTGCGTAGTGAATCAATTATTCAAGATCATTAGTTAATTTAATTAATTACTAATGTTTGTCAATTCTGTCATTAAATAGAATATATATATATATATCTACTGTTTTTCTGAAAAGCTAATATAATTTGAAATAATAATTTAAGTAATCATAGTATAGTTTGCAACTATAATTGTTAGAGATATATTACAGGGTTGCGGAAGCTAAACAAAAAAATCTAGCTATTATTCCATGACTGTTCCTATTTGTTATATCTTACAAATGTTTGAGAATGAATAATGTATTGCAAAGATAAACAGTATAATTGAAAGATACAGAAAAATATACTGTTGATTTAAAGAAAAAACGTTAGCGAATTTTGAATTTTTCAACGAAAATTATAAGACTGAAATTTAAATCTTCGTGAAGAATAAAATTTACAATAAATAACAAATGATTCTATGGATAGTTTTTTAAATAAATACACGTTTTGATGATTTTCACACGAGTTCCTTAGGGTCATTACACATCCACCCATAACTATAGAATAACCGTGTGCTAAGCAGCATGATCCCCATCAGTTTGATCCGGTATGGTATCTGTATAGCTTAGCCCGATGATTTTGCGATTACCGATGATTCCGTCAATTGCACGTAAATTTCCTTCTCTGTCAGTCTCTCAGCTTTTGCTCTGTCAGCGTCAGCCTTTATCACCCTCTTTACTCTCTCAATCATAACAAGCTGATCGTGACTAGCTGCTTTGTACGGTAGCTTATTCGCGACTTGTAAACCCGTGTGGTGTTTTATATACATTCGCTTGCTTCTATTCTCAATCTCCATTGGCATGGGTAGACTATAGTATCCTTCAACACTACCACTTCATTTGTCGGCACTTGATCATACCGTAGTATAGTATATCTATTACAGTATTTAATTTTATCTTCTCAAATAGTACGATAGAAACCAACAACTAAAATTGCCCAACCATATTTTACTATTTCAACAGAATAACAATCTCCTTTCACATTTCACATGCCGTAATTTTATCATTTTTTTGATCCTTTTGTTTTTAATCTACTTTATTTTATTTTTACAAACTGCTATAAAATAGTAAATTTATGTTTAAGTTACATCAAGAGAAATAGTGAAAATTTTTATTAATTTTGCATAGGAAAAACTTCTATATTTGTAATTGATCGTAAAACCTCATCAAAAGAATCAAAGAAATGATTATTACTTTAGAAATTAATACCTCAAAGTTAATTATCTGGTAAGGAGACAATTCGGCGACCATGCGCTCTCTGTTAGAGACTTTAAACACTACATTTGGTCGAAGAAAAATAGTCATGCTGACATGCTCAAACCTAATAGAAATATATCAAATGAGATGCACTTTTTCCTGTATCTACTTTTTCCTAAATCTTCAAATCGTATTTCCAATACAATTGCTACTATACAGTCAAAAATAATAGACTATTTTTTTAAAACGCGAGTAACTTATATTTAAAAAAATTTGATTGAAATATGATACATGTTAATCGATGAGTTAAAGTTTCATGTAACTCTATCTAAAATTGCTAATTTATAAAAAATTTTTGACAAGGAATATAAACAATAAAAGATTAAAAAACAGGGTTTTTTTTGGGGTCTCACAATAAACATCAACTTTAGATTTCTCTCAGAGAAGCAAAAACACTTGTCTAAAATTAAAAAAATTAAACAAATCAGAAAATTTGATTGTAGCAAATTTTATAATTCGCGCGTAATTCCAATATTTTATCCTTTATAAATGCTAATTCGAAACAAATTTCTATCTCCATTTGATCAAAAGATAGCAAGTGACGATTGCTTATGAATTATGAGAATAATTTATGAAAAAAAAACAAAAATTTTTTTTCATCATTGCGTTTAAGAAGGTTCAAATGATCACCAAAAAATTCAGCGTGAACAAAAAATTTGAATTTACGATTTTACAAAAATTCAAAGTTGATGCTTATTTTGAGACCCCAAAAAAACCCCGTTTTTTAATCTTTTATTGTTTATATTTCTTGTCAAAAATTTTTTATAAATTAGCAATTTTGGATAGAGTTACATGAAACTTTGACTCATCGATCGACATGTATCATATTTCAATGACATTTTTTTAAATGTAAGTTACTCGCGTTTTAAAAAAATAGTCTATTATTTTTGACTGTACAGTAGATTTTTGAGATCAAAAAGTTTAAAACTAAGTAAAAGACAAATTTTGGCATAGGAATTTTTTCTATGCTATAATAGGATTTTTTTTATGTAGAAAAAATTTCTATATTAACATAGTGAAAATACTTACAGGAGAAATCCTATCAACATTTAAGTGAAATTTTCATAAACTATCGATTTTTCCCATTTTTTTTTTTTTGCCATAAAAATAAATATGCTTATATTATAAATGCGTCAATGCCAACATAAAAATTTTATTCTGCAAAAATGTAAAAAATTCCTATTTTTATTATAATCCGTAAGTGACTTTCGAGTATGGTTATCAGTAGTAGTTTGTCGAACAGACTCGAACGTTACGTCTAGCGTCTCAAGCAGTTAGAAAGAATAGTATTATATTATAGTATTATAGTGTAGGAAAAGGGAAAAAATAAAAGAAGGATGATAATAATAATAGTAATAATAAAATTGATGGCAAACGGTAGCATTTCTCAGGCCTCGATCGACCTGACGATCGATTCTTGAGCTTTCTCGTGAATAATAAATTATTTCTCATAGTGGCGCTCCTGGGTGATGATACGTTATGATAAATCGGGATCGCATGTCTACCACGAATCCTTCCGCCATGTTGCCCCGCGGTTTTGCTCTATCTTGCTCTCGTCCACCTTCACTTAACGTTTCATTTTATTTTTACTTTCAGCTTTTTTCTTGATCCCTTTTACTTGTTGGCTTTTATCCTAAAAAATGGAAAGAGAGAACCGACCAAAAGTAGCAAGTCTGCGATTACATTCCCTTATAAATATGCAAATACTGTATACCTCTACTGTGTAAGAGAGGGAAAAGAAAAAAAATAACTAAGGGGAAGCGAAACCGCTAAAATAGAGAGTATCACGTTAATAATTATTGATTTGATATTCGTGACCAACTCCTTGATATTTAACAATGGCTATGGAGTAAGCTCTCGAATTGGAATAAATGAAATTATTAAAATTTAAGGTGATTTAGAAATAAAATCTCTCACGGTTAAATTTGTAAAATTTTCATTCACTTCATTAATTTTTAAATCTTCATTCTCAAAATTTTATCAATATTTAAGTATCAGCTCGGTATAAACATTCAATAGTTGAAATTGTTTCATGGCACCAAATTCTACCTTTATATTATTTGAACTATTGAATGCCTTACAAAACTGAATTGCTTCGTAATATTTCATTATTTATTTAATTTTTATTCAATCAACGAATTTATTGACCAAGTTCTTGCATTGATAAAAAGTTTTAACTTAAACTATAAAACTTAAGAAAAAAAAGTTCTATACGGCAAAAAAAAAAATTCCTATTTTTGCATAGGAAAAATTCCTATGTTGATATAGGGATTTTTCCAGTGTTAACATAGGAATTTGTCCAATGGTAACATAGGAATTTTTTTTTTATTAACATTATAGAAATATCCATGTGACATAGGAAAAGTTCATTTATGACATGAAAAAAATTTTTTTTTCAATTGAAAAAACACCATTCTGAAATTTTCAGGATATTTGTAGAAAATGTCAAAGTTTCATATGAAAGAAAGAAAAAAAAAATTAAAAATGTTTATCATTGAGAAATTCGGAGTTTTTTTGGAAAATCTAAAAAATAACGATGAAAATAGGTTTGAATAATTTTTTTCTATTTTTTCCCAAAAAGAAAATTTAATAAAAAAAATTTTGAAAAAAAAAACATCCCGTTTTTTAGAAGATTTAGTTGAGCACTTCTGGCCAAAATTTGAAATTTCAGCGGAAATACCCAAACTAAACTCCTGTTAAAAAATTCTATGAAAATTAAATAAATCATCTCACCCTAAAATATGTTAGGAAATACCCAAACACAGCTCCTGCCAAAAGCGGAACTCAAAATTCTAATTTTAAAAGGTTCTTCATGAAAATTGAATTTTGGCACACCCTAATGTATGCTCAAGAAAACGTTAAGTGCTAATGATGATATTAATATAGAAAATTTCTTAAATTTAAAAAGTTTGATTGCCTTTAGGGTCATCCATTTTCCTAATTTTTTCTTATGTAGTCATTATGCATTTATTTAAAAAAAAATATTTGCAATCATAATTTGGCATATGATGTAAGTTTGCCACGATACCCGTATAATTTTTTTTTTTAATTATAAGTACATGAGAAAAACATTAATATAATTCATAGAAATAATTTTGAAGTCAACTGAATTCCGATTGTCTACGTGAAGAAAGCTCAATTGTAGGGATAATGAATCTTAAACTCAAGAATATCAGTAGAATAATGTAGTGTTTGAGAGATTCATTGGTAATTCTGATAATTCCGGGTTTTATCTTAGCCCTCGAGTGAGGTAAAGGGTAGCAAGTCATCCTCTGTTATACTTATATGATCGACTACTAGTCTTTACTAATGTTTTTTCCTCCAAGCAAGAGATTCCAAGATCAGCTCGACCGATTTTATTACTCACCAACCAATCCATTATATTTAATTTTTTCTAATCTATGGGTAAAAATTCTCAAACAATAATCAGGTTTTAGTTGCAAAAAGAAAAATCCTTTTTTCACGCGCAAGTATATTTTATGAAAATTTATATGCACAATATTCAAATTAAAGTTATATATATATATATATATATATATATATATATATATATATATATATATATATATATATATATATATATATATATATATAGATCGATGTATAGGAAATCATATAGTAGTCAGACGATGTATATATTGATGCACGTGAAGCAGCTACGCATTATCATTCACCGAGCCCCTGCCCATTATCTTTCCCCCTTTCATCGTCCTGCAACCCGCTATACCTTCATTCCCAAACCTATTCCCAAGCATCCCCTGTGTACATACGGCGAGATGGAAATTCAGCGGAATCATTCGCGATTTACGACTTTGAGTAAACTCATGAGAAACTGTATCGTGCATAGTTTATTGTTTATGTATTGTTGTATTTATATGCTTATGTATATATGTCTGAGTATTGATTTTTTTTATATTTGCATACATTATGTTGCAAACCTTAAAAATAGAAGATGAAATTAAATTTTTGTGCATCAGTGTGTTTAACTTTAGATTTAAATTTAGATCCATGTTATTCTTTGTACCATTGGAAAAATATGCATCGGTCACGTATATTATTAAAATTTTAATAATTCAATAACTTAATTATAGTTAAAAAAATATCTGAAATGTAGATAACGTTGAATTTTTACGACTAATTAAGTTCGATTGTAAATAAATCCCTCAACGTTTTAATTTTTTAAATAATAAAATGGACTTAATTTTTTTTTTTTTCAATCTTATAGAATTACTTTTTCTATTATTACTTCAGTTTTTTGTATAGATATCTAATTATTTATAAAATAAAACTAAAAAAATTAGTTTTATCTTTCCGAGAAAAAATTTTTGTATCCGGCTATAAATAGCTCGATTTCAGTTGACATTATCCGATATAGCTTGATCTAGTCATTTATGACCATATCAGTATTGCCAAAGAAATTTAATGAAAACCGCCGATAAGCGGCATTAGAGTAGCCCAAAAATAGTCTAATTACGAAGCAAGTACATGCTATTAAAAAATTTCAAATCTTATTTTGCAAAAAATTGTGTAAGCCTCATTAAAATTGTTTATAAATTATTCAAGCAGAAAAAATATTCATTATAGTATGGATAATTATTAATAACATAAATAATAAATGATTGTGAAAACAATAATAGTAATAATTGTAATTATATTATAATAATGATGATTTACAAAATTGAAAATTGTTTATAATTTTGCGTAGTGAAAAGAAGATAAATTTTGCGTGCATGCAAAACATGTGACAGAATATACTTTGTAGTGACAGTTGGTCGTGAGAGAAAATTATGAGTATTCCGAAAAAAATATGTTTTTTTTTTTTGCTTAAAATTGAAAATAGCCCAAACGGTTACTTGTCACCAACAATAAAATATAACCGCCTATTGCAAATAAAAATTGCCCAATCGAACAACACTGAACCATTTTAGGTTACATATGGGTGATTTTCTGCAAAGACGTCTTAAATCTGTACAAAACTGTCTGACCAAATTATTTTTGATTTTATTAGAAAAAAAATTAACAAGGGCTACAAAACTATCAGCTTAATGATAATAAATATACATCCGATTGAATTTTTGTTTTTTTTTAGATTTGCGTATCTTTTGCCATATAACATACCAGGGGACTGTTTTTTTTTTTTTTTTTTATCAAATTGAGAAAAATCAAGCAAACTATTTCAATGCATTCAACTTTTCAAGTTCTCAATGAATATTTACATTAATTAGAATAATATTAAGACTTATGGATCCAATTTTATAAATAAAAATAGTTAAACCGGTGAGGTTAGCCGAGTGGTTTAAGGCGCATGGCCTATAGAGTACTCGGGCTGGCTCACCGGCCAGGCGTGGGTTCGAATCCCAAGCTGGTCTTAGAAAACATCTTGGTTGATATTCGACCCTTGCGGCGTAGATTAAGATTTTCACAACCCAAAAAGACCCTAAACGCTAAAATAATCTTGATTTTTTTGTAAACATTACACAGAAAAAAGAAAAAGTGAAAAATTACATTATATAATGTAACGCGGAGCTTCATATAAAAAACTGGAAAAATTACAGTTTCTGATTGTAATAATTAGAAATTTTGTAAAATCTGAAATTTAACATTCAAAGTTTGAGTTTATGAAAATGTCATTTCGAACTGCAATTTTTCTAGTTTTTTATATAAAGCAACGCTTATACTATTTATAATGTAATTTTTCTCTATTTCCGTGTATAGTGTATGTCATTTTGAGTAAAAAATGTTACTGATTCAAGTAAATTATTTTTAAAAAACCTGGTAAACTTGATTCAAAAATTTCACGTCTTGAAATTCGTTTTATTAGCTCAAAAAATTCTGCATCTTTTATCAAGATAATGCTATCTCGATAAGTTACAATCAAATTCTTTGTCGAAAAATATAACTAATTTTGTTTTCTTTTAAAGATTTTATGTTCTTGATTCAAAAATGAGTTCCTTTATTCAAAATAAGAAAAAAAAAACTACTTTAATAAATTTCATAGTGGGACATTTTTGAAACTTATTTTTGATAATATAGAAGTAACAGAAATCAGAGAATTGTTAGCAGTATGAGCGCATTCTTATCAAGGCCGAGTTAGTTATTCGGCCGAGCGAAGTGAGTAAAAATATAATATGTATATTGTTTTTGGTTTAGAATTTTTATTGTCAACTGAAATTTGGTATAGGCGCTATTTTTTCGACTCATCTATACAGTATTTTATTAGTTGTGTAGGAATGTAGAGTTTGAATAACAAAACAAAAAAAAAAATGTTTTTAATTTAAGTAATTTTATTATATCCAAGTCATACCTAAAGCTAAGGCAAACACGGCGGTCAATCATCTAATATCACCGTCGTCTTCGTGAATTTAATTTACGCCTGTATTTGTATGTGACTTTATATTTCCCATTAGCTGGATAAACTGACCTAATTCTCTGTACATCAAACAGGATGTTGATTTACCTCGTGTTCTGCAACGCTTTTTTTCCGTCTGTTTTTCTTTAAATTAATAACAAACACACTACTTAATAATTTACATCAATACATCTAAAAAATTATGTGCATATCATTTGCACAAAATAAAAAATAATAAATTATCTTATGGGCTAAGAAAGAAATGATTTAGTTGTAATTATAGGAAATTTTTCATTAATTAAAAAAAATGATGTATTAATTTCTAGTAGGCGGTGGCTTGGCTATAGATGCAAATACATGTATTTCAACTTTCAATCAAGCTTAGTACTCCTGGGCGTCTATATCTGTTTATCAATCAGGAAGGTTATAAATTTCTCAATGAATTATGCACAGCTCCACACATATATATATATATAGATGTATACATTCATCGTATATACTGCAATGCACTTTTGCTATTGAATTTTTTATTTTCATCATATTCCGAAAGCTTTCAATACCATTTATATATTTATAATAGTCTCTATATATTTCAAGCTATAAATTTTTTTCTATTTCGTTTGAGTATTTACGTCTGGATTCAGGTGATCCTTATTTCATTTTAAAATTAGTTAATCTTATCGCAAAAATTTAATCAAGGCTTATAGAATAATCAGTACAATCTATTTGAAATCATGACTTATCAAAAAAATTCATATGGATAACCAGTCTGGATTCCTACATTGCGTTTTTGGATAGATTCCCTTATGGTTTCCTCTATAGGAATCCAGGGTAGGATCGTACATAAATTTCCACATTAATCCGGGCAAAAAAATTTATTTAAAAAATTTAAAATAGCTATGAAGAAATTGCTATTAATTAATTGTTAGTTGAAATTAATTCTGAAAAACAGATTTTATAATTTTATCTAATGAAAAAAGTGCTTGCGTCTGATTGACTTGAACCCGGTACCTCGTGGTTGACAGTCTTCTACGCTACTCCCTCGCTCAAATAACGTTCTTACAAAGTCTATGTTTCTTGCAAATATTCAAATATGTAATCGATAAATATTAGAAGTCATTATTACTTAAAGTGTAATCGCATTTTTATCTGATTCAGATGTCTTAAAACCTCACACAGTTATCTACCATTTCCAAAAAAATTTATTCAAGTTTCCAGAATATTAAAATCAAATCGGCTCAATAAATTTTAAGAAAACTTGAAAATTATTTTTAACTTCCCGCTAAGAAAATCGAAGATTTTCAAAAATTGGGAAGTTATTGGTTTCAACACGTTTGGCAAAAATCGAGTTTTCATCGGATATCGACGTTTTGAGGACAAAGGAAGCTTTCCTGACTACCTCCGCAATGTTGTCACTATGCCTGTGTGTATATGTGTATGTGACCCTCTTATAATTTTTTTTTGATTTGATTCGCTAGATTTTGAGAAATCTCAAAAATAGAATTTTCAAAAAATGGTTTTTTTCGAATAACTTCTAAACAGCTGGACCGATCAATTCCAAAAAACTAATCCGCTTTTGAACTTGAAAAATCACGTCGATTACCACCAGTTCTGTCGAAATCGGTTGATTGGTTCGTAAGTTATCGTTGTCGGTTTATTTATTCAAAAAATTCAAAAAATTAGTATTTTATTAAACTTCTAGTAGACTTTTGAACTCAAAGGGCTCAAAATGACACATAGGTTATATTTTTGAGCTCGGAGAGCTCAAAAACGTAGTAAGTGCAATTCTGAGCGCTTGAGCATGGAATTAGCGGGAAGTTACAGGGATGGCCTTTAGGGTCAACCGTTTTCCAGATTTTTTTTAATTAATTTCAACTTACTATTTTATTAATTCCTAATTTTATCCATATTCGTTTACAGTAGAGGGTTCAACACGTAAAAATTATTTATAAAAATCTTTTACAAAACAACTAATTCTTGATTATTTTTAATTGGATTTGAACTACCATTTAGCTGAAATTGATTCAAAATCTACCACTTGAAATTTCATTGATTTGGTTTTTTGGATAAAAGTGCAATTATCATGCAAGTAATTATTCTTCTCCACTTACCTCAATAATATTCCAGTTCATTCAGAAATAGGTACAAAGAACAATTGGAAAAATGGTAAAATGAAAAAATGTGAAAGGCAACTTTATGAAGATATATGTGTTTAAGTGTAATAAAAAATAATTTGACAATATATATTTATATATTTTATTTGAAAATAATAAATTAAAGTACGGAATGATAAAAAACAAAAACGGAAAAATAGAGGTGGCCTCAAGGAGAGTATACTTCTCTTTCTCTTGACGACTTTCCCATGGCATAAACAAAACACAACCGCCAATTCCGAAGATGAAATATTATAAGTAATAACATATATCTATAGATGGGTAGAAAGAAGAAGGTTGCTCCGGTTCGAGCGTCGAGCGGGATAATAACATAGTACTAAACTACGTCCGATACACCACGTACCAATATATAATTGTATAATTATTATTAATGATATCGAAGCCCTTACGTTTAAGCGTATAAGCCGACATTTTTACTTTATTCTAACGTCATCTTTTGCGTACTGATATGTACCAATACCGTCTAATTGATGTACGTCTCTGCGCGTACCTCGTTAACTCCATCGAAAAAATTTTTTATACTAAAAACATCTTTTAAAAATTCATCTAAATACTTTTGTCATAATAAATTATTCAAATTATAATACAATGCAACAGGATAAATTATTATCATAATTCATAAGTATTATCGCAAATTTTAACAAAAATAATTGAAGGATATCAATTACACTTAGTTGAAAATCATCAGTAATCAGTAATTGGCAGTTAAAATTCAAAGAAAACTTTCTTTAAACACGAAGCCATCTAAACTTAAATTTTCTCTGAAGAAATATTTCGTACTTTAGCTAATATAGTAGCTAATTTTTAATGAATAGATTTTTCTATGACATCAAGGAATTGTTAGAAACCTTTAGTTGAAAATATTGAAATTAAAAAACTTTATCTCTTTAAACGTTTTCTTAAACCAGTTTCAGTTTCAGATAGATTTATTGATATAATTTTAAATGTTACATTTTACATATGACAATGTATTACAAACAAGCTTAAATACTAGTACCCGTTCATAGAATTCTTATCTAGCAAAATTAAAAAATACATATTACAGTTGGCTTTCTTAAAAATATTTACAATCGATTTATATCATGAGCGGGGAAAATTAAAAATTCAAAAACCCACTGACAATTAAGTTTTCCTAAACCTAATGGTTTTCGAGTTATCATTCTTTGCGTATCATGATTTAAGGAAATTTTTTCATTATTGTGGTTTTAATTTTTTAAATAATCAGGGTAACTTTCAAAATAATCTCAAGTAAGTAATTTAATTTAATACAATTTGTATGTCTTTAAAAAATTATCTAACGTCAACAGTTTTTAAGTTATCATCTTTTTTATGAGAATAATGATCAAAAAAGTTTTTCTTCATTATAAATGTTTAATTTTTACAATAACTTTAAGTTTATGATTATGATAAAGGTGAAACTTTTTATGGGATAAATAGTCTTGAGTCGAGACAATATGATACATTTTCGATGACTTTTCGCCAAGAAAAATTTACATTCGCAAAAATATTGAAAATCTGTCAATAAATTATTTGGGTAGTAAAATATGTCATATTTGTCAAATTGGACGACAATATTGTCTTTAGTGACACTTCTTTAATAGGACGGACATAGTTGATGAAAAATTATAAATCTCTCCTGTTCTTCATAAAATGTCCAAAAATGATCTGTTACGTAAAAAAAGTTATTACCTATCATTTAATACAATTGAAATTGGTGATATCTTGTTAGTGAATTTGTAAGAAATTCTCGAGTTGCTAACACAACAATTTGTAAATTTTGAGATACTATTGATACATAATGAATAAAATTGTTCTCCAATTATCGAGTTGTCTATGAAAAATGACATAAAAAGATTGACCGATGCGTAATGTTGCGGGTTGATGTGCCAGTACAGGCGGTTGTCACCAAACTGTTTAGGAATATTAATAGCTTATTAACATAAGAGCACAGTGGCAAAACGTGTCCGCGTAGATCGTGACGATGTTATTGATTGCGTGTCTCAACAATATGTACATGTACTATAAAAGTCTTTATGGTGTATATGAAAAATTAACAATGAGAATAGAAAATGACTGAAAAGAACAAGAACAAGATAAAAGAGACAAATGATAAAAAATAATAATAATAGCTACAAAAACAAAAATAATAACAACATTATCAACATTAACAACAAGTATATAAGAAAGTGTTGTACATTAAAACTGAAAAATATAATAATGCAAAAGAAAGGATGGTGGAATGAAGAGAAGGAAGGAATGTAGAAAGACACGACTCCATTGTGAAACTTCTTTTGTGTTTCAACTGTACCTACATTCCGATCTGATGAATAATAAAACGATTTATGCTTCGTGATTTGCATTGCACAAAAAAAAAAAAAAACTATCCGGAGTATAAATACCAAATAATGAAAAATAGCTATGATTACTATATGAGAGAGTGACAGATTGCACCAAGATTATTGATAGTCACCTTCGCTTGAGGATAAACGATTTAATTGTCATAAATTGTCAATGCTTTACACACAATGGGCGTGTTTTATACAAGCCGAGTAATATCGACAAACACCTTGATACAAAGGGTATAAAATTTTCCGGCAGTGATTGCCTCACGTCTCACATCTGGCTGGCATTACATAAAGATCGACCACGCGCAATAATCAAAGATGATTCCCTATAAAACAGAAGAAGAGACATACGTCTGCGCTTACGTCTTGGATTATTTTGATACTGTTACATCTACAGATATATACATGTACATATTTATAGCTGTACGTATGCATATGTATGTATATATTCTTGGTCGTCGAGCGCCATAATATGATCGCTTGCAATTATATGCTGAATCTTTAATAACGCTTGAAACCTAGAATTAGTTGAATGCCATTCAGAACTATCACTCTCTGAATGTAATGCGCCAAATCGCGTTTAAAATAATGTGTGTGTGTGTGTGTGTGTGTGTGTGTGTGTGTTATGCACATAGTCATTGCAGAAAAGCATTTGCCTTTCATTTCCTTTATTCTCGTATGTGGATGTTTTTTTACAGACCTTTTTGTTTGTCATCGTATGATGCATAAGACAATAACGAAACGACGAAATAAAAATTTAGAGAAAAATGTTTGACCTTTATTGAAGATTTAAATTTATATCATCTCGTCGTATATTTTCAGTACCAATCGACTGTCCATGCATGAGATTTCGTTTGAACGTTTTGTAAATAAATGATTTTATCGGTTGACAGAATTCTTAGATCGATTGAGGAATTGAGTTTCAAAAGGGTATCTTTTCATTTTTGATTAATCGAGACAAAAAACTGGTTATCTTCAATTATAAATATTTTTATTGAACTTTTTTAATTTAGCTACCAAGTGCTATCGGTTATGAAGCTACACAGAAAAAAAACTTAATTTGATTCAAGAGAAAAATTCTTGAACCAAGAATATAATTTTGAAGAGGGTAATTGTTTTTGAATCAATACAGAAAATTCTTGAATCAAGTAAAATTTCTTTAAATTAAGAAAAATTTTCTTAAATCAAGAATATTAAGCTCTTCAAAAATATATACTTGATTCAAGAACATTTTTTTTTCTGTGTACAATTCAATTTTTAGTCCGAAATCTTTATAATTCTTGAAGTAATTAATATTAAAAAGTTAAAAAAACTACTCTTTTAAAATATGAAAAGATACTTTTTTGAAAATTAGCTTCTCGATTATAGACAGGAACTAGTTTGGAGATAATTTTATTTTTTTTTATATGGTAAATGGGTAAGCGCAGAAATATTTATTATGATACTGTATTTTTAGCGTTTTGATATAATTCTTCGTCAATAAATCACAGCGTCTAAGTAGGCGCCCTGCGAAACGGTATAAACATACGTTTCGGAATTATTCTTAGCAAGCGTATATAAGCAATAAGCTTTGCTTTTTCACTGGGGTATTTAAGTTAGACTTGTTCAGATGCGATTATGATTAACGATATTGTATAAAGCTTAATATGGTAGTGCAATGAACCTCTTTACACTTTTGTTTACATGATTATTTAGCAGGTTTAACTAGTTAAAAAAATTAAGACAAGTGGTGGTTTTTTTTGTGCTTAGAAATCAAAAACAGTTGATCTGATGATTCTCACCGAAATAATATTCAATTAAATTCGAAAAAATGTTCAGTTGTTTCAAATGTGCTCAACTTTTCATATGATTACTTTAATCGATTTCATTTTGTGCATGTTTCAGATCATACAACGTAAGCAGGGTACAAAAAGCGTATTCAGAAATTTGAAAAATAAAGTAAGTATCTATCAATACTTTTCACTGATGATTGCACGTGTCATACCTTAAAAGTGTTTGAAGTAGAAATCTACTCGCAACACGAGGCGGTCAAGCAATTTTTTGATATTGAAATATCTCTATCATATACTATACTTACAGAATAAACACAGAAAAAAAAATTAACTTGAATCACAATAAAAATTCTTAAACCAAGGAAATAATTTTTAAGAGTTTTATGGTTTTGAATTAAGACGAAAAATTTTTGAATCAAGTTAAATTTACTTAAATCAAGAAAAATTTCTTAGTTTAAGAATTTTTTTACTGAAATCATGAAGATGAAGTTTTTAAAAATTATTTTCTTGATTAAAGATAATTTTTTTTCTGTTTATGAGCGCTTTTTGCATATGGTCATGATAATTCCCGAAAAGCTTATATGGTTTTCTTTCGTCAACAATAACTTCCCAACGAATCAACCGATTTTGACCGGGCTGGCGGTGATCGACGTGATTTTTTTATGTTAAGAGCTGATTAGTTTTTGGGATCGATCGGTAGAGCCGTTCAAAAGTTGTTCCAAAAAAAAACATAAAAAATATTTTTTTTTAGATTTCTTAAAATTTACCGGTCCGAATCAAAAGTTATGAAAGGTTTACATCCATACACGCACATACATCTGTATAGAAGTACGGCCATCATCGTAAAAATAGTCAGGAAAGCTTAGGGCTTCTTACGGCTTCAAAACGTCGAGATTTGTTGAAACCTCGATATTTGCAAAACGGGGTTAAACCAATAACTTCCCGATTTTTCGAAAATCATTGATTTTCTGAGCGGAAAGTTAAAAATAAAGAATTTCTCGAAAAATTTATTTTTCAACTGAAACAATATACTGCATATTGCTGAAATTCCTGTTTATAAGTTCAATAAGTATGAAATGTATTGCTGAAATACTTGGAAAACCATTTTTGTTAATAATTGTGTCGTCTTGCAGTTGAACGTGAAACTGCTCCAGAATTTCTATTCAGTTTTTTTTTCTAGGGAATTCACAGTACTTTCAAGAATTTTTTACAATGATAATTTTTTCAAAACCAATTTCTTAGTTAGGTTATAGAATAAAATTACCTTAAATATTAGATGCATTTATTTTTATTTTTTTTCTGTTTGCATAGACAACATAAATATTTATCCACCTGTTTTAGAACAACACATGTGAAACAGTTGCTGTAAGTGACTACCCTTATTCATACAAACTGTATACTCACATAGCTTACCAACCCGCTGCTTATTTCTGCCATATTATATTTTTTCTTTTTAAAGCTAATTTAATTGAAACAACTTGATCTCACTTCCTTCTATTTTTATTGCTCTAAACGAAAAAAAATTCATTCTACTTTTGAATCACGGTGATACAATTTTATGCTTACTGGTATAGCAAGTACTGTGTCTTATCAGTATAGTAACTGTATAAAATATAATACATTAGATCTACAAATTTTCTCACTAAAAAATTATCTACCCGCAAATATTTGTTGAAAATATATTAAATTATAGATTCAAATTCAAAAATACATGCTGGGATAGATGCATACAATAAATATGTTAAATTCTCCGTACAAAAATGAATCGTAGTTGATAATTCTTTATTTTGTTATTTTAATTTTACTCATAAACTTTGAGTTTAAAAATTCAACAGTTGAGTTAAAGTAGGGGAGACTGGGGCACGAAGGCCCGCTTCAAAAATTAGATAAAAAAAATTTTTTTTTTTTCATTTCTCGTCAAGTTATGACGACCACTGTAATGTTTTTATAATTTTTTCACAAAAAAAAAAAATAACTGGCTTAGGGAGCTGTCGTGCCCCACCTTCCCCTACTCATAAAAAGCCTTTTATAACATTGTAATGTCACATCCTATACTTATCGACAAATGTAATTATTGGTTTTTTACGTAAAAAGTTTCACAGTAAGTTTTTTCATAAAAAATTACATGATACAAGATTTTTGAGCGATCGGAAATATGACAAACTATAAAATGTTTTAAATATTAATACCTTACTTATATGTTATGCATACGGATATGTACATGTATATCAATGTATGTATGTTATTTTTGGCCGCAGGTGAGAGACCGATGATTATATCGATCGAGTAAGGGAGCTTGTGAAAAAGGGGATAATTTCGGATATTGGACGTTATTTCGGGTACACGGTAGCATGATCGCTTACGCTTAACCCTCACTTTAGTTTGAGTAGAATACATAAAAAGAGTAAAAATTAGTAAGAAAAGAAGATAAGTTAGTATATATTCATCATACATTGCCGGTGGGCACTAGTATTACCTTACCACCTTGATCACTGCCATCGAAAATCTACGGGCCACATTTTCATTCGACATTTTTTGTGTCTAGCCGGTAGTAAATGCCGGGTGTGTCCGCGTTCAAAAAAATCCGCCAGATAATAAAAAAAAAATCAGCAGTCTCTTCTAAACCTTTTACTTACATAGTCTCAAGATATATAACCAAAAATTAAGAAAAAAAATCCAAAGGTATTTTTTTTCACATTTTTGATTAAAAAGAAAATAAATGAATTGTGGAAATTGCAAGGCATCCATGCAAATGAGTAAATTCGATCGATCTTTCGTGCCGATTAGAATCATACAATTAAGTTTTTTTGGTTACTTTAACTTTATATCGTTTTATTATTATTATATTTCTTTATTTTATTTTTAATATCGCGTGAGAATTTTTAAGTTAATTCTGGTAAAGTAAAGGTAGCAAACTACTGAATTTTTTTTCAAGCATTTAATAAGCAAATCCACCATTTTGATTATCACTAATTTGTCCGTAGTAAAGTAATACCTTTGAAAGTTATACCCTTAGTATCAGAGAGTGCAAAATCCAGTTTAAAGTCACGTGCTAACTGACGTGAATATAATATCCCTTTGGTTCAGGAGTGTGCGGTGTATGTTCCACTAAATATCAATGTACAACAAAATATCTGTATACAAATACAAATACACTGACATCATCCAACATTCACATGTATAAATATAAATACAAATGTAGTATAGGTGTACTACATATTCAGCCAATCGAAAATAGAAGAGTATGAGAATGCTGTAGGGTAAACGCAACAAGTGGTGGTTTTCACAGGTTTTCCCAGAGATGAAACGTGTGCCGAGGTCGGTGATGGTTCATCCCATTCCACCCTTTCCGCTCTTTCTCCGTCACTCTTTCTCTCTGAATCGTTATGTACGTGTGTTGTATGTACCATTGCTAAGGCAATGGGACGCCGTTCCTTGTGGTTTTGCTTCTGTTTGTCTGCTCACAATCCTGTTTTGACACAACCCCTACAGTTTTGTCCATATTCTCTATATTCATGCTCATTTTGCCTTTTTATCAATCAAAGATTACTATCAAGGATCAGAGTGTTAAATTCATTCCCGAAATTTGAGAATGACAATCCGGAGGAGTACATCATTTTTTTTTACTTTCTTTTATTGCTTGGAGGAAGGACCATCTTTGGTAAAATTAACACTTAACCATACAAAGTTATTCTGAAGAAAAAGTTTTGGAACATTCAGATAATGGTTAATATATTTGGTTGTAAATGCACTGAGTAATAAAAGTTATTATCTAGAAAATAATTTTTTGGCTTGTAAGTTTGTTGATTCTTAACAAAAAAAAATCGATTGTTAACAGCTGGTCCCATCTTTTTCTCGCGTCGCACTCACTGCAAGATACAGTACTATCGTTGTTGCACTCATGATTATAAAACTATTGCAGTTTTATATTTTTCTTTTAAACAAATGAGAATTAAAAAAAAAAAAAGAGTGTGTGTACTCATGTACACGCGTTAGAAGTTATACTTCTTTGGTGTATAAAAAAAAAAATAGCTAAAATACAGTGGTGATTAACGATAAATATTATACTAAAATTAATTAAAAAGATTACATTTAAATGAAAAACGTTTTATTTACGTGAAAATATGACTACATTAAATATATTACTTAAACAGAAATTGAAATTTAACGATGTAGTACTATTAGTTTCAGAGAAACCTGCAAAAGATCATAGGTAGATAGATATGAATTCGTATAGAAAATTATTTATGTTTTCTATAAGTTGATTTAAATTTTAAATTTATTTATTAAAATTCATTTAAGTTTATTTATTAGAATTTATTTTCGATTATTTCAACTACTACTTGAATAAATTGAAAATATATGTTTATATAAATATCTCATGTTAAGCTGAGTCCTCGTAATTTTTAGAGTTACTTAATAAAATTTGTTTGTTATAATAAGAATATAAAAAAAATAATTAAAATATCAATAAATCAAATTTAACGAATAGTTAAGATCAAAAACAGTATGAACACTCAGTATTTAGGGTTTATATAAACATGTATAGAAAATAAATAAATTTTTTTTATTTATACTTAAAACTTATTAATGTATCAGAAATAAAACAAAACATAAAAAAATTATTTTTTAAATAATAATAACGTAATAATTTTTGATTAATGATATAAATAAATTATACATACCGACAATCAACCTTAAATCTATAAATGCACTCAAAATAGTTTATTTAAATCAGTTTTATCACTAATATTCAATTTATATATATATATATACATGTATACTAATAAATTATTGGTATATACTATCACTGTCGTGTATAAAATTGATTTAATAAAAACACCAAAATAACGTTTATTTATTCACACTGTTTGATTATACTGTAACGAAACACGTGTTCTAACTTAAGGATGCACGATTCAAAATCGATTCTTACTAGAATCGATCTTTTCCTGTTGTCGATTCGATTATTTAGATCGATTCTTCAGAGTCGGAATCGATCGTCTAAAAATAAAATGGCGACGATGACCGGGAATTTTGAAAGAAAGTATTTTTTAAGTAATTTAAAAACTTGATTCTAAAATTGAGATAAAATTTTTTTTAAATATTATAACAAATTAATTGTGGCAGTTAAAATGAGAAAAAATCCTACTTATAGAAATTATTCAAATCAACAAGTGTAATTTTTTAACTGATTTACTATATAAATAAAATACAAATATGATGAAATATCTAATAAATTCTGTGTCATTGAAAATTTTTATAATCGTATTAGAAAAAAAAATTTATCGATAGTCCTTCTCAAGAAGATGAAAACGCAATTGAGTTTTGAACCGAGAAAAAAAAATCTGCACCAGTTTTATCATCGATAGCCTTAGAACACCTCACGATTCCTGCAACTTCTGTCCCGTGTGAAAGACTTTTTTCTATTGCTAGTCATATTGGAAATGCTATCAGAAATCGATTAAGTGCTGACCATTTACAGCAAATATTGTTCCTTAAATCCCTACCAACAGCGGAATGGTATTTCTACTAAGAAAAACTTAATTTTACTTTCTTTTAATAATTTTATTATTCTTTTTGAAACTAGAAAAAATATTTATTTTTTTATTAAAATATACATTTAACTAATAATACTTTTTATTTGATTAATATTTAATAGCAGTATTAATATTTAATTAAATCAATTTAATTAATAATTAATTAATTCATTTAAATATTAGAAAGCATTTAGTAAAAAAATTATAATTCACTGTTATTAAGTGCAATAAAATATTATTTTCAATCTAGAAGAAATGTCTATTTTAATAATTGAAAATGCATTAGTATAAGCGATATTAATTTTTAAATTAGTTCATTATAATGATATGGAATTCTTTAAACTTGAAAATTACGCCTTCATTCAAACGATCGATTATCAGTGGATCGATTCTTTCACACTCGATTTTATCAAGGATCAATTCTTTCGATAAAATTTATCGCGATTCTCGAGATCGATTTTTCTTTTGGAATCGTGCATCCCTATTCTAACTTAGAACTTCTAAGTACAAAAATACTAGAATATACAACTTGAACATAGCTATCGACTTTCATGCCACCTAGAACTAATTTCATACTGTTAAATTTGGGAGTCGGTGTGCGCGCGTATCGTAAAAATTCACCCTCATCAATTTTCTCCAACGCGCCAAAAGAAGTATAACTTCAAAAAAAAGCTCTGGTATGAAATAGATAATTAAAAAATCTAATGCGTAGCAAAGCATTTTTTTCAAAATTTTTTTTTTTGAAGAAGAGAAATCAAAAGCTGGAATTGTAGGGACCAGCTGTTGAACGAAATGATCCTGATATATCATCACAGGAAAATTATTTTTCTATAAGAAAGACAATCTACAGTGTATAATTGTAATTACATACAATTTCTAGTATTTTTAAATAAAAAATTTTACAATCAGAATTTCAAATAAGTATTTTAGAAATTTTCTAGTTAATAAAAGAAAAATATTTTTGAACCAAGTAAAATCTTAACCTAATTGAAAAATGTGGTTAAAAAAAGTCGGTACTATCTTGAATCAATTGTACCACCCTTAAACTAAGAAAAACTTTCCGCTATGCATAAAACGTTCGAAAAATCATCTATCACAAAGTTTTGAACTCAAAAAAATAAATTTTATTCTTCAAGCTCAAAATTCTAGTGGTTAGTTGAGTTCACACGTTTTAAAAAATTTTTAAATGTTATATCTTTCGAACGAATGAATCGTTTGTTATGGGACTTGCAGCATTCAACAGAATTTTTCAAGCAAATAAATTTAAAACAAATTTTGAAGTAATATAATGAAATATAATAAAAACTATTTTTTCCAAATTTTTCGACAACGATTTCTCGTGAACAAATGAACCGACTTTAATGCGGTTTGTGGCTATCAATATTCTTTCTCAAAAGAAATCAGTGGAATTCCACTGATTCTAACCAGTGAATGCAATTTCACTGGTTGAATCAGTGAAATTTCACTGATTTCTTTTAAAAGAGTTGTTTCTTGAGCTTAAGAGCTGATTAGTTTTCGAAATTTATCGATATACTTTAGTTGAAAGTTATCTCAAAAAATCATTTTTTTAAAAATTATATTTTTGAGATTTCTTAAAATCTATACAGACACACACACACACACATACATACATACGAAAAGACATTCACGTAGGAATAGTCAGAATAGCTCGCTAGGACCTCAAAACGTGGAGATTTGATGAGAACTTGATTTTCGAAAACCGGGTGGAAACCAATATCTACCTTCCCGATTATTTGAAACTCATTGATTTTCATAGCAGAAAGTTGAAAATACTTGGATTAGATATATATTTATCTCGTTTGAAAATAATAAAATTATGCGTTTTTTGAAGAAAAATATTTACTTAAACCACGTTATTTTTTTTGCGGATTACCATGTTAGACCACATCAGAAAACTTTTTGACGAAATACTGATTTTATTCATTAGATTCAAAACCGAAAATTAAAAATTTTCATCTTTGGTTGCAAGAAGACTATCGCAGTTGTTTAATACCAAATTACTCGAAAATTTCGACTTTTTCGAGTAGTTTAAATTATCCAATTCTTTCAAATATATCAGGTTTTTCAAATATTTGGTTCACATTTTAAATTTAATTAATCCTACTTGAAAATCCTAAATGGTTATTAATCACGTATATCAAAGTGTTCTCTTACAACATTGTAACTTTTATATTTCAAGCATGTAATACATCAACAAAATATAAATTCTCAGTGAAGTAAATAATATGACCTCCGATAGTTAATAACAGCTTACTACTCAATGCTTTTTGAGTCGTGCAAACTTGAAATCTTGATTTTAAAATATTTTATGACATACCTTTAGCACTGAAAAGTATAATTTCGATGATGAAATACTTTATTTCTCAACAATGTAGTGTGCAATGAAATCATTAAAAAATTTATACATGTTAATTTAAACTTACATTTCCGCTCTAAAAATCGAAAAAAAAAACAATTAACATAAAATCAATGAATTTTTAACAAAATCAAACTTGATTAAATTTACCATCTAATTGATGGTTAATCTCGTTATAATCCCACTTATATATTTACAATTTCGAATAAAAATATTTAAAATTTTAAAGGAGGAAGATTGTTGTTGAAGCGGGCGGCGATTGGCGGAGGCGTGGGCAAGTCGAACGGTCTGCATGATTAAGATCATCCAATGATTCCTTCTCTATAATGATAGGCTGCGGCTTAACGTTACTGTGGAGATTGTAGTGTGGTTAAGAAAGTTACCGGAGTGGGAGTTTACGGTGATCTGATCCATTTAAACTGTATGTATACTGTATGCAGAATACCATCCTCTAAATATAATGCAACCTTAAAAAAAAAAAAAAAAAAAAAAAACAAATATTACTCTAATGAAAATATTTCTCCTCTACATAATCCACCGCGTTTTTAGTCATTTTTGTTTTTTTAATTCACCGTGATGAAGTTTAGTGCAGTGTGATTATGAGGAATAAACGAAATGAAATTTCAATTGAAGAAACATCAACTCTGTATTCATGTATATGTATATGTTATATATATATATATATATATATATATATATATATATATATATATATATATATATATATATATATATATATATATATGAGGATAAGGTAGACATTAGACGGTGCGCATGTGCGGTCGCTGAGACCGCACTCACTGCTCGGATAAATTCCTTCTTATTATTCTCATTACGGTGGTTGTAATGAAATATTAGCGGTGGGATGTGTATACTCCTTTACTCTACTCTAATCTACTCTTTCTTAATATATATACACATATATTTATACTGTGTGGACTCTTATGGGACCTCCGGCCAATCAGGCACTCTCGGGCGACCTGGACGGATTGAAAAAACCATTTAGCAACTGACCATTATAATAATACGTTATTCGTTTATCTTCGTACAGTCACTATGAAAATTACATAAATAAATGAAACACGAAACTATTATTTAATAATTAGTATTTTTACTATTTATAAAATTTTATTATTCTTAAAAATGTCCAAACGGACGATCAAGGATTAACATTCGAGAGGATGCTCGTTCATAGAATTCAAGGTAGAGTTATTTACAGAATAGTTTGAATGTTTATATTAGAGGCAGATATAATCGCGACTGTACTCAATGGAACATATATACACTGAGATATTACAATATGAACTTGCTCCGCGTCGGTCACGTTCGCTCGATGTGTGTGTGGTCCACCTCTGGTCTTTTCTTTTGCTTCTTATACTTAACTCCCTCCGAATGGAGACTCAACTTTATTTCATATACATATATATATATATATATATATATATATATATATATATATATATATATATATATATACACCATCTTCTCATTTATTTTATTATATTATTATTCTCTCTGTCATTTCAATGGTCCTATTTATCCGCCAGACGAAAACTCATTATTCCTCAGGTATTTATTGGTAATTATGATTATACTAGATTAGAAACTCCAAATTGAATAATTGTTTTTGAAATTTGGTATTCGTAATTGTTAATTCTCTGTACTTTTGAGAAGGGCCACCCTGGAATTTTTATTATTAAAATGTTTCGTAGCAAGTTGTAACTCGAAGAAAATTTTCCCATACCGCACATGGTCTAATTTGGCCATGTAAGTCTATATAAGGATACTAGCTGTTGCCCGCCCGCTCCGCTGGGCACTTTATAGAATTATAGTTTTAGATATAGACTTGAAATTCAATTGGAGTATTATTTTGACTTTCACAGATTCCACATTCTATCGAATCGGAAGTAGAATTTATTGAAATCCGTATTGAGATGATCTTCACATGACAAATAAAAGATCCTTACCAAATTTGCAGCTTTTTGAAGCTACATTTTAAAAATTAAGATTTTTTATTGTTAACACCCACCTCCGCGATTTTTATTGGAAGTGATTCGGTGTAAAATCCGTTTTTAGATCATTTTTGTATCACATGTAGACGACTTCTATTAAATTTGGAGTCTATAGGAGCTATAACTTGGAAATTAAAAATTTTCTTTGTTAATACCTACCCCCGCAACCCTCTGTGGGGTAAGATATCGTAAAACTCATGGATAGATTATTTCTACATCTCTTACAGAAGATTCCTACCAAATTTGAAGTCGATAGGAGCTATAGTTTAAAAACGGGAATTTTTCATTGTTTACGCCCCCGCAACCCCCCTTGTGGGTGGAATTTTGTCAAATCCGTTCTTAGCTGACCTCTACTCGGCGAAAGGAATATTCTTGCTAAATTTCAAGTCTCTAGGTCTTATAGTTCCAGAGATATTGTGATGAGTGACTATATCTATAGTAAGTCTCTTATATATATATAGATTAAAAAAAAATGTAATATGATTATTCAATTCATTATTTTTTCTAAAAATGTGTACACCACTTATCAGTTTTTCTTTAACGCGAAATTTTAAGCCGCTGATTAAATTGAACCCAATGTTGGATAAGTTGCTTAGGAAAGTCTAAAAAATTATTTTTACTTTGTAACTTGATACCTCAAAATTAATTCTCTTCTAAGGAAACTTAGAATGATTCTGCGATCATGCGCCCTCCGTTGGAAATTTTTAACACTAATAAAAATGTTAAAAATCAAAATTTATTATTTGATTAATTACTTAATTTTTTAATATCAATTTTAATAGCCTTTAAAATGTAATTGAAAGTTTTAAAATGTGAATAATGTCAACATAGCAGGTTATTCCAATGTTGGTGTGTTGATATACTAAATTTTGATATTGTAATAATCAGTATACGTATAGTTCTCAGCAATGTACTATGCATTGTTAATAGAGCAATATCAAGTTTGCTTTTGGTCAGAGTAAAGATATTGTCAGGGGCAAAATACAATTTTTTTTTCATCTTTCACAACTTTTTAATCATTTTATACAATTGCTCGTGAATATTTATTCAAAAGTGAACTAAAATGTAGCAATTAGCTTGAAAAAAAATGTATATATAAAAAAAATTACTTAAGGAAGAGTAGAAATTTATCATTTATATTATTATCCTCTAAATTTAAATCTATGAAAGTCTTGAAGTTAGTCATAACTCAAAGTTAGTCAAATTCGCAAAAAACGGATTCACTATTGGTTAAAATTAAGGCACGCGCGTAGCGCGCTATTCAGATTTCTGGTAAAGTTCAATTAAAATAACTTTCATTGATAATCAAATGAACAAAATTTACATTTTTAACGTATAAAATGGAAAATCGGGATTCATTAAAATTTTTACGCAGACACATTAATGTTATTAACTCGTCGGTTGCAATAGAAAACTTTTTTTCTCTGAATAACATCAATAAAAAAATCAACAGTTTCGAAATAAATATAGTAGTTAGTTAATTTTTGAGCTGTTTATTGAAAAAGTGTATGTTATTGTAAATAATTGTCCAGGAAAAGGAAACAAAGTTAGATAAAATAAAGTTGTGTTAGTTAGTACATTAGACAGGCATAAATTTTTCAACAATCCTGCCTTGAAATTTACATAAGCCAAAGCTTGAGTTTATGTACCATATTATTGCGACTGTGACGTTATTTAATGCATTACTATCACACTTAATAACCGTATAATTTAATAATATTTACGTTTGTATTACTGGATTTCTACAAAAAAACACATTTGTAAATAAATAATATAACAGAATATCTACTTCAATTCAAATATAAAATAATTTCCAATTATTTTTTTTCAATGCTTTGCTGATTTAAAATGAATTAAAAATACCGCTGGTAAATTATACTTTCACTCGTTACACTTTATTCCATTAATCGTGATAGTAAACGGTGTGTATAGTTTAGTTGGAAAGTGACACGCGAGACAAAGGCGGATCCTTAACGCGAAATCACTGGTTCGTTACGTCAATTCACAGACATAAATCAACCCTTAATTTTTGTGAAAGAAAGAAAATATTAAAATGAAAATAAAATATGATTTATAGCCATAAGTTACCCAATCTATTAATTATTATTATTATTAATATAAATTATAAACAAACTTCAATCGAGATGGATTAAATGTGTGTCAATATTTTTTTTTGCTTGTGAAATTGTTCATCGCAACGTTATAATTAGACGAAAAAATAAGTGTTGAGGTTCAACGATATATATATATATATAGAATAATTAATTTATGAATACAAATATTACAATCAATAGCATATTAAATATTAAATAGATTAGTTGATATTAAATGTCAAATAGATTATGTGCGTATAATAAGGCCATGAACTCGTGAGAAAGTTCAACTATTATTTTTAATAAATCACCATTATTTAAAGTTGCTGAGCAATATCCTATCATAAATAATATTATTTTTTTTTTTTGATTTGTTACTTTCAAATTATGAATCTGTTATCTAATTATTACTATAAATTGTAACACTTGAGGTAATATGGAGCACTAGAAAAAATAACAAACATTTGAATCGGTCGACATCTACAATAATATATGAGTCACTACTTAACTGCAGAAATTATTATTTACAATTGTGTTATTTCTATCATTATTGATATTCATGCATTTTCCATTTTTTTTTGCAATTAAAATAATTGTCAAGACTATGTTATCAACTGTATATCGAAATCATTTTTATTTTTTTTTTTAATTAAATAATTTTTAATTTGATAATTTAATTGAAATCATCTGAGCCTCTTATGCAAATACTTCAGTTTTTTATGTTGTAAAATAATACAAATAATGTGACATAAATAGAAATCAGAAAAGTTATTATTACTACTGTGTTTTGATTGACAAATATTTAATCGGAATTTATGAAACTTGAAAAAAATTTATTCCGAATGGAAATTTAGAACTGATATTATTCAAAGTCAGACCTCATAAATGTAAAAATTAAAATGTAAAGCCTCTATCTTGAACTTCGTTGTCCTAACATTTGATTATAATCACGATAATAGTAATAATTATCACTATTCTTATTTCAATAGCAATAGTACCGATAGAATGAATATTATATACTTTAATTTTTTTGATGATTTATATGATTTTACATAATCTGAAATTCTAAAAAGAAAAACTCAATTTAAAATTTTTAGAACAAACATAATTTTTACTGAGTAAATGATGAAATGATGAAATAACAAAATTGAAAGAATAAAATTCAATTTTTTACGATTTTTGAAATTTTTAGTAACTGCACAGAAAAAAAATTTTCTTGAATTAAGTAAATAATTTTGAAGAACTTCATCTTCTTGGTTTAAGTAGAAAAATTCTTAAAGTAAAAAAATTTTCTTGGTTTAATGAAATTTTTCTTGATTCAAGAATTTTTCGTTTTGATTCAAGGCAATGAAATTTTTCAAAAATATTTTCTTGGTTCAAGAATTTTTCACTTGATTCAAGTTAATTTTTTTTTCTATGTGTAAAAAATTTTACAAACATCGAGCTGATCTTTAGTGAGAGCTTTTGAAAAATAATAACCTACGAAGAATTGATTGATATAGCCACGTATGCACAGATAGAAAGAAAGTCTTGAGTCAAGCGTAAATTTTCTTAAATCAAGAACATCTTAAGGAAGATTGAAAATTTCTTGAACGAAGTTAAATTTTTTTAAGCCAAGAAATTTTTGTCTTGTTCCAAAATAACTTCGGTCTTCCTTATAATTTTCTTGGTTCAAGAAATTTTTTTTTTTTTGTGTGGTTCTATAAATATGCTAAAAATAAACACACTAGACCATAAAAGAACATTTTTACACGGATAACTAAAAAATTTTCATGGAAGACTCATAAAAAAATAGTTGGTTTTTTTTGCGCCACTCTTCTGAACAAAGTAGTTGAATTATAGAAAAATAATCCTTATCCAAAGATAACTTACTATACTCTCCATGAAAAAATAAAAAAAGTTTTTTTTTTTATATATCTCGCACTTTTAAAAAAAAAGTAATTCAAATTAAAAGTCTTAGCATAAATCAGGTGGCAAAGAGTGAATTAAATTTATTCGTATATTGTCTAGCCCTTTTTACCCGTCCCTCATCTTTCACATATTAACCATTTAATAATAGTATTATAACTCAATAATTTTGACAGCGATTTCCATGCATCATTTCTTATAGTACCAACGAACGGACATATTACAGACGTGACAAGTGCGATGAGGATTTGACGTGCGAAACGAGTTATCGATCACCCTGGTGACAGTCGAAAAGCGAGGGATGTCACGAAGATTCATGATGTAAACGTGATCGATATATGCGGCCACGAAAATCTAATCGACTAATGACTGCCAATCCTACTGCCGCGAAATTGGAATTGGTCATGCACTTTCCGCGCTCTCCAAAACCTTCACCCTTATACTGTGTCTACGTCGCGCGTTGTTAACTTTTTTCAGCTTTCTCTCTTCAAAACATTTCTCATATATCTAACGATATGTTTGTTAGTCATTTATCTACCTAGAAAAATTAAAAGTCAAGTTGAAAAATATTTTTACGACACTTTTGATTTATTGTAAACTTGCTTTTTTGTTTTATCCTTACCTCCATTATTTATACTTCTGTGTTGTTATTTTTGCTAAAGTAAACATTTATATTTCTATTCTTAGTTAAACATCTGTTGTCTGTATACTACGGCATTGTCAACGAGTTACATTATGTACCTTGATATTATAATATATAAATTGGAATAATTAATAAAAAATAGAAATAGGGGAACAACATACACCCAGTGTACCATTTTTATGTAATTTATAATATTACAGTAAGAAACACATATAATACTTTTAATGTCTCAATAGTATTCATGACATTAAACAATAGTGAACACTCATGTTGTGTATCCTATTTACTATTAACCCCGACTTGATAAATATTATATGATGCAGATGCGCTTTTGCTCATACATGAGCAATGTATACACAACTCAGACGTGAATATTTTATGCATATGTCCTTTAGGAATAATGATTTAATTCCGGATGTCTGAAGATATAATATATAAATATTGATTAACTTGCAATTATTTATCTTTTACGCAGTTCAACAGTAACGTGATCAATTTTATACTCTTGGTAAAGAAAGAGTTGTGTGAAAAGGGATTCAATTATTTCTTAAGGTAGTATTACCGTTACCACAAGAGTCAAATCCCAAAGCCTAACCTTATTTAAGTAACGTAGTAGATCTCCCTATACTAAATCACGTTGACAAAAGAGAGACAGAGATAAATTTTGAATGTTTTTTATTAATAAATATTCTCATATGCACGGAAACCATACTGATTGTTATAAAATATGTTCTAGATGTTATTTTCTCTCGTTGTCTTAATTTTTATTAGAATCTGAACGTCCAGTTTTGTGAAATAAAATAAAGTCTGTGATTTTCCATAAGGATCAATGGTAAAAGCAAAAATATGTAAATATTAATATCTTTTTTTCAGAACTCGCCAGGCTTCCAAAAATTTTACTGCTTAGTTATGATATTATAAAGTACCAATTTACCAAATTTCATTAAATTCTGAACGTCAATTCTAAAACCGGTAGTACTACCTTAAGCGACTCATAATACAAAGCATTAACAAATATTCTAATACAAAAATTTGTTTTACCTTTTTTCTGCAAATATTTTCATTGCTGATACGGGTTTGTAATTGCACGTCTCATAAGCGAGGCGTTGAGGTTGTGCTCTACTCTCGACATTTCAAAAAAAAAAGTTTTCTCGAAACTGAAATCGATTTTTTGTTATTTATATCGCACTTACAGGTTAATTTGAGTACACTTATATCAAGTCAAATAATTTGTCAGGCACATAAAATATACTTCAATAAAATTTTTTTTTTTAACATAGTTGATTATAACATTAAACATAATCTTTTCTGGACGTCCGTGTATAGATGGGTGTATGTGGCAGGGAAATTGGTCGAAAAAATTTCGACTGAATTTCTTAGTTAATATAAATGTTCAATTCACTGTCGTTAAATTATTATTTTTAAAAAACTAATACATGACTGTGGATTTTTTTGTATATCTATCTATACATTTTATTATAGTATTTTTTTTCCCTCACCTTAGAGTTTTGGCGTCTCTAAACCATGGCAGAGTTTTCTGTTTTTTATTATTTTGCTTTTAACATTTTATTTCAATTAATTGTTTTGTGCCTTTAACACATTATGCCTTTAATAGAAATTTTACGAAAGATTTATTAAAAAATTAAATGTTATAATTATCTAAAAAAATTTGATTTAATTGTAATCATATCATTTGAAGGTTTGTATCCTTCTCAAATTGAACTTTCTGATCGGTAATGACAAAAAACTATCGTATGTCATTCAGCCACTCAGCGGCAATTTTGACAGTACCGATTTCATGATAGTTGCTTTAATATTTGTGACGCAAATTTTTGAAAATGGGTGTAAATTACCGTCAAATTTACAACCGTTTTCGTAATTCGCACCACGAACCTTAGACTCATATCGCATCATCGACGTTGTTGGAAAAATCGATTCTTTGCGACCTTATGACGTAAATTACTATTTACGCGCATGCGCGAAATAATTCTAGCTGATGTTTAGTTTACTAAGTGAAATATAATACCGCGAAATATTTGAAATAAAAATAACATGAGGTGTCAGCAAACATGATTTTTTTTTTTATTTTACTGAATCAATTCGAAATGCAATATAATTTTTACTATAAGGTAAATGAGCATTATGAGTTGTGCACGTTTGAATTTATCTAAATATTGTCCTCCGATGTGGATAAAGGATTATGATTGACGAAAAAAGTCTCTTGATTCGAGAAATTAATATTTTAGTGTTAATTATTAATTAGTTAAGTACAATGTAGGATAGCGTAAGTAAAAAAGTGGTCAACATTATACTCAATAGAACTGAGTTCGATTCCCAGCTCGGGCTGGGATTCTTCTCTTTAAACTATTTCTGATGATGAATTATAGTAATTAATATTCATGATTTACAATGTTTATTATAAATAGACTATAAACGAAATTAATACTAATGATAATAATCCAATTTTCTATAAAACAATCAAAAGCCCTTGAAACGATGTTATTATTCTATAGTACAATTATAATAATTATTTACATTTGTCGTTGTGATAATTGATACCACGAAATAACGGCAAATACTATCAGGTATCCGACCACTCTCCTCTTTTATCCTCTCTGATCACTAATCACTCCGCATAGCAAATACATAGAGATATCTATCTATGGATAAACCGAGTAAAGAGCCGACTTCGACGTTCACTGTCAATGTTTGTTTAAACCGAAGTTCAATATTATCTACGACAGTAATTAATATCGACCCAATAGTTTCGTATACTTATAGTTACGGGTAATTATACGTGCCTCAATTTATTATCATATTATTATATAAATTAATACAAATGAAATATTAAAATTTTTAGCAATCCGAACTGCTACAAATACATTCTATTGCTGCTTTATAAAGTGATATTGTAAAAAATAGGACATTGTGCCTCCAGGGAGGGAAGTGCTACATTTCCTCCCACGTGCGAAATTGCCACCCGATCTGAAGGCAAACTCATCTTTAATCACAAACGTTCAAGGGTAATAATTTTTTTTATCGTCAACAGATATTATAAAATGCGATCCCCAGTATCGTCAACGTAGTCTTTATTTACCTGACAGAATTCTTTGGATCGCAATGCCCCACAAATTCTAAAAATGAGAATAATCTAAAATAAAGTTTAAACAAATATTAGAATCTTAATTTTTGTAAATATTGGGTGTGGTGCATGCTTATACAGAATTTGTCTCCATTTTGAAAACTCACAAAATTTATCTCTATACGAGTCAAGCCAATACGTTTCTTTTCACATAGAAAAATTTTTATAAAAGATTAATTCTACATCGCAGCATCACTACACACGTAAAAACAATAAAGAGAATATCTATGCACAAGAATATCTCTCAGATTTTAAATCTCTACACAGTTTATTTCTAAACAACTCTAACTTCAAGTCGTAAGCATTTGACGTAAGCGTGAGATATAAAAAAATACTTTTTTTCGGTATAAGGCGAATTGAATGGTGTGATAAATGCATATAGCAGTGTAAATTTACTGATTAACATAAAGACATAATCGACGGATTGAACTAATTTTTTTTTGACAATTATAATTACACAGCCATTTTTAAAATGACTTAAGAATAGTATATTACACACCGAGGGAAGTAAAGTAAGAAATGTCTCAGATCACATGTAATTGTTGGCCGAGGCGAAGCCGAGGTATTTTTTACTTTACTTCCCTAGGTGTGTAATATACTATTAAATAACAAGAATTATAAAAATTCTTCATCAATAAATTTATTAGATTAAATTTTTTTTTTCGTCATGTTTCTTACTCTGATAAAAAAACAATCTTGATTCAAGAAACTTTTTTTCTTCAAAATTTGAACTCTTAAAACTAGATATAGATATATTTCTTTCAAGAATTTTTGTCTCTTGGTTCAAGATAGGCGATAACATTGATTCAAAATGTTACTGACTTGTGTTAAGAATGGCTTGTTTTATTGAGTCATTAATTTACTTATTTCCAAGAAATAATTTTTTTTCGGTATAACAATGAAAGACTATTTAGTTTTTGAAATAAACTATGATGAATTATTTTAAGTTTTTCAAACGATAATGTTATTTTAGTTGAAAAACTAAATGTATCGATTGAAGATAAATATAGCTCTTAAGCCAAGAAAATCTAAATCAAGACAAGAAATTTTTAAAGCAAAATAATCATTTGTCTTCCAAAATAAATTCTTAGATCAAGAAAATATCTCTTGAGACAATATAAATTTTCTATCAGTGTAGAATTCCATGAAAACCTTAACCAAAAAAAATTTCTAACTAAACAATTTAATAGCTATAATCTCAAAACTATCTAAATACTTACAGAATCCTCTTATAACCTTTTTTCACTGAAATACAGCTCATCAAAAATTACCGAAAATGTAACTAGCTCCCGTAACTTTTGCAAAGAGTGTAGTTTTTTTTTCTAATTTTATTTTGCAAGCGGAAATGAAAGAAACCTCTTATACTTTATTAATTAAGCAAATATAATAAGTAATAAGAATCTATATCCATATATATTATATATGTGTGTAATATTTGCGTGGCAAGTGCGCTACGATCCATAAAAATGTCGAGAGTACTGAGTGACGGGCGGAAGCAGTAGAGATGGACAAGGCCAATTGTTTATATTACCATCAGTGAGACTGTAACAATGGAAATCCTGGGTCGAAGTACTATCATATATATATAAGCTGGACGAGGTAAACTAAAATAATGTATAACGCCACAAGTTGCTCTCTCTATCTGTATACTCTTTCCAGGAATTCGAGCATACCGTTTAATATGGTAATTTAAACATTATTTTTATTTTATTTTATTTATTACATTTTTTAGTTAAACTCATATGTATAGATGAATACACATCTATAACACACACGTACATGCATATGTGAACCATTATCCTACTCTACTGCACTTTAGGTTACACTCTTCGTTTAGTTTACGCTCCCATGACTTTAAGCCACGCGTGGGGGCTTACATATATAATTAGACATATTTAAATATATATGTTCATATATAAATATAAATTTTTTTTGTTGCCATATACATGTATGTATGTATACAGATATACATATAATTCTGAACCTCCCACGTGGTTGAGACATATATTTATATTTGCATGTTATATATTGCCCGACATATATGCTTTTAGCGCAGGTGAGTCAGATACACCCTGAATATTTTTATTTTCTATCTTGTACTATCACAACAGCAATAACAACAATAACACCGACTTCTGCAGCTAACTCATGTATATATGTATTTATATATTATTTATTTACTATGCAATTGAGTTTTGTTATGAATTATCGACGGTACCCGAAGCATTTTCTCAATTTTATTGTATTACATGAAATAACTTAAAATAATAATACACGGCAAAAGATTTTTGTTAAAATTTCCACTAAAATTGTTGAAAAAACTTTCTTTTTGCAGACAATGTAAACTAACAATCCATTTGAGTTAAAAATGACACAGTTATCTTGAAAGGGTTCATTAAGTTTTATCTTATAGATGTTATTGTCCTTTAAAAACCTAAAGTGTGTTGTTTTCAAACCCATAGAATGTGTTCAGTATTTCACGCAATCTAAACGATCACTTTTGTAGACACTCTTTACATAATTTTTTATGAAAATTTCAATCACAACAACCATGATGATCATCATGATTTTCAAAACCACAATTATGACCATCGAGTTTATAATGACCATGATGTCCATGATGGTCATAATTTCCACAATGATCATGATGATTATGACCGCAATGATCATCATAATTATAACTACAATGATCATGATGATTATGACTACAATGATCATGATGATTATGACTACAATGATTGTGATCACAATGATCATGATGATTATCACCACAATGATCATGTTCATCAAGATTATAATGATCATGATAATCATAATACTCGTGGTGATCATGACGATTAAAATCATGAGAAGAATCATGATCATGATCTTCGTATTTATGATAATCATGATAGTGATGATGATTATTTTTATGGTCACAATTGACCATCCTGATTATTATCTTTTGAATTTGAAATCTCAAAAATTAAGTAAGATGTTAAAAAAATTTAGCTTCTGTGATGCGGGTTGCATTGTAGAGCATCAATCCATGTCCTATGTGAAGATCATAATGAAAATGAATTAAGAGCACTTAACCATTGAGTTGTATAAGCTATTAACTGACAATAATGTTAAATATTTAATACATATTTTTTTACACGATGGCAAAAAATTTTTTACTGCCCACAAAAAAAAAGAAAGATAGAATGTTTAACATGAAAAATGATGAGTATGGGGGAATGGAAAAAAGTGAGGAAAAAATGTGTTTTAAAAATTATATAATAATTTATAGAATAAATTTATAAGACAATATAAAAGAAGTATGGAACGCGTGAAAACGAGCCGGTAGAATCTCGTTGAAAACCTACGCGGAGCATAGAAATTCTAGCTAGAAAGCAACGGCGGCCATTATGTATTTATTAAGTTTACAAATTTATAGGCACCTGCTTCTGGGTACCTCTCTACCCACTGCTACCACCCTCTCGCAATGCGCCCAAGCTTCGTCTACATTCTCGCTATCGCCAGCACCACCGCGGCCGCCGCTACCGACGCTAGTATTAAAATGAATTATTTAATATTAAACTTGGTAATTTTTAACCGTATTATATCACAAATTATTTAGTAGGAAATTCTCGGTATACTCTCGCATATTCTACACCTGAGTCACTACTGCATACACTTCTGATGGTATTTTTTTTTATCCTTGTCTCAGAGTAATTTTCATAGTTTTGATACTTTACTTATGAAAATGGGAATATTAATATTTGATAGTACATTTTTTAACTTTTATCTGCAGAGTTATGAGAGTCTGTATTCATTCTTTAATAATAATCCATTCATTACATACTAATAGCACGTTTCATAACGCAGATCTCTTTAAATTATCTTTATTGACACTAAAATCAATAAAAAATCATATGAAAACATATAAAATCGATAAACTTGAAAAAAAGTACGTAAACTATTAAATATTCATAACAAAGAAATCTTATCTGCAATTTAATGGCTTGAATCTAGTATTTGTTTAAAAAAAATCTTGTCATTATTCCATCTGATTTCGTAACTTACTGATTTCGAACCGTGAAAAAAATTTTCTGATATGATCTAATGAAACTCGAGCTCTTAACGTTAATACACTTCTCACAAAAATTAAGGAGCAAGAAAAAAATCCAAATTTTTAGGGGATTTTCAACAGGCTGTAACTTATACAAAAATGGTCGTACAGCAAAAAAAAAAATGAAATTGTAGCTCCAAGTGTCTAGTTTTTGGATCTGAGTTTGAAATTATTTTTTTCAAAATTGTTTTCGAATAATCTAAAGAAAACCACCGAAAAAAAAAGTTTAGAAAGTTTTTTGTTTTTTTTTTTAATTTAGGAACGTAGAATAAATTTTTTTTTACTTAACCTTCATATGGACTGGATAGTTTAGTTATTCAGCTTTAATTTGGTTTTTCAAAAATCTCAATACGAGCATTTCTCACTGAGATATCGGTGTTAGAATGGGAAAAGATCATTTTGGCTTTGATTACTAATGTCTCAGCAACCAATGATCGCACAGAAATTCTAAGGTTGGTTTTAAAAACTTGAATAAATTCTCTACAAGGATTGGCTATTGATTTTTGAAAAAAAAATTTTCTTTCAATCATTACATGAATTTGAAAAAGCAACCAAAAGTGGACTTTTTGTGGTTTTTTGGAAAATCAAGCGCCCAATCAAAAATATTGCGGAAACCATTAATGTTAAGTGTGCATTTTACTATTCAATATACCCATAAAAACCCTAAGAAGTTTCAATTTAATCCAGCCAACTGTTTTTTTTCCCGCTTGATTCAATTTTTGAAAAAATTAAAGGAGCAAAAATTTCACTCTGAAAAAGTCATGATTTTTATCAAAAATGAAAAAAAAATTTTTTTTTAATTAGCTTAAAATTGATGGGGTCAGTTCTTATCATAGTACTATAAAATTTTTTTATAGTCATGACGAGAAATATTTGGTTTTTGGTTGATAAAATATTTAAGAAGATATTGAGTCAAATTCATCGAGTATTGTCCAATCGAATATATATTATAATACGTAGATATGTTTTACATTTCTATATGTATGTGTGTGTATGTGTATGTATTAGAATGAAGTAATTTCCGCAATTGGTTGATTATATTTACTCTGCGAACCCGCGACTATTCTATATATACGTTATGCCTCATACTCTTAATATTCAAGTGAAATGATCAATATCATATTCTTGTTGTTTTCTACTATATTTCCAATGGATTCTTTTATTTTTTAATTATTTTAGGCAGAGATCGATAGTCGGTATTGTTATTTGTTATTTTTGAATCGTTGCGTAGAAATTTTAGCACACTGTTATATTATTATGAGATAAATTGTAGCAGTAGTAAATATTTGCATTATTTTACTTAATTTGAATTTTCAAATCAAGAAATGTGGTTATGTGTTTATTTAGTGGTTATTGATGGGTTTTAAAAAAATGTAATTGGAAAATATAGATACAAATTATTTGTATGAAACCAATAACTTCGCGATTTTTGAAAATTTTCAATTTTCTTAGCGGAAAGTTAAAAAATAGTCGTCTTTTTCACCCAGTCTACTGGACATGTACAATAATGTCAGGTTTATTAAAAACTTTTTATGTTATATCAAGACATATTACAATTTATATGTAGACATAGACTATATCAGACCACATCAGCAATTTATTTTACTAGCGATCTACCATTTTGCAGAAGAAAACTTTTGACTATCTCTCGCCATCTATCGACTGTCGTAAAATTATTTACTGTAAAATTTGTATCATTCAAGTTGAGAAGGTATAAAATAAAATCAACTATAGAGTATTGAAGTTATTAGAAGCTATGAGTCAAAGTATTCATAAAAAAATCTTAATAAAATTATAAAACAAATAAAGAAAATTTTTAAATGTTCTTGTTTTTTATAAACCGAAATTTCGACAGCAAAATTTAAAATAATAACTGACAGATTTCTTTCTAATTACGGCTATCGTTAATTAATAAATAAACATAGTTTGAAGTAGCTTCAATTATCCTAAAATATCGATATTCTATTATATTAATTATATCCATTTTTTCAAACAGTAAATTAATAATTATCAGTTTCATTACCATGAATTATTAATTTTAGTCATTGATGATCCTGATAATAATAATTATTTCACCAGCACTGTATGCAATTAAATCTAATTAATAATTAAATTAATAGTTTTTGAAAATTAAGCTCCACCTCTCAAACTTGGTAAATAATAATAAAATAATATTATGATATAGTAAAATTTTTGTATCACTCAATAAGAACAATAATAATATTTAGTAATAAAGCAAATTTTGGTTATTCTGAATAAAACGATCGGTAGTCAATCATGATGTATATTATACAAATAAGAGAACCTCAGCGAAGCACTATATATGCAGACTACTAGCATAAAGCACAAGCTAACAGCAGCATACATTAATCACCGATGCTAATGGTATCATAGCTAGCGTAGTTCTAGCTCCTCTTCCTCCTCTTTCTCCGACACCATCTCTCTATCTCTCCATGCACATTAAAGTGATGGAGGGAGGGATGAATAAAGATAAAGCAAGACAGAGAAATCGAGAGATAGATTTATACATACATGTGAGTATCAATATATGAGAAGGGGAATATGGAGAATATATAAGCAAAGCGTTATCGCAGCCCTTCTCTTCTCTTCCCTTCAGGGAGACAAGGAAAGAGTTACGGATGCAAATGAATGTTGATATGACTGGTCTAAAGAAGCAACTCTTATATTAACAGGAGCCATGTACTTTAGCACTAACGAAAACAATGAGAATCCTTGAACGGTTCAGTTATTTTTATTGACTATATGAGCTACCATTTAAAACGTGCTAATTATCCGGCCCTCCTTTATTGATACCGTTATATCTACAAAGATACTTTTCAGGTACATTAATATGTATCGTTTCAAAAGTCTCCTATTTAATAAAAAAAAAGTTCATGTCATTAAATAAGTTCTATCTTACCCCTGAAAAAATTTTCTAATATGCTCTAATGTCAACTGAAGTTGTCCTATTTTCATTTGTTCAAATTTAAGGTGAAACATACAAACAGTCATTCGAACGGTGGCGAAATTTCGGGCCCTAGATCTCAGATCATGTATGGCCCTATTGGAAAATTCGATTTCTTTATATGTCCATACATGGCCTGATGTTAAAATTGGCCATCTCATACTACATTTGGACATATCAGGCCATATATGTCCAGATATGCCCATATCATGTTTAATATAGTCCTTTATGCCTATATATGGTTTTTTGAACAAAACCGGTGTTTTTAATTTGAATCGTCTTTTAAGAGAATTAAGTTTAAATTAAAGTCCCAATTTTTAACAATTTTAAAGTACACATTTCTAGGATAAACAAAAAATTCCAAAATTATAGCAAAGTATTTTTTTTTTTTTTATTTTCAAATCAGAAAATTTTCTCCACGGAAAGTCTTTTGGCTAGTCACTTTTTAAGAAAAATTCAACATGAGGTGTGATACGAAAACATGTGAAATGAAATGAAGAAGGTGAAAGATGTAGACCATTTACATTTGTGGGTCAAACAGTGACATTTTCTGTATGCAGCTTCTGGAGAGACCTCGATAATTACCTATACCTATTATCTGGGTATAGGTAATACCCAGAATTTGCGGGTCGGTGTGCAGACTCTGAGCGCAGAAAATAGAACGAGATGGGGTAGTATGTGGCGGGATGTAAACGAGAACAGAGATGAGGGTGAAGGAGAAAGAGGATGGAATATGACGATAGAAGAGAGGGGACAAGTGGAGGTTCGTCCTATCAATCACGGTATTATTATCGAGTCCGTGATTAGCAAGGCATGCTAACGATATCTCTGGCCGGAGGCAGAGGCCAGCGTAGCTTTGTGTGAGTTTAAATCCATGTTGTATGACCGAGCGCACCTACGCAAGTTTATTGCGCACATGTTGGGTCTCCAATGTACGATCTACAGATCTAATACTATCTCTTGTTTCTGCAGATATATATCTGGGCTGGTGATGTCTTTATCCATTGATTTGGTCTCTCTTGTTCTTGTGGGTGAGCTGAATTCAGAATATTTGATGATCTGTGCGTTTATGGGAGTGTGCTGTTATCTAGTTCGTATGTATGTATATATATGTGTGTGTGTCTCCTATGCTAAAGAGTATGGATAGAATAGAAGCAGAATAGAATGGAATAGAATTCAGAATCATGGTTAAGAAAGGGTGGGTTGTCAGAGGTGTATATGGATATCAGAAAGGAGTGCGTACAGATGAATATCTGAATCTCTTGATTGATATTAGTAATTAGTGAGTTGTCCAATGTCTTGATACTTGGGACTTGAAACTTGATACTTGATACTTGACTCTGGGTTTGAATTACATACTGTTGTTTAAGTTGTATTAGTGATTGCGATTGTGATTGTGATTGGGAATTGAGTTGAGTTAAGTCAAGTTGAGTTGCCATGATCGTGATGATGACGATGATGCTTCTACACTACTGTGCTTCTGCTCTACTCTGGGTTTATTGAGTGTGAGTTCGTGTCAATGATGTGATGGTAATTTTGGTATGCACAAAGAGAGTGAGAGAGGCTGATTTTCGAGAGAAAATTACGATGATGATGGTGATGGAGATCCTATGGTGACGATAGTGGTTGTGTTGATGTGATGCTGTTTCGATGATACGCCAAGAGAAGGCGAACTTTAGGATTGTACGGAGTGTATATGGATATGTATATCGACATCGGGGTTACCGTTTACTATAGTTCGATGCGCATGCATTGATTTAAGCCAAGCTTTACCGCAGACTACGGTGCAGGACGCTGGTCAGTGGTATTAACGCCCGCGGGGATTTACAAGTTCGAATTTAACAAATTTACTTAAGGAGTACGCTTCTTCGTCTGCATCGAACCTGCTTAGATTCATTTTTAATGATATGACTGTAAAAAGCTAATCGATTTCTAACATTATTATGGTTGAAATTGTAATCATTTCTCACAGCTTGTATTTGGTACTCTAGATTATTCTGACTTAATGATTAAGATTTGATTTATGTTGTAGGCAAAAATGTTACATAATTCAATTCAGAAACAATATGGAGGTCAAAATCCAAGTAGTATTAAATTTGATACAACCATGTATGGTCTAATATAGTCATGTCAGGCTATATAAGAGACTAAAAAAAAAACATTGTAATTTCTCAATATTTACGTCAATCAACATGACGTTTCTATTTTAGGACTCAACATCTTTTCCTTATTTAACTCCTTATCAAAAACCAACTATCGAAAATTTCTAACACTTGATCGAAAATTATATTTAGGCACTAGCAGACCCAACAGACGTTGTCCTGTACACACGTCGTTAATTCGAAAATTTCAAACATTCTTCAATAAGCTGTAACAATCTGGACGGTTTTAATGAAAATTATTATCGTTTTTTAGGCACACTTCAAAACTCTTCAAACATCAATTTCTATTCGTAGTTAATATTTTAATTAGCACACGACTTGAACGAACACAATAATAACACAAAATTTCAAATATTTTTGTCAATTCGATCGCAGCGCCAACTGTCGGGACAAACTGAAATTAAAATAGAATAATATTTAATATTTGATGCTGCGATGGTAGCGCAGTCTACCGGATTCAATGTAAAATATTCCAAAATTAATAACTACTTATAAATGAAAAATTAGTTAAATAAACATTTTCCAGTGGACCAAATTGTGAATCTGAACCATCCTCGAATCCCCTTGAACTCACACAAAAAATTTCTTCAAAATCGGTCCAGCCGTCTAGGAAGAGTTCAGTGACATACACACGCACACAAGAAATATATACATATAAAGATATCAAACTATGTTAGAAAATTTTTTCATGAAAAGTTGTCAAATGTTTAAGCTTAAAAATTAACAAAAAAAATTCAATATGTTATCTCGATAAGCCCTATTAATTGCAAATAACGGGGATCTCTAAGAATTACCTGCAAAGTCAACCGCTTTTCAGATTTTTTTTTTGGTTCAACTTCTATTCAACTTGCACTAATGTAACTGAGATTATAACATTTTGAAAATAACATTTAAAAATAAATTAAATTATTAACGTGCGTAGTAGTACTAGTAAATTAATTTGAAATGGAAATTGATACTATGTTCTTCTCTTTATTTTGGGGAAACTGAACAATACCTTGATATTTTGCAAAATTGATGATATTAGTTGAACAATATAACAAATGACGCGTTGTTAATTATTTAATAAAATTGCGAAACAGAAATATGATTTTATAAAAACGATAGTCCCAATGAGTAATGGCACAAATAAAAATAAAATAACGTTGAGTGTTTGTTTTATGTTTTGAATGTGGGTTGAAGTGAATTCCCGATGTGCATAACCATAGTATTGATGAATCCTCAGCAATCGTACAAAATTATTGGTACATTTTATTGGAGTTATACGGATCGCTCGCAACGCGATTTCGAAGCTAAACTCGTTATCTCCAACGTAATTCAGCATCCAGTGAGTCTCTGTGTATCATCCAGTCCTATCCCGGTTTAGTCATATTCCAACGACCAAATAAATATATATACGCATAAACTTTCCCCACTACTTTCGCTTGTGCGTCGATGCGTCGTGACATGCATCCACTCATTCTACCTATATCCTTTCTATATTTCTATATTGGGTATATTCCCGACTACCCTTGGGGCTTTCATGCGCGTCTATCCACCAGGTATAATGATATTTTCCGCTCATTATGAAATAGTCGAAATAATTTGCTGGGATTGTGCATTTTGATTTGACGTATATTATCAATCCGATTTTCCATTGGCTCACTGTTCCCAACCGACCAATTCAAAATTTAACTTTTCTAATTACATAAATTCATACATATAAATAATACATTCATTTAAAATGATATTTGATCAATGTCACATGTTTAATGGTATTAGAACGTGGAAATTGTCTACTAGTTTCAATTAGACATCTACGTATTATTGTTTCGTCATCCTCTGTTGATTGAATTAAGTTTTTTCTTCGATTAACGTGTAGATTCTATAGAAAATTTGATGCTCTACAAAAGAAATTGGCAATAATTTTCTGATCAAACGTCATTTTCTCGATCATAAATTATTGAAAAACAAGTCATTTGAGTTTTAACTCAGACTTTTTAAGAACGTGAAGAATTGAAATTACTAAAAAATTTTTTTTCTAACTTAAACTCGACCAAAAATGTAAAAATATTATGTTAATAACAAAAGAATGCCTTAATTGACGGTATCACCATCAACGAACCAGCAACAACAGACGAATTCAAACAGCACGTAAATGAATATATATGGGCAAAATGGAACGGAGTTTGGGCAAATTCAAAGTCCTTACTCCACAAGGTCAGACAAAACGTTCGGGAAACACCACCATCCATAGCTTGTCAGAGAAACCAAACAAAAATCATACGTCTAAGGATAGGTCATTCAAGTTTAACACATAGCCATATCCTAATACGAAGTTCGAAAAACAAGTGCCCCAAATGTGATACCGACATTACAATCGAACACATCATATCCGAATGCTCACACACTAAAGTTCAAATGGACCCGTCAGAAAGCCTAAACAACATCGATAAAATAAACAAATTATTAGATCAACTAAAGTCATTAAAAATTTTTAATAAAATATAATGCAAAACTCTATAACCATCAATATGTAATACTAAAATATATATTGTAATATACTGAAGTTGCTCATGACCATGTAGTTAATGCGTCTGATAAATAAAAAAAAAAAAAAAAAAAAGAATTTTTTTATTGTTTTAAATTTTTACCTGCAAAGTTTTTTTTTTATCAAACTGGGTTTTACTTTTGTTACATCCGCTGTTATAAGTCCCATCGTCGATGAATTTCTATTTTTGTTTACAAAAGATTTCATTTTTCGGTCCTCGACACTTTTATCGAATATAATACTTTATTGAACTTAAGTATAACATGTACTCTACTGCGATTATTGTAAACTGGATTGATCAAGGTCACTGAGTTAATAGATATAACTTTTAGTAAAATTACTAGTTACAAGAAACAAAATATAATCTCGTCAATAACCCCGAAAGAAAGTAAAGTGAAGTAGGTTAAAAACAATCTAAATCATACATCTATTAGATATATTTATTTTCTCAAATTAATTTCTCCACGGCCTAGTGTAAATTGATGCTCGAATTCTCTGAAAGCTAAGTATTCCTCAATGATGCGGGCATACATTCTGCTAAAATTCATCCATTCAACCTGGAGAATGCATCATATATTACCACTATTAATAAATATATATGCATACATATACTTAGCGGATATTAATGCAGAATCGTGTATTAAATTGGAATTTCGATCATTGTCAGCATTCCAATGACGTAATGATAGGTAAAATAAAAAATTCAGCCTTAAACAAAGTGTAAATGATTTGAACGTTGAAATAATAAACTAATGTATATATTGATGATGTGCAGATATGTTTCTGTAGGAGTAGATATAAACGATAAAATGTATAGATATGTAGATGGAAAGGATGAGATAGGTGAGTTTAAATTCTCTTCTGTCACCACAAACATGCATAATGCAGCCACGCAGGTCGTGTAAACGTGTAAACATCGGCCGAGTGAGTGCATACAGTGAAATAGTAGGGGATGGATCGGTAGAGCTCTGACTGTGCCAACCGCTAAATTCAAAAATCCCCAACCACCTGTGCCACACCATCAACCCACGGTGGCCCACGGATATATACACCTCACAACTCTCTACCAAAGCTTTCTCTGTCCTGCTCATTTGTTTTAAAGTTAGTTGCAACATAATTGCGGTCGACATTTTGTTGTTTATTCTATCTGCTACTACCTTCTACCGTGAATTTTTGCATATACTTTTTCGTGTTGTACCTATAACACAATACGACGTTTTCGTTACTACATAATAATATTATTGTGTATTAGGATGTTTGATTTAACAGCTTTTTTTTTTTAAATTTCCAATTGACAAATCTTGTGGTATGTTCAGTTCAATTAAAAAAAATTTTTTTTTTCATAATTCAACCGATTTTGCAGAGGGTAGAGTCTGATTTAAAATGTTTGTGGATCATCAACATTAGGGTGTGCAAAAATTTAATTTCCGTGAAGAACATTTTAAAATTGGAATTTAGTTTAGGTAGGAGTTTAGTTTAGGTATTTCCACTGAAATTTCAAATTTTGGCCGGAAGTGCCCAAGTAAATCTCCTGTTAAAAAATTCTATGAAAATTAAATAAATCGTTTCACCCCAAAATATCTTAGGAAATGCCCAAACACAGCACCTGCCAAAAGCGGAACTCAAAATTCTAATTTTAAAAGGTTCTTCATGAAAATTGAATTTTAGCACACCCTAATCAACATTCATTTCGAATTTTCACAAATTGTTAGACTATAACAAAATTTTTTACAATTTTTTGCACAAACGATAAAATTTATCTGATTTTTCCAATAGGATGTTTATAAAAAAATTTTATTCTATACGCAAATATTCCTTTTGAATTTATCAAAACAGTAAACAGTTTACGAGACACAGCGATTCATATAAGCTTTGAGACAAAATAGTAATGATCGTTAACTTCGCACAGAAACAAAAATAGTGCTATTAGACTTCCTGCTAAGAAAATTAAAAATTTTCAAACATTGTTCCTTTGAAATATCTTCTGGACGGCTTGACCGATCGATTCCAAAAACTAATCGACTAATCTTAACCTTAAAAAACCACATCGATTGCCACCGGTCCCGTCAAAATCGGTTGATTAGTTCGTAAGATATCGTTCTCGAAAAAAAAGGTTTTTTTTCAGAATGTCTATGAAATTCTTAGTCTGACCAGTTTGCTCTCTAAGATTCTTCAAAGAGCTCGAAAAACTGCGTTGAATGCCATAAACCGCGAGAAAATCAGTTGATACATTCCGAAGTTATTGCGGTTTGAAAATTCAAAAAATAGTGATCTGTTAAATTTCTATTAGACTTTTAAGCTCAAAGAGCTTAAAAGCATAGAAGCGCTATCTCTTTGGACTCGAAGAGCCCAAAAAAAGAGTGTGTGTACTCATGTACACGCGTTAGAAGTTATACTTCTTTGGCGTATAGAAAAAAAATAACTAAAATTCAGTGGTGATTAACGATAAATATTATACTAAAATTAATTAAAAAGATTACATTTAAATGAAAAACGTTTTATTTACGTGAAAATATGACTACATTAAATATATTACTTAAACAGAAATTGAAATTTAACGATGTAGTACTATTAGTTTCAGAGAAACCTGCAAAAGATCATAGGTAGATAGATATGAATTCGTATAGAAAATTATTTATGTTTTCTATAAGTTGATTTAAATTTTAAATTTATTTATTAAAATTCATTTAAGTTTATTTATTAGAATTTATTTTCGATTATTTCAACTACTACTTGAATAAATTGAAAATATATGTTTATATAAATATCTCATGTTAAGCTGAGTCATCGTAATTTTTAGAGTTACTTAATAAAATTTGTTTGTTATAATAAGAATATAAAAAAAATAATTAAAATATCAATAAATCAAATTTAACGAATAGTTAAGATCAAAAACAGTATGAACACTCAGTATTTAGGGTTTATATAAACATGTATAGAAAATAAATAAATTTTTTTTATTTATACTTAAAACTTATTAATGTATCAGAAATAAAACAAAACATAAAAAAATTATTTTTTAAATAATAATAACGTAATAATTTTTGATTAATGATATAAATAAATTATACATACCGACAATCAACCTTAAATGTATAAATGCACTCAAAATAGTTTATTTAAATCAGTTTTATCACTAATATTCAATTTATATATATATATACATGTATACTAATAAATTATTGGTATATACTATCACTGTCGTGTATAAAATTGATTTAATAAAAACACCAAAATAACGTTTATTTATTTACACTGTTTGATTATACTGTAACGAAACACGTGTTCTAACTTAGGGATGCACGATTCAAAATCGATTCTTACTAGAATCGATCTTTTCCTGTTGTCGATTCGATTATTTAGATCGATTCTTCAGAGTCGGAATCGATCGTCTAAAAATAAAATGGCGACGATGACCGGGAATTTTGAAAGAAAGTATTTTTTAAGTAATTTAAAAACTTGATTCTAAAATTGAGATAAAATTTTTTTTAAATATTATAACAAATTAATTGTGGCAGTTAAAATGAGAAGAAATCCCACTTATAGAAATTATTCAAATCAACAAGTGTAATTTTTTAACTGATTTACTATATAAATAAAATACAAATATGGTGAAATATCTAATAAATTCTGTGTCATTGAAAATTTTTATAATCGTATTAGAAAAAAAAATTTATCGATAGTCCTTCTCAAGAAGATGAAAACGCAATTGAGTTTTGAACCGAGAAAAAAAAATCTGCACCAGTTTTATCATCGATAGCCTTAGAACACCTCACGATTCCTGCAACTTCTGTCCCGTGTGAAAGACTTTTTTCTATTGCTAGTCATATTGGAAATGCTATCAGAAATCGATTAAGTGCTGACCATTTACAGAAAATATTGTTCCTTAAATCCCTACCAACAGCGGAATGGTATTTCTACTAAGAAAAACTTAATTTTACTTTCTTTTAATAATTTTATTATTCTTTTTGAAACTAGAAAAAAATATTTATTTTTTTATTAAAATATACATTTAACTAATAATACTTTTTATTTGATTAATATTTAATAGCAGTATTAATATTTAATTAAATCAATTTAATTAATAATTAATTAATTCATTTAAATATTAGAAAGCATTTAGTAAAAAAATTATAATTCACTGTTATTAAGTGCAATAAAATATTATTTTCAATCTAGAAGAAATGTCTATTTTAATAATTGAAAATGCATTAGTATAAGCGATATTAATTTTTAAATTAGTTCATTATAATGATATGGAATTCTTTAAACTTGAAAATTACGCCTTCATTCAAACGATCGATTATCAGTGGATCGATTCTTCCACACTCGATTTTATCAAGGATCAATTCTTTCGATAAAATTTATCGCGATTCTCGAGATCGATTTTTCTTTTGGAATCGTGCATTCCTATTCTAACTTAGAACTTCTACGTACAAAAATACTAGAATATACAACTTGAACATAGCTATCGACTTTCATGCCACCTAGAACTAATTTCATACTGTTAAATTTGGGAGTCGGTGTGCGCGCGCATCGTAAAAATTCACCCTCATCAATTTTCTCCAACGCGCCAAAAGAAGTATAACTTCAAAACAAAGTAAGTGAAATGTTGACCGCTTAGGTATGGAATTATCGGGAAGTTATCGGGCAGGGAAGGCCTTTCGGGTCAATCATTTTCCTAATTTTTTTTCTTATTTATAGCCCGATATAACCACAGCTTGAAATATTTTCAAGGAATTTGATTCTCTTCTTATTATTGATAAGTTGAATGCGAATTCATCCAGAAGCATATTTATCTATACAGTGATATATTTGTGATTTATTTTAAAATAGAAATTGAATATAGTAGATGTATAATCAAATCTTTGGAATCATGATTATGAGTGAATATACAGCAGAGGAAGAGAGAAATGGAAATACAGAAGGGGATAGAGGTTTAAAACGAGGGTTGCCTTGAATATACTCATGCACTAACACTTGGTACCTCTCTACGCTTCATATAGAACACAATTAAGTAAATGAGCACGCGGGTTGCCGTTTGCTATAGATATGCTCTATTATATGTATTGATCCTTACTATGGACTTTACTACTGGTACGCAATATATAGGCCCATAAATATATAATATATAAATCATACATACACACACACACACACAACATAATTACAATAATGAATCTTTTATTATTATTATTATAATTATTATTGTTTTTCATAATATTTGAATACATAAATATACAATGCATAAACTATTGTTTTTTTTGTCATAGTTGCAATCTAGCTTATATTGTATTTATATTTTAAATTTATGAAAATAAGGTCGTGGACTTTCGCCACGGTATTATATCTTACGATGTTTATTCGGGTTATTCCACAGAATTAAAATATTAAAAGCATCCTCGGTATTTCAAAGAATACGTAACTGTTCTTAATATTAATTCACAGTCGATATGTAATTTAAATTATAGAAAACAATAGGGTGTTTTTAGTTAAGTAAGAAAAAAATGGACATGAATAATATACATTTGAATCTATTACGTTACGAGATAATGTTACTTGCGCAATATTTTTAAATAACACTTTTTAGATAACGAAACGTGAATCTAATATATTGTATACCTATATTGAATTGAGTAATGACTTATATTCAAATCAACATGACAGATAGAGATAAAAAATTAACCTAAGAAACAGTGTATAAAGAATAGATTAGTATCTTATTCTCATTTCCTGCTACATAATTATTTAGTTTCAGCCAGAATATTCACGTTGGAATTTTTTTTTTTCTCGTCAGTAAAACAATATTATAGTGTATTTCTTAAGCGAGTAATGAAATTTTTTCTACAAATTTGATTATCTCATATTAATTTTCGATCTAAACAGAAAAAAATATTTTGTATTCCTTACGCACTAAATGAAAAGCTTGTCAAGATTGGCAATCATCATTTTTATATTTTAAACATTTTTTTCAAATTTTTTGGTTTTGATTTTATTAATTTTTTTTTTTGTATAACTAATGTCGTTTTCTTCTTTGCTTTAGTTTGATCTTTTTTTTTTTTTTTTTTGAGTTTTTGTCGATACTCAAGATTCGTAAGAATCGTGTTTTTCTAGTGACAAAGTTTTCTAGGAGGAGAATCTCTAGATTTTGAGCTCAAAAGTTTGATAGAAATTTGATAAAACACTATTTTTTAAATCTTTGAACCGCAACGAACTTTGAATAAATGAACTGATTTTTACGCAGTTGGCGGCATTCGACGCAGTTTTCTAAGCCTCATGAAGAATCTTTAAGTTTAATTTGATCGGACGAGGAATTTCGGAGTAATTAATTTTCTTCCTTAAAAATTTAGAACATCGCATGTGAATTGCACTATTATTGTACCTAAGTGACTTGAAAGTTTTTAATACTCTTGTTTTGTATATAAAATGGTGAATAAAGAATACATCAAGACATCGGAAGAATTACAATTTTTTCTAATTCAGCGAAATAAAACACCTCTGTAGACATTAAATTTTGAGATTTTCTACTGATTGTTATTATTAATAACTTATTAATTTTTTAGAATTGCATCTCGAAATCAATTAGTGCTAAGTGATTTATTAACAAATCAATAATATATATTCTTCCGTTAATCATATTGTTTGCCTTAGTCACATAACTTGAATATTTCAGAAATATCGAGGATATACATAAAAGCATGCTGCAAGGATGTAAAAAATACTCAACGTTCTACGGTGTTAAATCCCATAGATTTTAAATTTGGTAAGAATGATGTTGTTGCATATATATTCGCCAAGAAGGATTCGAAAATTAGACCTAAACTATTTTCAATGAAAAATTTTATTCACAGTAGAATTCTCATGTGCTAAAATTCTAGCTGTATGGAAAACAATTTTGAACAGTTTTTGACGGAATTTCGAAACTCATAAATGATAAATTTTAAAACGATGTTAAACGTGATTCGCTAAGAATTAATGATTTTTTAAAAATAATACTCATTAATTGTAAATTGTTAAACACTTATTAGACTCATTGTGATTTTATTTTATTTTTTTTTAACCTACGCATTAATATTTAATCAGTTATTTTCAAATTTAAACCCGCAAATTTTGATAATTGAAATGCGTGATTACAAAAAAAGACACTCGATTCGAATTATCAGGTTTTTCACTTACCGAGAGTTGGGAAAAGTTATGAAAGTTTAAAAAATTCAAAATTTGATTTAATGAGGTTTTTTTTCGTGCTTTAAAATTTTTACTAAACAAATTTTTACATTGGAGTTTTGATAAAATCGAGAAGCCATTGTTAGGAGACAATGTAATTCGAACTTGATAAAATACATTGATTTGACATCGGAGCGAATTAATAAAAGGAGATAAATTGAAAAAAAAAAAATGAAATTTAATGACGTGTATCGATGTTTCGTGCTTAATTGAAGGAAGAAACATCAATAGTATAGCATACATTAAAGGAGTTTCCAGAGGTGAAAAAAATTTTTAAAATGTTGTGCCGGAAGCCGCACCGAGGCATTGGCGTAACGTTATATTTCGATCTCCCATTCACGGGGCCGCTCCGTTTAGTTTCGATTTGCCGCTTCGTTACGAGCTCGAGATGTACACGATGAGATAGGATTGTTACACTAACGTCCAGACGTTCTCTCTCTCCTTTTCCTCCCTACAAGCTTCATTCCGTTCCTTACTATCTTTATTTCTTTGTTTCTCACTTTCTCCCCTTATGTTTGTACAACTTTTATCTCTTTCTTCTTTTTTTCTTTCTTTTTATCGCTTATTTTATACATCTTTCACATTCTTACACATAATGCTACATTACACAGTACAGTACCATTAAATCTTTCTTCTATGCTTTTTCCCGTACTACCGCTTTATATAAAGTCTTTCGTCATACAAATAAATCTTAATTTCTCACTAAGAATTTTCTTATTAAATTTTTAACTTCTTGCTAAGAAAATCAATGATTTTCAATAAATCGGGAAATTATTAATTTTACCTCAATTTTCGAAAATCGAGTTTTTATCATATCTGGATGTTTCGGGGTCCTAGAAAGCTATTCTGACAATTTCTACGAGAGTATCCCTTCCTCCGTATGTGTGTGTGTGTTGGTGAAAAAACACACCACCATATCATATGTAATCATTTTATTTACATTTATTGATGTCAATAATTACATTAAATTTAATAATTCATGAACAATGTTCTTGTGAAATCATTCATACTTAATAAATTTATAAATTTAATAATAAAAAAAAAAAAAAAAAAATTTAGTATTTTTATAAAGAATTTTTATATGAAAAATCCTATAAATTTTACCTGATTTCGTCTGATAGTAGGCTATTATTAAATAGAAAAACACTTCAAAGGTAGCTTAACTGGTAGAGCCTTTGGAGCGTAACCAAACGATTCGGGTTCGAGTCCCGGTCTGGACTGTCAGAATTATTTTTTCGGTTATCGAAAAAATTCCTACTGAGTAAGGTCCCCCCTCTCCCTGTATCCTTTATTTTCTCTAGTTTCCAAAAATTTGTCTTTAATGACAAATTTAGCTATGATATATGGCTATAAATTATAACATTCAATGCTTGTAAAGATCGACTATCCTGCCCCACCGTCCATCTTACGGCTTAGATTTTTTGTTAATTTACACCGAATCAGCTCGGTAGAATTTCGAAATAATCTTAAAAAATTCGAGTTTTTTAATTTTCAAAAATTATTTTTTCTTTTTTTTTTAATTAGTTCAAAACTATTTTTTTAATTAATTCTATGATCTAATGAGCTCCTCTACTCGAAAAAAAACGTTGATTACCGCAAACCACATCGAAATAGGTTGATTTGTTTGAGAGATTTGTTCGAAAAGCTCAAAAGTGTATACAAGTTCTATTTTTGGAGTCTGGAAAGTCCAAAATAGTTGTAAAACTATTTTTTTGAGTCCAAAGAACTCGAAATCGTTATAATGTGTGGAGTTTGGAGAGCTTTGAATTTGAAATTAGCAAGAAGTTGCAGAGATGGCCTAACAGGTCAACCGTTTTACTAATTTTTTTCGGTGTTATCTTTTTGAAGTAATTCAATTCGATACTCAATAATTTTGTTTAAAAATAATAACAAAGCACTGATAATAGAAAGAAGTTATAAGTATTTATAAGAAAATCGAATCTTGAATTTTCGATAAGTGAAGACAATTTCATTTTTATTTTTGATATACTCTTGCTTTCATACTTTAGCTGTAGCTTTGGTAATAAGTTAGCAATAATATTTTCACAATATCTCTCTTCCATGAATTGGATGTTATTTCATTATATTTTATTGCTTCTTATACCCGTGGAGCTATGCTTTACTCATGAATCTACGGTTAAAGTGGTCTATAAGGAAAGGATGAGAGTTCCAACCCTCGTTTTATCATCTTGCGACTTCCGTCGAGGAAATTCACTTCAAGAACTCATTATTGAATGGTTTATTCTACTTTAACCACTTGTTAATTTAACTCACCTGTTACTAACTTAAATTGTGAGTTATTTTTTTTTTTCTGTTGCCGTAAATCCACTAAAAATTTTATAAATTTATTGCGATAATATTTTGTTATAATTACTCATTCCGCTATCAAAATTAGTAAATACGTCGATTTTGATGAGAACAACTCTTGAATCGTTTGTTAATAACAAAACTCAAGTTTTTTTTCCCAATTAACGAATATACATTTTTTTTTTTTAATTCGAAAAAACGAAAGTAAACAATTGATACTTTTTAAAATTTTGAAATCAAATAAACAGCATTGAATTTATAATGTTCAACATTTAAAACATTTCATGATATACGTATAGAGCATTCCATATCAAATTATCTACTTTGGAACGCGACTTTTATCAAATCAGCTGAATATTTGCTGTTTTTTTCCACCTTATTAGAAACATTTCTCAAAAGGTTTTTGAATGTTATCACCAAATCAAAAAAAAAACATTCTCACAAGAATTTTTCCTTTTTATCGACTGTTGGCTAGTAGATTGAACTAATTTTTTTCTGCATGATAATTAAAATCTTATAATTTCTGTCGTTTCCTGACCCTTTTCTCCTCAAATGACCTGTACAACGGATTTCTGCTACGCTTTTTTCCACTCTGTTGAATTTCTCTTTGTAGCATCCAGCAGTAATCTGCAAACATATTTACTCTCCATTGCCCCGAAATCGTCGTTCAAATTCTTTGAGATCTTGATGAAATCTCTCTCCCTGCTCTTCACTAAAGTCTCCGTTGTTCTCCAGAAAGTAGTTGAGATGCGAATCAAGAAAGTGAAGTATCAAATTCATTAGGCAACCTGAACGCTGAAAGTTTCCGATCATATTGGCCACAATATTTTCGTAATTAGCATCTTTGGTGTTACCTAAAAACTTGGTACACACTTCCTTGAAACTTTGCCATGGTGCCTTTTCTTGTTCATCCATCACTGAAACAAATGTTTCATCTTTGAATAATGTCCGGATTTCCGGTCCATCAAAGATGCCTTCTACCAATTTTGCATCTGTTTTGTGCTTAAACACTTGCCGCAGGTATGTAAAGCCCTCTCCTTCTTTATCAATAGCTTTCATAAACTGTTTCATTTACCCAAGCTGAATGTGAAGAGGAGAAATGAGAATTTTGGCTAGATCAACAAGCGGTTTTCTTATTATATTATGTAGAAGATCTCAAAGGTCAAACTTTTTTGACGTAGTGATTTTTGCGATCTCTACTGTCAAACATACACAAATAGCATGGATATTTCGTGAATCCAGATTGTTGTTCCAGGATCATGGACAAAATCTTCAAATCACCACATATTTGCCATTTATGTTCTTCACTCTAAATTTTTTCCAGGACAGTTTCAAGATCTGTGTACTCTTCTTTAAGTAGAGTTGAGTGAGCTAAAGGTAGAGGAGCAAACTTGTTGGTGTTGTGAAAAAGAACTGTTTTAAGACTGCGTTGAGACGAATCAATGAATAATCGCCAATCTTCAGGTTTATATATATTTGGCTTTAATTCATCTACAAGTTCTTTCACATTAGTGCAATAAGGCAAATCTTCCTCTTTTTCAAAATATTTACGGAAAGCCTCCTCTCGATTCCGATAAAATGAAACTTTAGTACCTTTTGTCTGAAGATTTTTCCTTTTCATATACGAAGCCAATATTTCAGCCGCTTTTTTTAAAGTTTAGCTTCTCTAAATAAATCATTTAGATGTTTTTGATCGTATTTTTCTGGCTTTTTCTCTTCACCGATCGGCCTGTACTCTTCTTTACTGCACCAAAATATCATTGTTTTGATTTATAATTGAAAAAACTTTAGAAATCAATCACTGTATCATTGAATATTATAACATGTGCATATTACTCATAATGAATATACGAATTTTATATTTCAACAATTCGAAAAATCTGTTCAAGTACTGCTCCCATTTTTTTAAGTGTTCGAATGCTGGGCACTTTACCATAGCAATAATTTTTTTCAACTTGAATGGTTGATCGGTATCATTAATCATGTTCGATGCAATAATAATTTTAAGCTTCAATCAATAACACGACTCTACAAAAAAAATTTTCGTTCTTTGTCCTAAAGTTTATACTATTATTTTCCAGTTAGTTATGCACAAAAACGAAAAGAAAATATCTTTTTTCGGTATAAAGTTTGCTTTTGTGATAGTTATAATAATAATACTCATTTTTCAATTTTTTCATAAATTTTAATTGATTTTAATATTTTTAAAAAGACCGCGCGGTGAGAGTGGGGTATTAACGTTTACATTGTGCCGCTAGATGGCACCCGAGTGATAAACAACCATCAGGTGTTATTTACAAGCCCAGAATAACTTAAAATGCCGTCACGAAAGTGCAAATACGATGCTGATGCATTTTGTTTTATATGTGGTCAATTTATTAAAGTTCGAGACGTGAAATATGAACTAAAGACATCTCACGTTTCCTGTGAAGCCTATGAAGCATATTTTGACTGTCCTGTACGGAATCAAGATAAGCCATGGGCTCCACATGTTGCTTATAGTTATTGTAAAAGGTGTTTGGAAGGTAAGCAATTTTTATTTAATTAAGCGATGAATCCAAAATAATAGACATATTAATTTTTATTTTTATATTTTTAGGTTGGTATCGAGGTGAGAAAAGGTCTATGAAATTTGCAATACCAAGGATTTGGCGAGAACCAAAAGACCATATTACTGACTGCTACTTTTGTATGGTGAATCCGAGTAAAAGACGTAGAGGTAAAAATGCAAAACCTATTGAATATCCTGACCTCGAATCTTCTTCTGCTCCAATTGCTCACGACCTGACACGACCAGTACCTGAGCCACCAAAAAAATTATCGCAGAAAAGTAGCTCATCTTTTAGTTCTTATAAAAGTAATTCCGATAAGGAGTTTTTGCCTACACCTGAACAACCAAAACACTATCTCATTACTTCAGAAGATTTTAACGATCTAATTAGAGATTTAAATTTACCAAAAAATAAAGCAGAGCTTCTAGGCTCTCGGTTAAAACAGTGGAATTTGCTTGATGATGTTAAGATCACGGATCAGCGGACTAGGCATGAAATGTTTGCAACGTTTTTCACGAAGGAAGATGGACTTTGTGTTTGTAATGACATCAAAGGTATGTTTGAAGCAATTGGCATACCCTGTGTCCCTAGCGAATGGCGTTTATTCATTGCCAGCTCTACAAAAAGTTTAAAAGCAGTTCTATTGCACAACGGAAATAAATTTCCGTCTCTTCCAATTGCTCACTCAGTACATCTTAAAGAAAATTATGAAAGTGTCAAAATTTTGCTTGAATCTGTAAAGTATCGTGAGTATAACTGGGAGCTGATTGGAGATTTTAAAATGGTGGGATTTTTAATGGGGCTACAGGGTGGATATACAAAGTATCCGTGTTATTTGTGCTTGTGGGATAGCAGAGCGGATTCTAAACACTATATTCAACGGTCATGACCTGTAAGAACAGAATTGTGTGTCGGAAAACAGAACGTCAAATTTGAGCCGATTGTTGAAGCGGAAAAGATGTTATACCTTTGCACATTTAGTTAGGGTTGATGAAACAATTTGTTAAAAAACTGGATGAAACTTCAGAAGCTTTTGGATACTTAAAAAAATTTTTTCCGAAGTTATCGGAAGCAAAGGTTAAAGCTGGGGTTTTTGTTGGTCCGCAAAGACAGATTTTCGCTGATGAAAAATTTCCAACGTTGCTGAATCGTACTCAAAAAGCAAGTTGGAACAGTTTTAAAGCAGTAGTTTCTGGATTTTTAGGAAATAATAAAGCTGAAAACTACGAAAAGTTGGTTGAGGATATGCTTACAAATTTTAAGGCCATGGGCTGCAGGATGTCATTAAAAGTACATATGCTGCATGCTCATTTGGATAAATTTAAAAACAATATGGGAGCCTATTCCGAAGAGCAAGGAGAACGTTTCCATCAGGACATCATGAATTTTGAACAACGCTATCAAGGCCAATACAATGAAAACATGATGGGCGACTATATTTGGGGTTTATTGAGAGAAAGTAGCTGTGAACATAAAAGAAAAAGTAAAAGTGTGCACTTTTAAGTTATTTTCCACTTTTCTGTAAGCTAATTTGATAGTAAAACTTAATAAAAATAATAAACATTTTTATTTCAATAGTTTTATTTTCAATCAAAAATTAAAATCCGAGATTTTTAAAAATTTCGTTCAATCAGTCTTCTAAGCACAAAAGCAAACTTTTTCATGCCATATATTTTTTTCCGTCTTATTACGACCTAAACTACCGAAATTTAATGCTTTGCAATCAAAGTCAAATTTCATGTAGACCCGTGTAATCATTTTAGTAAAAAATTTAATTTGCCCTTTTTCAAAAGTAAATTTTTGATGAAAAATTTATAGTGAGATTTTAGAAATGCATAAGAATTTAAAAAAAAAAAACAAGCTCAGAGTTTAATTTAACATAAATAAAAAACAGTGAACTTTTTACTCCTCAAAGTAATCAAAGTGCTGCTAGGACGTTTTCATAAAAAAGTAATATTACAATAAAAGCTTTTCCGTATACATTTCTCGCAATAATAGGCAGTTAATTCGAGTCAATAGTTTACGCTTCGGGGCCGCTGTTATACGAGCGAAAACAAAGATTCATTCGGTCGGAAATGTATATTCTCAGCCGAGGATTACGAGCCACTTATTTTTCCACTCATTTTCCGGCGGCCGTTCTGAATCAAGCAAACGACACCGCTGTGAAAGATATTATTTTAATCTCTTTTTAGCGCAGTTGTGATCTTTATTTATTTACTTAAAGCTCTCGGTTGTAATAAATATCTATATTTTCAGTTTTAACACATATTTTTAAGTAATATAACTCTAGAGTATTACAAAATTTTTTCTTTTTTTTTTTTTTTTTTCAGGTCATTTAAGTGTCAATACATTTTATTAGACGTTATGGGGTGTTTACGGCAGAACCAGAATTGGGTTAACATCACAGAACGAAAATTAAATACTGGATTATAATGAATGAGTAAGTATTGCGGGAATAATATATTTTCTTCTAAATATCCACACATTTTTATTTAATATTTATTATTTATTACTTAAATTATTGTTAATTAATTTTTCATTTTATTTTTAACGTATTTTAAGAAAGTTGATTGATTGAAATAAAAGTTTTTTGATTTTTAATTTTCGTATGAGGTAGTCACATAAATCGATCTATGTGCATCTCGTCAAAAGTCCCTATGGGCTATCTGTTAAATTTCATTTTTTTAATAATTTATTTAACGATAACTCTCCGTCAGATCCATCCTAAAAAATTAATTTAGACATATGAGATACCAATTCATAGCATATCAAAAAATTAGCTTTTGATCTTAAAAAGTGCATTAGTGTCTGAGCAACCTTAACTGATAAATAAGATATCTTTTTTTGACTCTTTTAAGGAAGTTATCTGACATTGTTTTTCAGTTTATTCAACAACTGAACCAATTTGTGTTTAATATGACATGTTAATTAACGAACACATTTTTAGAAAAAGTAAAAAATTTGAAAATTACAATAAACAAAATTTTTTTATTCTCATACATAGCAATATAAAAATGCCCGTTTCAAAAAATTTTTTCACGGAATCTTATGATAATTCTTATTGATAATTTCATACCCGAAGATTATTGATTTTCCGCCTACAAAAGTTTCAATAAAATAACAAAATTATGAACTGTAGTTGATCGGTAAGTTTGGTGAAATTTTTTTTCAACAAAAGGGAACAAACCATGAAGTTTCACATAATCATTAAGATAAAACTTATAAAAAAAAGAACAACAGTAATCATAAAATAAAACAGCAATTGCAATTGCGAAAATCGAATAAATTTTCTGGACTTATAAACTATATATGTACCGTAGTTAGTCAAACACACATGGTAATGTTCGTTATTTTTCAGTTATAGAGAATATATACTTTCCACTTATAGTAAAAGTTGATATGAATAAAATAATCCAACGTTATATTTTATACTTTTATATTACTTCGCCAAGAATATAATTCACAATTTTCGAATAAATTAATATATATTCCCGGGCATAAATAATAATGTACCGTTCAACGGGTTACGCTAACAAAACAAACAAAAAATAAATAAAGTAAGCATGGTATTTATTCTTTTTAATATTAATACATATAAAGGACGTTTACGACTATCTCGCGACAATTTAGTTATGACCTACTCCACCACGAAATAATTTCGTCACGCGTTAAGTCGCGGGAATTAAATTTGCCTCGGTCGCTTTCGCGAATTAACTTTAGTCGCCTACAAAATGCGCGTCCATGTAGGCTTCGTAGTTAACTCTCGAACATTTTCCGGTTCCGCGATACAAATGCAACTAAAGGGGAAACTAAGACATATAAATATAAATGCAAATACATTTGTGTACTCTGTGCATACCCATTGCAGTAAAGCTTCATTTAATTGTTATATTTACGAGCACGAGTAAGAGGGTGGAATAAACTACTCTATCCTCGTACAGATCGATAATGTGTACAACTCAAGTATTTTATTCCTGTCTTTCGTTCAAAGAGAGTCTAATTTACTTGGCTAAAATTATCTGAACAAGACAAAAAGTTAAGATACTTTTTAGTGTTTTAGAATTCTGAGAAAAATAGACAAGCGTTGGTAGCTGTATTTAGTCAAGATACGTAGGAGAGCGAAAAATTTTGTAGTATGGCTTTATATATGGCCTAATAAGAAATATTGTTTTGTTCACTTTTCCCGGGTCGAAAAATTTAATCTGATTTTGAGCAAGATGATCCGCATTTGAACTTATTGATCTGTATTTGAAATTTTAAAAATATTTTCTTCTGTATTTGATCTTCTATTTAAATTATTTTCGATCAGTTTTAAGTCTAAACAACCTTTCAGTAATATAATTGAGCAGCTATGAATATTTTATGCAGTTTGATTGGTTTTTAGTCTAGTTAATCGGTACTTAGACTTTATGTATTGTGTTCAAACTCTGTATAAAATCTTCTACTGTTTTTTATTATTATTATTATTATTATTATTATTATCGAATTCGTAAAAGGTCTCTTCTTGACCTTGATACAATCAAAACCAGCTAAATGATTGCAACAAAAAAAGTCTGATTTTGGTTTTAAAACAATAGAAAACAATTTTATTATAACATTAAAAACTGTCTGAAATTGGTCAGAATATTGGGAATAATACGTCTTAAAACAGATTAAATTCTTATATAAAATAGATACACATAATAAAATTAAATTGAACGAAAAACATTAAAAATTTTCATTTATCATAAAACAGATTAAATTTTTTGACCCGGGTTTTTATTATTATTAAAAGTTAATGTTTACACTGATTTTTTTACATAGAAAAAATTTTTTTTTTAAAATATGGGCATTCTTGTGACGAGAAATTAGTTTGTTGGAAATTTTCAATAATTTTATTTGTTAGCTAAAGAAATCAAAATTGTTCTCACAGTAACTTTTTTTTTGGAAAAAAGTTTTCTAGATTTTGGAAAAAACAATTTTGAATGAAAATTCTCAAGTTGTCTATCTAAATTTTTTTTTTCCAAATCAAGAAAACAGTAGCCATACTCTATGGCTCTGCATGGATAAAAAAATATCGTCAGAATGAAAATACGTATCGTTATTCTGACTATACGCCGTATACTCATTTTTCTTAGGGATATTCTGTATAGCCAATTCAGCTATACAGCGGATAAAAATGACGATCCGTATCATTATTTTAGGCATAATATTTAGTTGACTCAACTATACAGATCCTTACGTCAACGAAACAGTTGCCTGTTTTAACGAAACTACATGTATTTACAAGAGCTATTCTCTGTATGCTTACGGGAAACAAATGTATTCTTAAATCAGAAATCTGGATTGTTATTTTAAGGAAACGTCATTTAAGGATACGTTGGATAGTCATTTTAACAATATTTTTTTCTTCGTGTAGTAGAAATACTTTAGATGGCTAGGAGAATTATGCTACATTTCTAATTGCGCCTCTTTGTATAAGTTTTTTCGGAATAATGTTTAAAATATTTAACTAATCAACTCCAGTGTTTAAATACCCTTTTTTCAATTAAAAAACTGCGTCAAATGCTGTCAAGTAAGTCAATATCGAATGACGTGTTTGAAAGTTATAGCCATTTAAAAATTTCTAAATGATTGTTTTTTTTTTATATAACTTTTGGTTGGAGAAGTTTGGAGCTTGGAGCTTGGAGAAGTCAAAAATCAACCAATATGAAGATTTTCGAACGATTCAAGCTCGAAAAAAGCGATAAGTTCCAGAGATGGCCTGCCGGTCAACCGTTTTTCAGATTTTTTTTACATAATAGGAGTACTAAAAAATGTTTTTCAATTATAATCTTAATTTTGGAAAAATAGATATTTATGTCATAAGACGGTGAAGTGGCGAAATGGGCGTAATTTTAACGTTCCAGGCATAGCTAAGGACGGAAATTTACGCTCGTTTTCAAACATTTGAGTCACAATCATTAAAGTGAATATCGAAAAAAAGTCGTTGTCAAAACCGCCACTTAACGGCCGAATAACATACAATATTTTTTGTTATTATCTCTCCATAAGTTTAACTTCTGAGGGATAAGAGGCAAATAATGACATATTTAAATTTTATGAAGTTTCACAAGGGCAAAAAAACTTAATTTTATATTAATTATCTTTTTATTAATAATTATTTATCGCGTGGTTGTTATTTTATTAACATTAGGTTCGCTTCATAATAAACTGCCAGCAGAGAAATACTTAGCGCCACTCAATAGTAACTGTTTAAAATTTACTCACAATCGTTGGTCGGTATACTAGAATGTGACTTTTTTTTTACAATCTCTCTCAATTTCATCTGGGTGTACTCGAAAAGTTTGTAAAAAAAAGAAGGGGGTAAAACTTCACGGCCTAGGCCGTGAAAAAAAGACAGTATGGTAGAGTCTCTAGAAAAGAGTCTCTTTACGGACGCCACCGAGCGCTCAAAAGTTGAATTTTTGGAGTGAGTATAACAAAAAATTTTTGTTTAATAGCATGGATAAAAATCGTCAGTGGATCTTGTTAAATCTTTCGGTACAAGACTAATACATGATAGATATATCTAGGTAGAAGCGCACTATACGCATTATAGGGTTTCAGATCAGCAGACTGCACTAACTATAATCAGTGCTGGGCGTTGTAGCGTGTTTCTCGGATATAGGTTTGCTTCAGGTTCCCCTGGAGGCTTGGGGCTAGTCGTGGAAGGGTGCTTGAGTCTTCACTACACACATCCATACATATCACATACTTACAGATAGATCTGAAGTTGGGTATGCGTGTGGGAGTGTGTAAAAGCAGATTTATTCGAGAGAGTGAGAAAGATAGTTTGAGGGCGGCAGACCATGAGAGTTGGTCCGTTAGCCATATATGTGGTTCTCGAGAATTTCCTAGCGGTCTCTGGATCGTTCCGGGAACATACTACGTGTGTGGTCGTTGTTTCGCCCTCTCGGTGTCTCCTCGTGTGCTACCACAATCCTCGTCGAACTCGTCCAGTGTGGACGTTAATCCTCTTAAGCGTTAAGTGGCGCACCTAAATATCAATCACGGCACACGTATCGAATCTTCTGATGAGTATGATTCGAACGAGACCCAGGCAAGGAGTCTATTAAAAATTTAATTCTTAAAGTCAGGATAATGTAATGCATACGGGACGGCTTTTCAATAAAAAATCATAGTATATTCAATGATTAGTTTCACTTTTACGAACGCTCATTATTTATTATGCTTCGACTTTATTGATTATTTAATTAATAAAGATAACCCTATATTAATTGTAATTTTGATTTGCGTGAAATACATTTTTTAGTTCCGCATTAATAAACGGAACAGCAGCTGTAGTAAAAATATCATACGAATCATGTGAGGAATATTAGAATGATATGCTAAAAATAAAAATTTTTAATGAAAATTTCGGAATTGTGGACAAGTTGCAATTGAATATTTCTGGGCCATTTCAGAGGACGCTGCTTTAATAGAGTATACTTTTCGACTCAAAAGAAGAATATTGGTCCAAAAGTTGTGTTTATTACTATTAAAATTGATAATCATTTAATTATAAAGAGATTCAATTTGAGATTCAATTCACGTTTTGTTAAATAGAAATGAAATTTTATTATCATTGACTAAAAATGTTTCTCAGTGATACAATCTCACACTATAATTTTTCGTGAAGAAATTCTCAAATTTAGAAATTACAATCCCATACCGTGACTCTATTTACAAATTTTTTAAACTTTTAAGTATTACAATTTCAAAGTAATGGTCGATTTCTATAACAGCATATGTCAAAATAACATTTTAGTTCGTATCACGGGTTAATTCCTATCATAGATGAAAGTTGAAAATATTTTTTCATCAAGCAAAAAATGCATCAACAGAAAATCTTCATGTTCACTGATATATTTATGAACTAATCGTTCCAAATAACGAAAGATCCCAAACTAAAATTTAAGTAAAGCTTTTCAAATTTTATAAAAATAACAATACACCTTGAAACTGTAAAATGTACTATATCGTTCATTGAAAAATATTATTCCTAAAAATATTTTTATTCCCACACTGAAAAAATATATACGCCACATACTTTTTTCTTGCCCCCGTATATGCGGCATATACTCTTTTCTGTACGGGTTATTACAGTTCAAGATGTAACACTTTTACCTACACGTAAAAAAATGCGGCAAGGGCAACTATACTTGAAGTACTTTTTACAACAGAATAGACTAAAGTATATATACACTAGTTAGTAAATCCAACTCCAAGTATAGATTGCCTTACCACTCTTTTTTCCGTGTACGATTAGTCTGTTTTTACTGTAGATACTGTAATTCTTTAATTGCCATTTTTTTCTGTGCAATAAAACGAGCAAGAAAAATTCTTGAATTAAGACGACTGATTCTCTTAAAAATGTTTTTCTTAAAGCAAGAATATTAATCTTGAATTAATTGGTTTTTATTTATCAATTTTTTTTATCAGTGTGATTTCTGAAAACTTCATTTTTTTTTTTTTTTCAGCCGGAAATTAAGAATAATATAACCACGATAAAATGATATTATATAGATGGATAGACTACAGTATGGCTGACAATATACAGAAGCTGCGTTAATTGTTAATGATAGTTAGTTGTTTATGATATCGTATGTTTCGAGATGTAAAACAAAGGTTTCCCTCTCTGGATGGGCTTAGATACAGTTCGCGTATACAGTGCCCTGCATATAATAGTTAAGGATGATGATGGTATTGGTATTGTATTGAAACTAAACTGTCGTTTAGTATTACTGTATACAAGTATAAGGTTGTGAGTTTGTCGAAGTGACACAGAGAGTAAGGAATCAAGAGACTAGGTGAGGTTGTCTCCGTTTCTGCGTTGCATTAGCTGATATCGACAAGGGCACCCTTTCGCCATCAGCAGGGTGGTGGTACACATAACCAGCCGACTAGACCCTCTCTCTCTCTCTCTCTCTCTCTCTCTCTCTCTCTCTCTCTCTCTCTCTCTCTCTCTCTCTCTCTGTCTCTCCCCATTTCTCTTTCTCTATTGGCTGTACGGTGGGTCGTAGAGCATTCGTAGAACAAGAGTACAGTGCAAGAGCAGGAGAGAGTTGCTACGAAACGGGTCCGTATTGTCGTCGGTTACAAATCAAATACCCGATATCATTGTTCACTATGGCCTGCTAGTAGTTCACCCTGACTCCTACCGCACTCCTCCAACACCCCTTATTCACCGCGAATACTACCAACACGAGTTACGTTAACCCGACCTCCACCCGGGGGCTTTAAACCTGGCTAATAACTACTACCACATGCCACAAAACCTCCTCTATTCATATGTTTATATGTTTCTTGTTCTACAAATATAGTTATCTATTAATGTCTAATGTATCAATCCATTTGTTATTTGTATGTTTTAATGAATTAGGCCACGTTTTATAGTTCATTGTCATTTTTTTTCTATTGTTTTGAATTTTATCAACAAAAATGAATCATAGTTTACAATTCTTTAATTGGAAATTGCTCCGTAAGGTCAAATATAAAATTATCGCTAGATCACCGGATCTAATTCTTTAATTTATTATTTTTCTTGATGCTTAGATTTTTAAGTTTAAAAACTCAACATTTGATTGTGGTATTCTCAAAAAGGAAAAGAACGTCTTATCTTTGTTTGATAGCCTCGGAAACTTGAGTTATACTAAAAACTTTTTTCTTATTATTTCAAGTATTCTATCCTTATGGAGTTTTATGAATACTTGGGTGAAACATCTATAATATTTATTTATGATTTTTCTCAAATCAAGTAGTTTCTTTTCAGTGTGATCAGGCCTACTTTTTATATGAATGAAAAGTATCCAATAGGGTTTTTTTCAATGAAACTACCATTGTAATATAATTGAGATACTTTCAGAATTTCAAAAGGCTTTAGAATAAATTATTTAGAGCTTAACTTTACAATGCTTTTGATTGATTCTCAAAATTAGTAAAATAACTTCAAATTTCTCAAAAATTAAACTTTGATCTTTAAATAGTTACAAGATTTTTCAAAATTTGTAAACAAATTTTTCTTACTACTAAAAAGTGATGGAAAATTACGATGCAATTACTCTTAAAGTTAATCTTTTTATCTAATGGGTATATAATTTGTCGGATAATTTTATACAAAAATCTTAAATCTTCAACTGGAATAGATTATGACTTTTCATGAAAAGAATCATTTCACTGTAGCTGTGTGCTTGCAAATTTTTCATAGCACCTTTGAATCCATAAATTTTAATTAAAAAAACGTTTTTTTGAATCAAATCAGCAAACTATAAAATTAAACTTTTCATAATTGACAAGTAAAAAATTTCATCAAAATTTTGTTCACAAATACTTGAGAACTAAATAATAAATTAATACGCAATTCATAAGATGAGTAGAATACTGATGAACATTTAAAGCAGTTTTTTTTATTTTGACGATATAAAAGAATTGTTGATATGATGATAATAATAAAGAAGATGTATATGGGCACAGAATTACTGATACGACGATGATAGAAAAGAAAGAGCGTATTATATGTATGGAGTGGTATTTGTTTTTAGAAATATTAAACAGTCAAGGATATGAATGTTTAAAAGGAAAAAATCGATGAACTAAATTGACAAACTCATGTGTATGAATATGAGTATAGAATTAAACGAGAGGAGAGTGCCAGTCATTAGCTTTAGTGTGAGAAAGAAAGACAGAAAATGAGAAAATGTGGTAGGTATAAAAGTCGTAGAGAAGAAGAATAAGCAAAGAGAGGAGGTAGGTAACGGCGAAAGGGGGGAGGGAGTTGGTAGGGGTTGATGTGGAAAGAGAAAGAAGGGAGAGATGGGAGAATGAGTATAGAATGGATAGAAATGGTAAGAGAAAGCAGAGTGAGAGGGTTTTGGGTAGAACTGGGGTGGGTTATACGCTTAATATTTCAACATCGCGAAATTCTGCTTCTGAATCATTGACTGTCTCGTCCTCGTTCTCTCCTACGGCCTCTTCATTCTCTTCAACTACCCCCTCGTATTTGCCGTCGTTACTATATAGTCTAGACATGATATTTTTAAATAGATTTTTTGGTATTTTTATTCAAAAATTATTTATCTTAGTTTGTTGATTTTCGGGAATAAAAGGATTTTACTGTACAACAAATAATGTGTTTAGATCTAATTTATATCCAGATAGATTTGTTTTTATTTAATTAGGGATCCCGCATATTTAATTCAGATTACCCGAGATATCGAAATTTTTTTTGCAAGAAAAGATGTAATCTAAAATTATTTTTCAACTGTAACCGTAAAGAAAACTTTTTAAACAATCATTGTAGATCCTCGGTAATCGTGGATCGTTCTACAACCCTTAAACTTATTACCGTTTTGTAAATAAAAATTACGAAATAATTAATTTTCTTGATGGCCTACTTCGGTGAAATTTTACAGCAGACTTCAGTAAAATTTGTTGAAAGTACTTTAGAAACTATTTTAACTACCGACAAACGGTATAGCCAAGTTGTGATGATCTACGATTACAGCACATTTTAACAGAAATTTCTTCACGTCTATCTAGACTACATATACCTACACGGAAAGAACAATATGATACTGGATATTATTCCAGATTAAACTATGTGAAATTTTTTTTTAGATAGTAGCTAGTATAATCCAGATTATAATGAGTATAATCTAGATATCACCCAGTATAATCTGGATTATACTAGTTACTATCTGAAATTTTTTGTCACTACAGATATCACTGAGTATAACCTGGGATGATATCCAGTGTCATTTTGTTCTTTCCGTGTATGTGATTCAATTTTTTGTTAAATTTTTCAATTCAATTAAATTTTTTTCTAATTCATTTTACCACAAATTTATCACAATTAAAAAAAAAAAAAATTTTTTTTGGTGAACATTTTTTTTTTCAAGTAGTCCATTATGCTCCACATATCACATATAGGCCTAACATAACATAAAAACATTATAGAGATAATATCTTGACGGAAAATGAAAAAAAATTTTTTCAGCTAATTTTTGAGAGGGGCCGTTGTGCCCGGGGGGCGGGGTCTTCATGCCTTAGCCTCCGTTATATACCCAAGTCGAAAATATGAACTAAGATGAATTTAAATCAATTATTTTACTATAGCAGTTAAGTTTATTTAAGTTAATTTTTTTAACTCGGGTAGATGATGTAATTATCGTATAGTTACTTAACTTTAGATCTAGCTTGGTTCAGTTTGAAGTTAAAACCTTTCCAAGTGTAATTCTATGTTTAGATCTGTCAGTGAAGTTAATTTCAGGTCTTAAGTCAAAATAAATCAAATTAAATCCTCTGAAGTCCTAATGTGTTTAATGTCTATTTTAACAGGTTATGAAAGTTTAATCAGCACTTGAAATTTCGACTAGGCGTATATTATCTAATTTTTATACAAGAAAAAAAATCATAAAATGGATTGTAACACTAAGTCACTAAATCACGTATTTCTTAATATACTGTTTTTTTTTTTTTTTTTTTTTTTTTTTTTAATAATATATTTGTAAATAATACATAGTTAAATTAAATGCGACAGAAATATCAGGTATACAGGAGTTGGCTGAAAATAGCTAAACCGGTGCGCTGAGAGAGACATACGGGATTGCTGTGAAGGGTAAATGTCTTGTTGAAGTCTCAGATTCTGCGCGCAGTCTTGTTTGTTGACATATTTTATAACTTCCAAAATAAATATAATTATTTACTAGCAAGCTATAATTCATATGCGACTGTCTAGAGTTATGGATTATGATTAAAAAAAAATTGGCTTATTAATTTTTTGTTCTTTCCAATAGAGATATTAATAGTTTGGGTAATTTTTAAATAAAGTTGAAAATAATTAGTGCAATGACAGGATCAAATCCGAATAATTTAATGAAAAATGATGTGGAGTAAATCTATAGATCTAACAAATTATTTAAAACTCCTCCGAAAAATTTCTTAAAAAATTGACCATCACCAAAAAATATATAAAACTTTGAAAATTCTTAAATTCTTGTGATAATTTTTTTTTAAATGGTCCATGAAAAATAAATAAGTATTATCAAAAACTTGTTAATTTATTATGTAATCTATTTTATAATTTTTAATTACTTATTCTTTTTTATTCATCCGTATAATTTTTCAATAATAATTAATAAAAGATTGAATCGATAGAATAATAAAATTTTTTGTTATTAAATATAAAATATTAAATATTTAAATCGTTTTGTCTGGTGAGAGGGCGCTGTAAGAAAAATGTTGGTTAGCGATTCTAGCCAACTAACAGATCGCTCCAGTAGCCCTACAGTGGTGCTCTTGTAGGAATCCACATTGCTACAGTAAGAATCTAGGAGTAGGTATTTAATAGATAGCTTCAGTAACAATATTTTTTTTTCCGTGTAAATCAACTTTTTATTTGAAATTATAGTTTTACACGACTTATAAAAATATTTCATTATTTTGTTTTTTGTATTTTATTCTAATCAATTTTATTTTGGAAAATGAGATTATGAGGCGTGCACTTTTGGATTTTCTAAATTATTTTTTTCTTCGTGTATAGTATTAATAACTTAAATTGACATTTTTGTAGTTTGTATTTATTAGAAATTAAATATCCGATAATAAATATACTAATGATGAAAAGAATTTAAAATAAATCAAATTGAATGATATATTTCTATAAAGACTGAAGAGTAACCTCGAGACTAGTGGTTAATAATAATGAGTAATGAGAGTTAATTATTAAAATGTTAACTAGCAAAACGTCGCGCCAACTGAATAAATTCATAAATGAACTAGACAATTTGAAAATATTATAATTACCTCGATTATAGTATATTACTCGTTAGTAATTGATGCGTTCATACGAGAGCAATATTAAATTTATCCTGATAAATATTTTAGTCGTCTAGCATGTCAATTTTGAGGGAAAAAGAAATAAATTATAAAATATAGTCGGGAATTTATACAAGTAGTAGGTACAAAATGACGTGAAGCGCATTTAAATTTAATATACCATACGTACTTACTTCGGAATAGTGTCTTATATTTTGATATAAGATTTTCTTGGAGTTTCCACGACAATAATACTTCTATATAATTTCAATTAACTGAAAAATTTCCCATTCTCGGATGTCTGATGCGCTAATTAATTATTAAATTTCTTCATATTTCTTTCTTACATCTTTCAATTGAAAACAGATTTTATGAAGTTGAATCAGTGAAAAGTTCACTCAGGTGTTAGTTGAGTTTAAAATAGTTCATCAATATATTATTAGATATGACAAAAATAGTTCGCTTTTCATTGATATTATAGTGAACTTCACTGATGTTATGGGAACCTTCAATTCTATATCTATTAGAAAGATGTTCATTTCTTTTTTAGAAATCTTGATTAAATTAGTGGTGGATTTCCGTTCTATGTTTATATGGTCTGCAATTATTTGAAAGAAAGAAAAAAAATTCAATTGAATTATAACTAAAAACATAGTTTTACCGGTATTTTTATCTTTATATGAGACTAACTGTTGCCCGCCCGCTCCGCTAGGCACTTTATAGAATTATAGTTTTAGATCTATACTTGAAATTCAATTGGAGTATTATTTTGACTTGCACAGGTTCCACATTCCATCGAATCGGAAGTACAATTTATTGAAATCCGCATTGAGATGATATCTACATGACAAATAAAAGATCCTTACCAAATTTGCAGCTTTTTGAAGGTATATTTTAAAAATTAAGATTTTTTATTGTTAACACCCACCCCCGCGATTTTTATTGGAGGTGATTCGGTGTAAAATCCGTTCTTAGATCATTTTTGTATCATATGTAGACGACTTCTATTAAATTTGGAATCTATAGGAGCTCTAGCTTGGAAATTAAAAATTTTAATTGTTAATACCTACCCCCGCAACCCCCTGCGGGGTTAGAATCGTAAAATTCATTGATAGATTATTTCTACATCTCTTACAGAAGATTCCTACCAAATTTGAAGTCGATAGGAGCTATAGTTTAAAAACGGGAATTTTTCATTGTTAACGCCCCCGCAACCCCCCTTGTAGGTGGAATTTTGTCAAATCCGTTCTTAGCTGACCTCTACTCGGCGAAAGGAATATTCTTGCCAAATTTCAAGTCTCTAGGTCTTATAGTTCCAGAGATATCATGATGAGTGACTACACTGCAAAAAATTTCCAATGAATTTTACTATGTGCGCATAGTAACACCGGACTATAAGAAAACTAATACAAAATTTACAAGTTCCCATAGTAAACGGTATGCGTAGACGACACGATTGAGTAATCTGCGCATACGTTTACTATGGGAACTTGTAAATTTTGTATCAGTTTTCTTATAGTCCAGTGTTACTATGCACACATACACTGAGAAAACAGTTTATTTAAATGAAATGAGGCTTGTTAACTATAAATAAATCTCTTATTTAAATATCACCAGAAATATTTATTTGATACAAATAAATTGATTTATTTGAGACAAAGTTCTAGTATATTTGAATGAAATCCAGATTTGTTTATAGTTAACAAATATTTCTTTGGTGCAAACAATGATATATTTCAACCAAATGAGATTTGTTAACTATAAACAAATGGTATGTTTGAATATACTCAAAGCAATGATTTTTAGTTTTAGGTTAGGAAAGTAGTAAAAGTAGACATATCGAACGTTTGGGGTAAAATGGGCACTTCTTTTGGAATTATTAATTATTCTGAAATTAACAATAAAACTAAAGTTAGCCGACGTTATTAATGTTTTTTTCATTTATTAAATTAAAATTGAAAAATATTTAAAAAAATTGCACTTATAATTTTTCAATTTTTTTACAAATGAATTTTTTTTTTTAATTTCTTTTGTAACAATTTTTTTAATAAAACAAATTCTAAAAATTTTTAGATATCAGGTAACTTAATTTTCATAAATTAACAGACATCTGTCAATTTTTTGGACTTTTATAATAATAAAATTATTATGAATAAATTTTAATTAAAAAATTACACGTCTAAAAATTAAAAATAATTATAAGTGCATATTTTTTTTTTAAATATGTTTTTTTATCGTTGACCTGTAATAAAAATTTAAAAAATTGACAGATGTCTGCTAATTTCGGTAATGAAATTAAAATTAGCCGACAGCGAAAAAGTTTTATTTTTTTTTATCAATTGAATTAGAAATAAAAAAATATTTTTAAAAAATTACACGGATAGTTTTTCAAATTTTTTACATGTGGAATTTTTTTTTTTAATTTTTTTGTAATAATTTTTTCAATAAAAAAAATTCTAAAAATTTTCAGATGTCGGCTAACTTAATTTTCATATTTCGGTATCATAATTATTGTCTATTATAGTAAACTATTCCAATACATATTTATCTAAGCATATATATATATATATATATATATATATATATATATATATATATATATATATATGTATATGTATATATGTGTGTGTATTTATTCATTTATTTATTTAATTAATTTCCATAAATAATATTTATAAAATTAGTCGATTGTATCAGACACATTTGAAGGAACTAAAAATACAATAACAGAAATAAAAATCAAATAAATACATTGTTAAACTGAATTTATTTTTTATAAATCACGCCGAGAAACAACAGTTTTTCCATTGCCAGTAACATGGGATTTAATGCAACGCCTATATACATTTTTATTTAGTAACAAAATTTGTTCAGACTTTTCAAATGGTAGGGAAATTTCATAACATTTGATATTATTTAAAAAACCGTGGTTAAAGCATTCTTTATACAGTATATATATATCATCCGTCTTACAAATAATTATATTAGTGATAAAACCAAACACTGGGTCGTTATTATCATTATTTTTTACATAAATCAAATAACTAGGCTTATAAAGCGTTCCATTAACTTTAAGCCACGACACAGAGTATTTTTCAACACCTTTCCAAAAAGAAAAAGCATTATCTGTATAATTATCAACGTCACTAACATCACCACATTCAAAGCGATCTTCTAAACCACTTTTACTGATAATTTTGTAACAAAGATGCAGTTGAATTTTAAGTGCTACAGTATGAATTATATTAACACGCGAATTCACTATGTTAATCTGTGCTTTTGAAAGCTTATGGAAGGATTCATATTTTGCACATGAAAAATCATTTGATGGTCCCATATTTTTTATTATAGATGGGACATGTAATATTAGATGATGCTTAGGCTTCAAATTTTCTGAAAAAGATTCAATGTATAATTGATTGTGCATTTTTATAAGTTGCTCCAAATGAATTATTTCACTTTTGGAAATTGTTGAGCTCATGACAATATCATAAATATCATACAAACACAAGTATAATTCCCATACAGAATCATCAAAGGGAACTAAATCGCCAATAATGATTCCAAAATATGTTACTAAGCAGGACATTTCAGCAGCTGTAATTATTATACAACCATTTTGAATATGGCTTTTTGATATCGTTGATACTTTATTTCCGTGATCAAATTCAGAATGATCAAAGTATTTTAGTCGGTCATTTAATTGTTCTGAAATAAAGTATTTCTTATCAATAAAATTTTTAATTATTTTCGCCATATCGTACCTACATACGCCTAGTGAGAAATCATGCATAACATCACACGTAGCATTAACAACATTTTGAAAAAACGCAAGTTTGTCAAAAACACAAGATTCTTTGACTCCGTGAGATAAATTTTTAACATCTTCTGCATAATTTTCACAGTTACGCAATAATTTTACATCCTCTTTACATTGTTGATAGTATTCTGTTTTTGATGCTTGACAAAATCTGCAAAAATATGTCGCTAAAAAAGTTTCACTATAACCAAAAATACTATTAACGCCTAAATTATCACCTAATATTCCCACAGTCACAAAAAATAAATGCTTCGTGTCACCGTCAATAATAATAGAAACCCCTGTGTTTGCAAGATCAGTTAATTGTTCAATAATATTAGAGAAGCATTTCTGATTTCTAAATGTTTTTAAATCCGAGGTATATAATAATTGAGCTAAAAATATGCTATCAACAGAAGATGAAAATTCAGGTGATAAAGCGGCAATCGAGAAGTATAGTCCCCCAATTTTATAAATCCCTGCAACTGTAGACAGTGGATTACAAACCTCAAAGTCATCGTAGTATAAGTACAGAGGAATAACAATTTTGTTTTCGTATGACTTCATTATATTTTTCCATACTTTTCCTTGATATAAACTAGAATAAACTGATGAAGTTTTTGATGATTTAACTTTGATATATTTTGTTATTTTTTCGAAAACATAAGGCAATTGAAAATAATGAAAAAGTACGTTTTTTATCGATATTATTTGACCATAACATTTTTTTTTTGTTAAAATTATTTTACCATCAACATTTCTATCATCATCTATTTCTCCAATATAAAATGATTCAGGCTTTATTAACAAGTGATTTTCTTTAAAAAATTTAAATCTTTTATGTTCTGTTTCGAAACCTTCAAATACATTGAAATTTAAACATTTATCAATATTTGAATGAAACTGGATTGGAATAAAATTTTTTAATTTTTCTCCGGTATGACTTGTTATTCGTTGTAAAAGTTCAGAGGAATCTACAATTATATTTTGAACAGCTGAGCGAGTAATACATTTGCTGTTATAAAGTTTACCAATAAACTGTGTAGCTCTAGTTTTAAAAAAATTATCATCAGTTTTTTTGTCATTTTTAATTATTTTTCCACTATTATGTTTTTTTTTTTATTGATTGATGTTCTTGCATTGTGTGCAAACTAGCAACGCTGCTACAGTTTTTAACAGGAACATTAATCAATTCATCCGTAGAATTATGTAAAATACAATTAGTTATATGTTCATATAATTGAGATACATTAAAAAAAGTACGATGACATTTTTTATTAATACAGATATATAGAGGTTCATTTGAATGCGCTGCTTTTAAATGATAAATAAAATTATCAAGATTTTGTAAAACTAATGAACAAAGGTTACAACGCATTTTAAAATATTATTATTTAAATAATAATGTATTGTAATTTATTTTTAAATTAAATTTAGTTTACTTTTAAAAACGAAATTAAGTTATGTGAATAACCTACACATTCTGATAAGGCCTATTTAAGGGGCTTTAAACATTACCGCAAAGTAATGTTATTTTTCTTCCAATTTTTAAGTTATTTTTAATTTTAATTTGACTCAATAGATGCTTTTTTTAATTTATTGATTAAAGTAAGTATGTGTGGAATTTTAGAATCGAAGTTAGTCTTGATTTCATAAACTGCCCACTGAATTAAATAATAGATATGTTCGCCTGCTAGTGGGTACACCAAGTTGTATGAAATATAAATTTTCATAAGAATATCAACAGCTTTTAAAAACGTAGGAATCTTATACATTACATCATTCACCCACACAAAAACTTCTAAAATTTCGGAGTAATTTTTCCCGACAACTATAACAAATGGTTGAAGCGGAAGTCCAATTTTTTTGCAGTCACTCTTCAGCTCACTGATGACTTCTTTAATCTTTCCAGGAATCTAAATATAAAATAAAAAATTTGAAGTTTATATTAAACTATAAATACATACAGACATAAAAAATTTACCTCAATGTGAACTAATAGACTTTTTCCTGCACCTTCGATGTTTGCCTTATAAAAGTTTTTTGTTTTTTCACTTTTTAAGTGATTAATCTTACATTTGTTAGCCTTAGGGCAAATAAAATGAGGCAATAGTGAAAATTCAATTATATTTCTACTTTCATCAGATAAATCTGGATTATCTAATAGCTTTTTGTTCTCTAATGCCTGCTGAGGAAGTAATTTTTTATCACTAATTTTAGAAATCTTGTTATAAAACTGTTTCCAACCTACAAGTAGTTTGTCCTTGGTGACAGAATACTTTTTGTTAAAATCTTGTTCAATTAACTGGTAGCCATAAGACTCTTTTAGGAAGGGCCAGAGCTTCAAAATTTCTGCAATGTCTTGAAAGTTTTTGTTCACATAGTCAGCTTCACGTAAATCGTAGGATAATTCCCAGTGTTTGTAAACTTCTTCAATCCTTCGTTCATGTAGGAGAATTTTTTGACTGTCACTGGCACTACTTAAATTATTATTTTGAGCGACTTCAATTTTACTCGGCACTGTTAAATTTTTTTCTAAATTATCAGCTCTTCTTATAAATGTTGGCATGTTCTGAAATTTGTCAACGAATTTGCCTTTTGAAACTTCTGATTTCAACCTTTTAGAATCTTTTAACTTGACTGGAGAAACAAAAAATGTTTCTTTACATTCAGATGGAAAAACGCTTATTGTCTCTTGTGTAATTTGCCTCCAATCATCGTTGCTTAATAGGTTATTACGTTGAATCAGCTCTAAAATTATAATATCGATCAAAATAGTTAAGCAGCTAGAATCTAGTTCTTGAGTGTGATCGTAAATTTTTTAAATCACCGCACCGTAAGGATGACTTTCTAGAAAACTTTTTAATCCGTTAGGAAAATATTTACTTTTGGAACAAGTTTTTTTGTCACTTGATTTCTTCACTGTATCAATTAATGTAAGTTGCTCCAAATTATCTTCATGTGATGAGATATCAATTATTTGATTACCAGACGAACTAATCTCTCGAAAAAGACCAGTAGAATCAAATTGCAGATCTCCCTGAACGATGTCAATTAACTCGACTGCACCTGATGTAGAAGGCAAAGCATTAATGTCAGGAACTTTACTTTTTTCTATCTGTATAAACAAAAAAAAAAAAAAATAAAAGTATTATTAATTAATTATTTTATTTAAAAAAAAAAAAAAAAAAAAAAAAAAAAATAGTAAAAATTGGGTTTATAAATAGAATCAAAGCATTGTCAACCTACGAGTTCACGATATTTTTGTCGCAACTTCAGTCTTGTGCCCATAATTTTGACAATTTTTTCAAGCTCATGGCTATTTTCTAATAGCTCTTGTAAAATATTAATTTCAGTCACTCCATTTTCTGTACCGCGTTTGAAGTTTTATTTTGGAAAAAAAAAGTGTACAATTAATCAAAAGTATTATTTTAAAACTCAACTAGATTTACTTAAAAGCCATAATCCGATACGCTGTAGTTATATCTTTTATAATTAAGTAGCATTTTTATTAGTATTATAACTAATAGTAGTATATTTTTATAACAATAAATCAACATTATTATAAAATATACAAATTTTATATTCAATAGCACATTTGAAAATTTTTGTAAAAAAATTATTACTAAGCGACACGGATTTTAGGTTAAGAAATTTTTTTCGTTCCAATGACTACATGAAATATAAAAAAAAATTTTAATGAAAAAATAAAAATAATAAGTCAACCAGAAAAAATATAATTTCTTTAAGATCAATAGGCAAATAAATATTATAATAAAATAAATATAAAAGAAACAGAGGTTGGTCACAAAAATTCAAATGTAAACAATACTCTTACCTTCAAAAATAGGCCACAAATGCGACAAATCCCAGTCTTCCAATAATTGTTCCATTATAAACTTTTAATTATTACACTTCACAATAAGAATTATTCCATTTAAATAATAAGAAAAGACGCTTACTCGTTTTACCGGTCTGGAAATAAAGTATATAAATAATGTCTTGGAATGGCGAAATTTAGCGGGACAAAATAAGTGGCGACTATAGCGACACCAAGCGTAATTTACTTAAAGCGAGATTTGTTTATAGTTAACAAATCTTTATTTAAATGAAATAAATGAGTCGATTCATTTAAATACACTAAAACGAAGTAGTATTTGATTCAAAGTAATATATATTTAAATTAAATAAATTTGTTAACATTAAATAAATATTTTTGATTCATTTCAAATAAATCTGCGTATTTGAATCAAACAAACCGTTTTCTCAGTGTAGTAAAATTCATTGGAAATTTTTTGCAGTGTATATCTATAGAAAGTCTCCTATATATACATAGATTTTCACAGTGGCGTTTAGAAAATTGTCTCTCGAAATCAGTTTTTCGAAAAATCGTGGTTATATTAAATAAAATAACCATTTTTTCCATGGCTTTGAAGACATTAACCTGAAAAATTTACAATGAGGTAGAAAAAAAATTTTTTTCGCTAAAAGTAGATTCAAAAGTAGTCGATATGACGTGAAATATGCTTCTATATAAGATGATTTGAGTGAGCTCTTAAATACTTGAAGATAATAAAAAGAAAAAAAATTCAAGTCAGTTGACTTACTTTTCTGTGTGATGTGTTAAAAATTTAATCCAAATAGCTCATTTCTTTATATTATTTATTAAATGCTGCTCGTACAAATTTATAAAGAGACAAAAATTGGAACTCGGTTAGGAACGGATTGCAATCATGAATTAAAAGAAACAAACAATGAATCCTCAGGGTCTATAATCCCACGAAATTATTCAGTAATTTTATCTCTGAGAATTCCATTCTGGTTGTCATATATACATATGGCAACTAGGTATTTCTTATTAATACTCGTTGTGAGATGAAAAGTCATGAATTTTGGTACTAAAATATAAAGTCTCTATATTAATCAAGTATGCGTTCTATAAACTACTGAACAGAAGAATAAAACTCAAGCAAATATTCATTGACTACCGAAGCATTTATTAGCTGGTGAATGAACTAATTCTCTAAATTTTTGTTACATTCTGTGCAGAAGCATCATTTTGCGCGAAATCATTTATTTGGTGCGTCTAAATTTTATATCACGATACCCCACAGCAGAAGTGATGAAATATGTACTGTTGATATTGGCTCGCTTTTTGCAAGGTGAACTTTATTTTGATTAATTTATTCATTCTTTTATCCAAGAGTGGATTGTAGAGAGATCAATAACAGAGTCACGAAACTTTATTTTTTTGATTTGTGTATACAATACGTTAGTAGACCACTAAAAAAAAAAATTTCTGGCTACATTTGAGCTCAAATTGCGCACAAAATTTTTTACTACAAAGTTTTGAGCTTTTCGAGCTCAATAATACGACTTGTAAATATATTTTGAGCTCAAAAATCTACGAGTCATGTTCGAAAAACTTCTTTTTGTGAATTTTAAATTGCAATATCTCCCAACGAATCTACCCAACTTAATATATAGTGTGCGGCATTTAATTCAATTTATTAAGCCCAAAAGTATAACAGAGAGTGCTTTGCGATCGAAAAAATTTTTTTGCCTCTTTTCGGCAACTATTTTTGTTACTATAGCCTTGTTAGTTCACTGAATCAAGATATTTTGCATATTATTGTCAAGATAATTTAATAAAGATTAATTCCATACTTTTCAAAAATTTATTAAGAGCAATAGAAACGGAAAAAAACATCAAATTTCTCTAAAATTCTTTGAAAGAATTATGGGTCACCGAATGCGAATGGCTAGGTAACACATACACACATCTTTTTACCGTTCCATCTTTAAAAAAAAAATAATAAGTTGAGGAAGTAGTAATGGATAATAAAAAAAAGATATTATCTGCCCTCCGGCCGGAAAGTGGCAACTTTCTGGCCACTGCGCTAAACGAAGTTGCCACATTCCGGCTACGTCGAGCAGAAAAATAGTATATACACCTTGGCCAGTAAAAAGTAAAGCCTCAGACCACATGTTTGTCAACCTCGGCTTCGCCTCGGCCAACAATTACATGTGATCTGAGACTTTTCGTATTTTACTGGCCTAGGTATGTAATATACTATTGCAGACGTTATCTAGTACTCGAAAAATGAACTTGCTGAGCGAGTATCACAAAAAATAATATTCAAAAAAATGTATCCCCTTGGTTCGATATTTTTTATTTCTGTGTACGATATCAATTTTTTTTTGCGTGCATTAATTTGTTTCGGAAATTAATATAAAATATTTTATAAATATTAATTTTTTCTGAGCATAAAAGTCCACCCCGACGTCTGAATTTTTTCCCTTCACGTGCTTGGTGAGTGAGGGTGTTAGTATACTGTTTGCAGTTAAACAATATTACGTAATAAAATTTATGACCACCACCTTGCTCGACCCCTTAAATATATATGTATACCTATACACATATATTTATTCTGTACCTATATTTTCGTGTAGCCCCTATTGCACAGAGGGCTGCAGGAGTAAATACGAGAAAAAAATATTAACGAACGTTTCCGCGAGATATGAAAAATATGCCCGTTATAGCTGGATCTTGTGCGAAACTGCCTCTGTTGATTTTATTTTTTTATTATTTTTTTTTTTAATACATTTATAGTCACAGATGGATCCCACGACTCTGCTCTGGTGAAACTTTTTTCCGTTAGCATGAATTCAGTTTCAATATTGGTGTGAATGTATCACTTTAACTTGCTTTTATTTTTCTCCGTAAAAAGTTTTAACTTGTTGTAATATTTCAGACTATCAAAAGAATATGAGTGCAGCACAATCATAAGATTCTTATATTTTGATGGATAAACTGTTTCCATAAAATATTATTAAAAAATCTCCACCGTTTAAGTTTTTCTTCAATCAATCGGTTTATGTTTATTCAATAATAGTATCATTTTAATTATTACAAGGTCATTTGATAATTATAATTGACATTCAAGCAAAGTAAATGCTCTCGAAGATTCAGAATGAAAATTGCAATTAAAGCTTTAATAAATTTGCTTGTAATTAATAAATTAATTAATATTGTGCTGTTTTGTTAGAATTGATTTTTTTTTTCAAATTGATACTTTATTCAATTGATGTGAAAAACTATTTTTTGCGAAAAAATTTAAAGGGTCCTTAAAATCTAAATATAAATAAAATGAACAAAAGAAATTTATTATAATATGTATATCAGGAATGTGGACTAGATAGGATCATAATAACAAATTACATTATTATTTCTGCGACGTTTCGGTCATTTATTAGACCTTCATCAGGCATCTGAAAATTACACAAATTAATAACTAACAAAATAACATAACAATTGATACAATTCTAATATTTACCATAATACGAATTCTAACAATCACTATCTTACATTGCACAGTTGCCTTAGTCATATAAATCATCACAAAATTAACAAAATTGATAGATTTATTAATTATTACTATTCTTACTATTAACTCAGAAATAAAGTACACACGAAACTTATAAAATTGTTGTTGCGTGGCAACAGTTAACTCGAATCTAAACTTTATGTACTATACTGCAAGTCATTCGTCATACAAACTAGCGCTGCTTGCGTGAAATATTCGATTCAAATTCCATCTATAAAATATAATTCTAAATACCTCAAATAAATTACTCTCGAAGGTCAGCATACTATATAAACAAAACTTAAAGTTAAATTCCTCCGTTAAGTCTCTAATACAAAATAACTAATTTTCTCCTAGTCGATTTATAATCCTTTAATATATCATTATATAAAATACTTAGATTGTTGGTGTCAGTTCTTTTATTCACAGTATCGTTTATTTTAATAAAAATCATTTCGCTAAAGTTGCGTTTCCACCAATTTTTTTCTTTATCTAAAATCTTTACCTCTTCAAACACAAAATTATGATGTTGGTCGAAATGATGCGATGCTAATGAAATTTTGCTCTCTTTTACTATGTTAATGTTTTTGCAATCATAGATATGCTGTTTCACTCTATCCCCTAAATACTGTTTGGTCTGTCCGATATAGCATAAACCACATGAACAAGGTATTTTATATACTACCCCTGTTTGTTGTTGTTTATTTACTAGATTTGTTATTATGATCCTATCTAGTCCATATTCCTGATATACATATTATAATTAAGAATTATGGATGATAATGAAAATAATATTAAAAGAAATTTATTTGTAATTACCTCATTATCAAAATCGTTTTCTTATAGTGTGTATAGTAGATTATTTTTTCTTTATGGACCCTATCAAATCTCATTACTTTTATAAAACTATTAAAAAAGTTTAAAAAATCCAAAAGTGCAAAAGGCGTTATGCGCGCCTTGCCTTGCATCGCTCGTTTATTTTTTAAAAGAAAAATAAACTGTGCAATTGATTTTTAACAGAAAAACATTAGCTTAATTTATGACTTATGCACATACGTTTACTATGGAACATTTTACAACTTAATATGTATAATTGATAAAATTTGTTATCAGTCTCATTATAGTCCATGAATGCAATGCACCTTAGTAAAATTTGGCGCCATAAGTGAACTATAGATTATAATACACTATAAAACGTTCAAAAAGTCACTACAAAACAGCATAGTTTGTTTACGGTGTTAAATATGAAACACACTTCATGTGTGTTAAAACAACATCCTTAGGTTTTGTAGTGCGATGGATGGAAAATTTGATTTTATCGATTAGTATGCCTTTGAATGAAATTACAATACACATTAAAAAATTTTTCGTCATTGTGTAGAGTGTTAAAATTTGTCTGTAGAATATTACACTCTAATGTGTAAAATTTAACATTCTCATGTGTTGATTTAATGATTTAACACGCTAGACAATGACGAAAAATTTTTTACTGTGTAGTTATCGATTGCAGTAGCTGATTCAGAGCTTATAACCAGAGCTTATAACCTAGCGAATATAAATCAAAATAAAAATTCTGTTTCGACTCGCTCTATTCCAGAAAGATCAGTGTTCCTATAATGAGAACTAAGAACTAAACTCTACCTCAAAAAATTTTTCAAATAAATGTCCTTGCACCCCTAACCTTTCAATTTCGATAATAATATTATTAATAATTTTTCATGGAAGTAGCGATAACTTAAATTTGTTGTTGTCTCGAAACTTGACGTTTGATCTTGCGTACTACGTTTATAACTTATATTTACCTTGATCGAATCACTATGTAGAAATTTGCTATTACCAAGTCGTAGACTGATAGCCAGTTTAAAGTGAGGGGGTGGCCATCTACCAACAAGGGTCGCCAGAAAACGACCTAGTCGCTATGACTTGGACGAGAGGGAACTACGGTCTCTCTTTGTACCTTAAATTTAATTACTCCAACTATCTTCATTCTCCGACCGGAACTTAACATTGTTATCGTCAAGCATCCCTCACTAAATAACATCGCTCCAAATTTTTTTTTTTTTTTTTTTTACATTTTCCATATTCCATCTTACCAAAATTTACCAACATTTATTTTTCAAGCTTTGAACCCAAAAATTTCAAATTTTTCTGCTTTCGTCAAATTAAAAGAAAAAAATTCTTCTTTTTTTTTTTTTTTTTTTTTTTTTTTATAAACAAATAAAAAAAAAAAACAAAGTAGCGATATCACGAATTTGTTGAACGAGAGGCGTCTGGGGGCGGTCGTTTGTTGGGGCGGAGTCTCTCCCCGCGTCGGTGCACGTTGAGGAAAGAAGAAAGGGAATAGATTGAGGAGGGGGGTACCGAGCCAGAACCGCTTGTCCGCGCGGCGTTCGGCGGTTCCGAGCCGCGAGTAGTCAGCGTTACACTCTCTCATTCACTCACATTGTTTATCTCTCTCTTACACAGGTAGTAAAGCACGCTTGCGCGCTCTCTTTTAGTGTCCCGCGTTTATCAGAACCCCACCATCATATATATTGTATTAGACTGGCGGCGCAACGCTATCGCGGATAACCACGCGCGCGGGCCGCTCTCAGTTGCGACGCGCTCGTCACGCGGCTTACATCGTATACGTTGTCCTCGCGCGGATATATATTTTTTAGTCGTACAGATATTAATAATAATCATTAATTAAAATAGGTATAATTTATACAACAATAATTTTTTTCTACCGGAAAAAACACTCGAAATGGGTAAAAAAAAAATTCACTTTTGTTTAAATTTATTTATTGCGCGCGGGTGTAGATAAAAACGTTAAACGTGATTATTCTCAATAAACTAATTATTATTTAAAATTAATAACATTAACAAAATAAGTGTCTAAATAATTAATTATAATTGTTAATAGCCGGTGTCATCGAGGTGGTTTACCATTTTAATTTTTCATTAGGAGTTATTATTAACCACGTGTTATTTATCAAGTGACATGTGTGGTAACGTCAAAACAGTTTATAAAGCTGTCATGAAAAAAAATTATTGTAAATTGTTATTTATACTAAACATGATTATCCTAAATGGTGGATCATTTTTTGACTAGTGTAATCATAAAATTAGGACGAACTAAATATTGTAAACAAGTGTGTGGTGTATCTGTTGCAGATAATCCTTCCAAGTCTGTGATTGGTTTGACAGGACCCGCTTATAGCAACAAAGATAAACAAAAACAAATAAACTAGTGTCAATATTTAAATAAATATTTATATTAGCCAGAATGACGCAACAAAGTGGTGCCGGTTCGCCGCAACAATTTTGCCTGCGGTGGAACAACTATCAAACAAATTTGACTAATGTCTTTGACCAATTGCTGCAAAGCGAAAGCTTTGTTGACGTAACACTTGCCTGTGATGGACATTCGGTAAAAGCTCACAAAATGGTACTTTCTGCCTGTAGCCCATATTTTCAGACTTTGTTCTTCGAGAACCCCTGCCACCATCCGATAGTGATAATGAAAGATATTAAGTGGCCAGAGCTTAAAGCTGCGGTTGAGTTCATGTACAAAGGGGAAATAAACGTCTCACAAGAGCAGATTGGGCCTTTGTTAAAAGTTGCTGAGTGCTTGAAAATCCGCGGATTGGCGGACGTCAACAATGAACATGAATTGGTTTCCAAGCCGATGCAAGCCAGCCAACAGCAACAGCAACAAGCTCAGCAACAGCAGCAGCAGCAGCAGCAGCAACAACAACAACAACAGCAGCAGCAACAACAATTACAGCAACAATTGCAACAACAACTCCAACCAGAGCCAGTTTTGTCCCCGGCAAATTCGATTCACAATCACAACAGCAGGAAAAAACGCCGCAGAGTGTCCAGTGAACGGTCTCCAGCGAGTGTTAATGACAGTCCCGAGCACCACAGTTTGTGTATGACTGAAGATAATGACCACTCGTCAGTGATGTCGGAAGTGCAGAACCTGGTGGCTTCGTCGACACCGAGGTCACTGAGCTCACCAAGCATGCCAAGCATTTCAGTGACACCCCAGATAAACTTGCAGGATCTTCCAGTGTCGTTGGCGCTACCACCGCCGGTCTCAGTCAGCCAAAGCCCTCACCCTGCTATATCCCACCACGTGCCAGTCCACGTGACACCCACTGGCCACCCGTCCGTCAACCACCTTGGTGCTCACCACGTGGCTCAGCTATCGGTGCACCAGCAACAGGCACAACAGGCCCACCAACAGGCTCATCAGCATCAACAGTCACTTAGTAGTCAGTCTAATCTTATTGATGACCTCGAGATCAAGCCCGGTATTGCTGAGATGATTCGCGAGGAGGAAAGGGTGAGTTATTTGTTATTTAATTGTGATTTTTTTTTGCTGTCATTTTTCTGCTCCAGAAAAGAGCTGGAAATTAAAATCGAATTAAATCGCTGCTAAGTTTGTATTTATACCAGAAAAAAAAAAAATACAAAAAAACGGATATTGTTGCGGTTTCGGTTAGAAAATAAAATTCTTTGTAAATTTTGTTAACTTAAAATCTTAACTTGAAAGTTTGTATAATTTTATAAGGAAACTGAAAAACATTCAATTTAATTTTCTTCATGCAAGAAATTTTTAATAAAATTCAAATTGTTTTTTGAATAGAGAACCAATTTTTAGCCAAGAATATAAAATTAAAGACAAACATTTGATTCAGTTAAGTTACCCTTATTTTTTTTTTATTTAAGCTTGAAAATTCTTTTAGGGAATAAATTTTTAGGAGAAAAATTCATATATTTCTTAAACGTGTCGAGTGTGGATTTGTCAATAAAAATAATCTCGAGATTATTAGTGTTTTTAATGTCATTTTTTACAGTAAAAAGTTTTTTGCCAAAAATTTGTGTTGACTTTTTTTGCACAAACTTAGAGTTGATGAAATCATTATTTGCGTGTAACGATGAAGTAACACATCTCTATGTTGAAAATAACATATCTCTGTGTTAAGAGTAAGATAGCTCTGTGTTAAAGTAACATTTAAAAAGTGTTACTAAAGTATCGAATAACATTTTAGTGTGCTAAAAAACGTATCGATCAAACAACACAAATGATTGTATTGAATCAACACACTTAAATGCTGAAAATTCTACACAACATTTTTTACTGTGTGATATCTAAAATTTTCTGTTTTGTTAAGCAAGTAAGTTATTATAAAAAAAAAATCGATTTATCATTTCACATAATTCGTCATTATATGAATATTTAATTTTTCGACGAAAGTGACTGAAATTTTAACGAAATTATTAAAAAAGATTAAACTTTTTAAATCGTTATTATATAACTTTTTCACATGTATTACAAAAATTCGTTTGAAATAACATATTCGAAGAGAAATATGTATTTCAGGTATTGTTAGAGTTATTTAGAGTAATTTAGAAACAAATTGTCATTAATGCGCCTGCTAAAAAGCAGCTAGTCTGTGAAATGTGAAATTTAAATTGATTTTTCTACAGGCTCAGAACTATTATCGATTCTACCAAAAAATGAGTAATAATTTATTAGAAAAAAAAAAAAAATATTGTGTAGGCCCAAAATTGATCGTTTTTGATGAATAAGAGTTTAAACATTCTAGAAATGTTTCTTATTTTGATCTCAAATTATTTTTAGACATCGAGTGACTTTTTATCAAAAGAAATAATTGTCGGCCAAGTTAATTATAAAATTAATTGATAAAAAAATGAATGTGACAATTAAACAAAAAATTTTTATTGGTCTACCTGAATCGTTGACATTTAATCACAGCTAAGACTGTAACAACAAAAAAAATAAATAAAATGTAACAGTCACGATTGATACCACCTTATACTCTTAATTTATTATTATCGACTTATTCTGTCTGGTAATTAATGATTTCGAGTGCTATAAATTAATTTCGAACCAGAATTATAGTTTTTGTTCAATAATTGTATGTTTTATTAAAAAAACAAAAAGTTTATTAATTATCGAGTACATGCGTTTATTAATATAAAAAAATATATATTTAAAATTAAAAATATTTAATGACTTGGCAGTTGTTGAAATAATAAAAATTTTTTTAGTAGCTAATAATCTTATTTTGTCTGAAAATTAATACAGTCATCCTACTGACTGCTGACTGCGCAGTATGCGAAACTAATAATTCGGAGGATCAAAAAATATATAGTAATAATAATAAATTGCAAGTCATAATTTATTTATTTGTTGATTTGAATACCATGTAATTATTTTTATTTAAAATCTTTTTCATTCGCAATCATTTTTATTTTGCTTACACGATTATTAATAATGTATAAAAAGTGTACTTTATGATTTATTTATTTATTTTTTTTTTTTTTTCATCCGAATGAGTAGTTTAAAAAATGATGACTGAGTAAATTATTAAGTAAAAAATTATAGCAAAAAAAAGCAATAAAAGTAAAAATAACTAAACGTCTTGTCGTGTTGGTTTCGAAGGACGCCGAGGACAAAATTAATACCTTAGTCCTCTCCATGCTTTTTTATTCCTGATGATTAGGTCCATTTTAGTATTTTATATATAATAGACCTTTGTCTACTGTGTCGAGTATAATATATAATATATAAGGCTAAACATAAATGTGCGCCGTCTATTTTATTTTAACAAAAGTAATATTAGCTTGAGACGATATAATTGTATGTATTTTAAATATTTCGAAAATTGCTTTTACCTGGAATAATCTCAATATAATAATCTCAATACATTACGCGGAATATAATCCTATATTTATATCTATAAGTATTACACATTTCTATATTATACGAAATACTTTCAAATATAATTTTTGCATTTTTTTTTGTAACAGTAAAATTTTTTTTGATATTTTAAATTTTGTACAAAAATTCAGATTTATTAACTTTTTTTTTTTAAATAGAACAGTCGAAAATTAAATTAAGCCAGAGTATATTCAATCAGTCAAATGATTTTTATCTAAAGAAAAAAATAATATTTCTTTTTTTTTTGAGAAAAATGTTTTTGAATATTTAGATCAGAGCTCTAATTCTCGAGCTTTCTTAATGTTATTTACGTTGTAAATGTTTTAATGTTTTGTACAAAGAAACACTATTAAAAAAAAAAATTAAATTTTTTTCATCACCTAAATTTTTTTTAATCACTAATATGAGACATAACTACGATACTAATAAAAAACTAATCAGAACTTAATAAATCGTAAAAAATGAATTATATGATTGTGAACACGTGCGGGCTTTCGAATAATTTTTTTTAACGACGTAAGGTTCTAAAATCAATATTCACTAATCAACAATTTCAATATCTCAATCATTAACTAATAGAACATATAAGTACAGAGTACACTAATGTTCCTATATGTATATTCTTTATGTTGGCTTGTATAAATATTTTTTTATGAATTTTTTCTAATCATAATCCACACGTGTTTGATGTAATTAAGCCTTGATAATTTTATAACTTATTTTTCTATTATTGCTTCATTTTCGTAGAGTTCAGTTTATTCAATAAAATAATGTTTTTCACTTTTGGTCTAGGCTGAATGTTGATTTAACTGATGTTAAGTTAAATACACTAGATAACAGTTATTTTAATAAATCATTAATATATATCCAAGTGTTACACTTTTTAAAATGTCGGTAAATATGATATTAACAGAAATAAATATTAATTTTTTTTTTCTTGTATACTGTATATATGTAACCTTGTTGAAAATCATATATAATATTCGAGAGTATAATACTTTTAAAAATACAAAAGTCTCTGTCATAGTACTTTTGTATTTATGTACGAAAATAACTCATTTAAATTATGACACCTACATGGAAAAAAGTAAGCTGTAAAATTCACTCGGATTCCGGTTAATTTTTATAGTTTCAAACAGTAAAGCAGACATTAGGGTGGCAAATATATAAATATTACAGAACTTAATGTAGAAAGTGTAAAATCCACAATTTATAATTTAATATCAAAAATAAGTGATTAGTAAATAACGACTCTTTTATCTTAAAAAATTACAGTTTCAAACAGTAAAAATTGCTGTTTCCATATATAGTCTATAATATGAGGGGAAGGGGAACTCAGATGAGGAGAAGGGGATCTTACTCTAAATTCTACTCTTAAATTATATATTTTACCAGTCTAAACAAGTCAATAATTATAGTTTCATTTTTAGCGTTGCGTTAAAAATTTACCATTTTACTATGTAAATATTGACGTTGCTTGTATTAGAAATTTAGTAATTGTATTTTATACTTTTTACATATGATGCGATTATTTTTTAGGTACGAAAAGTCAAAATTCTTAATTATTATACTTTAACATTTTAAACATTCACATAGGGAATATTAATATTTGAAATAGTATTTTTTTCTATGTAAAAAATAAATTGTAGCATTTAAATGATAAATATTACATAGTGATTATTAAAATCACAATTTTACTGTTTGAAATTGTAATTTTCAGCAGTATTATTAAAAATCGACTATTATTAATTACAGTTTACTTTTTTCTCTGCAACATTTTTTCGACTAGAAAATTCCAACTTAATTTCGATAGGAACGATGAAGTACAAATATTTATGTAGCTATATCCAATATAGTCACACACCACATACCGGAATGAAAAAAAAAGTTTCGGAGGGGAATTACTTCAAAACTATAATTCGCAGAACGTGTGCCTCACGCAATAAGTCGCGTCGAGATATCCCAGGTCAGTATCCACTCGACCACGCAAGGTTCTACTACTACATAATTATTGGCTTCGGATCATATATTGTCTCCGCACAATAGAGGGGATAGAATTGTAAGGGACGTGTCTTTATACTAACATTCTAAAATTGTGCCACTAAATATTGAGTTTTTGATGAAAATTTATTGCATTCGTAATTCTAAAACTGATACTATTAGTGACATTTTTAGTTAAGGACAAAAAAAGGTAAAAAAATTTCCTTATTAGATACAAGAAAAAGAATTAAAGAAAAATAAATTTAAACATTTTCATCGAAAAGATTCTATTGATTGAAACTATCATCAACACCATCAATAAAAAATTTATACCACTCGTTTTTTAGTTGAAAGTTTCTATACTCAAGAACATAAAAAATTAGGCAGGTTTTAGAGTTAAATATAGTTACAAAATGATATGATATCACTAATAACATAATAGATGTACAAGTTTTCGACTAATTGGAAGATACATTCACGGAGAAAATTAAATGATAGGGGTTATCATACTAAATTTGTAGCTCCAATCATCTAGGATGATTAAAACATTTTTCAATGCAAAGATGGTTAGTGTTATTATTTTTTTATCATACAGTTGCCATTTTTTTTAGTAACTAGGATAGTAATATAATAGTAATTACTAAGGATAGTAATTAATATTATTGAATTGTATGAAAAAATTCATCGAAAATTCAATAGTTTGCAAGTACACGGAAAGAAAATTATAGGCACTTTTCTTATTCGTCACGGGAATAGTTCTCATAATTATATAGAAATTTTTCCTATACTGTTATAGAAATAGCTTCCATGATAGTATTGGAATGATTCCTATAATAGTATGGAAACTTTTCATGTTTACTGTCACTGCAAAGGTCTTGACTTGAATTTGCGTCTTTTCAAGGTTTTATATCATTTTCACCGATGATCAATTTATTATGATAAGTATTTAGTCTGCATTCGAAAATGATCTATCTCTAGATGGATAATTAAGAAATGACCGTGTATCCTGTGGACCATTGACATTTTTAAAGATATAAGCTCATCCCGAAGTTACACTTGTCAAGACCTTTCATTTAAGTACCCGCATCAATTTTTCATATATTTATGTATATATATTATATATATGTATATATGAAAAATATATCAAAATGCATGTGGGTACTTGAATGAAATACCTTCTTCTATAATTCTTACTTTGAAATACTTTTAATAATATAATTGTATTGCGTCGAAAAAGTACAGAATTTGAAAGGAATTCTTCAAGACTGAAATTATTATTATTTATTAGTTTTAAATTATATATATTCCTATTAGCAATCTATTAACTGCATAGCGCGAATTTCAAAACTTTTAAAAGCTTCTAAATGAATAAATTAAAAACAATTTATGCAAAATCTTAAAGCATAACACTAAATTAGCTACAAATAAGAGTAAATTTTATTCGAAGAATAATTTATTTCTGTTTAAAGATCTTTAAGTCTTATTTCTCAATTATAGTAAGAAATTTTTCTTTTTGATCCCTATTTTTCATGAAATCCCCGATGTTTTTAATGTTTAAACTTTTGTCATGTGACCTCAATACTTTCGTCTTCGCAACCGTGGAAAATTTTTTTTTTTTAAATTGTCTTTTTTTTTTTTTTTTTCTGTTTTTTTTTGTTTTTTATAGTATCAATTTTTCTGTCTTGATATTCAAGCTGTTGAAGTTAATATTAACGTTAAACAGATTTAATAATAACAGTAATTTTCATCTTTTTTCAGAGAAAAATTGCCTTGTTCATAAAAAAGTTAAAATTAATTGCTTTAAAAAATGATTCCATTTATTTGTCTTGATTATAGTAAATATTATTAAAAATCTCATCCCTTAAGAGTTCGTTATTAAAGTGACATTTGAGATTCTGCATGATAGTCCTGAATTTACGATAACAATATCCAAAACCAAAAAGTCTAAGCATTAAGATAAAAAGTCAATTACTAAACGAGAGAACACACCAAAGGGTCGATATCCCGTAGCAGTAAATCAAAAATTATCTCTGTCTCGTGTGTCTGAGTAAAAAAGCTCTACCCAGTCTACTACGATCGGTTAGACCATCTGTATCGAGCATAAATGCAAATAGTATAGAACAGACACATTGAGATCTTTTAGCTTTACCCTTAATATATACGATAGGAGAAAAAAATAATTTTATTCTGTAAATCGGTACTGTTGCATGTTGTTCGTCTGCAGTGGCACCAGAATGTCCTACGACTACAGTAACAGATATAACAACCGATTGGAGCGTTCGTCCCGTATACGTGACACTCGGACTTGATGGACGGATAATCGGAGCATTCCGCAGATTGCTTCGCTCCCGATTCAACCGGAAGAAGATTTATACCTCCCGTCGTTATCTGTCGCTTGCGTGGACATTCCCCGACTACGCCTCTCCTCTACTCACGCTAAAGTTGCATCTCTCTTGGTGGTGTTCAAAATGCACAGATGCTACTGATGCAAGTTTCCTACCTAACCAGCGAGCATGCTCGCAGTCGCAGATTCAGGCTCTTTCATCCCTCTGAAACTCGAGCGATCTCTCCATTCTTTCACGATAAACGATCAGCAAAAGCCGAACTGTAAGCTCTAATTCCAACCGGCATATTTTATTCAACAATATTTCCTGCAATTTTATTTTTTATTTTTTATTTTTATTTTTAGTTTTAGTTTTAGTTTTAGACAAAAAGAAAAATTGCAAGAGTTATTTTTTAAAGCACTTGCCATTTATATCTTATCGAATTCGCACAAGAGCAGGGTCACGGACCAGGGGGAAGAGTGTAAAGGGGTTTGTGCTAGAATGAAAGAGAGAGCGAAAAAAAGAGACCGAAGAAGGATAGGGGGCTCAATATCCCATCGAGCGTAGCGTCCGAACAAATTAGATTCGGTGACTGTCACAAAAACGCTCGGATGATATGAAAGTCGAACCTATACCCCGGGTGCATCGATAGAAATTAAATTCGAGAATATTCGATTATGATCCCCCCTGGGCCTTCTCTACTACCTGATGTCACTCTGTCCTCCTCTTACTCATTCACTCGGTCATTTGTCTGCTGCCTATCTCTGTCTCTCTCAAACTAAACCCGGCACTTGCTCACTCGCTCTCCTCACTATACTATTCATACGCCTTTCCGCCCCTCTTTCCCTCCGGCCGAGGCAATAAAATCTCCTACTCGTATCGTATCGGTGAACTGGACGATCGTGATGATTTTTTTTTACCATTCGAAATCACGTCGCTACGAAATTTTATTATAAATTCTCTGTAGATTATAATGAAGGTACAAATTGCCATGATAATTTTTTTAATCGGTTAAAAAACGCTATAAATGCCGCTGGTATTACGGAGGAAAAAAATTTTATCATTTGTACTGGACTGGAATAGAAGAACGGAATTTAAACTTTTTTTTCATTATTTTTTTTTTTTTTTTTTTTTATCAACTTTAAATTTTTTAATCGGCATTTAAAGTTATTAATATTCCGACACTCGATGAAGGATTCTTGCAGGTTTAATTATCTTGATATTTCCTGAATGAAAAGTTTGTTAAAACGCAAGCAAGGTACCAGGCACGATAGTTGCGATATATATGTATCTATGTACATGTATATTTAACTTTTTACTTACTCGTCTATTTAAAAACAAGAGTAAGGTAATTCTTCAAGGTATATAACACATTGCTAAGTGCATTTATGCTCAGAAATATGCAGAGGGTAGGTTTTATTGAATAAATGATTACGTTTTAATATATAATCCCAAAAGGTTGTAAAATGAAAATATTATTACCGTGCATAAAATCATTATGTATGTTTTACAAAGACAACTTGTATTTACACTGTTGCTATTTCACTACTGATAAATTTACAGTTTTTCCTTTTTTATTTTAGTATCACTAGCAACTTGCAGTAATACCATCTGAATACCAAAAATTACGAACTATTCATAAAAGAACTTTGGCAATGACTTCTCTAAATTTTTAAAGCAGCTTTACAAATACCACCAGCAGAGTTGCGCATTTGTTAATTTATAAAAACATTTATTTCATTATATTTCATAATTTAATAAATTTTTTATTTATGCATTTCAAACAGACTTTTTCACTGTGTGCATACATATATTTATTGGATCACTAATTAATCAAATTAAAAAAAATAATTATTTAAAATTACGTCTAACAGCTGAGATAGTACAGAAGGATTTTGAAGTGAATAATCATCAAAATGTTTAATTATGTAATAGTCACAACTCTGACGTAAAGTAATATAAAAATCTGGCCAACAGTTCTGCAATTTCAATTGCGACAAAAAGTTTTTCCCTAAAAATTTTGTTTCAAAGCGAAATCATTCCAAATTTTCTGTTTACGTTTTTGAAGTATAAATTAAAGATCAGTCAAGTAAGAGCTTATTTGAAATTTTTGTTCACAACGATTTCATTTCTATATTATAATATTTTAAATGTATTGAATACATCACTTTGCTGTATAAATGTAGACAATATTAATGAATCAAAGTGAATATGAATATAAAATTATAAATTCATAATTGTTTATACCCGTATCGAAATGATTGGGACTTTTAGTTGTTACCAAATTTAATTCTTGTAAAAGTTAGCCTGAATTATTAAAAATAAATAATTAGAGAATTTCATATCTTTTCATTCAATGCACGGAACCCAGTAATTACTCCAGAATAAATTTAAAATATCAATTTTGACGCAATAAGTCAATTTCAATTTTTGCCAGGTTATCTAATCTCAAAATAGTAAAATAATAGTTTTAGGACACTGAGAGTCTAAAAATGACTTAAATTAGTAAATTGTAATATTCTCTAGAGTTATAATTGAAAAAATTTGTTATTTTTGAAAAAGCGTCTTATTTAAAGTCAGCATTCCCTCCGTTTGTAATTAAAAATTAACAAGACATACAACGAAATTTAAGTTGACATAATAAGATCTAAAAAATGTCTCTTTAAAATAGAAATAAATTTTCTTAATAATTATAATTATCAATTCTTTTTGCACGTAATATTTTACTTAATTAAAAAAAGATATAACTGACATTGAAAAAAAAAAAAAAAAAAAACAGATTGTATGATCAAATAAATGTACACTGCTGAGAGGAATAATGAAATTTATAATGAAAAATACGTAATTGATTTAAAAAACAATTATAGAATATAAAAATAAAAGTATAAATTAATAAGATAAAATAGTGTAACATTACGTCCAGCGGCGTATCTACGGAGATAGTAGATGGCGGCCCATTGTCTGGACTACAAATTAATTTTGGGATCGATACGCCGCGACTACGGTACGTTCTCTTTTATTCTATTCTTTTTCAGGACAATAATTTAAATAAATATATAAATTTACGTTATTAATGTCTGCATTAAAAGCTACGTTACGAAAATAAGTAACTACTTTTTCGATAGGTTCCATAGAAATCTACCTGTTGTGATTACCCCCTATAACAGAACCTGCTTAGAATTTCGTCTCAAAGTCCCTTAAATAGGCAATAGAGTTTCAAAAAATTTAAATATAAGTTAAAAAATTACTACTTTCGTATTTTTTTTAACTTCTTCAGAAATAAATTTGAGTAAAAAAAAGGAGTAACTCAGTTCTAAAAAATGAACCTTTTTTTTTTTTTTTAATTGAGAATTTTTTTGGCTTGGCCAATATTATTTTTACTGAAGAAAGTTCTACTTAAAAAAGAAAAAAAAATATGATTACGTTTAGAGAATCATTGGAATACAAAAAAAAAATTTACTTGAATCAAGTGAATAATTTTGCAGTATTTTATCTCCTTGATTTGAGTAGAAAAATTCTTAAACTAAGAAATTTTTCTTGGTTTCAGTAAATTTTACTTAGTTCAAGAATTTTTTGTCTTAATTCAAGACAATGGAACTCTTCAAAATTATTTTCTTCGCTCAAGAATTTTTCTCTTGATTCAAGTTCATTTTTTTTTCAATGTAGTTGAACAATTTGATTGTATCAATTAAATATGATATAAGTCAGAATAATACGAAGATCTTAGTTCAATAATTTGGCAAGTAAAAGTAATTTTTTCTTCCACTATTTCTGTAAAGGTTCAAAAGTGTGATTGTTACAAGATATTTATTTTGATTAAAATAAGTATTATAATTTTTTCGTATATCATCAACTTCAATGGTACTTTTTTACTGTTTTAATGATAATTTTGTTTATCTAACAGTTTTGATAAAATAAAATTTCTACTTTTTTCATAAAATGTATGCAATAAACTCGAGTAATATTAAAAAAAATAATAATAATAATAAAAAACATATTAAAAGTAAAATGAGACACGTGATTGCATTATCCAAGATTGCTGACGATAAAATAGAAATAATGTGAAACGACAGGAGGGTAGAAGGAATTTTATAGGGGACGGAATTAGTGAAGAAAACGTAGAAGGTATAAAATATATATTAAAAAAATAAAAGAATAATGTTTTAATAATAATATTAAAAATAATATTAATAAGTAAGCGAGGACATAACATGTAAGACCTAAGACGGTGGAGCTGATGAAAAAGGAGGGGAAAAAAAATGTAATAAGAAAGATGAAATTAGCTGAAGATAAAGAAAGTTATTGTGGAAAAAAAGGATGGATACAAAGATAGAGTGCAAGGCAAAGCAGTTCTTGTAAAACAAGCGACGATGACGGCGGAAACAAGGGGTAAAAGTCGACCGAGGTTGAAGTGTAAACGCCAACGGGGCTTTGTAGATGAGCAAAAGAGAGAATGAAAAAGCTAGAGATGGTGGATAGGCGCCAGGAGTCGTTGGTAATTGTATTAAAACTTGTTCCGGGCAAAAACGAGTCCTCGAACATGTTTCCGCTTTCATGTAGTCAAATAGGATGTGTTTCAGTCTGTGTTGAATTCATTTTATACTTTACTTAATATATCTAACTATATAAGTTTATTTACATCATTAAATATAGCTAGATATGTTTATTTTAAAAATTGGAACTATAGATACTGGTAACTCGTAAAAATTATTGGTGGTTTTAATTATTTTAAATGTGAATCGATATTTATTTTACGTTTTATATTATTCATAAAAAAATTTTTACTGAACCTATAATAGTCGTTATCTAATTTGACGTTCAAAACCGTGAAATTAAGAGCAATTAGTTTTTGCTATCCTATTAATATGTATATCTTGTATATTATTTTTTACTTTTAATGAACTTGAAATTTTCGTAAATATATAGAAGACTTGCAAGATAAGTACTTGTGAATTTTATATTCTTTCCGTACACTGATAAAAAAAAAATTAACTTGACTCAAGAGAAAAAATCTTGAACCAAGAATACCATTTTCAAGAAAATGATTTTCTTGGGTCAAGAGAATAAAGTCTTGAAACAAGAAAATTTTCTTAACTCAAGAATTTATTCTCTTCACACAAGAAAATCATTTTCTTCAAAATAGTATTCTTGGTTCAAGTGTTTAGCTCTCAAGAGTCAAATTAATTTTTTTATCAGTGTAGAGAAATTTTTTGATATGACCTAACGTGATCATAAATAAATCTCTTGTAATTAAACAATTCAGCAATTATATTCCACTTGTTGAAAATTTTTAACACAACTTTTGGAAGCATATGATTGGTATGACTTTAAATGACAAATGGTCTGTATTTAAATGACAAATGAAGTCATGTAAAGCCAGATATGACCTGATATAGGTAGATCAAAAGAAATTAAAAATTATACATGGATATATCGGACAAGGAACCCTTTAATAAGGTATAAAATATAATAACTCCACTGCTATTTTTTCCATCTAATCAAAAAATATTTGGAACGTAAATGATTGTTATTGAAAATAAATATTTAAGGCTAAAAAACCGAAGAGTAAATAAAAAACAAACCCATTTTTTGTTAAGAAAAAGTAACCTTGAATCGCGGGGCTTAAACTATCTGATATTTTTCTTCAGTACTTTATTCTTACGGCCAGATAACTGTTTTGAGATTAACATAAATATAATAAATTAAATTTAAATAAATTGTATAAATTATTTATTATCTTCTCTACAACAAATATATCAGTTTGCGACTAAAAAAGTCTGTTTCTACCGTAAACCAATAAAAAATTTATTTATTTTACGAAATATATTAAATAAATGTTTTTACAAATTATTACGTATTAAAAAAATTAATAAGACTATGTGAATCCGGGTAAATAATTATGATAAAATATTTACATTTTTCTTTTTTTTAATTATCAAACCGAAAACAGATCTAAAAAGTCGGGGTTTTTGTAAATTATTTTGTGGCGTGCGCGGAGATCGAAAAATTTATATGAAAATTGCAAAAAAAAAAAAAACAAAACAAAAATGATATTGATGGGACAAACAAACATTAGAAAAATGATCTTAAATTATCTTTTAATAAATTTGTGGTTTTTTTGAAAAAGGAATGTTAATGTTTTGTGTTTTCTTCATGATCTTTATTGATATATATCTTAAGTAAAGGCGTATTGCTCGGAAAATCTTGTTTTTAAAAAACAAAAATTACTTATAGGGTTTATTGTAATTTTGTAATTTTACACGGTGAAACATTTTCCTTGCCCTTACGTAAACAAAATCAGTGTAAAAATTTTTTATGTTAAATATTTAATGTACATTTTTTTATGCAATATGTTATAATTTATTGGAAATTTACAATATTGAATACATTTTTGAAACTTCCTTCACAAATAAAAAAAAAAAAAAAACATCAACTAGTTGACATCCACTAATTTTACTGCCAGATGTCTATTAAAAATTTACAATAAAATTTAAAAAAATTGTATAAATTATTTGTTATCTTTTCTACAATAAATATATCAATTTATGATTAAAAAAGTCTGTTTTTACAGTGATTCAACAAAAAATTTATTAAATTACGAAATACAATCAAATCATTTTTACAAATTATCATGAGTTAAAAAAATTAGTAAGCGGTATTGATATAAGTGGTGTTTTAATTTTTTTATTGTATTACTCAAAGCATTATGACGTCGATCCATATCTTTGCTCTTCGAAGACAATTGTCTTTTAGTCTTCAATAACGTTGAAATGTTTTCCAACAGAAAAAAGAGTTAAATATTTACGGATTCAACAGAAAAAAAAAAGAATCTCCGTAAAATACTTGAATCAAATAAATAATTTTGAAGAACTTAATTTTCTAGATTTGAGCAAAGAAATTCTTAAACTAAGAAATTTTTATTGGCTTAAGAAAATTTTATTTGATTCTTAGCGGTAGACTGGACTAAAATTGCGAAAGAGTAAAGAAAGTGCAAATGAAGAAGAGATATGGATAGTCGTAACAAAGAATGAATAGAGAGAGAGAGAAAGTAATGTAAGAGACAAAAATGATGGACCGAGAGAAGTTAGGGAGCATTGCCGAAGCAGAGAAGAGAAGAGAAAAATAAAGAAGAGTATGGGGAGTAAGTTGACTTTGCATTATTTAAACGGCGTACTAGTACTGTAACACATGTTCTTTTGAAGTCTCGTACCCTTTAAATATTAAAGCTGACGTCACCGCCGTCATATTCCTTCTTTATTTTATATTTTTTCTTCTTGTACCGTACAAAACTCTTAACTCTGGACTACTATACTATATATTACACACTACATACTTATTTTATACTCTTAACTCTGACTCTTAACATTGGGCCTCTATCCACCGAGGGAACCCTCTCGTGAAAAGCGTCCAACGAAAAGATCTTAAACTCAACTCAACTACGTACTCCTATGTCGACGTCTATCTTTTACATTTGTCTCACTCGCCACCAGATACGGACACTGAACCATCCATCTGCGGTGATTGCAGAAATTCTCCAAAAGCCTGAGTCCCTTTTCTTCATACTCCCTCAATTTATCGTATCTTTTGTTCATTCGGCTTTTTGCAATTATTTAAAATCTTAATGTACTCCCCTCTAATTTTTTTATTTTTAAGGGATTCAGATTTGATCGGAATAGATCTTTTAATTGTAATCATTATAAAAAATCTGGCTCGATGTGATCGAAAAGTGTAAACATACGACTTATCCGTGGAGAAATTTTCTGATCTGGCCTGATATGTTTATAAATGTTAATATAAAAAAATTTGAAATGTTCATACACAGCCTGACTAGCTGTTGCCCGCCCGCTCCACTGGGCACTTTATAGAATTGTAGTTTTAGATCTAGACTTGAAATTCAATTCGAGTATTATTTTGACTTGCACAGGTTCCACATTCCATCGAATCGGAAGTAGAATTTATTGAAATCCGTATTGAGATGATCTCTACATGACAAATAAAAGATCCTTACCAAATTTGCAGCTTTTTGAAGCTATATTTTAAAAATTAAGATTTTTTATTGTTAACACTCACCCCCGCGATCTTTATTGGAGGTGATTCGGTGTAAAATCCGTTCTTAGATCATTTTTGTGTCACATGTAGGCGACTTCTATTAAATTTTAAGTCTATAGGAGCTATAGCTTGGAAATTAAAAATTTTCATTGTTAATACCTACCCCCGCAACCCTCTGCGGGGTTAGATATCGTAAAATTAATTGATAGATTATTTCTACATCTCTTACAGAAGGTTCCTACCAAATTTGAAGTCGATAAAAGCTATAGTTTGAAAACGGGAATTTTTCATTGTTAACGCCCCCGCAACCCCCCTTGTAGGTGAAATTTCGTAAAATCCGTTCTTAGCTGATCTCTACTCGGCGAAAGGAATGTTCCTGCCAAATTTCAAGTCTCTAGGTCTCATCGTTCCAGAGATATCGTGATGAGTGACTATATCTATAAAAAGTCTCATATCTATATCTATATATATATATATATATATATATATATATATATATATATATATATATATATATATATATATATATATATATATATATATATGAAAATTGGCCATGTCAGACCACATCACTTGGAAAAAAAAATTCTGTCAGAATAACATAAAAATTTGTGAGATATTGATGTAGACATATGTGACCACATGGGATTTCTAACTAAAGACACTTAGTGTTGAATATCTCTAACATAAAGCGTAAAAGATCGATGAATCTTCTCCTTATAAAAGAGTTAAGTATGGGGTGTTGAATTAAAAAAAAAAAAAAATCATTTGTTTGACCTTCTTAAAGATCTTATCTGACATTGGTTTGATCAAATATATTTGTATGTAGTCATACCCGAAGTTTACTTCCCGGGTTAATGTTTTGATATTATTTAAAACATATAAATAGTGCAAAAGTTTTCTTTTTTTTTTACACTCTATACTACATGTAAGTATATTAAAGTATATAGATACACAGTTGAACTTGCGTGATAGCAGTAAAGTACTAGTATAGTAAGAAACTCGGTCTTCATTATTTAACACTATGGAGAGTCTCAAACGAATGTTGCAATAGGTCATTCAAAGGATCTTTCTAAGGGAGTCTGTTTAGTTATTCTGAGTAGATAAATGACGTTGTGATACATTGTACATATAAAGACTACCTAAGAATAATGTAAGACCATGTATAGTTGGATATTATTAGGTATTACGACGTTTTTTTTTTCTCAATATTTTTTTCTATATCCGTGCATGTTAACTTCTGATAATCGATAAAACAAAGCAACATTACCCAGACGTTTCTTTTTACGGATGGTAGACAAAAGCTGGCTTCTCTCTTAGGTATATTTAACATTTATAAATAAATGATAAAAAAAAACTTGCTCTAGTAGCTGAAATGTACTGGCATAGGTTTTCTCTGTGGTTTCCCCAAGTCACTATTTCAACAGCCTATAGAAAGAGGTGAGGAATAGGGCGAATGGCGTACAGGAAGCACAAGATGGTCCACAACCGCAGTGATAATAAAGTTGAAAAAATATGGTGAAAAGTTGGAAAGAATGAGTAGATATGATAGAGTGGGGATATGCTGAGACAATCAGCCTTGTAAAAACCAAAAACCTATGCTACCAGAGCCATTCAATATTGCTACTGTAGGAAGATATTTTGCTATCGTAGCGATCTAGTAGATAGCTCCAGTAGCAATATTTTTTTCTCCGTGTATATTTATGAGTAAATAAGTTTTGAAAAGTAAAATGAATGAGTATTTAATTACTTTATCATTTATTATTTATTTTTAATTTTAACCAAAAACATTTAAAGTCTTTTGAACTTATCAATTCGAATTCTCTTAGAAGATCGTAAAAACTAAAGAATATTTTGATCCAGATCAACCTTTAAATAAAATTCGAGAACAAATAAATAATTGTATTGGTTCTTAAAAATGTGTATGTCAATTAATATGTCGTATTGAATAAAAATTAGTTTAGTAGTTGATTGAATTAAATCGCAATGCCAGATAAGCTTTTTAAGAGAGTTGAAATAATAATTTTTAAATTAGAATTTCATAAACTCAACTTTTTTTGTAAGGAGACGATTTAGCAATTATGCGCCGCCCGTCGGAGATTTTCAACACTACTTTTGCTGCATTTGGTTTTTTTCCAAAGCAATATAATATCTAGTAATAGTTCCGAAAAATTAGATTAATAATGTTAATTGATAATTAATAATTTCAAAAAAAAAAAAAATATAAATTAGTTAACTAATTATATTTGTTAAGATCATCATTGTATTTATGTACAAAGAAAACGCCAAAAAATAAAATCCTATTTTAAAATCAAAAAAACCAAACACTACTTTTGCTCAAAAAACTATTTGTGGTCATATACGATAATCGTTCTACGGAAAGCTAGAACTTTAATAACTGTTTAGATCTTAGGACAACAAAATTTCGAAATTGAGCAAAAATCGAGTTCGAATTTCTTAAAGATTTTCAATTTTAACGGAAAAAGGAACATCAATGGAAATTGTTTCACATCATCAACATCAAGATTTTTTCAATTATGATAAAAAAATATTTTCAACAATAATTTTCTGTGAAATTTTTTACCATATTAATTCAAAGTTGATGAAAATCAAAGACAAAACGTGTATACTTGAAGCAGTCGTATTTTCACGCATTTAAACCACTTTCTAGGCATATCGATAGAATTTTGTGTGGATCAGATGTTGATAGTCCGCATAATAATTGAAATGTATTGACTTTAAATAATAGCACCAGTATTATCTAAAAATTTCATCTTACTTTATATAACAGTAAAAATAATTGTTGGAAATTATTAAACACGAATAAATCAATCGAAATTGTGAATCAATATTGAAGCACTCATATTTTAGTGGTTGAGATGTGTTAACAGACTTCTCAAAATTCTCAGTGTATTTAATAATTATAAATAAAAAACTGTTCATCCAAGCAAAGTCGAAAACGTCTTACATAATTTATAAGTAAATAAATTAAAAATTAAAAAATAAAATCAAACTTGAATATTTTAAGTTATTTAAATTAATGTGCGAGGTATAATGCGGATTAAAAGTTCAAAAGTTAAGATTAGATCGATATAAAAAGTAGTTGAATGAAAAATGACAATAACAATTACTGAATATAACCTTATGGTTTTTCATCATACGACAGATATATAGTGATATTAATGTAAAAAGTCGTAGGATGGTACCCGCCTGGAGCATCTTCAGCTCGGTTGTTTTGTTTTTCTTAAAACTTTTCATTCTTCATATTTTTCTTTATTGCACCTCAGCACTCTTAAACATTTCTTCGCGCTCTTTTTATTTCTCTAAAGAACAAGTGGAGTGGTCCTCGAAAAGCGTCTGTCCCTTTACTTGAAAAATGCAAAGAGAAATACTTACTCATTTGCTTAGTATGTTACAAACGCTCTGATGTTGACGCCAACGCCCCCACTTGCTACACGTGTGTAAATGTCAAATGTTTGACATAACCATATTAAATAGGTATCTACATGTATATAAATACAAATACATTTTTAACATCTTGTGGGGTGTACATTTGGAAACAGTTGTTTGATCCACTTTGCGTGATCATTTTAATTTTCAAATGTCAGCTCTATTTAATTACTAACTATGTTGAACAAAAAAATTATTAAATGATATTATCTCATTTTTATTCCAAGCAATAAATATTGTTTTTACTTTTGTTAGTACAAATACTATTATAATTTCAAGCTTTTAATAAATTTCCTGCCGCATTTTAATTAAAATAATAATAATAATAATTTTTTTATGTAATTGCCTTTGAATATTAACATATGCATATGCAAATTATTTTTATTGTATTCATATTATAATGACGATAATACGTATGTACGATTTTAATGTATGACACGAGGTACTGAAATTCAAAAAAGGATTTTTTTTATAAATCACCAATTACTTTTTTTTTGTTATAATTTTGATACAACTCCTGAAAAGTTATCAATTTTAAGTATCTAATTTTATTTAATATGGACGAAAAATTTGAATTGATCAGAAATCTATAACTCGTGGAAAAATGTTCTTATTTAGCCATATACGGCTTTATGAAAGTCGAAAAATGGATTTTTATTTCATTACCTAACACCTCGAACTTTTTTATAAGAAGACGATTTAGCGATCATCCACCCTCTGTAAGACATGTTCAACACTAAATCTCTGGCTAAATAATTATGCATTGCACAGAAAAAAAGGTTCACTTAATCTAAGAAATTTTTTTTTCTTATTATTTTCTTGAGCGAAGAAAAAATTTTTTTTGACAGAAGAAAGTTTACTCATTCCAACAAAATTAATTCTCTTGCTTTAAGAATTACGTGTCTTGATCCAAGAAAATTTATTTCAGTCAAAAAAATCTTCTTGTTTTGAGAAAATTCAGCTTCTTGCTCCAAAAAATTTTGTTTTTGATAGAAGTAAATTTTCATTAATATTTTTATTGATTAACATGTCAAATGGGAAGATAAAATAATATTCAGCTATTTTTTTTTTCATTCAATATGTATAATTACACGCAAAAATAATATAAAATCGGTGTCAAATATTCAAGAAAAAAATTTTCTCAAGGGGAGAAAATTTTTTTCTCAGCTGAAGTTGGTAGCGCTGCTTCCTTAAAGTATCTAAAAATCTTGATTAAATTTTAAATATCAAAATTTATTGTATCAAGTATTTATGATAATTTGAATTAAGAAAAAAATTACTTCCACCAAGAATAGAATTTCAAGGAAAATTTTTACTTCGGCTAACATAACTTCGGTTTTCCTTCAGGTACCCGAAAATTTTCTTGAGCCAAGGATTTTGTTCTCTAGTCAAGAAATTTTTCTTTCTGTGTACATATTATGTCTGACCATATCAGGCAATATAAAAATTTTTTTTTCATCAGAGTTTATACAATTACAAGACTTATTTTGATCAATTTTTTATTTCTATTCCACTAATCAATTTTTATTCACAGAAAAAAATTAACTTGAATCAAGTGAATAATTTCGGAAAATTTGATCTTGAATTGAGTAAAAAAATTTCTAGACTAAGAAATTTTTCTTGGTTTAAGTAACTTTTACTTGATTTAAGAATTTTTGGTCTTGATTCAAGACAATGAATCTCTTCAAAATGATATTCATGGTTCAAGGGTTAATTTTTTTTTTTTTTTTTTTTTTTTTTTTTTTTTTTTTTCATTGTAAAAAGTCAGTACTAATTTCCATTAATTAAATTATCGGTGCAATGGTGTGAAAATCATTAAAGATTCGTGAGCTAACAAAAATAAACTAAAAATTTTTTTAATCAAAGCACTTGAATATTTCACATCATAAGTTGTACAAAAATTGAAATATATGATGGTATCAAAATTTAAAAACCCTTGTGAAGACGCAATAACAAAAATAATACTTTTAATGTCAAAATTTTTTCCGTTTCTTAAGTTTAAGGTTTTTATAAATAAATTATTTACGCTTAACTAACACTTAATTTATAGTTATGTTTGTTTTTCAATATAATTTACTTCTTTGTAATGTTTTGTATTTTTTCATAAAATTCAATTAAAATTTCATAACTGCATAATAGTACTGCAGATTAAAAGAACAATATAAACGAAATTATATACTAAGAAAACGATTTTTTTCATCCCTCATATTTTCTTTGAATTAATCCCAACTGTTCTTACTCTTCTAATTCTTATTAAATAAATTCTCTGTCACATTTTAATAATAATAATACTAATAATAATAATAATTTGTGCGACTGCCTGTGAATACTAATATATGTTTATGTAAATAATATTTATTGTATGTATAATGAATAATAACAATAATACAGTGTATACACGATACATTTGTAATCTATTATATAAACATCGATGCACTATCATAATTATCATTATTATTATTATTATTATTTATTCTTTTATTTATAAATATATTATATTTATATTTATGCTCAGTTTCTATCTTATATGCGCTACTACAAGCTCATAAATCACAACATGCTGATTCGTAATAAATAATACCGACGATAAACCTACCGATCATATACCAAGCGCCCGAGACTTAAGTCTGTTTATATACAATATACAATATAATATAATACAGAATCAAAAAAATATATAAATATATATCTGCAATATATTCTTCCCTTCTGTCTTCTGCATACCTATCTACACATTTCTTTACTCCCTCAGGGCAATATTTTTTCTTTCTAATTTCCATAAAAGACAAAACAAAAGTAACGAAACAATTTCCCTCGTCTGGTGAACGTGGAATTGGATTGTTTATTCATGCTTATGTCATCACCAAAAAAAGTATTTTTATTAACCCACCATGTCGAAGAAAAATTTTTATTCAAAGACAGTAAAATTATTATTATCATTATTTATAAATTTTTTATTTTCGTAAAACGTTCCTTTTCATCTAATGAGAAGTAATATATGCTGCAAGCTCTACTCACTGAGCTTGGTCTCTAGTATAGTTCAGTACCTAGCCGTACGGATGATGCTTAGTCCATCGTGGTGGTGTCCTTAAATATTAATGACTTAATTATCCGGCGTTCATTAATAATCCAGGATTGGCGGGGATGCGGCAACCGGCTCCAGGCATTACGAGTATCACTAAGAGCTAAGGGGGTAGCTTCGTAAATTATGTCCTAGAATACCCAGTACATAATGCATCATATAATATAATCATGAGCCATACGACTTTATAAAAATGATTCAATCCGCTGGTGCACTTGTTAAATTTTGAATCCATATTTTCTAGCATTACCGATATTAAACTCTGAATTGTAAAAAATAAATATCTAAAAAAAAATAAAAAAATCTTCAAATTTATTTTATAATAATGGAATGATTAATTATTTAATGTAATACATGGATTGTGGTTATGAATTGATAATGACATGTGAATAATATAATTTTAATTAGTAATCGTGAAATCTATTAGACAGACAGTGTGTCTGCAGCTGCAACAAGATTGTGACTTATTAAGTAGGTTAAAATTGCAAATGCGATAACGATAGTAATTAAAATCGCATGAAAGCAAGAGCATCTGCCAGTTGTTACTTGATGTGCGTTCATTGCGGCATAACACTGCGACGATTTACTCCCTTGTGATTTTACATATTGTCAATTTTTATTTTTTATTTTTTTTTTTTACTTAATTCATAAATAAGCTTAAACAAAGCAAAAAGCACTCTGCTATGAAATAATTAACATATTTATTTAGACTTTTAAATCGATGAATTGAGATGTTTATATAAAAATTACTGTTTTGTAATTTATCATGTTAATTCCTTCAACAGTTAAGAGTTGAACAACACGATAACTCTGAAAAAAAACCAACGAGTCAGCTTAATTTATTTTTTAAATTGTTCACAAAGTTAATTCGCAGAACTCTTTTAGAATTTCCAGTTTTTTGTTTTAAGGGTTATATCCACTTGTAATTTTGAAAAAATCGAATTTTTTTTTTTGGCATATTTTGAATGTATATCTATTCGAGAATATTGTCTGTAAATTTCAAAGTAATCCGATAAATATAGTTTCGGAGTAATGAGCGTATTTGTAAAGACGTCTCCGAGCGTTTGAGAGTAGGCGGAATCGTAACTTTAAATAATAGCCAAAACTTTAAATGCGTTTTTCTCGAAACGATGTTTTCAAAGTCGGTGAGGAATATTTCTCCGAAACGGCTTGACCGATTGACTTGATATTTTCACGGGATCTTCTTAGATACTTTTGTCAGGTAATGATCGAAGGAATAAAGTTTCTGATAAAAATTTCGATTTTTTAAGTCACTTTAAAGTGTAAATTTTCGTGTAAAAAAAGATTTTTTTTGTTAGGAAGCCGCCATTTTGTCTAAAATCAAAATTTTGACTATTTTTTCGATTATTACCTGTATTTATCTATCCTAAAAGTAATCCTTTTGGTTTTTTTATTTCAAATAATTTGGATCAGAGATATCTTCCTCACCGCTAGACACCTTTTTGTGGAGGACCTTCAGGAGATCTTCTACAGTAACGACGGAACCCAATATTTTTATTGATAAAATATAAATTCTTAGAATACGTTAAATTCGCTAAATGTTCATATATTTTATGTATATATTCAATAAAAAGCCTCTCCAGAAAAAATTAACAAAAAAACACATTTTTTCGAGCTTACAAGTGGCTATAACCCCTTAACTGTAATTCGTAGAGCTAGGCTGGCAGTTACGCCACTATTTTTATCCCTTGATTAGCCTTATTATTTATTTTTTCAAGTACAATACATACATTTCGTGAATGAACATAGCGAAGAATAAATTTATACTTTGAATCGTTAACGTTAAATCGATTGTCGCTCACAGTCAGCATATGGTGAAGCTATAGGATTTACTTCTAACTACTGATAATGTAGTATAGTATATATTCTATCAGAATATATTGTTTCTCATGAATAGGCGGGCTTTTCAAACATGAACTTTTGAAAATAAAAATAAAATACTATATTAATTATTGATCACGCTGACTTTTCAAAACTTGTATAACATTTATATAAACTTAATATTATCTCAGGATATTAGTTTTTTTTTCTCCAATTTTTATTCGAACTGTTTCCATTATTTTCATCTTAGATAAATTAACTTTGCCTCTCTAGAGTTTTTTTTTTAAATTAACAGCTGACAAGTAAAACATTAAAGTTTGTATTACACATTTTTCAAAAGAAAAATTTCTGATCTCTTAAATTTTATACTAACAATTTTTTAATAGTATTTTTAGACGTGCCTACATTAATTTAAAAATAAAAATTTATCTTAATTATAATCGAATAAAGTATCTGTCAAAAACATAGACCTATTATATATTATTATCACCAATAATAATGACATTGTATGATCTTGACACGTGCCTATTTATTTTATAATCGTCGCATTCATTGCTATCGTATATTCACACTCCGTAATAGCATTATATAGTTTTTATTAAATTTAGTTATGTATGTTTTTATATATATGTTATATAAAATATGTAGATTTTTTCCCTGCTTAGTGATAGTAAAAACCCGAATAATTAAAAAAAATAAATAAATAAATAAAATAAACAGATCTACAAATACCGCCAGCACAGTTGCGCATTTGTTAATTTATAAAAACATTTATTTCATAATTTAATAAATTTTTTATTTATGCACTTCAATAATAGACTTTTTCATTGTTTGCATACATATATTTATTGGATCACTAATTAATCAAATAAAAAAAAATAATTATTTAAAATTACGTCTAGCAGCTGAGATAGTACAGAAGGATTTTGAAGTGAATAATCATCAAAATGTTTAATTATGTAATAGTCACAACTCTGACGTAAAGTAAAATAAAAATCTGGCTAACAGTTCTGCAATTTAAATTGCCAAAAAAAGTTTTCCACTAAAAATTTTGTTTCAAAGCGAAATCATTTCAAATTTTCTGTTTACGATTGTGAAGTTTGACATTATTTCGGTATTTATATAATAAATTTAAAGGATAATATTGAAATCATAAAATCAATTGTTAACAATCAATGGAAAATTCGACGGAACAAGCTTATGAAATTAACAAATCGACTTTCAAAAAAAAATATATAAAATCGTAATGACACAAATTTACTTCAATATCTCTTTGATGATATCATTTAGAAAAAATTATAACGGTCACAAAATTTTTCTTATTTTCTTAATGATTAGATGATAAATATAGCATCGCCGAATAAATATAAAACCGTAAAAAGGCAACATAAGGTTACGATTTTTCTGATACAGATATGCCTATCACAATATTTTTTATTTTCTTTTAAATATGTTGATTGATATTTAACATACAGCATCATTCATAAGCTGATAGAAAAGTTAACTGGATTAAAAAAAAAAATCTTGAACCAAAAACACTATTATGAAGAAAAAGTGTTCCTTGAGTTAAGAGAAAAAATTTTTGGCTCAAGAACATTTTCTCTTGACTCTTAACAAATTAAAAAATTTTATCTTTAGTTTGAAATTTAAATTTCCTTACAACTACTTCGAATACTTATATTATCATAATATATAATTATTATCACTGAAAAACATATGAGACTTTGGAATGGCACAAAAATAAGAAATTTATTAATAAACTAAATTTATGAACAAAAAAAAAAAAAAAAACTCATTTTATCATTTGAATACGTCAAAGAAAAAAATTTTCCTTTTTCTTATAATTATTTGAAATAAGTTAACATAATATCTAAGAGGAACTTGTTACAAAGATAAAAAAATATTTAACATATTCGATCATATGTAGATCTACATACAAGTAACTTTACGTAAATTAAAATATACTAAATTTCAATCAATGGAGAGTAATACTAAATTATATTATTTGATATTTGGATGGAGATTACGAAAAACCTGCTAATGTTTTAATTCTTTGTCTTAACTAATTTGATTTTATCTTCGATGAATTTCTGGTGGAATCCAACTAGGGGTTACTGATTCACGGATCAATCCCATAAGCGAGTACATACCGCTTACACAGAGTTATCCCACGCATGCCAACAGAGCAAATAAATGTATTTGTATATGCCTGTGTGAGTGAACTTGTGCACATGTGAGGATATCCGAGATATAAATCCAAATAATGATACGCGCGACGCGTATAAGCAATCTATGTACACACACATCGGTATATTATATTCTACATTTGGTCTTTCATATCATTCGTGCCAGTCTCTATATCCAGTGAATGTTGCATTTTGTGGGAATGGATTACCGTACTTATAATTAATAAAACTCTACATACATTCAATCTATGTTATGTAAAATAATTATTAGTTTTAGACGACAAATGTCTGTCTATTATTCTTCCGTATTATCATATATTATTATCTCTATGAAAAATTATACATTTAAAACAAATGATAATTTACATTCATGTTTCATCTGTATTTAATTAGTGCAATAATTATAAATTTAATGATATAAAATAGACTAATGAAATTTTATTTTAATTTATATTTTATAACAAACGTTGAATAATAACTCATAATTATTTATTATGTCTACGTCATATATTTATATGTTCAAAGATAATCATAATTATTGAGTATTTTTTATATCGGATGAAAATTGTAAATCTACTGCTATGCATAGTGAAAATAAAAATTTTACCCTTATTTCAATTAGCAATTAGAAAAATTATTTCCACACAGAAAATAAAATTTGCTTGAATCAAGTAAATAATTTTGAAGAACTTTATCTTCTTGATTTGAATGGAAAAATTCTTAAACTAAGAAATTTTTCTAAGCTTAAGTAAATTTTACTAGATTCAAGAATTTTTTGCCTTGATTCAAGACAATGGAGTTCTTCAAAATTATTTTCTTGGTTCAACAATTTTCATCTTGATTCAAGCTAAATTTTTTTCAGTGCATGGAGAGTCTAAGGAACTCGCGGTTTTTTTTTTTAAACACAAAACTTATATGGTTGAAAGAATAAAAAATAAATCATCGTTTTAAAAAACTAAAAAACACGCTTTTTATAAAAAACCGAACTAAAAAATAAAAAATAAATTTTGATTAATATAAATTAATTATAGTATAAATAAGAATTAAATATATTTTATTTTTAAAAAAGCGTGGTTGATTTTAGTTTTTTATTAATTATAATTAAATTACTCTGGGTTATACAGTTAGCTGAAAAACAAAATAAGTTGCTCTAATTTTGAAGCTAATAATAAAAAATTCAGTTTTGATACGTCAATTTTTTCCGGAATTATCGTAAATACATAAAAAAAGTTACAGTCAGATATCCTAAATTCCAGTTGGAATTTTTCTTCTTTTCATATGAGCATACGTGTTAATTTTAAAGGGAATTTTAATATTTAAATTTGATATCATCAGAAAATTTTTAGCGTGAATTCGTATCTTCCGACGATTTTATACACACAAAAAAATTTACTTGAATCAAGTAAATAATTTTAAAGAATTTTATCTTCTTGATTTGAGTAGAAAAATTCTTTAACTAAGAAATTTTATTTAATTCAAGAATTTTTCGTCTTGATTCAAGACAATGAAACTCTTCAAAATTATTTTTTTGGTTCAAAAATTTTTTTCTTGATTTAAGTTAATTTTTTTTTCAGTTTATATTTTTTAGTAATAGTCAATTTTTTATTTTATGTGTCTGGAGTAATTTTAGATAGTTTGTAAATTCTAAAAGTTGATTTTATCGAATTTTCTATTAAGTTATTTAAAATTAATTTTGTAGGAGTACAATTTTTTTAAATTTAGTTACAAAATACCAAAATCATGTATATTGATTAAAAATATAAAAAAATTCTTGATTCAGAATTCGAAATTCTCAGCTTTTGCATCATGACTGCAGGTTGTTAGTTATAATTAACCGAAATAGAAAATGATAGATGGTACTTGTGAATATAATGCAAAATAAAAGTTATTCAGAAGCTCTTAGTAACGTTAAGTGGATCAAATTTACTCCGCGGCTTATTACTACTACTTTATATTCTGTTCATCTACATTGTGTTTGTCTTGGAGTAATGTTATGTGCAGATAGGACGACAAGTGCGGGTGTGTAACGTGACACGCCCGATGTTTTACATGCTCTTTACAAGCCGATAAAATAAACGCACACGCATCCTACAATTGTTCGGGGTAGGATGTAGCTTATTGGCACGAATCTGTTAAATATATTATTGAATTCTGTTTCTTGTTCCGCTGTAAGTTTAGTGTTATTCAATTACTGCAAGTGCCCCTCATTTCATTTTATTTATTTAGTACTGGAAAGAAAAAAATTTTTTTTAAATATAAGGATTACTTAACTGAATCTATATTTGAATGAATAATTTCAGCGAACTTAAATTATCAGTTTTATCATTTTTACCACACGGAGAGAATTTTATGGCAAATACTGTCATCGAAGTATTGTAAAAAGCTCTAAAATACTTCAATAGTAATCAATACTACCTTTTATTATTATAAATACGATTTAAATTATTACAGTTACCACCAATATTTTAATTTTTATCATCTATTATATTACTATAAAATTGTATCTTCAACTATCACAGATAATTTGATTAAATATCTCGATAATAACTTTTAAAATCAAATTAATCATTTCTACAATCGTTGATGATAATTATTACCATTATAGTTTATTTTTTATCAAGTTGATATTAATATTAAATAAAACTCATTTATAATATTAATTAGAACAAAAAAAAATTAATTTTAACTTTCAGTTTACGTCCACCACCACATTACTATTATTATTACTAGCAACCTTGCAGTCACTATGTGACTTGTGAACTATAAATAAATAAAATTTCGACGCATTAAATAATGAGCTTTGTTAAATTGCACTGTACTCGTTCAAATATTGATGTTTTTAAAGATATAAGCTCATCCCAATGTTACACCCAGCAAGAGCTTTCATTTGAGTACCCACATGCATTTTGATATATTTTTCATATATTCATATATATCTATATATATATAGGAAACTTTCTATAGATATAGTCACTCATCACGATATCTCTGGAACTATAAGACCTAGAGACTTGAAATTCGGCAGGAACATTCCTTTCGCCGAGTAGAGGTCAGCTAAGAACGGATTTTACGAAATTCCACCCACAAGGGGGTTGCGGGGGCGTTAACAATGAAAAGTTCCCGTTTTTAAACTATAGCTTCTATCGACTTCAAATTTGGTAGAAATCTTCTGTAAGAGATGTAGAAATAATCTATCAATGAATTTTACGATATCTCACCTCACAGAGGGTTGCGGGGGTGGGTATTAACAATCAACATTTTTAATTTTCAAGCTATAACTCCTACAGACTCCAAATTTTGTAGGAATTTTCTATAAATGATGGAAAAATAATTTATGAATGAATTTTACGATATTCTACCCCAAAGAGGATTGCGGGGGCGTTAATAATGAAAAATTCTCGTTTTTAAACTATAACTCCTATCGACTCCAAATTTGGTAGGAATCTTCTGTAAGAGATGTAGAAAAATTTTACGATAGCTCATCTCCCAGGGGTTTGCGAAGGTGGGTGTTAACATTAAAAATTTTTAATCTCCAAGCTATAGCTCCTATAGACTCTAAATTCTCATTTCAAATTTTTTTCTTCGTGTCAATTATAATCCATTTTTGAAAAAAGCTACGCAAACATTATAATGATTGCACATTGAAACTTACAATTAATATTAGCTGGAATAATTACATGGATAAAAGGTATATGCTAATTCGATGAAATTTGAAATTTGTGAAAGTCAAAACAATACTCTAATTAAATTTCAAATTTAGATCTAAAAATACATTTCTATAAAATGCCCAGCTAAGCGGGCGGGTAACAACTAGTATATACATATAATTTTCTTTTTTTACACAAAAATAAAAATAATAAATAATTATTGACACTTTTAAACAAATTGACATGTCCTGTTGATGAACTCATATATTTTTAGTATACACTTTTATTACTATTTCAAATTATTCTTTCATTTCATTTATATTTTTTCGCTCTTTGTTTCGATTATTAATTTTTTGAGCTTCTCGTGGTGGAATGATATCCAGTCAAATCCGTCAATTCGCGATCGACATGGTGACGAGTTATTTTTTAAAATGACATTTCTCTTTCCTCTTTTTACACATAAATAAATATTTTAAAAACGTATATCTATGTATACATTTACAAATATAAGTCTGATTGACAAGATGCAAAGCCATTTGACACTAAAAAAAATATTGTCAATATAAAAAATAGTTATTTCAAACTTGATAAATCTGTCTCGGCAATACTCTTTCTAATTATAATTGTTTCAAAAAAAAAAAAAAAAGGAAAAAAAAAAAATATAGTTGACTGATTTACAAATGCATTGTTCACAGAATAATAAAGATAAAAATATTATCCATTAATTGCAGTTAAATAGTGAGTTAAATTATCATTTATTCATACAGTATATCATGATAGTAGGACGTTACGTTACGAGTGATTCAAGCTGCAAGCGACTAGAAGAGTGAGTACAGAAAGATAGGAGAGAGAAAGATAAATAAAGTATAGTCGGCATGCCGCCACACGTTGCAGTTAATGAATAAGCCGGCAATTATTAAATTGACCAACGAACCGCGTCAAACGTATGTGCGTGGGGGAATGAATTAACAAATAAACACTCGACATCATTGGTTGACGATGGTTTGATGTAGAAATCGACGTACATACTTCAACAATTTCAACACTTCCGAAACTTTATACCTCTGTTATGTGTCCGGACAATTTATATTTATTTAAAACATATTTTATTGTTAAAGAATTTCAATTATTGCAATTTCATCGGAATTTTTATATTTATGCTCGAAAACATTCTTTCTACAAATAATTTATAAAATACGTGATACATGCCATTTTATTGATAATATTATAAGCGTTTGCATAAAATGAGTAACCATTATTGAATGTGATGTTTCAAATCAAAGCAATCATTGTAATCACGTCAATATCTAACTGATATTTTTTTTACTAGTAATAAAATAATTTTTGATGAGAATTAATTTAAATTGTTAATACTTATTTTTAAAGGAACTTTGATCGCATCAGAAAAATTTTTATAGATCCTTGGAAACATATTTTTGTCCAAAAAATTGACTTAAGTGCATTATTAATTTATGAAAAAAATCGTATTGGAGAAAACAAATAAAATTTTTGAAAATGGACAAAATTTGGGCAATAAATTGAAAAATGATTTTATGATAGGTACTTTCGAATGGAAATAGTACATTATAAAAATTTTCGGTATAAAAATGGACTCGAAACACTTTACAAGGCTGTGTAGTGTGAAATAACGGTGTAAAATTCTCTCGGGGTAAATTTTTCATCTGGGTACTTTTAACACGGTGTAATCTACTTTTTTTTTTTTTTTATCCAATTGCGTGTTATTCTATATATTTTTGCTTTAGAGCTACAATTGATTATTGAATATTTTTAATTACTTAATTTTTATCCAGAATTAATTACTATATTAATATTATTCCGTATAATAAATAAGTTGTTGAACATTTTAATATTTTTTAAATTATTTATCTCGATTATATTACTGCAAGTAATTTAACAATATATACGCTGAGAAGTTTTTGGTAACGATCATCATGATTCATTTTTAATGATTACAATTTCCGATGATAATTTAAATATTATTCAATTCATGTTATTGGTTAAAATCTTGCAATAATAACTATTACCATTAGTAATCATCACGGTAGTATTTATAGATAAATAGAATAAAAAAATTCTTTCTATTAATAATTTCGTGTGATTTAATTGTTTCTTCTTAACAATCTCAGAAGAGTAAAGTACATGATTGCAAAGTCAAATAACTGCATCCATACAATTTGACAATTTCTGGAAGCAAAATTATCGTGAATTATACGTTTACACGATTGACGATGTAAAAATATTAAATTCACACCCCTTAAATTTAACACGATATTTGATGTCATTTTTAGACAAAATTTTACACTGACTCATTTACACTACACTGGGTCTAAAAAAATTTGGACATGTCTATTCACATGTAAAAAAGTCGTGATAAATCCATATACCGCGTGTATGTAAGGGTCCAAAATCCACGCCGCTTGAATGTAAAGGCCCTTACATTCACGCGGCGTGGATTGATCAGGACTTTTTTACGTGTGAATAGAAATCTTAAAAAATTTTTAACAGTGTACGGAAATATTTCTTCTAGTTTTTCAAATCTAACGCAAATTTTCCTTCTTCATAAATGATTAAGAAGGGTTTAAAAATTCAAACATTGCTTTCTATAATTGTTTAGTGTAAGTATTTGCGCAATGAGTTCATGGAAAATCAAAATCCGCACAAATGTCATGACTTTCAAAATTGTTTTTAATTAATTGGATACTTGAAAAAGAGAAAATTTTCAAAAAAGTATTAATTCAAATTGATCATTAATTTTATTAAGTTTCTACAATCTACTCGTTTGTGCCTTCGAAAATTAATCTTGATTTTTTAGACAAAGACAATTCCAAAAATTTTCAAATATTATAAAAATTATTTATAAAATTTTCCAAATAAACTTTTAGAAAAACCTAATTCTTAGCCAATAAATCAAACTAATAAATTAACAAGTAATTATTAATGACCAACCATTGCTTCTCAGTCGCCTCGATAACATTGCCATTTAGTTACTAAGTTCAAAATTGTTAATGTCTAATTCTGGCTTACAATTTCATTATCCACAGTGCGGATCATATTTAAATAAATTTGTCCGTATACATCATCGGACGAATAGCGATATCTGAGGACCAACAAAAATTTTATATATCGAAAAAAAAAAAATAGAAATTTCATTCAAAAAAACATTATATAAATATTCAAGTTTAATCAACACTCAATAATAAATAAATAAATAAATAAAACAATGCAGGATATGGTTTAATGTATTAATACACATTAAACACACGTTTTTCCTTAGGCAAATATTATTGATTTATGCAATAACTAATTAATATCCTATGGTTTTGTAAGCATAACAATTTAAAAATTGATTTGCTTGCTGTTGTAAATCAGCTTTAAACGATTTAATACGACATAATTTAACGATTACTATTTATCATTATTATTATTATTGATAACATTTTTTTACTCCACACATACCTATACACTTCGAGCGTATAATATAGCCATTTAACTATTTTTCCGTCGAAGGATAATTTTAAATATTAAAAAAAAAAAAAAAAAAAAAAAAACAAATTTAAATTATGTAAAAATAAAATATAGTTTATAAAATACATGACTTGCATTTATATTACCAGATGTTTTATAAATTATATACCCGTATTATCTAAGTATATTAATAGTAGTAAGTTAGATAAGAGATTTTATTTCCGGTAAAAAAAAATATATATACATATATCTAAAATATCTGATAACATTTCGCACACTTGACTTTCAGATTTGTTTGCAATCACAGCTGTTTTTATCGCTTGAAGTAATTTTAAATACTTTTGTTACTTGCGTAATATAAAAATAAATGCATATGAACCGGTGTACCGCGTGGTGTCAAAGTAAGCTCGATATACTGCAGTTATTTTTTATTTCTTTTCTTCCCTTTCTTCTCCTTCCACATCTTGATGTACCTTTTGAAGATTAAAAACACAGAGATTACTCAATTCATATATATTGTATATTAAATTTTTTTTTTATTTATTTTAATATATACCAGTCTGGTAGGATATATTCTATATATATATATATAAGCCCGCGTTGAGCTGCGTTCATTATGATTCGTGTATTTATATAAGGTCTAAAAATATGCCGACAAGCTTCACTCGGTATTTCATCTGAGAATAATATTTTAATGTACATACGTGGGTCACCCTTCCTCCCCCTGCCCCTTTCTCATTCTCACCACATTCTCCTCGTTTTTTCTCTGCTTTCTCTTCACTATTGTCCCTTGTATTAACTTTTTTCCTTTTTTTAGTCACTTGCTTTTTACCTTCCACATTTTTCAATATTTTTCTGTTTAGCCTTTAACATAACTGGCAATTTTCTACCGTCAACAAATCAAAAATGAACATAAGTATCTTAAATTATTTAAAATTCTTTGAATTTTGGAAACTAATGGAAGAAATATTGAAATTAAAGTAAGATCTATAAGAATAAATTACAATAATATCCTTTTTGATATTTCATAAATTTCGAAAGAATTTGAAATACAGGAGAATAAGCGAAAGCCACAAAAAATTTTTGTTTGATTCGGAATCAAATTTTTAAAATGACTTCTTGATTCAAAGTTCCCCCTTTTGAATAAAAGGTAAATTTTTCTTTATTTGTTTTGATTATTGAAATCTTTCTAAAAATGATTAAATAATTAATAATCTTATGATTCTAAACAGATCATTATTTAAGGCTCAATATTCTTCGAATCGTGTGATTTACATACAGTTTTTTTTATTCAAACTTTTGTCAAAAAGTTGACTCATTATCGAGTTACAAAATTCTGAAGTTGGACAAAAACATTCTTATATTATCTAAATGACAAAGAAAAATTAATGAATCGTTAATTTTAAATACTACTGTCTAGGTCTTATATTTTGACAGGTTTTAGACTCAGGAATATTCTTACAATTTTTCAATGTTTTTCAAATTAAAAAAAATTTTTTGATCGCAATTTCTAAACTAATTAATTAATTTTATTTATTCTCAAACTTTCCCAAGATAATCACTTAAAGAATAAGTGTACTAAGTTTCATTGAGATTCAATAAGAATCACAAGTGCAATTGTGTTTACAAGTCAAATTGAATCACAAACAAAAAAAAAATTTTTTCTACTTATAATTGAGTAATACAAAAAAATTTTAGCCAAAAAAAAGGTAAGAAATAAAACTTGAAAAGTTTTAAAATACTTAAATTCAAATGAGAATTTTATTTTTCAAAATAAAAAATTCAAATTGATAGTTCTTCTCATAAATATATAGTAATTGTCATGATTATATTGATGACTACCAATGAAACCAAAGTGATAAATTTTTATGGTGCATATTTCATTTTAAAATGCGGGACATTCTGGATATAAAAGTCCCGCATTTTATAACTAAACGTGTACCATAGTAGTCGTACTCACTGCCATTATTATTACGACTTTTATTGTTATTATAATATTTAGCAAAAAAAAAAAAAAACAAACCAAGTATAAAAATAAATAGCATTATAGTTAATAAAAATAAAATCAACAATAAAAAAAAAATTATTTGAGACAAAACAAAAGAAGAAATAAACTCGAGTTAAGAACAATAAAATTATAATAGCGCGCTTTCACGCGGCGCATGCGTGTGTAAAATATCGTCTGGGTTGGGTATTAATGCTTAGGCTTTTAATAAATCTTATTCCCCTGGGTATGAAATACGATAATAATAATTTATAACATAAACTATAAACCCAACACACAGCAAGACTCTGTTGGCGGGCAACGCACACCGGCATTTGATCGACGCACGCGCAAATAAATTTACAATTTCTTCCACTTATTTATATATATATGTATACATATATATATATTTACATGTCTGTCACATATAATAACACTGGTGTTATACTATGTACATGGATTTTAATATATACACATCTTGTACATACAAGCTTTACTTTATTTAACTTATAACATACTACTTATGCCTACGCTTAACGTCGGGCCCCGACGTTCGTTCAAACGTCTTTAAATAAATTTTTATTTATATACATTGACTTGAGATGGATATGCTCAACTCGATCCGAGAGGCAGATGCTTGATGAATACGAATTGCTTGCTGAGGGTATAATCATATTAAATATATAATATATTAGACCTGCCTTAAAAAATTCACTCTGTTCTTTCCTTTCAATTGGTCCAAAAAGAGCAAGACATCTTGTCTTGTTTGTTTACATTTGAACTTTCAATGTCGACATTTAGTTATTCCTCAATCCATTTTGAATTTACCATTTTATGAAAAAAATTTTCCATTCGTTTCCTTCTTGTGTAGAATTATAATGAGATACACTGGAAAAACATTTTTGTTATACTCGCTCCAAAATTCAACTTTTGAGCGCTGGGTGGCGTCCGTAAAGAGACTCTTTTCTAGAGACTCTACCATACCGTCTTTTTTTCACGACCTAGGCCGTAAAGTTTTACCCCCTTCTTTTTTTTTACAGACTTTTTGAGTACACCCAGACGAAATTGAGAGAGATTGTAAAAAAAAAAGTCACATTCTAGTTTACTGACCAATGATTGTGAGTAAATTTTAAACAGTTACTATTGAGTGGCGCTAAGTATTTCTCTACTGGTAGTTTATTATGAAGCGGACCTAATGTTAATAAAATAACAACCACACCATAAATAAATATTAATAAAAAGATAATCAATATAAAATTAAGTTTTGTTGTCTTTGTGAAACTTTATAAAATTTAAATATGCCATTATTTGCCTCCAATCCCTCAAAAGTTAAACTTATGGAGAGATAATAACAAAAAATATTGTATGTCATTCGGCCGTGAAGTGGCGATTTTGACAACGACTTTTTTTCGATATTCACTTTAATGATTGTGACGCGAATGTTCGAAAACGAGCGTAAATTTCGCCCTTTAAAATTACGCCCGTTTCGAACCTTACCGTCACAAACCTTAAGCTCATGTCGAAATATCTTCGCTGTCAGAAAACCACTTCACAGCCTATGACATAAATATCTATTTCTGCTCTGCACGATACGATATTGCTACGATATTGTGATGGAAAAATTACAGTTTCAGATTGTTAGTATTACTGATTTTATAAGAATTGCATTGTAAAATGTAATACTTAAAATGTAATATTACATTGAAAGCTTTGAAAATTAACATTCAAAGTTTGAATTATAAAAATGTTATTTCGAACTGTAATTTTTCTAGTTTTGAATACGACGGGACACTTATTACTGTTTATAATGTAATTTTTCAAGTTTTCTTTTTTCCGTGTACTGTCACGATTTACACGTTGCTATCTAGAGGAGAGTGAGGTTTAGGAAAACTATATACTAACGGTAGCAATAGTGTCGTGAATGGCACTATCCAGATTGCTACTCGTAGCTGTATGGATTGTACCCATAAGGATACACTCGCCACGATACAGTAAATGATGCCAAGCTGAAAACTTTTGTTTCAGTGTAGTGGGGTAAGTTAACTCATTCAAAATTTATCTAAAGTTAAAGATTAAAAGATCGAAAAAAATTTTATCTGAAACTTATTTTCACTTAGAAGTTGTCCAGTAATATGTTGGGAAATATCTAAACAATAAAATGAAATAAAAGTTATGTTCAAATTTCTTCTAAAAAGACATCTCTTGACCGAAAGTTTTTTTTTTTTAGCTTCCTAGGACCTCGAAACGTCGAGATCCAATGAAAACTCGATTTTTGAAAAACGGGGTGAAAACAATAACTTCCCGATTTTTGAAAATCTTCGATTTTCTTAGCGGGAAGTTAAAAAAGGTCAGATCATTAATTAGTATAAGTATAGTTATCGTCGAAACTAGAATGAAAAAATAAAAAAAATATTTGACAAAATGGCGCGAAAAATTTTTTTCAAAAAATTATTTTAATATAAAATGAACTCACAAAATCTCGATTGATATCACTCTATCCAAAAAAAAAAAAAAACTACAGAGTCGATAGTTAAGTTCAAATCTAAGAATCAGATCAGCATGTTTGAAGGGGTAAGATTAATATTAATTAAGAAAGTAAAGAAAGTGTGAAAGAAAATAACTGGCGGTGTTGAGATCCCTCAGGTCTCAGTTCGGCGGCCTCACCATTCGACACACCCCGCAAATCGTTGATACATGAATTTCTATATCTGTATCTATATCCATACATCTTTCTCTCATTTCGTCCTCTGTTATGTTCTGTTGCATACGCGAGCAAGAACGACGCCATTGTGGCACGTCGCAAAATAAATAACGTGGAAGGTAAAGAATGCCGCGAGAGATATTATACCGCGACGGACTATGCGCTTAGTGTGGCCGTAGAAGTAGGCCACCATTACAATATTTTATTACAAGGCACTAACGTGCAATCTAACCTGCTCATATGCATTCATAATAAAGGTATATATGAATCGTATCGAACGAATAAGTACCCCTACTATTTCGTTCGATTCATGTCCTCTCCCCCTTTTATTATGTACACAGACCAACTTTTATTTTTACTGACTCTTAGTACTCAGAATCTCTGATTTACATTTAATTTCCTTTTATTATTAATAAATTACATTAAAATTTTTGTATAACTTTATTCAAATCGCTTAACGTTCAACCACTTAATCCGATTCCGGGGATGGGGATTTGAGGCAAGAACTGTGAGTGAGTAGCGGGAGGAAGGAGGGATGAACGAACGTTAATTTGAACTCATTAACTCATTGATTATTTAATTAATTATTCAGAGTAGTATAGCGAAAGTAAATATGAAAGCTAACTTTGTACCCCCTCTCTTCTGTCTGGTTACTTTATTCAATAGTTTTTATTTTTATTTTTATATTATTTATATATAATATAATTTCTAGTACTTTAATCGATGTCGCGTGTGCGTGGCGGAAGTCTTCGCTGACGTGAGAAGGATGAGTAGGTAAAGAGAATGAACGGAAAAGAAGATGCGGATACAAGTCACGCGACGTGGCGCACGCTCAAATCGTAGTATTCTTATTCTACTCTGTATTATGTTATATATATATATATATATATATATATATATATATATATATATATATATATATATATATATTCATGTGTACGTATACCTATATGTATAAATACACACCAATGTCTAAGGACCCAGTGTACTGCCCGTATGTTCTTGATATCACTGTCTATAGACTTTCATGCAATTTATACATATGTAAGTTGTAAGGCTATCTACAGATTAATACACAAAGAGAATTTTAAATTAAAACATTACCGTAAAAATAATACAGTTGCACAGAATCGGAGTTCATTATTCGTTGACCGGACTGATTGAAGAGCTTAAATTTAAATCGAAAATTTTGGATTATTATCAAAAAATTTTTTCTATTTTGTTATTGGTTGATTTGGCTTACTAAATTTTCCCAGTGATACTTGGTTTCAATATTTTTTATATTGACCGAATTTTTCATTTAGAGCTAAGGTAATTTTTTACTCTAATTTTTTTTTACTAACTGTGACATTAATTTCTAATTTTCTTTTTGTTTCAGGTGAGTATTCTTTTACTGGAGTCATTTGAACACAAACAAAAAATGAGAACTATCTCTGTATCTGTAAGTTAATTTTAATAATTTAAATATTTATAATCTACGGTGAAAATTGAAGTTCAAAATATTTAAGTGGCACATTTTTTTCCAAAACTACTGAAATAGCAATCAGTGCTGTTTTTTTTTCTCCGTGTAAAAAAAACTGTTATAAAAATGCCAATTGACTCGGTAATATAGATAATTCAACAAATTGGGCTTTAATCTTAGATTCAAATATTTGGCGGCACTTTTATCTGAGATGAGAAAAATACAGCGCAAGCGCATCACTGAACAGATGACAAAGCGCCCATGTGTGGTTTAAGGCTAACCTTTATTCACATATATGTAGATACAGGTATATACCAAAGACCCGTCGATTTTGGTTATTTATGAACCACAATTAAACGACAACAAATTATAAAGCTATCTGCAATACAAATCATCAGTTTTGATAATTCTGAAGTTCATAAAAAAATTCAGACTCGATAGGTCAATTTTTTCTGAAGTTCTTGACTATATAGCCACACAGAAAGAAAGAAAGTCTTGAATCAAGCATAAATTTTCTTAAATCAAGAAAATTTTAAGAAAGATTGCAAATTTCTTGAACGAAGTTAAATTTTTTTAAGCCCAGAAAATTTTTTCTTGCTCCAAAATAACTTCGATTTTCCTTATAATTTTCTTGGTTCAAGAAAATTTTTTTTTTGTGCACATAATCATATCTGATCATTTTTCTTGCGATTAATGTAATTAGAAAAAAAAAAAGATCTTTCTTATTGACTAATGTCACTACATAAGAAAAATCTTTTTGGGTCGAAAATTGGCGTAAATCAATGATCCTAATTATTCTTTTTAATTCGACGTTCGTAGAGTAAATACAAGATAATAAGCGAATAATAAAGTTGTCTTCTCGTGATGCTATACTCTATAACATGTTAGCTTACTAGAATAAAAGCGGGTGCATTAAAAGAATCTTTGGCTGGACATTAGGACCTGGATTTGTACATACGCATATCCATAGTTTGCTTGGGCATGTCGGGCGTACTTGTACTTGGAAGTAGTATTTGCGAGTGAGGCCAATGCACCCTGGAATGCAACGCGCCAGCCAGTCGCAATACGTTGTAATATTATATTTTATCGCTTTATTTATTCTAAACCTCCCGCACACCGCGCCCCTGTCCCCTTAACTTGTCCCTTCCAAACCTTTTCTCCTTTTCTTCCTCTTTCTTCTTTCCTCTTTCCTCTTCTCTTTTTCAGCGTCTTCTTTTCCTCCTTCTTTCACCTCTACACTCACTCGCGGGTACCGTCTCCTGCCTCCCCTATTTCTCCATTCACTCTGCTCCGGCCGCCCACGTCGGAAGTCTTGTGTATGCCATGTTTTTATTGCACGATAAAATTTCCAAGATTCGACAAATGTAAATAATCATGTCGCTTATATACTTATATATATATTTTTTTATTTTTTATTTTTTAAACTTGTCCATAATTTATGTGTTTGTTTATTTATTTCATTTTATATTTAATAAAATATACATTTTTTCATTTAAATATATTCCAATAATTTATAGTCAAATATATACGCATTTAGTATTCATAAATAATTATACATTGCCAGGAATTATTCAGCAATAAATTAAAATAAATAATTAATTTTCAAACAATAATAATAATAATATATATTATATTAAAATATATAGTTATTGTCTAGACTAGAATGAATAAGGTACAGTATAATAATTGACGTAATAACGATAAATATTTTTCTACACTTCCATATCGAGTTTCAATAATTCAATGTATGATCGTAGTAGATAATATTGTATACGTAACCAACATTTACATCACTGTTGCATGATTAAATAATAAATAGTAGTGGGAGATAAACATAATAGCCTGTACAATTGCTATTAAATTTTAAATAATATATACAACTGAGTGGAAGAGACAATGAAATAAAAATATATATGATCTATTGTAGATCGTATATTGTCTTATAATATCTGTTTTCTTTTTCATTATTAAGAAGTTAATTATTGTTTAACAAAATTAAAAAATAGCGAAATAAAAAATTGAAAAGAAAAAAGTAATTTTCAATTAGAGAAATTTCGTTTAACAGCTGTAAATTCAGTTTAAAAAATTAATTAATTTCATTGTAATAAAAAAATTTAGTGGCTTGATTAAATCAGTTCAAATATTTTATTATTATATCTCCTTGTAAAAGTAATATTATAATAGTATTGTAAAGAATACTCCACGCTTTTTTTACAATTTATTCTCATATTAAACTTATCAAAAATCATCTAACACGCTTTTATTAGCTTGCCCTGTATCTATCTATCTATCTATGAATATAACGGAATCTTTGAAGATGATTTTTACCCACTTCAAAACGTCGGGTTAAATAAAAATTTTGCACACTTATCAAGGACCAATGACGATACAATACTTCCATAAGTTGCTCCTATTATCTTGCCCAGGATCTTCAAGATTATAATTAGCGATTTTTTGTATCTGAAAACACGGCAGTGTCTTGCGCTGAATGCACAATTAAGGTGTGTAGAGAAGATACATGGTTTAATCTTTGAAACGAGCATATGACTCGCAGAATCAATTTAGGAATTTTGTACATGTTTTATGATGAAAAAAAATTATAGATTGAAAAACTAGTGAACATACTTTAACAAAAAACCAGACCAAAAAGTTGGAAATAAAAATAGAGTAATTAACAAAAAATTAATTTTAGTGTAAAAAAGCGTGGGGTGTTTTTTAAGATATTCTTGTAATGACTCCACTTCTACCAATATCTGCTAATTAAATATTTACAACAGTTGATATCAAGCACTCTACGCTTTTTTTACGGTAAAATGAATTTTTTCGTTAATCATTTTATTATTATCTGAAACTTATTGAAAATTATTTTGAACTTTTTGATTTGGTTTTCTACACAGAAAAAAAAATTTCTTTAACCAAGAAAATTGTAAGAAAGACCGAAGTGATTTTGGAGCAAGAAGAAATTTTCTTGGCTTAAAAAAATTTAACTTCATTCAAGAAATTTTCAATCTTCCTTAAGATTTTCTTGATTTAAGAAAATTTACGCTTGGCTCGAGGTTTTATTTCTTTCTGTGTATTAAAGCGTGTTTTTTAATGTAACTAAGAAATCAAAACAATATACTGTAATATTTTACTTAATTGATAGTTCAACGTAAAATTAGTTATTTTATTACTCTGCGAATATTGATTAAGATAATTGGAAAATGATAAAAAATAATTGTATTGTTATCAGTCCTTATACGTGTGCAAATTTGTAAATTAATTAGATGTGTTAAAAATATTAAAAATTGTACCGAACAATTCTGTTGTATTGACAGAACATGCATACAGGTCAAGCTAATAAAAAAAGGTGTTAAAAAATTTTCAATTGTAATTATTGCCTTTTTTTTATTTATTTATTTTTTTTGTTTTGTGAGTGGGTGTTAAGTACTCGGTGGAATACGAGACACTCAAAAATGTCAGCGTTTATAAAAAATTCGTTCATCTACTGGATTCGATCTCGTGCGTTTTATCCTCGCTTTTGTTATTGTATATTTTATTTTTTGGGAGTTTTATTTTTATTACTATTTTGTTATTTTTTATTTAACACAAACAATTTTTATGGAATGACTTTTTCCAGCCATTGAATGTGCCAGTCGCATGTCGAAAATAATCCAAGAGAATTCACATATCAATGTATTATTTTTGTATTTGTTTTTTTATTCGCTGGTTTTGTCTTTTATTTTTCATTAAAGACGCAATTTATTGGACAGTAAAACAAGAGAGAGAAGGGGAGGGAGTGAGAGTGAGGAATAAAATAAAAGACGGACGGGGATATAAATAAAAAATTTTTAATTGTAACCCTTCGTACCGGGCTTAAAAATAATAATTATATATAATTGGATTCTGAGAAATATATATATTTATGTGTTCTTTTTTTTCCTCAGCCAATTTAATGTTCGTATACTTTAATATTTATATAATTAAAATTCAATTTTATTTTATTTATTTTTTTTTAATAATTAATATTTATAAAAGTAATAAAAAAAAAATTGATTAAAGTTGTTAATCTTTTTAATTTTGTATTATGAATGTGATTATAATTATAATTATTATTATCGTTTATGTACCTGTGAAGGTACCGCGGATAAAATGAAAAATGTAAGAGCAACCACTCGGCGTCCACTGTTATAAGATACAACAAGAGATAAGTGTGCTTGAGATAAGATAGGTGAATGCGCGGTCATGTTTTGTGACCAAAGAAAACCAAGAAAATTAAAAAAAATTATAAATTATAAATTCATTCATTATATTATTTGCTGAGATAAATTTATTGCTTTAAATTACAATAAAATATTTCAATTCACTGTAATAAAAGTATATTTAAATAAATTACAATGACGTTTATGACGTTAAATCCAAATAAAAATATTTTTTTTTTGCATAAGTCAACAACAAACGTATTTAATTATTTTATCATATATTTATTATTTGCAGAAAAAATTTATCAACTCGTAAATGTCATTTTTTTTTTTTTTTTAATTTAAATCAAATATATCCGTAATGATGATGAGTCATCAATAAGTCAGAAATTTTTTTTATTACGCGTTGGTGATTAAAAGATTTTTTGGTTTATTGATCTGGTACAAAGTACATTTTTTTTACTGAACGTAAAATTAATTATCCTATTCATCAAACTTGTATTCATGGAAAATATTGTTCATTCATACAATCTGTTACAAATATCTCTCAAAATCTTAAAATATCTAATCAGAATATTTTAAAATGAAAATAATGAGCAAATATAAAAGAAAAGAGTTTGTGAATAAATAATATTAAACCCAACCCTATTGTTATAAAATAATATTATAATATATGTTATATAGTATTATGTAAAATACGGGTTGTTTTTTATCTCGTTCTACTTTTATTTCTCAGTATAATCACAACATTCCAAGAAGTTGTATTTCGTTTGCATGTTCCAGTTATATATTTCATATTATTTACCATATATATTAATTTATAATTTTATTTTATATATTATATCGTATATTTATTATCATTATGAATTTCTCGTTATTTATTTAAATTCACACCACCGCGCCGAATGTATAGAAAATTATAAAATTTACTTTTTTTTTTTTTACAACTTACAACCGGAAGTTAATGTGCCAAGTTGGCACACCTGCTCTGTCATTATTTTCATGATATAGATTTCGCAGTTGTGATATAACGGTATAGAGGGTTAATTAAAAAAAGTTCAAATAATAACATAATAATAATAGTGATTAATTATTCTTATTATTATTCGGCATGAAAATAAAAAAGTAGTAGTAATTTTTTTTATTTTTATCTTATTCGGTAATTTATTAGTTTTAAGAATGACATATAAATAATGCAATGCAAGGGTTGGAAAATTAGTATATTTGCCATCTGGCTGTGACATGAGATAACACAAAATTCATCAGAATGTTCAATGAGTAAACGAGTAAGTGCAAGTAGTGGGGATTCAAACGGATGTCATGCATGCAAACGAGAAGAAACATATATTTCTTTATTATTATATTCATTTTATCTCTTTCTCTCTTTAGCTTATTTTTCTTTCCCACAAACTTCAATTCCAAGTATTTTCATCCAGAAAAAAATTTATCTTTTAAATAATAACTATATTTACACTTACCGCACACATATATTTATTTTTTTTTTATATAATAAAAATATAATACCCCTGAGTAATAATAAATAATAATTTCATTTTTACCCTTTTTATTATCGCAATACAACAAAAAAGTCCGTGGCTGATATAACGCGAAAAATAAATAAGTCCACCGGGAAAATAATAAAAAATAATTGGGTAATTAAAATTATAAAATATAATTAAAAATTAATAAATTAAATAATGAATATGCATATGTATGTGTATGTAATAGTATTGAGTATTAAATGAAGTAATGTTAAAAACTGTTGGCATTGACTGTACAACTGGCGTCGGTCTGCCGTTCTGACTGTTATTATTTGTATATTATAATGTAGATACAATTATATTGCAGTCTTTGTCTGTTTAACAGTTAACAGTTTTCTTTCCCTCTCATCTGCGTTCAGTTGTCGAGCGCAGTACTTATATGCGAGTCTCCTCTGTTGGTATAGAACTATCAATGTTACATATATATATATATATATATATATATATATATATATATATATATATATATATGTTTGTCTATTGGATGTTTTGGGGACAGTAGATAGAAACCTGTTTAAATAGTGGAAAACATCAATATAGATTAAATTACATTAATATTTCTGTGAACTATAATTTTTTTTTAACTTTTCACACAATTTTTTATCGACTGTATGATATGAGACCAGTTATGTAATAGATGTTTCGAGGACCTATAACTTTGTTCAAGTATCGACTACTATGGGGACAGCTATACTGAACATATCAATATAGTCTATATTTTAAGGACATTTGTCTGGTGACTGTTTTGAAAATGCTGATGCTCTGATTTTTTCAATTTTCTGTACATATTTATAGTAATTATTGCTCATATAATTTATAAAATTGGTAGTTTTAAACACAAGTTACTATTTTTTTCTTTTTTATAAAAATGAGAGATAATCTAAGATATCTAAGAACAATGTATGTCTGGTTATCTAATACTTCAAAGCACTCATAAATGTTTCAAGGGAAATAAATTATGCTTTAAACGTCAATCGAATTATATTACATACAAAAGAATATTTAATTGATTCAAACGAAAAATAATTGAATTACATCAAATTATTGAATTAAGATAATAATCTTGAAGAATTTATTAATTTAAATGAAAACAGAAAATTTTGGATTCAACTAAAATTTACTTGAGTCACAAAACATTTCCAAATTCAAAAATTTGTCTACTTCAATCAAGACAATGAAATTCTTCAAAATAATTTTTTTAATTAAAGGAATGTATATTTTATATATTGTATATTTTTCCGAAAATGGGTAAAGAAAAAAACAAATGTCTGGCAGAGACCTCATACCAAACGTTGTAAGTACAAACCAATGTCTTCATAATGACTGTTCCATAGAATGAAAATGTCTCCATAGTTTTCTAATGTCCTCATAGTATACAAACAGTAAAATTTACAGATTACCGTATATTTCACCGCTTGTATACCAATGTTCTCATAACGACTGTTCCATAGAATGAAAATGTCTCCATAGTTGTCGGATGTCCTCATAGTATACAAACAGTAAAATTTACAAATTACCGTATATTTCACCGGTTATATACTATGAGGACATCAGACAACTATGGAGACATTTTCATTTTATGGAACAGTCATTATGAGGACATTAGTTTAATTTACTGAACGTATTAATATAGTCTATACTTTGAGGACATTTGTATGGTCACTACTTTGAAAATGCTTGTATTCTGATTTTTTCAATTTCTACGTACATATTTATAGCAATTACTTCTCATATAATTCATAAAATCGATGGTTTTAAACATAAGTTACTATTTTTTTTTTTGTCTTTTTTATAAAAATGAGAGATAATCTAAGAAAGTTAAGAAAAATGTATGCATACCTAATACTTCACATCAATCATGAATGTATCAGGGAAAATAAATTATTCCTTAAGCGACAAAAAATCATATTACATACAAAAGAATGTTTAATTGCCTCAAGCGAAAAATTATTGAATTCAGATAACAATTCTAAAGAGTTTATTGATTTGAATGAAGACAAAAAATTCTTAATTCAACTAAAATTGACTTGAGTTACAAAACATTTCCAAGTTAAAAAATTTATCTACTTCAATCAAGACAATGAAATTCTTCAAAATGATTTTTTTTAATTAACGAAATTTTTTTTTTTTTTCAACCAAGTTCATATTTTTTTTTTTAAAATTCAATTTAATTTTAAACAAGTGATAAAGTACTATTCGCGGGTTTTATGTTATTTTCCTCATTTTTGTATATTTTTCCGAAAATGGGTAAAGAAAAAACAAATGTCTGGCAGAAACCCCATACCAAACATTGCAAGTATAAACCAATGTCCTCATAATGACTGTTCCATAGAATGAAAATGTCTCCATAGTTTTCTAATGTCCTCATAGTATACAAACAGTAAAATTTACAGATTACCGTATATTTCACCGCTTGTATACCAATGTTCTCATAACGACTGTTCCATAGAATGAAAATGTCTCCATAGTTGTCGGATGTCCTCATAGTATACAAACAGTAAAATTTACAAATTACCGTATATTTCACCGGTTATATACTATGAGGACATCAGACAACTATGGAGACATTTTCATTTTATGGAACAGTCATTATGAGGACATTAGTTTAATTTACTGAACGTATTAATATAGTCTATACTTTGAGGACATTTGTATGGTCACTACTTTGAAAATGCTTGTATTCTGATTTTTTCAATTTCTACGTACATATTTATAGCAATTACTTCTCATATAATTCATAAAATCGATGGTTTTAAACATAAGTTACTATTTTTTTTTTTTTGTCTTTTTATAAAAATGAGAGATAATCTAAGAAAGTTAAGAAAAATGTATGCATACCTAATACTTCACATCAATCATGAATGTATCAGGGAAAATAAATTATTCCTTAAGCGACAAAAATCATATTACATACAAAAGAATGTTTAATTGCCTCAAGCGAAAAATTATTGAATTCAGATAACAATTCTAAAGAGTTTATTGATTTGAATGAAGACAAAAAATTCTTAATTCAACTAAAATTGACTTGAGTTACAAAACATTTCCAAGTTAAAAAATTTATCTACTTCAATCAAGACAATGAAATTCTTCAAAATGATTTTTTTTAATTAACGAAATTTTTTTTTTTTTTCAACCAAGTTCATATTTTTTTTTTTAAAATTCAATTTAATTTTAAACAAGTGATAAAGTACTATTCGCGGGTTTTATGTTATTTTCCTCATTTTTGTATATTTTTCCGAAAATGGGTAAAGAAAAAAAACAAATGTCTGGCAGAAACCCCATACCAAACATTGCAAGTATAAACCAATGTCCTCATAATGACTGTTCCATAGAATGAAAATGTCTCCATAGTTTTCTAATGTCCTCATAGTATACAAACAGTAAAATTTACAGATTACAGTATATTTCACCGCTTGTATACCAATGTCCTCATAATGACTGTTCCATAGAATGAAAATGTCTCCATAGTTGTCTGATGTTCTCATAGTATACAAACGATAAAATGTACAGATTACCGTATGTTTCATCGCTTGTGTACAATGAGGAGATCAGACAACTATGGAGATATTTTTTTCTATGGTACAGTCATTATGAGGATATTGGTTTGTACTTGTAACGGTTTGTATGAAAACTTTGAAAGAAATTTTTGTTTTTACTTCATGTCTAATAAAATACACTCTCCAAGTATAGATGAGGGAAATTTTGTGTAACTTATGTAGATAAGAAAATATCTCTCAAAGTTCTCATACGATCTGTTAGAAGAACAAACCGATATAAATATTTGTAATTTTTCCTTTCAGCTTAATAGTTTTTTAATAATTATTTGTCATCGATTTTGTGGAAATTACTACACACACATTTTAAAATGATTAATTTCTAATAATAATAGCATTTATTTTTATATCAATTTATGAAATTAATAAACACGATCGTTTTTTAAATTAATCAAATGAACAAAAATTTTTTTGAATCGTTGATATTTAATCTTCGTAATCGATTCAAAACGTGGCCAATAAATTTTATTTGTTTGTTGTCAATTCTAATATTGACCGTGTTTACAATTTGCTGTAATCAGTCGACAAAACTTAAAAAAATGTCATGAACAATCATTATAACCAAACATACTTTATAAATGACGAACAAAATAAATTAATCGTAACAACTTTTAAGAATCATTACGTGTTTTTACCTTGTATTTAATACCTTCGACTAATCAACGTCTGTCCTTAAATCATACTTTTGGTGATTAAATATTATGGGGACACTGTCCCGGTTTACACCTATCAGTAATGCTGTCCTTAATTAAACCTTTATATTGACGGTGTATACTTTGAAGACAGTCCTCGAAGTATACAAAATATGAAAAGAATTATGAGGACTGTCTTCAAAATAGCCATATGTCCTCAAATAATACTTTATATAAGATAAAATGGTCTTATAATAACCAATAGACAAATATATATATATATATATATATATATATATATATATATATATATATAAGCCGAGTTTGCATCTCTCACTTTACTCCTATCCGCGATGTGATGTTATGGTCCGAGTGAGAAAGTTTACGTCGAAATGCGGAGATAAACAAAGATAGAAATGTATAATAAAGTATCTCGTCGAGCGTGGCATCCTGGATAGGACGGAGGATAGAAGACTAAGGGTTGAGATCACTCTGCAATACTAAGGGAGGGAGTAGGGTTACTGAAATATATAAAAAGATTATGAAGCTTCAAAATTGGAAATTTTATTCTGCTACTACTAAAGTGGAATCGCAATAATGATAGTGATGTTAAGATTTGGTTATGCTTTTATTGCTCTTAGGTATTGGTTATTGTTATTGTTATTGTTATTATTATTGCTGTAATGACGGTTTCGGAAATTATTATCTTAAATCATTGTATAAAAAATTAGGGAGGGGAATAATTGTTGACATTGGGTGGCTTCGATCCCGGAAGCTTGCGCTTATGAGTAGCATTTATGTTATTGCGTCTCTACTGATGGTTTTTTAAGTTCCAGCATCGTTTATTTGAATTTTTTACCACACACAATGCGGGAAATTGAAACCATTTTTGGAGTTTAATTTAGTATAGCTATTAGGTCTTGATTTCAATTCGTATCGTATGAAAGTTTCATATGTATTTCAGCGATAGTTAATTTATTATGGTTTCAAATAGATTTGAATTTTGCGCTAAATAAAATTTTTTCAAATTCAGGGTCTATCTTTTTTCAGATTTTTTTGTATACATGTGACTGTGGGTGGTTATGTGTCAAATATTAATCATTAACATTAAGAGAAGAAGCAAAATTTTATGAGGGGCATAATTTTATCTTAAAAGAGTACATTCTTGATGAGAATTTTTGCTTTTTTACGATTTCATGTATTTTTTGGTTATAGTCAATTTTTTGGAGGAGCTCTTATAAATTTGTATCCGTGACATTTTTAATTAAATTATTGGTAATTAATTATTTTGAAAATGCTCAAATTATCACCTATGTTGTGATTGAAAATATCAAAAAATGATCAAGTTAAGGTAGTACGAGCGCTAGGCGGGGTGGGGATTAGCTATCGACTCTAGCGCGGTAAGGGGATAGCAGAAACCATATGATTTTTCTCAATATATATACACAAAAAAGAAAATAAATTTGAATCAAGAGAAAAATTCTTAAACCAAGAAAATAATTTTTGAAGAGTTTCATTATCTTGGATCAAGACGAAAAATTCTTGAATGAAGTAAAATGTACGGAAACCAAGAAAAATTTATTAGTTTAAGAATTCTTTTACTCCAATCAAGAAAATAAAATCCTTCAAAATTTTCTACTTCATGCAAGTAATTTTTTTTTCTGTATAGATGTACATTTAACATTGGCTAATGGCGGCATTTATTTTTTTTTTTTAAGTAATACACTTTAATTAGTCGGGAAAGTGTGAATTTTTTTAAATTAAATTTATCACTAATATATTTACTTTCATCCATAAGTTTTTTAAAAATATTCACCGACAATTTTACGAGAAAAATACAGAAATGTATCAATTTTTGAAGGTTACCCCATAAGACCAATATTAAAGTTAAAAATTTATTTAAATAATCGGGTGATCTCCTTCAAATTTTCGGAATTTATCTAGGCATATTTAAACTTCATATTAAAAAAAAAAAATCAAGCTTTTCTTCAAAAGTTGTCTTGGTGCTCGTACTACCTTAAAGTTTGTTACGATCATAATTCATGATTCTCAGGACCCACGTAGTGAGTACAGACAGTTAGTTTCTATTAATATATTCATGTTAGTTGACAGAATCATTATAATTTGCACATAATTATACAGGTAATTAAATTAACTTAACCAGTTTCCAGTGCAATCAGTAATTTTTTACATCTATGTGTATGCGTGTTATAAATCTTGTAGATCAGTTTTAGCGCGTGTTTAGTTGAGTAATTAAGGGAAGTGGCGCAAAACATTTGAATTAAAAATTACATCACAATTTTTCTGATCATTTAAATTTAAATATAATTGGTCAAGATTTCAATTTCTTCTTCTTTTTTATGAATTTTCCAAAATTTCTCGTAATATTTGAAGTCGTCATTTAAAAAGAGCTTGAATTACTTCTTATTTTTGTGACATAGAGACAATAAAGTGTAAGTTATTGAAATTAATGCATCATACCGTTGTTATAACTATTCAAGTTATTAATTATAGTTCAAGTACTAGTTACATTTTTCTTCATTAAGTTATTTATATATATTTCATTACACAGTGAACAATTTAGAGGGAATATTTAAAAATGAATTAAACCTCGGCGTGATATTACTTTTTAAGTTAAAGGAGTTGTGCAGAAGAAAAAAGGGCTTTTTTTAAATGAAATGTAAAAGAAAAAATATATAAATGAATAAAAAAAGTAAATATAAAAAAAGAAAGACGCATTTTCCTCGGCGTATTTTATAATTTCTATAATTTAAAGTCCGCGGCAGCTGGTGCGGTGCGTAATTACTTTAACCAGAAGACTTCTCGCGGCTATTCCCTCACCCTTATGTGCCCCCCTGTAACCCTCTTTTTTTCTCTTTCTCTTATTTAGATGACTCTAATTCATTCTCTCTTATATCCATCTCTTTCTTTCTTTCTCCTTCTCTTTATATCTGTACCGCACACAGTGTTTACTTTAAATTCTTCGTTCGTTGGGACTGCCTTTCTTCGATTCTCACGATATCAAATGTCTCAGACTGTTTTGCCAAATATTAAATATACATTTAGATATAACCAACCGTAACAGAAGCAGCGAGATATAATTTTAATTAAAAAAAAAAGAGCTTCACATTTTTTAAGTAAAAGATAATAAATTGCACTTATAAATTTTTTTAAATTCGGTTATAATTCAATTTACTATTAAACCAATTTTCCTTGAATTTTTTCATAAAATAATCATTGTTTTTTTTTTTTTTTTTTTTTTTTAAATAAATAAAATTAATAACTATAATATTACACCTAACGTACATTAAACTTTTCAAATTTTTCAGCGCATGCGCGTCTCATACTTTTTTCGCGGCTCACAAAATTTGCGTTGTTGCCATAGCTTAATTAACGTATCCCTTCCTCGGCTAAAGTCTGGTAAATTTTTCATTACTTGTTAATAAATATCTCTGAAACTGTCTGGTAATTATCAATGAAATTATTTTAAAAAAATTGTTTAGTTGTAAGTTAACGTTATTCTAATTTTTTAAAAAGATCCTAGCAAAAGTTTCTGAGATATAAAAATGTTTGTAGGTAAACTTTTGGATATCCCGTATACCGTAATGTATAAGAGCGTTCAAAACTCAAACTTTGAAATTAAATATCTCCGAAACTAGATGGTCAAAAATTTTCCAATTGCGCCAATCGATGCAGAATTATATATGAACATTAATCTGCCAAAATTAAAAAAAAATCCTAAGAAAACGACTCTGGCGAGGGTACTACCTTAATAAGTAGTGTGATGTAGAAATATATGATCAGATCAGAAATTTTCTCGACGGGTGCTTTATTCCCCCCCCCTCCTCCTTTTAATTGATAAAGTGAAATCCGAATGAATGAATAATGATTAAGATATATAAGGTTTATCAGATATTTATAATTATAATTATAATAAAATGAAATGGTTAAAATTTGATTTAAATAATTATCCCGCGCGTCATTGGGCCGGTATAAAATAGCTGGAAAAAAATGTAACAAAAAAGGCAAGACTCGACGGAGAAAATAGCGAAGCCCTCGTTAAAATATCAGCCATTCTACAACCGACGAATATATTTTAATATTTCAGAATACATTAAACTTTATCGTTGGCTCCCTTGCGTCCCTTGCTTCCCTCGTCTGTCTCGTCGCTCTTTTACTTTTCCCTGTGACCTCGATGCATCGTCCAAGTGTCGCTAAGTATAAAATAGAAAAAAATTAAACAGATGTCTATTGAAAAATTTACAATATCATCAACAAACTTTAAACTACCTACTTTAATTAAAAACCCTATTACTACCTTGTACCCACTACCTGCCGCCCCAACCTCGAGTTCCTGTTTTAACTCTATATACTACTTATTATTATTCTATATAATTATTTATTTAGTTTCATATTTACTCATTCACTGAAAAACATAAGTTTATTAATAATATTTATCTTTAGTCTGTAGATTGTTTTTTATATAAATAACATTTGCTGTTATTTTAAGCCGAGAAAAACATTTTATTAATTTTGAGACGAGAAAATTATATTTATTTACTTTTATATAGTCTAGCTGTCTATTTTTTATACACTGATCTTTATTTTTTGCTGGAAATGATAAGATAGTAAAAAATAATTTTTTTTATTGGAAATTTGCATTTTTGGAATTTTTGCAATTTGATCTTTTTGATTTGAGTAAAAAAATTCTTAAACTAAAAAATTTTTCTTGGTTTAAGTAAGTTTTACGTAGTTCAAGAATTTTTTGTCTTGATTCAGGAAAATTAAACTCTTCAAAATTATTTTCTTCGTTCAAGAATTTTTCTCTTGATTCAAGTTAATTTTTTTTTCAGCGTAGATAATCGAAAAAAAGTTTGCAGAAAAGAGAATTCTAATAATTTTAGTTTCTATGGTATAGTTCAATATCAGGCTTCTCGTAAAAAAAGTATGAAATTTACAGTATAAACTGTAGTTATTGAAATGTTTGTAGCACTGTGATTTCACAATCAAAAATTGTAATTTTTACGTTTTGAAAGTGAACACAGAAAAAAAAAATTAACTTGATTCAAGAGAAAAATTCTTGAACCAAAAATATAATTTTGAAGAGGGTAATTGTCTTGAATCAAGTAAAATTTTCTTAAATTAAGAAAAAATTGCTTAAATCAAGAATTTTTCTCCTCAAATCCAGAATATTAAGCTCTTCAAAAATATATTATATACTTGATTAAAGAACATTTTTTTTCTGTGTATTTATGGCTATGTCAAATTTGAAAGCATTAATTTATATTTTATTTGAAAATCGTTTTTGACGTATTTTTTGCTTGATAAAAAAATATTTTCAACTATAATAAGACACTGTGAACTAGTAAAAGCTCAGGTTCATAAACGAATTAAAAAATATTACAGCCCCCACTATCATTTTCACATTTTTTGTTCCAAGGATTTACTGCCCCTATACAAAAAAGTAAATTCAATTTTAAAGGAATTAGCTATAGAAAACTTGGAATATAAAATAGAAATCTCAAATTTGTTAATTTTTACGACATGAAACTGATACATTCGAAACATTTTAGTAAATCGTTTAAGTACAAAAATACCTTCTACATGACTTTACTCGCATGGAATGGCAGTGTATAGAAAGTACGTGTCTTCAAAATTAGTGATCGAGTCTTCAAGTCCATCGTCCAGTGGCAAAATTAAAGTTTTTTTACTTTACCACTTTTATTTTAAGTATTTTCTAATTGAAACTGTGAAATTCAGTTTGAATAAAAATTTTTGCTGTTAGAAAAGGAAAAAAATAACGACGTAGTTGATAATTTTCAAGAAGTTTGTGAAGAAAGTTACAGTATAGGATTGTTGTAGCACCCTCTCTGCTGCTGGGTTTCTGCCCTTCATCTAATCTGTAGCTACTTATGGCAAAAATAATAATCAGTTATCATAAATATGGATAAAAGTTATTAAAAAACTGTATATTGACAATGGTGTGGCATTTCTGTTTATTATTCAGTAAACGCTTAATGATAACAATGATAAAAAATCAATTGTTTCAATAAAATAACAATAAGTACCTTTATTAATTACAAGGTCGATGATTCAACAATTTAATCAATTATAACGTATTAAATACGTGGGTAGAATGTCAAAGAAATAGAATTAAATATCATCGTTATTACAGTCATTTTAATTATTGATTTATTATTATTGTTATAATCGTTAAAATGGACAAATAAATTTATATAAGTTAATTGCAAAAAATAATATAAACTCGTATCTTTATATATATATTATACATACATCAATAAAAATTCATAATTTAACCTTCACATTATATAAGAATATTAAATTAAATTAATGTATTACTCGTCATAAAATTTTAATTAATGTTACTCATTTTTTTTAAATTAAATTTTTTTATTTTTTGATAAATTAACTGTAATTAAAATAATTATACGTTTCATTAGATAATACCGGTTTAATCGAGATGATTAATCAAATAATATTCTTAGTGTATATACACTATATACACATCTGTAAGTGTGTGTATATGTGTGTGAGTATATATATTTGTATTTTACCTTCCATTTAAAGTAGCGTAATGGTTTGTCGATTTTCGTTTATACATATAATATATAGTTTGGTGAGGCGTAACCCCGATAAAACAATAATTCTATAATTTATTTGGTATAGAGTATCGGGCGCACAGTTGGCGTTAATATATCATCAGACGCATCTGCCTCTGCCGGACCAATTCTCTGTTTCAATATGTTTCATATGGTTAACAATTTTAGTATAAATGCTCTAGAAATAAATATACATCCACTGTTTAATTTATTCATTTTTTTTAATTAAAAAATAAAAACACATTTTCTTTTAACGGCCTGCTTCATTTTTTCGTCTCTTGAATCGAATTATGATTATGATTATTCAGAATATTACTTATTTCGATAGCAAATTTAAATTATAACTAAGTCATTTTTAATCGAAGCCAATTCAAGTATTGCACTGATTATTGTGAAACCTTAATTAGTAATTAAATAAATTTTTAACATATTATGACCATGTTGACTTAACATAAAATAAAAAGTTGACGTTAATCTTAGTTTATGATTTTTATAATTAACATTAATTTATTTTGTCGTAAGCATCTTAGTATTGAGATAAAAACTGTATAACAAAAAGAACAAGTTGGAGTATGTGAATTTACTAAACTTATATGAATTTATTAGACTTACATTGGAATTGATATGATCTAATAAATTTATATGAAGCTTGAATCATGAGTGTTGAAACTGGACCTCGAGCTTATATAGATCTAAGCTGAGCAATGTACACAGAGAGGAAAAATTATATAATTTAAAATAACTCCTATAAAGATTTTCCAATCTGACCTCATATAGTCATATAAGAACGTTTAAAAAGTCTACACAGAAAGAAAAATTTCTTGACTGGAGAACAAAACTCTTGGCTCAAGAAAATTTTCAGGTGCTTAAAGGAAGACCGGATTTGTGTTGGCCGAAGTAAAAATTTTTCTTGAAATTCTATTTTTGGTGGAAGTAATTTTTTCTTAATTCAAATTATCATAAATACTTGATACAATAAATTTTTATATTTGATCAAGATTTTTAGATACTTTAGGGAAGTAGCGCCACCTACTTTAGCTGAGAAAAAATTTTCTCACCATGAAAAAATTTTTCTCTTGAATATTTGATACCCATTTTATATTATTTTAGCGTGCAATTATACAGATTGAATGAAAAAAAAATGATTCAATATTATTTGATCTTCCCATTTGACATATTAATCAATAAAAATATAAATGAAAATTTATTTCTATTGAGATATTTAATTTTTTGGAGCAAGAGAGAAATTTTCTCAAAACAAGAAGATTTTCTTGACTTGAATAAATTTTCTTGGATCAAGATACATATTTCTTAAAGCTAGAGAATTAATTTTGTTGGAATTAATGTCAAAAAAAATTTTTTTCTTCGCTTAAGAAAACAATTAGGAAGAAAAATATTTTTTTTGGCTCAAGTGAACCTTTTTTTCTGAGTAAAAATGATCTGATATGTCCATATATCATTTTTTGAACCTAAGATAGTTTTAAAAATGTCCAACAGAGAGCGCATAGCCGCTGAATCATCTCCCTACAAGAGAGTTAAGTCTGAAACCTGAAGTCATAAATAAAAATTATATTTTCGGCTCTCCTAATAAATTTATTTGACATTGGTTCTGAGTTTTTATAAACATCTAATCGAATTTATGTTCAATACGATATATTAACCGACTTGTTCATTTCTGGTAAAAATAAAAAAGGAACACTGTGTAATAAATTATTTTTTTATGATCATACACAATCTAATGTGGCTGTATGTGATCACATCAGGTATTTTGCATCACATTTTAAAGATCGATCCAAATACCTGATCACTTGAAAAAAAAAATTTTTTTTAATGTATGATCTTCCTAATTACCTTTTTATTTCTTTCATAGAACATAATTAAAATTAAACTTTAATATAAATTAAAACATATTTTATTTCGTATTTTCAAAGCAGAGAGCGGAAAAACAGCATCCACATTATTCAAATTTTTATACTTATAAAAAAATTTATATTTTTCCATTTTAAAAAAAGTATATCGCACTTCCCTTTGCTCGATGCTATTGTTGAGCTCGCAGCCTTGTTAATTATAATTAGTAGACGGCAGGTTAAATATAATTTAAAAATAAATAAGTTAGCAGAAATAACTTGGATTATATCCACTCTCATTTGATGACTTTTTATATTTGAATATATTAAATCATCCTTAGAACTAATATTGTGTTAATGCAAGCAAATGTGTTGTTTTAACATACTTTTTATTTTATGTTTTATAACATAGAATGCAATTATTGTACCCGCGTCATAAGCGTAAATTAGAACAAGATGGAAGAGCAAGTCTAACAATAATAACATAATAACAACAGCTATAATAATATTTTTTTTTCTATTTTATATTTTTTTTTTATTCATTTCTTTTTTTTCCACACTCGCTATTTCATATTTATCATTAGTATGACTACGTCCGTGGCCTAATGTAAATTTATGACTCTCACTTGATTGGATTCAATGCTGTGTATTTCATCGCAGTCATTATTTTTTTTACATTATTATATTAAATGCATTGGAACTACTAATTATAAAATAAATAAACAAATTAAGCATTAATTTTTTTTTATTTATCCGGTATATTTTTATTCGACGTTTTTATACAACTAATTTTTATGTTCGATGTTTGTTATTGTTCATTGTTAATTTTTTATCGCTCATATTAATAAAAAAATCTGTTTTTACCATTGATTATTTATTTATTTATTTTTTTTTTTTTTCAACAATATATATTTATCCAGCACTTTTTTTTTTCCAATCATATGAAGCAATAAAATAGTAGTTTATTGTCGTTCGTAAAAAATCCAATTTTTAAATATTTATTTTTATAAAATAAAAACTCTCATTAAAAATTTATTGAAAAATAAATATGCTCACAATTTGAAAACAATATATCAATTTTCTTAGAATAATGACGTGGAGTTCCAATAAAATTATGTATTGCTTTGCACTGAAAAAAAAGTTCAAGTTCTATCGCTAAACGTTTAAGCGTATAGCTTATACAGATGGCGCATTTATCATGTTCATAAGCTATAAACTTAAACGCATTGCGATAGGACGAACTTTTTTTTCAGTGTACTCATTTATCATCATCAGCGTTTTAAGATATCGAAAAAAAAAGTTAATTATTTTCATTAGTTACACAAAAAGAAAGAAAATCTTGAGTCAAGTGTAAATTTTTTTAAATCAAGAAAATCTTAAGGAAGATTGAAAATTTTTTGAACGTCGTTAAATTTTTTTAAGCAAAAAAAATTTCTTCTTGCTCCAAAATAACTTCGGTCTTCCTTACAATTTTCTGGGTTCAAGAAATTTTTTTTTCTGTGTATTTTAATTAACTCTGGTACTAGAATAAATCTCTAGAAAATAAATAAATTTTTTTTTCAAAAGAATGCAAAATCTGTGATTATTTAATAATCGATACACCTAAATACATAATTTGTAAAAAAAAAAAAACAAAAAAAAAACAAATTTAAAATAATCTCAAACTTCAAAAACTTTTTTTTTTTTTTTTTTTTTTCCCATAAAATTCTTTCTCTTGAATAACTTTTTTTTTTGTTATTGCAATCTATAAATTATTTGATAATAAATATTTCTTAGTCTTGATAATCATAATTTTTGATGTTATGTCCTAGAAGTTTATTCTTTGTCAATATCCCGATTTTGTTGACTTTCTTCCAAATAAAATGGTTAACAATATTATGGCGATAAAATATTTTAATAATAGCATTAATTTTATTCATAAGTTATCAATTCGATTGATAAAGGACTATAGAAGATAGATATATGCAAGTAATCGATACAAATAATTTCTTGATTATTATGACATTGATCATTATTACCATAAGCTATTCTTGATAACAATCTCGATATTCATAGAATTTGATCTCATTTTATTAGATTGAGGAAGATTAAAATAATAGACATTATTCTTGACGATGTACTTAAATTATATCAGTGACTGTTTAAATCTATCATTTTTGAGAGTTGCCACCATCACATTTTGGTTCAATGTATCAAAAAAAAGAGTTATAGGTGATCGTGCATACACAAATTTTGGGAATCTTTAAACTTATCTGAAACGTTAATTTCATGTGATATGTCATCGCGGAAAAAAAGAAATCATAATAATTAATAATTCACACTTCAATATTTATCATTTTGAATGTTCAAATTTGTTACACGAAATTAAGCGTCAAATATTGTAAATAAGTGACGTCAAATTGTTGTAGGTGAAATAGTAAATATTAACCGTAATGTTAGAATCAACAGTGTAATTATTACTCATCTTGGACTGGTAGAAAGTATGTTTCAAACGCAGTAATTCTTAACATTCGACTCAGTAATATTTTACGACTGGTGGTTTACGCCTAAATCATATATCTCAACTAAATTGTTGGATTCTTAATCGTTCGCATAACATTTAGAGTAAAATTCGATTTTCCATGCGCGAGGAACTAGGATCGAATCCTAGCTAGGATGAGGAGCAATTATTAGTTGTAATCATTTATAAGGCAGAGGTATATTAAATTTAAGCTGTGTGTGTGCATGCGTGGCAAGAGAAATATATGTAGAAATATGTATAGAAAAAGTGTTTTTTTTAACATAAGTTTAAAACTCTACGTTTTAATCGTGTGGTAAGTGAGAAAGAATGCTATCGCAATTTGGAATTTTTAAAAAAGTATGTATCTACAACCACTAAATTTTCGAGCTTGAAGAGTTCAAAACTTTGGAATACATAATTTTTCGAGCATTCTGTGCAAACCGTTTTTCCGATTTTTTTTTCTATATTATTTATCTTATATAGGGTAGAATTTAAGTACCATTTGTGGCCACTGTACCGTTTATGGCCATGTATTGTCCACATAAACGATAGAAATGAATTTATGTTAATAAACCATTAAAAACTCAATTTGTTTTAATATACATTTTTTAAAATTCAAAAAAAATATGGTTATAATATTATAATTTTTTATAAATTAATTCAAATGTTAGCTGACCAAAAACGGTGCTAAGGTGGCCAAAATCGGTACTTCTACCCTATTAATATATTTTCACGAATCAAACTAATAAGTTTTAATCCCAGAGTTCTGGTCACTGTTTGAAACAGAATCTGAGTGCATTTTATTATTTATTTTTTCTGTGCACATCTGGTCACATTTGCATATTCGCTTTTCATTTTTCTTGACATATGTTTAATAAACATTAGTTAGGTACACCATGTGTAACAATGCAAAATTCACTCCAAATATATCATGAAATTCCAACCAATTTTTACTAACACTTAAAAAAAATCCATATATCTGTAAGTTGAACAAACAATACTCGAGTTAGAAATTGAAAAAAAAAATTTTTATCTTGAGCAGAATGATGAAAATCATGAGGGCGTAAAATTGGTACCATCTTGGATCAGAGACGGAAGAGTCATTACAGGAGAATAAAGAGATGCGAAAAAAAAATAGAATAGAGTATGAATAAAAAAGTATAAAGTTGCGTGAATAAAGGCCTGAGGCCGTGCCGCGAGTGAAAAACCGGAAAAATATGTCATCGTTTCATCGACAGTCATCAACAAAAGGGTTCGAAGTGAACGAGTAGAGCGTTAGAACACTGAAACGGAATACCAAACGAAGAAAGAATTTCGAACTAAGCCTATGCCTCTGTTTCTTTTTTCCGTTTACGAAGAGAACACAAGCTAAGCCCTCAGTAGAAATATCCTCGTGGTTGCAGACATCCCAATGTCTTTTCTCTCTGTTTTTTCCCCCGATTTCTTTATTTATTTCTCTCCATCTCTTTCTGATACTCGCCATCATCTACAACTACCGACTACTACTGATCCAGTCATTGTAAGCACCTCATCCCGATTCATTGTCATACGAAACAATGATTTCATAAAAATACACATGAGAAACGTTGAGGAAAATAAAGTACGAATAATGCACACCGGATGACAGATACATACGTACTGAGCAATGCATGTCATTCACACTGCAAATGAGATTTAAAATGTTTTAATTAATACATAAGATGTGTATATACATTATGTGTCTTAATTAATATATATACTAGAGTGTGCCAAAATTCAATTTCCGTGAATAACCTTTTAAAATTGGAATTTCGAGTTCCGCTTTTAGCAGGAGCTGTGTTTAGGCATTTCCCAAGATATTTTGGGGTGAGACGATTTATTTGATTTTCATAGATTTTTTAACAGGAGATTTAGTTGGGCACTCTCGGCCAAAATTTGAAATTTCAGTGAAAATACCCAAACTAAACTGCTGTTAAAAAATTCTATGAAAATCAAATAAATCGTCTCACCCCAAAATATCTTAGTAAATGCCCAAACACAGCTCCTGCCAAAAGCGGAACTCAAAATTCTAATTTTAAAAGGTTCTTCATGGAAATTGAATTTTGGCACATCGTAATATATACATAAATTAGGCATGCTGCCCTATTTTTAGATTTTTAAATTTTTAACTTTCCGATTTGAAAATGAATCATTTTCAAAAGTAAGTTATTGTTGGATTCTCTGAGCAAAAATAAATCCAAGTTACAAACTTTTAGTTTTATATTTTAAATATTTTGTTTTTAGAAATATTTATTTTAGAAAAATAACGTATTTTCTATTATTAGTTTTTAATTGTGAAAAACACATTTAAAGCACATTTGTGGAGCTAGAACAAGAAAACCTGTATAGGCTTGATTTTATGACCTTAGATACTTGAGTCGTACAAAGGACTCCTTATTTTACACTGTACAGTACCACCAAATATTACAGTTTTAGTTAAGGAGAAAAACATGTGTTTTACTAAGGACAATACAGAAGGTTAGACCTCACAAAAAAATAGTTTTAACATTATAGTTAGTCTGCGACTAAACTCTGTCAAGTAACGACACTTCTCTCGATACGATTCCCTTTTTAGAATAAAGATTCTATTTAAATCACTCTATGTGGATAATAATCTTGTCTTTTCTCTTTACTTATTATTAATCTTATCTATAACTTCCTACAGTTATTAATTTTGTTCTCTTAGATTTTGAAGATACTCAAAAAATAGGAAAAAAAATTTTTCTTCATTTTTATTGTTATTTTACAGAAAATTCTCTTGAATGGAATTATTTTTTCTACCGGTATATATCAATATGATAAGTATACAAATAAAACCCAGTCAATCGGGCAACTCAATATTCTCCGCATCAACTGATTCTCTCACTCTAATCCTGGTGAATATAACTAGAGCTTCTACAGCAGTAGTGGAAGTGCGAGTAAAAGTAGAAGTAGAAGCAGAAGGAGAGGTGGCAGTGGTAGTAGTATGAGTAAAAGTAAAAAAGACATTGAGTAAAGAATAAGAGACGGTCATTCACCTAATACGTCGGGCTAAACTCTGGCTCTATCACTTGAGCTACTCTATAGTCAATTAAAGATAAGTGGTTCAGTCTATCAATAGACGTATATTTACTAAACTATTTACAACCTTTACACCAGTTATTTTAGCGGGACTACTTTGTAAAAGGTGGAAGAATCGTTGCGATCTTAAATTTTGATGGTTTTAGTATTTTTTTTAATTTTATTTTTGACTATTTTCCTGGCGATATTCGGAGGATCGTGGCATGACATGCTCAATAGTAGGGTATCTAGTATTGGGGTAGCGTGAAAAGTGAGATAGACACCGAGTGTGAGGGAATGGGACGAAGCTAGGGGCGTTTTTCGGGATTCGTGCCGGCGTATATGCAACAGGTTATAGTTTTTGGCATACACCTCTGGCACGCCAGGCTACTCATGTTCTTTTTACGGTTGTCCTTTTCCCATACATTCCTTTTATCTTACTTTCTTTTATTCCTTTTTATCTCAATTGCTAACACCTTTTCAAGTATCAACATATTTTCCAGACCTTTTTGCTTCTTTTTTATCGATTTATACCTTTTTATCTCCATTCACAGGTTGTTTTATTTTTTGAAAGGAATTATTCCGTAAAATTATATTTTATTAGTAAGTGTTAGGTTAAATAGACCTCTTAGTTGAAAAAATTTTCTTGTCGCCCTGCATGCCCTGATCTAGTAATATAGAAAATTAAAAAATTGAATTATTATAATTTTTCAATGTTTTATTTTTTATGTCAATTAATATACTACATAAAATAAAAATTAATTTAATTGTTGATTATACAGGAAACCAATTTTAAATAAGCTCCTTAAAAGCGTTAAAAATTCGTTTTATTGAAGAGCAAAATTTATTCAAATTAACTTTCTTGTACAGAGACAATTTAGCAATCATGCGCCCTCTGTCGTAGATTGTAAACACTGTTTGTCATAAAAAAATTATATTTGGCATGGACATTCAAGCCAGATACATCCATATATGGTTTAATGTGGTTCATGTTACCATCGGGCCATTTATAAAAAAAAAAAAAAAAATTAGGATATATCAGAAAATTTTATAACGATCTGTGCAAAAATATTTTCTCCTATATATCCTATTAAAAATGTGTCATAGTAATTTTCCAAAAAATATATGAAAGTACATTTTGAGAATATTCTATCAAAAGTACGTTGAAGAATTTTTTTCAAGACAATGAACTTCTTAAAAATGATTTTCTTGGTTAAAATTTATCCTTTTGCATCTAATTAATTTTTCTTTTAACGAATAATTTACCCAAAGGCTATCAACAATTGATTATAGCTAATCGAATAAAAATTCATGGAGGTCAAACGATCCAAATTTCCCTAACATGATTGTCTTAATTTCCGAAACAAATATCACAAAAAAAGAAAAAACATTTTTGGCAAAATATCGGAGAATACAAATGAATTATCTGACCCTTTGAATGATGCATAAAAAAATTTTTCCTTTATTTTTCGTATCGTTTGCAATTTGATGAGCAAAGGGTAAGCAGGGTGGAGTGAATATCTGTTAAAAATTCTGAGAATAAAGCAAAAAATTTTATGCGAAAAACATATGTGCTTATATATACACACATTTAAAATATATATATCCATATATATATGGAGATTCAACCGCAGCGTCAACTTGTCAATAGGGAAAATGAAATATGAAAAAAAAAAGTAAAAATATAAAAAGAATAGTATAAAAAAAGTAGAAAATAAAATAATAATAGATTGGCGCTTAAAATAATGGTACCTACCTCCTGTGCCTGTGCATACACGAAATGACGACAACGACGACCGAGGATGGAGCCGAATATTTTTTTCACGTTACACTTGTGTGTTATTTGCTTTATGGAACGCCCGTTACAGATAAATAAAATAGGCATTTATCGTCGCGTATTGTTTCTGATGAAAGCGCCGCACGCTTCAGCCGAAGCTTTTACATTTTTTTCTACTCCCCCCCCCTCAACTCTTTCAAGCTCACATACGTGTCCCTCACTCCCCCACTCAGTACCCCCATTCCCACTTTCAGATATTTTTTTTACATTTTACATTCGCTACGACCAATGTCGCACACAGGAGTTTCCACTTTTTGTTATTCCCATTTTTTCGAAATTTTTCCAGTGGTTCCTGGTATTGTCTCTCGGGCTGTCATTGTTGTAAGTCCACGTGGTTGTTGAAAGAGGAAGAGTCAGAGCTACCTTCGTCCTGTTGCAGAAAATCATTCACATTCACTCTCTCATAGGGAATAAAAAAGTCAAAGTCGGAAAAAATGTATGAACACGGACCATACATTTTGTTTGTTTCGCATTTTGTATGATATGAGTATGATCTCCATCAAGTATTTTGCCATCTTCATATCAGTGAAACTAAAAATAAAAGATAAAAAAGCTCGGAATGTGTGTGCCGCCTCGATGACTCTCCAAATGACTGCAGGCGTTATTGATTCTACTGTCATTCTACTAAAAATGAGATCCTCAATATCTTCAATATCTTTTTCTCTCTTTTTGAATAATACTTTTTTTTTTCATTTGTTATTTTACTGTTTCTGTTTCAATCGTCATTAATCGAAAATTCTCTCTTTTAATTCTTTTTTTTTTTTTTTAAAGTCAATAGAAATATTTCGAACAAAAAAATGTAGAAACTAAACGCTCACTTTTTTTAAACTTATTGCAGAATAAAAAAAAAACTCTATAGTCATCGCTGTTGAAAATAGATTAATAATAGCTCGACAATGATTTTTATTTCAATAAAGTAGTTGATTTTATATACTGATAATGAATTTTCGGACCAAAGATAGTGTTTAAAATCTCCACTAGATGGCGCACGATTGTTAAATTTTCTTATAACAAGGGAATTAAAGTAGAATTTTTGAGTTGTAAAACAATGATAATTATTTTAATTTTTTCAAGGGGCTTATCCGACATTAAGTTTTAAATTTGAGCACATACTACACCAATTTTTAATCAAATATTCACATATTAATTTATGAATATCTATTCCTAAACAAAATTATCATGAACTTTTTTTTATTCTTATATATGATTAAATCTAGACATAACAAACCATGTTTTAGTCACATACGATAATTTTAATGTAATAAGTTATTATTAGATATTTTGATTTACTGTGATGTTATAACTTTGATTTATAAGTTTGATTCTACTCTGACGATAATATTAGTTGTTTAATACAAATGTAGCAGAGTAATACCAATGAAATTACCGAAATTACCTAATATAAAATTGATTAGATCGACATGCCATTAATAACATTGTAATAAATAACTTCTGATTGAAACAATTGTGCATTTATACTAATATCAACGAACATAATTTTGGATTATTTAATAATACTAATGATCATTTCTAATAATTACAATTTCCATTGTAGATAATCTTAACTCCTGGAAAACATTTTAATCTAGTTGACCATTTTATACTTTTTCGGAAAGAAATAATAAAATAAATTGTTTCATTTAAGTTATTAAAAATGGATAGTAAAAAGTTGTAAATTTATCAGTTTAGTTAAAGAAAATAAAAAAGAAATAACGGTAAATTTAATCTAGTTCATGTAATACAAAATTGTCCTATATTATTTTAAGCTCAAAGATCTATGTTTGGACATGAGCTAAATTAAGTAGAATATTGGAAATTCGATCATTTAAACGAAAATATCTCATTAAATTGACAAAAAAATATATTAGAATGAATGATCTCGAATATCTTAACTAAAAGGGATCTTTAGTAAAAATCAATGTCCGGGTTCGATTTCTGGTTTGGACTGATAAAAATTCTTTTCTAATTCTTATTGCGATCAAATTTTTTGCGAGACAGCTGCCACAAAAATAAATAACTGCGTTAATTTTTGCCAAATTTTTTTTGTCCCGAAAATCCTAAAAAAAATGATAAAAATTATAAAATATATTCTTCCAATTAACTCGTTAATTATTAATCCCCCTAGCCGCAAAATTTAACCGGATTTAGATTATAATAAGCCTTTCATTGATTGAAATATAAATACCTCAACTAGCATAATTCATGTGCGAAATATCAATTTTAATTGTTCCATGATAATATATATCTAAAATAACTTGTATGACTTTGAACTTGAAGACAGTGAATAGAATCAGGATTAATTAATTAATACATTCAATAAAAATTCATGTTATTTATTTCTTAAAAATCAAGCAATATTGTGATTCAAAAATAAAAAATTCTCGTTCTACTTTTTATAATTTTTCGAGGCATAAAAATAGATTTATTTGATCCGTAATTAATTTATCCTACAATGAATCCTATTGTATCAATAATTAGAGCAATCGTATAATATATATTAATCTGGTGCGAATATTGAAATGATGAGTGCCTGATGAAAACAAAATCCTCAATTTCAAAAGTAATTTAAACAGGAATGAATTGGAAACAATTGTCATCACAATCACACTCAGTTCATATATTTATAAATGAAAATCTGCCAAAAAAAAAAAAAAAAAAACATTCACACCAAAATATTGATGCAACGATTAAAAAAAGTACTTTGTAAACCCTTGCCAAAAGGAACAATTATGATATAAATAAAAGTAGATAGAGGACATTGAAACAGTAAAGCGGTCAGGATAAAAAAGAAATTAAATACATTAGATTTAGCAGTTATGTCTGCGTCCACGCAGTACCCATAAACATAAACATAAACTCGACATGATAAACGCAATAGGGATATTTAATGGTAGGATCATTTCGCGAGTGGTCAATATATTTGTGCATATGTATGGACCCATTTTCGATAGGGACGAGGGAAGGAATAATGGGGCAGAAAGAGAATCAGGATGCGCATGATATCACTCAAATACTACATCGATTGTTCTATCTCATTTATTATCGATATAACTTTCCCATATTTTAATGATATACATGCTAATAAAATAATAGAATACCCTTTTATTTTATATCATATAATATTTTAGTATGTAATTAATAGCATTATGCTTTAAATTTCATAATTATTGCTTTTAAAATAATGTCAAGTCAACATTGACAAAAAGTATGATTAATTTGATACTGATTTTATCGTGGTGTGTCATTTTTTAAATGAATTTTTAAGAAATATTGATAGTATGAATCGTATGGCTAATATAAAAATAAAAAAGGCTATTCGGCAGCCGAAATGGAAGTAGATTCCATAAACAAGATCATAATCAAAATTAAATTACACTTAATAATTATAATATTTATTTAATTTCTTAACACAGAAAGAATAATTTACGGTCCAACGGTATAATAATAAGTAATTTTAGGTATATGCATATGTTCAAATACAGAAATAAAAGCTGATTTAAAGAGCTTTTAGATGCAGTTTTTAGAAGTTCAAAAAATTATCGCAATCAAAAGTTATTTAACGAAGAAAGTAAGAAAATGTGAATTTTTACGATTTTGAAAATTTCAAAATCTTCTAATTTCGAAACTATTCAACCGATTGAGCTTATCTTCGAACTTAACCTTGGTATTATGCCATAAATGAAGTATGTTGAGTTTGGATCGGTTAGAAATTGTAAATGCTACGTCGTGACAAGCCGCGTTCTATCTAAAAGTTTGAGGCTATGGGCGCATTCTTATCAAGGCCGAGTTATAGTTATCCGGTCGAGCGAAGCGACTTGCTCAAAAATTCAACTTTCGCGATTGATATGACAAAAAAATTTTTTTCTTCGAATCATTTCAGGAATGATTAGAATGTAAACATTTACTAAAGTAATAAAAAACCATTTTTTTATGTACACTCTTAGGTAAATATATTCATAATTAATTTTTATTGTATATTTCTTGTATTGAGAAAATTCAGTGCTACAAATTTTAATATTTTATAAAATGAACGTAATGTTAAATAAGTAATCTTTGTCTTTTATTTTTATCAGTTATATTATTATATTTGACAGAACTTTATCAAGATGACAATGAAAAATTATTTTTATTATATGTGTAGAGGTTATTCAAACGATACACTTTTTTTCATTTAATTAACTCTAATAAATAATTATATTTAAAACAAAACTTATCAGCTACTATCTATGTCAGAAGCTATTAAAATTATAAAACAATGATAATTTGTAATTAAAATCTACTATAAGATAAATATTATTAAGATAAAGACTATTTAGATTGATAATGAATATTAACAGCTGGATTTTTAATTTCTTTATTATCATTATTATTAGCAATTGAAAAATTTGATTAACGATAATAATGACATGAAAATCACTTTAGTTTTCATTTACTTTTGATCAATGATGATTCCATCACATATCTGAAGAAGATCTTTTACAAAACTAGAGCAAAAAAATTTTTACTCTGGTATAAATTTATCTTTTTACGTTTTATTGATAATTGTTTTTTTTAATGATTCACTTGTGTCTAATTTTACTATAGATTTTTCGATTACACCTTGTACACCCCAGATATAATTAAAATAAATTGAGCACAGATATTTGATAATCTCATGAAAGATTATAAACTACTGAACATACAAAGACTGTGTGATCTATTAATAATTAATACTATGGAGACATTTAAAAATTTTATGAAATCATCAGCTAGATTACTTGTAAACAAACAATGTGATACTTAAACCGATGATTTCTTGTGGAAGAGATCCCGTAACTATTAAATTTTTTTAACATGCTCATGAGTTCTGAGTATAAAGTTACAGACAATCGATCGTTTGGATAAGGAGCCATTCATTAATTACGTAAGGAAAATTTTGGTGACTTTTGACCCCCCCCCTGCCCCAATATAAGATTTCTCGAATCCCCCTCCCCGCCCCTTCCCTTTCTTACGTAAGATTCTATCCTGTTCTTCTAAATAATAAACTGTTATGTTAGGAAAGGATCAGTTTCACTAAAATTTTTAGTTCAACATGGATCCATCATTTTTAGTTTTTAACAAGTAATAATTTAAATATTAATTTTAATTAATCAAATTTTAATTTAAAATATACTATAATTTTTCTATCGAACCAAACATGGATAACAATAAAAGCATATGAAATTTTAATGAGTTATTTTTTTTTTCTTAATAAAATAAAAATTCGACTGTACACTTTAAAATTAAAAATAACTATTTGGAATCCAAAATAGAATTAGATTTTTAATATTGAATTTTGATTCACGAAATAATTTTACCCCCCTTCCCCCAACATAATAACATGTAGAGATTTTCTTAACCTCCCCTCCCCCTCAATACCCTTACGTAATTAATGAATGTCCCCTAATTACAATCGAATTAATAAATGATTTGGATAAAAGATTTTATTACAGATAAACAATCCACGTATTGAAATTGCTTGGTTGTTTTGAAGGAATCTATCAATAGCAGGAGTTCGTCTTTCAAGAGAAACTCATGAACACATTTGAGACAGTGGTCAAAGGGCTGCAGTTGGTAAATACGGCATTCTGATGATCTATTTTTTAATTTTCTAACATCCAGGAGCCAAATGCTAAGTTGAGATTGTCAGTGGTCATGTCTTTCTTATATTATTAAAGCATGTCCGAAAATAAAACTTGCAACAATGTAAAATAGTATGCGTAGATTAAGAAAATGTAAATAATTTAGGAATGAATAGTTAGATATGCGTGGATCGATAATTCCTTGATTGAACATGAAGGGGAACGAAAAGCAAGTGAAGAGGACAAGAGTGATAGAGAATATGGATACATGGACAGCGAATGAGAAAGAGGGAGAGAGTAGAGAATTGATTACTCGCATTACCGAGTGATATTTGCATTCCACTCATACAACCAGGCGTTGTTGGTAGTTATACTACATGTGTCGTGTACATACACGTTTCCTATATTCACCCACTTTTCTTTCTCCACATCTCTCTATACATCCATATCTGCACTATATACATCCATAAATATAAGTAACTTGCTACCATTTTACCCGTTATGCGTTCTACCCTATCTCATTAGCTCTTACATCGGTATCCTCGACTCGCATCGAGTAATCCCGTTAAGCTTTCGAATAAGTACACCGCGAATGCTTGGTTGCTTCAAGTATTACAACCCCAATACGTATATTACCGCTATTTACCCCTCATGGAAACTAGCCCTTGACAGTTAGTGTAATGTCGATCTCTTTGTTGTCTTTTTTTAAACATTTTGTTTTTCAGCAGTTATGAATTTCGCAAATTCCAAAATTTTAACTGTCCTGCTTACAAGAAAAATCTGAGCAATAAATCACTAGAAATGAGATTATCAATTTTGGTTTTTACAGTAAAAATAACCTGTAAAAAACTTTTTATAGTAACGGTATATATGGCCTAATCGATTGATATATGAAAATATCAGGCTATACATGAGAATAAAATAGTAATTTATCATACTTTCTAATTTATTTTATTTTTTTTAAACGAGTACGTCAATTAACATCTTGTATTAATAAAAAAATTATTTCAGTAGATAATTAAAATAAATTTCAACGTCAGATAAGCTCATTTAGAGAGTCGTAGAAACATTTTTTATTTTAATCGGTCCTGTCGTAATCAAAACTAGAAAAATTACAGTTTGAAATAACATTTTTCTAAATTCAATTTTTTCATTTAATATTCAGAGCTTTCAATGTTAATATTATATTCTACAATATAATTCTTATAAAATCTGTAATAATTACATTTGAAAGTTTGGGTATTTCCGCTGAAATTTCAAATTTTGGCCGGAAGTGCCCAACTAAATCTTCTGTTAAAAATTCGATGAAAATCAAATAAATCGTCTCACCCCAAAATATCTTAGGAAATGCCTAAACACAGCTCCTGCTAAAAGCGGAACTCAAAACTCCAATTTTAAAAGGCTCTTCACGGAAATTGAATTTTGGCACATCCTAGTGTATATACTTGAATGTTCAATCGAGCTTGACTAATAAATTCGAATTTTTTTCAAACGAAAGGTTGCAGAAAATAATCAAAATTGAAAACAATATGAAATTTCAATGAAATACTTTTCTGGTAAATAATTTATTATTTTTATTTCATGGTTGTTTAAAAAGTCTAACTTTTAGACCGAATTCCATTACTTCTTGTTTTTGTAATTAATAACATATTTTTTTAGGAAGAACATCATCAAAGAGAATAACGCTTTGAGAAAGAGATTAGAGAAATATAAAGAGTGTAAATGAGCTAGCAAACGGACTTTTAAATAATATCTATACACAGAGCCGAAATATTTTAACATAAAAATAAAAAGAGTGAATATATAATGCATAAACAGTAGGTGAATGCGGGTACATATTCATGTATCTCATAAGTTATTCAAATGAACGGCTAAAATCATTTATAATATGAAAGGATATAAAATAAAGCAATAGAGAGCTTGGTTTGTTAGTTTTATTATAATAAAGTAACTAATCCTTGCGGCCTTATCAGTATCAGCATTTGTTATTCGCTTAGTATATATGAGCTTATAATTATAACTATACGTACATTTATTTACATTGTACATAAGGAAGACGAGAAAATAAGTATAACGTGTTTAAATAAACATGTGGAAAAATATTACCTTACTCGTTTTGTTGCCACGTGTTATAACTTAGTTTAAATTAAGCAAATATTTTAGCGTTGTGTTTATTTAAGTTAATATACATAATATTTTATTTTTTTGACGAGAATACGTGTAGGTCTTCTTGATATTTAAACTTTATATCTTATACATGGCATCCATAAAATTATAGATAATTTTTTCATTCAAAAATTTATGTAATTTTAATAATTTAAAATTTTTTCTGTTACAGGTGAGTGTTTCAATTCTTGGATACATTAGCACGCATTAAAAATATAATAAAGCCAATGATCTGTGAGTAAAAACAAACATTGTAATTCATTTTTCAAGTTAATTGTTTATAACCTCGGTTATGGAAATTTTTTAGTGCTTAAGATGTTTTACTTGGTTGAAATTTAAAAATAGTCCATTTTTACAATCATTGTTTTAATATACAAATAATTAAACAGATCAATATCAATTAAAATTTTCGATTAAATAAAAATTGGTTTTTTGGATAATTAAACTATAATACAATGTTAGATAAGCTCGTAAGGAAATCAAAAAAATTATTTTTATTTCGGAACTCAATTTCATACGTAACTCTCTCATAACGAAACGATTCAGCGATCATGCGCCATCTGTTGGAGCTTTTCAACACTACACTTGGTCAAAAAATCATATCCAGGAATTTCAAGTCATATCAGACCATGTCAAGCAGTACTAAGCCAGATCTGACGATAAATAGCCTAATATGGGTCACCAAGAGCATAATTAATACAATTTCATCGTTATTTAACAAACTTCTAAGCTTTATAAAAAAGCATCAACATTGTTTGAATATTTGACAATAAATATTTTTTATTTTATTGGCATATTATTAGAAGCTTTTAGCGCACCAAGAAGATACGGGTCCGATTCTCTGTCAAGGTAAATCAAGCTAGATTTTTAATCTTTCCGTAATTCGTGTCGAATTTATTCTATATTAATACTTTTCTCGCTTACTCTTTTATCTAGTAGTATTATCAATTTTTGGTCATTCATTTTCCGCGCACAGAATATCATAAACTATAAAGCCGATATAGACGTACCTCTAAATCGGAGGATATTAATAATATATACGTGAACATTTTTAAATACAGTATAATAAAACTCAACAGATGAGACTGAGAAACTAAAACACAGCCGGAATGAAAATAACGTATTAAATAAAAATATAAAATAGAAAGGTATCATTTGTGATTTTTATTACGTTAAATATATACATATATGTATATAAATATTCACATATATCCGATTCGTAGGTAGGTGATGTATTAGTCGGTATATGCCCCCTCTTCACTCAGTTATAGCATTTATGAATAAACATCGAATTCCACTTTATTACTTTTAATAACTTTTTAGAATTCATATTTTATTAATGCCCTCGGGGAACTCGAATCGTTCGTCTATTGCGCAACGTCATTTGCGTTTTATTATTGTACGTTTCTGTCTACTTTTATTTCTATACTACACTACACATTGATCTCTATTCTCAATTTTCTCCTGTAATTCTCTTTATGTATTTTTACTTTTTTTTTTGTTTTTAATTTTCTTTTTAGATTCCCCGTCTTTATAAATATATTTTTTTTTATACAATAGCAGTATATACAGCATGACATCCGGTTATTTTTCAACATTATCATTTTCTATACTGCGCTTGACTCATTTAATAAAAAAAAAAATATATATGTATATAAACATATAAATGTTCCCACCAAATCCTCGAATGGTATCGACGATCTCCGCTGCAATAAAATTTTTTATGTATTTATTATTAAAAGATAACAAATGAGATTATAGTCTTTATACGTAGCATTGCATCACACATTAAGTTGCAATGAGATGTTATATGCTCTGAACAGCGAATTACAACTTAAATTAATGTAACAAGGGATATAATATATATTACACACATATAACAATCCTCACATATACATTTACATGTAAGTAAGGAAATTATTTAAAACGGGGGAAGTGCGAGGTGGGTGTCTATTGCGCTTAAATTGCGAGCGTCTTCCGACTTAAGTCATACGTTTAATTCCTACCCGTTCCATTCTTTATCGTTATTTATTATTGTGAAATATTAAATTACGGCTATATTCAATAAAGTTTCATTCGCACCAATTTGGATTTTTTTTATTTGGTCATTCCGTCGCGTATTCTTACGTCAATAATAATAATAATAATCATAATAATAACAATCAATATAATAATGAGAATAACATAATAATATAAAACTAATTCAATTATTTTTTCACGATGTGGTTTTATTTGTAATTGAGTTTACTGTACTCTCGAAAAATTATTTTGATATGACCTGATAAGTTCATATATGATTACATGTCCTTCTAAATGGCCTCATATGACAATTGGCCACATCAGACCATTTATATCAAGAAATATATGGTTTGATTTAACCATATAGGGTCTGATACGATCATATATTTCTATGCATAATTTTTCGACTAAGAATAGTTTTAAAAATCTCCGACAGAGTTCGTATGATCGCTGAATCGTCTCCTAACAAGAGAGCTAATTTTGAAGAGTCTTAAGTTATAAAATAGCAACTATGTTTTTGCTTTTCCTTGATAACTTATCTGACAATGGTTTTTAGTTTAATCAATTATCAACTCAATTTTTGTTTAATGCGACATGTCACTTAAGCATTTATAAAGAAAATGAAGAATTATGTTAAAGGATTTTTATTATTATTATTACACGCTTTTCATTAGCTTTACCTATATGTTTATATCTTTGTATGTTTGTATGTTTGTAACCGCCTCTTTTGGGCGCGATTTTGACCCATTTTAAACGGCCAGATATCGTTCAACTTTGTAGATTTATCGAGAACCGATGACAATACACTAATTTGATAACATTATTCCATTTTTCAATTTTCAAAATAAGATTTTTGTTAATTTATATAATTTTTATCTATAGTCGATAAAGCAAGAATTTTAATTCCCAATCATTATTTTTAGTCCATTTATCTAATATTAACAAATTTTTGAACACCAAAGAGAATTTTTAATTCAACAAAACAAATAATAGTTTAAAAAAAAATAAAAAATTACGCTTTTATAAATAAATCAAACTAAAAAGTAAAAAATATACAATTGTTTTTAAAAAACTAAAAAACACGCTTTGTATAGAAAACCAAACTAAAAAATAGAAAATAAATTTAAATTAAGAATAGTGTTGAAAATTTCAATAAATATAAATTAATAATAGTGTGAATAAAAAAAAAAATTATTTTATTTTAAAAAAAGCGTGGGGTGCATGGTGTCAATAGTGATAAATATTTTATTGACAGATATGAGTAGAATAATTATCATTTTGATAATATCTTAAAAAGCACCCCACGCTTTTTTTAAAATGAAATAATTTTTTTTTTTACTCGCACTATTATTAATTTATATTTATTGAAATTTTTAACACTATTCTTAATTTAAATTTATTTGCTATTTTTTAGTTTGGTTTTCTATGAAAAGCGTGTTTTTTAGTTTTTTAAAACTATTGTTTATTTTATTCTTATCTATCGTATAGCATAGCCATGTATGATCATCATTATGTACAATCTTATCAGAAAATTTCTTCACAAGTAGAATTATAAGAATACTTTAATTTGTTTTATTTTAACAAATTAAAAATTTCTTGAATATTTATCAACCGAGTTTTTAAATGAAAATATCTTGATACAGTTGAATTTTAATCGAAGAGACGAATATAAAGTTGTTGAAAATTATATTATTTACCCTTCATTCATAACGTACCCTTTTAGTGAGATTCTCCAACTCTATTTCCCTCGAGCGTTTTAACAGCTGCATCTTCTATTTTGTTTACCTTTTTTATTGCGATTATTATTTTCATTCCTCTTCACAACCTATCGATTATTTACTTATTTGTTTAAATGTTTGATTAGCTTTTACCTCTAGATGTATGTATCATATGTATGGATTAGGGCTGGAAAAAATACTAATTGTTTTCTTTAATTATTAAAAAATTTTTGAAAATGTATCGGATTAAAAAATTTATTGTCCATTTAAAAATGACCAAATTAAGCTTTAGTTTTTTTTTAAAATAATTATTTGTTTATTTATTTAAAATTAATTCTAAAATTTATCACTTTTTAAGTTTTCATTTATCTTTTAGCAGTGTTAATGAAGCAGAAAATTTCTTTTAAAATTAAACATTAAAATTTAAATGAAAATCTTAAATATTTCAATTGATGACAAGCGAATATCAGAATGAATATTGCAAACTGAAATACAATATAAGGATCCAAAAGCGGAACCTTGAATCTTAAATATATCACCAGTGATTTTATGCAATTTTAAATATTTTACTTAAAGAAAATTATTCAATTAAATTGTTCCGAATCACCGAATACAATACAACTACCAGGTAAAAAATTACGCTTCAATGAAATTACAATAATTGAAATAAAATAACGCTAAGTAAATTCAAAGTCAGCGGAACGACGTATTTATGATATTTATATACATATTATGTCATGTTCTTATAATGTATTCAGTAAACATTTGTTTAAATTTCATTAATAAATGATAGTTATTATCATTATTAAAAATTTCTTATGTAATTCAAATTTATTAATACACGAAATTTTTATTTTTCAAGGGCTAAAATATTCGTGAAAAAAATCTGATCTTTAGATCACCTCAGCTTAATTATTTATCTGTTAACGTTTTTTTTTTTTTTTTTTTTTATGTTGATGTTCCAAAAAAATGTATTTACTTTCAAAATAAATAATAATTATGACCGTCTGGGTATCTACTAGAAAATTCGGATTATCCATGGATGAATGATGAGCTCAAATGAATCTTGAATGAAAACCCTAGGGGTTGAACTCTACAACGGGGTAAAACGAGACGACGGCTTATAAATAATTCTCGATTTAATAAATAACTTGATGCCTTGTGAAATCAAGTACATTGACCTGCGCCGTCTTTCCGGTTGGCCAGGACATTTAATCAAAAATTTTATGAATTATTGAATATAATAAATATATAAAAGAATAAAAAAAAAAAAAAAAAAAAAACATAAAAAAGAAATCAACGTTATTTTATATTTTTATTTTAAAGTTAGTATATATGTTTGTTGTTTATTATAGGATTGGGACGAAAAAATTATTAATAATTAATATTTTCCAGGAGAGTGAGGGGACATTTGTAAGAGTAAAACATCGCAATATTATTTTATTATTATTGTTATTATTATTTTTTAATAATGCCCCACGCGTTGCAGTAGCAGAGAGGCCTGTCTGCCGTTACATTACGCGGTAAATAATAAACGTTTGCAAGGCCTTGGAAGTTATTATACAATATATACGTTGGTATACGCCCGATGCCATTACGAGTATCGTATATTATTAATGCAGTGACGCTCAACCGGTAATTTATTATTTCTCATTTATTTGATTTTTTTAGTCATACATTAGTCTGCAAAAATGTATACATACATATGCTCAGCATTGAGTTTATCGAATTCGTAATTTATCTAACCTTCATTTACAGTTTTGTTATTTTATGTTTTATATTTATCTTATTGTTATTTCATATTTTTCGTTAATTTATTTCATATTATTTTAAGTAATAAAGAATGTGTTACAAGTTATAACTATTTTAAATATCGATTTTGTATTCTTAACGTTACTGTTTAGTTCCACGTGTGTCAACATTATAATTATGCACTTAAATTTATGAGATAACGCTGCTAAATAAATACATTGTAATACAAAAAATTATTTTAATTATTTGCACGTTAATAATTTATCTGCTATTATGAAAGATAAAACTAAATTGCAGTGTGTTTATAATATATTAATAACAAAAGTAAGAAATTTTTTAGTTTTATGAAAGAGTTGATGCTGAATTAATGACAAAAATTGTTGGATTGTATTTGATTAAATTATGATTGATCATAATTGAGTTTTTAATTTTATTAAGTACTGCCGGTATAATGTCTCCAACTATCGCAAATAAGTAACATCTCGATTCAAGGATATTAAAAATTTTAATATATTATAGTTGGAATTGACAATAATTAAGGAATAAAAATTTAATTCAAATAATAATATTTTGATAAAAAAGCTAAAATAAGAAAATCATCTTCAAGAATTCCAATCATTTAGATCAAACAGAAAAATTAAAATTGTTGATTTTCTGATTCAAATCTTCATTTGCAATTGTTTTAGTAGAAATTTTATAACTAAATCCAATTTACTTTTAAAAATAGATTAAAACTTGAATCAATTTGTAATTTCATTTTTGTAAGACATTAATTTTCATAAAAGTAGTTTAACAACAAAATTTATAAATCTACTACATCAAGTCGACCGGTACAATGGCTTAAAATGATTTGAGTTGTCTAAATATTGATTCGAACCGTTGAATGCTACTTAATTACATGATCTACCGCACTGCAAACGAAAACTTGGGGCTACTTTTCGCCACCTATCGACTCTCACAGAACTATTTACTATACATCGAAAATATGTGTCACTGAAATTAATAAAATATAAAAATAAATCGAAATTATTACAATCAATGCGTAAAACAACAAATTTTTTATTACTTTCTTTTAGTAAAAATTTTTGAAAATTTTTTTTTTTATATTTCATAAAAAACATCGTCTAGATTAAAGAGAAAATTTTGAACTTCGAAAAAATTCTTAAATTTTATCTTTAAAAGCAATCAAGCAGAAAAGATTTTTGATAAACAAATTTTTCTTTATTTAAGCACACTTTTTTTCATTCAGGATTGTTGAAATTTTTCATCATGCTGTAGTTTTTTTTTAAATTTTAATTCAAGTAAAAAACATGAAAAACAGAAAAATTTTTGTATCATAAATAAACAAAAATTAAAGTTTCAATTTATGCAAGCAACTATTTGGAAAAAAAAATATTTTTCTGACCGTGTTGCAACGAAGTTATTAATTAAAATAAATACAAATAAAAAAATGTATTAATAATTGTATTAAACGTTTTTATTACGTTAACTAATTAAAGTAGATTATGTAGATAAGCGGGGTGATAAAATAAACAGCACTTAGTTATAATTATAAATGATAAATTAATTACGGGTGAGATAACTCGTACGCATAACTTAAATAAAATATAAATATTTATAATAAAATGATAATGATAAGATTAAATGATAATTTAAGAATACTCGTTTAAGGTACAATAGGTGACTGGTGAATACAAATGGAAGGGGTAAAGGGAGTAACACGGAATAGTATTTATATTGTTACGTCATTTCTTTAACCAACACAAGAACATTGAGTGACTGAGACGATAAATTGTATGGAATAAAACAACGTGGTTCTCATCCGATAAAGTTAGATAATAAATATTTAAAAAATTATAAAAAAGTAAACACAATTATTTTCTCATTATTTGATTAAGTAAAGGGAAAAAATAATTTTTTTTTATTCCATTACATATTAACAGCGATGTTACTCAACAAACATCGTTAATAACAAATAAATAAACGACCAATAAATAATTTATATAAATGAGAACCTGCGACGACACAATTTTTTCGCCGTTTCTTTATTATGAACATTAAATTATTACGCAAGAAAATGACTTGGTACTCGTGATAGCAACGTGAGGCGTCGTGTCATATACCATTATTATTAATAAACTATACGTCAGTTTATTATTACAAGTACTATGTTTAGATAAATTTACTGTCTACTCACTCGTTATTATTAATATTATTTTTTTATTAACATGTATTTTGTATAATACACTCGCATAAAGAGAGAAAGAGAATGTGTATGTACGTATAAATATATAAACTCATTAATGTTTGATAAAAATTACTGTGATGACACTCGGAATCGGTTAATCCAATGTTAAACGTTGTCGTACTCACATCAGTTGTTAATAGTGATATCAAGTCAAGTATGTCTTCTATTGCCTCACATCGCCTCACAGCCCCACACTTAACTCGAGTCATTCTCCTGTACTGGCGCTCGCGGTAACCGTGACCGTGAATCAATATCACTTTCCGCAGAGAGTCGATTGACCCCGTACCGTAAAGTTGTCAGTTTTAGTGCTCGGATATTCTTGGATTTATTCTATTAATTCAATCAAAATTTATAGGATCCGAATTCATGCTCACGACTCAAGGATATCTGTATCCATTTTTGTCGATGATTTATTTATTTTTGATTGAATAATTCATTCTATTTACAATAAATACTTTATTTTACTTTTTTATCGAAAAAATTATTTTCCACACTAATGAGTTTTTTTATCGTTGGCGATTTTTTAAAAAATTGACATTTTAAACATTAGAAGAAAATTTTTAATTTATTTAAATTTAAATTTATTTTCCATTCAAATTTTGACAAATTGATTTTTTTTTTTTTAAATCGAATCATAACAATATTATGCAAGTCATATTAAAATTTCAAAGGTCAAATAGTTTAATTAATATTTTTAAATAAATATTTTCGTCAGTCAAATCTTATTTAATCAATGTTAAAAATTAATCATTTTTACCGTCTGCTGTAAAATTTTTTAAATGTAGGATACGACGTATTAGAATGGCAGTATCGATACACATAAAGAAAAATTTCTTGACTGAAGAACAAAATTCTTGGTTCAAGAAAATTTTTGGGTGATTGAAGAAAAACCGAAGTTGAATAGAGAATTTGAAATTATAATTAATTATTAATAGAGAAGTTGAATAGAGAATAAAATTTTCAAAAAAAGACTTATTAATCGTTTTTTTGGTATCTCCAAAATTTGAATCAAAATTAAAATTTCAAATTTTTTAGAAATACAAACAGATATTATAACTTTGATTTCTGATTTTAAGGTAGTACCCTCGCCAGAGGCGTTTTCTTAGGAATTTTTTAAAATTTTAGCAGATTAATATTATTAATATTATTAATAATATTAATATTATAATAATATTAATATTATTCATATAATTCTGCATCGATTGACGCAAATTGAAATTTTTTGACCATCTAGTTTCAGAGATATTTAATTTCAAAGTTCGAATTTTCAGAGGAGGTTATGCACTGTGATATACGGGATACCGAAAATTTTACTCGTATATTTTATTATAACTAAGAAACTTTTTTTAAGATTTTCATAAAAAACTAAACTACTATTAAAAAACAGCTATTATTTGTTTTTTTCAAACTTTCATTGATTTTTACCATCTAGATTTTTAAATATTATTAAAAAATAACTGTATTATTCAAAAATAACCATGAGTAGAAGTGAGTAAAGAATAGCAAGTGAGAAAGACAAAAATATCCTAAACTATACCCAAATTTACTCGCACTATATGTCGCGAGGGTACTACCTTAAATTCAAATTTTGGAAAAAATGAGCAAGATAGCGGAAAACAACTAAGAACTTTTTTGTAGAAAATTAAATTTTCAAAAAGAAAACTCCTCAGTAGTTGTTTTGTATCTCAAAAATTTGACCCAAAATTGAAATTTCAAATTATTTAGAAATATAAACAAATGTCGTAACATGTTTTTCAATATCATTACAGTCGATGATATATATATATATATATATATATATATATATATATATATATATATATATATATATATATATATATATATATATATATATATATATATATTATAACAAAATTATATTATTTTCTGTACGTAAATGAAATCTGCTTCCATTTCGGCTGCGGAATGGTCTTTCTTTTCTTTATTTGTGATATTGGATGTTAAATTACATGTTTTACATTTGATTACTTGCCAAAAATAACGTTAATAATTCAGTGTACACATTAACATTAATAATTTAATTGAGATATGATAATTTAAACTAATATGTTATATTTAATGAATGAAATTCTTATTTACTTTTCCGATATGAGGTTGAATATTGAATTCATATCAATAGGATCTCGCTAACAAATATGCCATTTCATTCTGTAAGGGAAGACGGAGAAAGATGAGTGAACAGATCAGATCGTAAGAAAGAAATGGAATAACACAGAATAGTAAGGATAAAAGAATATGAGTGTTGAGTATGCGAGTGAGTAAGTATTTGTATGTTGTACGAGATGAAGTGTTTGGTGGAACATAGAGAATAAGAGAAAAGAAATAAGTAAAAATAAAAGAGCACATACATTGACATGGTAGCCATACGTGTGCACTTATATATAGAATTAAATATACGATACATTATTCATTTTAAGTTCTTTCTCCTCTGCCTCTACTCGTAAAAATAAATAAATGTATTGTATCTAACTATATATATATATATATATATATATATATATATAAATTTTTTTTATGTATAATCACCCTTTCCAGTCTCTGTAGACACAACGTATTATATCTTTAGGAAGACAGAAGAAATAAAATACATCCCAACTATATTTTCTATTTATTTTTATTTTTAAATATATATTTATTAATATATAGCGAAAAAGTAAATTTATTTATGCATACTAAAATTTAAACTTTTACATTTTATCCTTATTTTAATCTACTTTCATCATTTTATTTTTAAGCTACATAACAAATGGCTCATTTACAATTTTATGTATCGGACATCAATACTCTTGATTTATTGTATATTCATATGTTAATTTATTTTCTATGCAAAGTGTAGTTATTTTTTACCGTAAAAAGGATACCGAATGATTTTGTCATAATTCAAAATTAAAGATTAATTTTCTTTCATTAAAAAATTTTCAGTGTTTTTTTTTTATCTTTTAATAACTTTCTTTAACTCAGTATAATTATTTTTTTAAATCAAAACGTAATGTTTATTTCCAATTTTTGAATATTTACTATTTTAATGAAGCTTTTAATTTTTATTTAAAGTGAGAAAATTTTTCTCTTGAATTTTTGATACTCATTTTAGATTATTTTAACGCCCAATTATACATATTAAATGAAAAAAAATGATTCCATATTATTTGATCTTTCCATTTGATATGTTAATCAATAAAAATATTAATGAAATTTTACTCTCAAGATATATAAATTTTTGGAGCAAGAGAAAAATTTTCTCAAAACAAGAAAATTTTCTTGACTTAAATAAATTTTCTTAGATCAAGATACGTATTTCTTAAAGCTAGGAAATTAGTTTGTTGGAATAAGGGAAATTTCTTGGGTCAAAAATCAAATTTGTTTTCACTCAAGAAAATAATTCAGAAGAAAAATATTTTCTTGACTCAAGTGAACCTTTTTTTCTCTGTATAATTTAATAAGCTTAAATAATAAATTGGGTTCAATTAAAAAAATTTTTACTGAAATGATTGCAAGAAAATACTTATATATTATTTATTTTAGTTTTAGAAAATTTGCGCTGGGGTATGTTTTAAAAAATACAATTCTCGATTCAAAAAATGTATCTTACAATAATGAGTTGTTTTATCTAAAAAATAAAATAACCCAATAATTACAGATTTAACGATCTACTAATTCTTAAATAAATATTAATGTATAAAATAAATAATGAATTTTCATTAGTCTGAAATACAATATGTACAGCAAGTGATATTAATGATATATAAATTAATTTAAACAGACAAATTTTGGTTAGTGAAAAGGGAATGGAATGGAAATAAAGTGTACAACCACACAAACCAATCAGCTCAGCTTCGGTTTCATTGTTTAACTTATCGGCCGTTGCCACGTGCTTTACATAATGGCAATGTTGAAAATGTAGTTTAACGATATCTAAACACGAGCGAGTAGAGGTCGTAGTAAAGAGGAGAGCTATGGTATAGTATAACGATGTACAGCACCAGTAGCAAGGGTGAAGGAGGGCCGGAGAGACAGAGGGGGAGGGAGTCATGTTGTATACAGTAGTATCAAATTGCTACACATTTTTAGCCCCTCTTGTGGTGTAGGTACATACACAAAACACATATGAATGTACTTACTGTCCTCGTCACTTTTCCCAGCTATGAATCCCGAATGATATGAATGCTACGTCGAACAACTGCTATGATATACAAATCCATTGCAGCGCATAACATACCAATTTATATTTTTTTTCTCTTTATCACTTCGCTCTCCCACCACCACCCACTTCCAAAACCAAACCGCTTACTAACAAAATATGCAAACTCTCTGCGAGCGACAGATACGCCGGGTTACACTACTATTAATTATATCCTCTTATATATATATAGATATATATATATATATATATATATATATATATATATATATATATATATATATATCTCTAATGTTACGAATCACCGATTTAATTCACTGAACATCAATTTTTAACTATTAATACTTTACAGTACCATTATATTTTTAGCAAGTCACTTGACTGTAATTTTCAAATATATTCCAGTAAAGATTTTTCGTTTTTATTTTAAGTAAATGAATTAATCTTTAAACGATTTATCGGAGTAAATTCAATTAAATGATAGGTTAGTGAATTAAAATAAAAATTTATTCGTAACAGCTATTAAATCGCGTTACAGGGTGTATAATAAAAATTCGATTATTTCTTCTAAGTCCAAACAAAATTTTTAGTTTAAAGAAAAAATTTTTTTTTGCATTTCTGCACATGTCATACAAAAATACATCGATTACCAAAAAAATTGTTTTTTCTAAAAATTTTCTTGGACTTAGAAAAAAAAACAGAATTTTTATTATACGCCCTTATGGCATCCGAGGTGGGTCCCGGGAGCCATAAGGGCGTATAAAATTTTTTTTTAGCATTTCTTCACGTTTCGGACGAAACTACGTAGATTCCGGAAAAAAAAAAATTTATAAGCCCTTACGGCTTTTCACCAAGACCTTTTGCCTGGAATCTGGAACACGAAATATTTATAACCTTTTATTTGGGATGGAGAATTTTTTTAAATGAATAAATAAATTTTTTCAAAAAACCTTTACCTAGAACGTTTAAACTTAATTCTCATACCAAGTAACTTGAATGAAGAAATGTTCATAAATGGTTGATTGTCAAATAAAGCCATTTATGCTTTGATATGGCTATATATGACTATATAAGGAACAGTATAAAAATAAAAAAATGTTTTACAATAAATTAAAAATTATTCATTTCTCCATTCGGCTTTTGAAGTAAATATATCAACATATCAATCCCTTTTTAAAAATTACAATTTTCGGTTGGAAAATTTACTAAACGCTTTTATAAAATTTTTCAACATTCAAGAGTTATAATATAAGTCTTATAAATACATGCAGTAATTAAATTAATATCATATAATAAAAGCTTACATTAAATATTTGTAAATAAAAATTTTATTGCGGATATACATTTGCATTATCGATAAATTTTCATTATACCATACACAATGCTATTAATAATTTATCACTAATAAAAAAACTAACTCTTTAAATGAAAAAATTATAAATTATTCTTGGTTTCTTTTTAATACAACAAATCAGTAAATAAATGAAGAAAAAAACAATAATGTTAATGTGTCATCAAATAATTAATATTAATTACATTATTCTTGAAAAACAAAACGTATATGTGTATATATACTTATATATGATATATAATATATATTATTCCACACATCCGACCTCTGCTGCTCGAGCAAGTCGAGTTATTACCACTAATCCCGTAATTACCCGGACGAATGAGGGTACCCTGAACAGAGTCTCTCTCGTCTATTTCATTCTCATCATGTCTGCCTTCCCAATAAATTCCCATTAGAAACACAACTAACGGTTATCCATTTTGCCATCTACCCTTTCCGTTGTTTTTGTCGTTTTTTAAAATTTACTTTCTTCTTTTTTGTTAATTTTTTATTGTTCTACGCGGCGTTTCTTTGTTTTACCCTCATATCATTTTATTTTATTCCGTTTTATTTCATTCTATCCAAGTGCTGCACAGGAATAGCCTGGAATATATTTATACATTTTTTTTTTCAAAATAAGCATTGGGCACATACAGTTTAACGATAAAAAAAAAGATGATAATAAAAATAAAAATAAATAAATAAAAAAAAAAATGTGTAAGAACTCTTTGGGTTATTACCAAACTCCATCCCCCGAATGAAAATACTTGCTGTATAACTATCATGAGATAAAATAATAACAATAATAATAATGATAATAATGATAATAGTTATAGAGGTGGAATGTTATTACGAGTAATAATTTTCAGGGGCGTAATCGTTGAGAAAGAACGCCCCTGGGGTAACTGCATCCATAATCGTTATCGTTACGGTTTACGTCAGTGTCTGTACCACCATCAGTTCTCTCTTCTTTCTTCTATTTCTTTCTTTTCCACGTCGTTGCCAAGACTTACTTTTTATTAACTTTTATTTTTTATTGTTATTTTTTCTTTACAAATATCTATTTTTACGAACTAAAAAGAGTTTAGTAAATCCAAATATGGATGCTTTAAACTCTCATTTCATTATAAATATAATTAATTAAACGAAATTAAAAATGAATACAACAATCATTTTTTATTATAAAATTCAAATTTTAACAACCTTTCAAAAAATATACATTGATTGAATAGTATTTTAACACAGAAAAAAAGGTTCACTTCAGCTAAGAAAATATTTTTCTTCCTAATTATTTTCTTAAGCGAAAACAAAAATTTTTTTTTTGACACAAGAAATTTCACTTATTCCAACAAAATTAATTCTTTTGCTTTAAGAAATACGTATCTTGATCCAAGAAAATTTATTTAACTCAAGAGAATCTTCTTTTTTTGAGAAAATTCAGCCTCATGCTCCAAAAAATTTAGTTCTTGATAGAAGTAAATTTTCTTGTCTTTAGAAAATTTCCCTCTTGCTCCAAAAAATTAAATATCTCGATAGTAAATTTTCATTAATATTTTTATTGACTAACATGTCAAATGGGAAGATAAAATATTATTGAATCATTTTTTTTTTCATTCAACATGTATAATGCACGCTAAACTATTATAAAACGGGTATCAAATATTCAAGAGAAAAATTTTCGCAAGGTGCTGTTTCCCTAAATTATCCAAAAATCTTGATCAAATATAAAAATTTATTGAGTAAAGTATTTATGATAGTTTGAATTAAGAAAAAATTACTTCCACCAAGAATAGAATTTCAAGAAAAATTTTTACTTCGGCCAATACAACTTCGGTCTTCCTTCAGGCACCCGAAAATTTTCTTGAGCCAAGAATTTTATTCTTCAGTCAAGAAATTTTTCTTTCTGTGTACTGTACGGATACTCGCTTAATAATTCTTTGTATTCTAAAAAAAAAATTTTTGTTTTCTTTGGTGAATGGTCATGTACGCCTGTTTACATTTTTTCGATCAAAGGTAGTGTTTAAAATTTCAAACGAAGGGCAAATAATCGCTAAATCGTCTCCTCATAAAACAGTTCAATTTTACGTGTTGAGTTACAAAATAAGAATAATTTTTTTTTCTCCTCAAAAGTTTATCTGACATTGGTTTTTAATTTTATCAACTCACTACACTTTTTTTTTTTATTTAATTCATGTTAATTGGCATATACAATTAAAAATTTGTTTATATTTGCAAAAGTATTCATATTGTACCATTTAAACGGATTTATAGATTTCGAAAATAATTCATCATAAAAAAATCGGTAACTTAATTTTTAAGATGCAGAGCTTAACATGTGCAAAAATATTCAAATAGTGTAATTAGAAAAGGCGATAGAATTCTGTTAGTTTTTTTTGTCTTATCCTCGGAAAACATCGAGTGGAAAAAGAAAAACTGAATGTTGATATAACATTTATATTCAGTGGTTTTAAAAATTCAGTATCACTTGAAATAATTAAATATTATTATTTAGCATAAAAATCTCGTTGTTTAAAATTTAATAATTATAAAATAAATTTTTTTACAGTAGAAATGAGAACGGTCGAAGACGTTGGTTACATCATTCAGGAAATGGTCAAGTGGAACATTAGTTTCAACGATTATTAGAGTTAGTTTTAGGCGAATGAGTTTCATAAATGCTGAGAAAAAAAAAATATTAAGTCTTGTATTTACACAGAGTCGCTTTCGCGATGTATAAAATAAAAAGAGAAAAATAGAAATTGCGAGTATTCGTCGTCAGAGTCGCCTTTAGCCTCTAGGGAGTTTCATGCTTGCCGCGCTTATTATTATTTTTTATCACAATATTTGCTTTTCCCACATTCTGTTTTATGTTAATAGCTACGCATACTCATTTCTCGGCCACAACAATTATTATTATATTTTAAAAAAATAATGTATATAAATAAATATAAAAATTTTTAAACCCTGTTACTTTTTTTGATCATAATTATTGATTACTTTTATTTTTATTTTTTATATTAACGTTATTTATATGTCTGCTAGTCATTTGCAATTGGCAATTGCAATCCAGTGATATTTTTTCCAAAGAAATTGAAAAATTTATAATTTAAGAATATTTTATACTTAAAGTAGAGAAGTTTTATATATTTTATGATATACTGTAGAAGCGTTGAGTCTGCTACCGAGTGCATAAAATAATATATACATATATACACAGACGTATATATAAATATATATTTGTTACGGAAAGAAAAAGTTTTATAATTCATTGCACTTTTTTTACTGTCCTTAGCCATATGCCACATGAAAAATAAATAATAAAAGTATTTCCAACGAATCGGAACTCTTATTTTATATTACGTTTAAATATATATGCTTTTTTAAATTTTATAGGGGACAAGAAACTATTTTTACTGAAAACTTACACCGAATCATGAATAAAATAAATATTTAATAAACAAAAGTGAATTTTGAATAAAAACATTTCACAAATACCGTATTTAAGTTGAAGCGATTTCGGGTGCACTCACTTTTTCATTAATTATTCATCAGTGCATGAAATTTTTTCGGAACGTAGGAGTGAAATATATAAATATACTATACATTTATGTTCATATGAATACTTGAGATAGTAAATTTAGAAAAGGGAAGAATACCGCGAGGGGAAGTCTACAGGTGAACCGAAAAAACTATTTGAGTCGTCGGGACTAGGAATCGAACGCCCTTCTAATAGTGTTGTGTTGCGTGTCTTGTATTTTCAATACCTAACACCATATCAAGTACATAATAGGAGGTTAACTTATCTTTGTGTTCACTAATCTTACACTGAGAAAAAAGTATTGTTCTAATCAAAACACCGGTATTTTGCTAAGAGCGATATCGAGCTTAGTTGTGAAAATAGTTTGCTGCTTGGCGATTTTATAGTTCAGTGCACAGAAAAAAAGGTTCACTTGAATCAAGAAAATTTTTTTTTCCTAATTATTTTTTTGAGTGAAAAAAAAATTTTTTTTTGACACAAGAAATGTCACTTATTCCAACAAAATTCATTCTCTTGCTTTAAGAAATACGTATCTTGATCCAAGAAAATTTATTTATGTCAAGAAAATATTTTTGTTTGGAGAAAATTTAGCCTCTTGCTCCAAAAAATTTAGTTCTTGATAGAAGTAAATTTTCTTGTCTTGAGAAAATTTCTGTCTCGCTCTAAAAAATTAAATATCTCGATGGTAAATTTTCATTAGTATTTTTATTGACTGACATGTCAAATTGGAAGATCAAATAATATTGAATCATTTTTTTTTATTCAATATGATTAATTACACGCCAAAATAATATAAAATGAGTATCAAATATTCAAGAGAAAAATTTTTTCAAGGTGAGAAAATTTTTTTCTTAGCTGAAATAGGTGGCACTACTTCCCTAAGGTATTTAAAAATTTCGATCAAATATAAAAATTTATTGTATCAGGTATTTACGATCATTTGAATTAAGAAAAAATTACTTCCACTAAGAATAGAATTTCAAGAAAAATTTTTACTTCGTCCAACACAACTTCGGTCTTTCTTCAGGCACCCGAAAATTTTCTTGAGCGAAGAATATTGTTCTCTAGTCAAGAAATTTTTCTTTTTGTGTGAAGTATTGAAATTAATTAATTAATTAGTTATATGTTAAAAATTGATTGATAAAATAAGAATATTGGTTATTTAACTCATTTTTTTGTTTTCTAATCAATTCTAACACACTTTTAAAATTGTAAATCATAAAAAAATGACGACTCAAAGAGAAAAAAATATTGACCAAAAAATTTCGAAGAAAATAAGTTTTTTGCATAAAAAAAATTCTTGAGTCAAGAAATTATTCTTGATTTAGATAAATTTTTCTTGTCTCAAGAATTTTTTCTCTTGACTCAATAAAATCATTTTCTTTAAAATACTATACATAATTTATGATTTTTTTTCTTAAATGAAGTTATCTTTTTCATGAGTATATCAAAAACTAAATTATCCTGACGTTAATTAGAATTGTGAAAACCAGTGTACGAGAATTTTTGAGCAGTATACGTATAGTTCTCGACAAAATACCATGAATTGTTAGTAGAGTGATACTAAGTTTTGTTGTCAGGACACAAATGATTTTCAGTAGAAAAATGCTGTTTTACAAATAATATTTCTCAGTAACTATTCACAAATATTCCTTAGCTATTTAAATTCGTCGGTCAGTATATATAAATTCCAATACGTTTTTTCAATATCTACGAATCAGTACCCGTAACATATAAACAGCAACGTATGAAACTGATTCGTTAGAAGGACAGCAAAACTAAATAATTTTTTCAATAACTAGAAAAATTTTGCGGTATTTGCGAATTTTGCGCTGCTCTTTTTGATGAAGCCTCTAGGTTACGATTGAAAATATTTCGCCTGCTAGATGGGGAATCGATGTGAAATTATTGTTATAAAGCAGTTAATGCTTATTGTTTTTTATCAAAAAAGGTTGAAAAGTCACAAAAAAAAATTTATCTCATGTTTACATTCTTGTCCAGAAAATAATGAATTGTTTTCATTATCTTCAACATACATAGTATGTTTTACTGAAAGAGAACATTCATTTTAAGCTAGAATGTGTGTCAATTTGGTACACTAGTAAAGTCAATTCATAGAATTTAATACTTAGAATTAGGTAAAGTTTTTATATCACAATTTTATGAGCAGTGTATTAAATTATTTTAAAAGCTATTGGATAAATAAGATCAAATATATAATTTGAAAAAAATCTAAGTTTTGATAAATGTTAATTTAATTTTTTTTTTGTTCAATTAAGAAGTCAATCGTTTATTAAAATTTAACACATTTGATTATTAAAAATGATAAAAATAGTGCAAATACTCACATTTCGTTACTCAAACGAAAAATATTGACGTGTACAGTAATATTCCCCCTATTCACTTTCCTCCCCCTCATAACTTTTGACGAGTTTCAACGGTTGGAAACCCATGGCGAGATGTGAATATAATTTTATCCAGTTTTTTATTGCGGACATGTTGAACTGGTAAGGGTTTCGATAGCGGCAGCTGAATCGGAAATATTGCCCATAAATATTGGAGATATACCATTCCAAGTATTCACATGTATTTCATAGTATACATCCGTATATATGTATACACGTTGTAGTGCGTTTTGCTGTTGAAATTGTCCGAATGTATATAATATACGTCTATATATTAAAATGCAGATTTCTATCGAAATTCGTGCGGGCACGTCATGGTCTTTGCTATCGAAGTTCCATTGCTGTTCTCTTTTTTATACTACAATCAGAAATAAAAGCTCAAGTGCGGGTACAAGAGCGACTTACTCTTCAATATCTCAAAAAATAAAAAGCGTTTTTTCACTTTACTAACAAAATCATACATTACTCTTTTAGTTTAAAATAATATTTGCCTTTAATTTTATCCATTGAAATTTCAATTTACGATGGAGAGAAAATGAAAGTTACTATTGTCAAATTTTTATGCAAAAAAATTCTATAGAGACTAAAATAATATTGTCTTGATATTGAAATTTTTTGTTTTGTCTTGTCTTTCTATCTCAAAAATAAATCAATTTATTCTATCGTTTTTTTTTTATTTTTCCGTTGAAATCTTCACAGTAAATAATCTTGTGTCATTGCGTCAAAAAATTTATGTGTTAAATATCTAACACTTTCATGTATAAATTTAACATGTTATGGTGTTAATTCTCTTAAATCAACACAAAAAATATTGGACATTTAACACATTTTTTTTTAATGCAATGACACAAATTTTTTTACCGTGTCGTCTTAATTTAAATTGCTCAGAATTTTTTTAAGCTCATGTCGAAATAATATACCGTCGCCTTTCAACGTAAACCTCATAACTTCATGTACTATTAGTACTTTTATCACATGAACAATTCGAGAAAAATAATTAATTACTAATGAACTACAACTGTGAATATGCTGTAATTTTACTGGTTGGTCATGTAACCAAAAAATTTCTAATTTTTCTGAAAGCAAAAAAATTTCAACAAATTAATTTCTTACTCCAATAAAGTTGCTCATTTTTTTCAAAATAAATTTTTTCATGCAGTGCACGGAAACAACAAGATGACACTGGATATCATCCCAGATTATACTGAGTAAAAAAAAATTTTAGATAGTAACTAGTATAATCCAGATTACAATGAGTATAATCCAGATATCACTCAGTATAATCTGGATTATACTAGCTACTATCTGAAATTTTTTTCACCACAGATATTACTGAGTACAATCTGGGATGGTATCCAGTGTCATCTTGTTTTTTCCGTATGCAAGATTATTTTCCATATTAATTTTAACTATTAACGTAGATTTAACAAAAATAATTATTTCTACTTTTATCTGAAAACTTGCGATCTTGCAAGTACGAGCTTTACTCAGTAAGGGGACAAACGTACAATAGAGTTTATAAAAAATAATTTTGGTATTAATTCACATTCATTAGCTAATGGTCTTAAAAAAGAAAAAAAAATATTAAAATGGCATTAGAATGAAAAAACTTAGGCTTCATCTAAATTATTCATTACTAAAAACTGACTCATCCGGAGTCTTGCACCTATTTTCGAGTCTCTTTCTTTATTTCCACTCATTCTCATTCTCTAGTATTCGTGTCTCCGTATAAACTTCAACTGTTATTCCTCTTTTTTTTTCACAGTGATGCTTGAGAGGTAAACGAGAATAGGTATATATTTAAAAAAGAGAAGAGTAAAGATATGTTAAAAAAAAAAAAGAAAAAAAAACAAACGTAAAACAAAAAAGACACATACATGTATATATACATTTATTGGTGAGAAGCGAGATAGAGAGCAAAAATACGGTTGAATGCTCGACAAAAGGCGAAGTGGCTCTTTCATTGGCCGTACCGTAAAGCGTGAAATAAAAATAAAGGGCTACCCCGTTTTCTCTTGACTTCTTTTTTCCATTCTCCCTGGTATTATTTCAAATGTGCAGAATCCTCGTGGCTTCGCTTACTTTCTCCTGTCTTTCGTATATCAACTCATAGCACTGTACTACCACTAGTATATACTATAGTACTGTCTCATTCAACTACTGTGCTCTTCGATCCTCTCAACGCGACCTCCAACCTACGGATTTTCGACCGGGAATGATATGGTCTACGCGAATTCGCGGCTAGCCAACCATCCTTTCTCGCTTTCTCTTTTTATTCTCTCTCTCTCTCTCTCTCTCCCTTCCTCTCTATACCACTACTCTGGGGACAAACTGTTGAATACTAGTCGAGTGAGCGCGGTACGTTCAGAGAGGAAAAAGTGTTAGTCACTTTTCAGCATCGCCTCTAGCAATCTCTATTTTTTTCCAACATTCCTTTTACTTTTTTTAGATTTTTCATTACAAACTAATTAACCCTCACACTTATGTATTCCTTTATTTCCTCAACTTTTTTTTTATTCACATCCACTTAACATACGCAGCACGTATTTTTAAAAATTAATTATATTAATTAAGTTTAGTCGGATTTTTGAGGTTTTTTTTTTTTAACTTCTGTAATACAACTTTTAAAAACATTAAAATGTATAAACAAAAGTATTGCCTTTCTCTTGCGGTTATTAATACGGTAAGCAAGCCGGCGCTTGTGATTAATTACCGGCAAATAGGAACGGACGTAGATTGATACATCGCACAAGTGTTCTTGCATAGTTCTCCTCTTTCCACCCTGTTCCTTGTTTCTTCCGTATCCTCTTCATCCTTTTCACGATTTACGAGCTTTGCTGTGATTCAGTGACAATCCCAAATACGGAACTAATTTCAATTCATCCTAGTGAGAATAGTTTTCAAAATCAATAAGTGCACTTCCCAAGCGCTTATATTCCAACTTTTTTTTTTATTTTTCATCAATAACTATGTTTTTTAGTCTTTTTTTTTTATAATTATATTTTTAGTATTATATGTTTGTTAATTAATGAATACATTGTAAATTACAAATCTACAAATTTCTCTTGCCAGGTAATACGAAAATGTGTGAAGCCAAAAACTCGATAAGTTCAGAAATAATCCATTATTTTTTAATACGCTTGTATGGTCAAGAAAATGAATGGAATTATAAATAGTACTCTTTATCAGTGTTGTTTTATTTTTGTAATTGAGAGATTTTTCTCCTACGTATTTATACGATGAAATGGATTTTTTTGTTGAATTTAGTATCATTGGAGAGGGCTTGAGTTGAATATGTGTCTTTTCAAGATTTTCCATCGATTTCACCAATGCATTTTTTATGATTACTTTTAGATGTAGCACTAGATAGATTCGAATTTTGCACTGAATAAAATTTGTTTATCAATATATTTTAACAATAACATTAATATATCAAACATAAATATTAATAAAAAGTTAAACTGAAGTAAGTTGACTTACTTCATTTTATAATAATTTACACAGTAAAAAATTTTTCGTCGTTGTGTGGAGTGTTAAAATTTGTCTGTAGAATTAGGGTGTGCCAAAATTCAATTTCCGTGAAGAACCTTTTAAAATTGGAATTTTGAGTTCCTCTTTTAGCAGGAGCTATGCTTACGCATTTCCCAAGATATTTTGGAGTGAGACGATTTATTTGATTTTCATAGAATTTTTAACAGATTTAGTTGGGCACTCCCGGCCAAAATTTGAAATTTCAGCGAAAATACCCAAACTAAACTGCTGTTAAAAAATTCTATGAAAATCAAATAAATCGTCTCACCCCAAAATATCTTAGAAAATGCCCAAACACAGCTCCTGCCAAAAGCGGAACTCAAAATTCTAATTTTAAAAGGTTCTTCATGGAAATTGAATTTTGGCACACCCTAGTGTAGAATATTACACTCTAGTGTGTAGAATTTAGCATTCTAGTGTGTTAAACCATTAAATCAACACATGAGAATGTTAAATTCTACACACTAGAGTGCAATATTCTACACACAAATTTTAACACTCTACACAATGACGAAAAATTTTTTACTGTGTAGTAACTGAAAAATAAAATTATAATATTCTAATGTACATAATTTTCAAATTTTCATATTTTTATGTTTCAGGTAAGTGTTCTAAGAACTGGATACATCCTAAGTCAATCAAAAACTCTTAATTACTTGTAAGTTAGCCAAAAAATTAATTTTTGCATAATTAATTGCAAAACACTTGAAAAATTTCGTATATTACTTCAAAAAATAAGCGTAATCATTTTTAAAAATAAAAACTTGAAAAAAGTCGAGCGTCCCGACTTGTTTATCAATTTATAAATTTTCTGACAAAAAAAAGAAATTACCGTTGACTTGGTCATTAAATTCAGAATAATGATTTTCTCGTTCGAAGCATCGAGCACCTACCCCTTGACATTTTATTCTCTTAATATTTTTTTCTTACTATACCATTAATCGTAGTAGTAATTAGTCAATTAATTAAAGTACACATAATTATTAGTGAAGACTTGGTAGAGAGAAAATACCTCTCGAGTTTCGCCTCCAATTGGGAATTATTGAGAAAATTAATTGTGCGTAAAGGTCTCGATCTTTTTTCAACGTCTATTTCATCAACAATTTTCATATTTTTTTTGTTTCCTCATTAACAAAATCCTTGAGGAAAAAATTTATTGACTTTAATTAAAATAATTCGATTCGTCTAATAAATTTTCTATAAATTAATAATACTAATCGATGCCAAGTTAATAAAATTAATAAAATAAATCTCGAAATGATTTTATCTTAAAAGGGATAATTATCATATGTAGTATCTATCACCAGACTTTATAAACGTTCTATCATCATTCTCAACGCCGTTTTATCGTGAATTATAATTAGCCGCATAAATATGCGTTCGTGCGTAGCATAATTCGACCAATAACAGTAAATTACTCATGAGCATGAGGCTGAGAGAGCTGGAGAGAGACCGAGGGATGGAAATTTAGAGAAGAATAAAGAGGCAAGTATCCTCTTCGTCTCTCACCCTTCCTCCATCAGATTACGCCACGATAATACGATGAATTGGTATTACTAATCGCCGATAATTAATATAAATAGATGACCACTGTTGGTAACGATTTGCCGCACAGCTTTCTTTCTCATCCGCTCTCTCGCGCACTCAATGTCTATCACAGTTGTCTGTGTTATATTCTGATTTTCATTAATACTCGTTAAAAAATTTCTTAATATAGTTAAATAGGACTAATCACGACTTTACATATGAAAATTAAAAAAATTTATAGATATTATAATTTTTTTTCTTCCTAAAAATATGTAAGTCAATTAACATTTTGTTTAAAAAAAAAAACAAATGGTTTAGTAGATAATTAAACTAAAAACAAATGTCAGATAATCTCTTTACATGAGAAAAAATGAATAGTTCCTGCAACAGGATATTGTTCGGTGCTATGGGACAAAATCCTGTTGCAACAACAGCGTGTTGCAGTACAATGACTGTTTTATGACAGAAACATAAGTTGTTATTATTAATATTATAATTCAGAACAATACACAGTAAAAAATTTTTCGTCAAATTTTGTGTTAAAAATTTTTATGTTAAATATTACTTTTTTTAGAATTTTAATTTTTATTTTCTTCGATACAATATTAAATTTAGCCAAATGTTAAATAAATTAAATGTTTAACTAAAAAAAATATTTCTATCCAATTTTTGTTATAGTAAATTGCTAGTACGCTTTTTACGATTAACGAAATCAATAATGATATGTCAGTAATAGAACTAACGTAATTAACATAAAAAATTGTGATAAAAATGCCACGGTGTCCTGTTGCGGCAACTATTTAGTTTTTTCTGTGCAGAAGAGTTGAAAAAACGATTTTTACTCTCTAAATTAAAATTCATGAAAGTCTTGTGGTCATAGATTGAAACTAGCAAAAAACGGGCCAGGATTCATTATTGGTTCAAATTAAGGCGCGCTATTCAAATTTCTAGTAACTTATCTTAAGTTTAAGTAACTTCAAACTTAAATCTCTTGGGAGGAGACGATTAAGAGATCATGTGCCCTCTGTTGGAGATTTTTGACACTACTTTTTGTCATATAAGACAATATCATTCAATTTTTTCACGGGTATACGGAAATTAGTAAAGGGTAAAATGTATAACAATATTTTGAAAAAATAAAATTATTTTTATAATATTTTTACGAGCACTCATTTTGTTTACTCACCTTTGAATGAAATTTTTCACCGTAGAGAGTATCATTTTGCCCGATTTTTCTTCTGCTACAATTTTTAATTAATGATAAAATAAAACAAAAGTATCAGTCGCTAAATATTTCATACTCACAATAGAATTCTCAGTAACTAAAAATGAATAATTCTTACCCTTATTCATAACGAGAAAAAAAAAAAAAAAATTTAATTCAATTCATACTCATAATTATCATCATTTCCAATTATATAGTGAATATATTAAACAAAGGTACAAAAGTTAGCGATAAAAATGTTAGCTTTATATTTTTTATTTTCGTATCAATTAACGCACTTGTCTTGTTTATTGAACAAGATTTTTTTGCATCGTTAAACCTTCACATGACTTTCGATATGTGGTTTTTCCATCTGAAAAAGTTACTAATCGTCCGTATAACCACATACACCTATGGGAAGAATAATAAATAATTAAAAAAAAAAATAAAAATGAGCATAATAAAGATATAGGGGGATGGACTTTCCAGATGAAAAATTGCTTTCAATAAAAAATGAGCCTCGGATTTATACATGTGTATAATTATCACAAAAGGATTTTATATGGTACGAATGAAAACGAGCAAAAGGGGAAGCGAGAGAGAGAAAGAGAGAGGGGAAAATTCATTGAAGAATGGATCATTCAACTTTTAGTCTCGTAATTTGCATTCGTATATACATTTGACTTATAATTTCTCATTGCAGCGGATATTAATAAATTGACGTTCACCATCACAGTCATAAATAGACAGTCGAATAAATTCTCTGGAATAAATGAACGCCCTTGCTTTCTTCTCTTCTATCTTTATAACTTCTATTTAATCTTTCTATCGTTTATTCGTTAATGTATGCAATTTCCCATTCTTATAATGGCAACACTGTGAAAATCATTTAATATTTATGCTATGAATATATTAGGGTGATTCAAAAAAAAAGAATATTTTTTTTTTCGTTTGGTACTCTGAAAAATAGGTTCCTAAACACCTCTAAGAAAGCCTCTCCAAGCATGAGTTCTTAATTGTAACGGGAAGGTCCTCCTTCTTACAGTTTTCTATTTTTTCTTATTATCAGATAGAAAAATTTATATCTCGCTTCCAACTACTTGAAAAAATATCTTGTTCCTTAGATTTTGTAGGAAATTGAATGCTCTACAAAAAAGGTCTCTTACGATTTTTTCGTAAACCCAACCGTTTAAAAGATATTAACGGTTAAAGTTTGATTATTTTTGGGAAAATTTTTATTTCTTATGAATTTTATAACTCAATGAAAAAAATCATTATGAATGATGAAACTCATAGTTTTGTAGGAAATTTACTGCTCTATAAAAATGGTCTCTTATGATTTTTCGATCAAGTTGAGCGTTTACGAGATATTCATCGTCAAACATCAATGCATATCAATTTTTCTAGTTTTTGATCAATAATTCGAAAAATTTCAATTTATTCTGTGAGTTTCAAGGAAATTTAGACAAATTTGAGTTTCTATGAATAGAAATATGTTATGAACTATTTTTTTAATTAGTTTTTTTAGTCTTGTACATGTTTGATTACATTAAAACAAAAAATTAGTGCATTTTTTTAAATATATAATTCAATTTAGTGTGTTTCACATGTGTTTCACTTTTTTATCGAAGAATTTATTTATTTAATTATCAACTGCCATATAATTTTCAATATTTTCAACATAACGGTACACTTTTACTGTAAATAATTTCCTCTATTGCAGTTTGGGTAGTTTTTTTTATGTTCTTTGATAATTTGCAATAAGTATTGGAATTGCTCTTCATTTTTTGTCAAGCATTGATTATACTCACTAACTAATGCAACAGCTCGTTCTGCTGAATCATTAACAACATTCAATTGGTTAAAGTATTCTTTATTTTCAATGTAACTGTCATTAGTAGGCCACGATTCAATATCTTTATCAAGGAAGTCATATGGTAAATCAAAGATTTTAAAGAGATTTAAAGACTTTTTAGAAACAAAGTCACTCAGACTTTTTTGCGTTAATGAATTCAAATCGTTTTTATCAATTATAATTTTTTAGCTTTAGAATCTGTACCGTTACGAGTATTAACAGCTCCAACAATATTTTTTTACTTCCAATGAAACGGTATCGTCAAATAATGATAAAATGGCAAGTTCATCACTTAAATACCATAAATGCAAAATCATTTTTCACAAGTTGCTGAAGAAATCAATGAATTGATATTTTTGTACTCGAATAAATTTTTCAAAAACTGCAAGTCATGATTAGCAGCAGTTGTTGCAGAAGTTGATGAAAACCAAGCTTTTAAATACAGTGTAACTATAAATATACAAATTTGCCGAAGACCGTCCAATTCTTTATTAGAAAGCTTAAATTCATTTCTGAATAGAAACATTTTTAAACTGTAAATTGCCTTCGCCATCCACCTAGCATGATGAATTACACCAGGACGTTTGAAAAAAATTTCTTCTTGAGGCATTTCTCCAAGGAAAATCAACGACAATTCCAACAATTCTTTATAGTCATCTCGGGGTTGTAGTAACTATCAAAAACAATTAAAAATTTGTCAGAAACAAAAAAATTTTTTTTCTTAAAATCGCAGTTAAATCATACCTGTAACGATTGTGCAATTAAACTAGATATTTCATTTTTTTTTATCCAAAATGATATCAGCAACAACAGTATCTTCAATTCCAGATTTATAATTAGTTTTATTTATTTCATCCCATGATTTTTTAAATCTTCCGAACATTGGTACGTTTGGCCCAGATGACACAGGCCAATATACTTCAAATGCACTTCTCAATATGATCTCAAAAATGTGGTGACGACATGGTAACCAGATTAACTCTCTTCCCAAAGTCTTTTCAATTGCCTTACATGTACCGTTATGAATTCCTGTATAAAGAAAATAGATAACTATCGTTAAATTTAATATTTTCAACAAATTGTAGATTATATTTAAAATCCAAATGAGTAAATAATTCTCAATAATTTCAAAAGTGAAATTCAGTAAGCAATAAAAATTAAACTAGAACGTTAATAATTAAATATTTTTTAGATTAAATTATCATTGATAAGTTACCTGTATTAACTGCCGTCGTGTCAAAACACATCGCCTTAACATAATTAGTAATACCCCATTCACTCAATGTCGATAAAATGGCTGATGTTTGATTGTCTGCCGTCCCAGAATTCATTTTTGGAACCCCAAGTAATTGTTCGGTACCAAATGCAGTTAAAATAACTGGTAGCCGTTCCACAGATTTTGATCCAACAAGGTCATTCAGCATTTTTCCGTCCCAATGCACAACGTATTTATCGTGTGTCTTAAAGTTGTCATTAAGTCCTTTAGCAATGTCTTCTCTTTGAAGCATACGAGCTCGTTGAATTGAACTATAACTGAGCGTTGTATCTTCAATTTTAATACCTACTGCTAGTAAAACCGGAGCAATAATAAACATCGCATTTCTACTGCTGACATTAGCTCGGTCGAGTCCAAAAATGACTTCAGGAGTTAAGACATCAAGTTTTGCTCGTTTTGTCGGAATTGGAGGTTCATACTCTGAATCAGATCCAAAATTTGTAACTCCACTTAATGTATACGTAGAGAACGACTCTGATTTTTCACTTGGAACAATCGCATGACTGGTAGACGGTTGATCTAAGTCTGGAATAAGATCTGTTTTATAAATTAAACGAAGAAAATGTATAGAATTTATTCATTTTGATGACAAATAATTAAGAAAGGACTCCAAAAATTGTCTAGTCAAATGTCATCTAGTCATCTATGAAAAGTTACACTACTACCTGACTTTATAATAATTAAATATCTCAGATACTTACTACTCTCATAAATCTATTCCCATCATAGTTGTGGTTAAGTTTGATACAGGTACATTATTAGAAAGAATCTCTTTATGGGTACCGAATTTTTGATCCAAATACAACTTTCTAATATTATCATCAAGCACTTTTAAGGATTTTTCGCTCACAATGTCGAATAATTGTTCAAGATCAGTCTGAAATTTCATTTCCTTTTGGTTTTGCGCTGAATTCTTTTTATCGAAATGTTTTTGTAATTTTAACCATTGACTGTGATAGCGAAGAAATTTTTGACTGCATTAGGAGCTCCACTAGTTGGAATCTAATTTTTCTCCACAGTTCAATAACTTGGTCAACTGAATTTTTAGCACTTTGTTTGATTGAATACTTTAAAATTTTAAGTTGGTAGAAAAACACACGCATAACCTCTTTCACTTTTGGTAACTTACGTTCCGAAATTCTTTGTAGAGGTATTCCGATAAAACGTATTTCTTTATTCATTGTAGGTTAATTGATGATAAATAAATTTATGTGATGATTATAAGACTTATTTAAAATGAATTATTTTATTACGTATTCAAGATGATCAGTTTTAGGAACACTGAAAATACGGTATTAAATGGGTAGATACTGAAGATAGTTGAGAGTAAAAACATAGATGGCGTTAGTTTCAGAAGACAAACAGAAGAAGAAATGGAATTCAAAACAAAAATCCCCTCGAACGAAAATTTTATGTATATTTTGTGAAAAACAATTTAAAAATACGCACTGAACAAATTTCATAATAATAAATGACAACGCGATTAAGATT